>NC_090932.1:807723855-810223855 GCF_040938575.1 Ambystoma mexicanum
AGGAATGTGAGGTAGCTGGTATCTTGTATTCCCGAAATAGTAAGGTCAGGTTGGAGTATCTAGTGAGTTGGAAAGGATACCCCCGATCAGAGGATTCCTGGGAACCCGAAGCTCATGTCCATGCACCTGTTTTGACCCGGCTGTTCCATAGGCTCCATCCGGGCAAACCAGGTGGCGTGGGTAGAGGAGGGGGGCATAAGGTCACACGCCGCGGGAGCTGCCGGCTCTGGCCCCAATGGCGCTTATGCCGCCATTGACCCGAGCCATCACGCTCGGGCGCACCGGGTGTATGAGGTCTAGTTCTTCCGACGCCAGTGACGTCGGAAGCCCGTTATCCCTAGCCGCAACCCGGAAGCCTACGCGTTGCAACCTTCGTGCGTTAGGCTTTTGGGTTGACACGCTACAGTTTTCCTTGTCTGACTCCCCGTCTTCCTTCCTTCCTGCCAGCCCTCGCTTTTCTTCTGTGCTCTCCGGTTTCTGCCGAGCTGTTCTTCGTTCTCTCCTCCTCCATATTCAAGGTTTTCCTTTCTTTCCTTGGTATTGTTTTCCAGGGCCCCCTCCCTGCTGCGCTGCTGTTCTCTTCCAGCCTGACATTGGGGTTACCTCACTCTGGATCCATTCCTCGCCCTCTGGAACACACCTGTGTCTTCATCTGCGGAAGATCTGTGGGCCACCGCCTCAGGGGTTTTTTATGCCATCCGGCTTTTTCCCCTGGACTAGTTTGCTTCGGAAGAGGGGCCCCCCTAGATCGCTTATTCAAGGGTCAGGGTGGCTTCCTTTCGAGGTAGACCCTACCACCACTCCAACAAAAAAAAGGAGGTACTTTGGAAGAAGAGGTTTGGAGAAGAACTAGATTTCGACATAACAGGTGAGGAGGCGGAGGGGGAGAGGGGCATTCAGGAGAAAATCAAGTTGAAGAGTGAAAACAGTGAAGGTTGTGAAATTAACTTGTCCGAAATCTATTGGGAGTGGTGTGGTGTATTAAAAGTGTGATATTTCAACTGCTTTACTTTAGTGAAATGGTTTACAACTGATGGGTAAATAAATGTATATTATTTTACTCAGAAACCTTGAGTCAGTGTTTGTTTGAATCATAGTAATTGCTGTCCTTTGTGTAACTCTTTGATACTGCTCACTTACTCTTGAGATAAGTCTGGCTGCTCAGCCATTGCTACCACTTTACTGTGTAGTTCAGGCTTGTACCAAAAGTGAATTTGTACTGTCACATGTAGTCTTAATTGTGTGTGGTGTTCCCCAGGGGTACTGCATATAATTCTGCCTAACACATAGTCAGGCACTTGACCAGAACCACTCACACCTTACAGCGCTTTCGTTTCCCCACAGGGATAAAAGGTGGAGCACGAGAGCACAATGGAGCAAGGCAGACCACCCGACGAGAGAGCTAACTCCAGCACGACCCGTGAACCCTCCACAGAAGGAATCGTAAAACCGCAAACAATAGCCAGCATTTGTTGCAGCAGATGTCAATGGTGCAACCAAGCCAGGGAGAGATGCTTGCCACCGTGGTACAGGCCTTGATTCTAGAGACAAGAAAAGCCAAGGGGTTCATCACAGCCAGAGAGTCGAGGGGAAGGCCGATAAAAAACAAAACTGTGTTGAACATAAGTAGCAAATGTATAATTGAAGAAAGTACAAAGAACTGTTAATACGAGAGGGGAAAACCAGCTACCGAGGAGTCAGGCACCACGTGGGTGTTCCCTTGAGAAACTCTGGGCGATTACCCTATTATTGAAACTACCGTTACCAAAAGGCCTTGGGAACGACGCGAGAAGAGGGTCAAAGTGGTCATACAGGGGTCTAGTAAAGTCCTCTGTACAGTCGAAAGTCTTTGGCCGGCAGATGATTATAAAGATAAGAGAAGTGAATCCTGCATCGTAAGAAAGTTGAAGAAATTATGTGAAGTGGCAAGATTAACCCTGACGGTGGGATTTCAATTAAGAGGGGCGAAGCCGGAAGTCCCAATAAATAGTGTGTGGACAAGAGTGAACCCGGCAAAGTGAACTGTTTAAAAAGACATTAAGATTCATGAACATTACAGAAGAGATTGGTCCTCATTCTGAGTAGGGCGGTAAGGGATACCGGGCACCGGTAAGGAGACCCCTTAAGGTAATCCCTTACCACCCTACTACAAGGTCCCTTAGTGGGTCCCTTCAGTAACGCCTGGACTGACAAAGGGACCAGGGCGCAAATAACGGGCTTGACATGCACAAGCCCGTTATTTGCGCCCTCCCCATTGAGCCCTATGGGGGCTCAAATGGGAATGGGGAATGAAATTTTCAATGGGGACTTACCGGTCCCGCAAAGGTCGGACCACACCGGTAAGTCCCCATTGAACTAGACTGGTGCAGGACTCGTTATTGGTGGCAGTCATGGCGCAAATAGCGCCATGACTACCACCAATCTCGGAATGAGGCCCATTGTGTCGAAAAGCCGGAGTGAACCCGACAGAGGGAGGTAAAGAGTCGAGAACGGTCAGAGCCCGTGAATGCAAGAGAGAAAATCTATGAATCCATGCCAGAATGAACCTGACAGAGGGAGGCTGATATTCAAGAGGGGCCTAAGCCCGGAAGAGGGGGAACCCAAGGGTGAAGAGGTATCACCCGAGTACAATCAGAAGAAGAACTTTGAAACTTTTGTTGGGGGGCGTGGCTTGGAAGCCATGTGAGAGGACGCGCTCTTGGAAGAGCTCCTGAAGATCCTGCATTTATCCTGTGTAAAAGTGCATTGAGACTAACTTTCGCGAGTCAGGAACGAAGGAACCCGTCCATGAATGTATGCTGCATAAATATTGAGGAGCTGAATCCTTCGTAAGCCCGGCAACAACAGAAAAATTGCGATCGAAGATCCGGGAGTCACGGCCCGGACGGAGGGAAGATGGCGGCCATGCCGGACAACGGAGGAGATACATGCGGGGCGATGAAGAGGCATTCTCGTAGTGATCGGTGGCAAAGTAAGCTGTGAAGTGTGAGAATGGCCTCTGGGAGAGAACCGGCGAGTCTCGGTGGGCACCGATTACTTATCACGGGCTTTGGACAGTGACGGTCAGTGGTCGGCACTAGGACCCACCCGAGCTGACCACCCGCCTTGGGTGCCGGAGCATCGCGTGCTGGTCAAGCGGCAGCCTTGGGACGGAGGGCCCACATTGTGTAGGAACTCGCTGGTAGGGACCCAGTCGAGTGGCGGAAGGAGTGACTGCGGAGGTACACTTGGTGCGGGAGAAGCGACTCGCTCCATTGCGAGCGGAAGGTGGGCTCCTCTCTCCCGGGGTGGGGGTGAGGCGGGAGTGTACGGGCCCGCGACATACAGTGGTGGTGGAATGGCGAATAAATCCGTCAGACAGAAAGTGAAACAACCCACATTGGATGAGTTTACCAAGACACCACCAGGCCCAGAAAGTGCTCGGAGCAAGGAGAAGCCATCTGCAGGCGGCATGGCCGCCGCTAGCCCAAATCAGGACGTGTTAGTTGCGCTCGCAGAATTGAAAGCGGATTTGAAAACCGCTTGGGAAGCCAAGCTCGAAATGGTGGTGGCGGACCTGAAAACAGTGCTTGACCTCAAAGTGGGAGAAGTTCGGGAGGAGGTGAACCTACTTCGACAAGATGTGAGGACTCTGTCGGAGCGCACGGAGAGCCTGGAAAAGGAGGGGAGCGCCAACACGGCAGATTGCGCCTCACACAAGGCCGACCTGCATGTCTTGGAACAGAAAGTGCGCAACCTGGAGAACAGGGCCGAAGAAGCAGAAGGGCGCGCCCGGAGGAATAATATCCGTGTAGTGGGCATCCCGGAAGGATTGGAGGGTCACAACCCCACGGACTTCATTGAGAATATGTTGCTCCAAGAGATCACTGGGGGAGTGCTGTCGCAGGGTTTTGCGGTGGAGCGAGCGCATAGAGCATTGGCCAGGAGGCCTCCGCCGGGCGGTCCGCCCAGGCCAATGATAGCCAAAATCCTTAACTACCGAGACAGAGAGAGGATTTTGGAGCATTTTCGCAAAGGAGGAACCATCAAGAGGGGGGAGGCCACCATAACGGCCTACCCAGACTACACCATGATGGTGCAGAGGAGTCGGATGAACTTTGCAGCGGTCAAAAGGAGACTTAGAGAGGCGGGGAAGAAGTATATGCTCCTCTACCCGGCCAAATTGAAGGTGATCCACAACAACAGATCCTTGTTTTTCGAGTCGCCTGAGGAAGCCATGGGTTGGTTGGACATGCAGGGCAGCCCCCAGGAGCCGGAGGTCCAGGCTGATGAAGGTGGCAATAAGAGTTAAGTGCGCTACGACGATAAAGAGTGCAGCCAGAAGACTATGGGACTTGAATATAGTTACTGTTATGGCCGGGGGAGGTCGGGCCTGGAACTGAATGATCAATGCACTGTTTGCACCGTACCTGTGGTTATACGAAGGAGCCTTTCGGGGCTAGTCCATTCACCCCCATTTAGTGTTTTTTAGTTAAGTGGCCGTTAGGGCGACTTTACCCTACTGGGCTCTGTGTGTAACAGCCAGAACTAGATGTGGGGGGGCCTGAGTTCCCGAGGTGGAGCTGGGCAACAGTTGGGGAGGGTGTTGGGGGGACGGGTGGGGGGAATGGGGGGTGCGGGGAAAGTTGGGGTGTACATAGCGTTGGGGAGTTTAAGTTTGACCGCGAGCCCTGGGAGTACATTTTGGATGAGATATCTGGACGGCACGGATGAGCGGGGTGGGTTGGGGGGGAGTGGGCAGGATACCAGTGAATTATGGGGGAGCTAAAATTGCTAACATGGAACGTCAGGGGTCTCAATAGCTATCTAAAACGGAATAAAGTCATGCTATACTTGAGAAGGCAAAAGATAGACATCGCATTGTTGCAAGAAACGCATTTGACCCGAGATAAACTGGAGCTGGTAAAGAAAAAGTGGGGTGGAACGGTGGTGGGATCCACGTACTCGGCTTATGCCAGAGGTGTACTGATCTGGGTGGCGCCACATGTCCCGTTTCAACTGAGGCAGGAAATCTTGGATACTGAGGGGCGCCTGGCTATGGTAAGAGGGGCAATCGAGAATAAAGAGATGTGTGTAGTGAACACGTATGCCCCGAACCAGGGCACGGCAGAGTACTATCGGACTATGAGTGCCAGCCTGAGCTGGTGTGTTGGGAGTGCGGTGTTCTGGGGAGGGGATTTTAACTGTGTGTTGGAGCCGGGGATGGATAGATCCGACGATAAAGTGACTAGGCCCGCCCCGGCAGCCCGGGCGCTGCGGACGCTGCTGCGAGACTTCGAGCTCGAGGATGTGTGGAGGACTAAGCACCCCAATGTGAGACAGTACTCACACTACTCGGCCCCGCAGCAGTTGCACACCAGGCTTGATTATATCTTTGCCACATCGGATGTCTTGACAGAGGTGTCCAGGGCGGAATATAAAGCGAGGGTCCTATCGGACCACTCGCCATTGGTGGTGGGTTGGCAATATGGCCGCCCCAGAGCGCGGATCCCGACGTGGCGTCTGCGCGCAGAGGCGCTTAAAGACCAGGTTTTCAGGGAAGATATGCGGGAGGAAATAGCTAGTTATTTCGATACCAATACTGGCAGCGTTGATTCGGCGGGAACTCTGTGGGAGGCTTTTAAGGTTGTGATGCGAGGGGTGGCGATTGCCAAATCGAAAGGCTTGCAGAATGGGGTCCTGGTTGATTTACAGAGGGCAGAAAGCCAGTTGGAACGGGCGTTGAAGAGCGAGCCCATAGACAACGAGCTGGTGCTTAAACTGCAACAGCAGTGTACGGAACATTGGGGGAGGCTCTGTAACCTAAACTATAAAAAATATATTGAGAGACAACACGCGGGAGGAGACAAAACGGGCCGTCTCCTGGCATGGCTATATAAGAAAGAAACCCCGAGACCCCCGATTAGGACGATTACTAGAGAGGATGGGAAGCAGATAGATACCCAAGAGGGCATAAACGAACAATTTGTGAATTACTATAGGGAATTGTACGGGGATCCGGGTGGCGGTGACCGGGAGGATATGCTGGAGACCCTGCAAGATATTGGGCTGCCCAGGATAAGCACGGAAGAAAGAGAGGAATTAGATGCCCCGATAACATTGGAGGAGTTGGAGGCGGTTGTCCGGCAACTACCCACTAGTAAGACCCCAGGGACGGACGGCCTGCCCAGCGAATTTTACAAAACCTTTGGAGCGGAAGTGCTCCCCCCGATGCTTGATATGCTCAATGAGGCGTTCGAGACGGGGAGGTTGCCGGAATCGCTCAGAGAGGCGGTCATTGTACCGCTCCCTAAGCCCAATAAACCCAGGCATAGTTGTGGGTCGTACAGGCCAGTATCTATGCTGAATCAGGACAGCAAGATACTAACGGCTGTCCTGGCAAACAGACTGCGGAGGGTGATAGGCAAACTGGTACACCCGGACCAAACAGGGTATGTCCCGGGGAGGAATATTACCCAAAACCACAGACGCCTCCACCGGGTGATAGAGATGGGATCCATTAGCGACGGGGAAATGGCGATAGTGTCGTTGGATGCTGTAAAGGCCTTCGATTCGGTTAATTGGGGGTGGCTGCTGACGGCCTTGAGAGAATACGGACTGGGTCCAAGATACGTTAGATGGGCGGAGCTGCTGTATAGTGCTCCACTGGCCAGGGTCCGGACGGGGGCAATCATATCCGAGAGATGGCAACTCAGCAGAGGCACTAGACAGGGGTGTCCTTGGTCCCCGATGCTGTATATCCTGGCCCTGGAACCCCTGGCACTGTACCTGCGGCAGCAGTACGACATTGTGGGTATTGAGATTGGGAGGGAAAAGCATCTGATATCCCTGTATGCGGACGACTTGTTATTGTACCTGAGTCATCCGGAGGAGAATTTACAGTATATCCTGGACGTGATGGGGAGATATGCGAGGTTGTCAGGCATAGCGGTCAACCCCCAGAAGTCGAACATTTTCCCATTGGGCTGCTATACGGGTGTCCCCATAGAGAGGCTGCCGGTGCTACAGGTGCCCTGGGCAGTTAACACGTTTCGTTACCTGGGAATAGATGTCTACCACACGGTAGAGAAAGAACATAAGTGTAACACTGAGATGGCTGTTGAGAAGATACGCGCATGCATGAGTTTCTGGCAGAAGTTGCCCCTGGCGATGATGGGGCGTGGAGCAATGATTAAAATGGTGGTTCTGCCTAGGCTGCTACACTACTTTAGTAACATCCCATATATGATCCCTAAGGGTTTTTTTGCTAAAATAAATGGGGTTTGCAGAGAGTTCCTGTGGCATGGCACTCGAAACAGGGTAGCACTCTGGAAGTTGCAGAACTCTCATGAAAAAGGGGGAGTTAGACTCCCAAACTTTGAGGCTTATTACATAGCGAGCCAACTACAGTTTGTATCCAAATGGCTTTCCGACGAAGAGACCCCAGAACTTAGATTATTCGGGCATGATTGTGCCCCATTTTTCCTGAAGGAAGTCATTTGGTTGCCAGAAACTGTTACGAGAAAGTACCCGGCGATGGTGAGGCTGGGATGGAAGATGTGGAGACGAGCATGCAAACTGATGGGAGACCCACTCCCGTGTTCTCCGCAGATTCCACTAGTTGCCCTGGCGGGGGTAGACGGACAGCTGAGGGGGATTATTAGGACCTATTGGGAATCTGTGGGGTTGGTGACATTGGGTGATGTGTGGCAGGAGGGTGCCATCAGAGCGTTTGAGGAACTTAGCGGGGAGGTTGGATTACATGGAGGCCAATATGTAACATACCACAGATTGGGGAGGAAAATTCGGGAACTATGGCCTGAATTTACCTTGGCAGACGAATCGGAGGTTACGCTGGAAGGGATATACGACACGACGGAAGGGGGACATGAGATCTCTAGGTTGTATGAGATGGTGATGTTGAAGGTTGGGAAGGAATTGACAGGCCTACGATCGGAATGGGAGTGCGAGGTGGGGACCCAGATGGGAGATGGGATGTGGGAACGGGCTCTAAGATACCACAGGAAAGTATCTCGAAATGCCAGACTGCAGCAGGTACAGCTATATGTCACGCACAGAGCGTATATGACCCCACTGCGGATATCCAAATTCCGGAATGCGGGCAGACAGGCGTGCCCTAAATGCGACGAAGAAAATGCGGACATGACGCATATGTTCTGGGCATGCCCAGTGATCGAGGGGTTCTGGAGGGAGGTGGCGCGCAAGCTAGGAGAGAAAGGGGTCACGCTTGCCATAGACACCGCCTGGGCATGCCTGCTGGGTGGGTTTTCCAGACCTAGGAAGCAGAAACATGTGTGTAAACTGAAAGACTTGGCGTATGTGCTGGCCAAACGGAGAATAGCCATGGGCTGGAAAAAATGTAGCAAGCCACGGGTTGAGGTGTGGTGGAATGACCTACAGAAATGGGCGGAGGCCGAGACAGCAGTGTGGCAGGAGGCGAGTTGTATGTCTTGGGAGGAGGAACTGGCCTCTTTGATGGCATGGAGGACTTTGATATCTTGCATATTTGGGACAGGGATGGCTTCGGGAGGGTCGGATGACAACGAGGCCCGCTCATGTGCGGCAGATACGGAATGTGACATGGAAACTGGCTCGCGAGGGGGGAGGGATCAGGGAGGTAGTGCGCACTAATGATTAAATGCTTTATTGTAATATTGTTAATTGCACTACGGTTTGGTTTGTATTGTTGTTTGTGTTGAAAAATCAATAAACTTTTTTAAAAAAAAAAAAAAAACTTTGAAACTTTTGTTGATCATTTTTACTATATCAGGTCTTCGGAAGCAAGAGATTCAAACATGGAAGGTCCCGATATCGTAAGGGACTTTTTTGGTGGATCTAAGCCAGGAAGAGGGGATCCAGGGGTGAGAAATCATCACCCAGCAAGCATATGGAAAGGAACTCTTTGTTTATTATTTTGGAAACTTCAGGTCCTCAGAGGCAAGAGACTTTTTTTTTAGAAAAGAGACTTAACCCCCAAGGCCCTGGTAGCTCAGAGCGGAACCATTGGCTTGTGCTGGGAAAGCTCGAGCATGTGCTGTGCTCTGGAATCCCACATTATCCCATGCTCAAACGTGGGGAAGGGAGACCCCAACAGCCGCATCATGAATTATTGTTTGTGAACACTTCTTTCTTTCTTTCTTTCTTTCTTGTGAACCCTATCCCACACTCTTTATTTGTATTTAGCGTAAGGATTGGCAATAGGTTTTTTCTTAGTATAGGCCCTTTTATTTGACAAGACGCCACTAGGACTGCCTTATTATTATTTGATGGTGGTAGCATGCTCCCATCATAGATTTAGGTTTAGAGTAGGCGTTTTTCCAACCCGTGTATACAGTTTAATAAACACCTGTGAACTGGGATCACTTGTGTCTGTCTTTACTGTTGCCACCATGAGTTTCTTACAGTTGGGAGTATGATTTGGAGTTTGGCAGGGACTGGAAAGTGCCAATTGGAACTTGGCAGTGTGACAGAGCATGTGAGTGTGTATGACTGAGTGAGAGGTTCGGGAATACAAGTTGTGATGGGGAACTGATGAGAGGTGTGTTGGTGAGATAGGTGTGTGGGTGTTTGGGGGATTAGAGAACATAGAAGGGGAATATTTTCAACATTACAATTAATAATATTAAATTGGCTTGCACATTAAACCATAAAATGTAGCCTAAACAAACACTGTTCTACAAAGCCAGAGACATCTGGGACTCCTCTTATTAAACTGATTCAAAAGGTACAAATAATGACACCCGGGCTCTCTTGTGGCCTTGCACACTGCCTCTTTCCTGCAATGTGCCAATCTTGCACCCCCCCAGTCTATGAACAAGGTGCTGCGAAAATGCAGAAATAAATAAAGGATTGTGCCACAAAATTTGTCTTTTCATGCTGCAAAATGTGCCATTTCATGCCGCAATATCCTGGAGGGTCAGTGTAATGAACTTTTAGTGAACGGAAAGTGCACAGTGAAATGTTGTGAAATGAAGGTGAGCATTCCCACGTCCCACAGGTGTCCTGACAAAAATGGTACCTCACATGTGTGGGCGCACTGAACTGGGCGCTAATGGAAAAGGCTAAACAACTGGTACATCAAATGCCTAGAGGAAGACTGGATTGGGCCTTGTGGAGAAACCACAGATTTGGACCTTGGGTTTTGCAGCCACCAATGAAAACAGGGAACCCCATGCATTTCTGAAAAGAAGACACCCGTGGGAATACAAAGGGGTCTGACTTGCACGAATTGCCCTAGAGAGTATTAATCACAAGGGCCAGCAAATTCCAAAATGTAGAGAAAAAAACTCAGACATTTGCCACAAGTAAACCACGAAACACGCCAACAACAACACATGTCCTACCTTCCCACGTTTCCAAAGGTGTCTCAACGAAAACGGTACCTCAAATGTGTGGGTGCACTGACCTGGGAGCAAAGGGAAAATGCTCAACCACTGGTACATCAAAGAGCCTGGGAAGTCCACATTCTTACAGTATTTGGTATTGTGGACAACCCACAGATTTGGTCCTGGGTTGTCGCAGCCACCAAGAAATACAGGAAATCCCAAGCATTTCTGAAAAGAAGACACCCGTGGGAATCTTGACTTGTGCGAATCGCCCTCGAATGTATTACCCACTGGGCATTGCAGTTTTCAAATGTAGGGGAAAAACCAAAATGTTCAGATATTTGTCACCAGGAATCCACGGAAACACTGTGGCAACAACACATGTCCTACTTTCCCACTTTCCCATAGGTGTCCTGACAAAAGCAATACCTCACATGTGTGGGTGCACAGACCTGGGCGCAAAGGGAAAAGGCTAAGCCACTGGTACTTCAAACACCCTGGATTTGGCTTTGTGGGCAACCCACAGATTTGGGCCTGGGATGTTGCAGCCACCAAGGAAAACAGAGCACCCCATGCATTTCTAAAAAGAGGACACCCGTGGGAATCCAAAGAGGTCTGACTTGCACAAATCACCCTAGAATGTATTACCCACAAGGCCTGGCAAAATCCAAAATGTAGGGAAAATACACAATTTTCAGATGTTTGCCACTAGGAAACTACCGAAAACACTGGCAACAACACATGCCTTACTTTCCTACATTCCCATTGGTGTCCCAGTGAAAACAGTACCTCACAGGTGTTGGTGCACTGACCTGGGCCCGAAGGCAGAAGCCTAAACCACTGGTACATCAAACGCCTGGGAAAAGACTGTGTTTGGGCTTATGGACAGCCCACATATTTGGTTGTGGGGTGTCCCAGCCACCAAGAAGAACAGGGAACCCCATGAATTTCTGACAAGAAGACACCCATGGGTGTCCAAAGAGGTCTGACTTGCCCGAATCACCCTATAATGTATTACCCACTAGGCCCAGCAAATTTCAAAATGTGGGGAAAAAACACAATTTTCAGACATTTGTCACACGGAAACCACAGAAACACTGTCGTAACAACACATGTGCTACCTTCACACATTCCCACAGGTGTCCTGACAAAAATGGTACCTCACATGTGTGGGTGCACTGACCTGGATACAAAGGGCAAAGGCTAAACCACTAGCACATCAAATGCCCTGGGGAAGACTGGATTTGACTTTGTGGACAACCCACAGATGGGGGCCTGGAATGTCACAGCCACAAAGGAAAACAGGGAACACCATGCATTTCTGAAAAGAAGAAACCTGTGGGAATCCAAAAAGGCCTGACTTGCGCTAATCGGCCAAGAATTCATTTCTCACAAGTCCCACAAACTCTAAAATGTAGGGAAAAAAAACAATATTTTCAGACATTTACCACCAGGAAACCACCAAAATACGCCAGCAACAACACATGGCCCTCATTCCGAAGTTGGTGCTAGTCATGGTGCTATTAGCGCCATGACTAGCACCAATACCGGTACCACCACCGACTTGGTGGTATGGGGACTTACTAGGTCTATTCAAACCTTTTCGGGACCGTTAAGTCCCCATTTGAAAAGCCATTCCCCATTCCCATTTGAGCCCCCATAGGGCTCAATGGCAAGGGGGAAGGTGTCAATAACGGTACCGCAAATTGCAGTACCGTTATTGACCCCGGTATCCCTTTGCTGGTAAAACCAGGCGTTAAGGAAGGGACCCGCAAAGAGACCTCGGAATAGGGCACAAAGGGATTACTGGCACCGGTGTTATAACCGTTGCCCGGTATCCCTTTGCGCCCAGGTCATAATGACCCCCATGTTCTACTTTCCTACATTCCCACAGGTGTCCCGATGAAAATGGTACCTCACATGTGTGGGTGCACTGATCTGGGCACAAAGGGAAAAGGCGAAACCATTGGTACATCAAACGCCCTCGGGAAGACTGGTTTTGGCTTTGTGGACAACCCACAGATTTGGGCCTGGGATGTCACAGCCAGAAAGGAAAGCGGGACACCCCATGCATTTCTGAAAAGAAGACACCCGTGGGACTCGAAAGAGGTCTGACTTGTGCGAATCGCCCTAGGATTTATAACCCACAAGGCCCAGCAAAATCCAAAATGTAGGAAAAAACCCACAATTTTCAGACATTTGCCACCAGGAAACCACCAAAACACACTGCAACAACACATGTACTACCATTCCACGTTCCCACAGGTGTCACAGTGAAAATGGGACCTCAGATGTGTGGTTGTACTGACCTAGGCGCAAAGGGAAAAGGCTAAACCACTGTTACATCACTACTGGTACATCAAACTCCCTGGGGAAGACTGGATTTGGCTTAGGGTGTTGAAGCCACCAAGCAAAACAGAGAACCCCATGCATTTATGAAAAGAAGACAACCTTGGGAATCCAAAGAGGTCTGGCTTATGCGAATTGCCCTAGAACATATTATTATTATTATTATTTTATTTATAACGCACTGAGACAAAAGCCCATGGGCATAGCAGCGCGGACAAATGAACACCAAATAACAGAAATAAGAGTCAGGAACAGGAAATCAAACTGAGGATTGGTTTGAATTAGGGAGTAATCCGGGTTCATTCAAGCAACAATGTTTTCAGACAATGTTTAAACATCCCCCCAGAGGCACAGGCCCTAAGGTCCACAGGTAGGGCATTCCAGAGGCTTGGGGCTGCCAGAGGGAAACACCCTTCAAGTACCAGGGAAAGTTTGGCTTTTGGTGTTAGCAGTAGACCTGTATCATTGAATATGAGGACCCGTCTGGCTGGGAGCCAACTCAGCATTGAGGAGAGATAGATTGGACTTTTACTATAGAGACAGGCATGTATAAGGCATAATGTGAGAAATGAAATTATTTTCCTTATGGGCAACCAATGTACAGATTTTCTGGCCAAAGTGATATGGTCTGTTTTACGCATGCGATAGACAGCGCGAACAGCATTATTTTGGACTACCTGAAGACGATTCAGTTCCCCCTGCCCAATCCCTTGTAGCAGGCTAGAGCAATAATCCAGGCGTGAACCAATAATGGCTCGAGCCACTGTGGCACAGCTGTTCTCGTTAAGGAAGGGACAGATCAATATAAGAAGCCTCGGGTAATATGAGGAGCAAGAGACTAGGTGGCCAATATGGGCTTTCAAGCTCAGTGCAGGATCCAAAATGACACTGAGTGTCTTGACTTTAGGTAAAGATTTCAGTGGACAGTCTGCCACCTTAAAAGACTGGAATGCCGGGTCTAGCCTATGCAGCTTTTGGCTAGTACCTAAGACCATAATCTCTGTTTTTGCATTGTTCAGGGCAAGCTCATTGGACATCATCCATCTATAAATAAGATCATAGGCGCAGTATTGATGGTCAAGGAGTCTACTGCATGATTACTGGTGAAGGGGAAGAAGCACTGAGTGTCATCCGCTTCTGTCACGAATGCTGGGAACCAGCGTATTATCCTCCAAATCTGATAAATCAATGTCCACCTCCCCTTTATCCTCACCTGTCTCTTCCGGAACGGATTCTTGTCTGGAGGTCTTGTTCTTGGGCTTCTTCTTCTTTGTGAAGAGGTACGGCCGTCCGCGGGAGGAAGCCACCCTGATCCCCTGATAAACAGGGAAGCAGCCGGCCCCCGTCCCGCAGAAACCAAGATGAGATGAAAAAAAGCAGCCGCTTAAAAAAAACCTCTCTACGGATGTAGTTGGTACCGATGCTGTGCAGGAAGAGATGACTGTGAGCCCGGGAATGCAGGAAAAAACCGGAGCAGGAGAATCAAGGTAAGTTTCTCTGTGCAGCAGTAAGCTGGAGAGTCCGGAGATGCTGATCCTGAACAAGGAGCAGTGCGAGAGACCGGAATGGAAGCACCGCCAGGAACCAGGAACGTGATCCGGGAGAAAGGAAGGAGAGGAGAAACCCCGTAAGGTAAGAGGACCGAAAGGACGGGGAGGCAGGGAAAAGGAAGGGAGGAGGAGAAGGATTCCGCGATAGACACCGCGGAAAAAGCACGGAAAACAAAGTAGCACGGCAACGAGGCACAGGAAACAAAGTTGCAACGCACAGAGCCCAGGGGAGGGCGTGGTTAAATACAGGAACAAGAGAAAAAGACTAGACCGTCAAACCAGGAAGTGAAAGGAAAAACACGGAACAATCTAATGGCGCCGCCAACGCCAAGCCTTCCATAACCGCCAGCGACCACCAAAAGACAGCGGCATGACAGCATCATATACGTATGTTATTCCCTCTGAATCCAGCAACTCAAACAAGGCAGAGTGAAGATGTTAAACAAGGTCTGCGACATACAAGAGCCCTGTGGCACCGGACAGGGAAGTGTGAAGCCCTCTGCAGTTGCCTTTTCACTGTGCACTCTGGCGGTGCGATCTGAAAGGAATGACAACACCCATCCTGCTGCTTCCTTGGAGGAGGCAGTCTCCTGGAGCCTCGTAACTAGAGTGGCGTGATCGATCAGGTCAAAAGCTGCTGTAAGGTCCAACAGCAACGAAGAAAGAGTGTCTAAAGCTAAAGACACTCCCGTACCCTGCACACCTAATGCTGATACAAAATCAGTCAAATATGTTTGCGATTTTTACTTCAAAATAATGAATATTTAGAAAGGCAAACAAATTAACAGCATTAATTCCGTCCAGAAACTTCTGGTTAACATTTGAATATCAAAAAATCAGAGGAAATTCAAAAAGGCCATCATGAGACAAAGAAATATACAAATACAATCTTCTTGTGGTGAACTGAAAAGGAATATCCAAATACAATATTCTTGTGATGAACTGAAAGGCTCTACGTGTTTCAGCGAACACCCCCTTCTTCAGGAGCAGAATAATCTGTAATGATATACATGTCACAAACACAATATTGGAGGAAGGTGTGTCGACACTCTCCCCCGAACCACAGAAGCCGAATGAAGTCGACCCTCCACCCGTGGTTGGCACAGATACCTGATATACAAAACACAGGATACCACGTGGCAGCCAGTGGGGGGAAGAGGGTTAGGGAGAGGTTGTGGACGGGAAAGGGAATGTTAGGAAAACCGGATAGAGGGTTTGGAAACACCTAGGACAGGGGAAGTAACAAGAAAAAACCCTACACTGCCTAATATCAGATAGTATACCATGAAACATAACACACACAAAGGTCACCAATAATGTCCCCTTAATACAGGCCACTAAAGTACCCTTTTATCGTATTTGCACTCCTTAGTAGCCCCTTGATACAGGCACCGATAGTAATAGCATGACATAGACTACATATATGCAAGCACAAAATGAAACAAACTCATGGGAGATTATTCGCATTATGAAAAACATAACACATGGCCCTCTGGGCAAGCATTAGCAACGTTTACACACATAGAACATGTAGGACCAAGGGTCTGAGGTTAACACAAACAATGTACTGTGTTCCAGAAAGTACATGCTGAGTAACTTAGTTCACAGCCCTAATAATCAGATGCAGACTGTTCTTCATGCCCGTATTAGTGCCACTCAATAGGATAAGCACCCAGTGATCACCTATACACTAATAATGATAATCACAGAGTTCTGCACATACACAATGCCCAATGAAAGACTTTCTCTATGTTTTGAACATTGCCCCAACATGAAAACAAGAAAACAGACAAGACTCAGCAAGCACTTATCTGAGCTTTCGGGAAGCTCGCAAGCCTTCGCGGATGGAGGATGATGACGCTGTAATAGTACCGAGGGTAAATACTCTGCCACCTCACGCTCCCTGTGTCAATGCAGGTCTGAAGGAGGAGCGGTACGGCAACTGTGCGAGTCCTCGGTGCACTGCTGCTTCGCCGCCTTTCGTTCCCTGTGTAGATTCAGGAACGAAGGAGGAGCGGCATGGGAACCGCGTGAGTCCGCAGTGCAATGCTGTTCCCACATTCAAAGTGCCCGCTTGGAAAATGCTGGGGTGCTCGACTCCTCACAAACCTCCGGCATGGCTTCGCCTCAGGAAATAGAATAAGCCACACCTACCGTGCACCGTTGGCCCTTGATAAGCTGTTACTAATTATAGTCAGCTGGCCAAACGCGCGCACGGCAAGGACTACGATTTGCAAAAGAGGCTGCCGGGAAAGATAGTTTTTTCCTAGCCATATAACGTTCTTAAGCTCTTTTAAGACCCTGACACGTCTTCCGCCTCCACCACCCCAAATTCCTGACATTACCTCCTCTCCCAAGGCCATTCCAAGGGCCTGGTCTATCCGGGTGTTGCCGATGAAATTGTCTGACCAACCGTGGAGCATGTACCTCATCTGCGGGTTCCCAAGAACAGTCTTCTGGTCCATATCCTTTCCACTGAATCAGATACCAAAATTGACGATTCCTTTTCCTTACATCCAGAATACGCTGAACTTCATATTCCTCTTGGCCGGCTCTCATGATAGCTGGTGGTCGCTTTCTAGTCATGCATGGAGCTGCAGGTTTAAGTAAAGAGACATGGAACACCTGGTGTATATGCAAAGATGTAGGCAAACGCAATTTCATAGCAGTTACAGAGATACATTTGCTAATCTCATAGGGCCCAATGAACCGAGGTAGAAATTTTCGTGATCCTATTAAAGACAAATTGCAAGTAGACAACCAAACTCTGTCCCCCACTTTATATTGAGGACCTTTCTGTCGGTGCTTGTCGGCTTGCCTTTTGTACTGCCTCTTGGCTCTCTCCATATTTTCTCGTGCCTTCCATCTTACCTCAAGAAGCAACTGTCTGCGCTCCTGTAACACTGGCATATTTTCTATTTCCGGCAAATGTTTCGGTATCATATTCTGTTCATGACCATATAGACATTCATTAGGTGCCATTCCCAAGGAAGTATGATGAGTGTTGTTATAAGTAAATTCCGCCAACCATAAAGCCTGCACTCAAGAATCCCAGCCATCACTCAGATAACCACGTAAATATTGTTCAAGTGTTTGATTCACCCTTTCTGTCTGCCCATCTGTCTGGGTTTGATAGCTGGTGGAAAGAGCACAGTTAATTCCCAATATTCGACAAAAGGCACGCCAAAATCTGGAGGTAAATTGCGAACCTCTATCTGAGACAATACTTTTTGGCAACCCATGCAGCCTTACCACATGTTGTAGGAATAACTCAGCCAATTTACCTGCCCCGGGTATTCCCTCACACGGAATGAAGTGGGCTTGTTTTGACAGAAAATCTACCATTACCCATATGGTATCATATTGCTTATCGGGCAGCAGATCAGTGATGAAATCCATAGAAATGTGTGTCCATGGTTGCTCAGGAGTGGGTAATGGCTGTAGTAAACCTTTTTTTTTTTAACATGCTCTGCTTTGTTCCTTGCACAATTCTCACATAATTCCACATATCTTTCCATGTCCTATTTTAAGGAGGGCCACCAGAAGTATTTTTCCAACATGGTCTGCATTTTTCTCGACCCTGCATGTCCTGCTAACGGAGACAGATGACACCAGAATAAAGCCTTGTCTTTTAGCTCTTTCGTTGGTAAATATAATCACCTCTGATGATAGGGCAACCCTTCTCATATAGTGCGTGCTGGATGACTGTTCCGCCACTCTAACAATTGTCGTGAGGTTAAAGCTTTCTTGACTAAGTCTGTGACTTGCGTGGTAATGGCCCCAACAATTTTATCTGGTGAGATAACAGTTTTAACTTCACCTACTGTATGTTCCAAATTTTGTTGTCTAGAAAGCGCATCTGCCTTTCCATTTTTGCTACCTGGTCTAAAAGTAACCTCAAAATCAAATTCATTAAAGAACTGAGACCCTCGCAACTGTCTGGGACTAAGTGTGTGAGCTGTTTTGAAATATTGCAAATTTTTGTGGTCAGTTACCACCACCACCTGATGCCTAGCACCCAGTAAATAGTGTTGCCACTCAAGGAACGCAGACCGAATCGGCAGTAACTCTTTATCAGTGATGGAATAATTTTGCTCACACCCTGACAACTTTCTGGAATAAAATGCTACCAGGTGCCATACTTCCTTCTCGTCTTTCTGTGACAGAATAGCTCCTATCGCCACATTACTAGCATCTGTTTCAACTTGAAATGCTCTCTCAGTGTTGGGATGTTGTAACACGGGAGCAGAAGTGAAAGCTACTTTCAACTTCTGAAAGGCGTTCTCTGCTTCCTCACTCCAAGTAAATTCCACCTCCTTTTTTAACAAATGCGTGATTGGAGTAACAATGTTAGAGAAATTGCTGATAAATCGCCTATAAAAGTTGGCAAAGCCTAGGAAGGATTGGATATCCTTGATGCATTGTGGCGAGGGCCAGTCTCTAACTGCCTGCACTTTCTTAGGGTCCATCACAATTCCTGTATTAGTCAAAATAACTCCCAAAAATTCCACCTGTGTTACATGAAAGGCACATTTCTCCACTTTGACACATAGTTGACAATCCTGTAACCATTGCAATACTGTTTTTACATGTCGTACATGCTGCTCTGGAGATTCGGAATAAATCAAGATATCGTCAATATAAACAATAACAAAAACATCAATGAATTATTGCAAAACTTCTTGCATAAAGAACTGAAAAGCAGCAGGAGCATTACATAAACCAAAAGGCATTACAAGATATTCAAACAAACCAAACTTAGTTCTAAAAGCCATTTTCCACTCATCCCCCTCCTTGACCCGTATCAGATGATAAGCACCTCTCAAATCCAATTTGGTGTAAATCTTGGCGGACCTCACTTGATCTAACAAAACTGAAATCAATGGCAACGGAAATCTGTTCTTGATAGTTACCTTATTTAAGGCCCTATAGTCAATACAAGTACTTAAGGTCCCTTCTTTCTTGGGAACAAAAAATTACGGTAAGGAGACTGGGGATGTGGAATGTCTGATAAAACCCTTAGTCAACATTTCATCTAAATATTCCTGCAAATACTGATTTTCCTTTTCTGTAAGAGCATAAATCCTGCTACAAAGGCAATTTTGCTCCTTCCTCCAAATCAATTAAACAATCATAAGGTCTATGCTGAGGTAATTGCTCAGCCAGTCTCTTGTCGAAAACTTCACTAAACTCCCTGTACTGTGCAGGAATTCCCTCTGTCACTGCTCCCACAATTTGATCTTCAGACCTCTTTTCAACCAACCATCGTGCTGGTCCTGCTTCCGAAAAGATATGCTCTTGACATCTCTGCTCCTCAAACCACACTGTCTGCCTTTCCCAATCAAGCCTGGGATTATGAAGCACCAACCAGGGCATTCCCAAAATTAATCCAAATTGAGCGGCGCTATTAAATCAAATGTAATTTCCTTGTTATACCCATGCCAACAAATCATTTCCAATTTTGCTGTCTGTTTTCTTATAGGCCGTGATACCAAAGGTGAACCATCTACTGATTGTACTCCTTCGACCTTGGTTTTGTCACACAGAGGCAATCCTAACAGCTCTGCCAAAGTAATATCCACAAAATGACCAGTAGCCCCTGAATCTACCATTGCCAGGACTTCCTGTTTAGTCAAAGCAAAACATAATGTCACCAAAATATATAAGTGAGAAGTCTTACCCCCCACTGTGTTCGCAACCCATCTGGGGAACCTGATCTCCATCGGGCCTGTCACCTGTATTCCCCTTAAGGCCGGCCCATCTCTTTTCCCGCTTCCTTTGTACTCCTCTCACTTCCTCCACTTTTCTGCAGAGCATTGGGACATGTACGTATAAAATGTCCTGCTTCTCCACAATAGAGAAACAATTTATTAGCCTTACGCTGTTCCTTCTCTGCTGCTGACAAGGGTCCTCTTATACTACCAATTTGCATTGGTTCCACTTCACTTGTCCGTCCTCCTCGACTTCTGTCTTAACGCACAAAAGGCGCTACTTCTAGTTTCTTTTTATCACCTTTCCTTTCATTCATGCGATGATCCAACCTTAAAGCTAAATCAATCATGGCTGTGCAAGTGTTTGGTTGTGGCTCCACTTGAGCAATGGCATCCAAATTGAGGGGCTGCTATTAAATCAAATGTAATTTCCTTGTTATGCCCATGTCCACAAATCATTTCCAATTTTGCTGTCTGTTTTCTTATAGGTCCTGATACCAAAGGTGAACCATCTACTGATTGTACTCCTTCCACCTTGGTTTTGTCACACAGAGGCAATCCTAACTGCTCTGCCAAAGTAATATCCACAAAATGACCAGTAGCCCCTGAATCTACCATTGCCAGGACTTCCTGTTTAGTCAAAGCAAAACATAATGTCACCAAAATATATAAGTCAGAAGTTTTACCCCCCACTGTGTTCGTGACCCATCTGGGGAACCTGATCTCCATCGGGCCTGTCACCTGTTTTCCCTTAAGGCCGGCCCATCTCTTTTCCCGCTTCCTTTGTACTCCTCTCACTTCCTCCACTTTTCTGCGGATTATTGGGACATGCACGTATAAAATGTCCTGCTTGTCCACAATAGAGACACAATTTATTAGCCTTACGCTGTTCCTTCTCTGCTGCTGAAAAGGGTCCTCGTATGCTACCAATTTGCATTGGTTCCACTTCACTTGTCCGTCCTCCTCGACTTCTGTCTAAACGCACAAAAGGCGCTACTTCTGGTTTCTTTTTATCACCTTCCCTGCCATTCATGCGATGATCCAACCTTAAAGCTAAATCAATCATGGCTGTGCAAGTGTTTGGTTGTGGCTCCACTTGAGCAATGGCATCCTTCAGTTCCTCATGTAATCCCTAATAGAATAACACAGTTTGTTTAGCCACTGGCCACTCGGTCTCAATTACCAACCTGTTAAACTGGGTAACATATGCGACTAAATCCTGACCTCCCTATCTTAATCCCAACAACTCCTTATCTTGAGCTAATGAAACCTCTCTACGATCAAATAACCTGCCAAATTCTCCTAGGAAGCCATCCCAATTGTATAGTAAAGGATCATATTTCTGTACCAACGGCATTGCCCATGCAGCTGCATCCCCTGTTAGATATGAAATTACAAATGCCGTTCTAGCCTAAATGGATTCGAACGCAGTAGGTTTACACAAAATATGAAGTCGCCATTGGGTCAGGAATGTCATGTACTTCCTAGGGTCACCATAAAAGCGCTCTGATGCTGCCAATGGTACACTACTAGGAGATTGGACAATGACAGTGGGATTCTGACTCTGAGAACCACAGCTCCTTCCAACGGGGTCCGCTGAGCTGCCAAACTTTGTACCTTAGCCTTTAAGGTTTCGGATTCCTGTTTTGCTTGTACTAACTCTACCTGAATATCCTGAAGCGCCTTAAGCACATCTGCCAAGGCCGGAGTGGTCGTCTCCATTTGGCTCGGGTGGTTGTAAGTATCCCAATCTGGGGGTGGCTTATTATGCCACAAACACAATATTGGAGGAAGGTGTGTCGACTCTCTCCCCCGAACCACAGAAGCAGAATGAAGTCGACCCTCCAACCGTGGTTGGCACAGATACCTGATATACAAAACACAGGATACCACGTGGCAGCCAGTGGGGGGAAGAGGGTTAGGGAGAGGTTGTGGACGGGAAAGGGAATGTTAGGAAAACCGGATAGAGGGTTAGGAAACACCTAAGGTGGATAGGACAGGGGAAGTAACAAGGAAAAACCCTACACTGCCTAATATCAGATAGTATACCATGAAACATAACACACACAAAGGTCACCAATAATGTCCCCTTAATACAGGCCACTAAAGTACCCTTTTATCGTATTTGCACTCCCTAGTAGCCCCTTGATACAGGCACCGGTAGTAATAGCATGACATAGACTACATATATGCAAGCACAAAATGAAACAATGTCATGGGAGATTATCCCAACATAAAAAACATAACACATAGCCCTCTGGGCAAGCATTAGCAACGTTTACACACATAGAACATTTAGGACCAAGGGTCTGAGGTTAACACAAACAATGTACTGTGTTCCAGAAAGTACATGCTGAGTAACTTAGTTCACAGCCCTAATACTCAGATGCAGACTGTTCTTCATGCCCGTATTAGTGCCACTAAATAGGATAAGCACCCAGTGATCACCTATACACTAATAATGATAATCACAGAGTTCTGCACATACACAATGCCCAATGTAAGTCTTTCTCTATGTTTTGAACATTGCCCCAACATGAAAACAAGAAAACAGACAAGACTCAGCAAGCACTTATCTGAGCGTCCGGGAAGCTTGCAAGCCTTCCCGGTCGGAGGATGATGATGCTGTGATAGTAGCGAGGGTAAATAGTCCGCCGCCTCACACTCCCCGTGTCAATGCAGGTCTGAAGGAGGAGCGGTACGGCAACTGCCCGAGTCCTCGGTGCACTGCTGCTTCGCCGCCTCTCGTTCCCCGTGTAGATTTAGGAACGAAGGAGGAGCGGCATGGGAACCGCGTGAGACTGCAGTGCAATGCTGTTCCCACATTCAAAGTGCCCGCTTGGAAAATGCTAGCGTGCTTGACTCCTCACAAACCTCCAGCATGGCTTCACCTAAGGAAATAGAATAAGCCACACCTGCCGTGCGCCATTGGCCCTTGATAAGCTGTTACTAATTATAGTCAGCTGGCCAAACGTGCGCACGGCAAAGACTACGAAATGCCAAAGAGGCTGCTGGGAAAGATAGGTTTTTCCTAGCCATATAACATTCTTAAGCTCTTTTAAGACCCTGATACCTCTTCCGCCTCCACCGCCCCAAATTCCTGACAATACATTAGGGGACCATCAGTTTCAGAATTTCAACGTATCATTTAAAACCAACACAGAGAGAATCTCAAAGTTTTAAATAATTCATTATACAGGTTATTGGCTGTCCACAACCACCCACATAGATTATAGTAGAGTATATACAATCAAAGCAGGGAGCTACATGTTATGTCCATTAAACATACAGCAGGTGTGACCCCAAAAAGGATATAAATTAGCTTCGAACAAACACTAGAATAAATAATATACAGAGACAAAATGTACCTGATCAATATGGAAAAAAGGCCAGCAATACTGGTTTCACAGAGGTCATCTAACTCTCATAGGTGTATGTCGATATCCCTCAAGGGTACAAAGCCCATGTGTAGGCAGGTTATTGTTGAAATTAATCCAAGTGTGATATATACACTGCTGGATGAACAAAATGTGTACATTAAATGATTATGAAGCACTAACCCAGAACCAAAGTCGAGGTACAGCTATTCAGGATAAGATACAGTGCTTACCAAAGTGTTAGTCAGCAAACACTAAGCATTTTGTCCGGTGATACTGGTAAGACTGACGGAGTACTATCACTCTAAAAGCATCCACCAAAAGGTAAATCAACACTCGTATCTGTCCACCTTCACTGTGAAATAAATTCATCTGGAAAAATATGGATCATTAAAAGAAAAGATAGACTAAGCAGTCTTTTGTGCATAGAGACCTCCACAAAGAAGGAAATGGAAACTAGACCATTCCAGTACAGTTCCAGGGCTAATGATATATCCCCCCAATTGTCCAAGGAATATAAAGTAATACCAATACTCCCAAACATCATAGTGAACCCACTCAAAGGGTGGAAGATAACGCTGCACTGGTTTTTTATCATATTCAAGCAAACATGCAGGTATAAATACAATTATCCTGCATGTGCAAGCTGTATACAGTGTCCTCACCTCCAAAAATCAACATAGTACCCAAATACCACATCTATTCCTCTAACTCACCTCAACATAGAAGTCACTGCCTCAGAGGCTCGCAACTGCTTGTACGGCATAGCATTTCCAGAAATCCGTCTCCTTTTTATCCTGTTTCCTGTCATGTGACAAAGTCACGTGATCAGGTACAATAACAACATACAACCACAGCATACAGAATGTGGTCACCGAATATTCATTCTTGACAACGTTAGTGAATTTAGAAAGCAACAGGGGAACGACCCCCTTTGTGATTCTAAAGAAAAACCTACTTGAAACACCTTGTAGATAGTACACGTCACGTGACAAAGTCGCGTACACGGGTGCTGCAGCTGTGCACAGCGGCAGACCCAAACTCCAATCGCCACGAAGCATGTCATCAGGAAGCAAAAAGGGGAACAACCCCTGTGTGTAATTCTAAAGAAAAAACAACTTGAAACACCTTGTAAATAGTACACATCACGTGACGCAGTCACGTGTACGGGTGCTGCAGCCGCATGCGACAGTAGGTCCAAGCTCCAGTCATCAGATGGTAAATATATATAAAACAAAGCTAAGGGCAAATAAATACAAAAATCACCTAATAGCCTTCTAAAAAAATCCCGTCACGTGACAAAGTCACGTGCACGCGAACTGTGGCTGCATCCAGCAGCTGATCTAAACTAGAGTCGCCATATAACTTGTCTTCAGATGATAGGTATATAAAAAGCAAAGCGCAGGGAAACAAGCCCCCATAGGTGCAGGCTGAACCAAGGAAAGATTCACCCATCAAACTGGATGGTAGAAAAGGTAAGAATAATAGAGCAAACTCAAAAATGAGTAAATAAAAATAAAGATGTAAATCATAAAAAGAACTCAGGATACTCTATAATAGATGAATAAAGAATAATGAGAAATAAAGTGCCCATCGAGCGTTTAGACTAAATAAACGAAGAATAGAAACAATTAAGTGTTAAAATGTAAGAAACCAGGGCAAAAAAAGATAAAAAATAGGGGATACATAATGAAAAATAGAGTACTAAAGGAGTACTCCAGAAAAATAAATATTGAATAAACAAAAAAATAAACAATATCCAGAAATGGAGTCAAACCTATAGGAAGTGAATGAACCGGCCTAATATAGACTAAAAAAGGACAACAATCTAAAATGTACCTATAAACAAAGAAAAATCCAAGTACCTAACGTGATCAAAAGGTCATATTCATACAAAACAATTAAGGGAGAACTCCTCATTAAGTCCTTTTGGGGAAATAGTGTCCAAGGCATCTATCCAAAACCTCTCTCTTTGTGCAAGGGTCCTCATGTAGTCACCTCCCCTGGGTGGTCTCTTAACCACTTCCAAAATAGTAAATCTAATCTGAGCTATTGTGTGACGTGCTGCTGTAAAATGTCTTGCAACAGGGGATTTCTCATTGTTGCATCGAATGTTTGATTTATGTTCCGTCCACCTCTCTCTGGCAGACCTTGCAATCTGTCCTATATACATCAGGCCACATGGGCACTTAATGCTATAAATGAACCCAATTGATCGGCAGGTTGCAAAGTTTCTCAATTTAATTTTTTTCCCAGTGTGGGGGTGCGTAATGTAATCACCCTTTTCCATATTATTGCAGTGGCTGCAAGTTAAACAGGGAAATGTACCCTTTTTCTTGGTTGCTAATGTTGATTGAGTTTCTCTAGCTCCACGTTCTGCCTTTACCACCTTATCTCTAATGTTAGTACCGCTTTTGTATACCATCATTGGTGGTCGTGGAAACAATTCAAGTAAAGTAGGGTCATGATGTAGGATGGACCAATGTTTTTGAACAATTCTTTTGATGTGGAGTGACTGTCTGGAATATTTAGAAATGTGAAGTCTAGAAGCATTTTCTTTTTTTAGGTTTAGGGATCAATAGTTGTTCTCTCGTAATGGGGAGTGACCTAGCTTCTTCAACTATTTCTTTGGGGTACCCTCTTGAAGTAAACTTTTTAGACAATGTAGTACAATCATCCTGTCAAACCTCATTATCAGTAATGATTCTCTTCAAACGTAGGATTTGGCTATTGTGGTAAACTAGCCATCATTGACTTGGGGTGAAAGCTTGCATAATGTGATAAACTGTTCACATCAGTGGGCTTGTGATACAGGGATGTTCTAATTTGGTTATCAAAAATCTCTAACTGTACATCTAGGAAGTGAAGTGTAGGTTCCCCCATTTCTAGGGTAAATTTAATCCGTGTATGAACAGTATTGAGGTAACTGAAAAATTCTTCCAATTCTTTTTTGGAGCCACACCATACCCCAAACATGTCATCTATGTATCTTTTCCACATTATGATCTTAGATGACCATTCTGTTTTATCCAACACATGCAATTTCTCAAACCAATACATATAAATGTTTGCATAGATGGGGCCATTGCTGACCCCATCGATGTACCAGATATTTGTGCATAGTACTCCTGTTGATATTTGAAAAAACTGGTGTGTAAAATTATGGTAATGAATTCAATGACAAGCTGTGGATCACATTTCACATTATTGGTTTGTAGTAATAGCCACTCTACAGCCTCTATCCCCTCCTGATGTAGGATACAGGTGTATAGACTATATACATCCATTGAAAAAAGGATACAGTCTGATGACAAGCAAGTACATTCTTTAACATTCAAGAGAAAGTCTGTGGTATTTCTCAGGTATGTCGATATTGATTGTACCAATGGATCTAGAATGCTTTCCGTGCCAGCAACAATGGGCCTAAATAGGGGATGATATTTGTCCTTGTGAATTTTGGGAAGCCCATTTAGGACAGGAATTATCGGATATTTCTTCAGCAGAAAAGATCTAGTCTTCACGTTAATCCAGTCATTATCAAAGGCTTTATTAACACAGTCTTCAATTGTCGCCCTGATTTGAGGGGTGGGGTCCCTATCTAACTTTAGGTATATGGTGCTGTCATCCAGCATAGATCTACACTGGGAGTGGTAGAAGGTGGAATCCATTACGACCACTGCACCACCCTTGTCTGCTGGTTTGATGGTCAATTCTAGATCTTTAGCCAGTAATTCTAATTCCTTAGTTGAAAGTCTTTCAAGTTAAATGGAGCTCTTGAGTGAAAGTTAATCTGCTTCAAATCATTCTCAACCTTAAATTTAAACATGTTTATAACAGGGTTATCAATTGGAGGGTCAAAGGAACTTTTAGGTCTCATCTCTAACTGGTCGCCAAAACTTCCCACTCTGACTCCTCTGTTTGTGATGAAAAGAACAGTCTAAGCTTAATTTTTCGCAATAATAAGTGGAGATTCACTTTTTCATCGAATAACGTAGAGTTGGAAGTTGGAACAAAGGAAAGACCTTTGTTAAGAATGTCCAATTGATTATCAGTTAGGGTTCTGCTAGAGATAAGGTCCAACAGCGTCAGGAGTTAACATTTTCCTTTATCCATAGACCGCAAGATGTTCGTTTTAAGGTCTATTAGGGTAGACCCGGTACTATGGTAGCTACTAAAACCAGATTGTTTAGGAACCAAGATCTGTTGATAGGCAATTGTATCCAGTATTTTAAGCAGGAAAGGCGTGCTGGTTATAGGACGGTAGTTACCAGCCGCATGTGGGTCCAAAGATAGCTTCTTTAGAAGAGGTGGAATCCAAGCCTATTTAATTGATGCAGGGGCTGCACTTTCTCTAAAGGAGCAGTTTACAAACTTGATGATCAGAGGCGCAAGTAAACTGGAACAAATTTTGACTATAGTTGCAGTGCAGGGGTCATCCTTACAGTTAGTTGACTTCAGGGTGCTATGAGACGATTGAAGGTTGCAATATAGGTTAATAGATCTTGACTCCCTTGTCTGAGTGACAACTCGTTGTCCAGAGTTTGTCCTTGAGTATGACGGGCAAACAATTTCTCCATCTCATGTTGGAAATTCCCATAGTTCCGGAGTAAAGGGTCATCTTGATTTACCAAAGATAGACCTGTCCACCGCACTACTTCCTAAATACGAGATTACAAACGCCACTTTGGCTTGGTCATTAGGAAAGGCTCCTGGTCTGCACAAGAAATGAAGGCGACATTGGTTCATAAATGCAGCAAACTTGTATGGGTCACTGATGAAGCGTTCGGGGGGCTAGAGGCACTGCTCCTGGAAGAATCACCTGAACCGGTGTTGATTATTGTGGTGTGGAAGAATGAGAAGTATGGGTCACTCCAGGCAGTGGAGCCTGTCCTGCTTGTGCTTGTAGCATTTGGCTTGCTAATTCATCAGTTATTTCTTGAGTTACAATAATATCCCTCCGTAATGCATTGGTTTCCTGTCTTGAAGCATGTACTTCAGCCCGTAATTCCCCTAGTAAGAGGACTAACTGATCTGTTTCTGAAGTATCCATAACACCCAGGCAGAGAGTATTAGAGGCTTTGCGTTCTGTTACTCTCACCTGGTCTCTACGGAGGCGTTGGGGCACGGTTGCAGCCCTCCCTGAACTTGAATCACCACCTTCAGGCCTCTCCCTCAGTAGAAAAGCTGTGAGCGGTGGTACGTGGTGATACTGCTCCTGCGTGGAGATAAGAGTATGTGAGTGCGCCAATCTGTGATTGTTGTACCTCTCGAACCATTCACCCCAAAGTAGGTTTCTGTGAGCATACGCTGGCCCATAAAGCTCACTGGTGAATTATGGAAGATAAGCTCTCCGTCCTGCCACTTCTGGCAGGTGCGCATCCAATGGGATCTAATTTCTTCACTGATCCCTGATAAGGATTAGTCCAGTCCAGCTGTGACTGTGCTTCTCCTTATGATTGATAAGTCTTTCTTGAGCTCTTGTGATGCTGTTCGTTCTGTTTAATGTCTTTATATGTTGCTCCTATGTATGCCCTTCGATGTTGCAACAGTTAGGGACTGTTCATATGATGAACCAAAACTATAAGCATATCAGTTAAATTCTTGGATTATTGAATCCCCCCAGCACCCAACATCATCCACAGGTTTGCTATCCCACCTACTCCTAAGGCCATGAT
The DNA here is from genome assembly GCF_040938575.1 of Ambystoma mexicanum. NCBI lineage: Eukaryota > Metazoa > Chordata > Amphibia > Caudata > Ambystomatidae > Ambystoma > Ambystoma mexicanum. The sequence goes on from NC_090932.1 coordinate 807,752,843, forward strand.
TAACCGAATCCAACTTATAAATCCATTTTTGCTCTAGTTTCCGGAGCTTGAGGTCTCGATCGCCACCACATGGGTGCGCATTTAATGTTTGCAGAATGCACCAAAAGATGTCTTTATACGTATGGTTAGCTTTCTTTAAATGCTCGACGAGCGGTTTGTCAGTGATTTCAGTTTTAACACATGATCTGTGTTCTCCGATTCTTTGCCTCACAGATCTTTTTGTTTTACCGATGTAAATGAGGTTGCAAGGACAATTAATGCAAAAAATGGCCCATTTGGTGCCACAGTTGGTAAATGAATTAAGGTGCAATTTTTTGCCATACAGATCAATCGTTTTAAGGTTTTGTGTTAAATCACACACCGAACAAGTTTTGCATTTATAATGTCCCACAAATGGTGGGAGATTCCAAAGTGTCTGTTGTATGGGGGCATTAATGGTTGGTGAAAGATAAGTATGAACAAGTTTGTCTCTTAGATTGGACATACGTTTAAAAGCAAAACATGGAGTGGCAATTTTAAAGGTTTCAGTGTTCATCATGTTCCCATTTTTTATTATGGTTTTCCTCAAATCATTACTGATCGGTGAGAAAGATGATACACGAGTGATTTTCTCAAGAATGACCAAACAATCATTCCTGGGAACATTAGCAGCTCTTTTGTACGCTTGGCGGATGATGTGCGATGGATAACCTCTCGCTTTAAGATTGTTTTTCAAGACCAGACTATGTTTTTTTAAGTCATCTTTAATGGAGCAGTTATGTCTTATACGTAAAAACTGCCCAAAAGGAAAGTTTTCCCTGAGGCTTCGGGGATGGAAACTCTCAAACTTTAGCAAGTTGTTTTTTGTGTGGGTTTTTTGTATAGGCAAGTGCCAATCATTTCATTTTCCATGCAGAATATCTCTAAGTCCAAAAAGCAGATTCTATCCCTTTTGGCTTCTAAAGTGAAATTGATGTTTTTTTCCCCGAGTATTAAGCCAGATGCCAAAAAGATTTAATGTTTCCATACTGCCTCGCCAGATCATGAATATATCGTCGATGTAACGATGCCATGAGATTATATTTTCCTTGTAAGGCTTGTTCTCTGCATAGACCGATTTGTTTTCTAAATGGTCCATATATAAGTTGGCCAAGTCTGGGGCAAAAGTCACCCCCATACTTGTGCCATGCAGTTGTTGGAATAACATGCCATTATATATGAAAAAGTTTTTTGACAGTGCAAGATGAATGCATTCGACTATAAACTCAGAAGGAGGATGTTTATTGTGTCTTTTTTCAAGGAAATGAAACATGGCGGCGGTACATTCAGACTGTGGGATGTTAGTATAGAGGGATTCCACGTCTAAGGTGACAAAGATGTCATCTGAGCAAATGGAAAGAGTGTCAAGAATATTAATCATAGCAGTGGAGTCATGTACAAAAGACTTCATATTTACAAAGGGTCTTAGAAATATGTCCGCATAAATGGACAGCGGTTCTAGAAGAGAACCAATAGCTGACACAATCGGTCTGCCTGTGGGGCGACTCAGCGTTTTTATGTATTTTTGGTAGACAGTAGAATGCGGGAGTCAAAGGATATTTGTTATTGAGGAATACAAATTCCTCTTCGTTTATGCAGTCTTCATGGTTGCATGTGTCATGAGACTGGTGATTTCTTCCAAAATAGTGGTAGGGGGGTCAAGTTTGATAGGCTTATACACAAGTTCATCAAACACTTGTTTTTCAATCTCTGTTTTATAGAGGAGGAAGTCCCACAGGACTATCCCAACACCCTTATCTGCTGGTTTTATAATAAAAAGGGCATTGTCCTCAAGTTCTTTGAGGGCTTGTCTTTCTTTGTTCGTGAGATTTTCTTTGTACATGTTTTTGTTTTTACATAGATTTTTGACATTTCTTCTGATTTTATTTTCAAATGGCAAAATCTCAGGTGATACCATTGTTTGAGTAGGAGAGAAAGTATAAGGTGATTCTGTTCCCGATTTATTATCTTCTTTTTATTGGATGTTGCTCTTTGTCATGTCAGAAATATTTTAACCTGATTAGTCTGAAAAAGTTCTGCATCTCAATCTCTGTCTGAAACAAGTCTGCTTTGCAAGCCGGGACAAAGGACAATCCTTTGTTGGGTTTCGTTGTGTATAGTCTAATCGTTGTGTATAGTCTTATCCTCTCCCATGCTGGCCCCCTAAAAAGAGGACTCTTCCATCTGTGCTTGTTTAAGCAGTTTATTCTATTTATGCCCGCAATAATGTCTTTCTTCTGTTTTCTTCCCTTAGATGGAAATGTGGAAATGGAAATGGGGCCTCAATGCTGCTGTGAGACGCGGCCGGATGGACAATGGATGCTACCACAATGTTCGACAGCAGGTAAGTGATGGTTTAAGGAAAAGCGCAAAGTATGGCGAGGGCGCAACCTTAAACTGACTGTTTTTTCGATGTCTAACCTTGTCTTCTATTTTTCCTTGCAGGCGCTGCTGTCGGCAATGGAGCGTGTCGTGCTACGGTGCCAAGATGAAGATTTCGGCGTTCCAGAAAGTGTAAAGATGAACATTTGGTTCGCCAAAGAGACGTACCGGTAAGAACAGCTTCCCCCAGTTGGTAAATATGCTGGTAGGAAGCAGGATGTCCAGGAAGCAGGATCTTCAAAGGTAAGTCGACCTCAGGCGACGGTGAGCGTTACCTTGCTTGCAAGCGCAGATTAACGCGAAGCGTCTGTCTTCAGGATCGGGGCAGCTTATACAGCTGAGATTGTGGGCACGCCCATTAGGGCCGGCTTACCACCCACACCCTGCCACTCTTAGAGAGTGAGCACGTGCAAAGGCAATCCATTAGCAGCCACACCCAAGAATACACTTGGGGTTGCTTAATGGATGGAATGTTGAAGGTTAATTCATCCTGCTTAATGGATGGAATGTTCATGGTTAATGCGTCTGAAGTGCTGTGTCCATAATCAAAGCTTTTTGGTGTTAAATGGATGTTCTTGTTTACTTTTGTTCATGAGCCTGGCGCCAAAGGCACCAGGACAGTGTTCACCCACATCTCCTGTGCATGCAACCCCTACATGCCTGTGCCCCTGACTACATGACCATGACACCTGGTCCCTCAGCTCTCCCTGGTCTCTCAGTGCTCACAGGTCTCTTAGCATTCCCATGCTTCCTAGCACTCCCAGGCTTTTCCATGCCCTTAGAAGCTCACTGTCTCTAGAGCTCTGTTTCTCTTTAGGCTGGACTACTGCAACAGCCTCTTTCTAAATCTGCGTGCTTCTACTCTCTGCACTCTGCAACTCATCCAGAACAGGACTGCAAGACTTGTCCTTGGCCTCAAGCCCAGGGATCGTATCTCTCCAGCACTGGAATCTCTGCATTGGCTCTCAGTGGCTGCAGGGATTAAGTTCAAGACCCTCTGCACTGTCCACAAGGCCTTCTGGGGCCTGGGTCCGCAATACCTCCAACTCTCTCTTCCTAAATATCTTCCTTCTCAAGCTCTTTGCTCGTCCACCTCCAACTCCCTCAGGGTCAGTTGCTTCTCTAAGCAACGAGTTGGTGGTAGATCTCTTTCTTCGGCTGGGGCCTGCCTCTGGAACAGCCTCCCTGCCCCCCTGAAACTTGAGGAGAACCATCCAGAAGCACCTCAAGACCTTCCTCTTTGCTTCTGCCTTCTCTCTTCAACTCCCCTGCTGATTTCCTGTCTGATACTGCACTGGTCACCTGGCTATCTTCTGATTTCGGGCCCAGGTCCCTGCCCACACAGTTGCACACCCGCACAGCCTCGTGGCAACCCTCACACTTGGGTCTGTATCTGTAACCCTACAGCCCCCTTAACTGCACTTTTGGACACCTGCTGTCTGCACTTAGCCTTGCACCTAGGAGAGGATGAATGAAGGTGCACACATAGGTTGACAAAAAAAGAGGGGATTCCAAAACATTTCTGAATCAAAAAGAGAAGTCTTCTGGGTGCGGGGGAGGAAAAGAGACACTGGCACAGAGCCACCATAACACATAGACACAAAGAAAAGAGGATCCAAAACTGAACCCTCTCGTCCCCATCACACCTTTGTATCCCGTCACTAAGACGGTTAAATATGTATTCAATTTTAGTTTTAGAGATTAGATAAAACCTTCATATTGGTTAGAAAGTTGAAGAACAAACAATATGACAATGTTGTCTGTAGTTCATATAAAGAAAGAGTAATTTTATTGCAGACCACATGTAGCAGAGAAAGTTCAGTTCAATATGGATGGCTGACCGTATCTTCGTTTAAGGAATCCATTACAAGTAAGCACATTTCTGGCGCACAAGCAGCATTTAGACAAGCTGCTATTCACGGATCCCGCTCATCTCCCACTATATCTTCTACACTTTTACCATTACAGCGCCAAGATGCCGCCATTCATTTAAACCCAGGTCTGCACCTTTTGAAGCCTGCTCCATACATCTGCATACTTTTGCGTTCTACCTTCCGTATGTCGTTATCCCTGCCACAAGGGTGAGCCACTATTTTGTTTTACATACATCTAATTTAGACTCTAGTTCGTCAACATACATAATTAACAAACCCATACCCCTGACTTTCAGGGCTTTGACACGATCACCAGAAGATTTCCGATTTTGCTATAAGTTACTTCTTTTTACACTGGACAGAATGTGACAGCGAACACTCTTCCATTTTTATGAAGCACTAACCGCAGACGCAACAAGGGGCCGCGTGGTCATGGTGAGTGCATTATTCTCATTATCCCCCCTGTATTTTTTAGGACCATTCATTGTAGTCTCGTTCAACACGAGACAGGTATTCTTATAGTAAGATATCCGAAACACTTACTACAGAGATCATTAGAGCCAGTTTTCTAGTAGCTTACCCTTGCACCTGCCACCTGCTGGCCACACTTCTTGTTATTGTTTTGATCCCATGTACAGGACTGCCCCCTCCCCTTTCCCCTGGCAGGTTTCCCCTCCTCCCTCCTCCCCTCCACTGCACTTGTGCGATCTCAATGTCACTTGGCCTAGTAAGATCGCTGTCTTTGTCCTCCCTCTGTTCCCCCTCCGTTGCCTCGTCGCGCCTTGAAACACTTGTGAATAGGCGCGTTACAAATGCCGTTTCATATCATATCTTAGGCATCTCAATGCTCTCAAACCTCTGTGGTTACCTGGCCTGCCTGCTCTCTTAGATCTCTCTGTTGGCTGGCCTGTCTCATATCTAGTACCTTCCTGCTCGATCAAATAGTCTGCTCCTTCCACTGTAGCTCCTCCCACCACAACCTTCCCTCCTGTTTCCTTTTCTTTGATACTCTGGGAAATGGCATTTTATGGGGCCTGGGCTGGATACCGATATCCTGATTGGCTGGTCTGCCACATTCTTATTGACTGTGAGGATTTGTGACCCCACTCTGCAGGAGGAACTCTTTAAAAGCATGATGGACATTTTGGAATCAGACGTGGCTTAAACTGAGTCAGGACTAGAAGGGCAGAGCCTGTTTATTCTCGAAAAACTGATTTGGAGTTGGGACTCTGTCGTGGATTCACTGGAACTCGATTACAGATTTCTTCAAAACCCCACGTAAAGTGCAGTCTTCTACCACCACCATGTGGCGAAAACCTGAAATGCAATTAGGTTTGGCGTCCCGCTTAAACCCTTTTCGTGGCAACATAGATAGATGACAGGGGCTGAACTGCTGGGTACCCATTCACCCTTTCTTTGTTTGCAGACAAAGCACAGTCCTCAGCGATTTGAAGGTGGCCATTAACATGTGAGAGTGAAATACCACAAGCTGTAACATAATCATACCCCCAAACCCACCGTTGAAAAATACTGTTATTAAGGTGAACAGTGCAGACTGTTTTTTGGTTTAATGTTCTGTTTATTTAGAGGGTAATTCATGGAATCAAGCGCAGACGTGGCGCACGTGGCTGGCGCACAGAGGGAGCATGCGCCAGCTTGCGCCACCCACGTGCGCCAAAACCCATTTTGACGCACAACGTATTCATGGATACTTACATCCATAACCAGCCGTGGCGCAGAAACCCTGCAGCAGTGCCAGTTACGCCCCCAACCCCGCCCCGTGCGCCAAAAACATCCGCTCAAATCCCCTACATGACACAAAGACCAGTGAACCAGCATACAGCCCCCAACAACGAAACGGCGCTATAAACGCCACAAAGCTCTCACGCGAGAACCAAATTGCGTGTAAAACCCCCCCGCGCACGCCTCGGAATACGCGTACCCCGCTCGTGCCCAGCCTATTGCATGTAAAACTACCCGCGCACCCCTCGGAATATGCGTACCCCGCTCGCGCCTAGCCTATCGTGTGTAAAACTCCCTGCGCACACCTCAGAATACGCATACCCCGCTCGCGCCTGGCCTATCGTGTGTAAAACTCCCTGCGCACCCCTCAGAATATGCGTACCCCACTCGCGCCAGGCCTATCACGTGTAAAACTCCCCGCACACCCCTCGGAATATGCTTACCCCGCTCGCGCCAGGCCTATCATGTGTAAAACTCCCTGTGCACCCCTCAGAATAAGCGTACCCCACTCGCACCCTGCCTATCGCGTGTAAAACTCCCTGCGCTCTCCTTGTAATACGCGTACCGGGTTCGCGCCTGGCCTATCGCGTGTAAAACTCCCTGCGCACCCCTCGGAATATGCGTACCCCGCTCGCGCCAGGCCTATTGTGTGTAAAACTCCCCGCACACCCCTCGGAATATGCTTACCCCGCTCGCGCCAGGCCTATCGTGTGTAAAACTCCCTGTGCACCCCTCAGAATAAGCGTGCCCCACTCGCACCCTGCCTATCGCGTGTAAAACTCGCTGCACACCCCTCGGAATACGCGCACCCCGCTCGCGCCAGGCCTATCGCATTTAAAACTCCCTGCGCACCCCTCAGAATATGCGTATCCCGCTTGCGCCACGCAAATAGCGTGGAAAAAGTCCCCCCTGTGGTGTGTGCTGGCTGCGGGGCGTGTGCAGGGGTCATGTGCTGGCTGCAGGGCATGGTCAGGGGTGGGGGGCCTGTGGTGTGGGCTGCCTGTGGGGCATGTGCAGGGGTGATGGGCTGCATGCGGGGCATGTGCAGGGGTGATGGGCTGCCTGTGGGGCATGTGCAGGGGTGATGGGCTGCCTGTGGGGCATGGGGAGGCCAAAGCCAGTCTGGACCAAAACACCATGCTTTTCTTAATGCGGTCAACCACTTTTACTGTTATATTTGTGTTCCTGTTCTGTTGAGTGATATATGTTGATTCCTAAATACCGGAACGTCTCGGTCTGCCAGGGTATCGTCAGGACCGGTAAGCCCACAGGCCGGGTGTATCTCCCCAGAGGGAATATGCTCGATTATTTAGGGTTACCTGCTATGCCCGAGAGGGTAGCGCAATGTTCCATCACCTCCAGGACAAATTGTAAATTTTCTTCTGGGAAGCGGAGATATAAGAGAATATCATCGGCGTACAATGATATGAGGGGCGAGCCCCCCGCAGTGCAAATCCCTATCTCCCCATATTGTTGTCTGAGGAAAATTGCCAGCGGCTCCAGTGCCAGGATATACAGCATGGGCGACCAGGGGCAGCCTTGTCTAGTGCCCCGGCTGAGTTGCCATTTGTCCGAGATAGTAGCACCCATTTTGACCCTAGCGATTAGGGTGCTGTACAACATTTTGACCCATCTTAGGTATCCTGGCCCCATCCCATATTCCCTCAGAGTCGCTAGCAGCCAAGGCCATCTCACTGAATCTAATGGCATCTAGCGAGACTATTGCCAATTCACCGGGGTCCTCCTCCATTTGGTCAATAATGTGGTGGAGCCTCCTGTGATTATCGGTTATGTTCCTACCAGGTACATACCCCGTTTGGTCAGGATGTATCAGTTTGCCAATGACTCGCTTAAGCCTGTTCACTAGCGCTGCTGTAAGGATTTTGCTATCCTGGTTGAGCATCGACAAGGGTCTGTGTGACCCGCAGTCTGTATCCGGCTTACCCGGTTTTAAAAGTGGAATAATCACGCCTCTCGTAGGGACTCAGACAGTCTGCCATGATCGAACGCCTCATTTAGCATGGCCAACAGCGGGGGAACACCTCCTGTTCATATGTTTTATAAAATTCACTAGGTAGCCCGTCCTGCCCCGGGGCCTTACACGTGGGCAAGTGCTGAACCACTACCTCCAGTTCTTCTAGCGTGATTGGGGCGTCCAATTCCTCTCGTTCCTGGTCATCTAATTTGGGCAGGCCTATGTCCTCTATTGTTGACTGGATATTATGAGCCGTCGCTTCCCCTACATCTCCGTACAGACATTTGTAATATCTAAGAAACCCCTCATTGACTCCCTCTTGGGTGTCCCAGCGCTGGCCCTCATCTCCCCTAATCACCCTAATCGTTGTCCTAGGCATTTCATTTTTATATAACCAAGCCAGCAGCCTGCCCGGCTTGTCTCCACTTGCGTGTTGCTGCTCAACGTACTTCTTAGAGCTCAGTTTGCACAATCTATCCCAGTTCTTGCTTCTAGCCTGGCGCAATAGTTTTAGCCTGTCTACGTCTTCCTGTGAGGTGCCCCCCCTACGCATTATGTCTACCAGCTTCCTCTTTGTTTCCTGCAACTCCCGCTCCAGGCCTCCCTGGAGCCCTCTAGTTTTTTAAATGGCAGCTCCTCGTATTACGACTTTAAACGCCTCCCACAAGGTTCCCTCCGATTGGACACTACTCTTGTTGATATCAAAATACTCAATGATCGCCTCTCTCAAGTCTTCCCGGAAAGCGGAATCCTGTAGGGCCTCAGCTCTAAGCTTCCACGTTGGTATTCTCGCTCTAGGGGGCTGGTGTCGCCATTCCAGGACCAGAGCGGAGTGGTCCGACAGCACTCTAGCTTTATATTCCGCACCCGTCATCTCTCTCACTAGCTCTGAGGCAACAAAAATGTAGTCCAGCCTCGTGTGCAAGTTATGTGCAAGTTATGTGGAGCTGCGTAGTGTGAATACTGCCTGTCTGTTGGGTGTAACAGTTGCCAGGCATCTACAAGTCCCATGTTCCCCAGCAAGGCTTGCAGTGCCTTCGCAGCTGGGGTGGGTCTGTCTAGTTTACTATCTGATCTGTCAATTCTGGGGTTTAATGTACAGTTAAAATCCCCACCCCATAAGATTGCTCCGCCCAGTAAAGGGCCAATTTTGCCATGTAATCTCCTGAAGTAGTCTGCCGTGTCCTGGTTAGGGCATATAGGTTAATAATACTCATTTCCCTGTTTTCCAGCATCCCCCTTATCACTGTCATTCTACCATCTGGGTCTATCGAGGTCTGAAGCAGTTGGAATGGCACGTGCGGTGCCACCCACGTGATGACCCCCCTCGCATAGGCTGAGTATGTGGCTTCCCTGGTACACCCTCTCCACTTCCTCTGGACCACTTCCAGCTTCTCCCTAGCGAGGTGGGTTTCCTGTAATAGCGCTATGTCAATCTTTAACCTTCTCAGGTACATCATTACTTTATTGCGTTTCAAGTAACTGTTAAGGCCCCTCCCGTTCCAGGTCACTATCCTCAGGCTACCCGACGCCATCTAAGGGTTGTCCCGTTTCCCTTCCCGGTACTTCCTCCCCACCTGATTCGACACACGATTTGGCTCGTTCCCCTCCCATTCCCAACAATAAACCCCCAAACCCCACCGCCCTCCCCCCTTTCCCTTTCCCAACTCCCAACACTGCACACCACCCCTTCCCCCCCTACCCAACCCCAACAAGTGCCCAGCTCCATCCCTGGATCTCATGCCGCTGTGTTCGGGGCCACCTATTTTTCCAGATCTCCTGTGCATTCCGCTAGCATCCTTACGTCTAGCCGGAGGAGGTTCACCTCTTCTTGCACCGCCCCGACTTTGAGCTCTAATGCGTCTTTCAGCTCAGTCATAGCCAGTCCCAGTTTGGTTTCCCAGGCCACTTTTAAATCGGCTATCGCAGCGAGGATCTCCTGGTCTCTGCCCACAGCATCCGCACTCCCAGAGAGGGTTTTATCTCTGCTGTTAGTCCCCTCTGCACCTGGCGAAGCTCTGGCATTCTCTTTGAGCGTGGGTTGCTTCCCCTTTACTCTGGGCAGTTTGGTGGCCATCTCAGCATTACGGGCCCCTTGTGGGTGCCCGGCCACCCTAGGCCTTGGCCCTCGTCAGGCGGGGCTATTACTGGTGCTCGAACCCTGGCCAGCGGCACCCGGGGATCTCCTATGCAGCCAGCTCAGTTCCTGGAGTGGGCTGTGTCCTCCCAAGTAGTTGTTCTAGATCAAGTCCATCTGCCCTGGATGCCCAACCAAGTAACTATGGGTCGACACCCAGGGCTCCTCATCCAGTGCAACCAAGTTTATTCTAGCACAAGCCTGCCCAGGCATGTGTTGCCCTAGGCGTCACAGAGTCTCCAATGCCCTAAGCAAACAAGTCGCAGTGCTAGATCGCAGCAACAAGCACTTTCTTCTGCTCCCCCCTTTGCCTACTGTCCAGGCTAGGGGTTGTCTCTCACTTCCCTGTCTTGTCCCTAATCAGTTAGTTCCTTAAGCACCTCCGTTTGCCCAGGCGTTCCAAGCCTGCTTTCCCTCCCGGAATCCTTCTTGTAGTGTGCAGCCGACCGTGCTTTGATCAGCTGCAGTGGGTGACTACCCCCGATTGCCTCTCAGTGAGATTCAAGGCTGCGAGTCTTGTTCCTGCTGTAGAGTATCCGGCCTGGATACAAATGTAGCGGGATGCTTCCACACGATCAGCTGTCCTGCCTCCCGGCACGCGTCTTGTACAGTGCGCTCGCCGGGACCCATAGGGCCACAACAAAGTTGTCTGCACTTCGAGTTGTCTGCGGCTCTTTGTCTTGGGCTCTTTGTCTTGGGCGTGCTGCGTTCCTCGCTGCAGGTGGCCCCCACTCAGTGCCTGCAGGCACGCGCCGATTCACGCCTCACTGGGTCACAGCACCTTGACACTGTAATATCCACAGGCGCCCGTTCGGAGTGTCCATTAAGCTTCGCATGCCATGCACCGTCCTGCCAGGGGTCTGTCTCTCCTTTGTTAGTTGGCCGTTCGGGCGGCGGCCATTTTTCTTTTATTTCCCTCGCGGGCCGCGCTGCAAAACAGGCTCCGGTAACTCTTCTTTGCAGACGAACGCGTCTGTTTTACTTCAAATTGTGCTCTGCAGCTTCCCCCATACAGGCATTTGTTTGTGGGGGAAATCAGGCGCATAAGTGGTGCGGATTCATCAGGATAATGCACAGATCCAGCAGAGCTCCACACGGACACGTCCTCCTATATGGCCACTTGGCCACGCCTCAAGGATGGTTATCATTAGTTGGGTTTGTGTATTTGTTGGTGTGTGACATACATACATGTGCACAGACATTTGTACACACCAATGAGCCATGTGTCGCCATGCTTCACAGATCCAGGTCCCGGCTCAGGGCGGACATTCTGTATATGAAACTGTCATGGGTAGACCCAGGATAGTTTGCATAGACAGAGGTGATGATTCCATAGCAATCGCATACAACCTGTACATTGATGGAATGCCAGTGCTTGCTGTTGCTGTAGATGTTTTCAGTGGCCCTAGGTGGACGTAGGGCCACATTGGTGCAATCTATGGCGCCAAGCACTTTGGGGAAGTGTGCCACCCTGTAAATGTCCTGGACCACGGCCTGCCTTTCTGCGGGTGTTCTGGGCATGCATATGTGCTTGCGGACTGAGGGGCGCGCAGTCATGATTGCCAACACCTGGTGTAGGCAGCGTGACTGTGTGGGCTGTGAGACACCCCCAACTATGGCAGTTGTCCGCTGAAATGATCCAGTGGGCAAAAAATGCAGTACATTGAGCACCTTTTCCAAGGGGCTCAGTGCATGGGAGCACAAGGTGGGTGATGTGAGGTCATCCTCCCACTCAGTGACCAGGTCTAGGATGATATGAGGTGGAAACCTATACCTGCCATAGACCTGGTCATCAGGCATCCCAAAAAGGCTGGTCCTGGGTAAAAAAATGCAGGGCCTGGCTATTCTCCTCCGCCTGCAGTGTCCCACGATCAGTGCTGCGAGAAATGGGACATTCATCGTAGCTGTATATACGTGTTTGTTGTTTGCGCGCACTTTTATACTGCGCGGGGACGCTTCCGCCTGCCCTCGTGTGGCAGATGTGTTAACGCCTGTACCTGTCTTTTGGTGTGCGCAGGTTTCCCCTATTCCCCTATTACATTCCATGAATACTTGTTGTTCGCGAGCGTGTGGGCGTTCTGTGTATTTCCCAGCAGTACTTCCCCAGTTACGCCCTCATTTTCATGCATTGTTCCCCATTCCGTGGGTTCTGCTCCCTTTTTGGTGTGTGCGCTACATGTTGTGCGGTTTTGCTGTGCGCACGGCGCTCAGGATGTCACAGTGATGTGTGCGCCCGTGCGCGCCACGCGTGGTTTCGGCGCAGCTCCCTGGAAAAACACGCGCACAGGCTTCCATGAATCGCTTGCGTGCGATTTGCACGCGTGCACTCGATTTTTCACGCTTGCACCACCGAATTTGGCGCACAATTGTTCCATGAATCGGCACCTCAGTGTTTCGTGAGAATGCAAGACCAGCACAATTTAGGCCACACCACCATTAGACCCCAGCCCCTTATTAGAGGCCGCCAACGATTTCTCATCACACTTTAAAGGAATGGTTCGGGCAGAAAATATTATTATCCCTATGGGTCGGCCATGTGGTTTTAACCATAAATCGATCGATCGTACAAACATTTCCTATGCACCTTGCCCGAGTTTTCGTCTCTTGAACACAGCAAAATCAGGGAGCAGGGCGTGGCCATTTTGTGATAATCTAATCACTTTCCGCATCGCCCTGGGTGACCTGCGTTTGCGGCACTAATTCATATCCCCCGCTCCTGATCCTGACATGACTAGACGCGTACTGCCCATTTCACAACGCCAAAGCATGTCTCGTGTCAACACTCTCTGCGCCTCTGCTACTGACGTGTTGCCATGGAAACAGCAGGAAGCCTCTTTCCTGGACAAGTACAAACAGAGCGTTTCACAACACACAGCAGCTCTGGTCAGCTACCTTTGTTGCTTGTAGCCCGTGTGAACAGATACCAGTACTATCGCTATAATTTATTTTCGTTTCTTTGCCACACAATGGCAACAATAATGCCCTACCTATACGAGCCCGAGTATTCCGAGGAGGAATTACTGGAAAGAGCAAGCTCTGTAGACAATGGGGATTTGGACAACAGTTGGGCAGACGTTTCAACAGATGAAGAGCCTGGGCCTAGTCGCTTGGATGGTGTTTCCACCTGGTGCACCTGCAATCGGTGCGTGCTAATGCCAACCGAGGTGGAGAACTGCTGCTGCCGAGAAAACTCTGGATGCTTGTCCTACATATCGCAAGGCGATCCACAGCCGCAATGCGTTACCAAGCTGCCAGACTTCACGGCAGTCTGTCTCAGACGGTCCGTGTTGAGGATTTTGATGGTGCTTATGCACGAACTTCGCGCAACAGTTCGCCCTCGTAATCCAAACAACGAGTAAGTGTAGTCTGGTTGTGATGTCAGTTAGGCCACTATTTTTTCACGGTTGTCCCCTATATTCTTGTAACTTCAAGATATCATTGTCATATCCGTTTAGTCTTGCAATTCTCTAGTAATAGTCGCATAAAAGTCGTTCAATATTGTGCAGTGTCTAGTTAGCATTTGTCCTGGAAAAAATGCCATTGTATACAAGAATTGTCATTCACAACTAAGGTTTAATACACTTATCTTGGTCATTTAAAAACAGATTGTATCTTTTTCTTTCATAGGTGGTCCCGGCTGGTGGCCTATCGTTCGTACACATGGTGGCTTCATGGGAGGCTTGCACACCGCATTCGACGAGTAATACCTGCCTGTGTCGTTGGCGCCATTAGACAAACTTTCCCCAGCGACAGTGGTCAGTACAGTGGATTTTCCCTCGCCGAGCTGCAACCGGACCTTTACAATGTGTAGTATTTTTGTGCCATCAAAATAAGAAAACAAATAAAACACAACATATTTTTTATCTATGGTTGTTTCATTTTTTCAGTGAATCAGGTGTGTCTCAATTCAGCAGTGTTCCGGTGCCCTGTCTGCACGCCTCCCGGCCCATCCATCCCACCCCCCACTATCAAAGGCAGTTCGCACCAGTAGATGTGCGCAGCCATGGGGGGCTGTCAGGGGCGCAAACGGCCAAGGTGCCAAACAGCATGTACACTTCAAAAGGTATCCCACGCCCAGGGGCCATTGCTCACATGGCCTCCTCAGACTCCGTGTCTCCAGGCAGGCCTCCCCTGAAGCAGACCGCGCACCTGCAATCCACATAAGTGTGTCTCCATTCAGCAGTGTTCCAGTGCCTTGTCTGCACACCCCCGGCCCATCCATCCCACCCCCTCTATCAAAGGAAGTTTGCACCAGTAGATGTGCGCTGCCATGGGGGGCTGTCAGGGGCGCAAATGGCCAAGGTGCCAAACAGCATGTGCACTTCAAAAGGTATCCCACGCCCAGGGGCCATTGCTCACATGGCCTCCTCAAACCCGGTGTCTTCAGGCAGGCATCCCCTGAAGCAGACCACGCCCCTGCAATCCACATAAGTGTGTCTCCATTCAGCAGTGTTCCGGTGCCTTGTCTGCACGCCCCCGGCCCATCCATCCCAACCCCCTCTATCAAAGGCAGTTCGCACCAGTAGATGTGCGCTGCCATGGGGGCTGTAAGGGGCGCAAACGGCCAAGGTGCCAAACAGCATGTACACTTCAAAAGGTATCCCACGCCCAGGGGCCATTGCACACATGGCCTCCTCAGACCCCGTGTCTCCAGGCAGGCCTCCCCTGAAGCAGACCGCGCCCCTGCAATCCACAACATAAGTGTGTCTCCATTCAGCAGTGTTCCGGTGCCTTGTCTGCACGCCCCCGGCCCATCCATCCCAACCCCCTCTATCAAAGGCAGTTTGCACCAGTAGATGTGCACTGCCATGGGGGGCTGTCAGGGGCGCAAACGGCCAAGGTGCCAAACAGCATGTACACTTCGAAAGGTATCCCACGCCCAGGGGCCATTGCTCACATGGCCTCCTCAGACCCTGTGTCTCCAGACAGGCCTCCCCTGAAGCAGGCCGCGCCCCTGCAATGTACATAATGCCACAACATATACACGTCATTCATTCACAAACACACCCCTTTTTGTTATTCTTTATAGACCACTGGATGTTTACCACGAGAACATCTTTGAGCACTGCAAGTCAACTCGTGAACGTGCTACTCTGTGACCGCTTCGAGTGAACTTGTCAGTGTGCTACCTGAGAACATCACCCTGTTCACCTTCCACTAATTACTCTGTTTGCGGAATCCAACTGTTTGTTGGTCAAGGTATGGACATGTATCCTAATCGAATTGCATCCTTCGCGGGCCGTGCCTATAGTATAAGCAAGTTTCATTTTCGTGCATGATAGAACAATCAAGGGACGAGTAACATGTTCTGATTTTCAACACATCAATGATTCGCTTGTGCAATGTATCCTATTACACAGCTGCACACGCTGCACTGGTTTTGCTGTGGTGCCCAAAAGAAAGTGTGCATCGAAAAATGTATGGTCCAATTAATTCTTTCTCACATGCTCATGCAAAATAATTTTCTAATAATGTTGACCTTTATTTTGCAGAATTTACAACAATGCCTGCATGTGCTATTTTCGGTTGCCCTTCGAAGACCCATGACAAATCTGAAGGCATTACAATGCATGTATTCCATAAGACTGTTGATCGAATAAGAGAATGGGTCAGACGTTGTGGATATCCACTGGAAGACCTCGAAAGTAGAGTCAACCAAGTCTTGGAGGACAAGAGGGGTCATCGATACCGCATCTGCAGCCTGCACTTCTCACCGGATATGTACGACACATCCTTGTACACAAAGAGGAATCCACCGAGAGCAACTCGGAAATTGCTCTCAAACGCTATTCTGACTTTACTCGTGAAAATGTTGCCAGAGGTGAGTCACGCTGCATGATTTGGCTTTACGCCTGTATTTTCGGTGTAAATGCCACTTATAGTACTTTCCATATTTACGTGATTGAATAGCTGCTGAAATAATGAGTTTTTTGCTAAACATCAGTACTTGTTTTGTAGAACCCACATAGAAAAATGATTTATGGGGACAGATAACTATGCTATATTTTGCGTTTCAATAAGTGTAATTTTCTAGTATTCAGTCTCCTCACATGCCATTTTGTAATGTTTGAATTTCTAAATGGAATAATACTTTCCCTTTACCACTCCATTACTATCCACCGAATATGAAAGAACAAGATTCAACATCCAAGTGTTGCCTCGAGTTATCAACTACTTCAAGCTCGTATCAGGTAATTCTACCTAGCTATTCTGTTCCAGACTGGTTTTATGTATGGAATTCTAGATAATGTGATCATATTTTTGCAACGTATCATTGCATTACACAATGTTTCTTTACCACTTTACTGTTGATAAGTACCTTTGTCATCTTTCCAAATTGTGTGTACCGTTTCCAATCTTTTCGACCTCACTAATGAAAGTACTGTGTTTCTGGTAGATGCTGAAGCATCCACTACAATGCGAACAACACTCCTAGTAGATCTGGTATCAGAGGTATGGATCTTCATAGCTCAATAGGACGAGATAATAAAATCATATTTTCGCAACCTATCATTGCATTGCACAATGTTTCTTTGCCACTTTACTGTTGATATGTACCTTTGTCGTCTTTGTCCTGTTTCTAATCTTTTCGACCTTACTAATGCAAGTACTGTGTTTCAGGTAGATGCTGCAACGTCCACTATAATCCGAGCACCCTTCGTAGTAGAACCGGTGTCAGGGTATTGGTCAACATAGCTCAACAGGATGAGATAATAAGATCATATTTTCACAACCTATCATTGCATTGCACAATGTTTCTTTGCCACTTTACTGTTGATATGTACCTTTGTCGTCTTTGTCCCGTTTCTAATCTTTTCGACCTTACTAATGCAAGTACTGTGTTTCAGGGAGATGCTGCAACGTCCGATACAATTACATTATCCATTGTATTAAAGAAAGTCGATCTAATTAGATGTGTAATGCCAATTACTTTTTTTAATGGATACTATTTTTTGTAGGGAAGTATACAAGATCCGTATATTGAACCGGAGGAACGTGCATCAGAGTCGGTCCGCCAGTTTGCTGATGTTAGAGTAAAGAAGGTTTCAAAGAAAAGAAATAAAAATAAGGTTAGTTATAAACACTTTCTATTGTTGGCAAAAGTTTTGTGCTAATGCCTTCATTATATGCTTTTTTATGTCAATTGTACAACACTGTACGTTGGATTTAGACTGAACATCCCTTTTCCTATCTGTTCTGTAGTTGCCCAATCGAGTACGGACTATGCATACACAGACAGCGATACAAATGACAGATGCTGCTTGCCAAACTGCTTTCACCATGGAGGAACTATTCATTGAGGCGCGTCGTGTTCACACTGGAGATGCCTATGTCCAATGGCCAGAAAATGAATTTAATAAGACAAGCGATTCCAACAAAGTGTTCTTGGACCATTGCTACAATGCACCTGCTCCGCCAGAGGAAGACGCAATTGAATTTATAGAAGATAGTTTTACATTACTCGATGACCACTTGACACAATCGACACCCACCAAAAAAATGCCCCCCAGAAAACAGTCCACATTGATGTTTTCTCCTATCCACCATCAAGTAACAGATGTTGAAATGACAGAAACTGAAGCATCAACACTACTGACTAACGAAACAGACAAAGATATCGACTATAGTGTGTCCGGTTTGGTTGATATGTCCACAACGGTTCAGTCCGAAACAACAGTGTTGCCAGGTGACAGTATAATAAAAGAGGCCAAATACATAGTATTCGACAGCAGCTTGATGGAGATTATAAAGATGCTGAACTGTGTGCATTCAGTGGGAGGGGAAGTATGTGGAAAGCCATTGGTGAGCGTGACTCATCTAACACAAGGCAGTAACCTGAAAATACATGCCACCTGTGAAAAGTCACATAAATCATTTTCATGGTCCGCTCAACCGATGCTGGGGAAACTGCCAGCTGGCAATCTACTAAGTGCAGCAGCTTTACTTTTCAGTGGCTCTAGTTTCACAAAGTTATCGAGTTTCTTTCAGTTTTTGGGACTACATTTCATTTCTAAAACGCAATACTACAAATACCAACGTGATTATCTATTCCCTGCCATTAGTGAAGCTTGGAAAATTGAACAATTGGCTATTGAAACTGCATTCCGCAGAACGGCACCATGTAACTGTTTGCAAAAGATAAAAATCGAAAAGTGTCCCAGTAGCCGATCTTTATTACAATTATACATTTTCTTTATTAGCGCAGAGGTGACACAATGTGAACCGAGAGAATACAACGTGGAGTATCAAAGTACTCTGCTATTTGCTTCCGCGGATAGTGCAAATGAGAATGTTGAGCTATAAACATAATGCGTAAACTGGGGCAATAATTCAAGGTGCAAAAACAATGTAATGATTTATTAGCATTGAGCCAGGGGGAAACGAGTGGTGGTCTACATGTGTCTCGATGCTGGCCTGCCCCTGTTGCCCGGTAGATAGAAGTACTAGCACTTCATTGCAATATGCCAAACAGAACGAATAAGTACAATGTCACCCATCAGTAACGGTCAGCTATTCTTATTTCGATTAGATCTGGTATGAAATCATCTAAAGAGAAACTTACATTACATTCGCAATTTCCATTCTCTAGGTGTAATGCAGACCGTGATGCAGAACCTGGCAATCTACTAAGTGCAGCAGATTTACTTTTCAGTGGCTCTACTTTCACAAAGTTATCGAGTTTCTTTCAGTTTTTGGGACTACATTTCATTTCTAAAACGCAATACTACAAATACCAATGTGATTATCTATTCCCTGCCATTAGTAATGCGTAAACTGGGGCAATAATTCGAGGTGCGAAAACAATGTAATGATTTATTTACATGTTGAGCAGAAAATCCGGGGCTGTCACACTGTCCATCGCCGGCTAGCCTGAACCGTTTGTCGGGAGAAACGGTTCAGGCTAGCCGGCGATGGACAGTGTGACAGCCCCGGATTTTCTGCTAAGTTCTGCACCTACCATCTCAGGACATGGAAAGTAAGAACATTGTGAGTTCGGTGGTCGTGCAGGCATCCCAATGTAAATCCTCGGTGGCCATGGAGAAACCTGGTTTTATAAAATCACTGGAAGATCTACAATCGAGGGGAATGCAAATCGACCTCATAGCCGGACAGACGGACAGACACGTTTCAATAGCCAAGACAATGAGAGAGTAGTATCGAAATATTAAACATCAATTTGATGTATGGCATGTTGCCAAATCAATAAAAAAATCTCGGCTGCAGGGAAAAAAAAAGGTTTGGAAAGTATTTCACAATGGTCCCAGTCTTTCAGCAACCATCTTTGGTGGAGCTCAAAAACATGTGATGGGTCTGTGGAAATTCTACTGGAAAAATGGCGGTCACTAATGCACCACTGTTCCAACGTTCACCACTCGACAGAAAACCAACATTTCCGCCAATGTGAACATGGCCCTTTGTCCCCAGAGCAGGCACGGAAGAAGAAATGGTTGATACCATCTTCACCTACACACAAAGCCCTTGAGAAGATTGTGTTTGATAAAACTCTATCAAGAGATCTGAAGGAATTCATAGAATTCTGTCACACAGGAGATTTGGAGGTGTTCCACAATATGTGCCTAAAGTACAGGCCAAAGAGATTGCATTTTGGCATCCAGGAGATGAAATGTAGGACTTTACTAGCGGTATTAGCGCATAACGAGAATGTGGGCGGGGAACAATTTAGGACTGCAGGAAACTTGGGGATGCTTCGCTACAATATGGCCTTTACAAAAAGAAGCAAAAAATGGGTGGTCAAGCCAGTATACTATCAAATGGAATTCGATTTTGTGAAAGATCTCATTGTTAATGTCGTCGAGATGCATCCTCATGGAATCGCGCACAAATCTGTTCCGAGCACACATACATTGCCACAAAACATTGCCAGCGTACCATGTCCACCCAAAGCAAAGCTTGTTAAATCCTTCAAATCCCAGTTGATATGATTACTGTCTGTTTTTATTTTTGCAAAAAAAAAATTCTATAATCTGTATAAATAATGTATGCATTTTGTCTTTTGAAATCTGTCCTCTCAGTCCTTTATCTTGAAAATATATTACAATTATTACGATTGCTTTCACATTTCACAGTTTAGTTGAGATACTGTGGGACCTTTATTTTTAGTGTTAATGAACAATGGGTAACAGTGTGTAAGAATATTAGGGTTTTGGCAGTTGATTTGCAATAAAGTCAGCAAAAAGCTGAATAACTGCTGTACCTACAAAAGGGATTAGACATAGGCCGCAAAACATTCTAGGCACGCAAGAAGTACCGACTTTGAAAACCCGCCATGTGGTAGGAGGCCATGAAATAAGCAGTGGTGGCCCTATTGGCAAATTTAATCTACAGCTGAGCAGCGCCACGAACAACGAGCGGCCTGCTATTTCCTGAGCCTGTGTTTCAAAATTCATTTTTATCATGGATGCGTTGACACGGGATGTTGCAAAGTAAGAATGTACGTTCATTTTGAGTGAAGGTCAGCAGCTTTGAATTTTGGCTTGGGGGCTGTGAGGCCCCACGCGTCCCTCGCACAGTATAAGGTTCTATTGTTTTTTTACCTTGAGGCAGGGACCATTGTGAAAGGGATTGAATTGAAGGGGAGTGTAATAACGTATGATATGATTAGGTTGCCCATTACGAAACCGCACCTAGTTACATGTAAATTCAGTTCATGAGAAAACGTTGACACGAACTGAGGGTTCTGCATAAAGGTCTTCATTACGCCTAGAGAATGGAAATTGCGAATGTAATGTAAGTTTCTCTTTAGACGATTTCATACCAGATCTAATCGAAATAAGAATAGCTGACCGTTACTGATGGGTGACATTGTACTTGTTCGTTCTGTTTGGCATATTGCAATGAAGTGCTAGTACTTCTATCTACCGGGCAACAGAGGCAGGCCAGCATCAAGACACAAGCAGACCACCACTCGTTTCTCCCTGGCTCAACGCTAATAAATCATTACATTGTTTTTGCACCTCGAATTATTGCCCCAGTTTACGCATTATGTTTATAGCTCAACATTCTCATTTGCACTATCCGCGGAAGCAAATAGCAGAGTACTTTGATACTCCACGTTGTATTCTCTCGGTTCACATTGTGTCACCTCTGCGCTAATAAAGAAAATGTATAATTGTAATAAAGATCGGCTACTGAGACACTTTTTGATTTTTATCTTTTGCAAACAGTTTCATTGTGCCGTTCTGCGATTGTCATCTATTCCAGACCCCGACCGATGGCTTCTTCAACCGCCAGCTGCAGCTACATGTCAATCGCTGGATCTACTGGACCGTATTTTGGGACGACAGACAAGGTCCAATCTGTCCGTACGCGATACCGGCAATTACGAGCAACATAACAACCTTTACGGTGGTCTAGTGCTAAATTGAGGCACCAGCCTTGCAACTCACTGTGCGACCAAAGTGCTTCGATTACCCAAACGAACACCCTGTGTACCCAAAAGGAACAGCGCGTGGCTCACGATAAACATTTGCGGATTTATTAGCCAAAACGAACACCCTGTGTACCCAAAAGGAACAGCGCGTGGCTCACGATAAACATTTGTGGATTTATTACCCAAAACGAACACCCTGTGTACCCATAAAGGAACAGCGCGTGACTCACGATAAACATTTGCGGATTTATTAAACAACAGACAAGGTCCATTCTGTCTGTACGCGGTACCGGCAAAGAAAAAAAGTTCTATTTTAATTGATCCGGTCACACGCCGATTGTTATCGAAACATTTAATGTGAAATAAATGTACTTTACCAATTGTGCAGTCTTGTTGTTTCCTTTTAAAGTACAGTTTCATATTCCTAATTGTGACGTGCCGCGCTGTGAGGCGATGTGTGTTGTTTTCCAGGTTCCACGTCTAGTCGCGTAGGTGACAACTGGGTGCATTTGGCCACACTGCGCAGCAACGTCACGGAGAGAGGTGGAGAATATAAATGATTTTGTGATGTCAAGCTCAGGGGCGGGGGATATCATTTAGTGCCGCAAACGCGGGTCACCCAGGGCGATGCGGCCAGTGATGAAATTATCACAAGATGGCCACGCCCTGCTGCCTGATTTTGCTTGTTTTCATGAGACAAAAACTCGGGTAAGGTGCATATGAAATGTTTGTACGATCGATCGAATTAAGATTAAAAGCACATGGCCGAACCATAGGGACAACAATATTTCGGACCGAACCATTCCTTTAAGCACCGGAAGCAGATCTTGTGCTCTGGTTGTTTTGGTGAGCTGTCAACCAGTGTTTCTCCCTCCCTAGTCAATTGTGATGTTTTATCATGTTAAGAAGGATTAATATTGCATGATTTGGGACTGCAGGTGCCATTTCTCTATGAACCCTGATTTGTCCGTCTCTGGCAGTTTGTAGGGAAGTGAAAAGGTGTTTAAGAAAGGCTGTTAAATTGAAAAATACATTGAAGTATCATATGATTACATGCAGAGCATTTATTTGAAGTACTTATCAACTTATAAAATGTAAAATAAAAATATGTAACGTTATACAAATGGTTTGAATTTCATGCATTAGTAGGCAATTATTCAGTTAAAATTTTTTAGTGGACGTGACATTAAGGTGCCGCTTTAATGCCACAAAACCCCTGAAATTCGACAGGTGCTGGAAGCTACACCACCTAAACTATGAGGCACCCATTGTGTAGCCCCTAAGCAGACTGATGACATCACAAATGGCATCACTGTTATCACATATGACATCAGCTATGGCATCATAGGTCACATCGCTGAAACAGCAGATGACACGTGCAAGAAAGAGAGATGAAAAATTTAAAATGTGTCTCTCTGCATATAAGGTTGGATTCAGGTATGAAGCTTGGTTGGAGCGTGCATTTAAAAATACAGGCCATTTACAACCATGATATTCTTACACATCAAAGTTACTCTGTATTGATTGAGCATTGGCTATGATGAGATACTCTAGTCCCCTTTATCACTCTGTTCTTAAAATAGTCCCTATGCAAAGAAGACATTTTAGTACTCCAATTATGACTTCACACCTGTCCACTTGCATAATAAGGGGCAGTCTCAGACCCCAAAGTTATATTACTATATTTTGTACCTACATTTTGGTACTTTTGAAAAATATAAAATATTGGACGGATTAACACCAAATGAGCAAAAGCACGCTTTCAGGACCAGATAAACTCCTTGGGCCTCATTACGACCCTGGCGGAAATGGAAAAATGATGGCGGAAATGCAATACCGCCATCGAACACCGCTCGTTGCGATTATGACCCGTCACCGTAAAGTACGATGCCATTAGCGACACCGCAGTGAACGACAACGCTAACTGCACCAAGTACGCGCACGCGCGCCTTGCAAAACCGGAATCACCGCCATGGCGCAACGGTACGCGAATTCTGACCCTAGCGGACATGTACTGAACGCCATCAAGCACGTCGTAAAGTACCATTCCGCCATGGCGAGAAATACGGCATCGTGAACCAACCGTAAATGGCCCACTGAGTGCCTGTACTCCACTCCCTGGCCACATTGCACAACTCCTGGCAGGCGCAATGTACTCACACTATGCAACCAGTGAAATCCACAATTCACCCATGCATGCCAACGTAGAAATGCATGCAGGGGCTCAAAGCGCCCCGTGAGTGGGCATCCATGTACGGCATGTCACCATAGCCGTACTGATGCAGCACAGGCATGTGAAGGTACAATACATCAAAATGAAAATCAAGAACACATGACACAAAACAACAGTAGTCCCCCATCGCTTGCCACCAGCGCAAGGCAACATCCAAAACAGCATCCTGAGGGGGATTGCACCAGCCCTGTACTCTTGCCAGTAAACAAACCAACCATCAGCAGAAGCATGTACCACACAAGTTGGCAGAGTGACTGAGCAGCCAGGCTCATCCCAAGAGGGGCCGATGGGAGCTGCAGGGCACAGATGGCATGAATACAGAAGCTATTCCAATGGACATGACCCCAGTCCCCCTCCAACAAACGCACGCAAACACAGGCACCTGTGACCAGCCACATTCTGAACATCCCATCATTCCACCAATCGACCTGGCTGACAGGCACCAGTCGGCCAAAAGCCAATCCCCCGCCCCTGAACAGCACATCATGTAAACAGTCACAATGGCAGCCCCTATCCGTGACCATACTGTGCTACGTAGGCAAACGCGGCCAGTACTGTACCACACAACTCAACTCAGAAGGCGGAACACAATGCAGATCATCTCGCAATACATACCGCCACAAATCGAAAATCGCCACATCACCTGCAAAGAATAACGCAACACGACAAATATCGGAATACAATTTAAATGCACATCCAAATGACAAAGGCCCCACAGCAATTTGCAAAATAACACCAAAACATCCATCATCACCGAGGGCTGCATCTGCAATAATTGACCAGCTTCCACTTGTGTGACGCCCTGTACCATCATGGCACACAGGGCCTACATCAACGTTCCAAAAGGCAACATGGAAGCGGCAAGAACCGCAGGTCCGTCCCATGAGGCAGGCACTAGTCGAGCTGAAAGGCCGAAATGTTGCACCTAGCCACCAGTACAGCGTAAGGGCATGTGGCCCATTGGCGATCGTCCCATAAGATCGTAATGGTGCTCCACTGATTCACCCGAAGCTGCAGGTGTCGAGAGTAAAACCCATCTGGAGGAGTGGCGTAGAGATGGCATCTGCAATAGGGCAGGAGATACCTGTCACCCAAATGAAACACAAATTAACCGATTGCATTACGGGACTCATGATGCATTACAATCTTCATTCAACACACCAAATCCACACCCATATGCATGCTAGCCCACTCCAAAGGAATATACACACCCCTAAATCAGTATCGATTCATAACGAAATCAATCGAGGTAAATACACCATTGGCAACGTCGGTTACTGTGCATGCGTCCGTCAAGATAGAACCCATGACATGGGATTAGTAACGTGCCTAGACACAAGTGTATGAAGGCGCGTCGAGACAGGGAGGATCCGACAAGGGCAGATAGACGTAAGTCCCACTATGGCAGCCTTGCATCACATAGCGCAGGGGAAGGGGAGTGATTCAAAAAACCCATGTACATGGCAGACCCTAAATGGAATCATCTGTCCATGCATCCATTCATCATTCCCTCATCCCGCAATGAAAACGCATGAATATTCACTCACATAATATGTGAAACTTCCATCGCGTCTGTGCGTAATGCAGTCTGCAAAAACCACTGTGCTCCTGGCCGGATCTGTAGTGTTGTGAAGCAAGATGGATTTGGGAACGTCCTGCCTTATCGTCCACTACGCTATTGCGCATCCCATTCAATTCATATCATTCATTGCTTGCTCGTTATGGGCCATGTCCCAAGGACATTCTACAATAGAACGTTACATTTCCAGCCAGACCTGTGGGCGTATCCTCGCCGCTACTTCAAAACCAAAAATGCTGGCCTTCGAATTCCTCACTTGCAACATTACGTCGAAAAGGCTTCTGTGAACGCTTGCATTCACAATTACATCAATGTAGTGCGGCTGTGTGTCATAATGCTAACTGGCTGCAATCACAAATGGGACGCCACGCCCGTCGGTGAAGTACGTTACTGTGCTGCATGAGGGTCGGCCATCGATCGAGCCCTACATACCACTGACTCTTCACAGGTATGTAAGCGGCTGCAATTATAGCATGTGTAACAATGGGAGCATAGCATGAAAATCAGTCAAAGTACATCACACTGCCATCGGGATTTGATACATGATTCCAATCCCAAGATGCCATGCGGCCAAATGCAGCCTTACGTGCGGGACGTGCTCGGCCAGAAGGGATTGCATCTGCCACAGATTCATTCAATCAGCACAGGTGGAGGCCATACAGGCCGACAGCACATATATAGCAGACCCAAACCCCTCCCACAACCACTCCCACTCCAAAATGCTACCGGCAGGACTAGCGATGTTGGGCCTGGGGGACCAGATAGCACTGCAAGTGCTACAACTACAAGAAGACGACGAACAACAACAGGTACAACAACCGGGCGCACAGGGGAGACGGAGGAGAAGGAGGAGGAGGAGGGCAAGGCAGGGTCAGCAAGGCCCACAAGCACTGCCACTACCACCACGCAGGCGGCCCGCAATCCCACGCCTCCGAGCTGATCCGTTCAACCTCACTGCTGAGCAGATCCACACCCTCTACCGTTTGGACCGGGACACCATAATCGCCATTGTGGACATGACACATGCTGACCTCGTGAGCATGATAGATAGCCCAACCGCCATCCCACCCCTACTGAAGGTGGTGTCTGTACTCCACTTCCTGGCCACAGGCACCTACCAGCACACAGTGGGACAGTTGCATGGCATTTCACAGCCACTGTTCTCACGGACACTCTTCCAAGTGCACGATGCCCTCCTGAAGCACGCCGACGACCACATCACACTACCACGCACGTACCAGGAGATTACCAACGCAAAAGTGGGATTCCATGCACTTGGCGGCATCCCGGGTTGCATTGGTGCCATCGACTGCACCCATGTTGAATTGGTTGTCCCACATGCCATGGAGGTCCAGTACCGCAACCGGAAACAATTTCATTCAATCAATGTGCAAATGGTGTGTGACTCCAACAAGATCTTTACGCATTGTTGTGCCAGATTTCCAGGATCTACCCATGATTCTATGGTCCTGAGGAACACAAGAATACCACGCTACATGGAGCGACACGCAGGGCACAGATCCTGGCTACTCGGTGAGTCTCATTCCATGCATGACATCGTGGCCCATTTGATGCGTCAATGACCTTGCAGGAGGGGGGGGGGGGCTACTTAGCACTATCATTCCACTGACACCCTTTATTCGTCTCATACAGGTGATGCCGGGTATCCACTGAAGAGATGGCTCCTTACACCAATCCGGAACCCACAGAACGAGCATGAGGAGGACTACAACCATGCCCACTCACGTACCCGTGTGGTCATTGAACAGGCATTCGGCCTACTGAAGGCTCGTTTCCGCAGCCTCAGCAGGTCTGGCGGGGCACTCATGTACAGCCATGAGAAGGTTTCTAAGATGGTCATGGCATGTGTCATGCTGCACAACATGTGCATACGTAGGAATGTGCCCATGCCCCCTGACGCTGTACTGCATGCACCTGAAGATGATGATGATGATGAGGGTGGGGATGTGGAGGCACCTCAAGGAGTCCATGAGGCACAGGATGCACGTGCAATCCGACAGAGCATCATAGATGCATGCTTCTAGCAACCACGCATGGTGCCTATTACACGGAAAGGGGACCTGTGGCACTGTGTGTGTGTAGTACAGGCACATTGTGGACTGTACGCCTATGAAGGCCTCGTACGCAAATATCAATGTCCACACATGTCATTGGATGATAAAGAGGTGCTGTATTGTTAATGTGATTTGATTTATACACCCTATGGACCCGCCACCCAGTGAAGCCCAACACACCCCCTCCACCCTACTACCTCCCCCCCCAACACCAGTGTCCAAATATGCATGCTGTCCGTGGGTAGACGCTATTGCAAGCCCCCTCTACGGGTATCAGGGGCACCCCTGCCCGTGGAGCGCAGGTTCCTGCCAGATCTGCGTTGGGGGCTGCCCTGGACGGAACTTGCCACGGATGATGTCTCTGCCTGCTCGCGTCCATGCATGTCTATGAGGGTTTGTGAGAGCTCCGAGAGCACACGGCGCACAGCAGCAAGTTCAGCACAAACGTCTTTGGACGTCGCATGCAGTTCCCCCCTCAGGCTCTCGGTGCTTTTCTCCATTTGTGCTCTCAGGCTCTCGGTGCTTATCTCCATTTCTACCCTGAGGCTCTCACTACTTTTCTCTATTTGTGCCCTGAGTGTCTCGGTGGATGTTTCCATGGCTGCCCTGGAACCCCCGCATTCATTTGCATGGTCCTTGAGTAGCGTGGACACTTCCTGCTGTTGCTCGATCAGCAGGTCGAGGGACTGTTGCCTCTGCTGGGCCATGGACATTTGCGGTGGTGTGACAGGGGGGCTGCTCAACACATGTTGCCTTGGCACAGGACTTGTGGGGGTTGGCCAGTCGTCGTCTTCAGGGTGCCCCTGCGTGGTTTCGTCATGGTGTAGGGGATGGAACATGCAGGGGGATTGGGAAAGGTCATGGATGGTACCTACGTCGCCAGCACTGTTTTCCGTGTCGGAGCATGCTGGCATGACAGCTGTGTCACCTATGGTGCTGCTACCACCAGAGGCAGTGCCATCAGATACGTTCTTTGGGGGGACCTGTGGTGCTGGGGTTGTGGACTTGCTGGCTGCTGGGGTGCCTGTTGCAGTCCCCTCCAGTGTGCTGCCACTTGATTCCTGCTGCTGCCGTGTCTTGATCCTTGCACCTGAGGTGGAGGCTCTTGGGACGTTGGTCCTGGCCCTCTTTGCAGGCGTGCTGGTAGGGGTGTCCTGCAGCTCGTCGTTGGTATCGGACCCTGTGGTGGAGTAAAGAGGGGCGAGCGTTAGTTATGGGTCTGTCGGATTTGGAATGGCAACGTATCAAATGCATTGGGGTGGTACATGAGGCTGATTTGGGACTGGGCCTTGGAGGTGGTCTCATTTTCGTGTGGATTGAGGATGCATTCATTTGGCTGCCTGCAGTTAGGGGGTGCATGCTGCACATGTAGGGGTTGTTTATGGCATCTTGATTGATTTGTTTATTCATTCTGACTTTTAGAGGGCGCTGTCAGGGCAAAGTATGTATTGCACTATGGGGTCACATGGTACTGCACATGTTCGTGTTTTGTGGATTTCGCATTGTTTCTCTTGGCCAACCTACCTGATTCTCCGGATGTCGGCACTCCTTTCTCCATCCCTCCGACTCCCTCTATGCTCTCCATTCCTATGGTGGAGGCGCAGATATCCTCCCAGGGGGTCAACTTGATGGGCGACTCTGAACCCCCCCCGGTAGCTGTGGCGATGTTCCTGTTCGCAGAAAGTATGCTGCGTACGCGGATCCGCAGGTCGTCCCACCGCTTGCGACATTGCTGTGGCGTGCGGGGTGTTGTCCCCACCGCACTTACGCGCTGTGCCACCAGGGCCCATATGGCCTTCTTGTTGGCAAGGGCCGTCCTGGTCATTTGACTGGAGAAGACGACGGCGGCATTTTCCTGGAGGGTCTCGGTGAGCACGGTCAGTTCCTCTCGGGAGAAGTGGACCTGCCGCTTGCGATCACACGCTTTCTTGGCTACCTTTCCCATATTTATTTTTTTAACTGGGGTTGCTAACGGGTTGGGATGTGTGTCAGGGTCGGATTTTTAATGGTTGTGTTGGGATTCGGATTTTATAGTTGTGCGGCGTGCTGTTTCCCGTTCCGGCCACATGCTTTTACTTCCGTTTCCGTATATTTACGGTGCCCGTAATTTGCGGTGCCCGCTCGTTACGGTGACCGCTCATTACGGTGACCGCTAAGATGGGTGGCGGTATTGCACCTGGTGCAGCGTACGGCGGCGGTAAGGGCCGTTTTGGGGTCATTTCCGCCATCGCAGCCTTTCGGATTCCGCCATGGCGTAATGCTCGTGCCCGATGGGTCGTAATTAGCCGCACTTTGCTCCTTCGTGCAATGGCGGAAACGCTATTTACGCTGTTGCGGTCCGGTCAGTCACTTTCCGCCAGGGTCGTAATGAGGCCCCTTGTGTAGGTTTGGTGCAAATCCATCCTGCGAGTCGGGCTGTAGCCACCAGCAAATCTTTGCTTCCATTCAAGTCTATCAAGATTTCAAACCTTTTTGGACCCTCGCTACAACTGTTCCCACCCTTGACGTAGCTGCACCAAACCTTGCAAGAAATTCAAAGTCAGGTTTATATTGTTTTTCGAAGATTCCTGCAGATTTGTCGAACAGTGCCAAAATTATAAGCCGCCCAAAAACTGCTCTTCACTGACACTGGCACCCCTACAACTTTGTCCCCCCTTAACAAAACCACACCAAACTTTGTAAAGTTATTCTAAGTCAGGTCTATGTTATTTTTGCCAAGATGCGTGCCGATTCATCAAACAACACCAAAGTTATAAGACACCCAAAAACTGTTCTTCACCTACCCTGACACGGGTACAACTTTGCCCCACCTTGGCAAAACCAAACCAAAAGCAGCAAAAACACTTAAGGTTATGTAATTAATTCAATTGCATCATTACTCCTTTTCTGGCGGATCACATGGGGGAGAAAGCCTATGGAAGGGAGTGGCAATGTCCACGGTTGAGACATGATATCCCCCTTTCCCCTAACAGGATGAATCCCCCATAAACAACATCTTAATGGCCTATTGTGGTTCCTTCCCTACTTCCCCAAAGGAGAGTGCTGAATTTTTTTAAATAAATCTCCAGAACAGTTCTCAAATATTGACTTGCCCTCAGGACATGTTGAAACCATTCCTACAATTTTTTCATGCAAGTTGGTAAAGATAAACTACTATTCATAGAAACCCCTTAAGACTGTGATGAAGAAGAGGAATGGAGGAATGCAAATCAGAGAAAGCTCTGAGCACAGGCAATGCTCTAGTTGTTATGAGCATACACCTGTGCCCTGGGTGTTTAAAAGAAGATCACAAGAAAATATGGCAAATTGCTGGTGGGAACGGGAAGCAGCTCTTTGAGTGGCCGGAGAACCGAAAGAAGCACGTTGGAGCCAACCGACTCATGCAGTGAGCAGAACAGGAAGACACAGAGAAGCTTTCATGCGGAAACGCCAGAAGCAAGAACAGTGCTACTGAGTGTTCGCCGTTGGAAGAATGGAAACAGAAGCTCACTGGGAAACCGC
The DNA here is from genome assembly GCF_040938575.1 of Ambystoma mexicanum. Taxonomy (NCBI): domain Eukaryota; kingdom Metazoa; phylum Chordata; class Amphibia; order Caudata; family Ambystomatidae; genus Ambystoma; species Ambystoma mexicanum. The sequence continues at coordinate 807,783,752 of NC_090932.1, forward strand.
AAGGAAGGGTGAAGCCCAGCCAGCACCACGAGAGACATGGAAACCAAAAGCTGAGCAGCGCGAAGGAGAGAGAATCCCACGGCTGGTTCGGCGAGCCGCGAGAATGAACAGGAGATGCCGTGAAAAAGTGGTGAGTCCACGCTGGGACGAAGGTAGCACCAGGGCATAGGGGCGAGCATTCCATATGTTAAACATTGAACAATTAAAGTTGGATAAAGAAAGAAAATTGTTCCTTGATACTGAAAGTAAGATGTTAAAAGCATGCTTGCCTCAAGAGGGAATCTTTAAAGGACAATGCAGAGTAACCTACAATACTAAGGCGGTGAATGATTGGAAGTGTGAGCAAAACACTAATGAGGAAATAAGCTATGAAATAAAGGAATTAGCCAAGAGAGCAAATGTGATAAACTATCAAAGGTGGAGTCGCAGAAGCAGACAATTACAAGAGGTCCTGGCAGGAGAGTATACCAGGAAGTTGCCAGTGTGTGAAACAAGAAACATTGGCATGGGGAGTATACCAGACAGTTGCAAGTGTGTGAAACAAGCCCTGGGTAGAGAGAATACCAGGCAGTTGCAAGTGTGTGAAACAAGAAGCCCTGGCAGGAGAGTATACAAGGCAATTGCAAGTGTGAGAAAACAAGAAGCCATGGAATGAAAGTATACCATGCAATCCCAAGTGGGTGAAACTAGAGAAACAGAGAAAACCCTGGCACCAGGTATCCTGACAATCTAAAGGCCAAAGATAGACGTAGAAGTGTCTATGATATTGAACAAGAGGACAAGACAAGGGTTATCATTGTCAGGAAAATGTGAAGAAGAATCCACAGGAAGGGTGACATCCTCTGAATTAAGGCACTATATCCACAAGAGACTTTATGTTGGAGTTATGTATTTCTTTTTGAACATGGTTGAAACACTTAAGGCCAAAGACATTACCCTTTTCACCCTAAGATTTATTTAATTCGAATGTGAGACCCAGAATAGTGTTTTGGACACGGGGCGGTTTTGTTTTGGATACCCTGACACTTACAGATCCTTAGTTGTTGGTTTAGGTATGGAAACACCTCTAGCATAGGGACAGCAAGGCTGTTTCTCAACCCCTTTATTTTCATCAATAAAAGTCTTCAGCCAAAACCATGTCTAAAGTGTGTTTGACTTTCATTCCTGACCCTTCACAGTTAGGTCTATATTATTGTCACAAGGTTTTGTGTGGTTTTCACAAAGGCATCAAAGTAATAATCTCTTTGGCGTCTCTGTAATGTATGCATGCATTATATTCACGGAAAAAATATTTAGTTTGAAAAGAGTTAAGATGAACAATACATTGCAACACAACCTTTCAAATTCACAGAAAAAAACCTTAGTTAAAGAGACGGTAAGGTGAACATTGAATGTAGCCAAACCCATGGAAATCGGCAGACAATCAGGCATGGCCACTTTAACTACCCACCCTATGTTGCAGAGCGTATGCCCAAAATGATGACATCAGTGATTACATCACTGGTGACATCACTACATCACATATGGCATCACTAATTACAACCTTGATTGCATCACTGATGACATCAGACATGAGATCACTCATTATGTATGTTACAATATTTTTGGGTCACTCTGTTGGTACATATTTTATTTCGATATACTTAATAACAATAACATCACACAGAACAATAGGCAGGTACACATGAATGATATGAGTAGTTGTGGAGCATTTATTTGTATTAATTATTAAAGAATGACATTTAAAATATAAATATGTAATATTTCAGAAATATCTTTAATTTTGCTTAATGGCAAGCAATTAAAATAGTCCATTCCATAGAATGCACCTAATTGTGACAAATGCACTTTAGATATTTGTAAGATAATATATGTATATGCAGAAGTACAAAAGTGATAATAAGAATAGACAGAAATTGAATCCTGAGTCTTAGGAAAATACTAACTGTACAGACCTACATTTTCTATTGTGCTTATTATAAAAAATAGTATATAAACGTATTGTTTTCTAAATCAGAAGTGTTAAAAAACACATGCATAACAAAGTACATGCATTTATGTATTGTGATATGTTATACGAATTCTAGGCATGTGTATTCTAAAAAAATATGAATACTACATAATTACATATATGCAAAAGTAATGAAACTTAGAAATTGAAGATTTACTTTTAGACATGTAATTAGATTTATATTACTTTCAGTTATTTATTTTCTAAATTAATTCTGAGTTTTTATTCTACTCTAACAGATGACATGCCAAATGAAATGAATCTTTACATATGATACTATTTTTTGTTGTACTCATTTTTTGAGTCAAGTCGTAGATGATGTTATGTCCGATGTCATCAGCGATGTAATCAGTGATGTCATCTATGATGTAATTAGTCAGGTCTCCAGTGGTGTCATCAATGATGCCATCTGTGATGTACTCTGATGCCATCCTTGTGGTCATGTGCTGTGCAAAAGGGGTGAGTAGATAAGGTGGCTATGCCTGAATTGTATGTCGAATTTCAAGGGTTTTGCTATATTTACTTTTCACCTTAACGTCTCATTAACGAAGGTTTTTTTCATTGAATATATACATGTATCTAATATACCTCCACAGCCAAACTTTCTGGGATGGAAGCATATCACTTTTAAACTTTTGGGACTGACGCCACCGAATATCGCACCTCATGATTAGATTAGTGCAACATACAGTGTGAAATTAACACATTGGAAATTTGAAATTACGCCAGTTTAAAATATTATGCCAAGAGCAGGTTTTTTTACCACTGTTCCAGCAAATGCAGTGGTAAATCACTATATTGAGTTTCAACATTCACTGAATAACATATTACGGTGTGTACTTGTACAGTCAAAGGAACACCCAATATCTAGAGAAGTTTGCTGGAAAAAGAAGTCTGCTGGATCCACAGGCTCAACTCCTATAATAATGGACTCAACAAGGATTTTCAACCCCTCATATAGATTTTAGCAACTTGCTTTGCTTACAGTAGGCACGCAGACCCCCTCGACCATTCTGCCTCCTGACCCTAGGGTTTCTTTTGGGGCAACCATTCTACATTTTAGTGTTTTGTCCACTCTCAGGCCACATTTGTTGGCTTGTTCTCCAGCAACTAGGATGATTAAAATCCCCTTGAGCAGACGATACACCATACGTTACTGCAGAGAACGTGGTACTTTATTTTGCAACCACTTTCCCCCCGCTGCCTTTCTACAAAATTGAGCTCTGGTGCCCCAGAGATGTGTCATGCTTATTGCAATCCTGGGCACAATTTACACAAGGTCATTTCCGGAACTTGACACATATGCGGTTCCACTTATAACCTGTTTAGGACTGCATACCACGGCCACACAGGCCACAATACTGATGGCCTCACTGGGAGCCCAGCAGACCTCATCTTAATGGTATCCCGCCCCCCCACCCGAGACACCATATGGTATTGCGTGGCATTTAATAAAGCCTGATTGTCTCCCACGAGCAGGGACTCACTCAGGAGCACAACGCTCCGCACCTCTACATGTATTTATTCAACACGGGCAGTTTGCATGTCTAGTGGCACATTTTAGTATTTGGACACTATTTTTGTCTGCGCTCACTGGCAGTATGGCACATTTTATGAGGCAGATTGCCACACATGAGTCAGCTTCTTAGGGAATGGAATATCACCCATTTTTCGTATACATTGCGGGTTACTTTAGAAAGGACGTGATGACGCCATGACGTTGCGCTTTGGCTGGCGAACCCAAGTCAGTCCCTGCGTTGAAATAACTACGGCCAGAGCATAAGACTTGGTTTGCAGTCCGGGATTGATCGTCACGAGCTGGATTTTCTTCGGACGTCTGGCGGGCGCACCAGTAGCAACCAAGGGGTGAGTCCGAGCTTACAGCTGACATGGGTATCAGGTAATTATGTCCCCATACATAATGTCCCCATACATAATGTAGCTGTGAAAAGACATTGGTGACATTATATATGGTGACATTATGTATGGGGACAGGTTGCGGGGATGTCCCTGGCTCCCCATGTACAAAAAATAATTATCTTGGGTTGTGGGGGTGTCCCTCGCATGTTCAATGTAATAATGTCTCTGCAAAAACCAGTGACTTGTTTGGCAGGAGACATTTTTGCAGGGACAATATTACATGGAACCCTGACATGACCTGCCGTCACACATTTGTACGCCAGCACACTTCAGCACTGCAATTAGTTTCACAGGGTGGGCGTTCCATCTACTCATATTAACGTATGTACATTATCCACAGATCGCACACAGACACTGATGGAAGTCGCCACCAGGATACACTCCAGATACAGATATTGCTGGGCGTACACCGAATAGGAGGAGTCCACGAATCTCTAGCAGTAAGGTAGAGTTAGCTTCTCCTTCAGGTACAGAATGGGTCACTTACCTAGGTTATCATCAAAGCATTACTTTTTCCTTTATCATGAGAGTGACACGCTTCAGGCTTATGCCTGGATTGTTGCATTTTCTTTTTATATTGTTTAGACCTCCTATTGTTCACTAGCGTGATTTAAGTCCCTCTCTAGTAACGGGACACGAGGCATGACACAGGTCCCTTTAGGCTCTCCTAATGAACCCAGGTGCACGCCCATACAGGGAGACCTTGCCCTAGACAGTGTCTAGACACATTTCTACTTCCTCTTTTTTACAACGGTATGCATGCTAGCAGCGCAAGGGCCTGCACTCTAGATAGGTGTGCCCCTGCACCATTCTTTTCTTTGTCTCCCGGTCCTCAGTACAACAGGGAACAGGGATACTAGAGTCTTACTGCACACAATCCTGACTGTTCTATGCTTTTCTGACCCTCCCAATAGATCTATTATGTACCTTGACCGGACAGCTAGGGATGTAGATGCTCACATGTGAGCTACAAGGAAACTAACCGTCTATAACAGTTTTTTCACGAGTGCAGCACAAGCTCCAATGCCACCACTGGCCTACAGGACGGCAGAAGATGCATGGAGCACATTTTTAGGGTAAGTGGCAGAGGGTGCCAATTGGAGCTTTTTACTCATCTTAGGTGTACTTCTGGTATGACACTATATGTCCATACAGGGTCTTCCAACGTGCCCTGATGAAGGCGATTTGACCGCCGCCGCCAACCGCCGGAACATGTATCAACCAGGGGCTCTGACAAGTCGTCAGGTCTCTCTAATAGTCTTGAGAAACATCACACATGTTGGCACACCCCTTTCTACAAAAGACCCTAGTGATTTATAACTAAGTACCCAAAAATATCCAGGCGATGCCAGGAATAAGCAATATGAATATAACTAACTGCAAAGTAATTGCATGACTTGGTCACACATTTATTTTCAACAAATATGGATTCAGAATTGAACAAAAAAAAGAAAACCAAAAGACTAGGCAATTTGGTCAAGTCCCATATCATTGTTGGGACACACGTAAAAAAGTAATTGTGTTTTTTACTAATTTTGGACCGTTTTATTATTTCTCTCTTTGTATTACATCTTCCTTACAGGCACTCTGCTAAGTTTTCTGTATTGGGTTGACAATAAGCGCCTTTTACCGAGACTCAGGAAACCTCACCCCTCATTTTCCGGTCTTCCATTCTCTTTAAACTACATGTCCAAGGTTCTGTCCCTTGACCCTCTGATATTTTGTGTTTAAATGCTTTACTTATATTTTGTCATTTAAGACATTGCATGTCTATTTTAAAAATATAACTCTCTGCTGTTGTAATTTGAAGTGTCATTCCAGAACCACACCAAGCGGGATATCAGGTCCAGATACCCGCATACATCAAATTTGTGTATTCAGTAGAACAATACGTAATTCCAGTGGTGGGGTCATACGTTTCGTGAGGAAATGCAGTGGAACTGAACGAGCTACTTATGCATTTCCCAGTATGGGGCCTTTTACTGCATTGGTCTGCATCATGTTTATGGGGGGCAAGCCCTCACACCCTCCTTTAACCCACTCACTCATCTCTTACCCTCAAACTCCCTTCTTCCCCCTCCCTAAACCCGCACCTCCACTAAAAATGCAGCAGAAAAATGCAGTAAAATGTCCTGCAGGCGAATTGGCTGCGGGGAAATGTGGGGATAGGTGGATTACTTTTAAAACAACCCTGCAAACACAACTATTTCAGATGAGAAATGTCAAGCAGTGTGAGCCATGTAATCCCTCGGGTTTTCAAGGCGCCTTGGAGACTCCTAACCCTGTCACTAGCAAAAGGGTAATCCAGCTCTGACGGAATAATAATAAAGTGTGTGCTTATATAGCGCTTCACGTCAGATTTCTCCTGCTTCCACACGCTTTGATAACAAGTGTTATGACCAAATCTAAAAAGTTGAACAATTTTATGTGTCTTAATTTTATGGGATCGGTTTCCCTGATGTGTACATTGCACGTAGGGGAACACATACTAATCACTTCCGGGTACCATATCAAGTGAACCTCAATTCTATGGGATCGTTTTCCCTGATGTGAAAATTGAAGGTAGGGCAACACATACTAATCACTTCAGGGTACTATATCAAGTGAAAACCTGTTAAACCCAGCAGGTCCAGGTTTACATATTTGTTCTACACTTTGCACTTCAAAGAAGTTTAAATTCCTTCAGGAAGTTACGCTTGCTGGAATAATTTTCAATACATTCCTATGGACTGTGTCTGCTTTTAGCAGGTGCTAAAAAATACAGGCAGATTCTATTAGAATCCATTTTATTTACGCAAGCATGTCAGTCTGGTCTAAAAACCTTCCTTATAGGGTGCGGACCGGGAATGCACAATGAAAACTGTCAGCCTGTCCTGTACCATCTACAGAGCGTGAAAAAGGTGCTAAGTCTGGCGTAAGTCTTTTACCTCAGATCTGAACACTTTTTTTTTACATCCGAAAATTGTACCCCTTTAAAACTTAATTGTTATTTTTTTTATTTTTTTTAATTTACATTAGAATTGAATCAAGAATTCTTTTTAGCAAAGAACAGAATTTGAAAACAGCAACTATGCATCTATACAATTTTTAGCATAGGGCTGAAAAGTTTAAGATATTAAAAAAAGTTCCACTTTCCACAAGAACCTCTATCAGGAACTTCACTACTGCAATTACGTGACTGGATTTTTGACCGGACATCAAGGGGGTCCACCAATTTCCTACTTCTGCAAGTGCAAAGTCTGAGAAAAGGGGGTGTAAGTGTTTACAACGCTGCTCTTTCAAGGCTGGGCAAAGAGCTATCAAGTGAAACAGTGACTCTACTTTCTCAGGATCGTGACAATGCCGACATGAATTGTCTGGAGACAAGCCCCGAATAGCTTGAATTTCATTAGTGGGGTGAAAATTCAGATGTGTCCTTAGAAAGCGATCTCTGACTCTTTTGTCAGGGAACTGTTTCAGGTAATCACATGGAGTATTGAGAAGACGGGCTTGTGAAGGCAGTTCCGCAACTGATTGGTAGCTTCTTGCTTGCTCTTGAGTTTGAATCCGGTCGTAGTCTTTGATTTTTCTTCTGACCCGTTCAGGGTCGGACAACAATTGGTCTAAGGAACACCTAGTTTCTTCTAGGAGGCACAGTGTAGAAGCCAGCCACCGCCTCAGCGTCAGGTTCAAGTCGGACAGCATTTCCTTATACACCAAGTCCAGAATCGCCGGGCGAGAGGGGTCAAGACACTTCCTGAACAGTGCTAGCCTGTTCCAGGTAACTGTGAGTTTCAAGGAGTTCAGACCCACCTCTCTCCGGATTATCGCAATCGGAGTAGACAGGGGGACACATAAGACCTTTTTCCAGATCCCCCCCTGGCGACGAGATTAAACAAGGCTTCCGCCCCATAAGTTAGGACTGGCACCACATTGGCTTTGTAGTACTTCAGTATTGGAACAATTGAGAAGTAGCCGAACTTCCTGTTAAGTGCAGATGTTTGGCTGGTGAGGGTTTTCATCTTCATTAGAAGGTAAGATGACATTGGTGCCTTTATTGATGAGTTACTCAGCCAAACACCTAGGTATTTGAAGGATAGCACCTGGTCGATTTTTTCTCCGTCGATGTACCATGAGTGACGATTCAGGCCCCTCTTGCCAGATCCAAAAGTCAACATTTTGGTTTTCCCCTTGTGGATCTGAAGGTCGTTTTTTCCGATGTAACAATGCGAAGCATCAAGTTGCCTTTGCAGGCCGTCTGGTGTTTGATCGATGAAACACGACGTTGTCGGCCTAAAGAATACCAGGCAACTGAGCTACGCTGACATTAGGGGGGAATAACCTAGTAGACACAAAGGCTTCTGCAAGATCCTCCAAGACGTTGAAAAGCTCCGGGGCCAGGGGGCAACCCTGCTTGACTCCTCTAAAAGTTTTTATTTCTTTTGAGAGCATACCAGCTTTGTTCAGCCTTACTCGTTGCGTGGTACCAGAACGTGGTAAGACTACACAGACTCAGAACACGCACCCACCCCGTGAACATCCCTGCCATTCCCACACAGGTAGCACACAGAAACACCCAATTGGGTTCATACACCATTCTCAGAACAAACACCAATCACCACAGCTTAATTGCCCGCAAATTCACTAATAATAAACTGATCCACTTAATGCCCAGCCTCAACATCACCAAACAACATTCCTCCTCAGCTAAAACAGGCTCCCCAGCTCCACTAAAAATGAACCATCAGCTTCTGCACTACAAATGCACCCTACTCAATGTACGGTCTCTTAATGCCCATGCGCTAGAGGTTAATAATTTAATCACTAGCCGTGACCTAGATATAATAGCCATCACGGAAACATGGCTTCATGAGGCTTCTGGCCCCACCATTATGCTAACCCTACCTGTTGGCTACTCAATCCTCAGACAGGACAGGCTATCCAAACCGGGAGTGGGGGTAGCTCTAATCTTCAAAGAAACCATATCTATTAGACCCATACCTCACCAAGCGGAAGAGAAGGTAGACATCCTATCAGCCAAATTATCACTCTCCCGAAAGGCATTATAAACATTCATGTCATTTATCGACCTCCGGGTCCTCCCACTAACTTCCAAGGTCAAATCATCCACCTCCTCGGAGACAATATTAAAAAAACAACCAAAACACTGCTCCTATGCGACATCAATTTAGGATTCAATGACCAGAATGATAAAACTGCCACCTCCCTCACCAAGGACCTCCTCAACCTAGGCTTCTCACAGAAAATCACTTCTCCTACTCACTCCAAAGGTCGCATACTAGATTGGGTGATAGACCATAATAGTGATCCAGCCATCGTTTCTAACACGGTCCTCCCATGGACAGACCACAACTGCCTACAATTCACCATCCCATTATCTCTGGGCACCAAAACTACTACAACAGCACCTGCTACCTTAGCTAGAAGCGCGAAAAAACTTACAGCGGATAACATCCGTGCCTTTCTTGACCTTCCATGCTTAGCACCGCCGTTCTCACCAGACCCTAACATCCTAGCTGAGATTTTCAAAGACACCCTTACCCCTGCTATTAACACTGATGCACCATTAGAAAACAAAAAAGAGAAAAAATCTTTCCATTGCAATTCCTGGTTCACAGATGAGCTCAATAATCTGCGCAAAAGCAAGCGTTAGGCGCTTAAAACTTGGCAGTCCAACCCCTGTGACATCACTAAAGAAAACTTCCAAACCATTGCTAACAAATACAAAGACTCCATCTTCAGTGCTAAATCTGATGCCTACAATCATCGAATCACAGATGCTAACTCCCAATCGAAACAACTTTTTACTATCTTTAAAGAGCTAACAATCCCTCCCATCTGCACTGACAAGATCGTTAAAGACGAAGCATGGTGCACCAGCATACAATCTGCAATGCTAAAAAATAGACCTTCTCCAAAACAAAATCTCAGAACATTACGAGGCACTGCCTAAGCAGAACCATCCGACCCAGACCCTGCCTAATTCCAAAAACAGCAACGCTCCCAAATTCGCATTTACGGAAATCACAGAAGCAGATGTCATAGACATCCTGAAACATCTCAAACCATCACAATGCAAGGGCGATGTATGCCCCCCAAAATCATTAAGGAATGTGCGGAGCCACTCGCTCCTCTCCTTACCACCTTTATCAATGCTTCATTCAATACAGGCTCAGTCACCGACAGCCTTAAAGAGGCGTGGGTGCACCCGCTCTTAAAAAAAACCATGCTAGACCCCTCTCAACCTAATAACTACCGACCCATAACAACTGTCCCGTTTCTCCTTAAAATCCTAGATAAGGCCGCCCACAGGCAGATCCAACTGTACCTTGAAACTAACTCTATTTTAGGAAAAAGACAGTCGGGTTTTCGCAAAGGGCACAGAACTGAATCTGCCTTACTAGATTTAAAAAACCAAATCACCCATATCCTCGATAAGGGCAAGCCTGCCCTCCTCCTCCTCCTCCTAGAGCTCTCAGCGGCGTTCGACTTGGTTGATCATAACACTCTCACCAACCATCTCACGCATGCTGCGCACTTCTCCAATCATGCCGCGACCTGGGTCACCTCCTTCCTCGAAGGTAGAGCTATGAAAGTGTTTTCCAATATAGCAAATGCACAGCCCACTATCATTCACTGTGGTGTCCCCCAGGGATACCGAACTGCCCCCACCCTTTACAATCTTTTTACTAAGTCACTCTTTGTTAAACTGGATGCACGTGGGATCACAATCACAAACTATGCGGATGATACCCAGGTGCTCCTTCCTCTGACAGGGATCTATCACCAAGACTCTACTACCTTACAGCAAATTTACTCCACCATCCAAGCTTGGATGGCCACCAACGGTCTTTGCCTCAATGGGGACAAGACAGAAATCCTCATTCTTGGTCAAAAGTCCACATTAGCTACTCTCGACTCGCTCTACTCCAACTTCCGTATTGACAACTGTGTCACCCCAGTCTTATCTTCTGTTAAAACTAAAGGACTCCACATCGATGCTACACTGTCTATGGATAAAAATGTCAGTGCCATTGTCTCTGCCTCCGCTCTGAGCACTAAACTTATAAATGCTATTAAACCAATTCTAACCAAGGAAAATTGCCTCTCCATTGCCAGAGCTACTATAGGAGCCAAGTTGGAGAACTGCAATGAACTCGTAGCTGGCACCTCCAAAAGAAAACTAACTAGACTCCAAACCACCCAAAATAACGCACTCAGAGCAGCACTCAGTATACCTAAAAGAGACCACATCACACAAGCAAGAAAGGCGGCTCACTGGCTCCCAGTCAAAGACCGCATCACATTCAAAATTCTCACAACCTCACACAAATGCATCAACCTCTCAGCACTCTCATACTTATCAGACACACTTTCCAGAACACACTCAACAAGGCCTACTGGACAATGCTACACTAACCAACTTAGGGTACCGCGCATCAAAAAGGCCAAAGCAGGAGGAATAAGCTTCCCTTATCTTGCCCCTAAGCTATGGAACGCGCTCCCTACTGCACTCAGAGCCGAAACGTCTCTCTATGCCTTTCCGGAAAAATCTTAAAACGGCCCTCATCAACTAACTATCTACACTCATATACTCAATATCTGTATATTTCCCCCACTATGCATACTATCTAGTCCTAGCATGCTTGTCTGTCTTTTTGTATGTAACTAAGCCATGATCGCTTCTTGTATGTAACTAAGCCATGATCACTCACTGTAACAAGCGCCACGATGCCCTCTGGCTGCTGTGCGCTCAACAAATGTGAATAAATAAATAAATAAATGCATTGCCAGGATAGGGTGAAGTATTGGCAACGGATAGTTTTTCTTTGCTAGTTCTGACCATAATTTATGTCGATTGATCTGGTCAAAGGCTTGTACTAAATCGACAAACACTGTGTACTGGATCCCCCAGCCCATTAAGATGAGATAGCAATTCCCTTGAGATGGATGGGGATGCAGAAATTATTCAAACATCAATAATCGAAACAACTCAGGTAGTTGGCAAAAGGATAACTGTTTTAATATCAATTATCTAAAACAGGGAGTACAACGGACATCAACAGCATAATGACTCCCTCGACACTTCTCAAAGCATTTCATAAAAAATGTAATTTTTATAGTACATATTCGTCATTGATGACGTTAACCTGTGTATTACTAATGTCATCCTACGTGGCAAAACTTCAAAACCTACGGGTTAGTGTGATAGGGTCTAAACGGATCAGCTAGGTATACGATCCATACTCGTTTGGGCAGTGCAATAAAGTGATTTGCTTCTTAACATCAGGTGGGGCAACTAAGTCCTTCCCTAAAATATGTCACTATGAACGTCACTCAATATACAACGTCTAATTGGCTATGCAACTATGGGATCCTTGATCATGCGGTCCTCTATCATTGGTTATTTTTTAACCTCTGTCAGTACCTTCCCAACCTACGTTAGCAGCACGCAGGCTGGGCGCCCAGGTGCTGGAGAGCTCATCTTAACCGTGCTCCCCACCAATTAGCATGACCATCCATCATCACTTGAGTTGTCTGCCATCAATTAGGGATTTGAACTTTTCCTTGGAAATGTTACTTGCTACTGAGAGGGCCCCCACTTGTAGAAAAAAAAAAGAAAAATATCCCCCCCCAAAAAAAAACATTCTTTTGGAATTCACTCTGCATTTATAAAGAAATTATTTCTGTAACAAAAATTATTTCTTTATGAAGGCAGAGTGACTGCAAAAAGAAACTTTATTTTTGAAGTCCGAGGGCTGCGCCCTTCCCATGGCATGGAAGACCCTAGGCAGGAGGCCTCCATGTCAGGGGGTTGGTGGAGCCCTATGACTTCAAAAAGCAATAGTTTATTATTGAAGTTACTCTGCCTTCACAAAGAAATTATTTCCGTTATGGTTCGATCCTTAACGGAAATAATTTCATTATGAAGTCAGTGTGACTTCAAAAATAAACGAAGGGCTTTATTACGGGTTTGGCGGTAACTGTGCCGGTGCTACCAGCAGATTGCCGCCAGACCCGTAATGATTTACTGGCGCCCGCCTTCCTGGTAACACCGGGGGATTACAACCCCGGCGGTCTGGGAAGTCAGGCGTCGGCAAATGCTAAGTCCCCATTTCCATAAAGTCCTATCCAACCCTATGGGAATGGGGACCACAGAAGCACTGGCACTCTTAATAACGGTGCCAGTGCTTCCGTGTAAACTATGCAGGTGAGTGCCGTTCTGCCAAGCAGGTCTGACCTGCCGGGCAGGATGGCAACCGCCCGCAGAGCTGTAATTTGCCGGCCCGGAAACAACGGTGCCAGTAAGCTTACCGGCACCGCTGTTTCCAGTCCGGCATAGTTGTAATGAGGCCCAATTTCTTTTTGAAGTGTTAGGGCTCCCCTCAACCCCATGACGTGTAGGTGGCTGCCTGTGTGTGCCTGTATGGTGAAAGGGTGCACATTTAAATGTATGGATGGCTGGGTGCGCATGTGTGTATTTGGTGAATGGTGTGTGTGCTTGCGTTCAGGGGCGAAACAAAACCTACATTTCGGGCGCTAACCCTTCAAATGTTGGGAGAGGAGCTAACTTCATGGCGAATGGGGGAGGGGCAAACCTATTTGTATGGGGCATCTAATTTCTTTACGCATTTTAACAAGACTATTCTAGTGCAGCTTCACTGTTACAAGCAGTTAACTCTCTCCTTTAAGGTTGAAAGCACCCACTTATGGACTGCTGTTCCCTCTCTACCCTTCCAATCACTCCCCTGGCATGCAAGTATTAAACCCACATCACGATTTCAATTGCCTAAAAAATGTGGCATTTGAATGTAGGTACTAACAGTGAAATGCTTTATGTTAGTAATTGCTGGGTTCTTGTCAACACCGAAACCCAGGTGCTGTTTAACATCTGTGTCGTGTTCTGTCTGGCAACTGCTCTGAAGGTCAGCCAGGTCGAGTCAACATAGCCCAACATTTCAGAGGGTGGGAGGAGTGCTGAATCCGAGTCAACTCAATGGTGTTGCACCAATACTTGTGTTTAATGCCTGGATTACTTATTGGTAATCTTCATCACTCCTAGCCCTATTCTTCCTCGTCCCAGAGTGTATGAGACAGTACTTGTGTATAAGGCACTCTGCCTCATACACAAGTACTGGGATGAGGTAGAGGTACATGGAGGTAATGCCTGACTTAGCTACCTGTAATTTTCATTACACCTAGTCCCACTCTTCTTCATCCCAGTACTTACCTATGAGACAAGGAGCCTCAACCGTAAGCTCTGGGCCAAGGAGCTGATTTTGGAGGTTGGGGTAGGAGGGAGAGGGGATATGTGGGGGGGCAGGATTGTACGACAAATCATAATGGCTGTCCATGTCCAGGCTAAGCAGACATGATATGTGGTGTTAGTGGGTAGAGAGGCATTTTGGTGCAGCCAGTCTAATCATTTCTCAGTTCGGTATGACTTTTTTTTAACTGGGCATTTCTGATAAAGCAGTCCTGCTAATTAAATGTCCTGGCTAGACTGCCATTTTGGTGCTGCCAGTCTAGCCATTTCTTACTGCGGCATCGCATATTTTTCTGGGCATCTATGATCAAATGATATGATATAAGTAATTTATAACGCGCCTGCACACAAGTGTTTCTAGGTGCAACAAGACAAGGGAGGGAAGATAGAGGGAGGACAAGACAAACAATCTTACTAGGCCTTGTGTCATTCAGATCGTACAAGTGCGAGAACGAGAAGTGCAAGGGGAAAGGGAGGGGGGAAGTGCAAGGGAGAGGGGAGGGAAAAACAGGGCAGCAATGCTCTAAGTGCAGCCAGGGCAGCGCTGCTCTGGGTAGTGCAAGGAGAACAAGGGACTGTAGAGTTACAGTTACAGCCCCTAAGTGCATGGTAGGCCCAGAGGCAGTGCAAGGGTGACTGCTCAAGAAAGAGTTTGGACTCAGTGAGACTCTGAGGGTAGCCAAGCTACCAGTCGGTACAGCAGACAGGTAGTACAGGTAGGCCAGCAGGGGATGGAGAGAGAGAAAGCAGAGGAGAAGAGAAAAGTTTTGAGCTGCTTCCGGAACATCAGGTGGTCCCGTTCAAGTTTGAGAGGGGCAGGGAGGCTATTCCAGAAGGAGGCACCTGCAAAGGAGAGAGATCTACCCCCCACTCTCTGCCTGGAGAAGCGTCTAACTCTTAGCGAGTTGCAGGTAGCTGAGCGAAGGGCTTGAGAAGGAAGATATTTTGGAAGAGAGCATTGGATGTAGTGCGGGCCCTGGGCCCAGAAAGCCTTGTGAACAATGCAATGGGTCTTGAACTTGATACTTGCAGCAACTGGGAACCAGTGGAGAGATTTCAGGGCTGGAGAGATACGATCCCTGGGCTTGAGGCCAAGGATAAGTCTCGCAGTCCGGTTCTGGATTAGTTGCAGAGGCTGGAGAGTAGAGGAAGGCGGATTGAGAAAGAGGCTGTTGCAGTAGTCCAGCGTAGAGAGAACCAGGGCTCTGGGGACAGTGAGCTTCTTGGGGAAGTGAGAAAGGGAAGAGTCCCTTTGAGGAGGAAC
The DNA here is from genome assembly GCF_040938575.1 of Ambystoma mexicanum. NCBI lineage: Eukaryota > Metazoa > Chordata > Amphibia > Caudata > Ambystomatidae > Ambystoma > Ambystoma mexicanum. The sequence goes on from NC_090932.1 coordinate 807,799,214, forward strand.
AGCTTGTAGTGGGATTTCTTGGCGACACCGAGATGTGAGGAGAGAAAGAGAGAGTGGAATCAAAGATGACACCAGGGTTGTTTGCCTCACAGGAAGGCGAAGGAAGAGGACCCAAGGCGGGCGCCCAGAGTGAGAGAGGGAAAGCAGGGCCAGGAGTCCAAATGAGAAGGATCTCCATCTTACTGACATTAAGGCAGAGATCGTTGGAGGCACACCAATTCTGAATCGTGGATAGACAGTCGGGAATGAGCGAGAGAGGAGAGGAGTCTGAGGGGAGCCCAAAGGAAAGCAAAGTGTCATCCGCATAACACTGAAAGTTAGAGGAGAATGTAGAAATCAGATGGGCCAAAGGGGCCACGTAGAGGTTGAAAACCCAGAGTGAGAGGATGGAGCGGAGAGAAAGGGACCAAGTTGGACCTGGGAGGGACAGTCCAAGAGGAAGGAGGTCAGCCACTCAAGGGCCTGATCTGTGATGCCCAGGTTCTCATGGAGTCGATTGATCAGGATTAGTCAGGATGGCATGGTTGACCGTGTCGAAAGCAGAGGAAAGATCAAGGAGGAATGCTGGAATCAAGGTTAGAGAGCAGATCTTCATAGGTGTTCAGGACAGCAATTTCCGTGCTTCTGGCAGCTCTGAAGCCAGACTGATGGTCATGGAGACAACCAACAGATTCTGTGTGGAGAGTAAGCTGGGAGATGGCCAGCTTTTCCAACAGTTTGCCCAAGAAATGGGTGATGGAGATTGGGCGATAGTTTACCGGGCAGGCAGGATCAGCAGACGGCTTCTTGAGGAGTGGGTGCATAAGGGAGTGCTTAACGGGAGAGGGGAATATTCCAGTAGCGAAAGAGTGATTATAGAAATCGGTCAAGGCTGGAGCAAGGGTGTCAATATGGTTCTTGATGGTCGTAGTGGAGCAGGAGAGCACCTGTTTGGATGACACTTTCATAGATCGGACTTGTCTAGAAACCTCGTCAGGTGTTGTCAGAGAGAAAGAGGAGAAAGGAGGAAGAGAGGTAGAGATGGCCAAAGGTTGGGCCGAGAGAGGAAGAGGGGGAGGAAGAGGAGATGGGGGACAGGATGTCCTGAGTTTTAGCGGCAAAGTGAGATGACAGAGCCCTACAGAGGGCCTGGGAAGGAACAGGAGAGGTAAAGACCGCAACAGGATTTACCAGTTCTATTCAGATTTTAAAGAGTTTGGCCGTGTTGTTAGAGGCCACAGAGACACGGGCTTGAATGTGTGTTCTCTTCTTGATGAGTGTTATTGCTTCGACTGGCATTTTGGTGCAGCCAGTCTAAATATGTCTAAATGTGGCCTGGCAAGCTTTACTATATTGTTATTACGTGTCTACACTGGTCTACATTGTGCAGCCAGTTGGACATGTTTTCATTGTGGCATGGCATTTTTAATAGCAAAGCATTAATGTTCTTGTGCACTGTTGGTGACTTGCATCTATTTGATTGGTGTTACCCTACAAAACAATTGCAAACACTCTGGTGTTTTAGCCAATTATTCCCAGAAAGTGTGCTGTATATTATATTAAAACACATATTTATATCTTTCTCCTAGTGCAGTGTGCGGCATATCCATTCAGCAGCACGTTTGTGCGTATTGCGCAAGTGTGATAATCTAGGTCGGCCCAGAGTGTGGCGCGACCCTTGATTTGTTGCTGAGTTGGGGGGCCCCCTCAGCATGGCTCGCAGGGGGGCCCCACATTTTGTGTTACGCCACTGGGAGTGAAGGCACACGCTGCCCTCGTGCATAGGTGTGACCATCATGCTCGTCCAGCTTCTTCTCCCCACGTGAATGAAGACCACGAAATTGAGCTGCCAGTGTATTAAAATGCTATTTTCTAATAGAACTCTGACGTGTTCTTGTTTTTATCCATGCCTTTTGAACAGGAGCTTCATTCTTTCACACGTTTTGTATCCAATGTCAGCTCACCCCAGCCTGATATGGCCTTGGCTTCTTGGGTCATCCAACCTCGCCTTTGTGAGTTTAGCCCGTAATTCACTTGTTTTCTAACTGCAACAAAATGTACATTCCGCACTTTATTCACTTTAAAGCTAGCCTTTAAGAATACTTTGTCTGCTTGCATTTCTTTGCATATTTACAGATGTGAAATAACTTGATATCTTTATTATTTCTGTAACATAAGTTTCTTCATCTTGATCCCAAGATGTCATGTATCTCAATATTTTCTTGATGCCTTATAGGATTGCCTGCATTCTCTAGTCTCTGCATCTCTTCTCTATATACGTCAGCTGTGCATTTGTATGATGTCATTATTTCTCTTTGTTTATTCAATTGTCCTGTTTTCTTCCGGACCATCACTCAGACAGCCATCATACTGTCTCATATGCGAGTATGGTTGCCTCAATGGGAACCCTGCTTCCAGGATTCTCCTTGGTATCTGTAATTCAAATGGCTTTGTACGTGTGTCATATTCTGGTTTCCAGCAGATAGGCAATATGGGCGAAGTGATTGAGGTGGGGGTACTTAGCTCCTTCTCTACACTCCCCCCTCTGGGAAATTCATCGACCACTCTCCCATCATTCTTCACATCTGACATCCTTGGCTGAAGAAATGTTTCTTTGGGATCCATATCTTTATGACTCCTTTCAGGCATCCATCTGATTTCACATGCTCGTCCTTGCTCCAATTCATGAGCATGCACTGCCCACTTGGACTATAATAGATCCATCTTCCCACATACTCCTTATGGTTCTTTGGATACAGGAACTTCATTCCCTCAGGTGCATGGATACTGCCCTTCACAAAGTCTCTGATTTCATCATCTGTTAAGTCTCTGGCCTTCCATCCTGATTCAACATCAATCATGATCTTCATCCTTATGGCTTTCTTTGCAGTCTTCTTGCATTGTGTGATTATTATCTTGATCACACAGAATCCCAGCAACAATAACAAGACCAGGACTCCTAGGAACTTGAACATGTCTGCCATCCATTGTGGAACCCAAGAAAAAAAAGTGATCCAAACCAGCTGTCATCGATAATGTATTCTACTTCGTCTGTCATCTGGACGCGTAGCTTCGTTAACATTTCTATGGCCTCGGTCAAGGTGCCATTCTCATCATCGTGAGAAGGTATGAATGTGCAACATGATTCTCCTATTTTTGCACAAACACCTCCATCCATAGCTGTGTTCATGTCCAAGACGTATCTATTCTGAAGAGTCCTCAGTTTTATGGCTCTCAGCTCGTCCTTGATAGCATTGAATCCCTTTATGGTTGTATTGATCATCTGCAGTAGTTCCCATCTGGTTATTTGCAACCGTTTAGTATTTGCTCCAACCTGGATTCTCGGCATGAAGATTAACGTAAATACGGACGAAGTCTGGCTAAACAGTCTGTGCTCATACGGGATAAAGTCAAAAGCTTCTATCGATTTGACAGAAAAGTAGTTGTCTCTCTTCATTCGATGAACCAGCTCCACCGATCTCTTCTTCCTCAGATGAGCATCTGCTTACAGGAAACTGTCAACATTCAGGTCACTTTTGGGAATCACCAATGCAGGAACATGAACATTCACCAAGGTGCATATTCCTCCCCAATCTTTGGGTAGTCTCATATATGCTTTTGATCCACAAGCCCAATGATGGTCCATGATCACTGCTGTCCCAAGATTCATCTTTGGTGCATCAAAGATCCGACTGAAGTTCTCAATCTCTCCAACTTTTCTTGTGCCATTATTTCTGAAGCACAACTAAGATTTTTTTCCAACAGTATTATCTATAAGGGTCCTCTTCTGTCTTCGACCCAGGTCAATAGTTTAGCAAGCTTCGGCCACAACGGTTTGCACCCCACCTGGGCATTCCAAACAGTTGATTCAGGGCAATCATATATTATCCAGGCTCTGCAGATAACCCCTCCTTCTTCCCATCCATCTGGGGATAACACTGATCCCCACATCTGCATCTGGCCTCTGTTTTTCCAGTGTCAAAGGTTTTCTTCAGTTCTTCCTGGACTCTCAAGTCTTTTGTTTACTTCCCATCTGATTCCAGCTCCTTTCACTCCAGGCTTTTCATATCTGATCAGGTGATTCTTGGTGTGAGCTCTGTTTCTTTTCTTTGTATCTTGTACATAGTCATCTTCATCTGGATCTGTCTTTTCAGTTGCCCATTTGAGATAGGCATCTCGACCCATGAACTGGCCTCTTGTTCTGCAGAGTGCTATGTGTGATAGACAATGTGCTGCCTGGACGTCTATTCCGATAGCTATGAAGATTTTAGACTTCTCCATGCTATAAGGCAGAAGTGCGCATACAAAGCACTCCTCTTTCGAGGTTCTCCTTCCCACTTCTTTCATATGCTGATACCAAATGTTGTTCCCCAAGCTGTTATGCTTCGGCGCAACTCCCCTTCCGCATTAACGCAGACTCACACATCCCGGGGAAAGGCATCTGTGTGGCTGCGTTACCAGTTGCCATGGAGACTGTATGGGCGTCGGCATCGGCCGTGTCAGCTGACACAGCCGTTACGCGCAATGCGTACGCCAAGGCTCTGCCTCTTGCCTACATAACTCTATGTCTCTTTGGGGCTCGTTGCTGCTAATCGTAGCAAACGTGTCTCCATGCGTGTGTAGCCTCCACGCTATATCCCTCTTCACTCCTGTGAATCTTCTACCTACCTGATTTCCCTGGTTACTCGACTTGATTGCCATTCGGACTGCCTTCGGATCATCCTTTTGTCTTTGGTTCCACACGCCGGTTACGACTCGGAACGTTCCCCGGATTGCTGGCGGCTTCCAGTTAGAAGTCTTCCTTATCCGCTCCATTTCCCTTTTGGTTCCTTGCTCAAGGGCTTCGACAGAGCGATCAACCCTGACAGCTTGGGCCCCCTAAAACATTGTGAGTTTGCCTCCATTCTAAACTGGGCTCTTGCTTTCTATGTGTTGTTTCTTCATCTTGATTAACATTTCCTGCCAACGCATTTGAGAATTCTACTCTTTGTTTTTGGACTACATTCCTACTATGCTGGATTTGAACTGTCTTATCTACAAAGTGCATTCCAGGACGCTTCCCAGTTACATGCACCAACCCGTACCTAGCGCGCCCCTCGTGCCGTTCGGGTGTGCTTATCTTACTAACTACCCTGTTTATTATTTTCTCCCGTCGTTGTGTTCTCTCCAGTAGGATTTCCTTTGCTCCATGTTCATGCCCTTTCAGGTTAGTCTTGCATTATTTAGTATTTAACCAACCTTACATTCAGGTATTCATCATTGTTGAGTGTTCTTTTACTGGCTAGATTCACTTGTACCGCATTTAACAGTTCTGTGGTTCTTTTTCAGCTGTTGGTCTAGCGGTGCGCGTTTACCCCGCTCTTTTATTTGATTGATACCTCTGTCTGTCTCATAACCACAGCAGAGGGATAGATCATAGAAAAGAGCCCCTCTTTTTGAGGAAGCCTGATTCACTGAAATCAGGGTAGCTGAGGTGAAAGACTGATTGCTCCAAGGACTCCACCACTGTTCTGCCTTCCAGGTCTGGTTCCACTCTTCCAACCATTGGTGTGGTGAGTAACACAAGTGTGCTGTACTGTCCAGGTAATCATTTAGCTCATGATCATCCTCCCTAGCATTTCTCTTGGATCTCGTTATTTCTTTAAGAAGTACATCAGCATAGTTTCTTCTTACTGGACAAATCATAGAACCATTCGCATTTATATGTGCTACCTGAGTAGGAGAAAGTCCTAGGAGTTTCATCCTCTCAACATGATCTTTAGGCATAAAAATGTCTCGCAAAATCTCCATGTGTGACTTCTTTTTAGAAACTAACCTTGGTTTATTTATCACAGGACCAGGTGCTGGACCAGGTGCTTTTGTGTGTATCTCTAGAGTAGGAACAATCACATAAGTTCTTGGCTGCCTAGTAGTTGCCACGTCTGTATCCTTCTTTTCTTGCACAGGAGGATACACAGGAATTTTCATTTTACTTATGTCTACATAATAAGATGTTCGTACTATGAGTGAGAGCAGTATTACTATGAACAAAATACAAGTGTAAATTGTGCATAAACATGACCACTTAAAGCAATCACTTTTAATACATTGTGGACGTCTGTCATGATCTTCCATGATCAAGTTGCTAATGATGCTGCCCATATTACATTTAAGGAAAGAAAAAGTAATTTTAATGGGGCAGTATCATGCACTTTTCTGGAATGTGCAGAATCGGCTCAAAAAGTTCCTCGATCAGCTTTAGCAGGCTGACTATACAATAATGTACTCAAAATCCCAATGGATGCCACGAAATGGCCTCTGACCGGATAACATGAAGATTGTCTTTCAGCATGAAACAAAAGTTCCTCACTTGGAAAACCTTTTTTGATCTTCTTCCTTGGAAGTTTCACTCCGTCCTTAAGGTTCTCTCCAAGTATCCATTCACTTCGTTGATGATGTCTCTCAATATTTCATTGAGTGCTGCATCGTTTCTCGGATCTCTCAGGAAAGTTCAGACATCGGTTTTTCTCCCAACAAGATGTGGGCATTCCTCTATTAGATAAAGAAACACTGTGCTGACCAGTCTATGAACATTATCCGGTGACAGTGGCATTTGTGTTCTTCCCTCTGAACTCAGGAAGCTGAAGTATCTGCTCAATTATAGCTATGAGCAACCTTCTCACAATTGGGCCATTTTTTGGATCTTGCAAGAACAAGTGAACATTAATAGTTCTCCCCACCAGTGCAGGGTTAGCGCGTAAAATGAACACAAAGATTGCAAGAATTATCCGGAAAGCGTTGTCGTTAGGCACCACCATAGGCACCCTAGAAAGGACTTTCAATATGATAGGAATAGGGGGCTCTTTCCCTCTTCCCAGTGGTGAAAAGGAAACTCAGAATTTGGCATATCCTTCTTTTCCAGCAAGGCTTAAATCTGCCTCCATCCAATGTCAACAGGTTTCTGTGGATCAAGAGCAATTATTTTTCCTTAACCCCTTTTTAGTGACTTAAAGGAGTGTCTCGAAATAAGCCACAGTCCAATAAAAACTCTTTGTTTTACTCGGCAACAGCTTCTGCGTCCTTCTTCCTCATCATAGACCTAGTCTGCACATGCTGTGGTTTTTCCCCGATGCTCTCTTTGGATGGGGGTGAGGGTGATGCGGGCTCTCCAGTGTAGATCTTCCACAATGAAAGGGCCATTGAAACGTGGTTCGTGCCACATCCAAGTGAAATTGCAAATTAGAACTGCATCTCCAGGAAACAGTTTAGGAAGACATAATTGATCTGCTCCTGTTGCTGTAGCATCTCCTTCTGTGTTCTGCGTTGCCCTACACCCCTTTCATTTGAGCTGAGCTGGAATGACAGAGATACTTGAAGTCATACATGTAAGGTAGTCACGTAGCTCCTTTCCTAACAATTCTGCTGTTGACTGGGCATCACTTCTAGTTCTAGATGGAGGTGTGAGGGGTGTACTCATCTGCCTCCCTGTCACTATCTCATGAGGGGTAAGATGGTGGTCTGAACCTGGCTGATTTCTCATTGCATACAATGCCAGTGGTAGATAGTGCAACCATCCTTTTTTCAGGGTCAATTTCAATTTAGCTATTCTCTCTTTAAGCAGGCCGTTGAGTCTCTCAGAGACACCATTTGCTTGCGGGTAATACGCTGGTGAAAACTTGTGCATTATACTAAGCAACAAGATTATTTGTTCAAAGACTTCATTGACAAAATGAGGGCCATTATCTGATCTCAATACTTCACATATTCCCCATTTAGGAAAAACTTCTCATACAAAAAATGTTGCTGCACAGGTGGCATCTGTGTGAGTACACGGTCCAGCTTTGATCCACCTTGAAAAGCGACATACTACTACAATCATATATCTGTATCCATTACAGACTCACAGCATATCGACATAATCAATGTGTAAATGCTGAAAGGGACCATTAGGTCTCAGAATTACTCCTCTAATTGTGCGCAGTGTGTGCCCAGCAGTAAACTTTTGACATACGATACAATTTACTACATAAAATGCCACGTGTTCTACTATATTTGGAACAACTAATCCTCCGCTATTGTTGCAGTGAGGATTTCTCTAGTAATGTGCGCAGGGTAGTGTAGCTGTTTCAAAGCCACCCTTAATAAGGCTACAGGCATCACCGGTTTACCAGTGCTGTCTTGTCACCACAATGCCTCAGAGGGGTTTAAAGAACACCCTCTCTGCGTCCACAAATCCTTTTCGTCTTGGGGTGCTTCCCCTTGGATTTCTCCCAATTGAGTTCTAGACAGGTTGTTATAACAATTTGGCACACACATCATCACCACCATGCTTTCACCCACATCAGGCATTTCAAAAGACATGATTACTTCTATACATGCAATGCGTTTGGCTTCCTCATCTGCTTTTTGATTCCCACGTGAAATAAAATCTGCTCGTTTAGTGTGAGCTGCACATTTTACGACTGCAATGGCTACTGGGAGTTGTAGTGCTATAATAAATCTGTACAATAAGGCTGCGTGTTGGACTAGCGTGCCGTCCGTTCTGAGGTAGCCGCTCCTTTTCCAACGTGCCAATCCTGCGTGCACCATTGACATCACATAGGCAGAGTCCCTGTACCCTTTTACTTCCTGGTCTGCATGATTCTCAAGCGTGACAATCAGCGCTACTAATTCTGCACTTGTGCCGAAAAGTGAGATGGTAGTCATGCACTTGACACAACTTCAAACTCTCCATTGGCCGTGTGCTTTATGACAGCGGCACCTGTATAACTTTGTCCATCATTTCAATTGATTCTAGTCGAACCGTCAATAAATAGAATCTCCCCAGCTGCCAATGCATTTTCCTTCACCCTTGGGAGCTTGTCATTGAACTCTTCACAGTCGAACAATCATGCGCATGCTCACCCTCTGCAAGTGGTTCTGCTACAAGCATGTCAGGATTCACTATTCTGCATCAAACTATTTTGATCGCTGGATTCGATATGACCACCTCATAGGCAGAAGCCCTTTGAGATGTCAACGTACCTTTAGGTTTTTCCAGAATGGCAAACAATGCATGCTCAACAAATAACGTCATAGAACATCCCATCACTATACTGGCAGCCTTCTCAATGGCAAAAGCGGTTGCTGCCAAAGATTGTTCACACAGGAAGTGACCACTCATCACTGGGTCTAAAATTTCACTGTAATACGCAAGGGGTTTATACCCTAATGTAGTTCTCTGCGTGAGTACAGCTGTCAGAACAGTGCCATTCGTGCGTGAAAACAGGAAGAATTCCTCTGCATAATTGTCAATAACGTCGGTTATATCTTCTTCTTCAGATGAGAAAGCAGATTCACCCCCTTCCCCCAACTCCTCACCTTCCACTTTCTTCTTAAGTTTTCCTTCCTTGTGTCTTGAAGGCTTCTCCTTTTTTTTATGAAGATAAGGACGCCCTCGATAGGATGCCACCGTACCACTAAGATAGGGGAAACGGGGGCATTCCCACCGGGAGCGCCACCCAGGGGAAAAAGCAAAAGGCACAAAAAACCCCTAAAGACTTCCTTCTGGTAGAATTGGCGAAGCAGACTGAAGCGCTGGAGAATGGTAGGTGGTGGAAGAGTCGACCAACCAACCGGCACAGGTTGGAACCAGAAGCACAGCGAGGTACCAGGGGAACACCAAGGCAGTTCGGTAGGTAAACACGGGACTGTAAACAGTGGATCCAGCAAGGGGAGTAGCAAAGGCAGTCCAGAGAGCAGGCAGGGTCAGTAAACCAGCAGATCCAACAAGGTACAAGGGAGTAGCAAAGGCAGTCCGGTGAGCAGGCAGGGTCAGTAAACCAGCAGATCCAACAAGGTACAAGGGAGTAGCAAAGGCAGTCCGGTGAGCAGAACAAGGAAGAAAGAAAAATAAGGAAGAAGGAAGAAAACAGGCCAGGAGGAAAAATAAGGTAACAGGACTAGATCCATTGAGGACAGAAAAAAAAGAGGAGGGAAAAAGGAAAGGAAAGGTAGGCAGGAAAACAGGGAGGAAAGAAGGGGAAAAGCTAACTAGAATCAAGGGAGAGGCAGAGTAACCCTAGAAAGGCAAGATAGACAAGAAAAATGCTAGCAGGAACATCCACGGGAGCGGCAGCAACACAGGAAGGAACCCGGAACGTTGCAACGCGCACGCAACCCGGAAGCGGTGGAATTTATACCTCCGGGTACGTACGCACGCAACGTCCAGGATGGCGCAGGGATCGCTGGGCAAGAAAATCAATGACGGACTATCTCGCCAGCGATCCCGCGCCAGCGATTCCATACCCGCCATCTCCGCCGCAATGTGACAATAATATAGCTGGAGCTGTACAAATCGCTTTCTTTAATTCATCAAACCCTTCTTTCATTGCCTCATTCCAAACAATTGTTTCCTGCTTTACCTGTGCTTTTTTCAGAGCTTGCAACAAGGGCCTTATGTATGAACTGTAGTCAAAGATCCATGCTCTCACATAATTACATAGTCCTAAAAATCTCTGCATGTGTTTTATCATGACTGGCTTTACTGTCTTCAATATAGACTCAGCCCTTTCATGAGTAACCTTCTTTCCTTCACGTGAGATTAACTGTCCTATGTACAGCACTTCTTCCTGACAGTACTGTAACTTTTCCTTGTCTACTTTATATCCTGTGTCTGCAAGAATAATCATCAGCTGAACTGAATCGCGTCTGTACTTCTCCTCTGTGGTGCTACAGACCAATATGTCATCCACGTACTGTAATACAATACTTTCTAAATCGATATTGCTTAAGTCCATCGGTAGGGCCCTATTGAAAATAGATGGGGACTCACAGTACCCCTGTGATAATCGAGTACTTTTCAGGTGGCTTTGTCTGAACGTAAATGACGTCAGATCTTGCAAGTCTCTGTGCAATGGGATTGAGAGAAACACATTTTTCAAATCAATCACAGTGAGATATCGTGCCTCAACAGGCATGTTACATAAAATTGTCACCGGATTAGGAACTAGAGGAAACTCAGCCTCTACAATCTGGTTAATCGGTCTTAAATCTTGGATTAAATGCCACAAACTGTCATGCCATTCGCAACAAGATTCCCTTGGCGTCTAGGTAGCCAATGGCAATTGCGCCGCCATTGAATTGTTCCACGCTATCTCCTACTTCCTGTTGTTACACTCTAGTCTCTTTCCTGGCCTCTTCCTGGTTTTGCTATTTAACCACGCCCCCTTGGTCTGTTCGGCGCGTTGCAACTTTTTGCAGTTACGTTCCGCACCATTCGGCTTGCTTCCAGCTTGCCTGCTTTGTGCTACCTTACCGGTCTCAGCCCGGTTTCCTTTCCTTCCTTTGTGCCTCCCTGTTCCCTTCCATTCTGCGTTTTTTGTAGCTTTCGGTAGCGTCCTTGTCTACCTTCCTTGGACTCTGTTTTTCCTCTTTCCTCTCTCTGCCCTCACTTTCGGCTTCTTTGCCCCTCATCCTTTCACTCGCTTTACTGTATTCCAACCTCTCTCAGGTCTGCTGTTTCTTACTTCTTACTTCCTTCTTTTCTGTTTTTTCTTCTGCTTTCCTTTTCAGGCGACTCTAGCCGTTCAACCTCTTTTCCGGCGTGCCGTCCTTCTTCTGGCATTCCGTTCTTGCGGTGACCCTGCTACCACCGCTTTCGGCTCCGGCTCCACTCTCACGTGATCCTCGGCGGTCACGGATTTCTTCTACTACCTGGAACAACTACACCTTCGGAATCAACCACTTACCTGGAATAGATCTTTGTCTGGTAATCCTACACCGCATCAAGACTTCAACACTCAGGAGAGGTTTTTTTAAGCACATGCTTTTTTCCTCTCTTGCAGCTTCTTCGGGAAAGGAGTCCCTTGCTTCCCTGTTTTACCTGGGGGACAGGGTGGCTTCTAACCGCAGAAGACCATTTCTCTTCTCTAAAAAGAAGTCCTCAAGGAGAAGAGGGTGAAGACACAGGATATCCACAGAAGAATCAGGTGAGGAGGAGTGGGTTCTGGATAAAGACTGTTCTGACTGCGACAAATTGAGTGATAAGCCTGATATTCATGACACAAACCCCCTTTCCCTTTCTTGATCGGATAGATTGCAGTATTGCACAGTGATTCTGACATCACTAAAATACCCTGTTCCATCATGACAGATATCATCTTAAAAATACCTTCATATGCCTCTCGAGACATGGATACTGTCGTGCTCGAGGTAAAATTGCTCCTGGTTTCAATTTAATCTTTACTTCCCCAGCTCCCTTCAGTAGGCCTACATCATAGGTGCCCTTTGTCCATAAGGAAACTGGTATCTTCGCCATGTCTTCCTCGTAATACTATGGGCGTTTTAGTGCTAACATAATTTTCTGACGAACCTCTCATTTAATAGCTCTTACCCAATAAGTAATGCTCATCTCAAAAATCACTAGATCATCAGATAGATAATCTCCAAACATCTCCTCATCAGTGACATCAGTCAATCTATAACCCTCTCCAATGGCAATCACTGTGCTTCATCGTCTACCTTCATGGTCATTCCATCAAGCAAAGCCATATCTCCTTGCACTATGGCTGCTTGTAATATTAAAAGAAAGATTCACCCTTCTTCATCTATAGGTATCTTTGGTCTAAATAGAAATTCATCAGGTATTCTCATAGTTCTATCCACTAAGCCTGGTAGCCATGTCAACTGAATGCGCACCCCATAGTGAAAAACCTCTGGTTCTAACGGCACTCCTCGTATGGCTACCTTTCCTGAAAATGCCATAACAAACTTGCTTCCGTTTAAATGATACATTCCTGGTGTCGAACACACTATGCCTTCATCAGTAAACAAAATTATCATATTCAACTTGGTCATTAAGTCTCGACCCAATATATTGACAGGTGTCTGTCTTCAATATAATAATGGTACAGACATGTTACACTCTCCTATAGACACTGGTAGTGCGTCAGTAAAAGGAACTCTACTTGTAGTTCCTGTAAAAACATGAGTATTCATGGCATTTCCAGACATTGGAAATGTCCCCTCTCAGATACATCAGCGCGTTGCACCTGTGTCTACTAAAAACAAAAAAGATTTGCCTCCTATATTAACGTCAACCCTCGGTTCCTCTTGAGGATTAGGCGTTATGGATAGTATAGAACACATCAAGTCTCCCAGTGAGCTGTCCTATTGTGGGTACATTCTCATTCCTGTACCTGTGAAAGGATTTGCTCCATCAACAGTGACACCCCCTATTCTAGGAGTAATTAATTGTCCTGTGCACGTGCTTTTCTGTATCTGCAAAGGTGACTCCTGCGACAGCCCTTGTGTCGGATGCTGAATCTCTGACCATGGCTTTGCTTCCATGACCACTAACTTCTTGAGCTGCTTTTGTACTGGGTCTGGCAGCCCTTGGCATAATAGGTGATAGAACACTGGTATAGATTTCCCCCAAGCCTCGCGTGTCTCCAGAGCCAACTGCTCTTGAAAATTCTGAATATAAACAAACGGATCATCCCCTTCTTGCATCTTTTTTGTCATTATAGCTCCCATATCTGATGTATCCGGATATAGCACTCTAAGTGCTTTCCAAACAGCCGCTCTGAAATTATTCAACGGTGCTCCATCATCAGCAGTGTTAATCGTGGTAACACTAGAATATCCTGCTCTTGACCAGACATCATTAGCTCTTTCCCCAAGAATGGCAACCAGGAGACCCTTAATGTCCCCTATAGCTAATATATTTCCTCCTGTCATTTTCTCTAGCTCATGTATCCACTTCCCAGCACCAGAAGTTAAACTCGGGAGTTTGCACCTTAAATTATCTTTATCCATTTGCAGCCAAGGTATTTACTGTGGTCTCGTTCCTCCCTTTTCCAGCAAAGGAAACTGTGAAATCCCAAACTCACATTTGTCACCCATCGTTTGCCTGTCCATAGCCGGGACAATAGTTCTGCACCGCCTTCTACCTGGTAGTGACCTCAGCCTGTTCACATATGGTGGCAAGAGCCCCCTCTGACCATGGGATCTCTCTTTAGGTCGCTTTAGCTTTGTCACAGAATCTGACGCCCGAGATATGGGGAGGTTTAAATCTGACCATCTTACTTCCTTGTCCATTGACAAACACCCTCCAGGCCCACATATATTGCCTTCTTCCCCATAAGCGGATTCTCTATCTTCATCTGACATCTCTTGTCCCAGCTTGTATGATCTTTCTCTTCGTCATCTTTGTTCAGAGTCAGTCTATCTAAGGACAGCTCCTTTGGTTCAAACTTACATGAAACTCCTTCCTTATCGTACAGCTGCGTAATCTCAAGTCACTCATTTTTACACTATGCACTTTACATTTTTACATTTTACACATTTCTCCTGCAATACTTTCTTGGACTTCATGGCATGGTAGACTTTATCGATTGCATCTCCAATGCTTCTAGAGTCAAACTCATCCTCCAGATTTGCTCTGGATGAACCTGCTATCGGCTCATGTGTCGGGAAGAATTCTTCTAAATCTTCCCATGCCACTACTCAATTAGGATCCATTACCTCCTTTTCCATGCGATCAAGATCGCATGCTCTCTGCCTTCTCTTTCGTTCCATTTCATCGTCAAATTCTCTTTGCTTCATTGCTTCCTCCCTTAACCTGTCTTCTTCTTTTCTTTTCATGTCCCTTCGCTCATTTGCCCTTCGTATTTCTTCATCTCTGCATCTTTGCATTCTTTTATCCCTTCATTTCTGTTCTTCATCTTCCCTTCTTTTCCTTTCTAGTCTTTCTTGCTCTTCGATTGCCTTCTGCCTATTATCATACTTTCTCTGCTCCTCTGCTCTTTCATGTTTCCTCAGTTGCTCCTCTTGGTACAACTCTTCCCGTCTCTTTCTATCCTTTCTTTTTGTTCTATTGTCTTTTAATCTTTCCTCTCTTTCTTTATCCTTTTTGCCCTGATCATCTTAATCTTCCCTTTTCCTTACGTCCTCAATGCTCTTGCCATCGAGTTTGAGCACAATCTGACCACCCATCTATTTGTTCTGTATAGGCGCTAACTCATCAATTTTTATCTTTTTCTCCTTTCCATCTCTTTACTTCTCATCCTATATCTATAGATGTACTTGGTCGATCACTTTTCTCCTTATCGCGTCTCTCTTTGTCCCTCGGTACCTTAGAGATTACATCTCTCTCAGTATTTTTCTCCAGGCCCTCGTCACTGCTTTGCACAGGCAACTCCTATGCCGGGTTGCTATATCCTGTTGCTGCCTTGAGCTCCCTTAGTGGGTACAGCTCGTCATCTTTCTTACTATCGCCTTCTACTTCAGGTGCAGCGGGTGGAGCTGAAGGCTCTTTGCCCCCCTCTGTGCATATATCTACAGCAGGCGGATCTTCTCTCTCCTCCTGGTACATTTTTCAGAGCTCTAAGCTCGCTAGTTGTTTGTGTAACTTTTTCCCGGTATATGCAGCATGCAAATATGTTATCATGTGCTGCAGGACTGCCTTCGATAGCGATCCCCCTTGTGGCCACAGCATGAACATCTTGTCTGCGGTTCCTTTAACCCATTCCGCACCATACTGTCTAAGCTTGGGTGCGTGCTTTGGCAATTGCTTTCAAAGGTGTATAAGCGGAGTAATATCCTCCATTTTGACACGTCACTCTTTGACCGTCAATACTCACTGTTTACTCTTTGCAAGTTATGCTAATACTTTTTAATACAATAAAAACAATATGAGCATGCACCAATTGTCGCAGGCTCAAAATCTTTTATTATTTAGTTTTTACTTTAATCTGCTAAAAACATAATCAATTCAAGTTCATTAAATATACGGCTTAGTCCTTAACAACTCTCGCGTTTTTCATCAACTTTGTTTTACTGTTTCATCATTTTTTATACAATCACATAAAACAGACAGACGGACAAACACATTCGGCCGGCCACACATATCCTTGTCTTCTCTCAAAAGACTAATCCTGCCCCTAAAAATACCCCTGCAGTGTTTGAACAGCCCCCCTTAGGTTCGTCTTTAATCAAACCCGTCTCCTACATCATCCGCTACAGGATTATAGGTGCTGTTACTTCTGTTACATTCTTTAAAAAGCAGGCACTTAAGCGTACTCTTTTATCACGGCCTCTCCTTGCGATATTTCTTAATTGCTCGGCCTCCCCTCAAGTCAATTTTTACTCAATATTTAACACAACCTCTCTCTGTTACTCATTTTCCCTTTTATCACTTTCTTCACCCACTGCCCATTCAATCTTTTGCTACCTCACTCAGTATTCTACTCATCATTCAAATCTTTCAACTTCCGAATCTCGGGATCGCACGTATCCTCAGTGGCCTCTTCAACTTTCCGTCCGTTCAGCTTTCTGTATATGCCGGGAGGGGTTTCTGCATGAAAACAAGGGCACCCGTCTAACCTGGCTTGCAAGACTTTGCGTTAATTCTAAAAACCATTATCCACAAGGAACCTCATGTCCTTTCAGCCGAATGGCAGAGGTTGTGTGATATTTCTGGGACCTCAAAGTCTTACTTATCTCAGTGGATTATCTAACCATCAAATGCCTGCTACCATGTGAACTGGATCTCCCAGCCCTTTAAGATGAGATAGCAATACCCTTGAGATGGATGGGGATGCAGAAATTATTCAAACATCAATAATCGAAACAACTCAGGTAGTTGGCAAAAGGATAACTGTTTTAATATCAATTTCTAAAACAGGGAGTACAACAGACATCAACAGATGTCTCAGCATAATGACTCTGTTGAGACTTCTCAAAGCATTTAATAAAAAATTACATTTTTATAGTACATATTCGCCATTGATGACGTTAACCTAACGTCATCCTACGTGGCAAAACTTCAAAACCTACGGGTGAATGTGATAGGGTCTAAACGGATCATCTAGGTATACGATCCATACTCGTTTGGGCAGTGAAATAAAGTGATTTGTTTCTTAACATCAGATGGGGCAATTAAGTCACTATGAACGTCACTAAATATACAACGTCTAATTGGCTATACAACTATAGGACCCTTGATCATGCAGTCCTCTATCTTTGGTAACTTTTTAACCTCCGTCAGCACCTTCCCAACCTACGTTAGCAGCACGCAGGCTGAGTGTCCAGGTGCTGGAGAGCTCATCTTAACTGTGCTTCCCAACAATTAGCATGACCATCCATCATCACCTCAGTGGTCTGCCGTCAATTAGGGCTTTGAACTCATCCATGGAAATGTTCCTTGCTACTGAAGAATTCAGGGGAGTGAAGGCACACTCTGCCCTCGTGCGAAGGTGTGACCATCATGCTTGTCCAGCTTCTTCTCCCCGCGTGACTGAAGACCACGAAATTGAGCTTTCAGTGTATTAAAATGCTATTTTCTAATAGACCTCTGATGTCTTCTTGTTTTTGCCCATGCCTTTTGAACAGGAGCTTCGTTCTTTCACACGATTTGTATCCAATGTCAGCTCCCCCCAGTCTGATATGACCTTGGCTTCTTGGCTCATCCAAACTCACCTTTCTGAGTTGAGACCATAATTCACTTCTTTTCTAACTGCGACAAAATGGAAAAGCGGCCTTCCTTCTTTTGCTCAGCACTGCTATTGTACGTAGTGGGAACATCCATCTTTTACTGACTCTAATTACATGGCCTGCGGTAGCGGCCATGTAGTTATGGTTAAATTGCTAAACCCATAGAAAGAGCACTTTTTGGGTGGCGTATAACTTTGCTCTACCTGGACGAATCCTCACCAAACTTTGCAATAACAGTATATGGCCCACTCTGAGTTTGGTGAGGTTTGGTCAAGGGGGTAAAGTTATAGGGGGGGTCCAAACATTTCTTTTTTTCCCATAGACATAATGAGAAAAAATTTCTGTCGCGCCTAGAGCCCAAACCGCTGGACGGATTCTCACCAAATTTGTGGTAGGAGCGGCGGCCTGGTCCCGAAAGTGTGCTTTTGTTAATTTGGTGTAAATCTGTCCAGTAGTTTATTTTTTAAACAAACAAAACATAAGGAAAATAAATTAGTCATATCTATGTCCGCTCCGTGGACACACTTCCCTGTTCGCTTCGCGGACAGGACAACGATTGGACAATCGGCTTGCGTCATGTCCAAGGACACACGACATGTTGTCTGATTGGCTAGGATGAGGCGTGAGGTGCGTCAAATTGTTTCGATGCGTCCGCCATATTGGATGCGCGGACATGTGCTGGAAGTGAGCATAAATCCAATTTTGGGGAGTGTGTTGGGGTGTATGAGTGCTTGGAGAGGGTGGGGGAGTAAGGCCGTGATGTCTTTGCGATGTCTGCGGTCACCGCAGTTGTACGCAGACATACTAGACACTGGTTGCACTACTGGCTATTTTAGTTCAGTATGATGTTGGTTTTGGGTCGTTAGAAGAGCATTGGGTGAAAAGGGTATGTATTGAAGAGTTTGTACGTTGGTTGTAATTATTTTTTTGAATGTTAATTGAAGTGGATCGTTTTGAGGTGGATGTATTATGTTTTTGGGTTGTTGTCATTTGGTAGGTGTTTGTTTCTATGTGTGTGCTATGCTGTGGCGGTTGTGGCCAGGGCCTAGAGTCTTGAGTGCATGGCCGAAGGCCGTAGGCCATAGGCCATGCACCCAAGACTCTAGACCCTGGCCACAACCACTGCAGCATAACTCTACAATGCTACCAAACATTTTGATTGTGGTATGTGGGCTGCTTAGGGGATCTGTATTCAAAAATGTGAGTACTGATTTCTGTTGTGCTTGGAGATGGGAGAGTCTGAAATAAAGTAAGGGTTGCAAGGAAGGACCTGGTGCTTGTGTTGCAGACTGAAGGGAAGGGGGAGATGTTGTATGT
Source organism: Ambystoma mexicanum (assembly GCF_040938575.1). NCBI lineage: Eukaryota > Metazoa > Chordata > Amphibia > Caudata > Ambystomatidae > Ambystoma > Ambystoma mexicanum. The sequence goes on from NC_090932.1 coordinate 807,817,964, forward strand.
CTTGCTTTACAACACTGTACATAGTTGTAAATGATGTGATAGATATGACTGCACCTGTGCATAGTTGAATGCTGTTGTGAAATCTAGAACGGAATGGCTAACCAGATGGAATGAGAGAGCTGTGTAGATTCTAAGAACAGTTGTAGAGGCAGTGGTGTTGTTTTAGCTGGGAGCCTTTCAAATGATATTAGCTATCTGTATGCATAAATAAAGATGCACATAGTCATCCTGGCTGCATGTAATTTTATAACGCACTAGAAAGCCTTTTTCCATAATTATACTGTTATTTCTCCCATCTTTTAACATGAAATGACACTTTGCTAGATATGTCAAACTTATAAGGGAATAGGGGTCTCAATCCCCTCTTCCGAACCACAGAAGCCAAATAGATTGACCCCTCCCATCGTGGTTGGCACGGGCGGCTGAAAACTGATATCACAGGAAGCCACGTGGCAGCCAATGGGGGGAAGATGGAGTTAGGGAAAAGGGGATGGAGTGACAAAGGAAAGGAGGGGAACATACACAAGCAAATACATACAATACAGCGATATTCCTGAACCTGTACCTCTATTTCCTGAACACCTAACCTGACCTCCTATACCTGTAATGACATTGCTACATACGAACCATAGGAGCTCATTAAACTCCACTTTGCACCTCACAGAACATAAGCGAATAACCTAGAACATGGACTTTGAACATAACATAGGGCTTGAACATAACGTAGGACTTGGACAGTCATTTCTTGAACACACATAGATCGGCTTACAAGCTAAATGGCACGAACAAAAGGGTGTCCCTTTTTATGAAGACACGAGACACATGGCCCGTCGGGCACAATGAAACCACAAACAATGATTTAGGAAGAAAAACACACACGAACATGCCCTTGTACTGTGTGGACCCATGGTGGTGCTTTAAATAGTCTCTATGTCTTCCCCAGTGCCCTGTTTTATCCATTCAGAGCTTTATAGCATGTTTTCTCCACATGGCGTGTCTAATGCATGGCATGTGTGGAGTGTTACGTCACACACCCACTGCCGTGTTGAAGTAGTCAATTAAAAAACAAAGTAAGCATATAGCAACTCCAGAATATGAACACTGGGGTAAAAAACACTTAACTGATGGTCCGGATGCCTCACAAGGACATCCGGACCCTGAAGAGCGATGCCCGAAGCTTTTGGGAGCCCGCTTCACCGCTGCGGCCCGTGGTTATTCAGCTGTTCGTCACCGTCGCGGCCCGGGGAAGCTCCATCAGTCCTTCGGCGTCTGAGAATTCTGCATGCCTGCTCCTAAGTTGCCGTCCGTGCTGAGAATCATTAATTACCTGCACCAAGGCACGGGCGGCGGCGAGTTTTAACAGTTGCTGCTAACGAGCAGCTGTTGTAGCACGCGATAGGAGAACTACACATTTCCCAACACCTCATGGGAAATGTAGTTTATCGCCTCTTGCAAAGCAAGAAGCGCCGACCTGTGCCTTTCCTAAGATTCCTGACAGTACCTCCTCTCTCGGGGCCCCTTCCAAGTTTTGCCTTCTCTGGATGTTGCAGATGAAATTGTCGCACCAATCTGGGTGCATGAACTGCACTAGCCGGTTCCCATGAACAATCCTCAGGTCCATATCCTACCCACTGGATGAGATATCATAAACGATTCTGTCTCCATCTTGAGTCCAGTATCTTCTTTAGTTCATATTCTGCCTGTCCATCCTTGATAATTGCTGGAGGTCTCTGTACTCGCGTTCCCGGAGCTGCGGGTTTAAGCAAAGACACATGGAACACTGGATGTATCTTTAACGTATTAGGCAACTTTAATTTGCATGCCCCCGTAGATATACATTTCACAATTTCATAGGGTCCAATAAACCTGGGGGCAAATTTACGGGGTCCCTTTAAAGGCAAATTGTGTGTTGAAAGCCAGACCTTATCCCCCACTTTATACTGAGGAGCAACTCTCCTATTTCGGTCTGCATATTTTTTATATTGTTCCTTAGCCTGGTCTAAATTGGCTCGTGCTTTCTGTCTGAGGTGTAGTAGTACCTCTTTTCTGTCCTGAAGCATAGGAATATTCTCCATATCAGGTAGATGTTCTGGTAACATATTTTGTGTGTGACCATACAAACACACATTTGGAGACATACCCAATGAAGCGTGTTCAGTGTTATTATAAGTAAACTCAGCCAACCATAAAGACTGTACCCAAGATTCACGACCCTCACTTAAATAACACCATAAATATTGTTCCAGCGTTTGATTGACTCTCTCTGTTTGTCCATCCGTCTGTGGGTGATAACTGGTGGACAACGCACACTCCATGCCTAACATTTTACAAAAAGCACGCCAAAATTTTGAAGTAAATTGAGGGCATCTATCAGATACAATACTATGAGGTAGACCATGTAATCTGACCACATGTTGTAAAAACAATTCTGCCAATCTCCCTGCTCCCGGGATCCCTTTACAAGGTATGAAATGGGCCTGTTTAGAGAGATAATCCACCACCACCCAAATTGTGTCATACTGATCATCCGGAGGCAAATCAGTAATGAAATCCATGGATATATGTGTCCAAATCTTCTCCGGAGTGGGTATTGGCTTGAGTAACCCTGCCTTTTTTTTATGGTCTGACTTACTGCGTACACATGTTTCACACTCTTGAATGTATTTCATAGAATCTTGTCTTAACCCTGGCCACCAGAAATATTTCTCCAACAACCCTTGGGTCTTTTTGCTTCCTGAATGTCCTGCTAAAGGTGAATTATGACACCAATGCATCGCTTTCCTCTGCAAGGCGCGCGTCGGTAAAAACAATTTCCCTGCATAATAAGGAAGCCCATTGTGGAATGTTTCTGCGGGATTTTTTCCCCAATTCAATTGTACCTTTCCTTTCATTTCTTGTTTTACTTGTCTCAGTAATTGAGTCATTACTGCTCCTACTACCTTTTCCGCAGGAATGATAGTCTTCACTTCGGTTACACTGCTTTCCATATTTTGCTGCCTAGATAAAGCGTCCGCCTTACCATTTTTTCTCCCTGGTCTAAAAGTGACTACAAAATTAAACTCATTAAAGTACTGTGACCATCTTAACTGCCTTGGACCTAATGTATGAGCTGTCTTGAAGTATTGTAAGTTTTTATGATCAGTGACCACTGTAACCTGATATTTGGCCCCCAACAAATAATGTTGCCACTCCAAAAATGCTGCTCTAATCGCCAATAGCTCTTTATCAGTGATTGAATAGTTTTGTTCGCAGCTAGTAAGCTTGCGAGAGTAGAAAGCTACTGGATGCCATACTCCTTCTTCATCCTTTTGAGACAATATTGCTCCAACAGCCACGTTAGAAGCATCCGTTTCCACTTGGAAAGGTTTTTCTGGGTTAGGGTGTCTCAATACAGGAGCTGATGTAAATGCTTTCTTTAACTCTTGAAAAGCTACTTCTGTCTCGGTGTTCCAATCAAACTTAGTGGTTTTCCTCAATAATTTGGTAATGGGGGTAACGATTTGTGAAAAATTTGATATAAAGCGCCTATAAAAGTTTGCAAAACCCAAAAAGGACTGGATATCCTTAATGCACTGAGGCGCTGGCCATTCCGTAACTGCTTGTACTTTTTTCTTGTCCATCACAATACCAGAGGGAGTCAAAATAAAACCAAGAAATTCCACTTGTGTGGTATGAAAGGCACATTTTTCCAGTTTTACATACAACTGATGGTCTTGTAATTTTGTTAACACTGCTCTCACATGCTCTATGCGTTGCTTTTCAGAAGAGGAATACATTAAAATGTCATCAATATAAACTATAACAAACTGATCTAGAAACTCACTCAACACCTCCTGCATAAAGTATTGAAATGCTGCCGGAGCATTACACAAACCAAAAGGCATCACAAGATATTCAAACAAACCAAACTTAGTCCTGAAGGCTGTCTTCCACTCATCCCCCTCTTTCACACGGATCAAATGGTAAGCCCCTCTCAAATCAAATTTGGTGTAAACCACTGCTGTTTTTACTTGATCCAATAATACTGAAATCAAAGGCAAGGGGTACCGGTTCTTCACTGTCACCTTATTCAATGCTCTATAATCAATACATGTCCTAAGTGTTCCCTCTTTCTTTGGGACAAAGAACAAAGGTGACGACACAGGTGAGGTGGAATGTCTAATAAATCCCTTACTTAACTTGTCATCCAGGTATTCACGTAAATGCTGGTTTTCTGTTTCAGTCAAAGCGTAGATTCTGCTACAAGGTAATTTAGCCCCTGGTTCCAATTCAATTACGCAATCATAGGATCTATGGGGTGGTAACCTGTCTGCTCCCCCTTTGTCAAATACTTTAGCTAAATCTTGGCACTGATTTGGAATACTCACAGCCATTGCTCCCACCATTTGTGGTTCTGCCACCTGATCTGCCAAATATAATGCGGGTCTCACCTCCTCCACCAGGTGACCCTCACATTCCACTCCTGCAAATACCACCTCCCGCTTAATCCAATCAATCCTGGGATTGTGTTTAAGTAACCAAGGCATGCCCAGAATGAGTCCGAATTGAGGTGCCGCTATTAAATCAAATACAATTTCCTCTATATGTCCAGACTCACACCTCATTAGAATGGGTTTAGTTTGTTGACATATGGGTCCTGAAACCAATGGTGATCCATCCACTGATTGCACCCCCTCAACCTGAGCTTTTTCCCTTAAAGGTAAACCCAATCTTTCGCCAATCCAATGTCAATGAAATTACCGGTGTATCTGGACAAGGAAAAAGTGCTTTTTTACCTGAGAATAACGTTCGTTTTTACCTTCCTGACCTGACCTGCACTGCGAGCTGAGACGGGCTCTTGCAGGTGCAGGCACTCGAACGCTGCCTAGAGGAGGCGGGGCTTGCGCTTACCACGTGACCTATCACGTGGTATTCCTCAGCTTCAAAGCCCACTGACATCCACCCTTGCGGCGATAAGCCCGGTGGAGACAAGCCTGCCGGCTGTTGTGCGGCTGTTAGGTGGATGGTAGCGAACTATTTGATGTGCCACAGGTACTGTTTTCTTACGCTGCCATCACCTAGCCACCCATCATGCAATAAGGTTTTGCTTGCCTGAACATACTCCTCTTAAACTGACCTCCCTAATAATTGATTGTTTTTGTAGTACATACAAAGCGGAAAATTTAACTCACTCTTAGTAACTGTTTGTAAACCATTTTATGTTCTCCTTGAAAACAGGTATGCCATCGGAGATCACTAGAGATCCGATGAGTATTCCTCCATGCTCAACGCAAAATCTACCAGATCACGAGTGCCTCCCACAAACTCCTGTGAATTTGAATATATCTAAATTGCAGAACAAGCCTAATAGTCGTATGCGTACTTCTAAGAAAAATATCAATCTGACACCTCCTATTAGAGCCCCCACTCAACATGATATTCGCAAATGATCCGATCGATTCTGCATCTTTGGGGAACACACCCATTGTTTTGTCCTCACCCAAAGCTCTTCAAAGTGTTGCGAGTCCATCAAAACTCGCCTCCATAAACAAATGCCCTTTTATTTCCCCTTTGAGTATTACCATTTCAGACCAAACTCTACTAACTGTCCCTCACTCTCCCAATAAAACTATTAAACCTTTTCAAATATTTGCTACAGTTTTAGAAGAATCCACTCATGATAGTGAACAGTTATTACTAGACAACAGTAAGTTAGCTTGTGATAAGTCTGTCATGAACACCTCGGTGGCATCAGTACTTATTGAAGACGTGGGTCAAGTTAGCTTAAATAAGCCCTCACCATCTCCCCGTCTCATTCCTGCTGAGAGTAGAGACCTAGAAAGTTCTAGAGTCTCAATTCTGACTGACTATGAACAACCATGCTCTATGGACTCAACAAGACAGGAGGACGAGGTGTCCTTTATCCAACCGACTCCCCGTCGCTGTCCTATCACTGATAAGAAAAAACAGGCTTTCACATCCCCAGCTAACCCTGCCTTATTAGAAGTTACCCTGGGAGCTATTAACACTACTATTTCTAGTCTATTCAAGCTTTTTGAAACTCTAGATCAGAAAATAGTCAGTCAAACCACACAATAAGACCTAATAAGCAATTCGATGAGAGACAAACTACCTAAAAACGCTAAAAGCCTCTCTTTAGAAAATTTGGAGCAAAGAATAACCACTCTTGAAGCCAATTGGTCTTCTGTTCGAAGCTCTCAGGAACAATCTCGAGCCACCATCACACAACGTCTCTCAAATCTAGAAGCACTAAATAAAGCTTCCCCGTCCACCTATCCAGTGCTACCAGCTTTTTCAAAGATCATTCGACCGATTGAATGTGTTGAAGATGCCTTGATCTCAAATCACAATGAGTCTTGGATTAGTGTTGACTCCCCAGTGAGAACTGCTGTTCAATTAGTGACCAACCCCAATTTGCCTGCTTGCTCAAAACAAAATTCACATAAAACTGGTCGTACATCTGCAAGCACTGGCAAAATAAAAAATGTGTCTTCTAAGGCCACTCAAAGACACAAACCCTCAGGTGCCACACAAAAACAACATCAATTGACTCCCCCCGTGGGTGTTATCAACACTTCTGACAACTCCCCTGCAGCTCCAATGCACACATACAATGAAACTACAAACAATGACACGGCCGGTATGTCAGCAAACCAAGTGTTGCCGTGCGACTCTTTTCCACTCCAAATTACCCCCAAGACGGTATCTAACACTTCACTAAACTATGATCCTTTGAATGAGCTGGTACACTTGCTAACAGCTAAACCTGACAATGTGCAAATCAGGCAACCTTCTCTGGTTGCACAAACACTGACTGCACACTGTGACGCAATGTTTTCTAGCGCTGGTAAGCTACCCCGAAATACCATCTCCACAACAGGGGCTAATGATCGATTAAGCTCGCTAAAAGCAGCAGTTGACACTTACCTATACAATAGAATCTCTGAGGTTATGCCCGAAGCTGTAAATGCTAGTACCCAACCTTCTCAAACACTTAATGTTCAACATATCACTGGAAATGAAATTTCACTCCCAAAAGCCCAAATAGACACTTGTACCAAACCACTTAATTGCCATCGCAATCAAGCTCCTCTTAAACAAAACAGCAAGAGGAACTTAGATTCTCGCAATGGTGGCACTAAACCTCGCACTGATGATGCCAGCGTTGCACTATCAAAAAAATGTAATTTGTTACACAGTTTGATTCTGAAGTGTCGAGATGGGCCGTTCCCAAAATATGATTTATGCCGTGCTAGTGTTCTTAACATTTTTGGGGATATAGAAGGACTGGACGCCATTGCCTCTACTGATTTAGACCAAATTGAGTTTTTATGTGATCAGAACCTCTCCATTGTTAGACTATGGATAAAGTCCGGAATTGTACGCAATACCTTATGGAATGCCAGAATGGATTTATTCAATCTTGGCTTACTACTAGCACAAGATCCGGCACGCCAGCAAATTAAGAAGGTTGATTTTAATGAACCCACTGCAAGCACGGCATCTGAACCTTTGTGTTCTTGCAACTTCTGCACTCAAGAATCATTTCCTGATTCCTTGTTTTCCACTAATCCTCACTCATAACCACGAATATGTACCAACTCAACTGAAATTTCCCTCGCCAGTTGGAATAAGCGTGGTTCATCTCACCTGCAATGGACTTTAAACACGCAATTGAATACATTTGATATAGTAGCCTTGCAAGAAACGTGGCTCGTAAACCCTCCTACATGGGATGATCATGAACTTGTTCTACTCCCAGCAGAACAAGGTGATAAAGGGAGACCTACTGCTGGTCTATTAGTTGCTGTAAAAGCAAGCAAGGGTTTCAAAATCTCTCCCTGGCAGGCCCCAAACAAATTCATGCAATTGGTAAAGATTTCATTTAATTTGCTAACTTACGCTCTCATTAACCTATATCGTAATCCGCTGGGTATTATCGACGATAGCTTCTATACGGCTCTTTCGACTCTATTTGAACTTATCTCTGTTCAGGACAACATTGATGGAATTTTGGTAATGGGTGATTTGAATTTGTCTTGCTTTGAGTCTAGTACAAGCTCTAAGAATCATGAGGGATTGAGGTAACTGTCCTTTATGGAAGATCTTGATCTAAAGATGGCAAACGGTGCGATCATAGGCGACATACCTCCCATGAATACCTGGGAGAGAGGCATCTTTAAATCGACTATTGATTACATCTTTATGTCCAATAACATCTTTATGAATACTAAGAAGTTTGTTGTTGTAAAACAGACAGCTAGTGATCACCATCTCCTAGCATTATTTTGGTCGGTCCGAATTGACAACCACCTTAATCCTGCCCGTTGGTACAAACAGACCTTATTAATCAATAATGCCAGAAATCGCTTTAAATGGTCAACTGATAAACTTTTAGCACTGAACGATGCCATTTTGAGCAATCAAAAGCTACTCAAAGCCGACTCTTATATAGATGTTTTGAACACCTTTGCAAATCTACTTCCTGTTTCTAAAAATCCATCAAAGAGACATGTTCACGGGTTTGACTTAGCTCTCTGTGAGAGAAAAAAAGCTTATAGAAAAGAAATTAGAACTCTTCGAAAACTACCCATGAATGCTCAGATCAAAGCCGTCAATATTGCTAAAGCAAAATACCGCCGCTGGATCCGGTCCAGAAAAGCTGCATTGTATCAAATGGATGGTGAAAACTTTCTTGCAGCCTTTTACAATAAATACTCTGCAACAGTGTGGGAACTACTGAACAAATGTAATAATGTCCCCCAAGTCCATTTGCAACTCAATGGAGTATCTGAATCTGTGTGGGTCACTCATTTTACTGCACTGTATGATGATTCTAAAATGAGTCATTATAATTACAACAGCAACTCTGTGAAATGTTGGAGTTTGCGTTGTACACAACATATTATTCAGAACTTCATTAAGTCATCATCCTCGTCAAGAGCGGCAGGCCTCGACGGGCTCACGAATTGGATGTTTAAACACCATATAAATGAATGGGCGTTAATCCTGAATAATGCTTTTCACTATATTTTGCAAACTAAAACCATTCCTGAGTCATGGCGTTCATCTGTAATTATTCCGGTTTATAAAAAAGGCGACCGTATGAATGCTAAGAGTTATCGTCCAATAGCAATACTGGATGCTCCAGGAAAATTATTCTCCAGACTGGTGCTGAGAGACTTTAATGACTGGTCAATACTGGCTAGTCAACGAGATCCAGCCCAAACAGGTTTTGTGGCTGGCTTGGGCACTAGTGTCAATTTAATTACTTTAAACGCCATAAGACAACAAGCACAGAATAAGAGACAACCTAGATATTTTGCATTTGTGGATCTTAATTCCGCCTTTGATTCGGTTTCAAGACCGAAACTCATAGATAAACTAATCAGGGCGGGATGTCCCTCCACTCTAGTTGATATCATTTACGCTCTCCACTCAAAAACTAAGGTCTACATAAGACTAAACGCTGAGGGCCTCTTATCTTCTCCAATTTGTACATCTAGAGGGCTAAAACAGGGGTGCATTCTAGCGTCAGCCTTGTTTAATTTATTCATTAATGATGTCCGATGGATTTTTGATAAAATCATAACTGATGCACCTAAACTAAATGGCGTGAAAATTTGTGCCTTGTGGTATGCTGACGATCTTGTCTTAGTATCAAAAACACCTAGTGGCTTACGTAACCTTCTCTCAGCTCTTTGCCATTACTTTAAAGAAAATGAACTGATAGTAAACACTGGTAAAACACAGATTGTCACGTTTGTCCCTAAAGGTTTACATAAGCATTTGTTAAATTGGCAAATTGAGGGCACTCCCATAAAGATGGTTCCAAATTATGTTTACTTGGGTCTCATTTTTGATGGCTGTCCGGCACTAGAGTCGCACCTGAACAAAATCAAACAGAAATTAAATATGGCAATTTGTCACACACGCTTGATTATTTCAAAATATGGTAAGTTTTCGATCAAGGCAGGCATTACTTATTGGAACCAGAACGTTGTAGCAACTGTTCTTTATGGTCTTGAAACGCAAATCATTCCTAAAGGTTTCTTAAATTTATTAGAAGCCAAGTTCTGGAGAGCAATTTTTCATCTACCTCAATGTGTCCCTGGTGCGTTGCTGCGCTATGAACTAGGCCTAATATCCTTAATGGCCCTTCACAATTGGCGACTATGTGCCTTATTTCGTAAATGCTTGCTATCCACGTGTGACAACTCTACACTATCCTCTATTTCCAGTTATTTACTCAAATCATCAGAAACTTTTCCTAAAAATTGGTCCACAAGTATTTTGAAGATCATAGTGAACACTGATATACCACTTGATCTTCTCGTGTTCCATCCGGAGCAAGCAAAGAAGAAAGTGTACATGATGGACTGGATCGACACTAGAACCCAGTGCTTAACTTATAAAGACTTTGATTCTGCAATATTTGGTCCTAAACGATACAGAGAAACTGCATCCTATCTATGTTTGGCTCCATCTGCTGCTATTAGATCAGCCACCTTGCGATTGCGATTCAACATCTGGCCCACTCGCCAGGTTAAAACAAGAAGGAAGCAGATATCCCCTGATCTCAATTGGTGCAGATTTTGCAGAAATACTGCCATTGTTGAAACTCTGCAGCATATAATATTGGACTGTCCGGCCCTCATGAGTACGAGAAGTGTACATTTTGTGAATCATTTTGCGTATTTTGCACAAATTGACCCAAGTAATAGATGGGCCGCGTTGGCTGCAACCGAATGTATGAGCGTAAGAATTGCCACAGTTAATTTTTTAAAGGCTTTGAACATGGAATGAATTTGGTGTTACACTATCTGTTTAGCAAGATGAACTTGTCTATAGACATTTTTATCATATCATGAAATGTTTTATTAATATTCTACCAAATTTTTCTCAACTCATGTATTTAATCGGCTGATATTTTCTATATGTACTTTTTCATTGTTATTGTCTATGTTTATGAATTTTCTTCTATGTAAAAAAAAAAAAAAATAATTGAAAAAGTTGATATAAATTCAGCTATATTCAATAAAGATAAAAAAAAAAAAAAATACCGGTGGCGCCTGTGTCCACCATTGCAGACACTAGCTGCTTAGTACAGGCAAAAAGTAAAGTCACCAAAATGTACAAATGTGAATTTCTTTTCCCTGTCGTATTTGCACTCCAATTGGGGAACCTATTAATTTCTGGGCCTGTCGCCTGCGTTCCCCCTAAGGCCGGCCCAGTCCTTTTCCCGTCTCAACCTTGCTTCTATCCACCCCTGCTCCTTTCTTGGGAATATTCGGGCAAGTTCTAATAAAGTGTCCTGGTTGTCCACAATAAAGGCACAAGTTATTAGCCTTCCGTTGCTCTTTTTCTGCAACAGACAAGGGCCCCCTTATTCCACCAATTTGCATAGGTTCTCCTTCTGTATTCCTGTTTCCCTCACCCCGATCCAACCTAGCAAAAGGCAAAACTTCTGGTCTTTTCTTCTCCCCCTTGCGTTCTCCAATACGATGATCCAATCTTAGGGCTAAGTCAATCATGGCGGTACATGTACTAGGCTGAGGTTCTACTTGAGCAATAGCATCCTTCAATTCCTCTTTGAGCCCTTGATAAAACAACACAGTTTGTTTATTCTCAGGCCAATCAGTTTCAATCACCAACCTGTTAAATTGGGTAACATATGAAACCAAGTCGCGTGTTCCTTGTTTTAAAGCTAACAATTCTTTGTCTTGAGCCAAAGACACCTCTCGGTGATCAAATAATCTACCAAACTCCGCTAGAAAACCATCCCAATTATATAATAATGGATCATCCTTTTGCACCAGAGGCATAGCCCATGCTGCCGCATCTCCAGTTAAATAGGAAATAACAAATGCTGTTCTAGCTTGTATTGTCTCAAACACCTTAGGTTTGCACAAAAAATGAAGTCTGCATTGTGTTAAAAAGGTCATGTATTTCTTAGGGTCTCATGTGAATCTTTCCGGTGCGGCTAATGGCACACTACTAGGGGGCTGCACAATTACAGTAGGCGGGACTCTACCAGTTTGCCCTCCCGTAGAAGTTCCAGCCCCATCCAGCGGGGTGCCTTGTGCAACCAACCCTTGTACCTGAGCTTTCAATATACTAGACTCTTGCCTAGCTTGTACCAATTCTACTTGTATGTCTTATAGTGCTTTTAGCACATCTGCTAAAGGGGGAGGATTTGTATCCATTTGGCCTGGGTGGTTCAATTACCCCGAAATCGGGAGCAGGTAATTCTGTCAAACTTATAAGGGAATAGGGGTCTCAATCCCCTCTTCCGAACCACAGAAGCCAAATAGATTGACCCCTCCCACCGTGGTTGGCACGGGCCCCTGAAAACTGATATCACAGGAACCCACGTGGCAGCCAATGGGGGGAAGATGGAGTTAGGGAAAAGGGGATGGAGTGACAAAGGAAATGAGGGGAACATATACAAGCAAATACATACAATACAGCAATATTCCTGAACCTGTACCTCTATTTCCTGAACACCTAACCTGACCTCCTATACCTGTAATGACATTGCTACATACGAACCATAGGAGCTCATTAAACTACACTTTGCACCTCACAGAACATAAGCGAATAACCTAGAACATGGACTTTGAACATAACATAGGGCTTGAACATAACGTAGGACTTGGACAGTCATTTCTTGAACACACATAGATCGGCTTACAAGCTAAATGGTACAAACAAAAGGGTGTCCCTTTTTATGAAGACACGAGACACATGGCCCGTCGGGCATAATGAAACCACAAACAATGATTTAGGAAGAAAAACACATACGAACATGCCCTTGTACTGTGTGGACCCATGCGTGTGCTTTAAATAGTCTCTATATCCTCCCCAGTGCCCTGTTTTATCCGTTCAGAGCTTTATAGCATGTTTTCTCCACATGACGTGTCTAAAGCATGGCATGTATCTTAGGGCGTGTTACATCACACACCCACTGCCGCGTTGAAGTAGTCAATTAATAAACAAAGTAAGCATATAGCAACTCCAGAATATGAACACTGGGGTAAAAAACACTTAACTGATGGTCCGGATGCCTCACAAGGACATCCGGACCCTGAAGAGCGATGCCCGAAGCTTTTGGGAGCCCGCTTCACCGCCGCGGCCCGTGGTTATTCAGCTGTTCGTCACCGTCGCGACCCGGGGAAGCGCCATCAGTCCTTCGGCGTCTGAGAATTCTGCATGCCTGCTCCTAAATTGCCGCCCGTGCTGAGAATCATTAATTACCTGCACCGAGGCACGGGGGGCGGCGAGTTTTAACAGTTGCTGCTAATGAGCAGCTGTTGTAGCACGCGATAGGAGAACCACACATTTCCCAACGCCTCATGGGAAATGTAGTTTATCGCCTCTTGCAAAGCAAGGAGCGCCGACCTGTGCCTTTCCTAAGATTCCTGACAAGATAGCTGTGTGTGTTGTGTCTGATTACTAATATAGTAATTTGTAAAGGAAGTTTAAATGATAGAATGTATGTGAAATATGCAGAATGTATAGAAAGGAAATTGTATGTACATCTTATGCACTATAATGCATTAAATGCTATCAAGGTTGAACTGTGGTTAAATATGTGGCAGTGGTTACAGAAATGATAGAATGAATGAAGAAAATAACAGTTTGCACATTGCAGTTTATAATATGGGTAAATAAAAATTTGGAGAGCAGACAACTTTGCAAGTGACACTTGATCATAGTAGATGGGAGAAATTGCAGTAAGTTTGTTTTACAGGTCACACAGGGTAAGTGGTAGTTAGTCTGTTTACATGCATTTATACAAGAGATGTACACGTACCATAGATGCCAATCCTCCCGATTTCGGTGGGAGACTCCTGATTTTTCCGTGAAAAATATTGTTATTTTTCACGTTCTCCTGCCGAAAATACATCTTTGCCTAATGCATTCTTATGACACAAATGTTGTCTGCCGATTTTTCAGAGGAAATGTCCCTCCCAGGTGGGTCGGAATGTTGGCATGTATGATGTACTGCGCAAAAAATATTAAAACCTGTACTTTGTGTTCATGCATGTGGATGTGCATGAATTTGCAAGTAGAAATGTTGGAGAGTTTACTAGTAGTTGCTGTAGGTGCTCTGCAGTCACAGCGCAATTGTATTCGTAGTGCTCAACGGTACATCTAAAGTGCTGAATTGTGATGATGGAGCTAGATGTAGAGGTCTTGCATGTGATTGGTGGATGGTTGTTTGACTGCTTAACAGTAGCAATGAGGGAATGGGGCAGAGAGTGAAGTGGAAAGGGTAGAAGGGCTACCCCATTGTTACATATGCGCTCCGGGGACAGCGCGGCTGTTTGCCGACAGGACATGCCACATCCAGGGCTTCCGGGCATGAAATGGGAGTGTATTTTGATGATCAGTCAATCAGGTGTTGAGGTTCTGCTTCGTATTGAGAGAGGCTGTGTGTAGTGAAGATGGCGGAGGTGGAGAAAGTCAGGGTGGTCGTGCTTGGAGATATGTTTGTGAATGGTTTGGAGCAGTATGCTGAAACTAGGAATGTGGCTAACCATTTCGACACAAAAGGAGTGGAGGTGGTGTGGTGCACTGTACCTGGTTTTTATTTTCAGGCAATTGTAAAAGTTTGTCAGGATATGGCTAGGTATAATAGTCCACGTGTGGTTGTTCTGCACTGTGGTTCTTTGCATTTGGGCTTTGTCAGTGCCCCTACTTTGTTGCAAGATCTGCAAAACTTGATTCAGGCAGTAATGAAACTGCTTCCAAATGCCAAGGTTATTTTCTCTAGTTTGATACATAGGCCAATATGGGACAATAGTTCTGTTTTTCCTCCTCAGCAAAATGGTGGTAGGTGCTTAATCAACCGAGGCATGTTTGCTTTTATGACTAGAGCTGGCATGTTCTTTTGCAACAATGAGAACATTGACTCTGGTAATGTTGATTACTTTAAAGAAGATGGCATGACTTTATCTTTTATGGGAAATGCCATGCTGTTTTGGAACATAAGGGTTGCTTAGAGAAGGTAATGTGAAGATTTCTGGAGGAACATTAGGAAAAAAACCCCAAAGAAATACAAAATTAAAGGTGTTTCTGAAGCATCTGCAAAAAATCAAAAAAAGGCTATTTTTCAGAGACAACGTCAAAGGGGAAATGGGGCACACTATTTAAATTTTAATTCCCCAAGCTCAGATTTTACCATTTGTCCATGGATAGCACGGTTGTCCACGGGCAGGGCGTATTATATACAAGATTATTGAGGTTGAGAGGGATGCAAATGAGACGTAGCACAGCAAGGGATTGGTCAATAGGGTTTACTGGGTGTGATGTGTAAGCAGAGAGTTTGTTAGAAAGTATTTTTCCTGAGAGGAGAGGAGATAGCTATGGCTGTGTGTTTCAGAAAGCAGATTGTCTGGATTTGTGGATAAATTGGTTGGAGATGCGCTGCGGAGTGGCTGTACATCTTGGATTCCCTCATGTGGAAGTGTACTGGCATGGAGTGTGTGGAATGAAGTGGCTGGATTTGGTACCTCTTTGTGCTACTTTGGTGGCACAGTGTCATCCAGACATTATTATTATTAATTGTGGAGGGAACAGTTTAGGACATGACTCTGGAATATGTTTGCAATTTGCAATGAAAGAAGGACTTGGGAAAGTCATGGACACGTGTCCAAACTCCAGAGTAATTTTTTCCCGTATTGCGCAGAGACAAAGTCTTCTTCATTTGGTCCACAAATGGTGAAAGCAAGGCGCAATGTTAACAAGGCTGTCTGTGCCTTTTTGAGAGATGTTGGTATGTCCTCTTTTCACAATGAAAATATTATGTTTCATAGTACACACATTTTTCGCAGAGATGGAGTACATCTTACTTATGCCGGCAATCAGATTTTTCTGCGAAATATACAAAATGCATTGCAACCTTTTTTGGAATTACAGCAATCCTTTTTGCAGTAGGTGTTGACCATTTGTGTCATGAACCGCAGAGCACGCCCCTTTTGGACTTCCTGGTCCCTGTCTCAACGGGGCTTGCACTCCATAGTACTCCCAACATGACCGTCCAGCGTAAACACCTCTTTCCGCTCCATGCGCTGGACGGAGCCTATTCTATTTATAGACCATGCCTTCCGCGGCTCCACGCGTCTCAATGATATCGCAAGTGGCTACCAGACGTGTGCACCTAGTTCGCAGCTTTGTCTCCTTGTCCTCGTTTCCTTCCTCTTTCTAGCCCTTTCCTTTTTCCCTGTTTCCTGGATTACCATGCAAGTCGGTCTATACAAGACTCCTGGATTCCTGGATTCCACGATCCCGGAAGTGAACACAACCTGGAGTCGGAGGAGACTCGAGCAGCCCTAGTAAAGGCCAGGTCCATCAGCAAGAAGACAGTGACCAAGGACCCCAACAAGGAACGGATCCAGGTGAGAAGGGGGGAACTCCTTGACAGTTTGAGACGCCACCCGACCCATCTAGATAACGTCATGGAAGCCGCCGTTCAGGACTTGATGCGGCGTATGCAGGAACTATCTACCGAAGTCCAAAACTTAAAGGCGGAAACCGGCGCACTTAAACAGTTGGTCCTATCCAGGGATTCTGCCACTAAAGAAGGGGTCCTCTTGGGCGGCATTGTCGACAAGTATGATGGTTCGACAAAAACCCTTCGCGGATTTTTGGATACATGCCTAGTCCATTTTACGTTCAAGCCCTGTTACTTTTCTACTCCCAGGGCCAAGGTAGGATTCATTATATCCCACCTATCTGGCAACGCCTTGACTTGGGCTAACACTGGGGATGCCCTCCTGGATGACTATGATGGCTTCATACAGGCATTAAAGAACATGTTTGACCGTCCTGAATAGGTCTATACTGCACAGGAACGCTTGTTAGACTTTCAACAGGGTACCCAGGATATGCTCACTTATGTGACGCAATTTAAACAATTAGCCAAGGAAGCTGATTGGTCCTCTGAGGCGAGCTTTACCCTGTTTAGGAGAGGATTGAATGATGAGATAAAGGATGAGTTGGCCAGAGTAGCTCGACCAAACTCATTCCAGGCACTAATGCTCCTTGCTATGCAGATTGACTTCTGCATACAGGAAAGGAAGGCTGAAAAGAAGAAGTCTAAGGGGAATCCAACCAAGATGTCCTTTGAGAGCACAGTCAAGATGGATAATAACCCAAGTTCAGCCTCTGAATCAGAACCCATGAAGATTGGAGCATTTCGTGGACCCATATCCCCGCAAGAAAGGATGAGAAGGATCCATACAGGCTTGTGTATGTATTGTGCTTCGGACAAACATTTGGTTAGGGAATGTCCGCTAGCGCCTCCTCTGCGTTCGGGAAACGCCAGCTCCCGATCCTAGATGGAGCAGAGCTTCGGGAGAGAGATGTTTGCTCCACGCCAGTTCCATCCTTGAACTCTCCTGGACAAAACAAGCTGATCATTCTCCAGGATTTTCTATCACCCTCCAAGAGCAAGACCTAACCCATTTTGGCCTTGGTAGACTGTGGAGCTATGGGGATCTTCATCGATCAAGACTGGGTTGCAGGCCACCAGATTCCTTATGAAACACGAGGTACCATGCAACCGGTGGAGGCCATTGATGGAAGACCTCTCAGTTCAGTACCCATAAGCCTGCAGACCAAAGAAATTCAGCTCTCAATAAATCACCATCAAGAGCTGATTAGGTTTGATATCATTAAATCGGCCCATTACCCCATGGTATTGGGTATGCCCTGGCTACAAAAACATAACCCTTACATAAACTGGACAGCGGGATCATCGTTCCTAGGCTCGGAATTTTGTATGTCACACTGCCTGTTCCTGGAACCCTCGTCAACATCCCAAAAGGAATCGCCTAGAGACCAGCAGACACCGCTTATGGTGTCTAATGTCATACAAGTTCCTGAGGCCTATCAAGGATACGCTGATCTGTTTTCGACTGCCATTGTCCAGGCCTTACCCCCACACAGACCTGAAGACTGCGCAATAGATACAGAACCCTCAGCAGTGATTCCCTTCGGCAGAATGTTCATCCTTTCTGAACCTGAGAAAAAGTCTCTCAGAGATTACCTGGATACTAATCTCGAAAATGGCACCATAAAACCTTCAAAATCTCCAGCTGGTGCTTCGTTATTTTTTGTTCCCAAAAAGGACACCAAAGAGCTCAGACCCTGTCTCGATTACCGCGGCCTAAATCAGTGTACTCTCGAAGACCGGTACCCTCTACCTTTGATATCGGACATCCTGGAAGCCGTGAGAGGCGCAGTAATATTCACCAAGTTTGACCTCCGCGGTGCCTATCATGTGATTCGTATCCGGGAAGGTGACGAATGGAAAACCACCTTCAGAACACCCTTTGGCCACCACGAATATCTAGTCATGCCATTTGGATTAGCTAATGCCCCGGCAATATTTCAACGTTTCATCGATAGGGTGTTCTCGGACATGTTGTTTCTTTTCGTCATTGTCTATCTGGATGACATATTGATCTTCTCCAAGGACCCTCTAAAGCACGAAGAGCACGTGAAGGCTGTACTACAGAGAATCCGAGAACATAAACTCTTAGCCAAACCCGAAAAATGCCTGTTTCACGTCACCTCTGTTCACTACCTAGGATTTATCCTCAGTCAAGAGGGAATCAGTATGGATTCTTCAAAGGTAAAGGCCATCCTGGCCTGGCCTACTCCCACCTCTGTGAAACAGGTACAATCCTTCCTAGGGCTTTCCAACTTCTATCAAAAGTTTATCTCCACCTTTTCCGAGATAGTACAACCGATCGTAGCCCTCCTGAAGAAGGACACTCCTTTCAACTGGTCTAAATCACAAGAAATGTCTTTCCAACGTTTGAAGACAGCCTTTACACAAGTGCCGGTCTTGGCCCAACCCGACACAAGCAGGACCTTTCTAGTGGAAACGGATGCCTCTAATTACGCAATAGGAGCAGTCTTGAAACAAGAGCTAGAAGATAAGCTAGAACACCCCATTGCTTATCTTTCACGAACACTGACTCCCAGCGAAACGCACTACTCTGTCCTGGAAAAGGAACTGTTAGCCATCCGTCAAGCCTTCACTGAGTGGCGACACCTACTTTTGGGAGCGAAATCTCCAGTCCAGGTCTGTACGGACCATCAAAATCTCCAGATTCTACAATCGATGGAGTGTAGGAATAGTCATCGGGCGCGCTGGGCCTATTTCTTTGCCCAGTACCAGTCCCACATCACTCATGTTCCTGGATCCCAAAATGTAATCGCTGACGCCTTATCTCGACGTCCTGACTACGAACTCATTAAAGA
This sequence comes from Ambystoma mexicanum, assembly GCF_040938575.1. NCBI lineage: Eukaryota > Metazoa > Chordata > Amphibia > Caudata > Ambystomatidae > Ambystoma > Ambystoma mexicanum. The sequence continues at coordinate 807,837,242 of NC_090932.1, forward strand.
CAAGGCATATCTTAAGATGTTTTCCCCCACAATCTTGGTAGCTCAAGCAGTTAACTTCCTGGATGAAATTCGAGCTCAGACTCAATCCTCTGATTTGTGGAAGGATACGTCAAAAAGAATTCTATGGAATATAAGGACTAAGGATGGGTATTTGTTCAAAGACAATGCATTGGTCATTCCTACACAGAAGTTACAGCAAAGATTGATAAACCTCTGTCATGACACTCTCCACTCGGGACATCGCGGCATCACCAATTCCCTCCGTTGTATACAAAGACAGTTTTGGTGGCCTAAGATGAAGTTTGATGTACGGCGATACATCCAAACCTATGTCGTCTCTAACCAAAATAAACATGATAAAAAGAGGCCTGCGGGTCTTCTATTACAACCTACATTGCCGACAAGACCTTGGGAGATTATCGCTACAAACTTCATTGTGGAATTACCACCTTCCAGAGGATACACTACCATCATGGTTACCATTGACTTGTTCACTCATATGGCTCATTTTACGCCCCTCCGTAAATTACCCTCCTCCTCTGAACTGGCAGGAATCTTCTTGGAACACATATTCCATTTGCATGAACTCCCTTCCAAAATCATAACCGATCGAGGACCTCAATACATCTCACAATTCTGGAAACATCTCTGTCAAATTCTAGGAATTCAACGTGCCCTCTGTCGGGATATCACCCTCAAACCAACGGAGCCACAGAATGTGTCAATCAGACCCTGGAACAATATCTTCAATGTATCGCCACCAAGGTTCAGGACGACTGGTCTCTCCTGATACCCGTAGCTGAATTCGCATATAACAACTCTGACCATTCAGCACTTAAGACGAGCCCTTTTTATTGTAGTTATGGCTTCCATCCCTCGGTCTTGCCTTCAGTTCTCCCTCACTCTACACCGGTACCTACTGTGGACTCCTGGATTGAAACACTCGTCAACATACACCGGGAGGCCAAGGACTACTTAGAGAAGGCCAGAACACAGACCAAGAGGTATGCAGACTCCAAGAGAAGACCAGGACCTTCCTATGCAATTGGTGATGAAGTCTGGTTGTCCTCAAAATTACTACCCCGGCATCTACAGCCAAACAAATTGGCCCCCCATTACTATGGTCCATTTCCCATCACAGAAATCATAAATCCTGTCTCATACCGGATTAAACTACCAGACTCCTGGAAAATAATTCATCCAGTTTTTCATACATCTCTATTGAAACCCTACATTCCTTCCTCCCGGAAACCCTGCAGACCCCCTCCTTTAATGGTTGATAATCAATTGGAATATGAGGTATCCCAGATCTGTGATTCCAGGTACAGACGGGGACAGCTTCAATACCTGGTCGAATGGAAAGGATATCCTCCTAGTGAAAGGACCTGGGAGCCTATATCAAATATCAAGGCTCCACGACTACTCAGAAGATTTCACCTCATGCACCCGGGCAAACTTGGAGGAAGGGATCTTTGGAGGAGGCATGCTGTCATGAACCACAGAGCACGTCCCTTTTGGACTTCCTGGTCCCTGTCTCAACGGGGCTTGCACTCCATAGTACTCCCAACATGGCCGTCCAGCGTAAACACCTCTTTCCGCTCCATGCTCTGGACGTAGCCTATTCTATTTATAGACCACGCCTTCCGTGGCTCCGCGCGTCTCAATGCTATCACAAGTGGCTACCAGACGTGTGCAGCTAGTTCGCAGCTTTGTCTCCTTGTCCTCGTTTCCTTCCTCTTTATAGCCCTTTCCTTTTTCCCTGTTTCCTGGATCCCCGTGCAAGTCGGTCTATACAAGACTCCTGGATTCCTGGATTCCACGATCCCAGAAGTGAACACAACCTGGAGTCGGAGGAGACTCGAGCAGCCCTAGTAAAGGCCAGGTCCATCCGCAAGAAGACAGCGACCAAGGACCCCAACAAGGAACGGATGCAGGTGAGAAGGGGGGAACTCCTTGACAGTTTGAAGTTTTCGAAACACAAAAAAACATCACAAAAAGGCTCTTTTCAGAGCCACTATTTCCAGCGAAAAGTGCAATGGTTGTGTCAGGGCAGCACCGCAAAGAATTTAGAGGTCCACGGACATCCGCGCTGTCGCCGAACATTTCGAACACCAAGAAAGGGCAAAAATAATTCCAAAAAGTATGCAGATCGCCAGGAGCATAGTGTGGGACACGTGCAAGGGTGAATTTTCTCAGGAAAATACCTTGGATTGCGATAAAAACACTTTTTAGGTGTCCAGGGGCCTGGACAGTGTTCGTTAAGCTTAGCGCGGGTACAGTCACGTGATGACATCGAGGACACGTTGCTGAATGGGACGGCTGTCCGTAGGACAACAAATGCGCGGGGTCAGGTCTACGCATGCGTGCGGGTGTTCTACGGACAGTGTTCCAGTCCCCGAACTAATTAAAAGTGCGACACATGTGCGGCGGACAGTTGCGGACAGACACGATGTTCGTAGGGGCAAGGGTATGCTATGCATGCGCACGGGTGTTCTACAGGCAGTGTTCAGGTCCCCGAACAAAACAAATGTGTGTCAGAACTTTGCGGACAGGCGGACGGGCTATGTGTTGTACGGACATATTCATTCTGGTTACGGACAATGCGAACAGGGGAAATGTTCTTAGGACACTTTATTTTGCATAGCTACGAACATGCAGACTTCTTTAGTGTTCTGCGGACACCCCCATTGTCACTACGGCCAATTCGAACAGGTATAGTGTCCTTAGGACAGCCCCATTTTGGTTAATTACAGACAGGCGGACATCTTGTGTGTCCTAAGGACACCTCCATTTTGATTGCCAACAATACAAACAGGTATAGTGTCCTTAGGACACCCCCATTTTGGTTAATTGAGGACATCCCGGACAGCCGAGACACAGAGGAATATACTAACAATACACTTAATATTTTATTATTGTATAACAGTATAATGATATTTGTGATGTCATCTTTGATGTCCTGGGTGTTAGTCTTAGCAGTGGACAGTGGTGGCGCGAGGTATGGTTGCTTAGCTTACCATAACTGGCGAATTTCAGGGGTTTTTCGATTTTACTTGTAACCATAATGTCTTTTTAACGTTTTTTTACTGAATTTCATAGGTTTTTAGTAGCGCAACTTAACCATAACATATATATATATATATATATACATGTTGGCGAATGCTGCACTTTATTCACTATAGAGCTAGCCTTTAAGAATACTTTGTCTGCTTGCGTTTCTTTGCATATTTACATGTGTGAAACAACTTGATATCTTCATTATTTCTGTAACATAAGTTTCTTCATCTTGATCCCAAGATGTTGTGTATTTCAATACTTTCTTGATGCCTTATAGGATTGCCTGCATCCTCTGGTCTCTGCATCTCTTCTCTATATACGTCAGCTGTGCATTTGCATGAAGTCATTATTTCTCTTTGTTTATTTAATTGTCCTGTTTTCTTCCCGACTATCACTCGGACAGCCATCATACTGTCTCATATGCGGGTATGGTTGCCTCAATGGGAACCTTGCTTCCAGGATTTTCCTTGGTATCAGTAATTCAAATGGCTTTTTATGTGTGTCATATTCCGGTTTCCAGAAGATAGGCAATAAGTGATTGTGGTGGGGGTACTTAGCTCCTTCTCTACAGCCATATAGATCTTTGGTTTGGAAGGCCGTAAGTTCCCCTTCAACAATTGGAGAAGAAGAATGCTGGTTGATGTCCCCAAACCTCTGACAAAGCCAGTTTGAAATTTGTCGAGACTACCAGGCTCTCTGCACATTGAGTAAAACAGATCCAAGACGAACGAGCTATATAGTTTGTCGATGACATCAAGGAGGGCGATAAGATGGAAGTTCTCGGGTTTACTCCAGTCCTCTTTCTTGTGGATTGGGACCACTATCGCTCTCAGCCATGAAGTTGGTAGTTGATGGAACGTGGCTATTTGTCCAAACAAAATCGCTATAAACATGGCCGAGTCATCAGGAAACTCTTTAACCATGCGATTCGACAAGCCGTCAGGCCCCGGTGCTCTTGAGCCTTTCAGCCTCTTAATTAGTCTTGAGATTTTGCTTAGACTGGTGCAGGAGGCCCAAGGATCAAGACATTCACTAAACTCGAAAGAGTCTTTATTTCCACCTGCGGACGCCTACCGTTTTTAGAAATGGGCGATCCAGGTATCTACGTCAATGGGGTTTATTTGGTCTGCCTTTAATGCGGGTTTGTCCACCTGGATTAATTACCAAAACCGGTTCGGATCTTTACCCCCTAGGGCTGTTAGCATTGCCTCTGCGTCCCGCTGATATCAAAGATGTTTGTATTCACTGAGCCAATTTCTATAGTTGAACTTGGCTGATTTAGCTCTTAAGTGGTCTTCTGGTAAATCAGACTTCCTAGCTATGTGAGCAAATTTCCTTGCCGTTTTTCTTCGAACCACCAATTTGAGATCGAAAGCATGCTTGTGATTAAAGGCCCATCTACCCTTTTGTGAGCAGAGACGGAATTGCTCAAGCAGAGGTGAGTAGTTGACCATTGGAACGTCTTGTTCCTGTTCGGATGACAGGGCTAAGATCTCTGTTAGTGAGAGTTTCAGGCGGAGTACCCCGTTGCATGTCATGAGGGCTGTAGGAAATTGATCTCGGGCGGATAGCTCAGGGGCAACGTTCTTGCCTTGGAAACAAGATGACACAGAGCAAACAGGTTTGATCCCTGGGTCTGCACTTAGAAACCTCAGGGTATTAAGCGCGTTATAAATAACCTATCCTATCATATCATGGGGCAGGAAACTAAACTTGTAGGCAACCATTCCAGCAAGAGGAGGTGGTGGTCACTATGCACAGTTTTGATGATTTGAAATTTCTCGACCAGCGGTAGGAAACTTTTGGATACATAGACGTAGTCTATGGTTGATGTAGTGCCCTGGTTTTCCCCACGTAGGTTGAGACGGAATGTCACCTATACAATTACTGTGCAACAGGTGCATGCATCGAGCATCCATAAAATTGCTCCATCTATTATGTCTTGTGTGGCGAAGGTCTTTAAGGATCCAGTCTTTGTTGTGCAATGTTTTGGTTAGGTCTGAGATGTTAAGGTCCCCGCATAGGATAGTGTGGGATGGCTCTGGGTAGGTAGAGTAATCGTCCAGAAGCTCAGCAATCTGGTCTATGAACTCATTTCCAATCAATGGGTGGTTCCAGTATACATTAATTAGTCTTAAATGCACCTAAGAATTTACCCCCATCCGTGTTACCATTTACTCCCAGCCAATCGTTGATGGTTGGATTAGCAAGTGCTTATTTGTGGAGATTCGAAGATTAAAGGGACTACCTAACTTGACCTCGGTCAAGAGACCTATGGAGGGACGACCCATGTTCTCTTTCTTTGCTGGGTTTAAGACGATTATGTACCCGTCCATGCCTGGGGTCTCCCTCAGCCAGGTCTCCTGCAAGCAGATCAGGTTGTAGTCTCCCAGGTTTATATCAGATGGGTTTAGCAAGTGAGCAAATCCTCGGGTGTTCCAAGAAATCAGTTTCAGTTTGTCTTGTGAGGAGGTTAGGGGGGTGTTTTGTAAGTCCCTCAACTGACCCATGATGTTGCTGTTGCATTGCTACAGAGGTTTTTGGGCTGATAGAGCACTGGAAAGCCAGACCAATCTGCACCAACCAAACTAGATTTTTTGGCATTAGGTTCCAAATCAATGCACTCCACCAGGCGCGTTGAGAATTGTGTTTCAAAGGAGACACCTTTTTTAACCGTCGGATCAAAAGGGACTCTACCCACTCCCAACGGGTCCTTCTAGTTTGGTGCGATAGGCGGGAAGGCTGGAATATCCCCATTTACATTTGGCAGGGATGGATCAGGGTGTTTGCTTTTCTGCTCGTCGCGGAAGTCGGTCTTTCTACAGTGGCCTCGACCTTGGGGATTCCCATTGTTCGGCCCTTCCCCTTCGTTTCCTCATAGGATTGGAGGGGTAATTTATGGAGTAAAGAAGCCTCGGGTTAGGGGCTGATTGTCATGATCTCTGCTTCCAAAAGATCAGGACTTGCCCGACTCCCTTGGAAGCAGACCCATAACCCTGGTTCCGAGTGCCAGCCAGTCCCAATTGGGACCTTTTGGACCCTGTCCTGGCGCCAGTGGCACCAGGCTCATAAAGATGCCCAGTCCCAGCGCTGGAAGTGCCGGGCTCATAATGCTTGGGTGGACTTACCTGCAGCAGACCATGCTGCTTACTTACCTGCCAGTTGAACCCCTGATCCTCTTCTGTTTGGGACTACTTTTCCTGTTGGGTGGGGCAGGAGCCACTCCCTAGGTTCAGAACACTGGAACTCTTCTGGAAAGCAGGAACTCTTTTCTTACCTAGGCGTGGCTGTGGAAGGAGACACCTAATCACTACAGGAGGCTATTTAAACCACACCCGATGGATGAATCTTGCTTTGTGTTATTCTGCATTCTCTGCAGCAGAACGCTCATCGTGTCTTCTGCTTCTGATCCTGGGCCTAAGGGAACAAAGGCTCACGATCCTGGAATCCAGTCTTCAGCAGCACCTGTAAAGACAAAGAAAGAACAGGTTAGCACTACGGTCTTCAGTGGCAGCGCATCTCTTACCTGGTCCATCGGCTGTCACCAACGCCTCGCGCTGCATTCCGGCATCTGAAAGACAAAGGCTTACCTACTCTTCGCATGCTCCGGAGGTCTTCGCACTGCATTCCGGCATCTGAAAGACAAAAGCTTACCAGCTCTTCGCACGCTCCGGAGGCCTTCTGCGCTGTATCCCGCATCTGAAAGACAAAAGAAGGTGCGTTTAAAGACATTGGGCAACTTTATTACTCACGTGCCATTACTCCTTCCCACGCCGAATCCAGTGGGTATTCCAGCACCCTTCAGCTTCTCTAAAGCTCCGAACTTGTACCTGCAAGATAAAAGGGACAGTTAGTGCGCATCGTGAAGCAGGCTACAAGCGCTTACTTACGTGCTTCCAGGCGCTTCTATTCCTCACGCGGGTTCGATCCTCAACTCTCATCAGCCCGCCATCCGCCATCGCCGGAACCCTGCAAAACAAGAGATATCATTACAAAAGACTTTTAAGACATTTGAAGTGCCCAGAACTTACCGTTCGTGCAGTTAACGACGGACAGCAGTCCTCTGAGGTCAAGAGGCCTGCACCCTTATCCAGTGAAGAAACTGGTTACAGCACCGTGCCCCGAGGCAGATGGAGAGCTCGGCGTTCACTTACCTAAGGTGAGGGCGTTAACCTTTGGGGTTCTACAGGAGAAGAGAAAGGGAAGAGGAGAGAGGCACCCAATAACCCCAGTTCATTAATCCCATATTTTCTATCTGCAGACATCTTACTCTTCGAGTCAGACATACAGTGCACAGAGGTCCAGCCCAAAGAGCCAACCGTGTGTTACACATCACCTTTGAAGATACGGCATTCACCCAGTCAAGACCGGCGCCTCTGCGGGAATCAGGTGAGCGTTACACTGATAGAGAGCATTGAGAGCAGTATCGTTAACCCTTTCAGTGCAGTACCTGTGAGATGAACTGTTTGTGTCCCAGGTGTTTACCACCATCAAGTAAAACCCTAACATCAGCAAATTCTCAGATGCTTCCAACGACATGTTTTTGACCACCGGGGCTTGATGTGGGGGAAAACTGCGTCAAGCTGTCTTTCGTCACAGAATTCAGTCAACGTCAAGTCGGAAGAACGCATTTGTCTCAAATTGGGAATAGTATAAAGAAAGTCCAGGACCATTCTTTGGTTGAGGATGATAAGGTGATTTCGATCAAGTATTCTTTCCAATTTGATCGTACGAGTCAGGGCGATTTTGTTCCCAGGCCTGTCTGTACAAAGGCCAATAGTTTCCTAGCTTTGGGCGTAAGGCCCAGATGCCGCCCACCTTCCCTGGTCTACCTTGATATGTTGGTGGATTCTATTCCTCAGGAAAGGGGTGGATTCAAGCGGCTGGTCCCTTGGAATGTTAGTCTGCGCGTGCATGTTCGTTCGTTGTCGCTTCTCGTCCATTGTCAGAAAAGCGGGCGAACGCTGGCCTGACTCCTGTATCCCTTCCTTGTTAACACTTGGTTCTCCTTGAGCCCCTGTCAATTTCTCCTCCTTCTCCCCCTTTTCCGGTATCAGACTACTCGTGGAGGTGTCCTGTGAGTAGGTGGAGAAGTCTAGCAAAGCCATTGAAGTTGGACTCAAGGGCTTCAGCGAAGGGGAGGTTGTGGGAAGGGGGTGTACATCTTCTTTGGGCAGGGTGTACACTCCCAGCTGATCTCATGATCCTGGCCGCAGCAGTGGTTTTTGTGGTGCTGGGTGAGAAGCACCCGTCCGGGTGACTGTGCTCGGCTTTTGATTCGTGGTTTGGACTGCTGGGCATGGTTTGCTAGAGGTTTTGCCCCTTGTGCTGGCTACAGGGTGTCTTGTATGGGTAAAAATCGAGAAGACCTCACCTCCTGAAGCCCCACCACCTCTCCTGCTACTGAAATAGATTGAAGAATCTTGTTGTTAGAGACACAAAGCCCATTCCTCGCGGTCTCGAATGATGAGACTTTCGGCGGGGCATGTATGACTGGGCAATCGCCCGTCAGGTCCACCGGAAGGTCCACCGAAAGGGAGGCAGTGGTTGTCTGAACAGACTTTGAGCTAGTAATCCACTCTATGATTTGGGGCAAGTTCAGCGGCCTGCTTTGGGGAGACGACTCTGGTGTCCTTTCAACATTAGCAGTGACAAATCCCTCCAAGTAGATGAGTTTGGAGCGTATCATGGCCAGTAAAGTGGTGTGATCATTGGCCGTATCGTTCAATTGCTCATACAACTTGGTAAAAGGCACTAGGGCGATGGTGAGTGTAGACTTGATAGAGAACAGGTCCAGTTTCTCCTTCTTGTTCCCCCTAGGGGTTTTTTGAAAGCCAAGTTCGAAATCGGGCCGTGCCTAGGAGCCGTGGGTAGAATAAAGTCTGAGCAAGGGGGAGTACCAGAGAGGTCATTTGGTGAGTTCTCAGTACGGAGGCTTCTTCGTTCATGAGTTCTTCAATCAGACTCGGCTAGGTGATGGGGTAATGCTACTTCCCCTTCTCGTAGAAGTAAAATTGGGATGGACCGTGATTCACACAGAACTTGTCGAAGCTTGTGGATGTCCTGGGCATCAGAACTGCATGTCAAGGGCTCCTGGGGCTCAGCCTCATTTGGGCCCTCCTCCCCAGCACCACTGAGGAGGCACGAGGGGGTGCCGGGGCAGGCTCATAGGTTCCGAGGCTAGGTCTGACATCTGGTTCAAAGTCGAGATGCAGGGCTCATTGGAGCTTGGTGGCAAGGCGCTGCTCCGCCCGCTTGGCTTCGGCAAAGATGATGGCAAAGGTGGAAGGTCCAGTGTGGTGAGGGGGGCAGTAAAGTTGAAAGGGATTATCAGCATTGAGGCCACCCCATTTTCCTCTGTTGAATCCTCGACGTCTCTGGGAGACCATATCCAGGATTCCACTCCCTCCAGAATATCGGCGTCCGATAGATCACCCAGATTAGTGGGAGGGGGTAGAATACTGGCTTTTTTTGTGAACATTGAGGTCACGGAGACGCCCGTACACGCACCTCGTTGTGTTAGTTTATGAAAGGTTTGTGCTGGGTGTGTCAAGTTTGTAGATGGTTTCAGTGTGGGTTTAGGTTTTGTTTTAGGAGCCTGCAAGCGATTTGGCAAGAGAGCCCTTGTATGTAAAGTGGCCCCTTTTGGGACTGTCCTAGTGTCCTCTTGGTTTGGTTTAACCCCTAGGTTTGTGCCAGTGTTAGCACAAGCTTAATATTCCTTTCCAAATAACGTAGTTCCGTCTTGGCAGTTGAACCCGTCGTGTAGCCGACGAGTTCTTTCTGCCAATATACCCTTCAGAGGGACCAATAAAAACCCCCTGAAGGATCTATTAAGCAAAAGATGGATGGACGCCACAGGAACCGCCAGCCTGCAAAGGAAGTCAAAATGAATACCAGTCAATGACCAGTAATCACCCAATGTAGAAAACCATAAGGAGGTAATACCTGAATGACTAGCAGGTAGTCGTAAACAAAGAACTCGAGACGTCTAACCTAAAAGAACACCAAGGCTATTAGACACTAATCAAGGATTTAACTAGATTACAGAATAAAGAATCAACATAGAAAGCTCTTACCATCTGTATTATTCTTGCAGGTCCAGGAAGAGGAAACCGTGTATCCTACGAGTTCAGGAAAACACCCTATCACCCACCGGCATGAGGACGCCTATTAGTCCCAAAATCCCAGTGCCAGTGAGGAAAAAATGTTCAATGATCCACCTACCCACCGCCGGCACGAGGATGCCTAATTAGCAACACGAAGCGTCTCTAGTTTGATACGCCAGGAGGAAATGGGCGTAGAAGAAGTCCACGGTGAGAAGGGCTCTGATGTCCAATAGATGGGTCACAGATCCAAGGAGAGTCGAGGAAGCGGTCCAGGTCAGCAACGATGCAGGTAAGGACGAGACAAAGGGTTAGGCAGTAGCTGGTTGAGGAGTAGTCCGAGGGTCAGAAGTGGGACAGCAAACAGGAATCAAATTCACGAAGCAGAGGAAGGTCGGTTAGCGGTCTGGGGTCATAGAAGTCTGGGAACAAGTAGACAAGAAGGGCAATCCAAAAGAATCCAAAAAGGCAAGCTGAGGTCACGTAAATCCCTAGAGTCAAGAAAGGCACAAAAAGCACAGGCTGTAGAACACAAATTCAGAAGCGAAGCGCCAAGTTTGAATGGGACATTAATACTATGAATGCCGGTCATGTGATCTGCAAAACAGGGCTCAACGTGAAAAGACATGTGATCCCAGTAACGCAGAGCATCCGTGTTGCCAAGGCAACCCCCAGTGCTTTCGGAAAGACTGACAGCGTAACTGTGGATTACAGGTACGATCGCTGAAAGAAAATGCTCTAACTCCATGAGGTGCAAGACAGGTTTGTGTGGAAACAGAAGGTGGAACAGGTCTCCCTACTTGGCACCGGGCTCTGGGCTTGACCAGATATCTGATCTCCTTACGTTTCCTGATAGTATCCTCCCCCAATGAAAGAACCCCCCTCCTGGAAGCCAAAAAACGTGACAAGAGATGAGGAGCGTGTATATTCGCAGCCGGTTCCCAAGTCCGATCCATCGGACCGTAACCTTTCCGGTCCACCAGAAAATACCTCTTACCTCTAACCGTCTTGATGTCCAAAATAGCATTGACCTCATATTCTTCAGAACCATGAGAGGCGGAGGACGGACAGGAAATCTGGTACCCTGATCACAAGGTTTTAATAATGAGACATGGAACACAGGATGCGTTCTCCAAGATAAAGGCAACTCCAAACGAACAGTCACCGGATTGACCAAAGCCTGTACCGTGAAAGGACCAACAAAACGTGGCAGGAGACACCTACGTCCAGGTATACGTAGGTTCTTTGTGGATAACCACACCTTGATACCAGGTTGATACTGAGGGGCCTCACCCCGATGCTGATCGACAAACCGCTTGGCCTGATCTTTTGCTTCAGTCAAATGGAGCACGATATCCTTGTGAATGGATGAAAGATCACGCAGGCAAGCCTGCACCGCAAGGTTCATAGTATCTAGAGCAGTATCCAAGGGCAGGGTGCGAGGGTTCTGGCTGTATAAGACCTAGAACGGGGTGTTACCGGTGGATGCATGGATAGAATTGTGTAAGCAAACTCTGCGTGTATAAGGACAGAAACCCAGGTCTCTTGATATTGTAGGGTGAGACAATGCAGGTATTGCTCAAGCGTGGCATTAAGGCGCTCAGTCTGACCGTCTGTCTGCGCATGGTAAGCGCTGGAATAACAGTTGTCAATGCCTATTGAACTCGTGAGATGTTTCCAGAATCTGGAAGTGAATTGGCCCCCCCGGTCTGACACAATGATATCGGGAAGACCAAAAAAGCAAAACACATTGTGTAGGAACAACTCTGCAAGAGCAGGTGCTGTAGGTAACCCCTGACAAGGAATGAACAAGGCTAGTTTAGAGAAGTAATCCGCAACCACCCATATGGTGTCTAATCCCTTCACAGGAGGTAGCTCCACAATGAAGTCCATGGAAACCCTTGACCAAGGACGATCAGGAACTGGTAAAGGTTGGAAGAGACTTAGAGGTTTCGTAGTGGAATCCTTACATTGGGCACATATTGAGCATGAAGCAACATAAGATCATACATCCCGAGTCATGGCAGGCCACCAACACCAGCGTCTCAACAACTCCAAGGTATTTTTCCTGCCTGGATGGGCAGCTCGAAGAGAGTCATGACACCACTGCATGGCAGTACGCTGCGTGGCCAAATCAGGCAGAAATAGTTGACCCTGTTGTACATAAGGCAAAGAACGGATAACATCCATGTTATAATCCAGTATTTCGTTGGGTCCCTTCGCTACCCATTCCTGAATGGAAGACACCAATGAGGGTTATAATGTACAAGCGCAGACCACTTGATTACCGTGAAGTATGGTACCTCCCCAGGAATGAGACGATACACCATGTAATTGCGAAAGGGCATCAGCTCTTGAATTCATAGGACCAGGACAATAGGTTAGCTTGAAATTGTACATAGAAAAGAATTCATGCCACCTGGCATGACGAGGAGCGGTAGTACATTGTAAAGACTGTAGTGCTAACAAATTCCTCCTATGATCTGTGTATACTTGCACTGGAGATGTGGTACCCAACAAGTGATGTCTCCAAACAGTAAATGTATCTTTGACGGCTAACAACTCCCGCTCCATAACTGTATAGTTCTGCTCTTTTGGAGTAAGTTTCCACGAATGATAGGCTACGGATGCAGTAGTCCAGTGTCTTTGCATAACTGAGACAGAATAGCCCCTACTGCAACCTCGCAGGCGTCAGCCTCTACAAAATACGGTTGTCCCAGATCCGGGTGTTGTAACACTGGTGCAGTGGTGAAGGCTTGTTTCAAGGCATCAAAAGCCTGTTGGTCTTCCAGACTCCAGGCAAAAGGCCGCTTGTTGCTAGTAAGGGCGGTCAATGGAGCCGCTGTCTCTGAGAAGGAGCAGATAAATCGACGGTAGAAGTTAGCAAAACCAAGGAAGGATTGTAAGGCCTTGACAGTAGTGGGAACGGGCCAATCCAAAACAGCATTGACCTTGGCATTGCTCATCTTGATGCCAGCATTGGTTTAGTTTAGTTTAGTTTAGTTTATTATTTGTATAGCGCGCCATACCCTGGAGTATCAGGGCGCAAACACACAAGGATATGCTCAACTTAGTTACAGGTACATAGAAATCAGATGAAGGTACAGAGATGCGCTGAGCTTGGTTACAGATATGCTTGGCTAATTGCAAGTACAGGAAAAGGCAGGAAGTGTAGACATAGACATCAGCAATATTACAGTAAGCAGATATGAACAGGGAGAGATCAAGGACAGGGGAGCAAGGAGCATGCTCCTGTTCACGTAATGTATAGTTATATACAGTAATGTACAATGTGACAAGTGGACTAGTTAGCTGTCGTTGGCTCTCAGCCACCTAGTGAGGTTTTGTCTAAATTTTGCGAAAAGCTGAGGTTCTCTGACGTCATGGGGGAGGGAGTTCCATAACTGCGCAGCCTTGACCGGGAAGCTATTTCCTCCTTTAGTGGCAAGTTTGAAACGCGGGACTTGGAGGCAGTTTGCGTTGGCTATTCTGGTAGGTCTGGAAGAAGTCCTTTTACGTAATCTATCCATGAGGTAAGGTGGAGCTTTGTTGTTGATACATTTGTGGGTGAGGGAAGCGATTTTGAGATGAATTTTGTCTACGGTGGCGAGCCATTTGTATTCTCTTCTTGTAGAGGATATATGCTCGTTTCTATTAATCTTGAGTGCTGCTCTCAAAGCATTGTTCTGGAGCACTTCAATTTTGTGGATGGTCTGTTTATTAGCTCCAATGTAAAGTCCATTACAATAGTCTAATTTGGATAGTATGAAGGCTCTGGCAAGTGTAATGCAACTATCGGTGGAGAGGAATTGTTTGCTCGCTCTGATAAGTTTGCATGTATATGCTGTGGCAGAAGCTAGAGAGTTAACTTGTTTGGTAAAGTTCATGGTGGCGTCTAGGTAAAATCCTAAGGTTTTTACTTCATGAGCTACTTTTATGTTGTTCCCATGAATAATGAAGTTGTCGTAGTCGGGGCTGAGTTTGGATATATAGGTAGTGGTGCCCAGGATGATAAGCTCAGTTTTATCATCGTTCAGGCATAGGCCGTGTGTGGCCATCCATGCCTGAACGATGCTATAGATCCTGTTCACTAGGGCCAGGTCCTTGGCGTAGTCTCCTGAGAGCGGGAGGAGGATCTGGGTATCGTCTGCGTAGTTAGTGTAGGCGATACCCAGATGATCCATTTCATCAAAGAGAGGCTTCGTGAAGACATTATAGAGGGTGGGTGACACACAAGACCCTTGTGGAACACCGCATGTTATGGGGATTGGATCTGCTGAGGCTGATGGAGCGAAGACTCTCATGGTCCGATTACTCAGGAATGACTTGATCCAAATTATGGCCTCTTTTGAAAAGTGGGCTGCCGAGTCGAGGTGACTACAGAGGACTGTGTGGTCCACTAAGTCGAATGCCGCTGATAGGTCCAGGAGGAGAAGTAGGGCCGCTTGGCCATTGTCTCTGGTTATGTCTCTGGTTATGTCATGCCCAAGGAATTCCACTTCTTGAACGTGAAATAAACATTTTTCCAGTTTGGCATATAGTCGATTTTCCCTTAAACATTGAGGGACAGCGGATACATGAACCACGTGCCCTTCATAAAATGAGGAATACACCAATATATCGTCCAAATAAACGACAACATAGCGATCCAACATGTCACTCAAAACATCATGGATGAAACTTTGGAATGTAGCAGGAGCGTTACACAACCCGAAAGGCATAACGAGGTACTCAAAAAGGCCGTATTTGGTTTTAAAGGCCATTTTCCACTCGTCGCCTTTCCTCATCCTCACCAGATTATACGCCCCACGTAGGTCAACCTTGGTAAAGTAATCAGAGGTACTCAACTGATCCAAGAGCACTGAGATAAGAGGAATCGGGTATTGATTCCGTATGGTGACCGCATTCAATTTGCGGTAATCAATACAAGGCCGAAGGTCCCCCTCCTTCTTGGGCACGAAGAAAAGTGGAGAAGCGGCTGGAGAGCGAGACGGGCGAATAAAGTCGTTCTCTAAGGCCTTGTCAATGTATTCCTTTAATACAACGTTTTCTCTTTGGGTAAGGGAATAAACGCATCCTGAGGGTACTCTAGCCCCCTCCACCAAATCAATAGGACAATCGTATGGACGGTGCGGTGGAAGCGTCTCAGCCCCTACTATGTCGAACACATCCCTGAAAGACTCGTACTCCTTAGGTAGAGACGAAGTGAGAGCCCCGATTACTGCAGCTGAGTCCAATTAAGAGGAACATGGACTGGAGGGCTCTTCCTGTACATGTAGACAATGGTTTTAACAACATTCTGAAGAAAACGTAACCGAACCCGTTTGCCAATCCACAAGAGGATTGTGTCTTACCAACCATGGTACACCCAAAATGAGCTTGAATTGGGGTGCTGAAATAACATCGAAATGTATGACTTCAGTATGTCCAGAAGTCATAGTCATGGTAAGATCAATGGTACATTCGTTGACCAATCACGAGATTAAGGTGGTGCCATCTACCGCATTGACCACCTCCGGGTGTTCCTTCGGAACAACAGGGATTTTCCACTGACGCAGATACTGTACGTCAATGTAGTTACACGTGGCACCTGAGTCTAAGACAGCATGAACAAGCAATGGTTCACTGGACGGGTAAGCCAAAGTAGTTTGTAAAACAAAAGGAAATGGACAACAGGAAGCCTGAATAGAACTGCTCGGCAACGGGGCTCCCTCTATTGCCGAGCTCTGGCTTTTCCCGCTTTCTAAGATTTCTTTGGACATTGCCTTAGGTAGTGCCCCGAGGACCCGCAATAAAAGCACAGGTTGCTCTTCCTACGGTGCTCTCTTTCCTCAGAAGACAAAGGACCCCGAACTGCCCCTACTTGCATGGATTCTTCACTGCTCGGAACCTGAGCATGAGTTATGACTGAAACTGTAACGGGGCCTCGCTTTTCCCCTTTTCTTTCGGCTCTTCGAGCGTCGATTTGCAAAATAAGGTCCAGCAGTTCTGTGAACGTGGATGGTACCACTGGTATGGTAGCCAGCACGTCTTTCAGGGTATCAGACAGACCTTTATAGAATAAGGCAGCCTTCTTCTCATCAGGCCAACCTGTCTCGGCCACCAACTGGTTAAACTTGGCCAAATAACTCAACAAAGAGGCATCCCCTTGTTGCAAGGACAAAAGTTCCAAGTCAGTGGTCTGAGTCTTGTACCTGGTATCAAATACTCGTGACATAGCCTCTATCAATGTGTCACTATCATGAAGGAGGTTACTTCCTTGCTCTAGCAACAGATTAGCCCAAACGGCTGCAGTTCCACCCAAATAGGACAATACAAAAGCCGCTTTTGTCGTTGAATCCGGAAATGAAGAAGGACACACAAGAAATGCAACCGACATTGGTTGATGAATGTTCTGAATGTCTTAGGGTCACCATGAAAGCGCTCTGGCGGAGCAATTGGGAACTGAGCCGCGAGAACCACAGGAGCGGTCTTCTGCCTCACAGAAGATGCCCCAGACGAGGCCGTTCTCACCCCAGCGGACTGCATGCCAGCCTGTATCTCAAGGATATTCAGTTGGGTGGCCTCATGGGCTGCCGTTACATCGGCTCGTAAATCAGCCACAAGTTGGGTGAGTGCGGTCAAGGTGTCACTAGCGTCCATTATGAGTCTTCTGAATATGTTAGCACAAGCTTAATATTCCTTGCCAAATAACATAGTTCTGTCTTGGCATTTGAACCAGTCGTGTAGCCGACGAGTTCTTTCTGCCAATATACCCTTCAGAGGGACCAAGAAATACCCCCTGAAGGATCTATTAACCAAAAGATGGATGGACGCCACAGGAACCGCCAGCCTGCAAAGGAAGTCAAAATGAATACCAGTCAATGAACAGTAATCACCCAATGTAGAAAACCATAAGGAGGTAATATCTGAATGACTAGCAGGAAGTCGTAAAGAAAGAACTTGAGCCGTCTAACCTAAAAGAACACCAAGGCTATTAGACACTAATCAAGGATTTAACTAGATTACAGAATGAAGAATCAACATAGAACGTTCTTACCATCTGTATTATTCTTGCAGGTCCATGAAGAAGAGGAATCTGTGAATCCAACGAGTTCAGGAAAACACCCTATCACCCGCCGGCACGAGGACACCTATTAGTCCCAAAATCCCAGTGTCAGTGAGGAAAACATTTTCAATGATCCACCTAGCCACCCCGGCACGAGGACACCTAATTAGCAACACAAAGAGTCTCTATTTCGATATGCCAGGAGGAAATAGGCGCAGATGAAGTCCACGGTTAGAAGGGCTCTGATGTCCGATAGATGGGTCACAGATCCAAGGAGAGTCGAGGAAGAATTCTGGGTCGGCAACGATGCAGGTAAGGACGAGACAAAGGGTTAGGCAGTAGCTGGTTGAGGAGTAGTCCAAGGGTCAGAACCGGGACAGCAAACAGGAATCAAATTCACGAAGCAGAGGAAGGTCGGTTATCGGTCTGGGGTCATAGAAGTCCGGGAACAAGAAGACAAGAAGGGCAATCCAAAGGAATCCAAAAAGGCAAGCTGAGGTCGCATAAATCCCAAGAGTTAAGAAAGGCACAAAAAGCATGGGCTGTAGAATACAAATTCAGAAGCGAAGCACCAAGTTTGAAAGGGACATTATTACTATGAACGCTGGTCATGTGATCCGGAAAACGGGGCTCAACGTGAAAAGACACGTGATCCCAGTAACGCAGAGTAACGCAGAGCGTCCACGTTGCCAAGGCAACCCCCAGCACTTTCAGAAAGACTGACAGCATACCTGTGGATTATGGGTACGTTCGCTGAAAGAAAATGCTCTAACTCCATGAGGTGCAAGACAGGATCGTGTGGAAACAGAGGGTGGAAAAGGTCTCCCTACTTGGCACCGGGCTCCGGGCTTGACCGGATACCTGATCTCCTTACGTTTCCTGACAGCCAGCTGGATTACTCCCAGCGGTACTCACTTCACAGGCTCTAAACATGCCGAACCCATGCCAGGGCCATCAACCGTTGCCCAGTTTGACTCATGCGAGCTGTCTACGAAACGGGATGGAGTGGACAACAGAGGGGCAGGCAAAACTTCATGTTCGTGGTCCTTGGGTACCATCCCTGGTTGCAGGGGCGAGCCGGCCTGCCAAGGATCACGAATGGTTGGCTGATTCGTATGAACCAGCACTTCGATGACAATGGAAGAGGCCAGGGGCACGCTGACCTGGATCGCCTGATGGAATAAGTCTGGAGTTTTGACGAGCCCAGTGACCTCTGGGGTGAAACATTGGACGGGGGTCGTCACGTTAGATTGTAGATAGCCCCCCTTGGCATGCAATTCCTCTGGTGGTCCGGAGAGCCCACCCACCAGTAGGCTTCCAGCAGTTTTTGAGGGAGACAAAGCAACGGCCAGCAGATGGAGTTCCCTTGGCTCTAGGCCATCGCTTGTCTCTGCAATTAATAATGGTTCGGCCAAATGTGTTTTGGAAGAAGAAACAGAAAGCCGTGAAGGCCACATAATTGCTTTAGAGTTTGTGAGATTTAAGTTATTCACTGACTGTTCCATGATGGCAAGGTCCGGGTCAGTGGAGAGTAGAGGTGTGGATGAAGTTCTGGCAGGGGGAGGCATCCCAGAGCCCACCATTGTCAGCTGCTTGGAGCTCCTCAGCAGCATGGCCTCATCCATCGGCCACCTGACACTCGACCACACTCCGTGGCTTTGAGTGCGGGTGCAGCTGGACGGGGAGTGTCCAGGTGGGTAACAGCAAAGGCAGACTCAGCAGTCTGTAAAGGTCGAAGATGCAGAAAAAAGAAAGACTCAGCGAGTCGAAATGGGCAGCAATGAACTCCTTTTTGTTGCGAGTTTTCAAGCACAAGTAAATGGAACCTAGCAACAGCTCCCCAGTAAAAATGTTTCGGACACTTGACCACACTCCCATCGATATTGCCTACAGGTTTATGCACACTTATTTACCAACCATGTATCTGGCCATCACTTCCGGTTTTTGCTGCACAAAGAGATCTTAGACAAGGCAATTTTGAATTTGGCCACTGAGCAAACACTAATTAACATGTGCCTCTTGTGTGTAACAGGAAGTGCTTTCTTTTATTTCGTGGTCACTCAGGGGCTCCTTTTCATTGGGGCTTAGCTTAAGAAACATGCGTAAAAGCCTTACAAATGCCCCAGCCTTGTCGCCTGCATGCTTTTTTCTGCCAGTGCAAATGCTGTAGATCCCTACGGGGTCCACGGCTCTGTGTATCAGCAGAAAGCAGGCGGACACCATTGGGGTCCATTCGAAATGCCGCTTGCCATGCGTACATGGCAGGCTCAGTTTACACCATTTGCATGTCATAGTGCAAAAGTGGGGCAAAAGGCAGCGTACACACTTGTATGCCTGGGCATCGGACGTGCAAATTACCACAATTTGGTGTCGGGGACCACTTAGGTGTATGTCTACAAGTAACGGGTCGCTGCACCCGAATTACCTGGCTTAATAAAAGGAGCCCCTTATTGTTTTGCAGAGCACACACTGCACAACCTAATTGCTTCTTGGCGCTTGAATATCTTTGTTGCGAAGGTTGCAGGGAAAATGATTACTAAGACACAAAAGACTGACATTTGCTTAAATAATAGGTTTGCTGTGCGCATTTAAGTGGAAAAAGTCAAAAGAGTAATTCTGGTAAAGTGTTTCTCAAAGGTTAAAGACTTTTTGACTATAAATAGTTTCCATACATAATGTATACTTATATCAAGATTAACACGAGAGGCATACATTGTGGATATTAACCTTCAGAACAAAGAGCTAACCTGGCGTGCCAATGTTACAAATTAAAAGCGCTCTGCTCCATGGGGACAGCAAGACAGGAATGTAATTACAGCTTTAAGCATATTTGTCCATGCTGTTCCATTTTTTAACATTAACAAACGTGGAATTTGAAATGTGCACATAAAATGAGAATTTGCTGTGGGTGTAAAATGGAGTGCACCCATAAATTAACTTATGTCAGAAAGATGGAATTGGAGGCCTGCCTGCTGTACTCACCCAATTTGTCAAAATTATGTCCCTGTGCTGGAGGCAGCAGCATCCAGCGAGCCACTGTCGATTACATGTAAATCTCCTCGGTAACGGTTCCTTTGCAACGCGTTTGCTGTTACTGCACAGCTTTTTCATTTGGATTTTGAATGGAAACTTTTTTTTCATTTGCTGAAATGATGTTTGTATGGGATCGGATACAGTTTTATGAAACACAGAACATATCATGATTGCCCTTCACCTGGGCTTCGGCTATTTGGCAGTAAAGGTAAACTTAGTGAAAAGGAAGCCACGATGGCCACGGCCAGGCATGATTTAACATTGTCAGTGAGCCCTGGGAACTCAACTCTTCAGGATGTTTTAGGTTTTTGTGCGTACATTTGTTAATGGGGGAAAAAGATGGTCTTGAAATTAAATTGCTGACTTTGGAGCCCGAAGAATCGGGCCTTGTTTTATTATTTGAGGATACGAAAAAACAGCCCTAACACAAAGAAGTTCTTAGAGGGGGTTTATTCCTAATAGCCCCCCATCCACCGCCGAACTGCCACTCTCGAGCACACACATATGTTCATTGCAGGTACGAGCTCAAAAAGCTGTTAAAGAGTTTACAAGATTTGGTGAAGGACGTTGAAGGAATACATAGCCATTATTAAATTTAGCAGGCCTCCAGGAATACTCCATTTTGTCATTTTAGCCCAGAGAAGAGAGCGCATTACACTGTCAAAAGCTGTTGATAAATCAATGTAGGCTACATATAACTCCCCTCCAAATTTCCACCACGCCGAGTCCTGGAGGACTCTTATTACCAGCCCTTTTAGGTTTGTTGAGTGCCCCACTCTGAAGCCTGTTTCAAGTTTATTTAGTAAATGAGAGCTAGCCACCCATTCATTAACATGGGCTAGTCTCCTGCCTCCCAGCCCGTCCACCACCCCTGATTGGCTTCTCGCATGCTCTTGGCTTGGGCCTTATCACCAGCCCCTGCCACCTCGCCACTTCTAATGATTGCTCCCAGGTGAGTGGAAAGGCCCCCGAATTGCCCAGAGCTCATTGGTTTATTTTTTAAATATTCCCCCTGTCCCGACGTTACTTGTGTCCCTCTCCCTCCCGGACCAGCTTCCGCTTTGCCTGCAACCCTCTGACCGCCTCCCAGCCCGCCCTCCACCCCTGATTGGCTTCTCGCATGCTCTTGGCTTAGGCCTTATCACTGGCCCCTCGCCGCCTCGCCACTTCTTATGATTGCTCCCAGGTGAGTGAAAAGGCCCCCGATATTGCCCAGAGCTTGTTGGTTTATTTTTAAAATATTATCGCTGTCCCAACGTAACTTGTGTCCCTCTCCCTCCCAAACCCGCTTCTGCCTTGCCTGCAACCCTCCTCCCGCCTCCCCAGGCCCTCCTGCATGGCTGACTGAGTCGGGGAGGAACAGCAGCCGCCGTGGTACCATCCTTGGCTCAAAGATCAAAGCAGCGCCAGAGAGATCAACACAGGCTGTGAGCTGGGGAGACCAATGCAAGAGCTGTATGTGTTGAAGTCAATGTTGCAAGGAGCAACATTGTATAAAGAGCGCAAGATGAAAGACGTGAGGAAAGCTTAATTGCTGATGGATGTTTGAAGATTAACGGAGAAAGATACAATACAGTGACTGAGTGGTGCGGAACCGCAAGGGTGCTCAATCGAAGGTCTCTGTAAGGTATCCAGCCAAGAAGTGATTTCTGATACGAAGAGTGTTAAAGTTCTGAGCCCGAACGAGGGAGACCAATTGTGAACATTGTGTTAAAGGTCCAAGCCAGAACTAGGGAGACCAATTGTGAACATTGTGTTATAGGTGTCTGAGCCCGAACGAGGGAGACCAATGGTGAACATAGTGCTAAAGGGGTACGAGCCCGAATGAGGGAGATCCATGGTCCGAGCCCGATCGAGGGAAACCAATTGTGAACATTGTGTTAAGAGGGGGTCCGAGCTTGAAGGAGGGAGACCCATGATGAACACTGGAAGCAAGAAATTGTCAATGTGAAAATCCTGATAAGAAAGGAACTTTGATGCTTGTTTGTTTCGACAGGCCCTTTGCAAGGAGACACTGTTATTTGGAAAGAGGGTTTGGCAGAAGGCTCTTATACCTATGCCTTGAACTGTATCCTTGTGGCAGAGAAGCCAGAGTGTGTCAGAAGCTCAGACATGCCGCCTTGCCCCATGCTGAAAATGTGGGGTAGGGAAGTCAACTGTTTAACTATCCTGACATATTATTTGTTGAACACTTTTCTTTTTGCATACATTATTGTCCCACACCATTAGCATTTAGATGTAAGGATTGGCAATAGGTTTATTAGTATAAGCCTTTTTATTTTGACAGAGACTCCACTAGGACTGCGTTATTATTATTTGATGGTCGTAGCTTGCTCCCATCCTTAGAGTTAGGCTTAGATAGGCGTTCAAACAACCCATTGAAGTTCAATATTGAAGTTCAGATCTATTGTCTAAGAAGGATTGTATCCACATTGTGGCTTTGTGAGAAAAGAGAGCAGCTGACGTGAGATGCAAACAGAGGATTTTATGGTCTACTAAGTCGAACGCTGCTGACAAATCTAGGAGTAGGAGGAGGGCTAGTTTGCCTTTGTCTTTGAGCTCTTCAATTTGGGTCTTTAAGTCAATAAGGGCTGTTTCTGTTCCGTGCCTCGGCATGAAGCCTGATTGCCTGAGGCCGAGAAGGTTATTGACTTATAGATGCTCCTGAATTTGAAGATAGCCTGCTCTATCAATGATTTTCAGAAGAAAAGGGATGGTGGTGATGGGCCTGTAGTTCGTGGGGATAGCAGGGTCTACCAGTGACGGCAACCTGCAGGCAGGCCCCCGAAACACACCCCCCAACACATTGACCCAACATGCATTCATGAATTGCATTGCTGAACCCTTTTCAGCTAGGCCTCAAATTCTAAAAATCCCAAAAACCCAAGAGAAGCATCCTGGTCCAGTCTGGCTTGCTACTGCTAGATGCATGCCTTTTGCAAACTCGCCATCCCACTGATCTCCAGTAACCAGAAGGGCCAGTCCAGTGCAGTCCGGTGACCAGAACGGCCTAGATGATCCTGTTCCGCTAGATTTTGCCCAGCTGTCCTTGGTTAGACCCGATCCGTGTGATGACCAGAACCCTTGACGGTCCAAAATCCTAAATTAAAGTGGACTGTAAGTATTAATAGGAATCATAGAAAACCATAGTATACCTTGTCTTGCCTTGTCTCATCCCAATCTCTAAACTATCCTATCCTTAATAACCTATAACATTGTCAGAATCCTTATTGCAATCCTGTTTTGATTTATCTTGCTAAGCGCCATTTCTTTAGTCATTTTTATCTTGTGTAAATGAATCCTACTTCGGGTGATCCGACTTGTTACGCCGGGGCGGACGCTGGGGATCTGGTGTTGAAGTCATGAATCAACTCTAGAGCTTACTGTGTCCCTCCTTGGTATTCTGGCCGGAATGCTCTAGCATAGAGTATAACTATTTTCTTGTCCACACTGAGTTTCTTTTCTGTTTTCACTACCTGATTTTTCTAAAAACATCTGTCATTCAACCTTGCATATCTTCCTCAGTTTAATAGCTAGAGACTTCATTTTAACTCTGGATTATACCTAAGACCTATAGCTACATCCCAACCACTGTACTCCAAATCAGTGTATTTCGCCCGTTTTTCTTAAAAACCGCTTGGTTAATTTTAGGCGGGAATCCACAATTTTGCAAAGTTTTACACGTGTGATTTTCATTTTAAATTCTTTTCAAACTTCCATTCAGATTTAAAGTGCTTACTTTTGTTCGAACTATAGCTCATGATTGTTAGTATCTTTACAATGTTGCTCCCATAGATATTTCTACTGATTTAAGGATTTTTGCACATATTGATTGTTTTACACAGCCATTTCCGAATGTCATTTTAAAGTTTGAGATTTCAAATCCGTTTTTCTCTCTTGTTTGGGGAGGGAAGGTTAGAGTTGAATTCTATTTTCTATTCCTTATTCATGATTACCTACTGCTTCCTTATATCTATTTAGAATTGTTTGTTTGTGGGTTGAGGAATATTGCGGGGGGAAATCCTAACTTAAGTGCTATCTTTCCAAACAAGCCAAACGTGTTCTTTTCTCTGGTGTTTTCCTTCTGTGTTCTGTGTTGCTAAAGAGTGAAATTTAAGTGCATTACATACCTTCCTATCTGTTATTGTCACCACATTGGTGATTGCTGCTCCCTATTAAAAAGTATATGTTTGATTTGAATTGTAAATAAATAAATAAATATTACCTTTACCAACCAGCCTGATTCCTGGTCCATCATGACTTGGGGTATTTGAGATGATGTGTGATATGAGTGGTATATCACTCAGAATATTGAACCTATATATATAATAAAATAAGCATTTCAGCTGTGTGCTGCATCTAGGCTGAGACCAGTGTGTATCACCTGATTGAAATACTTAACAGATTTGGGGACTCATGCCATGATGTTGAGTTTGAGTTACGACCCGTGACAGTCTGGCACAGCAGACTAACCTGCAGGGTAGAGACACTTTGCTTGGTTGGTGTACTGTGCTACACTGTACAAGCGCCTCCCAAAACAAATACTCCAAGACCAGGCCGGTCTGTAAAAGTAAAAGTAAATCAACCCCAAAATAATTAATAAAGAAATTGATATTTCCAAAATGGCTGTTCCTGTAGAACTCAGTATGGCTAGGGAGCACCTCCTGCACATGCTTTTTGTCAGGGGTGAGTGGCCAGAACAGAATGAACATGTCTGGCGCAGGAAATCACAGAACAGGTTGCTGTCATGAACCTGGATACGTGGCAGGACAAGGGCCCATTACACCAAGCTCTTAGTGAATTTTGCATGGCTCCAAAAGTTAAAGAGGAGCAAAGCCAAATTGCCAGAATTGCGGCCTACCTATACCTCCACATAGGCGTGATACGGAAAAGCACGCTGAAAACATAGTTCTGGCACAGAATCAAATTGAATCACTAGAGAGAATCCAGAATGATATATAATCTGCAGAACAAAGGCTACAGAAGAGCCAAGAATTAGAGGCAGAATCTAGACAATGGGGGTCATTCCGAGTAAGGATGCCGGTTCCGGTAAACCCTTACCGCTCAATCTGAGGTCCCTTAGCGGGTCCCAGCAGGAACGGGTGGTCTGACCACACTTTCTTTGCGGTTCACGTTAAGGGACCTTGGAGCTAATAACGGTACCACAATTTGCGGTACCGTTATTAGCGCCTTCCCCATTCCCACTGAGCCCTATGGGGGCTCAAATGGGAATGGTTTACTGAATGGGGACTTACCGGGTCCTCCAGGGTCGGAATGACCTGGTAAGTCCCCATTCAGCCAGACCGGACCCAGACCCGGTAATAGCACCATGGCTACCTCCAATCTCGGAATGACCCCCAATATGTCACAAAATTAAAAGAAGATCTGGCTCTCCTACAGAAAGAAGAGCAAGACACCCAATTACAGGCACTAAAAGAGGAGTGTCATGAAAGGGTTGACTCTCTGTAACAACAGAAACTGGGGCAACAATTAAATTATAATAGAGCCTGCGCAGAACAGATAGTGACCCTACAAGACCAGATAGACAAAAGGAAAGAGGAAAATAATAAATTGTAAAAGACCTCCACTCTCAAGAGGAATTTGATCAGGAGCGCCAGAAATCCCATACTATAAAAAAGGAGAGAGACAACTTAGGCCAGGAAGTAAGCCAATTAAAAACTGAGTTAGAGGGAAGAAAGCTGGCCCTCCAGGAGTTCAATGAATTAAAGACAGAGTATGGGAAGCTACTAGAGCACACCAGACGGGTGGACGATGCTCTGGAAGAGAACACCTAGACCAAAGATGCTAAAACTCAGGAGGTGAGTCTCCTGCAGCAGAAATTGGCCCAGTATTCCCAGACCAGGCAGGAAGCGCAGAGAGACAATGAGGCTCTCTGTGAAAAGAATGATGTGCTCCACCAACAAATAGCAATGAAAGAGCGAATCATTGAGACCAGTAAGGCCTTGATAGAGGAACAAAAGGCTCAGATTTTTGCTTATCACCAGGAAATAGGGGTGGAAAAAGCAAAGGTAGAGAGGGACAGAGCAACCCCTGATCATCACATAAGGACCCCTGTACTCAGGGACTCAAACCCCTTCAATACCATGAACTCTGCCAGCTTCATGTCTACTGGATTATATGAACCAAGGGCCATGGGGATGTTAGAATTCAATAGGGTTGGTAAAATGGGACTGACAGATCAGCGCCCCCCAGAAATTGATGGACGGGCGTCCCTGTACAGATCCCCAAATGTTAGGGCTGATATCTCTGACCAGGAAGACTCCTATGAGGGGAGAGTCAGGGAACTGGATCCACAAACATACCGCCTCACAAAAGATCAGTGTGTTAAATTTGGTGGGGAACAGCAGGAAATAAAGCCCAAAAAGAGTATCCTGAAGACCTCTACCCAGCTAGAACAGTGGGGGGGAGGTACTCCGCCAATCCTGGGAGCAGGGGAGAGTCAGAAGACTCTTCTGAGCACCACAGGAATAGGGAAACGAGGCCCCAACATTCTGCAAGCCCTCCTCAAGCTCACAGAATCAGGGAGTGCCTAGAGGATCAAGAAGTCACCTCCAGTAGCAGTGCCTCTGAGTCTGTGGACGAGTGGACTCGGGTGACTAAAACCAAAAAGGCAAACAAAATTAAGAGAGCTATGCATACAAATCCCCTTAAGCAGATCAAGGCCATTAGGAGTGTTACAACTCCATATCATGAAAATGCAAAGTATTCTGTCTGGGAACACCTAGAATTATATGAACAGTTGATGGACATTTTTCATCTGAAGGACAGCCAGAATTGCATACAGTATGTGAAGTGGACATTCTCTCCTGAATACTCCAGTTTCTTTGCGGGACTGGAGGATCAGAACCCCACAAGATGGTCCACCTACAGGGCGGCCATCTTAAAACATTTCTCTGCACATAGGAACCCCCAAGAGGCCCGCAAGGCCTACAATTTGCAGTGCGGGGAAGATCAGGCCCCACAAGAATTTGTGCAGGAGCTCAAACGTGCCGTTGTGCAGACCACCAGGATGGTGCGCACAGATAGTCGGGAGTTCATCACCACCTTCTTCCATGCACTCTCCAAATATATAAGGATCCAGCTGGCGAGGGACTTTCATGAGAAGAGATCACTGGACTGGGTCATAGAACAGGCGACCCGTATATATGAGGTACAAAAACCGGCAGATAGCAAAAACACAAATAAAACCCCCAAACCAGCCAACATCCCTGCTGCTGCTAGGGTGGCGGAGGTGAAGGTTGCCCCCATTTTAGATCTAGAGATGGGGGAGCCTAAAAATATACTTGTACAAAATCCATCCAGTCAAAGAACCAGAAGGCGCTTGGGCCAATCCCAGACAGGCTGTAGTCAGGGAGGTAACCCCACAAATGGGACCCTAACTCCCCTGATTACATCAGCCCCTGATACAAGGGAGACAAACCCATCCTGGGGTATGTGTGGACTCCCCCATACCAAGGGGGGGGTCCAACCAGGTAGGTACCACCCCAGGAAACTTCCCTCCTAACTTTCGCCAGGAGGGCAGTAATCCCCCAAATGCCGGGTTGAGTTTCTTTCCCTGGTACCCGCAAAACTTCAGACTACAGAACAACCCGCCTTTCTTTCCCCACTTTCCAGAGCCCAGACAGCCCAATCCGGGAGAGGGGAGGCTAAGGGTGGAGGGTTACCCACATTTTCCAAACCCAGGGTACTATGGAAGAAGGGATAGTTACCCTTTCCGTGACTCACCTGGGATGGACCAGAAACCCTGTACCAGCCAGAACGGGTATCGCAACTGGAGTGCCAGGTCCAGAACCTGTCCCAGGATCTGGGTCGCATGTTGAGGGCTCAGCAGAACCCTCAAATGAACATGGCGGCTCAGAACCCCACAAACCAAGGGTCTGGTACTCCAGAACAATGACAGGGAGAGAACCCTGACAACTCACTGATTCCAGAGGAGGAGGCATGGGGGGAAGGGAGGTGTAAAGCCTTAGAGCAAGCTTCCTTCCCCACTCGTGAAAATCCCCTGCAAACCCAGGAACCGGAACCAAAATCTCCTGCCCCCGAAAGTCTGCAACCCAAGGAATAGAGGGCAGGTAGGAGAAATAAAGAACCCAAAAAGGCCCATTTTGTGGAGGAGGTTAGCGTCCTCCAATTTGAAGGAGAGGGGTCCTCAGAGGATTCTGGGAAAATGATCTTCTCCTTCAGGGACGGGGGAACTCCTCCCAAAGAAAAATGGGTCCCAAGAGATCCTATTGAAGACTGGGTGAATGTGGGGACTGAGTTAGAATCGCCCATCATTGAGCCCCAGAATGATAATCAAGAAAACCACACTGCCCAGACCTATCCTGGTGACTGCCTCCAAAAAGGAGGGGGCGGCCCAGAATCTGAACCAGGGGAGCCCAAAACTCCCCAAATATCCAACTGTCACATTTTTCTTGCAGATCCCCAAGCTCCCGCACAGAATCATGCCCAAACTATCTCTGTGTCGGAATCAAGAATCAAGAAATTGACCAACCAACTGGCCCAAAATGCACATTATCTCTGCCCCTTGAGGAGAAGGAGGGAAGATGTTATGCCCCGGTCCAAATACAAGGGCAGTGTACAGTGTTGGCACTGGTGGACGACACGGGATACCAAGCAACTCTTCGGTCAAAGAGGGCCTTTGATCAGCTGAATTCAGGAAGGGGGAGAGAACCAGATCCCTCTCACTCCTCTTCCTGGACAACTTCAGAACTTTGATGGGAATGAAATTCATGTCGAGGGGACTGCAAAGCTGGAAATGAAAATAGGGCGACACAAGATGAAGCATCCAGTCATAGTCATGGCGCCGGAGGGAACCCCCTGTCTATTAGGGAATGACATCCACCTTAGGTTGTCTCCCCTAATAAACTGTGAAAACAAGGTCCTATGGACCCAGACTTACTGGCCAATCAAATTAAAACAGAGTGTCAACCATGTTAGTCTAAATGGCACATGCCACATGGTTGAACAAAAACCAGATCAAATTAAGTTTCATCTTCAAAATAATGAAATACCCGAAGTTACCATAATTGCTGTAGGACAACAAACTGGTAATGGGAACTCCTCTCCATTTCTGAAAATCAACCTTCCTTCCTGTCTCAAGTGGCATTCCACACTGGAAGGAAATACCCTGAAATTCTATACCAATTCACAATCTGAAAATTCTTATTCTACAGCCAAAATTGACAACCAACCAGCACAAATTGTAGCTGGCGTTCAGAAGAAGGGTGAACAGCTCTTCTTTCTGATTCAGCTAAATGACGGGAAGGAGTCTGTCCTCGCCCGAGTGGACTTGAATAGCGAAGAAAGCTTCATCAGCGAAGTTTTATTCAAGAAACTCCCAAAAGACCAGACCCTACCCTCTGTAGAGTCAGTGTATCAATGGGTGTAGGGCCGGGAAATCCCCTGTTCCAAACATCTTCTGCTTAGCAGTTGTATGATCAAAATTGCTAGAGGTGATAAAAGCATAGAACACAATTTTTGGGTTGTGCGAGGTGTTCCTTCCGCCTTTTACATGGGCAGTCACATCCTCAACCGACTCAAGATTAATTTGGATCCCAGTTATTGCCAAGCCCGGTCTCAACTGGAGAGTAAATCTCAGGGTCCTGGCAGACCTAAAGAAAGCCTTCCGGTCAGCCCCAGAGCTACGGTAGGAAATGGAAGTTCAGAAATGGAGGAGAGGTCACCATCCCAGGCCTCACCTACAGAATCTGCATCCCCAAAGGTGACTTGACAGAGAAAAAGTGGGTCCACATCAATCAGCTAAGGAGTTGCCATCCCAGTCACACTTTGCAGCAAATAGCCTAAAGAAAACCCAGTGGGGGATTTATCTGAAGCATAGGAATATTTCAAATTGTCACTGAATGCATGATTATATCCCAGTGCTGCCATCCTGATTGGAGGACAGTTAGTGGGAAAATTGTCATAACCAGTTTGTGTTCTATTTTACAGATTTGCACTGATTACACCATTCTTACCAAGGAGGACCTCCTCAGGGACCCGGAAGGAGAAACCCAAGGAAATCTGAAGTGTCGCTCCACACCAGAAAAGAAAACCTGAGAGAAGGCTGGGGGTATCGTTCCACATTCCAACCAGAGGCAGCGAGGAGAGCGTGTGGCATCATTCGCTGAAAGAATAAGGACTCATACCCGACTGACCTGCTTTTTCAAAAAAAGAAAAAAAAAATCCCACTTGCCCGGCTCCCCCACAACTGGAAGTCCAGACGAAGTTGGGGAGGAATCTGTGGGATATTTTGACCCACTCAGATGTGCCTCACTACCTCACTTTACTGCACTGTGGCAGGAAACAGCACAAAATGGCCGCACTGACTCCTGTGCGCACCAAGATCTCTAAACTGTGTTTTGTAACAACCAGAAAATGGCTGCACCACCCTGCCACACCCATTTCAGGTGAGGTGAAACAGAGTACTCACTGCAGGAATGTTTCAGTGTGCTCTGCTACATTTTACATGGAGTGAAGTGAAAGAGGCAGCATTAGTTTGCTGAAAACCCAAAATGCCTCTTTAAAATGACACTTTCCCAACTTTAAAAGTGCTGCTTGGCGCTAAATTAATCAATTTCTCATGAACCACTGTGATTAAAAAGGCCCTGCAATGCCCAGGATCATTCATTGTGTCTCAGAGGGACCATGCCTCATTTGAATGACAGCTCCTGTCAAATGTATCCTTGAAAAATCAACCAGGGGCTTTGTTTTTCATTTTACACGGGAAACACGTCTTTTTTCTTTGCAACATTATCAAGAATCAGCTGTCCAGAGAAAGACTCTAAATAGGTAATAATATCC
The DNA here is from genome assembly GCF_040938575.1 of Ambystoma mexicanum. Taxonomy (NCBI): domain Eukaryota; kingdom Metazoa; phylum Chordata; class Amphibia; order Caudata; family Ambystomatidae; genus Ambystoma; species Ambystoma mexicanum. Next base: position 807,868,310 of record NC_090932.1, read on the forward strand.
CCAACACAAATATCGCCGTAAATATGGCTGTTTCGTTCGCCATAGGCGATATTTTTATTGGGGATATTATGTGGGAGCGGGGGTTGCGGGGGTGTCCCCTGCACATTAAAAAGTGATGCGGGTGTTGTGGGGGTGTCCCCCGCAGGGTCCTTTGTGAATTTCGCCGCAAAAATATGGCGATATGTTTGTATGGCGATAATTTTGCAGCAAAATTATCACATGGAACCCCTGTAACTGTATCCATGCTGCAAAACAACTCCAGCACTCAAGGAAAGAACTATAGCGGCAGAAAGTGTATGTTTGCTGGAGATGAAAACCAAATTTAAGAAATAGTAAAATGTGCTTTTTCCTGAATGAAGGGGGAAAATCGCCTATTTAAATGTACATTGTTGTGTGAAGGCTTGATTACCTAGAAATGTAGAAGGAATTGTCATTGGTAGAAATACACCTATAAACTGTTTTATTTCTATAGGTTTAAAATCAAGATTTAAAAGGAGAAAATCAAAGCTAAAACCCAGGCTGAGTTGGCAAACTATATATATTAAAAAAAACTTGCTCTGACAGTTGCTAGCCCTGAGAAAGGGTGACACCTCATAAACCTCTGGAACAGGAAAGTGGCTAATTGCTAGGTTGGAGGCTTTGAATACCCAGGACAAAGGGACTTTCCAAGTCGCATCAGACATTCGTCTTTACTCCATGCTGAGACAATGGCAGGCTGAGACTCTCACCTGTCAAGTATGAGGGGCAGTAAACTTCAATCAAGAGAGAGGCACCTCATCCTGCTTCAAAGGAATTGACATTTCCTTGGAGTTGGGGAAAATAAAAAAAACTGATTAAGTGACAATAGACTTCCTGTTGGTTTTAAAAAGCCTATTTTGTAACTGAACTTCAAGACATTTAACTTTGCAGCAAGAATGAGGAAAAATATGAAAGGTTTGTAGTTTTAAATCTAATTTCATGCTCTTTCTTTGAAAACTTGGCAGAACTCCTTACTGCACAAGGTACAGAAGTTGTAAAGAATGACAGATTGTGGGGAAAGTATTGATATTGCGAACACAACATTTTGTATACACATCCCAGGCCTAAATGCGCATCTGTGTACAAAGTTGGGAAATTTTAGGCCAAATCTTTCATGGTTAAAATTGCCAAAATGTAGCGGAAAAGCAAAACCAGGTCCCAACTTGGGGTTTGGATTGAAATGCGACCCACAAAATATGTAACATGTGTATCTGATTTTCTCAGAGGTTATAACTGTATAAATATGTATTTGTGGGAAAGTTAGATTTTGGTTCCAGTAGCTAAGGGAGGTTTTTAGTCATTGGAAACATCATCCCATAAACATGACATCCTTTTCTGTGATCCAATCCTAGCATTATGAGTGTGGGTAGTAAGCCTGCCCCTGCCATATACTGTAGTGATGTCATTTGGCTTGATAAATAAGGGAACCTGACAACACACAGACACACTCTGATTCCTGACTTTCTTCCTGATTTCCTGTGTGGCGTCCTGTTCCTGATTTCTTCATCCTACTTGATCCTGATTCCAGATATTATTGCAAAGCCAAGGCCTAAGCATTGCTGAACCCTTTTCAGCTAGGCCTCAAATTCTAAAAATCCCAAAAACCCAAGGGAAGCATCCTGATCCAGTCTGGCTTGCTACTGCTAGATGCATGCCTGCTGCAAACTCGCCATCCCACTGATCTCCAGTCTCCAGTAACCAGAAGGGCCAGTCCAGTGCAGTCCGGTGACCAGAACGGCCTAGATGATCCTGTTCCGCCCGATTTGCCCAGCTGTCCTTGGTTAGACCCGATCCGAGTGATTTGACTGGATCGCCGGGGCGGATTCTGGGGATCTGGTGTTGAAGTCATGAATCAACTCTAGAGTTTACTGTGTCCCTCCTTGGTATTCTGGCTGGAATGCTCTAGCATAGAGTAAAAATATAGTAAATATTTTCTTGTCCACACTGAGTTTCTTTTCTGTGATCACTACCCGATTTTTCTAAAAACGCCTCTCATTCAACCTTGCATATCTTCCTCAGTTTAATAGCTAGAGACTTCATTTCAACTCTGGATTATACCTAAAGCCTATAGCTACATCCCAACCATAAAACCGCACTCCAAATCAGTTTCTTAAAAACTGTTTGCTTCATTTTAGGCGAGAATTTACACTTTTGCAAAGTTTTACACGTGTGATTTTTGTTTTAAATTCTTTTCAACCTTCCATTCAGATTTAAAGTGTTTACTTTTGCTCAAACTATAGCTCATGATTGTTAGTATCTTTCCAATGTTGCTCCCATAGAGATTTGTACTGATTTAAGGATTTTTGCATATTCATTGTTTTAAACAGCCATTTCCGAATGTCATTTTAAAGTGTGAGATTACAAATCCGTTTTTCTCTCTTGTTTGGGGAGGGAAGGTTAGAGTTGAATTCTATTTTCTATTCTGTATTCCTGATTACCTACTGCGTCCTTATATCTATTTAGAATTGTTTGTTTGTGGGTTGAGGAATATTGCGGGGGGAAATCCTAACTTAAGTGCTATCTTTCCAAACACGCCAAAAGTGTTCTTTTCTCTCTTGTTTTCCTTCTGTGTTGCTAAAGAGTGAATTTAAGTGCATTACCTACCTTCCTATCTGTTATTGTCACCACAGTGGTGATTGCTGCTCCCTATTAAAAAGTATAAGTTTGATTTGAATTTTAAATAAATAAATAAATATTACCTTTACCAACCAGCCTGATTCCCAGTCCATCGTGACCTGGGGTATTTGAGAAGGGGTGTGATATGAGTGGTATATCACTCAGAATATTGAACCTATATATATAATAAAATAAGCATTTGAGCTGTGCGCTGCATACAAGGCTGAGACCAGGGTGTATCGCCCGATTGAAATACTTAACAAACCTAACACTACGTAACTATATACAAGGGCAGCAGGCTAGTCCTATGACTCACCGATGTTACCAAGAGTCTGGGCCAGGGCATTATAAAACTCTGTGTCAATATCCCGGAGGTGGATCTCTATCCTTGAGGGCTCGCAGGGACTGCGTCATGCTCCTCTCAAACTCCCTGCAAGTCTCCTCGAGGAACTCCGCCTGCCTCTCTGCCCGAAGCATGGAGTTCTCCGCCCTGGCCATGTTGAGTCATGCCCTCCGGGCCCGCTGCCATTCTGCATATATTTGCTGGCCCATCCGCTGCCACACAGAAGACACACTTTTTCCTGGGTCCTCCTGCCCGTTGGCCGATGCCGGCCCCTGTGATTTTGTTGGCCTCCTACGTTGAGCCTGCCGCAGACAATGTGCCCTGTGCCTGCGCCACCAGGACTGCCTCCGGGATGATGACAATCCCCGGGGCAGTCGTACTCGTGCCCGGCTGGAAGGTGCCTGCACAACATCCATTGCCAGTGGTCCTGTTGCTGGGGTGACCACTTCTGCTGAACCTCCAACTCCCGACTGTGGCAGGGATATGATCACCAGACCAGCCGCGGTGGCTGGGACAGGTCCACAGGGTGCCCTGGTGGCATCTGAGCCAGAAGACGGCAGGGAGGACGACTGGCGCATAGTGGAGGAAGATAGCCAATCTGCCCCTATTTCTCAGACATGCGGAGTTCCGCAGGACTCCTGTCTATCGCCCTTGCTTTTCAATCTATACATTCGTCCTCTTCTTGACCTTTTAAATAAACTAGGCATGCAATACACGAACTACGCCGATGATACTCAAGTGGTTATACAGCTGAGTGGCCTTTATAGCAGCGATTCTGCAACCATCAACAAAATATACAAAGATATACAAGACTGGATGGCCTGCAATTCTCTTGCCCTCAATGATAAAAAAACTGAAATTCTCATTGTGGCATCTAAAAACACCAGGGCGAAACTAGATCCCGACTATGCTAGTTTCCATATTGCTGATAACACCATTCTCGTTCAGAAGAAGGTTAAGGCATTGGGAGTTGTTCTTGACGAAGATCTCTCAATGAAATTTCATGTCTCCAGCATCAAATCAAGCTGTGGTCTTATAAATAAGAGAATAGGATACATTCGCCCATTCATATCACAAGAGAACTGCGCTCTTATTCCCACCGCACTAATTAATTCTAGATTGGATTACTGTAATAGCCTCCTAGCGGGCACCACAGCTCTCAACATCCAATCACTACAAGTGGCTCAGAATAATGCTGTGCGCAATATCTTCACTCAGTCCCGTCGCACACACATTTCCACCTTTAGGAAAAAACTTCATTGGCTCCCCATTAAACACCGGATAACCCATAAGATATTAACCACGACTCATAAATGCCTTAGTCTCAGCAGTCCCACCTACCTGTCAGACCGTATAAGCATTAAGCCAAACATTAGGAACCTTCGGTCATCCTTGGCCATCATTCTCAAACAGCCCAAAATTAGGACAGCTAAATTTGGTGGCACAACTCTTGATACACAGGGACCCCGGCTCTGGAACAAACTTCCGCCTAGATGCGGCAGATTCAGAACTACTCCGTCTTCAAACGCGCCGTAAAAACCCATTTGTTCAATATGGAATAACTCCTTGACCTTTCTCCTTCTCTGCTCTATTTAGGCTTCTCTATATGTTTGTCTGTCCTGTTAAGTTTCTATGTGCGCCCTGAGGCCTACGGGCATGTTGCCGCTTTATAAGAATTAAAATAAATAAATAAAATAAAGAGTAGGAGGGGGTCGCAGCATGGCCCAGCACATGTAGCAATCCCGCGACAATGAGCTGTGCTAACTGGTTCAGGATGGCACAGACCTCTTCATGATGACGTGTCTGGTCCTGCCAGGAACCACACACGTCATCACGAATGACGGTTGTGCTCATCGCAACACCGACTAGCACAGGCTCAACCATGTCACGGATTGCCTGGTCTGGTAGAGGAAGGTCAGTTGATGTGGACTCCTCCTCTACCTGCGGACGGGCCTGGACTGATTCCCGACTGCAGGTGTGCACTGATGCAGTTGCAGGCGCAGGGATAGGATTAGGCACAGGCCCTCCGTGGTGACCTGCGCTGCTGCCTGCCCCTGGAAAGCAACAATTGCACCTGTGGCATCACCCCCTCCAGGCTCCATGTGCTGTTCTGATGCGGCCTCCTCCTCCTCCTCGTCCACCACAAACCTGGATGACTCCGAGCTGTCTTCCGCATCAGATTGCCTGTGGGTGCTCACCTGTCCCACCGCTGCAGAGGAGCCCACGTCCAACTTCCCCTTCTTGGGCCTCCCCTCAGCAGCTGCGGCTGTTCTTGCGGACGCGGCACCAGTCTCCTCGCTCCCGGAAGATGTTGGAACCTGGGAGGAGGACTGGGCCTTGCATCGCCGCCTGGTGGAGGCATTCTCGCTGTGTTGCTCCACAGCGCCTTCTCCACCCTCTTCCTCCATCGCCGCTGTAGATAGGGAGACATTGAACACAGGTATCAGTGCACCGAACAAATGTCTGCTAGACACAAAGCAAATGCACATGAGTGGCACTGTCAAACGTCATTACCATCATCACCCTCCACAACACACGGGTCAGTGCAAGCAACACACATGCACAAACAAGCATGGCATGTGCAACAGACATTCGCATCCATGGCCAAGGCACTGCGGGAACATAAGAAGGGGGGCTGAACCTCACTTGCATCATGGGACATGCACATCACATGCACACACACCACCGGACAGTCATGCATCTGGCCATGTCTACCTACTGTCACAGTGCACTCATGGACAACTGAGCCGCATCAGTCAATTCACGCATCGTGATGGTCATGTGTCATGCATCCATGGCGTTTTCCAGTCACACACTCACTACTCAGACACACCCACATGTACACCATGCATGTCCATGAAGGTGACATAAGCATCCATGTCTCACACCCCAAACATGGCCAAGTCCAGACACAGGCATGCAAACATGTGTGCATCGTCACATGCTGGTGTACATCATGCATTGCAACACAGACACCATTGATGTGGAACACGCTTGACTGGACTCACATGCAGCACTGTCATGGCCCTGCACACAGACATCCATACATGGGGCATGCCAGACATACGGCCAAGGTGCACACTCCAGCCACACCTCAACATGCACTACACTGGACAAGAACACATGGACACTTACTACTCGACTCCAGACGGAGCTGCAACTGTAGGACCTGGTGGTAAAGCGCTGGTTGTATGCGCTCCAGGACCCTCATCTGGTTGTTGTTCAACTGGCCCCGGCGCCCCACTTCATCATCAGCCACGACGAGGCGCCCTGCCTTGTTGAGGGTCCTGGACCTGAAGTCCTCCCAGAGCTACCAGACGCGGTCGTAGTCGCGGGGTGCCACCCCATGTGCATTGATGGCACCCACAATGTCCGCCCAGATCCTACTCCGTCCTTCCTTGTTGAAGCGCGATGTTGAGAAGAGGGCATCATAATGCCCCAGGACTTGCTCCACCAGTATGCCGACTTCATTGGGACTGAAGCTGGCAGCCCTCTGCTTCTCTGCCGGGGGGTTGTCACTTGCCCCAGATGTTGCGTGGTCTGACATGGCAACCCCTGAGGGAGGTGTGAGTGGGCAACTGGGTCCTGGGGCTGGGCTGTGGAGTGATGTGTCAAGACCTGCTGTTTCATCCCTCCTCACCTGAGACCTCCAGTGACTCCTCTTCAGGGGTCTTCTTCTTCTTCTTGGAGCTCTTCTGAAGAGGGTTTCCTTTCTTTTCCTTCCTTTGAAGAAGATAGGGTCTCTCTCCCCAGGATGCCACTCTGTCGGTCAGGTGATCCCCAACAGGGTGGTCTCCCAGGGAGCTAGCCCAAAATTACAGGGAAAAGCCTCCAGGCATAAAAACCCTCTGAGTCTTAGCCAGAAGATCCTTAGTCTTAAGGAGACTGCTGATTGTGTCAATGAAGACGAGAGTCCGTTCCTTAATGAAACCTTCAACAAGTAGGTCCCAAGCCACTTGGAAATCTGATTGCTGGCTTCCACCCTGGCAGGGCGGAAGGAATCCAGAACGAATGTTGGAAGGCACACAGTACCGAAGGCAGGGGACAGAAGGAGCAGCCGATGGCAAACAAGCTGAGAAGCGAAGAAAGAAAGAAAGGAACAGCGGAAGCTAGGAAAAAGGCAGGGGACCAAAGATAAGCAAAGAAGCAACGGAAAGCTCAAAACGAAAGGGGAAAGAGGAAAAGAAGGAAGGAGCCGGATGGCCAATGGGAAGGAAAACAGAGAGAGGGGAAACAAAGGCAATGGGAGATTCGGAAGCGTATCCTGACCACGAAGTGGAGCGTAAAAGAGAAAGAGCAGAGGAGGAACAGGGCAAGATCAACAGGCAGAAGCAGGAAGCGGAGGAAACAGCTACGGCAAGGCAAAAGGAGAGAGAGCGTGTAGCACGGAGATTCCGAGGTGCAACGCGCATAGGCGAAGCTGTGTTGTGTGTTGATTCGCAGGCGGCGGCCATCTTGGAAATAAACTAGACCGCTGCCAAAGAACGTGATGGAACTAATAATGGCACCGCCAACTTCTCCATAGTTTCCAGGACGGCATGACACGATGGTACAGCAGTCGGGAGTCTTCTGTGTCAGCGGAGGTGGTCTCAGCAACAGGATCCCTGGCAATGGCTTCTGTGCAGACACCAAATTGCAGGGCACATAGGCAGCAGGCACACTGAGTGGGCTGGCAGTAGCCGGTGGCTTGTAGGAGGCAGCTCGGGGGCACTGGGGGGCAGGTAAATGGCCTTGTGGGCAGGAGCGTGGTCTTCCGTGTGGCCAGCTTGATGCAGAGTGACTCCGCATGTGCAAAACAGCGTGTTAGCGTGGAATTCGAGGAAAGGCCCTTAGCGCATAAGCGCGTAAGTGACGTGACATGCGCAGGCGTTGACGTCGGTACGGGTTAAAGGTCCATGTAGGACACCAGTTCGATGTATGTGATTTTTCATGGGGACCGAAGCGTGTGATTCTTCTTCTTGTGGGTTCACACGCGATATCGATATCTTCACTACGGTTACAGTTCGTCTTTCTTGTTTTGGCGGGGGAGTTGCCAACGCGCGTGTGTTTTTCTTTTTCATCCTAGGCAGACGGTGAGTCGTGCACGCTTTTTTCCCACTGTGGTTGCCCCTGTGTGTCACGTACCCCATTTTTGAGGTCAGGGTAGCCTGCTTGTTCCACGCGTACACATTTTTTGTGTTCCTGGGTGCCACAGCATACTGCGGGACATTTATTCCACGCACATGGGCTAGCGAAGGGGCGTGTGCATGTTTTTATTTTTTTTGGGGTGCCTGAGTATTGCGTGGCCTGTAATTTTTCCCCAGGGGTCACAGACAGTCTCGCAGGAGCACAGGGGTACATTTACCATCACATACCCTGCCCCCTTCACCCTAATTGCCCAGGACAATTGTTGTGTGCACCTCCCATTCGCACTAGTCCATCAGTGCATGGTTGGGAGGCCACCAAGTGGTAAGGGCGGCAAAGCTGGACGACCTCCCAGAGGTGGCTGTGGTGGGGCACATGGGCAGGGTGGGCAGGGAGTCCAGGGAGGCCAAGGTGGCCGCGTTGGGGGACGTGGGCAGGGTGGTCCACAAGGGCAGGATGTCCAGGCAAATGCTGGGACAGCTATGCCCATCCCCCCAGCGGGTCAGGGTGATGCAGCTGCTGCGGACATCCCCAGCGCCCGTCTGACCCGACAGGCAGTGTCATCTGCTGTCACAAGCCCCCAGGTTGTGGAAGCTGCAGGTGCAGCTGCTACCACCCAGGCTCGGGGTCAGCCACCGCGGGCTGTATTGGCACAGGCACAGGAAGACTCCCAGGCAGAATTCCATGTCGGGGAGGCCAAGGCACGTGTGGCTAAGATTGCTGTGACCACGCCAGGTGTATCTGGGGCAGTGGTGACATCTGCTGCCCCGAGCAGCCAGGTGGTGGAAGCTGCAGGGGCAGATGCAGCTGACACCAGCCCAGCTGTGAGTCAGTCAGCCAGCCAGGACTTTGTTGGTCACGGCCCTTGGCACCGAGGCAGTCGTGGTGCTGTGTCCAGGCGACAGCACCCAGCAGCCAATGCCTCCAGTCAGACCTTCCGTTGTCTTGCCATTGCCTGCTCCCATTGGCCAGTCCACCTGCGCTCCTGCCCCTACTGACCTGAGTGGCAGAAGCCACGCAGGGCCTGCCCCACCGACCAAGAGGAGGAAGCGTGTTCCTGCGCTAGAGGCTGGGACCCCAGACACGGCTCAGGCCTCCGGCACGTCAAGGAAGAAGAGTTTCAATGAGGTGGAACTGGATGCACTTGTGGGCTATGTGCTGGGACACGACCACAAAATGCTGGTGACGGCAGGGTCCAATACTACGCCTGCCCATCGTAAGGCCCACTGGCAGTGCATCGCGGAACCTGTCAGCGCAATGGAATTTGAGAAGCGCACAGCTGATGATTACTATAAGCGTTGGCATGACCTCTGACGCCGAGCAAAAAAACAAGCAGGCTTCTAATTACACCTCTACTCTGGTGACTGGCAGTGGGCCAGCACCAGTGGACAATTAACTCACTACGCATGAGGAGATTGCTGCAGGGTTCATCAATGAGGGTCAGATCCAAGGAGTGGGAGATATGCTGGATTATGATGCAATGTCCGGTGAGTGTTGATGCGTGTGTGGCCAGGTCATGTGTATTTTGCTTGGGTGATGTGTTGTGATTGATTGCCAGTTCATGCGATGTAGCCATGACTGCCATGTGTGACCCATGCAATGCTTCACTGATACGTGCTTGTGGTGATGCAGCCTGCATACAGGCCATGTGCTGCACACAGAGGCAATCCTCATCACCACACCTGCACCCTCCTTACATGCCAATCACTCTGCAGCATCTCTAGTCCATGTTCTTGCTCCCAGACATGCTTGTGGATAGTCTGTGATGATCTTCCACTCAACACTCGGCCTATGTCATCACATGACTGACGTCTCTTTGAGGTCACCTTGCAAGCTGGTCCTCCTCAGGGGCATGCTTCCTTGCCTCTCCATCCCCCAGCAGATCACTGTCTCCTTGGTACTGGTGATTCACATGTTGGAATACTACAACGCCCTGTTTCCAAAATCTGTACTGTGTGGTATATCCTTTGTCCTTGATGCAGGGTGTCTAACTCGCACTGTGCAGATGACCCAGGCTCACAGTGGACATGAGTGTTAATTCATGGACCATGTGCATTCCCAGTAAGCCCCTATGGGTCCTTGTCAAGCCATTCATTCTACTCCATATCCAGTATTTCATCCGTCTCATGGTATTTGGTTATCCCTCTCATTCTCACTCAGGGTCAGTTCCTCATCATGCCCATTTTTGGGGTGTCCTTGTCTGTGTCGAGCGGAAGCCTCCCTCTGGTACAGCCTCCCTGCCTCTATGCAACTGGTGCTATGGCTTCTCCGTGTCTGGGTGAACTTGTAATGATTCCTCATGTGTTGTGCTTTCTGTCCTATCCTCATCTGCTGTAGTCTCAGATGACTGAGATGATGCAATTGACACATGCCCACACTGTCTGCTACAACACAGTACTCTGATCCACCATTCTGAACCATGCACTGCCTCTCAGCCATTCCCCGAACTTGGGGGAGGGGGGAGGTTACTGTACCCCTGCAACCCACTGACAACACTTTGCACATGATGACTGTACTTGCCCTTACACTGCCATCATGACACAACATTGACATTACAGCATTTGTAATTATATTGATGGTTGAGGCCGTACACATGTCCTGCACTGCACCCACGCACCTCTGATTCCTGGTTCACCCTTCTACATGCCTATTCACTTGTGTGATGTCAAAGTGCCCTAGCATTAATGTATCCAAGTGCCTTCCTTCAATGTATTGTAACACACTAGCGTTGTTGCATCCTGTGACACATGTGTCCTTTTTGTCATAGTGATTTGCATGTACTGTATGGTGACATGCATTTTACATGTGTCACAGACAGTACTCTTTAACTTCCATCTGGGCTGGTTGACAGTTCTGCCATGGCTATGCTACGTGACATCTGTTTGTTGGCATCTGTCATTTTTGTGTAAGGTCTATGACAGGCAGAAGCTTGTGTGTGATGCACGTGCTATGCAACATGCAGTACATGTTTTGGCTTCACATTTGACATGCATCCATGTCTGCTTTTAGGGTCCCATTACATTTCATTGCCCCTGCGTGCATGCCGGAGTTTGTGTCATGTGTGACATGGCTGCTTCATATGTTGGCTGTCAACTGTGTTGTATATGCTGTTGACATGTGTGCTCATGTGTTCTTTTGTTTTTTTGCAGGTGATGAGGCACTGGGAGCAGAGGAGGAGGAGGAGATGGCAGAGAGGGCGGAGGGTTCAGGGCACCAACCAGGCACCAGTGGAGGGCGTGGTGTGGTAGCCAATGAGCATCCATTGGTGCTCCAGACCATCCTGTTCAGGGCTGGCTCTGGGTACACCTCTGAGGATCTCTTTGCCTCTGATGCCGAATCGGATATTGATCCATCCATGCCGTCGCAGGTGAGTGATTCTGCAGTGGATGCTGTTCTGCCCAACACACCTGCAGTGGGGGTATACCCCTTTAGGGGCCAGTCAGTGTTGGTATGTCTGCCTGTGGTGGTTACGGATGCAGGGCCACGCTCCACACCAGTTGCTCCTGTTCCTGGGACAGCAGATCAATGGAGGAATGCAGTCCTGCAGCCACGGGAAGCACCAGCGCAGCAAGGACCAGGTCTCCTTGGGCCCAACAGGTGTGCTGTCCGGCAATGCGGTGGTCGTGCACCACCGGGGAACACTGTGTGGGGGAATTCCATGTATGCCATTGCACAGCAACAGGGGGCATCATGGATGATGGCTCGGGGCGTGGAACGTGTGGCCAATTGCATTCTCCCCCCCCGAAAGGCAAGTGGAGCTCCAGCAGCAGGCAACACGGTCCACGTGCCACTCACACATGTTGGACACTTTGGCCGCCAACAGGGACCGCTGGGCTGAACTGGAGGCTCTGCGCACAGCCATTGCTGCCGAGGCAGAGGCCAACAGGGAAGCCCTGAGGGAAGATAACATCTCCCTCAGAACTACTCTGGCTACACTTTTGATGAGCCAGGGTACACGGGCGCAACAGCGGGTGGAGCAGCTGGAACACACCATCTCGGCTGAACTCCATGCAAGCCGTGATGAGGTTGTGGGATGTTTTTATCCACGCATCCAAGCCCTACCTCAAAACTGTGCAGTACTGACATGGAAAACATCATGATGGCCAGAGCTTCCCAGAAAATGCCCAGGGAAATGCATGAAGAATAGGCTGCCACTCATTTTTGCCGATTTTATGGGCACAGAAGGACACTGCCTAAAACCACCATTGGACTACCCACACAGTAGTCTGAAACCATTGGGAATGGCAATGCTGATTGCCAAAAGCAAACCCATAACTGTTGGGAATTCATTTTCTTAAATCCCAAAAAGGGGTGCAGTACCAGTACTCACCACTATCAAAAAGCCGGCGTTTTAAAACAACACCAGATTTTACTTTTTTTGTGTAAAACTGAATAAATGAACCCAAGGCAAGCCAAAGAAAGACTTACTGAGAGGTGGATCCAATGTAAAGTTATATTCTGAAGTGACTTGAAGGTTTATAACAAGACTGGCTGAGCTGTGGATTTCAGCAGTTTAAGTAAATTTGGACTGAAAGACACTAAAAATCTAAATGTTTAAAAGAAATGAGTGACCTACTTTGAGTGTCACATAGGTTGCAATTGTTTAAATGTCATAGTTTTAAACTTAGAATCAGCATTCTAGCTGCATATGTAAACATTGTCTTGACTTAAACTGGGTAACAAAAAGTGACATTTTATCTGAAACCTGGCTTAAGGAACTGAATTCTGCCCACCAGCTACCCCCGACAGGAGATGAAACTTGAGTCACAGCTGTGTTCCCAGGCCTATCTGCCTTTTGCTGGCCACACTAAGGATATGCCATCTCTCTGATAATTGAATTAAGGGGAGCCCCCACAGAATACAGGAGCTCTGAACAAAGCCCTGTCCTGACTCAGGCAAAGGTTTTATTGGCGGGAGTCGTAAATGGAGCTTCCTCCTGGAAGGACAGGGGAGGAGCACTGCCTGTGAGAGCAAGCTGGCTTGGCAGAACTGGAAAAACCAGAAATTCAACCTTGTGCTGGGGGGAAACCACACCCCTTTGGGGCCAGAACATAACTCTAAAAAGATGAATAACTCATAGTACGGACTTGTGAAAATTATTTAAATGACACCATAATTCTTGTGATTTTTCTGCCCACATTTTAAGACGTGTTAGGACCCGGTGGTATGTTCAGGGGGGTTTTAGCGGAAAAGAGGATATTACTCAAAATGTGTGCATGTGAAAAATCTGACACTTCATCAACTAATGTCCATACTCCTTGCGCACATGTGTGTAAATTTGGGTTAATGTCCGATATTGCAAAATCAGTTAAAAAGTGAAATATGTGCCATTTTTGAACCCAAGCCCCCAGGAAGAGCAGATTTGGACAAGGGTATACCTCCTGTGATATGTGAGGGGTGCGTGTAATTTTAAACAAATGTGTACCTGTGCAAATATGTTTTTGAGCAAATATAGATTGTGTGTAAAGTTGACAGGGGTGGGTTCTCTGTATCATAAACAGACCTCATCATGATGACACTTCATTTCATTCCCCCAATCAAGTGGAAGGGGAGAATTGGGCTAATGACAAGTGGAGAGGGGTAGAGCCTAGTGATGCTGCACACACACCCATTTTAAAAACAGATAAAAGCAGACAGACAGGACCGATAGGGACCTTCAAATCCATTTGCAGCGGGACGCTCTGCCGGGAAAATCCATACTTTACCTCCATCAATCTCTAGAGAAAGCTGTGCAGAAAGATCCAGACTTTAAATCCATCAATCTCCAGAATCCAGAGAGAGAGCAGAGACCCAGACCAGACCAGCAGAGCAGAGCTGACCCAGATCACTGTGAAGTGCCGAGACAGAGACCGGGGTCCAGTCCAAAACCTGACCAGATCCGTGGCGAGGCATATTTTAAAAGATATTGTGAGTACCTAGCAGACTGTGCAGAACCAACCTCTTAGTTAAAATAATATAATTCAATCTATTTTAATCTAAGTAGAACTGCCTCCTAGCTGTCACCTGTAATTTTCTAGTTGCAAGCTGCACTTGTCTTTTTGAACTTTAAAATTTCAAATCTGAAAAACGACCTTTATTTAATCGCTCATATCTCCGTGACCGTTTGTGCTAGAGACTTGCAGTAGCTTTCATCTGGAAGCTGAGATCCTAGGCTGTCCTAGGACCCCAAAACGATAGTGATAGTCCTTGTAGTTCCCCTGTAATCGCGCCCGGCGCACCCGCGAATTTTACCGCGATTTGCAAATTTCTCAACGTGTGAAAACAGCAGTTTGCTTGCTTCCATTTGTCAGAAATTCGTTTAACCTGCTAATCATCCCTGAATCATTGCAAGAGTGAGCCTGGACTAATATTAACTTGATACCACTCACCCTGAACCTCTAGAGGGAATTAAAAGCATTTTAGCATATTTTTCACTTCATTGCCAGCACATATAAAAGCATTTTGGGCCTGTGTTTAAAACTCCGATCTGTACTCTAAGCTTGCTGGGGTGAACTGAATTACATTTGATTGCATTTCTGAGAACTGTGTGCTTTCCTTCCATTTCCTTGCATTGCATAAAGGGGGGGAGGGTATTGCCAGAGAAAAGTGATTACATTGTTATGTTGAAATCATATTGAGTATTTTCTGTATTGCATTTTTCATTCAACATTACATCCATCTGAACTTATATAAAGTATTCTCTACCACCTCATTCTTCTGTTCCTATTCACAAGTGTGCTAGTGCCAGACTATCCATTATTGATTACTGATCAGATTAAGTGTGATATTCAATTATTAATTTATTATAAAGTGTGATATATAGATCTATTGTTTAAATTATCAAATAAATCTTTTAAACTTGCAAAACAGAACTACTTCTTGGCTCAGTGGGGTCAGGAGGATTCCAAGAGAGGGGTGTTATATAGGGGTAGTCATCCAGAACGCATGAACTGGACATAAAGATATATCAATAAGGGTTTCCATTCAGTATCCCAGACTAGGCATTGACTTAGCTGTAGTGTTGAATTGAATCCTCTTACAAATTGGGGGCTCGTGCCGGACGTTTGGATTAGATTTATCACTTGTGCAGATTAATACAGCGTGCCAGCTGACCAGATACACATATCCGGTCGGATCACACGCTGTGTTACGCTGTAAAGCACTCCTCAAAGGAACGCTCTAAGAAAAAGGTCTGTTTTGCAAAAATAAAATACAAACTTCTGTAAGTCAGGAAGGAACTCAAATTCCAGAATGACGACCTTAGTAGACATGAAAATAGCCAGAGAGCACTTCTTACATAAGTTATTTGTGAGAGGTGAGTGGACTCACCAGGACCAGACGGTCTGGTTGCAGGCCATCACGCAACAGGTCACGGAAACAGGGTCAGATATATGGAGAGATCAGGGTCCCTTACATGTGGCCCTGAGTGAACTATACATGGCTCCTAAGGCTAAGGATGAACAAGACAAGATGGTTAGGATAGCGGCATACCTGTACCTATATATGGGAGACATGCAGGATAAATGTACTGAAAGCCAAGATCTGGCGAATAAGCGACAGATGGCGTTAGAGAAGGTCCAATCTGACCTGGTCTCTTCTGAGCAGAGGCTGCAGAGGAGCCAGGAGTCAGAAGATGATAGTAGGCAGTACATCATTAAAATAAAAGAGGATATGGACATCCTGCAACAGGAAAAGGCAGAACAGGATACCAGATTTCTGGCCTTGCAGAAGGAATACCAAGAAGGTTTGGACTCCCTACTGCAAAACCAGAAAAAGCTGGAGCAACAACTGGACTTCAACAGGGTATGTGCTGAGCAGGTAGTCACCCTGCAAGGCCACCTAGATAGAGTGAAGGCAGAGAGCAACAAACTAATTCTGAAAGACCTGGATACCCAGGCAGAGTTTGATCAGGAGCGCCAAAAAGCTGGTGCCTTTCAACGGCAGAGGGACGACCTGGCAGCACAGATGCAGGCTCTCAGTCAGGAAAGAGACACTTTAGGCCAGGAAGTCTGCCACTTAAAAAAAGGAATTTGAAGAAAATCACCTGGCCCTCCAGGGGCTGGGTGACCTCCAAAAAGAAAATCAGAACTTGGTAGAGCACACCAGAAGGGTGGAAGAGGCTCTGGCAAGAAAGGAGCAGGCCAGTAGGGATGGGACTCAGGAGGTAAACCTCCTGCAGCAAAGACTGGCCCAGTTCTCCAGGACCAACCAGGAAGCACAGAGGGAAAATGAGGCCCTCTGTCAACACAATGATAGGCTCCAACAACAGGTAGCGATGCAGGAGAGACTGATAGAGTCTAGTAAGGCCTTAACTGAGGAACTGAAGGCACAAATGCAGGCTCTTGCATTGCAACAGGGAGCAGGGGCGGATAGAGATGAGGTTTGCTGGGAAAGGGAAACTCCGGAGCATAACCTCAGGAGCCCTAGTACCAGGGGCCCTCATACCTCTCAGTCCCTGGACTCTGCCACCCCCATGTCCCCTGGCGCACATGAGCACAGGGCCACAGGGATGGCAGATTACTATCCAGCCAGAAGCATGGGGCTCATAGGCCAGTACCACCCAGGAATGGAGGGGCGGGCATCCGGGTATGGGCACCCAAGCACAGTGCAATTTGATGGGGAACCCCAGGTGAGTAGGCCCATTAAGGGCATCCTGAAAACCTCTGCCCAGTTAGGTCAGTGGGGGGGGGGGTACCCATCAAATCCTGGCAGCAAGGAGGGATCTGAAGACTCCTCTGAGCACCACAGGAAACAGGAGACCAGGTCCCCACATTCTGCCAGCCATTCCCAGGCTCGCAGAATCCGGGAAAACCTGGAAGATCTGACGGGAACCTCTGGGAGCAGTGCCTCTGAGTCAGAAGATGAATGGACCAGGGTTACCCGAACCAAAAGGGCCAGTAAGGCAAAAAGGGCCTTGCTTAAGGACCCCTTAAAGCAGATTAAGGCGATCAGGAGCGTCATCACGCCTTACCATAAGAATGCTAAGTATTCTGTTTGGGAGCACTTAGAGTTGTTTGAGCAAATGATGGAGACTTTCCATTTGAAGGACAGCCAAAGCTGTATTCAATATGTAAAGTGGACCTTCTCCCCGGAATACTCCAGTTTCTTTGCGGGGCTGGAGGACCAAAATCATTTAAGATGGTCCACCTATAAGGCGGCCATCTTGAAACATTTTTCTGTTCACAGAAATCCTCAAGAGGCTCGCAAGGCAGCCTACAATTTGCAATGTGGGGAGGATCAGGCCCCACAAGAGTTTGTGCAAGAACTGAAACGTGCCTTTGCGCAGACCACCAGAAGGGTGCGCACAGACAGTAGAGAATTCATTAATACATTTTTTCATGCCTTGCCCAAATACATAATGACCCAGCTCGTGAGGGATTTTCACGAGAAAAGATCTTTAGACTGGGTCATTGAACAGGCGACCCGGATCTATGAGGTGCAGAAGCCAATAGAAAATAAAAATAATGCGCCCAAAAACCCCAAAGCCAACAACACCCCGGCTGCTGCCAAGGTGGCAGAGGTAAAGGTCACCCCCGTTTTAGAGTTGGAGATGGGGGGGCCTAAAAACCTACCTGCACCTAATAATGCTAGGCCCAGAAGGTCCTCGGGCCAGTCACAGACAGGGAGCCAGGGAGGCAGCCCCACAAATGGGGTCCCTCGCTCTCCTGATTATGTAAGTCCCCGTTACAAGGGAAATCGACCCATCCTGGGTTATGTGTGGACTCCTCCAGCCCAAGGGGGGGGATCCAGCCAAGCACCTAACCCAGGGAACTTCCCTCCTAACTTCCCACCGGAGGGCAGAAACTCACCAAACCCTGGGCAGAACTTTTTCCCCAGGTATCCACCCAACTTCCAGCCCCAAAATCATCCATCCTTCTTTCCCCAATTCCCTGAGCCCACACAACCTAATCCGGGAGAGGGGAGGCCAAGGGTGGAGGGGTACCAAAATCTTCCCAACCAGGGGTACTACCAAAGAAGGGATAGCTACCCTTCCCGGGATCAGCCCAGGGGAGAAAACAGGGCCCCGTATCAGCCTGAGCGGGTTTCCCAGTTAGAGCGCCAGGTTCAAAACATGGCGCGGGATCTGGGTCACATACTGAGGGCTCAGCAGAACCCTCAGATCGGCATGCCGGCGCAGCACGCACCCAACTCTGGACCTGGTGCCCCAGAACAATGACGGGGGCAGCACCCCGATAACTCACCGGTTCCCAGGGAGGAGGCACAAAGGGAAGGGGGGTGTAAAGCCTTGGAGGAAGCTTCCTTCCTCACTTGTAAACAGCCCCGGGAAACCCAGGAACCGGAAACAAAATCTCTTGCCCCTGAAAGTCTGCCTCCTAGGAGCAGAGGGGGGGGTAGGAGAAACAAAAGACCCAAACAAACTCAGTTTGAGGAGGAGGTACAGATCTTCCAATTTGAGGGAGAGGGATCCTCAGAGGATTCTGGGAAAAGGATCTTCTCCTTCAGAGAGGGGGGAACTCCTCCCAAAGAAAAATGGGTCCCTAGGGATGCATATCCAGACTGGGGAGATGTGGAGACTGAGCTACCGCCGCCCACCATCTCATCCCAGAACCAACAGCAAGAAAATCCCCTGGTTCAAACCCATCCTGGTGACTGCCTCCAAAAAGGGGGGGGCGGCCCGGAACCGGAGCCAGGGGAACCCACAATGGCTCTGATCTCCAGTTGCCAACTTTTTCTTTCAGATTCCCAAGGCTCTCCACAGAATTCCGCCCAAATCTCTTCGCTAGCGATGTCCAAAACCAGAAAGTTAGCCCACCAGTTGTCCAAAAATGTGCATTATCTGTGCCCCCTTGAGGAGAAGGAGGGAAGATATTATGCCCCGGTACAAGTACAGGGGCAGGGTACAATTCTGGCACTGGTGGACACGGGATCTCAAGCTACCCTTCTGTCCAGAAGGGCCTTTGATGAACTGAATGCAGGAAGGGGAGGGAATTACCAAATTCCTCTCACCTCACTTCCTGGACAACTCCAGAACTTTGACGGGAAGGAAATTCCCGTTGAGGGGACTGCAGACTTGGACATTAAGATCGGGCGACACAAGTTGAAACACCCGGTCATAGTTGTGGCTCCAGAGGGCACCCCTTGTTTACTAGGGAATGACCTCCTGAGACGGTTGTCACCCCTAATAGATTGCGTAAACAAGGTCCTCTGGACCCAGACTAGCCGACCAATAAAATTGAAACAGAGTGTCAACCATGTTAGTTTAAACGGCACCTGCCACATGGTTGAACAAAAATCTGACCAAGTAGAATTTCACTTCCAGAACAACCAAATTCCAGACGTGACAGTCATAGCAGTAGGACAACAGACTGGTGATGGAGGGTCCTCTCTATTTCTGAAAATCAACCTTCCTTCCAGTCTAAAGTGGTACTCCACGCTGGAAGGAAACACTCTGAGATTCTATACTAATCCACAATCAGAAACTCCCACTCCTATAGTCCAGAAAGATGTGAAATCAGCTCAGAGCCTGGCTGATATTCAGCAAATTGGAGAGCAGTTGTTCATCCCTGTTCAGTTAAATGATGGGAAGGACCCTGTTCTCGCTCGAGTGTGTGTGAACAACGGTAAGAGCTTCATCAGTGAAGCCATGTTCCGCCAACTCCCAAAAGATCCAGCCATTCCCACATTCAAACTGATAGACAAATGGGAAATGGACCTGGAAGCACCTAATTCCAAACATTTCCTGCCAAGCAGGTGTATGCTCAAAATCTCCATTGGCAACAAGAGCAAAGTCCACAATTGTTGGGTCGTGCGAGACGTCACTGCCGCTTTTTACTTAGGCAGTGACATTCTCAATCGCTTTGCCATTAGTTTGGACCTAATAAACTTCAAAGCTTGGTCCCGATTAGCGGATAATCCCATGGGCTTTGATGATCCAGAAAAAGCATTTAGGTCAGCTCAATTGCTACCTTATGCAGTTGAAATTCAGATCAAAGAGGAAGTCACCATCCCAGAAAGGACCCGACAATTCTCCCTGGAAGTGAAAGTTAAAAGAGGACAATATTTGCAAAACCCTGATGCTTACATACATCTAAACGCTTCTCTCCAACAGCAAGGGTTGGGGGTAAACCCAACACCATTGGTCAACATAGAACATGACACCATTCTAATAGAGGTGGATAACAGCGACTTAAAGAGTATTACTCTAGCCGCAGGCACCATTATTGGAATGGCGGTTGATGACCGACATTTTTCCATAGACTTAGGTAATGAACTGTTAGGGCCAATCCCCAAGGACTGCTTTGACAGTGACAGTGATGACAATACGACACCAGACAGGATTTTTACCCAGCATGGGGGGAACTTCCTGGTGTACACTTCTTGCCCTTATGGTAAGGAAGATGTGACTTGTGACTTCAGGAGGGATGAGGTGATTTTCCAGGTCCATGAGGGCTGCCTTTCCCACCTGAAGCCTCCAGTCCAAATCAGCACTCTGACCAGGGACTTCTCCACCCAGCTGGAGGAGGCCGCTGAAATAGCCAAACCAGAAGTCTTTCCAGGCTTCAGGCAGATGGTGGAAGAGAGAGTCAACCTAGCTGATGCCTGTGTGACTCTGGAACAAAAGCAAAAGTTGAAACAAGTTTTCTTGGATTTCCAAGATCTCTTTACGGTAGACTCATATGACTGTGGTCGCACCGACATCCACACAACAACAATCCCCACGGACCCTGGCATGACTCCTGTGTTTGTGAAGCAATATCGCTTGCCTCTCGCATCAATGGAGTCCCTTACTGAAATAATTAAGAACCTTGAGTCCCGGGGAATAATCCGTCCAGTCCACAGCACCTTCAATAATCCGGTGCTGGGAATATTGAAGCCAAACGGCCAGTGGAGACTCTGCGCTGACCTTAGGGAGCTCAACAAACGGGTCCATACTTCCCGATGGCCTCTGCCCTACATTGACCAAGGGCTGGCCCAGATTCAGGGGTCACAGGTATTCACTGCAATAGACCTGACCAATGGATACTGGACCGTGCCGGTCAGTAGGGAGGACCAATACAAACTGGCTTTTACCTTTGGGGGCCAGCAATACACATGGACCCGGACTCCCTTCGGATACCTCAACTCCGGCAATGAATTCAACATTTTCCTACATAAGGCCATGCCCGACCTGGGTACGAGGGGTAACCTGGCTTATGTAGATGATGTCCTCATCAAAAGTTCATCTGTGGAGGAACACATAGCGGAGATCCGTTATGTTCTGACGCAGTTGAGGGCCGCCGGAGCAAAACTTTCCTTTCAGAAAGCACAGTGGTGTAGAACCCGTGTTAATTTCTTGGGGCATGAGATTACTCCTCAGGGTCTCTGTCCCCAGGAAAAGAAAGTGGAAGCACTTCAGAAACTGAAAGACCCCACAACTCTGCGGGAACTAAGGAGCCTCCTTGGACTGACTAATTACAGCAGAAAGTTCATTGAGGGCTACGCAGAGATCACCAGACCCCTGATTCATCTCCTGAAGGGGGGGTCAAGTGGGAATGGGGTCCAGAACAAGCCGAGGCAGTAAAACAACTCAAAAGAAGCCTCTCACAAGCGCCTTGCCTAGCGTACCCTGTCAGAAACAAGGAGTTCTTCCTGGAGACGGGGTTCTCTAATACGTGCTTGACGGCGGTATTATACCAAAAGCATGACAAGGTCAATAAAGTAATCTCCTATGCGAGCAAAACTTTATCCTCTGTGGAGGAAAAATTCAACGATTGTGAGAAGGCACTCCTGGCAACGGTGTGGGCATTGAAGAATTACCGCCCGTTTATCCAGGGGGAACACATCATAGTGGAGACTCCACACCAGCCTCTGCAATATCTCCAAAGTGACAGAATCCGGGCCGGAAATGTGAGTAATTCCCGAATTACTTCCTGGATTCTGTCAATGCAAGGCTTTCCTGTGGAGGTCAGATATGGCCAAAACAAGAAGAGTCCCCTCGCGCAAGGTCTGGCTGACTTGCATGATTGTGCCAGAGAAAACTGTCTCGAGGACGAAAGTCTAAAAATCAAGGACAACACGGAGGCATACCTTAATTCCCCACACAAAGTCTTTGAAGAGGACAAGTGTGAGGGAATGCCCACTGTCTATGTGGATGGATGCTCTTACCATGTTGACAACGACGGGGAGAAAGAACTGGTGGCTGGCGTAGGGAATGCATGGGTGAATGAGTCCCCAGAACCCTCCGCTGGATACAAAATTGGTCCCCGAAGTAGTCAGGTGGCGGAATTGATGGCTGTGCATCAGGCCATCCTCACTGCTGTCCAGCATCAACTCCACGAACTGGTCATAATCACAGATTCGGATTATGTACGGAACGGGTTCGTGGAGCACCTGGTTAATTGGAAAACCAGAGGCATGTTATGTGCTAACAACAAACCCTTGAAACATGGGAAGTTGATCCAAAACATTGATGATCTGGTCACCTCGAATGAGATGACCATCTATTGGAAAAAGATCAAGAGTCATTCCAAAGTAGAGGGACCAGACAAAACTGGAAATGACTTAGCTGATCAGCTGGCCAAAACCGGGGCCATCCAAGGGGATCTAATTGAGATTGAGACCCTGTTGGGGGAAATCCAGGTCACTGCTATCACTAGGTCCCAGACAAATGCTCACAACGACCTTTCAATTGCACAATGGAGTAAGGAGACCCCTGATGCTGATTTGATTACAGCTCAGAAGGGGGATCCAATTATTGGCAAGTTTTACCAACACCTTGAGGACCCTGAGAACTTTCCCCTGGGAAAGCGATTACACTGGGAAAGAGGACCTAAGAGTGTTGATAAAATGTCCAAAAATGTTCCGAATCCAAGACGGTCTGCTGGTAAGGAAATCCAAAGCTGGCCACGATCAGTGGGTGGTTCCTACCTCATTCCGAAGCCTGATGTTAAGTCACGCCCATGATGCGGCCACCGCCGGTCATAGGGGGTTTCACACAACATTGGAAATCTTAAGAGAGGTTGCATACTGGCCACACATGGGGCAGGACCTCGACCAATACTTGAAGGGGTGTCTTGTGTGTGCACAATTTCAGCCATCATCCCTCACGCAACGTGCGCCTCTCCAAAAGAGGGGGATGACCCTGCCATGGTCAGATTTACAAATCGACTTCGTAGGCCCCGTGATTCGCTTGGCTAGGGGGAATAAGTACATGTTGACTGTGACATGCTTGTTTACCAAGTGGGTGGAATGTCTCCCAGCCCCAAATTGCAAGGCAGAAACCGCAGCTGCCCTGATGATTAACCATATCTTTTCCCATTTTGGTCTACCTCAAAGGATGGAGTCAGACAGAGGTAGCCACTTCACCAGTGAAGTAATGACAAAGATGTGGGAGATACTGGTGGTCAAAAGGAAGTTGCATATTGCTTACAGGCCAGCTTCTTCTGGGGCAGTAGAGAGATATAACCGAACCATTGTGAGCATATTAAAGAAGTTTGTGGCAGATTCTGGGCCAAGTTGGGATATCCGATTACCTCTGGTCCTAATGGCCATCAGATCTACCCCTTCAGCTGCAACCAAAATGTCACCATTTGAGTTGATGACTGGGCGCAAGATGGTGCTTCCTCAGCATTTGCTCTACAGGACCCAAGAGCAGACACTAATAAATGCCTCCACAACTCATGAGTATGTGGAGAATTTAAGGAAACACCTTCAACATGCTTTTGCTTATGCTCAGCGGAATCTAGAAAGATCAGCTGAGAGTATGAAGACCCACTATGACCTGAAAACTTCCAGGAAGGAATATCAGGTGGGTGACCGGGTCTATCTATACAACTTCCAAAGAAACCAGGCAAAACAGCGGAAATTCTTGCCTACATGGAAGGGACCCTTTGAGATCATTGACAAGATCTCCCCTGTGGCCTACAAGATCCGCATCCCCAAAGGCGGTTTGGCAGAGGGGGAAGACAAGTGGGTCCACATAAACCAGTTGAAATGTTGCCATCCCAGGCACACTCTGCAACAACTGGAGGAATCCTCTGGAATCCTAGCGGGTACTGTCTCAGACTAATTCAGTTCCAACCATAAAACATACCACATCTAGTCTCTAAAATATTGTGATTTGCATGAAACTGTCTCTTAGTTATACTGTTTTTTTTTTCAAAATAAGAATGTAATGTTTCGTTATGATGAAATGCACATGCTGCCCCACTATCTCAACAGTGGTGGAAAAACGTCTATGAATAGGTATTGCCGCTCTTCCTTTGTCGTCCTAGGAGAAAGAAAACCTTGAGACGGGCCAAGGAGGACGATCCGGAGACCGGGAGCAGAGACGCAACGGGCCCGGGGTACCGCCCAATCTTCCCATCAGGACCGGCGAGGAGAACCGATCGATCCGACCGGATGGAGGAAAAGATGCTGAACTGTGCCATCTATTGGAAGAAGATGAGGAAACATCCCAGGTCTTGCGAGTCCCATTAGTGAAATAGAATGGCCATCGCAAGAGGGGGGCTTGTGGGATGTTTTTATCCACGCATCCAAGCCCTACCTCAAAACTGTGCAGTACTGACATGGAAAACATCATGATGGCCAGAGCTTCCCAGAAAATGCCCAGGGAAATGCATGAAGAATAGGCTGCCACTCATTTTTGCCGATTTTATGGGCACAGAAGGACACTGCCTAAAACCACCATTGGACTACCCACACAGTAGTCTGAAACCATTGGGAATGGCAATGCTGATTGCCAAAAGCAAACCCATAACTGTTGGGAATTCATTTTCTTAAATCCCAAAAAGGGGTGCAGTACCAGTACTCACCACTATCAAAAAGCCGGCGTTTTAAAACAACACCAGATTTTACTTTTTTTGTGTAAAACTGAATAAATGAACCCAAGGCAAGCCAAAGAAAGATTTACTGAGAGGTGGATCCAATGTAAAGTTATATTCTGAAGTGACTTGAAGGTTTATAACAAGACTGGCTGAGGTGTGGATTTCAGCAGTTTAAGTAAATTTGGACTGAAAGACACTAAAAATCTAAATGTTTAAAAGAAATGAGTGACCTACTTTGAGTGTCACATAGGTTGCAATTGTTTAAATGTCATAGTTTTAAACTTAGAATCAGCATTCTAGCTGCATATGTAAACATTGTCTTGACTTAAACTGGGTAACAAAAAGTGACATTTTATCTGAAACCTGGCTTAAGGAACTGAATTCTGCCCACCAGCTACCCCCGACAGGAGATGAAACTTGAGTCACAGCTGTGTTCCCAGGCCTATCTGCCTTTTGCTGGCCACACTAAGGATATGCCATCTCTCTGATAATTGAATTAAGGGGAGCCCCCACAGAATACAGGAGCTCTGAACAAAGCCCTGTCCTGACTCAGGCAAATGTTTTATTGGCGGGAGTCGTAAATGGAGCTTCCTCCTGGAAGGACAGGGGAGGAGCACTGCCTGTGAGAGCAAGCTGGCTTGGCAGAACTGGAAAAACCAGAAATTCAACCTTGTGCTGGGGGGAAACCACACCCCTTTGGGGCCAGAACATAACTCTAAAAAGATGAATAACTCATAGTACGGACTTGTGAAAATTATTTAAATGACACCATAATTCTTGTGATTTTTCTGCCCACATTTTAAGACGTGTTAGGACCCGGTGGTATGTTCAGGGGGGTTTTAGCGGAAAAGAGGATATTACTCAAAATGTGTGCATGTGAAAAATCTGACACTTCATCAACTAATGTCCATACTCCTTGCGCACATGTGTGTAAATTTGGGTTAATGTCCGATATTGCAAAATCAGTTAAAAAGTGAAATATGTGCCATTTTTGAACCCAAGCCCCCAGGAAGAGCAGATTTGGACAAGGGTATACCTCCTGTGATATGTGAGGGGTGCGTGTAATTTTAAACAAATGTGTACCTGTGCAAATATGTTTTTGAGCAAATATAGATTGTGTGTAAAGTTGACAGGGGTGGGTTCTCTGTCACATAAACAGACCTCATCATGATGACACTTCATTTCATTCCCCCAATCAAGTGGAAGGGGAGAATTGGGCTAATGACAAGTGGAGAGGGGTAGAGCCTAGTGATGCTGCACACACACCCATTTTAAAAACAGATAAAAGCAGACAGACAGGACCGATAGGGACCTTCAAATCCATTTGCAGCGGGACGCTCTGCCGGGAAAATCCATACTTTACCTCCATCAATCTCTAGAGAAAGCTGTGCAGAAAGATCCAGACTTTAAATCCATCAATCTCCAGAATCCAGAGAGAGAGCAGAGACCCAGACCAGACCAGCAGAGCAGAGCTGACCCAGATCACTGTGAAGTGCCGAGACAGAGACCGGGGTCCAGTCCAAAACCTGACCAGATCCGTGGCGAGGCATATTTTAAAAGATATTGTGAGTACCTAGCAGACTGTGCAGAACCAACCTCTTAGTTAAAATAATATAATTCAATCTATTTTAATCTAAGTAGAACTGCCTCCTAGCTGTCACCTGTCATTTTCTAGTTGCAAGCTGCACTTGTCTTTTTGAACTTTAAAATTTCAAATCTGAAAAACGACCTTTATTTAATCGCTCATATCTCCGTGACCGTTTGTGCTAGAGACTTGCAGTAGCTTTCATCTGGAGGCTGAGATCCTAGGCTGTCCTAGGACCCCAAAACGATAGTGATAGTCCTTGTAGTTCCTCTGTAATCGCGCCCGGCGCACCCGCGAATTTTACCGCGATTTGCAAATTTCTCAACGTGTGAAAACAGCAGTTTGCTTGCTTCCATTTGTCAGAAATTCGTTTAACCTGCTAATCATCCCTGAATCATTGCAAGAGTGAGCCTGGACTAATATTAACTTGATACCACTCACCCTGAACCTCTAGAGGGAATTAAAAGCATTTTAGCATATTTTTCACTTCATTGCCAGCACATATAAAAGCATTTTGGGCCTGTGTTTAAAACTCCGATCTGTACTCTAAGCTTGCTGGGGTGAACTGAATTACATTTGATTGCATTTCTGAGAACTGTGTGCTTTCCTTCCATTTCCTTGCATTGCATAAAGGGGGGGAGGGGATTGCCAGAGAAAAGTGATTACATTGTTATGTTGAAATCATATTGAGTATTTTCTGTATTGCATTTTTCATTCAACATTACATCCATCTGAACTTATATAAAGTATTCTCTGCCACCTCATTCTTCTGTTCCTATACACAAGTGTGCTAGTGCCAGACTATCCATTATTGATTACTGATCAGATTAAGTGTGATATTCAATTATTAATTTATTATAAAGTGTGATATATAGATCTATTGTTTAAATTATCAAATAAACCTTTTAAACTTGCAAAACAGAACTACTTCTTGGCTCAGTGGGGTCAGGAGGATTCCAAGAGAGGGGTGTTATATAGGGGTAGTCATCCAGAACGCATGAACTGGACATAAAGATATATCAATAAGGGTTTCCATTCAGTATCCCAGACTAGGCATTGACTTAGCTGTAGTGTTGAATTGAATCCTCTTACAAGGTCCGTCTGTCATGTGAGGCCTTGCAGGCAGAACTCTGAGCTACACGTGAGACCTTGCAGGAGGAACTCTGTGCTAAACGTGAGGTGCTGCATGGGGACCTCCGTGCCCTCTTCCAGCAGGACCAGGCTTACCAGACCCGCATGCTTGCTGCCATGGGGGGACATGCCAGGGATATGCGTGGGCAGACACCCTTACCACACACACCTCCTGATATTCAATGAGAGGTTGACAGTAGCGATGACTGATCTCTCACTATGGTCTACACGCGCAGACCATGAGCCAATGGAGGATTTTTTCTTTGAATCTGAACGGCACATCCAAGACAGCAGCGCAAGGAGACCTAGTTCGCCGATGTTGCTACCTTACAACCAATAGCAGATGTGAACTCATCCCGCTTTCTACAGCTATTGACTGCTTTCTACTAGAAGTAGGGTGAGTCCCCGCTTCAGTTACCCTTTATTTTACGCAGTGGCACATACCAGTTCTTTAAGGCTATGAATCTAAGACTATACTTTTTCGGTATTTTAGTACTTACATTTTCTCAACTTATATACTCTATAGATGTAAGGATTGTTCTTACCATTTAACTATTTTATTTCAACCGCCCTTTTTATTTTATTTTCTTTATTTCAACCGCCCTTTTTTTCAATTTTAGGTTATCTTGGCTTTACAAACATCTTCCATTTCTATTGATGCTCGTAATCATACAAACCTAGGAATACCTCAATCTACCTCATCTTCTTTTTAGGTAAGATCTTGACACAGAATGAACAACTGGCATGTAAAAAATCTTACGGTTACATCCACTACTAGAGTGCACAACCCATCTCTTGTGTAAACAAACTGTTTAAACTTAAGGACCCACCTAAGTGGTCGAATATTACAATGTGTTTTTTTGGAAACGGGTCAGTTGAAAAAAAACAGAATTAATAACAGGCTGGATCATATTTTATGTGAATAGAACAGTAGGCAGCCTCAACTACCTTTAGCTAAAAGCTAAACATCCATGATGGTGCAATATTAGGATACAAATGTGTATTAGAGACAGGAGGTCATCAAGATTAATTTATTATTATTATTTGTTCTGAATATTAAGTTTGTGTTAACAAACACCTATTTGTTTCATATAATGAAAATCTAAATGTTGAATTAAATTTCCTTTCTTTGTAGATATAATTTGTTGAATATGCTGCCCCTGATGAACAGTGTATCAAACTCGAAACGCGTTGGGCCAACCAGAAACAAATAAAATGAAAAATATTGTTTCTTTTAACAAAAAGATGTCATTGAATTTGTATATGCTAACCATTGAAATTGCCATCTTTTGGTCCTTATTTGGTTATTTCGAATCGTTTACTTTAGAATCTGGTTTTCTGAACAGAATTAATTTTGAAAATGGACATAACATTCATTAGGCTTTATTGCCTCTTAGAAAGTGTGCAGAGGACGCAGTTGTCCATAATTTGGATCTCTATATATATCCACACAAAACTGCAATTATCTGTGGATAACTGCAAAACCCTCCATTCATTAATACTACAATTCATGCGTAAAGACTCCACACAATCCCTTCAAAAAGACAACCCTACTCAAAAGGGCATATATTCTAGACAAAAGACAGAGTGTATATTCGGAGTTCATTAATTTTATTCATTGGTCAAATATCATCGTGAAAAAGCATTTACAAAGAATCACATAAAACACATTGGCTTAACATCTATTAAAAACCAAGTCTAGACAAACACACATATCACACCAACCAGTGATCACATCTCACACATAATTTCTCACATCCACTTTCATCCCCTTTCATACAAACAACCATTCGTACTTGTGCATAAACCGCAATTTTAATAGTTCTGTTCCGTAATCAGAATTTCCATCTACTTGAACTAATTCCTTGTTTACTTAAAGTGCAAAATGTGACCGTTTATTTTCCCCAAAGTTCAACAAAAAGGGTAAATGCTCAGAAAAACCTTGCTTTTGAACATATGTCAATTACCACATTATTATATATGTACACACAGGTTAGAGCCAACTCTGGAAAGAGTGGGCTTTATGGTGGTGTCTACTCGAGTTTCGGGCCCTGGACAGACATGTGCCTTTTCCATCTAGTGCACCTCATTAGGACATATACATTTTTCTTATTGCAGTAATTCAAGTTGGTGTGTGTTGGATGTTATCTGATGTTCAATATAAACAAAATGTCTCATTATTTACAGAGTCCAATACTTCTGTAGGTCAAATGTGTTGCTGTAAAAGCCACTTGTACCAAGAAAAAGAAAGGAAAGACAAAAGAGAGAAAAAACAAGATTTTTTACAATAGTTCCCTACAGTATCCTCCATTTGAAAAAAAACACATTTAACATGACTTGTAAAAACATAACACTGCTTTTTCTTGTCCATGCCCCCTTGTAGTTTTAGGCATAGTCTAATCTGGGTCATAACACCCATATTTTGGCAAGAGAGGCAATGTCCTCTCCTTGAAATTCAAAGAAGGGTAATGTGGCTGGATCCTGCTGAGCATCAACCCCAACCATGGTCCATAGCAACACACAAGAAGAGGGAGACAAGTCTCCCAGGTGGAAACACTCCCCTCTCATCCAGAACCACTGCTCAATCAGTTCAATGTATATTTTTCTGGTAATTCTCATGCCCCAAGGGAACCCTAATTAAATGAACATTCTTAGATCACAGTGTCATGAACCGCAGAGCATGCCCCTTTTGGACTTCCTGGTCCCTGTCTCAACGGGGCTTGCACTCCATAGTACTCCCAACATGGCCGTCCAGCGTAAACACCTCTTTCCGCTCCATGCGCTGGACGTAGCATATTCTATTTATAGACCACGCCTTCCGTGGCTCCGCGCGTCTCAATGCTATCGCAAGTGGCTACCAGACGTGTGCACCTAGTTCGCAGCTTTGTCTCCTTGTCCTCGTTTCCTTCCTCTTTCTAGCCCTTTCCTTTTTCCCTGTTTCTTGGATTCCCATGCAAGTCGGTCTATACAAGACTCCTGGATTCCTGGATTCCACGATCCCGGAAGTGAACACAACCTGGAGTCGTAGGAGACTCGAGCAGCCCTAGTAAAGGCCAGGTCCATCCGCAAGAAGACAGCGACCAAGGACCCCAACAAGGAACAGATCCAGGTGAGAAGGGGGGAACTCCTTGACAGTTTGAGACGCCACCCGACCCATCTAGATAACGTCATGGAAGCCGCCGTTCAGGACTTGATGCGGCGTATGCAGGAACTATCTACCGAAGTCCAAAACTTAAAGGCGGAAAACGCCGCACTTAAACAGTTGGTCCTATCCAGGGATTCTGCCACTAAAGAAGGGGTCCTCTTGGGCGGCATTGTCGACAAGTATGAATGTTGGGCAAAAACCCTTTGCGGATTTTTGGATTCATGCCTAGTCCATTTTACGTTCAAGCCCTATTACTTTTCTACTCCCAGGACCAAGGTAGGATTCATTATATCCCACCTATCTGGCAACGCCTTCACTTGGGCTACGCCCCTCGTTAACACTGGGGATGCCCTCCTGGATGACTATGATGGCTTCATACAGGCATTAAAGAACATGTTTGACCGTCCTGAACAGGTCTATAATGCACAGGAACGTTTGTTAGACTTTCAACAGGGTACCCAGGATATGCTCACTTATGTGACGCGATTTAAACAATTAGCCAAGGATCCGATTGGTCCTCTGAGGCGAGCTTTTGTTACGCTCACCTGGCTCCCACAGGGGCGTCGATCTGAACGGGACAGCTGTGGTCTTCACCAATATGACGCGTAGTGCCGAGATGAAGGACTGGACTGGCCCACCTAGCTTCGTTTGCTTGGCCCGTAGAAATATTCTTCTGATGGTTTGAAAAGATGAGCTCTCCATCCTGCATTGAGAGCAGGGGCGCGTAGATAACCAGTTGCTTCACTGGCTCGAAGGAATTGGAGAGTTCCAGAACAATATTGACTCAGAGATTCCCGGCAAGACGCCGTAAGTATGTAGTTCGTAAGAGTTCAAATGTCTGACTTTCACTCTGTCCGATTCCTTGCAGGTTGCAGCTTGACCCTAGCGAAGAGTTCCTTGTGGCAGCCGGTAATATTCAGGCAAGGATTTGTATTATCCAACACAGTTCGATAAAATAATGTCAATATGTGACCTGTTGCTTTCTCCCTTATTCAGGCGCTGAGAGAAAGTATGAAGTCTCGGGGAATAATGCCTCCGGCGGTAAAATCAGGTAAGTCTATTGTGGTGATGAGGTTTCCCTTGTTTGTCCCTTTGTTTCACATTGCTGTCCTTTTGTTTCCCCTTCGGGGCCGGTGTTCGGCGAGAATGCAGTGGAAGCTGCGCCGACCCATGAAGAGGAATAGTAAAGTACCCCCGGTGGTAAAATCAGGTAAGTCTATGGGGGGTAACTAATTTTGCCTCTGTGTATTCCCTTGGCTCACCTTGCTGTTCTTGTCTTCCCCTTAGGTACTGGAGTACGGTGGGAATATGCAGAAGGATGCAGTGGAATGTGAAGATGCTGCGAAGGCCGGTGAGTTCAGCGCGGCGCTGCAGCAGGCGAGGCGACGCGCATAAAATAACTTCTTTCTTCCAGATCGAAGGCGCGATGGATCAGGAATTCAGGTAAGGATCAAAGGTATTGCTCTTGTTCTAACCTTTTCTCCTTCTTTCTCCCTTTTTCTAGGAGCTCCGGACTCAAGGCGGGCGTGGCAGAAGGCTGGATGCAGACTTGCAGGCACGGTGAGCGTTACGCTGCTGGATGCAGAATAACGCGAAGCGTGTGCTGCTCTTCGGGCGTGGTTTAAATAGCCTCCAAAGTAATCCCAGGTAAGTATTCTTCCCCAGCCCCACCCGTGTAAAAAAATAGTCCCTAAGTAAAATAGTCCCTTCCAAGCCTCTTTTGGCTTGGAGCTCTTGCAGCATGGTTTGCATCAGAAAGGTTTGCAGCATGGTCTGCATCAGGTAAGTTTTAATCTATGAGCCTGGCGCCTATGGTGCCAGGACTGACGCTCCATATGAGCCTGGCGCCATAGATACCAGGACCGCACCCAAATAGCCCATAGCAGGGGTTGTTGGGCTTGCTTGGAATGACTTGATGCCTGCTTCCGGGGTTGCTGGTCTTGGTCTGGGTCCGCGGGGGTAGGCATCATGACAGCTTTACCCTGTTTAGGAGAGGATTGAATGATGAGATAAAGGATGAGTTGGCCAGAGTAGCTCGACCAAACTCATTCCAGGCACTAATGGACCTTGCTATGCAGATTGACTTCTGCATACAGGAAAGGAAGGCTGAAAAGAAGAAGTCTAAGGGGAATCCAACCAAGATGTCCTTTGAGAGCACAGTCAAGATGGATAATAACCCAAGTTCAGGCTCTGAATCAGAACCCATGCAGATTGGAGCATTTCGCGGACCCATATCCCCGCAAGAAAGGATGAGAAGGATCCATACAGGCTTGTGTATGTATTGTGCTTCGAACAAACATTTGGTTAGGGACCAACAGACACCGCTCATGGTGTCTAATGTCATACAAGTTCCTGAGGCCTACCAAGGGTACACTGATGTGTTTTCGACTGCCATTGTCCAGGCCTTACCCCCACACAGACCTGAAGACTGTGCAATAGATACAGAACCCTCAGCAGTGATTCCCTTCGGCAGAATGTTCATCCTTTCTGAACCTGAGAAAAAGGCTCTCAGAGATCACCTGGATACTAATCTCGAAAATGGCACCATAAGACCCTCAAAATCTTCAGCTGGTGCTTCGTTATTTTTTGTTCCCAAAAAGGACACCAAAGAGCTCAGACCCTGTCTCGATTACCGCGGCCTAAATCAGTGTACTCTCAAAGACCGGTACCTTCTACCCTTGATATCGGACATCCTGGAAGCCGTGAGAGGCGCGGTGATATTCACCAAGTTGGACCTCCGCGGTGCCTATCATTTGATTCATATCCGGGAAGGTGACGAATGGAAAACCGCCTTCAGAACACCCCTTGGCCACTACGAATATCTAGTCATGCCATTTGGATTAGCTAATGCCCTGGCAATATTTCAACGTTTCATGGATAGGGTGTTCTCGGACATGTTGCTTCTTTTCGTCATTGTCTATCTGGATGACATATTGATCTTCTCCAAGGACCCTCTAAAGCACGAAGAGCACGTGAAGGCTGTACTACAGAGACTCCGAGAACATAAACTCTTAGCCAAACCCGAAAAATGCCTGTTTCACGTCACCTCTGTTCACTACCTAGGATTTATCCTCAGTCCAGAGGGAATCAGTATGGATTCTTCAAAGGTAAAGGCCATCCTGGCCTGGCCTACTCCCACCTCCGTGAAACACGTACAATCCTTCCTAGGGCTTGCCAACTTCTATCGAACGTTTATCTCCACCTTTTCCGAGATAGTACAACCGATCGTAGCCCTCCTGAAGAAGGACACTCCTTTCAACTGGTCTACATCACAAGAAATGGCTTTCCAACATTTGAAGACAGCCTTTACACACGCGCCGGTCTTGGCCCAACCTGACCCAAGCAGGACCTTTCTAGTGGAAACGGATGCCTCTAATTACGCAATAGGAGCAGTCTTGAAACAAGAGCTAGAAGATAAGCTAGAACACCCCATTGCTTATCTTTCACGAACACTGACTCCCAGCGAAATGCACTACACTGTCCTGGAAAAGGAACTGTTAGCCATCCGTCAAGCCTTCACTGAGTGGCGACACCTACTTCTGGGAGCGAAATATCCAGTCCAGGTCCGTACGGACCATCGAAATCTCCAGATTCTACAATCGATGGAGTGTAGGAATAGTCGTCAGGCGCGCTGGGCCTATTTCTTCGCCCAGTACCAGTTCCACATCACTCATGTTCCTGGATCACAAAATGTAATCGCTGACGCCTTATCTCGATGTCCTGACTACGAACCCATTAAAGACAAGGCATATCCTAAAATGTTTTCCCCCACAATCTTTGTAGCTCAAGCAGTTAATTTCCTGGATGAAATTCGAGCTCAGACTCAATCCTCTGATTTGTGGAAGGATACGTCAAAAAGAATTCTATGGAATCTAAGGACTAAGGATGGGTATTTGTTCAAAGACAATGCATTGGTCATTCCTACACAGATGTTACAGCAAAGATTGATAAACCTCTGTCATGACACTCTCCACTCGGGACATCGCGGCATCACCAATACCCTCCGTCTTATACAAAGACAGTTTTGGTGGCCTAAAATGAAGTTTGATGTGCGGCGATACATCCAAGCCTGTGTCGTCTGTAACCAAAATAAACATGATAACAAGAGACCTGCGGGTCTTCTATTACAACCTACCTTGCCGACAAGACCATGGGAGATTATCGCTACAGACTTCATCGTGGAATTACCACCTTCCAGAGGATACACTACCATCATGGTTACCATTGACTTGTTCACTCATATGGCTCATTTTACGCCCCTGCGTAAATTACCCTCCTCCTCTGAACTGTCAGGAATCTTCTTGGAACACATATTCCGTTTGCATAAACTCCCTTCCAAAATCATATCCGATCGAGGACCTCAATACATCTCACAATTCTGGAAACATCTCTGTCAAATTCTAGGAATTCAAAGTGCCCTCTCTTTGGGATATCACCCTCAAACCAACGGAGCCACAGAACGTGTCAATCAGACCCTGGAAGAATATCTTCGATGTTTCGCCACCAAGGTTCAGGATGACTGGTCTCTCCTGATACCCGTAGCTGAATTCGCATATAACAACTCTGACCATTCAGCACTTAAGACCAGCCCTTTTTATTGTAGTCATGGCTTCCATCCCTCAGTCTTGCCTTCAGTTCTCCCTCACTCTACACCGGTACCTACTGTGGACTCCTGGATTGAAACACTGGTCAAAATTGACCGGGAGGCCAAGGACTACTTAGAGAAGGCCAGAACACAGACCAAGAGGTATGCAGACTCCAAGAGAAGACCAGGACCTTCCTATGCAATCGGTGAACAAGTTTGGTTGTCCTCAAAATTACTACTAAATCGGCATCTACGGCCAAACAAATTGGCCCCCCGTTACTATGGTCCATTTCCCATCACAGAAATCATAAATCCTGTCTCATACCGGATTAAACTACCAGACTCCTGGAAAAGAATTCATCCAGTTTTTCATGCATCTCTATTGAAACCCTACATTCCTTCCTCCCGGAAACCCTGCAGACCCCCTCCTTTAATGGTTGACAATCAATTGGAATATGTGGTATCCTAGATCTGTGATTCCAGGGACAGACGGGGACAGCTTCAATACCTGGTTGAATGGAAAGGATATCCTCCTAGTGAAAGGACCTGGGAGCCTATAACAAATATCAAGGCTCCACGACTACTCAGAAGATTTCACCTCATACACCCGGGCAAACCTGGAGGAAGGGGTCTTCGGAGGAGGCATGCTGTCATGAACCGCAGAGCACACCCCTTTTGGACTTCCTGGTCCCCGTCTCAACGGGACTTGCACTCCATAGTACTTCCATCATGTCCGTCCAGAGTAAACACCTCTTTCCGCTCCATGCGCTGGACGTAGCCTATTCTATTTATAGACCACGCCTCCCGCGGCTCCGCGCGTCTCAATGCTATCGCAAGTGGCTACCAGACGTGTGCACCTAGTTCGCAGCTTTGTCTCCTTGTCCTCATTTCCTTCCTCTTTCTAGCCCTTTCCTTTTTGCCTGTTTCCTGGATTCCTGTGCAAGTCGGTTTATACAAGACTCCTGGATTCCTGGATTCCACGATCCCGGAAGTGAACGCAACCTGGAGTCGGAGGAGACTCGAGCAGCCCTAGTAAAGGCCAGGTCCATCCGCAAGAAGACAGCGACCAAGGACCCCAACAAGGAACGGATCCAGGTGAGAAGGGGGGAACTCCTTGACACACAGTGAATAAGTAATTCAATGTTATCTCACCCATTGTTTTTCGGGTATGCTTTGTGCCACTGTGTTGCTAATTGTACGTTGCCTTCAAAATGGATCTTCTCCATTTAATTGTTCTGTCCTGGCCACAGCGGTAAGGAACAGCTTCCTTAGTTGGAGATGCTATTTATATCTGTTGACACAAATATATGTGCACTGTATAAGGAAATTGTGTCCATCCGGGTACAATTATCATTTATTTTACTGCAATAGCCATATCCTTGCCTAGCAGGTTGACACAGTGTGGCACTCTGAATGCGTATGCATCGTTGTTTACCTTGTAAGTGCATCCAATTTCCTCCATGCAGGCTTCACTACGCCAGTCCCCGAGTCAAATCCAAGGAAGCTCAGGGTGATATTTGCCTCAATTCGTAGTCCCCGTATGTGTGACCAAGTGGGCACTCGTTCCGTTTAATTCCCCTGAACTGTCTGTATCTTCAGACACTAAGAATGAACAGAAGGAAAACAAGGGAGAGGAAAAGGGGAGGGCCAGTCGGGGAACAAAAAGGCAAAAAGAAGTTAGTAAAAAGAAAGAGGAAAGATCAAATCAAGCGAGATGCAAAGGAACGCCATGTTTGTTGTTTTGTGCACAGTTTCCAAAACCTCGTTGCAAGTCCTCCTCCATTATTTTAAAGGAGATGGAGGACACCCCAGATGCCCGTCGGCCATCATCAGCCACGGGAGCAAGCCTCTCAGGG
Source organism: Ambystoma mexicanum (assembly GCF_040938575.1). Lineage (NCBI taxonomy): Eukaryota > Metazoa > Chordata > Amphibia > Caudata > Ambystomatidae > Ambystoma > Ambystoma mexicanum. Next base: position 807,905,458 of record NC_090932.1, read on the forward strand.
ACGGAGCAAACCGGTTTCTACCTCCCGGGGATGCCCGCCCATGCAGCAGCGACAGCACACCGTCGGAATCAAGGGGAACAACCGACGCAAGAACCCAAAAGGTCTCCCAGCGGCGCTGGGGACTCGCGCTCACTCACATTCCGAGCAGCATTTAAATTCACCGAAGTGCGGATCACGGGTGCCTTATCTCATGTGTTCAGTCTGCATCAGATCCTGCCATGCATGGTGTGTTCTACTCCAAGTACGCCGTCCATCAGCGGTGATTTTTTGGATACCGAGGCTTGAGCCTCATTACTCCATCTTCTCGGGTTGAGTGTGTAGTCGTGGGTTTGTATTCTTCTTGGTCTGTGTGGTCTTGTCACAGTAGGGCTGGTTTCACTGGGTCTTCGCAGTGATGGGCCGCGGGTAGCGGTCGAAGGGGTTTGCAGTGGTGGCAGTGAGTCTTCTGATCAGAGGGTTCGGGTTCTGATCCAGTTCTTGGCAGAAGTTCTTACTCAGCTTCGCTAGATGTTCATCCAACATCTCGATGTCCAGGTCTCTGTGAAGGTCTGCTATCCTTGTGAAGATTGGAGCTCCAGATGATATCCGCAGGGCCTTGTTCTGGACTATCTGAAGACTCTTCCGGTGTCGCTCATGGCAGGTCATCCATGCTGGTGAGGCATAAGTCAGGGTTGGTCTGATGATCGCCTTGTAGACGTTGATCTTTGTCCGGAGGGGCATGGACTTGCTCTTCAGGAGTGGGTACAGCGCTGCCATCTTTCCTGTTGCCTTCTGCTGAGTATTCTCGATGTGGCTTTCCCAGTTGAGTTTGCTGTCCAGGGTCACACCGAGGTAGCGGCTGCTGCTCTCCCATTTGATGGTCTGCCCGTTGAGGCTGATGTGTGGGTGCTCCTTGATCTTCTTTCTGGTGAACAGCGTTGCAGTTGTCTTGCTGGTGTTGAGTTCTATCCGCCAGTCGCTGTACCACTTTGCGATGGTATCCAATGAAGCTTGCAGGTTCTTCGCCACTTCCTTTTCGCTGAAAGACTGGGAGATTACTGCAACATCGTCTGCATACAGCGCCAGGTTCGTCTTGTGGAGATCTGTCGGGATGTCGTTGGTGAAGAGGTTGAACAGGAAGGGTCCGAGGTTCGATCCCTGTGGCACGCCTGCTCGGATGGGATGTGAAGAGGACATCTCAGACCGCATGGCGACATGGAAGGTGCGGCCTCCCAGGTAGCTTGCAATCGTCTTCACCAGGTAGTTCGGAAATCCCAGGCCAATCAGTACGCCGTGTTTGAGGATTGCAATATATGGCGGATGAGCGCCATTGCATGCATTCAAACTGAATACGCCCACACACGTCGATCGCACTTGGAGTTCCGGGGGTGGGATCAGTGTCTACATCCCGAGGGAGTTTCGTATTACGTATCCATGGATTAAAGAACAGTTACACCCAGAAACGGGCCGAATTTCTCAGCTGGTTGTAGCAGCGCACCTGTACTTAATACCATCCATAGTTGAACTGAGTGTTCCTAAGGGATTCCTGTAGAGACCAAACGGTCCCATCCAGAGTGTTAACCTTAATGTTAAACATGGCACATATATTGATGCTCCCTAATCACGATGTTAATGAATTGAACCATCAATCCCATATTCAAAGTGATGTGTGTGTCTTATGCGGCCAAATGCAGGTGCTGCCCCAAAAGCACTCTCAACCTGTCAGGTTCTGCCCCTTGTTCTCACATGTTTGTCCTTGGTAATCTTCTTCTTTGGAGGTCTTTCAGCATTCCGGGACGTCTGGGATTTATGCAGGTAAGGGCGGTGGTCTTCCGTATCCAGTGTGGGGACCGTAGGCAGTCTCGGGAGGAGACAGGAGTTCAGGATTCCGGGAAGGTAAGAATCAGGTAGTCTATGTCCGGGATGATGCGCGGAACCAGGAAGGGAGCAGCAGGGCCGGTCTTTGCATCAGGCAGTGCATGCGGCTGCCTGAGGTGCCAGGCTCTGGGGGTGGGGGGCGCCAGTCTGACTCCATAAACACCATTGTCATCATTTAAATTATTGTAAAAAAGTACATAAGGTACACAAAAACATGATGAAACCTATTAAATGATCAGACACTCCAATTCCTGCACTCATCACCGGTGTGTTCCAAGCCAGCCCGTCCTGGGGTCTTTGCAAGCCCTTGCTGGCAGGCCTTAAAACCAACATTTGTTGCTCATCAGTTGCCAGGCAGAGGCTTTGGTGATCACACGTGCGTCCTCCTCGGTGCATGTGCTGTACAGATTTGGAGCTCATTGACTGATTGGGCATGTAGGATACAGACGGCACTTGTGAAGTTGCGCCTCAGTGGTTAGTATATTGGGTATATGCAACTCACTGTGCCTGCGTGGGACACACGGTTCAGATGCAAAGAGGTGATGTGCCTTTGTTTGCATTATTGTAGCTCTGCATCTTGCTCTGTGAGGCCAATGCTGTATAGGTGGGTGTATAGGTGGGTGTGGGGCAGTGGGGCAGTGGTGCAATGACCATGCAGTACGGGTATAACACAGTAATGTAAGAGTCGCTCATATCATAGGCTGCATGTAAAATTAATGCAATTTTGAAACGCAAAGGCGTTACATTGTCACTGTAATGGAGTACTACAAAGCCCCTTCATTAAAAGAATAATGTACATTTTACTCACATACTAAGCAATACCGAAATATGCTACTTTTAAAATGATGGTCGCCACTTTAACACAGACATTAAAAGCTCTTTCTTAGCTTATTTTTAATATTAATATTGTTCAACCAATATAAACACTATAGAGGAACAAGCATTCGGAATGCTGTATTACACTGTAATACCACAAAGTAAGGTTGGGTTGCGGACTGCAGAAACAACAATCTATATTTAGAAGTCCACCATTTACGTTTCTGCCTCGCCATCCATGTTGTCACTGAAACAATGCGATCAACTTTAAAATTAGTGACTACCTGCAGGCTAAATGTGCCATGCAGAGAGGTGATACAGCACCCACATATGCTTATATGTTTTGTGGATCATCCTAGCTTCCCAAGCACTCTGCAATCTGTCACTAAGGTGCCCCCAGCCAGGCTTCTCCGTGATACTGGTGTTTGCTAAGAGACTGCACAGGGCACACACAGGCACAAAGCTGCACCCATCTTTGTGTTGAAACCGGTCACACACCGAGGCACACAGAGGCACTGGAGAAGCACCAGATCAGACACAAATGAGAGAGTGGGTATAGTTGGGGGGTGGGGCACAGGCACAGGTTAGACCACCCACCCATGTCCCCTCCCCCAACCACCCACCTTGAGTGAATCAAGCAGTGCCCAGGCAAATACCCCTGACCAGCTTCAGTGATACAGATCTAACACCGGGAATCTTAAGCAAAACACATCAAACCCCATGACTCCATCCCCTTATCTTAGTAAGACATTTCAGACTCCAGCGATCACCCCTCTTCCGTTCATCATGTTTGGTAAGGCGAACAAAGCCGTAGACGGACAGAACTGGACACGGACAATAAATGGTGCTGACAGCTGCACAGTTAACAAATGCCCGGCGATTACTAATGTAAAACTTTTCATTGTTAGCACATGCATTGATATGCATACATTTTTAGGCAAATGATATCAGAGAGGGGTTTGTACTTGCATGTCAGGGGAGTGATTGGAAGGGTAGAGGCAGGAGACTGTTCATTCTCACAGCAGTGCTTAAGTGTGTGGCTTCTCTGTGGTTTCAGACATGAAGGAAGCCAATGTGAGACCATTTATTTATTTAAATGTATTTATTTGTTTATATAGCGCCAGTAGCTCGCAAGCATCAGGGCGCTGACATGAAGACGTGAGGACAAAAACACATTAATCACAGGACAAGGCGCTCAGTAAGTCATTGGAGGTATCAGTTTCCTAGGACCGGTTTGTCATTTGAACAAATGTGTCTTGAGTTTTCTCCGGAAACTTGTGTATTTCTGTTATAGTCTTAAAGAGATTGGTAGGTTGTTCCACATCATGGCTGCTTTAATAAGGAAGGCTTTCCTGAGTCCGTTAACCTTTTTGAATCTAGCAATTTCGATTTCACCTTTTGAGTTCGATCTGAGTGCCCATTTTGGAACGTTCGTGAACAATTTGCTTTTCAGGTAGGACGGGGCAGTACCATGGGTGCATCTGTGTGTCAGTGTCATAGTCTTAAAAGCAATTCTTTCCTCAACGGCTAACCAGTGTATATTCCTTCTATCCTCGCTTTTGTGTGCCTTTTTGGACTTCTTTTTTATAATCCTTACTGCATTATTTTGGATAGTTTGAGATTTGCTGATATGACACTTATTTTCTCCCAGCATGAGGGCATTGCCGTAATCCAGCCTTGATGGGAGGGTGGCCCTGGCTATTGTTGAACAATTGTCTTCTCTCAGCTAGGGGCGGATTGATTTGAGGAGACGAAGGTGGTATGCGCATTTCTTATTTGCCTGTAACTGTGGCTCAATACCTATGGGTTGTATGTGCACTATAGAAATGAAATAAGTTAATAAATATGAAGCAAGTCAACAGATTGTAACATTGAACTGCTCTAGAAGAATCTCATTAGAATGTGTAAAGAAGTACACATTCTAATGAGACAAGTAAGTTTGCCCCCACACAAGTAAGTTTGCCCCTCCTCCATCGTCTCTGAGGTTAGCATCTTTACCAACATTTTGTGGGGGATGGGAGGGTGGCGGGCGCCAACCATGCTTCCTGTCTAGGGTACAATCTGGTCTAAGACCGGCCCTGGGGAACAGCACCGCTCGCAGGGGACAGGGAGCTTGAAGCAAGCATGGACGTAACGAGAGGTTTCCAGGAAGGATGGAAGAGCGGCCTCAGGCGGAGGCGAAGGCCGCGCTAGCACTTCTAGAAGGAAGAGGAAGGGAAGGATATCGGGAGGTAGATTCTCTGAGAAGGAAGGAAACAACAAGCACACTAGCCGCGAACTCGAAAAGGGAGCGGTGAGACGCGCAGCGCCGCAGGGGCGTGCCCGTTTTCAAGGAAGCCAGAGTTCCTGCATAAACTCTGAACCGCTACGTGTCTGAGCCGGTGGCCATGTTGGGATGATAGCGGCTCCAATGTTGCGGTACACCATGGACCAGGAAGTCCAAAAGGGCCATAAACGGCAAATCATGACACAACCAATAGGTAATGTATTTATATTGAAACAATGATCATCAGGTATGTGTTTATAGGAAGTGGCAGTTCTTAATGTATCTGATCAAGGTGACTAATGTATGTACACCAATTTAGCAAGCCAAATATATATTCCATTATCGTTGCATTAAGAATGACGATTGAATATCCTTGTTGAGGCCAGTTTCATGGGCACTGAGTCTGTAAATCCATTGTTGCTCTAATTTCGTTAGCCTATATTGCATTGAATAATGACTACTGTCCGGGGACAATTGATCTATTATTCTCCATTGTATCTCCTCCTCCGTGTGATTTTCTGCTGTGTAGTGTTGGACCAAGGGCGCAGCCCTGCATTTTGTGCGAATGTGTGACCTATGCTCACTGATCCGAGTCAATGCCTTCCTCGTTGTCATATCTACATATAGTAGGTTGCAAGGACACCATATAGCATAGATGACATTGCTAGATGAACAGTTTGTGAATTGTTGAAGTTGCCAATTAAATGTGCCATGTTTGAACATAGTAGTTTTTGAAGTCAGATGGCAAACACTGCACTTGCCACATGGGTAGTGGCCCATAATCTGTTCTATACTGTGGCTCCAGGCAGCTCTCAAGCTGTTGTGTGTGAAATTAGTCCCAATGGTTTGCAACCTGGAATGCACCAAATGGTCTCGAAGATTCCTCGACCTTTTTAATGCAAACAGAGGTAATCCACTGGTGCAGCCTGTACTTGTGACTAAATTCCAATGTTTCTTGATTAGCTTTTTAATCTGTACTGTTTGTGGTGAAAAAGTCGTTACACATACCAAACGGTCGGTGTCGGTTTTCTTCTCTCTTGGACTCAAAAGGCGTTCCCTCAGTGTCCAACGTGCCCATTTTGCCAATCTCTTGATTGGTTTGCGTGGATATCCCCTCTTCAGGCGTCTCATAGCCAAAAGGTCTGCATGTAATTCATAGTCAGCCAAGGTGGTACAATTCCGTAGAAGCCGGAGGAATTGGCCGTATCATAAGTTATCCTTTTGGGAATGCGGATGTTGACTGGAATATTCAAGCAAACTATTCCAGTCGGTGTCCTTTCTATATAACGAGGTAAATAAAGTCTTGTTTTTGAGCAATGATCAAATCCAAGAATGGTAACTGTACTGGATCCCAATGGCCTGTAAAGGTAAGATTAGGTTTACACTCATTAAGCCAAGATATAAAGGCCTTCAATTGTTCTTCAACGCCTGTCCAAATGAAAAATATATCGTCGATATATTGTTTCCAATGGGACACATGTTCGCCAAATGGGTTGTTATTATATGCAAACAGGTCTTCAAATAGTGCCATATATATGCTGGCCAGACTTGGGGCGAACGCTGCACCCATGGCAGTGCCATGTTTCTGAATGTAGATGTCATCTAAAAATTGAAAGAAGTTATTGCATAGGGCAATCTCTAATAGATTTAATACAAAGTGTGTTGGTATCCCGTGTGGTCTAGGTCGTCCATTCAACCTCTGCTCGATACTTGCTAGAGCCTCATCCTGGGGGATATTTGTGTACAAAGCGGTAATATCTAATGTTACCAACAAATGTTTATTTCCGTCCATAATGAGTCCCTCGTAGTGGTTGATAGTGGCCATAGTGTCTTTTAGAAAAGATGGAGAATCTTCCGCCAATGCATGAATAACTTTTTCAATATATTTCCCCACCGGTTCCAGGACAGAACCACACAAGGAAATAATTGGTCTACCCGGAGGGTCAACGCTATCTTTGTGCACTTTGGGCAGTGCATATATGGTAGGTATGCGGCACTCTCTAGGGGTTAGAAAGCATGCCTCTTCGGGTGTAAGAAAACCGTCCTCTATCCCTTGCGTGCACAGATTTTGTAGGGTGCCCATAAATTTGCCAGTGGGATCAACAGATATCTTTTCATAGTGGTTAATGTTGCTGATTAAAGCATACACCATCCTCTCGTATCCAAGTCTATCCATCACAACTACCCCTACCCCTTTGTCGGCGGATTTGATCACTATATTTTTGTTCCCAGCCAAGGATTTCAAGGCCTGTTTTTCCTCCCATGACAGATTCTGTTTATGTTGAAGACTGTGAGATTGGTTCATAATTTCCGGTAAAGCCTTCAACACCATCCTCTCAAAGGTGACAATTTCTGCCGGTATTTTGTTGGTATTTGGAGTAAAAGAGGACTTGGTTCTAAGACCTGTTAGAGATTCATCAGGTCTATCTGATTTTTCCATGAAGAACGCTCTAAGCCTAATGGTCCTAAACAACCTCCTGAGTTCGATCTCTAAGTTGTTAATGGAGTTATCGGCTGATGGTACAAAGCTTAGTCCTTTCTTCAGGACACCTTCCTCAATGGGGGTCAAGTGGTGAGTGGATAAATTGAATACTGCTGTTACGTTTTGTATTACCGGGGGTACCCTCGTTGTCTCGTGTGGAATGTCTCTTGTTGTCCCAATGGTGGGCCGTTGCCTCTGGAAGGCCGTCTGCCTCTTGGACCGCCCCGGCCTAAAAAAATCTGGCCTCTGTTGTTAATGTTTTGCCCATGTATGGGATTGCTTGGGTCACTCCCAGAGAAGCTTGTGTCGGAAAACCACCGTTTGTTATTATTTGGCCTGCCCTGGAATCGATGATTCCAACTAGGTGCTTTATAATCTTTAGCTAGATATGGGTTTATCTTTTCTTTGGAAAAGGCCGCAATATCTGTTTTTAATTTGTTACATTTTTTCAACAAATTGAATTTCTTGAATTCATCCCACTCTAAATTAATGGCACTATATATATCCAGCCTAGATACCAAGGCTGTGTTTTTCTCCCCCGCACCTAGAATCTAGATACCATTTCTAACATTTCTAACAATTTACCTAGTTCCCACTAAATTTTATTTACCTTGGTGTGCAAGTGTGTTCGCCTGTGTGTGTTATTAGAAAGAAGCAGTAGGGAGTCGGGGATATGAGGTGGCAAACAGAATTAAAATCCGACTTTCCCTCACAAAATAAGAGGCAAAACCCTTTGCAATTGCCTAAAATGACACTCAAATTTTGACAAACAATTAATTATTTGTGTGGTTAAATAATGAGGTACATATGGTTTATCATAGTCTCAGGGATGCAATATCACTAGCAACTATAAGGCAAGGTATCAAGAAAGGCATACAGTTCAAACGCAATTTAAAAGTGAGAACCCAAGTGCAGTCAAAATCACACGTTTAAAAGTTGCATTTTCACCCTTTCTCAGTTTTAAATGTCAAAACATGTTTTTTTTAAACAGGTGAAATACACAGAATCGGAATGCGGTTTCAGGGTGGGGAATAGATGCACGTCACGGGAACAATATAGAAGTGAAAGAGTGACTATAACTAAATAATTGGATGAGATTTTCAAGGTGAAAGAAATTCGGTTTTTGGTCAAATAAAGCAGTTACACAAAGAAAATCGGTTTGGAAAGAAAGGCAGGTTTTACTTAAACTAGATTATCAAGACTATATTGTTAAAGAAAGACACAGTACGCTCCAAGGTTGATTTGCGACGTCAACCTTTTCACCCCACTTTCAACTTTATGTGGGAATTAATTTGATTATTCAAAATATGACTAAGTGTTAGGCCAAGGACTAAATCAGAAGTGGTGGCTTGACACGTCGTGAAGCAATATTGGCCCTCATTACGACCCTGGCGGAATTCGGAAAACGATGGCGGAAATGCAATACCGCCATCGAATAGCGCTCGGTGCGACTATGACCCGTCACCGCAAAGTACGAAGCCATTAGCGACACCGTAGTGAACGCCAACGCTAACTGCACCAAGCACGCGCGCGCGCGCCATGCCAAACCGTAAACACCACCATGGCGCAAGGGTACGCTAATTCCGACCCTAGCGGACATGTACCTAACGCCATCAAGCATGGCGGAATGTACCATTCCGCCATGGTGAGAAGTACGGCATCGCGAATCAACCGTAAACGGCCCCACTGAGTGCCTGTACACCGCTCCCTGCCCACAAAGTACAACTCCCCGTAGGTGCAATGAAGTCACAATGCAACCAGTGAAATGTACAAGTCACCCATGCATGCCAACGAACAAAAGAAACACAAGAGGGGCCAATGGGAGCTGCAGGGCACAGATGGCACGAATACAGAAGCCAATCCAATGGACATGACCACAGTCCCCCCCCCCCGAAACGCACGCAAACACACCAGCAATATTCCGAAAATCACATCATGCCACCAGTCCACCTGGCTGACCGGCATCTGTTACACAAAACCCAATCCCCCACCCCTGAGCATGACAACATTCAAACAGTCATATTGGCAGCCCCCATCCCTGACCTCACTGGGCTACGTAGGCAAACGCGCCCAGTACAGTACCACGCAACTAAACTCCGAAGCTGGAACCCAATGCAGATCTCCTCACAATACATCGCTCCCCAAATAGGAATATGCCACATCACTTGCAAAGAAGAACGCTACACGGGCCAAATCAGAATAGAAATTTAATGCACAACAAAATCACCAAGCCCATACAGCCATTAGGCCATGAACTCCAAAACACATTTCACCATTGTGGGCTGCATCCGCAAGAAATGACCAGCCACTACTCGTGTGACGCCCTGTTCCATCATGGTACACAGAGCCACATTCACGTACGAAAAGGCAACATGGAAGCGCACAGAACCGCAGGGCCGTCCCAATGGGGAGGCACTAGTCCAGCTGAAAGGCCGAAATGTTGCTCCGAGCCACCAGTACTGCGTAAGGGCATGTGACCCATTGGCGATCGTCCCATAAGATCGTAATGCTGCTCCACTGATTAACACGAAGCAGCAGGTGTCGGGAGTAAAAGCCATCTGCAGGAGTGGCATACAGATGGCAGTGGCAAAAGGGGAGGAGATACCTGTCAAGCAAAAGAAAAGAAAAAGAACAGAATGGCCATCAGAACTACATTCGAACAACTCACTTCAATGATCACACTAAATCCACAGCCATATGCATGCTAGCCCACTCCAAAGGATCATCACCACCCAAAAACCACTTGCGACTCATAACTATCTATATCGAGGTGTAAACACCATCACAAACGAGTGTACCTGTGCATGCGTCTGTGAAAACAGAATCCATCTGATGGGATTGGTAACGTGCATGGACACAAGTGTCTGAGGGCGCGTCGAGACAGGGAGGGCTCAACAAGGCCAGATAGACGATGGTCCCACTATGGCAGCCCTGCATCACATAGCGCAGGGGAGGCGGATAGATTCCAAGAAGCCCTGTACATGGCAAACTCTGTATCAAATCACCTGCCCATGCATCCATTCATCATTCCCTCATCCCGGGATTAAAACGCCTGAATATTTACTCACATAACATTAGAAATATCCATTGAGTCTGTGCGTTATGCAGCCTGCAAAATCCACAGTGCCCCAGCCCGTAATTCCAGTGTAGTGAAGTAACATGTATATGGGAACGTCCGGCCTCATCGCCCACGTCGCTATTGCGCATCCCAAACCATTCATATCAATCATTGCATCCTCGCCATGGCCCCTGTCTCAAGGACATTGAACAATAGAACGTTATATTTGCAGTCAGACCTGTGGGCATTTCCTCGCCGCTAGCTGAAAACCGAAAGCGCCGCCCTTCGAATTCCTCATTTGCAACATCACGTCGAAGAGGCATCTGTGGCCGTTTGAAATCACAAATTAATCCATCTAGTGCGGCTGTGTGTGAAAATGGCAACTGCCTTCACCCACAAATGGGACGCCCCGCCCGTCGTTGCAACTCGGTACAGTGATGCATGAGGGCCCACCGTTACTCGAGTACTACGTACCACTGACCCTTCACAAGTCTGTTCGCGACTGCACAGATAGTATGTGAAACAATGGGACCACAGCAGAATGAACATATCAACCAATGTTACACGGCCATCGGGTACAAATACATGATTGCAATAGCAAGATGCCATTCCTCGAATTGCAGCGTTGTGTGCGGGACGTGCTCGGCCAAAGGGGAGAGCAGTTTGCACAGGTGGAATGAATCACCACAGGTGGAGGCCATACAGCCTGAAAACACATAAATTGCACACCCAGTCTCCTCCCACAACCACACCCACTCCGAAATGCTACCGGCAGGAATCGCGATGTTGGCCCTGGGGGACCTGATAGCACTGCAAGTACTCCAACTCCAAGAAGAAGACGAACACCAACTACAACCGGCCGCACGGAGGAGACGCAGGAGGAGGAGGAGGAGGCCAAGGCAGGGCCAGCAAGGGCCGCCAGCACAGCCACTACCACCACGCAGGCAGCCCGCAATCCCACGCCTCCGAGCACATCCGTTCAACCTCACTGATGAGCAGATCCACACCCTCTACCGTCTGGACCGGGACACCATAACCGCCATTGTGGACATGACACAGGCTGACCTTGTCAGCATGATAGATAGCCCAACCGCCATCCCACCCCTACTGAAGGTGGTGTCTGTACTACACTTCCTGGCCACAGGCACCTACCAGCACACAGTCGGACAGTTGCATGGCATTTCCCAGCCACTGTTCTCACGGACACTATTGCAAGTGCTCGATGCCCTCCTGCAGCACGCAGACGACTACATCTCTCTACCACGCTCGGAGCAGGAAATTACCAACACAAAAGTGGGATTCCATGCACTTGCCGGCATACCGGGTTGCATTGGTGCCATCGACTGCACCCATGTGGAATTGGTCGTCCCACATGCCATGGAGGCCCAGTACCGCAACCGAAAACAATTTCATTCCCTGAATGTACAAATGGTGTGTGACTCCAACAGGATCATTACACATTGTTGTGCCCGATTCCCTGGATCAACCCATGATTCTATGGTCTTGAGGAACTCTACAATACCACGCTACATGGAGCGACACGCAGGGAACAGATCCTGGCTACTCGGTGAGTCTCATTACATGCATGATAATGTGGGGTATGTGATTCGGCAATGACCTGGCAGGAAGGGGGGGGGGTGTGCGTACGTAGCAATGGCATTCCACATCATACGTTTATCGTCCACATACAGGTGATGCTGGATATCCACTGAAGAGATGGCTCCTCACACCAGTCCGGAACCCACGGGACCAGCATGAGGAGGACTACAACCATGCCCACTCACGTACCCGTGTAGTCATTGAACAGGCATTCGGCCTACTGAAGGGTCGTTTCCGCTGCCTCAGCAGGTCTGGCGGGGCACTCCTGTACCGCCAAGTGAAGGTTGCAAAGATGGTCATGGCATGTGTCATGCTCCACAACATGTGCGTACGTAGAAATGTGCCCATGCCCCCTGACGCAGAACTGCAAGCACCTGATGATGGTCATGATGAGGGTGGGGATGTGGCAGCACCTCAAGGAGTCTGCGAGGCACCGGAGGGCCGTGACATTCGTCAGCATCTCATAGATGCATGCTTCTAGCACTCACGCCTGGTGGCTGATACATGGACACGGGACTCGTGGCACTGTGTGTGTCTGGGACATGCACAATATGGACTGTACGCCTATGATGGCCTAGTACACAAAGATCAATGTCCACACATCTCATTGGTTGATCGTGCACTGTTTATGGCATATGTGATATCATGTTGAACACCCTATCGACCCGCCACCCAAGTGAGCCCAACACACCCCCTCCACCCTCCTACCTCCCCCCCGAACACCAGTGTCCAAAGATGCTCATTGTCAGTGGGCAGTCGCTATTGCAAGCCCCCTCTGCGGGTGTCAGGGGCACCCCTGCCTGTGGAGCGCAGGTTCCTCCCAGATCTACGTTGGGGGCTGCCCTGGACGGAACTTGCAACGGATGATGTCTCTGCCTGCTCACGTCCATGCATGTCCCTGAGGGTTTGCGAGAGCTCAGTGAGCACACGGCGCACTGCGGCAAGTTCGGCACATACGTCTTTGGACGTCGCATGCAGTTCCCCCCTCAGGCTCTCGGTGCTTCTCTCCATTTGTGCCCTTAGTGTCTCTGTACCTCTCTCCATTTCTGCCCTAAGTGTCTCAGTTGATGTTTCTATGTCTGCCTTAGTGCCCCCACATTCATCGGCATGGTCCTTGAGGAGCGTGGCCAGTTGCTGCTGTTGCACGATTAACTGGTCGAGGGACTGTTGCCTCTGCTGGGCCATGGCCATTTGCGGGGGTGTCACAGTGGGGCTGTGGACCTCATGTTGCCTTGCCACAGGGCTTGTGGGGGATGGCCAGTCGTCGTCTTGTGGGTGCCCCTGCGTGGCATCCTCATGTTGTACGGGATGGGACAGACAGGGGGATTGGGACAGGTCATGGATGGATCTGACTTCGACATCCCCGTCTTCTGTGTCGGAGCATGCTGCCATCAATGGGGTGTCACCTATGGTGCTGCTGCCACCAGAGGCAGTGCCTTCTGTGGCATCCGTTGGGGGGACCTGTGGTGGTGGTGTTGTGGGCATGCTGGCTGCTGGGGTGCCTGTTGATGTTCCCTCCTCTGTGCTGCCACCTGATTTGTGCTGCTGCCGTGTCTTGATGCGTGCAGCTGAGGTGGAGGGTCTTTGGCCGTTGGTCTTGGCCCTCTTTGCAGGTGTGCTGGTAGGGGTGTCCTGATGCTCGTCGTTTGGATCGGACCCTGTGGTGGAGTAAAGGAGGGCGAGGGTTATTGATGGGTCTGTGGGAATTGGAATGGCATTGTATCACATGCATTGGGGTGGTACCTGAGGGTGATTTGGGTCGGGGCCTTGGAGGTGCTTTCATTTGTGTGTGGAGTGAGGGTGCAGTTGTTTTGCAGCCTGCAGTTAGGGTGTGCCTGCTGCACGTGTAGTGCGTGTTTTAGGGGTTTTTAATTAATTATGTATTTATTGTGGGTTTTAACGTGCGCTATCAGGCCGATGTGTGTGGACGTTCTCCTGGACATGTGTTTCTGTTGCACTATGGGGACACATGGTACTTCACATGAATGGACTTTGTGGATTTGGCATTGTTTTATCTGGCCCACCTACCTGAATCTTCGGATGTCTGCACTCCTTTCTCCATCCCTCCGACTCCCTCTATGCTCTCCATTCCGATGGTGGAGGCACAGATTTCTTCCCAGGGGGTCAACTTGATGGGTGATTCAGGACCTCCCCCAGTGGCTGTGGCAATGTTGCGGTTGGCAGAGAGTATGCTGCGGACGCGTATCCGCAGGTCGTCCCATCGCTTTCGGCATTGCTGTGGGTTGCGGGGTGCGGTCCCCACCGCACTTACCCGCTGTGCCACCAGAGCCCATATGGCCTTCTTGTTTGCAAGTGCCGTCCTGGTCATTTGCGTGGAGAAGACGACGGCTGCATTCTCCTGGAGGGTCTCTGTTAGCACGGTGAGTTCCTCACGGGAGAAGTGGACCTGCCGCTTGCGGTCGCACGCTTTCTTCGCTACTTTTCCCATTTTTCGTGGTTTCGCTAGGGTGGATGACGGGTTGGGGTGTGTCTCAGGGTAGTGTTTTTGGTGGTTGTGTGGTTTTAGTGGTTTTATAGGTGTACGGCGGGATGTTTCCCGTTCCGGGCCCATGTTTTTACTTCCGTTTCCGTATATTTCCGGTCACCGTACTTTCCGGTAGGCGCACACTGCGGTGTCCGCTGTGATGGGTGGCGGTATTGCACCTAGGGCGCCGTACGGCGGCGGTGTGGGCCGTTTTGGGGTCATTTCCGCCATCGCGGACTTTGCACTTCCGCCATGCCGTGGTGCTCGTGCCCGATGGGTCGGAATGGGCCGCACTTTGCTCCTTCGTGCAATGGCGGAAACGCTATTTACGCTGTGGCGGTCCGGTCAGTCACTTTCCGCCAGGGTCGTAATGAGGGCCATTGTCTTTCTGACAATATAAACCTCGAGAGTACAAAAGGACAGATTGAGGTGAGTATTGCCCGAAAATGAGTTACAAAATGGTACACAGCTGGCTGCAAAAGAAAGCAAGGGATTAGTATAATGTCAGTAGATAGAATCAAGGACTTAAACAGGAATATGACACAGTACTCACTATAAGGTTGTAGCTTTGTCTTATGTTTCCAGCAAGGATGTGATGGGTAACTTTGGGAAACAGAACAGTCTATTACATAGGCAATAGGTCTAATAACACGAACATAAAGGTCTACGTGCACTCTGCTTATCAATAGTAAAGTTGTCAGGAATTGAGAAGTGTCCCACGTAGAAATAGCAGAAGCAGAAGAAGGAGAAGTGTCCCACGTAGAAACAGTAGAAGCAGAAGAAAGTTCAAGGATAATAGTAGCACCCTATTCCCGCCAGCACGAGGATGAATCAAAAGTACTTAATCCTTGCACCGATGCGCCAATGTCCCACACTGTCCGTAAAATCCCAATGCCGATGTGTAGAATCCCAAGCACCAGAGAAGTGAAGAGGCGGGTGAGTATGAAAGAGGTATCCGAAAGGAGATTCCGATGCAGTCCAGTAAACGTTCCGAATTCAGCAGCAGACGAGAGCAGAAGTACCAAGGAGAACCGTAGCAGTCCAGTAAACGTTCCGAGTCACTACCATAAACAAACGTGGAGCCAAATCTGCAAACAAGACAGGAAATCCAATATACAAGCCAAGGAGTCAAGGAACCATAAAACGAGAGTTCAAAACGTAATGCAGTTTACAGAAAACAAATTCAGAAGCAGCGCCGTGCAGGATGGGTGGAGCTTATATCATGAACAGCTGGCAGCACGCATGACGCGTCGCCGTAATCCAGGAGGTATATGTCTGTGCATTGGTAAAAAGCGTTTCCATGACAACCCATAGCATTCTCTGAAAGAACGAGCACGCGTAGACGAAGCCTTAACCTGCGGCTTTTGTAAGCGCTGTTTAACTCCAGAAGATCAGGACAAGATAGCAGAGTTACCGGAGGCATGGGGCTGTTTACCTCCATATGCTGAATGTCCAACACTTGGGAGAAAAGATTTGAAGCCATAGTAGGACCTCTGAGACAGAACCTGACAGTTTCCTCCCCCAAAGACCCCTCCCCGGCACGGGAAGCAAGAAACCGGGACAAAGCAACTGGAGCATGTATATTCGATTCAGGCTCCCAGGTACGATCCTCAGGACCATAACCTTTCCAATCAACAAGGAAATGGCGAACCCAACGCACCATCTTAGTGTCAAGAATATCCGCCACCTCATACTCCTCAACCCCTTGGACTAGAACAGGAGCTGGGCGAGCAGCAAGATGTGTCCCCGTAGGGGATGGTTTCAAAAGAGAAATGTGAAAAACCGGTTGTATTTTCCACTGGGAGGGCAACTCCAAACACACCACCAGAGGATTGAGGACCTCCTTAACAGGAAACGCCCCACAAAACAAGGTGACAAACACCTGCAACCTGGAATGCAGAGATTTTTAGACACCAGCCATACCAGCATGCCAGGCTGTTATACAGGTGCAGAGACACTGGCCCTCATTACGACCCTGGCGGAATTCGGAAAACGATGGCGGAAATGCAATACCGCCATCGAATAGCGCTCGGTGCGACTATGACCCGTCACCGCAAAGTACGAAGCCATTAGCGACACCGTAGTGAACGCCAACGCTAACTGCACCAAGCACGCGCGCGCGCGCCATGCCAAACCGCAAACACCACCATGGCGCAAGGGTACGCCAATTCCGACCCTAGCGGACATGTACCTAACGCCATCAAGCATGGCGGAATGTACCATTCCGCCATGGTGAGAAGTACGGCATCGCGAATCAACCGTAAACGGCCCCACTGAGTGCCTGTACACCGCTCCCTGCCCACAAAGTACAACTCCCCGTAGGTGCAATGAAGTCACAATGCAACCAGTGAAATGTACAAGTCACCCATGCATGCCAACGAACAAAAGAAACACAAGAGGGGCCAATGGGAGCTGCAGGGCACAGATGGCACGAATACAGAAGCCATCCCAATGGACATGACCACAGTCCCCCACCAAGAAACGCACGCAAACACAGGCACCTGTGACCAGCAATATTCCGAGAATCACATCATTCCACCAGTCCACCTGGCTGACCGGCATCTGTTACACAAAACCCAATCCCCCGCCCCTGAGCATGACAACATTCAAACTGTCATATTGGCAGCCCCCATCCCTGACCACACGGGCTTCGTAGGCAAACGCGCCCAGTACAGTACCACGCAACTAAACTCCGAAGCTGGAACCCAATGCAGATCTCCTCACAATACATCGCCCCCCAAATAGGCACATGCCACATCACTTGCAAAGAAAAACGCTACACGGGCCAAATCAGAATAGTAATTTAATGCACATCAAAATCACCAAGCCCATACAGCCATCAGGCCATGAACTCCAAAACACTTTTCACCATTGTGGGCTGCATCCGCAAGAAATGACCAGCCACTACTTGTGTGACGCCCTGTTCCATTATGGTACACAGAGCCACATTCACGTACGAAAAGGCAACATGGAAGCGCACAGAACCGCAGGGCCGTCCCAATGGGGAGGCACTAGTCCAGCTGAAAGGCCGAAATGTTGCTCCGAGCCACCAGTACTGCGTAAGGGCATGTGGCCCATTGGCGATCGTCCCATAAGATCGTAATGCTGCTCCACTGATTAACACGAAGCAGCAGGTGTCGGGAGTAAAAGCCATCTGCAGGAGTGGCATACAGATGGCAGTGGCAAAAGGGGAGGAGATACCTGTCAACCAAAAGAAAAGAAAAAGAACAGAATGGCCATCAGAACTACATTCCAACAACTCACTCCAATGATCACACTAAATCCACAGCCATATGCATGCTAGCCCACTCCAAAGGATCATCACCACCCCAAAACCACTTGCGACTCATAACCATCTATATCGAGGTGCAAACACCATCACGAACGAGTGTACCTGTGCATGCGTCTGTCAAAACAGAATCCATCAGATGGGAATGTTAACGTGCATGGACACAAGTGTCTGAGGGCGAGTCGAGACAGGGAGGGCTCAACAAGGCCAGATAGACGATGGTCCCACTATGGCAGCCCTGCATCACATAGCGTAGGGGAGGCGGATAGATCCCAAGAAGCCCTGTACATGGCAAACTCTGTATCAAATCACCTGCCCATGCATCCATTCATCATTCCCTCATCCCGGGATTAAAACGCCTGAATATTTACTCACATAACATTAGAAATATCCATTGAGTCTGTGCGTTATGCAGCCTGCAAAATCCACAGTGCCCCAGCCCGGAATTACAGTGTAGTGAAGTAACATGTATTTGGGAACGTCCGGCCTCACCGCCCACGTCGCAATTGCGCATCCCAAACTATTCATATCAATCATTGCATCCTCGCCATGGCCCCTGTCTCAAGGACATAGAACAATAGTACGTTATATTTGCAGTCAGACCTGTGGGCATTTCCTCGCCGCTAGCTGAAAACCGAAAGCGCCGCCCTTCGAATTCCTCATTTGCAACATCACGTCGAAGAGGCATCTGTGGCCGTTTGAAATCACTAATTATTCCATCGAGTGCGGCTGTGTGTGAAAATGGCAACTGCCTTCACCCACAAATGGGACGCCCCGCCCGTCGTTGCAACTCGGTACAGTGATGCATGAGGGCCCACCGTTACTCGAGTACTACGTTCCACTGACCCTTCACAAGTCTGTTCGCGACTGCACAGATAGTATGTGAAACAATGGGACCACAGCAGGATGAACATATCTAACAATCTTACACGGCCATCGGGTACAAATACATGATTGCAATAGCAAGATGCCATTCCCCGAATTGCAGCGTTGTGCGCGGGACGTGCCCGGCCAAAGGGGAGAGCAGTTTGCACAGGTGGAATGAATCACCACAGGTGGAGGCCATACAGCCTGAAAACACATAAATTGCACAGCCAGTCTCCTCCCACAACCACACCGAAATGCTACCGGCAGGACTCGCGATGTTGGCCCTGGGGGACCTGATAGCACTGCAAGTACTCCAACTCCAAGAAGAAGACGAACACCAACTACAACCGGCCGCACGGAGGAGACGCAGGAGGAGGAGGAGGGCAAGGCAGGGCCAGCAAGGGCCGCCAGCACAGCCACTACCACCACGCAGGAAGCCCGCAATCCCACGCCTCCGAGCACATCCGTTCAACCTCACTGATGAGCAGATCCACACCCTCTACCGTTTGGACCGGGACACCATAACCGCCATTGTGGACATGACACAGGCTGACCTTGTCAGCATGATAGATAGCCCAACCGCCATCCCACCCCTACTGAAGGTGGTGTCTGTACTCCACTTCCTGGCCACAGGCACCTACCAGCACACAGTCGGACAGTTGCATGGCATTTCTCAGCCACTGTTCTCACGGACACTATTTCAAGTGTTCGATGCCCTCCTGCAGCACGCAGACGACTACATCTCTCTACCACGCTCGGAGCAGGAAATTACCAACACAAAGGTGGGATTCCATGCACTTGCCGGCATACCGGGTTGCATTGGTGCCATCGACTGCACCCATGTGGAATTGGTCGTCCCACATGCCATGGAGGCCCAGTACCGCAACCGAAAACAATTTCATTCCCTGAATGTACAAATGGTGTGTGACTCCAACAGGATCATTACACATTGTTGTGCCCGATTCCCTGGATCAACCCATGATTCTATGGTCTTGAGGAACTCTACAATACCACGCTACATGGAGCGACACGCAGGGAACAGATCCTGGCTACTCGGTGAGTCTCATTACATGCATGATGACGTGGGGTATGTGATTTGGCAATGACCTGGCAGGAAGGGGGCGGGGGGTGTGCGTACGTAGCAATGGCATTCCACATCATACGTTTCTCGTCCACATACAGGTGATGCTGGATATCCACTGAAGAGATGGCTCCTCACACCAGTCCGGAACCCACGGGACCAGCATGAGGAGGACTACAACCATGCCCACTCACGTACCCGTGTAGTCATTGAACAGGCATTCGGCCTACTGAAGGGTCGTTTCCGCTGCCTCAGCAGGTCTGGCGGGGCACTCCTGTACCGCCATGTGAAGGTTGCAAAGATGGTCATGGCATGTGTCATGCTCCACAACATGTGCGTACGTAGAAATGTGCCCATGCCCCCTGATGCAGAACTGCAAGCACCTGATGATGGTCATGATGAGGGTGGGGATGTGGCAGCACCTCATGGAGTCTGCGAGGCACCGGAGGCCCGTGACATTCGTCAGCATCTCATTGATGTATGCTTCTAGCACTCACGCCTGGTGGCTGATACATGGACACGGGACTCGTGGCACTGTGTGTGTCTGGGACATGCACAATATGGACTGTACGCCTATGATGGCCTAGTACACAAAGATCAATGTCCACACATCTCATTGGTTGATCGTGCACTGTTTATGGCATATGTGATATCATGTTAAACACCCTATCGACCCGCCACCCAAGTGAGCCCAACACACCCCCTCCACCCTCCTACCTCCCCCCCGAACACCAGTGTCCAAAGATGCTCATTGTCAGTGGGCTGTCGCTATTGCAAGCCCCCTCTGCGGGTATCAGGGGCACCCCTGCCTGTGGAGCGCAGGTTCCTCCCAGATCTACGTTGGGGGCTGCCCTGGACGGAACTTGCAACGGATGATGTGTCTGCCTGCTCACGTCCATGCATGTCCCTAAGGGTTTGCGAGAGCTCAGTGAGCACATGGCGCACTGCGGCAAGTTCGGCACATACGTCTTTGGACGTCGCATGCAGTTCCCCCCTCAGGCTCTCGGTGCTTCTCTCCATTTGGACTCTCAGGCTCTCGGTGCTACTCTCCATTTGGACTCTCAGGCTCTCGGTGCTACTCTCCATTTGTGCCCTTAGCGTCTCTGTACCTCTCTCCATTTCTGCCCTAAGTGTCTCAGTTGATGTTTCTATGTCTGCCTTAGTGCCCCCACATTCATCGGCATGGTCCTTGAGGAGCGTGGCCAGTTGCTGCTGTTGCACGATTAACTGGTCGAGGGACTGTTGCCTCTGCTGGGCCATGGCCATTTGCGGGGGTGTCACAGAGGGGCTGTTGTCCTCATGTTGCCTTGCCACAGGGCTTGTGGGGGATGGCCAGTCGTCGTCTTGTGGGTGCCCCTGCGTGGTATCCTCATGTTGTACGGGATGGGACAGACAGGGGGATTGGGACAGGTCATGGATGGATCTGACTTCGACATCCCCGTTTTCTGTGTCGGAGCATGCTGCCATCAATGGGGTGTCACCTATGGTGCTGCTGCCACCAGAGGCAGTGCCTTCTGTGGCATCCATTGGGGGGACCTGTGGTGGTGGTGTTGTGGGCATGCTGGCTGCTGGGGTGCCTGTTGATGTTCCCTCCTCTGTGCTGCCACATGATTTGTGCTGCTGCCGTGTCTTGATGCGTGCAGCTGAGGTGGAGGGTCTCTGGCCGTTGGTCTTGGCCCTCTTTGCAGGTGTGCTGGTAGGGGTGTCCTGTAGCTCGTCGTTTGGATCGGACCCTGTGGTGGAGTAAAGGAGGGCGAGGGTTATTGATGGGTCTGTGGGAATTGGAATGGCATTGTATCACATGCATTGGGGTGGTACCTGAGGGTGATTTGGGTCGGGGCCTTGGAGGTGCTTTCATTTGTGTGTGGAGTGAGGGTGCAGTTGTTTGGCAGCCTGCAGTTAGGGTGTGCCTGCTGCACGTGTAGTGCGTGTTTTAGGGGTTTTTAATTATTTATGTATTTATTGTGGGTTTTAACGTGCGCTATCAGGCCGATGTGTGTGGACGTTCTCCTGGACATGTGTTTCTGTTGCACTATGTGGACGCATGGTACTTCACATGGATGGACTGTGTGGATTTGGCATTGTTTTATTTGGGCCACCTACCTGATTCTTCGGATGTCTGCACTCCTTTCTCCATCCCTCCGACTCCCTCTATGCTCTCCATTCCGATGGTGGAGGCACATATTTCTTCCCAGGGGGTCAACTTGATGGGTGATTCAGGACCTCCCCCGGTGGCTGTGGCAATGTTGCGGTTGGCAGAGAGTATGCTGCGGACGCGTATCCGCAGGTCGTCCCATCGCTTGCGGCATTGCTGTGGGGTGCGGGGTGCGGTCCCCACCGCACTTACCCGCTGTGCCACCAGAGCCCATATGGCCTTCTTGTTTGCAAGTGCTGTTCTGGTCATTTGCGTGGAGAAGACGACGGCAGCATTCTCCTGGAGGGTCTCTGTTAGCACGGTGAGTTCCTCACGGGAGAAGTGGACCTGCCGCTTGCGGTCGCACGCTTTCTTCGCTACTTTTCCCATTTTTCTTGGTTTCGCTAGGGTGGATGACGGGTTGGGGTGTGTTTCAGGGTAGTGATTTTAGTGGTTGTGTGGTTTTAGTGGTTTTATAGGTGTACGGCGGGATGTTTCCCGTTCCGGGCCCATGTTTCAGCTTCCGTTTCCGTATATTTCCGGTCACCGTACTTTCCGGTAGGCGCACACTGCGGTGACCGCTAAGAGGGGTGGCGGTATTGCACCTAGGGCGCCGTACGGCGGCGGTGTGGGCCGTTTTGGGGTCATTTCCGCCATCGCGGACTTTGCACTTCCGCCATGGCGTGGTGCTCGTGCCCGATGGGTCGGAATGGGCCGCACTTTGCTCCTTCGTGCAATGGCGGAAACGCTATTTACGCTGTGGCGGTCCGGTCAGTCACTTTCCGCCAGGGTCGTAATGAGGGCCACTGTGTTTATCTGCGTAGAACTTGGCTTGCTGTTGGGCCATCTCCAGATGCTTGCCAATCTGTTCCCTCAAGGCAACAAACTTGCGTAAGCACCCTTGAACTGCAGGACTATCCACTGTAGGTACCAAATCCAGAGGAAGCATCCTAGGGTGTTGGCCATACAGAGCAAAGTAAGGTGTGGGGTTTGTGGAGGTGTGGATTGAGTTATTATAGGTGAATTCCGCCGCACCTAATACTTCCAACCAGGATTCTTGATGTTGAGTGATGAGGCAGCGTAAGTATTGTTCCATAGTGGCATTCGCCCTCTCTGTCTGCCCGTTGGTTTCAGGGTGGTAAGCAGTGGAATAACATCCATGAATACCCAAAGCAGTGATGAGATGGCACCAGAAGAGCAAGGTGAACTGAGAAACTCGATCTGTGATAATAATTTCTGGTAACCCAGAGCGTCGGAATACATTATGTAGGAACAAGTCTGCCAGCACCTGAGCAGAAGGAAGACCTTGACAGGGAATGAACAGAGCCATTTTAGAAAAGTCATCTATAATTACACAAATGGTATCAAAGCCCCTGACAAGAGGCAATTCCACCACAAAATCCACTGAAATCATTGCCCAAGGCTTTTTCGGGATAGGCATGGGTTGCATCAGTCCCATAGGTTTTTAAGTGGTACCTTTATACTGGGCACAAATGGAACATTTACTGATGTAGTCTGCCACATCATTACTCATAGAAGGCCAGAAGGACCATCGTTTTAATTGCTCAAGTGTTTTGCGCCTGCCAGGATGTGACGCCATTAAGGCATCATGACTCCACTGAAGGGCTGTTAATCGGGTTTCAGGGGTAGGGAGGTAGAGCCGCCCTTGTACGTATGGCAAAGAGTGCACCACCTCTATATTGTAATCATGAAGTTCAGGAGGATTGGTAGCCACCCACTCTTGAATCTTGGTCTTTAAGGACGTATCAATTGTACAAGAACATACCACTTGAGAGGGTTGTAGGACATTCCCTTCCCAGGAACGTAAGAAAACTCCCCCATTCTGTCTAGACAAGGCATCCGCCTTAGAATGTAAAATGCCTGGATGGTAGGTAATCTGAAAATTATACATGGAAAAGAATTCATGCCAACGTGCATGACGAGCTGTAGTACAGCGTACAGACTTGAGAGCCATGAGATTACGATGGTCGGTATATACCTGTACTGGAGCAGCAGTTACCAGAAGATGATGCCTCCAAACCATGAAAGCATCACGTACTGCTAGCAGCACGCGTTCCGTGATGATATAATTCATTTTGAATTTTGTGAGCTTTTGGGAGTGATAGGCAACTGGATGAAGAAGACCTGTATCCGCACATAACTGGGATAGCACAGCCCCAATTCCTTGATCGGAAGCATCTGCTTCCACAATGAAGGGGTGTGCCGGATCAGGGTGTTGGAGCACCGGGGCTGACGTAAAAGCAGATTTGAATGTGTCAAAAGCAACTTGGGCTTCATCCGTCCAGATGAAGCGACTCTTAGAGCTAGTAAGAGCCGTTAAGGGGGCTGCTGTAGCCGAGAAGGAATAAATAAACCTCCTATAAAAATTAGCATACCCCAAAAAGGATTGAAGAGACTTCACGGACGTAGGGACAGGCCAATCCATGATCGCCCTAACCTTAGTGTTGCTCATTTTAACACCATCACTGGTAATGTCATAACCCAGGAATTCCACTTGAGTAACGTGAAATACGCACTTATCGATCTTGGCGTAAAGGTTATTATCACGCAATCTCTGTAACACCGTGGACACGTGTTGAACGTGTTTTTCATAGGCAGGTGAATATATGAGAATGTCGTCGAGATAGACAACCATAAACTGATCCAGTAAATCCTTGAACACATCATTAATGAAGTACTGGAACTTGGCCGGAGCATTGCACAGGCCACTTGGCATGCCCAAGTACTCAAAGAGACCGTATTTTGTCCTACAGGCTGTCTTCCATTCATCGCCTTTTCTTATTCTAACCAAGTTGTAGGCACATCTCAGGTCCAGCTTTGTGGAATACTTAGAGGAGCCAAGCTGATCCAACAATACTGAGATCAGGGGAATGGGCATACTGGTTCCGGATTGTGATTGCATTCAGCTCTCTGTAATCTATAGAGGGACGTAGATCCCCCTCCTTCTTGGGAACAAAAAAAAGCAGGGAAGCCGCAGGGGATCTGGAGGGACTTATGAAACCTGAACTTAATGCCTGATCCAGGGAGTTTTTTAGTATAATGTCCTCCTTTTGTGTAAGCAAATAAATCCTACCTGAAGGAATGGTAGCATCCGCAACCAAATCGATAGGGCAGTCATAGGGACGATGCGGGGGTAGCTTTTCCGCCGCCTTCTTATCAAAGACATCCCTGTATGATTAATTTTCCTTGGGAAGGGTAACTGTTGTGATAGCCCGATAACTGAGGCTGAATCCATGATCATGGAACTGGGACTACTAGGTTCAACCTCAGGGGATTGACAAGACTCTTTACAATACATGGAGGTAAAGTCCACCGACCCTGTAAAACAATCGATCGCCGGATTATGTTTCACCAACCATGGTAGTCCTAGTATTAGCTTGAACTGTGGAGCCATAATGACATCAAAAGTGATGATCTCGGAATGCCTGGAACCAAAAGTCATAGTGAGATCAACAGTTTGCTCCATAGCCAGACCAGAGAGTAGAGTAGTGCCATCTACTGTATTAACAAGATCCGGTATTTTCTTGGAAACCACTGGTATGGAATTATCAAGGACAAACTGGGCATCCACATAGTTACCTGTAGCTCCCAAATCTAGAATAGCATCAACTGACCAAGGCTTCCTCAAAGGGTAGGACAAGTTACCCAAAACAGAGAAGGGAACCGGACCTCCGGGATCCATGGTAGCATGACTCGACAAAGGGATCCCTTCTACTGTCGAGCTTTGGCGTTTCCCGCCTTCTTGGGTTTCTTAGGACAGAGTCTTAGGAAGTGCTCTGATGAACCACAATAGAAACATAAATGGTTTGTCTTTCAATGTTCCCTTTCTGTGGTAGTCAGTGGCCCTCTCAAGGCCCCTATTTGCATGGGTTCAGGTGTCAAGGCAGGGGTTAGTACAGGAGGAACTGAAGGGGATATCCTTTTCTCCCCTTTTCGTTCTGCCTTGCAAGCGTCAATTTGT
Source organism: Ambystoma mexicanum (assembly GCF_040938575.1). Classification (NCBI taxonomy): domain Eukaryota; kingdom Metazoa; phylum Chordata; class Amphibia; order Caudata; family Ambystomatidae; genus Ambystoma; species Ambystoma mexicanum. Next base: position 807,931,374 of record NC_090932.1, read on the forward strand.
AATACGAGGTCAACTAATTCTGGAAAACCAGTAGGTACAACGGGTACCGTGGCCAAGACGTAAACCAGAAAGGCCTTTGTAAAACGAGGCCCCCTTCTTTTCATCTGGCCAGTGCGTTTCCGCCACTACTGTATTAACAAGATCCAGTATTTTCTTGGAAACCACTGGTATGGAATGATCAAGGACAAACTGGGCATCCACATAGTTACCCGTAGCTCCCAAATCTAGAATAGCATCAACTGAGCAAGGCTCCCTCAAAGGGTAGGAGAAGGTAGCCGAAACAGAGAAGGGAACTGGACATCCGGGATCCATGGTAGCATGACTCGACAAAGGGATCCCTTCTACTGTTGAGCTTTGGCGTTTCCTGCCTTCTTGGGTTTCTTAGGACAGAGTCTTAGGAAGTGCTCTGATGAACCACAATAGAAACATAAATGGTTTGTCTTTCGATGTTCCCTTTCTGTGGTAGTGAGTGGCCCTCTCAAGGCTCCTATTTGCATGGGTTCAGGTGTCAAGGCAGGGGTTAGTACAGGAGGAACTGAAGGGGATATCCTTTTCTCCCCTTTTCGTTCTGCCTTGCAAGCGTCAATTTGTAATATGAGGTCAACTAATTCTGGAAAACCAGTAGGTACAACGGGTACCGTGGCCAAGACGTAAACCAGAAAGGCCTTTGTAAAACGAGGCCCCCTTCTTTTCACCTGGCCAGTCCGTTTTCGCCACGACTGTATTAACAAGATCCGGTATTTTCTTGGAAACCACTGGTATGGAATGATCAAGGACAAACTGGGAATCCACATAGTTACCCGTAGCTCCCAAATCTAGAATAGCATCAACTGAGCAAGGCTCCCTCAAAGGGTAGGACAAGGTAGCCGAAACAGAGAAGGGAACTGGACCTCCGGGATCCATGGTAGCATGACTCGACAAAGGGATCCCTTCTACTGTCGAGCTTTGGAGTTTCCTGCCTTCTTGGGTTTCTTAGGACAGAGTCTTAGGAAGTGCTCTGATGAACCACAATAGAAACATAAATGGTTTGTCTTTCGATGTTCCCTTTCTGTGGTAGTCAGTGGCCCTCTCAAGGCTCCTATTTGCATGAGTTCAGGTGGCCCCCTTCTTTTCATCTGGCCAGTCCGTTTCCGCCACTAGCTGGTTGAACTTCGCTAGGTACTCCAAAGGCGAAGACTCCCCTTCTTGTAATGAAAGTAATTCCAGATCCGTGGCTTGTGACTTATACCTTGTATCAAAGACGTGTGTCATTGCCGTGATCAATGCATCGCTATCGTAGAGTAAATGACTGCTTTGTTCCAACAAGGGATTTGCCCACACTGCGGCTGTACCGCCTAGATTTGATAGTACAAATGCTGCCTTAGTGGTTGCATCAGGGAATGACGTAGGTCTACACAAAAAGTGTAACCTACACTGTTTGATAAATGTCTGAAAGGTCTTAGGATCCCCTAAGAACCTCTCAGGAGGGGCCAAAGGAAACTGTGCTGCCATGTAAACAGGGCCTGACTCATGTCCAGGCTGAGCCCTATTTGCAGCGGAATCCGAACTTGAGGCAGGTGCCTCTACTCCGGGTTGCATGCCAGATTGTAACTGAGTAATACGACATTGTGTAGCATCATGAGCTACCATCATGTCAGCCCTAAGGTCAGCCACCAACTGGGATAAAGCCGCCAAATGATCACCAGCTGCTTCCATTTTAATGAGGGTTCTGAATATGTTAGACCCAAGGACTAAATCAGAAGTGGTGGCTTGACACGTCGTGAAGCAATATAGTCTTTCTGACAATATACCCCTCAAGAGTACAAAAGGACAGATTGAAGTGAGTATTGCCTGAAAATGAGTTACACCATGGTACACAGCTGGCTGCAAAAGAAAGCAAGGGATTAGTTTAATGTCAGTAGATAGAATGAAGGACTTAAACAGGAATATGACACAGTACTCACTATAAGGTTGTAGCTTTGTCTACTGTTTCCAGCAAGGATGTGATGGGTAACCTTGGGAAACAGAACAGACTATTACATAGGCAATAGGTCTAATAACACGAACATAAAGGTCTATGTGCACTCTGCTTACCGATAGTAAGGTTGTCAGGAATTGAGAAGTGTCCCACGTAGAAATAGCAGAAGCAGAAGAAGGAGAAGTGTCCCACGTAGAAACAGTAGAAGCAGAAGAAAGTTCCAGGATAATAGTAGCACCCTATTGCCGCCGGCACGAGGACGCCTGAATCACAAGTACTTAATCCTTGCGCCGATGCACCAATGTCCCACAGTGTCCATAAAATCCCAATGCCGATGTGTAGAATCCCAAGCACCAGAGAAGTGAAGAGGCGGGTGAGTATGAAAGAGGTATCCGAAAGGAGATTCCGATGCAGTCCAGTAAACGTTCCGAATTCAGCAGCAGACGAGAGCAGAAGTACCAAGGAGAACCGTAGCAGTCCAGTAACGTTCCAAGTCACTACATAAACAAACGTGGAGCCAAATCAGCAAACAGGACAGGAAATCCAATATACAAGCCAAGGAGTCAAGGAACCATGAAACGAGAGTTCAAAACATAGAGCAGTTTACAGAAAACAAATTCAGAAGCAGCGCCGTGCAGGATGGGCGGAGCTTATATCATGAACAGCTGATAGCACGCACGATGCGTCGCCGTAATCCAGGAGGTATAAGTCTGTGCATTGATAGTCAGCGTATCTATGACAACCCATAGCGTTCTCTGAAAGAACGAGCGTGTATAGATGAAGCCTTAACCTGCGGCTTTTGTAAACGCTGTTTAACTCCAGAAGATTGGGACAAGATAGCAGAGTTACTGGAGGTATGGGGCTGTTTACCTCCATATGCTGAATGTCCAACACCTGGGAGAAAAGATTTGAAGCCATAGTGGGACCTCTGGGACGGAACCCTGACACTAAGGACTTATGATCTATGCAAGACAGAAATTAATAGAAAAGTGGCACTGACGCTGGGAGATCAAGGACAGGATGCACAGAAAATTCTAACAGTCTTAAACAAGTTACCAGGGTATGGATAGGATTACTTAGAAAATAGGACAAAGACAAAGGGTCATGAGGGGGAAGCTATGTGTTGCAATGGGATGGGGAAATACTCACAATCTGCACTTTGGGATTTGGGACAGCCAACCGGTTTCTGGACTCAAAAGGTTCTGGACACGGCAAGGCGGACGCCCCTTACAGCAAACAGCGGGCAAGTATGGTCACTGGATGGCAAGGGTACAGGGGGCATGCAGGTAGTGGGCAAAAAGCTGGTCTGGTCACAGAATACTTCCCAAAGGGTACCACAGCTTTTCCCCTTTGTTATTGGGATTTTTGTGAGGTTATTGGATCAATGGCCTTGCTGGGATAGGGTCAGCAATGCTTTGGCCTGGCAGTAGGGTCTGGAATCTTGCAAAGGTGGATCTTTAATGTCTGGATATGCAGGCGCTGGAAATTCAGGAAAGAGTGTCTAGTATGTGTCAGCCTCTCTTATTTATAAGAAGGGTGACATCACAGAATTTATTGTTGGGCAGAACTAAGCTAGACCTACCCCCAAGAACCAGATAGGTCAGCCTGTTTTGGTCGCCTCATCAAGGAGGCTACTCAGTTTAGGGGGTTCTGTTTTATGAGGTGCAAAGCCATTCCACAGTCTTTTTTGGCAAGAATCAACCTTAACACACCTTTGTACAGTTGTGGCACTTTTGCCAACTACATAAGCAGATTACATATTTCATGCAGAGCATGGAAGTCCAACTCTCCAGTTTGTAGGACTTTGTTTCGTCTGTCTAATAATTATTTGTCTTTTTCAGTGAGAAATGTCATACCTAAAATTCTATAATTTTATACATGTGTCCATATTATGATAAGGCATGTTAATCTTGAATTTCAAAGTGGCACTATATACACTTTCCTCAGAATATTCAATTCCCTGCCATTTATGTCCCTTATATGCCAGTGAAGGCTACCACGTCTTAATTTAAAGCCACCAAAATTGCATCTAGATTGTGAAACTTTCTCATTTCTGCGTTGTCCAATTGGGGAGATAAAAGTCTCAACGTTTTATTAATAAACCAGTCTTTTGAGCCAAAATCGGCGGGCCTTTGTCCTCCAACTGGGCCAATTTTTTCTTCAGGCTACCACCAAATGTCAGTTTAGCCCAGGGCTGCCCTGGAGTTTCCCCAGCTTGAGTGACTGGTGGTTGTCACTTCCAAAAGTCGCACATAGGTGTCCCAGATCTATTGTCTCAAGCTGAAGCCAAACAGAAGTCTGACGAGCGTGTTATATTTCTTTCTCTTGGTCCATTCAAAGTTTTCAAGGGCGGCAGTTAACATGTAGGTGTCCCGAAATCCCTTTTGGCTCTTGTCGGGGGAAGCCCCTAGCCCACAACTGTCCCTTGAGCCATAGTAGAACCTTGTTTGGCTAATTTTCCAGTATAGCCAATGCATTTATTTCTTTATTTTATTTTATTTGTTCTGGATCAGCAGCAAGCCTGTTGAAATAAAACATCCCATATGTGTTTCCCAGCAAAAACCCCTTTACATTGCTGGGCCAAGACAGGGCCTTCTTTCAACATTACACTTTTAATACAGGTATTTTTCCTTATTTGCAAAAGCGCATTTTAACACATGGTGAAGTCTGCTGGGCTGACCGTTTCAAAAGGTTTTCTCTTCCTTCCGACTTCCCAAAATTGTTTTGCCCTAGTCAGTTTCACTTATACAGCAATCTGTTTAAGACACAGGTCCACTGAAATTGACATATGCCCTTAGAGCTAGGATTTCTTTTGAAGCACAGATTTTTGACATTTTGTAGCCCCAAGGTCAAGTGTTTTCCCATGCGGCGGAAAGTAAAGCTTCTGTTGATTTACCAGACTTGGTCTGACAAAGCCTGCCATTCAGGCATAATTCTCTTTTCTGCTGGAGCACAATTTGAATATGGATGGGCATGGCAGGGCCTCACTGATAAAAGCAGTGTGATGTTGAACAGATGAAAAGAGCATCAGGACAGAATCCTTTTTAATGTAAAATATTCCCTTTTCAATGGGACTTTTCAGCAAGCAGCAGAGCAGCGCTGTTTTTCAATTCGCTTCTTTAGTGCGCACAAGAAAATACACTGGCCACCTTTTTCGGGGTGCTCCCTGTTCCAACTTGCCCAATGGTACTTGGCAAAACAGTGCAGCCATCATTTTGTAGCTGCAAAACACAGTTTTGATGTGGTGCAATGGTGCTCCAAGGAGCCAGCGCAGCCATTTTGCTGTTAACTGCTGAAGTGCAGCTTGGATATGAATGGGAATTCTGCTGAGTGGGTCAATGTATCCCACAGTACATATGGGTTGACAGTGCCCCCCCCCACTTTTTTTTCACAGTTTGGACGCCATCCCCTTGGGTGTTTTTGAGGCCAGAATGCAAATAAAAGCTTGTTTGCCCAGGTTCTCAAGTTCTCTGGGCACACACTTACCCATATGAAAGTCTCTTCAAAGCACATGTCTTGTACTGGTATTTTGCTTTTAACTGAATATTTCAATGTAGATTTTTGTTTTAAAAGGGTCGCACCATGTATCCTTTGCCAGCAGAGTTATAGGAAAATCTCCTCTATCTGGTTATTTTTTGGTTATTTTTATGATTCAAGTTTTGAAAGACAATGCTCATTTATATTGTTAAATCTATGTCAAGACTTTGAGGTACGGATTATGCTCAACCCTTTACTTCTCGAGCAGCCAACCAATTACTTTTACATAAACTAAACTATTAAATGAACTAGAATATCCATGATCATAGGAGAAATTTGAAGTTTGCGTTCCATTGGTTAATCCACGTGATCTCAACAGTCCAATCATGTCTCAACAGTCCAATATAAACATCCCATCTTCTTTCTATCTTCCTCTTTCTTTGCTGCTCGAGCAGCTGAGATAAGTACATTTATGACTTCCTTTTGAATTTGTACTGTATTGACTTTGTATTTCAAAGGCATGCACGCGAGCATGCGCATAGCGCATAGCGCAAGCAGTGCTTGACGGAGCATATCCGCAGGTAGCAAATGCGACAGGGTTGTGGCTCTGGCGTTAGATGTCAGTAGGAGGCAGGACCACACAGAGGTTCACACCGGGCGCGACAAGTCCATGAGAGGTTCCGGCGCTTTAGCAAAACTTCTGCGTGGCAAGCGTACAAGGTTAGCAATGTTACAATCCCAGGGGTGGACCAGGAGTAATGAATTTCAAACGGAGCAATGAACAACTCCTATTCAGACAAGGTGAGTGAGTGCAGAACTCGGAGCCGGTCACAGTGACGCGCCATCTGTTGGTGGTGGAAGCGCACCGCAGTCTAAGTAATTAGACTGCTGATAAGAGGAGATGCGCAGATGGGCACAGTGCCAGGAAAAACTGAAAGAACTGTCTGAATACCTCTAGAAGGGCCGAGTCACTTAAGCAGCTCCTAAATTTTGATGGTCACAGGCCCAGGTAACACTGTTGATTTATAAACAGAACTGCCTAGCTACAATTGAGAACAGATTGACAGAGGTAGCCCAGGCAAACTGCATATTTATAGATTGAGAACCCGGCACAGGCATTAACATGAGTGGAGAGTACTCCAAAGGGGACTAGGAGGGTCCACATGTAAGTGGCATCAGAATGAGCCAGCCTGTACAGAAAGTCATGAGTGCCGGTAGGGCCGCCTCGCGCAAAGGCAGGCGTATTATGGAAGACCTTGCAGCTTTCTCTCAGGGCATGGCAGAATTGAGGAGAGAAGCTCAGAGAGGCAAAGGGGGAAGAAAGAAGACCTGCATGGTACGTAGCCCCCAGACCCCCCTGGGTACACCACATAAGAGCAAGGGTGACAAGAAGAAGGCAAAGTCTAGGGCCAGATACGGCCAGGATAGCTCGGGGGATACCTCTGAGGCAGACTGCATCAGCAGCGAAGAAACAGATGATAGGAGCTCACAGGAGTCCGAGGACTCTTCATGAAGTGACACCAGAAGGCACAGGAGCAAGAGGGGCAAGCCTATGGCCGAAGAGCCCCAGGGTGAAGAATTCGACCCGGATGCCTTGGTGCACCCAAGGTCATTGGAGTGGGACCCTCCGGAGAACATTCGGGCCTATCTAAAAAGAAGGCTCAGAGCCTCCCTGAGTAAGGAATCCAGGAGTAAGATGAGGGCGGAATGCCCCAGGCCCAGAGTTCCGGATGGGTAGCCAAGACACCCGAAACTGATGACTGCATGCTGACTTTCATAGGAAGGCACGGCAAGGACATAAAAAAGGTATTGATTGCTCCAGGAGGTTGTGCCAAGACAAACTACTAGATGTGGTGGGGCCCATCACAGAAATATGGCAACTGGCAGAGGAAGCTACGCAGTGAAAGGAGGCTATCAATCCAGAGGTCCTCTCAGGCTGGGCTCAAATGGCAATATGCCTGCTCGGCAATGGAAATAGCTCCATTGCAACAGAGATAACACAGTCTATTCTTATAAAGATAGACTCTAAGTTGGGAGAACTAGCGCCATCAGACCAATGGCAGCTGCCAAGGGCAGGTACACACAACTAAAGTCACTGGGTTGACAATTCTGTCTTCACCCGTACTGTTTAACACAAAAAAAGACAGAATATCTTTATTCAAAATTAGCTTGGTTCCCTATAGATAACTTACTGTCCTGTAAAGAGCTCGCTCTGTCCCTAAAATAGATGTTCTTGCCCTAGTGGTGCGCTGCTGCACCGCCTACAAGGGTTAGGGGATAGAAGAGAGCTTGCCCTATCCTCTCTCATTACTTTCCTCAAATGCTAAAAACAAAGTGCAGACTTGGTCATGGAAGTCAACGTAAAATAAGTTTAATGTTCTTGTTTCCATGTAGTGTGGCTTATCACAGTGTTTTAAAACAAGCAGCTGATTACACTCATATGGAAAATCATTTTTCCATGGATCTCTCAATGTCTCATTCTTGATATTTTGGACACTGAAAGACTAGATAAAATGACTGGAAATGAATCGTACTACAGGCCCATCATGTGTTCTATATGGGTTCTGGGGATTGGTTCATCAGACCAAACCACTTTTGTGTCTACCGGTTTCAGCGGATATGGACCAGCTCTCTCAGGCCAAACTATTTGGGGAGACGTTCATCAAGGACATGGCAAGGTTTGCCAGCACATACGCCACACTGGATAAAGAACAGGCCTCCCTGAAGAAGATCTTTGGGAGGAAGAATTTCGACTGGGCTGGCAGAGGCAACGGCCGCTCAGCCAGCCGGTACCCCTACTACAGGTCCTCTGGACACAGAGCTCACTGGAAGAAACCAGAAGACTGGCGAGCAAACCCTTTCTTCCCATTGAGGGGAAGGGCCAGAGTCTGGAGAAGCAGCGGTAAACATCAGCACCATAACAATGCAGGTGAGAGAAGGGAGAGCGTGGGCAGGTGCCCTAAACGCAGGGATTCCTCCGGTGGGGGTAGAGTGGCACTGAATATACAAAGATGGTTAGAATTATCCTCGGATACCTGGGTCTTCCAAACAGTTCAGGGTTTTCTCTTAGAATTCTGGCAGGAACCAGTACAGGGTTTCCCTCTGAGGCTAATCAAGTTCAGCAGAGAACAAAGGCATAGCAAGACAGCGAGATAGAGCAGCTGAGACCGGTGGTCGGAAACCAAGGAGGATTTTTGAGCAACATGTTTCTAGTGAAGGGCAGACGCAAGGTCAGGCCAGTAATGAACCTCAGAGCACTGAATTCATTCTTGGTGTACAGACACTTCAAGATGGAAGGAATTCACCCACTGAGGGACATTCTTCAGACGGGAGACTGGCTGGCTCGGATAGACCTCAGGGATGCTTACCTGACGGTGCCTATCCATCAAAGTCGGCATCGGCTATTGCAGTTCCTCTCGAGGGGTCAGAGATGGGAGTTCGTATGTCTCCCTTTTGGGCTGGCCTCAGGTGGCGGGGCACCTCAGAGAACAGTGGGTTAGATTGATTATTTACCTGGACGATATATGCATCATGTGCCAGGACAGGGAACTGATCTCAGAACAAGTCAAGATTACGACTGTTAGGCGATCCTCTGCACACCAGGCCACGACACATCAGAACACTGCCCACATTCCCCCAACACCTCCTCCCAAGCTTCGAGGCTCAAGTGATTTGGTGAACCCACAGAACCGAAAACTCCGTACCAGTGTACGGGCTCGATTGCAACCCTTTCTGCATTGGCAACTGCCTTGGAGAACGTATAGCAGAAAGGGCGGCCTCACGTCCTCACACCAGTCACGTGATACACTACGGCGTTCCCCATGTGATCTTGGTGGACGTCACATGATCCAGAGAAGTCACGTGACCCAGGGGCGATCAGTATAAAGGACTGAGAGACAGAACGCTCATTGCTTCTCAGCTGGCTTCGGACACTGTTTGGCGTTACAACTTGCTCCTTGTTTACCTTGACCACGGAAATCTATCTCGGACTCCCTCGGACACCCCTTGGTACTTTTGCTTGGAACTCTTTACCTGTTGCCGGATATTTGGACTGCACCTCGACTTGTCTTTGGATCATCCCTTGGTACCTTGCTGATCTTCTACGCCTTTTCCCTACTGGGGATTCAAGTCCAGCCCTGACTCCCACAGGTGGCTACTCTTCATCCACGCTGAACCTGCGGTTCTACCATTCCAGGGACCGCCGCATCTAATGAGCCTCGAACCTCCCTACTAGGTCACCTGGGTCTCCATTACACCAGATAGGTAAGACACTTTAGTTACTTGTTTTCCTTATTGTATTGTGCTTGCCTGGTGCTTAACCTCATTCCCTCTTGACAGCAGCATCGGTGTTCCTAGAGGCTCCGTGGATCCGAGAAGACATCTCTCACCTGTGGCCTCAAAGGTCGTACAGCGGGTTTCTATTTAGTTCCCCTGTGCGTCACTTGGGGACGGAGGTCTCATCGGTCTACACGACACTCAAGTCAGAACAGACTGAGAAGCCGTATAGTCGTGTCAGACGATGCAGGGATCCACGGATGAACCCATAGCTGCTTTGGTTCAGGCAATTACAATATTAAGGGCAGATATGGCCGCCGCAAACGCTGTGATCCATCAAAGGTTAGATTCCATACAAAGTGTTCAACATTCCCTTCCTGCAGACCCTGAGTTTGGCGATGCCAGCTCCTCCACTACGCCCTCTCCCGTTATTGCTCCTGTAGTCCCAACTCCGATGATACTTCCAACCCCTTCCCCCCTAGCTGCTCCTGAACGCTATCAAGGGGATCCCAAGAAGTTCAGAACCTTTATTAATCAGTGCAAGTTACATTTCCTATGCAGACCTTTGGCTTTTTCCACCACCACTGCTAAAGCTGCCTTCGCCCTTTCCCATTTGGCCGGAACAGCAGCCGCTTGGGCTAATCCCCTGTTAGAGAACAATAGCCCAGTTCTTTATGACTTTGATTTGCTGGTCCTAGAAATGGCCCGAGTATTCGATACCCGACACAAGGTACAGTCTAGGGATTTGGAGTTGTTGGAATTGACTCAGGGTAAAAGGTCGCTGATAGATTACATCACCCGATTCAATCAGCTAGTTGCGGAAACATCATGGCCAGAAAACAAGAGGGCGGTGGTTTTCTATAGGGGGTTGAGTAACACCATGAAAGATGCACTAGCAGTGATCCCTTCTATGCCTACTCAGTATCAGGAATTGGTTGATCTGGTCTTGCAGGTAGATGCACGACGATCGGAGCGTAGAGCTGAATTGGGGGCCACTTCCTCTCCCACTCTTGTTGGCACTCCTGCTTCCAGTACCGAAGAACCTATGCAAGTGGGAGGGTTACGTAGTCCTATTACAACATCTGAGAGAGAACGTAGAAGGGTGGATAATGCATGCTTTTATTGTGGTACCACTGGACATTTCGTGAAAGAGTGTCCTCGACGGCCCAGGAAGAGTCAGGTTTTTCGGACGGCTCGACCTTAGAACCGGAGAACAGGTCGAGTGTTCCGTCATCTTCTCCGGGTACCTCCCTTGCCTTTACTCGTGTTCAACCCATTTCTGTAAGGGCTACCCTATGTCCCTCTACAGGCCTTCTTCATGCAGTCAATATCATTATTGATTCAGGTGCCACTGGTAATTACATAGATATTGATTTGGCCCATTCCCTCAACCTACCTTTAGTGGTGAAAACACGACCGGAACATGTCCAAGCCGTGGACGGCTCTGCACTGGTTTCTGGTCCTGTCAAACAGCAAACCGCACCCCTCTTGTTAACCATACAAGAAGTACACACCGAAACCCTGAGTTTTGATTTGATCACCACACCCCAATTCGGCATCATCCTAGGGATTCCATGGTTACATGAACATAATCCGTTGATCAATTGGCAGTCAGGTACTGTAGTCTTTGAGTCTGATATCTGTCAGAATTATTGTCTTCCGGTCCATCAAGCCCCTGACACACCTTCCCGGGCCTTGGGGGCCTTAGCCCAACTCGCACTGACTGTCGACGATCCGGAGCTTGTGCATACACATATTGTTGGGGGGTTGGTATCTGGGATTCCGCCAGAATACAGAGAATTCGAGTCAGTGTTCGACCGGGGCTCGTCTGAGGTACTCCCTCCACACAGACCATATGACTGCCCAATCGAACTGCTTCCCGATTCCAATATTCCTTCGGGCAGGATCTATTCTTTGTCCCCTTCGGAGGAACTGGCGTTGAAAGACTATGTACAGAACGCCCTGCGACTAGGACACATCCGCCCCTCCACTTCACCCGCGGCAAGTCCTATCTTCTTTGTACCTAAGAAGGAGGGGGATTTACGCCCTTGTGTAGATTATCGGCGTCTTAACGCTATCACTAAAAAGGATAGGTATCCCATCCCGTTAATCACTCCACTTCTAGACCATTTAACACACGCTTCCGTTTTCACTAAGCTCGACCTACGCGGCGCATACAACTTAGTACGCGTCCGCGAGGGAGACGAGTGGAAGACCGCTTTCTGCACTCGGTATGGCTTGTACGAATATCTGGTCATGCCCTTTGGCCTATGTAACGCCCCGGCCACTTTCCAACGATTCATGAACGACATATTCAGGGATATATTGGATGTATATATGGTTGTGTACTTGGACGATATCCTAATCTTTTCTCGTGACCTTGATGAACACGTGAATCATGTCCGAGAAATATTGACCCGTTTGAGAGAACATTCCTTGTTTGCCAAACCTGAGAAATGTCAGTTCCATAAGACAACTGTCGAGTTTTTGGGTTTTCACATCACCCCTGGGGCGTTATCCATGAATGAATCTAAGGTCAAAGCAGTCTTAGATTGGCCAGTACCTCGTACACTCAAATCCTTGCAGGCTTTTTTAGGGTTCGCCAACTTTTACAGACGTTTCATTTCTTCCTTTTCCACAATTGTAGCCCCGCTTACGGCCCTGACTAGTCCTCAGGTATCTTATCAATGGCAGAGAGAACAGCAGGAGGCTTTTGAGGCTTTGAAAACCGCCTTTACTACCGCACCGGTACTCCAACATCCTAATCCTGATCTTCCGTTCATAGTTGAGGCGGATGCCTCTTCCTTTGCCCTCGGTGCGGTATTATCACAAACATGTCCAAATACAGGCAAATTACATCCAGTTGCATATCATTCCCGTAAGTTTTCCAGTACTGAGTCTCATTATACCGTCACGGAGAAAGAACTCTTGGCTGTCATGGATGCTTTCCGTGTCTGGCGTCATCATCTTCTGGGGGCTAGACATCCCGTCACGGTATACTCCGATCATCGGAACCTACAGGATCTGGCTTCTTTGAAATGCATCAATAGCAGACAGGTCCGATGGCATCTTTTCTTTTCCGCCTTTGATTTCCATATCATGCACCGTCCTGGCATTTCACATGGGAAGGCGGATGCCTTGTCACGTTCTCCGGGAGGGGTCCAGTTGCCTACATTCCCCGACACTGTTCTCGGTAAAAGCCATGTGATTTGTCTCTGTACACCCTCATTGTCACTATTAGATTCGGTCCGGTCCTGGACTAGCAATCATTCTGACCAGTTGCGAGAATGGGATCCTGTATATTCTGATGGTCTACCTTTCGTACATGAACGCCTGTTTCTTCCTACACCTGATACACGTAACCTAGCCCTTGAGTGGTCTCATGACGCTCCCTTTAATGCCCATCCCGGACAAGAGCGCACTTTAGATCTTCTCAAGCGTTGGTGTTGGTGGCCTTCTATGAAGCGCGATGTAGAGTGTTATGTCAGATCTTGTGCGGTATGTGCTCAGGCTAAACATCAAAGGGGTCGACCGGTTGGATTGTTGCTTCCACTTCCGGTACCTCCCAGGCCCTGGCATACGTTAACAATGGATTTCGTTACCGATCTCCCCAAGTCCAAAGGCTTTGACACCGTCTGGGTAGTGGTGGACACGTTCACTAAAATGGCCCGTTTTGTTCCTTGTAGGGGTATCCCTTCGGCCCCTGTCTTGGCGGACTTGTTTTTTGAACATGTGTTTATGTTATTCGGCCTCCCTTCGGTCATTGTTTCCGATCGAGGTTCACAGTTCACCTCTCGGTTTTGGAGGTCCTTGACGAAACTGTTGGGCATCGATACGAGGTATTCTTCGGCCTATCATCCGGAGACCGATGGCCAGACCGAAAGGACGAATCAATCGATGGAACAATACCTTCGTTGCCTCATATTGCAACACCAGTCCTCTTGGTTGGCCGTTTTGCGGCTTGCGGAGTTCGCGTATAACAACGCGGCTCATTCAGCTACTGGTTATTCTCCTTTTTACGCCCTCTATGGTCAACATCCCAAGGTTTTGCCGGTCCCTGATGCCTCTGGTTCTTTGAATCCTGCGGCCACGACATGTCTTAGGGATCTTTCGGCTATTCATGCAAGTACAGTGGTTCATCTCACTGAAGCAAAGGCCTCCATGAAGGCCCGTGTGGATGGCAAGCGTCGTGCTGCTCCCCCTCTGGTGGTGGGTTCTAGGGTCTGGTTATCTTCCCGGCATCTTCGACTAGTGGGTTGCCGGAAGTTGCTGCCTCGCTTTGTCGGGCCGTATGTGATCTCACAGGTTGTTAATCCGGTGGCTTTCCGTTTAGTACTCCCCAGCTCTTGGCGTATCCATCCTGTGTTTCATGTCTCCCTCCTCAAACCCTGTCCCGACTCAGTCCGTCTTCGTACCCCTGTTGCGCCGGTGTCCTTGACCTCTCCTGATGTTTTTGAGGTGTCGGCCATTTTGGGTTCTAGGTGGTTTAGGGGTAGACTCCAGTATCTGGTGGATTGGACGGGTTACGGCCCGGAGGAGCGTTCGTGGGTTTCCGCGTCTGATTTGAACGCCCCGCGGTTGGTTGCCCGCTTCCATAGGGATCATCCGTCCTGCCCACGAGGTCGTGGGCCGTTGGGGGGGGGCTATGTTAGGCGATCCTCTGCACACCAGGCCACGACACATCAGAACACTGCCCACATTCCCCCAACACCACCTCCCAAGCTTCGAGGCTCAAGTGATTCGGTGAACCCACAGAACCGAAAACTCCGTACCAGTGTACGGGCTCGATTGCAACCCTTTCTGCATTGGCAACTGCCTTGGAGAACGTATAGCAGAAAGGGCGGCCTCACGTCCTCACACCAGTCACGTGATACACTACGGCGTTCCCCATGTGATCTTGGTGGACGTCACATGATCCAGAGAAGTCACGTGACCCAGGGGCGATCAGTATAAAGGACTGAGAGACAGAACGCTCATTGCTTCTCAGCTGGCTTCGGACACTGTTTGGCGTTACAACTTGCTCCTTGTTTACCTTGACCACGGAAATCTATCTCGGACTCCCTCGGACACCCCTTGGTACTTTTGCTTGGAACTCTTTACCTGTTGCCGGATATTTGGACTGCACCTCGACTTGTCTTTGGATCATCCCTTGGTACCTTGCTGATCTTCTACGCCTTTTCCCTACTGGGGATTCAAGTCCAGCCCTGACTCCCACAGGTGGCTACTCTTCATCCACGCTGAACCTGCGGTTCTACCATTCCAGGGACCGCCGCATCTAATGAGCCTCGAACCTCCCTACTAGGTCACCTGGGTCTCCATTACACCAGATAGGTAAGACACTTTAGTTACTTGTTTTCCTTATTGTATTGTGCTTGCCTGGTGCTTAACCTCATTCCCTCTTGACAGCAGCATCGGTGTTCCTAGAGGCTCCGTGGATCCGAGAAGACATCTCTCACCTGTGGCCTCAAAGGTCGTACAGCGGGTTTCTATTTAGTTCCCCTGTGCGTCACTTGGGGACGGAGGTCTCATCGGTCTACACGACACTCAAGTCAGAACAACGACAGACTTGTTACAACAAATAGGGTTCTTGATAAACTGGGAAAATCAGAGCTAGTCCCATCTCAGTTGATGAAATTTCTGGGGTTCATTCTGTAAACCATACAGGGCACTTTCAGCTTACTGTTAGGAAAGGTGAACTCTATCAAAAGATCTGGCCGTGTTCGTGGCTGCCTTAAACGCATTGGGCATGACAACGACACATTGTCTATAAGGACTCATAAGAGGTATCAGCCTCTTTGGTGGTATTGGCGGTTGTCAAAGCAACCTCTTCGCACTTTGTCACGTTGCCCAGTAATGCCTTACAGATCATGTGTTCGGTCAGCTGATCGTTCCCGTGACCCCGCCTCCAGGAAGTTAAAAACGAATGTTGGCGTGGGAGTCACCGCTTCTGTTTAGCGTTACTTCCAAATCTTTATTCCTGATCTCTCATACCTATACTTGACCCGGACTGCTCTTTGGACTCCTACAGCTCATGTGTTTTTGGCTATGACGAGATTCCAGCAACCCGACCCGTACCGTGTATTGGACTCCTTTTGTTTATCCTCGGATCCTACACTGCCAGCCCGTTGCTGAACTTGTTTGTTCCATTGGATCGCCTTCCGCGTTATTTCTTTCAACGCGCTAACATTTTGCTTCCCGGCGTTCCGTCGCCTTCTGCTGGACCAACCTCCTCTCTTACTGTGTGCACTCTCCCAGTCACAAACAGCCTGCAACGAAGTACCAGTAAGCCTTCTGTTATTCCTTACATTTGTTCTGGGGAAACGTTCATATATCTGTGCATCATACCATTACACACTGCTCCTGAGTCATACAATGTCAGGATCCCGTCAATGTTACCTGTTCCATCATTAGTGAAACCGACTAGAAACGGCACAAAGAACAAAACTACATTATATCGGCGTTCGCCTGCTGTTTCTTTAAATCCTCGCCATAAGCTTTTCCTTAGGAATAGCAGACATCGGTTGCTGTGGTGACTATGGCGGCCATTACGCTCTCCATACGTAGCATAATACTAATGAAGGGACGTGGGTTCCATGGTAACATATTTAAACTTCAGCGTTCTTCGAATCAGCGCTTCTGATTTTGAATGAATCACGGCTGCATGTTATTTTGTCCTGCTTTCTTGAAAACCTGTTTCAATCTCGTACCCTCGTCTTGCTACATTAAGTCCTGTGCAGTATGTGCTCAATGTAAGAACGCACTCTCCAAACCCATTGGTCTGTTACATCCACTACCTGTGCCTGACCAACCTTGGGAAATCTTGTCTATGGATTTCATAGTTGAACTGCCTGAAGTATCTGGTTATAATACGATTTCGGTAGTCATCGACTCTTTCTCCAAAATGGCACTATTTGTACTTTGTAAAGGGCTTCCATCTGCTCCTGTTCTGGCAGACCTATTTCTATGACATGTTTATCGATTCTTTGGTCTCCCAAATATAATCATCTCTGATCGGGGGTCACAGTTCACTTCCAAATTCTGGCGGGCTCTTACTAAGTCTCTAGGCATCGAGGATCGTTTTTCCACGGCTTACCACCCACAAACGGATGGTCAGATGGAACGTCTTAATGCCACGCTCAAAAAGTATCGCCGTTGCCTTATTCTCCAACATCAAGATACTTGGTTGTCTGTATTGGTCATGGCTGAATTCGCTTACAACAATTCATTTCATACATCCACTGGTACTTCGCCTTTCTATACTATGTATGGGAGACATCCTCGGACCATTCCTTTGTTACCTACTTCCTCTTCTAACAGCCCTGCAGCTATGGCTTGTGTTCGTGATATCACTAGTGTACGTAAATCGGTACATATACACTTAAATGCAGCAAAATCTACCACAAGAAGCATGCTGATGTTCATAGGGTTCCTTCCTTGATTATTCAGTAGGTTCCAAGGTTTGGTTATCCACGCGTAATTTACGGTTACCTGGTCGCCGATCACTCTTGCCCCGTTTTGTGGGTCCTTATCCTGTTACGGCTCTCATCAATCCTGTCACGGTGCGTCTTGATCTACCTGCAGCTTGGAAGATCCATCCGGTCTTTCATGTCTCCCATTTCAAACTCTTCCATTCGTCCACATGTTTACCTGCTCATCCACCTCCCGTCTCTGTTCAGGGTTCTGATGAGTATGAAGTGCAGAGTATTTTGGACACTAAAGTCTCACGTGGTGCATGTTTATATTTGGTGGACTGGAAGGGCTTTGGTCCGGAGGACAGGACCTGGGAACCAGTACACGACATACATGCCCCTTTATTGTTATCTAAATTCTGGTCCCTTCGGAGGAGGGCATCTTTGGGGAGGGGTATTGTCAGGATCCTGTCGATGTTACCTGTTCCATCTTTAGTGAAACCAACTAGAAACGGCACAAAGAACAAAACTACTTATATCGGCGTTCGCATGCTGTTTCTTTAAGTCCTCTCCATAAGCTTTTCCTTAGGAATAGCGGACATCGGTTGCCGTGGTGACTATGGCGGCCATTACGCTCTCCATACGTAGCGTAATGCTAATGAAGGGATGTGGGTTCCATCGCAACATATTTAAACTTCCGGGTTCTTCGAATCGGCGCTTCTGATTTTGAATGAATCACAGCTCCATGTTATTTTGTCCTGCTTTCTTGAAAACCTGTTTCAATCTCGTACCCTCGTCTTGCCCTTACCTGTTAACTCAGACTGTTCTCTGTGTCTTCCTTGTCTATTGAATTCAACTCGGACTGCTTACCCGTGTGCCGAACCTGCTTGCTTTCTGGACTCCTCTTGCCTGCTGATTCCACGCGGACTGCTTACCTGTGTATCAAACCAGCTTGCTCTCCGGACTTCTCTTGCCTGCCGATTTCACGCGGATTGCTTACCCGTGCATCAAACCAGCTTGCTCTCCGGACTTCTCTTGCCTGCCGATTCCACGCGGACTGCTTACGTGTGTACCAAACCAAGCTTTCTTCTGGGAACATTTTGCCTTCCTGCTTATTCTTCCGAGATTGGATTTTGAACACCACTGAAATCTTTTTTGGAAAGTTTGCTACACCCAGGGTACTGTCCAAGAGCCCTGAACTTGAGACTCTCATCAAACAGCTCTGAGGTCGTTAGGAGTCCTCATGACGGTGGGATAGTTGTGGACTAGAGACTGCCATCCTCCGTCCAGGCGTCCTCGTGCCGTCGGGTTAGGGTACACTGGGTGTCTGGTGAGCTAGACAATACTCCAACCTGAGAATTGGTAAGTATTGGCCACGGTTGTTCCATTCTTTCCTGATTCCTCTTTATTCTTGGCTCATGTGGTTTCCTATGTATTATAGATCACATCTCGGTTCAATCGTCAAGCTAAAGAAGATCTATCTGGTATGAGAAAACATTTCCTGGTTAGTGTTACCTTCTTGTTCCACTATTGTTGTCCTGACCTATTGCCTGGCCTTTTCAAGTGGTAATTTCTGTTTTTTCCCCTTCTGCAGTGCCTGGTCTTCGTGCAGTGTTCCCATCTTTTGACTAATTGATCCCTCTGTAATTTACCTTGTGTGTTCAGAGGGTTACATTGGTAAAAATAACTCAACTGCTACACTACGGGTACAAGTTGAGTTCCACCTTGGATTCTGACATCCAAGTATCTGCACCTGTACTACTAAACACTGCCTCTGATAGTACCAAACACTCTGTGTTACCTCTGAAGTACTGTTGCCGGAATACCAATTCTACTGCCACATATCTGATCCTGTTCTGTGCCACCTTTTTGGATACCAAGTGCATTTAAAGAGGCTATGCTGTGTACACCCTACTGACCCTAGTGCGACCCTCGTTCCGCCCTGGATTTACTATTCCCAACTAACTTCCTGTTTGTTGTTTTATCCCGTTGTTGCTTTTGGACCTTATTGGGGATAATACAAATCTGATCAGGGTGAGAATTCAACTCCTTTCTGCTATCTAATTAGGCCTAGTGATACAGTTCCCTTAGTTAACTTTCCCTTCTATTTTGATTAGGGATTCCTTCATTCCTTGTGGTGACAAGTTAGCATAAGGTACAACTCACCTGTTTCTACTGTTCTTACACAACATTACTATACTTTGGCATTAACCTGTCCTGTTTTCCTTTACAGCATTGATTTGGCGCTGTGTGTTTCCCGCTCTTAGTTTGATCGGCTCCTCTGTCTGTTTCCCTTCAGCAGAGGGGCACGTCATAATAAAGAAATGCCCTCAAGTTGAGGAGGCTAAGGTCCGGGGCTAGACCTAAGCTTATGAAGTAAACGGGTCAGTGGTCGATAGTCATAGTCAACACTCCGGGGGTCCTTATCAACTCCCCGGCCTGTGTGGTGAGTAACAGGGACCTAAAATGCATGATGGCAAGGGAGATGATTTCCATGAGGGGGATAGCCAGACTGCTAGGGCGACTGTCATCCTCGATTGAAGCCATTTTCCCAGGACCACTTCATCACCAGGTGTTACAACGACTAAAGATAGAGCCTATCCGACAGCAACTGTCATACGATCAGAAAGTCCCTATCTCACAAGAACCGAGGACGAAATAGAATGGTGGTAATATCACATGGAGGCCTGGAATGGAAGGGCGATATTTGGCTACTCCTCAGACCTCGTGATAGCGATGGGGCTCGGGAGCCCAGTGCGGCAAAATGTCTACTGGGGGAAGGTGGTCAGAGGAGGAGCTAGCCCTCCACATCAATTGTCTCGAACTGCTAGCAGGTTCTTTCGCAGTTCTCTGCTGGACTCAGGAAGGTGCGGGATGCGCCATCCTCCTGAAAATGGACAATGTCTCCGCCGTCAGTACATCAACTGACTGGGGGGGACAAGGTCCAATATGCTAGCAGAACTAGCCAAGTACTTCTGGCATCTATGCCTTCAGAGGAGAGTCAGTGTAACAGCAGAACATCTACCGGGGGCACAGAACCAGATAGCGGACTGGAATTTGAGATACCTGAAGGACTCCAATGATTGGCAGCTGGTTGAGTCGGTTTTCCAGGAGTATTATACGATGGTGAGGACCATGTCAGACGGACCCGTTCACTTTGAGACTGAACAGGAAGCTGTCCAGGTTTTACAGCTGAAGACCAGACCCAGAAGCGTGGACGACGGACACCTTTCTCCAGGTTTGGGGACCAGCGACAGAATACGCGTTCCCGCCGTTCGCCATGAAAGTTCGAATGCTAGCTCAGGAGACAGGGAGCGAGAGTAGTACTGGTGACACCCGGTTGGAGAGGTCAGGCTTGGCTCCCCGACCTGCTGGAAATATCTTACGACACTCCAATTTTACTGCCGCTCAGACAGGTCATAGTACTGGGCCTAGCGGGGGAGAGTCACCCACTTGTTCAGACAGGGAAGCTGAGCCTGATAGCCTCTGCGATTTCAGGAGATCCAGGGCCAAGCCAGGCTTTTCGGGAGAAGTTCGGGAGTTCATCAGAGAATCCTGGGCCCCGGGGACCGGGAAGGCTTACACAGTCGCATGGCGTAAGTGGAGTAGTTGGTGCATGGAGAGGGAGATACATCCTGCTCAAACAGATGTAATTCATGTGGTGAACTTCCTAGCTAATCAAGCGGCTCAGACCAAAGCATACAGAACGATGAACACGCACCGGTCAGCGATCTCAGCCGGAAACAAATAAGTCGAGGGTAACCCTGTGGGTGAACATCCCTTGATTTGTAGATTACTGAAAGGAGTTAGGTGCATGAGACCCCCGATGCTGAAATATTCGTGCCTGTGGGACGTGAGTATTGTGTTGAAAATGTTTGAGGCATGGCCGGATAACGAAGAGTTATCCAGGAAAGCACTTTGGGCCAAACTGACCACATTGCTGTGTCTTATTTCATGCAAGAGGGTTTCAGAGGTCAAATCTTTGGAGGTAGACAGAAAATCCTTTTCACCTACGGGTGTTACATTCTACCTAGAAAAAAGGACAAAAACAGGAATCAGGACTGCAGCTTATGAAGCTTTTCCAGAGCGACCCAGACTATGCCCAGTCAGGTGCTTGAAAGGTTACGAGGCCAATGCGCATGACAGTTGTAGGTTGCGATTACCCACCCGTCCTGGAATAGTTACTTCATCGCTGTTATATATGTTTTGACAGGTGCAGGGTCTAAGCCCTTGAATACAAGAGGAATAATCAATGATGATTAGAGAGTTTAAGCGTTTACCCGTTGGGATGCAAGTTTAAGTTGAGGACCAGCTTCAGAAAGAGGGAGATAGAAAGAAGATAGGGATGTTTATATTGGACTGTTAAGAAGTGATTGGACTGTTGAGATCACGTGGTACTGTTTAACCAATGGAACGCCAACTTCAAATTTGTCCTATGATCATGGATATTGTAGTTCATTTGATAGTTTGGTTTATGTAAAAGTAATTGGTTGGCTGCTCGAGAAGCATACATGCCAACTCTCCCGATTTCGGCGGGAAACTCCCTATTTTTCAGTGAAAAATATTGTTATTTTTCACGTTCTCCTGCCAAAAATACATCTTTGCCCAATGCATTCCCCTGGCGGAAATGTTGTCTCCCGGTTTTTCGGAGCAAATCTCCTTACATGCCAACATTCTGCAGCACTTTGGAGGGAGATTGTCTCCCAGAAATCGGGAGAACCGATTTCTCCCATTGGATTGCATTGGGGTTGCCAATATTTTTGGAGGGAGAAACGAAAAAGTAGCAATATTTTCAAAATGAAAAATCGGGACCCTCCCGCCTAAATCGGGAGGGTTGGCATGTATGAATCTCCCTCCCAGGTGGGTCGGAATGTTGGCATGCATGGAGAAGTAACGAGTTGAGTTAAACATAATACTTCGCCGCTAAGTCTTTAATAGAATCATGACTTTCTATAACGAATGTATTGAAAATCTGTATTTTCTTCTGTTACGTATTTCATTTTTAGATACGTTCTGTCCCTGTGCGTATTTTAATGAGCCCTGCCCCACTTTATTTGGACTAGAGCCCTATTGATAACATTTAAACATACATGCATACATGCCAACATTGCAACGTACCTGGGAGGGAGATTTCCCCAAGGAAATTGGGGGACATGCATTTTCCCATAGGAATGCATTGGGGCTACGGTTATTTTAGGCAGGAGAGCGTGAAAAATAGCAATATTTTTCATTGAAAAATCGGGACTCTCCCGCCTAAATCGGGAGGGTTGGCATGTATGTACATGCCAACCCTCCCGATTTAGGCTGCAAACTACCGATTTTTCAGTTAAAAATATTGCTATTTTTCACGTTCTCCCACCTAAAATATTTCTAGCGTAATTCATTCCTATGGAACCTTTATGTCTCACGATTTTTCAGAAGAAATCTCCCTCCCAGGTGTCCCAGAATGTTGGCATGTATGTTTGAAGACCTGCAGAATTGCTTACTCCGACTGCTTTAATACATTCCCAGTAAATATGTTTTGCTTCGATTCCCTAAATGATACTAACAGTTACAATTCATACACAAATCATCAGTTTATTTGATTCCGATGGACTATTTTTGTGGCACATTTTTCTACGATTCAAATAAGTGGCCCCGCCACAAATTTTATGGCTCAGGCCCCAGCAAATCCTAGGACAGGCCCTGAATGCAAGACAGCACGAAGGATGGCAATTTTTGTTTGAAACTAATGCTAGCTGCATAGAGAAGTGAAGGCTTCCAAGGCTGCTTTATCCACCAGCATGGCGTCCAGTGCTGACACAGATGCTGGTGCAATGTTGGCCCTCTAGTATTAGAACTCTGTGGGAGAGCCTGCGTTTTTCGTCACCCGCGTTTCGCAGAAGTCAACGTCTACAACATCAAAACAAAAAACGGACACAAAGTTCTTATCTCTTGTGCCCCTGGACCGAAACGGTTCCACCACAGTTTTATAGAGTGATTGTGTTCAAATGGAAGGGGTCTGAAAGCAAAAAGAGAACGTAATCCAGGTTTTTATTTTACAATGTTTTATTGTCTTTTCTTCGTAAGCATTTCATAAATATAAAATTATAAAATATTTGTTTTCTTAAATAGTAATATATAAAACATTCAACTCAATTAAGTAAGATGAATGTTTGGATACAGCAATCGCAGTGCTGAATTCTTTTTGGGATTATCATGCTTTTAACTCTAAACTATCCCTTTCCAAGATGGCCGCCATTTGGGTGGACCCAGAGGCGTGGCTTCGTTGGAAGAGTTGACGGGTCTGTTACTGCACAGCGTGGCCACAGGATGAACTCATAGGGAGGGAGTTGTGGCATTCTCGAATTGAGGAGGTGGAGTACCACCGTATTGACTGCCCCCACCGCCCCCCATCGCCCCATCCAGTGCCGGCGCTGTGCAGAGTGTGCTCCGGTGAGTGACTATGATTCCAGTTCCAATTATATAAATTGAAGAGAGTGTCTGTCTTCGAACGTGTAATCGGAGCGATTTATAATCTAGTTTACAAACTTCAATTCATATGTACATACTCATGTGTGCACAGATACAAAGAAGCAAGCTGAAATGCTTGTTGAAAACTGTCGTCTTTTCTTTTCTAGCCACTTGTCAACATGGAGTACATGACAGGACCTGCCACAAGCAGCCAAGGAAACATGTATGTGAACTGTCTGCGATTTCTCATGACCTGCCTATGTGACACAATTCCGGCCACGTAACATCTAAGGTGTATCTAAAATTGTGATTCCTAGAAAGTGGCTGTATGCTCGTAGATCTTGTATGATCAAGGTGGGTACGTACATTTCAACATGAGCCACTCCATTCGGGAGGTATTAGTGCAATCCTGGTTTTAACTTCATTTTGAGACTTCTGATTTATAATCGTGAAATCCAGGATTACAAGTCCCAGAATGCAAAATTGAAACCAGGACTGGTTTCGCAACTTCCGAATGGAATGGGGCATGCTTGTGGGTATGACGCCTGAAAGTTGGTGTTCCTGTTTGTGCCTTGTAATCCTTCACGCATTCTGTGTGCAGGGCTGGCACTAGGATTTGCGGGATCCCCTAATTTGCATATTTGGAGACCTCGCAGAGAGTCTTTGGTACTTGAGGGGATCAAGTTGAGAGGAGTAAAGCAAGCTACATACACATTTTTTGATGTACATATGATGTATGATCCTAGTTATTGAGGCTTATTTTGGAGTACAGTGAGATCACTCGAGTCGTAGGTCAGGCACAGTGAGATCAAATGATTTGCTTGGGAGCACACGCTTTGGTGTTGAAGCAGGATTTGATTTGAGACTAGTCTGCAACTCTTAACACATATCTTCCCTGCTTTGGTTGGTAGAAACATTGTTTTTCACAGGTCTTTTGGCAACTTTGGCTTAAACACTATTTGCCTTTGTAATGCAGTGACAAGAAGTTGTGATTTTGTTTTGAGATCTTAAACTGTTTTAGTTTTCCTAATTGCTTTTGTTTTTACATTGTATATATGTGACCACATTGTCGAAACTTTCAATGTGTTTTTTAATTCCGAGGAGGAATATTTTGATGGCCAAGAGACTTTATTTTTTTAATTTTTTATCACTTTTTTTGTTGTTGTTGTTAAACCATTAGGCGAGCTACATAACTATAGATTCCAAGGACGTCAGGGCAGACAGGGCAAAGGGCCCCTAACGTAGGATTGCCTTAGAATGCCATATACTGGGGCGATGTTGAGGTAGTGAGAGGAAGCAGTTTTGCAAGTTTTTAAATATTAACAATATCAGCACATGACTGGGACCGGGGAAACGACCTCTCCAGTTATCTGTGCAGCAACCTCTCCTCCCATATCCCTGGACCTAGCAAATCATTATGACCCACTTGCCCTCTCATCCTTTCTTCTCCTCATTCTCGGGTTTCACTTTGAACAATTTTTTATAGGGTTGAATTGAAAAGTTGACAAATCTTTATAAACCTCTCAGAAAACTAGATAAATCGTAAGAGAAATAGGTTCTGCAAAATGAATATGGTTGTAGCGTTTTTCCCTCATCTTGAATGGAAGACAACAAGTATCGGAATGAAATTCAGGGAGGGGGTTGAAAAAGTGTCCTGTTTTTTTGTTTTTTTTTTATAAATGTACTGTTAATGCTTAGACTCGCAACAAAAGATATTGGGCCTCATTTTGAGTTTGGTGGTAAATCCGCGGGAATATCGCGCAACTGAATTACCGTTAATGCCACTTGGTCCGGCGGAATTACCGCCAGATTACAAGTGGCGGTGACAGTGCAAGTCCCCATTTCCTTTTAGTCCATTGGACTCAAGGGGGCTTTTTTGGCGGAATTACAGCAGTGTAACTTCCTCCACTGTAATTCCGCCTCTGCCGATTTTGGCGAGAGAGTGGGATGAATTATCTCAAGGATTTTTCTGGATGTAAATCTTCCACTGCAGGCCGATTTGGCATAGTGGTAAAATTGGCGGTAACAGATTTACTGCCAATTTTACCCCTTAATGCCACACTTGCAATGAGGCCCAATGTGTGAAAAGGTAGCCTGGTTTACAGATGCATGTATGATGTGAGAACAATTTGACGTTCTCCAAAAATTATGGTTTTTGGTGTCAAATAAGCAGAGGTGAAAGTAAGGAAGATTGTTAAACTATATTTGTTACATCTTTTAATTCTCTAGAAATCATGGATCCGGGTAGCTAACTGGTACCTTGTGTGCTATTTCAGAAAGAAATGTCCCTATTACAGTTTTTATCACCTGAACGCTAAAACTTAAGGTTTTGTCGAAAAAACAATGGTTACTCAACTGAACAGAGCTCTCAAGTTTCCCATGGCCATGTGTGAGAAGGCCATCCATCTCTGTTTTCCTTTTTGCATTCTGGGATTTGTCGTTTTCCTACTTTTTTCATTTTTTTTCCAACCAAAACTTTATTGTTCAGTTCACATCTTCAAGAAACTTAATTCTCTTCACAAGAGTGCGTTTTACATTTCCTTGCAAAGTTCTTAAACTCCAACTTCAATAATCAATAACATCCCTCCCCTCTTTCCCCTCCCCCTCAGTCCTTGGGTGGTTTGTCATTTTATTTCTCTTGCTCTGGCTCATCCCCTCTCTTCCTCCAGGAGTCCCAGGGCCTGTAGTCTCTTCGGGATATATAAATGTAACACATCTTGATTGTATGTTAGGAGACCAAACTTTACTGAAGGTCTTTAATGTCCCTCACACTATCACAGTCATTTCCCCCACTTCTATCGTGTCCCAGATCACATAGTACCACTGTATGATAGATGGGGGTTCTTTCTGGTTCCATTGCCTCGCTATGCACCTCTTTGCAGCCATTATGAGGTTCGCCCATAGCCTTCTTGCCTTTCCCCCTACCCATTGTTGATCGTGCATGGTGCCAGGAGTATCTCTGCCCCCTCAAAATCCCTTTCTACCCAATTATCTCCATCACCTTGGACTTTACCTCCTGAGAGAAATGTTTCAGTCACTGGCATCCCCACCATATATGCACCATCATCCCCTTCTCCCCACATCCCCTCCAGCACAACTCGGACCTCGTGGGGAACATTTTTATGTAGCCTCTCCAGTGTGTAATGCCATTGGTGCAAGAGCTTATACTGTAGTTCCTGATGTTGTGCCGATGTGTATGAGGTGTTCCAGCCACCCATCACCTTGTCCCACTGTTTGTCAGTGGGTCACGGCCACCCCTTCTTCATTCTCGCCTTTCAATAGGATATTGTATATTGCAGAGATCGGCCTTTATTGTTGTCTGTGGACGTCATCAGCATTTCCCACTCTGTGAGTTCCCTCGTGGCCCCTTCCTTCATTGTGGGTGTCCCTGCCCAGTGCCTCAGCTAGTGGTAAGAAAACCGTTTTTCTTCCTTCAAACCCAACTCCCTTTTACAGTCTGCAAATGTCCGGAACCGCGTCCCTTCATAGAGGCCGCCAATCACCCTGATTCCCCCTCGCCCTCTCCATCCACCTTTTGAACCTTCCATACTCTTTACCTGGCGGGAAGGCAGGGTTCCCAAATGCAGGCATCAGTGGAGAAAGCCATGGCGACAGGCTGAGCTTACTATTCACCTTTTCCCAGATCCTCATGGTATTGTTCGTAATTGAATTCTCCCTTCCTCTCTCCCATCGCCTTGCACAGGTACTCCCCTGCCACCGCTAGTTCCAATGCTTCTGGTTTTCTGGCCTTCCCTTCCCCATTCTGCCAGTGCCCTTAGCCGCGCTGCCTGGTAATATTTGAATATGCTCGGGCAGGCCACCACTCCCACCCCCCTGCGCCTTATTCCTGAACAGTGTCTTCGTCCAATCCTCAGATTCTTCCCTCCCCATATGAAATTCATAAGGCATTCTTGGAATTCCTTCAGGAGCTTCCCAGGTAGTACGAGGGGGATCGCCTGGAATAGGTACAGTATTCTAGGAAGTATGTTCATCTTAACCACAGCTATTCTTCCAAACCAGGATATGTATAGACTCCTCCACCTTGCTTGCTCGGCTTTAACTTGCCTGAGCAACGGGTGATGGTTGGCCCCTACAATTCGTTTGATAGACGCGGTTAGGTTCACTCCCAGGTATTTAACTGGGCCCTCAGCCCATCTGAAAGGGTTCTCTCTCTCCAACTGGGTCCTTTCCAATTCCCCCACCGACAGATTCAAGATTTTGGATTTCCTGAGATTCGCTTTAAAAATTGACACATCTGAGTATGCACCATCTCCCTTTAATATTGCTGGTTGCGACTTCCCCTGCTCTGTGATCATTAGGAGTGCATCATCCACAAACAGCCCTATCTTGTGTTGCGTCCCTGCCCAGCTGACCCCTCGCATCTCCTTGTTCCCCCTTATCTTATGTGCAAATGGCTCCTTCACTATAGCGAAGAAAAGCTACGACAGCGGGCACCGCTGCTTCGGCCCCCTTCTTATTGAAAGTGGATCGGTTAGGCGCCCATTGACTTTCACTCTGGCTTGCAGGTGTTTGTAGCTCGCCTTTATCATTCCCACGAAGTTCGGTCCCATACCCACCTTCTGCAGTATTTGTTCCATGAAGGTCCAATTGACCCGATCAAATGCCTTCTCAGCGTCTAACATTATGCACATGGGTGTTCTTCCCCAGCTTTGTCTACCACACATAGTACCCTCCTTATGTTATCAAATGTATTGCGTCCCTGTATGAAACCCATCTGGTCCTGCATCACCAGCTGCTGTAACATCCCGTCTAACCTAGCCGCTAGCACCCTTCTGGAAATCTTGACATCTCCATTGATAAGTGCAATGGGATGGTCTGAGGAGCACACATGTGGGTTCTTCCCCACTTTTGGAATCTGGGTGATATGCGCCTTATTCATGGATGTGGTGACCTCTCCTGTCTCCCGGAAATGATTAAATAGATCTGTGAGAATTCCTGCTAATGAGCTCCTAAATGTTGTATAGAATATAGCTGTTAATCCGTCTACCCTTGGACTCTTGTTCATCTTTAGTCGGGCTGTAGCCTTTTGCACCTCCTCCGCCCCTATGGGCTCTTCCAGATTTTTCTTCTCCTACTTTTTCAATGGGAGGAAACGCCCACAAGTATGAGATTTCAAAGCAAAAACCGGTTTGGGCAGGCCTTCTCATGCATGATCGTCTGAAACCTGAGGCTCTGACCGAACCATCACTTCCAAACAGTTTCCAGTTTAAATGCTCTACCATAGCAAAGAGAGTTGTTAAATTCTGTTTTCAGGCCACAGTGGGACCTACTATTCAGCGTCTGCTGGACTGCTCTGGAGGTGGGGTCTTGGTGCCTCACGAGCCTCACAGGAGTGTGGGCAGGTTCCTGGGAAGTGTACTGCATGGGCTGGCTGGTTCAGGCAGAATAAGACGTTCACGTCTGAAAGCAGCACAGCCCATCTACAAAGGACTCTGTATTTACTTGGTGTAATCGTGGCAGCTAATGCATGAACGCAGAGTCCTGGGCCAAGGTATCCAGGGCTGGGTGCGGCTTGCGTGGGCAGCTGAACTAGTAGACTGCAACACCTCTCTACTTCTGTGCACCACGTCAAATTGACCCCACAAGAACACACCTCCAGGCTAATCTACACATTACCTCCACATCCCTCTTCCTCGTTCCAGTACTTGCGTGTTAGGTGTCCCACCTCCTCCAGGAATCCTTTTTCTATTTCTAGTCTGTTAGTCCCGCTCCCTTGCTGATGAATATCGGCAGTGCCCACGGGACCGGCCACAGTTCTTCATTTTCCAACCTCGGGCCGGAACGCTCCTTCATTTGGTCTCCTTACCTTCTCTTTCTGTGCTTGAGGGGGCACAGTTCGGCTACTGATGGCAGATCCTGTTGCCGAGCTCATCAGGATCCTCTACTGGATGTCACCCTGTGTCCCCTGCTGAGCTTTGGGTTTGGGGTGTGTGATTCTGCGTTGCTAGCAGAAACTGAGGCCCTACAGAGCTCTGGCTCTGGTATTCCTCATCTCCCACGCTCTGGATCTCCTCTGCTGAGCGTTTTGGATTCCAGGGCGGTGGGCGTGCCCCAGTTGTTCCGGTGCTACGGTAAGTAGGATGCGGCGGGTCTGGGACTCCTGGCCCACTCTGGAGTTTCCTTTTGGGGTTCCCATGGCGACGGATGACTGCCATCTCCATGGGTTCCAGCTCGTCTCCTGCACATTTTGAGGATATCTCTCTCTGCTGCAGGTGGAGGTCGTAGTGTTTTTTTGCCTGCTGGGGACGTCCTCCTGTTCTCGGGCTGTCGGATCCTGTTAGGATTGGGAATCACCCAGCAAAAAGGAAGCACTTGGCTCCTTCCTCATTCAAGTCCTCCCTGGAGCGGCCTGCCAAGCGTAGGGCTGAATGGTTGGAAAAGCAGCTCTTGTGGCAGGCCAAATGCTGATTAAAGAGGGTTCAGACTTGCTACCCAACATCCAGTTCTTTCTCGTCGTCCTCTCGCTCTACTTATCAGGTTCCCTGACTTTCAGAGAAGGGGAACTGAGGGGGAAGTAATTTGGACAAGGAGGCGGTGGCGTCCACCCTTATCCAGGTGGCGCATTACATGGCCTTTGCCCCCTCCAGACTCTGCAGCTGATCTGCAGAGGGGGCACCTCGGGTCCCTTGTCCTCAGTTTAAGAAGGCTGTGCGGACTGGCCTCCCTCTCCTGGCGAACATCAAGGAGTAGGTCTTAGCGGTGTGGAGAGAGCCTGACCAGATTGCTGTCCCTCGTTTTTGTCCAAACATTACCCTTTTCACGGCGAGGAGAAGCTCTTGTTCAGTCTGTGGCGGTGGACGATATTCTCCCGAGCCTCATGGGTCGCTCTTCTATGGCCTCGTAGGAAGCCATTAAGGATGGGACTGACCAGAAGGCAGAGGGGTCCTTGCGGGAGGCCTATGCTGAAGCACACTTGTCCTTTAAACTCCCCCGCCTATTTGTCTTGCACTGCTGAAACTTCGCTGGCTGGCCTCCGGACTGTCTCTAAAGCTTTGCAGGAGGGGTCCGATCCTCTGCCCCACATTCATCTGATCCGATCACAGCTGGAATTCTTGTTAGACTTTGCCTACGACGAAGTCAAGGCTGTTGCTATCACCATGCGCACCTTGGTTGCTGATTGCCCTCATCTCCACCTTCTAGACTTGCAAACTGGTTCCCACCAGAAGTTCGCTTTGAAAATTCCCTTTGGCGTTCATACTCTCTCTATTGAGGGATTCTCTGGGGGAGAAGGTCCACAAAGTATTCTGGGCGGATAAGCATGCTGGGAAGCTACGTAAAAAGCCTGACTCCAAGTCTTTGGTGCAGAAATCAGACAAGTTTATGCCTGTGGCTCCTTCGTTATGCTGCCCGACGGCCTGGTGGAGAAAAGTCCAGGTGGGTCCCTAAGGGTGGGTGTCCGTCCTCTGGCCTGAAGCAGCAAAAGTCCTGATGCATGGCCGGTGGTCGTCTTCAAGGATTATGGAAGGTCTGGACTCGGCTGTCCAAGGATTCTTGGCAAATCGTTCAGTGCGGTGGGGTTGCTCTCTGGAATTAGCTCTCTCCATGCACCTTCAGGAGTTGTCAACACTCCACTTCCCAGGAACTTGGTTAAGATGTCAGCCATGCGGCTGACTGTTCGGGAACTCATCCAGAAGAGGCTGGTGTCGTCGGTCCCTCCTCTCAAGAGGGGTCAGGGCCATTATTCTATCGCCTTCTTAGTTCCCAAGCCGGGAGTGAAGTTTCATCCCGGCATTGATCTGAAGAGGTTGAATCATCACATTGCCACCCACCACTTCAAGATGGAATGTCGGCAGAGGAGGATTCCCCTGATTCAGAAGGGGGATTTTCTAACGTCTCTCGATCTCCAGAACTGGGTCCTCATCAGTGCTTCATCCGCTTTTCAATGGAGGGGTTCTATTATTAGTTCTGTGCTCTCCCCTTTGGATTGAACCCAGAACCTTTACAACGATCTTGGGCCCTGTGTTGGACATTCTGCATTGACAGAAGGTTCAGGTTTTCCCGTATCTGGACAACTGGCTGGTGGCGGTGCCCTTGCCTTCTCACCTTCGGGAACACCTGCATCAGACTTTAAGTTGCTACAGGACTTGGGTTTTTTAATCAACTAATGCAGCCAGGCCCTTCCTGTCGGAACAGAACTGTCTCACAATTGCAAGAGCAATAATCGGGTCTCGGTTGGACTACTGTAATACCATCTGTATTGGGACATCAGTAAAAACATCTCCATACTCCAGACAGTCAAGAATAATGCCATAAGGGCTGCCACAGGCATCTCGAGGAGGGAGCACATCTCTGAAACGAGGAGGCAAGTCCATTGGCTTCCTGTTAAAGAAAGGATAGTCTTCAAAACACTTGCATTGATGCATAAATGCGTTCATAATCTGGCACCCCTATGCCTGTCCCAAAGAGTTGTCAAGCCCACGCCAGATAGACCCACAAGATCTGCTTTCACCAACATGATCTCTATTCCTAAAACACAGAGGTTGCGGGCAGGCAGGTCCAGTTTCCCTGTCCTGGCAGCAACTCACTGGAACGCTCTTCCGCCACACTTGAGAAGTATTGAATCACATTTAGCCTTCAGGAAAGCACTGAAAACCAGGCTGTTCATCTAAGTAGCCTTAGGCACCATTATCCTAGGTATATCCACCCTTTACTATGAATGACAAATCAATGTAACCTTGACCAAAGTAACCTGTATGAAAAGAACGCAATGTGTTGATTGTATCAAAGTAACTGGAATGTAACTGCCTTGTCAATGGGCACGCTCACTGTAATCATGAGCGTGTAGCTACCTTGTCTGTGGGCACGCTCATTGTAACCATGAGCAAAGTAACCTGTTGCAACTAAGACGATTTCATGCAACAGCGCCTCAATGCCCTTGGGCTGTTAATGCGGTTTACAAATCTAAATAAATAAACTGGTGCAAGTTGCACCTGCCTCCTTCCAGCGATCTACCGTTCATAGGGGCGCTCTTCTGGACTGCGAAGGACAGGGTTCTTCTGCCGGTGGACAGGGCTGTAAACTTGATGAGATCGCTTTGGCCCCTCTTGTCTTGGTCGATGCTCCATCATGGGTGTTTCTCAGATCCTTGGGGCACGTGGCGTCTTGCGTCTTCCTGGTTCCTTGGGTCCATCTCATCTGCGTCCTCTCTTGGAGCATCTCCATCAATATTTCAGGGAGTGAGAGCACAACTTCGATAGTCTCCTGCCGTGTACTTCTGCTCTTTCTGGACAGCCCTCCAATGGCTGTTCTGGCCTGGGGTTCTTCTGAAGGGTTTTCCCCTCTTCCATCCCTTGCAGATCACCCTTTCCACTGACGCCAACCAGAGGGCCTGGGGGGCGGTGTTTGGGGATTAGTCCTACCAGGTGAAGTGGAGGTCCTGGGAGGCCTCTCGCTCGTTCAACTGGTGGGAGATGGCTGCAGTGTTTCAGGCTGTCAAGGGTGTTTTGGCCTCTTCGGAGGGTAGCGGCAGTGATGGTGTGGATGGACAATACAACTGCATCTTATATCAACAGAAAAGGGGGTTGCCGGTCACGGTACTGGTGGCTTTGGTGCAGTCCTTGGGGTTCTGGGTGGAGCGGCAACTTCTGTCTCTCAAGGCAGTCCACATCCGGGGTGTCCACAAAATGGTGGCGGACAAGCTCAGCAGGGTGTTTCCGTCCAGGGACTGTGTATCGTGGAAGGGAGTCTTTGCTGTTGATGGGGCGTCCTGTGGTTGGATCTGTTTGCTTCCACCCAGTCGGCTCCAACATCCCAGTTCCATTGTCCAGGTTGTGGTGGGTGGACACGTTCTTCCTGTGGGCTTCAGGGTCTCCTTTACACCTTTCCTCCTCTGCTCCCTCGGGTTCTGGTGATGATCAGGGACTCGAACGTGATGGTGTTTCTGGTTGGTCCCACCTGGCCTCTCAGGGAAGAGTAGAACTAGGAGTAATGAAGATTAATGGAAAGTAATGCTGCATTACTTCCACTTTCCTCATCCCAGTACTTACCTTGAGTATGCCCATGCTAACAGGAACTCTTTTTCAAGCTGGCCTCCTCTGGCCCCTCCCCTCCCAGGAGGTACAACCTCCCACTTACCCAACATATGGCAGTTCTTTAGTGCTGGCCACCATTATCGTACCCTCTCTGTGCGGGGCTCTTTATGGGCAGCGGCTGGTGTGCCATGCTCAGCGGCTCCTCTGATGGGCTTGGTAGCTGCAGAGTACTGGTGTTCCTGCTGGGTCCCCGGCAGGACTGTGGGGTCTGGCAGCTGGTTTGCCGGTGTCCTCTGGAAAGAGGGCTGTGTCCGGTGGCTTTCTGTGTGGCGGTGGGGGGTCCCGCGTCTCCTGTCCAACATTTGTTGGGCCAGCTGGTGTGGTGCCTGATTTTGCCGCTTGCCCTGGCGGCAGGACGGTGGGGGGGGGGGGGGGCAGGGGCTTGCTGGGCCTTTGCTTTCCATGTCATGGCATTGCTGGGGCAATGTGGATGCTGTCCGAGGGTTTCCCATGCTCTTTTGTATGTATTTGGTGTGCGGGTTGCCGTGGGGTGGTGCTTTGTTTCTCTGCATGTGTGCCGGTATGGCAAAGCACGCTGAGAAGAGCAGGCATGCTGAGCCTGCCTCTTCTCTTCCTCTAGTGTGGCTAAAAGGAAGAAGGTGAGTGCCCCTGCTCCTGGGGTTTCTTGTAATGACGTTAAAGCCCTCTCTAAAGAATTCCTGGCATCCCGTGCTGTGGGTCCTGGTGTGTCTGGACCTGTCCTTGTGTCTTCCTCATCTGGTTCGACTTCCTGTTGCTCGGACGCAGCTGATTCCTCCCTTTCATCGGATGATGAGGATTTATAGTTTTTTTTATATTGTGCCTGTACACAAGTGTTTCAAGGCGCTACCAGGCAGGGAGGGGGAAAACTGGGGAGAACAAGATGAACGATCTTACTAGGACTAGTATTTAGATTGTGCAAGTGCACAGACAAGAAGTGCAGGGTTGACGAAGGGGGTCAAGTGC
The DNA here is from genome assembly GCF_040938575.1 of Ambystoma mexicanum. Classification (NCBI taxonomy): domain Eukaryota; kingdom Metazoa; phylum Chordata; class Amphibia; order Caudata; family Ambystomatidae; genus Ambystoma; species Ambystoma mexicanum. The sequence goes on from NC_090932.1 coordinate 807,965,942, forward strand.
ACCCAATGGAACAGTGCCCTGGGTTAAGTGCAGAAAGGTAGACCTCCAAGGGAAACATGCCCAGGAAGTGCAAGGAAGGCCAGGTGGCAGTGCAGGAGGGCCTGAAGGCAAGTGCTAGGGACTGGGCAGGGTGCTGGGGGGCACAGGTGTCCTATATGACTCAGAGAAGCACCAGGCAGTCCGTCAATGTAACAGCAGGAGGAAAGGCAGAGAGAAACAGAAGGTGGGGAAGGTTAGCAAGCGAGAGGCAGAGCGAAGGAAGAGGAGAAAAGGCAGGTCTTGAGGAGCTTCCGGAACTTAAGGAGGTCCGGCTCAAGGCAGAGAGTGACAGCAAGGCCATTTCAGAGGGAGGCACCTACAGTGGAAGGCGATCTACCACCCAGTCTCTGCTTGGAGATGCGACTCACCCGTAGAGAATTGGCGGTAGATGAGCGGAGGGCTCTGTAAGGAAGGTACTTTGGAAGAGAGCGTTGGCGATGGTGCGGGCCCCCGTCCCAGAAGGCCTTGTGAACGATGCAGAGGGTCTTGAACTTGATCCTTGCAGCCACCAGGAGCCAGTGTAGGGATTTCAGAGCTGTAGAGATGCGGTCCCTGGGCTTGAGTCCAAGGATAAGTCTTGCAGTCCTGTTTTGGATGAGTTGCGGAGGGTAGAGTTGGGTAGCTCGAGAAAGAGGCTGTTGCAATAGTCAAGCCTAGAGGGAACCAGGGCTCTGGAGACAGTGAGCTTCTGGGGGAAGGTGAGAAAAGGTACTTCTGAGGAGGTGCAGTTGGGAATGGGACGTTTGTAAATGACCCCCAAGGTTTTTTGCCTCACAGGCGTGTGAGGGCAAAGAGCCAAGGGAGGCCGGCCAGAGTGAAAAGGGGAAAAGCGGCAGCAGGGGTCCCGATGAGCAGGATCTCTGTTTCACTGGCATTAAGACATAGGTCATTGGAGGCGCACCATGCCTGAATGGCGGAAAGCCTGTCGGGCATGAGCGAGGAGGAGGCTGACGGTAGCCTGAAATAGAGCTGCGTGTCATCTGCATAACACTGAAAGTTAGAGGAAAAAGTAGAAATCAGATTGACATTGAAAACAAACCAGGACGAGAGGATAGTTCCTGGGGAGCACCACATGTAGTGAGTGTGATGAAGGAGAGGAAGGACCCAAGTTCAACCTGGGATGGTCGGTCCAAGAGGAAAGAGGATAGTCATGCCAGAAACCGAGGACAGAGGGAGAGTTGGAGTCAAGGTTAGAGAGCAAGTCTTCACAGGTGTTGAGGAGAGCAGTTTCTGTGCCTCTGTCTGCTCTGAAGCCAGACTGATGGTCATGGAGACAACCAACAATTCAGTGTGGAGGGATAGTTGGGAGAGAGCCAATTTCTACAGGAGATTGCCTTTGAATAGAGTAATAGAAATTGGGCAAAAGTTTGTCCGCTGGAGGGATCGGCAGAAGGCGTTTTGGGCAGGGGGTGCACAAGGGAGTGCTTGAGAGAAGAGGGGAAAACTCCAGTGGCAAAGGAGTGGTTGCAGAGATCGGCCAACGCTGGAGCGAGAGAGTCGATGTTGTCCTTAATGGTTCTGGAGGAGCAGGCAGACACCTTTTTGGATGAGACTTTCATATACCAGACTTGTCTGGACACCTCATCAAGTGTGACAGAAGAGAGGAGGAGGGGAGAAGGGGCGGCAAAGGAGGGCCTGAAAGAGATAGAGGGAGGGAGGGAGGGAGGGGAGCAGATGAGTGAGGACATGTTGTCCTGAGTTTTTATTGTGAAATGAGGCCAGGGCTGAGCAGAGGGCCTGGGTAGGTCAAGAGTGTTGGAGATGGATAGGTGAAAGTTGGAAAGGGCTGTGTCTGGATGGGAGTCAGCCGCAGGAGTAGGTGGAGGAGAGTAGGTGGAGGCATAGGTTGCCCCTGACACGCTCTTCATTTGTCGGATGACCGTGAAGGAGGGTGGCAATGCTGGATTTGTCATTGCCAGGGGAGCAGGAAGCTTCAAGTGAGAAGAAAGAAGAAAGTGATCAGTCCAGTTGAAAGGAGTATTGAGTGGGTTAGAGAGGGATGTCGGAGGTGATGAGAGCATCAAAGGTGTGTCTGGCAGAAGAGTCCAGGTGGATGTTGAGATCCCCAAGGAGGAGAAGCTTGGAGGTAGAGGAGAGAAGAAGTGAGGTCAGCCGATTCAGAGAGGAAGAGGGTGGCCGGTAGAAGGTGACCAGGGTCAGAGAGGAGCCAGGAGAAACGGAGATCCTGCAGACCAGGCATTCAAAGGAGGAGTAGGCTTGAGTGGGAATGATGGAGACCGGAATCCACTCAGGAAAGATCAGGGCCCCTCCGCCTCCAGGCCTTTTGGGCCTGGGCTCGGAGAGGATCTTGTAGCCCTCAGGGAGAAGTGTGTCAAAACTCGTGACACAGCTGGCCTTAAACCATGTCTCGGTAAGAGCGAGAACATCTAGATCCAGCTGTCAGGAGTGTTTGACAGCATAGCGACAGTTAAGAGTAGCAGTGTGGAGCAGGTTTCCACTTTTGAAATTACTTCTGGGGAGGGGTACAGGGGACTGAGGTCCCCACCAGAAGTGGCAGAGGAGCCTGGGAGGTAAAGGGAGGGGGAGGCAGAGGAGCCAAGGAAGACATGGATGGCAGAGGGGCTAGAGAGGTGGCAGCCAAGTGAGACGAGGTAGCCAGAAGAGAGGCATCAGGCAAGGGAGCCAGAGAGGTCGAGGGAGGCAAGGGGGCCAGGAGAGCCAAGACTGGCAAGGGAGCCAGAGTAGCAGAGGGAGGTGGTGGCAAGGGAGTCGGGGAGGATGATGGCAGGGGAGCCAGGGTGGTGGAAAAAGGTGGTTGAGTGGCCAGTGCAGAGGTAGCCGTGGTGGCAGAAGCAAGGAAGTTGATGAGGCGCCAAGGTTGGGCTGAGGCCCTTGTACTGGGATGGTACCATTGAGATAGACATTAATGATGACTCCGGAGGAATGGAAGCAGTCTAAGAGGACCGTGTGTCACCAGTAAGGAGATATGAAGGGTCCATAGGTCGGGTCAGGGAACAGAGTATGTTGGTGAGAATCTCTCTGGCCGAAGCACTGACATAGGTGTCGGCAATGGGAAGGCCTGGGTTGGAGACCAGTGTGTCCTTAAATTTCTTCCTACCAGACTTGGTGAGCGGAGTAGGATAGGAGATAGAGAAGCAATTTGAGAAGATGGGGCGGGGGAAATGGAGAGCACCATACTGGGTGGGGGAAGGAGTAGAAGAGGTACTTTGCAAGGCTGAGCAACTGAGGTCCAAGGGATGGGTACGATGGGAGGGAGAAGAGAAAACATGGATACACAAGGAAAGGGAACAGGCTAGGAATAGTAGGTTACAGTAGGGTAACAGTTCTAGAACAGAGAACAGAACAGCACAGGCAATGAGTACCCACAGTGGGAAGAACAGTAGGTTAAGGTAGGGAAACCACTTCCACAACAGAGTACAGCGAACAACGGAAAAGCACAGGCAATGAGTACCAAAGGTTGGAGCTGGCTTAGCGGGAGAGCTGGGAGCCAGAGTCGGGGAGCCTAGAGAAGAGGAGAAAGGCCTATTGGGGAAAAAGCAAATCATGGAACTGAGCTGTGGACCAATACAAACTGTAGGGGAAAGTTGTTGCAGGGGTCCCCCAGCGGGAGATGCAAGAAAACAGTAGTGGGAGTGAAGAAACAGAGTATGGCTACCCTGGAGAAAGGGGAGCCTAGTGGATGTGTGCGACAAAGTGCAGGGTAAGAAAATGCATTGGAAAGTAAAGTATGCACGAGGATAGGCAGTTTAGTATGACGCAGTAATGGCTCCGCCCCGCACTCGCACCTTTTCTACCTTGCGGTTGCTGCTGGTCGACAGCTGCGCTGCATGCTCGCACTCTACGATTTCCGTGCCCCGTTTCAACCCCTTCGTCGCCAAACACCTGCGTTGCTCAACAGCGCAGCCTTGTACTTCAAGGGCTTTGCCGCAGAGGGTCCGATCCTCTGTTCTTAAATGCTCAGAAGCGTGGAAGTTGCATGCTACGTATCGTTGGGTAGTGTCACCTGCGTTGTTCAACACTGTGGCTTTTTCCTGCGAGGGCTTGGCCGCAGAGGGTCCGATCCTAAGTTCTTAAAGGCTTGGAAGTTTTGCGTGCTACGTATTGTCGGACAGCGTCTCCTGCATCGCTCAACACCGCAGCCTTGTCCTGTGAGGGCTTTTCAAAGCAGGAGGCCTCTGGTAATATCTTGGCCCGGGATGAGGTCCAACTGGTGATGGACCAGATCTGTGTTTCAATGGGAATTCAGGAGCCTTCTGTTGTGGAGCGGGCTATTCGTCAGAATAAACATTCCCACAAACTGGGTGGACAAGGTCCTTCGGAGTAGGCTAGATCTCCATGCCCCATTTTATGGCTAAGTTGTTAGGCAGAAACCTGTGCAGTTCCCTCTGGGACCACTGCAAAAGATTTAAGACTACAGGTGTTTGGCAGTAAACCCACTTGGTAGCAGTCTGTACCACACATATTCACTTGGTAGCTGTGGCTGAGCAGTCAGACTTCCCTCAAGAAGAGTTAGGCAGTATACAGAGTATTCCCAATAGGTCAAAAGAACACAGTAGAACAAGTAAACACTGACGAGGGCTTGGTGTAAAAGAGATATAATTATTTATTTAAAACCACATCTAGAAAAACACACAGGCACTAATAGTAAGCAATTCAAAAACATGGTCACTAAAAGATATACACTCCCTTAGAAGAATATTAGACAAGTCTTAAGTAAAGCCCCACTTATTTTCAGACAGCGGTGAGCGCTTAACGTAGATGGCACTCTAATAATTTGTTTTAAAAGGGAGAGAAAAGCAGAGATTACATTGAAACAGATCCCAACACTTTTTCATGAACACAACAAGAGAGGAAGGCAAAGTAACACTGTGAGTTTAGAGTCAGTAGGCTGGATCCACTTTAAGGGGATCAAAACGAAATGTGTCCAAGGTCACACGGTTGCAGTGCACAAGAGTCTTGTAAAGGTTCAAAAAGAGTTGGACCAAAGAAAGGGACCAGTTAGAGGGTCAAGGCGGCAAGCCCAGTCCAGAAGGTTAAGGGGTTATTATTACCTTGTAGCAATCTTTAGAAAGGGAGGCCTAGCGGACACGGTACCTTAAAGTGGTGAGAATACTCCAGCGGGGGCAGTTGTTCCTGGCAGCGGAGGCAAGTCGGTGCTTCGTCAGGGAGGAAGACAGGAGTCCGTTGCACTGTCAGGGAAGAAACCAGCCGCGGAGTTCTCAGTTAAAAGGAGCAGTCCTTTTATTCGCGGTCCAGTGGTAAGTGGCTATCCGGTTGCCGGGGTGCTTGGCATGGGCAATTCGACCACAAGCCGGTCTGGGGTGCGAAGAGAAGAAGGTAAACTGGTTGTGCCCACCAGTCAGGAGAAGAAGCCTCTCCAGCCGGGAGATCTTCTCTGTCGTTGGGAAGTGGTGAATCGGTTCCGCAGGGCCCCACCGGTGGTGTCGTCGTGGTAGGTCGGCTCAGCTTCTCCCTCGTCGGATTCTCAGGTCCTGTGGCAACTTCTGAAGTTCCAGTCCCCAAAGCCCTGCTTTTATGCAGCACACCCCCATTCACTCAGCCTAGCTGTCAATCAAACATGCTAAGTGGTGAGCCGGCCGGCTCACCACTTGGGCCAATTACACAAGAGTGCGACTTGAGTTACCAAGGTAACTCAGTCCAGGGTGCCTAAACCCCCTCCCACGCCCCCTGTGGTACCCAGACAGAGTGGCACCACTTTTGGAGGCTTCTGTGGAGAAGCCCGCCAAAAGTGGAACAAAGGGCTCGACTTGGGTTGAAGTCACAGAAGAGAACACAAACGCCATTTTAGAATCGAGTCCTGGCAAAAAATACCAACCGGCGAATTAATATTAAATAAATAAACCGGCGGTATGTTCGAGGCTATGAGAATTAAATAATTAAAGTTGGTAGCCTCGAACAATGGGAAAATCCCATAGGGATATATTCGCGGTCGAATATAAAAAGTAGTATCCACTGCCACCAGCCAAAACTCGATCAGGGGGGACGGAGACGTGCCCCCTCGACTAACAGACCCCGGAGCAATCGAATTGCCCCGACCAGTACGTCCACAATATGATGGTTTGTACTGGTTTCTGTTAATAATTTGGGACTAGTAAAGCCAATGGTGACTTTACATGCCCTGGGAGACATTAGTCAGTCCCAGGGTATGGAGTCTATGGTGGGGTGTCACTATGACACCCCTTTGTTACTGCACAGAGGGTGCTGTGTAACACACATAGAGAAAAACACATGAGACCCTATGGAGTAAAGGACCCCATAGCCCATAAAACACATTAGCAGTCAAAGGAACACCATAAATCATGTCCAAGAGTGGGAGAAAAAGAGTCTCACTCTTGGCAGGAGAAAAAACAAACTCCAGAAATCCAGCAAAGCTGCTGGGGTACTCACTAGGTTAGGAAATTCAGCCTAAAGAGATAATTCTCCCTAACAGTTGTACCCCCACGGGGTGAGGAATCCTGCCTGCCTCCTGCGCTGGAAGTTGCTGACATTCTGGCCAGCGTTGTGGGCTGTTCCTCCATTTCTGCTGAGGAAGCTGCTGTCAGGGACCCATAGGGACGGTAGGTGGAGTTTGCCCTCAAGAAATCCTATGTGGGGTCTCTGGCCTTGGTCCTATGCCACGGATCTGTTGTCTGGTTTTCGGAATCTGCAGCAGCAGTCCCTGGATGATGGCACTGGCTGTCCCAGCTCCTTTCTGACATGCAGTGTCGGTCCGAGTTCATGTCGGGCCTGTTTTATGATGGTGTTCAGGGGACCGCTGTGGCCATTCCATGGGCGCCACGGTCTTTAGCAGGCGCCATTTGTGTCTTCGGGATTGGAGGTCTGAGGGGTCCCAGAAGTCTGCTGCTTTAAAGCTCCCATTTGAAGGTTGGAAGTTGTTTGGTGACTCTCTGGAGGTCTGCGCCTTTAAAGTGGATAAGGCAGAAGGTGGCTCCTGCGTTGTACAGTGGTTTCCCTGCTCCAGTTGCTCCTGAGTTCTTGGGGGTCTTGGGCTTTGGCCAGGGACCTTTTTGTGTCTCCAAGGTCACATAGCTTCCTGTATCTTTGTGGACTCCTGGGCCCGACTGTATTTGAGAACTTTAGGTGTCACCTGCTGTTCCATTTGCACCAGGTGTCCCTTCAAAACGACTTTTGATCCCTCTGGATGTCTCTTCGCTGGTGGTTGGTCAGGTCCCAACTCCGGCGGGGTGTGCCCCAGTCCCTGGTCTTGAAGATCACTCTTACCACTGATGCCAGTGGCCTGGGCTGGGTGGCGACTCTCCTGGATTTAACTCAAGAGAAGTGGTCTCTTATGGACTTGGAGAGGTCCTCCAATTGGAAGGAATTGGCTGCTGTTCAGCAGACCCTGGTTCTCTTCCGGCTTTCGCTTATAGGGAAGGACTTTCTGGTTTGGATGGACAACACTGCTTCTCTGGCTTATATCAACCATCAGGGTAGCATGGGGTCCCGCTCCAAGGAGGATCTGGTTTTGTCCATCGGCACCTGGGCGGAGGCTCACCTGGTCTGCTTGAGGGCAATCCATATTCGGGGGTTGCACAATGTGACTGCAGACCATCTCAGCAGGGTGTTTTCAGTCTCAGGGGGGGGGTGAGGGGGAGTAGTCCCTTCTCCCCGAGATGTTTCTGGAGGTGTCAGCGTTTCAGACTTACCTGGTTGGACCTCTTTGTCTCACCCTGCAACGCTCAGCTTCCCCGGTTTTGTTCCCAGATTCTGTCCCTTGGGGGTGGACATTCCTTTCCTTGGCCTGGCCCGTGGAGCTTCTTCATGCCTTTCCTCCGATTTCCCCCTTGTTCCGAGACTCATTGGCAGGATCAGGGTGTTCCCGGGGGTGTTTGTCCTGGTGGTCCCTCACTTGTCTAGGAGGGAGCGGTCCTGTGTCTTCTGGAGATGCAGTTGGCACCTTTGTGGGTGTTGCCCAGTTGGCCCTCTCCCTTGCAGGTGGGGGGGGTCCCCCCGTCTCTCATTTGTTGGGCTTGGGGGTCTGGAAACTGAGAGGAGGGGTCTGCAGGTGTTATGCCTTTTCGGCTGCTGTTGCTGGGGCGGTCCAGAGGGCTTGTCTGTCCTCTACACTTCAATCTTATGACGTCATTGGACCAATTTCCTGTCTTGGTGTTCTGGCAATGGTCTGTGGGCTGCCTGATGTTTTACAATCTCTCCTTGAGGGGCCTGAGAAGGCGTTGGCTGTTTCTACTCTGTTCTCAGTGGGCGGCCATTTGGGCCTTTGGGGTTTTCTGGTCCCCTCCGGCTGGGGGGTCTTGGTCCTCTGCTTCCTTCTTCTGTTCCTTGAATAAATTGGTGTTGGGTTGGTTTTGCCTTAACCTTGGTGTCTCTTTTGTGGCGTGCGTGGGTATCCTTCCTTTTTTTGCTTTGGTACGACTCAAAGGTAAGTACTGGGACAAGGAAGAGGGACGTGGAGGTAATGCTCGGATTACGTACAGGTAATCTTCATTACTCCTGGTCCTACTCTTCCTCGTCAAGTACATACTACCCATCTCTCCTGCTTGTGGGCAGAAGTTGCCCATGGCTTGGTTTTGGATTTACTGCTGTGTGTTGGTTAAGTGGGAGGTTATACCTCCTGGGAGAGGAGAGGCCAGAGGAGGCCAGCTTGAAAAAGTTCCTGTGAGCATGGAAATACTCAAAGGTAAGTACAGGGACGAAGAAGAGTAGGACCAGGAGTAATGACGATCACTGTTAAGTAATCCGAGTAATATGCAAGCTCTATATTTCCACTATACATGCACAAGCGTGGGGGAAAAATCACAAGACCCCTACATCCCCCCTTGGGATCTACCACCACTGAAAAATAGATAACTTCACAGCACTTACTAAGCACTTACTAGCTCTCTACAGATACATGACTGAGTGGAATTTCACAAGTCCCAAACCACTACAGAGCTCCCATTGTAGGAAAACCCACTGCTACCAGGTAACAAACATACTGCTCAATGAGAAAGCGCCAAGAAACTGTGTAAATGCAGATATGGCGTTTTAACTATATGAAAAAAATATATATAACCTACAATGAAAAATATGTAGAACCTTCAATGATGCATATGTAGAGAGAGAGGAGCCAAATGCCTCTATCGGAAGTCCCGCCCCTATCTTGCCTATATGTTGGGAACCGGAAAATTCTGCTGTTAGTGCTTTTTTCACAAGACCAGGGAGCTCTCTGCCTCTGCATAGGTGTGAAGATTTACAACTCAGTCTGCAGGCAGCCTGTGCTGGTCCAGCGTCCCTCCCTTCAGCCTGGGCCCGACAGCCTTCTTAAAGCAGAGCTGGGCCATGCTCCGAACCAGAGTTCAGTAGATCAGAAAGCAAACAGCACATGCCACCTTACAGCAGAAGCGGCTTGAAAAGTAACTGCAGAATTTCTATAACTGATGGGCTTCCTGCTCCTGGTTTAGTGTAGTGCAGTGGGGTGGGCGGTGCGGGTGTGTATGTGAGAAAGTGCCTACTGGCCATTCAGTGACTGGCAGCAGCCTCAATCATTCACCCATCCACCACCCTACTCATTCAGCCATTCTTGCATGAACTATATGCTCTGACAATGAGGGGGAGAGGTTAAGAGCGAGAACACAAACCTGCTACAGCCCATGGTAGCTCAGATGCACACGCGTGGAGACCTGGGACCCCCTCTGACCTTAGAATGTTTGCATATGGGGAAGCAAGCATCAGGCAAAGAGTGGTGACTCATTAGGAAAATAATGTATGGAGCTGCATCTCCTGAATGAAATGGATGGAGCACGTTGGAATGTATGCTTGTGAGGTGTTACTTTCTGCACTATGCAGAGGGAGACGGTTACAGTGTAGGGGGAGTCAGAGAGAGGGTAGGGAGGGAGAGGGGTTTGGTAAAAGAGTGGTAAACTATGCATGTGAGTCAAGTGCTGGGAGAGACTGATGTTTGTTAGAGATTTATATATATGCAGTGAGAGATAGGTATAGATAAAAGGTAGATGGGGTGCGGTTTCATCCAGGGGGTCACAGGAGTTGAGGGGTGCATGGGTAGGGAGTTGTGCATGGTAAATGTGAGTGGATTGCAGAAGAGTGAGAGGTGAATGGGGAGAAAGTTTAGGTAGGAGTGGTATAATGAGGGTAAAGATATACAGGGGACACTGGGCCATGAGCGAGAGGCTCAAATTGGGATAGATTGTGGTAATTTGCATGTGAGGGCAGAGTTATGGGAGAGCTAGCTGGTGACTAGTAGATGAGAGTTGTGCATTGGGTGAGGGGTAGATTGGTGCACTGTGCTATCCCTGTGAGAGTAATGCGTTCGGAGACATGGATGTAGCCCAGTTGGAGAGAGAGGTGGATTAACAACTGATTTGCTACAGTTAGTGGCATACAGAGAGAATGGGAAATTGGGAGTGAGAGGTTTAGACCCCGGGAGAGGGGCTTATGAGACAAAGTGCATGGGAGAATAATAGTTCGGATTTGGGTTGTTTGACCGAGGTAAAATGATACGCATTGGAATTGACGTAGTCAATTCTGCAGCAAATCGCTTTTTACTTCGCCCAAACTAACCTAATGTGACCTTACAACAACTCCCCCGCCCCTTCCCCAGCTTACCTGTTTGCTCGCTGCTGCCACTGCGTCTCCTGCACCCCTGCAGCGCAAGATCCGTTCCTCTAATGCGGCTTGTAACAGACGCTGCAAGGTCTTTTTTCTTTTTTTTGTTTTGTTTTTGGGGCCCCCGCTTCCATTGGCAAAGAAGCAGGGGACACCCCCGGTCCCTGAAAAGCCCTAAAATCGATTGAATGGTACTTTTTTATTTTTTTTTAAAATGTGGTCTAGAGTGACTTAGTAGTGGAAATGAGGTGCATGGGTAGAGGGGGAAGGATGAGGCGAATGTTGTTGTAGGCGATGGGTAGTCAGAGAGAGGGTTTCAAATGATAGTGAAGGGAGAGGGGGGTGTATCAGGAACAGGGCACGAGAAGGGTGAAGATGGAGAGAATAGTGCGAGAACTTTAAAGCGAAGGGATGGGTGAAATGGATAGGAGGTGGTGACAAAGGTAGTAATCGAGAGGCACGATGGCTGCAGAGAGACTGCCAGTAGGGTGAGCCACATTGTGCTACAGATGTAAACATGGAGGTGCAGGATAGTGACGTGAGAGAAAAGAGGATAACGCAAGAGAGACGTGAATAGTAAGAGGTGGGGGAAGTGAGAAAGATGAGTGCATGATGTTGGTGCAGCAGTAGAAGGAGGAGATGGGCAACGTGATCGAAAAAGATATGCCATCCATGAACAGGCTCTCCTTTCAACGAGGCAGAAAATACTTAACAGAACAAATATTGTAAAACAACCGATACTAATAACTGCCTTTTCTTTAGTAAAACTTTCCAAAGCAATGTTTGTGACAGAGAAAATATCTCCTCATGTGTGTGTGTGCGCAAAAGAGGGATTGTAATCGCTGCCTCATTGTACTACTCGATCTTGACACTAGTGAAATATCAGCTTGAGAACTTGTTCCCAAACGGTGGCTGTTACTAACCGGACACTGTGATTAAGAATAACAACAGCATTAAAGTCGATGTTATTTCACCCACTTTTACAGTGTCTCAGTGAGCATCTAACCTGCAGATTGCAGTCGGAATGTTATAGTGGCAGTTGTCTCAGGGTAAGCATCTATTTTAACACCCAGGTTATAGTACAGTAGCCTACCTCTGGGCAGACATCTGCTCTGCAGACTCCACTACAGGCTGCGGTACAGACACTTCTTTGAGTTACTGTCTCCCCTCTGAGCTGAGTTATATTTATACTCGTTTCTGGCTCTGAAAAACATCTTTTGAAGTACTGAAAAGCAATTGTCTAAAAAAAAAAAAAAAAATCAACAAAACTGCTTCAAGACAGAATTCTAGTTACTCAGCCTGCAGACCTACTGAACCATGTGTAAGAGAATGGTTCAGTAATGGGCAGGGCAGATTAGCCACTAAAAAGAGGTGGTCTGCCTTGCAGTTTCAAGGTCTGCAGATCTGGTGTCCTGTTCACTATGGGTGCCTACGCTGTGTGAGATCACTACCCTACTCCCTGACTCGAACACAATCTGCGGGCTACCTCATCAGTGAAAACTATACAATCAGGCGCAATTAGCACAAGTACTCCAGTGTTACATGTACACAGCACCTACTCCTTATTCTCATCAGTGTAAAAAGATGGCTAGTCACTCGCAAACCACATTTACACATCTTATGTTCAGCTGCAAGCCAGAAAGCTCAGGGTAACATGCTTGTTGTTCACATGTGCAAGTCCCAGGCCCAACTACATGTTTCATTTTATGGGGATTGCAAGTAATCATGAAGCAGTTATGTGGTTTGCTTAATGGCGTTGGAGAATATTTACCACATGTTTTCTACGGTATACAGTGATTATATCGATATCGATTTTTTTTTTTTTTTTTTTTTTTTTTTTTTTATATTGAAAGCCTTTTATAGTGAATGCATTTAGGGGTGCAGTAAAGGGTTCAATATTTTTGGGAAACGGTTGGGGTTGGTTTTTTGGGGTTGGAAATACGGATTTGGGGGCAAAAAAAGTGCATTCAAAGATTTTGAATATAAAATATTCGAGATGTGCATTCAGTATAAAATATTTCGATATAAAGACATGTAACCGCTTTCTACATTGTTTAAAGCCAAATAACTTTGATATCCAACTCTGTGTACTGTTTCTAATGTTTTCTGTACAGTTTGAACTTAATACGGCTATTGAATGAATGTTACATCATTTGTACTCTTGTGAATGTGAAAACTAATTTTTACTCTCTAATTCTAAAATTGGGGAGTAAAATACGCCCACCTCAAAATCTTATCTGGAGCACTGCTTAACAGAGTTTCTAGGGTCCAGAATTTTGAAAATGAAGCTGTGTATGTAGCACATACTTACAAGTTATTTTATGGCAGAATAATTTCCACAAGTGTAATAAAACGGTTAAAGGCAAGCCAGACAACTTTGATCTACAACTCTTTTCGTCTATGGGTCTCATTTTACGGGTCTGATTTTACGTATGCATTGGGTGTATGTTGGATACGTTTTACTCTCTTGCAGAGGAGAAAAATTATTTTTACTCTCTTCAAATTACATTTACTCTCTAATTTGAAAAATCATATGTAAGATACTCCCACCTCAAAATCTTATCTGGAGCACTGCACGTCAGTGAGGACGAATTTTTGCCATAAAAGTTTTTTTTTATGTAAATCGCTGAGAGCTATGCTGTGAGACGTCTGTTGATGTCCGTTGTACTCCCTGTTTTAGATAATTGTTAATAAAACGGCTAACTATTTGGCAACTTCCTGAGTCGGTTTTATCATTGATTTTTGAGTAACTTCTTTTGCATCCCCATCCTTCCTATAAAGCGCTATCTCGGTTTAAAGGGCCAACGGCTTCACATAACTGCCTTGTATCCATCGTTGAGCCGAAAGGTCTGGTTGAACTGTTTGCTTGCCTACTTCCTTGACACAGACCATTCAGGTCTGCTTAGGTGTAACACTCTGGAAAATGGAGCAAGGCGGTAGGGAGAAATACACAATGGATGGTTAATAAGAAAGAATGGCTGAGTGAGTATTTTAGGGAGTTCCATGTGGAGTATTGTACCCACTTTTGATGGCCTCCTATCCATACTGATGGAGAACTATTGGGTACAGTCCAAATTGGGACTAACAAAAACGAGCATTGTTGAAACCTCAAAACATGACGAACAATTCAATAGTTAATTATGTACACACTTTTTTGGCGAAGTGGACTGGGGCATATGATGGAGAGATTCAAATTCCTAAAGGGAATTAGCATAGTCAGCTGCCCTGTCCTATTTAGCAGAAGAGGACTCTCTGAAGTAGAGGGTAATGTTCTGAAAAGTAACATTGAAAGCGTTTTTTAATTCAAAGATTAACAAATGTAGAGTGTGCCATCCCAGCAAAAGGTAAGGAGTCAAAACCATACATGCTTAAATATTACGTGTGGAGAAGAAATGGGGAATGAATAGTACAATAAATCACAAGTCACACCGAAGAGCAGATTGAGGCCGGAATGAAAGGTCCTGACGTGATTCTGTCTCTTTTGATACCCAATGATTTACGCCACTTTTCTTGTCATTGCCATTCTTTTTCTTTATCTCTAGCCTATGCTGTCAGTGCGGTACTCCTATTCCCCCAAATCCAGCAAACATGTGTGTGGCCTGTTTAAGAACTCAAGTCGACATCAGTGAAGGCATACCAAAGCAGGTATCGGTTCATTTCTGCAAGCAGTGCGAAAGGTACGTTGGGCAAAGGCTTTCACATGTTCTTGTTGTTTGGCTGTTCTTTTTGTGAAATGGATGAGCCTCCTGTACGTGTTCTCTGTCCTTGTGGCAGTAATGAAGCAAAATCCACCTGCTGGTAGCTTTTATTACAGCAGCTTTTGCTTCATTATTGCTGGAGAGCCGAGAAGTGCTTTTAAAATGATTGCCGTGGTTAGAAAACCACAGAAATCATAAATATAACAATGTTATGATTGCAGTGGCGGAGCCCGTGAGACTCAAAGCGAAAGCCAGCGTAATCATAAATGCACCCGGTTGCATTTATAACTGCCATGGTTTTCTTTTTAAGTTTCCTGAGCTCCCCCGGTGGTTTTCATAGAAAAAGAAAATAAGCACTTACCGCAGGAGCCTTCCTTCCTGCCTGCATTCTCTGCTCTCCGGCAATAATGAAGCAAAATCTGCTGTAATAAAAGCTGCCAGCAGGTGGCTTTTGCTTCATTAGTGCCGCGATGACAGAGATTAACACAAGCACAGGAGGCTCATCCATTTCACATAATGGATGCCTCCTAGTGCTTGAAATTAAGGGGGTTTAAACATTTTTTAAACCTTTTGCATAGGAACTTTCGTTTAATATATGTTTTTGATTATTGCCCATCTTTTAAGACAAAATGTTTGAGCACACTTTCCCTTTAAGGGGAATAATAACATTGTTAGCAAGTGTTTATTTTTCATCCTGCTCTGGGTAGATAACTTAAGTTCTAATATGGTGGCTCCTTTCTTTTTTCATTATTTCTTGAATGGGTGTCCTTTGTTAGCCCTTCTTATACCATTCTGGGAGGGGGAGATCTCAATGTGTGTTTTGCCTTTGGCGTGAACACTGGGGTGTCCCCACTGTTGAGATGGATTTCTAACCTTAACCTGGTGGGCAGAGGTTAAGGAGGCTACCCTCGGTTTAGTGAAAACAGGGGAACCTTCTGGACAAGCCAGACAAAACTAGGTAGCTTGGCAGGCAGTCAAGACTAAGTCTCAGGAGCGGTAAGCATGATCGGAAGTCCACAATGAGCACAAACCACAAATTAATGTTAGACCAGCATATTTGAAAAATATACATTTATTGTCGTCCGGACCAATTGACACAAGTAAACTTTAGTTATAGGAAAACAGTTATCACACAAAATCCTTATACTATATAACATATATACATTGTTTCCTAATGCGATACAGCAGTAAAACACATCCATAACCTGTAAAGAGAGGGATGAGTTAACACACTAGGAGCTTTAGACAATTCTTCTGCGTTGTTTCCTAACTTTCGAGTCAAGCCTTAAGAAGAGGTGAACCTTTTGCTCAACAGTACAGTTGTGCGTAAAAACGCATGATTGCGCAGACAAAGTAAAAAGCTGGTCTTCTTGGGAGGGCTGTAGCAAATCAGAAAGGGGCTGGAGGCGATGAAGAATTGGTTCCCACTATTCGAGTAGGTCCTGCACTTGGGGGCAGAACACTTTTCAAAAGGTGAGAATAGTTTAGGGAGCGCAGGCTAGCCCAGCCTAGAGTGAATACCTTTTAAGGAGTTCTGTCAGGTTTGGACTTTATCTTCTCTGCAGGAGCTGCTGATCCCACAGATTCCCTCCGGCTGCCTCCAACCCAACCTTCCTGAATACAGTTGTCAAACCCCTGGAAGGGGAAATGGGTAGTGGATAAAAAAATAAGACAGATGTTTCACCGACAAGCTGACTCTGCTCGGGTTTCCACATTTCAGTCTATTTAGAGTTCTGCTTTAACTTCTGCTTAAATTAAAGTGTTATTCACAGTTTAGCTATCTATTTCAAACGCTCCTTTCTTTTTCCTATGCAGCTCTAGACTCTCAATCTGTTATGCTCCCACCTGAATTCTCTGTAGCTGCTGACTCGAAGTATCTTCTTAACTTTTCTTGGAACTGGTTTTTCTCTGACTTCTTCTGTAACACCTTCCTGTAATGGCTACTGTTTGGGCCTTACATTAGGGAAATACGCCTGACTATTCAGCAACTTAGATGAAAGGCAGTTAGAAACCTTTCTGAGCATTCCAAGTGATTGTGCCTTGAAACTCCAGCCAATCGGCTCCCCAGCTATTGTTGAGCCATTTTGACTTGGAAGACCGGTACAACATAAGGCTAAGGAAGATGGAGCACAAACACCCAGCCCAATACCTTTTAACATCTCCGCCTAACAAAACCTCTTCCCACCCTGTGCACAACCACTGGCCTCCAGTCAGCCATGCCTTAAGTCCCCTGTTGCCAACCCTGACATGTACTCGTGCGTAAAAGTGAGCTGTTGTGCCAGGGGGACATCGGTAAGTGATGTAAATACTCACCGACCCTAGGCACAGTCCGGTCCAAACTTTGCCAGTTTATTCGAGGTCGTTACTAGGTTCGAGTCCTGCAGTTTCGTGGCGTTCTGGCTCTAACCGGCTGCGGAATAGAGCGATTGTCCAGGACAGTTGCCTTTTCTCAGCTTCCGAAGGAGGTATGAAGAAAATTCAGGTACAACAGGCTTCAGGGAACAGGTGAGCAGAACATCAAGGCACCTATAGCGACTGTCGCCAATGGGTAGTGATGCAGGAATCACAGATGCGGGCCGCGTTACGCACTCTCCTACTTCGGGACCTAGAGGAGCTAGGCCTATGACATTTGGCAGGAGAGGGCACAGGACCACAGGCAAGCGATGTCCCAAGTCTTGGGCTTCCACTCGATGACAGCAATTCTGCGGGTTACCCTAAGGTAGAGCTGGATACCCTGAGGTAGAGCTGGGCATTCACTTGATAGCCCAGGAACACTTCTGAAGGGGCTCGTTCGGTGGGTAAGCAGAGGGCGCAGAGAGTAGTTCCCACTACTCCAAAGGGGCGAAGTGCCTTGGTAGGCCTTCTTGATCAACGAAGACAACAGGGATCCAACGGGACAGCAAAGGTTGAAGGCTGCCAAAACCTTCTAGAGCGTCTCTGGTGGTTTCACAAGTCAGTTTCTTCATGCAGGATACTTGGCTCCTTCTGTAGTTCGCGGAGAACTACAGTGATCGACCTGGAATGGATCCAAGCCCCTTCTCTTATCCAAGATTAGCTTCGCGCCAAAATCGAGGAGTTCCAATCGAAGATCTGCTCTCATGCATTCGTGGACCAATCATAGTCCACGGTGGTCCCATTCAGGCACTCCAGTCATCCTGGCACCAGTAGTGTGGATTGGGACCAGACAGTCCCAGCCTGCTTCCTGGGCGCACACACGTGACAGGCAGAAGCCTGCGAAAGAGATCGGTTTTCGCCAGAGGCTGGATGGCCAAATAAGGAAAACCCAGGTTACTCAACCTGGGTGAAGGCAAGGGACAAAATGGCCATGGGACAGAACAAGACTTTGTGGCTCTGCCATTTTCGGCCGTGGCCACAGTCTTGAGCCAAACGCTGTAAACGCAAAGTGATTCAGTGAAAAGAAGTAAAACACTTATAAAAAAAACTGCTGCAGCAGTTCGCTCCAGGCACACTCGTACAATCATCAAAAAATCCTTGGAGGGTGTCTAGGGCCATGAAACAAAGAAGACCCCAGCGCACAGTACTGGAAGGTACATTGTGCACTGTTAAACCAAGAAATGGCAACATAGTCAAAGACTAAGGGAAACCTTGTTTCCCAGTACCGACAGTCTGGAGGACGTGTCATTTTCCCCATAACAAGTGAGCAAAAGCCCAGGGGAGTTCAGCTGAAGGCTGGGCTCCACTAGTAAACGCCAGGATAGGAAAGCCAAACAAAAGCAAAAAGTTTGTGGAGGGGGGTGATCCACAAATGAAGGGAAAATTACACCTAAATGACATCTTTCCTAACACCCACCTAGGCTCCAGTGTGTCTGTGAGGACAGGAAACAGGGGAGGAGTTTCCACCCCATTGACCTTTGTCTGCTAGAGTGCCTGAATGGAACCAGTTCCCACTGGGGGGGGGCTGGCTGTCCTGATTGGGCAGCCACCTGCCCTTTTCTGTAAACTGCAGGGAGAGTTGCAGAGGAGTGAATGGGAACACTGAATAAAAGGGTAGGTTCCTCGGGCATAGGGCAAGTTGACCACTGGAACAGAAGATCCAAAGCTGGAGATGTCCAGAGATGCCTACAGACCCTTCCAGAAACCGTGAAGCGACCACTGCTGTACTGACCCTGTTTTCTTATTGACAGAGGAGCTCTGAAGAGGACAACTCCTTCCCTTTGGCTGATGGGCCCAACCAGCCCTAAAACGAAATGCAGATCAAGCCATCCCGAGCTGCTGTGACCTTCCAGGACTGCAAACCGTGAATACAAGGGAACCTCTGACCCATTTGCAGTGCAACGTCTTTATATGGACAAATCCGTCCAGATCTTCGGTGAGCTCCAGTTGGACCTCTAGTGGCACGATTCCACTCCTCCAAGTCCCCTCATCAGAGTGCCGGACTGCAGAATAGAGGACAATCGACCGGACGATAACCGTTCATTGTTGGAGCTGATAAAAAAAAAAAGTGCCAAAACTGCAGGCCGACGTGGGAGGCCGAAGAAATTCTTACTGAGGGTCCTTTCTTGCAACTGCTGCTGCGACATCCCGTTCAGAGTCCTTCCTTTCATCACCAGACCGAGCAATCGGGAGACCGGTTGTGTCACTGCTGCACTGGAAAGAATCTAGCTGCATTTGCTTCAACCAACCTAAGGTTCTGTGGGGCTCAAGGTAGAACTTACCTCAAGACGAATAGTCGCTCCAGTGTAAATGGAGTGCATTGCAAGGTGTCTGGGTGTTCACCCATACCTCTGGCCCAGGCTTAACAGCGCGTGCTCCTTTTAGGGAGTCCTTTGCAGGGTCCCTATACATTGTGTTATCTTGCTGAAGTTTTTTATTTCAGTGACTAAAGTATCCTGATGAACTTTGCCTTTTCTGCTGCTGCATAAGACTTTTGTTCCACTCCTATACTGACTTTGAATTGTTGAATAGTTAGGGATTGAACTTACAAAGCATAGACGTCTTGTAAAGTGTTGCTAGAAACTAAATCTCTGCTTATAGTGTTGAATAATCCTTTTTCCTTCCTACAGACTTTGTCTGTGTGACTATAGTAAATGAATTAAACTAATTTCTCTGTAACTAATGCGGTGCGCGTCACTACTAGTTATACAGTAGAACTGTCATTTTCTGTAACAATTGTAAGCACGAGCAACTACTATTGCAGTCACCTGTGAAAAGTATAAAGAATTTCTGTGTGTTGGTTAGTCTAAATAAGTATTTACCTACCTTGCTTTGTGTATATAAGAATACATGTATATTTGAATTTAACTTTCAGTGTACAAGAGTTTCTTTGGACTATTGTACTTACTGGGTTTCATTGTAATCGCTACGTATCACATTCTCCTCATTAGATAAGCCTGGCTGCTCTGTCATCCTACCAATCCTTTGGTTAGTACAGACCTCTACAAAGAGTTGTAAACCTGTATACCAAGGGATAGTTTTATAAAGTCTTGCCTCCAGGTGGACTTTAGGAAAACGCCCCTAAGAGCTGGCATGCACCGAGTATGAGGTGAGTGAAGCAGGCTCCCTGTACAGAAGGCGCTGGCACCAGGATTGTCACAGGAGCGGTCAGATGCCCAAATTCCGATGAGAGAAGAAGTTGTTGAAACAGCAGCGTGTCGAATTGAGGCGAAGGGAAAGACTGGTGAGTTGGCCTTTGATAGGAGACACCGGGGCGCTCTGCAATAGACAGCTGTCTGGAAATAAGCCTTTTGAATGCCGAACTAATGACTTGAAGCATTTTTGGAGTAATATTTGTATTGAGAGAGATCGAGTGAAGAAAGACTTTAACTGTTATTGCCAAAGTAAAGAGGGGGCAATATTCAAATAAGATAACCAATGTTGCCTAAGCCAAAGAAAGAGGGTATCGCTTCCCTAATGTTTTACTAGGGAGGATTTTCCTTCAAAGGGAAGATGACAAGCAGTGTTGCCTAAGCCAAAGAAGGGCAACCGTAAATAAATAGGGAAACGGTTTTCCTAAAGAGAGAAACTGCAATAGGAGACAATACCAGTCGCTAACTGGTGTGGTAGAAGAAACTCCAAGGTGGCAGGAGAGAAGTCCCCCTTGTAGCAATCATCAAGGGGAGAAGAATAGAACCTACATTTTATGTGGCAAACAAATCCGAGAACAAACTGCATCAATGTGTATTGTTTCCTTATGAAAGAAGTTGTGAATCTCCATGTTGTTGAAAGTCAGACGTTTCTGAATTTGGAAACAAGCCGCACCACAGACTACTTGTAGTAGTGGTAGGAGATTTATCCTGGCAGGCTAGTTTGCCAGGAATGGGTCTTTTAGTGTTTAGTTGGGGCAGGTTAGTGGACCAGGAAGACAACATTGAAGTACTGCATTGTGGTTGAAAGAAAGTGTCAAACCCACTATTGTGTTATGATGAACTGTGGTAAAATCATCCTGACAAAACCTAGCATTTTTTTTTTTTTAAAGTTTCATTTATTTAAGTTGGCGTGTTTACAGGTACAACAAAGAGAATATATTTCATCAACAGTAATCATATATATCAGTATCATTGGCATCTGTACAGTTTATATCACATATACGGGGGGCTGCAACAGATACCGTAAACAGTGATTATTAACATTGTTGCTCACTCACTTCCTCGCGGGCTAGGTAGGAGCAAAAGTCGCCCCAGATATTGCGTGGTCTGGCTGCGGCAGGAAGAGTATGGGCATAGAGACCCTCATTCTCTTGTGCCCAAGTCAGCACTTTTAACCATTCAATCTGTTTTTTTTCCCCCCCCAATGGAGGAGTATCAGTCTTTTGGCTATCATGCAACCTATGTTGGCAAAGGCCCTGTCATTTCTACCCAGAGCACCGGACCACAGACCAAACAATGAACCTAGCAGGTGTTTCTCCAGTGAGGTGCCCCTTCTGTCTGACAGCACATCTATGATTTTTGTGAGTTTCCAGTTGCGGGCATCCCAAAACATATTTGGGTGGTCTGCTGCTGTGTCATGACGTCTGGGACAGCAGTGCCCTGTAGGAGGGTGCATTTTAGAAAGTCTGGCGGGGGTGTAATATAGGCGATGCAGTATTTTAAATTGCATATATTTAAACAGAAAATTGAGGGCGACCTTTCTAGTATGGGCACACGTGTGTCCATTGGGTGTCTGCGATTTCCGTTGCCAATTCCTCAGACCAGCGGGACCATGCTTTCTGAGAGGGAAGGACCATCTTGTCCAACATCCTTTTATACATTGTAGACAAAATGTGCCTACTATCTCCTGAATTGACCATATAAGCGCAAGTATCAGAGTTTCGGGGGGTTTGCTAGGGTATTCGGCCAATTGGATGCCACCGCAGAGCAGACCGAATAGTATTGAAACAGGTCTCCTCCGGTGGCCCGGTTTTCAGGTCTCCGGCATGATGAACTTCCCGTTTGAGAATAGGTCAGCCAGTGCTCTGTATCTCAGTACCTTCGACCGGATTTGGGTCGCCTTGTCACGCAGTGGCAGTAGCCCAGGGAAATTCCAGATTGGGAGCCATTTGTAGAATGGGTGTTAAGCCCTCACATGGGAAAATATCAGTTGCCAGGCCTTCAGTGTGGTGGCAACTGGATCCAGTGGGGGGTGGGGTGAGGAGTCTCTGTACGGTTGGTCTAGTACAAGGGTCTTGAGGTCGGTGTGTCCAGCAGCCAAAGCTTCTAGTTTAATATGTGGTGGAGGGTGCTCCACTATATACCAGTATGAAGTGTATTGCGCCTACGAGGGCATCCAGTATAGTTGTGTGCGGTGCCGAAACCCCCCCACCCTTTCTCGGAAGTGGCAGTTAATTCGATCCATTTCTTTCGAACCGCCCCGGAGTGACATAGGAATTGAGTGCAGTTTGGTGAAGTAAGATTTCCCAGGCCAGACTGCGAAACTGGAAAAAACGTGTCATTTTTATAAGTGAGAGCTTGCCTGGGGCGGACAAAGGGGGATTTTGCCACTTGTGAATTTTGTTCTCCACCACAGCTGTGGCTGTGTCGTAGTTGTTTTTCAGCAGTGTGGGACGCGTCCTGGATATCAACACCCCCAGTTATTTTATATGGTCAGCTGACCAGCACAAGGGGAAGAGACCCTGGTATTCAGGGGGTGTTGTCTGTGAGCGGAAATATTTCCGATTTGGAGAGGTTAATTGTGAACCCGGAGAATTGACCAATGTGAACTACGTCTTGTAGTATGGGGTCTAGGTTATTGTGTGGATCCCGGACATATAGCAGCACGTCATCGGCGTACAGAGGCACTATCTCCGTCGGCCAATTAGGCAGAGGGCTCGCTGTCCATGGCGCTCTGATGAAATCTGCCATAGGCTCAATAGCCAGGGCAAATAGGATGGGGGGAGAAGGGGCATCCCTGACGGGTGCCTCTGCTCAGTTGAAATTGTTCAGACAAAATGGAGTTAACCATCACTCTAGCAACTGGATGTCTGTATAGTAATTGATTATAACGTAACCTGTTCGGGCCAACACCCATTCTCCCCAAGAACACCCACAAGTATTCCTGGGACACCATGTCGAAGGCTTTTAGCGCATCGATGGTTACCACCACTGCTTGTGACTGGGGGTCCAAACGCGCCAAAACATTAGTCTTCTGATGTTAAAAGAAGTGGACCTCCCAGGAATGAACCTGGCTTGGTCTGGATGGATCAGATGCGGCATCAGGGGAAGTAAGAGGTTGGAAAGTATTTTGGCAAAGATTTTTTTATCGCAGTTCATGAGGGAAAGGGGTCTGTATGAGCCACAGTGGTCGCTGGGTTTATCCTGCTTGGAGTATTGTAATCGCCGCTTCCCGGAACGAAGCGGGGAGCAGCCCAACTCGTAAGGATTCCTTCCATACATCATGAAGGACGGGACTTCACACCGCTCCATATTCATGATGGAATTCTGCAGTTAGCCCGTCTGGACCAGAAGCTTTTCCTTTGGGCAGGTCGGAGAGTACCTCCATGATTTCCTCTAGTGAGACGGGGCAGTCCAGTGCCTCCCTGTTTGGGCGTTAAGCCGTGGCATTGGTATGCCCTCCAGTAGCGCGTGTAAAACCTGGTTGTCATGGGGTGGTCCCGCAGTGCATAGGTCCTGATAATCCTGTAATACCCCCACCACCTCGGTGTCTGCCCACACAAGTTCCCCTTTCCCGTTGAGTATAAATTCTACGTGGGATCGCCCTCTTTCCGCCTGGCCCAATCTGGCCGGACTCTTACCAGGCCTATCGCCTTCCCCATATTTCCTGGCAGCCACGGGACGGGAGAGGTAGTGGACCTCACGCACTGCATGTGTTTCGAATGTTACGATCTGATTTGCAGCAGAATATTGAGATGGGGGATTGGGCCTTGAGGGAAGTTTCGGATGGGGCCCCGGCTTCCCTATATATCGCCATCCCTCTGATGAACACCTTAAAGGCTTGCCTTCTAATTCCGTGTGAAGTATCCCCTGCAATGTTACTGGCAAAAAAGTTATCAATGTCTGCTTGGAAAACTGTCGGCAAGTCCAGCAGATTTAAACCTACAGGAGCCGGTGCCTTGACTACCCTCCAATCCGTAGTGTCAGGGATATCTGGGAATGGTCTGAGAGTGTGTGGGGACTGATATCTGAATCTGTGACTCTCCCTTCTATTGAACCAGAAATCAAGAACATGTCGATTCGGGAGGACATATTGTGCACAGAGGAGTAGAAGGTATAGTCTCTCGTGTGTGGGTGCATAATACGCCAGGGGTCACATAGGTCTAGTGATAGTATGAGAGTGTGTAGCTAGCAGGCAGCTCTTGATTGGGGTCTAGAGGTAGGACTGGTTCTGTAAAGTGCGCAGTTCAATAGTAGAGTCATGTCCCCTCCCCAGATCACAGGCACACCCACATATACAGACAGTAATCACTCCAGCGCCTCAAAGAACTCTGCCAGGCCACATTTGGGCAGTAAGTGTTGACTAGCACCATTTCCATGCCCTCCAGTACACAATTTAACGCCACAAATCTCCCTTCGGAATCTATATGAGATTTTCTTTCAATAAATCTAAGGTTTTTATGCACCAAGGTTACAACGCTCCGAGACTGGGAAGAGAAGGTGGTGAAATATCTATTAGGTCCCCAGCTTGGGGCCATGCTGCGGCAGATTGTTTCCTTGGCATGTGTTTCTTGCAAGATCAGCACGTTTGCCCTGTGCCGCATAGCATACGATATATTTTACGGGTCTTAACCATATTACCAAGCCCCCTAACATTCCAACTCTGGAACTTTAGTTGCTGTGTCATATTCTGTGTCTTTTCAACGTGTGCCAAATACGATGTACTAACCCTCCATGCTTTGATTAGTGAGTCCTCCTCTCCAGAGCACCCAGTTGCCAACTGTTGTCGAGTTTCCCCCCCCCAGAACTTCCAGGGGCAGTGCCAAGAGTGCCATCACGGCCACTAGGCTGCTCCCCTGTAGCACCCGAACGTTTACCATCCTCCCCCCCACAAACTGGCACAACACCCCCCCCTACCTCCCATCCCCTTGCTATCCAAACAGGACCTGGGGAACGCTTAACCCTAAACTCAAACATTGCAACTGCAAGGGGGTACACCATTGCTGCAACCACAAACAATAGTACATGGGTTGGACACCCAGAACTGTAGCATGAAAAGGCGGTGGTTACTTAAGTGCGCCACTATCGGCTCATAGCAGTGAAATAATCCGAAAGTTGAAGACCACGTGAACCAGTCGTACTCAGTTCGGTTGCTTGTCCTCCATCGGGTTAGCTGCAGGGTTGACCATGGGTATCTGTGCCTCCTATAAGTTTCACTGCTTCGCTTGGGACGGTGAAGAAGTAGAGTTTGTCTCGAAAATGGAGCTTCAGGCGAGCTGGAAATAACATGGCATGTTGTATATTTCTTTCTCTGAGCATCTTTTTCACCCCGATGAATTGGCATCAATCCTGATGGTCTGGGATCCTAGCCTTAGCTCCCCCTTTTCACGAGCCAACCTGAGAAGATCATTATGGGCCTGGGGAAGTCGCCAGGCCGTAGGTGCGGGGCCAGAGCCCGGTGGGCGCGCTCTACCGCAAAGAAGGGGGAGAGGTCAGGGTAACCCAAAAGGTCTTTAAGTAGGTTCTTGGCCAATTCCATTTTCCCTTTAAGTGCGTCCTCTGGGACCCCGACTATACGGATGTTTGTTCACAAGCAGGACTCTAGGTTGTCGTACTTGTGTTTAACAAACTTCATGTCTCGGGTAATGTTTGCCACTGTATCTTGAAGGGCATGCAAACCATCCTCGTTGGTCCCTATCCTGGTTTCGGCCTTAGTGATGCGGGCGCCTTCGTGAGCCAGTTGTGACCGCAATGATGCCACACTTGCATTAATATCTTCCAGTTTTTCATGTATGGCCGCAAAGTTTTTGGCCGCAGCCTCCATCATGTTGGTGAGATCAGGGGGCGGGCAGAGATTGGCAAGGAGGAGGGCTCAGCTAGGGCATGTCGAGAGGCCATGTGCAGACATTGGCATTGACATAGCGAATTTGTCCATGGCTCCGGTTCCCCCCCCCCTCCCCTCTAGCGCCCTTAGTCATGGCTTGGAGTCTGGGTCCCCTAACCCTCCTCTTCCTAGGGATGTAGCTGGTAGTTCAAGGTAGTGGGGGAGAGCAGGGTTGGGCAAGTGTTATAGGACCCAGCTCACAGTGAGAGAGACCCAGTCTCTGGGGTGCAGAGTTGCTGTATTGATAGCTGGATCAGATTACCCGTAAACCCCCACTCTCCTTGCAGGTGTTGCCCGTGGGCGCAACAGGCAGGGCGCTGGTACGAGATTAATTGTGATCCACAAGTCGTCGTGCCATGGGCTAGCGGGAGGGAACCGTCCCACTAGCGGTGCCGTGAGTGCACCTCGTTGATGAGCTGTGTGGTGATTCTTCAAAGGGGGGTGGGGGGAGTTTGGTTCCAGTAGGGCCAATGGAGAGAGGACCCCCCAAGAGCGGAAGCCACCTGCAAGATACCGAAACCGTCGACCAGGCTTATGATGGGGGCACCCCTGCAATTCAAGGACCCAGATGTATTTAGCTAGCCTCCCATTACTTGAGCCACCGTCCTGCCCGTAGCTCCGGTTGGGGAACTCTTAATTCAGAGTCCGGTGGGGAGTGGTGGTTTGAGGTGGTACTGTGGTGTGGCTAGGAACAGGTGGGGCAAAGCATGGGAGAGGGAGGGATGAGTGAACTGGCTCACCTTGTGAGTTTCAGCAGTATGGTGGGGCCTGGGTCTTCTCGCCGTCGAAAACCGTAGATGGTTGTTGTAGCTGCGTGGTGCCGCCGGGGGAGTGCCGTGCTGCAATTAGTTGTAGAGTGTGCAGGTAGGCCGGCGGGCACTATGAGGGCACACCCGTACTGCAGTCTTGTGTTTGGTGCAAACTGGTGTAGTCCACGTCTCGTGTTTACCCCCGCCTGGGGTAGCCTGGGATCTACACCAGCAGTGGCCTGAGAAGGCAAGTAGGCCCGGTCGGGGGTTCCTCCGGAGGGGTGATTTGTACATGCGAGTGGGCGGGCGGGCCCCCAGAGCAGCAGCAGGGCCCAGGACGCAGAAGCGCTGCACAAGAGGATTGTTAGGCGGGTGCTGGGGCCCAGGTGAGCAGTATTAGTAGAAAAGCGCCCTTCCTGTTATCGGGGTATGCAGCCCCCCACTCAGGGTCCTCCTCTGCCCAGGACCAGCCGACTCTGAGAGCATAGGGTCAGGTGGTGCAGGAGCCCCAACTCGCACCTCAACGGGGTGCACGTGGCCGGGATGACTGGGTGGGCGTTGTGGGGTTAATCCATCAGGCACAATGCTCAGTCGCGGGTCACAGAGCCCAGTGTCCCAGGCTCCTATGCGTCACCCGGCGGCCCTGCACTGCCCCCGATGGGGGTGGGGGGGTGGGAAGGCAAGGGTGTCTACCACGGGTCATAAGGCGCCGGCCTCGGTAGCGCACAGTCTAACCTAGTCAGTAGATAGATTTATTTCAATTTGTGTCGGCACATACATACATAAGTTGTCTAATAGGTCCGGTTGCTCCTGGTGTGTCGGGCAGCATAATCCCAATCCTCGTTTTGAGAGTCCTGTTCTAAAAAACGTTGTCTTTAGGTGGTGGACCTTGTCTGCCACCATTTGGTCTGTTGTAATTCCTCCTATTACCACCATTTTGTCTGCCCCTACCTTGGGGCCTCCTAAACATACTTTGCGCAACAGGGGGTGCAAAGTTAAGGTGGACTTGCTTGAAATGCGAGAACTGATCCTCAGGGGGTTTTGTTGTGTTAAATCTGATCACCTTACTCTCTCTTAACCAAGGTTATTTTATGCTTATGTTTCTTTGGGGGCCATTAGGCATGACCAGTGGCCTCAACCGTTGCCCTTTGCCTATTAGATGTAGACGCTGCAGTTGTGAAACCTTTCACAGTAATCACTTCCAATAACAGAAATTCCTGGGGCGGTTGGGCACTTTCTTCAATAACAGGGGGGGCGGGGGGTGAAATGTTTGGAATTAGTATTCTCCATCCTCACAGGTACCTACCATGTGTCCCCCTTCTTTTTTTTTTAGGTCCCCTCACTCCACTAAATTGGTTTTCCCCCTCTTTAAATCTTCTATTGCCCACTATCACTCATCGCTTCATGTGGTGCACATTTATTTTATGAGCGCGTCCCGCGGCTTTTCCGCACTAATTTTGTGAGCTTCTCGTGGTCTTGCCCAGATACGCATACCCCAACTTCACATGGTGTCGGCTTTCCCACTCCCAACCCTGATGTGATTTCTATTGCTATTGGTATTTATATAGCGCATATGGCCAGGTTGCCATCTAATAGCTGTCATTAAAAACGATCAATGTTCCCCGAGGAGTGATTACATAAACGGAAGAGTTTGCGTCTCTTTCTGAAGTCGAGAAGGTCTTGGGGGAGTGCATTCCAAAGTTTGCCATCTTTATTCCTCCTCCAAATAGCGTTTTGAGTGCTTTCATTTTTGGCTTTTCCAGCTATTCTCGGCAATCGCTTGCATCGAACAAAAACAAAAATGGCACATTTTCATTTCTGAAAAGCCTCTCCGCTGCAGAGCACCAATACATACATATATAAAGGTTTTAAGGCGCAGGGGGCACCCCCATTTATCTATTGAATATTTTAAAAACTACTGTATGGATTTACCCCAAGCCAGTAAAGGAAATGAAGTCTACGCTTTGTGCTCAAATTGTTTCTCATTTGGTCCAAATTGGCCCAGCGGTTTTCACATTACAACTGTTTAAAAAGCACATTTTCTCAAAGGGAAAATGAAAGGGAGTATACTGAAAGCTGCGTTTTTTATATTTTCTGTTGGAAACCTGAGGGTATTCGTACTCCTACTGCCCTTGAATCCTCTATGCAGGTGGTCTGGGAAGGGCCATTGCTATTGGACCCTGATCCTGGGGCCGGAGAAGCAGGGCAGGATCACCTGGATGGAGGGTCCTTGAGGATTGGGAGTGGGGTGCCCTTAGGCGACACATGGTATCTCCCTTTTCCTAGTGACAACCAACCTAACTCTCCTCCAACCTTTATGGGCTCTTGTAAATCAGTTCGCCTCAATCTCCCACATGTAACACTTGACAGTACTGGGACGAAGAAGAGACCACCAAGAGCAGAGAAGATTACCTCTTTTCAACACTTTGGTACTGGGACGGAGAAGATGCCTACTAAGAGCTCAGGGTCAGGCATGTCTCTCTGATTGTGGTCAGGCAGGGCTAATAGGTCAGCCACACCTGCAGCTTGTCAATGGGCTGCAGGTGTATAAATCAGTCAGACAGAGAAAGATAGAAGGATTACGAGACTGGGAACAGCGTGTTAGGAGGCAGCCATGGTGGGACTGGATCATCACAAGCGAGGAAGCCGGCAAGACACCCAGTGGACTTGGGGGACCTGATGCAGCTGTGCAGTGTGACTCTCCCCCGCAAGCCTGGGAGCTTCCAGAACCCTGAGCACACAACAGGAGCGGCCGTGGAGTGGAGAGGACGTGGCCCATTTGCCGACTGAGGCTTTGGAGCTGCCGTTGTGCAGAAGGACGCACAAGGCAGGTGAGCTGGGCTCGCGCCACTAAAGCAAAGAAGGCTGGTGAGTGTCGGGAGGCGAGAGAGTCTCCTGGGTGCTCCAGCAAGACTGCGAGAGAATACCGTTCTGCAATATAAAAACGTGTTTTTTTAACACTGAGCTTAAGAGAATCTTAACTTTGAACAATTAAATGCTTATTGAATACCGCACAAAAGGGACACTTAAACATTGAAATAAAAAGGTACACATTGAATCTTGAACTGAACAGAACTTTAAATCTGAACAATAAAGTGCACACCTGAACACTGCAACTAATTGAGCACTTGGCACAACTATCTAATTCAAACATCTAAGACAAGAGTATTCAAAAGAGAAAAGAGCCAAACAGTGACTTGTTTGAGAGTGAGTGCAGTGTGAGAAGCCACAGCTTGGCAGGAGATGGGGAACATATGGTGGCAGAGCCACACGGCTTGTAAGGAGAGGCCAAGGAAGTGCAAGAATACCCACAAAGCCAAGAGGCCAATAAAAGGAGTTAAGGGAAGGTGACTTGGTGCATAGGAGCAAGTGCCAAGTAAACCTGTGTGTGTTCTGAGGTGTCCTGGGGCCCTGGTTGCGTGACCTGTAATGCACCTAGAAAAGAGAGATCTACATGGTGAAACCTAAGAACAGCCACCTAAGGAAAGCACTGCTTACGAACTGGCAAAGTGCACCATAAAGGCCAGGTTGACCTGGTGTTTTGTGAAAACTCTCTTCTTTGGAAAGTTTATACCAAGTGGAGGTGGCAGAATTGAAGTCTTGGGGAAGGGAACCCTGAGGCTTCCAAGAACCACATTTGTTGTCTTGAGAGCGGAGACTCGAGACCCCTTTTGCTTTTGGATTGTATTACTTGAAACTTGGGGAAGGGAACCCCAAGGTTTGGTTCGGAACTATACTGCCTTGAACTGCGAAAAGGTATATTTTTGAGAACTTTTCATCTAACTTTATTGTACCTGTGGAAGGGGAAGCTAAAAGTAAGCTGTGAGCTGGAATAAGTTCGGAACTGTGAGTTGAACACTATTTCCTTTGACTGACTGCGACATCCCTACACCTAGGTTAATTATAGTTGTGAGGGCAAGGATAGGTTTTGGACACGGACAGACTTTTAAGTTGAACTCTTTGACTGAGATTTTCCTTATTTTCGTTCAGGTAGGGTAATCCCACCTTCGCATAGGGCAACACCATCCTGACATTTAAGTTAATGAACATCTTTTATTTGAACTTTTAGTCTGTTGTCTGTCGTACTTCATGATGCCTTCATATTTCTTATTCACTTTTTCATTATTTAATGAATTGTTCCCAAAAATGTCATCCAAATCCATCCAAAAAGTCAAACGTTATTGGCAATATAATTTTTGAATTTCCTATGGCTCATAGTTTGTACCTTAACTATAGGGCGGTGACCACAACCATTTTCATATATTTTTTATCCTGCACTTTTTTTTTTACAAATGCTCCCATTAGTAAAGTAGATGGTAGGTTTGAGTGAGGCAATATTGGGTTGGTTACAGGTTGTCTCTCCTGTTTCTTGTGGGGGGGGAGGACATGAAAAATAAAATGCAATAATAATGATTGCTGACATGGTGTTTGAAAAAACTGAAAACAACATGGATGAAGGTTTGTCTATGATGCAAATGATTGATGAGACACTGTTCACTCAAAACACATAGAACCATGAGTTTGTATGTTTTGGTGTGCTGGAGTTTGAGGTTTGCAGGTGATTTTAAGAAATACTAGGGTGTTTTCTTTTGTTGGCACAATGCTACTAATTCTACTAAAATGTGTTTCCATCTTTGTTTGCTGTTATCTTAATGATGCTATTTTTTAGTTGTGTGTTTGAGTGGGGCAGTTGTTCAGTAGACTGCCCAGTCTGTATGTGGGCGTTAAATATGCAAGTGGAAAAAGATGAGTGTGCTTACATACTATTCTTTTAATGTCTTCAATCTACTTTTGTTCAGGTACCTCCAGCCACCAGGAACCTGGCTACAATGTGCTTTGGAGTCCAGAGAATTACTGACATTGTGTTTGAAGAAACTGAAAGCATCATTGACGAAGGTTTGTCTACAAGACCATTAGCTTAACTGTGAGATTTTATTTAATTTGTAATAAGTTCCCTTCAACCAGCTGATATGGTTTGCAAATCATTTTAGAAGACAGACTGGTGTATATGAGTCTAGCACAAGCCTATAACTGGATAGCACTGTAGCCTATTACTCCGCAGACGAGCACTTCCAATCCATGCCAAACTGACATTTTTCCACATGGAATAATCCAGTGTAGGGCTGTACATGTTTTGTCGTTAAAAGTGGTCAAAGGAATCCCCATTGCAACAAGAAAATGTTTAGGCTATTGACACAAGACACTCATTTATAAAATGTAATGATGGTGTTTTGTGTTCTAGTTGGAGCTATTGTTTAGGACTTTGGACTAATGTGCAGAAAATGGTGGGTTGTAGTTTACTTATGAAGTAGTATGTACCACTATCCTCTAGTATCATGTGCATTAATGCTATGGTCATTAAAGTCAATTTTCCTGGGAAGCGGAAACAAAAAGGACAGAGTTTTGTCATGCCCGGAGAGGAGTTTGTTGTTGCAGTGAGCTGTTTGATGCCATCCCTCAAGTTTGATCTTTACCTCCTTTTTGATTTTTCTAAGGCTTTAAAGCAGCAAGTATTGTGTTGGATTGGATTAATGTCATTCTTTTTTTAAGCCTTTAAAAAACAAGCTTTTCAAGTAGCTATTTTCCACACCAATCTCCCACACACCCTTTGTGAAATGTATAACACCTATAGGCTCATGGAGTTACCTGACCCATTCCCTGGTTCCATTTCTATAGCCTTCCCCGGGCAGCCAGAAAAAGTCATAGGTTAAGAGTGCCTCCTGTTGTCCTGGTGCCCCTGCCCTCCGACGACTCCTGGTCCCGACATTTGCTACATCTGTTAAGGGATGACAACCTTTTGCACCTGGCTTGTGCAACCCCTACCCAGGCCCCAGCTGTCACAAGTTTGTAACTTGTTTCTACGCAGTGTCTTATTTTGTCTTACGTCTAGGTCTCGCTAAGAAACCGCAAACTTTTTCATGCTCTGTTGCTTCCCATCTAGGTATCCTGCCAAAGCACATTGCATCTATTCTAGAATACTTAATTATCATTGCCTTCATCTAGGTAGCCCTAGGAAAGTGCATTTCATTATCTCTACATTTGTGTATCACATCTAGGTACCCCTTGAAAGCACATCATAGTAGTATACTGTGTCTCCGATGTACCTCAAATCTAGGTATTCCTAAGATAGTGCATTGAATGATGCCAAATTGTATTTGGTGTTACCATAACTAGGTATTCCTTTGAAAATGCAATGATCTACATTGTGCTCTATGATGGTCATAAACAAGTGTTCGGGAGAATTCTCAATTCTGTGCTAATTCCCTTCAACCTTAGAGAACCCCAGCTCTTTTGCTGGACTTTAGGACTTTAATTTTTATTCTGGAGTGAGTGAGACCTTTTTATCACTCATGTATTTTTGATCTGATTTGGATTCTGTGTTTTCTTTGTTTTTGGAGTTGACAAACTCCATAGGCATCTACTTTTTGTTTGGTGACGCACAGCACCTTCAGTGCAGTGTCAGAGAAATCTTTTCGATTTCTCTAAATGTTTAAATACCCTTTCTTGTGGGAACTACTTTTCCCAAGAATAGTAAAGGGAAATTGACTTTACTTACCTTTTTCTCTCTGTAGATCCAGCGCACACGATCTTATGTGGAGTGCTGGGGGGGTTACTTAGTAGCCCCTTTTTGTACTTACTCATGTAAAAATGTTTGTTACCTTCACTACTTTAAATGGCTGGTGGCAGTGGTTTAATTTTCCTACTATTGTGCTTTTCTACCACAGGCTGAAGCCTCAGTTGCAGTGTATCACCCATGGGTGACCATTTTTATCAAAATGGCCCCGGTCTTCTTTTTTCGCCATTTCTTGCTTGTTGTGAGGGGGTTCTTGGGTTTTACTCTGCGCGCCAAACCAGGTTTAACTCTTTTGTTTGTTTTGCCTTTGTTGGGCTTCAGTGCTGAAACCCGCCTCTGGCTCCAGTTTGCCTGGCAAGGCAGGAAGCGAGTGAGGTGCCCAAACTCCCTGTCCTTGGTCTCCTTGGTAACCTGAATGCACCCAGTCGTGATTGATTGACTGACTGGCTGGCTGTCCTTGTAGGACAGCCACCATGCCGTGTGGGTAACAGCTAGCTAGGCTGTGCATGAATGAGAGAAATCTGCATAAAAGGCGAGGCTTCTTGAGCTGAAGGCTGTTGACCACTGGACGAAACATCCAACAAAGGAATCGTGAAGAGAAGCTTGCTGCATCCTCCTGGACCGTTGAACTGCCCGGGTAAGCCCTGCTGCTGTGCTGAAACTGCTTTTCCGAATCGACTAGAGAAGCTACAGAGAGGGCGACTTCTTCCCTTGGGTTAGTGGGACGAACTTTGCTGGAAGACCTTCCCCCAACTGGCTTTACTTCTTTGCTGCGGCTGGAACCAAGTGCCAGGGGTCTAGAAATCCGTAGTCTAGTGCATAGTCTTTAAGCTGGACCAGAGCTCCAGGAAGATCCTGAGGACCTTCCCGAAGCAGGATGATCCAAGCTCGAGTCCCCTCACCAGAATAAAGGCTCAAGGAGCAACGAAAGTCCAAGTGTTCAAGATCTGCAGTGGTGCTATTTGCCGGTAGCTGAAACCGCAAAGTGCTGCTGGGCTGAAAAGAGCCGGTAGCTGCCGCCGACCTCAGTCCTCCTTCTTGACCCCAGGAACACAGGATCTGCAAGTCTGCAACCAGGAAGGAAGCCAGCTGGATCCTCTTCTAACCTAAGGTACTGTTTTGAATAAGGGGTACTTACCTCTCTGTCTGTAGCTTGCTTGTCTCAGTTGAGATTTGCAGTAGCTGCCCTTCTAGAGTTATTCTAGCTCTAGCTTTTCACAAGTGTCACAGCTTAACAGTGATTTTCTACAACAAACTCTCTAACTCTGTGCATAGACCTTGTTCAAATTGACTTTGGCTGTCCTGGCTCCCTGCAGACTCTTTCCCCATTGACTTTGATTCTAGCTGTCCCTCATAGGTGATACATTGGTTGCTTAACTAATATTGCTGGGCAAAGTTTCTATCTAGACTTCATTGGGGGATTTCAAAAGTACTCGCATGCTCTGAGAACCTGTTCACCTTTTTCCTTCCATTAACCCTCCTTTTTCCCAACCTCAGAATTTTACCAAATACAAAAAGTGATATATAATTGGCAATACTGTCCTAGTAACTGAAGTCACCCCTGGGTGTACGAAGTGTGTATGAAGCATCTCTCACGAATATCTACTTGCTTATCTTGATTCTGAGAACGTGTTATGAAGCGTATTTTGATAGTTGCACATTTGTAAAGAAAGCTTATTTAAAACTGACCGTTAAATAATTATTTTACTAGAAAACCTTGAGTATAAGTGTTATTTGGATACTTTTATGTGTGGATTTCTATTCTACAGCTCACATTTACCCCTTTTGAGATAAGTCGGACTGCTCAGTCACTCTACCAACCAGTGTAGTACAGACCTATACCAATAGGTGGGTTTTCTAATACCAAGAGGACAAGACTGGTGTAGCCTCCCTGAGGGTTACTGCATATACTCTTGCCTAATGGGTATCCCTAATAATAAAGCGCAATGCATTGTTTTACCTTGTTTTCTTGGTAAATTGATTTTGTTTATGCGCACTTTGATGCATCCCTAAAATACCACATTACGTTCCTGTTTTATTGTGCCCTGTTTTGATTCATAACTAGGTGGCTGTGGGAGGGTCCATTTGAATTGAATAATTTCAATTTGTAAACAACAGTGTTTCATAAATTGATGTCCCTGTGGAAGTGTATTGCCATTTTTTGTGCGTCATGCAGTTCATATCAAACTCTTTCTAGCATAAAACAAAAGGTTGTCGCACTTTCTTTTGTCTCTAAGATGGTGTGCTGCATAATCCCTCATTTCTGCTCTGCCGGGTTCATAGAAGTTTCTTGCAAAGTGAAAGTTGCATTGCTGTATACAACACCGTTTTGTGCGTTTCGCCTCCAAGTGTCCCTGGAATGGGGCACTGAGGTGTTGTATATGACAGTATTTCAAATTGTAATGCTCCTTTGAAAGTGCATTACTACACTGTGTGCTCCATGTTGCTAGCACCTAAGTGCCTCTAACAATGCCTTGGATAGTTTTACATTATGCCTCTCATCTAATTCTTCTTGCGTTGAATCTAAATTGTGCTCTGCCAAGTTCACATAGAGGCATGCCTGAGGGCACATTTGCAATACTTTGTCTTGTGTCCTGGTGAGCTGACCCGAGGTACTCTTGGAGCGGTGCACTGAACTGTTCCATATATTGGGCGTTTGCTCTGGGCATGCCAACATACTGTGCTCCAGGTATGTTCACATTTAGGTGTCCCTAACTGTTTCACATACTGCCTCACATTTAACTATCTCTGGGTAATCGTGCTATTGTTTCCAGTTATTGACTTGTTGCATGCACATATAGAGACTCCCGAAGCACATTACATTGCTTTATGTTGTGCCCTGCTGTGTTGTTCTTCAGGGTGTCTCTGAGATTGCTGATGCAGTTGTTTTCTTTTGTTTGCTGTTGTGTTGCACAGCTGGGGCATCCCTTTGATAGTGCACTGCCTCATTCTGTAGCTTGCATTGCTCATAACTAGCAATCAAAAGGACTGCCATTATTTTACACACCTTCTCGCATCTAAATATCCCTGTGGCAGCACTGGTTTTATCTCACTCGCAGTACGCCTATGTTACCTCCTACAGGATCCATATTTTAGCACCATAACATGTTCTGGATTTCATCTAGACACTATTGGGAGAATGCACTAGATTGTATTTGCATCTGGGCATCCTTAGGATATCTAATTTGAGTTGTTTCATTTGTGTGCTTTTGTGCGTCATGCCTAGTGGCCTCCTGTGAAAGTGTTCTGACACCTTTTCAAACACATGATGCTAGCACGTAGGTACCACTATCAAAAGCCTTGCACTATTTTATGTACATTCTTGCATCTAACTACTGTGATGGGTCAGACGGAGGACACAGACTCTAATTTTCCATATCACTGAAAGTTTCTTTAAACCAAATAAATAAATGCCCATCTTTCCCTATACTAATGGGTTTCCCTGCCTCAGAAAACTAGTTAAGGTGCTAGTCAGTCATCCGTGAGAGTCTAAACAGAATCTGTCCACTGTCTCAACTAACCTTCTCTAACCCTACCACTAATATAAGAACATAAACCCATAGAATGACTCCCTTCTCCTGAAGACTTGTTTTTCCTCAAAGTTCAGTTCAGTAAACTATCCTCGAGTGGTTCCAGGGTTTGTATCTATTCGTACAGTTCTGTTACAGGGTTGTTCAATTTCTCATTCTTCTTTTATGTGACTATTCTCCATTACCTTCTTGTTCTTTTCTTGACTTATTTTACTTGTCGTTATCCTTTTTTCCAAAGGTAACTTTATCCAACACTTTGGAGTCCACCCTTGACTTCTCTGGCCTTTGATATATAGTTCAGTCTCTGGTTTCTCTTATTTGTTTCAACCCTCTCTTCAAGCTTTTCTCTTATACAGTAATTGTCTTCTCTGATTAGACCTCCTTTGTCTGGTTTAGCCTCAATACAACCATTCCAGTCTTGAGATTTCCTCCCTCTCTTATTTTGTACAATATCAAGATTTTCTCCTTGAATGCGACGAGTGTAAACACTCAAGTAATGATTATCATTTACTTCTGTCAATGCTTTATCTCATTTGTGACGAGTATGAGCGTTCCAGTAATGATTTTCTGTCCCCCTCAGGTAACCCGTTTTGCCCGTTACCTGCTGTGTTTTGGGGTAACGTCACTGGGTTTATTATTTGGGTGGGACCTTCTCTTCGATTTGTCAGATTGGCCTCTCCGGATTCCTCTTCTGCGTTTTCTTCATAATGTTTTTCCCCGGTATCTCGTTTCCCGGTAGGTTCTGCGTTGCTTCTAGCACAGTGTTATCGGCGTTCACGGGACGTCTGGTCCACCACGGCTCTGTTGTGGTCACGCCACCACTCGACTCTCTCTCGGGATAAGGATGCACGTCTTGTTATGCAGTTTGCTTCCTCTCGATTACCGGATGCCACAAATCCAGCTTTTTCTCTGTGTAAGCCAGCAAGCAGCATCATAACCCGTGGGCTTCCTGTCTCTCCAGTCTCCTCCCCCCTTTATTTATTATGTAGCTGTGGAACTTCTCCGGCGTAGTCTCGTATTCCTTTCTCTCTGTTAGTTCTGCCTTCTGTACTCCTCCACAGATCTGTCTCCTTGTCTGAGTAAAGGCAATTTTTCCCTCAAAGGAGTAATCGCAGTTTCTCGATAATGTAATAAAGATGCAAGTTTAACATGGTATAAACGAACGCACTTATCAGCTGCGAAAGTAGCACTGTAAAAGGTGAGGGCACTCTTTTGATTCTTCTGCAATAAAACCCATTATAAAACGAATTCATAAAATACAGGGGCATGGGTAGGTAGTGTTAGTAGGTACCTAGCTAGTGTTAGGACGAAATGCAGTAAATAGGCCTTAAAAGCTTGCTTTTGCAGAAAACGTGTTGGCCTTTTGTGTGCAGATAAAGCCGCTGTGACTGGTGATTTAGTTTAGAGTCTGCGATCCCAGGATAGTGCTGAAAGAAGTATACAATGGTTGTTATTTTTCGAGAGCAAAGTTTAGAGCTCGCAGGTTCCGCCAGCGAATAATGAATGTATGACCATTTTAAAATTCAAAACCACTTGTAAAATATGATTTTCTAATAGAAACTAGAAGAACCATGACGGTTTCAAATTGCCCCGTAGTACTTTTTCCCTCGGAAAAAGGGTTTGAGCGTCCATGATATGCAAAATTTGTTTTGCAGTGCATCCGTGGTTCAAGGCTCTGGCAGTGACATGGTGGTAAGCGCTTCTCATGTGAACCAGGATGAGGCGACCAGGGCAGTTGAAGTTCCGCTGGTCGTTTCAAATGTTTCAATTAATTAACGTTGTGCTGTGGGAATTGGGTGTGGATTGTGATGTTGCATGTTGTAATTGAGGGCGGTGTGGGAAG
The DNA here is from genome assembly GCF_040938575.1 of Ambystoma mexicanum. Taxonomy (NCBI): domain Eukaryota; kingdom Metazoa; phylum Chordata; class Amphibia; order Caudata; family Ambystomatidae; genus Ambystoma; species Ambystoma mexicanum. Next base: position 808,004,371 of record NC_090932.1, read on the forward strand.
GTCTGTAGACCTAATAATTGAACAAAATGTATGCTTTTCTATAAGGGTTCAAAGTCCGAACACCAATCGGCTTTGTGTGGGGAGATTTGTTCATGTCGTACGATCATGAATACTAATTACTTTGCATTGTATAAAAGTTCTAGATTTAGGGGCGTTTCTTTGACAGCGCCTTTTCATGCAGTTCTGTGTCCGTGATCTGTTTAAATTTGCTGTACCAGCTGCGTCTGGAGCCCTGAATAAACCTGCCTTACTTCTTGCACCAGTGTACACTGCCTTTGACAATGTTTGTAATATTTTTGTGAGAGTTTCGAGGTGACCCATGATATATTTTTGGAGGGCCCAAAAAGATATCTCTGCCTTTCGACCGAGGCGTGGGAATTCCAGCTCTGTTCCCAGAGGAGGAGCGGGACAGCGTCCGTTGGCCAGTATAAAGAGCTCTAGTACGAGGTCGTCTGTGGATGCTGAGATCCCAAAGGTCCACCAGGTCCGGCGCTGCCTTCACTCCGACTGAAGTGCAGGCCTTTAAAGGGAGACTCTGAGGTGGAGAGAAGTAAAGAATCTCCTAAAAGGATACGCAAGTGTACCCATGCACGAAAGCGCAAGGGGCAGGAGGGATTATTTTTATGGCGCATAGGACGCACCTTCATTAGTGCTGGAGGGTGATTACCGTTGTAGTCCTAGATGTTAGGTCTGCCGTTCCGATAGGAGCAGGTGGACGGTGGCACATCTGTGCTAGAGCAGAGGGTTGCATAGTAAGTGGCAGACTTTCAGACAATGCATGTAGTGCAGGCAATTGGTATAGTTGCATAATTTTCCTTTCTTTGGGGAAGAATTCTTTTGATGGACATGTGCGCATGTGTTTTGTAAGTAGCAACGGTCTGTTTTTGTGTTGTGAAAAGTAATTGTATTTGTTTTTATATGGCTGTGGAAAAAACGTAAGAGCCAGAGCCGAAATAACTTGTAAATAGTTGCAGAGCCACGTAGCGCGAGTACATGATGCAGTTGATTGAGAGGAGGAGTAACCGCTTTTTCTAACGTATGAACATAAGGCATCATTGTTAAGGTGGTGGGCCTTGGGAGAAGGCAGTTTCTGTACTAATACAATATAACGAGGCGGGTCTGTGGAGAAGGCCATTGTGTGCAAGCATTGAGTGCAAAGTGTGAAAGGGGGGGCCGGCGGAGAAGGCCGGAGCGAATGAAAATAGGGCGATCGAGTTAAGTGGTAAGTATAAAAATTGAGCGACGGACTCATCGAAGGAGTGAGTTTAAAGGATTAAAAAGTTTAAGGGGAAGGAGGGAAAAGGGAGATGAGAAGAATATTTCAATAAAAGGATTAAGGCAGGGACAATGACGTCCTATTGGATGGATGCCCCATTTATTCACATGTGCAGACAATCGCCCCAACATCGTGATAAAATATCAAAGTACCATTTTTGAGTGGGTACATGACACAGTGGGAAAGTGTTATAAAGACTGACCAGGGGAGGGAATGTTTGATAAAGATTTTATAGAAAGTAATTAGCAGCTACATGCAAAGGAGCAAAGCTTAAAAAGAGACATGATATTCTAGGGCTTTGGAAATTGTACGAAGAAAAGGAAAAAGAGACTGGGAAAGAGCAGGAGGAGCAGGTAAGTGCACTGCCCCCTCCCTATACGATATACCCATTTTTAAAACCAGCTACAGGTTATATGAATCCTAAACGAGTGCCTCAAGACAAGGAAAGAACACATAAAAAGAAAGAGGAGGGTGACTCGAGCATTATTAGCAAGGATGAGAAAGGAGGAAATATTTAAATTACCTAAAAAAGAGCACACAGCAGCAATATGACCGTGTTCAAGGAAGCAGACAAAGTAATGGAAAGGGAAATGGAGGAAATGGAGGAAAAAGGAAAGGAGCACGAGAAAGGAGACAACGAACAGGGGTGGACAGCAGGGCGCATAAAGTTTAAAATAGAGAATTGGGGACATGACTCTGATACGGCGGAACGAGGGCACACAATCGGACTGGGAAGGCAGGGGTGACTGCGATCATGGTGATGACTAAACAGACGTGCGTTATTTGACGGAAAGGAGAAGGAGAAGAAATGAGAGAGAAGAGGAGGAAAGAGATGAGTCTTTGGGTGACTGACAAAATAGGCTTCAGAGTAGGAAAACAAGAATAGCGGTAGCCAAGAGACCACAACGTGGCACTAAACTCGGAGCTTGCACACAGATGCCCCTTTTACAGAAAGCGAGGGGCGAGGTTCATTACATACTATGGCAGAGAATGGACAGGGACATTCCAGTTTACCTTTATGAATGGCAGGCATGAGCAAGTGGATTTATGTTTTTGAAAAAAGGAGACAGCGGGAATCCCATTGGCCATAGGAGATATAAAAGGTTTATTGGCTGTACTGGTCGGGGAGAGAAGTGACAAAATATGGCAACAGGGTGGCTATGCCGGGGTAAAATTAAGCTCTAATGCACACAATGGAGCACCCTTTTACAACTATCGAGCACATGTTTGGAAGGCTCTAAGGGAGCTGTATCCAGATACATCAGACATGGGTTCTATATTTGCTTGTAAAATGAAGCCTGATGAGGATCCTGCAGAATACTTAGGATCCATACAAGAAGTGTGGATACAGGAAAATAAGCAGTCATGGGACGAGAAAATGCCTTTGTTTTACCACATCCTAGTAAGGGGGCTCTCTGCAGATGTGCAGACCTCTTTCAGGCCTTGCAAATTCTTTAAAATTGTACTAGTCCTGCAGGTCGAATTCCTTAGTTTTTATACTCGACCTAACCGAAATGGACTAGCCCCAAAATGAGTGGTGACGAAAAATATTCATATGCACATTCCCAGGACCTGCACCAACTGACTTCCGGTATTCGAAGGCGCACTTACATTTCATTGCAGGAGAACTTTGATTGGGAATGAGGTGTAGGGAAAAGTGTTGAGAAATGTCTCCATCTTCTCAGTCTCTCTTCCACCCTCACTCTTTCGCTCTCGCTCACTCCTTCTCTAGTTCACTCCTTGTCTCTCTTGCTCCCTTTATCACTTTTTCTATCTCTTGCTCTGCCTTTCTCGCCCCCTGCTTTTCTCCCCGTACTGTTTCCCCTTTCTTCTTTCTCGTTTCATGTCTGTCGGGTACTGAGGGACACGTTCAAATAGCACTTTCCTCCACTTCTGTGTCATTAGACTACACACCTCTTTCTCTTCCCCCATCCCCAAAAAAGCCCCCAAAAAAGTAAATAGGTACGCACATGGCCTTTGGCAGCATAAAAATACATGCAAGTGAGATGATGGAAGGACTACCGAAAAGGCAAGTGCATTCATGTTTCACAGAGGAGTGTGCTAATGTCTGAGGCAGACACAGCAGAAGGTAATGAGTGCAACTGCCTGAGATCTTAATAGCCCCAAATATAAACATGTGCTCGGCAGGAAGTTTTACATTTTAATTTTTGCTTTTCTACTTCCCAAACAGATGTGGGAAGGTAAAAATGTAATTTTCAGTGATGGCCCATTAAAGCTTAGTTCAATTGATGAAGGTAGAGTAAGGGAAATGTGGGCCGGGGGCTGGCATCAGGGCGCCAAACATAACTAGGTTTCTAGAACACACTGAGCACTTAATCGCCTGCATAAAGGGGCTGCAATGAGTCCCTAGTGCCCCAGCCAGGGCATCCTACAACTAGCATATACCTTATGTAAATCATGGACATGTAAAGGAAGATCTGCAGCCCCAGAGATGCGAGGAACAAGTCGCATTAATCCCTTCTTGAATTGCCCACCTGCTCCAAGATCATTTGCTGTACAATGACCTCCTCCCCCTCATATTTACGACCCAAACTGCATACAGAGTTGAGAACACTAACACATTCTACTTTGGGCGTTGAACAGGTGCATCCCTGGCCACCAGGTCTGAGAGCCTTACCAAAGAAGAGCTCAGTGGCCTTAGACCACTCCCTCCCAGTTTCTCGCTTTCCATATGATGAGATTGCTCAGTGGGCCAACGTGCCTTCTCGCGAACCCTGGGTCTACCTTGCAGACTGCAGATTCCAGTCTTGATGCTTGAATTATTTATCTCTACAAGATGGTTAATAGGTGAACACATGAATGGGGATAATATCGACACCCATTAAGCATAACTTTATGGAACAGCAAGGCTGTGGTAGGCGCAGGATCATAATTATGCCCCAGCTGCCGAGAATCACAGGTCTGTTACGGGAAGAGATTTAAGCTGCTTGAGTAATATACTACTTCATTTAGATGAAGCAAGGCGGCGGCAGAAGGTGAACTTTGGAACAAGAACTCTGCTATGTGTATTCGGAATAAATATTGCATAAGAGGGTACAGGCATAGCCAATCACTGGGTCCCATAGGAGGTGGGCTGGTAGGGAGGTAGTCACCTGAGACAACCAGCTTGACTCTCAATGGAGGTGTTCAAGAAAGTTGCCAGCCAAGATTGAGATGCATTAGCAGAGATCTGCGAGATACCTAGTTGACTAGCAGAGTTCTTTGTAGGTAAGGATTTAGGTGTGATGACAGAGCCAGAAATTGATTACAGTGCAAAACTATATATGGGTCTCAGTGCTGGAATAGTTGGATGTGATTGAGGTCAGGATTGAGATACATAGCAGTGTTGTGTTGGTAACAGTATTGGAATTGCAGGGGATGCTGCAGGTTTGGATCGAGGTTCACAGGCAGAGCTGTGTGTGGGTCATGGTGCTGGAATAGGAGGGGCAGTTGTAGGTCAGCTATGAGGTGCATTGACAGTTGTGAGAAACCAGAGAGTGTCTCACCCGGTAGTCCCCGGGGATCTCTCTCTCTCTCTCTCTCTCTCTCTCTCTCTCTCTCTCTCTCTCTCTCTCTCTCTCTCTCGTGTGGCCAGGGCATGGTCATCGCCTTTGGATCCAAACCCTGGGGGTGGACCAGTGCGGGAGGATCACCAGGGAGAGGGGTTTTAGAGGAGTGGGGGGTGAGGCAGCCGATGGTGAGACACAGTATTCACCCCTTTTTTGTTCACCTAACCCATCCTATTTTTTTGGATACTCTAAGACCCCAACCCCCACCCCTTTTCACACAGCACTCGGCCGAGGAAGAGGGCCACTGAGAGTAATAAGACTAACTCTAATACATCGTACTGGGCATGTCCCGTTAATCGGAGCAGGCAAAGTCAAGCACTTGACTTTATGTGCGTACGCTTGATACCAATTGGCTCTCCTCAGACGGATAAAAAGTAGAACTTGGAGAGACACTCTGAGCAAGTCGGGACACGAGTACGAGCAGCACTTCTGGGGCAAAGGCAATCCTACTGGAGCAGAGCGACGTGGCAAGTACCGAGAGCAGCGGGTCAAGGACCCCTAGAGTTTCCTACTGGAGGTCGTTGCCTTCGACAGGCCATGAAAAACAAGTGGAGAAGGCCAGATCCCACAGATGCATTGTGTTCCAAGGATGCCATTGACCCACTTGGGTGAATGGCAGAGTTGGCGAGGCCAAGCCTGTGGTACAAACCTTGACTTGTGAATTAGAAATCGTAGAACCAAAAAAGAAACTCAGACTGCCAGTGAGTAGGCAAGCGACCTGAGAGACGGTTGTGTGTTAAAGATTGAAATGGCAACCGTATATTGCAAGTTAAGGCTGCACGCGTGTCTGAGACAAAGGGAGAGGCAGACCTGTGAATTAACTTTGAAGTGAGGACAGCTGTGAAATAAGCGGCACTGAATAACAGAGTGGTCTGGCGAAAGGAAGTAGCCCACTCGAAAGTCTGTGACGGGTGCATTGTTTGTAGCAATTAAAGCAAATTAACTTCAAAAGCAAAGTAAGCTAAATTATCTTCTAGAGAAGGGGAGAGTGAAAGTTGAACTTTGAACTGAAAGTCGAAGTGGTCCTGCGGAGGTCTTTAAAGAGAGCCACGCACCTTCGAAAGCATTCGACATCCGGAAGTGGTCTGAGCCTGACATGGGGGAACCAACGTGAACTTATTGTTTTGATGAGGTCTGAGGCAGACAGAAGGTGGTGGGGGGAACCAGTGTGAACGTCTTGTGAAATATTGTTTGAAAGTCTGGGAAGAACAACTTTAACGTGGAAGGCCAGGCGGGCCTCGATCCATGTATTGAACTGTTCATGTGTTGAAACCCTGAGCCAGAGTGTGTCATTCAGCCTACAGGCACCGCCTTACTCTGTGTGGTCCAACACTGATTTTTCCTTTACATACATTTTTCCTTCATACAATTTTTGTACAAGAGATGGGAAGCCATTTTGATTTGACAGACTCCACTAGGACTGTTTTATCGTTTGATGGTCGAGACTACTCCCATCTTAGTTATAGGGCAAAGTAGGAGTTTTTCCAAACCCAGAAACTTCAATAAAGGTTTTACAAATTGCACCTAAATGTCATACTTGTGATACCATGCCTGTCCTACACAATGCTGCATGTGTATGCCAATATCAGGGGTGCTATATGTCGGGATTGATCTACTTTGACATATCTACATATAAGTAGCCGCGTATGCTCGAGGCCAGGGCTCGGGTGCATCAAGAGTTACGTGCAGATAACAGTAGAGGGTGAGGGGCAGTGGCAGTGAAAGGCCCAGTACTGGAATAGCAGAATAAGTGGCAAGTCAGAGTTGAGGGTTGGGTCTGTGTGGAAATGCACTGGCAGAGCTGTGTGCGTCACAGTACTGTGGTACATTGACAGAACATTTCATGGGTCCTATTCTGGGAATTTGAGGATGTTTTCAAGGTCGGCTGCCTTAATAAATAGATTTGGAGTAATTATCACATACTCCCTTTGCGGAAGACTTGGTCCCTTAGCAATGGTCAAAACCCAGACTGGAAACTGACTGCTCGACATCTTTATTATTATGGTATTTATGGTATGATCTTTAACCTTTCTGCTTGTTTCTGTAGGACCTGTGGGCATGTGTTTTCTGAAAAGACGGGTTTACGTATTTGTTGGGTGCCTAAGGCCCCTTCAAGAGCAGCTGAGCAATGCAAAGGTTTGCATGGATCAGAGTACATAAGGACCCACAAATATAACCTTTACCTTATTTCGTTTACCCGCTTTGGGTCCGTCAATGAAATGCCCGACCATCAAGTCTTCCTCGTCTCCTCCTTACACCTATGCTGAAACATACCTGGCAATGGGTCTCTGTATGCTGCTGGCGCTCCCAACAGGGTGCAGAGAGGGGATCTGCAATGAACAAGCGGTGCTGCAACATCAGACGCTGAATAACTTATGTCTAAATGTTGTGCTTCATGCACGTCACCATAAGCACTTAAAATGAGCACCACGCAAGCTAAGGCATATTTTCCATTTAATGCAAACAAAGTTTGTTTGCATTAAATGTCAAATGATTTCACATCCCCTTACTCGCGTGCAAGGATGAGTAACTTGCAACTGTTACTCATCCTTAATAAAATCTCCTCGCCAACCAGATCATGCTTTAGGGAAGAAGGATTTCCATTATCTAACAAACGTTTGGACACACAAGGCTTTTCGGGGACAATTTTGAAAGTTCTTCTGACAAAAGATCTATCCCTGACAATAGGGATACAGCATATTGTAGCACCATTACTGTATTCAAAAGACGCCCCCATCAACATTCTGGCAAGGGACCTACTCTGCAAATTGAAAGTCACAATTTCATTTTCAGAGACCGTGATGGTGTGCACCACACCCAGAATGTATCCAGCTTGGGTGGCAGTACTGAATCTGGCATACTATGCACACAGCCCAATGAGAGGGATACCAAATACAAGGGGGTGTTTGGTACACATGTAGTTGGGAAGGTTGCCAGGGATTGAAGGGAAGGTGTTCGACTGTCCAACAAATTTTGGTTCAGGCCTCAGTGGTCCTCCTCTGTTAGTTCAGGCATACACACTCTACTGTACCTGGAGGAAGTAGTGGTACAGAAAGATATGGTTATACTGGTTGCTACTGATGAGAACATGGAATGGTGTTCAATTTTATGTATTGATCCCACACTGACATTGACTGGAGTAAGTGACAGAGTTGTTTGCAACAAAAGAGAATGAAGGACAGGTAGTGTTTGAGCTGAGCATACCTTGTCCAGTACACATAAAAGAAAGGGCAGGGCCCCAGATGAATCAAATAACAAAAATGAAGATTCCATATTGGCAGGAAGATTTGGAAAAGGTGCTCAAGAGCTTGTGCACAACAGGAGCCCATGATGTAGGAATAGTTAAAGGGGCTGGAGCAGTATGCATAAGGTTAAAAGAAGGAGCACTATTGCCACAAGTAAAGAAGTACCCACTTTCTCGAGAAGCAGATGAGGGCATATATATGAGACACTGCATGCCCTATGGCAGCAGTGCATAACCCAGGTGAGTTTATCACCTTGCAACAAAGCTATCTATCCAATTAAGAAAGCAAAGGGAGGGGCGTGGCGTTTTATACAGGATTTGAGCCCTCTGAACAATATTATTGAGGCAGAGAATCCATTGGTCACCAAACCTGCAATTATGTTTTGCAGAATTCCAGCAGAGGCACATTATTTCACAGTAGTTGACTTAAAAACGCCCTTTTCTCCATTGCACTACATCCGGACTCTAGGTATCTCACCGCTTTTACGTATCGCGGGACCCAATTCGTAAATACTAGAATGCCATGGGGGGTACTGCGAAGGGCCTAGCGTATTCAACAGAGTAATACAAATGGACTTTAGCAATTTGCAGGTTGCAAGCACAGTAATATAGTACGTTGACGACTTAATGGTGTGCAGCCCAACCGAAGAGGATTGTAGAAGGGACTCAGTGACACTACTCACTTTGCTAGCAGACAAAGGATACAAAGTGGACAGAAATAAATTACAATACTGTCAAAAAGAGGTGGTTTACTTGGGTCAGACTGTGTTGGCAGACACAAGAAAAATAACACCAGGAAGAGTTGAGGCCATACACAAAATTCCATGACCAAAAACGGTGAAAGAGATGCAGCAGGTTTTGGGCTTGTGCAACTACTGTAGAGCATGGGTTTTTGATTATTCCACGTACACCAGGCCATTGTTGCAAGCACTAAGAAAAGCACAGAAAAACAAAACACACATAAAATGGACAGCTGAAATGGGCGAAACCTTTGCTGAGCTGAAACATGAGTTAGTACATGCCCCAGTGTTGGCAACTCCCAATTATAAATTCACCCGTTCGCACATTCTGATGCAAAAGTAATGACAACAGTACTGACATAGAAAAAGGAACAGGGACACAAGCCACTTGCATATTACAGTGGGTCACTGGATGCAGTGATGCAGGGATATTTCCCATGTGCAGGCACTTGCTGTTGCTGCATTTGCTATTGAGAAGGCTTCCACGATAACTATGGGGTGCCCAGTAGTTTTGTACGTGGAACATGCATTATTTGCAATACTGAAGAAAACTAAATCAACACTGACAAGTCAGATCTTCACGGTATGAGTTAATACTAACAAACCCTGCAATATATGTGACCCTAAACCCAACAGAGTTCATTGCAGAGAAAATACAGGAAGGGGATTATGTACATGACTGGATGGCATGCATAGACAGGAGTGAAGGTAACCACCTCGTTAAGGAGGAAGTGAAAGAAGGGGAGGCATGATTTTCATTGACAGAAGTTCCAGCATTGACCAGACCACAGGGCAAAGGCAGCCAGGGTGCGCAGTGGTGGGGCATACACAGAGTACACAAAGTGGAACAGTTGATAGTCTACTCACAGATGCAACTACCAAACCATTGCTCTGAACAAGCAGCAGAGCTCGTGGCCTTGATTGAAGGCCTAAACATGTCGGAGCGCCAAGCAGTGAACATTTTATCTGATTCGGCGTATGTCACTTCTACAGTGCACTCGGGGTTAGCAAGATGGGAAAGAAGAGGGTTTAAAAGAAGTGATGGCACTCCCATTCAGCATGCAGAATTACTCCATAAACTAATAGAAATGTTACCTCTCCCAGTAGAGTTAGCATTACTAAAGTGCAAAGCCCATACAGGAGGGCAAGATTTTATCTCACTATGGAACGAAAGAGCAGACAGAGCAGCAAAAGAAGCAGCATATCTGCCAGAGAGGGCACATGTGCTGTTCCATGGGCGAAAAGGAAAACATACCTCTAAAAGCAGTATTAAAAGTGAGCAAAGAAAAAGATGTATTGCCAGAAAACTTTAATGCAACCCCAATATTGCAGATAATTGAGTTGCAGGGAGAATCATCAGATATTGAAAAAGCTCTATGGAAGAGGCAAGGATGTTTTGTCCCCAACAGACTTGGTTTAGCTACACGATAGCACAGTAAAGATGGTTATGCCCAAAAAATGGTTACAATTGGCATTGGAGCAGCTTCACTACCCTGCCCACGTATCAAAAGAGCATGTGGCTGCAGCGATAAGTGAAGACTGGTTTGTGCCCAATTTGTAGGAGTATGTCACAGAGTTCGTAAATAACTGCATGACCTGCCAGAGATTTCTGCCAGGTCACACATTGAGAGTTGTACAGGGAAAATTTACTTGAACGGAAGGCCCCTTCCGGCACTTGCATGTCGACTATGTTGATATGCAAAAGAGATGTACTTCTTAAAAGTTCCTGCTTGTGGTTGTGTGTCCATTCTCACGTTGGCTTGAGGCTGGCCCCTGTGCCCATAATGATGCCCGCTCTTTGGCTAAATTTTGTGTGAGGGAGGTGTTCCTGATGTAGGAGATTCCAGTTGAAATTCATTCTGATAACAAGCAGCACTTTGCTAATGATTTAATAAAAGAAATAACAATACTCCTGGGGATAAGGTATAAACTATGCACGGTTTACCATCCTCAAGCCAACGGTTTGGTAGAAAAGATGAATGGACTGCTGAAGATGCGATTGGCTAATCTTACGCAAATGCTTGAGAAATCATGGGTGCCCTGCTTGCCTCTTGCTTTGTTTGCGCTGAGAAATACACCTGGAGATCACCACCTGACTCCTCATGAAATTGTTACAGGGCGGAGAATGCATGTGCCTATTCTGCCATCGCGTATAATCTCTGAGGCACAATATTCTGATCTGGGGGAGGGATTTGATACACATCTCAAAGAACTTCCAAATCCCTTCAATATATATCCTTGCAGAGGAGGCTTAAAAACCAATGTGGTCTATCAGGCGACCCAAAGGGACACTTTCCACAAGCAGCACTTCTCTATCCGGGAGACAATGTCCTCGTAAGAAACCACGTTAGAAAGTGGAAAGAGGAGCGCTTCACTGGCCCACACACCGTCATCTATTCAACACCAACTGTCGTCCAGCTTTAAGGTCGGCGAGGATGTGTCCATATGACCGATGTTCGCAAGACAAGAGCACTGTCTCCCAAAGCACAACATAATGGGGAGTATTGCTGAAATTTCTTTAAATATATATTTTTTTTACAGCCATTAGAATTCACAAAAAATAGCAAAAGAGGGTGTTGAAGACGTTTTTAATGGAACATGTGTAGCAAAGAAAAAGACATTTGCAGTTTTGAGGAGTGTGATGATGTTAATATGTTTTAGTATAGCATCAATACTTTTGTTTTATTTGATTTTTAGAGAAAAAAGTGGAACACACATGAATGAAAAAAGCAACAGGGGAACAAGTATGATAAATGGCGAGGGCTTCCACCATGGCACTGAAGAAGAACATAATTAACTGGAAATGTTTGGTACGATGAAATGATGCATGTGGGAAGAGAGAGTAAATGGCACATGCTACGTCTGCTCTCTTTCCACATGTGGTCGGAGCGCACAAGCTTTTCTTGCCCAAAGGAGTGTCTTATGAGGAAGCAGGATGCCTAGTGCACTTGTCCATATGCAAAACTAGAAGTTTATTTGAAGGAAAAATGGCAATAGTTCAATGGGTGGATGAAGGGGAGCAGGTATATGAAGATAATGTTGTGAAATTTATAAAAATGATGGAAAAAGAGGAAACGCGGTATAAGTTAATAGAATATGTGACAAAAGGTCCTGAAGAGGGGGAATTGCACATACGATACCATAAAAGATTACAGTGCACAACTAAAGAAGGGCAAAGCGTCCCCTGGTGTCATACAGGGCCACTGATGAGAGTAGAGGGAGCAGTATGGTATGGGAACACGTGGCAGCCAAGGTGAATGATGGCTGCCAAACAACTTGGGGGAAATATGTGCATACCTTAACCTAGCGACATGAAAACATCAAACAGTTGACATAAAAAGCTTTACACGATTCCCTTTGTATTTCAGGTCAAGTTGGGTACATTTTCCTGGGGACTAATTCAGGCTTTGCCAAGGTGGTGAAGAATTCAGCACTGATGTGGGGAACGGCAGCAGTGATGGATATGTGGTAGGCCTGCAGATCCAAAGCATATGCCCAGCTTCCGCCGGAGTGGAGTGTGTGCTTTCGTCACCTTGCACAGCCCTGCACTAGTGGTGCCTCGAAATAGCCCTGCCATGAAGATTGCACTGCAGGGAAAAATGGTGCAGCAAAATGAGCCGCAAACAATGATGAGAAGGAAACGAGAAAGTAATTATTTTTCAAAAAAGAGCTTAGAGAACTTGGCCGCTATCCCGATGAGTTTTGTTTGTACATTGTTGCTTCCAGGAGTACAGGATGCTGCCAATTTGAATGGCTGCCGCACACTCAGTATGAGTTATTACAGTTGTTAAATTGAACAGCCAAGGGTTTGAACGCCATTGAAAAGATGAGGGCTTTGCGCTTGGTTGCCTTTCAAAATCGATTTGTGCTCGACCTAACAGCCATTGAAGGAGGTGTTTGCGCTAAATTTAGGATAAGTTGCTGCACAACCATGGTGATGCCTCAAATGGAACATTAAATACAGCCATACAAGAGATAAGGACACTCCAGGGAAAAATGACAAGCAAGGTTAATGGAGTGCAAGCAAAAGGCTGGCTGGACAGCTTCTTCACATGGGTACCCACCTGGCTTTCTGGAATGTTTAGAGTTACTGTCCCCTTGTTGGGTCTCATTCTCATCAACGTCTGCGTTAAGAACATTCTTCTCCAGCATGGGGTCTGGCATGGATTCACATGCTCATGAATATTCCCAGTCGTCGGGCTGGAAATCCTCAGTAAAAGAAAAAACAGTTTCACATTCACTTATAAACTGTGTTTCTCCTTTAAACCAATCACTGTCCCCTGGGTCACACTGCCCCATCCAATGATAGCCCTCTCTCTAAGCCCTTCCTCTGACAGCCATCTTTAGATTTTTACCGCACGCTTCAGTGTTGGGAGTCCTCGAGTTTGCTCTGGGAGCTACTTGTATGTTTTTTTCGTGTTTTTGATGGAAAAATGTTATATTTTTGTTCTGAAAGAGCCTGTGTGCTCTTTTCTCCATCTGCTGACAGCGGGGATCCGTTGTTAGTGAATTTCAGCAGCCATCAAGGGCTAAGATCGTGGAAATTCCAGAAGGCCATTGGGCCTACTTCTCGCCCTCTGAACATGGCAGAGGAGAAGGACCCTCTTCAAACCCTGCACAAAGTGCGGGCTACGCAATGAAGGAAAGCACCTGCAATGCCTCTACTGCCTGCACCCAAACCATAAGGAGGTGGAGTGCGAGATATGCCTCGGGTTCTCCAAGTAGATGACGAGGGACAGGCACAGTAGACTGGCGGCATGGCTTAACACGAAGGCTTCTGCCGCATGCCCCGAGCAGGGTCATGCCTCACCCAGGAGCGCCCTTCTTAGTCCTTTGAGGGTGCCTCATCCGTGGGGGCCCATGGCAAGGCCAGGAACTGCAAATCCGACTCCACTGGGGTCACTGCGGAAGCCGGTCCCAAGGTTGACTGGGCGCGATCGACCTCAACCTCCGCCTCCTATGCCAACCGGCAATTGACTTCCTCCTTGAAAAGGAAATCATCTAACCCGGCTAAACTGTGGGAAAAAAAAGAGAAGCCAAGGACGGAGGAGAAGGCGGCCGAACAGCCCAAGCAAGCCCAATCGGCACAGGCTAACGCTTTGCCGACAATAGTTGGTGGCAGCTGCTATCACGACTGTTAAAGGAGCTGACCCTGTGAAGGTAGCCCCCACAGCACAGAAGGTATCCCTGCCCCCAAGGCGCGGCACCGCTGCAGTCACCTTGGTAAAGTCTGCTGGCACGCCTGAAGGGGGATACCGGCCCCGGTCCAGACCCCGCAGGGGGGGTGCAGAGGCCTCGAAACAGCCCTCCCAGGCCATGTCCCAAGCCATGGAGGTCTCGTCCACTGATGATGGGTACCAGGCACACGGTCCACGTAGGACGTGGAAGAGGACAACGGCACAGGGCCTAGTGTTCCGATTCCCACCAGCTCAGCAGAGGGATGTGTCTCTGGGCATTCTGTCGAACCTTCACACCTTGGTGTCAGAGATCCAGGGATGCCACCGGGGCTGGTGGTCCCCCCCCTGTTCAACCTCCAAAGAAGAGGAAGCATCATCCGACACCCGCATTTCAGCCTCCACATCTGCGTTGGGCTCCTTCTCCCCCAGCAGACCCAGACACAGGTAAGTGGACGGATGTGGCCACGACTACAAACAACAAGGATGTTGCAGCGAACAGCGAGTCTCCCCATTTGGATGCATCACCTATGGCGTCCACTCCAGACGAGGTGGGGTCGTTCCATTCCATGATCGCCAGAGCCTCCAAATTATTTTAGCTTGTGCCCGAAGATACCAGCAAGGAGGGTTTCTTGTACCAGAGGCGCAAGGTCAAGACGAAGATGGTCATGGTGGTGCTCCTTCTAGATGTGTGGGAAGAGGGCCTCGCCCTCAGGAAGAATGCTTGCATGGCTTAAGCCAAACAGGATCGGAAGGGGGCGAAGTATTGGGTGCTGCACCCAAGTGCCTAAGTCGCAACCATCGCCGGATTCGGTAGCCACGAGGAAACGGTTAACTCGTCGTCTGCGGTCCAAGGTGATTCACACCACGACTTCCACTATCAAGGCGGCCAACGCACTGGCGATCCTATCCAGGTACGACAGGGAACTCTGGGACCTATTGAGTTCCTCCCAGCCGATAAGAGGTTGGAGGCAATCGCTCTTTTCCAGGAAGCGGAAGTAGTGTCTGATCACGACATTACAATGACGTTGGATGTCGCCGGCACAGGGTTCTGGCAGATGGGGAACAGTGTCTGCCTTCAGTGACAAGGTTGGATGAAGGCCATGAATTTCAGGCAGGAGGTCCAGGCGAAGGTGTTGGACATGCCCTTCGTCGGAGAGAACTTGTTTGGGAAGGTCATCGACAAGTCCCTCCAGGTCATCAAGGAGGATACGTAGACAGCCCGTTCCCTGGGCACTCTTCAGCAGCAGTGCTCTTCTTTTCGCTCCTCCAGCAGAAAGTCGAGCAGGTTGTCCAAAGGTTTCTCCTATTTGTACCGTCAGCCCTCCATATCTACGACGCAGGAAGCCTACAGAGGCCGTTCCCAGGCCTACGGTTGCAGGTAGCAGGGCAGGACACCGGCTCTGAAAAGGCCTGAACCGGCCGGGACATCGGGCCTCCACACTTGCACCCCGGTGGGCGGCCGGCTAAATTGGTCAGTGAGTGGAAGATCACCATCGACAGATGGGTGCTGGACGCTCTCTCCCAGGGGCACACCCTGGAGTTTCAACGCAGGTGTCTGCAGATCCCTTCGATTACCTGTCAGGAACAGCACATCCCTCAGCTCCTGGAAGAGGTACGGGCCATGCTGCGAAAAGGGGCGATGGAACTAGTCACCCAACGGCTCTGGGGCTCTGGTGTCTATTCCAGATACTTTCTGGTCAGAAAGAAGACAGTGGGCTGGAAGCCCATCCTAGACCTGCGACGTCTCAACAAATTCTTGAAGTCCCGGGTGGCTCGGCCAACTGGAGGAAGGGGACTTCTTGTCGTCGTTGGACCTGGAGGACGCCTACTTCCACGTCTCCATTCACAAGAAACACCGTAAGCTTCTGCATTTTCATAGTGCAGGGTCAGCACTACCAGTTCAAGGCTCTGACTTTCGGATTGAAGTCAGCCCCCAGAGTGTTCACAGAATGCCTGCCAGCGGTGGTGGCCCATCTATGTCTACGGGACATACACTTATACCCGTACCTCGACGACTGGCTCATCAGGGCTTGCTTGCATGAGTTGGCCGTCGGACACACGGATGCAACCGTCCAGCCACTGATGGACCTGGGATTCTCCATGAACTATCTGAAGTCCGCTTAACACCATCGCAGAACGGGCTGTTCTAGGAGCCAGACTCAATTGTGTCCTGCCTGGCATTGGCCTCGGAGGAGTGGGTAGTGGCCATTCAAGGGACAGTGCAGCAGCTTTTGTCAATGAGGACTGCCACAGCATGATGTAGTCCTGCATCATCTTCATACGGCTCTGCAGGTTGCTAATGCGTCCTCTTAAGGAGTTCCTGTACTCCCGCTAGATACAGGTGTCCAGAAGCTTCACGGACAGGATCCTGCTCGACGAGGACAGTCGGGCAATGGGGTGGTGGGGCATCTGCTCCAACATGGCACAGGGTTACAAAACACTCCAAACCAGGAGACGGTCACCACGGACGCTTCCCTGGAAGGCTGGGGAGCCCACACCGGACGTCTGCATGCCAGAGGCCTGTGGCTGCCGGAGAAGAAGGATCTCCATATCAACATCCTAGAGCTACGAGCAGTGTTCTGGGCCCTCAAGTCGTTACTTCTGTCTCTGAAGGGCAGGGTGGTGAGGATGTTCACGAACCACACCACCATGTTCTACATCAGGAAACGGGGGTCACTCGATCACCATCGCTCTCCAAGAATGCTCAAGACTTGTGGCGCTGGGCCATCTGACAAAAGATGTTCCTCGTCCATCTCAGACTCCCTCAGCAGGGAATTGCGCTTCTGCTACGAGTGGGAACTTTGGCAGGACCAGGTGGACCGTATCATCGCCAAGTGGGGCAGACTCCAGATCGATCTGTTTGCGATGGCGGCAAACTCCAAATGCCAGAGGTTTGCCAGCAGATTCCACCAACCGAGGAGCCTGGGGGACTTGGTGCCGGTCGCAGAAGGTTACCCCTATGAGGGTCACGGCCCGCAAGTTCTTCCATATTTGCTATCCTTGGCCCAGGCCGCACTGGCGCACGCGTCGATCAAGGTGCTTCTGGCGAATATCTCCCGCTACACCAGGTCTCCAGGAAGATCTTCACTTTGGTCTCACCGTCTTGTCAAGGAGTTCCTCAAAGGACTTTTTCAATTTTTCCCGTCGGTGAAGGCCCTGCCCCGGCGTGGGAAAACTCTTTCTGACAAGGCTCATTGTTCAAGCCTATGCATCGGGACCCTCTCCAGTTCCTCTCGTGGAAGACTGCTTTCCTGGTGGCCATCTCCTCTGCCAGGAGGGAAGGTGAGATCCATGCCCATTCTGCAAGCAACCATATCTGACTTTCCACAATTCGAGGGTGGTGCTGCGGACGCACCCCTCTTTTATGCCAAAGGTTCCGGTAGCAATCCACCTCAACAAGCCTTTGGTATTATCTTTTTTTTTTTTCCCAAAGCCTTAGTCACCGGCTGAAAGGGCTTTGCACTTGCTGGATGTTGCTTGTGCTCTGAAGTCCTACGTGACACGCACAAAGAGTTTTCGGAAGCCTTCACAACTGTTTGTGAACTTTGGTCCTCTGAACCATGGGAAGGCCTTCTCCAAGGCTTCCATTTTAAGGTGGCTCTCCGGCTGCATCATGCACTGTCATCGGTTGGCGAACCGACCGCTGCCTGGCCGGCCAAGAACCCACTCCACCAGCGCGATCGCTACAAAGATGGCATTCCTGTCTGGTGTGCCCTTGCTGGACATCTGCTGGGCTGCTACGTGGAGGTCCACGCACACCTTCACCAGATTCTACTGCGTCGACAGGGAGGAGTCCAGAGTCGGCCAAGCAGTGCTGCACAACCAGTTCGCTTGAGGTGAGTCTGTTCCAGAGGTAAGAGTTAATTGCTTCTGTTGAGCTTTGCCACCTCGAGTGCTTGTGTAATGTTGTATTGCTATCTATTCGTTATGCATGAGCATGTGAATCCATGCCAGACCCCATGCTGGAGAAGGAACAAGTGACTTGCCTGTAACGATTATTCTGCAGCATGGGTCTGGCATGAATTCACATGCAAACCCTCCCTCCGACCCCTCTGCGCCTCTTCTTAGTCATACTGCCACTTCATGTGCTTACCAAATCTGAAGATGGTGCCACGAGGGGCTTAGGGAGAGGGCTGTCATTGGATGGGGGCTGTATGACCCAGAGGACAGTGATTAATTGGTTTAAAGGAGAAATACAGTTTATAAGTGAATGTGAAACTGTTTTTTCTTTTACCGAGGATTCCTAGCCTGACTGGGAATATTCATGAGCATGTGAATCCAGGCCAGACCCATGCTGGAGAACAATAGTTCCAGGTAAGAAAAGGACAGTTGATGTTACCCTTGAGTGTTGACAAAAAAGGTTTTTGAAATGAAGAGCAGGAACAAAATAAATTGGGACAGGTGAAGAGGAGGATCCTGATGAATGAGTTTTTACACAGCCTGCTGACGTAGAAAATTATAAATAGTTTTGGATTCAATTTCTATAGGATGGGACAGGGTGCGTATGGATGGGGGAAGATTTGAATAGTTGGGAAGAGATTGGGGGAGACATGACGAGATTGGAAAAAATGTGGGTACATAAAGGAACGAGAGCCCCAAAAAGATTGTTATTAATAAATTAATGAAAGGGGGAATAATGTAATAAAGATGCAAGTTCAATGCGGTATAAAAGAACACATTTATCAGCTGTGAGAGTAGCACTGTAAAAGGGAAGGGGGCTTTTTCTGATGATTCTGTAATACAACCCATAATAAAACTAATTCATAAAATACAGGGGCACAGGTAAGAATAATCAAAGCTAGTGTTAGTACGAAACGCGGTAAATGGGCCTTAAAAACTTGCTTTTGCAGAAAACGCGCGTTAGCCTTTTGTGTGCAGATAAAGCCGCTGTGGCTGGTGATTTAGTGCAGAGTCTGCAATCCCAGGCCAGTGCAAAAAGAAGTATACAATGGTTGATATTTTTCGTGTTCACAGATTAGAGCTGCAGGTACCGCCAACGAATAATAAATGCATGACCATTTTATAAATCAAAATCACTTGTAAAATACGATTTTCTAATGGAGCCGAAAAGAACCACGGCGGTTTCAAATTGCCCCGTAGTACATTTTCCCTGGGAAAAGGGTTGGTGTCCCTGATATGCAACATTTGTGTAGCAGTGCGTCCGTGGTTCAAGGCTCTGGCAGTGACATGGTGGTAATCGCTTCTCATGTGATCCAGGATGAGGCGACCAAGCTAGTTAATTAAAGTTCTGCTGGTCGTCTCAAATGTTTCAATGCTTGTCCTTTGGGAAATGGGCGTGGATTGTGACGTCACATGTTGTAATTGAGGGTGCTGTGGGAAGGTCCGTGGACTCAATTATTGAACATAATGTATGCTTTTCTATAAGGGTTCAAAGTGCGAACACCAATCAGCTTTGTGTGGGGAGATTGTTTCATGTTTTACAATCACGAATGCTAATTACTTAGCATTGAATAAAAGTTCTAGATTTAGAGGCGTTTCCATGAGAGCGCCTTTTCACTCAGTTCTGTGCCATGATCTGTTTGAATTTGCTGTCCCAGCTGCGTCTGGGTCCATGAATAAATCTGCCTTACTTTTTGCACCGGCGTACACTCCCTTTTGACTACATTTGTAATATTTTGGGTGAGTTTTTCGAGGTGATCCCTGATACAATAGTAACACATTTTGCTATGTTCTTCATACATTTCTTTACTGGATGTATTTGAAGAGATACTGTTGTCAGGTTTCTTAGGAAGTTCCTGACAGGAACGTGAGTCTTTGTCCCCAAAGGGGGGGGAGTCTCTCCTGGTGAGGTCCCACTTGCCTTAAACCCTGGGGGGCTGTGTGTTGGGGAGCGGGATCATATCCCTAGCCTCAATGGGGGGCTCCCCTTTGGGGAGCCTGGATGAATTCCCAAGATTTGTCACATTACCCATAAGAAAGCATGTGGCGTTGTCTGTAAATTGAAATTTTGTCAAGTTTAGACATAGGCCTCCCTAAAAAGCACATAGCGTGTTCTATTGTGCTTTGAATCTGGCTGTTCTGGGATGGCACATGAATTTTGAATTTAATTGTATGTACCGTTTTGTTCTTTACCTGGGCCTCACTAGGGTGTTGCATTGAAATTTTACACTTTGTATGCCTTTGTGACATATACTGCTGTGAAAGGCATTGCGTTCTATTCACATGTAGGTATCCCCAAGACTACACTGTGTGGTATATACACTACTTTGTTTCATATCTAGGTTCCTGTGAAGGTGCATTACATTGTAGTTGCACCTTGGCTTTCCTAAAATGATGCATTGACTTATTTCATTCCTTTACTATTGTTTTTTGACATCTGCGTGCCCCCTGTGAAGGCATATCAACACATTTACACTCCATGTTGCTCACACCCTGTTGTTTCTATTAAAAGGCTTGCATCTAGTTGCATATAACCATCCCTTAAGTGTACTGATTGGTTTCTAAATTCTCCTCTGTTGCACTCAAACATAGACATCACTAAAAACAGATTGTTTTTCTGTGCATTTTGCCTTGTTGCATTCCACATCTTTTCATTGTTCCTTTTATGTGCTGCTGGTTCATATCCGAGTGTTCTGTTTATACCACAGTGGTGTTGGGTTTCGATGTGATGCGCTAAGTATCCATTAGAGGGCACGTTGTTTTTCAATTTTGTATACCATTGTGTCTCAGAACTGGGAGTTTCTTTGTAAGTACGTTGCCACATATTATGCTCCTTATTGCTTGCAGCTAGATATCCGTAACAAAGTCTTGCAGTGTTTTACACTTTGTTACACATCTAACTAACTCTGGGAAAGCATGCTGCATTTGTTCTAGGTCATACTATATGTTCACCTATGGGCATAGCTAAAAAGCACATTGCATTACTGTATATTTTTCCCAGGGTTCCTTTTATATTAGTTCTGCAATCGAATTATCTTGTTCCATGAACCCAGGCACCATCAGAGTTAGCACACAATAGTATAGTATTGTCGCGTCACTATCTTTGTTTCCCAGACCTAAGTGTACAACACTGCACAGTGAGAGTGGGACACCGACGGAGGAATAGCCACGTCAGAAGGGAACTAACCAACAGGAGCACCACCAATACTACAAACACTGCCCAGCTTTCCACTGGCTGGCTCGGATGTACAACCCCAAGCATCGATGACCCATGTGCCTCTGGGCGAGAAAGACTACAAGCCAGATCCAAAACGCTACCTTTCCACTTACTGACATACCCCGTGCCCCTTCACGGAACACACTTTGCGAATCAACTCGGGGAAACCAGATACACGAGGACAAGAACCAGCATCTTACAAACCCCCCACAGCCAACAACTTTGGGAACACTCATCATGGCACAGATGCAGATACCGCATGACCTGAAGTACCACACCAAACCTATACACTCACTTCATTACCACAGACCACCCAACAGCCACATTCTTGTTAATCGTATGAAATGGATCACTTGCCCTGTAACCTAATGGACCTGTTTAACAATGAAACATCAGACTCTATGCCGGTGACCACCCCACAACCTATCTACCATCTGACCACTAGGTCCAAGACTCGCACACAGAACATGGAAGCATCAGAGGGCGTCCAATAGTCAGAAGACTTGATGGATATCAGTCTGACCGATGCCCGCTCCATCTCCTAAACACAGAACTGAGATTCACGAAATTCTTAGCGGAAGATCCAACATGCTCGACATAACAGAAACATGGTTGTCCGATGGCTAGAGGGTAATAGGACTCAAATCCATCCCCCAAACTTCAAACTCCTCCAAATCAACTGGACCGGCAAAAGATGATGTATCGCCATGACCACAAGGAACACCTCAAAATCTCTACTTCGTCTGAAATGGATTGTCTGGATTATAAAAGACCCCTGATCCACCAAACCAACCTCTCCTTACTACTTTTTTATAGGCCACCATCCTACAACCCAGTCTTCGCACAAAACCTTTCAGGCATAATTGCTAATTGTGATGAATCGGATGGACTCATTACTGATTCTCCGGTGGTGACCCCCCCCCCCCAAAGATACCTCTGACTGCTCTGCCCATGCTACCAGCTGTACAGGTGTGGACTAAGAGTTGGGAGTTTACTGTATGTCCTAATGTCTAGTTTTATGAAGCCCTTGGGTGGACTTTAGAAAATCTGTCCTAACTGGGTGTACTAATCTCAGGATTGGGGTTGGAAGCCTGTAGCCAATTCTCCCATTCAGGATTATAAACTCGGTCTTTTTGGATGTTTCCCTAATCTCACAATGTGAATTGAAGAAAGGATAACACGTATTCTCCTACCACAGTAGTTAACACAAGGGGCACCCGAGCAACACTGCACAGAAAGTGGTTTATGCTGCAATAGGAAATGCAGATGCCCAAAAGTAGGAAAGTATAATTCCCAAAATAAAGTATGACGAGTTATAAAAAGGACACCCTTAAAAAGATTAACAGAAAGGGTGAGTTGGGGGGGCGGGGAGGGGAAGGTTACCACTCACTCGGGAAGATAGAAAAGTAATCCTCAAGTCCAGCAAAAAGTTCTTGGGGAGGTATCACAAGTGAGGGAAATTTTGCATAAATATGAAAATCTAACCTAACAGGTATTGTGACAAAAGGGAGAGAACAAAGGAGTATAGGCATTTTGTTTAAAGTGCAGAATATAGGTAAGAAATATGTTGACTCAACTAATCACTCAGGCGACCGCGCTACTGCCAGTGGCCCATTAGGTGACAGCATTATTAAAGGGGCAGACTGCGGTTTGTTCTGTGAAATATGGGCCAGTTGGAAATAGGGCCCATGTTTAAAAAATTAAATTAAAAAAATAAAAGTCCAGCACCACTTTTGGTCCCAGTTCATCCCAGGAGGTAAAGTACTCTTGCAACAGACCTAATCAAACAAATCACCTATTCTGTCCTGCCATTTGAATCCAAAAAGTTGTCAATCACATTTCTCAATGTTGGTTTCCTCTTATTTCTTGCTCTTCTGTCACACCATTTTGTATGTCCTCTTCCAGTCATGTTTGCTCTTGCGACTCATCCTATGAAGCAGAACATTATTCTGCGCGAGGGAGATACTTGAGCAAATAATTGATTTTGTAAATTTGAACTCCAATTCTGTCCCAGTATAATATTTCTTCATGCTTGAAAGTAAATACTTCAGGACCAGAATTTACTCAATATATAATTTCTTTAAGAATAATATAGTGATTTTGATTCCATATTTACTTTTAATTATTTTCTCATGTGTGCCTCTTCTAAATGTGTTGGTACAGTGTCCTTGTTTATCTTGCTATCTATAGGTGCGGCTGATAGATGCAGGCTTTGTTTGGACTGAACCCCACTCGAAGAGACTTAAAGTCAAATTAACTATTCAAAAAGAGGTAAGTAGATGATACAATCAATACACCTTCAAGGATAGTGACTCTCCATATAACTGGTTTGAATTTCTATGTGTTACCATAAGGTTCTGTTTAAGGATAATGATTTATAAAGTATGCTCTTAAGATGGACCTAATTGATCAAATAAAAGAGCATGAATTTTAATATCGAAAAGCTCCAACAAAATATAATTGTTGTGCTGCAGATATCCGTGCTGACTGACCTACCAAAACCCATATTTTTCTAAGTTCGGAACATCATGGATTGTGCCTTATTTTAAAATGTTCTGTACTTTGAAGATTGCCTTATTCCTCACTGTCAGGACGCATGTCATCTGACTGCCAAGACAAAAAGGTGTACTGAAAATGTAAGTCTTTTGAGAAATCAAAATTTCATGACAAAATGCTTTGGGATCCACTAGTTTAGGTGTACTGAAGAAATAAGATTTACTAGAAATAAAAATGGGAAAACATTGGTTAATTTCATACATAAACAAATCTTAACAGGAAAAATGCTTTTTTAGGTCCTAAATGGAGCCATCCTTCAGCAGGTGTTTATCGTGGAATATGTGATCCAGTCTCAGATGTGTGATGATTGCCATAGAGTTGAAGCAAAGGATTTCTGGAAAGCTGTTGTGCAAATCCGGCAAAAGGTAGGATTGTCTTTATCCTTTTAATGTTTGCTTTTCTCCCAGGGACTTTTATTTATGACCATTGGTCCTCAAACCGATGGCTAGTGTCCATTCGGGCTAAAACCATAATTGAGTTGAGCGAAGAAAACCAGATTATCCTTCTGGACTATTGGTTTTTGGTCACTTCAGTAGATGCTTGTGGATGAATCCCTTTAAATCTCTTCTTTGTGAATGGAAATAACATATTTGGTAACTTTTTCAAGTTATTGTTTCAGCATCCCAGGACATATAACATATTACTTGTTTGATGTTCTTGGGGTGCAAAGGACTATCCTGATATTTCAGATTCTCCTAGAAACAAGGGGAGACGTTTGGAGTCATATTATTCACACATTTGGGTTCCAAGTTAATTTTTGTGTGTAAGCCTTTGCCTGAGCATATTATTTGTGACTAGTAGAACTATGAAGCTCAGCATGGTCGTTTTCTGTGAAACTGTCCAGATTTCAAAGAGTACAATTTAAAACGAGTCCTGTTAATGTAACATGTTGTGTTAAGATTCTCTGATAATTACTGCCTTGGCCAACCGTTGTTTAGATAATTAAGAGAATCCATCTGAAGCAAGTCTAACGCAGCCAAGTAGAGACAAACTAGACTAGTTGTCAAAAATGGCCATAGATTACTTAAGTTTAGTCTCACTCCGTTCAGACATAAGGCTTGTGCTGGATAGATTGCTGACAAACTACTTTCATCATGGTATTTTTATATTTATTGTGGTATATGTATGTTTTCTCTTGCTGTTTCTCTGTTAATTGTTTCTTGTAATACCTAGAGGACTTACTGGGTCACAGTCAGCATTTTATTGCCGTATGCACAAATGCAAATTACAAACACAAACATGTAAGGGCTAGAATGTTTCAAATGTATTTGTAACGTTCTATTGCATACCAAGCTTTGTGTTTGTTAAATTTGTATAATCTGAAATCGGTGACCAAACCAGAGCTAATCCCTGAAAACTGTATATAATCCATAGCAGTTTTATAAGTATTGCTAGACAAACTGGATAATAAACATGTTATGTGTTGGCTCTAGTTTGCCTTTAGTCGGATTAATTTACCTCAGTTATTGACATTTCTTTGTTTATTTGTGGGAACTGGCACGAGTAGTACAACTTTTGATTCTAGGCATATATCATTGTTAGGGAGAATTCTCAGAAATGTGCTAATTCCCTCTACCTTGGAGACCCCCAGCAACTTTGCTGGATTTTGAGGACTTGATTTTTTGTACCTGGAGAGAGTAAGACCCTTTTCCCCACACTCTCCTGTATTTTAATGTGATTTTGAACTCTGTTTCTTTTGGTTATGGAGTCTGACAAACTCCATAGGCATCATCCTTTACATTGTCACACAGCACCTTCCGTGCAGTGGCACAGGGAAGTCTTTTAGATTTCCCAAAGGTTTAAATACCTCTTTTTTCCAAGAGCAGTAAAGTGAAATAGACTTTACTTACCATTGTAACTTTCTAGACCCAGCACACACTATCTTACAGTAGGGTGCTGGAGGGGTTACGTAGTATCCCCTTTTGTCTAGATTCTCATGCAACAAAATTACATTAAAATACATGAGTGTGGAGAAAAAGGATCTCACTTTCTCCAGTAAAGAAAATCAAGTCCCTAAAATCAAGTTGCTGGGGTCTCTAAGGTGGAGGGAATTAGCACATTTCTGAGAATTCTCCCTAACACTTGCTCCCCCCCACCCTCTATCCCCCAACCCCATCCCCAGTCTAAGGGACAGGAGGATTTAATCCACTCCTGGATGAATCTCCTTACTCCAGTCGGTCATACTTTCTGGGGAGACATCATCGTTTTGGTGATTACACCATGACCTGTCTTCAATGGTAAAATCAAACCCCTGTAGGCTGATTGACCATATTAACAACTTAGAAGTTCCCCCTTCATCTGCATTAACCATCTCAAGGGTTGGTGGTCTGTTTGAATCACAAAAGTAGATCCATACAAGTATGGCCTAAACTTCTTCAAAGACCACACAATAGCAAAACATTTACGTTCTATGGTTGCCCACCTTGTCTCGGGTTCCTTCTGATTTCTACTGATGAAGCAGATTGGGTGTTCCCTGCCTTTCTCATCCAGCTGACTCAGAACTGCACATATACCTGTATTGGAAGCATCAGTTTGTACAATAAAGGATTGGTTGTATTCAGGAGCTTAAGACTGGAGCTTGACAAAGGGCTTTCTTAAGTCCTCCTTCAAATGCCTTAGTTGTCATGACCCTTGCCCCTGGCCCTCACTGGCAAGTCAGCCTTCCAGTTAGGGCCAGTTCAAAGGCCTTAAGTCCTCATCCAAGACTCTCTTGGAGTCAGTCCTGGCGCCTTTGGCGCCAGGCTCATAACCATCATGAAGACCAACATTAGATGGGACTATTTAACTTGGGGGGTGGGGGGGGGAGGGGTTCAGCCAACATGGAGGCACACACATAGCTCAGTTACAAGGAACTGAACTATGCGGTCTAGTCTTTTGGGTGTGGCAGGCCTGGGACTATTTTACCTGGACTACTTTACTTGAGACTATTTAAACCACACCCAAACAGAACATGCTTTGTGCTATTCTGCTGTGGGCAGCGTAACGCTCACCGTGTCCAGTTCTTTGATGCCAGTTTACCTGAAACCAAGGACCTGCAGAGAGAGAAAGAACACAACGAAACTTACCTGGAACAGTATCCTGTCTTAAATCCATCGCTGACTTCAGTTCCACTCACCTGAAGGTACGAACTCCATCATCCGGCACTGCATGCATACTGGAATACCATAACCTGGAAAGAGGAGAAAGAAAGACAGCATTAGTAAGCGTTTACTCACGTTTCCTCCTGAATGAAGAAAGCCACACAATTCTTACCTGGGTAGTCCTCTCCTGGTCAGTATCATTGCTGGAACATTACGGCGCTCGGCGAGGAACATTGCAACCTGCAAGGAGAGAAAAGACACAGGTTAGCAATATAAAAGGCGAAACAGCGCCGAGCAATCGTGCATTACTCACCGGACATCATCGCGCACACCGCGCTTTCGCCTACCGGCCCATTCTCATCTTCAAACTGAATGACAACACAAAAATACCTTTCCATACCTAAAAGGAAAGAAGCAAGACATTATTTGAACTAAGAGGAACTTAAGAACTGCATATAAAGACTGTAAAGCAGCAAACCTACAGAGTCGCAGCAGGCCTGCCTTCCCACAGGGGGGCTTGCACCAGTGAAGTAACTTGGTCGCTGCTCGCCGCACATCTACGCGCCCCTGCCACGAGGAGCAGGACGCAGAATCCACCTTTTACAATATTAAGGCGAGGAAGGAGTTGAGGCCAAGGGAGGTGGGAAAATATAAAGACAATCTGGTATTGAATCCAGCTCTCCTATATTGCAGACCCATCTTTAACCAGAGGCATTACCAAGGGACCGGGAGAGGGTTCGAGAGTGAAAATCATCCAACCAGGGCTGGGTGGCGTCCCCATGGATACCAGGTGAGCGTAACATTAGTGCACTCCTCATTCCACCTGACCTTTTTTGGGGATTTGGGTGAGGAGATCACATTCAAGGGAGAAGCTATGGTCCCATAGTTCTCAATGAAGTTCCTATAATAACCAGTGAGACCTAGAAAGGCTCTCACTTGGGTTTGAGTAGTAGGAGTGGCTCAGTCATGTACAGCTTGTACCTTTCTAGGCAATGGCCTTATTTCACTTCCTCCTACCTCATGTCCACGGTAGACATCTTTACTCTGACCAATTTGACATTTACTTGCCTTTATGGTCAGATTAGCCTGCAATACCTATCCTAAGTGGTTAATATGTTCCTTCCAACTAGGGCTGAACACTGCAATGTCATCCAGGTATGCCATGTAGAAGTTCTCCATCCCATTCAGAACATGATTTACCATGTTTTGGAATGTAGCAGGTTCATTCTTTAGTCCAAAAGGCATAACCTTAAATTGGTAGAAGCATTCTGGGGTTGGAAATGCAGTTTTCTCCTTGGCATGGTCTGTCAGAGCTATTTGCCAATAGCCTGAAGTAAGGTCAACTGTACTGAGGTACTTGGCTGAACCAAGTTTGTCCACCAGCTCATCTGTCCTAGGTAAAGGATGAGCATCAGTCGTGGTGACTGCATTAAGAGTTCTATAGTCCACATAGAATCTCAACTCCTTGGATCTTGCCTTTGGTACTAGCACAACTGGACTAGACCATGGGCTTGTAGAAGACGGCTCTATTACCCCAAGATCAAGCATCTTTTTGACCTTCCTTTATGTGGGTTCTTACATGGTCTGACATTCTGTAACCTCTGCTTTTAACAGGTAAACAGTCACCAGTGAGAATCTCGCTCTGGCCCCAAGGGGTCAAGCCTGGTGATAGTGAAAACAGAGGGACAAACTGATTTAACAGATTCTTACACTCCTCCTGTGTTCCAGTGTCAGATCAGAAGAGAGATTAACTCCTGCCATCTTTCCATCTAAAGGTTGTCCCCTGAGGAGGTCAGGCAGGGGTTCACTCTCCTCCTCCGTGGGGTTCCTTCGTCCAGTGTAAGAAGTGTCTGTGTGTCATCTCAAAAGGGTACTTACTGATTTAGAACTGTTAAGAGTGTGTATTTTGAAGTGTATTTGTTTGTTACCATTATATTGCCCCTTCTGAAGAAGGCTTACTTAACTGATTGTTAAATTAATAATTGTTTAATCGAGAAACCTTGTGTGTAAAAGGTTATTTGAATACTTGTCACTGTGAATCTGTGTAACTCCCCTACAGCTCACATTGACCCCTCTTGAGATCAGCCTGACCACTCAACATGCTACCAACCTGTGTAGTACAAGCTTATACCATAAATTGGGTTCCTATTGCCAGGAGGTTATCACAATATTGTAGAGAAGTATTTTGTTGAATGGCCAATTCAGATCTTTAGGAACCACTGCTATTTTTCAGGAAGGATTCAATATGAGTTTTAAAGGCTACTGTTCTCCGATTTTGTTTTGAGAGTAAATGCACCCTCTGCAGCTTTCGCATTCTCCTCCAGGTAATCATTTCATTGAAGTTCCTGCAAACAGTCGATGTTCTTCTTGTGAGGGTGAAATAGGTGCCAGTAACACATTCTTTCTCTGTCTAACACTTTCTGACTTAATCATGTAAATAACCCATAACCCTTATTTTGACCTTAATTTTAGGTCCTGCATAAAAAGACATTTTACTACCTTGAGCAAATCATTTTGAAGCATAGACTTCATCAAAACACTCTGCGCATTAAAGAGATTCACGGTAAGAGCGCTGCTTGATGCGTTAATCTGAATGCCAGCGAGGCTCTTGCTACAAAATGCATTTCAAAGTGTTTATCATAGTGTGTCAAAGATTTATGGTAAGAAATTAACTCATGTAAATGTTAATCTTGTTGCACAAGCTTCAGAGATTCAAGTAGTGGTCATCTATCAGTTGTATGCTCAATCCCTTCTCCTAGTGAGATACCCAGCACTTTTTACTGGACTTATGGATGGACCTTTTTCTTGTTCTCCTGAATGAGGGGAACCTTTTTCCCCTCATTCGTTCTTTCTGGCTCTGATCATGGGAACTCTGTTCAATATGTTTTACTTTATTTTAGGGAGTCTTGCTTTCTTCCATACCTTTTTAAATGCATCTGTGTTTTACTTTAGCAGCACACAGCACCCTATGGGTCGGTGTTCCTGGCAGCCCTTTGGGCTCTTATATTCCTTTTGTATTTCTTGAGAACTAGTGTTCTCAAGATTAGAGGTATATATTGTATCCTTCCTAGCCTTTTCCTTATGAGAGTGCTGAAGGGTTACCTAATATCCCCTTTCTCTCAGCGTTGGAACAATTCTGTTACAGTAACAAGCCGTAGTTATGACTGGTGGCAGTGGACGTGCTCTACTGACCTTTGTGCTATTTTCCACCGCAGGCTGTATTCATAGCTGCGGCTATGTACAGGAGGGTCACTTTGTTCCAATATGGTGGCTCATTTCTTTTTTCACCTTTTCTTGTGTGGTTGTCCTTTCTTGGTCCTCCTTCTGCCATACTGTGTGAGTGAGGTCCTGGTTTGTCTTGGGTGGGATTGCTTTGTGAAGCCCACCAAGGCTCCAGAGTGTCTGGGAAGACAGGAAATGGGATAGGAGTCGAACTCTGCAGATTTCTGTCTTGTGTGCCTCCCAGAATCCAGTTCCTACTGGGAGGCTGCCTGTCCTGATTGGACAGCCACCCACCCCTTTCTGTAAACTGCAGGGCTAGTATGCAGAAGCTGTGTGGGTTCCTGCATAAGAAGGCTGAATCTTCGAGGCTGAAGATAAGCTGACTACTGGAACTGAAGAACCGATGCAGAAGAAAAGCCGTTTGCAGTCACTTCCAGACTACCACAGATGTTCTCCTGTGTAAACGCTGCTGCACGACCCCTCGTTTAAAGTGTTACGGGAGCTCCGAAAAAGGACTCCCGCCCCCTCCTTTTGGCCGATGGGACCAATATGCCTTAAGACCTGTAAATGTGCTTATCAGATGACGTGCTGCGACTTTCCTGGACTGCAAACCGCCAATACCCTGGGACCTCTGACCCAAGTGCAGTGCATAGTCTTCTGAACAACAAATCCTCCTGAAAATTTGCTGGACTCCGGCCGGACACCCAGAAGCAAGATTTGACTCCTCAAAAGTTCCCTCATCAGAGTGCTGGAACGAGTATGCAAGAAGAATTGATCAGGCGGTTACTGTTCATCTGGTGTCCTGGAAAAGGCGCCAAGACCACAGATCTAAGTTGGCGCATGAAAAATCCTTTGCTGGGAGCCCCCTTTATCGACTGCTGCTGTGATATCCCTTCCAGTGCCTCTCCTTTTAACACCACGCCCAAGGAACAACCCACCGGGTCTACAGCTGCTGAATCGTCAAGGCGTCCAGCTTTATCTTCATCACTTTTCAGTTACTGTGGAACTCCCTGGAATACTTACCTAGTCATTCTGCTGCTCCTGTGTTGCTAGGGTGATGATTCGTATGTTTGGGAGTTCGCCCATACACGTTTGCCCAGGCCTAACGCTTAGGCGCATTCAGGGAGACTTCTCTGAAATCTCAGATACATTTTCTTCACAAAACATGTTACCTATTGCTTACAAAAGTTTTCCACAGGAATTCTTGCCTATTCTACAGCTTGTGCCTGCCTTTTGACCTTCATTCTGACCCTGAAAGGGACTCCGAACAAGATAGAGAAGGACTCCTGAAGCCTAGGCTCTGTGAAATTATTGCTACAGTAACTTAACTTGTGTTGGTGTTTCTCTCGTAAGGATCTGAAAGTGTTACAAAGTTATTACTTGCCTTAAAAGTGCATAAGGCCCTCCTGAAAAATATTCAAAAGTTTATTACTTACCTTTGAATTGTTTTACTATTCTAGAAAGTAACTTGAAAGTAATTACTGATCTTAGAATAATTTCCAATGTTCTGAAAAGTAATTATAAGCTCTGAATTGTGCTTAACTGCTTAGGTGGGACCCGTAACTAAACTTATCTTATTTACTTTGAATTGCATACGGCCATTCTGAAAAGTAATTGCTGAGTTCTTTCTTACTTGCTGATACCATTCTAAAAAGTAACCATACGCTCTAAAATGTGCTTACCTGCTTATGTAGCACTGCAACTTCATTTTATTCCTGAAACAGAATATACTGAGTTATTCGAAATGCTGTTTTGCTTATCCTTGAATTGTTTTCATTCTATACGTCTTTTTACACTGTAGTATGTGAATTATTGCTTGGTTTTCTATTGCTGTCTATGATAGTACTTGCCTTATCTGAAGATATTTGCCTTGTGTATATATTGAATTAACCATTATTTTCATACAACTGTAGCATGTGTACATGTTTCTTTGGCCCATGTGTATGCTACAAGTTGTTTGTACCTTCCTACAGCTCTCTCCCTCCTAAGATAAGTGTGGCTGATCTGCCAAGAAGACATTTTTTTATTTGTTACCTTTTGCAAGCCCTGCAAGTTTTGACATTTTACTTACTTTTGTTGGGCAGATGTTCGATTTCGTCTGTACTGCTTGTTTGTCTGTTTTAACATTTTTTCTTAATTTTCTATGGCTTTATGTATCTTGATACTTCTTATGTTGTATATGTTTGAAAGGTTTCATTTCAGCCAATGCAAATAAACAAAAAAAAAACCTTTACCAAACTTTACTTCATATCTTCAGAATCAACAATTATTTGTACACAATTGCAGATTCATTTAACTCAACAATTGATTTAAACACAATTACAAAAACTTTTATAGCAATTTCGTTTCATAAGTCATTTCATAAATCACACATTATAAAATCCAAGAATAAATAAAAATTAAGATTAGACCAAATCTACATATATCACAGTACTTAGATGGATCCTGTTAAAATTATTCCTTTTCACTAATCATGCTACCGATCACAGTACTTGACCAACAAGATCAGTGTGGAGGGTAAGTTGGGGGAGGACCAGCTTCTCCAGGAGTTTACACAGGAAGGGGGTAGTGGAAATAGGGAGATAGTATCTTGAAGCCAATCGGAATGAAGACCCGCGTAAGGGAGTCATTACCCTGACACTGAGCACATTGACAATAGAATACCTGGAGAAGGGAGGCATTCTCTAGGAACCCAATAGTTAAACGAAACTATGGTCAATAAGGAATGATGTGCAAGTCGGAACATTTTCTTTTGAATTGGAACTGAAACCTGGACATGGTGGAAGCACCACAAGCTGGAACTTTGTTTTCCTCGGAAGGAAACTGAGACCTGGAGACGAATAGTTCCCACAGGCGAAAGTCCCCCTACGATTGGAACTGTGGCACGTTGTCCAGAAGAAGGGGGTCATTCTTCCGGACCAAGAAGAACCACTAACCTTTTCTTATTAGTTACAAGTGTGAGAGATAGAAGTAGGTGTTTTGACACGATAATGAACTCTTTCTATTTACTTGGACATTCTGACCGATTCCTTCCTTAGTAGAGGCGAGGAAACCCCTCGTAGAGCTAGGGAGAGATAGGTTTTTACTTTATTTTTGCCTGAATAAGTCTTTGCTAATCACCATGCCACCACTGTCGGACTCCTACGTCTGCACTCTTGCAGTGTTCATTTTCTTTTACAGAAATTAAGTCTGGATTGGGTAACCTACCGGTGTTGAGAAAATGGGCTGTTGATAGGGGGTTTGATAAGCCAATGCAATAAGAACTGTGGCGTTTTATGAAAATAGGCACATGGAGCCAGTACTGAATTCTAACATACGAGAATCCTTTCACCTCACAAATACCTCAAACCCCAGCATACAGGATGGGAGGACAGATATTGTCCCTTCTCAAGCTTATAAACTCTTTGAATCCTGGTCATATAAGGATCATCCTTCAAACTGGCAAAGCAAATCAGACCGTGCTATAATGTTATGTATTCAGTTTTATTACTTGCTGTTAAGGCAAAGATTGATGCAGTACCCTTTGGGTGCACTGCAACAACCTTGACCTCCTGGCAATAGGAACCCAACCTTTGGTATAAGCCTGTACTACACAGGTTGGTAGCATGATTGAGCAGCCAGGCTCATCTCAAGAGGGGTCAATGTGAGCAGTAGAGAAGTTACACAGAGAATCGCAGTGACAATGATTCCAATAAACACTGATACTCAAGGTTTCTTGATTGTTTAGTCAGTTTGAATAAGCCTTCCTCAGAAGAGGCAATATATTAGTAACACACAAATATACTCCAAAATACACACTTAGTGTCTCTAAATCAACAAATACCCATTTGGGATGGCACACAGACACTTCCTACACCCTCAGGTGACTTAACTAGCTAGGACACTGTGGACATTAATATATCACTGTTGCATTTAGAGCAATACTTAGAAGTATGTCAAAAGAAAAGTGTTATTGGAATAAAACAAGAGGTCACACAATTATTCTGAAACACGTAAGTACTTTTGAAACCCCTCAATGCAAAGTAAGTTAACCCCTTCCTGGAAGGAATGGCAGAAACACAATGTCAGAGGAAAGAAGAGTTATTCAGAGGGCCGGGCCAGGCCAATGTCAATTGGGCAAAAGTCTAGATGAGCTGAAGCACTTCTTGTAAGTGAATAAGCGTCTTGCACAAAGTTTTAGGAGTAGTTGTAGAAAACGTTAGAATCAATGTAGGGCCACAAGCTGTTCAGGCTTGTGGGGTAAAGAAGCTGTGAGCAACTCTACAGAGCAATCAAGACAAGTCTCAACTGAGAACATGTAAGGCTACCAAGCAAGAGGTAAGTTCTCTTAAACTGTACCGTACCTTTTGGTTCGAAGAAATGGTTCCAAATGGCTTCTGTTCCTGTGTGGCTCTGCAGATCCTGTTGTTCATGTGCCTCAGTCGTGGGGACAAGAGGGAGGACTTCTGGGAACTCCTGCAACACAACGGGACGGTCGTTGACAGCAAAGGACAAACTTCAATTCAGCGGCACTTCGTGGTATCAGCTCCTCGCATCTCAGCAAATGGCACCACCGCGGACTCTCGGATACCACTTTGGACTTTCCTCGCATCCATGGGTCCAGCACTCTTTTGAGGTGGCTCAGGCTTGGTCAGTCCTGCGTACTAGGAGTCCGGAGGATCTTCTAGCAGCTCGGGTCCGACTTAAAAGTGATGCAATCCAATCTGGTGTTCCTCTCCCTTGCACTTCGGTTCCTGCAGCAGCAAGGAAGTACAGCCAGCTCAGAGAGGATGTCCAGAAGAGTTCACTTTGAAGTTGATTGGTCCCACCAACTCAAGGGGAGAAGTCGTCCGTGTCAGGGCTTCTCTAGTCGAAGCACAGCAGCAGTGCTTCACCGGGCAAACCAACGGTCCAGGAGTTTCAGCTTCGTCCAGTGGGTGACTGCCTTCCAAGCCAAAAAGCCTTGCCTATTATGCAGGTTTCTCCCATTCATTCCAGCCTAGCTGTCAGTCACACAGCAGGGTGGCTGTCCTTGCCGGACAGCCAACGGGCCAATCACCTTTGGGTGCATTCCTGTAACCAAGGGGATTAAGCACAGGGAGTTTCGGCCACCTCCCTCACTTCCTGCTGTTTCCAGACATACTGGAGCCAGAGGCAGGCTTCACTTGTGAATCCCGCCATAGAAAAAAACGAACAAAGGGACCAAACCTAGTTTGGCACGCAGAGTAAATCTCAAGAAGGATCTTTCCTACAAGTAATGGTGGAAAAAAGACGACCATGGCCATTTTGAAAATGGTAGTAAAGTAAACCACTGCCACCAGCCATGAATTGTAGAAAGGGTAACATAAAAATGTTACATGAGAAACTAGACAAAGGGGATAACTAAGTAGCCCCTCCAGCACCCTATTGTAAGCTAGTTTGTGCTGGGTCTAGAAAATTACAAATGTAAGTAAAGTCAATTTCACTTTACTGCTCTTGGAAACAGTAGTTTATCCAAGAGAAGGTATTTAAACCTTTTGGGAAATCTGAAAGACTTCCCTGTGTCCCTGCACTGAAGGTGCTCTGTGACACAATGTAGAGATGATGCCTATGGAGTTTGGCAGACTCTATACTTAGGTAATGACAGTGGGAGTCAATGAGCTTCCACTACTTGTCTGTGCCCGAACACTTGTAACACAAATTAGACAGTAGTTGTATGATTAAAAATAGTTATTCCTTGGTCTAAGTCCCTATTGCTAGTTGTCTGGCCCTATGTGTGAGTATCTCCTGCACCCATGTATGGTACATACATCCCTAGTTCGCGTTGGTGTGCCGCCTACAAGAGGTGTAGAGATTCTTGCCCTCAACTCTCTCACTACTTTTCTA
Organism: Ambystoma mexicanum; assembly: GCF_040938575.1. Lineage (NCBI taxonomy): Eukaryota > Metazoa > Chordata > Amphibia > Caudata > Ambystomatidae > Ambystoma > Ambystoma mexicanum. The sequence continues at coordinate 808,040,196 of NC_090932.1, forward strand.
GCTCTAAATAATTAGGTGCACATCAGTGTTCCTTTTTAATATTACTGCCCCCAGTCTGAGTTTTATATTTAAAATAGTTTTGACAGGATGGTCCAGGATTAAAAATAAAATAGATTATTTTTTCTATCAATCAGTAAATGAATTTCCACTGTTTGATGGGGTTATAAAATGATGTATTGCTTGCTCGAGCCCTCTCATCAAACGTATGTAGGGTCCCGGAGTTGCGGTCATCAGCCCCACAGCTCTTCAATATGTCAACCGGTTTCAGCGGTACTTATAAATAGCTGCCTTCTTCAGGATGGAGAATCTTGCATTCTCAGTGACCATATCATTTCTTCAAAAATCTCCACATCTTGGAGGGTCGAGGAGATTCTTCGGGATACCCACGGGCGTTCCAGCTTTTGTCTTGGTCCCTCTAGGGTTATATATGGTGGACAAAGGGGAATAGTGCTAGGGGAGTATTCTGATTCAGTTTTCTCTGCGGGGACTTAGCATACTCAGTGAAGATGATGTTACCTCTGATATCACTCGGTGTACTCAAAACGTTGTGTTAGTCTTGCTGGGTGCACCTTTTCATTTGGTGACTTCCTGCATGGACCCCCTACAAACAAGAGAATTTATACTAATATGTAATGCTCTGCGTCAACTGTATTGCAGATATAGTACAGAGTGGTGCATACATATATATAGTTTCTACATTGTGGCATGTTACCTGTAGGGTGGAGATCCTTCCTAACAGGCTGTGTGGATGCTTGGTCTATTTAGTAGTTATTTAGTATTTATTTTAATTATATAGCGCAAACCAGGCCCGGAGGCTACTGGGCGCATGTCTTGGAAACAGTGGTTACATAACAGTATGACATTACAAAGAACATTTAAGTTGAACATTGGAATATGATCACATTGCAGGTTAGACAAATAATACATAAGTAATCAGATTTTTCAGAGTGTCAATTGGTCGTCTGAGGTGACTAGCCATAGTTTGGCTTTGTGTTTGAATAGGTTGAGGGAGGGCAGATTTCTGATAGTCAGAGGCACAGAATTCCACAGTTTGGCTGCCAGAACTGGGAAGCTGGCCCCACCGGCTGTTTGGAGCTTGTATCTAGGGATCAGTAGGCTTTGGCTATGGGCGGACCTTAGTGAGCGAGGTGGGATATACTGAGTGAACCGTGAGGATAGATAGATGGGGGCCTGCTTATTCACGCATTTGTAAGTCGGGGCAAGAGATTTTAGTGAAATCCTTTAGCCAATGAAGGTTCTTCCTAGTTTCGGAGATGTGGGCTGATCTAGGGATGTTGAGGGCTGATCTGATGGCGTTATTTAGTATGATCTGGAGTTTGTCAAGGTTACATTGGTTAGTGCCTTGGTACAGTGCATTACAGTAGTCAAGTTTGGACATGACCAAAGTCCTAGCAAGGGTTATGCAGTTCTGAGAAGAAAGAAAAGGGCGACATGCTGTGATCAGCTTGCATGTGTAGGCAGAGGCGGCTGCGTTTGCGTTCGTTTGTTTATGGAGGGAGAGAGGGGAGTCCAGGTAGATTCCGATTTTTTTTATTTGTATCTTTGGAGACTTTTATGGAGTTTCCGTCGATATTAAAGGAGTTAAGTCTTTGCTGCGTACCTAGGATGAGGAGCTCTGTCTTATCGTCAATAAGACAGAGCTCATGTTGTGCCATCCAGGTTTGAATGACATGGTATATGTCATTTAAGGATTTCGAGTCTACTGTGTAATCGCCCGTGATGGGGATGAGTATCTGGGTGTCATTAGCATAGTTGGTGTAGGTGACACCCAGATAGTCAAGCACATCAAACAAGGGTTTAGTGAAAGCATTGTAGAGGGTAGGGGATACGCACGATCCATGGGGGAACCCCACAAGGGACTGGCGCAGGGTCGGCAGAGGAGGTAGCGGAGAATACCCTCATATGTCTGTTGTCCAGGAATGATTTAATCCAATTGGTGGCATTGTCAGAGAAGTGGGCTGCAGTTTTCAGATGATGACAAAGGATTTGGTGGTTGACCAAGTCGAAGGCAGCGGATAAGTCTAATAGTAGTAGCAGGGCTAGTTTACCTTTGTCTTTTAGATCCTCAATTTGGATTTGAGGTCTAAAAGGGCTATCTCCGTACCATGCTTAGGTTTAAAGCTGGATTGTCTAGTGCCTAGAAGATTTAGTTTCCAGATAGTTCTGTACCTGTAGACATGCTGCTCTGTCTAAGATTTTTAGGAGAAACTGGACCGTCGTGCTGGGCCTATAGTTGGTTGGGACCTCAGGATCTAGGGTTGTTTTTTTTAGAAGAGGGATGACCCAAGCATCCTTCAAATTGTTAGGGACCACTCCCGATTGAAATGAGCAGTTGATAAAGGTTGTAATGAAAGGAGCGAGGTCTTGGGCCGATTCCTTAATGATCGGAGCTGGACAGGAGTCCCCTTGGCAGTTGGAAGGTTTTAAGTTGCAGATGATTTTTTCAACCTCAAGGGTGGTGAGCGGCGTGAAGCTGAAAGGCAAGTGAAAGTCAGGGGTGGTTGTTTTAGGTGGCAGTGTTTTGCTTAAGAGGGGAGAGTGGAGAGAGTTTTGTTTAGCGTTAATTTTAGTTTGCAGAGTGGTTATTTTGTTGAGAAGTGCATTTTGTATATTGTTGCACCAGGTGCTGTCTTTAGTGCACGAATCAGGGGCAGGTGAAGGTGATTCTAATTCTTTGAGAATTTTGAATAATTCTCTTGTGTTGGATTCTGTTTGAGATATGCGTAGATTATACGTCTTTTTTTTTGGCTTGAAGTATGGCTTCCTTATAGTTAAGTGAGGTGATCAGGAGGGAAGTTTTATTAGTCGTACTAGGATGACTTTTGCAAAGTGCTTCGGCCTTAGCTTTTCTTTGCGCAGAGCGTTAAGCTGCAGGGTGAACCAAGAGTTCAGGTTGGACTGTTTGGCTTTGTGAATTTTTAGCGGGGCTATGGTCTCAATGGTTTTGAGCAGAGTACTGTTGAAAGTGTCTACTAAGATGGTGGGGTCCTTGTGCTGTGTGGCGCAGGTGTTCAAAATAGGGAGGATGAGAGTAAGACATTTCTGCCTGGTAATGTCCTTTTTACTTCTGGTGGGTATAGCGGGGGCTATGGTAGGTGTGGGCTGAGGGTTGGTGGCTGACATGAGGAAGGTAATGACGTGATGGTCAGTCTAGGCGCAAGCAGTGTTGGAGCTGACAGTGGTGTTGCAATTAAAGTCTGCTAACCAATCGAGCGTTCTACCCTTGTTGTGGGTAGGATCACGAATGCGCTGCTGGAAACCTAGGTTGGTGAGGGTAGTGGCAACTTCGGTGGCCATGTGGTCCTTAGGATTGGAGAGGCCAAGGTTGAGGTCACCTAATATCAGTACCTGGGAATTAGGTTTCGTGTTGGCAGACAAGGCAGATGTAACATCGTCAGTGAATGAGCCAAGTGGTCCTGGAGGTCTGTATATAAGGTGGAGTCTTGCTGTGTTAGTAGGTGAGAGGGATAGTTTCACTGATAGAGATTCTGCAGAGCTGAATTGGGCATTGGCAATAGTTCTCATAGTGATCTTGTCGCTGTGTATGAATGCGGCGACTCCTCCTTTAGACAAGTTGGATTGCCGATCATTTCTAATAATGGCGTAGCCCTTGGGTAAGGATAGGGCGAGGAGTGGGCCAGAGGCATCATGTAGCCAAGTTTCAGTAATGGCTAGGAAGTCAAGGTTTTGGACAGTGATTGGGTCTGCAATGTCAAGGGTGTGAGCGGTGAGGGATCTGTCCTTGATAAGGGCTCCCTTGAGTGCTGAGGTGGGTGTGGTGGATGAGGAGGGGTTAGGTGGTGTAGGTGGGATGGGCTGTAGAAGGGCGGTGTGGCTGCGCTGAGTGCAAGGCGGTCGGGGCAGTCTAGATCCAAGTCTGGTTTTCCTGTATTGTATTGTGCATGGAAGATTTGGTGTAGGTTTAGTGGAAACGTGCTTAAGCCACAGGGCTGGGTCATTGAGGTAAGGATTTGAGGGAAGGTCAGAGCAATGGAGCATGGTGGAGGGAGGGGTGTGTTGGAAATCGTGGGTGTAAGTGTGGTGTGACTTAGAAGTGCTGGCTGGGTGAGTGCCTACAGTAAAGGATAAGGATCCTAAGACGGCAATGTGGGTGAGGTAGAGGCTGGCAAAGGGCAGCGACCGCATGTCGTGGCCTGATAGTTTGCGTGATAAGTATGGTGTCGTGCCGAGGGGAGGGATTATAATTAAGGTGGTAGTGGCTGGGTAACTAAGACACAGTTAGCCTCAATGCAAAGGAGGTAACATCTAGATTCGAAATATTACACTTAGGCTAAATTCAGCAATTCTAAAAGGCAATTAGACTCAAAGCAAAGGAGGTAACGTGGATAGGGGCTGGGGTCAGTTGCATCCAGTCCTCTTCTTGTCCTGACTCTGAGTTTTATCTGTGGAATGGAGACCATAAAGGGTCAGCTATTGTATTTCAATGTTCACGTAAAGAGGATTCAAAATTGCCATCTAGTTGTTGGCCAGCGAATACATAAGCCATTCTTGGGGAGAAGGGATTGGTATTCTGGTTAATTGTGCTGATGCCACGCTGTCTGTTCATGTTGCGGTTATTTTTCATACAGCTGAACTACTGTGTATTAATAATCTTAATTATTCAGTATTTTGTTGTGCATAGGTGACCAGAAAAACCCTGTTTCCTGGGGGTACTGGTACTGGTTACATATGTCGGTCTACAGTATAGCCGTTCCTTTCTGATCAGAGGGACCATGCTTGTGGCAGGATATACGTTCCGCCGTGAAGCATGCTGCAAATACAGTGCAGCCTGCTCACGTTCGTATGTTTTTTATTTTGGTCAATACGGGTGTGGCAAATTGCTCGGCTTATAGATATAGCAAAAGAGCCCCTGTTGCTTTTTAAGGTTGCATATATTTTCCCAAGGAGTCCCCGTTTATTCTTACCTAAGACTGCTACGTAGTCTATCTCAACGGGCTGTCTCCGGATGGGCGATGTTCTAGTTCGACATCTTGGATTCCTATGCTTATTTCATGGATCCTCGCGTGGACACGTGCGCGACGTGCAGCGTGGGACTACACAAACTCTCAAGCTTAATGGGAGTTGTAGTCTGCTGATTCACTGCGCGTTACAGTATAAAAATGTGTGTAAATATGTAAAAAGAGGGACGCGCATCTCTCCTTGGTGGGGCTGTAGTAGAAGGTGCCGCCACGTTGAGGTCACATGGTGCTACTATGGCTAGGGGTGACTGCTGCTAAAGCCGCAGAGGTGCAGAGTGTGTAAAACAGCAAGCTAATGTCTCTTCCATATTAGGCTGTGCGTTGGTATAGCCCGGGACATGTTGGGAAATGTGGTTATAAGAACTACAGTGTTGCCATAATGCTACCTGGCACTGCAGTCGATGCTGTGTTCAAGGTCACATTAAGCCTGGGAATGCAATATACAGTGAATGTAGTTGGACCAACACCCTCTGGAATATGCCGAGAACGTTGGGACATGCCCCCTGTGGAAAATTTACCAAGCACACAACCACAGTAGATATTGGGTGGAAATACCCATGGGAACAGAGGACCTTCACAAATTGCAACACCACCAATGTGGTGTACTTGATCCATTGCCTGTGCAATATGAGGTACATTGGAATGATGACAAGAACAATCAAAACTCGGATCTGTGAACACTGATCAAACATAAGGACAAAACGATGTACCGCTCCACTAGTCTAGCACTACCTGTCAAAGGGGCATTCAGAAAATGAAATGGCATGGACAATTTTAGAAAAGTTGACTATTCCAAAAAGAGGAGGCAATATAGCGGCATTACTATTAAGAAGGGAACAAATTTGGATTTTTAGACTCCAAAGCCATAAAAATGGCCTGAATGAAGAAATATTTTGGCAAACTCTGGCTGTGCAGTAATCAGCAGCACATACCAGGACCGTACCAATTTCCCCATCGCTTATTACGGATAGCGATGTCTGAGAAAGAGTCAGATTTAAATCATCCACAGGAAAGGGCAACATAAATTATCCATCTTCCCTCCAGAGAAACCACCAACACACCCACTCGACAGTGCGTCTAGACCAACCATATTCAATCGGATACCATACTTCCAGGGCCAACGCGACCTTAAGCACAGCATTTACTGCAGTGCCGGGTAGTACCAAGGCATCACTGTAGTTTTTACAACTACAACTCCCAACATGTCCCGGGCTATACCAACGCAAGCCTAATATGGAAGAGACATAAGCTCGCTGTATTACACAGTCGGCGCCTCCGCGGCTTTAGCAGGAGTCACCCCTAGCCATAGTAGCACCATGTGAACTCATCGTGGAGGCACCTGCTACTACAGCCCCACCAAGGAGAGATGCCCGCCCCCCTTTTTACATATCTACACACATTTTTATACTGTAACGCGCATCTCTTGTCTAAAGAAAAAAAACACGGGGGCATTACACCGCTATGTATTGAGCCAGTGAACTACAACTCCCATTAAGCTTGAGAGTTTGTGTAGTCCCACGCTGCACGTCGCGCACGTGTCCACGCGAGGACCCATGAAATAAACATAGGAATCCAAGATGGCGAACTAGAACATCGCCCATCCGTAGACAGCCCGTTGAGATGGACTACGTAGCAGTCTTGGGTAAGAATTAACGGGGACTCCTTGGGAAAATATATGCAACCTTAAAAAGCAACAGGGGGCTCTTTTGCTATATCTATAAGCCGAGCAATTTGCCACACCCATATTGACTAAAATAAAAAACATACGAACATGAGCAGGCTGCACTGTATTTGCAGCATGCTTCGCGGCGGAACGAAAATCCTGCCACAAAACAGACAGCACGGCATCAGCACAATTAACCAGAATACCAATCCATTCTCCTTAAGAATGGCTTATGTATTCGCTGGCCAACAACTCGATGGCAATTTTGAATCCTCTTTACGTGAACATTGAAATACAATAGCTGACCCTTTATGGTCTCCATTCCACAGATAAAACTCTGAATCGGGACAAGAGGAGGACTGGATGCAACTGACCCCAGCACCTAGACCAAGCATCCACGCAGCCTGTTAGGAAGGATCTCCACCCTACAGGTAACGTGCCACAATGTAGAAACTATATTTCTGATGTTTGTTAATCTGCTTAGAATCACATGCTGTGCATAGGTCCGACATCCAGTGGTCACTGCGGAGTATTGCATTTTGTTTTTCGTAGTCGAAAAGGGGACGTCGACAAGGCGTGTCTGTAACACTATCCCTATAGTGACGTGCGTTGTACCCATAATACCTCACGCGTCGAGGTCCCTCAGATTGTTTTTTTCCGCCCAGCTTCTGGTCGCCTTACGCGGAGCTCCTAGAGAGACATTGCTAATACTTACTACGGACCTCGGTCCTTAATTATACTTATTATATTGTCAAAGATCCCTCCCCTCGACGTTAGCTGTGAAGCTGTTTCTCCGCCGAGCAAGTTTTCGACGGAGGGGAAGAGACGGAGGAGATCCTTCGGCGCTGCCGAACACGTGGCCTGGCCTCGCCGGCCAACATACAGTAGGGAGAGTGGGGGTTCGAACTTTTATCTTCTCTTTGAGAATGTCTTTCTTTCTCCCCTATCTTTCCCTTGGGGTTGTTATCACCAGTTATTATTGCCTCAGCTATGGAGAGGACACCTTTTAAGTTTTGCCCACACTGTAGGGGCAAATACACTTGGAAGGACAAACACAAGCTCTGTAATCGTTGCTTGCCCCTCGATCATAAGGAAGACAGCTGCGCGGCCTGTAAGCTCTTGAAACCAAGAACTCTTAAAGAACGCAAAGTTAAGAGGTGGGCGGACTACGCTATGTCGAAGTCAGTTTCCTCACCCGCCGCCGCTGTTACAGAAAGTGACGAGGAGGGTGATAACTCGACGTCCGTTATGGAAGTCATTAACCCCCAGAAGGAGCGCTCGCGCTCCTCGACGTCCGTCCCCGGCCCCGACGGGCTCGGCTCACGCCCTGCTTATGGGGATGAACACCCCGGCGACAAGGACGCACACAGACCCCATAGGCCTAAGCACACAACCCACGGCTCTTCTTCGTCGAAGACGAAGGATCCATCGGCGCCGAAGGGGACGCAGGGCACTCCGGCGTCTACCTCAGACCGTAAGGGTCTCAAGCCCCACCCGCAAACGCAGCCGCGACCAGCGATTGGGCTTTCATCAAACACGGGCGCTACCCCAAAATCATCCGACGTAACGCTCCATAGAGCGGCCGTCGAGGAACAACGCGTAACGCAGGCAACGTCGACACCAGAGCCCTCTACTGACAAACTCGTTGTCGAGAGCCTGGCGAGAATTGTTTCCGAAGACAAACGTAAGCGGACGACGAAACAAACGTCGAATACCGCACAAAAAGCTATGGAAACGCCGAAAAAGCACAAGAGTAGCCAGGAACTGCCCCCTTCATCTAAGGGCACTTCTGAACTACCGGAGGGCTTTTCAGAGGGCGACGGAAACCTTTCTTCGACGTTGTGGGAGCGTTCTAAGCGTTTTGAAGGTGAAAACACTGATTTCCCCCCTCTAGACTATTCAGGGGTCCCCCATGAGACCCTTGAAAGACTCCATTCTTGTATGGAGAAAATGGAAAGGTTTTTGGGAAACCAAAACCCACCCACACCCAAAAGACCAAGAGAATGGCCCCAGGATGACCCTAGGGTCAAGATTCCTAGGCTGTTTCCCCCTTCTACAGACGTATTTGACCTCACTGAAGAGGAGCAATACCTCCAGTAAGATGAGGAATGTTTGGGTGGAGAGGAAGAACATGAGGAAGAGGGGTTTGAAGAAGATCCTTACACTAGTGCAGGAGCTTTCGAAGAAGATACAGCTACCTCGCAGCCCTGGCAATCCCCATCAGTGCAGCCTTGGCAATCCCCATCAGTGCACTCAGACCCTGATGTCTTTCACCCTTCTCCTCCCAAGGATTCACCTATTGGAAACACCTCTCCCATAGATGACCAACCTTCGCTTAATGCACTATTGCGCAAGGCAGCAGCGCATTTTGAAATAGACACAGGGGAGACTCTTCCTGACAGACTTTGTAGAGAAAGTTATTAAAGAAAAAGCCCCTGTTAGTCAGTCTATTCCGCTCCTGGCTTCTATAAAGAGAAGAATAACTCCTTCCCTTTCCAATCCTGCCTTAGTCAGAGGGGTCAACCCTCGGATAGAAAAGCTCTTCAGCCCTTCGTCCTCTGACCCTTTGTACATCAGAGGCCATTTTATTCCGGACTCCCTCGTAGTTACTAATACAAGGAAAAGAGCAGGGGTACCACTATCCACTAGTGAGGCACCACCTGACAAAGAGGGCAAAAAGCTCTATGCACTGGGGAAGAGAATCACGACGTCCGCCGCCTTTTCAACTAGGATTGCAAATAACAATTCCCTACTAGCTAGCTACGCAGATGCACAGTGGAGCAAGCTGCGCAGCGAAGCAGAGGACGCACCAGAACCCCTGCGTTCACGCCTGTTAGCTACAATCTCAGAGGGAACTCTTGTAAACCAGGGCATCGTAAAGAACTCCTTAGATGCCGCAGAGATGGCTGGCCGTTCCCTGGTTCAGGGAATACTTCTCAAACGCCATGTCTGGCTGCGCAATTCGGGATTTAAGCCGGAAACACAGGCTTCCCTGATAAATAAGCCCATAGAACAAACACATCTGTTTGGGAAAGCAGTTGATGAGGCCCTAGAACATGCGAAGAAAGCGTTTGATACCATCAAGACTCTTGACTAAATTTCTAGGCCCCCTAACAGACGCGGCTATGGCAATAGACGCTCCTTTCGTGGCCAACGCCAGCAGCAAAACCAACAGCAATTTTACTCTGCTACCAACTGGCCCTCTAACCAGGGTAACAACACCCAGTTCAGTCAAAGAGGCCAACGCCGTGGCAGAGGAAGAGGTCGCGGCTCCAGCCCCAAAGGTTCCACGCCCAATAACAACAAATGACCCGAAGATTCGGGTCCCCTCCCATGCATCACCGGTCGGGGGCCGGCTAACATCGTTCCTTTCAGCATGGGAGGGAATATCGTCAGACCGCTGGGTATTATCCACCATAGCCCACGGATACTGCATCGAATTCAACGGTTCCCCGAAGTACAGACCCCCACGGAACCGACGCATGACACCGGAACACCTCACCATTCTTCTTCAAGAAGTAGAAGAGCTACCGAAAAAAGAAGCTATAGAGGCTGTCCCCCTATCTCAGGTAACAGAAGGTATTTATTCAGTGTACTTCCTTGTACCCAAAAAGGACTTAACCATGCGCCCTGTATTAGATCTGTGCCCAGCGAACAAGTTTGTCAAACCCCAAAAGTTTCGTATGGTGACCTTGCAGGAAGTAATCCCACTGTTATCACAAGGGGATTACATGACAACACTAGACATGAAAGATGCATACTTTCATATTTTAATGTTGCCAGCGCACAGAAAATACCTTAGGTTCAAGATAGAGAACAAACCCTACCAGTTCAGAGTACTACCCTTCGGGATAGCATCTGCACCAAGGGTATTCACGAAAGTACTGGCAGTGGCAGCGGCCCACCTGCGCAGGTTATCCATCCCGGTATACCCTTACCTCAACGACTGGCTCATAACAGGGGATTCTTACGAAACATGCTTCTCCAATACCCAAAAGACTGTAGACCTTTTGTTCCAACTGGGCTTCTCCATCAACGAAAAGAAGTCCAGCTTAGACCCCAGCCAAATCAAACAATTCCTAGGGGCTCTAATTCGAACAAAGGACAGCCTCGTCTTCCCCTCCAACGAGAGGGTCCAAAACATGCTGTTTCAGATCCCCCATTATGTGGCAGGTCGAGAGGTGACGGTACGCAAAGCAATGCGCTTGCTAGGGATGATGGCGTCATGTATTTATTTGGTACCTCACGCGCGCCTGCGCATGCGCCCAATGCAAGAGTGGCTCAACAGCCAGTGGTGTCAGGCCAGCGGACAAGGGGACGATCTAGTGGTGGTCTTGCAGGCCTTGGTTCTCTCGCTACGGTGGTGGACAAAAGAAAACCTGTTATTAGGGAAAACTTTTGCCACACCCGCAGTGGAAGCCACTCTAACCACAGATGTATCCCTTACAGGATGAGGGGCTCACCTATCCCATCAGACTGCTCGCGGAGCGTGGACTCCGAGCTTAGCATCCAAGCATATAAACCTGCTGGAACTACTAGCGGTGTTCAAAGCACTGAAAGCCTTTCAGGAACACCTACAAGGAAAGACAGTGATGGTCCTCACAGACAGCACCACAGCCATGTACTACCTCAACAAGCAAGGGGGCACTCACTCTCCAGGACTGTCCAAGCTGTCCCAGAACATCTGGAAGTGGGCTCTCAAACACATGTTCCTACTATCACAACATGTACCAGGGGAACTCAATCTGCTAGCAGACAAACTCAGCAGAGACTTCCCCCTGCCCGTAGAGTACGAATGGCGGTTACAAGAAGACATCGTCTTCGACATCTTCACACAGTGGGGTTTCCCAGAAATAGACCTGTTCGCAACTCTGGAAAACTCTCAATGCCAAGATTACGCCTCCAGGTACCCCCAGAACCAGTCCAAGGGGAACGGTCTATCGATTCCATGGTCAGGGAAATTTGTTTACGCTTTTCCCCCGACTCCCCTTCTCAACAAGATAGTGCACAAGATGCACTAGGAACAGGTTACCATGATACTAGTGGCCCCAATGTGGGCCCGGCAGCCATGGTTCGCTCACTTGATGGAGATGTCCCTATCTCCCCCAGTGAGACTTCCCTGCCCGTACAACATGCTGTCACAGGACAAGGGCAGGACACTGCATCCATGCCCTCAGACCATGAATTTAGCAGCCTGGCTCCTGAGATCATAGAATTTGGACATCTACAACTCCCGCAGAGATGTATGGACATCCTCAGGGAAGCCAGAAAACCTAATACTCACCACTGCTATTCTAGCAAGTGGAAAAGATTTGTCATCTGGTGTAGAGGTAAGAGCATCAACCCGGTGGATTGCTCTCCCACGAACATTGTTCTGTACTTGACCCATTTACTGGATTCAGGTCTAGTGTTCAATTCCATTAAAGTCCACCTAGCGGCACTTTCTGCATACACCACTTCCCAACTTAGTGTCGTGGTGGAAGATACCAGTTATCAAAGCCTTCATGGAGGGGGTAAAGAGAATACACCCTGCGATAGCTAACCCAGCTCCCGGATGGGACTTAAATGTGGTACTTTCTAGACTCATGGGCCCTCCCTTTGAACCCATGCACAAGGCAACTCTTAAGGACCTCACTCTTAAGACTGCTTTCCTAATAGCTATCACCTCCATTAGGAGAGTAAGTGAACTACAGGCTCTTTCTTTTCTAGACCCCTTCGTAACAGTTCACAAGGATAAGGTGGTTCTACGCACACACCCAAGGTTTGCACCAAAATTCATCTCTAAATTTCATGTAAACCAGTCAATAGAACTACCAACGTTCTTTCAAAACCCTTCCAGCTTGGGAGAAAAAAGTCTGCATACACTAGATGTACGCAGAGCTGTCATGTTCTACATGGAAAGAACCAGACCACTGAGAAAGACTAACCAGTTCTTTGTCTCGGTGGCAGCAGGAAGAGAAGGAGATGCAGTCTCAAAGTCCACTATATCTAGATGGATTGTTCAATGCATCACTCTCTGTTACACTCTTGCTAAGAGAGAACTACCCTTCAAGCCAAGAGCACACTCTACTCGAGGCACTGGGGCATCCATAGCATTCATTGCAAATGTTCCCCTTGAGTCCATCTGCAAAGCGGCAACCTGGAGTTCTGTACACACCTTTACAAAACACTACTGTCTAGATGCCCACTCTAGATCTGATTCCCAGGTGGGACAAGCAGTATTAAGGCATCTTTTCTCTACTGTTCCTTCTCACAACCCACCTCCAACTCCGGGTACTGCTCGCTAGTCTATGCACAGCATGTGATTCTAAGCAGATTAACAAACATCAGAAGACAATGCATTACTTACCGTAAAAGCATTTCTGATGGTTGTATCTGCTTAGATTCACATGCGCCCACCCTTCCTCCCCGCTCGGATGGAAGGAACATAGACATCCTTTTCTATATCTCTCTCTTTTCTGTACTCACTCACGTCTAGAATGCTCCCTCAGGGCAGAAAAATACAAACAGAGGGACCTCGACGCGTGAGGGATTATGGGTACAACGCACGTCACTATAGGGATAGTGTTACAGACACACCTTGTCGACGTCCCCTTTTCGACTACGAAAAACAAAATGCAATACTCCGCAGTGACCACTGGATGTCGGACCTATGCACAGCATGTGAATCTAAGCAGATACAACCATCAGAAATGCTTTTACGGTAAGTAATGCATTGTCATATGTATGCACCACTCTGTACTGTATCTGCAATACAGTTGACGCAGAGCATTACATATTAGTATAAATTCTCTTGTTTGTAGGGGGTCCATGCAGGAAGTCACCAAATGAAAAGGTGCACCCAGCAAGACTAACACAACGTTCTGAGTACACTGAGTGATATCAGAGGTAACATCATCTTCACTGAGTATGCTAAGTCCCCGCAGAGAAAACTGAATCAGAATACTCCTCCTTACACTATTCCCCTTCGTCCACCTTTTATAACCCTACAGGGACCAAGACAAAAGCAGGAACGCCCGTGGGTATCCCGAAGAATCTCCTCGACCCTCCAAGATGTGGAGATTTTTGAAGAAATGATATGGTCACTGAGAATGCAAGATTCTCCATCCTGAAGAAGGCGGCTATTTATAAGCACCGCTGAAACCGGTTGACATATTGAAGAGCTGTGGGGCAGATGACCGCAACTCCGAGACCCTACATTCGTTTGATGAGAGGGCTCGAGCAAGCAATACATCATTTTATAACCCCATCAAACAGTGGACATTAATTTACTGATAGATAGAAAATCTTTTTCCATTTTATTTTTAATCCTTGACCATCCTGTCAAAACTATTTTAAGTATAAAACACATAGACTGGGGGCAGTAATATTAAAAAAGAACACTGACCTCCATGAAATGTGCACCTAATTATTTAGAGCTAGAAAAGTAGTGAGAGAGTTGAGGGCAAGAATCTCTACACCTCTTGTTGGCGGCACACCAACGCGAACTAGGGATGTATGTACCATACATGGTTGCAGGTGATACTCGCACATAGGGCCAGACAACTAGCAATAGGGACTTAGACCCAGGAATAATCATACAACTACTAATTTGTGTTACAAGACTCCATACTTAATAAAGAAACACAGAGTTCAAATCACGTTAAAATACATGAGAGAGTGGAAAAAGGGTCTCACTCTCTCCAGGTAAAAAATCTGTCCTAGAGTCCAGCAAAAGTGCTGGGGGTTTCTAGGTTGTAGAGGAATTAGTACATTTCTGAGAATTCTCCCTAACAAGCACACTGAAGATCCGTGGACGACTCCCGAAGAGGCCCAGCATCCCTTCCTCTGTTTGGTCTTGTAAAACCCTGCTGGGACTACATGATTTGAGCAGGCCCTCAGAGGGTGCTTCAAACCTTGGACTGGTGGGACCAACCCGTCTTGACGTCTTCTTGAGGATCTATCCCTCTGGAGACTTTGGATGTGTTCCTGGACCACCCGGAGGACTGACCCGCTCTGCAGTGGGCTACCTCGTTAGAACCGTTGCCGTTCTGCATTTTCCGCCAGAACTTCGGTAGTCGCCAGCTTGTGGTGTAAGTTGCCTTCTTTCCAATTTTCATCCTCCCAGTTTCAAGGGAACCTGCTCTGGTAGGTCTCCTTCAAGAGGGACTGAAAGTACGTTTGCTGTTGCCTGTGTGCAGTAGATGTCACTGGAACTCACTTTCCCCAGTCTGGTGAAGTGTCATGAAGAGTGCTTAATCAGTGCATTCTGTATTCCTTCACCGCCAAGGAACCGACCAGAAGAATTCTTGCAGCCGCAGCTCTGGGCATTTCTCACTAGAATCAATGGCGAGAAAACCTACCGCCAGCGACGTCCAGCCAACCCATCTAGTCCTCTGGGAAAATCTGAGTCAGGTGGAGGGCGGGGGTTAAGTAAACTCAAAGCATTTGTCCCCCCTGTTCTCATTAGAATAATACTAAGAGTAATCCTTGGAATGTAATAACCAAAAGCCACTGTATTTGAAAGATAGGAATATCATTTTACTTACTAGTAACTTAATTGAATGTGTTCTTTGCAACATTTCACCAACCCAAGAACTCTTCCTACATCAAGAGGAAGCTTTGGGATTTTTGGGCACACAACCTCACTCATCATAGGGATTGCACTTCTAAAGTTAGGGTATATCTCTTGCGACTTTTCCATTTTACTGCATCACTACTTACCTTATTTATGTTGAATAAGTTATTGAATGCATTTCTAAGAACCTAAAGGTGACTGTATACATGTTTAAAATTGAGTGTTGTGTAATATCACCTTTTTGTTTAATTTCCTAGTGTATGTTTTGGGCCTAGAATAAATCTAGTATTTCTGTACTTGCCTGTCTGAATTTAATTAGTGTGCTTCATTGTGTGGACTCATTGTGGACCCCTGATCCCACTCATTCTCTCCTGAGAATAGGCATGACTCCTTGTCATGATGCCTACCCCCAGGCATCCGGATCGAGTCCATCAGCCCCGGGAGCAGGCATCCAGATGCTCATTAAAACCCCAACAGCCCCGGCTGGCGGCTGTTTGGATTCAGTCCTGGCGCCTAAGGCGCCAGGCTCATAGACTTTACTTACCTTATGCAGACCATGCTGCAAATGAGTCCAAGCCAACGTGAGGCCTGGATGGGACTATTTTATTACAGGGACTATTTTTTTACTATGGTGTGGTTCTGGGGATCTTCTTACCTGGGACTACTTTGCAGGCTATTTAAACCACGCCCGAACAGCAGCTCATGCTTCGTGTTATTCTGCATCCAGCAGCGTAACGCTCACCGTGTCTGCAAGTCAGCATCCAGTCTTCTGCCACGCCCGCCTCGAATCCGGAGCTCCTAGACAAAAGGAAAAGAAAGGAGAAGAGGTTAGATCACGGACATTATTTGATTCTTTACCTGATTCCGGACCCAGCACATCTCCGAGCCTGGAAAGGACATTATTTCAGCACGCGTCGCTTCACCAACAGCAGCGCCGCGTTATACTCACCAGTCCACCGCATCTTTCAACTCGGCGCTGCCTCCATCATTTTCTTCGTCAAAACCCGGCACCTGGGGGGAAAACAAAAGGAATAACAAGGTGAGCCGAGAAAACCGACAAAGACAATCTCTTTGCCACCATAGGCTTACCTGCTTTACCACCGGAGGTATTATCCTTTAATTTGCTGCATCTTTCTATTCCGCACCTATAAAGGGAGAGAAAACAGCAAGTTAAACTCATGCAACTTTTACCCCACAGTGTTTGGTAATACAGACTCTTACCTGAACGCCATCAGCTGCCTCCAGGCAATATTCATTTGGACCCAGCTGCAACCTAACGAGGGAATGGAACAAGAGTGAACATCAGACATATTGAACTCTTTGAACTTTATAGACACTGGCGTCAATATTCCTCTGGAACTCCTCCAGTACCTTCAAACCAATGAAGTAACTGGTATCTACGCGCCCCTGCATGCCATGCAGGATGGAGAGCTCATCATTTAAAAACATAAGGTGAGGTTACCAAGAGGTGATATCGGAGGTGATTAGTGGGGAGAATGAGAACAGTTGGGGGGGCCATCACTAAAGTCCACGGGTGGCTAAATCCCTTTCTCCACTTGCAGGAGAATACTTCTACGAGTCCAGCAGACGAGATTAGGCGGGCCAGTCCAGACTCATCTCTTCACTACGCATCACGTTGGTGGAGACCGCAGCTGTCCGGGTCCGATCGACGCCCCTGTGGGAACCAGGTGAGCGTAACACTCCTCCCCTCTTCTCTTGATTGGGTTTTGTCTACCCTCGCCGTTGCCCTGTTCACTATAACTAGTGGGCCTTCTAAAATCTGTCCACCAAATCAGATTCTAGAAATCCATCTTAACACTTCTCCAGCATGGGATATTTTATGGCTTCACATGCTCATGAATATTCCCTATCGTCAGGAAGTCCTCTGTAATAATAAAGCAGTTTTGCTTTAAACTTAAACAACTGCTTGGTATTTATATAGCCTATTGGTCCTCCTTTGCTCCACCCCTCGTGGCCAGCTTCAGTTGGGAGTCCTTGTTGCTTTGCTCCTCAAAATGTTTACATCTATTTTTGTGGAACTTTCAAACTTTTTTCTTGATCATCGGTCACGGCTGTGACGCCCAGTAGCAGGGATCTGTTGCCAGTGAAGATCTGAACATTCGATGTTCTTCTGAACATCGATCTTCTGAGATGCTTTCTTCTTGATTTTCAGGCCCTTTCCATGCAGGCATGGCCGACACCAGTAAGAAAAGAGCGTTCAGGCCCTGCTCGAAGTGTCACCTCAAGAATATTTTTGTAGTCGATCGACACCTGCACAACGTGGATGACTTCTCCATTTGCCAATCCTTCTCCACAAGGAATCGGAAGGACCACCGTAGTAGGTTGGTGGCTTGGTTGCAAAAGGTGCCAGAGCCTCTGACTCGGCCTCGGTCCACAGTCATGCCTTTGCTAGGTTGACAGACCCGTAGATCCGACTCTGAGGTCGAGGACACTAACTGGGGGAAGAAACTTTAAAAGGGACATAAGTCGCAGGCTCTGACTGTTAGGGAGAATTCTCAGAAATGTGCTAATTCCCTCTACCGTAGAGACCCCCAGCAACTTTGCTAGATTTTGAGCACTTAATTTTTTTCCTGGAGAGAGTGAGATCTCTCATTTATTTTAATGTGATTTTGAACTCTGTGTTTCTTTTGGGTATGGAGTCTGACAAACTCCATAGGCATCATTTTATACATAGTGTCACACAGCACCTTCAGTGCAGTGACACAGGGAAATCTTTTAGAGTTACCAAAGGTTTAAATGCCTTCTCTTGGATAAACTACTGTTTCCATGAGCAGTAAAGTGAAATTGACTTTTTACTTCCATTGTAACTTTCTAGACCCAGCACACACTATCTTACAATATGGTACTGGAGGGGTTACTTAGTATCCCCTTTGTCTATATTCTCATGTAACAATTTTATGTTGCCCTTTCCTCGATGAATGGCTGGTGACAGTGGTTTACTTTTAACTACCATGGTGTGCTTTTACCGTGGGTTGCCGCTGCAGCTACAGTAAAGCACCCAAGGATGCCATTTTTGTCAAAATGGCCCTGGTCGTCTTTTTTCTCCATTTCTTCTTGGAAAGGTCCTTCTTGAGATTTACTCTGCGCGCCAAACCAGGTTTGGTCTCTTTGTTCGCTTTGCCTTTGGCGGGATTCACGAGGACAGCCACCCTGCTGGGTGACTGACAGCTAAGCTGGAATGAATGGGAGAAACCTGCATAAAAGGTGAGGCTTTTTGGCTTGAAAGGTAGTTGACAACTGGACGAAGGAACTGAAGAAGAACTTGAAGAGCACGCCTGCTGCAACTCCTGGACCGTTGGTTTGCCCGGTGAAGTCCTGCTGCTGTGCTCAAACTCCAAATTCGTATAGACAGAGAAGCCCCTGCAAAGACCACTTCTCCCTTTGAGTTGGTGGGACCAATCAACTCCAAAGTAAGCCACCTGGACATCCTCTCAGAGCTGGTTGAATTTCCACAGAGTTGCTGCTAGAAACCGAAACGCCACGGAGAGGAAAACCTGATTGTGTGTGTTGCTTTTAAGCTGGCCAAGAGCTCCAGGAAGATCCTGCGGACTCCCAGGAAGCAGGAGTGACCGAGCCTGAGCCACCTCAACAGAGTACTGGATCCCAGATGCAAGGAAAGTCCATCTCGACAGCCAGAAACCGTGGTGGTGCTGTTTGCGGTAGATGCGATGAGCTGAAACACTGAAGTGCCACTTGTTTGAAGATTGCCGGTTGCGTTTGGTGACCGTCCCATTGCAGTGCAGGAGTCCCCAGAAGTCCTCCCTCTTGTCCCCACGACAGAGGCCCAGGAACACCAGGATCTGCAGAGCTGCACAGGAACAGTAGTCATCTGCTGCACTTTTCTTCAACCTGAAGGTACTGTACAGTCTAAGAGAACTTAACTCTTGTTGTGTAACTGCACTTGTTCTCTATTGGTGAGACTTGTTTTGTTTGCTCTGTAGAGTTGCTTACAGCTTCTTTACTTCACAAGCCTAAACAGGTTGCGGCTCTACTTTGATTTCTTCTTTTCTACAAACTTCTAAAACATTGTGCAATATGTTTACCTACCTCTAAGAAGTGCTTCAGTTTCACCTAGACTTTTGCCCAATTGACTTTGGCCTGGCTTGGCTCCCTGAATGATTATTCTTCCCTCAGACATTGTTTGGTCTTCCTTCCAGGAAACGGTTAACTAACTGCATTCAGGGTTTTTTGCAAAAGTACTTAGCTGCTTTAAGAATATGTGTGGGATCTCTAGTTTTGTCCTAATGACCTTTCACTTTGACAAACTCTTAAATCTGATTCTAAAAGCTAACTGTGCTATATTAATATCCACAGTGTCCTAGTTACTAAAGTCACCTGAGAGTGCAGGAAGTGTCTGTGTGCCATCCCAAAAGGATACTTACATATTTAGAAATATCAAGAGTTTGTAGTTTGAGGTGTATTTGTGTTACTATTATATTGCCCCCTTCTGAAGAAGACTTATTCAACTGACTGATAAATATATTAATAATTGTTTAATCAAGAAACCTTGTGTGAAAGAGTTTATTTGAATACTTGTCACTGTGATTCTCTTGTGTAACTCCCCTACAGCTCACATGGACCCCTCTTGAGATAAGCCTGGCTGCTCAATCATGCTACCAACCTGTGTAGTGCAGACTTATATCAAAGGTTGGGTTCCTATTGCCAGGAGGTCGGGGTTGTTGTAGTGCACCCCAAGGGTACTGCATACAATCTTGTCTAACACAAGGTCACACAGTTCTTCCACCAGCACCCAAACCCCACTCGCGACCCCACTTCTGCACCCCAGTTGGAGGCAAGCTATTGCAGTTTGTCGATATATATCACCGACAAATGGGTGCTCGTTCAGCATGGTCACACAGTGGAATTCTTCGACAAATGCCCCTCCATTCCTCCACTGCGAAAGCAAGAACATCCTCTGCCACTCCTTCTACAAGAGGTCCAGTCCCTGCTACAAAAAGGGGTCATAGAAGCTGGTCACTTGTAGATTCCTTGTTACCAATTTGCCGCCTTCCACCTCCCGCATTGTTCGCTTCCAGCTCTCTTGTATTGGAACTTTACAATTTGCTTCCCTCACTGTGTATACCCCCCCCCCCCCCCCACTTACTCCCTCCCCTCAATGAATTGTAAAGTGATCTGTTGCTTTCTGAAGATTCTTCCTTCTCATTATGCCTCTAGCTAGTCACTTTCCTACAAAGCTCCCCTCCAAACGCCTGACACCTGGAGATGGTTGAGGGCTGCCTTTCTGCCCTGATTTCTCCTCCCCTAAAATAGAGTCTTGGGTAATTTGCTGCAACTGGGTGGCACAGGCTGCTGGATTGGCTCATGGTTCATGAGTGTTAGGTCTGTGAGGGTCAGATTACGTTTTTTTCATTTTTTTTAGGCCAGTTTCCATTTTTTTTTTTTATTTTTTTTAATAGTTTTATATGGTTTACAATAAGTAAAAAACCTTTAAAACAGATAGCAAAATACACTTTTTCCTACTTCTTTCACCAGATGTGTACTGTTTAAACACTTTGTCGGTCGGCTCTTCCTACTATCTAAATCAGATCTTTTAGCCGGAATTTCAGCTCCTTTAACAATTGAACTAGACCAAACATGATTTTTCGGTCAGCACCCTCAAACATAACCCTCCACCAATCATCAGCTGTGTAGGTACTTCGTGCCTCAAAGAGTGGTCCGAATAGCTTTGTTCGCAAGGAGCGAAATTCAGGGCAAAGTAGCGTCAGGTGTTTTAATGTCTCTGTTGAACATTTACAAAAGCGGCAGATTAAATCTCCCGGTTCCTTATGTTGCCAAGTGCCTGTACGGTCTTTTGTCATAAACAGATTGAGCCGGAAGTGCAGATATAGTAGTCTTGAGTTCTGATCGGGAAATTGTACCAGATACGGTTGTAGTTTGTCTAGCTCTCTGGCTTCTGGTGGAACTTCTCTTAGAAGACGAGAGCTAGATCTGTCGATACAGGTTTGGTGCCAGTCCGCATTCCATAATTTACGTTTGGCCTTCTCAGGATTTTCAAGTAGGGTAGTGATGGTAATGTCGTTTGCGTCCAGAATTTCAGTGCATTGCCGATTCCATTTAGCAAGCATTGTGTATTCGGGCTCTGAGTCAGGCTTGTATATTATTTTGAATTGAGGGGCTGCATTGGCGAGCTGTGACTTTCTGTATAGAGTTAAAGCATTCCAGCAAACTCTCGCTTGTATGGAGGTCAGTCCCAGTTCAAATCTTATGTTGCTAGTCGGACATCCTTTAGAGATATGTAACGCTCTAGTCCAAAAATTGTTTTCGAGTGTGTTCCATAACTCGTGTGAACAACCGAACATATTTTCAGCACCGTAGATCAGGGCCGGTATTGCTTTATTTCTGTAAAAGTTGATCACTGGTTTTATAGAGAATTTCCCGAATTTTTTGTTTATGATCGCTGCCTGACAAGCCAATTGTTGACATTTCCTTTTTGTGGCCTCAACCCAAGGATTATCATTTATGTGTGCACTTATTATGGATCCCAAGTATTTTATGTGATTGGAGATTCTGAGCGGTGTTTTTTCCAAGTGCCACACAAAGTTGGTTGATCTCTTTTTGTAGGCTGACAGGTTACGCAATATCAAGATTTCGCATTTCTTCTTATTTAGGCAAAGCTTGTTTTCCTTTACGTATTTTTCTAAGGCATCTAATTTTCGCTGTAGGCCAACCGGTGTGACATCCAGGATTAATAAGTCATCAGCATACAACAAGTGACCCAACTGCGAGCCGTGAATCTTGGGTGGAAAAGCTATTACCTCGTTTAATGCGTCTCCTATATCTGAGATAAAGAGGTTGAACACAATTGCAGCCAAGGGACATCCTTGTTTCACTCCTTTATAAGTTGGAATCAGAGGAGATAAGGAACCTCCCTGGCCGAGTCTGACTTGTACAGTAGTGTTAGAATGGAGCTCTTTTATTGCGTCTATAAGATCCGCAGGACACTTCCAAGCTTTGAGTTTTTCCCACAGAATAAGGCGGTCAACACTATCGAAAGCATGTGAAAAATCGATAGATGCGACATAGATGGAAGTGTTGGTTCGTATTGACTCCATTTTTAAGAGATTCAGCAGAAGGGTGTTAAGACCGCAACCTACGCCTTTGACAAAACCTGCTTGTCGTGGATCATTACGATCATTTTTAAGTGCCCACGATTTTAGGGTTTGTTGAAGTTGAGTTGCGTAGATTTTTCCTATTACGTCTAACAAGGCGATAGGTCGGTAGTCTCTCGGGTCCAATCTATTCCCCTTTTTAAAGATTGGCACAATTATGGCATTTTTCCAAGATCTTGGGGTAGCTCGTTTTATTTTTATTCTTTCAAAGAGGAGTAAACAGAGCTTTGCCCATTCATTCGGGTTTTGTTTCATTGTATAGTTCGTGAGGCCATCGGGCCCTGGAGCTCTTGAAGCGTTGGAGTTCTTAATTGAGTTTGTGATGTCATTAATGTCGAACTCCAGTGTCCATGGGATTTTATGCTCGTTTGTATTTTTTTCTTCCACTTCAAGTGTGTAAAAGAGGTTCGTGTAGTGTTTAACCCAAGATTCTTGGCAAATTGGGGATACCTGTAGCGCTATTTGTGGTGTGGCAAGATTGTTTATTATACGCCAAAATTCAGCTGAGTTTTTGTTTTTGAGCTTGCTCATCATCTCTTCGGAGTCATTCTGCAAGATTGTAGCATAGTGGTTATTTCTCCAATTTCTGTATTTTTGCGTTATACGTTTTTTCTCTGCGGCGTATAGTTCCTTGTTACTTCTAGGTAACATCCTTATTTCTTTACGTAACGTTCGTTTTCGTTGCAATACTTGTAAATCAAACTTATGTTTGTGTAGTGTTTTTTGTTGTTTAAGGCCTTGTTTACGTTCCGCAAATTGGATCAGCAGGTGTTGATATTCAATCACGCCTTGAACGTCCTCCAAAGCGGATGTTACCGAGTTTATGTCTTTGGTTTTGAGGTTAAGACGAATTCTTCCGGATCGGTACGTAATATCATGGGGCCATAATTCTCGGGATGTCTGGCTGTAGGCATTGAACGACATCTTTAGCATGTTGTGATCGCTGTATTTCATTTCGGTAATCTCGAGCCGATGTACTTTGGCTGCAAGGTCTTTAGACACGAAGAGATAATCTATTGTTGAAAATTGAGTTTCTCGTCTCCATGTGGGCTGTGCTGGGATGTCACCCGGTGTGTTCCCATTCAAAAGTGTAAGGTTTCTTAGGTTCATTTCGTTCATCCAAAGCTGTCCCGTTTTTTCATTGACCTTGTAATTCGCGGAATTTTTTTTTGGCACAGTATTAGAGTTCAAGCAGTCTATATTGAGATCACCGCATAGAAGAATCGATGGACTACTAGAGTTTTCCATTAAGTTGTCCAATACAGCGGTCACCTGATCTATAAACTTGACCGCACCGATGGAAGTGTGATTCCAATAGAGATTAATTATGTACATGTACTCTGATTTGTCAAGGGAGGTAATACCCACTTTAGCAATTTGTATGTACGATGAAACATTTTTAGTCTCGATTATTTTGAGTCCACGATCCTTTTTGACCGCTATCAAAAGGCCAGACATTGGCCTGCCTTTGGGTGGCTTAATGGCTGGATTTGCCACTATCTCAAAGGCAGGCGACATCGGACAGGTTGTCAGCCAAGTTTCCTGTAGACAAATCAGGTCTAAATTGTGCATCCAAGGGGAGTTGAATAGATGAGCAAAGCCCCGTGTGTTCCAAGATCCGAAGTTATAACACTGAGGTGAGCTCCGATTTGAGCGTTAATCATGGTTTTTGTTATTTAGGTTTGCCGCTAACCAGGACCAGTTTCCATTTTCTACGTCATTCTTTAGAGTTGTTCCGATGTTTTTATTCATACCTTCAATAGTTATTTGGATTTGGTCATTTAAATATGACTGAGTTGTTTCCGAGTCCTTTGGTTTGGACTCAATTCGAGTTGATGTGTCGAATTTCGAGTCTTTGTATTCTTTGGGATTTGTATTCGAAGTTGTTTTTTTCTTTATGCTTTCCTGGCCTTTGTCATGTGTATTATTTAGAAGAGACTCTGACGTTTTGTCAACGAGGCATTGTGGGTATAGGTCAAAACCTAGGGATAAAAATGCAGGTACCGCATCCAGCAGTATCTCACGAATGATTTTGGAAGCAAGGTGTAGGGTCACCATATCGTTTCTTTCTTCACAGTGAAACTCTACTATTTTCACGTCATCGGAGTTAAGTGTTCGCAGACTCGGTATCAGGTAAAATAGTTTGGATAAGTATTGTCGATTTAGGATCATGTTATCACAGGAGTCGAGCCTTTCAAGTATTAGTTTATCGAAGGAAGGTTCCTTTTTTGTTATTTTTGATTTAGACGACATGTTTTTGGCGTTCGGTTTCGTTTCATCTCTATGCTCTTTATACACAGCTTGGTGTTGGTGGCTCGAGCGTCCTAGAGAGGTCAAGCCACTTTGTCCAGTTTCTGTGAATTTGTGGGAGGCTTCCTCTTTACTGCTAACGAAGTCACCATCTTTCAGATTCTTCGACACCAGCTTAAGCCGCCTTTTAGTTAGTGTTTCAAAAGGTGAATCAGGATTGCCGTTTGCTTCAAGGATCGTTGAAGTGACCTTTTTTATGGACATTATGGAAGCTGTGGATTGATCTAATACCGGTTCAGAATCCTTGGTGCTTAAGGTCGCCAGTTTGGCTCGTCTTTCCGCCATTGTTACAAATGGTGAGTCCTGGTTGATGTTCGGGTCAGAGATCTTATCGGCAGCACTGATGATTGTACATGTGCGTCGTGTCTTTGTTACTTTTTGAGTGTCAAGTAAGACGTCGGACTGATCCTTCTCTATGTAATTACTTTGATGGGAGACTTGCACTCCTGCATGTTGTGAGGGTGAACTCTCATTTGCAAGATCTATCAGCTCGTCTGTTTGGTTTACTTCATCACCCTCGTATGTAGATAGATTTATCAAGTCCAGATCGTCATCAGAAGTTCTTTCGGGAGAACAGGTTTTGTCATAAGTGTTTGCACTTCTTTGAGTGGTTTTTGGGTTGGCAGGGTTGGAAAAGTTGCATCTCGTACCATCAACTGTTAGTTGCACTGTTTTCAGGTTTCGTAGAAATTTTCTGGATCCATTTGCACGTCTCATATTTTTGGACGGTAAGTTTTTAGATTTTTTCTCGCAGTTGACAGACTTCCCGACAGGGAGTGTGTGCTCTGGTTTTGACAGCCGTTTGTTTTTTTTAAATATGTCGTATACCTCCACACTAGCGGTGGTCGGCTCGACACTCGGTCTTGTCGATGTTATGTCGTCATTTGACCCCTTTTGTTTCGAGACCGATTTGGTTCCTGAAGATGATGCCAGTTGGAGGTCAGCAGTTGCAGGATTGCATGGTTGGCGACTGATTTCGACCATCTCGTCGAATGAGGCTGTCGTTTGCGAGGAGGAGACTTTGTCACACACCTTAGACACAGAGGGCACGCACTCTTTCTGTGATTGAGATCCGTTAATCTTGTTTGCGTTCTTGTCTGACTGAGTCATTTTATTTTGTTTTTGAGTGACAGAGTTATGGTTCGTCGCGTTACGATTTCCTTGCTGTGTTAAAGATGTTGCCTCAATTGCGTTGTCTGTGTCGCTATGCGTCTTAACTGAGTCAGTTTTTTCCAAGTTTGTGTTACACGTCAGCTTCCCAGGATGTTCTTTGAAAAGTTTTAAGGCTTCCCGTGCTACTTCTGCCAGCAGTTTCTTGTCTTCATTATTGTTAGCGGTAAAGTTACAGACAGAGTTTAGAATACAGTCAATTTTGTCGTTAGTAGAGCTTACTTTGGTACGGTATTTCGTTTCATTCCTTTCTAGTTCGATTATTTTAGTGTTTAGTAGGGCGGTTAAGGTTGTAAGATCTTTTATGTTTTCATTCATCTGTTCATACAGTTTTAAGAAGGGCGCAATGGAGATTCCCATAGATGCTATAATAATAGCTTGTAGGTCTTTAGCAACAGGTGCAGTTCGGGGGATCTCATGTGTATTGGACGTACGTATTTGTTTTGAGGAGTTTGATCGTCTGCAAGATCTGATTTTCGGATAGGGACGCTCCGTGATTGAGGAATCCGACGAAGAAGTTTCTGAAGTCGGACTATTTTGTAGGTGTTGGTGTCTAATAGTTTTAGAGCGATCGACGTGTTCAACTGAGGAGAATTCGGAACTCGTTTGGTCATTGGGAAGATTTAAAGAGGAGATCACTTTTGTTTTTTTTACCTGGGAACAGCGTATCGGTGATAAACTGTCTGTGTTAGACCGCCTACGTTTGGTTCTAGTAAGTGGTGTATGTGTGACACTTTGGGGGCCACATGGTGTGGCTTCGTGCATTACTTGTTCTGACCGTTCATTTGTGAGCGTCAAGTGGCCTTGGTTCGTTATTTCAACATGTCGGTTTTGTTGGAGTTTGGTCATTAGTGCTAGATCTGTAATGAGCTTGTTGGCAATGTCTAATGAAGGTCTACGATTCCCGGGACCTTGTGTTTTAGCTGCCTCAGTACAAGCTTCCAAATTTGGTAAAATAGAGAGCATTGGTGACTTTCTGCTCAAGTCATCATCTCTTTGAGGAATTTCGACACAGGAGATGTTTAATGCATTTGTTGTTGATATGACCAGTGTTTCATTGTGAGAAGAACCATCATGATTGAAGGCATCTGCGGCATCAGTGGGCGTACAACACGGAGAAAGTAGGTTTTCTCCATCCCTATCGACCATGGTATCAGGGTTGATGTATGTTACGTATGATTTACTGTTGCATTCATCTGGTTCCATAAGGTTCGTTACGCCATTTTCCCCAGTATTAAGTTCCATAGAACCCATTGTATTCAGACAACTTTCATCGATACCACTATGTTTTCTACTGTGATCAACGACCGACATTGACACCTGTGCCTCTTCCATGAAGTCAGACTTTTGATTTGCCGTTGGGCCGAGACTAACATGACCGGCATTAACCACAAGGCTATCTGAACGCACAGACATTGAGGTAGGGTCAGTGCTATTAGTTAGATTGTGTGGTGGGCACTGCACAACGGTCTTGTGTGTTGGGGCGTCGTAATCACGTTCGACGTTTATTTCAGCATTGTTGATTGCAACCTCGACCGTTGGGCGTGTTCGTGTAGCGTCGCCTATCTCAACACAAGCTTGTGTGCTTAGAGTACTTACGGTTGTTAGATTCAGCGCCCCACTGCATGTTGCAGCTGTCTTCTCGGAGTCTAGGAGTCCGTCCATTGCGGTCCTTTTCCTGGTTTGTGCGCGTGTCTTGGCGGAGTGCATCAGAGTTGGTGTTATTTAAGGCAGATTAGTTCAAGGACTCGGCAAACGTCAAGATCACAACGGCGTAATGATTTAGCTCGGGTCGTCCGACAGGGACTCCTACCGCAGACCACGCAGAACAGCAAAACAGCACAGTACTCGCCCTTTCGCCGAGGGCTTACGCCGCAAGGGCGTGGAGGCGGCTCTTTTAAAGTCAGCTGATCCTCCCGATCCTCCTGCTTCCACTGACTTAAAGGCACACGCACCTCCAAATAGATTTTCCACAGTTCCACAGTTAGTCTCACCGCAGCAAAACAGCACAGTACTCGCCCTTTCGCCGAGGGCTTTCCATTTTAGATTTCAAACTATGGCTGAGTATGTCACAGCTGCTCCTGGAAGCTGTGGTGGGTTTGGTTGTTTTCAACATGCTATGAAATGCTAGCTGTGAAAGCGTCTGCCAGTGGGGCGCTGAAATTATTCCTGTGCATGTACTATTTGTCTTCCCTGTCGCAACAGCATTAACTGCTTGTGCTCCTTTGAACTGCACCCAAGATTTCTGCAGTCTTTAATGATGGAAAGAGTGGGAACCTATGCTTGACCCCGTGTACATACTCTGATATACTGCACTGGCCCAGGTAGATGACGTACTGCTGGGAGCAGGGTGTAGAAGACATGAAGTGGAGACCGGCGCACGGACAGCATAAGAACATTTTCTTGCTCATCATGGTCCCTGCATGCCAGCCCTGCGTACATCCACCAGCAGCCGCGTAGAGCAAACGGTCTTCTGGCAATACACACTACCTACGAGGGGATGATGTAGGCTACAAACTGGAAACTAAGATTGAGTAAGCAGATGTATACTTTCCTCTCTTGTGTGCCTCAAGCTGTCCTTGTCCTCCCGGGCCAAATCCGGGTTGGACATTAGGAGAGAGAAATTTGACAGTGCCATGCCACACCAGGAGCGACTGCTTCACACACTCAAGGCGTAAACGCCAGCTACAGAAATACGGATTAAAATCCGTGCCATGTATCACATAGTAAACGGAGGCGAAGAAAGGTACCTCTTGGTCGCTGGAGCAGCAGAGGAAGAGGAAGGAAAGGTTCTTTTGGAGGACTTTGCATTGCTGTCTTGATGTACATTGGTGGTTGAGGTCATGTGGTGGTATTGGACTACTGGTTTCCCCATGCATTCTGGGTATAGTAGTTTACTACAGTTGATACTTTTCCTAAGAAAGTTATTGAAAAAGTTGTTGCTTTAGCTTCTCAATTATAATTATATACATGTACAATGTAAAGTGAATAAAGGAATAGAAGTATAATACTTGCATCCTGTCTTGAATGAATGTCTTCTTTTGTTTTGGTATTACCCTGTGACTGTATCCTGGTCTCAAGATTTGTTGTTTATTTTCTTAAATCTTAGTCAATTAAAGCCCAAATTATATGCCTCTTTTATGTTTTTGTATTTTTTTAATAGATGGACTCGATTTTTATTATGCCTCTAAGCAGCATGCCCAGAAGATGGTGGAATTTCTTCAGTGCACAGTTCCCTGCAGGTAGGCTTGTGTTTGCTTCACCACTCGACTGTTGTATTTTGAATCTTCATGCTTTGGTTTCAGTCTGCTGTTTTTCTCTGCACTGAAGTTCTACATATTTCACCAGATATCTTCCAAATTTAAATCAATATATTCATGCTGCTAGGTAAGAATTTATAAGAGTAGTAGCTGTCCTGGCCATGCGTTGCTGTGGCTCAGTCTGGTTAAATGGAAAAGAAAGAAAAGAGAGAGCGCACGTTTCTAATATGTTTAATTTCTCAATGCTTGTGCGTAGTTTCTAATGGCTCTGGCAGTTCTCCAAGTTGAGGCAGTACAATTTTCACGGCGGCGAAACACATTAAATTTCAGAGCCTTGCAATAAGGACACACTTCCGTCATGGTGCCGATGAGAACATGCCGGCTCAAACTATAATCATCAGCTGAGTTGTACCTGAATGCAAGGCGATTGTAATCGCGTGATTGCTGAGCACGGAATCGTGTTTGACGCTTATCTGCTGTTTCTCGTTGACGTCTTTCAGCCACTCTCAGCCTGTCGCATTAATTCTGTTGAGAACGAAGCAGATCTGAAGCTGCAGAACGCGATCGCCGTGCTAGCAACCGAGCATCCTGAAGTCTGGCTGCACGTTGCTCTGCTGCTTCCTCGGCACGTATTTGAGCCATTCTAAATAGGAAACATTGAAATGGAATCGTAAAATATTTAGTATAGCGTGTTGCTTTTACGTCCAACAGATGGCACTGTTTTTCCGATAAAGCATGGTTTTACCTGTCACAGGTGTGACATGTATGTATAGTAGGTATATAAAAACACGCGCCTATTCGAATGCAACGCTGTGTCCAAATTTCAAAGCAATCGGTGAAGAACTTTCAGAGATTTAAGATTTTGAACAAACTAACATTTACATATTTATTTATATAGATTTGTTTCCCTGCTTTGGGAAGTTGAGAGTAAACGTGTTTATTAGGTAATAAAAACGTAGTTTTCGTTCCTCATTGACATTGTATTGGGTAAGTAAAAAAAGGTTTCTTAAAGGCTTTTTTTTCTTGGAATCCAACCATTCCTTGTAGCTAGAATTTCCTGTAAATGAAATGAAGACTATTTTATATTCTCCAGCATGGGGGTCTGGCATGGATTCACATGATCATGAATATTCCCTGTCGTCAGTCTGGGAATCCTTGGTAAAAGAAAAAATCAGTTTCAGTTTAGTTTCTGAAATGGCTTTCTCCTAATAACCAATCACTGGTCTCTGGGTCATACTGCCCACAGCCAATGACTGCCCTCTACCTAAGCCCCTCCTCAGGCAGCAATCTTCAGATGTTTACCGCACGTTCAAGTGTTGGGAGTCCTCGTGCTTAGCTCTAGACCTTTTACTGCGTATTACGTTTTTTTCAAAGAGTTTACTCTTACTTTTTTTCGATCAAATCGAGCCTCAAGCTCCACCGATTCTT
Organism: Ambystoma mexicanum; assembly: GCF_040938575.1. NCBI lineage: Eukaryota > Metazoa > Chordata > Amphibia > Caudata > Ambystomatidae > Ambystoma > Ambystoma mexicanum. Next base: position 808,070,735 of record NC_090932.1, read on the forward strand.
CTTCCGATTAACGGGGACCCGTTTCAGAAATCTCTACGCACCTCAAGGGTGAATTTTCATTGAATTTCACTTCTTGGAGGATTCCGGAAGATCTTTGAGGCCTACCCCGCGTGGACATGGCCGAACACAAAGGAGACTCGACGCCCGTTGGATCCAAGCTGTTTAGGATCTGCCCAGGATGTGGACTACAGAACGCCTTCAAGGAGGATGGGCACTCCCGGTGCCTCTACTGCCTGCACTCCGACAAGTCGCACGTGGAGGATGACTGTGCGTTTGTCATGGTCATGAAGTCAAGGGCACAGGTATGCAGGGGTCGCATGCACAGGAGACCTGGGTGGACACTGTCCTGGCGCCTTTGGCGCCAGGCTCATGAACAAAAGTAAACAAGAATATCCATTTAACACCAAAAAGCTTTTATGGACATAGCACTTCAGATGCCTTAACCTTGAACATTACATCCATTAAGCAGGATGCATTAACCTTGAACATTCCATCCATTAAGCAGCCCCAAGTGTATTCTTGGGTGTGGCTGTTAATGGATTGCCTTGGCACATGCTCACTCTCTAGGAGTGGCAGGGTGTGGCTGGGAAGCCGTCCCTAATGGGTGTGCCCACGATCTCAGCTATATAAGCTGCCCTGATCCTCAAGACAGACGCTTTGCGTCATTCTGCACTTGCAAGCAGCGTAACGCTCACCGTCGCCCGAGTTCAGACTTACCTTTGCAGATCCTGCTTCCTGCCAGCATACTTACCAACTGGGGGAAGCTGTTCTTACCTGTACATCTCTTCGGCAAACCAAGTATTCGTCTTTACACTTTCCGGAACGCGGAAATCTTCATCTTGGCACCGCAGCACGACACGCTCCATCGTCGACAGCAGCGCCTGCAAGGAAAAACAGAAGACAATGTTAGACATCGAAAAAACAGTCAGTTTAAGGTTGCGCTTCGCCATACTTCTTTTCCTTAAACCATCACTTGAACATTGCGCTAGCATCCATCTTCCATCCGGCCGCGTCTCACAGCTGCATTGAGGCCTCATTTCCATCAAAGGGAAGAAAACAGAAGAGAGACATTATTGCGGGCATAAATAGGAGCAGCATATAAAGACATTAAACAAAACGAGCATCACAAGAGCTCACAAAAGATTTACCAATCATAAGGAGAAGCATAGTCGCAGCTGGACTGGACTAATCCTTATCCGGGATCAGTGAAGGAACTAGATCCCATTCGACGTGCCCCTGCCAGAAGTAGCAGGACGGAGAGCTTATCTTCCTTAATTCACAGGTGAGCTTTATGGGCCGGCGTATGCTCATAGAAACCGTACTTTAAGGTGAAGGGTTTGAGAGGTACAACAATCACAGATTAGCGCACTCGCACACTCTTATCTCCACGCAGGAGCAGTATCACCACGTACCACCGCTCACAGCTTTCCTACTGAGGGAGAGGCCTGAAGGGGGTGATTCAAGTTCAGGGAGGCTGCAACCGTGCCCCAACGCCTCCGCAGAGACCAGGTGAGTGTAACATCATTCTGCAAGGACATGTCCGCCCGTACCATGAAGGACCGGCGCAACCGGCTGACTGGCTGGAGGCAAAAAGCCTGGCGGCAGGTGAGCCCAATAAGAAGTCTGAGCGGTCTTCTAAGACCTTTTGAGGGCGCTCCGGTGATGGGGGGGCCCAACATAAGGCAAAGCACTGCGAGATCGCGGGCATCGTGAGTGCCGTTGTTACAGGCTCCGCGGCTGCTAGGTCGGGCGCAGCATCGCCGACACCATCAACCATGAGCCAACGCTCCGGCTCGACTAAGAGGAAGTCGGAAAACCCGGGTAAGTCGACCCCGATGGAGAAAGTCAAGGGGGAGGGAGGCAGTGACCCTCCCCCCCCCACCCCCCACGGTGAAGACCTCAGACGCACCAAAGGTTGTGAAGGCCCAGATTTACCTGGCTAAGACTTCGATTGCGGAAGTGGCAGCGTCCCTGGCGAAACCCGCAGATGCGCGCCCCCCAGTGAAGACGACATCAAAGCTAAGAGTTTCCTTGCCCTTGCGGAGGGAATCGTCTTTCCTGCCCATCGAAAAGACCCCCGTGAAACCCCTGGCAGAGAAGAAAGGGGGGGGGGCGCAATAGTCCTACCAGACTCAGATATCTCCTCCGAGGATGAGCTGGCGGGCCTCAAGTCGGTGTACGACAAGAGATTTGTCGAAGTCGGGTCCCTATGGGAAAGACCCCGACGAGACAGACGTGGAACGTGACAGGGAGCCGACGAGGAACCAGGGGACACCACGCCGCTACCGACGCTCCCGTCGCAACTGCTGCAACCACTGACGGACAGGTCGGTGGACATCTTTCTAGCCCTGCACAACCTGTGTTCATAAATAACAAGGATGCCTTTGCCTCCGGCAGACGATCCAGCGGCGCCTGGACCGTCGGGGAAGCCCTTCGCCCAAGCGGAGGCGAGTCATCCGCCCCCACCCTTCCATCCTTCACCCACATCCTCTCCTCTGAGGGACGAGACGGTGACGACCGGGACGGACGATGGCGCAGATCTCCCGTCGCCCCCACCCCAGGCTTCTCCTCCCGACGAAATTGGCTCGTTTTACGCCATGATCGCTAGGGCCTCCGAGCTTTTTCAGCTATTCCCTGAGGAGCAGAAGGAGGAATTCCTTTATCAGCGACGAAATACCAAGAGGAAGACCGTGCTCTCTGCCCTGCCATTGGACGACATCCGGGACGAGGGGCTGGCCCTCCTGAAGAACCCATCCTTGGCCCTGGCGAAGAGAGGCCGGTACGAGAAGAAGTGCGCAGAGCACTCAGCCGTCTCCGGACTCAGTGGTCTCCGCGGCTGGCGAGAATAAATCCGCTGGGACCTTGGGACGTCGGGTCATTTCGTCGGCAGCAATGACCACTAAGGTGGCCAATGCTCTTGCTATCGTGGCTCACGATATCGAGCTGTGGTTTAAAATTGCCCCCCTCCTGGACTTCCTCCTAGACGACAAGAGGGCAGAGGCCCTTGAAATCTTACAGGAAGGCGAGGTGGCTTCGGACCACGCCATTACGGTGGCCATGGACATCGCCGACACTGGCTTCTGCCAGATGGGCAACGGCGTTTGCCTTCGCCAGCGTGGCTCGGTCAGGGCCACTGACTTCCGTCACGACGTTCAGACGAGGGTACTGGACATGCCCTTCGACGGAAACAACTTGTTCGGCAAGGCAGTAGACGAGTCACTGCAGGCCATCAAGGCAGACACTGAGATGGCCCGTGCCTTGGGCACGCTCCGACGGCCGTCCTTTCGGCCCTACAGAGGCAAGTCACAAGGATTATCCAAAGGATTCGGTTGGCTGCCCGCTCTTCTTCTCAGGAAGCCTACAGAGGCTGCAACAAGGCTGGCAGACTCGCTGCCGCCAAGGGTCCCAAGGCGGTAAGGCCTCGGCGAAGCAGGACTGAACCGGCCGTGATGTCGGGCCCCACCCGAGCACCCTGGTGGGAGGCAGTCTGGCAAACTTCGTCGGCGCGTGGAAATCCATCTCCACCGACCGTTGGGTGCTGGATGCCTTGGCCCACGGGCACACTCTGGAGTTCCAAAGGAAGTGTCCCTGCTTTCACCCGTGGCCAGGAAAGAAAACCACATTCCTCAACTACTTCTAGAGGTACGAGCAATTCTAAAGAAGGGCATGATAGAGCTCCTCCCGAAGAGGCTCTGGGGTATACTCACGGTACTTCCTCGTTCGAAAGAAGACAGGCGGCTGGCGGCCCATCCTAGATCTCCGCCGCCTCAACAAATGCATAAAATCCCAGAAATTCTGGATTGTCACCCTTCAGCACATGCTGGGACAACTGGAAGAAGGGGACTTCCTTGTAAAGACTGGAGGGGGGTCTGTACTTCCGCTCTCTATATGGTAGAGGAGAGGCACAGAGGACCCCAGCCAAGATTCTTTATTGTGGTAGCAATGGACGAGCAATCGAGGCCTAGCTTCTCAGGAGGTGATGCAGGCTGGCTATTAAGTACAGTGTAGTCCCCAAGCCCCCACAAAGGAATGTCCACACACTGTTTTCGTTAAAGCACAGTGTTTATATAATTAAGTTCAAGGTTATATACAATCACAATAACTCACTTTGTGCTTAGTCTACAATGGCAAATATATACAGTTCTAAAGTGGTACCACAATTATTATCAGATCTCATTAAAGTGCATCAACTATATTCTGGTTAAATGTCACACTGATCACTCAATAAAGGAAACCAACAATAGATATAGGAGGAAAGCAGTTGTTTGGAACAATTGGCAGAATACTGGCCCCGTTACCTAGACACAGTTCTGTGTGGAGATTCCCCCCCCAACCCTCCAACCTGGGCAACCTGTAAATAAAGATATATCGTACAGGCCCAGTCCATGTTTTGTTCACAAGAGTCTTATTGCCTTCTGGAATAGTTCTACAACCCCAATGTACCTGGAATAGCAGTTCGTCGTCGGGTCGTCGACGGATCCTTCTTGAGCGGCTCCCTTTAAGGCAGGAGCCACGGATCATCGAGATCCCACGAGGAAAAGGGTTGGACGACGGTGAGGTGGCAGCTTCGTTCCCAGCGGTGCTCGTCGACGACAGTGTGTTGGCGTCCTGCAAGGAAGAGGCGTGCGCGGCACCTCGGTGACGATAGTTCAGGACCGCAAAGAGTTTGGAGAACTGTGGCCCAGCAAGGGCGTTGAGTCGTCGGCGTCTCTGTAGTCTTTAGGTGGCGGGAAACCCACCGGCGGATGCTCCTTGGCGTGTCGGCGGCCTCGACTTTCTCCGGCTGGACAAAGCGGTCGACGGTGCAGGCAAGAGCGTCCTTGGATAAAATGTTACTTGGGCAAAGGGAGCACGGCGGCTCCGGTCGGCGACGGCGGTCTTCGACAGTGATGGACAACAGTGTCCGGGTGCTGCTTGTGATTCCACGGCAGGCCCTGTCTCCGGTCGCCATCCTGTCGTAGGTCTGTCTACAAGGGAGCTTTGGCAAAGATCAGCTAGTGCACGATGGTCCCTCGTAGCTCGGGAAGAGGGCGCCTAACCAGGTCCTCTATGGGTCAGTCCTTGGAGACACAGCAGCTTTCAGATCGACGAAGAAGGGCAGCAGTAAGACTTCTCTTCCAGCAGGGCTTCAAGGGTAAGCTTCAGTTTCAACTTCAGTTTCTCTTCAGCTTCTGAACACGAATTCTAGCAGTGAGAGGCCCCCAGATATACTAGTTGATCTCCCATTCATTCTGCTGGGTCACACTCAGGCAAGCAATCGGTCAGAAGGGCATTCGTGCAGGCAGGCAGCCAATCGGGTGCATTGTGCATTCAGGCCATTCACTTCTCTCCAAACACTCACAACAAGTTATGTGTATTGGGACAAGTACCCAGCCATTCAACGCTCCACACTTCATTTATACCAGGTTGGGGCGGGGCTGTCTCAGTCATTGTCAAACACCAGAAACTAGACATCCACAACAAGAAGTGCATATTGGTCACACAATCCATTCACCCAGGTCCCACCCACAGGGTGTACCCACAACATACAGTCACTGGGAAGGTTCCAGCCAGTCTGGCCTGGACTTCACAACAACACCATATATGGAACTTCCACCCAATCAGGGGGAAGGGACTGAGTCGGGGCTTCCCAGGACTTTGGCAAAACAAGGTAACAGGCAATAGAAAGCAAGAGGCCACAGGGCCATCTTGTTTCCTATCAGGAATCAACAGATTCCAATGCCAGGGCCTTGGTATCCCAATATGGAGGATACTCTGAGCACCTGTCAAATTCAGCATGGAGCTGCCACCAGTCCATACCCTGCTCTGTGGGCCACACACAGGTGCCCACAAATACACTAGGGGCACAGGGTTGTACCCCCAACCACGGGTGCCATAAGGGTATCCCATGGGTCTGTACACCAAACCAAAAGTGAGAGCTGCTCTGCCAGGAGTCCCATATGAACTCCTGCGCGGAAAACACGACAGAACACACGATAAAAACAGTAAAGGACAAGGATACGGAGGCCCTGTCCCTCCGATGCATTTCCAGCATCAGTCGCCCCCCCCCCCAGACTGAGGTTAGGGTGCCTAATCCCCCACGAGATACACCCTCATCCAGACGGTCAACATACCTTCTGGAAAGGCCATCTGCGTTATTGTGACTCTTCCCTGGTCTATGCTCTATGGTGAAGTCTAGCCTTTGCAGGCTAATGGACCACCTGAGCAGTTTTGGGTTCTCACCCTTCATCTGCATAAGCCACTTTAGGCGATTCTGTGGTGGGGGGTCAGCGCGCATCTAGTGGCGGGCACAGACTTCCAGACCCCGGCGCATCAGGAGACGGTGACAACGGATACCTCCCTGGAGGGATGGGGTGCACACACCGGAAATGTCCACGCAAGAGGCCTTTGGCTCCCGGAGGAGAAGTTGTTGCACATCAACGTCCTGGAGCTCCGGCCCGTGTTTTGGGCCCTCAAGTCATTCCTTCCGTCCCTCAAGGGCAAGGTGGTGCAAGTCTTCACCGACAATACCACAATGATGTTCTACATTCGGAAGCAGGGGGGCACCAGATCCCCTGGTGTCTCCAAGGAAGCGCAGGACCTATGGCACTGGGCTGTCGCTCAAAGGATGTTCCTGGTACCCTTTCATCTGGCAGGAGTGAAGAACACAGTCGGCGACTCACTCAGCCGGGAGCTGCGCTCTTGCCACGAGTGGGAACTTTGGCAGGATCAGGTGGACCTACTGTTTCGACGATGGGGCAATCCCCAGATCGATCTGTTTGTGACGGCGACGAACATCAACTGGCAGAGGTTCGCCAGCAGGTTTCCGCAGCCGGGGAGCATTGGGAAGGCATTTTCATTCCCTTGGGACGGCCTGTTTTTCTATGCGTTCCCACCGTTGCCGTTGCTCCTACGACTCATCAGTCAACTCACACGGTCCCGGTGCAGGATGATCATCGTTGCACCGGCGTGGGCGAGGCAGATATGGTACCCGGACCTTCTGGACTTGTAAGCGTCCCCTCCAGTCAAGCTTCCGGCGGACGCAGATCTTCTCGCCAGGGAAGGAGGCGCGATCCTGCACCACGGCCCGTCGTTTCTTAACCTGCAGGCCTGGCTCCTGCAGCACTAGACTTTGGTGGATACGAGATCCCGGCAGACTGCAAGGAGGTGCTTGTAAAGGCCAGGGCTTCTTCGACTCTTAAGTGCTACGGAAATAAATGGAAGAGGTTCACCGTCTGGTCTGCGCACAGAGGATAAACCCTCTACGGATTACGGCCCCTCAAATGCTGCCGTTCTTGCTCTCGCTGGCCAAGGCGGGGCTGGCGCACGCCTCTATCAAGATCCATCATGCGTCTATCTCCCGCTACACCAGAACACTGGGGCCATCGTTGCTGTGGTCGCATCGCCTGGTTAAGGAGTTCATGAAAGGACTTTTCCGCTCGTTCCCGCTGGTGAAGGCTCCGGCCCTGGTGTGGGAGCTCAATGTGGTGCTGACTAGGCTCATGGGTCCCCCGTTCGAGCCTCTGCATTTGGCACCTCTGAAATTCCTGTTGTGGAAGACAGCGTTCCTGGTGGCCATCACCTCCGCACGACGAGTGGGAGATATCCAGGCCCTCTCCTGTAAGCCTCTGTACTTGACTTCCCACGCAACGAGGGTCGTGCTGAGGACGCACCCCTCCTTCATGCCCAAGGTGCCGTCGGACTTCCAACTTAACGAGCCCTTGGTGTTTCCTGTTTTCTTCCCGTCGCCTTCGTCGCTGGCTAAGAGGACTTTGCACTCGCTGGATATGGCTAGAACGCTGAAGTTCTATGTGGCCAGCACAAAGAGCTTTTGGAAGACGGGACAACAAGACGTCACTGCTGTTTGTGAACTTTGGCCCTGTGAACCAGGGGAAGGCCCTCTCCAAGGCCTCCATTTCCAGGTGGCTCTCGGGCTCCATCACACACTGTCACCGGTTGGCAAACCGACCGTTGCCTGGCCGTCCGAGAGCCCATTCGACCAGAGGGATCGCTGTAACTACTGCGTTCCTGTCTGGTGTGCCCCTGCTGGACATCTGCAGGGCTGCTACGTGGATGTTGACTCACACCTTCACGAGATTCTACTGCATCGACCGGGATTCCAGGGAGGAGTCCAGAGTCGGCCAAGCATTGCTGCGCAATTTGTTCGCTTGAAGGTGAGCCTGGTGAGGAGATAAGAGATGCTTAATTTTGTGCCTTGTCACCTCCTGTGGTTGTGCATGTGTGTACTGCTATGTATTCTTGCATTCATGAGCATGTGGATCCATGCCAGACCCCATGCTGGAGAACGAACAATTAACTTACCTGTAACTGTTGTTTTCCAGCATGGGTCTGGCATGGATTCACATGCGAACCCTCCCGCCTACCCCTCTGCGGCTCTTCTCTTGGTCCTACTGCACTTTACATGCTACCAAATCTGAAGATGGCTGCCTGAGGAGGGGCTTAGGTAGAGGGCACTTATTGGCTGGGGACCCACAGACCAGTGATTGTTTATTGAAGACAGACAGTTCAGAAACAAAACTGAAACTGATTTTTTCCAGCCTGACGACGTGGAATATTCATGAGCATGTGAACCCATGCCAGACCCATGCTGGAGAACAAGTTGCAGGTAAGTAACTTGTTCCTTTTTGTTACACATCATGCAGGCAGCTCTATAATAGAGGCAGTCTTTGTGGAAGGTGCGGCTCATGCTACTAGGTTAAAAACATCTCCTGAGCAGAGCAGGTGAAATAAAGGGTCATAAAGTGTCTGTTACTTCCTATTTTTCTTTTTTGGGATTCCCGCCTAATTTTAGGGTTGCAGTAGACACAACCCCCACTCACCTAGAGCACTATATACACAGTCCTTTGCTTTGTGTTTTTTGTGACTGAAAACGTTTTTTGGGTTATTTCATGGTTCGACACCTCACGGTTTGATAGGTTTGGTTCGATGATCCCCCAACCCCCCCCCCCCTCCCTTCATCCCCCTCCCCATCCTCCGCTCCCCCTCTATAGCTCTGTGCAGTTAGAAATAGCAGCAGCCACCTATTCCGGCTCACAATCATAATCCCCCTCTTATACTTCTGAAATGTCACCAACCAACATCTATTCCAGTGAATCACTCGAGAGACTTTGCAATCTTGATCCACTTATATGCTATCTTCTCACCTTACCATATGTCATATTATTACAACTCTTCAAACTGGTTGGCTCATCAAAGAAATTCAAAAATATTCCTGTTAAATGAAAAACTGCAATCAGCAATTTCAGTTTGCAACAGATAAGTAAGTTTACTTTCACTGCAATGCATGGACACATCCCGATAGAGTATCCCCATCAGAAAAAGTGAACCCTTCAGTGAATAATACAGTACTTTTTTGTGCTTTTTTAATTAGACTAACAAATTAGGAACAGTGTATTACACCAGAAAGATTTTTTTTTCATGGTGTTGTGCTCCTTGCAGATCAAGAGAGACCCGTTTCTCGCATACAGATAGATCTTTGCTTCATTTTGTCATGTCTACCATCCCTTGATTACACATCCTCACTCCATTTAGTAGTCCCTTGATATAGTTTTTTCTATGCTCTGTATCACAGCATTGCCTGCTGGGGCATGTAGCCTTCCAATCTTATTGCTGTATGGGTTTTGCTGCTCCATAGTTACAATCCTTGCATCTAAATAAAGAAAGGCACTTTAAATGACATTCTGCTTCCACATCCCCCTTCCTGAAAGAACTCCACTAACTCCTGGTGAAGACTTGCATCTCTTTCAAGCTGCTTTGCCTAACATACAAATACCTTCACAGTTCCACTACCGACTACCTTGAAATCCAGATCCAATCCTACAACCTACTGAATGATCTTTGTTCAACTTATTTCCTCCTGGAAGTTCACACGTCTAAGTACAGCATCGGATATGAGACCAGATTATTTATAGCTGACCCCATTCTTTTCTAATAATTTGCCAAGCCAACTCATGTCTCCAATTGGGAGAATTACTCAAAACCTGTATTTTCTCATAGTGCAGAACTCCGTTTTAGTATGTCCAGTCTCCCTTTTATACCGCTTCTCTACCATCGTGATATCTCCCAAGTGCCTTGCAACAATTTTGTGGTGTGTGCTATATAACCATTAAAGAAATGAAAATAAATAATTTGACTTGACGTTCTATATAATGATAGTTAATTGCTAGGAGTGCTACAGTTTAGAACCAGAAGTAGCTTGCTGATTTAAGTATGGCAGAATTCTATTTTTATTTTCTTCCTGTAAAATGAATGTAAAATTGACCATATCTGTGTGCAATTATTTTGTTTTGCCAGGTACAAGACCTCCCAGCGTTTAATTTCTCATGACATTCATAGCAATACCTTCAATTACAAAAGCACGTTCTCTCTGGAAATTGTTCCAGTATGCAAGGTAATCAATATAAAATAATGACAGTGTGCATTCCTATTAAGCAGCATGACTAGACAGTATGTGCTTGCTTCTTTTTGCCTTTTTTTGCCATCACTTTGAAAACTCTTTAAAATAAACCAGAAAGAGAAATGCTTTTTACGCATTTGATACCCACTTAAGCTCTACCCATTTATTCACGAAATAATCTAAGGGCTTGTGTTCATTGATGCTGTTTAGAGCAGGGGTCTGCAATCTGTGTCTCTCCAGATGGTTTGTACTGCAACTACCATCAGACCGAGCCAGCATAGTCAATGGTGCAGGATCATGGGAGTCCTAGCGCTGCAGATTGCAGACCCCTGGTTTACAGGGTGAAGTCCTAAATGTTTATTGTATGGTGTATGGAAAATCATGAGGAAGCCATTTCATTTGATATTGTTTTTTAAGCTGCTGAATGTATATTCAGCCTTATGACCCGGGGCAGTGACCTAGCACTCCCCCATTTGGCCAATTTCCAGGCCAAATGAGCAGGTATGGCTCAAATTCAATAAAAGGCCTAGAAATTGGCCAATTGGAAGAGGAGACGTGCGACTCCCCCAGTCACGAGATCCATGCTGAGGGTTGGGCTATCAGCACAACGTTCCCATTGTGTGAGGGAGCGCCTTTGTGGAGGGCCCTGCCAGCGATGGGGATGTTAGTGCAGCGCTCCCTGTTATGTTATGTTTGCTACATTTGTAGCACGCACGTACACCCATAGGCATCTTGGCGTGATGACAACACACAGGATATCAACCTACCTGAGCTTAGAATACCATAGTTTGAAGGGGACGACGAACTGCAAATGATTTTTGATACTTCTCAAACTGGCCTGGAGACCATTCCTGAGCTTACTAGCGGCCACTGAGAACGCCCGCACTCAAACCCTACAGAGGCAAAATTTGGGAAACACAACCAGATACCCATTGCTGGAGCGGAGAGCACTGCCTGGAATATAGGGTCATCACGGGAGAGCCAGGATGAGAGCATAGCCTCCCGCCAACGCCATTAAGTGTGCCTGGACTGCACCCAACAGATAAGGTTGGGGCATGGTGAGACCCTACACTACCCCCGCCCCTTACCTCATTAAGCTGAAGGGTGGAGCAGACGGCTCCGCCCCCTTGTTAGGACCGATTTACTGAAGTCCAACTAAGGGCTTCAACTGAGACAGTACAAGACTCAACTCTTAGTATAAGGCTGTACCACCTGAGTAAATGGTAGCGTGGACAGAGCAGCCAGGCTTATCTTAGGAGGGAGAGGGGGCTGTAGGAAAGTACAAAAAACTTGTAGTGTATACCAAGGGTTCAACAGAAACACTTGCGACCAGAAGTAGTATAAAAAAAAATAAAGGTTTATTATAAATACAGTTAGGCCAAGTTAAGTCTTGGAGTATGTACTTTGTCATAGAGTCATGAACACATTATAAAAACACAACACAATGCTTTAAAGTGATATGTGATATGTCATTCATAACGCGCCTATACACAAGTGTTTCAAGGCGTGACAAGACATGGGAGGGAAGACAGAGAGCAGACAAACTATCTTACTAGGCCTTGTGCCATTCAGATCATGCAAGTGCGATAGCTCAAAATACAGGGGAAGGGAGAGGAGACGTGCAGGGGAGATGGAGGGAGTGGGGCGAGTGCAGTCAGGGCAGCTTTGCTCTGAGTAAGTGCAGCTAGGGCAGCGCAGCTCTGGGTAAGTGCAAGGAGGCACAGACCAAAGCATATACTTGTTCAGAAAATGAATAGTATTTCTAGTCAAGTCAGACCTTATCAAACACATTTAGTATAGGACACACCTATTCATGGGGAGTAAAACCATAAGTTACTTTCTGATTACTTTCAGTAATACAAGGGTAGTAGACACTAGCAGTTGTACTGTGACACTCAGTTAAGGAATCACTTAGTAAACCAACCTGCAAGTATACTTTTCTGAATAGTGGAACACTTATTCAAGGAACAGTAGAAACCTATAATCGTATTCAGGATAACCGTTATACTAGGTGAGCAAGACTTTTTGGTGCAATATACAATTACAGTTGCTTTTCAGCTCAGTGGAATCAAGACCTCTTTACTTACTTTAGGATTTCACCAGGCAGACCAAGGTCGGCTGCACCTACAGAACACCTTTTAAGAATGGCACACAGCTATTCTAGGCAGGTACAACCGAATGTTGTAATCAACTATCACAGTTGCTTTTCAGGTCAGTGGGACACAGACTAAGGTAAGCAATAACTTTCTATCTTATTTTAGGATGGTCCAAGGCAAACAAAGTTAAGTAAACCCCAAATACTTTCTAAAGGAGCCATCAGCAACTTAAAGGTGGGTATAAACCTAAGACTGTTTTAGCATCTTTAAAAAACAAACAAGGGCAAGCAAAACCCAGTGTAGACTTTTGACAGGCTGTACAGCAGATCAGGGGAAGCAAGACCACTAGTATTCTGGAATAAATAGTTCAGCAAGGCCAACCGTATTACCATTGGGAAGATGCACAACCACTTTGCAGGTGAGTAAAATAACCTTACGTATACTTTTCAGAATGGCACAACACACATTCAAGGTAAGTAAGTGTTAGGGGGAATTCTCATAAATGTGCTAATTCCCTTCACCTTAGAGACCCAGAGCAACTTTTCTGGTTTTTGAGGACTTGATTTCTTTTTTACCTGGAAAGAGTGTGAGCCTTTTTTCCCCACTCTTTCATGTATTTTGATGTGTGTTTTACTCTCGTGTTCTTTGATTATGGAGTTTTAAGATAACTCCACAGGCATCATCTTTTCTTGTGTGTTACACAGCACACTCAGTGCAGTGACACAGGGATGTCTTTTTAGACTTCCCAAAGGTTTAAAAACCTTCTCTGGGATAAACTACCGTTTCCCAGACAATGTAAGGTTAAATTGACTTTAATAGTCTTTCCACATTCCTAGACCCAGCACACACCATCTTACAATGGAGTGCTGGAGGGGTTACATAGTATCCCCTGTGTCTAAATACTCATGTAGCACTCAAATGCTACCCTTTCCTATTGAAAAGGCTGGTGGCAGTGGTTTTACACCAAACTACCATGATTTTTCCCCACTGTGAACACCGGTAGCTAAAAATCACGGGAGCCATGTTTTTCAAGATGGTGCCTTAAGCCCCTTTGTTTAAATGGGTCCCGGTCTTCTTTTTTCGCCGTTTCTTTTTCGAAAGGTCCTTCTAGAGTTTGTCTCTGCGCGCAAAACCAGGTTTGGTCCCTTTGTCCGTGTGCTTTTGGCGGGCTTCAGGACTGAAGACCACCTCTGGTGTCTGAGTGTCTGGGGTGGGCTGGAAGTCGGAGAGGTGCCCGAAACTCCCTGTGCCTAGTCTCCTAGGAGACCCAAATGCACTCTGGTGTGATTGGCTGACTGTCCGGCAAGGACAGCCACCCTGCTGGGTGAGTGACAGCTAGGCTGGAATGAAAGGGAGAGAACTGTTTAAAAGGCGAGTCTCTTGGACTGGAAAGCAGAGTCGACCACTGGAACGAAAGAAACGAAGAGCTGTAAGAGGACGGCTGCTGCAACTGCTGGACCGTTGGTTTGCCTGGTGAAGCCCTGCTGCAGGTCCGAATTGCCAAGTTCATCTCGACAGAGAAGCCCCTTCAAGGACGACTTCTTCCTTTGAGTTGGTGGGACAAATCAACTCGTAAGTCACCTGGATACCATTCTCAAGGCTGGTTAGGATTAACCAGGGAGAGGGACACCCGCTTGTGTTCTTGAATCTACAGCTACTGGAACTGAAGTGACTCCATCTTGTTTGCTTTTTCGATGATCCCATGCAGTGCTGGAGCCCCTGACGTCTTTCCTCTTGTCCCCACGACTGAGGCTTAGGAGCAGTGAGATCTGCAGGAACTGCCAGGAACCAACGACTTCAGCTGTGCATATGTTTCTTCATACTAAGGTACTGTGCCAACCCGATTGAGAGAACGCCACTCTTGCAGTGAAAGTTTGTGAAACTTTCCCAACTTGCAGGCCTAATCAGCTTGTGACCCAACATATGATTCTTTTTTGTCTAAACTACTTCTGAGAACTTTTGCAAAGACTTTACAGTTTGATACCAGAACTGGTCTTTCCTATCCAGAACACTAGCCCATTGACTTTGGCCTGGCCTATTGATTTGCATTGAACTCTTCTGGTGAACTGAATCTATTTGCACTGTCTAACAAGTATATGTGATCTATTCTACTTTCCTTGTCCCTTTTGCCCCTTCTAAGTAACTGAACTGCCATGTGGCTCCTATTTCAGGGGAGCTCAAACTGTCTCAAAATCTTAGTTTTGTATTGAAGTGTATTGGTATATAATATTAAGTTTCCTCTTCCTAGTTAAATGTTTTCTAAATGATTGTGTAATAAATTAATAAATGTTTACCAAGAAACCTTGAGCATAAGTGTCTACTTGAACCACTGTGATTGAAAGACCTCTGTGTAACTTCTTGTACTGCTCACATTCACTCTTGAGATACGCCTGGCTGCTCAGCTCGCTACCAAAAACTGTGCGGTACAGACCTATACCAAAGGTTGGTTTGACTTGCACTTGTAGTCTTAATTGTATGTGGTGGTCCCAGAAAATACTGCATGCAATTTTTCCTAACGAGGTCTAGACGCATCAGTAGTGCGGGATGACCATTATCCACCATGCTGGCCAAGGTGGATTTGAGGTCCAGCATGGCTGTTTCCGTCCCATACTGAGCTCTGAACCCCGATTGGCGTGTGCAGAGAATCCCATGATCTTCAATATGTTTCTGCAACTGGCGATATGCTAGTTTATCCATGATCTTAAGGATAAAGGGCACATTCGTGATGGGACGATAATTGTCTGGGACCTGTGGATCAAGGTTAGGTTTTTTTTCAGCAATGGCGTGATCCAGGCTTCCTTGAGGAAAGAGAGGACCACATCTTCGTCAAAAGAAAGATTAATGAGCCTGATCATTCAGGGTGCAAGAACCTTGATGGAGTCTATAAAGACATCCACGGGGCGCGTGTCTGCTGGACAGGTGGTGGGTTTAAGTTCCTGAATAATTTGGGTAACTTGCTCAACAGTGTAATTTGAGAAATGAAAACAAGGAATATTGCCGATGTCAGTAGCGACCTGTTTGGTAACAAGGTTATTGATGGTCTTTCTGTGGGTCGCGATTTTAGCCAGGAAGCAGTCGTGGATTGTGACACCATGCTGCATCCTTGGTAACAGTATTCGTGGGGGTGGATCCTGAAAATCCCTCAGTACTTTGAAGAGCTCACAAACATTGGATTGAGCATTATTGATCGATTTTTCTAGTAGGATGACTTGGAAGATATAATCTCCGTATTATATTTAACAGCCAATTTGTACTGCAGTAACGAGTCAGGGTTAGGAATTTTCCACCAGGCACTTTCGGATGCCCTTTTTGCTTGTCTAGCAGAGATGATATCGTTCTGAAAACCAGGTGTTATGGTGCACCTCAGGCTTGATCATTTTTAGTTTCAATGGGACCAGGTCAGAGATGGCCTGTTTTTAGGGAGGTGGTAAGGTGGTCCACAAGCGAAGAGGACTGGGAGAAACAAGATAAGGGTTTGAGGTTTGAAAATGGGTGTGTCGACATACTGTCGGGTGCAACATTTCTAAAGTTGCGAACAAATTTACTAATCCAGGGGAGGACTAACTTCTTAGCTATAGGTTTTGGGAGGTTCAGTGAAGCTTGAATCAAAGAGTGGTCAGACCATACACCGGGTAATACCTGTAGATGCGAGATCGAGAGATTTTGGGATACCAACCAGTCCTAAGTGGGTTGCAGTTTCCACCCGCTGTTAAAAGTCCTAATGAGGAGAGGGAATCGGAGAGGGCATGGCCTGGTTTATCCAGGATGTTATTAGCCCAGTAATTGAAATCATCAAGAATGATTAATGGGTTCCTAGACTTGTATATCAATGTCCACAGTGCCCTAGCTATTGAAGTCACCTGAGGGTGTAGGAATTGTCTGTGTGTCATCCCAAAAGGGTATCTACTTTCTTAACTGTAACTGAAGGAGTGTATTTTTGAAGTGTATTTAATTGTTGAATCTTGCCCTTTCTAACGAAAGCTTACTTCAAAACTGACTGTTAAATTAATAAATAATATTAATAAGAACCTTGAGTATAAGTGTTATTTGAATATTTGCCACTGTGAATACCTATGTTGCATCACTACAGCTCACATTGACCCCTCTTGAGATAATACAATACAAAAAATGAACCCATAAATGGAGGATGACGCCATGTGCATTTGTTTTTTTTATAAATAATAACAAATGATTCAATATTATTTCTTGAACAGTTTTGTTAATATTATGATGCATCTAAAATAACACCTAATGGTGTAAAAATTGTTTAAAACATAAGCACAGTTTACACTTGTTTAAGATCCACAAAAAAAACATTCAACCCTACATACCATTCATTTCATTTTATCAAAACAATATTCATGCAAATACTATATAACCGCAAAATTCGGTCACACTCCATTAGTCTAATATATTATTGTTCAGTATTAGATCCTCTTGTTACAATCTTCACATGAAGACTAACAAGAGGATCTAATACTGAACAATAATATATTAGACTAATGGAGTGTGACCGAATTGTGCGGTTATATAGTATTTGTATGAATGTTGGTTTGATAAAATGAAATGAATGGTATGAAGGGTTGAATGTTTTTTTGTGGATCTTAAACAAGTGTAAACTGTACTTATGTTTTAAACAATTTTTACACCATTGGGTGTTATTTTAGATGCATCATAATATTAAAAAACTCTGTTCAAGAAATAATATTGAATCATTTGTTATTATTTATAAAAAAACAAATGCACATGGTGTCATCCTCCATCTATGGGTTCATTTTTTGCATTGTATTGTACATTTAGCCCACAGGACCCTATATTTTTGGGCTATCCCCTTTTATTTTTAAAAAAAAAACCTTCTTGAGATAAGCCTGACTGCTCAGTCACTCTACCAACTTGTGTAGTACAGGCCTATACCAAAGGTTGGCTTCCCTATTGCAGAGAGGACAAGGTTGGGGTAGTCTCCCACAGGGTTACTACATACAATCTTGCCTAACTACTATACATTTGTCTGCCCAGAATTGGTTATTACAAGGAAGCTAAATATCTGCTCCAATTAATATGCAGAGTAGAAGTAGTATTGCGCGCAAAACACATTTCTAAATAGTCCTTGATGCTGGATTTTTCCTGTGTCCAATTGAAAATGTAATAATTAACCAATTTACTATCTATTTTGCAATTTTACAAGCCAAAAAACATTTTTGTGGTTTATTCTATTTATTTCTAATTTACAGGTACAATCCTTCAGCCTTTGGACACTTAACCAAAAGAATGTTTTGTGTTTGTAAGTGTTGAATTTTGGTATTCTGGTTAATGTTGTGACTGTTTTATAATTGATTTTTATCTTGTTTTCACAGGACAATCTAGTTTGTCTTTCTCCAAGATTAGCCCAGAGCCTGGGGAATATGGGCCAGATTTGTGTGTGTGCTCGAGTGACTAGCACCATTCATCTCATTGACCCCAACACACTGCAAGGTACAGACCAATTGATTCTATGAGTTCTTGTTTGGTGAAGATGTGCAAGTAATGATGTTTCCACCTAGTCATAATTGCTAAATACAAGTTAGTCAAGGCTGTCTTTGTTTATTTAACAGTTCTTCAGCATGGGATATTCTCTTGATCACAAACTTGCGTGTATGTATGTCTAGTCGCAAGATCCTGTAATGATGAAATAAAATGCTGCCTTTTGTGACTCTTTACTCAAAAAAGCCAGTAATAGGGCCTTATGGTGTGAAGAGGATTTCTGCAATCACATGAACCTTTCAGGTTTACCTCTGAGAATGTCAACCAAGTCTCCTGATTTGGCAAATTCTGGGGCTTACAGGTGCCTTCTTGTCTTAGTTACATTTTTCTGTTTGGCACTTGTTCTGATTACCCTTAACACTTCTATTTTTGTCCATCTTCTCAAATATATTTAGATTTTTCTAACTGTGGCATACCATACATTTCCTGTCCCAAGATCCTGAACTTGTATTATTGTTCATTTAATTTTTGAAGTACATTGCACAGCATTGACTTATTTATATCAAGGCACCGGCTGGCATTGTGTATTTCGTATGTGAAATATCTCATTGCTGCCTCTTACGTGGGAGATGGGGGCATTTTCTTGGCTGGGTACTGGATTTTGAATAGTCTTCCCCCTCTGAGAGACAGTATTGTGGTCTCTGTTAGTTAGGCCACTAAAGAACCTGACTGTAGCTTTTTGGCATTTCTCAGTGTTAGCGAGAATAAAGATTTTCCATAAAAACGTACTAGAAAGTCTTAATTCTATTAAAGACACGGAGGCGAGCATTATGCTTCTCTTCCTTTATTATTACATGTAAAGAAAGCTCAGCAGCAAGATATTTTTGTGCACCTTATATATTAAACATACTCATAATGAAGGTGCATCAAAACATAAAACACCATAAAAATGTATCCCAAGTCTATAACAGTTCCATAACGGCAAAAAACTCCATTTCCCATGATGCTCCCAAAAGGTCATCTAGTGTTCATAGCCATGTGACACCAGTCCTCCAATAGGTGAGTAGGTATCCCCATAAACAGTACTGAACAAGTAACTTCCTCTTTCGAGGCTGCGAACTTGGCTATCCGTGAATAAGTAGAAACACAACTGCGGTCAACTAGAAGAAGAGGCGTCGAGCTATGGATTAGACGGACTTGTCTGTAGACGCTGTCAAGAAAAAGATACAGAACCAAAATTCATGCGTATGGTAACCCTAGTTCACTTGCGGGTGGGAAGAAAAGAGCATTGTAGTAGTGTAAAACTGTGCATGGATTTTCAATTAACAGTTTATTGCAATGCTTAAAATCACTCTAAAGCGATATGAGCCACTCTTTTTCCTTCGATGGGTGGGATAATGCTCACCCCTGTGTCTTTAATAGAATTGAGACTTTCTAGTAAGTTATTATGGAAAATCTTTTTTCTATGTCAAGACCGGAGGCGCACATTATACTTGTTCAAAGCTTATTTACCACAATCGAAGCAGGCTGTTCTACTGGTTTCAGGTAGAACTATTTGAATATCGACTCGCCTGCCCAATCCGCCATCCTCATGATGTCCTCTAAACGAACACCAACCTGGAAGGCTTTGAAGGCCATGGGTGCCGAATTGAAGAGCATCTATCCCTGCCTGTGCTAGGGTCCAGCGCACCCAGCGTGCTAAAGTAGGGGCTGAAACTGCTTTATGGGGTCTGCGAATAGCTATGAGAAGCTGACCATTAGGCGAGGTCATGAGGGGAGCTGTCACTACTTCGTAGGTTTTCAAACATTGTACTAAGCAAAGCTTGGGTTGTTCCCTGAAAGCTGGGTAAGAAATCACTTTCGAGTCGCACTTGGTTCTTCTTCGTATGTGAAAAACAATACCGTCAGGAGAAAAAGACCTGCCCGCTAGGTCTAGAGCTCTGACGTCCGTAACTCCTACAAGAAACTAGGCAAAGCAAGGTAGTAAGCTTGCCAGAGAGAGCCGTTCGTGATAGTTCCTCTTTAGGCGGCCACGAGAGAAAAAGATTGAGCACTCTATTAACGTCCCACAATTTGTCATAACGGGACAGAGGCAGCACTGTAAATCGGACGCCTTTAAGCAATCTGCAAACAAGATGATGCTCTCCGGCTGGGACCCCTTGTATGAGGTTGTGGCCCGCAGAAATTGCAGAGCGATAAGCGTTCACTATTAAGTACACAAGTCCTCTTTCCACCAAAGAGGCCAAGAAATTGAGATTTTCCCCTAAAGGTGCTGAAACTGGGTGACAACCCCGGTCCTGACACCAGGCCCTCCAGGCGCTCCAGGAATTGGAATACCTCTTGAGGGTTGCAGGGGCCCAGCTCTCCTCAATGAGATGGACTGCCTTGAGGGCCTCCATCTCGCCCTGAAATCCTCCAAGCCTCCAGAGTCAGGGCCCGGAGAGGAGCAGGGGGTGAACTTGCCGCCACGGATTCAATAGAAGATCCGGAGAGTGGGGTAGAAGGATTGGAGAATCCGTAGAAAGTTCCAGAAGAACTGGATACCAGGTCTGAGAAGTCCAGACTGGGGCTATGAGAACTAGCTCTGTTTGGTCCTGACAGGCCTTCGCCAGGGTCCTCGCTATCATGGAAAAGGGGGAAAACGCGTAGTGAACGCCCTCTGTCCAGGGCTGTAAGAATTCATCTGTCGCCGAGGCTGTTGGGTCGGGTCTTCAGCTGTAGAACACTGGAAGCTGAGTGTTGAGACGGGAGGCAAAGAGATACTTGGACATTGGACCCCAGATCTGTTGCAGGTGGAGAAAAATGTCCCTGTTGAGTCTGCAGTCGCTGGAATCGGCGTAATGGCGAGAATGCCAGTCTATCACATGCCTGAGACCCAGAAGATAATGCCGCTGTGACGGAAATCCGGTGATCCAGGCAGAAATGCCAAAAGTCTTTGGCTAGCTCGGCTAGTGGACGTGATTTGGTACCACCCAGATGATTGATGTATTTTACTGCGGATATGTTGTCCATCTTCAGCAAGATACAGCAGCTCACTTTGTTCCTGGCAAAGGAGCAAACTGCGAATGAGCCTTCAAGAAGCTCCAGACAGTTTATATGCATCTCCAACTCCTGTGGGGACCAAGTCCCTCCCGTGGCTACTGAGCCACATCTCGCTCCCCAACCGGAACGACTGGCGTCTGATTCGATGATGATATCCGGGGTGGAACCGAAGATGGCTCTGCCGTTCCAGGCCTCCATGTGCGTGAGCCACCAATTGAGTTCTGTTCTCGCCTGTGGGGAGAGTGTCATGCGTTGAGAGTAAGAGAGACTGCGCCTTAGGTGTTGACCCTTCAGTCTTCGCAGTTCTCAGTAATGAAGGGGACCGGGATTGGATAGACGAGGATAGAAGTCCTATCACTCTCGCTAGCTCCTGCAGCGAGATTAAGTCCCTCTGTAGAAGCCTGCAAATCTCCTGCGTGGTGGAATGTATTTTGCCAGCTGGGAGACGGAGTTGTGAATTTTGGGTGTCCACTACGAACCGCAGAAATTCTAGGTTCCTGGAAGGACAAAGAATTGACTTCTCCCAATTGATGAGAAAGCCGAGACTGTGCAGCAAATCTATGGCCAGCTTGGCTTGGTCTTGTACTAGTGTAGGTGCCTTTCCCCGTCTTACTACGTGTGAGAGAAAAAGAAAAATAACAGGCAAAACCCCTTGTCGGGGAAAGAGGCACTGAGACCCGGCTGCAAGAGTTCAAAGGATGGTTTATTTCTCCAGCTAGGAAATAACCCAAAAAAAAGCTCTCTCCTCATTACATCAATGTCAACATTTATATTAGTTAAAGTAACTCTAACAAAAAATACTAAATGGACCCGATTGGCCAGACGGTGAGGTGCTGTAGGTGTGGGTAGTATCTCTTCCTCCTAGTTGGCTGAGTAGCTGACGGACGTCAAACATCTTGTGCTCCATGCAGGTCAGGGTCCGGTCACTGTGGTCACTACCTAAGCTAGTATTGTTTCATACTAAATGACAAATTATTTAAAACATTTTATGCTACTTGTCACATTTCTACATAAGTTACACACAATGATCATTGTCAGCACAATTGGGTCATTCGTGGCTTTAATTGAAGGCCTTGACCTTTATTGTGCATGCAAAAGAATCGGACTATGTTTCGTATTTCTTTCTAGGTTTCAAATTCATTAGTGCAAGTAAAAGCATATATAATAAAAATGCTTAAGGTTAGTAGTGGGTGTGTTGGGTGGGTTTCGCAGCACAGGCGAGGGTCTGGCACTTGAAAGAAATACCTTACAGGGGGTGCAGGGTCAGGATGGCAATAAATTGTTTTAATGGGGGTGGGTGGCTTGCACTTTTATGAGAACGAATCGAGCAGAAAGTGCTTAGCTCATCTTGGTTCACATGCTGGTTTTCAGGCAAACAGTGATCTCGGAGGAAGAAAACTGTAGCATATTAATTGTTGCAACTTTCTCCAGCCTCAGCGTGAGAATGGAAGTGCAGAGCTTTTCCTTTGCAGGGGGAGTGCAAGGGTGGGGGGCCAGCCAGCTGCCTGCACGCCTTGTGTGTGTGTGTGTCTCTGTCCTTGGCTGCTGCGGTGGAAAGGGGAGCCGAGCATTGCTGTACTATCGCAGTGAGGCCTGTTTACCCAAGATGGAGTCGAAAGGGGCACAAAAGATGGATGCCCCGTGTCCTGCTCAGTAGTCCCATCTATGCAGCAGTCAACCGTGGTTAACTTTACATAAGGGCAAGGGGCAATATCACTACCGGAGGCACGCGGTCCAAGCCTTGTACTGAGGAGCGTACGACGCGACCGTGCCTGAGGACCCCTCGCTCCCATACATTCCCCCCTTTCGTTACATCTAAAGTAACGAACTACTTTATCTTGTTCTTTCCGTTTCCGTTCTCCCTTCGGTAGCGCTCAGCTTCAGCCACAGCCTCATCCCAAGCAGGTGTTCCCTTTATTGGCATCCATGCTTTACACACACTTCTTAAGCTGTTATCCCTTTGTGCATATTCTTCGGGGGTGACCATTAAGTATATCCCACTATCCCCATCTAAATCTATCCATACCTCATTGTACCACAGTAAGTTTTTTGGTTCTCTAATGGTAGTGTAATGTAGATTATCAACCACGTCCCCATACTGTCTATAGATGGCAGTCATCCTATACTGTGGTGTGGTGTATTCTCCGGTTTGTACTTGGGCATCTATCATGGTAGCCACCGTTGTCTGTCGGCCATCATCATTGCTGAATTAGGCATATTATTTTCACAGCATCTTAGTCCCAGTTGGAACACACAGAATATTAAAATAAGAAAGACTGTGATGGGAATGAGTGTCTTTGCTGCGATGTTCACCCACGATGGTATGCAGCTGAACTGGTCGTCGAACCACGTGTTATCTACTCCGCCTTCTGCTCTCATTCTTTCTCCTAAATTATGCACGCTGTTATCTCATGTGACAGTGTCCCGTCATCAGCATCGGAAGTTGGTACGAACGTGCAACACGCCCCCCAATTTTTTTGCAAACACCACCGTCCATCGCTGTAATAAGATCTAAGACATATCTGTTTTGCATTGTCATCAGGCGCAGTGCACGGAGCTCTATTTTTATGATGTTGAATCCTTCTTCAGTGTCGTTGGCCAGCTGGATGAGCTCCTAGCGTGTTATCTGCAGCCATTTCGCGTTTGCCCTTGCTTGAACGCCTGGTGCTAGGAACGATGCAAAGAATGTTTCTGCAGATGAGAAAAGTTTATACTGTTGTGGGATTTTAGCAAGGAGTTCTGAAGATTTGGCCGAAATATAATTGGATCTTTTTCTGCGTGACAACTTGGTTTTCAAAGTTTCTTCTGACAATAGTTTGTATGCTGGGGGCTCTGTGATTGTCTCATCGGGCGCTGTCGATGGTTCAGCCGATTGCCCTGCTGCCGATGTGTCAGTCGATTGGCCTGCTGTCGATGTGTCAGCCGAAGGCCTTGCTGTAAACTGGACGTGGCTCTCTGGTATCACCATTAGTGCTGAGTGAAGTGTGGCTAGGGCACAAGTGCCCCTCCAGGATGCTGGGAGATGCAGGTAAGCTTGTTTGCCACAGATCCAGTATATGTCCATTAATGCAGCAGAGCCTTTTTTCATGACTGGCATTATTAAAGTCTTATTGCACTGCCGCACCATTCCCATGTTCACTTTCCCTTCTCCATGGAAACAGTTTGTGCGGTATTTCCTTTTGAATCTTTATGGGTCTCTCCAGGGGTGTGACCCATGTCAGCTTGGTAATATGCTGTGTCCAGATGGGGATGCACGTTTCTTTTGCCCATTCGTATGTTTCATCTGGCAGCCCTCGAAGCCCCTCAGCTTTGCATTCAATTGTTTCATCATGCCACTTGTCATCTGCATATCTTGTGCCTTTTATAACGTAAAATGGCTATTGGAGGCATATTACTCCTTGTTGTCTGCTGGTGTACGTTTGTTCGTTTTCCAATTTTTCCATAGTGACTGTGTGTGCTTGAAATTTCTTTTTTTTATTCTACACAGCATCAAATGAATCAAACATTGGGCCTCAGACAAGGGTACTTCCTGTGGGACTAACATTTTTGGGGTTCCAGTTGCGTGAGAAATAAGTGAGCAAACATATCAACTTTCGTTACTTGCTTGCTTTGCTGCGATGCTCATGTCTGAATACCATTTGTTTGATTGGTCAGGGTGTCGGGGGTCCTCTATTTCATCTAACCCCAAGTTATGATAAATATCGTATCTATTTTTTCCCACCCCCCTTTTTCTCCTCCTTCTGTTTTTTAATTGGGTTCCAACTAGTGAATATTGCAGCGGGAATATTCTAGACCATGCTTCATCTTTGTTGTTCATTGTGACGTGTGTATTCAGTGGTGGTTTCTGGTGCAGTGTGTGTACGTATGCTTGTATTTCTGGAATCAGTTAACCAATAGTAATCATCATTTACATTCCATCCAGGTTCTATTTCCTTGGTTCCAGTATTATTCAACATTGGAATAGCAGTTTTGTTTACGTGCAATTGTACAAGGGGCCCTGTTATATTTTTATCATTCAATTCAATGTTATAAATGTCCTTCAAAGTAGTTGCTTCAGTCCATATCAATTTAGACCCTAGTTTTGTCATATCAATTTCGCTTCCCCCCTTTGTTCGTTTCATTTGCCACATATAAAACATTATACCAAATAAAATAAAACATCATTATTGCAAATAATATGGCAGCATATTTTACAACACATTCCAATTATTTAATCTACTGGCCCTAGTGGCATCCCTATTTCTTTCTAACGTTTCAGCTTGCTCAGCCTTGCTCAGGGCGAGACAAATTTGTTAAGTCACATGGAAGAAAAATAATTACAATTATTCATTTTTTTCATTTCTTTACTCAGTTAGGCATGCAACAATTCCTTTTCATTTCATCATGGAATAGATTAGGAGAAAATAGAAAAAACAACTTGATTTATATGAAAAGAAAAAGAGAGAGAGAGACAAAATATATATATATATATATATATATATATATATATATATATATATATATATATATATATATATATATATATATATATATATATAACCTTCGCTTTGCCCCTATACTTTCCCTGTCTAAGTTGCAATTGTCATATTAAACTGTGCCAGTGGTGGCATCCACACAGTCGGTTTCATTTTGGGGAGACGCAACACTGTGTACTCTTCTTACATCTGAGAGGTGCACCCAATATTTTAACCCTGTGACTTTGACTGCAGTTGGGGTGCTGTATACCACTGTGTATGGACCACGGAATCTTGGTGAGTTCCACCTCCTCACGAAGTTTCTAATGAGAATTTGCTCCCCTGGCATTAAAGGCCCCTCTGGGCTGTCTGCTGTCGGCATGAAGGTGTCTGTTGCTACATCTTCAGTAAATGGTGAAACAATTTGTTTTGCTATGCTGCATACTGCGCGCGTTAGCTGTGTTAGGTATTCCTTAAATTCTTCTCCCAGCACTGTGGCAGCCCTGTGCGCATCAGACGCTCTCCTAACAGGGGAGAGCGGTGTGTGCATTCTCCTTCCCGTCACGATTTCGTGCAGGCTTAAATGATGGTCCTTGCATGGTTGGTTTCTGAGTTGGAACAGTGCTAGGGGCAGACAATATACCCAATTCTTTTTCAACGTGCTGCATAATTTCGATAAATTGCTTTTGAGCAGCCCGTTGATCCTCTCCACAACTCCATTGGCCATTGGATGATAAATCGAACATAGTTTGTGTTTCACCCCCAGAAGGGAGGTTACTTCTTTGAAGAGGTCATTTACAAAGTGCGTGCCGTTGTCTGAACGGATCACGTCACAGATTCCCCACTGTGAGAATACTTCTCGCACAAGGAACTTGGCAGCACATTTTGCATCAGGATGGGGACAGGGGCCCGCTTCCACCCACCGTGAAAAGGGGCATACCACCACAATCAAGTATCTTGCCCCGTTACATCTTTCTCCCATATCAGCGTAATCGATATGTACTTCTCTGAATGGACCTGTAGGGCGTGGCAAAGTGCCACGCAGAGTTTGTAATGTCATTCCTGAATTGTATGTTTGGCATGTAGTACATTCAATCACAAATTTAGTCAAGTATTCGTGTAGATTAGGAACAAACCAATCCTCTTGAATATCTGAGGCAATGTGTTTTGCAACGTGAGCTGGAAAATGCAGTTGTTGGAATGCTACTTCGAATAATTCTACGGGCATCACTACCTTGCCTGTCGTTTCCTGTCTCCAAATGCGATCTGTGGCTGATTGCTTACACCCTCGTTTGTCCCACAACTCCTGCTCTTCCGGTGGGGCCCTTCTCTGGAGTTCTATCAATTGTGCTATGGGCGTGTTATTGTATGCATCTGTTGGTTGTTCTGCTGTGGTTGTTTTTACAATGTACTCGGATGTTGGTGTCTTATTGAAGTACGAGGCTTCTTTCGCTGCCGCGTTCTCCAATGAGACGGCGTCTGTGTTATGGGTATGGGCTTGGTATTTAACCACCGCTACTACTGATGGTTCTGCTAAAGCTTCTATTAGTTAATTTAGCAACGTGGCATGTTGTACAGGGGACCCGTCTGCTCTTCTGAACCCTCTCCTTCGCCAACGTGACAGCCCTGAGTGAACTGTGGTGGTAACATAAACTGAATCTATGGTCACGGCACAACCTTTGGCTGTGTGTAACGCGCTGATTAGCGCAGTCAGTTCGGCTGCTTGTGCAGAGTAATGTGAGGGGAGGCGTTTTTGCACAATCACTTCGTATGTGTCTTCTTCCATGCGCACTACTGCCATCCCCACATGTTTCTCTCCTGTCTCTGAATTTATGGATGCTGATCCGTCTATGAAATACATTTCACCTTCTGTAAGGGCGTTTTCGCTTGCTTTGGGAATGTCCTTGCCCTCTCCCTCGTATGTGCTACAATCGTGTTCCTGTAAATCCTCAGTTGTGCATGGCTCTGTAATGAAGGTAGCTGGGTTCACTGTTTTGCATCTGACCACATGTACATTTGGACTTGATGTTATTATTTCATAAGCAGAGGCTCTGTGTTGTGAGGGTAGATTTTGATCTTTCCAAGATGGCAAATGAGTGTTCCGCATATAGCGTCACTGAACATCCCATTACGATCGTGGCACTTTTCTCAATAGCGAAGGCCGCTGCAGCGAGGGCCTGTTCGCAAGCGAAATGTCCCTGCATTACTGAGTCCAATATTCCACTGTAGTACGCTTATGGTTTGTGGCCTAGCGATGTCTTTGGTGTCAACACTGCTGTCATCAATGTTCCATTGCTGTCTGAAAACAGGAAACATTCCCTTTCATAATCTGGATTTGCAAGGACTGGGGCGTCTGAAATAAGATCTTTTAATCGAGAGAATTGAGCAATTGTCTCCTGTGTCCTTTTTATTGGGGCTCTGTTCTTTTGTGCTTCTTTTAGTGCTTGTAGCATTGGCCGGGTGTATGCTGCGTAATCGAGGATCCATGCTCGGCAATAGTTACATATGCCAAGAAATTTCTGCATGTCCTTCACTGTTTTTGGTATGATAATGTGTCGAATGGCTGCTGCTCTGTCTGGTAATATTCTTTTTCCATCTTTAGATATTTGCTGGCCAAGATACACAACGTCAGCAAGGCAGTATTGTAATTTTCCTTTGTCCACCTTGTATCCCTTGGCAGCCAATACATTAAGCAGTGTTATCGAGTCTTCTCTACACTCTTTTTCTGTTTTACTGCAGACGAGTAAATCGTCTACGTACTGTATAATGGTACTCCCTAAATCTATGTTGCCGATGTCTTCTCGCAGTTCTCTGTTAAAAATGCTTGGGCTCTCGCAATACCCCTGTGGGAGTCTGCGATGTTCATATCTGTTGTTTCCTAATGTAAAAGCTGTAAGGTACTGCGACTCTGGTGCGAGTGGCACAGAGTAAAAGGCATTTTTCAGATCAATGACAGTGAAGCAAGTTGCCTCCTTTGGTATACTGCACAATATTGATGACGGGTTAGGCACTAAAGGGAACTCTTTTTGGATGACGTCATTGAGTGGGCGGAGGTCCTGGACCATTCTCCACGCCCCTCCTTTTGCTTTCTTAATCGTAAAAATCGCTGTGTTGCATGGGGAAGTTGATGGCACTAAGATACCTTGGCTTAGGAGTGCATTCACTGTTTCTCTAATACCTTCCTCTGCTTCTTTGGATATTGGGTATTGTTTCACTCTGGGTGGGAGGGCACCTGGTTTCAATTTTATTTTTATGGGAGTTACCTCGTGCAACAATCCTACATCGTGTGGTCCTGTAGTCCAAATTTCAGGTGCTACCCTGGCCATGTCTTCTTCAAATATTGTCAGTGGGACCTTTATGTTAGCCATGAGTGGGTTGTGTATTTCTCTGTATTGAATCATAATGTCACATGGTATGCTTGTTTCCATTATTTCTCCATCCCCTTCGTAGTCAGTAAACAATTCTTCATCAGTAATGTCTTTTAGCATTATGTTTGGCTCTATGCATAGCACACTTCTCCACTCGCGTCCTTGCGTGTCCAGGCCTATGACCACAATGCGTTTGTTGGAAACTTGAACTGCCTCAATGTCTATAGACATGATTGTGCCTGGCACTACATCTGTTGGTGTGATTGGGCAGAATATGAATTCGGATGGTATTCTCCATTCTTTTTGTGTTATTTCAGGCACTACTCGGGCTAATACCTGTATTCCATAGACGAACATGTCCATGTCAATGGGAATCCCTCTTACTGCAACTTCCTTTGTAATCGTACTCATTAGCAAGAGTGCCTGTACAGGGCATACCCCTGGCGTTGAGCACACTATTCCTCTTTCAGTAAAGGCTATGGTCATGTTTAACTTACTGAGTAGGTCTCGTCCCATCAAATTGATTGGCGCGTCTTCGTAATACAATAAGGGTGCACGCACTGTTTTTCCCCCCACTGTTACATCAAGATCTTTTGTATAAGGAACTTTTAAAATAGCCCCACAGAACCCCTGCGTCTCCAAATGTCTTCCCGAGAGCTGAAACCGCCCTTCTGTGAGGCATGATTTTTCTGCTCCAGAGTCTACCATAAAGATAAACTGCTTGTTTCCTATCTCTGCCGCCACTAGTGGTTCCTCATTTGTACTTTGTGTGGTGGATAGAACTGGACTCGCAAGTGCTCCCTGTGGGCTGTCCTAGTCTTGGTATCTTTGCTGACCTGGCATTGAAAAAAGTTTTCGCCCACGACCGTTGCGCCGCGGTATGCTGCAGGAGCACCGTTTGCAGCTGCTGCAAAAGGGTTATTGTTTATGTTCCCTACTGGGTTTTGTCTTGCCATGGGCTGTAGTGCGTTTTGCTGTTGTGGCTGCTGCTGCTGTTGCTGCTGTGGTGGGGCTGGCTGTCTCTGTTGCATTTGGGGGTCATAGCAATATTGATCCTGTTGTCCCCCTCTCCCCATTGGAGCTCCACAAGGGCTACCTGGGTGTGGGCAGCCCCACCCCTGTCCATTGTTCATGGGCTGTTGTTGCTGCTGTTGAAAATACCCTGATGGTCGCATTCTACATTCTCGTGAATAATGTCCCCATCTTCCACAATTCCAACACGACCCCTGTTGTCCTCCCCTTGGTCCTTGCCCACCATATCCTCTGTTTCCCATTCCTCCGTATCCTCCCCTTTGCCCGCGGGACCCACCTCTTCCTTGGGCCGGCATGTTCTGCCACTGCGATCCTTGGCATGGCTTTTCTTCTCCGTTCCACTGTCCCTGATCTTCTCCAACCCACTGCGCTGCTATCCGGACGGGCCTTCCTCCCGCATTTTCTTCTCCTTCGTTTCCTCTGTCTGCTGTAACATTAGCTGTAATGGCGGCAACCTTCACTAATTTCGTCTGTACCAATTTTGCTTCGTCAGCCAGCCTCTTTTGCGTGACCTCCTTTTCCTTCTCTTTGATCCTCCTCCAGTGGTGTACAATTATGCTCTGAATTTCAGGCCACCCTTTGGCTTCGATCCCAGCTATTTTGTCCAAGGCCTTCTGCACCTCTTTCGGCAACCCCCTTTTAATGATGAAATAGAATAAAGCTGTTGATTGATTCCATGCCGTACCAGTTTCGCTTCTCCATAAATCTTGCACTCGCAAAATGAATTGCGCAGGATCCTCGTTCTCCTCCATTGTGCACTGCATGTAAATCTGGAACGTCTGGAAATGCACGTCGCAATGCATCCCACACTTGTGCTCGAACATTGTTAAATGGTGATCCATCGTGTCGGTCACAGCTCATTGTTACTCCCGGGAACCCTGCCCTTTCCCAGATTGTGTCTGCTTGATCCCCGATTGCTGAAACTAATAGACTTTTTACATCACCTATAGCTAACGGCACGCCTGCTGTGTTTTTCTCAAATACATGTATCCACTTACCTGCCCCTCCCATCAGCGGGGGGAGGAGTTTTAACAGGTTGGTTTTGTCCATTTGGGCCCACGGAATGTAATTTGGCCTACCTGCTCCTTTATGTATCAGTGGCATTTGTAGTTTTTGTTTCTTTCCCGTTCTGCTTGTCTTCCCTTTTTTCGCTTTACTTACCAATATGTTTCCTATCCTCCCTGTTCGTTGTCTTAATCTACCTTGCCATAATGGTGGTGATAGTGTGTCTGGGTAATGGTGGTTTGGAGTGTGTCTGGGTAATGGTGGTTTGGCAGCGGGGATCCTTCCGCGGCATCTGCCTCTTCGTATTCATCTAAATCGTCCCATATTTCTTCTATTTCTGACTCTAACTCGTTATTATCCTCCCAGTTTTCCTTGGGTTCACTTCCTGGTCTTACACTCTGGTCTCCACTTTGTTGACTCTCTGGTGTATCTGGGCGTATAATTCTCACTGGCTTGTTATTTAATTGGAACAGGAACTGTCCTGACTGCCACTCTTGTTCTTGCCTCTGCTGCGATGACGTCCCTTGCGATACTATAGACTGTCCTGATACCGAGGCTGCTGGGGTTGCATTGCTTGCTGCCCCTATCGGGGGTGTGAGATCTGCCAGTGGCAGCGGGGGTACCTCCCCTCCCCCTGGCAGCATTTGCTCTTTGTCACATAAAGCTCTTAACCATGTTATTTCCATCTGTGCTTGTGCTAGCTGACGGTCCAAATCACCTGTTAAAAGTGCTATATCCACGTGAGACGCACTTGTGGGGCCATACATGCCTCCTTTGTCATATGGTGGAGGTTCGGGGGCTGTTGCCCCGCTCTGGGCAGTGGCGGTGGGTGGTATATACAGGGGTTCACTAAACCCTACCGCTGGCCTAGTCATTAAGGGATAGGTTTTTGTTACTTCGTTTTCGGTTGTAGTTGTTGAGCATTCCCCTTTTGGTGTCCCACCCACTTCTTCTGGGTTTTTCTGCTTTTCTGTCATTCGGTTTGTACCTACGTCTGCCGTGGGGGAAACTTCCTCAAACATTCGCCATAAATCTAACCCTTCTCTCCGGTTCTGTAACTGTTTCCCTTTGTATCGCGCTTGCAAATATGTTGATCCAACACTCTTTTGTCAAATGATCCTCCTTCTGGCCAAATTGGTGTAACCCCGTCTCCCTTTATCTCAGTGATCCACTGATCGTGATACTTCTGTATCCTGTCGCTATAAAGTGGAAGGTGCTGGCAAATATGTGCTAGTGGTGTTACTCCCCCCATGGCAATGTTTATTTTTCTTTCTTGTGTATTCTAGTACTTTCGAATCTCTTCCCACCTCTTACTTGGTATATCAATTACAATATGTAGAAATAATACGTTCTTTATCAATGTTCACAACTATCATATGTCACATTGGCTTTCTGAGAGATGTTACCTGATCACCTCTCGCAGTTTATTTCTTCTGCTTTACCTTGTATCGATTACAAATGACTTGTGTTAAAATACTTTAGCGTGTTCAACAAGACATATACATAAAAGCAGACCAACAAACGTATAATCATGCAACATACACATGCACTGCCTGCGTGCGTTTGTTCTTTCCCTATTCCCGTTACTGACCCCGTTTTCTCTTCTTCCCTATACTACCTACTATTTCGCATTCACTCCCCACCTCTTTCACCTTTATTATGTCTCAAGATTTCTTCCACGGAAAAAGAATATTCTAAAAACTACTCCGAGCCTACACGAGACCCCTACTATTTTTCTCTTTATCTCTGTTCTGCACTTGGTCGGGACAAATGCTGCGCGGTGCCGCCTTCTGCCCCCTACGGGCTAGGATACCACTTTTTTTCTTCTCACTTCTTACAACACCTAATGGCCATATAAAGGATAGATCAGAAAAGCCTCACCGTCACTCACACAGACCCTATTCTTGGCCACCTTCCCTTTGTTGCTAATTCCCTTCTTCACGTATTTTCCCCCTTACCTTCCTTTGGGGTCTTTGCAACCGGGACTCCACGTGTTCAGTCAGGTATTCCGAGGGTCGCCGCTCGCGGCCGGACCACGCTCAGGTCCGTCCCCCCACCAAGCCGTGGCCTGCCTTGGCGAGCAGCTTTTGATTGGGCATTCGTCAACCGGGAACCCTTGACCCTTTCTTCTTGGTGTGCAGTCTGGTCAACCACGGAGTTGATGGTTCTGCTGGGGGGCGCCCTGGATCTCGCTGCCGGGCGGCGCAGGCCTCAAGGCACCTCTCTAAATCACGTCGCGGGGGTCACCAAAAATGTAGGTGCCTTTCCCCGTCTTACTACGTGTGAGAGAAAAAGAAAAATAACAGGCAAAACCCCTTGTCGGGGAAAGAGGCACTGAGACCCGGCTGCAAGAGTTCAAAGGATGGTTTATTTCTCCAGCTAGGAAATAACCAAAAAAAAAAGCTCTCTCCTCATTACATCAATGCCAACATTTATATTGGTTAAAGTAACTCTAACAAAAAATACTAAATGGATCTGATTGGCCAGACGGTGAGGTGCTGTAGGTGTGGGTAGCATCTCTTCCTCCTGGTTGGCTGAGTAGCTGACGGACGTCAAACATCTTGTGCTCCGTGCAGGTCAGGGTCCTGTCACTGTGGTCACTACCTAAGCTAGTATTGTTTCATACTAAATGACAAATTATTTAAAACATTTTATGCTACTTGTCACATTTCTACATAAGTTACACACAATGATCATTGTCAGTACAATTGGGTCATTCGTGGCTTTAATTGAAGGCCTTGACCTTTATTGTGCATGCAAAAGAATCGGACTATGTTTTGTATTTCTTTCTAGGTTTCAAATTCATTAGGGCAAGTAAAAGCATATATAATAAAAATGCTTAAGGTTCGTAGTGGGTGTGTTGGGTGGGTTTCGCAGCACAGGCAAGGGTCTGGCACTTGAAAGAAATACCTTACAGGGGGTGCAGGGTCAGGATGGCAAATTGTTTTAATGGGGGTGGGTGGTTGCACTTTTATGAGAATGAATCGAGCAGAAAGTGCTTAGCTCATCTTGGTTCACATGCTGGTTTTCAGGCAAACAGTGATCTCGGAGGAAGAAAACTGTAGCATATTAATTGTTGCAACTTTCTCCAGCCTCAGCGTGAGAATGGAAGTGCAGAGCTTTTCCTTCGCAAGGGGAGTGCAAGGGTGGGGGCCAGCCAGCTGCCTGCGCGCCTTGTGTGTGTGTGTGTGTGTGTGTGTGTGTGTCTCTGTCATTGGCTGCTGCGGTGGAATGGGGAGCCGAGCATTGCTGTACTATCGCAGTGAGGCCTGTTTACCCAAGATGGAGTCGAAAGGGGCACAAAAGATGGATGCCCCGTGTCCTGCTCAGTAGTCCCATCTATGCAGCAGTCAACCGTGGTTAACTTTACATAAGGGCAAGGGGCAATACCACTACCGGAGGCACACGGTCCAAGCCTTGTACTGCGGAGCGTACGACGCGAGGGGGCCTGAGGACCCCTCGCTCCCATACACTAGCTCCTGAGATTGAGCCATAAGAATAATGTCGTCCAGGTACACTATCAGTCGGACGCCCTGTTCTCTGAGATGAGCCACCACTGGTCTCAACAGCTTGGTAAATGGCCAGGGTGCTGAAGAGAGCTCGAAGGGTAGACTCGTGAATTCCCAGTCTTGGAGCCCCCAAGAGAACCTTAGGTAACTCACATGTGCCTGATGAATGGGCGCTGCGAGATAGGCATCCTTTAGGTCCAGGCGCCTGAGCCAATCGTTTGGTCTCAAGATGTCCCTGAGCATGTGGATGCTTTTCATCTTGAAATGACGGTAGATTATAAAATCGTTGAGCGCTCTGATTTATTACGGACCTCATCTTCTCCTTCCTGTGCACCAGAAAAATTGGGCTGAAGAAACCGCCCGGACTCGAACAGGGGTGAATCGCTTGCTTTTGATATAGGCTGTGAATCTCGCCGTCTAGTGTACTCCGATCTATTTCGGACATCACTATAGGGGCGGGACGACGGACCTGAAAGGGCTGCGTGAAAAACTCTAGGCGCGCGCTGTGTCCCTGACCCAGGCGCCCCCTGATCAGACATTCCAAGCATTTGTAAAGAGCGCTAGCCTCCCCCCAATGGGTATATGCGGCGCTGGTATGAGTAGACTGACCTGCGGGTTGATGCTGGGCTGTGTTCTTAGTGGCTCTCCTCCAGAAGCGACCTCTGCCTCTTGACCGAAAGAAGGTATTGATGAGCTCTTGCCAGGCATTGTGTTGCTCCCTCTGGTATTGAGGTCTTCTATCGAAGGAATAGCGGCCGGAAGAGCGACCGTGACCTCGAACGGCCCTGGAGAAAATGTATGATGTAAAGACCCTCTTGATGGAGGCCTGGGCTTTGTCCAAAGCGGTAAAGGTACCGACAAACTTTGACATTTCCTTCATAAAAGGATCCCCAAAGAGTAAGCCTTGAGCGGCAGCACCAGACTCAGTGTTT
Organism: Ambystoma mexicanum; assembly: GCF_040938575.1. Classification (NCBI taxonomy): domain Eukaryota; kingdom Metazoa; phylum Chordata; class Amphibia; order Caudata; family Ambystomatidae; genus Ambystoma; species Ambystoma mexicanum. Next base: position 808,106,029 of record NC_090932.1, read on the forward strand.
GCCAATTCAGTTAGCTTCGAGTCAATCTTAAAGAGGATGCCCTTTCGACGCTCAGTAGAAATAGCACAGCTTGCATTGCCCAGTAGACAGACTTCTCTCTGAGCCCAACCAGAGAGGATCACTGGGTCGATAGGGTCTGAAGAGTTGGAGGCTTCTTCTGCCAGGTCTAAGATCTTTGCAAGAGGACCAGTGACGTCCAGAAGCTTATCCTGGCAAGACTTCCAGGCTCGGTCGATGCCTTTCCTAGGCTCTTTCACGTGTTTGCCCAAGAACGTGATCGTCTTTGAGTCGAGTTCCGGAGTCAGAGCCACTCTGTCTGGTATCTCTGGACGTGGACATTCTGCCCAAAGTCTCGCTCTGATCTCTTTGTCTAGAGGCTTGCGCAGCCTACTAAATATGTAATCAATTGTTCTGGCTGATGGCTCCCAGTCAGTGGATCTGGGCTGTATTAAATCTTCGGGAGAGAACATCCCCTTTTCAGGTGGCTGTTCCCCGGTGCTTTTCTGGGGATGGGGGATGCTGAAATCCCCTAGGCTGAGGGTTTTCGAACCCCATATCTGGGTATCTTCATCTGAGGAAGAGTCCGATAGATCACTATCATATATTCTTGCACTTTGCTCATCTTCCATGCCCTGTCCATCTCCCTCCGGGCTTGAGGGTCTAGTACTGCTGTTTTACTCCTCAGGATTAGAGGGTCCTTCAAGGGAAGGTGTTACCTTCCTACTCATAAAGGCTTTTTTCAGCCTTGAGAAGGCGTCCGATACGGCAGCAGTCGTAGGAATCGATTGGCTCGTGGGGGGGGGGGGTCAGAGAGCTTTTGCTCTTGTGAGCCGGACTACATCCCCCTTGTGTAAGGTGCTTCCACTTCTGGGTCTTTTTTTCTCCCTGTCGGAGATGCCACTTGCATGCGCTCCTCGATATTGTCTAGGCGCTGTTGTATTGGCAGGAGCATGCCTGTCACAGCCTTCTTAATGCTGTTCTCAACAGTGGATCCCAGTACCTTTTTGAAGGCTTTTTTCCATAGCCAGCTCATCAATATAACATGAATCCTCCTCACATTCAGACCGAGCCTGATCTGATTGAGGGGAGTACTGCGCTGCCATGATGATTTTAAGCACCTTTGCACCTTTACCTTCTGTTGTGTGTGTTTTTTTTTTTTTTTTTTTTTTGCAGGAGTACTTAATTTCACTCCTGTTCTTTATTCGTATGTGTTCCCTAATCAGGCTGTAGCAGCAGATTTCAGATTCATTTTTAAATTTTTTTTTTTGTTTGCTTCTGAATTAAGGAAGCAGTAAAGGTGAGTGAAAGACTCCGGCGCCCGCGTTCGCATAAACCGTTATTTTCAAACGGAAATGCTTATGCGAGTGCCAGAGTCTGAAGAAAAGGAACAGGGAGAGCAGCACCACGCACTACCAAAGGCGGCACTCTTTCCCGGAGCCCGCGAGAAACTCCTCCGGGCTGGGGAAGTCAGCGCAGTCACAGCAGTACACGCTGGAGCGGTTGGCAAAGACGCTGCAAGCAGGAATACACAAACGAAAAAGTTTGCTATAAATATAGTCTCTGACGCCAGCAGGAAGTAGCTGGAGTTGGGAGACGCGAGGAAAACGCGCGTGACAAGAATGCACACTACGTGATAACAGATAAGCAATATTAATAATATAAACAGGGACATAAGCAGATAAACAATTAAGTTATGAAATATGCTCAAATCCACTATATAAACAGAATTGAACAAGAAGTGAACTTCTCTTGCTGTGAGCAGCAAAGAAAGCGGAAGTTACTTCTTGTTCAGGACTGTTTATGGGGATACCTACGCGCCCATTGGAGGATTGGTGTCACATGGCTATGAACACTAGATGACCTTTGGGGAGCATCATGGGAAATTGAGTTTTTTGCCGTTATGGAACTGTTATGGACTTGGGATACATCTGTTATGGTGTTTTGTTATGTTTTGATGCACCTTCATTATGAGTATGTTTAATATATAAGGTGCACGAAAATATCTTGCTGCTGAGCTTTCTTTACATGGAATAATAAAGTAAGAGAAGCATAATGTGAGCCTCCGTTCTTGACATAGAATTCTCATAAATGTGCTGATTCCCTTCACCTTCGAGACCCCCAGCAACTTTGCTGGATTTTGAGGACTTGATTTTTTTTTACCTGGAAAGAGTGTGAGCCTTTTTTCCCCACTCTTGTGTGTTTTGATATGTATTTTACACTTGTGTTCCTTGAAAATTGGGTTTTAGATGACTCCATAGGCATCATCTTTTCATGTGGGTTACACAGCACCTTCAGTGCAGTGACACAGAAATGTCTTTTAGACTTCCCAAAGGTTTAAATACCTTCTCTGGGTTTAACTACTGTTTCCCAGAGAATGTAAAGTGAAATTGACTTTACTAGTCTTTTCCAAATTCCTAGACCCAGCACACACCATCTTACAGTGGAGTTCTAGAGGGGTTACCTAGTATCCCCTGTGTCTAAATACTTGTGTAGCAGTCAAATGCTACGCTTTCCTATTGAAAAGACTGATGGCAGTGGTTTTACGAGCTACCATGATTTTTTCCAGACCACGAACACTGGTAGCTAAAAATCATGGGAGCCATGTTTTTCAAGATGGCGCCTTAAGCCCCTTTGTCAACACAGGGCCCGGTCTTCTTTTTTTGCCATTTCTTTTTGGAAAGGTCCTTCTAGAGATTGTCTCTGCGCGCCAAACCAGGTTTGTTCCCTTTGTTTGTTTTCCTTTGGCAGGCTTTAGGACTGAAGACCGCCTCTGGTGTCTGCCGTGATTGGCTGACTGTCCGGCAAGGACAGCCACCCTGCTGGGTGAGTGACAGCTAGGCTGAAATGAATGGGAGAAAACTGTTTAAATGGCGAGTCTCCTGGACTGGATAGGCAGATTCGACCACTGGAATGAAAGAACTGAAGACGAGCTGGAATAGGACGGCTGCTGCAACTCCTGGACCATTGGTTTGCCCGGTGAAGCTCCACTGCAGGTCCAAATTGCCAAAGCTCCATTTGACAGAGGTGCTCCTTCACGGACGGTTTCTTCCTTTGAGTTGGTGGGATCAATCAACTCGTAAGACACCTGGATACCATTCTCAAGGCTGGTTAGGATTAACCAGGGAGAGGGACACCAGCTTGTGTTCTTGAATCTACATCTCCTGGAAACTGAAGTGCCTCCATCTTGTTTGCTTTCTTCGACGATCCCGTGCAGTGCAGGAGTCCCCCAACGTCCTCCCTCTTGTCCCCACGACTGAATCTCAGGAACAGTGAGATCTGCAGGAACTGCCGGGAAACCACGACTTCAGCAGCATTTGTTTCTTCATAATAAGGTACGGTGCCCATTCGATTGAGAAGTTGCTCTGAATCTCCGCTGGTCACTGATTCTGACCAATGCCAATTTGATCTAACCATGGCGAAAATGGAGGCATTGGACAAGGCGGTTTGCCGCTCGATAGGCACTTTGACACCTATAGTTTTTAATTCTGTATCAAACCGTATGGTTTCCCAAGCTCACGCGTTACATGATCCCAAAACTCTTTTGGATAAGAGCGATAGTTCAGCTAATGCCATCAATAAAAAACTCTCTTTTCCGCACTCACTGTCCTCTCCTGAAACCATTTCCCAAGCTAATAATGTGGAACATTCGGTACCACCTTCCCATGAATGTCAAATCCAGCACCCTTGTGAGGGGACTCAATCCCAATACTCCCCAAACTCGTTTCCAGTGATTATCCGTATTTTGGATCTCCTGGATAAAGGTCATGATCTGACCCATCTTGCACTGAGGGAGATCAAGTCAATGCAGTCACTGATCACTGCTAAGATGGAACGGATCGAGGGTTTCATTATAGCAGCCGAAATGCTAAAAAATTCCAAAAATGTATGCCCTACGATTCATCAATCTGCCACCATCTGGCCTACGAAAAATAAAAGTATACAGTGCTGCTTGGACCTGACCCCAGAATTGCCTGCTATGCATTCAGTAAAGCCAATAGACTCTACCCCGTGCAAATATTACCATCCCGCTTGCGATCTGAAATCTGCCATTGAAAAAATGAACACATTACTAGCTTTATACCCCCCGGTAATTCCGACCCCTATGAATGGCCCCGATAGCCCCACTGTTCTTCTCACAGCTCTTGAACATATGCAATCTGCACCTCCGGTTCCTGATTCCGGTGGTAATTATACTGGTTTCATGTCGCGGAGGGCTAAGAAACTCCATCAAAGAGCTGTAAAAAGAAATGCTAAAAGAAAGAAGAATATCGCCACAAAAGACTTGAATTCCTCACCTGATTCGATTATTAGGATCTATGACAACGTACCAATAGATGAGGATCATATTGACCTTAATCAACTTTCGAAAGAAAGCCAAGATGTCTTAACTCCATCCATAATACTGGATCTGTCTGAAAGTGATGCTGCAGTTCGCCCCTGTAAAATTACTGGGCCCCATGCAGCTATACTTCCAACCATTGACTCTAGTTTGACCATTCTGGATATCACTCGAGTCGAGAAACAGCAAGCTGACTTCACTGAAACACACACCTTAAAACGAAAAACAAAAAACACTAATGCAATGTCAACCAATTCATCTTCCAACGGACAAGCACCATCACTTTTGACAGGAACTAAATCAAATCTGATTACCTATTTTCCGGTCTGCCGGAGAAACCGTACCACCCGGCTTGCCGAAATGGTACGGCCCGATCCCCCAGCCAATTCCATCCCCAGAACCGGCAGTGAAGTATGTACCCCACCCCCTGGAAGCAATTTAAATGCCAATACTAGCAATACAACGAACACTGTCAAGGACCAAGTTAATGCACTGATACCATCTTGCTTGCCATCTGTGCTTTTAGCACTTCCACGTTCGACTGACTTACAATCTAGTAGCATTATGAGCTCATCATGTGCATTTCCTCAACTGATCAATGATCCTAATTGTTGCACTGCCTTGCACAGCAATGCTGATTTTCCTAATTGTATTAGCTCTGTGATGTCCGGTAACGGACTAGGAAAGGTAGCTTTATGGGCCCCCGAATCTACCATGGTACCCTCCATTCTTCCTCCTAACAGTCAGCCCGTACGCATCATATCCCCCCCTCTTGCTCCGAATTGCACCTCTGACCAGAGCCTTCCAACGGGTAGCTGCATCCTTGATCCTCAAGCTGCTACCATGCTATCCCATCATGCAATTTTGGACATCCTTAGGAAGGAACTTGATGAAAGATCATCGAAATCGAACCTTCCTAATGCAATTTCCCACCATGCGGCTTCCACGATCTCCCACCATGTTCCGTTCTGCGAAATCGCCTCTGATCCCCATACAAAATCATTCGATCAACTATCTGTCACGAATGAACCAATTATTCCGGAAAAACACCACTTAATAGGATTTGAGGGGAAAAGTGATCTACTAGGCAGAAATCGGATTAATCGCGCCTTTCTTTTGGCACTATTTGGTCGCATCCCTCAACTACGGATGTTCAAATCGGCAGACATTCTAAGAGTGTCATTAGCTACGGACAATAACTATCGTGCCACAATTTACTTAGCATCAGAGACCGTAAAGAAATATTTATGGTTTAATAGGGACGGCATTTATGAAGAAGGCCTCATCTTAACCTCATTGGAAAATGAACAAGAGGCCACCAAATTTATTCAATTTAAGTGTCCCCAGGCTATGAGCCCCAAATCGCTTGTTCCATTACAAGCTGTCAACCATCCGGCTGCTAATGATGCAATCTCTGAGCTTTTGCTCAAAGTAGGCATTTCTCATGACTTGCCTTGGCTTGCCCCTATGCTTAATTCCCTCTTAAAAACTACGGACGGTTTCTCTTCTTCATAGCCGTCTTTCAAAGACCTCCTTTCTTTTCAATCGTGGAATTCATGTGGATACCTTAATCTTATGAAATGGCACTCAACTCTCGACCGTTTGAGTCGTCCATCAATATTAATGTTTCAGGAGACTATGAAAACCTCTTCCTTTCTTCTGCCTGATTATGTAACGCATCACATTCCTGCTTCACGCGCTCCGGTTGGTCGTCCTTCGGGTGGTATTATGATAGCCATAGACAATGCTCTTATGTTCAATTCAAAAATCGTGTGGCATGCTAACAATTTATTAGCAGTTCTATTGGAAACGAACATCCATAATTATCCCCATTTAATTATTATGACCATGTATTGGAATCCGTCCACCCTTGAGATTGATGAGATGATTGAGATAGTCGAGAACTGTTTGGAATATGTCACTCACGAATATGAAAATATTGAAATCATTCTAGGCGGTGACTTTAACTGTGATTGCAGAACCATCAATGAAATTGGAGGACCCCCCAGAAACCTTCTCTCTAAAAATAGAGGCAACATATGGAGGTCCTTTCTGAAAGATTGGGATCTAGATCTTATTCCACCCGCCGACCTGTTGAATTGGACCACATGGTCAAGAGATGGTAAAATGTCAACTCTTGACTTTATATTTGTTAGTCATAACTTGCTCCTACGATCTTCTCCCCTAAGAATCTCCATGTTGCCTTTTAGTGACCATGCTGCGTTACTAGGCAATTTGAAACTTGATTTTTCTATTACTGGAGTTGACCATGCTACTGCACTATGTGAAGTAGATCGTCCTATGACCTCTATCAGATGGTCCACGGCTCTCTGCAAGCAATTTATTCAATTTATAAAGTCAGCCATTGCACTTTGGCATAACTTGGATTGTATGCCTATGAATGCCCTTGAGCAGCGATATGTTGAAATAACGCATATAGCACTAACATACTTCAACAAAAAGAAAAATACAGATATCAAAAACTGTCATTCTTTTGATCCGCTCTGTAAAGTACAGAAGCGGGAAAAAAACAAGGCTCTTAGGGCCTTGAAAAAACTTCCAGACCTGTCGCAGGAACAATATCTTTCGCGGCGCAAATCCATTCTGTCAAACTATAAACATAGCTTGAAGCAGTTAAGGCTTATAAGGTACAACGAAATAAATTGTAAACTCATCAGAGCCATCTCTGTCCATGACACTCGAATTATATGGCGAACGATTAAGAGCCATTCCTCGCAAGTATCACTCTCTATGCCGAATGTTATATCGGAATCTACTTGGTATAAGTATATCTGGCACAAATTCCGGATTCCTGTGCAATTTGCGAATATCTCGACACCGCTAATAAGATATCATGAACTGCCGCGGTTGGGTTGGTCCATCGCTGACATTAAATGGGCGATTTCCAAACTCAGTTACTCTAAATCATCCGGTCCCGATGGCCTACCTCCATGCCTCTACAAAGAAGACCCGGACCTGTGGGCTTGTATCCTAAATACCAAGTTTCAGTCCATTTTTAACACAGGAATTATTCCAGCTTCATGGCTAACTGCCAACATCATTCCGATTTTTAAGAAAGGAGATGCTGCGCTGCCGCAGAACTATCGTCCCATTGCCCTAATTGACACTGCGGCGAAATTATTCGCCTCTCTCCTTCTTCATGACTTGGAAAAGTACATTGGGGCACTAGGACTATATTCCAAATATCAAACTGGATTTAGAAAAGGCATGTCCACCGCGTTAAATGCTATGGTAATGGCATTCACTATCGCAGAAGCCAAGAAACCAACATCTAACCCGGTCTACATTGCTCTTATCGACATGTCCTCAGCTTTCGATACAGTGATCCGTAACATATTATGGACTAAGCTGACCAATATGGGAATTCCGCCTATTCTCATTTATTGGTTTAAAGCCTTGCATACCAACACCTCTTACAGAATCAAGCTCACTTCAGAGGGACGCGTTACTAAAGATATCAGTACAGAGGTGGGCTTGAAGCAAGGTTGCAATCTTGCTGCTACCTTCTTTAACCTATACCTCTCTGATCTTGATAAAGGTTGGGATGAAAAAAATCTCTTCTCTGCTAAAATCGGCTTGATCCACCTTAAGTGGCTCGCCTTTGCAGATGATATTATTCTATTTGATCCCACCCCGTCAGGTCTCCAACTTAAACTACGACTATTTGAAGAATTTGCATTAGCACACAATTTGATGCCTAACCCTGCTAAAACAGCAGTAATGCAATTTGGTGTACAGAAACGAACTGGCAAGTCACAGTGGCATCTCATGCAGATCCCCATCTCAGTCATTAGAGAAACGATTTATTTGGGATACTATCTAACAGAGAAAAATTCCATCTCAATGTGGAATGACGTTCTCAGCAAAAAGATCAGACCCTTGATATCACAATCCAAAGTAATCTATGCAAAATACTGCAAATTTTCATTAATTCCCCTCATCGAGTTCTTTACTTTGAAAATTGAAAGCGTAATTCTGTATTCTCTTGACATATGCATGGGTGAAATGGGCCCAATTCTAGACCAACTGCAGGGTACTGCCCTGAAACGTGCCATGTCGCTTCCGATGTCCCTCCCCAATGCAATCTTGAGGCATGAATTGGGTCTAGTAGCATTGTCTACTCGTTGGAAATGGCGACTCTTAACCAACTTTGCTAAGATCGGGCATCCCATAGTGAACTCCTTATATGCTGAGTTGAATCGTACCATCAAGCTGTCACCTACGTCTTCCATGGCTCTCTATGTGACAAAAATGGCTGCTATACTCAAGACGGCTAACATTACTGTGGACGATGTATATCATAGACCAGGCTATGCTAAAAAAAAACTGTTTGAACTTGATTGGTGCACAACCCTCGATAAAATGGGATCGTACTATCTTTACAAGGAATACCAATTATTCACACGTAAACGTATCCCTAGATATGACTACATTGTGCTTTTTCCTTGTAACTCCACGCGGAGGACGTATCTCTGGTTCAAACTCAATTTGTTTCATACCAAAGAAAGAGTAGTAAAATGGATCGGTCATAAGCTGTATGCCTCGAGTCCGCACTGCAGATTTCCCATGTGTACCGAACCCACTGAAACATTAAAACATCTGGTTTTAAATTGTCCCCATTTTAGGAATCAAAGATCGTTATTATTGATGGAATTTGTAAACATTAATTTTATTGATTGCCTACCTTTCCTTTGGGCCAGAATGATGCAAGGTAACCATAAACCGTTGATATATGCTGTAACGAAATTATGTAAAGTAATTGCAAGAGAATTGGAAAAAGATTGCTACATGAATATCCCTTGAATCACTTATTCCTACTCTCTTCTTCCTTGCAAATCAGTACGAAATTGATGATGTATGTACATTTGAGCGTATAGATAACCCCATTGTGTATTCCTCTTGTTTTCTATGTCTTTACCATCATGTCATAGGAATTAATGGGTTTTAAACTTTTACTTGTATGATGTTTTTTAGGTCTATGTATTGTAAGATTTCACGTATGTAGGCATTTGTTATAATGCCTTTTTTATTATATCTTTTTTGTAAAGTCTCTCTTACTTGTTAAGAGAGTCAAACACAAATAAAATCTAAAAAAAAAAAAATAAGGTACGGTGCCCATTCGATTGAGAAAAACTCTCTCCTTTTCGCCAAAAGAACTTTTGCAAAGACTTTACCGTTTGATACCAGAACTGCTCTTTCCTATCCAGAACACTAGCCCATTGACTTTGGCCCGGCCTATTGACTTGAATTGAACTATTCTGGAGAACTGAAACTATTTGCACTATCTAACAAGTATATGTGAGCTATTCTGCTACTTAATGCCTTTTTTTACTCCTTTTGAAAGTTACTGAAGTGCCATTTTGTTCCCACTTCAGGGGAGTCTAACTTGTTCAGAAACGTATTGGTTTAGTACTGAAGTATATCTGTGTATATTATTAAATTGCCTGACACTAGTGAATGTTTTATAAATGATTGTGTAAATAAATTAATAAGTGTTTTACCAAGAAACCGTGAGTATAAGTGTCTACTTGAACCACTGTGATTGTAAGTCCTCTGTGTAATATCTTGTACTGCTCACATTCCCTCTTGAGATAAGCCTGACTGGTCAGCCCTTCTATCATTAAACTGTGTAGTACAGACTTATACCAAAGGTTGGTTTTGCTTACACCTGTTGCCCTAATTGTATGTGGTGGTACCAGAAGGAACTGCATGCAATTCTATCTAACACTCAAGCTCTCTAGGTGGCACTCCAGGAGGTCAATGTAGATATCTGTTTAGTACACTTTTCTTTGGTTGCCTATGGGGCCTCTATAATATGTTGGGGCATTCTAGCGTTGGTAATTGGCACTTTTGGCTAGATTGTTAAGGAAATCATGTTGTAGTCGCAGTGCAAGTAAACTCCATTGGTTTTGGCCAAAGGGGTAAAGGTTGTCAGCTGGTGAAAAACTGAAGGAGAGATGTTTGGGATGGTGCAGGATTTGTCTCGTTTTTTTCACTGTTCTTTGAGAACAAGTGCCCATTCATTCCTCAATTGCATTCAGATTACTGAAAGTGTGGTGACCTACTCCAAAGGGCCACTGAACCTTTAGTTAAATTGCAGTATTGTCCATGTAGTTATGGAAAGTAAGACAGAGGTGTGTTGATGACCATGAGGCTGAAGAAGGCTCAAGTTCTAGCTGTGAGGTTGTTGTGGGACTCCAGGCGGATCCCCACAGATAAATGGCAGAAGCCTGTTTAAGTCATAAATTGAAGTATTCACTTCTAATAAGTTTGCCAGACTGAAGCCATTGAGATCTGAGATACTGCAACCCTAAAACAGTGACACTGGGAATCATGCTGAGCCACTGAAGTATGGCTACTGCACACTTGAATACTGATGTACCTGGTGCGCAAATTAGGTAATTTTGCTTCACGTACCAGCAAGTTTTGAAACCTTTTTTTAAAAAAGTCTTGATTACAAATGTTTGTTTTAATCAAATTATGGTTTTGAACACCACAATTCTGAACAGTCATATACTCATGCTTTGCAGTAAAGAGGACATCATATACTGTCATTAAACTGTTCAATGAAACGTCTGGTTATTGTACTTACTGCACTGTTACAGTGGCCTATTCAGTGTTAGAAAAGGAGGAACACCTACATGTAGCAAGCTGAACACATTCTGGTTTTTAAGAAAAAATCGGTACTTTTGCAGGGCAGCGACACACTTTTTAAGATTGAGCTGAACTAGAAAGCCTTCTCGTTAGAAGAGGATGTTGCTGCACCCAGCATAATGATTCTTGTGTCATCATTTTAAATGGGTGTATAGAGTGAATTATTGTGCATTGTTTATTTTTTTCCCTGAAGCTTTGTGATTTATATTCCAGTTTGCGAAGTGGATGGAAACACTTATTGGCGGTACCCTTTCAATAGCTTGTTCCACCCAAAACAAATGGAGGAGTTTATTATAATGGATATCGACATTGTCCGTGACAGAAAGCATGTTGCAGGTGCAGGAATGAAATCAAACAAAGTAAGTAGATGTTTTGCAATTTAATCTTATTAAATGCATAATATTGCTATGTAACGCACTGTTGCTGTTATGCAGCATTTTCTAATTAAGACAATTAAGGGGGATTTCATCCGTTAAGGCTTTTTATATTATTAACCCTTACACAACTGGATGGAAAATTTGAGATTTTATGCCACCAGCCTGGCTATAAGGTCACTGTCTGCCATCTGTGAATGGAGGTCTTTCTTTAAACAGAACATAGAATTGTGTGCAAATATTTCATGCAAATAGTATGTAGTTTAGTTTCTCTTGCATTCCCATGCCAAGCCATAGATGGGTATGGTTAACAATACAGAGATTGTGAAGTATAAGAGTTTCACACAGATGTAAAAAAATAGTATTTATTAAGGAAGTGCATGTAATTAAGTCAAGGCTACTATGTTACTCCAGCAACCATACACACACATAGATGCACATAAAACTGCACATAGTTTAAAATACTGATTCCAAGGACAAACACTACTTTGTAAGGCATGGGTCTGCAACCTGTGGCTCTCCAGATGTTTTGGATGATTCCTGTGATCCTTCACATTTTACTGTGCTGGCTGGGACTGGTGGGATTTGTATTCCAAAAAACATTTGCAAAGCCAAAGGATGCAGACCCCTGGTTTAAGGTAAATTGGAGTAAATAACAATGTTTAGTCAAACTATTTACCTTTTTAAAGCTTGAAAAGTTGTTCTAAATTACCAGTATTCTAATGAAGTAGTTCACAAGAGAGTGCCTGGATAGGAGTAAGACAATGCAAATGTGCCTCTGCACTAAGACTTGCCTAAAGCCAACAGGTCAGTGTTTAAAGCAGCCAACCATACTGTAGGTTGAATTTAAGTTTCTCAAAAGGAAGGGAGTAACTCCTAATCCCAAAGAGGGGCTCCTAGGAAGGAATTCCTGACTAGAACTCTACTTCCCAGGTAATGTTAGTTATTGGGGCCAACTATTCATGCCTTCTGTCCCGGTGCAGGTTGTCCTGGGGTTATGGGTGCAGAGGTAATTTTTGGTGTTGGGTTTGTGTCTAGCTAGCAGCGTTTCCAATCTCCCAAAGAAGGCACGGCTCCAACGATCCACCAGCTAAACAGGACAGAACATTGAAAGATGACTACTGCGACTCCCATGACAAAGGATCCCCCAATTCCAAGGTTTGGAGGCTCATTGAGTGGGACCGGGTGACCCAGTCGGGGTTAGGTAAGCTCAGATTTTGTAGGTATGCTCAGATGTTGCAGGCAGTAGATATCAGGCTCCAGACAGTCCCCTCTTATCAGTGCAGCAGGCAATAATGTTTGTGAGCTGCAGAGAAGAGCTCTTTCAGGGGTATAGGCAAGGTCTTATTCCGTGCATGGATGATACTCCTTCAGTGGATGGTCAGCCTCCAGGATGCTCCAGGGACCCACAGTCTACCAACAGCAGAGAAGGGCACGAGAATGGCTCAGCCCAGTTCAGGCAATAATTTAGGGGAGGAAGGCACCCGATTATGGTCTTCCGTGGTCACTGAAGAGGGCACAGGTTCCCAGATGGCCCGCTTTGTGGAACTTTTTAACAGCTGTCCTTCAGCTCTCCTATATGTTGTTTTCGTTCTTTGGAGTCTTGGTTTCAGTGTATTTCATTTTCAGAATGGCTCCAGACCCACTTTTCAATCCAGGCTGGGGGTTTCACCTGCTCACCAGTGGGAAGAATCTGCACTAATCAAACAGGCAATGGCTGTCCATTCATGAAGAGCTAGCTGCCCAACATCTGTGCAGCAACAGACAACCCTTGGTTGGATACTGGTTTGGGACCAGACAGTCGCTCTCCCAGTTACAGGCACAGAAAGCAATGAACTTGAATTCAAGGCTTGATGCTTCGATACCTTATTTGGGAGGTTCTGGCCTCATAGGACAGGAAGATGGCCAAAAGGCAATATGGGTCAAAGGACAGATCTTGTTCGACGAGAAGCAGCAGGTTTGAGTGTAAGGTACTCAAAATGGCATTATCACAGTAAAAAGAAGGGTACATGCAGCGTGAAAAGGTGTAGAACTTGATTCACTGTCACAAACCTGTCCGATGCACATCAGAGTTGTACCCAAACTGTTGCTCGGTAAAAAGAAAAAGGGACACAGTGTCCCTGTAACACTCCACTGAAGGAGACTTGTTTTACTATGTAAAAATACAGGAAAAAGTAAATGGGAGACAATCTCTTCCTGCATTGGCATCCTTGGGGGCTAACTCGTGCCATCAAACATGTGATGTGAGCACGTTAGCGGGCTAAAAATAACTCCATCAACCCAGAAGCAGCCAGGATGCCAAGTCCATATACAATATTCTGGGTGTTGCAGGGAAATCAATGGAGGGAAAGTTGCAAAAAGGAAAATGTCCCTAACAGTCACCATGGGTTTTGGGCAATTTTTTTATTTTTATTTATTGAATAATTATAAGGCGCACTATACAGCAAAAAGTGATTCCAGGCGCCACAAGGCAAAAAGGGGGAGGGAACAGGGGCTATAAACGACAAATAGCGGTCCTGCTAGGCATTGTGACATTCGTATCGTGCAAGTGCAACAGGGGGCAGGGAGGGTAGTGATGGTCAGGGAAGGGGAATAAGTGCAGGGGAATACATGAAAGCAGGGGGGTAAGGAGGAGGAAGGGCCTAGGAGCTAGGCAAGTGCTAGGGGGAGGAAAAGGGGGGGGGGGAATAAGTGCAAGGGCTGCCCATGTAGGCGGGACAAAGGCTTATATGTAAATGGATATTTCCCATCTGTGAAAGGTACAGTGAGCAAAAAGTGATGGCTGCAAACTCTCAAAGTGGGGAAAAACCACAGAACAGGTTCATGCCATGTTCTTTCTGGAGAGGGGCGCCTGCTACCTTTTTGAAAAATGTATGCAAGGAACTTGGGGTTGGTCAACCTGAGTTACCTCGGGGAACCCAGACGTGGACTCACTGCTCACTGTGCTCAGAGAGGCACAGCTCTACCTCACTGATGAGGCCCAACAAGGCTGAAACACGTTTATGGAGTTGCTGTTGGTACTCTTGTTCAGAAGGGATTTGCCATAGCATTTTGGTGCTGGACTGCCCATGTAGGCGGGACAAAGGCTTATATGTAAATGGATATTTCCCATCTGCGAAAGGTACAGTGAGCAAAAAGCAATGGCTGCGAACTCTCAAAGTGGGAAAATAACATAGAACAGGTTTTCATGCCATGTTCTTTCTGGAGAGGGAGGCCTGCTACCGTTTTGAAAATTGCAAGGGGATTCCAGGGATAGACAGCCGTCTAAGTGCGAGGACGGGGGCGGATCGCCAGTTAAGTGGGAGGAACAGAGGGTGGACCATATCAGGAGGATTGCCCGACCCACCATGGAGGCTGCTTGGAAGGGGAATGCTAGTAAGGGGTGTGCTGGTAGACTGGTCAGGGAGGGCCTGGTACTCTGAGAGACTCATTAGTGACCAGGCTGCCAGTCGGAGGGCCAGGTGGGGGTGTTGGTAAGTGAGGGGGAAAGGGAAAGCGGTAGAGAAAAGCACTTAATAATCCAATGGTCTGTTGATTGTTAGAGGATGGATCACCACATATTCCCAATTACAAGGGAAGCTTGCCTGATTAACTACAATTGCCATGTTTTACCCATGCCAATAATAGCAACATCCAGACTTTTCTCGACACTGTAGTTGCTCATTGTATTACTTTTTGGTAACACACAGCTCTGGTTACTTTCTGCTCAGTGATTGTCCCTTCAGATTATCAATGCCCTTTCCAAACCTGAAAATATGTTCTATATTGCCCAACCTATTCTTTTTGTAATGGATCACAGTAACGCTCTAATGTTCAATTTCTGTTTAAATTCAGAAACAATAGCACCTTGCATCATTCATTTTCCTTGCGGGGGAAGGGACCTTCATGGCACCGTCTGCAAGACGTGCTTTTACACTATCCATGTATGTTCGGCAGTTAGTTGAGGCTGGACTTCTCTGACTTGTAAAAAGAACTGTGTGGCAATGCAAGTCTTACTCGTTCCCTTTTTTTCTCAGTCAAAGTTTAAGAAAGGGAGGGCCAGAAAAAACCACCACACAGCGTTAAGTTATTGTTCGTAGCTGTATTCCTGCCTCTTGCTGCTCCATCTTAAACCAAGTTTAGTAAATGTAAGATTGTTTGAGCTATGTTTCAGGTGCAACCTAAGTGTTATGTGAACAAAATCTGCATACCACGAAAAGGACCCTATGGCTGACAAATATCACATTCCATGGTATGTTGGTATGAACCTCAAACACTACCTCAAATGTTGCAATGAGGCATTTACCTCATAATCGAAGTTGAGACTACATTACAACACTCCCTAATTTTGACTTCTTTACTTCTTGCACAGAGGCTCATATCATCTCAGCTACTTTAAAGCAAACCCAAATAGTTTGCACAGTGTTGAGAAAGACTTCTCATTTGGCAACTTTCCCTCCATAGTTTCTATGAACACCCCAATCTCCTTGCTTTGCTTTTTAACATGTTCTGACTTTTTTTTTAGGTGAAGTAAAACCTTCAGCTTCACTTCCTCTGCCTTTATTAATTTGTTATGGGGAAACTGCTCAGTTCTTCAGACTATCAGTACTCGGAAACTTTGTTTCCCTTTTATATTTTACATTTGTGTAACGTTTTTAACATTGCACACAACATCTTACAATGCAGTGCGATCGGGATACTGTTCTATCACCCTATTCCAGTGGTCTTCAAACTTTTTTGGCCTGGGTCCCCCCTGAGCAAAGTTTGGGCAGGCCGGCCCCCCCCCCCCCAAAAGTGCCAGATGGACAGCATGTAGAAATCGCAATTAACTTTTGCGTGCCTTCACTGCACCCTACTCCCAGTACAGAGCCTGGGCTCTCCCCCACCCTACTCCCACCACTATCCCAGTGCTGCCGCCCATCCTGCTCCCACCACAATCCCATAACCCAAGCATGCACACATCCATACACATTTAAATAAAAAATAAATCGCCATAAATGTACCTTCTGAAGGGGCCTGCGCGTGGTTGCTAAAATGCCCCGCTCCAGGTTGCTCTGCCCGTATGTGCGAGGAGGCGCAGGAGCACCCCTTCGCACATACATACATGCAGTGCCCCAGCCAGCATTTCCAATGAGCTATGCAAGGCTGGCAAAGCAAAACACCCCCAGCGTTGCATGGCTCAGTGATCATGTGCGGCTGGGGAAATGAACTGTCAAAGGCAAACAGTGTTTCCCTTTGACAGTTCAGCCAGCCCAGGAACACTCCCTCGGCTGGAAAAAGCAGCTGAGGGAGTGCTCAGTGTTTCACTGGGCTGGCTTCTTGGCTCCTCCATAATGGGGGAGGTGGCCAGTGGGTGGACGCCCCCTCACCCATTATTGATGAGCCGGCAGGCTTGGACTGGCCTATAGGGCGATGACCGTACCAAAAATGCAAAATGCTAGTGTAGGCCAGTCAAAATGGGCCACTTTTTTGGCCAATGTGGGCCAGTTTGAGGAGTTACTTCACTATGCAGCTAGTAGTTTTGACCATTGTTGCTGAATAAATATCCTTTAAAGATCACAATTTGTTTACATTTGAACCAAAAACAACCCCTTGGGTACTATTCAAACAGTCTGTGACTAAATGACTGAATATCCATTTGCAACTGCTGGCCATTTTTTTCACTGGTGCCCAAGACCGTTTTATGGTCCAGTCTGAGCATGTGAGCTGCCCCTTCCCATTTCCTCCAATCAAAAAATATTTTTTACCCATTTCATGCTGGGCTCTGGCGTGCCCCCCCACCCCCCTGGGTTGAGGCAGCGCCCCCCACAGTTTGAAGACCTCTGCCCTAGTCTTTTACACTTGTGATTTTTGGTTACTTTTATATGTGCCAGTGTTGGAGAGAATTTTCATTTGTGCGCCAATTCCCTTTAACCTTGGAGACCCGCAGCTCTTTTGCTGGACTCGGGGCTTTTTAATTTTTACTCCCGAGTGAGGGGGACCTTTTACTCCCTCCCTCATGTGTTTTCCTGGCTGTTTTTCTATGTTCCTTACTGTTGGAGTATGGTAAACTCCATAGGCATCTGCTTTTGCATTGTGACACACAGCACCTTTTGTGCAGTGCCACCCTTGGACTTCTCTTAATGTTTAACCACATTTTCTTGGTGAACTACTGTTCCCAAGAATAGTAAGACGACCCGTGTGTTACTTAACTTTACTATGGGCCCAGCATACACCACCCTATGTGGAGTGCTGGGGGTTACATAGTAACTCCTTTAACCCATTCCTTATGAAGCATTTTGTTACGCTAACTCACTTGAATGGCTGGTGGCAGTGGTTTCTTTTTTTACTACCTAGTGACTGCAGGTTGATACCTCTGCTGCAGCGCTGCACCCAAGGGTGACCATTTTCTCAGAGTGGCCCCCGTTTTCTTTTTTTGCCATTTCTTGTTAGTTTGTTTCTTCTGGGATTTTACTCTGTTGTTTGCATCAGGGTTGAGTCCTTTGTGCGATTTGCCTTTGGCAGACTTCAGCCCTGAAGTCCGCCCAGACTCCAGTGTGTCTAGAAAGGCAGGGTCCCGAAACTTCGCTGTCCTATGTCTCTAGGTGTGCATGAGTGAAACCAGTTCCAGTTGGCTGGCTGGCTGTACTGGAGGACAGCCACCCTGCTGTGTGATTGACAGCCTGTGAATGAAATGAAACTTGCATAACTAAGAGCAGACTCGACCACTGGAGGACAACATCTGAAGCAGAAGACGAGAGAAGATGCCAGCAGCAACCTTCTAAACTGCGAAGTGCCTGGTGAAGCCCTGCAGCTGTGCGGACCCAGTTTTCAAATCGACAGGGAAGACCCGTAAAGGACGACTTCCTCCCTTAGGCTGGTGGGACCAACTAGCCTCAAGACGAACTCTATTTTGACACAAGACGACCCTACAGAATCAAGAAATCCGCATCCAGAGTCCAGGACGGACGGATCAAGGAAATCCTAACCAGAAATGTTTGTTGTTCTTTGGCCCTGAGAAAAAGGCGACAAAACCACAAAGAAATGCTGAATTGACGGAAATCCATTGCTGCCGCGTTCCTCTCTCTTTCTTGACTGCTGCCGCAGGAGGCCGCCGGATGTCCTCCCTTTCATCACCAGGAACAAGGACCAGGAACAAGGGTCTACTGTATTGCATCTTGAAGGCATCCAGCTGGAACAACTTCTTCATTTCAGAGGTACTGTGAAGCTTGGGGTACATTATCCTTTTGCCATTTGGGGTGCTTCCTATCTTTGGGAGTGTGATTTAACCCTACTCTAAGTTGACCTCAACTTACCTGCATTGGCCTTACAGCTTGTGCTTTCTAAAGGTGACTCCTCTTGAGTTGCTGTGATTTCTCTTTGGAACACTTGACTATTTAAAACCATTTTTCTAAGAAGAAGAGCATCTGAACTTTGGCTGTCCTGGCTCACAAAAGGCCTCCTTCTGAACCTATTGGCTTTGCCAGTGTTTGTTCACTTACAGGTTTTAAATGTTGAACACTTTAATGCTGGGATAATAGACTGCCTGCATCCCTTTGGGAGAATCGAATTGTTCTTATAACCTATCAGTCTGTTCTGATCTAACCCTATCCTTTCCTTCCTTAAAAACCTCAATATTGCAAAGGTGATACTATATAAATGCTATACTGACCTCAACTGATGTCACCTCCGGGAACATGTGTAACATATGAATGAATTACTTGCCTGCTTTATTCACTCTATGAATCGATCAGAGAACAGCATTTGACTCGGTATCTAGGGAAACCTTATGGAATGTATTAATTACCTGTGAAGTTCGGGTTCATTTTGATCATTTGATCAGGATCATTCGGCTCCTCTATTCTGGAAAACAGTGCCACAGTTCGCTATGGCCTAGGAGGCGAGAACACTGCGGCCTTTGAAGTTGTAAAGGGGGTGAGACAGGGCTGTTCATTGGCCCCACTCTTGCTCAATTCCTATATCCAAGAAATAATAGATAAACTATTAAAAGAATGTCAAGATTGCCCGAAATTGCCTATGGACAAGCATCCAGCGTTATTTTATGCTGATGCTGATGATGCTGTTTTGTTGGCAACGTCCCCGCAAGGCCTAGAAAAATCCCTTGCTATCTTCGTGAATAAATGTAAAGAGTTGGATCTGGATCGAAATATTGGAAAATCAAAGACAGTGGTGTTCGTGCCCCGGTTCTTGAAGTCTATACCATTGGTGCTAAAAGCGAACGGAAAGCAACTTGAGCAAGTTAAAAACTCTGATTAACTTGGAGTATGATTTCAAGAATCAGAAGGGTGGGTGGACTAGATAAAGCGGTCTGTTTCTGCTTTAGAAAAATATGGGGGTTCGATCCAGGTCTTTCATGCGAGTCATGGCCATGGAGCAATTTCGCCTGCTCTAGATTTGTATTCGAAGCAGGCTGTCCCGGCAGCATTATATGGGGCAGAACTGTGGGGATATGCTAGTGTGGGAAAACTCGCCTCTACTGAATTAAAACTTCTAAAGAAATTGGTTGCATTACCCAAGAACACTCCTTCTGCACTGTTATTACTTGAGCTAGAAATAACCCCAGTTGCATCCATAGCATTGATTATCCCTGCCCTTTTCTGGTTAAAACTGTGGAAACAGGATGGGTTAGGGAAACGGAGAGACGCTCTAAACCACTTAATGTCATTACATGGAGGAAAATCCATAGAATGGGTCCTCCATGTAAAAACAACCCTTTTAGAATTGGGGAGAAGTACCCAATTGGAAAATCCTCCAAAATCAGCTGTTGGGAACTAGGAAAGCCCAAAGGATCGTGGCAGTGCAAAGAGCAAAGGACTGCTTGGTTGTGGATGCCTCTAAACTGAAATTGGGCCCTTCCTATCTTCAAGTTATGGCCGAAGGAAGTAAACGTTACCAAGACTTGACTTGGTAAGTCAAGACTTTATCAAGACCAAGACTTTATCTCCCGCACTATGAAAAATCTTTATACATGAGTGAGATTGAGGTCGCTCCCAGTGGCTACTTTCACACAGACTTGGAAAGAGGTGAATACTGATAAATGCCAGTTGTGCGAGGAGGCTGCTGAATCAATAATACATTTTATGCTTCTGTGCAAAAACACAAGACAATTGAGGAACCTATACCTAAGACCGATACTCAGGGAAACGGGGGTAAGAGATGTAAGATCAGCAATGCTGTATTTATTATTATAATTTTTTTTACAGACTTTAATCAGTTGGGACAAGGAAAGACAAGAAATACAAAGCATTTAGATCATTAGATAGGAATTTTGTCATTCAACCTAAATCATCCTGTGTGCACCTGATTGGCTAGACAATATACCAAAAAGAAAGAAAACAGTCCCTCCAAACCCTTGTATATCCCCCTTCATCCAGGGAGGAGGAGTGATGAACCTGTGAGAAGAAAGTGAAGTCCCGCTGTTATGAATATGAATTTCTCCAAGTGTCCACCACATCTAGGGACTTGAAAAAGTGAAGAATACTCAGCGCGATTTTAAAATCTTTGGAGGAGGGGAGTATGTGTTTTGTCTTTGTTGGGGTCGGGGTCACTATTACTCACCACCAATCACAATCTGGCCCTCTAAAAAGGGAAGGAGAGATGATTCTAGTCCCCTCCCCCCCCCGGAAGTGTTCTTGCCCTTTGTTGTGGGCATAGATCGAGATCAATGAATATAGTTGGCCCAGGAGCGTACCTTTCACTCCAATATACTGGCCTCCAGGGTCTCAAATAGTGTCCAACTCTTCAAACTGGATGCCCTTCGCCATAAAAGTTGCTGTCTTCCCCCTCGCCCCCCTGTTTTTGTCCCACCAGAGGCCAAGAATTGCTTGGGGGAAGTCTCTGCAGTCTGCAGTCTCTGCTGCAGTAATCTGCCTGGATTGCCCACTCTCTGGTGTCTCTGGGGAAAGGGGGTCTATCCCGTCACCGCAAAGAACCTCTGGGCGTTTGGTTGCAGAAACCACACAGAGGGCAGCGCACTTCGCTGAGGGGCAGTAGTGCCAAGAAAGAGCCCTTGCGTAGATCCCATGGAGTCAACCACTGCAAAGGAGCCCAGTGTATAGTGGTATCCTGGGGCGATGGGCACTGTTCCTTACATCCGCAGGGCAGTAGTGCCAAGAAAATGCCCCCAAGAAGATCCCATGGAGTCATCCACTGCAGAGGAGCCCAGTGTATAGTAGTATCCGGGATCGATGGGCACTGTCCCCTACACCAGCTGGTCGGGAGCCAGTGAGGTCCAGCTGTCATAGGTTTGCAGCAAGAAGCAGAGCTGTCGCGTGATCATGGTGCCCAGAGGGTGAGAGGGGTAGGTAGATGATGCCACTCCAAGCTTCAACAGACATGGGAAGCTCCCCCACCTCGGGCGCCGTCGGCCCTTCCCAGGGAGAGCGTTCCTCTTGGGAGAGAGGGTATGTGCCCCTTGTCTAGTGCTGCTACCTCACCATAGTCGGGTCCAGTGATAAAGCGGATGAGCAGGTAATCCCGCAAGCGTTGTTTCATCTGTCTCCCCCTCCGATCAGCATTCATCTGGTCTTGCCGTCATTGCGATGTGACCTCACTGGGCTCAGTGGAATATTGCGTGGCGCCATCTTAGATATTCACCCATCCAGCCGCAGGGTCGCGGGTTCTGATTATTTCTGGCCCCGTGGCTGCTCCTTTCCCCAAACGTACTCCTTCCGATCTGCTTTACCAGGGATCCGCAGTGCTACAGCTAGCTGGAAGTGCCTTATTTTCCCCTTTAACAACGGGCTTCACACGGAGGCCATTAGCAGTGTGTCTGCATCGACGGCGCTGCTGGCCACTCCCCAGCAAGGCTGTTTTTTACAGAAATGTTCCCTGACGCATGTAATTTTTGCGGTTGCTAAGTATACGCACAGATCATGGCTGTTAAGAAAGAAGCTGTTAAACCATATTGTTATGGGAACTGCGTAGCCAAAAATAGGCCAAGAGGCTGCAAGCTTAGATCTCCTCTGAGCCAAGAAATTAAATGTTGACTGATTCGTGGACATGAATTTTATATTGTTAATTAGGTTACTTTTATGATAGAATTGTCCATTGATTAAGATCTGTCAATTTTATGTAGAACTTTCTTTTTAAACCTCTCCATATTTATTTTCATATCTATTTTATTGTGTGTTGACTAAAAGATTTGATGTTGAATAAAAGTTGGACTGACTGAATTGAATCCTAACTTGGGATTAATATTATAGCTAATTACTGCTTTTTAAAGAATGCTTTAAATATTTTTTGTGTATAAATAAATGTATTATATAACTGTGTGTAAGTGTTTAATTGGATACTTGTATTTACTGATTTTGTTGTACAGCTCTACAGCTGACATTACCCCTCTTAAGGTAAGCCTGGCTGCTAAATCACACTACCAACTTGTATAGTACAGGCCTATATTAAAAGGTGGGTTACGTAATACCAAGTGATAAGTCTTGTGTAGTCCCACACCAGTTGGACTGCACTAATTCTTACCTAACAGCCTAAAGACATGTCGGTGGCAGCAGATGCATCTTTTACAATTTTTGTGTTATTTTTTGTGTGAACATTCGCGTTTACTGCAAATGGCTAATAAACATGGCTAGTGCCCTAAAATAACCACTTCACAAGATTTCCACTTGTTCTTTGGCCATAGGAATTCCCATAAAAGGTCATGCATTTTACTGGGAAAACTGCTGCTTTCCAGGCTTAGTGCTGCTTTTGTGTATGTGTGTGTGTGGCCCAACAAGTGGGTGTAACTGTCTCATCATCCTTTATGTATGGGTGTGGGGCATGAGCGAAACCAATAGTTGTCCCTGATTGCACAACTACTGGCTGTTTGAATGGTGCATATCCTTACCAATGGTGGGCTTGGACTTGCTGGCAGGCTGGATTTTGGATAAGAAAACTGCTGCAGTCATTTCTTCAGATCAGCGTCAGAGCCAAGAATCCCCCGAGAAGAACAGTCGACTGAATATCCGAAGACTCCTGACCTCCCTTCCAGTGTCTGGCCCGGTGAAGCCCTTTTGGACTACCTGATCTGTGAAGGCCCTGTGCAGTGCTTTAACTTGACTGGTGGGACCAACCAGTCTCAATGTCTCAAGGATCCAGCCGTTCTGAGCCTTAGGAAGTGTCCCTGGACCACCCAGGCTGGGGACTGTCCAGCTTTACAGTGGGCTACCTCGCTAGAACCGTCACCATTCCACATTTGCTTCCGGAAATTTGGTGGTCGCCAGTTAGTGGTATAAGTCACCTTTCTGCCGAATTTCAGCTTCCAAGCCTCAAGAGATCCTATTCTGGAAGGTCTTCTACAACTCGGACTGGATGGATGTCTGCCATCGTCTGTGTGCGGTGGAGCTCGCCTTCCCCTGTCCTGTGAAGTGTCCTGAAGAGGTCTGCATCAGTGAATCTTGCATTTCTCCATCCCCAAGGGTTGCACTCTGCTCCTGTCCGGAAGAGTCCTTGAACCTGCAGCTCCTGGGTATCTCACTGGAACAAAAAGTCGAAAATCCAACCTCCAACAACACCCCCCCCCCCCCCCTCACTCCCACTTCCTCTCCAGTCGACCCATCCAGTCCTCTGGGGAAATTCAGAGTCAGGGGGTGTAAGTAAACACAAAGAATTTTGTCTCCCCGTCATCCACAGGATAACATTGAGAAAAAGTCTCTTTGTAGCCTGTTTGGTGAATAGGAAGGATGATGTGGTGTTAGGGAGAATTTTAATCTTTGTGCTAAAATCCTCCCACCCTGGAGACCCCCAGCTCTTTAGCTGCACTTAGCACTTTTTAATTTAAACCATGGAGTGAATGAGACCTTTTTCTCACTCCCTCACTGTAGCGTGCATGAGCAACATAATAAGATGATGAATGCAGACCAGCTGCCACATATGGATGGAGTGGCCTTGGCTGACCGATGCCGCGCACCGACTGGATTGGGAATGCTCTCTGGGCCAGATTTGAAGGAACGCACAAACGCCTGCCTGCCCTGCATACAGACATGTGTCCGGTGCCTTGGGTGACCACTTTTGTCAACCACACCTTTTCTGAAGCCTCCGTTCCTATATTAAGGAGGCATGGATAACACCTCTTTTAAAAAAGAACTTGGATCCCAGTGATCCTAGAAACTTCCGGCATATCACAAATGTCCCTTTTGTGCTGAAAGTACTTTATAAAGTGGCGTATGTTCAATATCAAGATTTTGTGGAAAAAAGCAATATGCTTGCTCCTGAACAGTCTGGTTTTCGTGTGAATCACGGGAACGAGATTGCACTATTGGATCTCAAATCCAATATAACATAAATAATTGATTGTGGTGGTCTGACATGGCTATTACTATTGGACTTGTCGGCCACTTTCGATGTGGTCAATCGTGTTCTCCTTGCAGATAAATTGGTTAAGGTTGGCAGATGTACTGCCTCTGCTGCCTGCTGGTTCAGATCATTTCTTGGCCCTAGAACTGCATCTGTGACCAAGGGTAGTGCGCAATCACAAATAGCCTCCCTTCTGTGTGGTGTATCTCGGGGCGCAAAACACAACCGGTGTTGCCAGCTGGTAATCCCAATTAGGCACTCCTGGCCGGACCCAGAGGTCCCTGGTGTATTTAAAGGTCTTCGACAGTGAACCCCTAAACCTCGGATTCAACAGATGGACCTGCACTACTTCTAGTTTCAAAGAAAGAATTTCAGCCAGCCATTCGGACAACAATTGCACAATGACTTTACAATAACAGGATCCATTAAAGGAGAGATTTTTCAAGTAATATTCATCCAACAGCAATGAAGGAAAACATCAGTCATAGTTGTGTGTCAACAATGGGAAACAAAATTAGCAAATCCAATGATAAATCCACATATACCACGTGTGTAGGAAATGCTTCATTTAACTGTTAAATTCTTTACACCATGGTTTAGAAACCTATAACCACCAAATGGTTGTAATTGTCCAATAAACTCCTTGTTAAAAACACAATTGCTGATGCGTTTCGGATTAGGGATAATCCATCCTCAGGGCTTGGGAGTTCCTTGTTCCATGAGATTCCAAATTTTTTTTTGTACATACGTGATTATCTTAAGGGCAATACATAAGCTCATTTAGTTTGAATGGATGTGGGGTATTCAAGGCAATTATCAATCCAATAATGTAAGGTACTAACCTCGTTTCTGAGGGACAGTGATGGTTGTAGAACCCTTTATAGTAAAAGACATGTGTGCAAAACATATGTTTTAGTAATCATCTGATAGTTACAAGAGAAGTTTGTGTCTGTCGTGTGAATAAAAGGCTACTCACCCGGCTACTCTATAGGTTGCACTGGCCGGGACTGAAATGTGTAGCTGGCCGGTAAACCGGAGGCTGTATTCACTGGCAAAACAGAAAAGGCTAGGTAAGGAAGCGTCCCCAAGCAACCGCATTCTACTTCCAGTAAAAGAGCACGCGGTTCAAACGTGTCCAGCACAGTATCATTACTTGAGATGGGAAAAATAGAGGATTGCGAGTCAAATAGTTTGTGCTGTATCGTAATTCTAAATATTAAATCGCCATTGCTGCGTATACTGTGCCAGTAATTGATATCCCCATGTGGTGGTATGTGGGTAAAGTCGATAGATCTTTCTCAAGTGCACACATAATCAGCTATTACAGTGTGCTGATAGTTACGTGATGTCCCTTTGCAATTTGTGGCAAAATCTGCTGTTCGCTCAATCGCCCGGCGTACGTTTCACCCTTGTATCATGCAGTATCAACTAAATCTTAAAGGATTGTTTACCTCTCGTGAGTGCGCGAAGTATCGGAGACGACTGTCAACATGACGCGCGGCCCGATCTGAGTGTTTGTAGTTGCCATGACACCGGCGAGGCTGCAACGCTGCACGATCCTCCATCTTGGCGTGCGACAGGGGGGGGTGGCTATAAAGATAAACCGTCACCCCTACAGTACATTGCATATTTATCCGCTAAGTTGTCATGGTCTTTAAGTTAACTTTAGGAAAAGAGGGGAGGGCACACCAATCCTGCCCCGCCCCCCCTATCCCTCACGTATGCCGATGTTCGGTACATATACCGATCTAAATGCTATGTCCCTCCATCATAATCATGTAGCAAGTTGCGTGCGATTAATTACCTATGGCATAACAGCCCTGTATCCTATGCAAACCTGCAGGGTTGAGTAAGGGCAAGGGTCGAGTGAACGTGCATGATGCCGTATCCTCCTGATCTGGGTAGACCAATGGTGTAAATAAAACAGAAAATTTGGAAAAAAGCCATGAAACAGTTAAGTGGTCACCAGTCTTATGTATGCTCTAATGTTATGTTAGGCGAGGTAAAATAAGTGCAAACAGGGCATAGGGCAA
This sequence comes from Ambystoma mexicanum, assembly GCF_040938575.1. Lineage (NCBI taxonomy): Eukaryota > Metazoa > Chordata > Amphibia > Caudata > Ambystomatidae > Ambystoma > Ambystoma mexicanum. The sequence continues at coordinate 808,132,716 of NC_090932.1, forward strand.
ACAAGCAGAAATCATTTTCTGCCTGGTGCCCTACCCCTGTTTTAATTACGGCGGAAATGGGTGTATGATGTACATGTGCACACGTGACTACTAGTGTACAATGCATTTCAAGTAAAACCATATAAAGGATCCTCCTGTTCGCTTGTGTATTCATCCACTCATAATCTATTACGATCACAAGTCTATTACGATCTAATGCCTGTCCCCATTATTGCTTAATGTGTACATCAGACCTTTGTGCGATCTGCTAGCCTCTATGGGTGTACAGTATTGCAAATTCTGCGGACGATACTCCAGATTGTGATAGAACTGTTCATCATGGGCACCCCACAAAAGCTAAATCAACTTGAGTTATCTTACAATAACTTCATATATCGTGGGCAAAACCATCAAGGTCTCTGATTCTGTCAAAACACTGGGGGTTTTCTTCGACTCTCATCTATCTTTTAAGAAACATGTTTCGAATGGATTGTGTCCTACCACGTATTCCTCATCTTTGATATTCGTATAGTCAGCTTTTTCCACACCAGAGGGCGCTGTGCTCGATGTCATGGCTTCCATGTCCCTCAAGGGTCGCCGTAGAGCGTCGACGTCTTCAGCACTACAAATAGCTCGAGCCGTGCCCTTTGGCTTCAGGTCAATTCTTTCCGGAAGCTTTCGCTTTGAGTGTTGAATGGCGTGCTTCAGTTTTGTCAAAAATGTCTTCATCTTCCAACACTTCGACCCCAAAGTCTGTCTTTAAAAAATGCCATGACTGCGGGAAGAAAATGTCCATCACTGATCCCCCACCACGTCTGCCTGTGGTGTCTGGGTTCCGAACACCGGACTGATGACTGCCGGTCCTTTCAGGCAATGACAGGAAAAGCTCCCAGGGAACGCGGAGGTAAACTGGCGGCGGGGAGGGAGGATTCTAAGGCATCTTCGAAGAGGGATAAAAAGTCCGGGGAGTCTAGGGACTCGTCCTGGCACAAAAAGTCAAAGTCTCGGTCGAGTCAATCTTCTTGTTCGTCAAAGAAGGCAACAAAGGGACATCTTAAGTCACCTTCTTCCTCCGATACATCTACAGGGGTTATCAGATGCCCAACTAAGAATGATTCCCCCAGAAAATGGCAGACTTTCAAGAGTTCAATGATGCATATCTTCGAGAATGCAGCCCCGACCCCCTCGAAGGAGTCATGCAAAGACAATGCCCTGGTCCATCCTTCAGATGACAGAGGAAGGTCAAAGACTATCAAATGCTTTAGGTCCGGCGAGGAATCGTCTAGAGAACATAGTCCTTCTCCGATACCTCTGAAAAAGAGCAAATCGAGAAGCCTATCAGTGCATAAATCGAAGGCAACGCCGGACAAAACGGCGTTTGTGTCGAAACCTTCGACACCATTGTCGAAGGTTTAATCAACGACATTGTCGAAGCCAACATTAGCATCATTGACGCCATTGTCGAAGACAACGTCTATGCCATTAGTGTCATCAACGCCATTGTCGAAACCATTGTCGATGCCTTCATGGCCTCTGTCCACTCCGGGTAAGATGTATACACATTTGCCAAAGAAAAACTTTTTCAAGTCTATGGCCTCAATTTATGAGGAGGATTCTCCCCCTTTGGGTTACATTATGCTACAAAAAATGCTCCTGAGGAGCTTATTGACCCAGAATCTAAGTTGTCTGATCTTTATGATTGCCTCCAGTCAGCTAGTGGCATAGACACTTCGCCAGAGCTGGAATTTGACAAACTGATCCAGCTGAACATGCGGATTCGGGATACAGGAGTATCGTGAATAGTCATTGAGTTCATTGGCTGGAGCAGGAATTCTCCTACCTAATGAACAAGACGATATAATGGATATCCTGAGTCAAGGCCCTCAGAAGGACCCAGTATTGCCATTTCATGCAGCCCTTCAAGGGAAGGTCATGGCAAACTGGGAAAACTCCAGAATCTGGACCTGCTGTAAACAAGAACTTTGCCAGAAAATATAGGCCTTCTAACATTGATCCAGACTATTTGACTAAGCACCCTACACATGAAAGCATAGTGGTTCAGGCAGCTACATCGACCAGGCAGTTTGCTTAGCCCTCTATTCCCCCGGATAGGGATGACACAAGGGTTGATGCCTGGGCTTGCAAGATTTTCTCTTCGGGCAATATGGCTTTGAAGTCGACTAATGTTACTTTTTCGAGGTTTACTTACACCCTGTGGGACTGTGTTAGCATGGCGGCTCAACACATTCCGGAAAGGCGAGGAAAGAGACGGCTTCCTGGCTATAGTGAAAGATGGTAACCACAAACGTAATGGGACGGGTATGCCCAGACATGGGTCCCGTGCCTGCTGGGCCTAGAGACCCAAGCTACTCCTCCCGGATGACGCCCAACAAGGCTGAAACATGTCTGGGAATGCTTGTGGTCTCGTACAGAAGGGATGTGACCTAGCAGTTCGGGCTGGACTACTCCTTTGGGGGTGGGGGTTGAGACCAAGCCTGATTGGCATATGGTTTTTCCCTTTTGTAATGGCTTGGCAGGTGAAGAACGATGGTCTGGAGGGTTGCCCAGAGCAATGCCAGAGGTTAAGATTTATTCTAAACCTTCCAGCCATCACCTCTTTTGTTTTGCTATAGTGAAAGATGGAAAGGAGGCAATGGGGGAGTGTCTCCAGTCAGGACTGGACACTGCTGACAGTATCAGCAGGTCCATGGCTTCTAGCACCATACTATGCAGATTTGCGTGGTTGAGGAAGTGTGGCTTTGCACCGGATTTGCAGGGTAGACTACTCGATATTCCCTTTGATGGCTTGAGGTTGTTCAGCAGCAAGGCAGATAAGAGTCTGGAGAAGCTGCAGACCTCTAAGGCGGCAGCTAAATTACTTAGCGCCTCCATACGTCAACCTCAACAACAAACCTATTCAGGCTCATCTTCCTGCAGAGGACGTCCTTTTTGTTTCTATTCCTTATTTGGAAGGGGAAGAGGACAGGCTGGACAAAGGGGACAAAAAGATTCCCTTGTGGTGGACGGGGTGCTAGATCCACCCCAGCAGCAGCAGCTGTACCCTCAGCCGCTGCTGCAGCCGCCTATAAACCACTCTGAGGCCTTGACCCACAAGACCCCGGTGGGAGGCAGAATCTCTCAGTATATGAACGAATGGCGGGGTATTACTTCAGATGCTTGGGCACTGGAAACAGTAGCCCAGGGTTACTGCCTTCCTTTTCAGAAAAGACCTCCGATCATCCACCGGGATACAACTGTCAAAATTCTGGATCTGCTCCTGTTGCAGGAAAGTTTAACCCTGCTAGAGAAAGGTGCAATAGAACATGTACCTGTGGCGGAGAGGAACTAGGGTTGGTATTCCCCCTACTTTCTCATTCCCAAGGAGGACGGAGGATTGAGACCCATCTTGGACTTAAGAAATTTGAACAAATTCCTCAGGAAGGGCAAGTTCGAGATGGTAACCCTTTCTCAGATCCTTCAGGCTCTTCAACTCCAAGACTGGTTGGTATCATTGGACTTTCAGGATGCTTACTTTCATGTGCCAATCCATCTGAAGCACAGAAAGTACCTGAGGTTCGCAGTTGGCGGTTCTCACTTTCAGTTTTGAGTTCTGCCATTTGGGCTGACCTGCGCCCAAGGGTTTTCCCCAAGCTGATGGCGGTAGTGGCAGCAAGTCTCAGGAGAGGGGGGATTCACGTCTACCCCTACCTGGACGACTGGTTAATCAGGGCTCGTTCACCTGAGCAAGCCCAGGAACATTTCAGTATCAACTGCCACTCCCTACACAGACTGGGCTTCTCGCTCAATTACAAAAAGTCCCATATGATACCATTCCAAAGACTCCAGTTAATTGGAGTGGTTTTGGGCACTTCCTCAGGGAAAGAAGCTTAGACCTCCTGAGGTGAGAGCTCAACACATTCAGCTGATGGTAACAAAATCCCAGAATGCCCAACATCTTCCGGCCTTGGTTTTTTTTTTTTTTTTTTTTTTTTTTTTAAGGTTACTCTGTCTCATGGCATCCTGCATTTTCCTGGTGCCAGAGGGCCGATTGAGAATGAGATCCCTTCAATGGGCTCTCAGGACTCAGTGGTCCCAAATTTCAGGAAATATGTCGTATCACCTGCAAGTACCGAGCAGAGTTGCTCAAGACCTAATCTGGTGGGCTTGAGAGGACATTATCAAGGGAGAATCTTTTTGGCAACCATGGCTTGAGATAACAGTAGTGACGGACGCCTCACTCACGGGGTGGGGAGCCCACACCAATGATCTGACAATCAGTGGTTGTTGGTCTCTATCAGAGTCCAAACTACACATCAACCTTTTGGAGCTGAGGGCAATCAGACTAGCGCTGAAGGCCTTTCTACCCACTTTACGGGGAAAGAATGTCATGATAATGACAGACAACACAGTGGCCATGTACTACCTCAACAAGAGAGGTGGTGTAGGGTCACTACCACTGTGCAGAGAAGCAATGCAGCTCTGGTTCTGGGCAATACAAGAAGGAATCTCTGTCTGCAGTTCACCTAGCCGGAGAGCAAAACGCAGCAGCAGACACTCTGAGCAGGCAGAGCACAGTATCCCACGAGTGGGAACTAGCCCACAAAGTCCTTCAAGAGATCTTCATCCCTCAAGTGGATCTGTTCACGACCAGTGTCAACCGGACGTGCGATAGGCACTGCTCAAGGGAATTTCCTCCACGAGCAGCTCTAGGAGACCCGTTTGTAGTGGACTGGGAATTTCCACTCCTGTACGCGTTTCCTCTAGTCCCCGTGATTCCTCCCATAATCAGGAGGTTGAGGAAGTTCAGGAAAACCATGATCCTAATTGCTCCGGATTGGGTCAGGAGGACGTGGTACCCAGACCTTCTGGAAATGTCATCTGCCCTCCAATACGTCTTCCACAAAGAGAGCATCTTCTCTCGCAAGAGGAAAGTCAAGTTCTCCACCCAGAGGTCAAGACACTCAGCCTTCACGCATGGTTTCTGAGAGGCTGAGATATAAGGATTGGGACCTCCCGCAAGACGTAATGGAGATTTTGCTTTCGGCCAGAAGGCCAGCAACCAAATACTTGTACCGGTGTCGCTGGAAGAAGTTCAGGAATTGGTGCAGGGATAAGAATGTGGATCCATTTCTATGTGGCACACCTATGGTGCTTTCTTTCCTGTTGTATTTAGCCAATCTGGGGCTTCAAATCGGAACAATAAAAGGATACCTGGCAGCGCTTTCTATTTTTAAGCGCTCCTCTGAAGAGGTCTCTTATTTCAAGATACCATTGATTGTGCAATTCATGTCCCTTTTTGGGATTTAAATTTGGTATTAACGTTTCTCACATGCATTCCATTCGAGCCATTACATTCTTGTCCTCTAAGGCTCCTTACATTAAAAACAGTCCTACTAGTGGCTCTTACATCAGCCCGCAGGGTGAGCGAGTTACAGGCTCTTTCCTGTAAGCCTCCTTACCCCATTAGGATAAGGTTATCCTCAAAGTCAAACCATCATTCCTACCTAAGGTAGTCTCTGACTTTCATTTGTCTCAAAAAATAATACTGCCAACTTTTTATCCTTCCCCTCATGCAGGTAAGGAGGAAGAAAGGCTTCACAGGCTAGACCCAAAGAGGGCTCCAAGTTTTTATATTTACATTTCGACAAAATGACCAACTTTTCATTGGATATACCGGCCACAAATTGGGCCTGGCGGTAACCAGACTGACTATATCCAGATGGATACATTTAGCAGTTGGAGAATGTTATAAACTGGCAGGTAAAGAACTTCCAGAGGGTCTAAGAGCTCATTCTACTAGGGGCATGGCAACTTGTGGGCTCTGCAATAGGGGTGTCCCGGTAAATATCTGTTCAGTGGCCACCTAGTTGTCTATGCATACATTTGTAAAGCATTAATGTTTGGACTCAACCTCATCTCAAGGAGGTCTTTTTGCAAAGGCCGTTCTTCATACGGTCCATGATTAAATTAATTGGTACTCCCTCCTCCAAATTGTCACTGCTTTGGGAGTCCATCAAAGATGAGGAATACGTGGGAGGACACAATCCATTCGAAGAAAAAGTTACTTACCAACTGGTAACGTTCTTTCGACTGGATGTTCCTCCCAAGTATTTCTCATCGCCCCTCCCAGCCTACCGCGCTGTACAATTTGTGTTTTACACTCGCGCTTTCTGAAAGCTTGCGGTCTTGGGGTACGCCTGGTCAATCCCTCGATTGATGGGAATAAAAAAACAGAACTGAAGCCAACGGGCGCGGCTCGAGCTATTTTTACTGCTGATGACTTTGACGCTCTACGGCGACCCTCGAGGGACATCGACGCCACGACATACAGCGCACTCTGGTGTGGAATTTATTTGTTTTCGAAGCAGCAAAGCTGACGATGGGAATATCAAAGATGAGGAATACGTGAGAGCAACATCCAGTCGAAAGAACGTTACCAGTTGGTAAGTAACTTGTTCTTCTTAGCTTAAGTCTTCTTGCTCTTACTTTGTACATCTGCTCTGGCAGATTTGTCCTTATTTATCAGAGTCCAATAGGGCCATGATTGCGGCAGCTATCATTAATACGAAATTGGATTATTGCAACAGTTTGCTTGGTGGAACCTCCCAAGCAAATATGAAGTCTACAAGTGATCCAAAAGGGAGCAGTACGCGCTGTTTGTGAAATTGTTAATCGGTCCCAAGCGTCCGAGGCTCGTAGAAAATTGCCCTGGCTCTCGGTCAGTCAAAGAATTTGGTTCAAAGGCACCATTTTGGTGTTTAAATGCTTGGCAGGTGAAGCACCTGCATATCTTTCATCGCAAATCTCGAGGGTTCCTTTTAGGCAGACTCTATGTTCCAATAAAGATATCTCACTCTATCAACCTCGAGTTCTGCTAAAAAAGATTGGTGGTTCAAGCTTCAATGCTTGGGCACCGAGTCTTTGGAACTCGTTACCATCCAATCTCAAGCGATGTGTGTCGACTGCTCAATTCAAAACATGTCTAAAAACCTATCACTTTGATATGGGCACAGGTTACATTACCTTTTCTGACTTCCTTGTTTCTCTGCATCCCTTTTTATGTTTTTTGTTGTTGATCTTGAGTGCCTTGAGGCATGTGGGCGAATGGCGCTATAAAAGAAAAATATATATATATATATATATATATATATATATATAGATGCTTGTCTGCTCAAGGTTCTTGCTGCTGCCTGGATTAGCTGCCGTCAATGTGGTTTTCCAGAGCCCAGAACCACAGTCTCATTGCTTACCTGCCCAAAGTCAAAGAGCCCACACTTCCCCCATTTGTTGAGGTAGTGCATGACCACTGTGATGTCCGTTTGTATGTTAAGACTTGAGGCTTGCATGAAGTATGAAAACCTCCGTCCCTAAGCAACCAACAACGAGATATGAGACACTCGCTGTTCGAGGATTAGGGCCACAGGTGGCAGGAACAGGAACACCAGATCCTCCGGTGGCTGCTGAAAAGAAAGGGCAGGTTAGGTGAGACCAAAACTAACTGTATGACAAGGAGATATGGCCAAGTAATAATAATGACACCTACCAGGAGATGAAGATGGGGGAGGAATGTATGGCGGAAACCTGAAGTGTTGAGGATAAAACCTGTTGCCTCAGTGAGCTGAAGCAGCAAAGGCAGCACGCACAATACCATAAGGTATGGATGACTGCTGAAGCACCTGTGGAAGGTTTAGGATGCAGAGGACCGACGCAGTTTGTGGATTTCAGAAGCAGGAGCAAAGTGAAAGTCCAGGTTGCCAAATGCCAGAGGGTTATCCAGAATAGTCTGTGATAAAAATGATGCGAAGTCTGATGTTTGATGCGCCAGGAGTCAGAAGGGAGGATCCGTAGGAGTATGTGGAATTCCGAGGTTGAAGTGAGGAGGTGGTCAGTTAACGTACGAAGTAATCAAGGATTATGCAAAAGAAGTCCAATGAACGATTTATGAGGTCCAGAATACGGGATCAAGAAACACGTAACGCCAAACGCTGAATGAAAAACAGCTGAGAAGCGTTGCACGGTGGGAATCAAGGTTGTTTTATGGTGTTGCTATGACAGGTCATGTGATCGGAAAGCGTGCATCACATGACGGGTTTACGTGATTCACCATTCGTGGAGCGTGGTTGCTTTGACAATATGCGTTTCCTCCTTTCGCGTGGTGTTGTCGTGGAAACACGTGTTGGTGTGTACAAACGCCAGGGGCACCGCCATCTCGGATATACGCGATGTTGACCTCTCCAGTGCACCCTATGTATTCTCTTGTGCTGGAGAGCTGGCGATATAGCCCTTTTGTGCTGCTGCTGAGTCACAGGAGTTCTATCCCTGAGTGAGTTCTGTAGCATGGAAATCGCACTGGAATGTATCTGTGGTTGTGAAAGCATGACACTAGCAGTACATTCTTGCCCCGTACCAAAAAGAGGAACATGTCCAAGGCAAGCCTGATTGTGCTCCATTCCAGAAAACCGATGTGCTCTCTGCATTCCGACAGAGACCACAGTTTGCTCAGTCAGACCTTGAAGGTGTACACCCCAGCCTTTCAGGGATGCATCCATGTCTAGTCAGTTATTGTCAGGGTAGTCAAAACCACGCCCCCTTCATCATATTGATTTTCTGGAACCACCACTACAGGTCGCTGGAAACTTGAGTGCATCCCTGAAACTGAGACCACTGAGAAGCCACTGCATCAACCTCCTGCTTAGCTGGGCCTCTGTGCATAAAAACTCAGGCAGGAACTCTTTCTTGCGATTGGAAGACAAGTGCGATCCTGGAGATATTCGCTACTCCATCTTCTGTGGCAAAGGCTCTGCATAGGTGTGGTTTCAAGACCACCCCGATGAGTCTGAGGGACTGGGACTATGAAACTTGACTTTCGTAAATTCAGGTAGATGGTCAAACTGGTCAACAGGTCCCATGTCCAGTACAAATGTGCTGATATCTGGTCCAGATAGGGAAATGCACGGATCCCATCTGAGGCAAGATTCTACCTCTGCCAGCCGCTTGGTGAAGGTCCTGGGTGCTGAAGAAAATCTGAATGGCAGGACCATAAATTGGTAGTGCCCCCACTGGGAATCTCGGGTAATTCTGTGATTTTGTGGATAGGCATATGGAAGTAGGCAACCTGGAGATCCAGGGAGACAGCCAATTCTGCAGGTCGAGGGCTTCAAGGATTTGGGCTACAGTGACCATCTTGAACTTCTCTTGGCACAAGTTCAGGTTCAAGAGCACCAGAAAATACGTTCAGTATCAGCCCTGGCCTCGTTTTGAGCGGGTTAGCAAATCTATGGCCCCCTTTGCCAGAAGCTGATGAAGAGCATTGAGCAAATGGGATACAGTATCCGTGGTGGACGTCCTGTAACTGTAATGCCCAGGCATCGGAGGTGGTAAGAATCCATCACCTTAGCGGACCTGGAAATTCTTCCTCCCGTAAGGTTAAAGGTGGTGGAAGTTCAGAGACTTTGCACTGAGAGCTACTGAGGATACATTGGAGGCTGATAAACCTCCCTAGAGGCATATCTGCTCTGATCCATGTGGGGATGGCGCTGCCCTTGCTTGCCAGAGGTAGCTTGACCTCTGCTCTTTTGGGCATAAGAAGCATGAAAACTTGTGCCTCTGCCTGTGGCGGTTGCAGGCTGTTCTTGCTGGACTGTTGGCTGAGAGACTTGCACATTTGAAACTTCTGGAGGAATTCACCAGCCTTGATCCCGAAGAGGTTGATACCATCAAATGGCATGCTCTAGGAGTTTTGCTTGAATATCCGGGGCGAAGCCCTATATCCATCGCCAAGAATATCCCCAACACTGTTAAAGTTGCCATAGTCCTAGCCACACAGTCGGCAGTATCCAGGCCAACTGGAGGACCTGGCGACAAGCCTCCTTTTGCATCCTTTACTAGAGCTTCAAAACCATCCCTAATGTCACCTGCAGGGATGTTTTGGGTTCCCTCTGAAATAACTGGTCAAAAGAAACTTTGCCAAAGCATAGGAGATATTGATAGATCTCAGTGACTAGGCTCAGGGACATTATTTGGGAGTTTCTAGGGGTCACGGCTGCGACCCCTGTGGTCTTCCTTGCTACCCCTGTGGTCTCTTCCTACCCCTAAAAAAGTGGCTGACTTTTTTGTTCAGGCCCTTTAAAAAAAGAAAAAACAGGGTGTTCCACAAGTGTAAGAGCAGTGACTCTAAATAAGAAAGAACAGGAATAACAAATAGTTTGTCTTTCTAGAATTCTATAGAATAATTGCTAGACTCATTACTTTTATTTCTGGCACAATCCAGGGGGTGAGTCACAGATTTAGTCTTAAACACCTCAAATCCACAATGCAGACCAAAACTTTCTTAAAGCATTTAGAGTAGAATAAGCATCCATTTCAGACTATGTATTTTGTTTTCTGCAAGTTGCAGTTATAGCATATTTTTCTGCCATTGTCTCTGTTACGATCATCACAAGACATTCCATCTCAGTGTCCTCAGTCACTTGACAAAATCCTTGTGCCTAAAAGCTTGTCTGCAGTGCAGACCTGTTTCACCATAGCACATAAAGTGGCCCTTGATTTCATTGTACCACAATTAATGCTTTGTTGTAATGTGTATATCTTTCCTTTCTCCCTGGCATGCTGTTCAGGATGTTTGGTTGCACGTATGAGGTAACGAGTACGGGATGCATGTGAGTGCACTGCTTTCCCTGCACTGCTCTAAATTCTTTAATACACAGTTATAAACCCTCACAGTGGTATTTATTTTGCCAAACTCTGAAGCTTGAAAAATAGATCCATGCAGGCTTGACATGTGGCCAACTTTGCGCCAGACCTGCAGATGAACTGGCCTGTTATTAAATCTCAGTACCACTACAGAGTGTAATTTGCTTTCTGACTTTGAGAACACTGACATGTAATTATTCATTTTACTATATCCAGTAAGATAGCTCGGTGGGTTGAGCGCTCGCTGCTGCTATGTTTGTGTGATTTGCATGTTTGAATCCCAGCAAGGTAAACACAGCCTTTTATCCTTCAGAGGTCGATAAATGAGTACCAACACAGGTTGGGAGATAATGTATGTATATTTGTTCTATATAAAGCGCTTAAGTGTAAGTGCTATATAACAACACATCATTATCATTTGGCCTTGGACATCTGCTTGCATTCACAGTAATTAAGTTATATGGGTTTATACACAGATATTATCGATACATTTGGTGAACCATTCTTGTATGAAATGTAGATCACATTACATTGATACCATAACCATATTTTTCGTAGTGTACTTAGGAACAATGCTGTGTGATGCCACTTACTGTTTTGTCAATGGTTGAAAGGTTGTGTTCTCCAGCATGGGGTCTGGCATGGATTCACGTGCTCATGAATATGCCCCGTTGTCAGGCTGTGAATTTTTGTTAAAAAAAAAAAACGGTTTTACTTTCACTTAAAAACTGTATTTCTCCTCTAAACAAATCACTGTCCTCTGGGGTCATACTGCCCCCATCCAATGACATTCCTCTCCCTAAGCCCCTCTGGCAGCCATCTTCAGATTTTTATCGCATGCTTCAGTGTTGGGAATCTTCAGTTTGCTCTCTCTTTTGATGGAAAAAGTATGATTTTTCTTTCAAAGAAGCCTGTGTGCTCTTTGCATCATCTGCCGACAGTGGGGACCCGTTGTTGGTGAAGTTCCGCGCCCCTAAAGGGCGAAGATCGTCGAAGATTCCAGAATGCCCTTGGGCCTACTTCGCGCCCTCCGACCATGAAGGAGGGAAGGTCCCTCTTCAGGCCCTGCACCAAATTCGGGCTACAGAATGTGCTTGTGGAGGACAAGCACCTGCAATGCCTCTACTGCCTGTACCCAGACCACAAAGAGGTGGTGTGCGAGATATGCCTCGGTTTCTCCCAAGAACACGACGGACAGGCATAGTAGACTGGCGGCACGGCTGAACGCCAAGGCCTAAGACCGGTTCTCCAAGCAGGGTCATGCCTCACCCGGGACTAGCCGGTCTTCTAAGTCCTTTAATGGCACCTCATCTGTGGGTGCCCAATTTAAGGCCAAGAGCCGCAAGTCCAAGTTCACCGGGTACGCTGCGGAAGTGGGTCCCAAGGAGGATAGTGCGCGATCGACATCATCTTCGCCTCCTTTGCCAGCCGGCAATCGAGCCCCTCTTCGAAGAGGAAGTCATCTACCCTGGCTAAACTATGTGAGAAATCCGAGAAGTCACGGATGGAGGAGAAGGCTGAACAGCACATGCAGGCTCAACTGGCACAGTCGAAGACCTAGTCGGCGGGTGCGTCGACGACTGCTACTACCACAACAGCTAAGGGTGCTGATCCTGTGAGGGTAGCCCCCACGGCTCACGTGTCCTTACCCCCAAGGCGCGACACGACCGCAATGACTTTGGCAAAGTCTGCAGGATCGCTAGACGGAGGGAAACCGTCTCAGGCCGTGGGAAAAAGTGCGGGCGTGGAGGCACCGAAACAGCCCTCTCAGGCCGTCGCCCAAGCCATGGTGGTCTTGTCAACGGACGACGAAGGGCAGGAGTCCATATACACGGTCCACGAGGACGTGGAAGAGGAGAACGACGGTGCAGGGCTTAGTTTGTCTGTTCTGCCATCTCAGCCAGGGGACATTTCCTTGGAAATTCTGTTGACTCTACACACCTTGGTGTGAGAGATCCAGTTGAGGATGACTCCGGCTCTGGTACGTGTGGTTCCCCACGTCCCCGATCAGCCTCCAACGAAGAAGAGGAAGCGTCATCCGACATCCCCATTTCAACCTTCGCCACCACGTCGGGTCCCTTCTCCCCCAGCAGATCCAGACACGGATACAGGGACGGATACAGCCATGATGACGGATGATAAGGATAGCGTCGCAGCGGATGGTGAATCTCCACATTTTGGATGCTCCACATAGGGTTTCCCCACCGGATGAGGTGGGATCGTTCCACTCCATGATTTCCAGACCTTCCGAGATATTCCAGCTGGTGTCCGAAGAAACCAAGAAGGGGAGGGCTTCTTGTACCGAGTCGCAAAGCCAAGAGGAAGACAATCATGGCGGTGCCCCTTCTGGATGTTTTTTGCGATGAGGGTTTGGACCTAATGAAGAACCCTTACATGGCTCCAGCCAAACAGGATAGGCTGGAGAAGAAATATAGGGTGCTAGACAGTTAGGTAAGAATTAATGTAGTAACTCTTAAAGGTTGTACTTTAGATTGGTTGGCTGACCTAAATTGCACAACTGTCATGATGCCCGCTCCCGGGGAGCCGGTTCAAGCCCTGCGTCCCCGAAAGCGGACATCCAGTCCCCAAGGAAGGACCCAGCAACCCCATATAGGGGCCCTTTGGACAGTGTCCTGGCGCCATAGGCGCCAGGCTCATAAAAGACATCAGTCCTGGCGCCATAGGCGCCAGGCTCATTATGGGAGTGCTTGGGTGCACTTACCTGATGCAGACCATGCTGCAGGATCCCGGCCTCCTTGAGGCCTGAAAGGAACTACTTTACCTGTGGGACTAATTTACCATCCGGGTGTGGTCGGGGAAGGATACATACCTGATTGGAGGAAGGATACATACCTGGAACTTCTTCCAAGGCTATTTAAACCCCACCCGAACAGCCACACGTGCGTCGCGTTGTTCTGCATCTAGCAGCTGGATGCTCACCGTGTCTGCTCCTGCATCCTGACTTCTGCCACGCCTGCCAGCATCCTGGATCACCTGCAAAGGAAGAGAAGAAGAGAACAGAAGAAGGAAAAGTCCTTACCTGCTAAATCCGTATCCCGGAGACATCTCGCCGACAATCCTGAAAAGGAAGACTTTAATTTAAAAGCTCATCGCGTCGATCGCTGCAGCGCCGCATTCCACTCACCTTTACAAGGCGCCTCCATGTTCAGCAGCGATCATCCGGATTCGCAGTCACGCCCCAGCGCCTAGGGAGAAAAAGACCAGAACAGAAGGTGAGAGAGAGAAGGGAATAAGGAAAGCTAAATCTCCATGTTAAGATTTACCTGTTGATTCATTCCCTCTTCATTTCGGGTCCGCGCCGCATCCTGGCATTTCCGGACCCCGGCCCCTAAGGGGAAAAAGACACTAGCATTAGTACATTAATGCATGGACACAAGGGGAACCTCTTATCAAAAACTTACCTGGAAGCCAAGCAAGTTTGGTTCGCACCAATCCGAAAATCCAGTGAAGTAACTGGATACCAACGCGCCCCTGCATCAGCAGCAGGATGGAGAGCTCGTCCTTCCAGACCCTAAGGTGAGACGCTACGAGAAATCACAGAAGGGTTTCGAGGAGGGTGAGAGGGGAAAAAGGGAGGCCGATTGCATTACCCCGCAGGCAGTTAATCCCCTATTTTCGCCCACAGAAGGATACTTCTGCGAGCCAGGCAAGCCAGATTTGGGGGCCCGGTCCAGTCCGTCTTCCTAACCCTGCGCATCACCTTAGAAGAGGTCACAGCAGCGCGAACCAGGCCAGCGCCTCCGTGGGAGTCAGGTGAGCGTAACAAACTGCCATAACCACTGTCAAACCACATGCATGGACTGATCATTATCTTTGGATGGGGGCGTTCTGCAGGATGTAGGGGAACCTCGGGAGGGAGAGCATTTTGAAGAGGGCTGCCCTCCAAAGCAACCCTAGTGGGAGGGATTGCCAGTGGATGACATCTGCCTCAGATCTGCTCACCACTGGATGGAGGTTAAGCCGGAGGAATTTGTCAGGGTTGGGGGTGATCCGAATGCCAAGGTAGACAAAGCTCTGGATGGAGACCGGATAGGGACAGTGCTGCGGGATCGTGTGGTCTCCGCCTTGGAGTGTGAAGATTGTTTTGTGCTTATTAACTTTAAGCAGTATTTGGTAAGGATTACAGTGATTTCGGTGCACGAGATTCTAGGGTTACTCATGTAAATGAGGAGGTCGTCCGCGTATAGTGAGACCCGCCAAATCCCCCTTATCCCCTTAGGCCCCACAAACCCAGACCACCCACGAGATGTCCTGAGCCGAACTGCCAGAGGCTCTATATCCAGTATAAATAGGAGGGGGGGAGCAGGGGCATCCCTGCCTGGTTTCTCGGCCCAGTGGGAAGGGTCTGGAGGAGAACCTGTTTACTCGCACAACTGCTTCGGGAGCGATGTATAGTATCTTAACCCATGACATAAAGTATGGCTCAAACCCCATGTGGTCCATGATATTCCATAGGGAAGTACATCCGACTGAGTCAAAAGCTTTTTCGAAGACCACCGCAAGCAGGACAAGGGGCTCCTTGATCATTGAAGCTTGGCTAATTGCAAAGTGGACTCTCCGGAGGTTCATCCTGGTGGACTTGGCCAGCATGAACCCACATTGGTCTGGATGGACTAAAGAGCAAATGACCCCCAGCATCGTGTTGGCCAGAACCCGGGCAAGGATTTTGGCCTCCCCATTGATGAGCGAGGTAGGTCTGTACAAGGCACCAAGGTCCGGGGGCTTTCCAGGTTTGGGAATTAAAACTATGGTAGCCTGCCGAAAGTCGTGTGGGAGCATTCCATCTGCCGGAGAGCGCAGTAGCATGCTGTGTATATGTCCGACCACGGAGTCGCCCATTCGCCTCCAAGCTTCCACTGGGAAGCCATTCGGTCCTGGGTTTTTCCCGGACTGGAGCTCGGACAGAGCCGCCGCAACCTCCTCTTCAGTGACCTCCAGCTTTTCAGTTGGGACTTCACAGAGCTTGGGGAGCTCGATGGAGTCCAGGTAGTGCAGGGTCGCACCCTGAGGTGTGGCCTCTCGAGAGGCATAGAGACCCTCGTAGAAGGCAGCAAAGGCGTTTGCTATGTCTGTGTCCTCTTGAAGCAGATCCCCTCAGCTCCTCGGATCACCCTAATGTGTCCACAGCTGTTTCCCCTCCTCTCCAGACAGGCTAGGGTCTTACCGACTTTATCCCGGTCGCATAGATATGACTATGCATGGTCCAAAGGCTATTCCTGGCATTGTCTAGCGCTAGGTTCTTGAATATTTCCTGGGCAGTTTTCTCCTCCCTGGACTCTGGTGTCCCGGAGGTGAGAAACTCTTTGTCCTCCCTAACTGCGGCCTCTTCTTTGTCAGAGATCTCTAAGACTTGTTGGTGGCTGTTGCGAAGTGACTTGCAGGCTTAACTTAGGTTATATACTAGGTTTATTCAAGACACTTCAGTTACAGTTTCATGAAAGTAAATACAGGAGTATGGAGTATAATCAGCACTGGCCCCATCACCCAGGCAGGGGAGCTCTAACTGCCTGCCTCAGTATGGAACCCTCAGATCAGCATTCATCATTCACCCAACAACATTCCATATGACATCACACACTCACATATGGCAGACTAACACATACAGTTACTATATAACAGTGGTGATATGCTGTGACCAGGGAAAGGGCCTCCCCCCGGGGCACTGCCTTATATCCCCCCACAGTGTTATGGGGCTGGCTACAGAGCCTTCGTTCAGAGAAAAGTATTCTGTAGTCTTCTGCACAAGGCCTTCCCAGACCGCAGGGACTCCTAGATAGTATGTGTTAAGTCGCCTGGAGGGCTGGGGCTTGGAACGAGTCAGTTTGATAGTGAGTAGAAGGGGGGGGGGGGGGAGGGGTCCGATATATCCCTGGCTAGATAGGTGGCAGTTTTCAGTAAGTGTGACATATCTTGCAGGACAAAGAAATAGGATATCCAGGACATGGAATTGTGGGCGTTGGAAAAGGAGTATCCGATGTCCGTGGGGTGGAGAGAGCGCGATGCAGCGACCCACCCAAGTGCAGATGCGTGGAGCCCTTTCAGTTGGAATGGGACCCGCTGGTGCAAAAGGATCATGGTGTCCCGTGACCCACTGGAGAACCCTGCATAGAAGGCGGTTACATAGTTGTACCTCTTGAAGAATTTACATTCCATGCCCATGAGGTGTGTCTCGGTGAGGAGAGAGCGATGTCGGGTGAGTGTCTGTTCAACTGTTGGAGGACCAGCTGCCTCTTCACCCCAGAGCCCAGCCCATTTACGTTAGACGTAAGCAGTGTTGTCTATTCTGTGCCATTGATATGTGTGGTGGTTGCGTTTGCCTAGGGGGTGAGGCTCCCCCCCATGTCGAGGTCCGAGGCCCAGGTTGCGCCGGAGGGCGATGTTCACCCGCTTCGATCTCATTCCATTCCTTGTTGTATCCTGACCTGACCGCCCATGGCCCAGACCCACCCATATTATTTAGTGGCAAGTGATTGCTTTGATAACCTTTTGAAAAAACATCTTCCCCATCCCCCTGCTCCATACCCCCCCCACACCTCCCCAACTAGGAGCACCTGTAACCCAAACCAAGCGCCAACAGGGCACTTAACACAAACGTAAACCATTATGGGGCGATACCCCCGACTGTAGCGGCGAAGTTCACCTCGTGTAGGCGGCGGCCGCCAGTGTTAATCCCCCACGGTTAGTTTGTCCATCACTGCACACAGGTCATGGTATGGTTGCATTACCCGTTCTCTGTGGTTCTCTCCCCCGGATGTATTGCTGCCCCCGGTTCAAGGTCCGGAGGAACTGAGTGCGGTGGGGACTGGTCTGACCTTGACCTCCTTCTAGGTGGCAAAACAAAAGAGGTGATGGTTCAGCTGTTTATAATACATCTTAACCTCTGGCATTGCTCTAGGCAACCCTCCAGACCATCGTTCTTCGCCTGCCAAGCCACTACAAAAGGGGAGTCTATATGCAAATCAGGCTTGGTCCCACCCCCAAAGGGGTAGTCCAGCCCGAACTGCTAGGTCACATCCCTTCTGCACGAGACCACACGCATCCCCAGACATGTTTCAGCCTTGTTGGGCGTCATCAGTGAGGAGTAGTTTGGCCCCTGTGGAGATCGACAAGGCCCAGTTTCAATGAGGATTTGAGTTTCCAACCATTCTCATTCTTCCTTAAGTGAAGGTTGGTGGCCCCACCGTGGTGGACTATCAGCAGTGCTCGGAAGTAGAGTGCATGTTTAATCGACAGTGACTGCAGTTTCTTCTTCAGAGTCGAAGGATTGTTGGGCCTTCTGTACCTCTTTAGTGTAGTCAGAGTAAAAGCGGACGCGGTAACCGTTGTAAGTGACCAGGCTGATGACTCTGGCCATCTGGAGGATAGCATCTCTGTCCCGGAAGTTTAGAAGACGTGCAATAATTGTCTGTGGTGGGGCCCCAGGGACAGGGCGTCCCGTGGGGACTCTGTGTGCCCGTTCTATAGAAAATGTTTTTTAGGGGCATAGATGTGCAAGCCAATCCTCGAGGAAAAGTTCAACACTTGGGCCCTCCTCCTTTTCGTGGATCCCGAGAATCCATAGGTTGTTCTGTCGCGCCCTTCCCTCACTATTTTCTGTGCAATATTCGAGTTGGTCAAGCTTTTTTGAGATAGCGGGCAGTTGCTTGTCCATCTGTCGGACCGTGTCCTCGGTGTTCGAGATTCTCTGCTCAGACTCCCCCACTCTGGACGCCAGTTGTGGATGTCCTGGTGGATAAATGACACCTCTGAAGATAGGCCCCCAATCTTCATTTCCAGGGACGTCCTCGAGTCCCAAATCGCCTTCATAAAATCTGTGAGCGAAAGAGCTGGGTCCTGGGATGCATCGTTTGATTCCTCGCCTCCCAGGGTTTATGTCGTAGATCTGGGGGAAGCGGTGACCGTGAAGAAGTCCATTTTACTTTGAAGGGCCTGCCGTTTAGTTTTGTCCTTGACCATCGTGATTATCGGCGAGGTCTCTCTCAAGGCCCGTGTTCATTGGTGGCGGGCGGTCGCCGCACGTACTGCTTGGTGGGGGCCTGTAGAGGGGACCCGAAGCGAGATGTCAAGTATGCAGGGCCGGGGGTGTGCAGTGTATTGTGAGGGGCCAGCTTCTCCCTGACTGGCTCAGCTCCCCTCTGGTGGTGCGGTATTCCGGCTCAGGCCCAGTGTTCACATCCCACAATTCATGGCCCGCAGCGGGCCAAATGCGTTTCAGGACCGATGCCCTCCCCCTGGGGGCAGCCCGGCTGGGCCCGGTGGAGCAGGGAAGGTCACTTATTCGATCTGGTCCCCGATGTTACCTTATTATGGATCCACGTGCCGCGGGGTCAGTTTGTGCTAGCTCCTAGGCCAATTTCAGGTCCGATCCACGGTGGCTGATCCAGACTTCACTCCTGCCCACGTTGACCGCAGTGCAAGAGCGTGCCTCTATCTGGCCGGCAGGCCCCAGTCAGGTCCCAGTTCCCGGGCCGTGTAATGTCCACGAAAGTTACCCAAACGCCAGGAACCACCTGGTCACTGCAGTCTCTGGTGTAATGCACCTCAAAGCCATTATATGTGGAAGGATTATGCAGGATATTGGCGGCCGCCTGGGAGCACGTATACTTCCATGTCCCCATTCACAAAAAAATTCAAAGGTTTCTACGATTCGTGGTGCAGTGAAGGCACTACCAGTTCGAGGTCTGTTAAAGAGAATTGTATTTTATTGTGATTTTGAACACTTTCTTTTGGTTGTGGAGTCTGACAAACGCCATAGGCATCATCTTTTACATTGTCACACTGCACCTTCAGTGCATTGGCACATGGAAGTCTTTCAGATTTCCCCATGGTTTAAATACCTTCTCTTGGATAAGCTCCTGTTTCCAACAGCAGTAAAGTGAAATTGACTTTACTTACCATTGTAACTTTCTAGACCCAGCACACCCTATCTTACAATAGACTGCTGGAGGTGTTTCCTAGTATCCCCTTTGTCTAGCTTCTCATGTACCATTTGTATGTTACCCTTTTCTCGTTGAATGGCTGCTGGAAGTGGTTTCGTTTTAACTGCCATGGTATGCATTTAGCACGGGCTGCGTTTGCAGCTACAGTAAAGCACCCAAGGGTGCCATTTTGTCAAAATGGCCCGGACTTCTTTTTTCGCCATTTCTTTGTGGAAAGGTCCTTCTTGAGATTTACTTTGCGCACCAAACCAGGTTTAGTCTCTTTGTTCATTTTGCCTTTTGCGGGATTCACAAGTGAAGCCCACCTCTGGCTCCAGGTTGTCTGGGGTAGGCAGGAAGTGAGGGAGGTGGCCGAAACTCCCTGTGCTTAGTCTCCTAGGAGTCCCAAATGCACTCTGTGGTGATTGGTCGGCTGAATGTCTGGCAAGGACCGCCACCCTGCTGGGTTACTGACAGCTAGGCTGGAATGAATGGGAGAGAACTGAATAAAAGGTAAGTCTTTTGGCTTGGAAGGCAGTTTTACCACTGGATGGAGGAACCGAAGAAGAACTTGAAGAGGACGCCTGCTGCAACTCCTGGACCGTTGGTTTGCACCCTGAAGCCCCGCTGCAGTGCCGAAACGCCAAGTTCGCATCAACAGAGAAGCCTCTGCACAGACGACTCTCCCCTTGAGTTGGTGGGACCAATCTACTTCAAAGTAAGACACCTGGACATCGATCTCAGAGCTGGTTGAATTTCCACAGAGTTGCTGCTGGAAACCGTATAACCAGGGAGCGGAACACTAGATTGTGTGCATTGCTTTTAAGCTGGCCTAGAGCTTCAGGAAGATCCTCCGGACTCCCAGTAAGCAGGACTGACCGAGCCTGAGCCGCCTCAACAGAGTGCGGAACCCCAGAAGCAAGGAAAGCCCATCTCGACAACCAGGAACCGCAGTGTTGCTATTTGCGGTAGACGCGAGGAGCTGAAACACTGAACAGCCACTGAAAGTGAAATTTGCCGGTTCGAGTTTTGACCTTCCCAGTGCATTGCAGGAGTTCCCCCATGTCCTCCCTCTTGTCCCCACGACTGAGGTCCAGGAACAGTGAGATCTGCAGAGCTGCAAAGGAACAGAAGTCATCAGCTGCATCTTTTCTTCATTTCTAAGGTACTGTAAAAAGTCTGAGAGAACTTACCTCTAACTGTAGAGTGCTTGCAACTTCTACAACTCAGAAGTCTAATCAGCTTGTGGCCCTACATTTGATTCTTCTTTTCATCAAAGACTTCTAAGAACTTGTGCAAAGACTTTTCCATTGACGTACCGAAGTGCTTCATCCTATACAAGACTTTTGCCCATTGACTTTGGCTTAGCCTATTGAATTGTATGACTCTTTTTGAGGAATCCAAACTTCTTTGCCTGCTTAAGAATAATTGTGGTCTCTTTTTTTTTTTTTTTTGATAAAACATTTTTATTAAATATTGACATAACCAAAACGCCACCAAATCGGGGGCCAAAAACAAAACAATGAAAAAAGAGGGGACAACACATTAAGAACACTCCAGTACAGCTTCTTCAGTCGTGTGTTTACATGGTATTTTGGTATCTCACATCGCCGTGGGTCGCAGGCCACTCATCCCGCCCACCTTCTGGTCATGTGGAGACCACCACTGCTTAGGACGTCAAGGCCCAGTCTCTTCCCATTTCCCCCATATCTTGGATGCTTTATTCGGGCATCCTCTTGCACGGTAGACTCGGTGCTCCGTCATGGCACATGAGTCCATGTCAAGTATCCATTGTTCCAGTGTCGGAGGGTCAGGCGCTCCCCATTTTTGGGCGATGTTGCGTTTCACTAGGGCCATGGCAGTGTTCAATAGCAGTTTTTCCCATTCATTGAATTCAGACATGTCCGGTACCCCCAATATTAAGACCTTCGGATCTAATTCAACAGGACAAGTAAGGACTCTGGACAGTTCCGTACAGCATGCAGTCCAATAGTCACGGATCCGAGGGCATGCCCAGAGGATATGATAGAAGGTGCCTTCCTCCTCTCCACAGCGAAGACAGTTCGGACTCACTATTCTCTTCCAGCCATATAAAAGAGTTTGAGGGTAGTACACCCTATGCAGGATTTTAAGTTGCACCAGTCTAAGTCTGGAGGAGATGGCTACCTCCCGTGGGTGCATTAGGACCTTGATCCAGTCCTCGGGGTCTATGTCCCCCACCTCCCTTTCCCATTTGGCCTTTAATCCCAATAGCTCAGGAGTCGCGAAGGAGGTGATGGCGTTATAGAGGGTGGATGTACATTTGGTAGGGATATACTCGGGTAGCATATTGCGTTCGATTGGGGTGTAGTCGGGGATTGAACCACCTGGGGGCATATGGGTTCGGAGGGCGTGGATCAGTTGTGTAAAGTGGTACCGCTCGGTGTTGGGCAGTTGGAATCTACCCTGGATGTCTTCAAATGAGGTTAGTTTCCCGTCTTTTAGGACATCTTTGATTCTAAGGATTCCCGCTCTTACCCAGCGTGGCCATGGTTCAAATTTCTCGATTTCCTTCAGGTTGATGTTGTGCCATAGGGGTTGTGCTGCTGTAATTTTGTCTTCTCACCCAACAAACACGTGTGCCTGCCTCCAGACCGTAGTAATGTGAGCCTTAGTTGTGAGTGGGGGGGGTGTCCTGCCCGGAGGTTGGTACAGTTCCTGCAACAGGTCCGTACCTTGTATGGGTTCCACTTCTGCCCTAATGTGAGGTAGCGCCCGATCCCCGTGAAGCAGATCGTTGACCACTGAGAGCTGTGAAGCCCAAAATTAAGTTTGGAGACGGGGTACGCCTATCCCACCCTCCCAGACTGACCTCTGCAAGGTACTTAGTGCAATGCGTGAGCGGCCTCCCCCCCCCAAATGAGTTCCCTACGAAGGGTTTCTATACGATGGAATTCGGGGGCTGGGATCGCAAGCAGGGCATTCTGCAAAACGTAAAGGAATCTTGGCAATGACATCATTTTAAAGAGCGCGGCTCTCCCCATGAGGGTCAGAGGGAGGAGTTTCCAGTGGTGGACGTCGTTGACCAACCTATCCACGATCGGCTGGAGGTTGTGTCTTGTGTATCTAGTGAGGTCAGGTGTCACCCAAATCCTCAAATATTTAAAGCCCTGCCGTTCGAGCCGGTATGGACAGCCTGGTAACTCTGCCTGCTCCCCCCCCTTCACCGTGAACATTACAGATTTCTTCCAATTGATTTTCAACCTGCTGAATTCCCCGTAAGTGACTAGCATTTGAGTTACTATGGGGCAGCTCCGAACTGGGTCTACCAGGTACAGTAGTAGATCGTTAGCATAAAGAGATAAACGGTCGTCATGCCCTTCGGGCCATTTGAATCCCTTCCAAGCTCCGCTTTGACGAAGCCACAGTGCCAGTGGTTCAATGGCGAGGGCGAAGAGGAGAGGGGAGAGGGGGCAGCCCTGCCGCGTGCCTCTACCCAAGGGAAAGGCCCGGGAGGTCCATCCGTTCACTTTGACTTCTGCCCGGATGTTTGAGTAGAGCAATTTCACCCAACCTAGGAAGCTTTTCCCAAATCCCATAGGGGCCATGATTTCCCAGAGGCAATCCCAACGGACAGAATCAAACGCCTTCTCAAAATCTATTGCCAGAAGTGCCAATGGGGTGTCAAGGATGGGGGCCCGTTCTAGCGCCAGGTGGAGTCGGCGTAGATTCATCCTGGTTGATTTGTGGGGCATAAAGCCACATTGATCTGGATGTATTAGTGTGTCCGCTACCCGTTGTAGTCGGTTAGCCAAGAGCTTGGCCAGGACCTTGGCTTCGCCGTTGATTAGCGAGATCGGCCTATAACACGCGCATTGCTCTCGGGGTTTATCAGGCTTGGGGATGACCACTATGGTGGCCTTACATAGGTTGTCCGGGAGGGAGCCCCGCTCTAACGCGGCCAGCAGCATCTGGTGCAGGGGAGGTGATACGTTATTGCCTCCCAGTTTCTGCCATATCTCTATGGGGAATCCGTTTGAGCCCGGGGTCTTTCCCAGTTGCAGCTGTTCCAGGGCTTCTACCAGTTTGGCCTCGGAGAGATCAGTCCAACATTTCACGCTGCTGATCCGATAGGGAGGGGAGCACCACCTCATCGAGGAGGGTCCGGTCTAGCGGTAGCTCCTGGGCCTGGTATAAGTCAGCATAAAATTGGGCGAAGGCTTCTGCTATTCCAGGTGAGAACCTTAAGAGAGCTGGGGCGCGTAGACATGGGTGGGTGAGATTGGTCAAGTGACATCTGGTGGAGGTATAAGAGGGATAGGCAGGCAGCCCCTGGAGGTGCAGGCCCGGTGTGTGAGCATGTGGTGCGAGAAAGATAAAGATTCAAGTCTGAAGCGCTGATCCTGTGTGGTGTGGTCCCAACCAGCCAGGAGCTCCACCATCCCTGGAGACCTACCAGGGAGGGTCGGTCCTGAAATAACAAAGTTCCCCAACTAACCCTCCTCCTCCCTATACTCCACCCCAACTTGAAGTACCTGTCGACCCAACATTGCTGACAATCAAAAAGAGTAGATTGTCAGCTTGAACTGCCCTTATTAAAGTTTAACTAGAAAGTCAGGGGGGGGGCTGTGATGGTGTTGTACCCCCTCTTAAACACCCAAGTGGGAGGGCAGCGATCCCCCGCTTACCGCATTACAAACGTGTGAAATCGCCTTTAGTAGTCTCATGGATTCGTACTGACAGTGACCATAAGGTAGGTACCCCATGGGCAAGGCCCTCAGCGGGTTCAGGGCGGTGACTCCTCTCCCCCGTCTTCTGGCGGATCTGGTGGTGGTGGCCGGTCCGGCCTGGGGTGTTGCTCCGGTGATGGTCTGGGGTTCCTGTTTCTGTTATTACCCCGGGTTGCGGACCAGTCTCCTTCAAAGTGCTGTTCCGCCCACCGCCACGCTTCTCCAGGATCATCGAAGTGGACCGTCGTGCCTCTGTGATAAATTTTCAATTGTGCGGGAAAGAGGAGGCCGTACTTGACTCCCAGTGTCTGTAGTTGCCTCTTAAGCTTCCCAAAGGACTGTCTCGCTTTCTGCACTTCCCTGGTGTAGTCGGGGAAGAAGGCCAGTCTAGATCCATTGAATGTAATTGTACCTTTGGATCTTGCAAGTTGTAGGAGCGCATCCCGGTCTCGATAATTTAAGAATCTCGCGATCACGGTGCGTGGGGGAGCGCCAGGCAGTGGTCTGCCTGCGGGCATTCGGTGCGCTCTCTCGATGGAAAAGAACTTTGAAAAGGATTGCAAGTCAAACAGATCTGTTAGCAATTGTTCCAAAAAGAGTTCCATGCAGGGCCCTTCTTCTTTCTCTGGGATACCAAGGATACGAACGTTATTGGGTCTGGACCTCCCCTCGCTCTTCTCCACCCTGGCCCCAGCGACTTGAGTGTAGCTGAGATTCCTTGGATCTGTTGCTGCACATTGTGTAGGCCATTTTCTGTCGTCGCGATCCGTTGTTCTGCCTCTCCAGTACGCGCTGACAGCTTCTGGAGGTCGTGTCTAAGGAGGGAGACGTTGAGGCTTATGCAATCTATCTTCTGCTCCATAGATGAGCGGGAGTCCGCAATGGCCGCCATAACGTCTTTAAGCGAGAGCGCGTGTTCGGTTTCCATCTCTTCAGGAGGTAGCAATTGGGAGTCCGTCTGTTGTGATGAGGGCACAGTATATTGTTCAATTCTGTTCTGCATGTTGGGCTTCCTCGTTCTTTCTTTACCCATGGTCGCACCCCGATCCTGGGGCAGTAACTCGATAAGTTATCTTAACAGGGGCCTTCGGTAGCGTCCGCTGGGTCGGTCCCGTCTCAGTCAGACGAGGGGTGGTGTGGATGGGCACACCGCCTGCCCAGGTGGTGTCACCCCTCAGCGGGCATCCGCAGCTTCGTGGCCCTTAGCGTGCGTCAGGGTGTGTACCGTGGGTCCAGAATGTAAACCGATCTTGCTCTCCAGCCACGGCGCTGCTGGGTTCTTCCCGATGGTGTACCGTTCCCACTTCGCGTGCCCTGCGTCTCGGGGCTGTGGTCTCAGTGCGAGAGGCGTCCGACGACTAGGCCGGTGTTACCGGTTCTTCTCCTTCTCGGGGGGCCCTCTCTGCGGGCACTGGTTCTGCAGCACAAGGCACGACGTGCCGGATGCCTCGGCCCTAATGATATATGGATTGGTGTCTCGGCGCGTGTGTTCTTCCAGGATCTGCACTCCGGACCTTGCCGTTCGTCGAGGCCCTCCCGGTCCTCGATTGGCCGATTCACCGGATCTACTGCGCAGTTAAGCGGTCGGTGGGGGAGGCTCGGCAGCCGCTCTTGACGAGGCCTGGCTCTTCTTCACAAATGTGACAGGTGGGGAAACCAGTTTGAGTCCCTGGGGGAAATGGGGAACACACGTTGCAGGTACCTGCTTCGGTCGCCTTGACCCGGGTCCGGGTCCTTAGGGCCGGGGCGAGTCGTCCGCCTCCCCCGTCGTTCCGCTCAGCTCCGGGTGTGGTTCGTCGTGAGGTCGCTTCTTAGGGTTCGCACAGGGGCACGCCAGCTCCTTCCGCGGTCTTTCCCTCGGCCGAAACCGTCGCGGCACTTCGTCACCCAGTGTGTACCGTTCGTTACGCTTCTTCACTCAGGTGGCCATTTTGGGAGAACGCCAGGCGATTCTCCGTCCACCTTCACCTCGACGTATCTTCGTGCCCGGCTTTCGAATGTTTTCACCGCTTGGACTGAGTGAGCACCACGGTTCCCTCTAAGCGTAGAGGTAATTTTAAAGTTTTATAATTAGCGATATCAAGCATTTTATCAGGATTCATGCGGCGATCGCTGGAGCGACGAAAGGGTGCGTCGTCGTCATCGCGCTGCTAGCCACACCCCCTAATTGTGGTCTCTTGTTGTTCTAATAACATTTGCCTTTTACCAACTTCTAAGAGTATTCTAAATGCCAACAGTAAAATATTAATGTCCCCAGCACCCGAACTATTGAAGTCACCTGTGGGTGTAGGTTGTGTCTGTGGGCCATCCCAAAAGGGTCCTCACTGATTTCGAAACTAAGAGTGTACAGTATTGAAGTGTATTTGTGTGTTAATATTATATTGCTCCCTTCTGAAGAAGGCTTATTCTAACTGACTGAAGAAACCTTGTGTAAGAGTTTATTTGAATACTTGTAATTGTGAATCTCTGTGTAACTCCACTACAGCTCACATTGACCTCTCTTGAGATAAGCCGGGCTGCTCAACACGCTACCAAAACTGTGTAGTACAAGCTTATACCGAAGGTTGGGTTTCCTATACCTGTAGTCAGAGTTGTGTCTAGTGGTCCCCAACGAGGCCCACTACCAGTTCAAGGCCTTACGTTTTGGCTTGGTCATCCCCCAGAGTCTTCACCAAATGCCTGGCACTGGTGGTGGCCCATCTACGTTTACAGGGCATACACGTATACCCATACCTGGAAGATTGGCTGATCCACGCCTGCTCGAGGGAGCTGTCCGACGGACACACGGAGGCGACCGTCCGGCTACTAACGAAATCTCTGATTCTGCGTCACCTATCCAAAGTCCTGCTTAACGCCATCACAGAATGTGCTGTTCTTGGGCGCCAGCTCAATATGGTGTCTTGCTTGGCGTCGCCCTCAGAGTAGAGGATAGCAGCCATTCTAGGGAAGGTGCAATGGCTGTAGTTGATCAAGACGGCCACAGTGCGAGCCATCAAATCATTACTGGTTCAGGAGGTTGTCCTGCATCTTCCTCGTCCGGCAGGTTGCAAATGTGACCCACCCACCCCCTAGGCACAGGATTTCAAAGCCCGCCATACCAGGAGACGGTCACCACGAATGCCTCCCTAGGAGGATGGGGAGCGCACGCCAGAGGCCTGTGGCTGCCGGCGGAGTACGATCTTCATACCAACATCCTGGAGCTACAGGCATTGTTCTGGGCCCTCAAATCGTTCCTCCCGTCTGAAAGGCAAGGTGGTGAGGATCTTCACGGACAACCCCACCACCATGTTTTTCATCAGGAAGCAGGGGGGCACTTGATGCCCGGCTCTCTCCAAGGAAGCGCAGGACTTGTCACTGGGCCATCGGATAGGGGATGTTCCTCGTCCCTCTCCACCTGGCGGGAGTCAAGAACACCATTGCAGACTCCCTCAGCAGGGAACTGTGCTCTTGCCACGAGTGGGTGCTTTGTCAGGATCAGGTTGTCAAGTGGGGCAGACCCCAGAATGACCCGTTTGAGACGGCGTCAAACTCAAAGTGCCAGAAGTTAGCCAGCAGATTCCACCAACTGAGGAGCCTGGGGGACGCGTTGTTCCTGTGGGAAGGGCTTTTCTGTACACATTTCTTTCTTTTCCTCTCCTGCTAAGAGTCATCAACCTACTCTGTGTCAATGCAAGATGATAATCTTCGCCCCGGCGTGGCCGAGGCAGATTTGGTACCGGGACCTTCTCAGCCTGTCGGTGTTGCCTTGGGTCGAGCTGCCAGTGGTTCCGGATCTTCTCACCACAGAAGGCGCAATCCTTCATCAGGAACCAGGATCACTGAACCTGAGGGCTTGGCTCCTGCAGCCCTAGAGTTTGGAGGGTATGCGTTGCCAACGGACTGCAGGGAGGTCTTCGCCAAGGCTAGGCCGTCGTCGACCTTGAAGTGCTATTGCTACGTGGCGCCGGTCACAGAAGATTAACCGTCTGAGGACCATGGCCCCACATATCCTTCCATATTTGCTATCCTTGGCCAAGGCAGGGCTGGGACATGCCTCCATCAATGTACATCTGGCGGCTATCTCCCGCTACACCAGGTCACCAGGAAGATCTTCACTTTGGTCCCACCGACTCGTCAAGGAGTTTCTCAAAGGACTTTTCAGATCGCTCCCACCGGGGAAGGCTCCTGCCCTGGCGTGGGAAATCAATGTGGTTCTGACGTGGCTCAAGGGGGGGCCCCATTCGAGTCTTTTCATCAGGCCCCACTCAAGTTATGCTTGTGGAAGGCTGCTTTCCTTGTGGCCATCACCACTGCCAGAAATGTAGGTGAGATCCAGGCCCTATCCTGCAAGCAACCGTACACGACTTTCCACGAATCGAGGGTGGTGCTGCGTACGCACCCCCTCTTTCATGCTGAAGGTTCCGTCGGAATTCCACCTCAACGAGCCTTTGGTATTTCCCGTTTTATTCTCCAAAACCTTTATCACCACCGCAAAGGGCCTTGCACTCTCTGGACGTTGCTCGTGCCCTGAAGTTCTGCTTGGCGGGCACAATGGATTTTTGGAAAACTTCACAACTGTTCGTGAACTTTGGTCCTGTGAACCATGGGAAGGCCTTGTCCAAGGCTTCCATTTCAAGCTGGCTCTCGGGCTGCATCACTCACTGTCATCGGTTGCCGAACGGACCGCTGCCCGGCCGTCAGAGTCCACTCCACCAGAGCGATCGCTGCGACGATGGCGTTCCTGTCTGGTGTACCCATGCTAGACAGCTGCAGGGCTGCCAGGTGGAGGTCCACGCACACCTTCACAAAGTTCTACTGTGTCGACAGGTATTCCAGGGAGGAGTCCAGAGACGGCCAAGCAGTGCTACGCATCCTGTTTGCTTGAGGAGAGCCTATTCCAGAGGTAAGAGTGAATTGCTTCTGTTGAGCCTTGCCACCTCCCGTTGTTGTGTAATGTTGTCCTGCTATGTTTTGGTTATTCATGAGCATGTGAATCCATGCCAGACCCCATGCTGGAGAAGGTTTAAGTTACTTACCTGTAACTATTGTGCGCCAGTATGGGTCTCACAAGTATTCACATGCAAACCCTGCCTCCGACCCCTCTGCGGCTCTTCTTGGTCATATTGCCACTCTATGTGCTTACCAAATCTGAAGATGGCCGCCAGAGGAGGGGCTTAGGGAGAGGCCGGTCATTGGATGAGCGCATTAGGACCCAGAGGACAGTAATTGGTTTCAAGGAGAAATACAGTTTTTAAGTGAAAGTGAAACTGAAACTGTCTTTTCTTTTACCAAGGATTCACATCCTGACGGGGAATATTCATGAGCATGTGAATCCATGCCAGACCCATGCTGGAGAACAATAGTTACAGGTAAGTAACTTAAACCTTCCATTGGTTCCTGTGATGTCACTTGGGGTGGGGGTCAAATGACATCACATCCTGTGATGTCATCAGGGGGGGGGTCAAGCATCATGTGATGTCACTTCTGCTACCCCTGGCATGTTTTTGAAATCCCGTCCCTGACTAGGCTGCCCAAACCAAATACCACCTTCCCCGGGCAGCCACTCTGTTGCTCACCCGATCCAGAGGCAAAGACGGAAATAACAATCTCTCCAGGTTCGTCTTGGCCGCATTCACAACCAAGCTTTCGGGGGATGCATGTGCGTACAGGAATTGTGGGTCAGATGTGGATTCTCTGTGCTTTCTGGCTAGGCCCAGTCCATCATAGGGAATGAGTCTGGCTTAGGCCGCAATTCTACGACTGGCCCCTCTAGTGCCCGATTAAAGAGCATTAGGGTCTCTCTCTCTGTAGACCTTCATCCAAAATGCCTGTTAGCTCATACTGCGCCTTTGTCTAGAGGGGGCCGATAACCATAGGTTATCCATCTTTTCAGTCGTGCTGAAAAGCGCCCTAGGGCTTTCCGCGGCGTAGTAGCTGTTAGGACAGTTTTTCTGAAGTCCAATTCGGGGCCCTTAGTAAAACCATTCAACTGAGGCAGTATAAGACTCCACTCTTAGTATAAGACTGTACTACCCGAGTTCAGGGTAGCGTAGACAGAGCATCCAGGCTTATCCTAGGAGGGAGAGAGGGCTGTAGAATCAGTACAATGAAATTGTAATACAAATGGTCCAAAGAAACACTATGTACTGTAAAAAATGGTTTATTTAAATACAAGCAGGCTCAGATAAATCTTGGGGGAAATAAGTACGATCACAGATCATATAAACACATTTCATATGGGGTCTGTATCTGTACCCATACAGCCCCCCCATTTTCTTCCTGCACTTATCAGACCTACCCTGTCTGCTGCCTTAAACCTAGCACTTGCAAATTGCTGGCTGCATTACCACTGTTTGTTGCCTTTATTATTTATTTATTGTTATTTATCTGTTTCTCCTCTGCTTTGCACTTTCCACCTCTTCCCCCCCCTTCCATGCACTTTCCCCCTCCCTCTCTCCAATGCACTTGCGTGTTCTCAATGTCACTGGGCCTAGTAAGATCGCTGTTTTGTTCTCCCCTGTTCCCCCTCCCCTGCCTTGTCGCTCTCTGAAACACTTTGTACGAGCGCGATAGAAATAAAATATCTATCAATCAATCATTATAGAAAAACACAACACTATGCTTGAAGGTACACAGACCAAAGCATATAACCTAATTTGGAACACCTAACAGGAGTTTTAGGGAAGTCAAACCAATAGTTACTTTTTAGATTACTTTAAGTAATATAAGCGTAGTAGACCCCAGAAGTTGTACCGTGACACTCAACAGGAAATCACTTGGTAAACCAACTGGACAATATATACTTTTTGTTAATAGTGGAACACTTATTCTAGGAACAGTAACACACCTATAACTCTGATTCAGGACAAGTTATTCTAGGGGAGTTGGACCTTGTGTAATTTTCAATTACAGTTGCTTTTCAGTTCACAGACTAAGGGAAGCAATAACTAACTTATTTTAGGATAACAGTTATACGCAAAGTAAGTAAAACCTATACACCTTTTACAGGAGCTATCGGCAACTTAAAGGCAGGTATAAACCGAAGACTGTTTTTGTGTCTGTCTAAAACAGACCATGGAAAGCAAATCCCAGTGTTACACTTTATGAATGACTCAATGTTATTCTAGGTAGGTAAAACCTAATGCACACTTATTCTGGACAGGCTAACAGCAAGTCATGGGAAAGAAGACACAGTTGGGGGGACACTCATACGTTTATCCTAACAGGAGTAGTGAAGTGAAACCATCGGCATTACTTTTGGGAAGAGGCACAACCAAATCACAGGTGAGTAATATAACGTTACATCTACTTTCTGTTAAAATGGCGAAACAGTTTCTAAGGGAGAAAGATGTTACATATACTTTTCAGAAGGGCAAAACATTTCTAAGATAAATAAAATGTTATATGTACTTTTCAGAATGGCGGAACATTTCTAAGGTTAAGTAATTACTTTTGTAACTGTTCACTCACACAGCTACCAACCAACTTCTTTTGCAAGTAAGTAACTTTTAAACACTTCTCTTTTATAAGCAAAAAGGCCCAATCCTTAGAAGTCTTTCCCTTCCTCTTGGAGCAAGAGTGTTCTCAGTGGCAGAAGGGGGTCACCATGGTCTAGTGTCCAACAGGCAGGTCAGGATAGGTTCTTATGCAGCAAAAGTCGGAGTTCCTTAGGAAGACTGTTCAAACAGGTGAGTATTTTACTAGTTCGTTAGTTGAGGGTGCAGGGGCTTCACAGAAGACACCCTAAGAGGATTCCATCAGGGGCCTGGGTGCACTGGACGAGAGGACTCCCAATCACAGAAAACACCCCAAAACTACAGAGGAGTCACAAGAAGACTTAAGGTAAGTAAATACGCAAGCCAGCACAGTACCTCAGCACAGAAGATTTTGCAGCATGAGGACTTCAGGATCTGTAGCCAAAAACCTGGCTGTTGAATTCCTTCATCAAGAAGACAGGACACTGGAAGGACTTTTGCAGCAAGGATCACTGGAAGACTCTAGGCAAGGTTTTCCTGACGGCTGGATGCGGCTACGTGGATTTGGCACCTTTTTTAGGAGCACAGAAGAAGACAGAATATCACTGGTTTGGTTCTCGTCGTTTGCAAGGTCCAGCACTCCGGTGAGGGGACTTCTCCAACTGGAATCGTGCCTCTGGAGATCCAGCAGGATTGCCACGAAGTTTCAGTGAGATTCGGAAGACTGTGCACCGCACAATGGCTCGAGGTCCCAGGGTATTGGGGTATTGCAGCCCCGTGGGATCGCTCAAATGCAAGTCTTCTTGAGTCTAGTGGGTCTCACAAGGCTCTGGGTCGGGGTTGTCTTTTTCGGAGTCCCCAGGTTGATTGGATGGAAGGGCTACAGCAGGCTTTGGTTACACAGCAGCCTCTCTGGTCGCTGGAAATTGTGTCAGCTGCGGTTCTTCATCATCCTCTTCGGTTTTGGGTCCAGTGGCCGACTACCTCTTCAGCTTCCTTTTTCTAGGAACACTAAAATGGTGAAAAAAGACGACTGGGGACATTTTTGTAAAATGTGCACCCATGGGTGCCTTTACCGGGGCTGTGCAAATAGTCTGTGGCAAAGGTGCACCGAATTTAATAAAAAGGTTCACTGCCACCAGCCATTAAAGATAAGTTTGTCCTTGTAACATAAATGTTACATTTAAAATGAGAAGGGGGATAATCAGTATCTCCCCAGCACTTCACATAAGGTGGGGGGTGCTGGTCTCACCTAATAAAATGTAAAAGGGATCCAAAGATCCTTTCTAGCCTTGGGAACTGTAGTTCTCACAAGCTTAGCCAGAGAAAGTTAAAAGGGGAGCCCATAGGACAAGCCATCCACAATAGGCACTTATTGCCAAAAAGTTGTCAGAGGATAACTTTTAAAAGACACTATGAGAGAAGGTTCCCACAGAGGTATGAGGAAAAATAATCCACCAGTAAAAGCAAAAGGTTCTGGGGTTGATACATGCCAGGAAGAGGTATTATTGCTATGAACATCTTACCTAGCCGTAGCAGGGAGAATGTCCAATTCTGATGACGTGTCTAAGCCACTTTCATCTTGAAAATCAGTAGCACGATCCACCAAGTCGCCACCCTCCCCATAGAATTCCTCTGGGAAGTCTCTAAGTTCCCTCTGGTGCAGGGGTTCCAATTTTAAGTGAATGGGATCCCTCGTTTCATCATACAGGTCTTCCATGTGAGACATGAATGCACCCCAAGGGAGTAGATCAGTCTGTTGAGGGTCCCCTTGAGGTAAGTGTTTTGGCCGGAAGACTGACGTTGGCAGGCGCAGGGGTGCAGCATCCAGACAGAGCCTTATCCATTTTGTTGCGGCTGAGTCCAAGGGAGTATGGTTGCAGTGTCTTGTGGAGTCTCTGCAGGCTTTTCTGAATGTGGTGGACTCCCAACAGGGCTGATTCCAAAGCTGCCGGCCCTGTGGAAGGTGTCGGGAGGGGAGCAGGTGGTGTCTTGGTAGTGAGGTCAAGCATCTTAAGCCAAAGGCCTCCCACTCTTCTGGGGTGGAGGACTCGGTGGGGAAGGTACCTAAGGTGCCTGATCATCATAGGAGTCCCTAGATCGGTCACTCCTTTTCCTCAATGAGGAAGAGGAATGATGTTTTGAAGACACAGCATGGGAACGAAATCTCTTGCGTGCGTCTTTCTTCTTGTACTTGTGAGTGGACCGTGACTGGTCTTCAGTATTGTGTTCTGCGCTGGGTAACCTCAAACAAGTCTGTTTGCCACCCTTCTCCTTGTGGATAAAGGAGAACTACTTTACCTCCCGTTCACCCAGTGCTTTGGGGTGCATCGACTGGCACAACCCGCAATCCTGTGTGTTGTGCTCCTCTCCGAGGAAATAAAGACAGATCCTTTCGAGACGGACATCTGACGTTCACAGTTGACTCAGGATTTAAATACTGTGGGCTACTGGGCATTCAGCATGATGTTAAAAATGAGAAGCAAAGAACTTAACCAAAGCAGTGTTCCTAAATTGAACAGAGTGCGTGGGGGGAAAAAAAGGAACAAAGGTCGTGGGGCGTGGCTTGATGTCATGTCCGGTGCTGGCCGTGTAAAGCGTCAGATGTAGCCTTTGTGGAGCCATACTGTGCCCCCCTTGGTCCGGAAACGTTTCCAAAGAACAGATGCGCTGAGATAGATATCAAAGATGAGGAATCTGTGGAAGGAATTAATCCATTAGAAATTGGCTATTTTTCTTATGTGGCAAAAGACACTCTTTTAAAAATTGAGGTGTGATGGAACAGAGACCGTCTGGCATAGTGGGGGAGATATTATTAGGATACTAATGTCTTACAGGATTATTAATCTTCTTGTGTACATTTTTATTCTCATTATTCTATTGATGACTGATTTTTGTATGTTTTCTATTTAGATGGTATGCATGCATTTTGATAGAATTTTCTTGAGAATAAAGTGATCTGATGATGCTGATAACCAAGCAAGTTGTGCATGCACACTCTTTCCATAAAAGATATCTACGTTCATGCTTTATAATGATTCACATCATGGCATCCCAAAAGCGACTACACGTTTCCTTAGTCATTACAAGCAAAAACTATGTAATT
Organism: Ambystoma mexicanum; assembly: GCF_040938575.1. NCBI lineage: Eukaryota > Metazoa > Chordata > Amphibia > Caudata > Ambystomatidae > Ambystoma > Ambystoma mexicanum. Next base: position 808,167,595 of record NC_090932.1, read on the forward strand.
GTTCTGTTGAATATTCTTCACCCTTGATATCTTTAAATAAAGAAGCCCTATGTTTAAGATATTTTCATAAATGAATATTTGAAAATGCTCCATTTCAGAACTTTATGGCTCATAGAGTGCAAATACTCTTCTATATTATTTAATCTCACTCGCGAGACCCCCAGCCCTTTCTGCTGGACTTGTGGATTTCTTTTCTATGTTCCTGGGTGAGTGGGAACTTTTTCCCCCACTCACCCCTTCTTTTACTCTGGCTGTGACAGTCATTTTTATGTCTCTCCATATTTTATGTTTGGAGTCCTGTTTTCCTCCAACTTTCATAGGCATCTTTTACTACGTACATGTCACGACCCTCACCCCAGATCCCCACTGGCAAGCCCATTGGCCAGGTGGGATCAGGACTCGAGTCTCTAATAAGGCTTGGCATCCACTTCCAAGGCCCTCTTGGGGCCAGTCCTACCGCCTGTGGCACCAGGCTCATACATCGTGAAAGACATGTGTTCAGGGAACTACTTTATTTGAGGCTTTCAGCCAACATGGAGGCATCCACATAGCTTGGCTCCTAGGAACCAAGCTATGCGGTATAGTGTTTTGGGTGTGGTGGCCTAGGGACTATTTTACCTGGACTATCCAGCAATACCCACGAGCCTCGGAGAAGCAGAACCTGCATGGAGACCAAAGGAACATCATTAGCAGCAGCATCTTACCTGCAATCTCCATCTTTATCCGCTCGCAGCTCCTGTGAACCGCTTCCTTTTGGATCCGCGCGCCTCCTGGACCGAAAGACCTGAAAAGGAAGGAAAAGACAACATTAAAGAAGGTATTAGACACATTACAAAACTACAAACTACTCAAAAGGCTTACCTGGCTGGTCGCCTCTCGGCCGGCATCGCTCCGGAATTCCACACACGCTGGGAGAACACCGTGACCTACGAGAAAAGAAGGAAAACAGGTTAGCAAAAGCAGGACATCGCAGCGCTGAGAATAGTGCTTACCGCATCATAGCGCTCATCACGCGCCATTATTTACCGGCGAGGCCCAACTCTGCCAGTTCGCCATGCTGCACCTCCGCATATCTAAGGACGAAAAGAGACATTAACCAAAGAAAGGCATGCAGGAATAACAACACAATACAAAAAAACAGCAATAAGACCTACCTGAAAGACATCAAACGGACCGGCGTCAGTGAAGTAACTGGACCGCACAAGCCCACGAAAGACAACGCGCCCCTGCCAAGAAGGCAGAACGGAGAGCACGCCTAATTCTACAACAAGGTGAGGAGAGGGCCCAGAGGGGCTGAAGTCATACCGGTGGTGGGAGGATACTTACCTCGGTCGGCCAGTCTTGAACACAGTCCTCCTGTATTTTCAGTCGGAACCTTCCCCGCAGACCATATCTGGGAACCACTCGGAAGCATACCAGCGACCAAACCGGCTGGGTGGCGTCCACGTGGATACCAGGTAAGCGTAACAGTACAGCACACTCTGTGCAGTATGACTGGGAGCCCCTTGGGCTTCCTTTTGTATTTTCTTTTATATTCCTTGAGTGAACTATTCCCAAGGGTAGAGGCATACTTTTTATCCCTCTTGACTTTAATAGTGTGAGATCAGCACACCCCACCTTATGTGTAGTGCTATGGGGGTTACATAGTATTCCCTTTCTCACTGTTCCTGTAACAATTCTGTTACAGTAACAAGCATTTTGAGGGGATTGGTTCCTCCGACGTATTCCACATCTATGACAGTAATGACCACAGCTGTGCTGCTTGGGAAAAATTTTCGGCGTCGGTGTCCTGCGTCGATGACGTCGATATGCTGTCCCTCGAGGGCCTCTGTCGAGCCGACGTCACCGGATGTTATAAGTAGGACGCACGACGCCCGTATCCTCAGTTCCGTTTTTTCCGTGAGCGTGTTCGTTTCGGAATCTCGACACGCCTCGGTTCTTCTCCTGTTGAATCGGTTCTTCGTTCTTGGTTTATTGTGAGAATCATGTCTTCGTCGTCTTCTACCCCGAGGTCGAGCTTCAAGAAGTGCAGCGACTGCGGTTCCAAGATGTCGCTTACGGACCTACACAACGTCTGACTGTGGTGCCTCGGCAAGGACCACGCCACCGATGACTGCGATGAATGCCAGTCTTTGATGTCGAAGGCCTTGCGGGAGCGGAAGAAGTAGTTACTGTAGGTAGGGTTTCCAAACACCATAAGTCGAAATCTGCTGGGCTTTCGACCGACGATTCAAGGGCCGACTCTCTGCATCAGCGTAAGTTCAGGGTGTCTCGGTCCCGCAGTGGTTCCCGCCATTCCTCTGCCTCTTCTAGCCACTCTCGGAAGCACCATCCCCGGTCGTCTTCCCCGTCCTCATCCAAGGACTCCGCCAGACGGCGGGTAGCTTGTCCCAACAAGCATTAATCTCTGGCGGAATGGGACGCATTTCACAAGGAGATGATGGCGATTTTCGAATCGCAGGGCTCTGTTCCGTCCATGTCTTCGAGAGAAGCCGGCAAGGAACGTGCTAGGGCCACCCTCGCACGCCTTCGAGCTTGGGCGGACGACGCTATCATCGGGAGCTGTCGAGGTCCCGATCGGACAAGGTGGATCGCTCTAGACCGTTGGAACCTGTGAGGCCTTCTAAGAAGGCAATGACACCGCCAGCGCCATGTCTGTCGAGGGGCTCTCTCTCGGCTCCGCCTCAGAGGAAGTCATCGACGCCATCGGCGCCGAGGCCGTTGAAGGACACACTCGGGGCTCCGGCCTCAAAACCGGTGTCGAAGTCATCGGCGCCTCGCTCGGATGCCAATTCCGTCTATGCCTTTTGAGGAGGCTTTATCGGAGGTGCCCCGGAGACCGGTGGAAACCCCAAGCAAGGCCTTGAGTAAATCAGTGAGGCCTGTGTTTGAGACTTTTTCTGTACCCTCATCCAGGGATTTATTCCAGCCTTTGGATTACATCTCAGAGGTGCTTGAAGGGTCAGATGTGGAGGGGTTTGTTCCTCCTGAGTTTGGTGGTGCAGGCGGCTACGGCCCCAGCAAAGCAGGCTGCGTACCCTACCATCCCTCTGGATAGGGACGACAAGCGCTTTGACGGTTGGGCGAAGAAAGTGTTTTCATAGGGGGGTATGGCTTTACAGGCAGCCAACTGCCCTGCACAACTGATAAAAGATGCAGCTCGCGAACTTTCACCGTTTATTACCAAATTAATAAACGCATCCTTTACGTCAGGTACCATACCCAACAATCTGAAACAATCTTGGGTATTCCCACTCCTTAAAAAAACCTAATCTAGATCCCTCTACTCCCACTAATTACCGTCCCATCACCACAGTGCTGTTCTTACTCAAAATCCTTGATCAAATAGCCTACCAACAAATCCAACACCACCTTGAACACAACCACCTTTTAGGAGTCCGACAGTCAGGCTTCAGACCCCAGCACGGAACTGAGACTGCGCTTATAGATGGTAAGGCACAGATAGATGAGCTGAGGGATGAGGGTAAGACCGCACTACTGCTACTTCTTGATCTCTCAGCTACATTCGATCTGGTCGACCATGAGATCCTCTGCAATCACTTAAAGTTGGCAGCCTACTTCTCCCAAGAGGCAACCGACTGGATTCAATCATTTCTCAACAATGATACTATGCAAGTCTTTTACCCACTAGCAGCTGCTGACCCAACGCCCACAACCTGTGGTGTGCCACAAGGCTCTTGTGTCTCCCCTACACTGTACAACATTTTCACAAAGCCCCTTTTCGATGATCTAGATGGTCTGGGTATCACCTACACAAACTATGCTAATGATACCCAGATCCTCATTCCGCTGACGGGGGATTATGACAAGGATTTGGCCTTTGTAAATGGAGTGTACCTTTTCATCCAGGCATGGATGGCATCACACGGTCTATGCCTGAATGATGACAAAACAGAACTCCTCATTCTAGGTGCCACACCTAACCTTAATAAACTAGGCCAAAACTACTCTTCCTTTGCAATTGACAATTACATCGGCGCAGCCAAGGAGGTCAAAACCCTCAGCTTCTATTTAGACTCCACACTTAACTTCAAAAAACAAGTTAATGCTATGGCATCACATCCTATACATGCAAACTCATTAGAGCAGCCAAACCGTTCCATTCTCCGAATAACTGCATCACTTTAGCCAGAGCGTTGATCCTGTCCAAGCTGGATTATTGTAATGCTCTCTATGTAGGCAGTAATAAATACATCACAAACAAAATTTTAATTCTACAAAATAATGCTTTAAGAGCAGCCCTAAGCATCCCGAAGAAAGCCCATATTTCAGAGACTAGAAGATCTGTCAATTGGCTTTCAACAAAAAGACAAAATTCTCCTTAAATCTGTCTCTGACTCACAAATGCCTCCACCAAGCTGCCCCTCAATACTTGATAACGAGATTCACTAGACCAGTATCCTGCTGCCCCACTAGAAAGGCCAACTCCAACCTCCTTCTAGTGCCAAGATTTAAACGTACTATGTCTGGAGGGAACAGCTTTCTGGTCAAAGCAGCACAATTTTGGAATACCCTACCACCATCCCTCAGGGAAGACCTTCCCTACCCACAATTCAGATCCAATACCATCCTCTGGATCAAGGAACATGACATTTAATGTATCTCCTGGCTGCGCTACATTATAAACTTTGTAAATTGTGTACATACTGTGGATAGCCATTGTTCCTTTGTTTAGACATATTACATAACCTGTAAATTATGTATATCTCCTGTAATTATAACTCGATGTATCGATTTTTTGTTTTGATGCTTCCAGCAATGTAACCCAGTTGGACCCCATCTCTTGTGCTCTATGTAACCTAAGCTGTACAATCCTCTTGTCGCTCTTGCGTCCTGCTACCCCCCGGGTTAGGTGTGCACTACAAATAATAAAACAACAAACAACAAAAACAACAACTCTGTGTGTGCCCTATCGCGTTTCACGCACACTGTGTAGAAATGTATTTCTTTAGCGGCTGATCATATTCCCGAATGGGAGGAACGGGATGTTTTTCTTGCTATGGTGCAGGATGGCAAGGATGCCATTTGCGAGTCCGTTCAGTCGAGTCTGGACATGGTAGATTGTGTCAGCCGGTCCATGGCGGCGAGCACCGTAATACGCAGGTTTGTGTGGTGCGGAAGTAGGGGGTTTGCTCCTGATGCGCAAGCCCGGCTCCTCAACATGCCCTTTGATGGTGAACATCTTTTTGGCAGCAAGGCTGACGAGAGCCTTGAGAGGTTGCAGACCTCCAAAACTGCAGCAAAGTTGTTGAGCTCTGCAGTTCGCCAACCTCCGCCTTTTCGTCCTAGGGGACAGCAATGGAAGGGAGGTTCCTTTCGATATTACTCATCCTTTATTAGATCGAGGGGAGCTGCAAGTCAAAGGGGCCAACGTAGGAGTACCAGAGGTGGAAAACAAGGTACTCGAGGTGCCAAGGCCGCTCGGGCAGTTGCCTCTTTACCCTCGGGCAATGCCGCAGCCGCTTCAGCTCAGTCATGAGGCCATGTCCCATGGTTCGCCGGTTGGGGGAAGGCTGGCACAGTATCTTGTAGAATGGCATGCCATTACTTCAGATGTGTGGGTTCTGGAGATCATAGCCCACGGCTACTGTCTTCCTTTCCGGCAGAGGTCTCGTGACAATCCACCAGGGAATCTCTCTTTGAAGAGTCCAGATCTGCTCCTTGCGCAGGAAATACAAGCCCTGCTGGAGAAAGGCGCCATAGAACTGGTGCCTGTAGTGGAGAGGAACAAGGTATGGTATTCCCCTTATTTATTTATTTTGAAAAAAGACGGGGGATTGAGACCCATCATGGACTTGCACGGTTTGAAAAAGCTCTTCAGGAAGGACAAGTTCAAGATGGTTACTCTTTCTCAAATCCTCCAGGCCCTTCAACTTCAGGACTGGTTGGTGTCTCTCGACCTCAAGGACGCTTTCTTTCATCTGCCAATCCATCCCAAGCACAAGAAGTACATGAGGTTCGCGGTTGGCGACTCGCACTTTCCGTTTCGGGTCCTGCCGGTCGGATTGACCTCCGCCCGAGGGTCTTCACCAAGCTCATGGTGGTGGTGGCAGCGTATCTCAGGAAAGGGGGGATTCACGTCTACCCATACCTGGACGATTGGTTGATGAGGGCGTGCTCTCCCGAGCAAGTCCTGGATCATCTGTCCGTCACCTGCCACTCCCTTCACAAGCTGGACTTCTCCCTCAATTTAAAGAAGTCCCACTTGACGCCAACTCAGCAGCTCCAGTACATCGGAGCAGTGCTCGACACATCCCTGGGGCAGTGTTTCCCTCCCCAGGTGAGGGCCCATCACATTCAGCAGATGGTACACCAGCTTCAACATGCCCAGAGTCTCCCGGCGTTGGAGTTCTTGAGGTTGCTTGGCCTCATGGCATCCTGCATTCTTCTGGTGCCAGAGGCCAGGTTGCGGATGAGATCTCTGCAATGGGCTCTCAAGATGCAGTGGTGAGTCCTCCGGCAGGATGTCGGACCCCATTCAGGTTCCGCCGTCGGTTGCCCAGGACCTTCTGTGGTGGGCCGACGGAGACAATCTGATGAGGGGGGCTCCGTTTTGGCTACCCTGGCCGGAGGTGACGATCGTGACGGACGCCTCCCTCACGGGATGTGGAGCTCATGCCAACGAGTTGAAAGTCAGCGATCGTTGGTCTCCATCGGAGTCCAGACTCCATATCAATCTGTTGGAGCTGAGGGCCGTCAGGCTTGCCCTGAAGGCTTTTCTGTTGACTGTGCGAGGAAAGAATGTCCTGATTCTGACGGACAACACAGTGGCCATGCACTACCTCAACAAAAAGGGGGGGGGGGGGCAGGGTCACTTCCTCTGTGCAGGGAGGCAATGCAGCTCTGGTTCTGGGCCATCCAGCAGGAAACTTCGATCTCGGCAGTTCATCTGGCCGGAGACTAACACGAGACAGCGGACGCTCTGAGCAGGCAGAGCGCGATCTCTCACGAGTGGGAGTTGGCTCAGGAGATTCTCCTGGCGATCTTCGCCCTTTGGGGGACCCCTCGGGTGGATCTCTTTGCCTCCAGTGTCAACCGGAAGTGTGAAGGGTTCTGCTCGCAGGAATTTTCTCCAAGAGGAGCCTTAGGAGACGCGTTTGTGGTGGAGTGGTCCTTCCCACTGCTGTACACGTTTCCTCCAGTCCCCGTCATCCCGCAAGTGCTGCGGAGGTTATGGAGGTTCGGTTCCCGGATGATCCTCATTGCTCCGGCATGGGCCCGGAGGATGTGGTACCCGGACCTTCTTGACTTGTCCATCTGCCCTCCAAGTAGTCTTCCCTACCAAGACGATCTGCTGTCACGGGAACGGGGGGGTTAAGGTTCCCCATCCAGAGGTCAGATCCCTCAACCTTCACGCTTGGGTTCTGAAAGGTTGAGGTATAAGGATTGGGACCTCCCTGAAGACGTGATGGAGGTGTTGCTTTCAGCCAGATGGCCGGCAACAAAGTCCCTGTACCGTTGCCGTTGGAGAAAGTTCTGCGACTGGTGCAGGGTTAAGAAAATGGATCCTTTTTCATGTGACATTCCTGTGGTTCTGCCTTTTTTGCTTTCTTTAGCCCACAAGGGCCTGCAAGTGGGTACCATTAAAGGGTACCTGGCGGCACTGTGTCACGATGCCTGCCCCCGGAAAGCCAGACCAGGCCCAGCAACCCCGGAAGCAGGCATCATGCCACTTGAAGCATGCCCAAAAACCCCAGTTAGGGGCTATTTGGCTACAGTCCTGGCGCCTATGGCACCAGGCTCATAAGAATAAAGTCAGTCCTGGCGCCATGGGCGCCAGGCTCATTACAGAAAACGTACCTGATGCAGACCATGCTGCATACCTACCTGATGCAGACCATGCTGCACGAAGCCACAAGCCAAATGAGGCTTAGAGGGACTATTTTACCTCAGGGACTCCTTTCCTCTCGGGTGGGGCTGTGGAAGAATACTTACCTGGAACTTCTTCCAAGGCTATTTAAGCCACACCTGGACAGCCACACGTGCTTCGCGTTATTCTGCGTGCTGCAGCGTAACGCTCACCGTGTCTTCAGCAGCTCCAGTCTTCAGCCACGCCCGCTTGAGCCCTGGAACACCTGGAACAAGAAAAGGAGAAGGAGAAGAGATCGGAACAAAACCCTTACCTGAATCCTTGATCCAGCACATCGTCGATCTGGAAGAGAGAAGCCTTCACAGGTGCGTTGCCACGCACCTCGCAGCGCCGCGCTGAACTCACCATCCGGGGCTGCATTCCTTTACTCCATCGCGAACCCAGCATCTCCAGGCCATTCTTCAACACCTGGGGGAGACGAGAACAAATAGGTGAGCAAGGGCAATACAACCTACCCCCAAACACTTACCTGATTACCACAGGGGGGTACTCACCTCATCTCGGGTCGGCGCAGGCAATCCTGCATCACCGCCGCAACCCGGCCCCTAAGGGGAAAACAAGGACAATACAACCTACCCCTAAAGACTTACCTGATTACCACAGGGGGGTACTCACCTCATCTCGGGTCGGCGCAGTCAATTCTGCATCACCGCCGCACCCCGGCCCCTAAGGGGAAAACAAGGACAATACAACCTAACCCCAAAGACTTACCTGATTTACCACAGGGGGGTACTCACCTCATTTCGGGTCGGCGCAGTTAATTCTGCATCATCGCTGTACCCCGGCCCTAAAGGGGAGAACCACAATAGACTTACCAGGATCTTACCAATTGCCACTTGGAACTCTTCTAGTGGTTTAAATCTGCAACCTGCAAGGAATCTGGCAGAGTGAAGATCAGACTTTTGAACTCTTACGAACGATTGGACTTTAGAGTCAATACTGGAACTCGCCAATTCCTCCACGCCAGTGAAGTAACTGGTCGTCTACGCGCCCCTGCGCTCGACGCAGGATGGAGAGCTCATCTTTCCAAATCATCAGGTGAGATTAAGAGGGGACTTAAGGAGTGTTCTGTGGGCAGACAAGGGGAGTGGGAAGGCGGGTTAACGCTCAGATTACGGGAGGTTAATTCCCCTTCTCCATTGCAGAAAGATATTCATACGAGTCCAACAAACGAAGCTAAGTGGGTCTGTCCAGTCTGTCATCTCGGCTCTACGTGTTACTCTGGTGGAAGCAACAGCGGGCCAGTCCATATCGACGCCCCCGTGGCAATCAGGTGAGCGTAACACACTGTCCATATTTAAGCACTCGTCTGAGGAGTGTTCTTATTTAAAAATTCCTTTAATTTCTCAGTTTTTGAAAGGGCTCACTGTGTTCCTACCGTCACCTTTCCAGGTGCCCGTTTGGGATTTGAACCTTGTTCTGAAGTTCCTAATGGGTGCTCCATTTGAGCCTTTACATTCTTGTCCTTTGAGACTGTTAACCCTTAAAACTGTATTTTTAGTTGGTCACTTCCGCTCGCAGAGTGATTGAGTTACAGGCACTTTCAGTTAAGCCACCCTTCACTGTGTTTCATAAGGACAGGGTTGTCCTTAGAGTTCGTCCTTACTTTCTTCTGAAAGTGGTCTCGGAATTTCATTTAATCCAGAAGGTCATTCTTCTGGCATTTTATCCTCCTCCGCATCCTGGTAAGGAAGAGGAAGGGCTCCAGATAGCTTTAAGTTTCTACATTTCACGCATGTCCCGGGTCAGAGTGGATGATCAGCTCTTCATAGGTTACGCTGTAAGGCGTTTGGGACAAGCTGTTACTAAGCAGACTTTGTCTAGATGGATTATTTTGGCAATTTCTGAATGTTACCGCTTGGCGGGTAAGGACCCTCCATTCTACTAGGGGTATGGCTGCCTCTACTGCCCTGCAGAGGGGTGTTCCTATTCGTAACATCTGTGAAGCAGTCACTTGGGCTTCAGTCCATACTTTTGTACAACACTACTCCCTAGATTCTATCCATGGGCAGGATCTTGCCTTTGGCAAGGCGGTCCTTTACTCTGCAATTTGATTGGGCTTTCTAAAGTTCTATATTCTAAATTCTTTTTCCCTCCTCCATACGTTGGTACTGCTTTGGGAGTCTGTCATAGATATGGAATACGTCGGAGGACCCAATCCCCTCGAAGAACAAGTTGCTCTCTTACCTGGTAACGTTTTTTCGATGGGATGGTCCGATGACTTATTCCATATCGCTCCTGCACTGCCTACCCTCCTACAGAATTTCGTATGCGATTGCAGCTTACGTTTCCGCAAGGCTTTCTGTAGTCATTCTGGCAGAAGATTGGTGCCACACGTTCTGGGAAAAAACTATAACTGAGGCTACGGGTGTTGTGCGTCCTACTTATAACATCCGGTGACATCGGCTCGACGGAGGCCCTCGAGAAACAGCGTATCAACGTCATCGCCGCAGGACACCAACGCCAAAACATTTTCCGAAGCATCATAGCTGTGGTGATTACTGTCAGAGATGTGGAATAGGTCGTCGGACCATCCCATCGAGAGAACGTTACCCGGTAAGAGAGTAACTTGTTCTACTCTGTGGAATTGTGTTTCTTTGGCAGCTGAACATATTCCCGAAGGGGAGTAATGGGATGGTTTTCTTGCCCTCGTTCAGGATGGCAAGGATTCCATGTGTGAATCCGTTCAGTCGGGTCTGGACGTGGCAGACTGTGTCAGCCGGTCCATGGCGGCGAGCACCGTGATGCGCAGGTTTGCGTGGTTGCGGAAGTCGGGGTTTGCTCCTGATGTATAGTCCCGGCTTTTCAACATGCCCTTTGATGATGACCGACCATCTTTTTGACAGCAAGGCTGACGAGAGCCTTGAGAGGTTGCAGACCTCCAAAGCTGCAGCAAAGTCGTTGAGCTCTGCAGTACGTCAACCTCCGCCTTTTCTTCCTAAGGGACAGCAATGGAGGGGAGGTTCCTTTCGATACTACTCTTCCTTTGGTAGATCGAGAGGAGCTGCCAGTCAAAGGGGCCAACGTAGGAGTACCAGAGGTGGAAAACAAGGTACTCGAGGACCCAAAGCCGCTCGGGCAGTTGCCTTTGCCCTCAGGCACTGCCGCAGCGGCTTCAGCTCAATCATGAGGCCATGTCCCATGGTTCGCCGGTTGGGGGAAAGCTGGCGCCGCATCTTGTAGAATGGCGTGCCATTACTTCTGATGTGTGGGTTCTGGAGATCATAGCCCACGGCTACTGTCTTCCTTTCCGGCAGAGGTCTCATGACAATTCACCGGGGACAGCTCACTTTGAGGAGTTTGGATTCGCTCCTTGCGCAGGAAATCAAATCCCTGCTGGAGAAAGGCACCATAGAACTGGTGCCTGTAGCGGAGAGGAACAAGGGATGGTATTCCCCATATTTTTTGATCCCGAAAAAAGACAGGGGATTGAGACCCATCATGGACTTGGCGGTTTGAACAAACTCATCAGGAAGGACAAGTTCAAGAGGGTTACTCTCTCTCAAGTCCTCCAGGCCCTTCAACTTCAGGACTGGTTGGTATCTCTCGACCTCAAGGATGCTTACTTTCATGTGCCGATTCATCCCAAGCACAAGAAGTACCTGATGTTCGCGGTTGGTGACTCGCATTTTCAGTTTCGGGTCCTGCCATTTGGATTGACCTCCGCTCCGAGGGTCTTCACCAAGCTGATGGTGGTGGTGGCAGCGTATCTCCGGAAAGGGGGGGATTCACGTGTACCCCTACCTGGACGATTGGTTGATCAGGGCGCGCTCTCCTGAGCAAGTCCTGGATCATCTGTCCGTCACCTGCCACTCCCTTCACAAGCTGAGCTTCTCCCTTAACTTAGAGGTCTCATTTGACACCTACCCAGCGGCTCCAGTACATCGGAGCAGTGCTCGACGCATCCCTGGGGCTGTTCGCCTCCCCAGGTGAGGGCTCACCACATTCTGCAGATGGTGCACAAGTTTCAACATGCCCAGAGTGTCCCGGCGTTTGAGTTCTTGAGGTTGCTCGGCCTCATGGCATCCTGCATTCTATTGGTGCCATAGGCCAGGTTGCGGATGAGATCTCTCCAATGGGCTCTCAAGATGCAGTGGTTGCAGTCCTCCGGCAGGATGTCGGATCCTGTTCAGGTGCCACCCTCGGTCACCCAGGATCTTCTGTGGTGGGCAATCGAAGGCAATCTGATGAAGGGAGCTCCATTTTGGCTACCCTGGCCGGAGGCAACAATCGTGACGGACTCATCCCTCATGGGATGGGGAGCTCATGCCAACGAGTTGACAGTCAGCGGTCGTTGGTCTCCGTCGGAGTCCAGACTCCATATCAATCTGTTGGAGCTGAGGGCCGTCAGGCTTTTCTGCCGTCTGTACGGGGGAAGAATGTCCCGATTCTGATGGACAATGCAGTGGCCATGCACTACCTCAACAAAAAGTGGGGGGCAGGGTCTCTCCCACTGTGCAGAGAGGCGATGCAGCTCTGGTTCTGGGCCATCCAGCAGGAAATTTCGATCTCGGCAGTTCATCTGGCCAGAGACGAAAACGAGGTGGCGGATGCTGTGAGCAGGCAGAGCACGGTCTCGCACGAGTGGGAGCTGGCTCAGGAAGTTCTCTTGGAGATCTTCGCCCTTTGGGGGACCCCACAAGTGGATCTTTTCACCACCTGTGTCAACCGGAAGTGTGAAAGATTCTGCTCGCGGGACTTTCCTCCAAGAGGGGATGCATTCGTAGTGGAGTGGTCCTTCCCACTGCTGTACGCATTTCCTCCAGTCCCTGTCATTCCGCAAGTGTTGCGGAGGTTACGGAGGTTCGGTTCCCGAATGATTCTCATTGCTCTGGCATGGGCTAGGAGAGCGCGGAACATCCCATCGTAAAAACGTTACCAGGTGAGAAAGTAACTTGTTCACCGAAATGGCTGGTGCCAGCGGACGTGCTGTATTGATCACCCAGAGTGCACGGACAGTCATTAATCACCAATGCAATTGCAGAGCCAATACTTTAAACGCAGGTAGACGACGCAATGACTTACAACCACACGCACGCTTGGAAAATAATGAACACTTATATGGCTATTTATTCAAAGCTTGGAAGCAACAAGTGATAACACAGAAATAAATCACAGAAAAGACAGCAAATTCAAAAGAAAATACATCACCATGGGCGTAACTTAATCCCTCATCTCGCCAGAAGCGGCTGGAAGACCCCAATAACAGCCAGGCCGAGAGCACAACAGCCCACAGGTATGCTGGACGGAAGCGTCCCCCCTCCGACTGAGGTCTTTGTACTTGTCCCGTCTGACCATTGAGAGGTTCCGCATATATGCACTCCTCAAAAAGGGGTGGTAATTTCTTGAACCTTCTGGCAAATGCACGTGCGCATTGATGGGCAACCGTTGGTTGCCAGCTGGGTCAACCGACAGTAACCTCAAGGAGCAAAGCGCTTCCCTCCTCTAAGAACAAGCGCCACGGAAAACAGTCCCATAACTCATAACAAGACATAACAAAGCCAGCTTTCCCAGCAGAATGTCCTTGACTGCATACCAGGTTTGGAAAGCATGTTTTCTTCAGCAAAGTAAATCCAGCTCTCAGCAAAATGAGTACAGCTTTTCACTGCGGCATGAAGTAAATATCCATTATGGCTCTGAGTGCCCCCAGAATACACTGCGCACCAGCGCCATGTTTTAGCTCAAGCATAACACGTGCTATACTGACTTTTGTGTTCTTTTTACCCATGGGCTGTAGTCACAGCCCCGGTAATGCAAAGAAGGGTCCCCATTGACCCACAATGGTGGATGTATTCTTTTATCACCATTTCTTGTTCTTTCTTGGTCCCTCTGCTGTGCAGCGCGGGGGAGCTCCTGGTTGTCTTCGGCAGGAATCCATTGGGATCACACCGAGGCTCCAGGGCGTCTGTGAAGACAGGAAACGAGGGAGGAGTCTGAAACTCAGCCTTCGTCTTTGTCTTCTGGTATGCCTGCCTGGAATCAGTTGCAACAGGGAGGCTGGTTTTCCTGAAAGAATAGCCACCCCCAAAGTTTTAATATAGCATGAGTGCGGATTGACTGGGTTCCTGGATAAATGTCTTGGATCTGGAACATGAAGTCAAGTTGACCACTAGAGCTGAATCCAATGAGAAAGAAGAAAAGACACCTGTCAACTCATTCTGAGTGACAGCTGCTGTGCTGACCCTTTCTACCATGCTACAGAGGAGCCCCGAAAAGGACATCTCCTTCCCTTGGACTCGTGGGACCACTCAATCTTAAGAAGACCTGCATTTCGAGCCATCCCAAGACAAGCTGTGACCTTCCAGGGCTGCCAACTGCTGATTCTATGGGACCTTGAGGCTGAGTGCTGTGCGTAGTTTTCCAAAGAACAAATCTTGCTGAAACTTCGGGGGACACCTGCTGGACCTCCAGAAGAAAGATTCCACTCTTTCAAGTACACCTTTTGAATAGTGCTGGATTGAGAAAGCGAGGCAAATCGATCAGACGACAACCGTTCATCTGGTATCACGAAAAGGGTGCCAAATCCACAGAGCCGTGAGAAGCTAAGAAGAATCCCTTGCTGAGAGCCTCTCCACTCGACTGCTGCAGAGTAATCCTGACCAGTGTCCTTGCTTCCGGCTGAAGACCAAGAATCCATGGACCGCGTCCTGCAGTTGCTGCATCATGAGGGTGTCCACCTACATCATCATCAACTTCTTCATTACTGAGGCACGGTGGGACTCGGGATAATACTTACCTAGAGTCTTTCTATCGTTCTTCTTGTGTAGATGGGGGGGGGGGTAATTCATGTTGTAGGGAGTTCTCCCATCCATGTTCGCCCAGGTCGAACTCTGGACCGCATTCAGGAAGCCTTCTACGAAGTCTGAGCCCTTTTACTCACAAGAACCTTTATTGTACTGCTACAGAAGATTTCTACATGAACTCGTGCCTTTTCTACAGCTTCTGCCTGCCCTTTTGACCGCCAATCTAACCCGGAAAAGATTGAGAACTATATAGGGAAGGACTCCCTATACTCCCTATATAACTTAACTTGTGCTGGTGTTGTTTCTGTCATAAGGATCTGAAACAAAGTTCTTATTTACCTTTGTTTCTACTATTCTAAAAGGTATTTCAAGTAACTGTATTATTCCTGAAACAAAATACATTGCAAAGTTATTACTCCCCTTTGAATTGCATAATGCCATTCTGAAAAGTAATTGCCAAGCTCTTACTCACCTTTGAATTGTATCCACTATGCTAAAAAGAATTTCAAGTGTAACTGTATTATTCCTAAAACCTGAATAAGTTAGACGTGGTACAAAGTTATTACTCAACTTTGAATTGCATACAGTCATTCTAGAAAGTATATACACAGTTTACTACAAAGTGGTTTTACTTGCATGGAATTGCAGTCTGCCAATTCTTTT
Organism: Ambystoma mexicanum; assembly: GCF_040938575.1. Lineage (NCBI taxonomy): Eukaryota > Metazoa > Chordata > Amphibia > Caudata > Ambystomatidae > Ambystoma > Ambystoma mexicanum. Next base: position 808,182,892 of record NC_090932.1, read on the forward strand.
ACACTGTGGTTTACTTACCATAAGTATTGTATTGGTTGTTCTATTGTTTTATTTGCTTGTGATAGTACTTACCTTTTATAGCATTCTCTTTGTCTGTGTATATATCAAATAAACCATTATTTGTACATATATAACATACAAGTGTATGCGTGTTTCTTTGGGCCATATGTATCCTACAAGTTTTGTACCTTCCTACAGCCCTTTCTCCCTCCTAAGATGAGCCTGGCTGCTCTACCACTGCTACTTACCTTGAGTGGTACTGACTTAAGCTCTGTATTGCCAAGTAGAATAGTTTTATAAAGGACTTTGGGTGGCCTTTACAAAAACTGTCCTAACAATATTGCTAATAATGTGATGGTGCCAATACAAACACAACATAATCATTTTTCAATTTTTGAATTTAGCATACACTTGCTGAGGTTTGGGTGCAGAAAACGTCAGAGATGAACACAAGCCAGCAATACCACTGCCGCACTCATCTTGGACACCTTCTGAATCCCGGAGACCTGGTCCTAGGGTGCGTTTGACATCTGTACATTTTTGCTATTCAATAGGTTTACCTGCTGTTTTGTTGATATTAATTACATTAAGTTGATGTAAAAATAACATGGCAAAGTGAAGTTCCCATTTTACATTTTGTGTTCTGAAATAGCCAGTAGTTTAGATTTACATCTGGCCTTCCTAGTTGTAAATTGTAGTACCTGCCTGGCACCCAGTGGTAGAGTTAAAAAGTATTTTGAAAAGGATGTTAAATGCATGTAAAACAAGACGGGTATCCTGTTACAAATGTATATTTGGACAGCATGTTGGGACCATACCCACGGTGAATGGCGCTATTACTTTGGCGAAATGAAATGTGTATAATTTTATGGATTAGAGGGCAAGTATAGGGACCTTACCTTTTGCTACCCACTGATTTTTGTGTTTATCTTTTTGGTACTCTTGTCCTGAGGGACCCCCTGCTATCCCCTAATGCATCCAAACCAATAGGTGCCTTTCAGGCTCCCCATATTTGCCCTAGGGTGATTTTCACCCTACACAGGTTTCAAGGCGTACGTTGGTGGCAGCTATACTTTAGTTTTGGCTTCACCATGCGTGCAAGCCATTTTACTGCATTGGTAGCTGTTCGGGTGCAGAAGGCTGCAACTGACCAGGAGGTGTTGTGATGGTCGGCAAATACTTTGTGCGTTAAAAAAACCTAGCTATCCCTAACTGTAAGAGGGGTTTCCCTGCCACAAACTAAAAACTGAAGGGTCTGTCAGAATGTCCGTAACTGAAAAAGCACCGTCTGGAGTCTTAAAGAGTCTTGATCAAAGGTAACGTGCTCTCACCAGGAGAATGACTCCCTTCTCCTGGTGTATTAAAAGAAAGTCTCTTCAGGAATCCAATCGATAGCCTCCTTCCCCTGGTCTTGGTGTACACACAGTACCTGCTGTATCCAGGAGAAATGACTCCCTTCCCCTGGATAAAGATGGCAACAAAGTTCCAATTGTGTCCAGGGGGGAATGACTCCCTTCCCCTGTCTTCATAGGTAACTCTCACCAGTTCCAGGCTCTGATTAGCCAGTCCATGGCCTTTTCTTGACCACTGTTTGGAGGGTTCCTCCCCCTGATATTCACATTGTACTTCTTTGGGTCCCAGAACCGTTCATTCCCCCTTTCTTGTCAGACCCACTTGCTTCACTCTCCTGGCAAGTACTGCCACAAGGAGGATGACTAGTAACAATATTGGCTTCACCTCTGTTTGAGTCCCAGACTCTTTGTTCTCTTACCTTCTCACTAGGCCCACTTGGTTGGTTCTATTCCCAAGTACTGCCACAAGGAAGATGTTTCTTAGCGTTATCCCTGTGGTGTTCATCTCTCTCCCGCACCTCCAAGCCCCTACCGGTCCCCGTGACGTGCCGGTTACCTTTGTTGCATCGGGACACTAGACCTGTCCACCTGGGTGCTTGTGTCTTCTTGCTGGGCTGCGTGTGCTTCTCTGGCTTCTGCTCCTCTCGCTCTGCATACCTTCTTCCTGCTTTCTTCACCGGTGTAGGCCCTGTGACTTGACTGCTTGGTCCACCTCCCTAGGTTGGGCCACCACCTTCCATGCTCCAGTCACGTCCTTCAACTGCTCCACAACACCAGGCAAAGGGCTACCGTCGTCGGCCTCTTGCCTTTGGGAGCAGACTATTCTCTGGGTTTTTCCCACCACATTCTCTGCGTCTCCTTTGAACTACCTGGGCTGGACTGTCATTCGTGCTGGTCTGCGGCTCTTTCTCAAAGTCCTTTGTCAGTTTGGATGCATTTTTCAGGCCGACTCCCCCACTGAAGTCTATACCTTTCCTGTATCTTCTGTGTGGCATTCTTCATCGCTCCTGGTGGCCACCTTGTCTCAGTTCTAACCTTGCTGGTGATTTTCATGCTTTGGGTGATCTTTTTGTGCCAGTAATGGAGTTAGTCGTACTATCTGTATTGTTAGCAATCTTCTTCATCTCAGTAAAAATAACTGGTATAATGTTAAATAACAAATAGAAGTGCTATCAAGGGGGGGGTTGGTGGAAAGGTGGAAACGGCTTGAGAGGGTTAGGTTTGGGGTGTTGTGCTGACATTTTCCCAGGTGGTTGTCCTTATCTTCGGGAGGGGAGTCCCTCCCCATGTGGTCCTCCCGCATTAAACCACCCATAGGGGGGGAATATTGGGTAGCAGCCTCACCTCCCTAGCTCACGCCAGGGAGAAGTGAAGACACCCAGGGAATAGTCACAATGCCCAATGTACCAATCTGGTAGCCATTGGGGTACCAGTGTGTTTTATTTTTTATATACATTCTGAATAACTTGTGAGGAGACCACACATTTGTCAATTTCGAGCTTTTAGTTTATGCTATTTGACTCAATTGTGCTGGGTGTCATTACTCCTCTTTGGCCTCTACAGCCTTGCTCACTTCACCTTGCATAGGCTTTACACATTTTTAATTGTCCAATACTTGGCTCTTGCAGATGTTTTCCTCTTTACTTGAGAAATATGTCTTACATACATGGCTTATCCTTTTGACTCTCCTTGTGCCTTGCAATTATTCCTTTAAGTACCATCCTTGATCCCAGGCCAATAGACTCCTCTGTAGTCCTCACACAAAGCTGCGTTTCCAGTGTCTCCTAACTTTGCAGCCCTGGTCTGTCTCTGAGGTAGCTTGATTGGTTTCATGGAGTCAATACAAGTCCAAAGTACATCTTTCTATCGTGGTTGCCCTAACCACGTTATGTTTTCTTCTGCAGCAGGCCGCTATATGTCTCGTCTACCTTGCGTTTCTGCGCATACACATTTATTAGTCGGCAGGTTACTTTATCTTCTTTGCATATATGATTTCTTCATATTTTATTACATGTTTCTCTTGTTACTTGGGTTATATCTTTATTCTTTAAGTATTTGCATATCGTTTCAGTACGTCTCAGTATCTTCACTTCCTGACGTCACTACGCCTTTGTCAGATTTCACTTTAAGCTCTATGATGTCCAATGGTGTGTGCCGACATCCTTCCACCTTTTTATTATGAGGGTACATTTGATACGGTTGTCTGAGTGCATATAATCTCTCATACACACGATGTGGTATTGGGATGATATCTGGTGTCCCACATAGGGCTCTTCTCCCGCTATTACAGTGTGACGGAGGTGAAGGGGGGGGGAGCTTGGGATTAAGTGTCCACCTGTTCCTCTACATTTCCCCCCTATGGTCGAGTCCTCAACTACCTTCTCTTCAATCTTCTTTGTCTCTTCATACTGTGGTTTATTTGGGATCCATTATACCCGTCTTAAACATTGTGACAGAGATTTTCTTAATGCACTTGAATCTTGCTTGGTTTGGTAATTAAAAAAAAATCAGAATTTGCTTAAATACTCAGTGAGTTGCAATTTGGATATGTAATGTGCCAATTGCCTTGAATTTTCTCAGACTGTTGTATTGTTTTTCTTTTTTAGATACAACCATTTTCTCCAGGCTTCTTTGCCTGACAGCCAGGGATTACAATAATTAGGAACTCAGTTATTGTACTACTGTTTAAAGCATAGAGAATCCCAGTTAGTTTCACACCTATACCTAGGAGTTACGTTTGGCCTAACCATAGATATAGTCTATTTCTATAAAGTACATAGTTTTGGGGAGCATGGCTAGCTTGAAACCATCAGTTACTAAGAGCTGCTTTTGACTCCCCAGGCTAACTGGTGCCATGTAAACATACATATGTGATATTACCTCTGTATGTTTGCTGATATGAAAAAGGGCGTTTAACACATTCAAGCGACATTCAGTGCGGTATGGAACACACATCCTGGTAATCTCAGGTGCAAAACAGATTTCTGGCGTGCTCACCAAACATCAATTTCGACCCCTTGTACAGAAGCATTACCATCCACTCATGTCTGTCTTTGAGGTGATTCAATTCTGTCAAGGGTATCAAGTATATCCAGTTGTAAACGGAGATTCATTCAAGTGCGTAGATCTGTGGAGCTAAATACAGAAGAACATTAATTTGTATATCACAGAAAATACTTCAAACAAACAAAAAGCCTATTGACATTCAGAGTAGTCCTATTGTGTATAGGCGCATTATAAATGCCATATCATATCATATGCTCCTATATAAGAATTTGCAAACAGATTTGATGTCACATAGTTGTTTGGCACTAGGAGCCCAATATTATTGTTAGTACATTTCTGGATAAGGCTAACCGGCCCTTCAGGGCTACAATCAAGAGCTAAGTGGCTCAGAGCAATTTAAAACCCAGATACTTTGTTCCATTGAAGTGGACATTCAGAAAGCATGTCATTTCAATGCCTTGCGCAATAGGTTTTCTGTCAGTATGCAACTGTGTCTCTAATCAACCATTAGTGGCAGATGGCATTTTACCAAATGCACGTAACACAAAATATAATAACTGTAGGACCAGAGGAACCTGACAAAGCACTTTGGCCCTTATTTCAAGTTGGGCAATAAACATAAAACAAGTAGCATTTTATGAGTGGGTTCAAATACCTAATAAAACACTTCCAATGTTTGCCTCCACCCAACAGGTGGAGGTCAAAATTGTAAACGCATCCCAGATGTAAGCACTGGCAGTAGACAGGACTCTTGGGGTCTAGTCTCAGTTACCCCCACTAGTGGAAGCTTGAACCTAGTGGTCCTTTTACTTCCCTCCCTGCTTCATACCCACAGGTTAGGATCCAGTAGCACTCGCGCAGACTTACTTATTGCTCTACGGGATCCTCCTATCTTCTCTTCTTTAAGAAATCCCTTCACATTTACAAGGGAGTCAGCAAAGAAAGCAGACCTTTTTGTTAGCATCTATACCTACTCTGAAATTAGAGGCAGAACCTATAGTGAATCCTATACCCAAACAGTACAGACTGCCAATGTGCATGTCCAACAAGTTTCCAAGTTCAGACTTCAGCATACTGAGGCCCACAGGCTCACACTACACAGCCTTGCATGAACAGTGACCGAGTTCAGAGCCTAATGTGCATTTAATGTACTACTGAAGGCATTCATTACAAGCAAGATGTTGTCATATATTGTTTCATGAGGGCTTCTTCCCAATCCTAAAGGCCATAAAAATAGGTGTTAAACTGCAACTCAATGATACAAAGTTTAACACTCTAAAAGAATGAGAAAACCCTGCTGTGATTGGCATACTTGTCTACACGTTGCACACAGATCTCTGAATCAAGTGCTTAACCTGCTGAGCTATGAGAAACTTCTATACAAAAGGAAAGCTGTGCCCCCAGTGCTTACTGCATCCAAATCTGTGGGAACAAGAACTACATGGATGAGGAATACACCACCGTAAGCCCGTGACTCATGGGCAACCCTACACTGCCCAAAATGCTTTGGGCTGGGAATCGCTCTGGTGTGTTCCTCATCCATTTCGTTAATTCTCATGTGCAGTCGGATGTTCACTCAGCACCAGGCCCGGCTGAACATGTGTAGGGGCCCATTTCAACATGATGGTGGTTGCCCCCTTGCTTTCAGTGGAAAGCAGTCTGAAGCAGCCCTTCAACGGCAGACATTCTAGTGGAGATAATCTATTTAATAAGGAGGTTACATTTGCGCCAATTATCATGAGATGGCGAGCCAGCAGGCAGCTCATGAAAAATTATGTATGTTCCATCAGCTCCCTGCACTCCTGCTGTCTTGTGATAATTTTCAGCTATTTAATCTTCGCTTTATTGACGTATGCAGCAGCTAATGAAGAATTCATAACTATTCAGTCATTGAATGGCAGCTGAATGGTTATGAATCCTTCTTTCGCTGCAGCTCTCTCCTCTGCACAGACACGGAACAAAGAACTTCGTTATTTGCCCCGTGTCTGTGCAAAGCAGCCTGCACTCTGGTGTAGGGCTGCCTGTAAGCAGCTCCTCACTGCCTGTGCCCATGAATAGTGTTCTGGGTGCGTTTCAGTGCAGTACCCAGGCCAGTGTGAGAAGGGTGCATAATGCTGTATGCTTTATGAAATAATGACTATGGCTTTAAAACCCAAGGGGAATTGGTAGGCTCACGTTAATCTGCATGATGCTATTGCGACTTTGCATGCAGGATGGGGACCATACAACTAAAGCCATACTCTTATTGCTCAACATAATTCTATGTCCATGTATACAGTGTATATTAAGTTTACTATGAAAGGCTAGTTCATTATGTAATGTGGTTTGCATCCAAGCCATTGTTATAAAAAAAGTATTATTTAAGCACATGGAATGCAAAGCAAAAACTTAATAAATATGTTTAACTAAACCTGGGAAGATGTGCTCAGTTGCTTAAATTGCCCACATCCCGACTTGACCGTTTAACCCAAGTGTGTGATCCTGGGCAAATTATTTAATCACACTGTGTCTCATCTGCAGCTCCATAAGGTATTCACTTCATAGCTTATGTTAATAGATCATGCTGCATGATCTATTAACATAAGCTATGAAGTGAATCTCATGTTACTATAAATTTTAAAAAAATGCCTAATGGTGACTATAGCGTTGCCTGATATATATTATTAGTGTAATTCCGTTTTGCACCACAAAGTTATATGCCACTTGGCTTACTTCTGGCAACTTATTCTAAAGTCACTTCCATGTTGCCTCCAACCCATTTTCTGTGAAGAGGCTTCTGTCGGTGCAATCCTTATGCACATTAGATTTGCATGTATTTTGCCCCACAGACCCTGGACAGAGTTCTAATAGATTAGAGTTTCCTGCAACTGTAATGGGCCCACAGTTTAAAAAAAAGAAAGAATTTTGCATGTTCAATGTTAAAAGCAGTTGGCTCTCTCTGTTAAGTCTGATAACACCCACTTCTTGCAAGTCGTGAAGGTCCTAGAAAGTGTGAAAATGGCAGATGGTGTGGTGTGCAATGAAAGACTCAATATTGTAGCATAACAGGACATAGCAGAGTATGGGGCAGTACTCTGGATGGCCCAAGCAACTTCAGTGACTGGGAGCAACAGGGGAGAACATTTAATGTTGATTCTACCACAGTTAGTCCGCTATACCAGAATCTCTGGTGTACTGACTGGCTGGTGAGACTGTCTGCCTGTCAAATCAAGTGATACGAGACTGGGGGAGGGCCAGTGCAGCAATAATGCAATTCGAATGGATTGTGTTGTCCTACGTATTCCTCATCTTTAATATTCGATATCCAGCTTCACCTGCTTGCAAAATTCTCATTCACTCTATGGGACTGCATTTCCATGGCGGCAGAGCACATTCCTGAGGGGGAGGAAAGGGGCAAGTTCTTGGCTATTGTTGGAGACGGCAAAGAAGCCATATGTGAGTCTCTTCAGCCGGGTGTGGATTCTGCTGACGGCATCAGCAGAGCCATGGCTACTAGCATCGTAATACGCAAATTTGCGTGGTTGAGGAAGTCTGGTTTTGCGCTGGATGTGAAATTCCAGACTCCTCAACATGCCTTTTGACTGGTCTCATCTTTTTGGCTACAAGGCTGTCGAAAGTTTTGAAGTTGCAGACCTCAAAGGTGGCAGCCAGCTCTTTAGGTGCTGCTATTAGGCATCCTCGGCCCTTTCGTCCTGGTGGACAGCCTTGGAGGGGTAGATCTTTTTGCTACTACTCCTCAGTTGGAAGAACGAGAGGAATGGCTGGTCAAAGAGGCTAAAGGATAGTCCCTCGTGGTGGACGAGGGAGAGGCGCGAAGCCTGCTCAAGCAGGGGCATCCTTGCCTTCAGCCACTGTATCTGCCGCCTCAAAACCTCTCTGAAGTCTTGAGTCACAAATCACCAGTGGGAGGCAGACTGTCTCAGCATCTAGAAGAATGGCGAGACATTACTTTGGATGCTTGGGCATTGGAAACCATAGCCCACGGTTACTGCCTTCCTTTCATTCTGAGACCTCGGAACAATCCACCGGGGAGCCACTCTTTGAGGATTCCTGATCCGCTCCTTGTGCAGGAAATTTTAACCGTGCTAGAGAAAGGAGCTATAGAACCAGTATCTGTAGCGGAGAGGAACAAGGGATGACATTCTCCATATTTCCTAATATCCAAGAAGGACGCAGGACTGAGACCCATCTTGGACTTGAGATATTTGAACAAGTTCCTCAGGAAGGACAAGTTCAAGATGGTCACACTCTCTCAGATCCTTCAGCACCTCCAACTCCAGGATTGGATGGCGTCATTGAACCTCCAGGATGCATATTTTCAGGTGCCAATCCATCTAAAGCACAGAAAATACCTGAGGTTCGCCGTTGGCGGTTCTCATGATCAGTTTTGAGTTCTGCCATTCAGGCTAACCTCCGCCCCAAGGTTTTTCACCAAACTGATGGCGGTGGCGGCAGCGAGTCTCAGGAGAGAGGGGGGATTCAAGTCTACCCCTACCTGGACGATTGGCTGACCAGGGCGTGTTCTCCTGAACAAGCCCTGCATCATCTGTGTGACCTGGCACTCTCTTCACAGACTGGTCTTCTCTCTCAATTAGAAGAAGTCCCATATGACACCTTCTCTAAAGCTCCTAGTCATCGGGGCTGTACTGGATACATGCTTGGGAAAGAGCTTGCCACCCGAGGTGAGGGCTCTAGACATTCTGCAGATGGCCAAGTTTTAAGAGTGGCCAGCATCTCCCGGCCTTCGATTTTCTGAGGTTGCTCTGCCTCATGGCATCCTGCATTTATCTGGTGCCAGAGGCCCGCCTGAGAATGAGATCCCTTCAATGGGCCCTCAGAACACAATGATCCCAGTTCTCAGGAAACATGTCAGATCTTCTTCAGGTTCCAAGCAGGGTCGCACTGGATCTCCTGTGGTGGACCTGCAAGGACAACATTCTGAAGGGAGAACCTTTTTGACAACCAAGGGCGGAGATAACAGTAGTGACGGACGGCTCACTCACGGTGTGGGGAGCCCACACGAACGATCAGACAGCAGTCGTTGGTCTCCATCGCAGTCCAAACTACATATCAATCTTTTGGAGCTGAGGGCAATCAGACTAGCGCTGAAGGCCTTTCTGCCCTCTGTACAGGGAAAGAATGTCGATGGACAACACAGTGGCCATGTACTACCTCAACAAGAGAGGTGTAGGGTCATTACCACTATGCAGAGAAGCAATCCAGCTCTGGTACTGTGGAATTCAAGAAGGAATCTCTCGATCTGCAGTTCACCTAGCCGGAGAAGAGAACACGGCTGTGGATGCTCTGAGCAGGCAGAGCACAGTCTCCCACGAGTGGGAACTAGCCCAGGAAGTCCTTCAAGAGATCTTCACCCTTTGGGGAACCTCTCAAATGGATCTGTTCGCAACCAGTGTCAATTGGAAGTTCGAACTGTTCTGTTCCAGGGAATTTCCCCCCAAGAGGATCTCTAGGAGACACGTTCATAGTGGACTTGAGTTTCCACTCCTGTACGAATTTCCTCCAGTCCCCGTCATTCCGGTTGAGACACTTTGGGAAACGCATGATCCTAATTGGCCTGGATTGGGCCACCACAAGCGTCTTCTACAAAGAGAAGACCTTCTCTCGCGAGAGGAGGGTCTGGTTCTTGTAATGTGTGTGTGAAAATGAGCTAAAACATGGCACCGTTACATGGATTTTTTGGACATTTACTTCCAAACCGCAATGAAAGTCAAGTTTCTGTAATCTCAGTTAGAAGGCTGACATGAATTCTGCAACGATTGCAATATTATACTATGAAACTGAGGAGATCACTATGAAGGATAGTTGTTGTGGTGTTCTCTCAAGGACGAGCCGAGAAGGGAGTCAGAGATGTGCAGGTGCATTGATAAGGGGTGCTGGGAAAGAGCGTGCGGAAGGCAAGCTGGGTTTTTCCACTACTGTCTGGATTTTTCCCCTCCTTGCCTCCCATGCTTGCTGTCTGTCCTTTGGCCGGGAACAGTTTGCAACCTATGGGATTTTTTCCCCATAAGAAGAGAGATATCCTGATGACAAGACAGAGAATTGGAACTCCGGGTGATAGTCTTGCTGAAAGGGAGGACGCTCCACTTCAGACCCTGTTGGTACGTGTGATCTCTGCCTACCTGCCTCAGGACTGGGTAGTGTTGTTGCAGCTGAGACAGTTTTCTCCTACAACTGCACTAACGGTGATGTAGACCCTTTTGTAACGTTTCATTCTTATTTGTGTGGCTATATATAATCAATTGCATGTATTCCAATAATTATCTGTGTGCTTATCAATGTTTGTGAATAAAGGTTTAGTTATATTCCAATCATTGGTGTAGGTGTGTATAATTGCCTTCCAGAGTCTAAGAACTTTTGGCCCGTGTAATAGGGTGAGTAGTTCTGAGGTTATTACATGTGTCCTAAAAGCAAAACATAATGGTGCTGTGAGCAGGGTCTTTGTGCTGAAATCGAAACCAGAGACCAAACGGATCTGAAGCTTGGACACAGGAAGGCAATTTCTTTACGTTTGTGACGTGTGCACGTGTGTGTGAGGTATTGTTGATAGGGAAGCAAAACATTTATTGACACTATCAGTTCCCTATTTAGGAATAAAGGAAGCTCCGCAGGCGGAGATTGTCCTGAAGTGACGATACTAGGGTGTACAAAGAGTCCGTATAATGAACTGGCACAGACTTGGGTGTGTGGTGCAGGTTTAAGTGAGAACTGGGATATGGGTATAATAGAGGCGAGTCCAGCCGAGGTAGCGCCGTGCGTGCAACAGGTACTCGTAGAAAAGGGAAAGGAGTGCTCAGCTTTGGGCAGGCGAGGTTGGATTTTGTTCCCTGCATTCAGAAAGGTGCATCAGCAGAATGTAGAATTACAGGCGAGTGTCCTGAAATTGGAAAAGGAGCTGGCTGCTGAAACATATATTGCATTAATGCAGCAGCTCCAGATGAAATTGTATCATAAGGTCGATTAAATATCAAGCAGTAGCCAAGCGAGTTGCTGTGAGAGTTGCCCGAAACAAATATAAAAAAAGAAGAGGGTGAGTCAATACCCGCAAGGTGACAACAGTGATTGCCTATTGGGACCCCGACCAATGGGACGGAGATGTGTTCGACAGTACTAGTTCAGAGAGTGGTTCGGATAGGGAGGTAGTGTCTACACCAGAGCCTCACGGGAAAGAGGTGACTGCTAAACCAGCCACGCGCAGACGAACTAGACCACATCCGAATAATCCCAGAGGTGGTTTAGTGGATTTAACAACATTGGAGCATTATTCTTAACAAGAGGTTGGGGAAATGATTAACCTATTGAATCCCATTCTGCTGTGCTCAGATCCCTTTCTTTCGTTAAATTAGTCTCACTCAGCTGGGCTCGGACCAATTGTGATGTACATTAAACTATCAAAGACTTTCAAATGTGTACAGGGTTTAGCATGACCTGTTCCATGACCACTTTGATTTTAATATTTCTTTCACACTCGGCATCAGTTGGATACCTAACCGAGACCTTCGAATGAGCACCCATGTGGTGCCGGACCACTGTGTATATGTTATCTTTTCTTTGCCTCCCAAAGTTCAATTATAAAGTTCAACTACTTCCTTTGGCTTCCAATTGTATTTGCGTCGCTCATCACAAACACCTCACACACTGTTCCCTTTATACAATGTTGCCGCTTGCAACCTTGTTTCAAAACACAAGCTGGTTTGGTATCCGTCTCTCCGGCTGTGCCGTCTTTTCTGATGCCGCTTTGTTGTAGGAGCCAAGGACAGTACGCTCCTCCCCGTCTTGGTTATCGACGCGGGAGAGCCCCGAATACCCCTGACACAGTGTGCAGGTTTGATCAGCCTTAGTTCCTGGTCTTCAGTTTCTTACTTTCCAAGGCTCACGAAAGTAACAGTCTTTACAGGTCAAGGGTACTTCGCTCCTTGGAACCCACTCTGGTCTTGCCGTCTTTCTTTTTGTATTAAACTGCCATTTTGGAACTGCTGTTTCCTTGTGTGTTTTGCCTCGCTTAGTGTGTGCTTTCGTGCTCCTCCTTTTATCCGTGTGGGGAAGTGTGATGGAAGTCAGGTAGGTGTGTAATGATCTGTAATTGCCTGACCATGGTGTTGTGACATGTCGGGTATATGGCTCTGGTGTTAGTCCATTGTCGCTCACGGTGAACTGTCTGTGAGAAAGTGTTTGTGTCGGGAAAGGAGGAGTGGGGTTGAGTTCCTAGGTATCCTACCTGGTAGGATGGGGAAAGGTGTTAGAAGGAAGGGGATACCGCGTCTCACCCTCCGGTGTCCCACTTCCACTCTCCGTAAACCCCTCATCCAGGTGATACTCCCGCACTGGTCCACCTCCAGGAACTGGATGTAATAGCGATGGCCATGTCCTGGCCACCTGGATGACAGATCCCCGGGGACTAGCTGGTCAGACACCTTCAGGTTTCTCACAGTACATTTCCATTGCATGTGTAAATTGTGTATTAGGGAGCAATCATGTTCAAGTTATTTCTGCTTTAGCAAATGTTTCAGTAAGCCATTAGAAAATCAGTCTCTTTATTTTTTTGGGGTGAAGTCATTGATCCACAGTGAAGTCAGGGTGGCCGTTCCTATAGTGAGTGATTTACATCCTTGAATTCGATTGCCATTCCTTCGTCTGAGTCAAAACTCAGTTATTTAGTGATCCATCTGCTCTAGTTCTACTTAAATAAATTATGTGCCTCTGATTATGCCAGTTCTTCTCTGACAATTCAGATTGAGGTGAAAGCTGAACTGACATGTACTCTATACCTTTCTTATTAGATTTGATTTGGCCAACTGCAACCTGAATGATGAGTTTGTGAATAAGATGAACCCTCAACATGTTCCTGATGTGGTGAGATTTGTATTGTTTTTCATCTTGCATTCAAATAGGTTTACTGCCTCATGAATATGTAAAAACATACAAGTTCTGTTATCGAGGAAATCAAATTCAGGACTCCAATTTAAGTGAAGTTAATTTGGTAAACATGTAATGGCAGCGCTGGCACACAACACTCGAACAATCCTGACCCTGCGATACCCTCCGCCCCCATATAACATAATATATAGATTTTGACTGCATTAAACCAACATGGCCCGCAAGAGAGTTCATGACTGCATTAAGGAGGGTTTCACTCCTTTCAATTAATACAATAGGCCTTTGTGGAGACGGACGAGCCCTGGTATTTCTATGGTTCTCCAGCATGGGGTCTGGCATGGATTCACATGCTCATGAATATTTCCCGTCGTCAGGCTGGGAATCCTCGAGTAAAAGAAAAACAGTTTCACTTTCACTTACAAACTGTATTTCTCCTCTAAACAAATAACTGTCCTCTGGGTCATACTGACCCCAGCCAATGACTGTCCTCTCCCAAAGCCCCTCCTCCGGCAGACATCTTCAGACTTTTACCGCACGTTTAAGTGTTGGGAGTCTTGTTCCATGTGCTACTTCTACTTTTTCATTTTTAGACGGAAAAAGTTTCTATTTTTGTCAAAAAAGAGCCTGTGTGCTCTTCTTTCCATCTGCTGACAGCTGGGATCCGTTTGTTGCGGAGTTTCAGCGCCACCTCAAGGGTGAGGATTGTCTATGTTTCTTTGAAGTTTCCAGAAGGCCATCAGGCCTACTCCGCACCTCTGGCCATGGCGGAGGAGAAGGGAGGATAATCCCTTTTCAGGCCCTGCACCAGATGTGGGCTTCGGAACGTTTTTGTAGAGGACCAATGCCTCCACGGTCTTCACCCGACCACTAGGAAGGAGTGTGTGAGATCTGCCTCGGCTTTTCCAAGAAACGATGAAGGATCGACACAGTAGATTGGCGGTGTGGGTAAACACCAAGGCCTCTGCCCTGTGCCCCGAGCAGGGTCATTACTCACCCAGGACCAGCCGGTCTGAGGAGCGGGCTTCTAAGTCCTTTGAGGGCGCCCCATCTGTGGGGGGACCAAGACAAGGCCAAGCACCGCAAGTCCGGTTCCATCTGGGTCGCTGCACAAGCGGGTCCCGTGATGGACGGGGCGCGATCGACATCGCCATCCGCCTCCATCACCAGCCAGCGATCGAGCTCCTCCTCGAAAAGGAAATCGTCCAACCCGGCTAAGCTGCGGGAGAAGCCAAGGACGAAGGAAAAAACGGCTGACCTGCCCAAGAAAGCCCAGGCGGGTCAGGAGAAGTCTTTGTCGACGATTGAGCTGGTGGCGGCTGCTCTAACGAAAGTGAAAGGGGCTGACCCTGTGACGGTAACCCTCACAGTGCCCAACTACCCTGCCTCCACAGTGACTGCGGCGAAGCCTGCTGGCATGCCGGAGAAGAGGATGCAGTCTCTGAGCCCGGCTCTGACCCGTCAGGGTGCAAAAGGCGGTGGGGGGTGCGAGGTAGTCTCAGGCTGTGCTCAGGCCATTGAAGTTTCGTCCACAGACGACGAGGACCTGGAGTCCCTACACACGGTCCACGAGAACATGGAGGATGACAACGGCGCAGGGCCTAGTGTTCCGATCATGCCAGCTCAGCCGAGGGATATATCTCTGGACATCATATCGACCCTAAACACTTTGGTGTCGGAAATCCAGAAGAGGATGCTGCAGGGCCTGTTTCCTGGGTCTCCTGTTCAGCCTTGGGCTAAGAAGAGGAAGCGTCATCCGATGCCCCTGTTTCAGCCTCCATATCCGCGTTGGGCTCCCTCCCCACCGGTGAATACGGACACTGGGACGGAAAAGGCCATGGCGACGACTACTACTACGTCAGTGGGCGGATCTCCGCAGCCGAGGGCGTCCCCACCGGATGAGGTGGGGCCGTTCCATTCCATAGTTGCCAAAGCTTCCAAGCTTTTCCAGCTTACGCTGAGGAGACCAAGAAAGAGGGTTTCCTGTACCAGAGGCGCGAGGCCAAAAGGAAGACCTTCTAGATGACGTGTTGGAGGAACCCTTGCACGGCACCGGGCAAACGGGATAGGCTGGAGAAAAAGTACTGGGTGCCGGAGTCCGCACCCAGGTGCCTACGGTCGTAACAATCGACGGACTCTGTGGTTTTGGTTCACGAGGAAAACATTGCCGAACATTTCCTTGTCATCCTCAGTCCATCCGGACAGCGAGGGGAAGGACGCCATAGGAAGGAAGATTATTTACACCGCAGCGCCCACCATCAATGCGGCCAACGCATGATGCCATGAGCTGGCATGATCGGAACATGATGCGGCCAACTCACTGGTGATCCTGGCCAGGTATAATTGGGATCTGTGGTACAAGCTGGGGCCGATTCTGGAGTTCCTCCCCGATGACAAGAGGGTGGAGGCGATCGCCCTCTTCCAGGAGGTAGATGTGACTTCGGACCATGCCATCACGCTGGCACTGGACATCACCGACGGAGGGTTCAGGCAGATGGGGGAACGGTGTCTGCCTCCATCATCAAGGCTGGCTGACGGCCACAAATTTCTGCCAGGAGGTCCAGGCGAGGGCACTGGACATGCCGTTCGACCGAGATAACATTTTTGAGAAGATCGTCGACGAGTCCCTGCAGGCCATCAAGGTGGATACAGAGACAGCCCGTGCCGGTGGTCAGCACGCTCCAGCCACACAGCTCTTCCTTTCGCTCTTCCAGAGGGAAGTCGAGCAGATCGACAAAAAGTTTCTCCTAGTCGTACCACCTGTCCTCCAGGTCCACGACCCTGAAGGCCTACAGAGGCCGTTCCCAGGTCTACGGTGGAGGTGGTCAGCACTGTTGTTGCCCTCAAGGCAGGACGCCGGCGCCAAAGTAAGATTGAAATGGCCAGGACGTGTGGGCGTGCACCCTGGTGAGAGGCCGGCTGACGGGATTCGGCAGTGAGTGGGAGAAGATCTCCACTGACAGATGGGTGCTGGACGCTCTCGCCCACTGACATACCCTGAAGTTTTAGCACAGGTGTCCGCGGATCCCTCCGGTGGCCCGGCAGGAGCAGCACATCCCTCAACTCTTGGAGGAGGTACGGGCCATGCTGTGAAAAGGGGCGATGGAGCTGTTTCCATGACGACTCTGGTGCTCTGGAGTCTATTCCAGATACTTCAAAAAGAAAACCGGGGGCTGGTGGCCCATTCTTGCAACGTCTCAACAAGTACCTCAAGTCCCAAAGATTCAGGATGGTCCTGTTGCAGCATGTGCTCGGCCAACTGGAAATAGTAGACTTCTTGACGTCGCTGGACCTGGAGGACGCCTAATTCCATGTCCCCATTCACAAGAAGCACCAAAAGTTCCTACTCTTCATAGTGCAGGGACGGCACTACCAGTTCAAGGCCCTCCCCTTCAGCCTGAAGTCAGCCCCCAGGGTGTTCACAAAGTGGCTGGCACCGGTGGCGGCCCATCTGCGTCTACGGAGGATACACGTGTACCCATACCTCGACGACTAGCTCATTCGGGCTAGTTCGCAAGAATTAGTCGTCAAAACACAGACGTCTGTCCAGCTGCTGACGGATCAGGGGTACTCCCATCAATTATCCGAAGTCCTGCTTGACACCATTGCAGAACGCGCTGTTCCTAGGAGCCAGACTCAATACGGTCTCCTGCCTAGCGTCGCCCTCGGAGGAGAGAGTAGCAGCCATTCTGGGGAAAGTGCAATAGCTGTTGTCGCTGAAGACCGCCATGGTGTGGACCATCAAGTCGCTTCTCGGCATGATGTCGTCTTGCATCTTCCTTATCCATCTCTGCAGTTTACGGATGCAACCTCTTGAGGAGATCCCGCTCGACGAGGAGTTCCGTCGGGCGATAAGGTGGTGGGGCATTTACTCCGTCGCCCGGGCGGGCACATGATTTCAAAGCCCCCAACCCCAAACCAGGAAACGGTCACCATGGACACTTCCCTGGAACGCTGGGGAGCCCACACCGGACGTCTGCATGCCAGAGGCCTGTGGCTGACGGAGGAGAAGGATCTTCACATCAATATCCTGGAGTCAAGAACACTATGTAGCGCCATGATGCCTTCAGGCGAATGTGCGCTTTTTAAATATCCATAACATAACCCAACCATTGCAGAATTCCTCAGCAGGCCGTTGCGCTCCTGCCACGAATGGGAACGTTGGCAGGACCAGGTGGACTGCATCTTCATCAAGTGGGGCGGTTCTAAGTGATTTTACTAAACCCAAAGGTTCGACTTCCCAAAAGTTCAACAAATAAAATGCATTTTTTTATTTCCCGCAAATATATATGTGGGGGGAGACCCCCCACAGCCCTCCCACCTTACCCATACAAATATTTTGTATACTTTATATATAGGAAATTGGGGGTTGAACTTTTGGGAGTCGAACCTTTGGGGTTAGGTAAAATTGTACAATACCAGTGGGGCAGGCCCCAGATTGATCTGTTTGCAACGGCAGCAATCTCCAAATGCCAGATGTTTGCCAGCTGATTCCACCAACCGAGTCGTCTCGGGGGCTGCGTTCTCCTTCCCGTGGGAAGGGCTGTTTCTGTACGCGTTCCCGTCTTTGTGTCTCCTGCTACGAGTAATCAACACAATCAAACAGTGACGATGCAGGATGATGCACATTGCCTGGTGTGGCCGAGGCAGAATTGCTACCAGGACCTTCTCAAGCTGTCGGCATCGCCTCCAGTCAAACTGCCAGTAGTCCCGGATCTTCTCACCAGAGACGGCGGCGCAATCGTGCACCATGACCAGGATCGCTGAACCTGAGGGCTTTGCTCCTGCAGCCCTATAGTTTGGAGAATACGAGTTGCCAGCGGACTGCAGGGAGGTCCTTGCCAAGGCCAGAGCTTTGTCGACTCTGAAGTCCTTCAGTCACAAGTGGATGCGTTTCTCTACGTGGTGCCTGTCGCAGAAGATCACCCCGCTGAGGGTCACAGCCCCACGGATTCCTCCATACTGAGACACCTGAAGGTGTCTCCCGAACTAGTCCCCGGGGATCTGTCATGCAGGTGGCCAGGACACGGCCATCACCATTGGATCCAGTTCCTGGGGTGGACCAGTGAGTGAGGGTCACCTGGATGGGGGTGTCCTCGGGGAGTGGAAGTGGGACACAGATGTGTGAGATGCGTTATCCCAATTCTTTCAACACCTTTTCCCAACCTACCACGTAGGGCATTCAGAAACACTGCATCCCCCCCCTTTTCCAACTCAAACACTTTTGCACACCACGAAAGACAAAGGATGTGCATGTTCTGCCTCACACCCCCAGCAGGAGTCCTCTGCCCAGATCCCCCTCCCTCACAGCGACTTCACTAATATCCCAGAAATGGGCCTGCGTTCCAGTCAACCTCAGGCCTGCTTTTCATGAAAACATAAGTGAAAACTCTGTGTGACTGCTGGTGCAGGAAGGCCCCCCAGCCTGGGGCAGCAGAGACAGAGGGCAGGAGGTAGCTGGGCTAAGGGTGGAAAACACATATATGGCACAGTTTTTTGCGCAATCGTATTCAAAGTATCTCCTACGTGGTGGCCTAGTCACGAGGCACTCACTGTTCACCCAGCCGTTCTTTCGAACTCTGAAGGTGGCTTCACATCAAATGGTACGGAGCACAATAATAATGTCCCAAAACACGGCATTCCATTCTTTCGTGATTCCCTCCAAGCGCAGATAACTGCAGCGCGCTGCCTGAATGAAATGAGTTTGAGAATGTTTCGCCTTTATCATGTGAAATTCATTAAAGTAAAGAACCCTATAAAACGTCCGCGCTCGGGAGCATAGATACATTAGAATATACAGTTTGTAATGGCAGGTTTTCTTTCAAAAGTTATTACCTTCATTTTCCCTTTTTAAAAGATAAAAATAAAGCGAAAACTGGAACTATATCTTTGTAGTCAAACCAGCACAGAAAACTTTACAAACACTTTTCTTAATGTTTTCTGTAACGAGAGCTTGACGATTCACCATGGGTGGGGGTGTAGATCCTTTAGGAAAGCGTGTTTTCAGGTGGTCTGTGAAAGATTGTACAACTCCGTCCATCCACAGTGATTCTTAACACAGCTGGGCAAACCATATAATAGGGCACTTTTTTTTTATCCCTGGCAAGCTTTTTGGACTCTGTAAATAGTTTTCTTTGCGCTACAATCTCCTTAGGGAAGTCATTAAAAAGCATAATGATACACTTTTCACCCCATTTAAGCACACCCATTTCTCTGGTTCTTCTCAACAGCATTTCTTTCACAGGGTATCTCCAGAATTTCACCAGGAAGGCACGTGGGGGTTGGCCAGCTCCAGGCTTGGGGGCAAGGGTACGGTGTGGACGTTCAATTTCCAGTATTTTCCCTGGGGACATGACTAACAGCGTGAGCAGTACCTTTTTGTATAAAGTCTGTAGGACGACCATTCTCCACACCTTCTGGGAAACCAATAATCCTCCAATTGGATCTTCTACTATAATTTTCTTGTTCAGAGATCCTCTTGTTAGCGGTCTCAAAAAGCACTGACGTGGCTGACGCTCTGGTCTCCAAGGTAAGCAGTCTATCCTCCAATCCAGAGACCCTGGTTTCCAGTTCTTCAGTGCACTTCTTGACCATAGATTGGTCCTTTTTCATTTCTAACAGTCTGTTTAATCTTCCCAATAGACAGCACAACTCCATCCAGGATTTCATTTAGGTAGTCCTTGGCAGATTGCCCTTCAGGCAGTGCTCCAACCAGGCACTTTTCATTTTATCTGACTCTTTTTGAGGGCTGGGAATCTCCATTTAGAGTGTCTGCAGGCTCATCTTCATCTTCACTCCCTACTCTTGATTTCCTGGAGGGAGGGCTCTTCCACCATTTCAACTGTCTGCCATAATTATATTAGCAAGGTTGTTTCAGCAGGAGCAGAGCTCTCAAGCTGCCATTGCTTCAAACTTCATTGAGGTTTTGAAAACCTTAAAACCTCTTATAATACATTGTCCATGTTTACACCAGAAGCGGAGTAACACGTTTACACGTTATGTGCATAATCCTGATGTGATTGGCACGGAAGCCTTTTGGGTTTACCTCTTTTATGGTCAACAGACTTCTTTAATGATTCATTTAATTAAGTTGTGCAAGTATTTTTATACTTAATAAAATTATATAAAAATAATTATATTACTATTTTGCTATGCTATTTTGTGGATATCAACTGTTGTGTGTAATTTGTTTTGTTAATCATGGATGCTGCTGTTTTGTGCAATGCTTGTAACAAACCTTTTTTTATATTGGATACATAAATTGTATTGTAATAACTTTGTCTAAGGGTTGCTTTAAACCACAGCACAATACAAAAATCATATTACCCGTTTTCAAATTCTGTTCAGACATTTTCGGCTACATAACAATGTGTATGTTTATTTATGTCCTCTATTGATTGATGTTTTGTGGGGCTTGTTGTGCTGTCTTGGATCACTTGAAGGTGCCATGGAGAAATGAAAGTGAAATGGGGTGAGGCGAGTGGAATAGTAAGGGAGTGACCAGAACTAGATAAAGGGTTAAAACATAAGTATTCACTATGAATTGACCACATTCCCTGTTATAGCCGTGCTTGTTGGATCACAGAATGACCTATATCCATGTGATTTGTGTTTTTGGCAAGTCTCATTGAGAAATGTGGTTGACGTACCTGCTAAATCATACAACTAATCCTGGCTTTTGCCTAGACTATGCACCCTTTTTCCATTTTCAAAATATATTTTGACTGCCAGGCCCTGGTCAGACTGTTAAAAAAATATATCTTTGTAGCATGGCACAAACCTGACACTCTGTAGGAGCAAGTACACCTACTCCAAAGCAGTGACCTAGCTATTGCTTGGTTCCCATCAAGCACTTGCATCTGGCCATGTAAACCTAAATTACACAATGCCTCCTCTTTGGTGCATAATGATAAAACCAAAGAAAAATGCATTCTAGCATTCATCAGAACACGACCACATAGAGGACACCACAATGTGGGTTTTAAAATCCGTATTTAAAATAAAATCTATTGAACTAGCTGCAGCTTTAACCTTCATACAATGGCCATGCGTTATATTTCAGAATGGGATTAGTTAAAGTTAAAAATATACCAATGATTTTGGCACCTAAGTAGTAAATGGTTGTTCTCTACTGAGGGGGGAATAATGTAGAAAAATGTCACTCTTTTAGCCCAGGGAACACAAAACCTTTACCCTACCTAACATGTTTTCCCTGCCTCTAGTAGCCCTCTGTATCCCCTCTGTTTGTTTCCAAGTGTACCCTTGATATTTTATCCTTCTAATAGTATTGTGCCCTTTTACTGTATTCTCTTTTCGGTAGCGCTCCCTGTTAATTCAGTTAGGCCTGCTCTTTCTAGCACCCTTTAAAGAACGCTCATGGTGGCTACTTCAATCAGGACGAAGGATTTATGAGGGGCTTTGTACTTTCCCCCGAACTGGGTATTTCGTGTGCGCACACCACAGCGCTGAAATAACGAGCAGACACGGAGCTGCAAACATTAACGTCCGCTTTATTCGTTTCTCCTCCAGCTCTTCGTTAACACCGCCTCCCAACGTCACTTCCCACCCGGCCTCCTGCCTTCCCCTGTCCCACAACTAGAACGTCAACATGACATGCCCCCACCAATTTAAACAGTTACCCAACATGGATAAGAATATACAGGAACATTGTTCACTAGGCCATTCGCTCTATGAGGTAGCAAAACGTATTCCTGGCTCTCTGAGGGTGAGAGCTCAAGTGTTCAGCAAGTTCACTTGTTTGAGATCTTCTACCGACATCCTCCAGGCCTGACACCTCTGAGTCTTTGTCATCCCCTTGATATGGGTCATCAGACACTTAGTCGATGGGTATCTCCACCCTTCCACAGTGACGGTGTGATCCTGAAAGGGGGACCTTCTTGAAGTGTGACGAGTTGCGTGTGGTCAGACCTCGGTCTCCTTGGGCTGTGATCATGGAGCCCTTTGTCTTGGTTATGATGAGTGGTTCTTCTTGGAATGTGGCTGTGTGCTTATAAGTCTGGGGTTGTTTTACTGCAACCACATCCCCTACTTCCAGGTGGGGGTCTAGAGCTTTCCGGTGACTATCTGCATAGTCCTGCATGCACTCTTTCGCAGCCTGATCCCTTTCTCTTACTTCAGTGTCCACTGGCGATCGGTCCTCTTGGTGATAGGCCTGGGGCAGCCGAGTCCTTATGTCTCTCCCAAACATGATCTCTGCTGTAGTTTTCCCTGTGGTGCTGTGGGGTGTGCTGCGATAATCTCTCAATAGCTGGTGTATCACCTGTTTGTAGGGTTGCCCAGTGAGTCTCGCCACCTGTAGCGCCCTCTTCAGATTGGCCATGAACCTTTCAATCATGCCATTTGGCCTGGGGCCACAATGGGCTAACCTTGTGATGATGGAACCCCATGTACTCACTGAACTTGGTAAAGCTATGCCCGCTGAACAGAGGCCCATTGTCCGTTTTCACCTGGTGAGGGACTCCGTAGGCCGTGAAGATGCGGTCCAGCAGTGGATTGACATGGTGGGTGGCTGTTGAGGATAGGATTTGGGCCTTGGGATATCTTGAGTATTCGTCCATAAAAGTCAGTACATACTCCCCCCTTCGATGTGCCCAAAGAAGTCTGCCGCAACTGCCTCCCATACACCTCTGGGGAGCTCGGACATTCTCAGTGGCTCGGGATGGCGATTTGGAGTAAGAAGACAGCAGGTGGGCATTGCTTCAGAAGCACCTCGACCATGGAGTCCAACTGCGGAAACCAAACTTTCTGGCACAACATATGCTTCATGGAGACCATGCCACGATGTTCCTCGTGGGCCAACTCTATCACTTTTCTTTTCAAAGAGGTGGGGATCACTACCTTGTGACCTTTTAGCAGGAGACTGCCTCAGAGTGCCAACTCCTTTCACTTGGAGAAGTCTGTCCACCTCTTGACGTTCCTACTATGATGCGAGATGGCCTCGTTCCTTGGCCGGGCCCGGAGCCCTTCGCACACAATTTGGCAGGCCTGATCTGCATCTACTTCCTGCACCAGACACGATGGTTCGATGCCCTTGGGCACTGCTTGTTGGATCAGGTATCGCAGGTAGCAGTCCGCCACTGAAGGTTCAGGTGTGCACTCCGCTCGGGGATGTCGGGATAGAAAGTCTGCCCAGTTTTTCCTCCTTTCCAGGTCTATGTATGATCTCAAAGGCGTAGTCCTGTAGCCGTAACACCCATCTTGCAATGCGTGGTGGCATCTTGGCTTGCGGGTTAACGTAGAGGAATAAGAGTGCTTGATGATCTGTCACTACTCGGAACGATTTTCCGTAGAGGAACAGGTGAAAGTGTTCACATGGCCAAAACACTCAGAGACTTTCCTTCTCTGCCTGAGAGTAGGCTTGTTCTGTGACAGAGAGGCTCCTACTGGCGTATGCGACGAAATGTGTTTGTGTCGGGTCTTTTTTGTTGATCTGACCCAAGATGGCACCTAGCCCCACTGGACTTGCGTCTACAGTGAGTTCTGTCTTCCGGTCCGAGTTGTAGTATGACATATTTTCGGCCCTGGCCACCCTTTCTCGAATTACTTCGAAAGCATGTTGGCACCCTTCCGACCAGTTGAACACTGCTTTTTGTTTGGTCAGTGGTCAGAGGGGCTCACTGACGGTGGCAAAGTCCTTTATGTATCTGGTAAAGTAGCTTGTGAGGCCTAAAAAGGACCTGAGTTCCGAGGTGGTGTCTCATTGAGCGCGCCAACTTTAACCGGATCAGGTGTCATGCCGTTTTCAGAGAACACGTGGCCAAAGAAGCGTGTTTTTTTTCTTTTTTTTTTTTCTCTTTGTTGAGGGTGAGGATCGTGGCTTCAAGGGCCATGCACACCTTACCCAGGGTTTTGTCGATTTCCTACATCGGTTCAGAAAACCAAGATGTAGTCACTATAGTTCAGACAGTTCCGGATGTGCTTGATAATGTTGTGGACTTCTGCCTGAAATATCTCAGCCACCGATGAGACCCCAAAGCTCAACCTTTTATATTGGTACAATCCTTAGTGAGTGACGAATGTCGTGATATTCCGACTTTCTGGACTTCGGACCAGCTGGTGGTAGCCCTTTTTCAGGTCCAACTTTGAGAAGACTTTGGCCCCGTTTAACAGATGTATTATATCAGTGATACATCGAGCAATGTGTCTTTCCCTTCGGATTGCCTGGTTTGGCCGTCTCATGTCCACGCATAGCCTTATTGCGTCAGAACCCTTCTTTGGCACAGGGACAATGGGCGAGACCCATGTGGTGGGACCCGTCGCTGGCTCTATGTCTTTTTCCAAGAGCTTGTGCAGTTCGTCCTCAACCTTTTTCTGAATGTTCACTTGTATGCCCCTATATTGTTGGGCTACAGGGCAGACCGATTCATCGATGTGTAGCTTTGTCTGTTGCAGAGCTTTCCAATTCTTTCAAACAATTTGGGGTATAGGTTCGTTATGTGCACCGGCTCTGTGTATTTCTGGACCATGATCTTGTAGAGCACGTTTATTAGACGCATTTCAATGGCCGCTTTCTTTGACAGTCTTCAGCACTTGAATCAACACTTTTTCTTGTCCATTGGATCTGCATGAACCCTTAAATTGTCCGGTAGACTTGAGGGGTGTGGTGGTTCCGTATGCATACATTTCTGACATTGTGGTAATTCTTTGAAGACCTTTTCACTAATCACGTTCACTGTTGCCCCAGTATCAACAACAAATTCAGTGGGCCTTTCATTCAGTTTTACGATTAGAGTGGGACTGTGTTCCGTGGCCACTGCGTTGCCTAAAGCATACACATATGCTTTCTTTCGGTTTTCACTCCTCGAGTAGCTAACTTTGGATTCTGACAGATTGCTCAACTAAGTATCGCACATGGCGTTGGGAGCGTTGCTCTGGTCGCACTTGGGTTACATATTTTCTCCTTTCCCTTCTCTTGCTCCTGTTTCTCTACTCCCCGGTCCTTGGGTTCGGGGTCCATCGGTCTCGCTGATGGATGTGATGTTGCCCCTGATGGTTGGGATGTCGAAGGTAGAGGTTTTGGTTTGTATCTGGGAGGAGCGTCCCTCCCTCTATCCCTTCTTGTGTCCCAATTGAGTCGGCAGACTGCCTTGAAGTGTCCATCTTCACCACACATGGCACATCGTTGCCCACTGGCCGGGCAGGACCCTTCGTGGGGATATTCAAAACCACATTTGAAACCGTCGGGTTCATCTGGCCTTCTCTCCTGCTGCAGTCGATGTACCGTGTCTCCTGTGGCAGTGGTGTTAAAGCTTTCAACCTGCAAGTCCACCGCCCTTTCCGCCCTGGAAAGCGTCAGTATTTCCTCCAAAGTGCAAGCTTTCTGTAGCAACTTCCTTCGAAATGTCGGGGATTCACATCCTGCGATCTGCGATCGTAGGGCCTCAGTGTTAGAGTAGTTTGCAAATTCGCATTGCTTCATTTTGATTCTTAATTTCATGACGTAGGCGTCCATCATCTCACCCTTACCTTGTTTGGTGCTGTGAAACAGGTGTCGCTCATAGTCCACGTTAGTGTGTGGGGTGAAATATGCTGACAGCGCTGTGTTGAATTCCTCTAAGGAGCCTATAGATGTTGCAGGCATTTCATCAATGGCACGCGTAGCCGGTCCAACTGCCAGTTTGAGCGGACATTTTTGTCTGTCATCCTCGATGGGCCCTGTGGCCCCCATGTACAACTCAAAATCCCTCATCCATCGGGACCATCTAGGCCCCATGTTGCTAGTGCCTGCAACATCAAAACCCCCTGGCATCTGGGCTGTCAAGGAATCCGGCAGTCTATATTGGGCCTGCTCTTGTGGAGCTGCTGGCCCTTCGTTCAATACGTCTTGGCCCCCATCCTGGGCTTTCACCCCATCCTGGGCAGACATCCTCCCTCCTGTGGTTGCTTCCTAGCGCCTACTGATCCCCACGGCCGCCTGTGAGGCACGAGCACCGTGTCTGTGTGAGTGTCCTAGGTCCCTGCACTGGGTAGGCTGTCCCTTGAATGGCTGCCAACAGGTAGGAGCACCATTGTGATGGCCTTTTCCCCCACTCACCACATGCAGACTGTCACTGCTGCAGCCCGGGCTGTGTATTTGCTCAGCCGAGCGTTCCTCTATGGGCAGGCACCATTTCACCACGCACGGCCTGGGATCTGCTTGTGTCGCAGTACGCACTTCCACGTGGGCGACGGCTGTTCCTCCAACACCCGCTCTGCTCCATGTCACCGTGGGCATTGCACATCCAGTGCGTCCCCCTCGTTGCAAGTGTGATGGCTGACCTGGGTTTTTCATGCGCGCACACCGCAGTGCTGAAATAACGAGCAGACACGGAGCTGCAAACATGAACGTCCTCTTTATTCGTTTCTCCTCCAGCTCTGCCTTAACCTACCTCCCAACATCACTTGCCTCCCGCCTCCCCCCGTCCCACAACTAGAACGTCAACATGACAGGCTTATAGCCAGTAATTGTCCAGAATTCCTCTTTTCTTAATGGGTGAGCCACCATATTTGTAATCTGTGGTGTTCCCAAGGCCTGTACCGCTCCACTCCAATTCCACTCCCCCCCCCACCCCCCCAACACCTTGCACCCAAATCACTGGATTGAGCCAGTGCGCTCGCTTTCCCCGTTCTTCCCTCTTAATTTTACTCTTTCCTCTTTTGAGCCATGCACTTGCCCCCTTTTCTGTGTAGCGCAGACACATCCTCATACCCACACCCTGCACTGCCACGCAGCATTTTATCTTGTCCCCTCTCCCAGCCGTTGCTTCCTGCATGCCTCACCTTCTTTCTCTGTACCTCAGTTCCACGTTCCTCCACTACTTGTCCTTTCCACAGCCTGCATTCTCCGAACTTGCCTGTCTTTCTCTGCTCCACCCAGACACTATTACCTACTGCTTCCACATGCTGTGCCGTGTCCCCATAGCAAAGTGGCACCAGATCTGCTCGTTTTTTACTCTGGCTTTTGTTTCCCCTCACACCATGGCTAAGCTTTAGCACCCTCAAGTGGGGTCAGTTTTCCTTGGTCCCTGTAAATTGGGCTTTCCAGGCATCTAAAAGACACATTGCCCCCACGCCTGGGCTCTCATACTTCACAAAAAAGTTACACATGTGTTACTTTTGAAACTTCTCTTACACGGCACATGCCTGAGTAGGCATAAAGTATACATGAACACCGGCTGCACCCTACTGCACAAATCCTTGCATTGACACCTTTTTCAGCGCTTACCATGTTTTCGTCGCCTCGCTTTAAACGCCATTTTCCCTGTCGTGTTTTCACCACATTTTTGTTTAAATATGTTTGGTTGCAAAACCCTTGGCAAATGTGCTGGGTGATTTAATTAGCCTAAGAGCATGATCTCTTCAAATGAAACGATTGTTGGTTAAGTCGCTGCAACCTTTTATTTATTTGTATAACGACAATTGTTTCAACCCTCTTGGGTCATTTTCAATGCTAATCGATGTACAACCAAAGATTACAACAAGGTGGATCACCTAGATAGTGAGTGTTTAACCAGTGGTGGATAGTCCCATTGATTATGTCCAGAGCCGTGTAAACAAGGCTAATGGTGGGAGGTCAGGTTCATGTGTTGTATTAAACAATCCTTTGTGGAGCAGTATGTTAAGTTAGTCATGTTTGGTAAGAAAAAACACTATTGGTAGCGAGCAGTAATGGCAAAGCATGTTGGCAATATTTCAGTTCCATTGTGTTTGCATCGTAGAGAGAGAAGATGGGAAGAAAGGGAGAGGGGAGATAGCTCATATGAGTGTAGTAGTGGCCCTCCAATAATGGGTCTGTGCATGGGCTTGCGTCAGAATCACGTTGAGGCATGGAGGGCAGACTTTACCGATAGTAATTAATTGTAGTTCATTGAGTGGTCTGTAACCGCGGTCACGGTCCTTGGTGGTCAAGGTCTGGGGTCACAGCAGTGGCAGGCAGTAGTCCCTGGAGGACAGTCCCACCAATGTATGTTGAGCAGGAATATGTGCGAGGGTTTAAGGAGAATGAGGCAGGTTAAAGTGCCCATGGCCAGAGCTGACCGCTTCTCTGGTGTGTCAGTTAGGTGGCTGGTAGGTGCTGGCAATGTTGGAAATGGAAAAAATCTGGTGGGGGATCCCACGAGGCCCGGGGTGTGGGCAGAGTTTGGGGGCTGGTGGCGGTGTCCGAGGAGGTGGGTTTTAGAGGGGGCAGAGCTGGCAGGTGACCTCAAAAACTTTAATTTGGCGGCAAATGAGCCAGAAGAGCACTTATGGCGGCAATGAGCTACTCCGCCCCCCCTACGCCAGGCCATTGTGAGTGCTTTTTTTTTTCCTTGCGCAAAGTAACCCAGCGCAGAGCATGGGTTTGTTGGTGTTTGGGTCGGCTGACTCTGGCCGGATCCAGAGATCCGGCTTCACATCTGTGCTCGAGCTAGCCAATTCGCATTGTTCCATAGCTTGCCAGTAGGCTTGAAGTTAATACGTTGCCGCCTGGGGGCGGGGGGGGGGTCTCGGCCAACGCCAGCGCCTGATGATAAATGTATATGTGCGTTACGGTTGGGAAGATGCTGGGGAACTTAGTGTTCAGTTGTAGGGCCGCCTGGTGCCCTAGCAATGCGTAGACGTATGGTTTCGCCCAGATGGTGTGGACGGGCAAGTGCTGGAGTGAGGCCATGTGGGACCCGGCTGGGCATAAGCAAATTAATGGTTAATTGCGTGAAGGGTTGGCGGAGGAAAGTATCTGGTGAAGAGTGGGGGCAATGGCTGAATTGGGGCCTAGTGAGGCCAGGCAGGTCATGGGTGAAGTTGAAAACAAAAATAAGTTTTCATGGCAAAATACAAAGGTGTGGGAGAGTGTCTGGTGAGGCTTACCTGAGGAGCTTAGTCGGGCTTGGTCAGTCTGCCGGGCAGTTTGCACTGGTAATGTAGTGCCGGCTGTCATGTTTGCTTCTTCATTTAATAGTCATGGCATGTCAGGCATAGTGACGTTTCAGTAGCGCATTTGAATAGTTTGAATTGGGACGCGCAATAGGTAGTGGCAACTTATGGTTGCTTGATGGCCCACCTCACCCCATCTGGGCAAGGTAGTTTGAAGCTCGTAATTGGGCACCTCCCCAAAATGGTGTGCGGGGGAGGCAGGCTAGATTTCCGGAAAAATTGCCACCGACCCCACTGTACGAGTGGGCATAGGAGTTGAATGAGCCTGTGAAGATAATAGTTCTAAAGTTAAACGTGGCCAGAGCGGGGTGTCAGTGATTTGGATGGAGTGGCCCTGGTAAGTGCCCTGACCCATCTGGGAAGTAAGTGGTTGCTTACTGGACGACTGATGCTATGGGCCGGGTCCGTGAACATGCTCTCTCATATTTGCGATATAGTGAAGGGAGGCTACGCCAAGTAAGCCAGGGGTGGTGACAACATTTGTATGTTTATTTACCATGTCTGTGTCATACGTGCTGTTTTTGATTGACATCATTTAAAAAAATCATTCATAAATCACCATAAAACCATTTTTTACAAGAAAACATTCAATTCATGCTCCTTATTCAGTTCAGTTATCACCAATCTGTGTCTACAGAGGAGTCTTGCTTCATGTTGACGATGATGCAGTTCCCTGTTCCCTGTATTAACTCCAAACCTACTGGAACAGGGCTATCCCACCAGGTACGGGGTCGTGATGTGAGTGAGCTTGACCTAGCCGATTTGCATTGTTCCATAGTTCTTTAATTGAACTGATAGATGGTCTACTACATTGCAGATTAATGAAATGCACCTGATGAAGGGATTCGAAATCCCGAAACGTGTTGTGCTGAAGACTGTGAATATAAAGATGAAGTAGAACATTGAATTTACATCTCATTGTATTATTGTTACCAGATGGAAATACTGTTTATACTACTCACTCAATTTTTGCTGATTCTTTCAGCATTAAGGTGTGCAGGGGGGCTGGAGTGTCCAATACTCTGACATCCTTCAGTTGCCTTTGATATCCATCCTCGTGTCAAGGATTTGTTACCTCCTATGAACCAAAATTGTCTTTAACTATCTTCAGATATTACTGAAATTGTACTAGAATAAAGGTGTGCATATATACCGCTTGGATGCTCAGTCTTTCCAAGCTGTCCTCATCCTCAAAAGCGGAATTATGTACAGAGAGGACGATGCAAGAACCCTGTCTGAAGCACGAGCTGACTCGTCTTTTCAGCCTTCTGACCTTCAACCTGGGAATGACCAAATCTTCCATAATCCTCCTTCCCAAGTGGTTTAGGGTCCCTCGTCTACTGGGGTCTCATTGCTGTTTCATAAGATGGTCAGCAAACAATGTACACACCAGCTGCCCCTGGAAACGACCAGACTGCTGGCACAGCACTGTTCTTTTTTATTTTTTACCCCAGTGTTTTGCTCCCGTGACGATCTGGTGTTCCTGGCGAGCCTTTTTTTTTGTTTGATTTCTTAATCCCCTGGCTACTACTTTCCCACCAAGAGTCATGTGGGACTCACTCCACTGGAACAACAAACTGCTCAATGGGGACACTTTTGCACAAAGGTATCTTTCCCACCAAAGACTTCCCCTAATCTGCAAACCTGGTCACATTAACTCTTTGAATTTCGTGGCCTAGATAAGAAAACCGTTTACATAACCTGTTACTGCATTATGTTTTCTAGGAAGGACTTTTACTGAAACTCTTCAGCGGCACCTTTTTTGTTTTACAAGGTTTACTTCCTAAGTATAGTGGTTTTTCTCTTTGCATTTTCTTAGTTAAAGATATATGTTTTTAAATAGCGTGTGGATGTTCGCTTCTTGGTTATGAATGAAGCGCCTACTGTGCTAACTCCCCCTCCACCTCCAGAGCTTTGACTTGGAGAGCCTGCTGAGCTTGAGGGTATCACTAGCAGTACCCAAGCCACAAAGATGCACCTAACACTCTGACCACAGGGTTTAAGGAAAATCTCCCTAAAAGCCCCTGAATGACCCTGGTCATGATAAGGTAATTTGAGTAAGTAAAACTCAGGGTGTTTTCACTTTCAAAACAGGCTTACTCTCTACTTACGTGTCTGTTTCTTTTTAACTTCGACTCAAGATAAAGATGTGCAAGGAGCGTTGTGTGTCAGACATTCAAAATGTAAATTTTTTCTGCATACTACTGTCTTGTTTTTTATTTTTTGTTTTACTTTACCACCTCCTTGCAAGCTTTAAAAGTATAGTGTACAACAACGAAGCCCCTATTAATACTTTCAGCAAAGCACTGACATTGTTAAAAATGTGCTATGTATATTCTAAAGCTGCTTGAAAAGATACACAGGCACGATGAAGCCCCCCATGTGTATTTTATTCATTTAAAAAAGTGTTTTTTGTCGGTGTTCTGATATACCATCCTGAAATACATTGGCTGCTTCTTTTGACCTGACACCATTGTGACATAGGTAGGAACATTATGGCATTGTATTTCGCACTGCCCATTAACATGAATGTGATATTTCTATTATTATGTAGGTACTAATCAAGAAGTGCTACGATCGCAATAAGCGACAACGTCGCAGAAATTGGAAACTTAAAGAAATGGACAAGGATAAAGAGGGCATGGATACCGACGATGAAAGGTGCGGTGTTCTTTCAAAGTAATGGTTTTGTGGTTTCATCGTTTGGAAGCATTAGTGCTGCTGCAGATGCAAGGAGTTGTTTGGAGCAGACTTTTACTTGGTGAATGGAAGGAAGCTTTGTTGTAGTCTGGCTAAATTATTTGGGACAAAAGTCAGGGGGCTTGGCTATAGTAGGGTTGAAATAATATGAATACAACACTGTTAACTCACCTCTGATGTTCTCCGGGTTACGCAAATGATCAATGTCTGTTTGTCTTGATAAAAATGTACATTTAATGTTGTCTAGCCACGTATTACAGAACTTTAACTCCAGAAATTGGAACACATAGAGTGATACAAACTTTAGTGAGGATTTGAAAACTTTCTGCGCGTCACATGAACCGTTCTTATTATCCTATAGTTTCACTAGAGAGCATTTCCTCTAAAAAGTATTCACCACAGTTCAAGAAAGCAGTCTTATAGGAGCTTACACAGATGGTAACGTCAAAAATGATGTAGAAAATAAAGTGAAGTCACGGAGGACTGTGGAGTGTGTGACCTAACTATTGCGCAAATGTGTTGATTTTGCCTTTGACATATACTTTGCATCAATGTTTCGTTTTTCTTCATATTGGGCATATTGCAAGTATTTTACTCCACACATTGTTTCGTTTCAATTTTGCTTTGGGGAACCTTTGCTGCTGCAACAGCTGTTTTGAAAGTAATGATGCAGTTTAACTGAGAATACTCAAAGCTTAATGTTGAAGTACAGTTGGGGTCACAATGCAAAACAAAGAATAATGGCTGGAAGGTTTAGAATGAATCTTAAACCTCTGGCAATTGCTCTGGGCAACCTTCCAAAACCTTAGTCTTCACCTGGCAAGCCATTACAAAAAGGGGAAAGACCATATGCAAATTCAGGCTTGGTCCCACTCTCCAAAGGGACAGTGCGGCATGAACTGCTAGGTCACATCCTTTTTGCATAAGACCACAATCATCGCCACTCTAGTTAGTGATCTGGGGAAATCTGAGAGGTTAGAGGTTAGCCAAACCCAATCAATGTAAGCGTGGAGAGTGATTAAGGCTTAGTCTCAGCAGAAATTCAGTGGGGTCATGGGTCCACAATGAGTCCACACAGTGAAGCTCACAATAATTCAATTTAGGCAGCGAAGTACGAAAATACTTTTATAGTCCTAAAAACACACACTAGAAAAATGAAACAAGCAGGTGGTAATATCACACAATACTCAATGATCACACATATATACAATCACCTTAGGTTGTAGGAAAGTATACAATAACTTAGACAACAAAAATAAGGTATTTAGTGATGCAGTAGAATGAAACCAGTTCACAAGAACGATGCCCTAACATTAGAAGTTCTATCCCTGAATCTGATGCAGATTTTCGATCATGACTAGGCAGGTCAACTGGCAGTTGCTGGAGGTAGTTTTTCCCTCTGTAGGATCCAGTAAAAGAGGGCCAGGAGCTGCGGGTGCAAGGATTCTTCTGGTCAGCTCCAGAAGGAGAGTACAGCACTTTGCGAAGAAGAAATGCAGAAGGCAGCGATGCAGACCTCTTCAGGACACTTTACGAGATGGCGAAAGGCTAGTTCCAGCAACGGTTACCCCACATAGGCGACAGCAGGCATCTTTTCAGGTGCGGTTGAAGAAGACCTTCCAGAGCGCAATCCCTTTGTTAGGCAGCTGAAACTTGGCAGGAAGGCGACTTGTTGTACGAGCTGGCCTCCACCGAAGTTCTGGTGACGAATGTGGAAAGGTGACGATTCTACCAAGGTAGCCCACTGGAGAGCTCGTCAGTCCACCGGGTTGTCCAGGGACACTTCGGAAGACTCAGGATGGCTGAGTTCTCGAATGCGTTGAAACTGGTTGGTCACACCAGTCCAAGGTTGAAGCACTGGTCGGGGCCTTCGTAGATCAGGAAGTCCAAAAAATAATGCAAAAATGGTCAAGCTTTATCTGCTGCCACCAGCTTGGCTTTAGGCACATATAAAAATAACCAAAAATCCCAACTGTAAAAGATTAGGGTGATATGAAAGTTTGCCCACTGCACTTCTTTGTAAGGTGCTGTGTGCACTGTTAGAAAGTTACCAAAAAGACAAAAGGGGGAAAAAGAGTTTCCCTGTACTTATAGTCTGAATGACTGATAGTTTCCCCATGACAAATGAGCAAAAGGCCAGGGGAGTGTAGCTGAAGGCTTCACAACAATACTAAAGAAAGACTCAGGAAATGTAACGGCTGTAGGGTTTGTCCCTGACATTTTTTTAAGCATGAGCAACACAACAAAAAAAACAGCCTCTATGCAGTCTCTTCTGGACTAAACCAATGAACACCATTCAGTCAACAAATATTGAATGCGTTACCCGAAGCATAAACAAGATATACAATTAAACAGTTATAAAATGTTATTCTTAACCTTACACAATACGATAAAAACAGTAAAAAAGGTTTATAAAAATCATCCATTTTACAAAAAAGTGACACGTGCAATATCATACAAAAAAAGTTCAATTTTTATACAAACCTGGTACAGAAAGAATCTGAATCGGACTAACTATCTAGGGATAGTCTATTGTGCCACACTCGAACAGCGTTGGACAACAGTAGAAATCCTATATTTCTAGAGTCTATCCTAACTTAAGTATATATAGTTGTTTTTGGGTCCTTTTCACAAAAGGTCCTCAGCCATATGAATAAGTTGATGTGACGAACTGTTGCAAAATACATTGTTCTTAAAGCCCAACATGTTTCGTTCTACTGCCCTTGGCGACAATCACAAGAACTTCATCAGGGGACTGCTTCAACGAGCAGACTTTTATGACAGGTTCAAAAGTATTTGGTTCAGTATTTAACAAAAATCCATTGATGTAATGGTGCAGTCTGGTCAAAGCGTCTTATTAGTAGACAGCAATCTGCTGGTATGTGTGGTGCTACTGTGCAGGTCTTTGGATCAAGCAGAATACTTTGAAGGTGTAAGGCTGTAGCCTGTAGGGAGAAACAGCAGTGTTTCCATCAAAGTGTGCGACAGTTGTCTCGCCTGATTCTACTCCTTGGTTCTTTATTGACAGCATCCGTCCTCGTACGAATAGAACATGACTAGGCTTCAGTTCACTGTATTCATTCAGGGCAGGTTAAAAAACAAAAGCAACACTTTGGGGTTCCATAGTGTATGGAGGGAATGTTGCCTAAAGAGCAATCTTTCCTTACAACAAATATACATATTCACCAGTAGGTTCACTTTCAATACATCACGAACTAGGTGAAACGGGTAACTACTTGGATATAGGTAACCTGTAACGCTCACCTGATTCTCGCAGAGGCGCCGGTCTTGACTGGGTAACTACCGTATCTTCAAAGGTGATGTGTAGCACCGGTTGGCTCTTTGGGCTGGACCTCTGTGCACTGTATGCCTGACTTCAAGAGTGAGATGTCTTAGGTAAGTGAATGCCGAGCTCTCCATCTGCCTCGGGGCAGGGTGCTGTAACCAGTTTCTTCACTGGGTAGGTAGCGCAGGCCTCTTGACTTCAGAGGACTGCTGTCCGTCGTTTACTGCACGAACGGTAAGTTTCGAGTAATTCTATTGTCTTTAAAGTCTTTAGTAATGATGTCTCTTGTTTTGCAGGGTTCCGGCGAAGGCGGATGACGGGCTGAAGTGAGTTGAAGATGGAGTCCGTGTGATGAATAGAAGCGCCTGGAAGCACGTAAGTAAGCGCTTGTTGCCTGCTTCACGATGCGCTCTAACTGTCTTTTTATTTTGCATGTACGAGTTCGGAGCGGCTGCAGGGTGCCGGAATACCCACTGGGTTTGATGTGGAAAGGAGTGATGGCACGTGAGTATTAAAGTTCCCCAATGTCTTTAAACGCACCTTGTTTTGTCTTTCAGATGCGGGATGCAGCGCCGAAGGCCTCCGGAGCGTGCGAAGAGTTGGTAAGCTTTTGTCTTTCAGATGCCGGAATGCTAACCTGTTCTTTCTTGTCTTTATAGGTGTTGCTGAAGACTGGATTCAGGATGGTAAGCCTTTTTTCCTTAGGCCCAGGATCCGATGCAGAAGACACGATGAGCGTTCTGCTGCAGAGGATGCAGAATAACGCAAAGCAAGATTCATCCACCGGGTGTGGTTTAAATAGCCTCCTGTAGTGCTTAGGTGTCTCCTTCCACAGCCACGCCTAGGTAAGAAAAGAGTTCCTGCCTTCCAGAAGAGTTCCAGTGTTCTGAATCTAGGGAGTGGCTCCTGCCCCACCCAACAGGAAAAGTAGTTCCAAACAGAAGAGGATCAGAGGCTCAACTGGCAGGCAAGTAAGCAGCATGGTCTGCTGCAGGTAAGTCCACCCAAGCATTATGAGCCCGGCGCTTCCAGCGCTGGGACTGGGCATATTTATGAGCCTGGTGCCACTGGCGCCAGGACTGGGTCCAAAAGGTCCCAATTGGGACTGGTTGGCACTCGGAACCGTGGTTATGGATCTGCTTCCAAGGGAGTTGGGAAAACCCTGACCTTTTGGAAGCAGAGATCATGACAGTACCCCCCCCTCAAGGCCCCTCCCAAACCGGGCTTCTCCGGGGGTTTTGGCTTGTCAGGAAATGTTCGGTGAAATCTTTTGATTAGGCGAGGAGCGTGGACATATTCAGCAGGTTCCCAGGATCTCTCTTGGGGGGCCGTAGCCTTTCCAGTCAATTAGGTAAAACAGTTTAGATTTGGAGATCTTGGAGTCCAGAATGCTTTTGACTTCAAACTCTAGTTCTCCATCAACTAGGATGGGTTTTGGAGATTTAGTTAGTCGGGTTTGAGGTTGCACGGGTTTTAATAGAGAGACGTGGAAGACCGGATGTATCTTCATGTGCGGGGGCAAGTCCAACTTGACCGCTACTGGGTTTACTATGGTAGTGATGGAATAGGGACCAAGGTATCTTGGGTTGAATGTGCGTGGCCCTTTTAGAGGTAGATATTTGGTGGATAACCAGACTTGGTCCCCTACTTGATATTGAGGGGCTTCCTTCCGATGTTGATCTGCTCCTTTCTTGTATTGTTCTTTAGCCCTTTGAAGGTGAGAAACAGCTTCCTTAAAGGCTTGGGTGATTGTAGAATGCAGGTAGTCTACTGCTGGTGTTTCAAGATCTTGGAGGGGATCCAACTCCGAGGTTCGAGGGTGACTGCCGTACAAAAGAAAAAACGGGGTTTTCCCAGTTCCCGAATGGACAGAGTTATTGTAGGCATATTCGGCTATCCAAAGGATGTCTTTCCAAGTTTTTTCAGTTTGTTGCAGCATGCAGCGTAAATACTGTTCCAGAGTTTGATTGGTCCTCTCGGTTTGTCCGTCGGTCTGAGGGTGGTGACTGGTCGATAGTCTCACATCAATTTGAGCCGACCGACAGCAACTTCGCCAAAAATGAGAAATAAATTGACTACCTCGATCCGAAATTAGAACCGAAGGAAAACCGTGTAGTCGGACGATGTTTTCGAGAAATTCTCGGGCCAGAGTTGCTGCTGTTGGCAAGCCTTTGAGCGGAATGAAATGCGCCATCTTGAAGAATAAGTCCACGATTACTAGAATCGTATTGTATCCGGAGCATGGAGGTAGATCGGTGATGAAGTCCATAGAAAGCGTATGCCAAGGGCGAGGTGGGATGTCAATAGGGCGTAAGAGGCCTGCTGGTCTTTCCTTTTGACTCTTGTTTTGGGCGCATACTCCACAGGACATTATAAAGTCTCTGATATCTTTTTTCCAAGACGGCCACCAGAAGTAGCGCTTGATCTTTTCTGAGGTCTTGGCCATACCGGGATGACCTTCCATTAAAGAATCGTGATAACAAGAGATTACTTTTTTCTGTAAATCTGTGCTGGGTAGGTATAATCGTTCTTGGAAATACAATAAGTCCTTTACTGCAAAGTCCTTTCCCTGCAGATGCCAATTCTGTATGTCTGCTGGAGTTACAAGTTGCCTGGCTTTATCCTTAACTTCCTCTATGGATTCTGTGGCGATTACACCCAGAATTCTTTGTTCGGGAATGATTGGTACAGGTTTAGGGTTGATCAAGTGTTCTTCCACTCCCATCCGAGAAAGGGCATCAGCTTTACCGTTCTTTGTACCAGGTCGATAGGTAATTATGAAGTCAAACTCGGCAAAGAATAATGCCCAACGGAGTTGTCTAGAGGATTGGGCTTTTGCGGTTTTCAAATATTGCAGGTTTCGGTGATCCGTAATCACAGTAACGGTGTGTCTGGCCCCCAGCAGATAATGCCGCCAAGCCTTAAAGGCATACTTGATAGCCAGAAGTTCCTTGTCAGTAATCGAGTAATTGATTTCAGGAGGCGAGAATTTGCGGGACCAAAATGCCACGGGATGCAACTGATTGGTTACCGGGTCCTTTTGTGATAGAACTGCCCCCATGGCAAGGCTTGAAGCATCAGTTTCCACGATGTAGGGGAGTTCGGGCGAGGGTGTTTTAAGATTGGTG
Source organism: Ambystoma mexicanum (assembly GCF_040938575.1). Classification (NCBI taxonomy): domain Eukaryota; kingdom Metazoa; phylum Chordata; class Amphibia; order Caudata; family Ambystomatidae; genus Ambystoma; species Ambystoma mexicanum. Next base: position 808,221,168 of record NC_090932.1, read on the forward strand.
CAGAGATAAATTTAGTCTTCAAATCCTGGAAAGCTTGTTCCGCCTCGGTAGACCATTCAAAACGTTTGTTTTTCTTTAACAAGGCAGTGATGGGCTGGACTATTCGAGAGAATTCGGGGATAAACCTGCGGTAAAAGTTAGCGAAGCCTAACATGCTTTGCACACCTTTCACGGAGGATGGTGATGGCCATTTGAGAACTGCATCGACCTTCTTTGAATCCATACGTACTCCGCCAGGTGATAATATGAATCCCAAGAATTCAACTTCAGTCACGTTGAAAACACATTTTTCCAACTTAGCGAAAAGTTTGTGTTGACGCAATCTTTCGAGGACCATTTTCACGTGTTTCCGATGTTCAGATTCCGATGAAGAATAAACGAGGATGTCGTCAATGTAAACAACAACACACACATCTATGAGCTCTCTGAGGACATCATTCATAAAATATTGAAAGGCGGCCGGGGCATTGCAAAGTCCGAAGGGCATGACCTGATATTCAAATAGCCCATACTTGGTGCGGAAGGCCGTCTTCCATTCATCGCCCTCTTTTACTCGTACCAAGTGGTAAGCTCCTCTAAGATCCAGCTTTGTATATATGCATGCTTTTCTGACTTGGTCCAGGAGTTCAGGGATCAAAGGTAACGGATATCTATTCTTAACGGTGATCTGGTTCAGGGAGCGATAATCGATACAAGTTCTAAGGTCTCCTTCCTTTTTTGGAACGAAGAACAAAGCTGAAGAAGCAGGGGACTTGGAAGGACGAATAAACCCATTCGCCAGGTATTGATCCAGGTATTGTCGAAGGTGAAGGTTCTCAGGCTCGGTGAGGGCATAAATTCTACTACAAGGAGGAGTAGATCCAGGTATCAGGTCTATCTGGCAGTCATAAGACCTATGAGGAGGTAGAGAGTTAGCCTGATCCTTCCGGAAAACATCTTGGTATTCTAGGTATTCGGGAGGTAACTGGGGAGTCTCTGAAGAAATTGCTGCCAGTGCAACACCAGGTGGAGGGTGACAAGTAGAGACACATTCTGGAAACTGGACCGTTCTTGCTCGCCAATCGATCAGAGGATTGTGTTTCTCTAACCAAGGTATTCCTAGAATAATCTGAAACTGAGGGGCCTTGATCACATCGAACACGATCTTCTCATGGTGTCCATCTTGACTTACTAGCGTCACCTCTTGAGTGGTATGCGTTACTGGCCCGGAGGCTATCTCCGTACCATCCACTGTAGTAATGACGTCCTTTACAGCCTTGGGACAAAGAGTTAGATTCATCCTCAAAACCATTTCATGATCCACATAATTGCCGATGGCACCGCTGTCGACGTAAGCTTCAATTGCATGTAATCGATCCGGATTATCAGGGCTAATGAGGACCATAGGTATCACGAAATGCGAGGTCACGGAACTGGTTTTCACGCTCGGCAAGAGGACCTCTATTCTTGTCGGGCGAGGTCGTTTCCCTGCTCAGAGTTTGTAACTTTGGTAACTGCAGCTCCTACTGCCTTCTTGGCAGGTTTCACCGGACAGTCTCGAAGAAAGTGCCCTGAGTTTCCGCAATATAGGCATAATTGCAACTGTTTTCTCCTTTCCCGCTCCTTTTGTGTTAGAGGACCTTTCAGACCCCCTATTTGCATGGGTTCCCCGGAGTCTACTCCTTTGGAAGGAGTTGGCGACTTGGAAAATACTCGAGCATCAAACTTGGAACGGTCGGCCTTCCTGTTCTGCAGTCTATGATCTATTTGAACGACCAAGTCTATATAATCCGAACAGTCTTGCGGGGGATTCACTCTTGGGCTAAAACGTCTTTGAGCTCTCCACGTAGACCTCTATAAAACAGCGTAATCCTTTTGTCCTCAGGCCATTGAGTTTCCACTATTAGTCTATTGAAAGATGCAATATAAGCCAAAAGGTCTTGATTACCCTGTCGCAACGAAAGAAGCTCATTGTCCAAGGCCTGCCCCTGTGAATGTCTTGCGAACAGTTTTTCCATACTAAGCTGAAAGGCTTGAAAATCATGGAGAACCGGATCATCTTGATTAACTAGAGGGATCGACCAGTCTGCCGCATTGCCACTAAGGTACGAAAGTACAAAAGCTACTTTAGCTTGATCAGTTGGAAAGGCTGCTGGCCGGCATAAGAAGTGCAACCGGCACTGATTGATCAATACTGCAAACCTCTTTGGGTCACCAGAAAATCGTTCGGGCGGAGCCAGAGGTACATTCCCAGGTAGGTTGATCTGCACTGGATTCATAGAGGATGTTGAAGGAAGATTTGCCCCTGATGCGGGTAACGGGGTCTGCCCGGCTTGTGACTGTAGCAATTGTCTAGCAAGACCGTCTGTTCTCTCCTTGGAAATAATTAGTTCCCTTCTTAGAGCATTCGTTTCCTGACGAGCTGCATGCACTTCTGCCCTTAGTTCCCCAAGTAACCGGGCTAGGTGGTCAGTATCCGAGGTTTCCATAGCGCCTGGGCGAGAGTTTTGCGGTTGGCTTTGCGTTCTGTAACGCTCACCTGATTCTCGCAGAGGCGCCGGTCTTGACTGGGCAACTACCGTATCTTCAAAGGTGATGTGTAGCACCGGTTGGCTCTTTGGGCTGGACCTCTGTGCACTGTATGCCTGACTTCAAGAGTGAGATGTCTTAGGTAAGTGAATGCCGAGCTCTCCATCTGCCTCGGGGCAGGGTGCTGTAACCAGTTTCTTCACTGGGTAGGTAGCGCAGGCCTCTTGACTTCAGAGGACTGCTGTCCGTCGTTTACTGCACGAACGGTAAGTTTCGAGTAATTCTATTGTCTTTAAAGTCTTTAGTAATGATGTCTCTTGTTTTGCAGGGTTCCGGCGAAGGCGGATGACGGGCTGAAGTGAGTTGAAGATGGAGTCCGTGTGATGAATAGAAGCGCCTGGAAGCACGTAAGTAAGCGCTTGTTGCCTGCTTCACGATGCGCTCTAACTGTCTTTTTATTTTGCAGGTACGAGTTCGGATCTAGTTAATCAAGATGATCCGGTTCTCCATGATTTTCAAGCCTTGCAGGTACGAGTGCCGGAATACCCACTGGGTTTGATGTGGAAAGGAGTGATGGCACGTGAGTATTAAAGTTCCCCAATGTCTTTAAACGCACCTTGTTTTGTCTTTCAGATGCGGGATGCAGCGCCGAAGGCCTCCGGAGCGTGCGAAGAGTTGGTATGCTTTTGTCTTTCAGATGCCGGAATGCAGTGTGAAGACCTCCGGAGCGCACGAAGAGTAGGTAAGCCTTTGTCTTTCAGATGCCGGAATGCTAACATGTTCTTTCTTGTCTTTATAGGTGTTGCTGAAGACTGGATTCAGGATGGTAAGCCTTTTTTCCTTAGGCCCAGGATCCGATGCAGAAGACACGATGAGCGTTCTGCTGCAGAGGATGCAGAATAACGCAAAGCAAGATTCATCCACCGGGTGTGGTTTAAATAGCCTCCTGTAGTGCTTAGGTGTCTCCTTCCACAGCCACGCCTAGGTAAGAAAAGAGTTCCTGCCTTCCAGAAGAGTTCCAGTGTTCTGAATCTAGGGAGTGGCTCCTGCCCCACCCAACAGGAAAAGTAGTTCCAAACAGAAGAGGATCAGAGGCTCAACTGGCAGGCAAGTAAGCAGCATGGTCTGCTGCAGGTAAGTCCACCCAAGCATTATGAGCCCGGCGCTTCCAGCGCTGGGACTGGGCATATTTATGAGCCTGGTGCCACTGGCGCCAGGACTGGGTCCAAAAGGTCCCAATTGGGACTGGTTGGCACTCGGAGCCTGGGTTATGGATCTGCTTCCAAGGGAGTTGGGAAAACCCTGACCTTTTGGAAGCAGAGATCATGACATAACCTGATTAGAACCAGTCACAAGTACAATTCTCTTTACTTAAGAAGTCCAGCCCTAAGATGTATGGGGCATAGTGCCCAAAAGTCTCAGGTACTGTGGCTAGTGTCCAAACATGGCCGTGCCACGAGGTTTTTAGGTTGTCCGTTGTTCCATGGCCCATCTTTTCACTAACCCTTCTTCCTGACCTTATATGGACTTTCAGTGCCCGGGAAAGATGGGGCTTTTTTGCGGGCTGCTGCAGGGCCATGTGTGTTTGCTGCCAGGAAGTCTGTTGGGACTGTCTGGTTCCAATCCACAAACTGGCTTCAGTTTGTCTGAATGGTATGCATGAGCTGTGCCTCCAGTGATCCTGATTTGACCAGTGCTGTGGTGTGTGCGTGGGCCAGATATTATATTGGCTAGTGGGAGTTTCGGCTCTTACCTGGGTTTTGGATGAGAAGAGGACCCCTGCATCCATTCCAGAGAGGTCCGGAAGAAACCTGAAGGAGCCAAGTATCCGGTCCTGCTGCCAGACGAGTGAGGAGGCCGGAGACCCATTGGAAGAAGGCCTGGTGACCAACTTCTGCTGCTGTCCCTGGAAAGCCCTGTCTGACTAGTGATCTCCAGAAGTCCTGCGAAGGAGTTCTGACCCTTGGGGTGGTGGGAACAATCGCCCTCAACGTCGGCTCACAGTCCTGCGAAGAAGAGCCCTCGGAAGTGCCCCTGGATCACCCAGTGGCTGACCAGCTCAGAGGTCGGGCTACTGTGCTGCAGAAGTCACCATTTCTTGTTGAGGCATGGAACTTTGGGCCTCCACAGCTTATGCTACAGGAGTCGTCTCTGCCAAATTGCGTGGTTCCAGTAGCAAGGGGACCCGAGATAGCAGGTGAAGCCTGACCACGACAGTTGTCACTTTGCATCGGTGGCTGTTGTCCAAAACAGCTTTCCTGCATCCAGCCCTGTTGTGAGAGGGGCCCTGCATCGATTTCTTCTGCATTCTCCATCCTGAAGACCTTGCATTAGCATTTATCACCGACTGGAGAAGTGTTCGAACCTGCAACCCCTGGGCATATAGGACCGGAGCTGAAGGCGGGAAATGTGACCTTGGACCCTTGTCTGAAGACAGGCCAAATACTAAGAAGAATCTGAGTACGGGGGTGAGTTGTAACAGTACTTACCTGAACTCCATATCTCCACTTTAAAGCTTTGGTAAGTTTTTATAAGAGTTTGGCTTTGCCATTGCTTGCTCACGCAAGCATTCCGTAAGTGGGGGACACTTTTATTCACTAGAAAAACTTGTCCTCTACCCCTTGAACTCTTCATTGGACCCCAGAAGCCCTCCTTAACTTGTTCCCATCTCAAAAAACTGCGTGGAGCTTTGGTGAACTTTTGGGCACAAGGCCCCATACGTCCTAGGGATGGACTTTTGAAGTTAGCGTTTTATCTATGTGGACCTGTAGAGCTGCATACTAATACTCAACGTCCTTTACAGGGGCTTGTTATGTATTTTGCCCTACTCCATTGATTGTATATATGTATCATTTATTTAGTTTGTGGGATAATATTACATGATACTAGTAATTTTTCTTAGTGTTATATATATGGCCATTAATAAATACGTATTTTTATAACTGTTTGGCTAAGTGTGTTCCTTGACTTTTCACTGTGTTCTCATTGAGGCCCCCTTACCATACTCACCCCTCCTGAGATGTAGCCTTGACCACTCGCCTTGCTACCTTGAACTGGTTTGGCTACAGCTCCCAGAGTTGCCCCCGTCACTAAACTAGGTTGGCCTCCTATACATCTGTCCACCAGGCCCAGAGTACAGAAATCCAGCCTTAACAGATGGGCTGATCAGTGCCTCCAAAACAGTGGGGCCTAGCAAGGTTAGTGGAGCGAAAAAGGCTTCACTTGCCCCCATAGGTCCAGAAAGGGTCAACACAGTGGCAAAAGGGGGGGTGTCCCATTGAGGTATATGGAGGGAAAGCAGGAGAAAGACACATTTTTCCCAACAGTTCTCTGGCAGCTTGGGAGTCGGGGTTTGTTGAGAAAGATTTTCTCTTTTGCACCTTTGTTCTCCTTTGATTTTGATGGAAGACCCTTCCATTTGTTGATTTAAAAAAAAAAAAAGTTTTATTACCTTTTCCCTTTTTTCTCATTGGTATGTCGAAACCGTCTAGTCCTTCAGACTGTCAGCACTGAGAAACGTTGTTTCTCTTTGCAATTCCTGTATTTTTGCAATTGTACTCAGCACATTGCAGTGCAATGGGATCCTTGGTATACCCATAACTTTTAATCTTTTGGTTTTTGGTCACTTTATAAATATTCCTAAGACAAGCTTGTGGCAGCAGTGACATTTTTACCTTACTTTACCCGTGCACTTTCATGTTTACTGCGTAGGCTACTAAAGGTGGCTAGCACCCTAAAATGGTCATGCTGAGCGTTGCCGCTTCTTCTTTGACCATATTGTAGTTTGACCTTCTTCCTGCCCTTAAAAGACAGGAAATCCCATGTAAGGTCATGCACAAGCTGCTGCTTTCATGGGATAGTGAGCATTTGTGTGTGTGTATCTGAGCCCAATAGAGGGGTATGGGACTGTCTGGTCAGAGTCCACATCCCTTGCTGCCAGAGAGTCTGCTGCTTGTTGGATGTGAAACCATTTGAAACCATGAAACCAGTAGGTGTCCCTAGTTGGACAACTACTGGCTGCTTGAATGGGGCATATCTTTCTTGTGTGGACTTGTGCTTGTTTTCATCTCCGAATCTGGCTTTGTTCGAGTCCTGCAGATATTCTTCAGCTCTATGTTGGAGTCAAGAATCCTATGACGAGAAGCCCACTGACAACCTGAGGACAAGGTCTGCAGTGGACCAGCATCCTCTCCAGTCACTGGCCTGCTCAAGCCCTGATCCTTTGAAAGATCTGAGAAGGCTCTTGTTCGTGCTTCAGCCCTTGGACTAGTGGCACCAACTTCCCTCAATGCCTGCTTGAGGTTGCCTGTCCAAAGAGCCTTTACAAGTGTCCCTGAACTGCCCTGTGGACTGACCAGCTACCTCACCAGAGACATTGCAGTTCTGTGTTGCGGCCTGGAACTCGGATGGTCTCCAACTTGTGCCATAAATCCCCTTCTTCCGAAATTTCAGCTTCCTAGCATTAAGGGAACCTGTCCTGGAGCTGCTTCTGTGACCGCGACTGGAAGATCGCCTGTTTTCGCCAGCGAAGGATGACCATCGCTGGCACTCGCCTTCCTCCATTCTTTGAAGGGCCCTGAAGGGTTCTGCACCATGAAAGTCGACATTCTTCATCCTGTGGTGTTGCATCTTGAAGTTGCACTCGACTAGAAGAAGCACTCGAAACTGCAAACTCTGCACTTGAACCTGCAACCCTTGGGCACTTCTCAACCGAACAAAGGACGGACGATCCTGTCTCCAGTGACCCCTCCCAGATGATCCATTGTGTGACCTGGGAGAATAGGAGTCAAAGGGGTAAGCATATGCAACTGTTCCTGTCCTCCACAGGGTAACATTGGGTGCAAAGCCTTTTGTCTCCCAGCTCCCTCTTTACTTACCTTTGATCATCAAACTTGGATGAAGTTTCCTTGGGACTGGAAGAGAGAGGGGAACTTGCCTATCCATTTTGAACTGTTTGAAATCGCTACCGCAAGCCGTTTGCATCCTTTCACAGAGTGCTTTCCCCGGAGAAACCGTTGGAACCTGTGACTTTTGCACACTAGACCCCATACATCTTAGGGTTGAAATTCTTAAGTGAAAGAGAATTGTAATAATTCGGTAGAATTGAATTTTTGTGCAATATTCTCCCCACTTGTGAGTCCCCCAGCACTATTTGGTTGTATTTTTGATCAGTTCTTCTCAGTGAGTGGGAACCTTTTTCCACACAGTCTTTTACTCTACCTCTGGGAACCTATTTCAACCCTTTTAGTTGCATCTTGTAGTAATGGTTTCCTCCACCTTTTATGGCATCCGCTTTCTGTGCAGTGTTGCTGGGAGCTCTTTGAACTGCTGTTTTTATTTTCCTTGTGAAAACTACTGTTTCCAAGCATAGGGGGTTACTTTTTATCCTGCTTAACTTTTATTTTGTGGAATCGGCACACCCCACCTTATGTGGAGTGCTGAGGGGACACAATGTATCCCCTTTTCCACTTCTCCTGTAACTTTCTAGTTACAGTGACAAGTTTATCTGAGTGGCTGGTGGGAGTGGATATTTTCTACCGATTCTTGTGAAACTTGCACGCAGGCTGCTGTTGCAAATGCGATAAGGGACACATGGGTCACCATTTTACTAAAATGGTGCCTGTCTTTTTTCTTCAACTCTTGATGACTTGTCCTTTCTTGAGCCGGCTTCTACCTAGCTGGGTGGGGGAGCTCTTGATAGTTATTTTTGTCTTTAGCAGGTTTCCTTGTGAAAGCGTGCTTAGGCTCTCTGACAGGAAGTGGGGGAGGAAATTGAATCTCCTCTGGTATTTGTCCTGCAGTGTGGCTGCCTGCATCGAGTTGAACTGGGAGGTTGGCTGTCCTTCTGGACAAGCCATCCCCCAGATTTGCATGAATGGCTTGAATGGTGATTTGGATGTTCCAGCCGTTTTTTCTGCATAAAGGCGAGGGTCCTGGAGCAGCAAGAGAGAGTCGACCCATGGAACGAAGAATCTGAGGAAGGACTTTTGCAGCCATCTCCATTGACAGCCAGTGACTGCTGCTGCTCCAACCACCTCTTCCGATTGACAGGGAAGATCCAGATCGAGCTTCCTCCCCTCGAGTGGTGGGACCAACCAGTCTTGAAACAACCTGCATTTTCAGCCGTCCCTTGAAGAGCTGCGACCGTCCTGGGCTGAAATTCCTCAATACCCTAGGTCTTTGACCAATTTGCTGTGCATGGCCTCCTAAAGCACGGTTTCGGCTGGTACTTCATGGGGCATCCTGCTGGACCTCCAGTGACTCTTCTGCACTCAGACGAATCTCCTTCCAAGTCAGGGCCCGAGAAACAGAGAGAAGTCTGTTGTGTGACAACCATCCCTGAACCAATGCCTGTGTAGAGTCACAATGAGTCAGTATCGTGAAGATCGTCTGCTTGGCGTCCCATTAATAGAAGCTGACCGTCTGCTCCTGCCAAAAGTTCCTCCTTCAGCCTCCAGGCCAAGAATCAGAACAGGAGCTGTTGTCATCTCACCTGGTGACCCGCCGTTGATAGACTTTTTCTTCATGGAAAGGTACGGACCCACTCCTAGGTACTCACCTGTGTGCTTGCTGTGTTGAATCAGACTCCTCCTGAGCTTTGAGACACATTGGGGTGGACAACCCAACAGTGTTCTCGCAGGCCAAAGGTCACTGGTCCTCTGGTCTACAATCCTTCAGGGGATCTACCTTGTTAGAACAGTTTTTCTGAAGTCCAACTAAGGGCTTAGTAAAACCATTCAACTGAGGCAGTACAAGACTCCACTCTTCGTATAAGGCTGTACCACCTGAGTTCATGGTAGTGTAGATAGAGCAGCCAGGCTTATCTTAGGAGGGAGAGAGGGCTGCACAATTAAATGTAATACAAATGGTCCAAAGAAGCACTGAATTGTAAAATTTCTGGGGTTGACGGGTCAGGAAGATTATCATTACTATGAAAATCTTAACCTACCTGACCTCCCTGAAATACCTTCTAACTAAACATTTTACTTACCTTCAACACAGAAGAAACCAATTCTGACAACTTTGACAGCGTCTGCCTTCCTTTGATTTGCTATTCAGCAGCCCTGGTTTCCCACTGCTTCTTCTGACTCAGACTCTTATCTTTAGATAGGGTTGGACTTTTTATAGTATAGACTGTCTAAAAGTATTTACCAGTATGTGTTGGGTTACTTAATGCTGGTTACAAGAATTGATGTGCTACTCTGACTACTTACCTGTATACATCTAAATCTACTAATACTTTGAGTAATGCTTAAATGTCTTGCTGTATAAATGTGAATACGTTTACTTACCTGTGATTCTAATATTGTGTTAGTTGTCTTAGTATTTATAATAACCATATTTTTATGAATCTACTGTGTAGAAGTATAATATTGAGTATAGGTGTTCCCTGAGTTCTTTGTACTTGCCTACAGCCCTTCTCCCTCCTAGACTAAGCCTGGCTGTTCGTCCATTGCTACCAAAGCTTTTGGGTAGTTGATGCCAAACCTAAGATTTGGAGCCCTGTTCACCTAAGAGTGAGTCTTCTCTAGTCCAACCATATGTGGACTTTAGTAAATCTCCCGAACAGTAATTGTCTTGGTTCTATTCATTTTACTGCAACTGAATACTTACCTGCTTAAATTGACTGATGCATGGGGTGTGGCTTGCGCGCGCACAAGATGGACGCCTAGTCCCCCAGCTCTCCCAAAGGAGCCTGATAAATATAATCTTACAACCGGTTTGAAGCAATATACATACTTATTTTTCCTCATCAGAAGATTATATACTGCAGATGCACCCTCCGGTGTAATAATAATTACTTTGAGATGACGGCACTGCAGGGTGCTCTTCATGACTAATCCTCGGTGTGCAGTCGGTGACTGAACGAGGCAAGCAGAGGAAACGTGAAGCTTGCCTCATGTCTCTTGGGTTTACCAGATGGCGTGTCCGCTACGGCCTGGGCTGGACACACACTGGCTGGTGAGCTTTTCATAAAATATTGAGCACCAGTATGTGGGGGCCAAGTCACCTGAGGAGATTACCAGTGTGACGTGTTATGCGAGATCGTGGCTGCTCTTTTCCCCCAGGCCTACTGACTGCTGCCATCCAGTGTTACACATGGCCATTTCAGCCACATATAACGTTTACATTTCTCTTTCTGCATTTATTTTTTACATACACACGAGTCTGTGAATTAACATATTTTAACTGAAATGGCTGATCAATCTCCACTCAGGTGAGCAGGAGAACTCTCCACCATTAACAAAAGTATGGAAAAAATATGGATGGCGCTTTCTATTATTCAGTCTTCCATTTCAATTTTAGTCTGCAGATCCTTGTCCTTTCAAGATGGCTTTAATAACTTCAAAAATGATATTGTAACAATTAACTTAGATTGTCTGAAATTGAAGAACGAATGTCACTTTCTGAAGACAGATTGGAAGGCCTTGAAAAAATGCAGCACAAACTTCTCCATTTAGAAACATAGGTCTCTAACTTCGAGGCTAGGAATAGGAGGGACAATATTAGAATTTATGGAGTTCCGGAAAATTCTAACAAAATGATGTAATTCAATTCCTGACTGATTGGGTCCCTAAAATCCTGAATGTATCCTTTTCTCCTCCCCTAGAATTTCAAAGGGCGCGCTGAGTGTGACCACGCTTTAGCACAAATAGCGCTTCACCAAGACCTCTCATTGGTTGCTTATTATGTCACCAACGAGCAAGGCAAATTTGATGAACTTCAAAAAAATTGCTGCCTCTAACCTTCCAAGGAAACATTTTCTTCACCCCAGACTTTTCAAAAGCCACTCAGGATAAAAGTAAACAATTTTTGGATATACCTGCATTGTAAAGTCTAAACATTAAATATGGTCTACTAGAGCCGGTTAGAATGCTTATCACACCCTCCACAAGGTATCACTAAAGAATATTTCGATCCGGATGATTTGTATGCTCTCATTAAAGCTCTTCAGTCTTCAGAGAATAGACACTTCGTCAGGTTCTGCATCCTCATCAGCTGCCTGCTCTTGTATGCAACAACCTCTTCGTGTTCATAATTTATCTGGTCGTGACAAGTTTAAACCTGGGAAATCTCATTATTCCAGAAACAGATTTGATCATACTACCTCTACGAACACCTTTGATGGATCAGACAAACCGAGACAAATCTAGATCCCCCTATAACAAAGATTGACCCAGAGGTGGTTATTCCAACTAATTGACTATTTTTCTCTACTTCTTAGCTTATTATCGCTTTTTTCTCTTTTTAAAAATCCTGTTGACCATTTTGATTCCCTATACTGAATTGCTCCGTTTGGGCACTACGGCCTAGAGTGGACTGTCTTATTTTCCCCTTTGGCAGCCCCTAATGGTTATTCACTTTTTTCTGTGTTCTTCACATTTTTCACGTATTCAAATTTTGCATTCTTATTCGTTAATGATCTACTTTGTTATTATCTTCAGTGTTGTCTCCCCTATCCTACTGTTTTACCCTCCCTTCCAGTATGACTCATTGCACTCAGGAATCATTCCTTCGTGATGTTGTACATTTCATTTGCATATGTTCTTTTTAAATGTTGTACTGCTATACAGCGTATATCTGTCAGATGCTCACTTGATTGTCACTTAGCCAACCCTTCACTGTTATGAGTATTAAAGTTTTGTCATGGAATGTTAAGGGATTAAATAACCCGATTAAAAGGCAAAGAATTCTTACTCGCATAGGGAGGAGTAAAGTAGATGTTGCATGCATTCAAGATACTCACTTAGAATCAAATGAAGAAAATAATAAATTGGTTGTTATGGGCTAAACATGCACTTTATGTACCGGCTGTAGTGAAAGAAGGAGGAGTTTGCATTCTAATCCACAAAAGAGTCTCTTTTCAATTAACTAGTGAACAACACAACTCGTCTGGTCTATCATTGAAGCTATTATTAAAATGTTAGTCACTATTCTCGACATTCATGGTCCTAATGCCCCCGATGCATTGTTTTGGACAAACTTGGTACAAATCCTTTTCAATGAAGACTTTGATAGCCTTATTGCATACGTTGATTGTAATCAAATTTGTGATTTGACCTTGGACTGCAAATCTGTCACCAAATTCTTTAATTCCAAAACACACAAGCAGTTCATTCATTTCATTAATGATCTTTCCATATTAGACACTTGGTGCTTTTGAGATCCCGATTTAAAAAAAAAAAAAAAAAGAATTTACTTTCTTCTCCCCTCCTCACAAATTATTCTCTAAATTAGACCACATCCTCATTAATTCATCACCGGCCTATAATAGCCTTCATTCAGAAATTGGCCCGATTGTTGTATCTGACCCTGCCTCGTTCTTCACTGTTCTTAAATTGGAACCTCAAACCCCCCGATCCTCCCCCCTCACGATGTAGATTCAATCCTTTTCTTCGAAATGATTCATCTTCGTACAACAAATTAATAGTTTTTGTTGAATTCTTTGCTAACAATAACCCACAGGACACCTCTATTCCTAGTAATTGGGATAAATTTAACCCTTTAAGTGCCATGGGTATTTCTCCCCAGTGCCAAGGCCTTTTTTTGGTGATTTCGGTATGTGGCCATTCAATGCCTTGTAACTTTTTTGTTACATGAGATATTTTAGGCAAATTTCGCCCATTTTCCCCCACATGTAGGCGGTCGTAACGCCACCCAGGAATCCTAGGTTGCTGTAGGGGGGGTGAGAGAAAATAAACAAAAAGGGCAAACATTTTGTGTTTTTTCAAAAAATGCGAATAAAAGGATGTACAAAGAAGCCTGTGGTTTTTTCCTTGTAAGAGCTAGGAACAAATGGTTTGCTGTGCTGAATTCCCCAATTTCCTGGCTTTCAAGAACAGGTTGAGTGGAAACGAAAAAACATTATTTTGATGTAGTTATCAACCGTTTTGTGAGAGGTAGGCGATTTTGGCCATTTTTGGCAATTGGACATACATGGACAGAATGGAAGAAAAGGGTAGGAAAGCCGAATGGGAGGATAGAAAGGCATACGTTTCTGAAAAGTAGACAAAATTCCAGGTTTAGGAAGGGGTGATTTGTGCAGGTCGGACAACAACTAGGTAGGGGAAAATGCCATAGAAAATGACTGAAAAAAAGGTATGTGGTGGACATGGTTGGCTTGGTACGGCAATGGCTTCTATGAATTTTGAGAAAAACACTGCTCCGCCACATTCCCCCGACTCTTGCACTCATTTTTTGTAGTGTTTCACAAAACAAGCAATACCACAAGCCAAACACTGAGCGATGGTACACAGGAGTTTTATGCTTACGGCCTGAACAGACGTACTTGGCATGTGTAAATCAGGAAAACCAATGTAGCGAGCAACGGCAAGCATACGTTTTTTGAAAGAGCACAGGCAGACCTTTTCAAAGGTAGGTGACTTGTGCTGGTTACATAAGTGTATGGTGCTTAAAGCAGCGACTAAATGTAGGGCACATTCTGGAAATGAAAGGGTTGTGTGACAAAAGGGCACCAGCAAATGGGTCAAAACGTTATGAAAACCACACAAACACAACAAATGTCATACCTTGCCATGTTCCCACACGTGCCCCGATGAAAACGGTACCTCACATGTGTGGGTGTTCCTCGCCAAGGGGAAAGCTGAACACACCCCTAACCCCAAGTCTTTTCCGACATCTGAATTTCACGATTTTTCCAGACGGGCAGACCATACAGATATGGGCCTCGGGTGTCCAAGCCACCAAGGACATCGGGTGTCCAAGCCACCAAGGACAACGGAGAACACCATGCATTTCCAAAAAGAGGACACCCGTGGGAATCCATAGAGGTTTGACTTGCCTGAACGGGCCAGAATTTATTACCCAGAAACCCTGGCAAAGTCCGAAATGTGGCGAAAAAAACGCATTTTCCGCACAATTCACTCGGTTCACCCACCGAAACACGCCGCCAACAACACATGGCCTACCGTCCCCCGTTCCCACAGGTGTCCCGATGAAAACGGTACCTTACATGTGTTGGCGACGTGTTTCGGTGAGTGGACAGAGGGAAATGTCTCTGAAATTGGCTGAACATGAAGACAGTTCTCAGACATTTCGCTCTGGCCATCCCACCGAAACACACTGCCAACAACACATGGCCTACCTTCCCACGTCCCCACACGTGTCCCGATGAAAACGGTACCTCGCATGTGTGGGTGCACCTACCGGGGGTGCAAAAGGAAAAGGGTTACCCACTGGTAACCCCAAGCCTTTCGGCACAGCACATTTTGTTCATGTGGGCAACCTACAGATATGGGCCTAGGGTGTCGAAGCCAGCAAGGAAAACAGGGAACCCCATGCATTTCCCAAAAGAGGACACCCGTAGGAATCCACGGAGGTCTGACTTACGCAAATCGGGCCAGAATTTATTACCCAGAACCCCCGGCAAAGACCCACATGGGAGAAGGGTGCTCAAGGCCAGGGATATTACCGCCGACTTTGCTGGAGCCCTGGCTGCCCTGCGTTAGTTTCTCCCCACCAGGGAGTCTCGGCAGTGTGCCAATACCTCCCCGAAGGGAAAAGCTGTAATGCGGCCCAGCCGCAACTCCAGGGCGGTTGGAGGTGATGTACCTGGCCTTGGACATCCATGTACCATGTGGGTGTACCGTCCCCTAAGCACAGAAGCAGCTCCAGGGAGCCCCGGCAGGATCCCCATTCCTCCCCGAGGTGACCTCTGTAACGTAGCACAGTCAGAAGTGGAGCCTGGGTTTGCAGACGGACAACCCACATGGGAGGGATCCGCTCCCAGGGAAACACCAATGTTCTGCTGGCATGGGGGGCAATTTGTGGCCTGCCCTGCAATTGTGCCCCAGCCCATCAACCTATCTGCCCAGACGGCCCATTCCCACCCCCACCACCAAAAATCCAGTCCAATTCTCACCCACCCTACTGACAGTGGGCCCTAACGATAGAATAATATAAAACGGTACTCACATAATGTTGCAGCAGCTCGCGTAGAAAAAGCTGTAAACAAAAACAAATGCATTTCAAGCATGCCCCTCCCCTTGCAAGCCATCCCTGGTGGTCTACTGAACCTCACCCCCCCACTGAAAACCCATTTGCCCCTTCCTACGGGCAGATATCTGCCTCAAGGGAGGCCTGCATGAGGTACCCCTGCCACCTATTTTGGGTGAGGGGGGAGAGGGCCCCCAAAAATTGTGGGACAGGCCCCCCAGTGGATGGGGCAGTAAGGTTTGTGCACCCCGGGGCCAGATTGGCACACCAATGTGCCCCTCTGCGCCAAGGCAAGTTTAGTAAACAAAGAAAATAATTAAAAATGGTAGGCTGCCCTTTAGCGGGGGCTGAGGGGCACCCTACACCGCCAGATAATTTTCTAATGTACTGGTGGTTGACCCTCTCCCCCCACACCAAATGCAGGAGGGGGCATCTCATTCAGCCCTCCCTGGGGTTACATGCCCCTTCCTAAAAGCAGATAACTGACCCCAGGGAGGGGTGCATGACTTGACCCCAAGTCCATTTGGGGGGGGAGGCAACCCCTTTCCATGAAAATACCCTGGTGATCCAGTGGGGGGGGGGGGCACTTCCCCCAACACCAGCCATGACACATATATATATATATATATATATATATATATATATATATATATATATATATATAATTTTATTTTGCCCCCCCTACCCCTGGGGGCAGATGGTCACCCATCCGCCCCCAGGGGTCTTCATACATGTGGCCCCATGCTTTGGGGCCACAGGGGAGGGGGCCACTTGCACAGTAAGCAGCTCCCCCTCCCCCCATACTACAAAGACATCCCTGGTGTCTAGTGGCATTGCTGCCCCCGGATCGAGCGTCCTGCGCCAGATCCTGGAGCAGCAATGCTTACAAAAAGGGTGTTGTTGGAAAGGGGAGAATCTTCCCCTTTCCAACGACACCTCCACAAAAAATCCCTTGTGTCTAGGGGTCCCCCCCCCTTCCCATGCTTCATTTTATGATTTTGAAAATATTTTTTTTGCCCCCCATCCCTGGGGGCAGATGGTCACCCATCCGCCCGAGGGGTCTCCATACATGTGGCCCCATGCTTTGGGGCCACAGAGGGGAGAGGGCGCTTATGTAGTAAGCTGCCTTCCCCCCGACGCCTCTAACACATCCCTGGTGTCTAGTGGGCATTGCCCCGGATCGAGAGCCCTGCGCCCGATCCAGGAGCAGCAATGCTTAAACAAAGAATCTCCCCTTTCCAATGACACCCTCCCCAAAAACATCCCTGGTGGCTAGGGCCCCCAAACCTCCTCCCCCTTTCCCATCACGTATTTGTATTTTTTTAGTTTTTTTTATGCCCCCACCCCTGGGGGCAAATGTTCACCTGTCTGCCCCCAATGGTCTTTATATATGTGCTCCCATGCTTTGGGGCCTGGGGGGGGGGGGTGTCGCTCACCTAGTAAGCAGCCCTCCCTCCCCCCACACTGTAAAGACATCCCTGGTGTCTAGTGGGCATTGCTGGGCGCGGATCGAGCGCTCTGTGCCCTCTCCGCACCCAGCAATGCTTTCACACAAGGTGTCGTTGGAAAGGGGAGAATCTCCCCTTTCCAACAACACCTCCCTCGATCTCCGGCTTGAAATATAGCCGGAGATCGCACGCCGACGTGAAACTGAAGGTAGTCCAGTCCCCTGGTAGCGAGGGGGGGACCTCCCCATCACATAGCCAGGGGGTTGGATTACAGTTTTTGAGCGATCCCTGGTTTACAGGGATCGCTCAAAACGGAGTGCCGAAAAGGACGCGCTCTCTCGTCCATGGCACTACGGAAGTAATTCCAAGGCACTGAAGGGGTTAAGGCCACTTTGCGAGGTTTTATTATAAAAGGTCGCTTTTAAAAAGAAACAAAATGAAAAACTATCACAGGATCTTCTCCATTCAATCAAGATACTTAAAACATCCTATTTCAATCATCCCACAGATGAAACCTTTAAACAGCTTCTCTCAAAACGCATTAAATTCAATCAATATAATACAAATAAAGCTTGTTCATCCTTGTTACAGCTACGTTTTACGGGGGTCTAACAAATCTGGGAAGTTGCTGGCTTCTTATCTTAAAAGAAGAAAAGAACAGACTATAGTTACTTGTTTTGTTAATCATCAAGATATTAGTGTGGCCGGTTCACAGCAAATTAATTTTGCCTTTTTTAGCTTTTATTCCCTACATCTGTAACTTTTTGCATGAAAACAAGAAAAGTACACCCATTAGACTTATTATTTTTAGATACCCCTATTTTGTTACAAGACATTTAAATAGCTATTTTAGATATCAAAATTGGTAAAGCCCCTTGACCAGATGGTTTTCCTATTGATTTTTTTCCACTCCTTTTCTGCCTTCTCCTTGAGTTATTTAATCATGTCGGACATAGCTTAGGTTCTTTTGGAGAAGCATTATAATTATTCTTTCCCAAACCAGATAAAGATCCCTCTTATGTAAAACATTATCACCCCATTTCACAAATAACTTTTGAATCAAAACATCTAGCTAACATTATTGCTAACAGATTCAATGACATCATGCCCAAACTAGTTTATCTGAATCAATCCGTTTTTTTTAAAGGAAGGTTGGCTTCCTCTAGTACTAGACCCCTCTTTAATGCTCTTTCTCACACACAAAAATCTTTGGAGAGCCTAATTTTACTTACTTTAGACGCTGAGAAAGCGTTTGATTGTGTTTCTTGGTCCTTTGTTTGAACCTTGGGTTCAGTCCTACATTTTCTAAATTAATTTTGCTTTTATTCTGTACTCCTTCCACTAGACTTCTTGTTGTTAATACTCTTTCGAATGGATTGTGTCCTCCAACGTATTCCACATCTTTGACATGTAATGTCCACAGCTGTGCACGTCGGAAACTTTTTTGGCATAGGGCGTCCTGCGTCGATGGCGTCGGGTCGATGTCCCTCGAAGGCCTCCGTCGAGGGCGACGTCACCGGATGTTATACATAGGACGCACGGCGCTTGTAGCCTCAGTTCCGTTTTTTCCGATGACGTGTTTGCTTCGAGAACTCGCCATGCTTCGTGTATTCTTCATGAGAATGTCTTCCTCTTCGACCCCTCCGACAAGTCTAAAATGTCGATCACAGACCTGCATCGCATTTTGTTTGTGATGCTTGCGCTAGAGGCACGACAACGATGACTGTTCCAAATGCCACTTGCTGACTGCTAAGGCCTTGCGGGAACGTAAGGGGAAGCTTCAGGTAGGTAGGAGTTCAAAACCCAGTAAGTCTCGAAAATCCAAGTCCAAGGCTATGTTCCCCCGTGACTCGAGGGGTGACTCTCGGCGTCGGAGTCCCAGGGCGGGGGGATCTCGGTCCCGGAGTGGTTCAGGTCATTCGTCCTTGTCTCGGCATTCTAGGAAGCGCTGTCACCGGTCGTCTTCGCCTTCCTCCTCGGAGGATGGCGCCGCGACCAGTCCTCGACCCCGGAGGAGTGGGCTGCTTTTCGGGAGCAAATGTTCACGATTTTCCAATACGCATGGCACAGATCCGTCAATGCCTTCTGACGAAGCCGGCAAGGAATTCTCTCGCTCCGTAACTCGCATGCCTTCGGGCGCGTGTCCTCTGCGCGATCCTCATCGGGAACCTTTGAGGTCCCGTTTGGACAAGGATCAGGATGGTCGCAAGAGACTTGCTTCCAGGTCTCGGTCCTCGTCCCCTGTGAGACCGCAGAAATCTGCTAAGGGCTCGAGGTCGGCATCAACTCTGGCACCGTGTCTGTCGGATACAGACGTCGAAGCTTTGCCTTCGTATCAGCCCACGGCGCCATCAGCGCCAGTGTCGACGACAAAGCCACTGGCGCCCTTGACGCCGAAATTTACTGTTGGAGATCCCTGTTGCTGTGAATCCCCCTAGGAAGGCTACTTCCAAGTCTGTGAGGCCTGTTCTGGACTCCAGGCCCTCGGGTGTTCCGAGACAGGACTTTTTCCTCCCTCTGGATGACATCTATGAGGAGGAGGAGGAGAGGTCAGATTTTGATCTTGACCCTGTTGAGCCTGATAGGGCTCCTGTCTTTTCAGGGGATAGCCAACTGGAAGAGTTGAGACAAACTCTTCATGACGCTAGTGGCCTGGACACTTCTCTGGATGTGGAATTTGGCAGGCCTGAGCCTGGGGCTCATGCTGAGCCGTCCTACAGGAGACTCATGGCTAGGGTCTCGGAGTATCTGGGCTGGTCCTGTCCTCCTGAAGATTTTGTGCAAGATGAGCTCACTGACATTTTAGATCAATGTCTGTCCTTTGACCCGGTGTTACCTTTTCATCTAACCTTACAGAAAAGGGTGGAGGCTGCTTGGCAGTCACTGTAATCTCTTCTGGCTGTTAACAAATCTTTAACCAAGAAATACTGCCCTTCCGGTAGGGACCCCAGCTACATATCCACTCACCCCACTCCCGAGAGTTTGGTGTTTCAGATGGCTACGGCCACCTCGAGGCAGGTGGCGTACTCTACCGTCCCTCCTGATAGGGACGACAAACGCTTCGACAGTTGGGCCCGCAAGGTGTTTTCTGCGGGGAGTATGGCGCTGAAATCGGCCAACTCCACTTGTGCCTTGGCAAGATTTTCACACACTGTTTGGAACTGTTTCTCTTGCGGCTGAGCATATTCCCGAGGGGGAAGAAAGGGATGGGTTCCTTGCTCTCGTGCAAGATGGCAAGGATGCCATGTGTGAATCCCTTCAGTCGGGTTTGGACACGGCCGACAGTGTTAGCCGGTCCATGGCTGCGAGCACCGTTGTACACAGATTTGCGTGGTTGCGCAAGTCGGGTTTTGCTCCGGATGTGCAAGCCCGTCTTTTGAACATGCTTTTGATGGCGCGCATTTGTTTGGCAGCAAGGCTGACGAGTGCCTTGAGAAGTTGCAGACCTCAAAAGCTGTGGTGAAATCTTTAAGCACAGCAGAGCGTCAAGTACCTGTGGTGGTCGTGGGCAAATAGAGGTGCCAATGCCACTAAGGCAGCTGCCTCTTTGCCTTCAGGCACTGCCACAGCTGCTCCAAAACAGTCATGAGGCCATGTCCCATGGTTCGCCGTTTGGGGGCAGACAGTCTCAACATCTCGAAGAGTGGCGAGCCATTACTTCGGATGCGTGGGTTCTGGATACAATCGCCCATGGCTACTGCCTTCCCTTCCTAAAGCGGCCTCATGACAATCCATCGGGGACACTCTTTGAAGCTTCCAGATCTGTTCCTTGTGCAGGAAATCTTGACCCTGCTAGAGAAAGGCGCTATAGAACTGGTGCCTGTTGCGGAGAGGAACAAGGGTAGGCACTCCCCCTTATTTGTTGATCCCAATGAAAGACTGGGGATTGAGACCCATCCTGGACTTGCGTTGGTTGAACAAACTTCTCAGGAAGGACAAGTTCAAGATGGTCGCTCTTTCTCAAGTCCTCCATGCCCTTCAACTTCAGGATTGGTTGGTGTCTCTGGACCTACAGGATGCTTACTTTCATGTGCCGATTCATCCCAAGCACAGAAAGTACCTGAGGTTTGCGGCTGGCGACTCACACTTTCAGTTTCTGGTCCTGCTATTCGGATTGACCTCCGCTCGAGGGTCTTCACCAAGCTAATGGTGGTGGTGGCAGCATATCTCCGGCTGGGAGGGGATTCACGTCTACCCCTACCTGGACGACTGGCTGATCCGTGCGCACTCTCCCGAGCAAGTATTGGCTCACCTTGGTCTCACCTGCCGCTCGCTCCCACAGGCTGGGCTTCTCCCTCAATTTCAAGAAGTCGCATCTGACACCTTCCCAACAGCTCCAGTACATCAGGGCTGTGTTGGACACGTCCTTGGGGGAAGTGCTCGCCTCCCACGGTGAGGGCTCTTCACATTGTGCAGATGGTGGACAAGTTTCAACGTGCCCAGAGTCTCCCGGCTTTCGAAATCTTAAGATTGCTCGGCCTCATGGCATCCTGCATTTTTCTGGTGCCAGAGACCAGGCTGAGGATGAGATCCCTGGAATGGATCCTCAAGATGCAGTGGTCACAGTTCTCAGGCAAGATGTCGGATCCCGTTCAGATTCCACTCTCGGTCTCCCAGAATCTTCTGTGGTGGGCCAACGAAGGGAACCTGATGAAGGGGAGCCGTTTTGGCAACCATGGCCGGAGGTGACTGTAGTGACGGATGCTTCCCTCACAGGAAGGGCCAACGCCTTGACCGCCAGCGGCCGTTGGTCTCCGTCGGAGTCCAAACTCCACATCAACCTGTTAAAGATGAGGGCCATCAGGCTTGCCCTGAAGGCTTTTCTGCCGTCTTTGCGGGAGGGGTGCGGGGGGTGGGCGAAGAGTGTCCTGATCATGACGGGCAACACAGTGGCCATGCATTACCTCAACAAAAAGGGGGGGGGTAGGGTCACCTCCGTTGTGCAGAGAGGCGATGCAGCTCTGGTTCTGGGCCATCCAGCAGGCAATTTCGCTCTCTGCAGTTCATCTGGCCGGAGACAAAAATGCGGCAGCGGATGCTCGGAGCAGGCAGAGCACGATCTCTCACGAGTGGGAATTGGCTCAGGAAGTCCTTCTGGAGATCTTCGCCCTTTGGGGAACCCCACAAGTGGATCTCTTCACCACCAGTGCCAATCGGAAGTGCGAGAAATTTTGCTCAAGGGAATTTCCTCTGAGCGGAGACTTGGGAGACGCGTTCGTGGTGGACTGGTCATTCCCTCTGCTGTATGCGTTTCCTCCAGTCCCCGTCATTCCTCAAGTGTTACGGAGGTTAGAGGTTCGGGTCCCACATGATCCTCATTGCTCTGGATTGGGCCAGGAGAGTGTGGTACACAGACCTTCTAGAAATGTCCATCTGCCCTCCACGCTGTCTTCCCTACCGAGAGGATCTGCTCTCACGAGAGGGGGGTCAGGTTCTCCATCCAGAGGTCAGGACTCTCAACCTTCACGCTTGGTATCTGAAAGGTTGAGATATAAGGATTGGGATCTCCCGGATGATGTGATGGAGGTGTTGCTTTCGGCCAGAAGGCCAGCAACAAAATCCCTGTACCGTTGCCGTAAGTTTTGCAACTGATTCAGAGGACAAAATGTTGATCCTTTTCAGTGTTCCATTCCTATGGTTTTGTCTTTCTTACTTTCTTTGGCCCACAAGGGCCTTTGTTTTGGTACCATTAAAGGTTACCTGGTGGTGCTGTCTATATTTAAGCGCTCATCTGAAGAATGTTCTTACTTTAAGATTCCTTTGGTTTCTCAATCTCTTAAGGGACTGAATGTGTTCCCTCCGTCCCCTTTCCAGGGTATCCCTACAAAATATCCCCCCCAAAAATATCACCGTACATATGGCCGCTTGTCTCGCCATAGGCAATATTTTTGGGAAGGATATTTTGTGGGAGTGGGGGTTGCGGGGATGTCCCACGCACATTTTAAAATAATGCAAGGGTTGCAGAGGTGTCCCCCGCAGGGTCCATGGGTTAATATCGCCGCAAAAATATGGCGATATTTTTGTATCGCAATATTTTTGCGGGGATATGAACACATGGAACCCTTTCCAGATGCCTGTTTGAGATTTGAATTTGGTTTTGAAATTTCTGAGTGCTCCATTTGCACCTTATCGCTCTTGTCCTTTGAGATTATTGTCCTTCAAGACAGTGTTCTTGGTTGCGGTTACTTCCGCCCGCAGAGTCAGTGAATTGCAGGCACTTTCATTTTAGCCGCCCTTTACTGTGTTCCACAAGGACCGGGTTGTACTACGGTACGTCCTTCCTTTCTACCTAAGGTAGTTTCTGAATTTCATTTGAGCCAGAAAGTGGTTCTTCCTTCTTTCTATCCTCCTCCTCATCCTGGTAAGGAAAAGGAGCGACTCCATTGGTTGGATCCTAGGAGAGCTCTGAGCTTTTATATTTCTAGGATGTCCAGGGTCAGAGTAGACGTTCAACTCTTTGTGGGATATGTTGGAAACAGATTGGGCCCGGCTGTTACCAAACAGACCTTGTCCAGGTGGATTATCCTCACCATTACTGAGTGTTACCGATTGGCGGGTAAGGACCCTCCTGAAGGGTTGCAAGCTCATTCCACTAGGGGCGTGGCTACTTCCACCGCCCTTCAACGGGGAATTCCTATTAGGAACATTTGTGATGCAGCCACATAGGTTTCTATCCACACCTTTGTTAAGCATTACTCCCTGGATCCGATCCATGGCCAAGATATGGCCTTTGGTAAGGCGGTCCTTTATTCCGCCATCTGATTGGATATTCTAAATTCTTTTCCCTCCTCCATTTTTCTGATCCTGCTTTGGGTGTCTGTCAAAGATGTGGAATACATTGGAGGACACAATACATTCGAAGAACAAGTTACTTACCAACTGGTAAAGTTATTTCGATTGGATGTTCCTCCAACGTATTCCACATCGCCTTCCCAGCCTGCCCCTCTGGAGAATTTCCTGTGCGATTGCAGCTTACGTTTCCGCAGCGCTATGTGCAGTCCTGCAGGCATTTGATTGGTACCACACGTTCTGAGGGAAAAAAATAAACTGAGGCTACGGGTGCTGTGCGTCCTATTTATAACATCCAGTGACGTCGCCCTTGACTGACACCTTCGAGGGACATTGACCCGACGCCATTGATGCAGGACGCCCTCTGCCGAAAGAGTTTCCGAAGTGCACAGCTGTGGACATTACATGTCAAAGATGTGGAATGGGTTGGAGAAACATCCAATCGAAAGAACGTTACCAGTTGGTAAGTAACTTGTTCTTCTGATTCGTTTCCCATCTCCCGTGGTACCAGACAAGGTTGTCCTCCATCTCCTCTTCTGTTCATTTTAGCCCTAGACCCCCTCCTTCAAAGCATCTCTACACATGACAATATAAATGGTATTATCATAAATGGTATCCCCATTAAATGCTCTGCCTATGCCGATGACTTACTTTAAATGGCAAATCCTGCCGCCTCCATTCCTGCGTTAATGACAACTATCAAACAATTTTCTAACATCTCTGGTTATAAAGTAAATTATGACAAATCGGAAAACCTTCCCTTGCATCATGGCTGATACTCCTCTTTACGGTATGAAATGGTGTCCTTCATCTATCCAATACCTTATTGCCAAAGACATTTTGTCTACCGTAACCTTGATCAAAATATTATTATAGATCAAATCAATTCTTCTACTAACCAATGGTCTCCTTGTTCCTCTCTTGGTGGGGTTGTCTAGAATGACCGCGCGACCCATTATTCTTTATTATTTATACATGATTACTTTATTATCAGCAGCATACTTCAAAACAAATTATTGTGCCAACTTTCTTTGAAACAATAAACCCCCCCAAAATTGCTCTTAATAAACTTAAAACCAAAATAAATAATGGTGGGGTTAGATTTCCCCAAATATCAATCCTTTTTACTTCGACAGATTACTTTATTTCAATCTAATGAACCTCACGTGATTAATGCATCTTCCTTGGCTAAGATGGAATCAAAGTTAATTGCCCCCCTATCATTGCCTCGTCTCCTTCAAACATACTCATGGCCTGGCATTAAAAAACACCTATTAAAACCGCATGGATACCTTGCTTGCCCGACGCCCAAGTGGCCTCTAATGCCTTTTTGTGGTTTAATAAATTCTACCCGCTCAGACCCAAACAATGTGTTTTGCAAAAATGGTACACTGATGGAATTTTTCTTGTTGTACGTTTATTTCATAATAACTTACCTATATAGTTTCCTCAACTTTGTACTCGATTTAATCTAAATGGTACTGATTACAAAACCTACTTAACCCTTAGTAGATTAGTCACATAAGCTATCCCTTCCTATTGTCATGATATTCCCTCAAAATAATTAGAATCACTCCTACATTCCCCCTCCGTTAAAGCCTCTAAATTATATTCCATAATTAACCAGCCCAAAGATGATAGTATTATCATTTCTAAAATTATCCAGCAATGGGAATTAGATCGGGATTTTCATATTCCTCCTTCTACTTGAGATATAAAACAGTGTTTTTCCCCCATCAACAGCGGCAAACTTGACACAATCACACTACTTTATTCTACATAAAGCATACCTTGCACCTTCCAGAATTGCAAACACATCCAAAACAATTCACAATACTTGCTGGCCTTGTCAATCCTCCCCCGCTGACTTCATTTATTCTATTTTTAGATGCACATTATTTTTTCCTTTTTGGGATAAAATCTGTAATTGATTACAAAAGAGGTTTACTTTTCATGAACCTTTATCATTGTGCAATTTAATGATTGGTGTTTTAGTCAATCCGTACATATCATCTGGTTCCTCATCAGATTTGTTTAACTTTTTTGTCTATATTGCCTTTCATCTCATTGTTACCAACTGGAAAAATGCGCTAAAATGATCTTATAATTTGTGGTGGAATTCTATTTGTTGGTATCGTAGGATAAAAAAAATGCGTGTCCTGTCTACTAGGACACTTCGTAAGTTTAAGCAAATCTAGCATGATATATTTATTTATTTTTAGCATTCTCCAGCATGGGGTCTGGCATGGAGTCACATGCTCATGAATATTCCCTGCCGTCGGGCTGGGAATCGTCGGTAAGAAAAAGAAAGCAGTCTTGCTTTAAAAGCTTGAAAACTGACTTTCTCTCATCCAATGACTGGAGACTGGGTCATACTACACCCATCCAACAACGGCCGTCTCCCGGAGTCCCGCCCCCGGCTGCCATCTTCAGATTTTTACTGCACGTTTTGGTGCAGGGGAGTCCTTGTGAGTTTCCCTTCAAGCTATTTTTCCTAATCCTTGTTTTTCAACGGAAAAAAATCCTATTCTTGTCTTAAATCTCTCATACGCTGACTCGTAGTCATTGCCGGTAGCGGCAGACCATTGCCGGTTAAGATCGGTATCTACACTGTCGGATCTTCGTGGGAAGGCCTAGTGAGGCCTACTTCGTGCCTCAGCGTGTCGGAGGAAGGCAAGAGGAGTCTGTTTAGGCTCTGCAACCGGTTTGATTTCAGGAAAGTGAAGGACAGGCACACAAGGTGCCTCTATTGTCTGCATCCTGACCATGAGGAAGACCTATGCGACATCTGCCGAAGTTTCCCAGCCAAGACTAAGAGAGACTGTTACCGACAGTTGGTGGCGTGGCTGAAGGAAGACCTGGCCCCTGGCATGGCCTTGGGGCACGCTCAGGCAGATCCCAGATCCAGTTGACTTCTGGACCGCTCTCCCTCGTGCAAGAGGTCGAGATCGGCTGAGGAAGTATCCCCAAAGGGTACCCTTAAGGCCAAGCGTCATGCTGATGAGATGACACGAGACGCTGTGGCTGTGGGTCCTAGTTCGGGGCACACGTGTTCTCTGTCACCATGCCCGTCCACAGTAAGCTTGCCGGTGGGTGGGGTATTGTCTGTGAGACCTTTGAAACATCCATTCATCGAAAGATGAACGGAAAAAGCATTCCCGTAAGGGGGCCACGTCAAGGTCAAGGTCGATGTCTACACCTGTGATTTAATCGGCAGTGATGCTGCACATTGATGATGACCTTGGCCACGACTTTGATGACCAGGCCCCTGTTGACGATGCCTCTCCGTATACAACCCTGTCTCTGGCGCTGTCTGTGACCCCGTCAACAGCTGCCCCGTCGATGACCAGGGAGAAATCTTGGGTATAGCTGCCTCCAAGGTCCACGACTACGACTACTGCCTCGTCAACTACCACTTCAGTCGGTAAAGGCACCAGTGGTATCTTCTGCTTTGAAGGAGGCAGAAAAAGACCAAAGGATTGGTTACCCCCAGTGGATTTCTTACCAGACCGGGAGAGAGGGGTCGGAAGCAGGTCGCAAGTAGCTGGTGATGAGTTTACACAAGTTCTAAGGAGGAAACGTTGCAGGAATGACTGGGCACGGGTGGCAACAGCACGATAGGCATAGGGTGACCAAGGCATACTAGCACAGTGAGACGCATTAGCAATCTGTGCCCCCCTCCTGTGGGCCCTCCACAGGCCTCTAGAGACATGTCATGTCTCAGGATATTTTCACTGTGCTGAGTTCTCTGGTCTCGTAGATAAAACGGCGACTGCCGCCAATAGCCCTGTTGGGGGAGCGACCCAGGTTCAGCCATCCAAGGCCTCCGCACAGGCATCGCTCGGCTACCCCGAGGCCACCTCCAGCCCCAGCAGGACCAGCGGGGAACGCACCACAGACTGATAATGCAACGGGCATTGATACCGGCACCACAGACACGGGTGAGTTTGACGACTTTATCCCTGTGGATGGGGACCCGATGTGTGCCGATGATACTCCCAGGGCCTGTCCCACAGATGAGGTGGGGTTGTTGCACTCCATGATGGCAAGGGCATCTACCCTCTTCAATAGTGCCCGAGGAAAAGGAGGGTTTCCTTTACCAGAGGCGCACATCGGGAAAGAAAGATTGGCTGTCCCTTTACTTGACGAGGTGTGGGAGGAAGGCCTCGCGCTAATGAAGACGCCAAGCTCCGCAACAGCCAAATGGGAAAGGCTAGAGAACAAATACAGGGTGCCGGACTCGGCCCCCACGTTCCTTAGATCGCAGCCATCACAAGATTCCATGATCTCAGCCGCAGCAAGCAAACTGTCTGCAAACCCGTTCTCCAAGTCTATGGTTCCACCAGATCAGGAAGGAAAGAAGCTGGATGCAATTGGGAAGCGGGTCATATACACCGCAGCATCAACTGTCAAGGCCGCTGACACTCTGGCCATTCTAGCCCGTTATGATAGCGAGGTCTGACTCGAGCTGGGACTGCTCCTAGATTTCTTGCTGGATGAAAAGAAGACAGGCTTTCGCCCTTTTTCAGGAAGGAGAGGTGGCCTCTGACCACCCCATTACAGTAGCCATGGATGTTTGTTTATTTATTTATAATGTGCTCCAAACCTGTAGATGTTACAGATTCAGGTTTTCGCAAAATGGATAATGGTGTGGCGCTCAGGTGCCATGGCTGGCTGAAGGCCACCAACTTTAGACATGATGTCCAGGCCAAGGTGGTCGATATGCCCTTTGACAGGGATAACTTCTTCGGAAATGTAGTGGATGATACACTGCAGGTGATAAAGACCGACAGAGATAGCAAGATTCCCAGGGACCCTGAAACGGCGTCGGTCCACTTCCTTTTGAACTTAAAGGGAATAGTTAAGATCTTCCAGAGGATACGCCTCTACCTCCTACCGTCGGCCCTCCCACTCCACGGCGCAGGAAGCATAGAGGCTGGTCACAAGCTTGCAGAGGAGGGTTGCAACATCGCAGACGCCCGCATGGCAAGACGCAAACACCCAAGCAAGCCTGACTCGGGCCCCATGCCTGGACCCTCACTTTGCAACCCGGTTTCGGGGTAGTCTGTCATATTTTGTCAACGCGTGGAAGGACGTCACTGATGAATGGGTGCTGGACCTACTTAGTCAGGGACATACCCTGAAGTTCAAACACAATGTCACGATCCACTTCCTAAACCCCCCAACCCCCTGGCAGGTCCATGGGCCAGAAGGGGGTCTCGGCTCGGGCCCCCAACAAGTTTAGGCACCCTTTGCCTAGGCCCTCTTGGGGCCAGTCCTGGCGCCTTTGGCGCCAGGCTCATACTTAATGAAGACTAGTGCTTGGGAACTACTTTATTTCAGTGCCAGTCAACATGGAGGCATCCACATAGCTTGGCTCCTTGGAACCAAGCTATGCGGTATAGTGTTTTTGGTGTGGTAGCCTAGGGACTGTTTTACCTGGACTACTTTCTTTATGCTATTTAAACCACATCCGACTTGGATAGCACGCTTTGCGTTACTTTGCAATCCTGCAACGTGACGCTTAGCGTGTTCAGCTGCATCTGCGAACCTCGGAAGAACAGCATCTGAAAAACAAAGGACATTGTTAATAGCAGCAGCTTACCTGTGATTCCACCGCTAGCTGCCCTCCGCTCCTGCAAACAACATCCAAGGAACAGCGAGCCTCCCGGACCGTCGGATCTACAAAAAGGAGAGAAACAGGACATTAGACTTTTTACAATTGTGCCGGCAGCTTACCTCACGAGTCGCCCATCGACTAGCATCGCCGTGGGACTTCTTGCTCCGGGTGAGCACCGCAACCTACGGGAACAGGTTAGCAAAGGCAAGGCATCACAGCGCTGTGCATAGCGCCTACTTAGCATCAAGGTGCTCGCGAAGCACCATCACCTGCCGGCGAGTCCCAAGTCAGCCAACGTTCCACAGCGAACTTCCGCGCACCTAATGAGAGAGAAAAGACATTATTTTAATCCAAGAAAGGCATACAGTATAACAGTAATAAGACCTACCTGAAAGACTCTAAAGGGCCTGCATCAGTGAAGTAACTAGATCGCACTCGCCCACAAAGGACAACGCGCCCCTGCCAGGAAGGCAGGACAGAGAGCACGCCAAAACCCATAATAAGGTGAGGAAAGGTCCGGGGAGGGGCTGCGGGCATACGGGGTGTTGGGAGGCTCCTACCCCAGTTGCCCAGTCTCGAACATTGTCCACCTGTTTTCTAGGCAGAACTTCTCCGCTGATTATACCTGGGAGCGGCTGAGAAGGGTACCAGAGTCCCCACAGCTGGGTGGCATCCCCGTGGATACCAGGTGAGCGTAACACACAAGTGCCCTTGTATTCTCCCTGTAGCGAGGAAGGAGCTACACATGGCCCAGCTGCTCCAAGAAGTGAAAGCCATGCTGGCAAAAGGGTAGTAGAACCCGTCCCATTACGCCTCCGGGGCTACAGAGTGTACTCAAGATACTTTCTGGTCCAAAATAAATCAGGAGGGTGGCGCCTGATCCTGAATTTGCGACGCCTTAACAAATACCTAAAATCCGAAAAGTTCAGGATGGTCACGTTGCAGCAAGTGCTCAGCCAATTGGAGGAAGGGGATTGCATGACGACGCTGGACCTGGAGGATGCCTACTTTCACGTCCCCATACACTCAAAGCATCGAATGTTCTTGCACTTCATATTTTTGGGACGGCACTATCAGTTCAAAGCTCTGCCGTTTTGCCTAAAGTCGGCGCCAAGGGTTTTTACAAAATTCTTGGCCCCAGTCGCAGCTCATCTACCCCTCAAAAGCATACACGTATACCCTTAACTGGATGACTGGCTCATCCGGTCCTGTTCTCGGGACCAGGCGATACAGCACACAGAGACCACCATACGCCTGCTGACAGAACTCTGATTCTCCATCAGTTATCCGAAATCCTGCATAGTGCCATCCCAGGTCGCTCGATTTCTAGGTGCCCGCCTCATCACCGTGGCATCCTTGGCGTACCCCTCGGAGGAGGTGGTGGCCGCCCTGGGAAAGGTACATCAGCTGCCCACGATGCAATCCGCAAATATCCTAGCAATCAAGTCACTACTAGACATGATGTCCTCTAGCATCCACCTGGTCCCATTCTGCAGGCTGCAGATGAGGCCTCTTCAATAGTTCCTGGACACCTGGTGGCTCCAAGTCACAAGGACATCTTACCCTGAACTTGGAATTCATACAGTCTATACAGTGGTCGGGAGCATGCTTGCACCTCACTCAGGGTTCCCCGTTTTAAGTTACACCTTTCCAGGCTACGGTCACCACAGATGCCTCCCTGGGTTGATGGGGGAGGGATGGCTTACACTGGGCAGCCCTACCCAGGGGTCTCTGGCTGCCAGAAGAGAAGAATCTGCACATCAATGTGCTGGAATTATGGGCAGTATTCTGGGCTCTCAAGTCATTCCTGCCCCTTCTGAGGGGGCAGGTACTAGGGCTCTTCACAGACAACACCACCACAATGTTCTACATTAAGAAACAGGGCGTGACCCGATCCCCCTCCTCTTTCGATCGAGGCTCAGGCTCTGTGGCACTGGGCGAATCTTCAAGACATGTTCCTCGTCCCGTTTCACCTGGCAGGCATCAAGAACACTGTAGTGGATGCCCTCAGCAGGGAGCTGTGGTCCTGCCACGAATGGCAGATTCAACAAAAGCCAGTGTCGTTCCTCTTCTGCAAATGGGGCCGTCCCCAGATCGACCTCTTCGCCACAGCAGCATATTCCAAATGCAAGGAGTTTGCCAGCAGGTTTCCCCAATCGGGGAGTTTAGGGGACACCAATCACTCAGATGGGAAGGGCGGTTTCTGTATGCCTTTCCCCCCAATTCCACTTCTACTGCGTGTCATCAACACACTCAAACTCTGTCACTGTAAGATGATACTCATCGACCCAGCGTGGCCCCACCAAATCTGGTACCCGCACCTGCTCTGCCTGTCGGTGGCTCCAGTCATCTGTCGCCTCCTCTTACTGACCTGCTCTCCAGAGAAAGGGGGGACCATTCTGCATCATGACCCAGCATCATTGACCATCACGGCATGGCTCCTGCATCCCTAGAGTTTAGCCACTATGATCTTCCTATGGAATGTAAAACGGTTCTTGCCAAGGCCAGGGCGTCATCTACACTATCATGCTACAGGCACAAGTGGAAGCGCTACACGGTGTGGTGCAGCTCCCAGAGGATTAAGCCTCTGCGCGTCACGGCCCCGCAGCTCCTGCCGTACCTACTGTCGCTAGCCAGGATTGACCCACGCCTCCATCATGGTGCATCTGGCAGCTATATCTCGCTCGTTGGGCATCCATCCTTGTGGTCCCACAGGCTTGTCAAAGAATTCATGAAGGGCCTCTTCAGCTCCTTCCCTCCAGTGAATGCCCTTGCCCCAGTGTGGGAGCTCAATGTTATCCTCACCAGGCTCCTGCGGCCACCATTCGGGCCGTTCCATCAGGCCCCCTGAAGTTTCTTTCTTGGAAAACTGCATTCCTGGTGACTATCACCTCGTCCTAGCAGGTCGGGGAGACTCAAGCCCTCTCCTGAAAACGCCCATACATGTCCTTTCATGCTATGCTGCGAGGATTGTGCTTTGGACCCACCCTTCCTTTATGCCTAAGGTTCTGTCTGCATTGCACCTTAACAAACCCTTGGTGCTTCGTCTTCTTCCCGAATCCTGCTTCAGCTGCTGACCAGTCGATGCATACACTGGACGTTGCTCGGGCCTTGAAGTTCTATGTGACCTGCAGAAAGGATTTTTGGAAGACTTCTCAACTTTTTGTGAACTTTGGTCCTGTGAATCAGGGAAATGCCCTATCAAAGGCTTCCATATCCAGGTGGCTCACCGGCTGCATCATGCATTGTCATCGACTGGCCAACCGACCACACCCGGGCCTGCCTAGAGCTTATTCCACCAGAGTCATCGCTACAACAACAGCTTTCCTCTCTGGGGTTCCCCTGCGGGACATTTGCAGGGTTGCTGCGTGGAGGTCTACGCTCACCTTCATGAGGTTCTACTGCGTCGACTGGGATTCCAGGGAGGAGTCCAGAATTGGCCAAGTGGTGCTACGCAACCAGTTTGTTTGAGGTGAGTCTGCCCCAGGGGTAAGTGTTTGTACTTCTGTTGTGCCTTGCCACCTCCTGTGGTTGTATATGTGTACTGCTGTATAATAATTTCATGAGCATGTGAATCCATGCCAGACCCCATGCTGGAGAAAGAACAAGTTACTTACCTGTAACTGTTGTTCTCCAGCATGGGCCTGGCATGGATTCACATGCATACCCTCCCTCCTTCGTCACTGTGCTCATCCG
Organism: Ambystoma mexicanum; assembly: GCF_040938575.1. Classification (NCBI taxonomy): domain Eukaryota; kingdom Metazoa; phylum Chordata; class Amphibia; order Caudata; family Ambystomatidae; genus Ambystoma; species Ambystoma mexicanum. The sequence continues at coordinate 808,254,186 of NC_090932.1, forward strand.
GGCACCTCACATGCTTTGAATCTGAAGATGGCCGCCCGGGCCGGGACTCAGGGAGACGGTCGTCAATGGATGGGTGCAGTATGATCCAGTCTCCAGTGATTGGATAATAAGAGAAAGGCAGTTTTCAAGCTTTAAAAGCAAGACTGAGTCTTTTTCTTACCGGCCTAATGGCGGGGAATATTAATGAGCATGTGAATCCATGCCTGTCTCATGCTGGAGAACAACAGTTAGTTAAGTAACTTGTTCCTTTATCTCTCCCCTGCTCTTTACTCATTTGTTTCCAGTTTGTCTTGTTGTTCACCCCCTGTCAGTCTTAGTTCATCAAATGCATATTATTTATTCCCTGCAAGTCTTAGTTCATCTAATATATATTCTCCAGCATGGGGTCTGTCTGGCATGGATTCACATGCTCATGAATATTCCCTGTCGTCAGGCTTGGAATCCTCTGTAAAAAGAAAAACACAGTTTCACTTTAGCTTGAAAACTGTATTTATTCCCTAAACCAATCACTGTCCTTTGGGTCCCACTGCCCCCATCCACTGACAGTACTCTCCCTATGCTCTACCCCGGGTGTCCATCTTCAGATTTTTACCGCATGCTTCAGTGTTGGGAGTCCTCTTCTTGCTTTTTCATATTTCGAGTTTTCCTGCAAATGTTTTGAAAGGTTTTGACCAATATTTGTCTCATTGTTCGACGGGCGGTCGATTTCCGGCATCCGGGACCCATTTGTCGGCAAAGATCATACTACATCGCAGATCTTCCATCGAGTTTCGAGAAGGCCTGGGCTTGGCCTCCTTTGCGCCTTTCCACCATGACAGAGGAGAAGAGATGCCTCTTCAAACTCTGCGCGGAATGTGGATTGAGGATTGTGCATGTTGAATATCGACACCATACATTTCTGTATTGCCTGAATCCAGACGATGATGAGGATGTATGCTGTGGATTTTCGAAGAAGACAAAGCAGCATGGCACAAATCGGGCAAGGCCTCTTACTCTGCTTCTGGGCATGGCCATGCATCCCCCAGGCCCAGGTGGTCCCACGAGCTAGCTCCCTCAGAAAAGAGGTTGACATCCTTTGGGGATGCCCCGCCCTCGGGGGCCCCAAAGAAGACCAGGCTGTACGACGTTGATCTCCCTGGGTTCGCCACAGCTGCGTGTCTCAACTCGGGAAGGACAAGGTCACTGACTACTTCTGTGGTGAGCCTACCAGTGAGGGGCGCTCCCTCTAAGAGAAAGTCCAACGGAGAGATCTAAAGGTGGTCCTTCGCTGTCCCCCTCAGCGACACCATCGGCATCTCCACCGGCCAAAACAACTTTGTCATCGATGTTCATGACCACGTTGACGAAGGCTCCTGCTACCATCCTGTCGACAACCCATGGGGGAATGGCCACGAAAGTGGTGTCTGCAGTCACGCGACAGCCGACCCTCGGGTGTCCCTACCACCACGGCGTGAATCAGCTGATGCGGCTTCCGGCAAAGACCCCTGGAATGGGGATATCTCAACTGACCGTTCCACCCCAGAAGTCTCCGGAGAGGGGAAGGGGTAAAGCTTCTACTGACGGCAAGAAGGGTGCCTTTATTTGAGCTCTGAGGAGGGCGACGATAATATGCCCGAAGACTATTATTCGGACCACAAAGAGGGTCAGAGACCCTTGTCTGTAGGTGGGTGCCCGCGAGGTGAGCCTGTCCCTCACCTAATCGTCAGAGGCACATCAGTCCGGAACCTCCACACCGCAGCCGAGGGACGTGTCTTTGGACATTCTGACCATGCTGCACACGCTTGTTTTGGAAATTCAAGAAAGACTGCCTCCAACAAGGAGTCCCCCAAGGTTGCCTCCTGGGACTGCTCCCCAGCGTAAACGCAGGTCAAAAGACAAAGCTGTTCCAAGGCCTCAACTGACCCTGCCACCACCGCCTCCACCTTTGGATTTGACTCAAGCTGGGGATCCGTCAGAGCACACGGACATGGGCATGGATACGGTGACTACAGCGACGGACACTGACGAGGCCGATGACTTTGTGCTAGCTGATGGGGAAGCCAGTGGGTGCGGATGAACCACACAGGCCCCTCCACCGGATGAGGTCAGCTCTTTTCATTCTATGATGGCCAGGGCCTCAAAACATTTTCAACTAGTGCCTGAGGAGACTAAAAAGGAAGAATTCCTTTACCAACGATGTGAGTCCAGATGGAACATCATCATGTCCATTCCCTTGCTAAATGAAGACCCCGAGCACCGTTCCACCCAAGCAGGCGAGGCTCGGAAGACATTTCTTTATTTTTTATATTGTGTTTTTGGCTTTAAGTAAACCTTACACAAATGACAAACGCAATATACAAAAAATAACAGAATTACATTTTCAGAATAACATAAATACATACACAACACAAGTGACTTCTACAGAATACAAATATCTCTAAATAAAATAAAAACGAAAGTGTTGTTAATACATTCAAAAAATTAACCATCCAAATGGTCTAAAACATCAGTTAAAAATTGACATAGAGAGAGCATCAAAGAAACATTTTTCCCCACATAAGCCTGGACCAGAATAATTTCCAGTACATATCCGATATTTAAAGTATCTAGCTCTCTTGATTGCAACATTCGGATATTTTGTTACCCAATGATTCCAGGTCTCAATGAAATCTGATCTGAGACAAAACAGTTTGCTGTTGTAGCAGAAGACGAAGAATGTCCTCCCCAATGGCTAGTCACTTCCTTATTAGGAAGTTGATTAAGTTTAAAGTGCAAGTAGAGGGAGTGCATTTTCGGACAGGGGAAACTGAACAAATACATGGAAAAATCCTCCCTTTTTCTCTAAAATTTGGCATACTCCATATATGAGCGATATGAATTCATACCTAAAGTTTTAATTTCGTACCCCCGCCCCCCGGTCTATTAAGTAGTCCATCAGTGTTTGACCCTATGAGCAAATCTATCATCTTTCCCACAAAGTTGAGCCTGTAGCTTATTCAGAAAGTCCCCCCAAATCCAAAAGCGAGAGATCCAAACCGTAAAGAAGCACAGGTTAAATTTTCATAAAGTAGTAGCGAAGGACAGGCAGAATCGAAAAACTGCAGACTTTGTGAAGTAACTGTTTCATATGTGAAACCAAGGCTGTGCCCTCAGTGAGAGTTGCCACATACTATAATAGAGCATGAGTTAGTGAGGTTGTAACCTAGGTATCTAACCGGTTGACCTCCCAAAGTTCCGGAAGTAGTTGCCACTACTTTCTGATCTGCTCACAAGAGGGGGATGAGTGATTCTACACCATGATCCGGCGTTGCAGAACTTCAGGGCCTGCCTCCTGCAGCCCTAGAATTTGAACATTATTCTTTACCACTGGAATGTAAGGACATCCTAGCCAAGGCCAGAGCCTCTTCAACCTGCTACTGGCATAAGTGGAAGCATTTCTCTGTGTGGTGCCGGGCTCAGAAGATTACTCCTCTGCGTGTCACTGCCCTGCAACTCCTACCATACCTGCTTTCCTTGGCCAAGGCTGGACTGACTCACGCCTCTATCAAGGTACAACTGGCCGCCATATCCCGTTAAACCGGGCAAGCCTTCCCTGTGTTGGCACAGGCTTGTCAAGGAGTCCCTCATGGGTCTGTTCAGGACTTTTCAGCTGGTGAAGGCTCCTGCCCCAGCTTTGGAACTCAATGTGGTCTTGACTAAACTCATGGAGGCACCCTTGGAGCCGATGCATCAAGCCCCGCTCAAGTTTCTCTTGTGGAAGACAGCGTTCCTCGTGGTGATCACCTCGGCCAGGTGGGTCGGGCAGATCCAGGCCCGGTCTTGCAAACAGCTGTACTTGTCCTTCCACGCTTAAAGGGTGATACTACGTACACACGCCACCTTTATGCTGAAGGTTTCGTTGAGTTCCACCTCAACAAGCCTTTGGTGTGGCCTGTCTTCTTCCCAATTCCATCTTCACCAGCGGAGAGGGCTTTTCATTCGCTGGACATTGCTCGTGCCTTGAAGTTTTACGTGGCACGCACAAAGAGTTTTCGGAACACTTCTCAGTAGTTCGTCAATTTTGGACCTGTAATCACGGAAAGGCCTTGTCGAAGTCTTCCATCTTCAGATGGCTCTCCGCGCTTGCTAACAAATATCTAAAGATGGCCACTAGGGGTGGAGCTTAGGGAGAGCACTGTGACTGGATGGGGCAGTATGACCCAAATCACAGTGATTGGTTTAGAGGAGAAATACATTTCTAAGCTAAAGTGAAACTGTTTTTTTCTTTTTACTGAGGATTCCCAGCCTGATGACGGGGAATATTCATGAGCATGTGAATCCATGCCAGACCCATGCTGGAGAACAAGAGTTACATGTAAGTAACTTAAACCGTTTGAATTCCTTAGTACTGTAGATTAATAACAAGATTTATTTGGGAAGCTATGTTTTGTATCAAAATTTCTGATGTTTGTTAATCTGCTTAGAATCACATGCTGTGCATAGGTCCGACATCCAGTGGTCACTGCGGAGTATTGCATTTTGTTTTTCGTAGTCGAAAAGGGACGTCGACAAGGCGTGTCTGAAATACTATCCCTATAGTGACGTGCGTTGTACCCACAATCCCTCACGCGTCGAGGTCCCTCAGATTGTTTTTTTCTGCCCAGCTACTGGTCGCCTTTACGCGGAGCTCCTCGAGAGACATTGCAGATTTCATCTCCTCGACCTTTGGTCGTTTTCCTATTTAATATATAACATAGATCCCTCCCTCGACGCAGTTGTGAAGCTGTCTCCGCCGAGCAAGATCTTCGACGGAGGGGACGAGCGGAGGAGATCCTTCGGCGTTGCCGAACACGTGGCCTGGCCTCACAGGCCAAATACAGTAGGGAGAGTGGGGTCGTGGGACATCTCTGGTTCTTTTCTGAGAATGCCTTTCCTTTTCCCCTTCCTTTACCTTGGGGTCGTTATCACGATTTATTGCCTCGGCTATGGAGAGGACACCCTTTAGGTTTTGCCCGCTTTGCAAGGGCAAGTTTACTTGGAAGGACAAGCATTCACGGTGTAACCGCTGCTTGCCCCTCTATCACAAAGAGGAGGGTTGCACGGCTTGTCGGCTTCTTAAGCCAAAGACTCTAAAAGACCGTAGGGTCAAGAGGTGGGCGGCCTACGCTATGTCGAAGGCCGATTCTTCACCCGCCGCTGCTACCACCGACAGTGACGAGGAACGTGATAACACGACCTCCGCTACGGAAGTCGTAGACCCCTCTAAAGAGCGCTCGCGCTCTTCGTCGTCTGTCCCCGGCCCCGACGGGCTCGGCTCACGCCCTGCTTATGGGGATGAACACCCCGGCGACACTGACGCACACGATACCACACATAAGCACACAACCCATGGCTCTTCTTCGTCAAAGACGAAGAAAGCATCAGCGCCCAAGGAGACGCAGGTTCCACCGGCGGCCTCCTCGGACCGTTCAGGTTCGAAGCCCCTCTCGCAACCGCAGCCGCGACCAGCGACTGGGCTTTCAGCAAATAAGGGCGCCGCCCCCAAACCATCGGCCGGCGCGCACCAGCAGAGAGCGCACGCCGCCGTAGAACGATCGACACCCGTAACGTCGAAACCACAGCCCTCCGCTGACAAACGAGTCGCAGAGAGCTTGGCGAGGATCGTTGTAGCCGACGCCCAGAAGCGTACGCCGAAAGACACGTCGAGCGCTACGCAAAGGTCGAAAGACACGCCGAAAAAGCCCGAAGAAAGACCGGGACTACCCCCTTCAGTCGGGGGGACCCCCAGCACACCGGAAGGCTTTTCGGAAGGCGACGGGACACTTTCCTCGACGTTATGGGAGAGGTCGAGCCGTTTTCAGCTAGATGACACTAATTTTCCCCCGCTAGACCGCTCAGGGGTACCCCATGAAACCATGGAAAGGCTCCATCTCTGCATGGAGAGAATGGAGAGGTTTATGAAGACCCAGAACCCTCCTACTCCCAAGAGAACAAGAGAAGGGCCTCAGGAGGACCCTAGGGCCAAATATCCGAGACTATTCAATCCCCAGCAGGACACAGCCTCAGATTTCCATAATGTGTATGACCTCACTGGTGAGGAACAATACTTGGAGGAGGAGGATGAATTTGTGGACGATGAAGAGGGACAGAACCAGGAGGAAGGTCTGGAAGACAGCCCAGACATGGTAGGAGAAGGCTTCGGAGAAAATCCAGGAGAAGGACCTTCTCATCCCTGGCAATACCCATCAGTATATTCGGACACTGATGTCCTGAACCTAAATCCTCCTGACAATTCACCTGTTAGAAACACGTCTCCCATTGACGATCAGCCCACATTCAATGCCCTGTTGCGCAGAGCAGCAGCATATTTCGAACAGGACACTGGGGAGATCTCTCCTGAAATAGACTTTGTGGAAAGAGTAATTAAGGAGAAACCCCCGGTCATCCAGACCATTCCCCTCCTCGCTTCAGTGAAGAGAAGAATCATCCCTTCGCTATCCACACCCGCACTAATCAGAGGAGTTAATCCAAGAATTGAAAAACTTTTCCCTCCTTCACCCTCAGACCCGCTGTACATCAGGGGACATTCCATTCCGGATTCCCTTGTAGTAACTAATACAAGGAAGAGGGCAGGGGTGCCGCTGTCCACCAGCGAGGCACCACCTGACAAGGAGGGCAAGAGGTTATATGCCCTTGCAAAGAGAGTCACATCCTCGGCTGCCTTTTCGGCAAGAATTGCGAACAACAATTCTTTGCTAGCTAGCTACACGGACGCGCAGTGGGCCAAACTGCGCAAAGACGCCGAAGAAGCGCCGGAACCACTACGTACACGCCTGCTATCAACTATTGGCGAAGGAACCCAGGTCAACCAGAGTATTGTAAAGAACTCTCTGGATGCTGCAGAGACAGCGGGACGTTCCCTGGTTCAGGGAATACTCCTAAAACGCCATGTATGGCTGCGCAACTCAGGGTTCAAACCGGAGACACAGGCGTCTTTAATAAATAAACCTGTTGAAGACTCAAACCTCTTCGGGAAAGCGGTGGATGAGGCTCTGGAGATGGCTAAAAAAGAGTTCGATACTATCAAAACTCTTGACCAGATCTCTAAGCCCACTACCAGACGCGGCTATGGCAACAAACGCTTTTTTCGTGGCCAACGCCAACAGCAGAATCAGCAGCAACAGTACCCTGCCACCAATTACCAGACCAATAGTGGGCAGTACAGCCAAAGAGGCCAGCGCCGTGGCAAAGGGAGAGGTCGGGGGTCCACCCCCAGAGGCTCCCAAGCCCCCAACAACACCAAGTGACGCGAAGATTCGCGTCCCCTCCCATGCAACACCGGTCGGGGGCCGGATAACATCCTTTCTTCCAGCATGGGAGGGAATAACGTCAGACCGCTGGGTACTTTCCACCGTAGCCCACGGATACTGCATCGAATTCAACGGTTCCCCAACATACAGACCCCCGAGGGGCGACGCATGACACCGGAACACCTTGCCATCCTTCTCCAAGAAGTACAACAACTGCTGGAAAAAGGAGCCATAGAGGTCGTACCTCTATCTCAGGTAACGGAAGGTATTTATTCAGTGTACTTCCTTGTACCCAAAAAGGATCTAACCATGCGCCCTGTATTAGATCTGCGCCCAGCGAACAAGTTTATCAAACCCCAGAAGTTTCGTATGGTGACCTTACAGGAAGTGATCCCACTGCTATCACAGGGAGATTACATGACAACATTGGACATGAAAGATGCATACTTTCATATTTTAATGTTGCCAGCGCACAGAAGATACCTCAGGTTCATGATAGAGGGCACACACTACCAGTTCAGAGTGCTACCCTTCGGCATAGCATCGGCACCAAGGGTATTCACGAAGGTACTGGCAGTGGCAGCGGCCCACCTGCGCAGGTTGTCCATCCCAGTTTACCCTTACCTCGACGACTGGCTCATAACAGGGGATTCTTACGAAACCTGCTTCTCCAATACCCAAAAGACTGTAGACCTTTTGTTCCAGTTGGGCTTCTCCATCAACGAAAAGAAGTCCAGCCTAGACCCCAGCCAAATCAAACAATTCATAGGGGCTCTAATTCAAACAAAGGACGGCCTCGTCTTCCCCTCCAACGAGAGGGTCCAAAACATGCTGTTTCAGATCCCTCAATATGTGACCGGTCGAGAGGTGACGGTACGCAAAGCAATGCGCTTGCTAGGCATGATGGCGTCGTGTATTTATTTGATACCTCACGCGTGCCTGCGCATGCGCCCTATGCAAGAGTGGCTCAACAGCCAGTGGTGTCAGGTCAGCGGACTATGGGACAATCTAGTGGTGGTCTCGCAGGCCTTGGTTCTCTCGCTACGGTGGTGGACAAAGGAAAACCTGGAAAGAGGGAAACCCTTTGCCACACCCGCGGCGGAAGCCACTCTAACCACAGACGCATCCCTCACAGGATGGGGGGCTCACCTATCCCATCAGACTGCTCACGGAGTGTGGACTCCGAACGTAGCATCCAAACACATAAATCTACTGGAGCTACTAGCTGTGTTCAAGGCGCTAAAAGCCTTCCAGGAACACCTACAAGGCAAGACTGTATTGGTCCTTACAGACAGCACCACAGCCATGTACTACATCAACAAGCAGGGGGGCACCCACTCTCCAGGACTGTCCAAACTGGCCCAAAATATATGGAAGTGGGCTCTCAAACAAAACATGTTCCTACTGTCACAACATGTACCAGGGGAACTCAATCTGGTGGCAGACAAACTCAGCAGAGATTTCCCCCTGCCCGTAGAGTACGAATGGCGACTGCACGAAGACATCGTCTTCGACGTCTTCACACAATGGGGATTCCCAGAAATAGACCTGTTCGCAACCCTGGAGAACTCACAATGCCAAAGTTACGCCTCCAGGTACCCCCAGAACCAATCCAAGGGGAACGGTCTGTCGATGCAATGGTCAGGGAAATTTGTTTACGCTTTTCCCCCGACTCCCCTTCTCAACAAGGTGGTGCACAAGATGCACCAGGAACAAGTGACCATGATACTGGTGGCCCCAATGTGGGCCCGACAGCCATGGTTCGCTCACTTGATGGAGATGTCTCTATCTCCCTCAGTGAAACTCCCCTGCCCTTACAACATGCTGTCACAAGACAAGGGCAGGACTCTGCATCCATGCCCCCAGAACATGAACTTAGCAGCTTGGCTCCTGAGATCATAGAATTCGAACATCTACAGCTCCCGCAGAGATGCATGGACATCCTCAGGGAAGCCAGAAAACCTAACACTCGCCACTGCTATTCTAGCAAGTGGAAGAGATTTGTCATCTGGTGCAGAGGAAAAAGCATCAACCCGATTGACTGCTCTCCCACACCTATTGTTCTATACCTGACCCATTTATTGGATTCAGGTCTAGTGTTCAATTCCATTAAAGTCCACCTAGCGGCACTTTCTGCATACACCACTTCCCAACTCAGTGTCGTGGTGGAAGATCCCTGTTATAAAGGCCTTCATGGAGGGAGTAAAGAGAATACACCCCCCGATAGCTGACCCAGCTCCCGGATGGGACCTTAACGTGGTACTTACCAGACTCATGGGCTCACCTTTCGAACCCATGCACAAAGCATCTCTTAAACACCTCACTCTTAGGACTGCTTTTCTAATAGCTATCACCTCCATCAGGAGAGTAAGTGAACTACAGGCTCTTTCTGTTCTAGACCCCTTCGTTACAGTTCACAGAGATAAGGTGGTTCTACGCACGCACCCAAGGTTTGCTCCGAAATTCATCTCGAAATTCCACGTAAACCAGTCTATAGAACTGCCAACGTTCTTTCAAAATCCTTCCAACTTGGGAGAAAAAACTCTGCACACACTAGATGTGCGCAGAGCGGTCATGTTCTATATGGAAAGAACCAGACCACTGAGGAAGACTAATCAGTTCTTCGTCTCGGTGGCATCAGGAAGAGAAGGGGATGCAGTTTCAAAGTCCACTATTTCTAGATGGATTGTTCAATGCATCACTCTCTGCTATACTCTTGCTAAGAGAGAACTGCCCTTTAAGCCAAGAGCACACTCTACTCGAGGCACGGGGGCGTCCATAGCATTCATTGCAAATGTTCCCCTTGAGTCCATCTGCAAAGCGGCTCCCTGGAGTTCTGTGCACACCTTTACAAAACACTACTGTCTAGATGCACACTCGAGATCTGACTCCCAGGTGGGACAGGCAGTATTAAGACATCTTTTCTCTACTGTTCCTTCTCATAACCCACCGCCAACTCCGGGTACTGCTCGCTAGTCTATGCACAGCATGTGATTCTAAGCAGATTAACAAACATCAGAAGACAATGCATTACTTACCGTAAAAGCATTTCTGATGGTTGTATCTGCTTAGATTCACATGCGCCCACCCTTCCTCCCCGCTCGGATGGAAGGAACATAGACTTCCTTTTATATCTCTCTTTTCTGTACTCACTCACGTCTAGAAGGCTCCCTCAGGGCAGAAAAATACAAACAGAGGGACCTCGACGCGTGAGGGATTGTGGGTACAACGCACGTCACTATAGGGATAGTATTTCAGACACGCCTTGTCGACGTCCCTTTTCGACTACGAAAAACAAAATGCAATACTCCGCAGTGACCACTGGATGTCGGACCTATGCACAGCATGTGAATCTAAGCAGATACAACCATCAGAAATGCTTTTACGGTAAGTAATGCATTGTCATATTCTCTTCTCTATGGTTTAGTTACATGAAATATTTGTGTATTCAATTTACATATTTCTTATTATGCTGCTTTTTGCATAAGTGTAGCAGTCAAATTATTTCACTTAACAAAAACAAACGGACTGTTCTTAAAGGCCTAATAAACCACTGTATTTGTATACATACTGTCTAAGCTGAATTATTGTGCGTTATTCTGTGCGAACTAATTGGGGAACCATAGACCACTCTTCTAAGATTACGTCTTTGATCTCCCACAATACCTTGATTGAGTTTGGTCTGAACTTATGCTCCCTGTTCACCATAGGTATGGTGGCCTCCTAAAATCTCACTCCAGGGTTGATTTTAGAAATCCAACTTAAACAGGTGAAATGGAACAAGAGCACTTTCCTTATGTCCTAGGATGAAGATTCTCTGGTCAATTTGTCTTGGAGATTCTTCGCAGTCCTGGCAACAAAGGAGCTCCTGCTTCTCAATCTGGTGATGCAAGCATGGTCAGGATCTTCAGGGAAATGAGACCACCTTTCGGGAGCTGTGATCAAGTTGTCCCCACCAGATCAGGAGAAAGAGCACTGCAGAGGATTCCTTCTGCTCGTTTTGGAGAGACAGAGCTTTGACATCAGATCCTTCAGCGCATCGAAGAATTCTGGTGCAGTGCTTCAGTCGTCGTTCATTGAGTAGTAGTCCACCCAAGAATGCAGGTAGAGAATTCCAGCAGTAGACTAGATAAGTGGGTCTGCTTTTAACCCCTTTGGGTGGCATTGAGTGTAAACAGCACCAAATCGCATGAGATATGATATGGCATTTATAACGCGCCTATGCACAAGTGTTTTGAGGCGCGGCAAGGGAGGGGGAACAGAGGGAAGACAGACAACGATCTTACTAGGCCAGGTGTCATTCAGATCGCGCAAGTGCATGAGGGGGATGGGAAAGGGGAAAGTGCAATACATGGAATAGTAGAATAAGTAAGATAAATAAACAGCCGGCTGGTAGCAAGTGCAAGGTAAGAGCAGACATAAGTGCTGGTGGGGGACTGTAGGGATGCAGAATACAGTAACCAGCTGTGGGGGTTGCCAGGGAGGCAGTGCAGGTGTGCGAATGGTGGGGCCTGGGCCCAAGGTCACAAAGGGTGGCCACGTAGCCAGTGCAGTTTCAACCCAGGAATTTAGCAGGGGAGAGGGGGAGAGAAAGCAGAAGTGAAGAGGAAGGTTTTGAGGTGCTTCCGGAACCGGAAATGGTTCTCCTCAAGTTTCAGGGAGACAGGAAGGCTGTTCCATACAAATCATTCATAATGGTGGTCAGCTGCTGGCAGACTATCTCTCCAAGCAAGCCCATGAATTCTAGAAGGGTCTCTCGCACCAAGGAACATTTCAGACAGGCATCTGCATATCAGTCAGAACTGGCTTCATGCATACTAAAGTCCTCATTCCTGGGATACAGGCAACCAGGAGCCCACTTCCTTTCACTCACACAGAGGGACAAGGTATAGTAATGTGACCCCTCAGGTCTTCAAGGCAAACAAAGACAACCTCCAATTTTTGTGAATGGAGGAGTGGGTCAAAAAGGACCCAGTCTGGTAAAATGGATTCCTCCCATTGGAACCATATCAAACAAGTGAAAAGGCCACCGTGACTAGCCTAGCCACGCGACTAACAGAGATAGGGTACTTTTTCTGGGAAAAGTTGGAGTACGTTTGGGTTACCCATGCCTTGGGAGTTTGATTTTAAGGACTGCATAAAAACAGAGCCACATGCTGTGAGGCTTTGGATTGATCCAGGCTGGGAGGACCAAATTGTCATGACCCTTGCCCCTGGCCCTCACTGGCAAGTCAGCCTTCCAGTTAGGGCCAGGTCAATGGCCTTAAAACCTCATCCAAGACTCTCTTGGAGTCAGTCCTGGCGCCTTTGGTGCCAGGCTCATAACCATCATGAAGACCAACATTAGAATGGGACTATTTACTTGGGACTATTTAACTTGGGTGGGGGAGAGGGGTTCAGCCAACATGGAGGCACACACATAGCTCAGTTGCAACGAACTGAGCTATGCGGTCTAGTCTTTTGGGGTTGGCAGGCCTGGGACTACTTTACCTGGACTACTTTGGGTGTGGCAGGCCTGGCACTATTTTACCTGGACTACTTTACCTGAGACTATTTAAACCGCACACAAACAGCAGAACATGCTTTGGGTTATTCTGCTGTGGGCAGCGTAACGCTCACCGTGTCCAGTTCTTTGATGCCAGCTTACCTGAAACCAAGGACCTGCAGAGAGAGAAAGAACACAACGAAACTTACCTGGAACAGTATCCTGTCTTCAATCCATCACTGACTTGAGTTGCACTCACCTGAAGGTAAGAACTCCCATCATCCGGCACCGCATGCATCCTGGAATACCATAACCTGGAAAGAGGAGAAAGAAAGACAGCCTTAGTAAGCGTTTACTCACGTTTCTTCCCGAATGAAGAAAGCCACACAATTGTTACCTGGGTAGTCATCTCCTGGTCAGTATCATTGCTAGAACATTACGGCGCTCGGCGAGGAACAGTCAACCTGCAAGGAGAGAAAAGACACAGGTTAGCAATATAAAAGGCGAAACAGCGCTGCGCATCACTCACCAGACAGCATCGCGCACACCGCGCTTTTGCCTACCGACCCATGCTCATCCTCAAACTGCATGAGAACACCAAAATACCTTTCCATACCTAAAAGGAAAGAAGCAAGACATTATTATTCGAACTAAGAGCAACATAAGAACTGCATATAAAGACTGTAAAGCAGCAAACCTACGGAGTCGCAGCCGGCCTGGATTCCCACTTGCTGCTCGCCCCCCCCACATCTACACGCCCCTGCCATGAGGAGCAGGACGGAGAATCCACCTTTTACAATATTAAGGTGAGAAGGGCCAAGGGAGGTGGAAAAACATAAAGACAATCTGGTATTGAATCCAGCTCTCCTATATTGCAGACCCATCTTTAAACAGAGGCCTTACCAAGGGACCGGGAGAGGGTTTGAGAGTGCAAATCATCCAACCCGGGCTGGGTAGCGTCCCCGTGGATACCAGGTGAGCGTAACACAAATTCCAAAACACAGAGAAGCCATCCAAATGTACAGATGGATTTCCAAAATCAGCCCTGGGAGGATTTTGGGTGGCCACCCTATTATGGTGAACACGGAAGACACTGAGTTTAGTCAAACTCAATCTAGGTAGTTAGAGCGGCAAGGCTTGGTCTCGAAGGATGTGAGAGTGCCTATGGCTCCAATGAGTCAACACAGGGCGACACCAACAGTATAAGATAATGACAATGACTTTGGTACAAATCCTGGTTTTGATTAGGATGGGTGCTGGCATTGTACAGACCTGGATGATCACACCTCGAATACATTTTTGGAGTACCACACACAATTTTTCCTTTCAGTGGGGTGCAAGACAGGGGCAAATATTTCTTTGCTACACAATGATACAGTGGATTTTATTTCCACTGTTACTAGTCTTATTCTTGAATTCTTTGATAGTAGAAGTGTGATGAAAAATACAAGATTACACTTTTTTTAACTGCAAAGACCTTACCTCATATTTCTTTTAAACTTTTTTCACAAAGGCTTTATCTGCAGATAAAGATAAAGACAACTGAAGATACCTCCCGATCTCTTGTGCTCTGCATGTACAATAAACGTAATGTGCTCATAAAAGGTGGAAGCAATTTTATAAATATGACGTATATCTGTATGTAAAACTAAATGGTGTTGCTATGTGTAAATTGTATATGTTGACTATTTGTTGTATTTACTGGAAACCAGTTATTCCTTTTTCAGTTATTACATTTCTTACTTTTACAGACAATACCAGGAGTTTCTTGAAGATCTAGAAGAAGATGAGTCCATAAGAAAAAACGTGAATATTTACAAAGGTAGGCTTCCAGCATTGCTAATGAAGTTACATTTCAAGCACCTCACTACAGTTGACTCTCTAGTTTCAGCAACTGTTTTCTTCAACTTTTCTTGGAGGATAAAGCAAAGATTAGAGTGATGACAATATAAGTCCAAGAATACAGATGCAGAATGATGTATGCAATTTAGCCCCCTGCTTAAATTGGGTCTGGGAACAGCGTTAATATTTGTATATTATTTTTATAGTTTTCTGCCATCCAGGGAGACTACTCTTCTCCTGTCTGACAGTGTTATGGAGAATTCTCAAAAATGTGCTAATTGCCTCTACCTTAGAGACCCCCAGCAACTTTGCTGGATTTTGAGGACTTTTCTCTCCACTCTCTCATGTATTTTCATGTGATTTTGAACACTGTTTCTTTTGGTTATGGAGTCTGACAAACTCCATAGGCGGCATCTTTACATTGTGTCACACAGCACCTTTAGTGCAGTGACACAGGGAAGTCTCTTAAGGTTTCCCAAAGGTTAAAATACATTTCTCTTGGATAACTACTGTTTCCAAGAGCAGTGAAGTGAAATTGACTTTACTGTTTGAATGTAACTAGCACACACTATCTTACAATAGGGTGCTGGAGGGGTTACTTGGTAGCCCCTGTGTCTAGGTTTTCATGTAACACTTCTATGTTACCCTTTCCTACAAGTTATGGCTGGTGGCAGTGGGTTTTTTCTACCATTGTGTGTTTTTACCGTGGGCTGCAATTGCAGCCTTAGTAAAGCACCAATGGGTGCCCATTTTGTCAAAATGGCCCTGGTCTTCTTTTTTCGCCGTTTCTTTGTGGAAAGTTCCTTTATTGAGTTGTACTCTGCATGCCAAACAAGGTTTGGTCCTTTTGTTCGCTTTGCATTTGGCGGGATTCACGAGTGAAGCCCGCCTTTGGCTCCAGGGTGTCTGGGGTGGGCAGGAAGTGATGGAGGTGCCTGAAACTCCCTGTGCTTAGTGTCCTAGGAGACCCAAATGCACTCTGTGAGGATTGGCTGGCTGACTGTCCGGCAAGGACAGCCACCATGCTGGGTGAGTGACAGCTAGGCTGGAATGAATGGGAGAGAACTGAATAAAAGGTGAGGATTTTGGCTTCGAAGGCAGAGTCGACCACTGGACGAAGGAACCGATGAAGAACTTGAAGCAGACGCCTGCTGCAACTTCTGGACCGTTGGTTTGCCTGGTGAAGCCCTTCTCCTGTGCTGAAACTCCAAATTCGTATATAGACAGAGAATCCCCTGCAAGGACCACTTCTCCCCTTGAGTTGGTGGGACCAATCAACTCCAAAGTAAGCCACTTGGACATCCATCTCGGAGCTGGTTGAATTTCCACAGAGTGCTGCTGGAAACCGAATAGCCAGGGAGAGGCGATTGTGTGCATTGCTTTTAAGTTGGCCAAGAGCTCCAGGAAGATCCTCCAGGCTCCCAGGAAGCAGGACTGACCGAGCCTGAGCCACCTCAACAGAGTGCTGGACCCCAGAAGCAAGGAAAGTCCATTTCGACAGCCAGAAACCATGGTGTTGCTATTTGCGGTAGTCCTGAGGAGCTGAAACACCGAAGTGCCACTTGTTTGAAGTTTGCCGGTTGCGAGCTGTGACCATCCCATTGCAGAGCAGGAGTTCCCAGACGTCCTCCCTCTTGTCCCCAAGACTGAGGCCCAGGAACAGCGAGATCTGCAGAGCTGCACAGGAACAGTCATCTGCTGCACTTTTTCTTCATTCTAAAGGTGCTGTAAAGTTTAAGAGAATTTACCTCTTGCTGTAGAGTTGCTTGCATCTTCTACTGCTCACAAGTCTAATCGGCTTGTGGCCCGCCATGTGATTCTTTTCTTCTTCGAAGACTTCTAAAACATTGTGCCAAGACTTTTCTACTTACCTACAGAGGTACTTCATCCTATCAAGATTTATGTCTTTGCCTGCTTGAGAAATATTTTGTGGTCTCTTGTTCTTATAACCATTTTTTCCATTTGACTAAACTCAAAGTATTCTAAATGCCAACAGTAAGATATTAATGTCCCCAGCACCCTTGCTATTGAAGTCACCCAAGAGTGTAGGTTGTGTCTGTAGGCCATCCCAAAAGGGTCTTTACTGATTTAGAAACTGTATAGTTTTGAAGTGTATTTTGTTGTTGCTATTATATTGCTCCCTTCTGAAGAAGGCTTATTCTAACTGACTGATAAATAAATGTATAATTGTTTATTCAAGAAACCTTGTGTGGTTTGTTTGAATACTTGTTACTGTGAATCTCTGTAACTCCACTACAGCTCACATTGACCCCTCTTGAGATAAGCCTGGCTGTTCAACACGCTACCAACCTGTGTAGTACAAGCTTATACCAAAGGTTGGGTTTCCTATTACCTGTACTCAGGGTTGTTGTAATGCACCCAAAGGGTACTGCATACAATCGTGCTTAACACAGTGACATCATTTCTAGTGCTTCATTGGTCAGCTAAGCTTATTACTGTCTACTGTTCTTCCTTGTAGAGGATGGATCTCTATCAAGTAGCCATTTTGACATGCTTAATGACATATGCGATTGAGGCACTGACAATTGCTCTGACAATTGTATTTGTCTCATCAGCGTGCCTTTCAAGAGGTGGAATTTATCAGTATTAGATTGAACATAGTCTCTGGTGAGCTTTGGATACTGATTGCCAGTGAGTTTGACAGATCTCAGTGACTGACTGAATAACAGATTAGTTGTTGTGGGGAAGAGATAAAGTTGAAATTACGTTCATTTTCACTGCTGTCTGGGTGATTAGATTAGACCCATTGCGGTGGAGGCAGACTCTTTATGATGTCTATGGGGTAAGAGTGCACACGCACTGCCTTGTTGAGTTATTTGTGAAATATCAGGCTCCGGTTCCAGTGCTTGTTTACGTTATTGATTATATCCTGATCCATCGGTAGCAGGCAGTTATGTGCCCTCCGGGAGTACTTTACAGGTGCTCAGAGATCCAGAGAAGCAGTGACTTTGAGTGGGTTTGGTTGTCCCTCCACACCACTCCCATGCACTCATGAGAAGACCGATGTTCTTAGGTTTCTCCATTATAATTGAGAATACCCCACAGGTGTTTGCAAAATACTTTACAGCAGTTCAGAAAGTCCTGTTTTTTTTTTCCACAGGCCCTCCGGTGGTACGTTAACATATTAGGCTCTCCGTGAAGTCGAGCCTAATTTGTAGAGCAAAGTGTTATTGCTCCTTTAGAGAGTGGAATGCATGCATTTCAACATTGTCTGCGTGTGCTTCTTGGAGGCTTGTGGGAGACTAGAAATAAAGCAGGGCTCAAAGGTGTCTATGGTTATAGTTAGCAGGGTGTTAGTGCTGTAACCTAAAGAACCTGGGTTTTTAATAGATTGCATTTTACCACAGATTCCTCATATAAAAAACTCAAGCAGCAGTTTGTTCGAAAAACAGTCAAAGCAGAGCATATGGTGTCCTTTGGCGGCAGCCGTCTCAGGTGGCTGGGTCTATGACTCGAAGTAATGCTGGCAGAGCATATGTAGAACAAACCACCCACCATGACCTCACTTCTTTTTCTCTACAAGCTCAGCACACTGCATCGAAATTGCTTTTTCTCCAAAGGAGACATTTTGACTGCAAAAGCCTTGGTGTTTAAACACTGCAAGTACTGCATTTCAATCACTTATTCCCACAATATGTACCTTTGGTGCTTTGAGGTCAATCATGATCTGGCAGACTGCAGTGCTTACCTGGCGTTTAACCTGAAGGCCCTATGAGAGCAGGTGATGAAGTTTGCTCTTGGCTGGCCCCTGTCCAATTCACAGGATACTCCATTAAAGAATCACTGTTCTCAGGAGTATAACGCCACTGATCAGCCAGTGCCAGAAAAAGAACCCTCATCTGAGTGGGAACATAGAAAAAGACATAAGCAACAGAAATGATCCAACTCTAGGAGTGAATTGCATCTCTTATTGTGAACTTCTGACAAGAAAAAGCATAAATCTCGGAGGGTTGTGAGAGATGAGGACTCATCTGATGAATCAGGACAGAGGGTAACATGCCTCCTGCTTCATTCGCTGGGGAGCAGTGGGAACAATTTGGCTAGCAGATTTTTTCGAAGTCCTCAGCACCAACGGCTATGGTCTCAGTGTAAATGCAGGATCAAGGACCACAGCGCCTCCAAACACTGGCGGAGGATACCACGCTCTGCTCGCCACCTCAAAATCCAACACTCTTCGGAGCCTCTCCGTGCCAATAAGGGTAGACTATTGGCACTGGTTTAGAGCACCGTGTTAGGGAGATTTTGTCATATTTATGCCAAATCCCCTCTACCTGTGAGACATTCAGCTCTTGTTGCTGGACTTCTGGGCCTTTTTGTCTGTTCTCCTGAATAAAGAGAACCCTTTTCCCCTCATTAATTCTTTTTGCCTTGACCATGGGAACCCTGTTGATTAAGTTTTTACTTTGTTGTACGAGTCATGCTTTCCTCCATACTTTTTAAATGTATCTGTAATTTTCTTTTACAGTACACAGCACCTTTTGTGCAGTGTCGCTGGGAGCCCTGTGGGCTTTCCTTTTAAAATTCTTTTATTTTCGTTGTGAGAACTACTGTGCCCAGGGATACAATATTTTTAACTGTCATACCTTTTCTTGTGTGAGGTCTGCACACAACACTTTATTTGGAGTGCTGAGCGGTTACATAGTATCCTCTTTCTCACTGCTCCTGTAATATTTCTGTTACAGTCAAAGGCATACCTGAAGTGCGCAGAAGGGTACCAGTTGACCAAAAATGGGGGCTCTTATTTTTTGCACAATTTCTTGTGTGCTTGTCTTTTCTTGGTCCTTCTTCTACCAACCTGGGTTCGGGAGGTCCTAGTTTGACTTTTGTCTTCCTTTGGGACGCCCGCCAAGGCTCCAGCGTGTCTGTGAAGATGGGAAACTAGGGAGGAGTCCGACACTCTGCATGCCTGTGTCTTCTGGCATCCCTGCATGGATCCACTTCCAACTTGGAGGATGGCTGTCCTAAAAGTACAGCCACCCCCCAAAGTTTGAATGTAGCATGAGTGTTGATTACCTGGGTTCCTGGATAAAAGGCGAGGATCCTGAGGAAAGACAAGTCGACCACTGGACCAGAAGAACCTAAGAAGACGACCAGACACGCCTGCAGCACCTTCCAGCAACTGGTGAAGCCCACTGAAGTGACTGCTGCTGGCCTGACCCTGTTTTCAAATTGACAGGGAAGCTCCGAAGACAATGACTTCCTGCCTTGGACACGACATGCTGCGACTTTCCTGGGCTGAAAACCCCCAATACCCTGGGACCTGCAACCATCCTGCAGTGTCTACCTGTGAACAAACTCTCCTGAAACTTTGGACTCCTTCCGGACCTCCAGAGGCAAGCTGTCCCCTCTGCCCCCCACCCCGCACCCTCCCTCTCCTCAAAGTCCTCTCAACAGAGTGCAGGACAGAGAACCATTCCCCATGGAGTCTGTGAAAAGTCACCAAAACTGCAGACTGATGTTAGACCATGAAGAATCCTTTGCTGGGTGTCCTTTCACTCCACTGCTGCTGCAACATCCCTTCAAGAGTCCCTCCTTTCGTCATCGCGACCAAGGAACAGGAGACCCGGTCCTCCACTGCTGCACCGTGAAAAAATCCAGCTGCTGCTTCTTCATAGCTCTTTAGGTACTGTGGGACTTTTGGTAGTACATACCTTGAGTCATTCTGTTGCTCCTTTGTTGCTGGAGTGCTGATTCCAGTGTTTGGGTGTTCGCCCATACTGTTCGCTCAGGTCCAACGCGTATGCGCCCATAGGGAGCCTGTCCCAAGGTCCCTGAAACCTTTCTGACCAACAAAAGGCTGTTACTTGTAATTGAAGAATCCTCTGGAACTTTGTCTTTTTTGAATATATGTCTTATATCCTTTTCCTCCAATCTGTTGTGAAGAACTCAGACCTAGATAGGGATGGACTGTTAAAGAGTTTAGGCCTCTGAAAATAATAAGTCTTTTAAAATGCTGACCTGCTATTTTTGGTGTTGCCTAACCTTTTAATCCCTACAACAGAACATTTTTTGAGTTGCTATAACAAGTGATTTTACTCACCTTTGAACTGTGTTCAAATAACTATTATTCTTAACTTATGGTTTACTCACCTGAAGTATTGCCTATGTTTTCTATTATGTTTATTACTTTGAAATAGTACTTACGCACCTTGATATAACCTTACCTTGTGTATATAAACTATATAACTATTTTACTATAACTACAAGTGTGTATGAGTTTCTTTGGACCTATGCATTTGCTGAGTTCATTGTAATAATAATAACAACAATACAATTGTACTTAGCTACAGCTCAAATCTCCCTCCTAGGATAAGCCTGGCTGCTCTGCCATACAACTAGAACCTTGAGTAGTACAGACCTATACTAGAAGTTGGGGCCTGTATACCAAGTGATCGTTTTATAAAGTCTTACCTCTGGTAGACTTTAGGAAAACTCCCCTTCTCCAGCATAGGGTCTGGAATGGATTCCTATGCTCATGAATATTCCCCATCGTCGGGCTGGGAATCAAGTTTCACTTTAAAACTGTATTTCGAATGGATTGTGTCCTCCCACCTATTTCTCATCTTAGATATATCCTTACCTTCAGCTTTGCTGCTTCGGAATAAATGTTCTATCCACCAGATGGCGCTCTACTCGAGGCTGCAGCGTTGATGTCCCTCGGCGGCATCAGTCGAGTGCCGACGTCATCCGCTGTATAAATGCCTTGAGCCGCTCCCGGTGGCCTCATCCGTTTTTCCGTTAGCTTTGCTTCGGATCGAGAAAACGGTGCTTCAGTTCGTGAAAATGTCGTCCTCATCAAATCCTTCCTTGGCGAAGACTAGATTAAAAAAAAAAATGCCAGAAATGTGGGAGGAAGATGTTGCTGACTGACCACCATCGTAATTGCCTCTGGTGCCTCGGTTCCGACCACCATATAGACGAGTGCGGTTCCTGTCAATCGATGACCCATAAATCCTTAAAGGAATGGAGAGGTAAACTGGTTGTGGGGGAGAAGGCCTCAAAGTTTTCTTCGAGGGGGGAAAGAAGACTCAGCTGAGTCTTCGTTAAAACGGCACAAACCCAAACAATCTAGGTCGAGGAGTAGATCCAGGAAGTCCTCTTCTTCTTCCTCAAAAAAGGCGAAGAAAAAATAACACCGGTCTCCCTCTTCCTCTTCCTCGATGTCGTCTGAGGAAGTTATGTGTCCATCAAAACAGGATTCCCCAAGAAAGTAGGAAGCCTTCAGAACATCTTTGCTAAAGATTTTTGAGAATGTGGGCCAGACCCCATCAAAAATGTCTAGCGAAGGCCATGCCCCTGCTCATACAAAAAGTGACAGGGGAAGATCTAAGAAAAGAAAATCCAACTAGAAATCGTCGAGGGTGTCGTCTAGGGAATCTTCCACGACGCCTCATAAAAAATGCCTACCGGTGCGATAATCAGGGGTAGAACTTGATAAAATGGCGTCAGACACTCATCTGCCATCAAAATCCTCCTCAAAAACTTCCTCGAAGCCTCTATCGAAGGCATTTGAGCACAGGGTGTCGACAAACCATCCCAAGAAGGTTACATCGAGTGCACAGTCGAAGGTGTCCAAGGCTCCTTCGGTGTCGACAATTCCTTCGACAGGGTTGACGATTCATTCGAAAGTGACGAAGGTTACCTCGACGGTATCGAAAGTGATGCCTAAAATGTCGACACCATTGTCGCCCTTGTCGACGTCTTCGTTCATTCCTGTTGCAAAATCAACATCTGTGTTGAAGTCTATGCCACCTGAGAAATTATGTCTCCCTGAAAGCAGACCGGATTTCTTTAGAACCATTTCCTCCATTTATGAGGGAGATTCATCAGGAGAAGATGTTTCAGCTGCTGGTGTGAAATTTGGAACAAAACAAGTCCCTGAGGAAACATTTCGACAGGGGGTGTAGTGGACCTCGACTTGGCCGTCGATCCGTCTTGTCCGGCTCTTGATCGTTGGCTCCGGAAGTGACGTCAGGCGTTGTGTAAATATAGCACATCACTTCGGCCTATGCTTCAGGTCCTTTTTTCCGGGTGCTTGCATGCTACATCGGGAAAACCTTGACGCTTCAAGGGATGCCGTGATTGCGAGGCTAATATGTCAGTTATCGACCCCCCACAAAGTGTGCTTTGGTGCCTAGGTGTTGGTCATGACACGGGGGGCCTGTGCATCATGCGCAAAGATGCAGCCCAAGTCCCTATGTGAGAGGGCCGGGAAACTGGCTTTGGGCCGACCAGTCGCCAAATCTCCAGCGCGGTCCCTCATTCGGTCTTCAGAGGCCGAGGCGGAGGAGACCAATCCTGACGCAGGGAAAGAGCGACATTGCAAGAAGACTAAGATACAGTCCCACTCCAGGAGCCATTCCTCGTCATCTTCATTGCGGAACAAGAAGCAGCATCTGGAAGAGTGGGAAATAAGACTCCCTTGCTATATGCTGCTGTAGGTGTGGCTCCAGCCGCCGACCAGCCAGCTTTGGCAGCAAAAGTGGCACTCAGTGCTCCCGACCCCCAGCCATTCCGTCGACGCTGAACACGCCTTCGGGCGTCATGCCTACCAGGCGTAAGTCGCTGGAGGGCTGTAAGGCCGAAGCTCACAATTCGCATCGGTTATCCGAGCATCCCTCAGTGCCGAAAGAACCTTCGGCATCAAAAGCTGTGGCTTCAAAACCTATCCTCAAGCCGTCAGCGGCGACAGTCGGCGACTGTTCATTTGTGCTGCTGTCAAGATCGGGTTTCTTCAACTCGATGCAATCTATATTTGGCTTCGATGATCCAGTCGACCCTGTTTACACGAGTCGGCTGCAGCAATTTATTTCGACGACCAGGCCGATTTAATTGCCCTAGCTCAGGGTCTACAAGATGCCAATGGTCTAGATATTTCCCCACGCCTTGAGTTAGAACAGAACCAGCCCTATGCTAAAATCAAATTCAGGGATCTGGTTCACAGGGTTGTTGACACCCTGGGGTTGAAGGCGTCCCTCCACCACACCTCTTCAGGGGTATGAGCTCACTGACATTTTGGATGAGGGTCCCACAGTTGAGCATAACATGCCATTCAACCCAGCCATTGTGGACCCTTTAGCCTCCTTATGGTTGCACCCTTGCACTATTCACCCTGTGAATGCCTATTTTTACAGGGAAGAATAGGCTGGCTAGAGGAGACCCTTCTTTCTTCGCCTCGAACTCTTCCCTAGAAGGTTTGGTTATACGTGTTGCCACTATTTCCATCTGGACGCATCGAGGTGAGTGCAGCACACCCAAGACCCTTCTGGGCCCTGATCCTGTCCCCATCCAGCCCCTGTAGAGGCCCCCTGCACCTGCGTGCACCGTAGCTCATCCCGGCCCTCGCGCTCTCTTCCCCTCCCGACCCGCCTCCCAGCCCGCCCCCTTCCCTGATAGGCCACACTAATTCCTTGTAGGAACTAGGCCTCGGGAACTCACCTCGAGCGCCACTTTCCATCTGGACGCATCGAGGTGAGTGCAGCACACCCAAGACCCTTCTGGGCCCTGATCCTGTCCCCATCCAGCCCCTGTAGAGGCCCCCTGCACCTGCGTGCACCGTAGCTCGTCCCGGCCCTCGCGCTCTCTCTTCCCCTCCCGACCCGCCTCCCAGCCCGCCCCCTCCCCTGATAGGCCACACTAATTCCTTGTAGGAACTAGGCCTCGGGAACTCACCTCGAGCGCCACTTTCCATCTGGACGCATCGAGGTGAGTGCAGCACACCCAAGACCCTTCTGGGCCCTGATCCTGTCTCCATCCAGCCCCTGTAGAGGCCCCCTGCACCTGCGTGCACCGTAGCTCGTCCCGGCCCTCGCGCTCTCTTCCCCTCCCGACCCGCCTCCCAGCCCGCCCCCTTCCCTGATAGGCCCTGACAAGAAGATCTGCACTCATTACCAGTCCCTCCAGGGCAGCCCTCTGCCCGGCAGCCCATCGGCTAAGGACCTGAGGCAAAGGACGGCTCCTACAGAGACGGCTCCAGGTTGTATCTGCAGGTATCAGCAGGAGAAGCAAGAAGACAACATCAAGTAAGTGTGGAAAGGGCGGGGCCAGAAGCAATTACTTCACACCATACTACCCTACCACTCAACTTACAAAGCATCACCACTGTAAATTCATTATATTTGTATTCAGAAACTCTGCCCTCTGCGTGTGAAAATTGCATTCTAGAAGTGTACCTATAACCTTGATGAGAATGCTGCATTTGGAAGTTGCTCCCAATAGCCTCTCTGAGGAAAGGCGCATTTAGAAGTGTACCCGTTAGCCTAAGTGTGTATTTAGAAGTTGTGCCCAATGGCCTCCCTGAGAAAGTTCCACTTGAAATGTACCCATTAGCCTCTCCCTGAATTGCGCCCAATAGCCTCTCTGAGGAAAATTGCATTTAGAAGTGTTCCCAGTTGCATTTTGGTGTTGTGCCCGATAGCCTCTCTGGGGAAAACTGCATTTTAGAAGTGTTCCCAATCGCATTTAGGTATTATCCCCAATAGCCTCTCTGAGGAAAATTGCATTTAGAAGTGTTCCCAGTTGCATCTCGGTGTTGTGCCCGATAGCCTCTCTGGGGAAAACTGCATTTTAGAAGTGTTCCCAATCGCATTTAGGTATTGTCCCCAATAGCCTCTCTGAGGAAAATTGCATTTAGAAGTGTTCCCAGTTGCATCTCGGTGTTGTGCCCGATAGCCTCTCTAAGAAAAGTTGCATTTGGAAGTGTGCCCTTAACCTAAGTGTGTATTTAGAAGTTGTGCCCAATGGCCTCCCTGTAAAAGTTGAATTTAGAAGTGTTCCCAATTGCATTTGATATTTGCCCATTAGCCTCTCTAAGGAAAAGTGCATTAGAAGTGTTCCCAATTACATTTAGGTGTTGTGCCCAATAGCCTCTCTGAAGAAAGTTGCATCTAGAAGTGTTCCCAATTGCATTTAGGTATTGCGCCCATTAGCTGCTCTGAGGAAAATTGCATTTAGAAGTTGTGCCCAATAGCCTCTCTAAGGAAAATTGTATTTAAAAGTGTTACCAATTACAATTAAGTGTTGTGCCCAATAGCCCCTCTAAGGAAAGTTGCATTTAGAAGTGTTCTCATGTGCATTCAGTAGTGTTCCCAACCGTATTTAGAAGTGTGCCCAATTACATTTAGGTATTGTGCCCAATAGCCTCTCTGAGGAAAATTCGCATTTAGAAGTGTTCCCAATTGCATTTAGGTATTGCGCCCATTAGCCTCTCTGAGGAAAATTGCATTTAGAAGTGTTCCCAAGTGCATTCAGTAGTGTGCCCAACTGTATTTAATAGTGCTCCCAATTGCATTTAGGTATTGTGACCATTAGCCTCTCTGAGGAAAATTGCATTTAGAAGTACTCACAACTGCATCTAGCTGTGTTCCCAACTGCATCCTGAAGCTGCGCCAAATAGCCTCTCGCAGGAAAGTTGCATTAGAATTGTTCCCAATTGCTCTTAGAATAGCCTCTCACCCAATCCCTATTGCATTTAGTAAATGATCCCAGTTGCATTCTGAAGTTACGCCCATTAGCCTCTCCAATGAAAATTGCATCTAGAAGTATCATCAATTACATTTAATAATGTTCCCAATTGCATCTAGGTGTCGTGCCCAATAGTCTCTCTGAGGAAAATTACATTTAGAAGTGTTCCCAATTGCATTCAGGAGTCGTGCCCAATAGCCCCTCGCAGGAAAGTTGCATTTAGAAGTGTTCTCAAGTACATTCCAATTAGTGTTCCCAACTGCATTTAATAGTGTTCCCAATTGCATTTAGGTGTTAGCCCAATAGCCTCTCCGAGGAAAACTGCATTTAGAAGTGTTCCCAATTGCATTCAGGAGTTGCGCCCAATAGCCTCTCGCAGGAAAGTTGCATTTAGAAGATCACACAATTCCATTTAGTAGTGTTCCCAACCGCATTTAATAGTGCTCCCAATTGCATTTAGGTATTGCGCCCAATAGCCTCTCTGTGGAAAGTTGCATCTTAGAAGCATTCCTAATACCAGTTAACAGTATTCGCAACTGCATTGAAGAGTGCTCCCAATTGCATTTAGGTGTTGCACCCAATAGCCTCTCTGAAGAAAGCTGCATTTAGAAGTGTTCCCAATTGTATTTCTGAAGCTGCCCCCAATAGCCTCTCTAAGAAACTGGCATTTAGAATTGTTCCCCAAAATTACAATTAGAAGCTGCGCCCAATAACCCCTCTGAAAAATCTCATGCTATTAGAAGGGTCTCCGGTCTGGAATGGGAGGGAGTTGGATGTCACATCTCATGTTGTGGGAAGGATCTCAGGTTTGAGCAGTTGAACCCTAAAGTGTGCCTAAAAGCGTGTCATCACCGACCTTAGAACTACAACCAGAAAACCCTCCTAAACCAATCTTAAAACTCGCACCAATCATGAGTGCACCCACTCCACCAGAATCAGTCAGAAACACCACCTCCGATCTGTCCTCCGTCCCTTCCCGCCTCTCCCAAACCCCCCCACCCTCTCTCGCACCCCCTGCCTTTCCCCTCCCCAAACACCAAGCAAGGGGGGCACTCTCTACCACTGCACCCTTCGATCTGTCCTCCGTCCCTTCCCGCCTCTCCCAAACCCCCCCACCCTCTCTCGCACCCCCTGCTTTTCCCCTCTCCAAACACCAAGCAAGGGGGGCACGTTGGCGAGCCACCCACCCCAAGACCACTCATCCCCCGAACCCCACCCCCGACCCACCACCATTACCCATACCCGTTCCCCTCTCTATCATACCTGACACACCCCACCCTGCAATCACCCAACTCCCGCCCTCCCCTTATACCCCTGCCACCATCCCCACTCGACCTCACCCCTTCCCCTCCCTAAAAACTGCACGGCTTGCCCTAGCAAGAACCGAAGCTGCCTCCCAATCACCCTCCGACCCCCCCACTCTCTCCCACACAACAATCGCAGCAAGGAAACTAAAGAGGAAACGTTCTTGGTCCCCCACAATCTCACAGCACTCCTCGCCCCCCCTATCTCGACCAATCACATCTATCCTGCAATCCCCCCTCCCCCCCGCGGCGGCCCCCCGCCTGAAACCCCTCTCCCTCGATTTCTCATCAGCTGCAACTGAAACTCCTAACCGTCAACATCCCTCTTTCAAATCCCCCCTCCAAGACCCGACCATCCTATCACACGCAGCATCCCAACCCCTCCCGAGGCCTGCCAATCTCTCTGCTCGCCCACTATTCCCATCTATCATCACCCAACCTACCCCCCCCCAGACTCTCTACCACTACACCCTCCACCTCCACCAAAAAGATCATCCCCGACTGCCGATCTGAACTGCATCCTATTTAACGCCCGATCAATAGCAAAAAACAGACATTCCATCTTTGACCTCCTCACCTCTGACAAACCAGACCTAGTTTTCATCACTGAAACCTGGTTCTCTGACGACTTCGGCCCAATCGCCAACGAAGCCTTTCCCCCCCAACTACTCCCTCATCCCACTGAACCGCCCCTCCAGGGGAGGAGGGGTAGCACTCGTCTTCAAATCGCTCTTCCGCGCCTCAATCATCGATAACCAACCCTCCATCCCATCCTGCGAATCTCTCCTTGTTAAACTATCCCTCTCACCATCGCTCTCACATAGCTTCCTATTAATCTACAGGCCCCCAGGCTACGATAGACACTTCGCAAATAACCTTTGCGACTCTATTGCCACCCTCCAACTAAACCATCCCAACCTCACCCTTCTTGGAGACTTCAACATATGGCTCGACATCCCCACCAACCCTATGACATACTCCCTAGTTGACGGATTAGATGCAATTAACCTCCAACCCCACATAAACGGACCGACCCACTATAAAGGACACACTCTCGATGCCATCTTTAGCTCCAACAACCTGATTCAGCTAATGCCGCCCACCCCTATCATCTGGTCTGATCACTTCATTCTCTCTTTCACCATCCACTCACCCGAACCCCTCCCCTTACTCATATCCGAACCTCCGAATATAGGCAAATGCTGGAAGAAACTAATAATCACCCCAGACTTAGCCGAGGCTCTCCTCCAGTCTCCACCACCATCCTGCCCTCTCAACAACCATCTCACCCCTGAGGCCCTTGATTCATGGCTTAGTGCACCCCTGATGCGCCTCACCCCCTCCTGCAAACCATCAACCCGCCGTGGCCCTTTCCCCAGATGGTTCACTCCTGAGCTGAAGACCACTAAACGACTATACAAACACCTAGAACGCAGATGGCATAAAGAGAAAACCCATGAGAGCAGGACCACCCTGGCCCGTCACCTGTATCGGTACAAAGCCGAAATCCGGAAAACAAAAAAGGCCCACTACAACTCCCGAAGCCTAAACTGCAAAAACCCAAGTAAAGAACTCCACAAAATTATCTCCGAATTCACCAATCCAGCTTGTAACACAACCATCCCGACCGCATCACAATCACTCTGTGACTCACTCTCCCTCCACTTCTACTCCACGGCTATAGAAAGGACAAATACTCTAACCTCCAAACTAGCACTCTTACAGCCACTAGACAATCCTCAGCCCGTACCA
Source organism: Ambystoma mexicanum (assembly GCF_040938575.1). Lineage (NCBI taxonomy): Eukaryota > Metazoa > Chordata > Amphibia > Caudata > Ambystomatidae > Ambystoma > Ambystoma mexicanum. The sequence goes on from NC_090932.1 coordinate 808,283,321, forward strand.
CCCAACCCATCAGCGCCAACCTCCACGCAACCAACGTTCGACTCCTTCAGTCCATTAACAACAGAACAGTTTCTCAAACTCCTATCTGCCCGTAAACCTTCCGGATCCCCATTGGATCCATGCCCAGCCACTACCCTTAAGGAAATCTTTGCCTCCACCTGCGCAGGAGAACACGCAAGATCTATCATAAATGCTTCCCTCTCTTCCGGTACTTTTCCAGACGCATTCAAATTGGCGCACGTCAAACCCCTGATTAAAAAACCCTCCCTCGATCCGCTTGAGCCCAAAAACTACCGCCCCATATCAAACACCAGATTCCTCGCCAAACTCATTGATCGAACCGCCTACTCTCAACTTAACGCCTTTGTTGAAGCCAACAAACTCCTAGACCCCGCCCAATCAGGCTTCAGAACTTGTCACGGAACTGAAACCACCCTAACCTCTATCTGGGACGACCTTAAAATGACTGCTGACTCCGCGGGATGCGCCGCACTAATCCTCCTCGACCTATCAGCCGCCTTTGACACGATCAATCACTCAATACTCCTTGATCGCCTCCACTCCCTAGGAATACGTGGAACCGCCCTCAAATGGATAGCCTCATTCCTCAAAGACAGGCACCAAATAACGACACTCTCCAACTTTACCTCCCAAGCCCGACCAGTCGACACAGGAGTCCCACAAGGAGCGTGTCTATCTGCCCTCCTCTTCAATCTCTACCTGACCACCCTCCCACCGATAATTCGTGCACACAACATCCTATGTTACAATTACGCCGACGACACACAACTAATTCTAAAATTCCCGAACACGAGTCCTAACTCACGACCAGACCTGGCATCCTGCCTCCTTGACATTGAACGCTGGATGACCCAAAACCACCTCCTGTTAAACCCCTCCAAAACAGAAATCATGGTGTCCGGCAACCCAGATCTTCTCCCGCACCCTCTACCCTGGCCAACCACCATGGGCAACTCTCCAATACCCTCCAACACAGTGAAAAATCTTGGATGCACCCTTGACTCTGACCTAACACTCTCGCGCCAAGTCAACAATGTCTCAAAGTCCTGCCACTACCACCTCAAAAACCTCAGGCGCGTCTTTCCATATCTATCATTTCCTAACAGAGTCTCTGCGGTACAATCAATCGTCATCTCACGGCTGGACTACGGCAACCCCCTATACCTCGGAATCCATGCCTACCAAATGAACAAACTTCAAAGAGCACAAAACGCAGTGGCCAAAGTGTTACTTGCGCTTGGTCCAAGAGACCACGTATCCCCAGCCCTCAAGACACTGCACTGGCTTCCAGTAGCCCGTAGGGTAGCTTTCAAAACCTTATGCCTCACCCATCGAGCAGTACATAAAACTGGACCGCAATATCTCCAAGAAAAACTAATAGCTTATCACCCCACTCGCACCCTCAGATCAAGCACAGCCGGCCTCCTAGTAATTCCTAAGACTAACTCGGTCAGGTTAGGCGGAGCATCATTCTCAGCCCTAGCCCCAACCCTGTGGAACTCTCTCCCACCCCACATCAGGCTAACCGAGGAGCTAACAGCTTTCCGCAAACTACTGAAAACCTGGCTCTTTCCGTAAACCAACCGGTTCCGTGCTAGCATCATCATCATAATAACACCGACCCAGCGAAGCACCTAAAACGATACCAAAAGCAAAAAAAAAAAAAAAAAAACTGATTGTATCAAATGTTCACAAAAGAAATTAAAACGAGTAATGTAGATCTAAACAGTGAAGTCAATAACACGAATTGATCACTGGACAAAAGAAAAATAGAGTGTGGACGAGCTTGGAAAGCCGATGAGTGGGGTGAACGGATAAGTGAGAAGGGCGAATGAATAAAGATGATTCTAGACAAGTATAAATGAATGTGGAGGATGAAAGCGGTTGACAAGTGCGTCTGGAAGACGGTTGAGTCTGGAGACCCGATGAATAATACGAGCAAAATCAATGGGGGTGACGGATGAGTGTGTAAACCAATTGACTGTAGAAAGCGGTCCGAGTATGGAGAGCGGCTATGTGTAGAAAGTGACTGTGGAGGGCGGATGACTGTGGAGGACGAATGACTGTAGAGAGCGGATGGCTGTGGAGAGCGGATGACTGGGCAGGGCGGATGACTGGACAGGGCGGTTAACTGTAGAGGGCGTATGCCTGTGGAGGGTGTATGCCTGTGGAACATGACTGTGGAGCGCGGATGACTGTGGAGGGCGGACGACTGAGCAGGGCGGATGAATGTGGAAGGTGGATGCCTGTGGTAGATGACTGTGGAGAGCGGATGACTGCGGAGGGCGGATGACTGCGGAGGGCGGATGACTGCGGAGGGCGGATGACTGCGGAGGGCGGATGACTGCGGAGGGCGCATGACTGCGGAGGGCGCATGACTGCGGAGGGCGGTGAGCGTACTGAGCGAACGAATATGAAGAGCCAATAAATGTGGTGGACAGATGAATGTGGAGAACACACGAGTGTAGAATGCGGCTGAATGAATATGGAGAGCACATGAATGTAGAAAACGGTTGAGTGTAATGAGGGGAAGAACATTGACCGCGGAGGAGCTCAGGGAACGGCTGAGTACAGCTATCGGCTGAATCTGACGAGCGACGGAATGTAGCGAGCGGCTGAGTATCGCAAGCAGCTGAGTATGTCGGGCGACCGAGTGTAGTAAGCGGCTGAGTATGGCGAGAGAACGTGTATGCGTCGATCGAACGAGAAATAAGAGCGAGAAAACGAGGGTAAGTACATTGTACGGAAGAGTGAACGGAGCTGATGAATGCAGAACTGACAAGTGGCGGATGAGCATCTGATGCGATTGAGTGCGTAACAGATGAGCCTGGGGAGCGGGTGAACGCACGAAACAAATGAATGAATGGACCAGAGCGCATGTTTAGCGTACTCCTCCATGCTAGATGGTGGAGTACGCTATACGGAAGAATTCGCCGACCCGATGAATAGTGCATAAGAGCAGATGAGAAACGAAACGCATCGCACGGACCGGTCTGCGTAATGTGCAGACTTTGATGTGGAACGCAAGGAACCGGTGTAAGAGCATACTTCATTTCACAACCCACGCTTACTCTCTCCTTACACCACCACTCAAGTAGAACACAGAGATACTATGACACCATTCGGTATATCTGTTCTCATATCAACATCCGCCGCTCACTCCCCATCACTCTAAGTAAACACTGCTGGTTTCTCACCCCCAGCTAAGCGTTCTCGTCAGGCCTAACGCTGCCGCACTCGGACTGGATAATCCTGCCAGACCGAACACATACTCCTGATTCCTCAACCACCACACCTATCGCTAGGAAGCAGCTACCACAGAAATTCCGCTCCAGCTGCACACATACCTGGTGCGCACACGCACCCTTGACCCTCGCTAATCTCTCCACTGACCCGAACCTCGGTTCCCAAGGGCGTTCAACCTACCAGCGCCTTCAGACCATACCAATGGTATATAAGGCGCTATATAAATGCAAAATAACAATAACAATAACTATATCCACCAGACCTGCGGCATCCACTTCCAATCTGCCTACAGTCAGAGAAGGAAAGAAATGGGACGCATTGGTCAGAAAGGTGTTCACCTCTGGCAGCATGGCGCTCAAAGCAACCAACATAGCATGTGGATTCGCCAAGTACTCCTTTGTCTAATGGAATGCTGTGGAACATACTGCTGAATAGGCCCCTGAGGGTGCTATGCGGGACGGATTTTTACAGCTGGTGGACGATGGGAAGGAGGTAGCCAAGCAGTCATTGCAAACGGGCCTGGACGTAGCATACTGCGTTGGCGGAGCAATGGGTTCAGCAGTAGTGATGAGACGCCAAGCCTATCTAAAAACTTCTGGCTTCTCTCCGATAACTGGCTGCTGGACATCCCCTTTGAAGGTGACAAGCAGACAAATCCTTAGAGAAATGTTAGGAATCCAAGTTGGCTGCTAAATCATTGGGCCAGGTAGCACAGTAGGCCAAACCTGGCTTCAATTTCGCCTCCAGGGGCAGAGGCTCTAGACGTTATGTACCCCATGGCAGGAAGGTGCAGCTCCCGCAAGCCAGGCAAGGCAGAGGTGCTTCTCGACTCCAGGAAGGGGCAGAGCGGCCGCTAGAGGCCATCAAGCACCAACAGCGGCAAGGTCACCCTTGCCCTCTAAACCACTTTGATTTCCCCCTTCCACAATGCACCAGTTGGACAGTTGGTAGGGCATTGGCCCCAGTGGCAGGAAATAACTTCTGATGCATGGGCCCTGCAGTTGATTTGGTGGGGTTATTGTTTGCCTTTTCTAATGAGGCCTCCAGGCAGACCTCCACCTGCCCCAATCCAACCGGGAAAGGAGCTTCAGGAAGAACTGAGAGCCCTGTTGTCGAAAGGTGCCGTGGAAGAGGTACTTCCCGATCAGAGAGGGTTAGGCGGTATTCCTGGTATTTTCTGGTGCCCGAGAAAAGAGGAGGTGTCTGTCCCATCCTGGACTTCACGGCCTTGAACAAGTTCTTGAGGAAAGACAAATTCAGGATGGTGACGTAGAGAGCGATTCTTCACACTCTCGAACTCCAGGACTGGCTAGTGTCAATAGACCTACAGGAGGCTTATTTCCATGTGCTGATATACCAAAAGCACAGGAAATTCTTAAGGTTCCTCATAGCGGACAAGCACTGTCTGTTCAAAGTGCTTCCCTTGGGGTTGACCTCTGTGCTAAGGGTCTTCACCAAGCTCATGGCGGTAGTTGCGGCTCACCTGAGGAGATCCGGGGTCCATCCATACCTGGACGATTGGCTAATCCGATGGAAGTCGACGGGCAAGTCTTGTCTCATCTGGAAGACACCTGCCTACTACGGCACAGGCTGGGCTTCTCCCTCAACTTGAAGTCTCATTTGACACCAGTTCAGCAGCTCCAGTTCATCAGCTCCAGTTCATCAGAGCAGTCCTAGAAACCCGGTAGGGAAGGCTTTTCCTACCGAGGAGAGAGTCAGCAACATAGCCCAGATGGTGCTTTTGTTGCAGAACCACACCACCCGTCCAGCGGCTTCCTTCCTCTGCCTCTTGGGTCTCATGGCATCCTGTATTCTTCTAGTGCCAGAGGCCAGGCTACATATGAGATCCCTCCAGTGGCTCCTGAAGGACCAGTGGTCTCAGTATCTGGGAGTGCTCACAGATCGCCTTTCAGTTTCCAGCCAGTTAGTCAGCGAAATCGTTTGGTTGAACACACGCAGCAGTCTATTGGAGGGGGAAACCTTCTGGCTTCCTTGGACCCAGGCCCGAGTGGTCACGGATTCGTCCCTAAAGGTTTAGGGCGCCCAATCCGAGGATTCACAGGTGAGCGGCCTGTGGTCTGCATCAGAAACCAGGTGGCACATCAACAGGCTGGAGTTGCGGGCCATCAGGTTAGCCCTGAAGGCTTTTGCCCTGTTTCTCGGAGGGAAGCATGTCCTCGTCCCGACGGACAACAGTGGCCATGCACTACCTCAACAAGCAGGGTGGTATGCACTCTTGCCCACTCTTCACAGAGGCAATTCAGCTATGGTTCTAGTTGTGAGAGAACCAAATCTCGGTCTCGGCAGTTCATTTGGCGGGGGCAGAGAACATATTGGCAGATGCTCAGAGCTGGCAGAGCACAGTCTCACATGAGTGGGTAGTGTGCCAGGAAGTCCTAGAGGAGGTCTTCGCTCTCTGAGGTACCCCAGCAGTGGATCTGTTAGCCACGCGGCCCAACAGGAAGTTTGAACAGTTTTGCTTGAAGGAATTCCCAGCACACGGCGCAATGGGGGATTTGTTTCTGGTAGATTGGATATTCCCTCTCCACTACGCCTCCCCCCGATTCCCGTCATCCCTTGGGTTCTCAGGAGATTGAAGAGATTTCAAGCAACCATGATCTTGATCACCCTGGATTGAGCGAGGAGAATGTGGTACTCCGATCTCCTGCATCTGACCATCTGTCCACCTCACTGGTTGCGTCGGCATCCGGATCTCCTAACCCAGTCGCAGGGTTGAGTGCTCCACCCGACCCCCTGATTCCCTCAACCTACATGCGTGGCTCTTGAGAGAATGAGGTATGATGACTGGGACCTCTCAGAGGAGGTACTTGAGGTGTTGCTGGCTGCACGCAGGCCTCCAGAAGATCTCTGTAACGCGTTAAGCTGGAGAAGATTTGAGGTGTGGTGCAGGGAATGCGAGACTGACCCCATCTCTTGACCCACCACCACAGTGATGAGTTCCTTCTGTCACTGGCCTCTTGAGGCCTTCAAGTGGCCACAGTCAATCTCTATTTGGCGGCCCTGTCTATGTTCAAAAGGTCCCCAGACCAAGGTTCCTTTTTTACTATTCTGTCCATTGTGAGTTCCTTAAGGGCCTTCTCAACAAGTTTCCTCCAACCCCATCTGTTGTCCCAGATTGGGATCCTAATCTGGATTTGACCTACTTGATTGTGGCTCCTTTTGAGCCTATGCACTCATGTTCTTTGCAGCTGTTATCCCTTAAGACAGCTTTCTTGGTCGCAATCACATCTCCTAGGAGGGCTAGCAAACTGCAAGCCTTGTGCTGCTAACCTCCTTTTCTGAAGTTCTTTCGTGAGAAAGTCCCTCTTAAAGTTAGGCCTGGATTCCTTCCTTAGGTGTTTTCAGAGTTTCATCTGTCCCGGTCTATTGATTTACCTGTCTTTTACCATCCTCCACGTCCCTCGAAAGACAAAGAGCAGTTCCACGTACCTTGATTCCAAGAGAACGTTAAGTTTCTATGTTGCTCGGAGATCCGAGTTTAGGAAATCAGACCAGTTGTTCGTGGCCCATACCTTGTCTAGAAAAGGTCTTGCCATCACTAAACAAACCCTGTGAGGTTTGATTATTTTGTGCATGTCCCAGTGTGACTAATCATCAGGGCACACTCAAGCAGAGGGGTTTCGGCCTCTACAGCCCTCCATAGAGGGGTTCCTGTTATGGATATATGCAGAGCAGCCACCTGGTCATCCTTGCATACATTCACCCAGCACTATGCCATGGATGTTGCTGATGCAAGGTTTGGTAAGGCGATTCTACAGAATCTACTGGTTTCTCGTTCTGCCCTCCTCTCTTATTCTAACTGCTTGGGGAGTCTATCAAGATGAGGAATTTGCGGGACAAAAGCAATCCATTGAAGGAGAAAGTACTCACTGTAATGATCTTTCTATGGATTCTTCTCCCGCAGATTCCACATCGACCCTCCCATCCATCCCTGCCCAAAGTTATGTGGGTTGTCGCTTCTGTCCAAACGAGAAGGCATCTGGTGATGGCTCTTGGATGACCGCTTCTCTCATTCTTAAAACATTTACATTTTTTAAAAAGAACCACATTTTTTCAATCCTTGTGGGGGATTACCGTGTTGGGATGTATCCTTGTTAAAGTTTTTAAGGGCTGATTAGCCTCCTCTTGTGTTTTTTTCATTCTGCAGCGTTGAAACTAGCGCGGGTGGGGGGAGAACTGAAGCATTGGGCATAATGATGTGCTATATATGACTGCTGGCGTCACTTCCAGAGCCGATGATTGAGAGCTGGACAAGATGGATAGAAGATCGAAGGCCAATTCGAGGTCCACTATGCCCCCCTGTCGAAACGTTTCTGAACAGAGCTGGATGATGGATATCTATTAAGATGAGGAATCTGAGGGAGAATAATCCATTGAAAGATCATTACAGTGAGTAATTTCTCCATTACCTGCAACCTGGACCACGATGAGGGATGCAAGGTGTGAGTCTTGACCCTACACCACTGTCTTTTTTCACCCCTCTGCCGAGGGATGTGTCGCTGGATATTTTACTACTCTGCATCAACAGAGGATGCGTAGGGTCCCTGCACCACAGCCTACGCCACCACAGGACCCTCGGTCGCCTCTGAGGTTGAGCTCTCCTCGTCGGAAGGTGAAGTCTAAGGGAGGTGCTGGTCCTCGGCATCTTCCAACTCCTCCGCCAACCACCACCGTGCTGTGACCTGCCTCCACCTGTAGCCCCGGCTCCGCACACAGACACAGGCACCAACACAGCTTCTACGGCTTCAGGCACCAACGAGGGCAAGGACTTTGTGCAAGCTGACTGAGAAACACCACACGTGGAAGACCCCTAAAGGGCCTCCCCACTGGACAAAGTTGGATCCTTTCCATGATGTCCAGGGCCTCTGAACTGTTTTGGTTAGTACTTGAGGAAATTAAGAAAGAAGGGTCTCTGTACCAGCGGCACGAGTCCAGAAGAAAGACCATCATGTCCGTTCCTTTCCTCAATGATATCTGGCAGAAGGGCCTGGCGCTAATGAAGAACCAGAGAATGGCCCTGCTGAAGCGCCGCAGATTGGACAAAAAGTACAGAGACCAGAAGGGGAAGAAGCTGGATGTAATAGGCAAGAGAATAATCTACACAGCAGCCTCTACCATCAAGGCAGCTAATGCCCTAGCCATTTTGTCCCGATATGACTGGCAACTATGGTACAAGCTGGGACGTATTCTAGATTGTTTCAAGAAGGGGAAGTGGCCTCAGACCACACCATTACAGTGGCGGTGGACATCGCGGACACAGGTTTCTGCCAGATGGGGAACCATGTGTCCCTTCGTCGAGTGTGGTTGAAGGCAACAAAGCTCCAGGACCAGGACGTTCAAGCTAAGGTGCTGGAAATGCCATTCTGCAGTGAGAACTTCTTCGGTAAGGCCGTTGACCAGTCTTTACAAGCCATAAAGACCGACACAGAGACGGCGTGCTCCCTGGGAACCCTGCAACAAGGACGGCTGTTTTCCTTTCGCTCATCCAGAGGAAAGCCTGCAAATATTCCAAGGGATATACTACCCCGTACTGACAGCCTTCATGCTCTTCCACTCAAGTAGCATACAGGGGTCACTCTCAAGGCAGCGGAGGACAGCATCAGCGCCGCCCACAGGGCAGGGCCCTGACCCCCAAGCATGCTTGAACCGCCCGTGTCCTTGGGCCCCCACTTAAGCACCTCAGTGGGGGGCTGGCTGGCGAAGTTAGTCAGCGCGTGTAAGATGATCACCACCGACAGGTGGGTGCTGGATGCTCTCGGACAGGGGCACAGCTGGTTCGAAAGAAAGCAGGGGATTGGAGGCCAATCCTGGATCTGCGTCTGGCTCAACAAGCACTTAAAGTCCAAAAGGTTCTGGATGGTCACGTTAAAGTATGTGCTCTGCCAGCTGGAGGAAAGGGATTTTCTGACGTCGTTGGATCGGGAGGACGCCTACTTCCACATCGGCATTCACAAAAAAACTCTGCAAAATTCCTACGATTCGTGATTCTGCTGTTCCCACAGACCCAAGGACACTAAAGAAACACTAGCCTGAACTCCAATGGGTTCCTCAGCTAGTGAGTGAAAGTGAGCAACTGTCATTGGAGCTTCTTCCCTGGGGATGAAGGCTAAGGAGACAGATTGGACCCCTGGAGGTTTACCCTTACATCTGGGATCCCCTTTCACATGGTCACTAGACCCACAAACTACACATTTACTACTAAAGGATTTCTGGAAAGGGGCTTTCTGGTAGCCACCTCCTGGTTTGGCCCCAGAGGTTTCACTAGACATGTATGGTTTCCCTTGGAATTTGCCCTTATGGTGTTGATCATTTTCTTTACCTTCTTTCTTGTGCTTTTCCCCTACTTCCTTTTTATGAGTGGCCCCAGAGTCCTTGTGAGTGGCCCTGTTGGCTACCCCCAAGTCAGCAGCTTGTGGTAGTCTCTTGGGATTAATTTCTTTTGAGTTAGCAAGGTGCTGTCTCAGCTCTTGGGAGCAGGTATCAAAAATACTCTCTAGTAAAAATAAATTCTTCATTCCTTGTAACCCTTTACCCAGACATCCAAGTTCTTCAGGCATTCACACACCCGGTCGCCTTGGCAAGGAGTCTTCCCAAACCTTGCTATAAGAGCCTGTTTGACTTTCTCATAGTGTTTTCTGTCTTCAGCATTCAACTCCATTACAGCATCACAGACATTCTGAGGGAGCCTAGCCATAACCCATGGAACTAAATCATTCCCTCTAATATCTTGCAAACTACAATCAAACTCAAATGTACCCAACCAATCCAACACATCAAGCTTTGGATCATACACACTCGCCACCTCTCGTGGAAGGCGAGGCTTCTTGGGAACAGCAGACTGAGTAGACCCTGAAAAGGAAGGGACATTTTCTTGATTGCATATTCATGTTGCATTTTCCTCTCCCTTGGCCTTCTTTCATTTTCTTTGTCCTCAGACAGAAGGGTTAATTTTGTGACCCAATGGGGTCTTGGTAGGAGGTAACTGAGGTACAGGGGAAAGCTGTGCAGTGGGGTTTGCAGACCCATGAGGACCCGCCTCACCATCATGCAGGTTAGAACTAAGTCCTAAACTCTCATCCCCAGTATTCTCTTCCATATCCATTTTGGGAGTAGGGGTTACAGGCCTACTCTCAGGACTTTGGTGATTTAACAATAGCAGTATTAACTCACTTTTTCTTCCCTTACAACTGCATCCTCTTGGCGTACACTATTTTTTCAGTTGTTCTACTGTCAGTGAGGCAAGTGCCTGTTCATTAAAATTATACATTTCAATTTGTTATAAGTTAATTTTCTTTTGGTGGAGCTAGCCTTGTGGATGTTTTTTTTGGGCACAAGTATAACCAATAGTCACTGTGATCCACTCTACACCAATCCAACCACCTGCCACCAGTGTTGGGTACGTTTTTCTAAAGTCCAGCTGGTGTGGGACTTCATAAGAAACAATAATGCAGGTGTCACTTTGTATATGCTTTAAAGATCCAGCACACAGAGTGAGGTCATTTAAGGTTAGTATCAGCACTTTGTGGGATATATTGACCCCGTCAGATGTTCTTTACCACACCACTTTGCTGCATTGGTACAAGAAACAGCAAAATGGCTGCGCTAACTCCTGTGCGCGCCAGGATCTCAAAATTGCGTTTTTACAACCACCAAAGAAAATGGCTGCATCACCCTGCCACACACATTTCAGGCAGGGAGGAAAAGAGTACACACCGCAGGAGAGTGCCTGTGTGCTCTGCAATGTTTAACATTGAAATAAGTGAAATAGGCAGCATTGCCTTACTGAAAAACCCCAAAATTCCCTTTTAAAATGAAACTTTTTCACTCATTGTTAAAGCTGCGTTGACACAAATTCCATCCATTCATTTTGAAACCACTGTGATTTTAAAAAGGCTGTGCCATGCCCAGGATCATCCATTGTCTCAGCGAAACCGGGCCTAATTCCTGAATGACAGCCCCTGTCAAAAGTAACTTTGAAAAAGTAACTAAGAACTCTGCTTTTACTCACACGGGAAAGCACGCATATTGCTCCACAATGTATCAAACACCAGCTGTCTTCAAAAGAACTTTAACTATCTGACCCTGGTCAGTTTCATATACCAGTCTTCATATAAAATGTATGCATTCAACAAAAAATGACTTTAGCTGCAAGAACATTGTGGAAATCTGAGTGAGCTGCCCAAAACCGAATTAAACAAAGAAATGTCAGGCTGCACCACGTGTAAAAAAAAAAAAAAAAAAAAAAAAAAAACCGGGCCTTTGCAAAACTACAGAAAATAAATGGTCTGTTTAAAAATTAAATTACTGAATGAAAGCTTGCATTAACTAGCAACAGGAAAGGTTTGTTGCTGTTGGGACTATATAACATGGATTATTTAATGCAATAGGCTTCTTTTAATTCTGGATTTAAGAGCATAAATGAAGGATTTTTAAAACCAGGGTGCTGGAGTTGCAAGTTGAAAAACAGGTTTTCTGCTTGGAGGAGGGCTCTCTCTCTCAGCAGCTCCTAATAATTACAGGGTTGGACAGACTTTCGTCTCTATTGAGCCCACGGACAGTGAAGCTCCCAGGGCAAGGAAGTTGGAAGTGTGAAAGGGCAATACAATCTACAATCAAGCTGAAACCCCCATCCTGCTTGGAAGAAACTTCCAGTTGTGGTTAGCTGGGAAGAAAAAAATGACAATGACTCACATTTGTCTTAAGACTATCTTATAAAGAACTTTAAAAAGACTTCTATCTCAGCTGTCAAAATTGGTAAAAATGTGGCATTTTCACAGCATAAAAGTGTAATTGTGGGCTCTGTTTAAAAACTTGGTAGAATGTCGTGACGCACTCTGGACAGAAATTGTGAAATATTGAGGATTTAAAGAAAAGTATAAATGTTGCAAACGTCAATTTGTGTACATACATCCCTCATGACAGTACCCACATATGTATACAATTATGGAATTTTAGGCCGAACTTTTCATGCCTAAAATGATGAAAAAGTAGTAACCGCCGAGGGGAGGCAGCTAACATTGATTGCCCAATCCAGTTGTTTAAAGGCGTGCTTAGCTAAGCCAGCCCAGCTATATAGACTATGATGTCACTATGCTCTATATAAAGGGTCTGTGACAACAAACACACACTGATTCCTGACTCTCTTCCTGAATTTCTGCATGGCATCTGGTTCCTGTTTCCTTCATCCTGTTTTCATCTGATTCCAGAATTTCTTTGCAAAGCCAAGGCCTATGCATTGCTGACCCCATTCCCAGGAAGGCCTCGATCTGAAACCTCCATTCTAAAATGCCATTACTCAAATTTTGGGAAAGCATCCTGAATTTAACCTGGCTTGCTGCTCACTAAATGCAAACATGCCATCCCGCTGATCTGTAGTATCCAATAACCAGAAGTGCTACCCGGTATCCAGTCTATGCCCGCTGATTTTGTCCGGCTGTCCTTTGTTAGACCAAATCTGTGTGGTGATCCAGACCACTGACTGTCCAAAATCCAAACTAAAAGTGGACTGCCAGTATCAATCAATAGGAACCATAGTACACCTTGCCTTGCTTTGTCCTATGCCAATCTCGAAACCATCCTATCCTATCCTTACCTTAATAACTTGTAACATTGTCAGAATCCTTATTGCAACCCTGTAATTGATTTCTAGTGCAAGCATTATCTATTTAGTAATTCTTGTAATTTAAATCCTAAGCTGTCAATCCTATTTCGAGTGATCGGACTGATTCAGCCAGGGTGGGCGCTGGGGAACTAGGGCCGAACTCATGAATCAACCCTGGAGCTTACTGTGTCCCTCTTTGGTATCCTAGCCTGAATGCTCTAGTATAGAGTAAAACTATTCTTGTCCAAATTGATTTTTTTTCTGTTTTCACTACCAGATTTTTCTAAAAACGCACCTCATACTACCTTGCATATCTCCCTCAGTTTAACAGCTAGAGACTTTTCACCTCCTGGTTGTACCTAAGATCTATAGCTACACCCCAACCAAAAAACCCGTTTGGTTTATCAAAAACCGTTTGGTTAATTTCAGGCGGGAATGAGCATTTTTGCAAAGTTTTACACGTTTTATTTTTACTATCAATTGTTTTAAACCTTACATTCATTTTCAAATTATATGCTTTTGCTCAATCTATTGCTTATGATTGCTTGTAACTTTCCAGTGTTGCCCCCATAGAGAATTGTACTTATTTAAGGATTTTTGCACACATTCATTGTTTTAGTCAGTCATTTCCGAGTGTCATTTTAACATTGCAAGGGTTTCAAATCCGTTTTTCTCTCTTGTTTGGGGAGGGAAGGTTGGATTCGAATTTTGTTTCTTATTCCTCATTACTGATGACCTGCTGCTTCCTTATAGCTATTTAGAATTGATTATTTGTGGGTTGAGGAATATTGCAGGGGGAATCCTAACTTGAGGGCTATCTTTCTAAAAATTCAAAAGTGTCTCTATTCTCAAAAGTGTCTCTATTCTCTGGTGTTTTATATCTGTGTTGCTAAAGGGTTAATTTAAGTGCATTGCCTACATTCCTATTGTTGTCACCACATTGGTGATTGCTGCCCCATATATTAAAAAGTGTATGATTTTCTTGAATTTTAAATAAATAAATATTACCTAAACCAACCAGCCTGGTTCCTGGTCCACCGTAGTCCGGGTATTTGAAAAAGGGGTGTGATGAGTAGTGTATCTCTCAAATATTTAACCTACATATATAACAAAATAAGCATTTCAGTTGTCTGCTGCATACTAGGCTGAGACCAGGGTGTATCGCCGGATTGAACTACTTAACTTATATATATCACCTTTGCAAAATTGAGATGGGAGGGAACGTTTCTAAGTTAGGCAGAGCACAACTAGCAACTGGTAATAACTAGCACACTCTCCCAGAGTTATATAGGCAGTCTGTTTCCTAGCAATAAGTGTTCACAATTAAAACCTATACAGGAACCAGCATTGTCAAAGCCAATAGAATAGAAGATGGACCTTTGGGAAACCAGGACAGCCATAGTCAAATGGACAGTTCCAGCTCTGATGAAGATCTTCAGAGGAAACATTAGTTAACCAGTCAGTGGTTCTTGAAGAAACACAGGTGCTCGAGGGGAGCCTACCTTATAGCGCACAAGCTGCAAGGCCTGCACAAAGGAGTTTAGGTCAACTCTCAATTGAAGAATACAGTACTTCAAACGCCAGGAAGCTCCGAAAATGGCACAAGGTAATTACAACCCAAGCCCCACAGTACCTTGAAAGTGAAGACGAAATTGTAGCTGGCTTCCTTCTAGGTGCAACGTTGCAGACCCTGATTCCTGCTCCTTGGTCGTGGTGACGAAAGGGGTATCTTTGGCGGGCTTCTGTGGCAGCACTCTGGAGAAGGGGCTGCAGCAATAGTTTTCGGTCACTTTAGCGGCTTTGTGGTTTTGGATCCTTTTTCTTAGTGCCAAGAAGAAACAAATATCGCTGGTTGGATTCTGTTCGATTACTCAGTCTGAACTCTGGTGAGGGGATTTTTGGTGGAGAATTCCTGCTTCCGGCGGTCCACACGGATGCCTGCAAAGTTTCAGCCGGGTTCGATCTTCGAAAGACAATGCACCCAACAGCTGGCCAGGGGGAAGGGGCAGAGTCAGGGCTTCCCAGGACTTTGGGAAAACAAGGTAACGGGCAATGGAAAGACGGAGGCCACAAAGGGCGAGCTTGTTTCCTATCAGGAATCAACTGATTCCAATGCCAGGGCCTAGGTATCCCAAAACGGAGAATACTCCGAGCACCTGTCAAATTCAGCATGGAGCTGCCACCAGCCCATACCCTGCTCTGTGGGCCACACACAGGTGCCCAAAAACATAAATTAGCAACACAAGATTGCACCCCCACCCATGGGTGCCATAAGGGTATCCCATGGGTCTGTACACCAAACCAAAAGAGAGCTGCACCGCCAGGAATCCCACATGAACTCCTGCACGGAAAACACAACAGAACACACAATAAAAGCAGTAAAGGACAAGGATACGGAGGCCCTATCCCTCCGATGCATTTCCAGCATCACAATGACGAATATACTTATGACCTTACTGATGACGAAGTCCTTATGGACATCTATGTACAAGATGATGCTCCCTTCGGGGACCATGTTGATGATCCTGCGGATCCAATGGAGAATTGGGAAGACAGCCATCAGGTTGATTGTCAACCTTGGCCATCTCCTCCTCCTACCCCGGACCCCGACGCCCTGGTTATGGATTCCCCCACTCCAGTCCGCCAAGCCTCACATGTGGATGATCAGATGACATTTAACGCCATCTTGAAAAAGGCGGCTGAGCATTTTCAGATCGCCAAACAGGAGGCTTTGTCGGATTCGGATTTTGTAGAGGACATACTGAAGGAAAAGCCTCCTGCCAGTCAGGCCTTTCGTTTGCTGAACTCTATCAAGAGGAAGCTGGTGCCTTCATAGTTGACAGCAGCTCAAACCAGAGTGGTTAGCCCCAGGGTAGAGAAGTTGTTTCGCCCTTCTCCTACCAACTCAGTTTACATCAAGGGCCATGCCACTCCGGATTCACTGGAAGTTACCACCACTAGAAAAAGGTCGGGTGTACCCCTGTCTACAGGTGAAGTACCACCTGATAGAGAATCCAAAAGGTTGTATCAACTGGGAAAGAGGGTCACGACTGCTGCTGCGTTATCCACCCGAATAGCCAATAACACCACTCTGTTGGCTAGCAATGCAGACGTTCAGTGGAACCTGCTGCAAGAGGGCCTTCAAGAGGTACCTGAACCACTGCGGGCTAAGTTCATCGCAATTGTCTCGGAAGGCAAGCAAGTGAATCATAACGTCCTTAAGAACACTTTAGACGCTGCTGAGACGGCAGGTAAACGCTTGGCCCAGGGTACCTTACTAAGGCGGCACCCCTTGCTGCGGAACTCTGGTTTTAAGCCTAAAAACCCAGCCATCCCCAATAAACAAACCGGTTGAAGAAACCAACTTGTTCGGCAAGGTCGTGGACGAAGCACTTGAGACTGCCAAAAAAAGAACATGAGACTCTCAAGTCTTTACAACATATTACCCAAAAGCCTTCACAACAGAGAGGGGGTGGCTCTCGTTGGTCCTTTCGTGGGCAATCTCGCTCCCCTCAAAACCAGGATGGTTCGGGAAACAACTATTCTGGTCAAGGCTCTAACACCACCAACAACTATATGCCTAGATGACAGCAGCGTGGAAAGGGTAGAGGCCGGAGCACCACTCCCAGAGGCTCTCCGGCCGCAGGTCAGAAATGACCCTCCGATCATAGTACCCTCCCATGGCACCCTGGTCGGGGGGTGTCCAACATCATTTCTTCATGCATGGGAGGGGATAACTACAGACCAGTGAGTACTCAAAACTGCTGCCCACGGGTACTGCATAGAATTTTGACGACCACCTCAATTCAGACTGTCAAAATCAAGACGCATGATGCCAGAACACCTACGCATCCTGCTGCAAGAGGTTGAGATCCTGCAGGAAAAAGGCGCCATAGAAGTCGTCCCTCTTCTACAGGTAAACAAGGGTATTTATCCAGTGTAATTCCTTGTACCCAAAATGGATCTCCCTATGCGCCCTGTGCTAGACTTGGGCCCAGCGAACACATTTGTCAAACCTCAAAAATTTCGTATGGTTACATTGCAGGAAGTAATCCCTCTGCTGAAACAAGGGGACATGGCAACATTGGAAATGAAAGATGCATACTTTCATATTTCAATGTTGCCGGCGCACAGAAAATACCTGAGATTTGTGATAGAAGACAAGCACCATCAGTTCAAAGTACTCCCCTTTGACATTGCTTTGGCGCCTAGGGTGTTTACGAAGGTGCTGGCAGTGGCAGCGGCGCACCTGCGCAGGGAATCCGTCCCGGTTTACCCTTACATCGACGACTGGCTCATAACGGGGGATTCCTACGAAACATACCTGCTAAACACTCAAAAGACGATAAACCGCTTTTTCAGCCTGGACTTCTCCATCAACGAGAAGAAATCCAGCCTAGAACCCAGTCAAGTCAAACAGTTTCTAAGGGCTCTAATTCGGACAGAAGACGGCTTCGTCTTCCCCTCCAGTGAGAGGGTCCAAAACATGCTATTTCAGATCCCTCAGTATGTAGCCGGCCGAGAGGGGACGGTACGCAAAGCCATGTGACTGTTAGGAAAGATGGCGTCCTGCATTTACTTAGTTCCTCAAGCCCGTCTGCACATGCGTCCCATGCAGGAGTGGCTCAATGGCCAGTGGTGTCAGGTCAGCGGTCAATAGAAGATCTGGTACTTGTCTCGCGAGTCCTCGTTCTCTCTCTCTGCAGTGGTGGTCAAGGGAAAACCTTGAAGGGAAAGGCCTTCACCACCCCTGCAGTAGAAGCCACTCTGACAACGAACGCATCTCTCACGGGTTGGGGGGAGCTCACCTACTTCAGCAGACAGCGCATGGCTTGTGGTCCCCACAAGTAGCATCCTACCACATAAATCTGTTGGAGCTGTTAGCTGTGTTCAAATCACTGAAAGCCTTTCAGATGCAACTACAGGGGAAGACAGTCCCGATCCTCAGACTGCCTGTGGCACCACAGCCATGTACTACCTGAATAAGCAAGGGGGCACACGCTCTCCAGGGCTATCCAAGCTGTCCCAGAACATTTGGAAATGGGCTCTCAAACACAGGATGTTCCTGCTGTCTCAACACGTTCCATGGGAGCTCACCCTTCTGGCGGATGTGCTCAGCAGAGACTTCCCACTGCCCGTAGAGTACGAATGGCGCCAACGTTTTCGCAATATGGGGCTTCCCAGAGATCGACTTGTTCGCAACTCTGGAGAACGCTCAATGCCAAGATTAGGCCTCCAGGTACCCCCAGAACCAATCCAAGGGGAATGGTCTCTGGATTGCATGGTCAGGGAAATTTGTTTACGCTTTTCCCCTGAATCCCCTACTCAACAAGATTGTGCACAAGATGCACCAGGAACCAGTCACCATGATATTGGTTGCCGCCATGTGGGCCCATCAACCATTGTTCTCTCATCTGATGGAGATGTCCCTATCTCCTCCAATGAAACTGCCTTGCCCGTACAACATGTTATCTCAGGACAAGGGGGAGACGCTTTACCTATGCCCGCAAACCCTGAACTTAGCGGCCTGGCTCCTGAGGTCATAGAGTTCGGACACCTGAAACTCCCTCCGAGATGCATGAACATACTTAGGGAGGCGAGAAAACCCAACACCCGATATTGCTACTCCAGTAAATGGAAGCGCTTTGTCATCTGGTGCAACTCCAAGAGCATCAATCCCATTGACTGCTCTCCTACACACATTGTGTTGTACCTGACTCACTAGACTTCGGTCTGGTTTTTAATTCCCTGAAAATTCATCTAGCTGCTCTCTCAGCCTACGCTACATCACAACAGGAAGTGTTGTGGTGGAAAGTACCAGTTATTAAGGCTGTCATGGAAGGGGTTAAAAGAATTTGTCTCCCCATTTCTAACCCGGCTCCCGGATGGGACCTATATGTGGTATTGACTACACTTATGGGGTCTCCCTTTGAGCCTATGCATAAGGCAATTCTCAAGGATCTTGCATATAAGACAGCCTTCCTAGTGGCTATCACTTCTATAAGAAGAGTTAATGAACTACAGGCCCTTTCAGTTCTAGACCCTTTTGCTACAGTCCACAGAGATAAGGTGGTTTTGCGCACTCACCCTCGATTTGCGCCGACATTTATTTCCAAGTTCCATGTGAACCAATCAATAGAACTGCCTACTTTCTTCCAAAACTCCACATACGTGGCTGAAAGAAGCCTCCACACATTGGATGTGCCCAGGGCAGTCATGTTTTACCTGGAAAGAACTAGACCACTGAGAAAAACAAATGTTGTGTTTCAGTGGCAGCTGGTAGAGAAGGGGATCCTGTCTCTAAATCAGCCATCCCAAGGTGGATTGTCAATTGCATCACACTCTGTTTCTCTCTTCCTAAGAGAGAACTGCCCTTCAAGCCTAGAACACATTCTACTGGAGGCCCTGGGGCTTACATAGCATTAATTGCAAATGTTCCCCTAGAGTCCATTTGCAAAGCGGCAAACTGGAGTTCTGTATACACCTTTACAAAACACTATTGCCTAGACACTCATTCTAGGTCTGATTCTCAGGTGGGACAAACAGTATTAAGACATCTTTTCTCTACTGTTCCTTCTCATAACCCACCTCCAGCTCCGGGTACTGCTCGCTAGTCTATGCACAGAATGTGATTCTAAGCAGATTAACAAGCATCGGAAGTCATGCATTACTCACCGTAATAGCATTTCTGATGATTGTATCTGCTTAGATTCACATGCGCCCACCCTTCCTACCTGCTTGGGTGGAAGGAACATAGACGTCTTACTACTATCTCTCTCTTTTATGTACTCACTCAGGATAGTCATTAGGTTCTCACATGGCATAAAAAATAAAAACGGAGGGACCTCGACGCGTGAGGGATTTTGGGTACACTACACGTCGTGTTAGGGATAGTGTTACAGGCACGCCCATGTCGACGTCCCCTTTCGATTCCCGAAAGACCAGATGCAATCATCAGAAATGCTATTACGGTGAGTAATGCATGTCATCTGCAGTGCAACAACATTTGCAACCTTTTAGAAATTATAAGTGTAAGAATTCAGCCAAGAGTGCCTTGATCTATAACACTATCTAGTAGCCAAAAGAGGATTGGTTGTGTCCAGGTACAGATCAGCTGTGGTGGGCCCCTGTTTAGAAAGTCTAGGTAAGCCTTGTTATACATATATACACTACATTTAAGGGTTCCAGTTACTTTCATGCTATATTCAAAAGAGTTCGCCCACCGAGCATCCTCTTTCATTCAGGGCCCCCATCTGACACATTGAGAAAATTCACATTGAAGCACTTATCAACCTTCTCCTGAGCTATCAGTTACACACTTGCATGACAAATTTCATCAGCATTCAACGGATAGCCAGCAGGACAGGACAACATTCAGCAAGACATTACATCTCCCTTTCTTACAATACTCGTACAGTCAATCAACCGCACAAGCATTCTGTGAAATCACAATTGCTACATACTTAGCATCAGGCGGGTGAGCACAAATGGATAAAGGTCCTCCCAACACACAAGTCATCATACTATGCTGAAATATACTCCAAACCATGGGGTTACGACAAGCAGGGAACAATAGAATGTCAAGCAAGAGGTCTAGGATGCACTGGTTATGAGGTAGGAGCCCAGGGATGCCGACCTAGACACGCCGTCCAAACTATACTAACATGCTCCCGGATATTGTTGCACAGCCTCTAGTGCGATGCAAGTTGCATTGGCCTAGGACAGCCTTCCACTATCCCTAAGAAAGAGACATTGTAACAACCCCACCAATAGATCACACCCATAGAATCGGCAGATAAAACTACCCAAATGCAAATATTGTACCAACAGCCAGGTCTGTGTTCTAACCAAAGACATGCATCTCAACCGTCTGACGGCACACCATCCAACTGTAACAGACAAACCTGATATTTCCATGTGCCCCACAAATACCCAGTTCAGAGTTGTAGGGTCATACACAACCATGCATATCACCAGACTTACAAATGCCTGGCATGCACAATGCGAATGCACCCGTGCACCAGATATTCAGGCCAGCGGTCCTGTGGTGGTACTTGGAAAATGTCCAAAACATGTAACTTATTAACAAAATTGGTACAGTCTGGACCAGGGATCCCCAACGTGTAGCTCGGGAGCAACATGTTGCTCACGGCACCCTAAATTGTTGCTCGCCAGTTGCCCTGGGCCATGGTGTGAAGGCCTAGAAGGGGGTGCTGAATGGCTGAGACCTCAGTAGCACTGTAGTCAGGACAGAGTCCTGGACTGTGCATGAATGTTGGCCAATGAGCCGCTGTGTTTCCAGCTGGATTATTTTTATACATGCAAGATTTGTTTGGTGCCACCATGCACATACTTCTTCAGTAAATGTCCTTACTTGTTATGGTAGTGTCATTGCTAAACCCTGTCATCTCCAGTTACTTTGCCCAGCTGACAAATGCATTAATGAGTACAATATTTGAACCATGTTTGTGTCATGGAGAAAATTGGCATATTCTGTTCTTTAATACTAGTATGAGCATAATGGACAAGGAGGTGGTATGCATACCCAACTTTCCTTTATTAAATAATGTGCATGCACACTTTCTGTACAAGTGATGTTTGTGTTTGATCCCACCATGTATATTTATCGACAATATTCATTTTGGTGTCTCCTGTATTTATTATTACATAGTGTCCTAGCGGAAAAATGGTCTTCGTTTGATAACCTGCCCATCTAGCAAATGGTTAATGGGCAGATACGGTAAATGCATGCCACATTTTTCATAATTAATTTGCCCTGTATTCCAATCCAATTAATTGATTGTTAATAGGTTTAAACTAACAAGTCAATTAATTGATTCAAATACTCGGTTAACAGCACCACACCCCTCTATGAAGTGGTCATCAAATGCTCAAAGGTTTGAGCAATGTTTGGCACCAAGTCTTGTGTAAAATCCCTTTTGGGCAGAGTAAATAGGCTCCAAATAATTGAGAAAGGTATTATTTTTATTCCTAACCACTTTTTCACTTCACCAATCCAACAGCCTTCTGGAGATTTAATGCACACCATTTGCCATAATATTCCCAAATAATTCTCAGGAGGTAACCTCCAAAGGCCCAATGAAGTGATCTTTAAAGGCTACCATGTAATGACCTGAAGTACTAATTCATATTTATATTTCTCCATTAAGTCAGCAACATTTAAAAACATGTTTCATATTTTTCATACAATTCACACAGAACAAGCCCAAAATAAAAAAAGCAACTTTAACACAATCATACTTGCTATATATACTGAACATTACAATTAATTATATATAGCATAGCTCCCATGCATTCCACGCTTATGCAAAACAGAGAAACAACAGCAAATGAACAGAAAATGAACCAAATCTTTGACTCCTATTTTGCAAGTGCACTTTGTGCTTCCTCCTGCACACTTTCTTAATTTATTGAGGAGTGGGTACATTTAAACGTACCATTACCACCAGCCTCCTGCATTCTGGGAATCTTATTTGACAGATTTCTCCTTGCCATTTTATATGTGTATGTAAGTCTGTATATAAGGCTAAAGTGGGCAGCCTGTGTATATTTTGGACATCTGACTTTTTTCCCATCGGAAACACTCTTGCTTTTGGAGCTATTTTGAGGTGGCTTAATGCACCAAATGTAGTTATATTGCATCCCTATTCAAATGGACAGTGACTTACAACCGCCCATCACCACAAGTATTTCTCTTCACCAGGGGAGGCTACAATCGCACTTGCACTGAAATTCACTTTATGATTAGCAGAACATCCCAGATGTGCTTTTAAAAAATAAGGAACATTCTTAACTGGCCTGACACTCAAATTGAACACCCCCAATTTGGCTCACAAGGGGCTAGCAGGTGTATCTGCAGGGAGACCTGCTATTTGGCACAGGAATTTATTTTGCAACCCCTCCAAGAAATGACAGTTCTAACCACCCTAGATTTTGCGGCCTTAAAATCATGGAGCAGACCTTTGTCTTATATACCTCCAACTTCTCCAATCAGAATGCCGCAAACCTGAAATAACAACGTAAAAAGCCATTTAATCATTAATGATGCCTTTTCAGCTATCTTATTAAAATTACTTACGCAAGCACTGCTCTTTCAGAAGAGTAGGCTCAGATAAAAATGAGACTGCCCCCTCATCTCTACATTCATTTAAAAACTATCTACAAGGTTTCACCCTTTGCCTGAACACCATCATTTTTATTTTCATTATATTTAATTTCAAACTGTAATTCCCAAAATAGTAACTTGTGTTTAGCAGGCCCTGTTGGAGACCTGCTGGGGGCAAGGCCAAATTAGTTGTGTCTTCTGCATAAGGGTGCATGCTATAAAATGAACCCTTCAGGTTGAGGGTGGATTAACCTTCCTAAGAGAAGTACTAGAATCAACATCCAAAAGGACTACTTTGGGACCAACTGACATTCCTGCTTGTCACCTTTATTTGTGTTGGAAAACAATGTATAATTCCACAATCTTGTATTTTGGACAGATGTTGAGATGTCTGCGTATCACGTTGGATTAGACTTAAAAAACCATTAGTGACCTGTAAGAATGTAGAAGTAGGACTCGGACACAGTGGGCTCATGTTGATTGACATACTTTTATTGAAAGGAAAAGGGTGGGGGACTGGGGAAACTCCTGCCTTTCCCTAAAGCTAAGAGGGGATTCCCATCCTTAACCAAAACTAAGGAAACTGCCAGTATGTCTTGTCTAAATTAAATAGTCCACTGTCTGTCACAAGTCCGAAGCCTATTTCCATCCCTCACACTATTTACTAACCTATAAAAAACAAAATGTCTTCTTAATTCAGAAGAATAGGCTGTAGATCCAATCAAAGAGTTCCAAATAACACAGGTTCCAAACCCAAAGTTCTTAAATGTAAAACAAAGTTCCATAAAGTTCTTACACATTTCTCTGTTGCACAAACTTCATAGCAACCTGGGCAACAACTCCCTTGTCCTGGTTCCTTCTCTTGGCAACTCACTATTTATTGGACCACAGCCAGGGGCAATGACTCCTTTGCCATGGTTCATTCTCTTGTAGGTCCTAGATCTCTGCCTTTCTCTCTTTCTGCTTGGGCCAATTTGGTTCACTTCCCTGCCAAGTGTGGTCCTTAGTAAATTACTCTGTGGTTTCCCTTCTTCTCATGGGATTGTGCCCCAGACCTCTCTTTATGTTTGGGAACTGGGAGCCCTCTTCTCCCAAGTACCACCACGAGGAAGAGGACTTGTGTGTTTCTCCTGTAGTGGGTCCCAAAACCCCCTTCTTTGCGTGAGGGTACTTGGAGCTCTCTTCTCCCATGTACCACCACGAGGAAGATGACTTGTGTGGTTCTCGTGTAGTGGGTCCCAGACACCTTCTTTGTGTGTGAGTACTTGGAGCCATTTCCTCCTAAGTACCGCCGCAAGGAAGAGCACTCATGTTGCTTTCGTTTGGTGGGTCCCAGACCCTTAAGTTTCTCTTGTTGGGGGACAGACATGGTTCACATGCCTGCCAGGTACCGTGACTATTAAGATGCTGACTGCACCGTCTTAGTTTCCCACCAGCCAGCCTGACTGCTTCCCTTTGTAGTGGGCTCTGGTCCGCCCAGGAACACTGCAGTGTCAATCTTTCCCAGGACAGCTTGGTCTTCCTTTCACGCACTTCCCTATCTGCAGGAACACCGGGAGCTTCTCTCTGCCAGCTCGCCTTTCGGCCCTTCCACTGTGGACTGGCCCCTGTCCTTCCAGCTCCTCTCTTGGCATCCTGGTGTGCTTCCTTGCACTTTCCGTGCTGGCTCCTGCAGCTCCTTCATGAAGGACTAGACAACTTCTTCCTGAGTCCCTCATCCTTTTCTACTATGCATTGACCAATGAGCAGCCAGTAACAACTAGACTGCTCAGTGTGGTTCTTAGGAGAACTCTTCATGCCTCCGCTCTTCCTCTTCATCCCAGTACTTATTCCAAGTTGTCTAGAATGCTCATGTTGGTTATGCAGAACACTCTTCATTCCTCCATGCAGCTTATTTGTCTCAATGGTTGTCAATAACATATCTTTCAACTCTGCCCCATTCTTCCTCGTCTCAGTATTTCTAACCTTGATCTCCCTTGGGTCAGTTGTGCTCTTCATAGTCCCAGTACGTATCTAGGGAAGGTGTTGTTCTTTGGGTTGTAGGAATGGGGGGGGGGTCCTATGGTCTGGTGATTGGCGAGTTTATTGCGTTCTCAGGGTAGGGTTGTTCCTAGTCCCAGGAGTGGTTTCCTCTCCCATGTGATTCTCTCCCTGTGCACCATCCTCAGGGGAACTATTGTACCGAGGACGTACCGCGCTGGCCGCATGGGAATGGTCTCCCCCATAGGGGAGAAGGGGCAGCATCCACAGATTTGTTACAGACTCCAATAAAATGTAAATTCCGCCACATTATGTTTCTATCAATCAAATACCGACGAAAGTCACCCTGGAGTGCTATGGACTCCATAATTGGGGACTAACACCGCCAAACCACCACTTGGAATCTGGCAGTGATACTGGGCCAAGTAGCAGTAGCAGTAACAGTACCGTTGAGATACCACCAAACTTGTAATAAGCCCCAATGTCCAGTAAGGGAATTGGCCTATAACCTTGAGGGGCTAGTGTTCCAAGAAATACTTGTCTAAGGGGATGGCATAATGCCTGTCTTGACAACAACAATAAACATAAAACGATTTGGTATCCTTCAAAAAAGCTTCCATTTTTTTTCTCAAATTCTTTTTTTTGTCTTACCGCAATTTCTTATGCCATTTTGAAACTATAAATCTGATCAGCAGTGTACACACCCCTCATTAAATCATGGTTCAGTTTTCTTTTCGAGATTCTAGATTCTGCATCGAACCATGGTGCATCCCTTTCTATAACCTGGAACTCCTGAACTTGGGGGCACGGTTTGTCAATAGCTCTGTCCTGGATAGTTTCTCCTAAAGACTCAGACAAACTGACGCTTTCCTTTGTGGCCTCTGAACTGTTCAACAGTTTTAAGAGAATATGTTAATTTCTTGTTAATTAGTAATTCTTTCCAATGCCTCCTTTTCAAGCGTAGGCATCGCCAACCAGCCTCTCTGGCTATCAGATATCTTCTTTGTGGTGCCTACCCTGGCCATTGGAAAATGAACTCAAGAGGATTGTGTTTACTCTTTGATCAATAAGAAATGTAACATTTCATAACATTCCTGAAGAAAAAAAACATCCACAATACAGTCATCAATGACTGTGGAACAGTATTGCCGATCTTGCATGCTTAGGAATGTACCATTTGCCATTAGAGATCCCATAAAATCCTAGGCAGAATCTCATGCTCAGTTTGGGGCCATTTTTACTGTCCATACATTTGCACTAATATTTTGCTTGGGAACCTGAAAACCCTGGTAATGTTTATTTACTCCTACTCTATTTCTGAACAGCTGGACTGGTCCTATATGTCTATAAATGTACTACTGACCACTCAATTTCCTCAACATTCCTTGTAAACAACCACTTAACGTCAAATGAAGTTAAAGGCCTTGCACTTTTCCTTGACTAGAATAACGTGGTCTAGATAACTATTAAGTACTGCAAATTAAATGTTCTATATGCAGTTTTAATTTTGTTACATTTCTAATTTGTGTTGCAAACAATTTGGCCGCCACCTGTGCGCCGATATATTCCGTCGAAAAAATGGATGTTGCTCACCATTTCATTTGATATGCCAATGTTGCTCATTGCGCACAAAAGGTTGGGGACCCCTGGTCTGGACTATGCCAAAAACACGCTGCATCAGCACGAGCTCACATTATCCCTGGTATCTTTACAGTGGGCCTGAATGTGAATAAAATTCCAACAGCGCTATATGTAAACACATTTGTTAGGAATAATAACATTTCCTAGAGGCCTATAATTAAGACGTTTAGATATGAGAAAAAGGCACCTAAAAGGATGGTCGATGCACTGAAGGTAAGTTTTATGTAAGGTTTATTCATCCGCCCCACCGGCTCATCAGGCATTACCTTCAACTGCCTTCCTGTTATACTTAACAATAGTAAATAGCAAAATACTGCATCATTCTTCCTGTATTCCATGTTCTACATTCCACACTCACCTCCGCCTGGAATGTAGAACATGAAATACTACACATCTCCCTTTCTTACATTAACATTACCAAACCAACAAAACATTGTATATAGTTGACAACAAAAAAAAATTGAAAAAAACGCCTGAAAACAATATATATATATATATCTCTCACCACCACGGGGTGCAGAAGCTCGGTTGCCTGACCGGATGTCTACATTACTCAGGCTGGTTCAAAACCTAATAATTCAGTAATTACAGCTATTTTCCTCGCCTCTTCTGTCCGCCCCAGTGCCTCTGTCCTTGGGGCACACTGAACCAAGTTTCTTCACTGTCCGGGCCTTCCTGCTCTGGGACTCCTGTCATTTCATCTGCAGTCGGGCCTCTTCCCGCTCTCACACCGCGCTGGCACACAGGCCCTCGGCCTGCTGCTCCTGTTCTTCTTTGCCCGCTCTCACTTGCATCGGCGGGACCACTCTCTCCTGCATCGCAGGGACCCTCTTCAATGCTGGTCCCTGCGGCATCGTGGAAACTCTGCAGCAGCTCCTACCCCCTTCTCGTGCACCTGTGATCCTGGTTGCCGTGTCTGCTGTGCCCTGCCAGGCCCTTCTCCATCGGGTCCTCCCCGCCGGCATCGGACTCCTCTTGGCCCACCCCCGACTTGGGAAGGGAGCTGGTCTTCTGTTTGGGACGCGCAGGGACTCTGCCTGCAACACCGTTCTGCATTGCTTGCTGCCGCCGCTGGACTCTTCTCGGCCCACCCCCGACTTGGGAAGGGATTGGACCTCTGCTTGTGGAGTGCAGGGCCTCTCCCTGAAACTCTGTTCCGCTTTGCCCACTGCCGACGTTGGGCTCTTCTCCGACTTGTGAGGGGAACTGGTCTTCTGCCTGTGTTGTGTGGGGTCCCCACCTGCGGCTCGGTCTGCTTTGCCTGTTCTCTTCCTGGATTGGCATGACCTCTCTCAACGCTGATCCATACTCTAATTCTCTAGCGATTCCTGCTCCTGCCCCTGCCTCACGTGCCTTGTCGAGCCTGACGGTTGTGTGGGGCCCTTCTCCATCGGGTCCTCCCCTACCAGTGCCGGTCCTTTCTCATCCCGCCTCTGACTTGTGGGGGAGCTGTACCCCTGATAGTCCCCTGCTTGACCTCTGCTGGACTTCCTCATCTGCTCCCTCTTCATTGTGGTCTGTCATTCCAGTCTGGCCTCAATTGGGATGGCCCCTATGTCGTGCCTGCACTAGCTGCTGCGATCGCCCGTGAGCACTGGTTGTTGTGCCTAGGGGATTATTGGTCATCCGCCTGCAGCTCTCCAATGCCGACCATCTGCTTTTGGTGCTTTTTGGATGTGCCCACTTCGGCTCCTGCTGTGCACCCTTGTGTCCACTGGCCGCTGTGCCTGAAGAATACTACGGTCCTCTGCCTGCAACTCTAGGCTTCTTCACCCGCTTTAGGTTGCTTCTGCCTCTGGCCTACTTCACCTCTACCCTCACTACCACCTCTTCCATTCGGCTCTTCTGACAAAAGAACCGCCTGCCACTACCTGTGCCCTCTTGTCTCCTAGCACCCTGCTGTCAACAAGACGTGAGCTGCAGTGCGCCTGTTACCCATACAGGGTTCTTCATTTTACCACGGATTGCCTACCACCACCTGGTAATTTCTGTACTGTGAACACCTGCCACCATCTGATCCCTTTGTAGTGTGATCTGCCTTCCACCACCCCACCTAGACTCTTTCCCCCACCCACTGGCTGTCTATTGCCTCGTGGCCTCCTTTGTCCTACAGTCTGTCTATTACCCCTCCAGGGTTCCTCATCTTCCACGGTATTCCTGCCTCCTCCTGGGATCTTTTGTACTGTAACCATCTGCTACCACATGTTCCTTCTTGTTCTGTGATCGGCCCACCACCACTACTGGTCGTCGGCTGCTTCCTTTCCTCCTCTGGCCTGCAGAGTCCCCCTGCCCATAGCCCATTCCCCCCTATTCTCCCCTTGTCCCTTTCCTCATCTATTGACGCCCTCTCACTCCCTTTCACTCTCTCTTCATCACTACACCTTCTCCCTTTCCCTCCACTCTCTTCAAACTCCCACTCTTTCCCCTGTCATGCGCATTACCAGACTGCTCTCTCCTCGTCCTCGCTACACTCTGTCCTCCTTCCCTCTGTTTTACCCCCTCCCCCACTCATCCCATTCCCTCCCTACCATCCCTTATCTCCCTAACCTTATCTCCCCCCCCCCTACTGTCCAACCCTCCAGCTTTATCAACATTGCTCTCTGGAACGCCAGATCTGTCTGCAATAAAACCGTCACCGTTTTGGACAAGTTTTTCCATCTCAACCTCCATTTCCTCTGTTTAACTGAAACCTGGATCCCTCCACACAACTCTGACCCTGCCTCCCTTACCACCCCTTCCTCCTCCTTCTCTCATGTCCCACGCTCCTCTGGTCGTGGTGGTGGCATTGGTCTTCTCTTCCACCCTAAATACCTTTCGTCCACTTCCTCACTTCCCACCTTCCCTTCCTTTGAATACCTATACAAATCCTTTACTTCCCCTCGCCCTATCTCCTTTCTTATCTACCGACCTCCTGGTCCCCCTTCCCTCCTTCTACAAAGACCTTGACCACCTCGTCTCTTATCTGTCCCTCCCCCTATCCCCTCACTGTACTTGGCGACTTTAACCTTCACCTCCCTACTTCCCCTCAACCCTCCCCTCTTCTTTCCATCCTTGACTCCTACTTCCTCTCTCCTCTCCCTTCTTCTCCTACTCATTCTTCTGGCTCCACTCTTGATCTAATTTTTTATTCAACCTATTCCTCCTCTCCCGTCTCTATTTTACCCAACTTTCTCTCTGACGATGCCTTACTCTCCTTCTCTCTCACTCCCCCTCACCCTCCTACTGCTCCTGTACCTTCAACCACTTCCTTCCTTCGAAGAGACCTCTGCAACTTTAGCCCTTCCCTCTTTTTCGACACCTGCTCCTCCTCTCTTCCTTCCCTTTCTGACCTCTCTTCTCTCTGTCAATGATGCCCTATCCTCTCTATCCACCTCTATTTCTTCAACTCTTGATCAACTGTACCCCCTCTCTTCCTTTTGTCCCACTCGCAAACCCTCTCAACCCTGGCTTTCCCCTCATCTTCTGTCTATGCGTCATCGCCTCTGTCGCCTCGAGCGACGCTGGCTCAAACTCCCTCTCTAGCCAATCAAACCTCCTATTTCTCTTACCACTCTCTCTGACTCCTGCCTTAGCTCTGCTAAAGTTGCTACTTTTCTAACCTCTCCACCTACAAGCCTCTCATCCTCGCTGTATCTTTCAAGCCCTCTCTCGTCTTCTCTCCCCGCCCACCCCTGACCCCTCAGCTACATCTCCCCTCTCTCCTTCTGACTTCGCTGACTTCTTCTCTTCTAAAATTCTCTTTGCCGAAACATTAACTCCTCTCCCTCTTACTCCTCCCCTCCCTCTTCCTCCCACTCCGCTTCAGCTTACATGTCTGACTTCTCGCCTGTCACCCCTTCTGACGTCTCCCTCCTCCTTTCCAAATCCCATCCTACTGCTGCCCCTTCTGATCCTCTCCCCACCATCCTTATTCCGAAGATCTACCCCTTCTTATTCCTTACCTAACCTCCTTTTTCCATATCTCTCTCCTCTATTTTCCCGACCGCTTTCAAGCATGCCACCATCATCCCCATTCTGAAGAAACCTTCTGCTGATCCCCTTCTTTCATCAAACTTCCATCCAATCTCGCTTCTCCCTTTCCTTTCTAAAATACTTGAACGCCTAGTCTACTCCCAGCTCTCTGCTTTTGTCACCAACCTTTCTCTCCTTCCCTCCTCTCAATCTGGCTTCTGCCCTAAACACTCCCCTGAAACTGCTCTCACTTATGTTCTCAATTCCCTCCTCACTGCTCGCTACTCTAAGCAATCCTCAGTCCTCATCCTTCTTGGCCCCTATGCTGCCTTTGATTCCGTTGATCGCCCCTTACTTCTCAGCACTCTTTCCTCTTTTGGTTTCAAAGGTTCTGTTCTCAACTGGCTCTCCTCTTACCTTTCCTCCCGCTCTTTTGCTGTGTCTTGGGGCGGTCACACCTCCTCTGCTCTTCCCCTAAACTACAGTGTACCCCAAGGCTCTGTTCTTGGACCTTTTCTATTCTCTCTTTACACCTCCCTTCTTGCTCCTGTCATCTCTTCCTTTGGAATTTCCCACCATTTTGTATGCTGACACCCAGCTCTTCCTTTCCTTCTCCTCCTTCACTCCTGATCTACACCTTAATCTCTCTTCCTGTCTTACTGCTATTAAAAACTGGATGTCTTCCCATTTTCTATCTCTCAACACTGATAAGACTGAAGTCCTATTCTTTCCCTCCAACACTCTTCCCCCTGCCTCTCCTCCTCCTTTTATTCACTTTCCCCCCTCTAATCTCCCCATCTCTGACCACGCTCACAATCTAGGCATCCACTTTGACTCCTCCCTCTCCTTTTCCCACCATATCTCTTACCTCTCGTGCCTGTTGCTACCACCTCTTTAACATTCGTAAAGTGCACTCCTCTCTCACCTTCCACGCCACAAAACTTTTAATCTCTTCCCTCATCTTCTTTCTTCTTCATTTGCTCTTCTATCCTCTTTGGACTCCCTGCCCCTCATCTTCTTTCTTCTTTATTTGCTCTTCTATCCTCTTTGGACTCCCTGCCTCTCATCTCGCCCCCCTCAATTTCCTCTACCACTCTGCTATCCGTACCCTCTGTCTGCTTGCTCCTCATGACTCCATTTCCTCCTCGCTCTCTTACCTTCGCTGGCTTCCCTTTCATTTCCAACTCAAATTTAATTTCCTCTGTCTTGTCTTTAAATCTCTTCATGACCTTGCTCACCCTTATCTCTCCTCTCTCCTATCATTCTACACCCCTTCCTGCTCTCTCTATTCTGCTGACCTCTTCCTACTCTGTTCCCCCTCCCCATGTGCCTCTTCTCGCTTTCACTCCTTTCAACTCCTAGCCCCCCTACATTAGAACTCCCTACCTCCCTCTATCCGCTCCATCCCCACCTTTTCCTTCCGTGCTTCCTTGAAATCTCTTCTTCTCCATTCCCCACCCTGAAACCGCTCTTTCTCTCCCACGTCTCTCCCCTACTTACCTCTCCCTACCTACTTACTCTCCTATTACACTCGCCTGTTTTCTTTACAGGCTAATTGCTCTAGTCACTGCTTTGTTGGTTTGACTCCTGTTTTATAATTACTTCTACTGTTATAAACTACTATGTATCAAATATATGTTTAGTTTGGAAAATTGAACTCTGTTGGTATATCACTTTAAAAACCTGGAATAATCATAACCTGGATACTAAAGTATAAATACATCCTCGAAAATGTAAATGACTAAACATCATCTGTTTAAACAAACCATGTTCTAACTTACATAATCTCTGACATATGAAGGTTTACCACACATGCGTTTAATACGAGTGGAACAAATTCCTTCTCTAATCATTCTCGCCTCCTTCCTTAACTTGACCAATGCCCTTTCTTTGTCAGTGTTCTGTCTTGCAGTGATGCTACTTTGTCTACCATTCACACACCTGAAACCGCTGATGTTTCACACCCTACCATCTGATACTCTGACTGCTCCATGAAGTTTCTCCATGACTTCCATTGGCTCGGACCAACCAAAGCCTGTTCTCATTCCTATGTGTGGTATTTTTATTCTTACCCAGCCACAGCATTTTACCGTTGCCTTCCTGATATCAAAGCCCATTCTATTACTCATTTGGTTTTAGATAATATTTTCTTTGCTCATATCAAGGTCAGTGTCCTTCTGACACGCTCTACCCAACCATGGAGGACAAATTCTGGTATTGAGTTTTCTTCCCCCACAAAACCTCAAAAGGAGAAACCTCTGTAGTGGCATGGGGTATAAACCTATGTGCCAACTCTGTCTCCTCTACTGCTTTTTTCCAGTCCACATTCTCCAAAATGGCACCTTGATGCTATTCTTGATTACTCTGTTGAATCTCTCAACAATCCCATTGGTCTCTGGGTGATGAATAGAGCAGGTCCTATGCTCTATAGCATTCTGTTTAATAAATGTCTCCATTTCCTCAGACACAAGTTGAACTCCATTATCTGTTAAAATGGTCATGGACTAACCCTCTTTCTTGAAAATGTTTGCTAAAAATGTAATAATATCCTTTGAACAGATATTCTGTATCCATGCCACCCCGCCCATCTAGACAACATATCTATTACCACAATATAAAAGCATAAAGACCCTTGACTTTTAACAGGACCTACAATATCTAAACCAACACGCTCCCAAGGAACAGATGGAATTACTGTCATTGATTCAACTCTTGTACTTTTGCAGCATCTTCACAATTGCAACAATCTCTGATTAGTCTCTCTACTTGCAAGTCCATTCTGGGCCACCAGTAATCTTTTCTTACAAGTTGTTTTGTTTTAGTCATACCTTGTTGTCCCTCATGTGCTAATTCTAGAATTTTCCCTATCACATTTGTGGGTGGAAACAATTTGTCTCCTCTGAAAATCATGTCTTTGTTTATTGATAATTTATCAAAAACATGTCCAACTGCATATGGCATGGTCCCTTTTCTAATTTCACTACTTTTCGTGCCACGTTCCAAACATTCCTTGACATTCTTGAGTACTTCATCCGCCATCATGGCTTCTACCCACTCACTCTGACACAATATTTATGTCAACACTTAAAACGTGGTCCTCTTCACTCTCATCAATATCACTTTCAACGATATTGGTTAAACGGGATAGACAATCAGTTGTCTTATTCCTGACTCAAAGTACATACTCTATTTCCCAATTATTATCTTGCTTACTAGCAACACCTATGTATTCTGGATGACACATTATCTAAACCTTTTGTCATAATTTCCTTCAGTGGTTTATGATCTGATTTCAAATCTCATATCCCACAAAAACTGCTGAAACTTATCAATCGCCCAATTTATTGCTAGGAGTTCCTTCTCTATTGTGGAATAATTGTGATCAGCCTCTCTTAAAGCTCTAGATGCAAAAGCGATGGGTAAATCTTTACCCCCCATCTATCTGAGATAAAACTGCCCCGAGACCATGATATCTTGCTTCCGCTGTGAGAATGCTTTTCTTATCGGGGTCAAAACCTTTCAAAGAGGGCGCATTAGTTAATGCTATCTTTATCTCCTCAAATTAATGTTCTCATTTATCATCCGACTGAAACCTAACACCCTTCACAAGTTTCCTCGTGTGAAATGTCTTATCAGCTAAGTCAGGAATAAACTTGGAGTAGTATTTCGCCATACCTAGGAAGGAAATTAACTTTTCTTTACTATCAACACTGATGCATTTCAAAATGGTGTTCATCAATTCTTTCTTTGGTCAAATACCTCATTCAGATATCTCATGCCCCAAGTACTGTATTGTGGACTTATTGAATCTATATTTTTCCTTACTGAGTGTTAGACCAGCTTCTTTAAAAGTGTCTAAAATGATGTTCTTCCTGAGTCTTCCCATATACCAAAACATCGTCTTGGAAACACAAAACTTCCTCCATGTGGTGAAATAACTGGTACATTATGCACTGAAATACAGCTACTGCTGACACCAGACCGAAAGGAATGCGTTTGCATTGAAACAAACCTTCAGGAGTAATAAAAGCTGTTAAATTCCTAGAGAGAGGATGCAATACAATTTGATGGTATGCAGGCTTTAAATCTAAAGTGCTCATCACTCTTGCACCTTCAATTGTGCACAGCATTTCTGTTATGTTGGGCAAAGGTTGGATGTCTGGTATAATACATTTGTTTGCACACCTCAATCTATACACAACCTAAGCTTTCCATTGTGTTTGTGTACAATAACTAACGGAGAAACCCACTTGGAGGATTCCACTCTTTCTATCACACCTTGTGCCACCATACTTTCCAGTTCCTCCTTTACTCTAGCTCTGATGGCTAAAGGAATTGGTCTTACTTTTTATACAATAGGAACAGCATTGGTTTTCATGCAAATTTTGTGCCTAAACTTTTTAGATTGCCCAATTCTTCTCGAAATACAGTGTGTTGGTCAAACAGTTCCAGAGCTTTGTCATTGTCTACAGCATAAACTGCTTCTTCAGCATTGGGATATAGTTTTATTTTAAGTCTTTTTTGGTGAGATCAACTGAGTAAAGGATATGTACCTATGCTAGAAACATAAATCTTTCCTTTTGCTGATCTGTCCTTAAAACGCATGGTAGACCAAAACCAACCTTCTAAATCAATGCGTTTTCCACCATAATCTACTGGTCTCACATCTACTTTATTTAATACAATATGTTCTTTCATATTTGCTTCAAACAAGAATCTGGGCAGTAGAGTATACTTGGCTCTGAGTCGATTACCATGTCCATTCTTACATTACCGATTTCTATCGCTGACATGGTTTTCTCAACATCGGCATCTTCATCTTCCACATTGTTTACTTCACCATCGATGACAAAGGTACACTCTGCCAACTCTTCACACAATTCATCCACGTAATCAATGTTCTCTGCTTTTGTCTTAGAACAGTTGGTAAAGTGGCCTCTTTTTATTGCATCTCTTGCAAAGTGCTCTAATCCCAGGACATTTGTCACTGCTGGCTAAATGATGTAAGCTGTTGCAACGAAAACATCTTCTTCTCTAATTTTCATCATTCTCCTTAAACTTAGCTACCTTCCTCTTTGTGGTGTTTTCTCTCTTAAATCCTTGTCTCCTCCTAGTCGAATTTTTCTCTTTTCTTTCTAGGTCGTCTGTCACTTCTTCATTTTTTGCTTCAGTTTCAGTCCTTTTTTCCAACTCTTTTACACATTTATTGGTATGTTCAACTTCTTTAGCAACTTTGAGTACTTCATCAATAGGAGGATTGTTTTTTTACCATAATGCTTCTGAACTGGTCATGTAATCTCTCATGCTGCCGAAATCACACGGGGCAGCTAAACCTCTCAAAGCAGTGATGTATTGCACCACTGTCTCTCCGATCTCCTGTTTTCTTTTGCCTAAGTGATATCTCTCATGTATGATGCTGACAGATTTGTCATAGTGTTTGTCCATCATTTTGATGCATTTTTCCATACTCTGTAAGATTCACAGATTCTTCATAAGTAAGGGGAGGGAGATTCTCAAATTGTTCTTGACCATTGTTACCTAGGCAGTGCATAAGTAAACATTTCTTTTGCTCACCTGCAAAATTCAAACCATGAGCAGCGAACAGTGATCAAAGCGTCTTTGGCAACATTTCCAGTGTTTCGGGGACTTACCCCTCGCATCTAAAAGTAGTTGGGTGGCGGTATACCCTGCATGGCTGCTGATGTGAAAACAAATAAAAAGAACTGTGTTCGTTGAGTTGGAGTTTTTATTTCTTCTTGTCCCATCTGAAGTAGGTATGTTTCTAGTGGTATTGGCAATATGATGAGGGTGGTCAAAAGAAATGTTTGCTATT
Source organism: Ambystoma mexicanum (assembly GCF_040938575.1). Lineage (NCBI taxonomy): Eukaryota > Metazoa > Chordata > Amphibia > Caudata > Ambystomatidae > Ambystoma > Ambystoma mexicanum. Next base: position 808,319,741 of record NC_090932.1, read on the forward strand.
TAGTTTTCTTATTTGATGATGCACACTCCTTCCTGTTTCTTGATTAATAATGAATGCCTCTTGCTGTAAATCTTGGTTGTTCCTTTAAGGAATACAGTGTCCAAAGTCCTGTGCTGTGGTGCAATGGTAGAGCGTAATTATTCTCTTAGGACATCACTGTACATATTAATAATTACTGATTGATCCAGTATAGATGCACTTAGAAGTTGCTAGGAAAAGAAGTTAGAAGTATGCAATTAGTCCGCTTGTCTTGCGCATGCATATCCTTTTGATAATAACTTTTTGTTCTCACAAATAATAACTTGATACTAAATTGCTTTTTCACCTCAGTTTGTTACATATTTTGTTGAATTACCTTCATTCAACTAGAATTGTTTGTTTGCTGTAATTGAATTAGCTGCATTCAATAATGGCTTCTCTGTAGATACTTGTAGTACTTCGAGTCAAATTGCCTACATTCAGCCTAAGTTTGCTGATTTCGTGTTAACTGTGCCCTTTTCATGTTGCCTGTGCCCCGAGACGTGTTTCCCTGTCTATCTTGCGACGGTTTCTCAGGCGTTATAGTTTGTACTTGAGTAGCGCTATAATTTGAAAATGGTATTTGACTTGTTTTGATAATGTTAAGATTTCTGAAAAAATAAAAACGAAACCATGAAAAAAGGCACAGTTAACACAAAATCAGCAACCTTAGGCTGAATGTGGGCAATTTGACGCAAAGTACTAAAAGTATCTACAGATAAGCCATTATTGAATGCAGCTAATTCAATTACAGCAAACAAACCATTCTAGTTGAATGAATGCTAATTCAACAAAACAAGCAATTGAGTATCAAGTTATTATTTCTGAGAACCAAAAGTTATTGTCAAAATGATATGCATGCGCAAGACAAGCGGACTCTACTTCATATTTCCAGAATCCTGGTCAGTCTCAGGAAAGAGTCTGCAACTCGCAGCACGCACCGAGGTCAAATAAATTTAAAAAATACCAACCAAGGAGAAGCGCAATAAGCTTCTCAGTCTGAAACTCTCATAGCAGGAAAAGAAGTTACACCCTGCTTCCATGGAGCGTTCAAAAGCTGCTTCTCATAGACCTCTGTAATGTACTGTTAAGTTGAGGCGGTTTCCAAGGAAACCAAAATGGCGGCACGTAATGGGACGCTGCAGGGTGCTTTGCTTTAACACATTGCCACTGCAATGGAGACTGTTGCTCCGGTGGCTCTCGCGCTGGCTCCAAGGGCTAGTCGTGCAGGGGTGCCTTTCAAGCTGCTTTCAGGGGCTTCCACAGGATCTGGCGCGCGTGCAGGACCAGCACTAGCCCAAACGCTTGTAATGCCTCCTCGCCAAAAAAGGGAAATTCTGCGCGGTCTGGCACTCACCCCAAAAGGCAACAGGACCTCTTCTCTCGCTCCGCTTAGCTCCCAAATTGCTCTGGCTTAAAATCAAGGTCGCTGGTGCCTTTACGCTTGCGTCCAGCTTCAGAAAGCATTCTCTTGAGGGCCTATGGCGAGGGAATGAGGAAGCTTCGGAACCAAATGCTTCCTTCCGCTGCTCCACTGCATCTGCTAGCTGCTGTCACTGTTAGGGTCTTTGATGAACAGCTACTCGGTGGGGCACCGTTCAAAGTCCTTGTTGCCACTGAAAGCATGGTCGATGCAATGAAGTTAAGTTGTATGTAAGGTTTCTTCATCTGCCCCACCGGCTCATCAGGCATTACCTTCAGCTGCCTTTACTATTCTGCATCATTGTATTCCATGTTCTACATTCCACACTTACCTCATCATGGAATGTGACGTGTAGAATATGAAATACTACAGTACCTGAACTGGTGACATGACACAATATAACTGATCCGTTCCTTTGAGGCCACAAGGTTTAACATTAAATGCATCCACACGAGCGAGACCGCATCCTCGTAACCTCTAACCTGATCTAAGATTATGACCTAAACTCCAAATGTTTCATAAAACACAATAATGCGACCTAGGGGTTAATTGCAGTATAAACCTAACCCCAAGTATTCTCTAAACTCAAAACTCTGACCTAAAAAACTTGTTAGAAAGAATACCAAGCTAGGCCCAAACATTTACTAGAAGTATGGGAAGGAAACCTGTTGAATCTAGGAGCATAGACCAAAAATGGGGTCACAAACATAAAAACACAAAAAGGTTACATGTCTGTTGCCTAACCGGAAACATGGAAACCAATTTTATGGTGGTGCCAGTGGCACGGATGTCCTCGACAGAGTGGCCTACACTGGAGCTGTGCATGGGTGTTACAAATAAAGTGAAAACAGTTCCTTACGTCCCATTCCCTTTCCTCCATACTGCATGGGTATCCCTCCTAGGGACAGGAGACGGAGCCTTTTTCACCAGAAAAAATATTCTTTCCCTTTTAAATTTAGAGGTGCGAGGGGTGTAGCCCTGGGAGCATGCGCTTCCTCTGACTCTGCCACTCCTCAGTCCTCTTTTTCACATCGACGGGAACAGACCTCTTTCACCAGCGCTCCTGGGTTTGGCTTCGGCCTAGTAATTCCACGCACTCTTCCCCAGATTCTGTCTTTGTCTTCTAATCTTTAAACAGGTACTCAGTCCTCTGGCGCCTTGCTCCTCCCCGGCGCATGTCGACGTCCCTGGGCTTCTGCAGGTGTCCAGTCTTTTTTGGGGCTCTTCCCCACGTCTGACCCCCACGCTCTGTGCCTCTGCTCAGACCATGGCTGGGACGGCTGTAATGCATGCAACGCGCAGCGTGCTTACACTGCGAGCTCTGAAGAACAGGTTGGCAAGGTGGAGAGAGCTGTTCGAGAAGTCGCCTCTAGAGGACTTGAACTTCATCAAGCACAAGTCAAGGCCAAAGGCAGGGCTGCTCTTTTCCATCACACCCCGCAAGGGCGATTCCTTTACTAGGAAACGTCCGAGTGGGAGGGACTGTTCAGGTTCTCACACCAGCGCAGGTACCAAGGCTCATTCAGCTACTGGCCACAAGGCCTTGGGGTCGCTAGATCCTCCCGCTGACAGCACTGAGGGACGGCACAGTTCTTTTACCGGGGGTCCACCCGAGGGGCTACACCCTAATACTGGACAAATGTCTGAGGGGGTGCCTGTATGCAGCGCTACTGGCGCTTCAGTTGAGGGCTCTACGCCTACCAGGTCTGATCCTGAGGTGCAGGGTAGGCCTCAAAATCTACTGCCAAGAGTCCAGGAGGAGGCCGGTCCCAGCGAGCCAGTCACCACGACGCAGGCACGTGGCATGCAGCTTGACAAGATGGCCGCTGCGCATTACAGACATGTCGGACACCTACCCCTTGTGGGTAGCAGGTAGGAGATCGATTGTCCAGGTGGGACTGGTCTCAACCAGGTACGTGGCCTACAGCTTATCCTTCTACATCGCAAGGCAGCTACCTCCTGCAACCAGCTAGGCAGAGTACGCACAGGCCTCAGCAGCCAACCGCGACTGTCATTATCACCTGCCACCCCACCAGCCTGTGAGGAAAGGTTTTTTGAGAAGTTCCTCACGTTGATGAGGTCCCCTCAGATGAGCTGCATCATTCGGGATGTTATCGGGGACATGCTTTCAGCAGTGCCGCCGCCAGCACCCATAGTCATTCCGCCTATGGCTCTGGTGCCTCTGGCTCCTGTGCAGCCCCAGCTGCCTACGCTGGCTCCTTCGATTCCGGCTCCCCTGCCTCCTACAGCTCAGATCATTCCACAGCAGCCTCTGGCTCCGGTCAGCACACCTCAGCCAATGGCTCCCAGTACTGCTCCACCGGCGCCAGACCAGTCGGACACCCTGGTTGACACCAATGAGGATGACCCTGACACACCCTCATCAGCTGAGGCCTTCCACGATCGACTTGCAGGTTTGGCTGAATACTTGGGGCTTCTACAACCTGAGGTTTATCAAACAGAGGCGGGGGTCCTGGCCGAAGTCCTCACTCTACCCCCCCTGCAACTCGGAACAGGGATTCCGATGCAGAAGGACATTGTCGCCTTGGTCAAAAAGGCATGGCTGAAACCCTGTTCAGCGCAGCCCAACAACAGGCACCTCGATGCCAAGTATAGGCAGTTGGAGGGGATGCACTCTTATTGTCGGCACACCCTCTACCACACGTCAGTGATTGCAGCGGCTTCCATATACTCAAAGCCCCACTCTTCATCGGCCACCTTGTCCTCGGCTCTGCTAGGCAAGGAGGAGAAGATCTTGGAGGTTTATGGAAAGAAGGTCTACTCCAGCGCCTCGCTACACCTTCGTCAATCTAATGCAGATGCCATGCTCGCAGCCGTTAAGCAGAGGCTTTGGCGGGAAATAGCAGACTTCCTTCCGGAACTTACGGTGCACAGTCGGGCACGCTTCAAGGCAGGGCTGGCTGAAGCGAAGATGGTGGCTCAGGACATCATAGAATCCACAGTCTCGCATATCGACACCTCAGGCCGTGCCATTTGCATTGCCACGGACATGAGGAGGACGGCCTGGCTCCGGGCTACCAAGTTCAACCCGGACATCCAGGAATGCATATTGGACCTTCCATTTGAGGGTAGCAACCTCTTTTCATTCCTCCACAGATGAGGAACTGGATAAGAAGAAAAACAGTTCACAAATTGCGAAATCGTTATCCATCCTTACAAAGTCCACGCCCAAGACTTTGTCAAACGCACCAGCGTTCCGACAAGGGTCGGGCCTTTGGCGTGTTCTGGGGCTTCCAAGAACGGTCCAGGCAACCGGACCGCTCTCTGTGCCAACACTGCCGCAAACAGCACAAGGCAGGGAATAAGGGCTTCTTTCAGTCCCCCGCCTCAGCGGGAAAGAAGGAATGACTCTCCTCCGGGTCCACGTGTCTCTGGTGGGAGGCAGGCTTGCTCTCCACGCACGCTATTGGTGTGGACCCCTGGATCCTGTCAGTAGTTTCGACGGGCTACAGCCTACCGGTCCCTTCCTCTTCTCTCTCCTACCCTCCGCTCCCACAGATTGGGACAACAACTGTTTGCGGAAATTCGATTACTCGTAGAGAGCTAGGCAGTGGAAGAAGTCCCAGCATCCCAGCGAGGCATGGGCTTCTACTCCTGGATCTTCACCATACACAAGAACCACCAGGCTGTCCTGAGAGTTGTGTTGTACCTTTGCACCCTGAACCTTACCTCCCGCTTCAAAAGTGCAAGATGGTTACCCCAGCACTTATTGCAGAGACACTGTGCAGGGGAGAATGGATGTGCTCCCTGGATCTGGAGGATGCTTACCTACACGTCCCAAATTGGCAGCCCCATCGGTCCTTCCTGAGGTTCAGGATCATGGGCTTCCATTTCCAATACAAGGTTCTACCCTTTGGCCTCAACTTGGGTATTGGTCGTTTTGACCATTAGGTCTAAAAATGCTACCACCAAAGGTTCGAACACCAAAAGTTCGACCCTTTGGTTGTAGCATTGTAAAAAAAACGGGGACTGTGGGTGTGTCCCCTGCATCGCCCTGCTCACTATACTTTTTAGTATAGTGAGCGGGGGTTGCCGGGTACACCCCCACAGCCTTCCGTTAAAAAAGAAAAGAAAAGGACCCTGCAGTGCCGGTTCCCGATCACGGAAGTGAAAGGCAACTGGCGCTGCAGGGACCCGGCGTGAAGATGGTAAGTGGGGTTTGTTTATGTTGGGGGTGTGGGTGGGGGTGTGTTGGCTGTGTGGGTGGGGGATGTGTTATGGGTGTGTTGTGTGAGGGTGTGAGTATGTGTTCGCATGAGAAGGGTGTAAACATTTGGTAGTTCGCACCTTTCTCATGCGAAATTTCCAGATCACTTAGAACCTCAACTTGGCCCCAAGGGCCTTTACCAGGCTTATGAATGCAGTGGCAGCCCTTCTCTGGGCCCAAGGTCACCACGTCTATCCATACCAAGACGACTGGCTCGTCAGGGCGAGATCCCCGGAGGCGGTCGATCACTCCTCCGCCCTCATGAACACACTTCACGCTTGGGATGCTCCATCAATCCCAAGAAGTCTCAGCTGGAACTGACGCAGAGTCTAACTTTCCTGGGCCTCATCTGGGATATGAGGTCCGAGAGTCTTTCCATCGGAGGAAAAGATTGCAGCCATCAAGAAGGCCACAAGTCACTTTCTCAGCAGAGGGGCTGACCTCGGCTTATTGGTACCAACACATACTGGGTATTATGGCAGCATGTCTTCTGGCAGTAATCTACACAATGAGATAACAGCTGCACTTCGCAGCCTTATGGAAACAGGAGCAATGCTCGGAGGCGGAACTCGTCAGCATTCATCCCATCCTACACCGGACATAGTCTGGTGGAGCACGGACTGCAATCTGAGGATAGGCAGGCCCTTCCGACAACCAGCACTGCAGGTTACCATTACCATGGATTCGTCCTTGGAGGGCTGGGGAGCTACCCTGGACAACCACAGCGTCCATAGAGTTTGGTCCCTTCAGGAACAGGAGGGCCATATCAGTTGGCTGGAACTGAAGACCATCTCATTCAACAGACAACTCCACCAGCATGTACTACCTCAACAAGCAGGTTGGCATCAGGTCCCCTCCGCTATGCACCATGGCGTTCAGTATCTGTGAATGGGGCCTGGCGAACGACATTGACCTGACAGCGATCCATCTTCTGGGTGAGTCGAACCTGGAGGCGGACAGGCTCAGCAGGCTGGGGGTGGACAATTACCAATGGCAATTGAACCATCGGGTCCTTCAGGTGATCTTCAACAGATGGGGTCATCCACAGGTGGACCTCTTCGCCACATGGTTCAACAGGAAGTGCCCTCAGTTTGCATCCTGGCAGGGACAGGGTCTAGACTCTGAGCAATGCATTGCAGATACAGTGGAATGGCATGAGCGCCTATGCCTTCCCGCCCACGCCACTTGTACACATGGTGATCTGCAAGATAAGAGAGTCACAGCACCTCTGCATCATTATGATAGTTCCGTGGTGGCCGGCGAAGTCATGGTTCTCGGAGCTACTCAGTCTGTCAGACCAGCCTCTGATGACCCTTCCGCAGGGCCCAGCTCATATCATGTCACAGCAGGGGTGCACGGTAATCCACCCCGCCCCGCAGAAGTTGGCTCTCGCAGTGTGGTTCCTGAGCAGGTCACGCTGAAGCATCTGCACCTCTCGCAGGCTAACCTAGGCATTCAGGGGGCTAGGAGCGACGCTACTAGAGGCCAGTACAAAAGCAAGTGGACTAGGTTTTGCCACTGGGCAGTCTAAGAAGGTCGATCTTCTCACTTGCGCTCTGGACAACGTGCTTTCTTTCTCAGCACACCTTGCACACTTGGGGGTGCAGATACACCTGCCGCACTTATCTGGCGGCCATCTGAGCCTACCGGAACTCTGAGGAGGAGGTTTTCTCGTCTGCCAATCCGGTGGTTAGACGACATCGGACGGGACTCACTAGGCACTACCCGCCCATTAAGAAGCTCCACCCTGTGTGGGACCGCAATAGTATGCTGGGTGCCTTGGCGCAGAAAACTTTTTGAGCCAATGGCGTCCGCTGACATCAAGCTGGTCACCATGAAGTCAACCCGGTTGGTGGATCCTATGTCGGCATGTCGTGTCAGCGAGATTCAATCACTGGTGGCTTCTGAGCCATACACTACCTTTCAAAGGGACAAGGTTGTCCTCGGAACGCGCCCTGCGCTCCTACCTAAGGTAGCCTTGGCGTTCCACCTAAATGAGGAGATAGTGCTCCCGACTTTATTTGCAGACCCCAAGGACGATGCTCAGAGGGTCCTGCACTGCTGAGATGACAGTCGAGCGTTATCTAGACAGAACCAAGAGCTTCCGCGAGTTGGAGGCTCTATTTATCACCTTCGGAGCATCAAGGCCAGGTTATCAGGCTTCCAAGTCTCCATAGCAAGATGGATGATCGCAGCCATTAAGGAGACCTATGAGGGGCAGCACAAGTCACTTCAGGTAACATGCGTGCCCACGCTATCAGAGCCAAGGCCACGGCGGTCGCATTCCAGAGACATGTCCCATGGCATGTCATCAGCAGGGCGGCCACGTGGGCTACTCCCTCACCTTTTTGCAAGCACTACTGTTTGGATGCCGGCTCCAGGTAGGACTCAGCATTTGGGCAGGCAGTACTAAGGAACTTGTTTTCTTAAAGAGGGTCACCTCTCCACCCTACGGCTACATTCAGTTGTAATCGCCCATACAGTATGGAGTAAAGGGGACGGGACGCAACAGTGATTATAAGTTACTCACCGTAGTGACTAGCGTACTCTTAGTTCAGTCCCCTTTCCTCCATACGTCCTACCATCCTCCCCCCTAATAAAACCAGTGTCATTAGGCAATGGTAATATTGTCGACGCGTCAATGGGGACTGAGTGGCTCCGATGGGCGGAGGCGGGAGAGCATGCTCCCAAGGCTGCACCCCTGCGCGCCTCTAAATTTAATGGGGAAGAAGATTTTATTCTGGTGAAAAAGGTTCTGTCTCCCATCCCTAGGAGGAACGCCCATGCAGTATGGAGGAAAGGGCACTATGGACTAAGAGTAAGTTAGTCACTACGGTGAGTATTATAATTTAATGGCATTGTCTCGCCCAAAGTTTCCATCAGTTGCTGCATTGTTGAATGTCTTGCTGAAAAATATGATTATCCGTCCCATAAGGAATCGTGTTTGTTGAGAAGGTCCGTCCAAGTATGTTCAAGACTGGCTTCGACACAGAGGCGCCACCCTCCTGGTGAGGCACGGCTTTGGTTTCCCTGACGCTGAGTGTTGACTTAGCATGCATCAGTGGTGAATGAGGAGGTGGACAAGAGGCCACAGCATTCCGTGATATCATCATTTGACTTGTGATGCTGAGCAGGGTGCAGCCCCCAGCTACTCCCATGCCGACATCCTTGTGGTCCCATGCAGCGACTGGATTCACAGTACGAGGCCTCTCGGTGCAGCAAACCCCCTATGTGAGCGGGCTCCAATCCACTTGCCTATGCTGATATACGATGTCTGCCTACACCATGCCACCACGAGTCCTTTGGCTTCCCCATGCTAACAGCCCACCAAGAACAGCTGCTTGGTGAGCCCTTGAGCTGGGACGAACTGTACATGCAGCGGAAACCTAGCATAATGCCTGTACTGCCCAAGATGTGCACTTTTTCTTAATCCGTTAGCTTGTTCCCGCTTCCCAACACAGATGGATGGAGGGCAATGTTATGGAGTTTTATATAAATTACGGTCTGTGACAGAACTTGGAAAAGCCCACCTTAGGTGACTGGGTTATATCCCTTAGGTTTAGCCTGAGCTACCCAAAGGTTTGGTAGCAATGGCTGAGCAGCCAGGCTTGGTCTAGAAGGGAGAAGGGCTGTAGTGAGGCACACAGTACTTAAAGCGTACAATTGGTTCAAGGAAACACTGACACACTAGCAGTTATATAAAACATTCATTTATTTGATATACACTAAGGCTTGAGAAATAAGTCATGTATTCACATAGTAATATCATAGTAGAATTAAAAGTTAGCACACTTTAAATCAATATAAACCAACACAAAGGTGAGAGAAGCTACTGGAGCAAATAACCACATTTTAGATAAACTCTTGCAACTTCAGTTAACCCCTGCTTAACCAATCTTTAAAAATTCCAACCCTATACTAGGTGAATCTGATCAAAGGGGGCTCTTGGGTCCAGTGACCAAGTGCTGAGTAGGTAAACTACAGACAGAGTTGAGTCTAAGAAGGTTTTCTTCAGGTTTGCAGGTAAGTACCAGTGTGGCAGTTTAGAACCCAATGGGTTGTTCACCCCAATGGGACTCAGGGTGCCCTGGAGGGGTGTGCAAGTAATGGCTTAACTGCAGCCCTTCAAGAACAACGGAGTGAGACCAAGGTACGTACTTATGCTTAGGACAGTACCTTTTCAATGAAGAACTTGATGTAACAGGACCGTTCCCAAGGTGAGGCGACAGTTGTCCCTGATTTGAGTTTCTTGGCCTGGGCGGCTAAAGAAGGAACTTTGGAGGTAACAGACGTATGCACTCAAGCAGTGGGACGCCCAGCAGTGGATCTTTGTGGCACTAGTGCATTGAAACCCCTTCACAGGCTTCGGGTCAGTGACGGTTGTCGTCCGGTAGACTTTGCTTCGGTTCTCGGTGCACCACTCAGCTAAGGGGAATTCTAGGAGTTAAAGAGCCCAGAATGATGCCCAGATGGATGCCCACAAGGTTTCAGCCAAAACCACGCTTCACATGAGGTTGCACCGCAAAATGGCACAGGTCCCAGCGTATTGGGAGTTTTCAGCCAGGGAGGGTCGCAGCTCGTTGTGGGATGGTGCAAAATGCAGGTGGTCTTGAGACTGGTTAGGCCTATCAGGACAAGGGCAGTAAGAAGTATTTCAGAGATCTTTCCTCTCGCTTGGAATTACGGCGGCTGGTCTGCAGCGGTCACTCAACGGCTATGGCGGTCGCTTGGAAGTTGCTGGGATGCCCTTCTAGGAATTTCTCTTCGGATCTTCAGTCCTGTGGACTCTGAGGTTCAGCTCCAGCACCCTCACCTTTTATGCAAGAAACTGGCTGAGCCCACCAATCAACAGACAAGCCTTTCATGCAAATCTAGGGGGTGACTAAAGGGGACAGCCAGCCTCCCAGTTCAAACTGGTTCCGGGCAGGCTCATTGTAGGACAAAGATCAGGGGAGTTTGGGTCACCTACCCCACTTCCTGTCCTTTCAGGCACTCAGAGAGCCTTGGTGGGCTTTCCAAGGGAAGCCTGCGAAAGACAAAAGGCCCATCAAGCCCTCCCTCACTAAAGCAAGTAGAAGAAGCCTCATGTAAGAACAAGTCAACATGAATAGGGCTTAGAAAAGTACAGCCTCCATTTTAGGAAAATGGTGACCCTAGTGTCCCTTGTTGCAGCTGCGATGGCAGCCTGCGACAAAAGTCCACAAATGTCGAGCAAAAAGGTACACTGCCACCAGCCTGTCAGATGATTTTGTAACACTAACTAAAAGTTACTGGAACAGCAAGGAAAGTGAGACCATGTTTCCCCTCAGCACTCCACATAAGGTGGGGTGTGCTAATCTCACTGAATAAAATACAGGAGGGACAAAAGGTTGCCCCCCCTTCCCTGGTAACATGTTAACGTAGGTAAAATAAAACCCAAAGCTCAAGAAGCTTACAGCAACACTGCACAGAAAGTCCTGCATGCTCCAATAATAAAACGTAGATAACTGAAAACATGGAGGAAAGCATAACTCATTAAAGAGTACCAAAAAGAGGTAAGAAAAGGTTCCCAAGTACAGAGTAAAAGAGTGAGTGTGGAAAAATATAAAAACCAAGACTTCAGCAAAAAGTGCTGGGGGACTCGCAAAGTGGGGAGAATTACACTCAAAAAGGAAATTCTACCTAACAACAGTCACTGGGAAGCTTCAGATTGGCGCATCGTATGTTGTCAAACGAGTCCTAGAGTCTTAACACATCGCAAAATGAGGATTGTAATGCTGGAGCTGGCATCTGCTGACTGTCCTATGAACTTGTTTGGGCCGAAGGGTTCCCATGTCTTGAGTGGTTGTCGGGCAGTGGCAGTGTTTAGTATGCCATCCTAGTTCAGCAGATTAAGAGGATGGGTAACACCTTGGGGGCAGTAGGTACTCCATCTTTGGCTGCTCCCCCCACAACAACACTAGTTACCTGTTTATGTCCTTGTAGTTCTTGTGGGTCCTTGTCCAGTCATTGCCAAATTTAGCAGCCAAGAGAGGATAGGAAGGAGTCCAGGCACAGATCAGTGGTGGGCCACTTGTTTAGAAAGTCCAGGTAAGATTTGTTATGCATATACACTGTATATTCAGGGTTCCAGATACGTGTATCCTACATGCAGGAGACACCAGCCACCGGCCATTCTTATTCACTCCAGATCAGACCCCCCAACCGACACATTCAGGACATTCACACTCAAGCACTCCACATTCTCCAGTGCGATCAGTCACAAACTTGCATCAACATTCATGGATGACCTGCAGTACCAACATTCAGAAAGCCACTACACACTACAAGTCCTGTACGCTTGTCCTATAAGGCTGCAAAGTGTTTTCTAGTGGTAGTCATACATTATCAGATTAAAGCAGGAACAGAGATACAAAACTTACATTTTCAATGCATACTGTGAAGGCATCAGGAAGTAGAGACAGACAACTGAAGAAAGTTCGGGTTGCAAACTTTTTTTAAAATCTCAGAGGTTGGTCTAATGCCTATCTTGCCCTATACTAAGGTGGGATTTCACTACCCAACTAAAACTAAGGATAGTCTGTGTCAGGAAGTCCAAAGTAAATGTCTGTTTGTGTCGAAAACCTATACTTGCCCTCACATATATTTGTTCAAAGTTTGTATGGATGTCAGCATCAAATGAAAAAGTGTTCAAACAAAAGTTCAGAGCATCTTGCAGCTCTTGGTCGTAAAGGGGTTCACCCTTCCCAAGGATTCCAAATAGTTCACTCTTAAGTACAAGAGGTTCCCTACCTCAAGCTTTCAAGTCTCTCACTGTTTTCACAAGAACACAATTCCTCAGGCCTTTTGGCCCTTTCATCAATATCATAAAGTTCAACTCTTGAAGTTCACAACGGGCAAGTTCCTCTGGATATTCAACCATAAACGTATAGTGGCTTCTTTTTAGTGGGGTGTTGTCGGTCTAGGCGCAGTTGAGAGACCACACAGTCCGCCCATTATAAGTCACGCAACCAACACACCTGATTGGCTTCTTTTCCACGGTTTCACCGCCACTGCTTCAGCTCAACTGTGGTATATTCTTGCAGTCCTTTTCAACACTTGTTTTGCCACCATTCACTTTCTGGATTATCACACTTTCTCCTAATGTTGCCACAATTTTAACTTGCAATTTGAACAGTTGCTGATGTCCTTATGGCTCTTGCCAATGCTTGTTTTTCCTCTGCTTGTACAATTCACAGTTCTTAACGTTAATTAATAACACTTGATTTCTTTAGTTTCCATGATTCACAGTTCCTTTGTATCAGGTAACGCTTTTCCGCTGCTTTCCACTCATGTGGCATTCACTCATTATTACTTTCCTTTGGTTCCGTATTCAAAAGTTCAGTTCATGCACATCAAAACAAAGTAACAGCAAATTCCCAGTGTACTCTCCTGCTGGGAATTTGCACCCTGCTCACAGGTTTCTTATTCAGTTCCAAGTTTACTGCTTTTCTGGCACTTCCGTGACTGTCTCAATTTCGATACTGTTCCGTATTCACAAACCGTTTTGTTTCTTAACTTTTACATTATCGTAGTCCTCCAACAACATCTATTTTTCACAACTTGGGACTGGCAATCACATTGCCTCTGCTGTCGCTCGCTCACTCGCAAGCGCTCCAAGCTCTCTTCACAACGCTGATCTCAATTTCCTTACTTCCTCCATTAGCCTCACCTGAGCAGCCCATTTTTACCGCCCCCCTGGCTTCAGGTGTAGGCCATTGAACTTGTTTTCACAACGGTCTTGACACTCGCCATCCCTCTTCCTCGTCCCAGTACCAGAGTGATATTTATGTCTGTATTAATAATGGATACGTGTAAGTTACTAGGTGGCCTCTTCCTCGTCTCAGTGCCACAGTGGTATACATTAGGAGATGGTTTTCTAACACAATAGGGAAGGGATTGGAAATATCCCATAAAATCCTGGGGGACATTTGATTTGTGATGAAAGGGAAATGGGGGCTACCGCGTCTCACCCAACGGTTCCTCATCCTCCCTTGCATATCCACCCCCAGGGTCAGGATCCGAAAGCAACAGCCTTTCCCTGGCTACCTGGGGCGGGAGGATGTTTTGGGGAAAGATGTGAGGAAGCCCTCAGATTCCTCGCAATACAAAGGCTGATGGACTGTCCTTTTGCATTCAGGAGCACCATGTAATCCTGCAATGGATGTATTTAAATAAAGGCACCACGTCTAGTTCCAAGTAGGTTCCTGCTAATAATACCATGGTCTTATCCGTTTGCAGTGCTGCTGAGACATTATACATTTGCTGCTCTTCTCAAGGTACAACAGCCTGTGCAGAAAATGGGTGAAACCCATTGTCAATGCTAAGGGAGTAGTAACTGTATCAGTAGCATATCACTTAACCAAATATACTATAGATCTCATTAGCCACAGTTGCCTTCTTTTTATACACTGTGTGGAGCCCAAGAAGGAAAATAGTCAACTTGATTTGCAAGCCCATACCCGATTTAATCTCTTATTAAACTACTAAACATATTTGTAACATTACAATTCATACATGTAGAATCTGATGAGCTGGAAAACATGCCAACATGAATTGTAATGTTACAAATATGTTTAGTAGTTTAATAAGAGATTAATTCAAAAGACAGCATTATGGTTTAGAAAAAGGTGTATCCTATAACTAGAGAACAGCAGTACACTATATATGTACACAACATCAAAATGTCTCTATCTTTCAACTCAGACAAAAATATATTCAAAAGAAAGTAATATGGCATGGTTATGGCAGTAATTAGGTACTTTTGTTTTTTTTGTATAATCTGTTGTGAGCAGCTTTTCACCCAATGCAAGGGCTCTCGCAGCAGCCATTGTGATGTCACAATGTAACTGTAATAAGAGTAGTTGTGCTATTCTTATTAAAGCTATAGACCTGTAATAAGAATATTAGATGCATAGTATATAGATATTGCATGCTTTTCCTTTTAATTTAATGTTGAATGTCTATGTATATATTGCAACTTTTGGAAACATTCGAATAAACGTATGCCATTTTCCCTTAGATACAAACATCCTGGTGGAAAGTGACACTGATGAAGAGGGAGCCCCTCGGATCAGCCTGGCAGAGATGATAGAGGATCTGCATATCTCCCTGGATGCCACCGGTGGAGAAGGAGCAGAGATGTTAACCGAATGAGCGCTAACAAGTGTGATCATGTGTGACATGCAACAAAAAGACCTTGAAATAATTATTCTGGATAACCACCTTTGCAGTCTTAATTTGTTAATGGATGATTAAACAACATTGCCAAACTTTAAGTTATAATTTGTATTTCATTTCCTATAACACATTAAATCTGCTCTGCAGCATGAGCTGCTTTCTTGATATCCTTAATGTACCGTACAACTGTATCATTAAGTTAATCGTAAAGCCATTTTTAAATGTGTGTAAAGCTTGCCTTCTGATTTTTATTCTCCAGTTAGAACTTATTTTTCAGTTGAAGAATGTGGTTTGCAAAATCAAACAAAATCCATGTTGTGATACCTTTTATTGGACTAACAGAAAATATTACACTGAGATTGTAGATGCATAAGCTTCTGAAGTCTCAGGGACCTAATCAGATGGTGGCCACATAAGATCAGCAAAGAAAATCGCACACAGAGCTTGGCATATCATTTACATAAGCACTTTATTTTCTCTGATGCTTTTCTGCATGTCTGCTCTGCTTATGCAATGTAGTGGGTAGTCCCCAGTAGTTAGAGACCCTGCATCTTTTGCTACCCAGTTCTGTTTCTTGCAACAGTCTAAGTGTTGTATGATAGGTACTAATTTGTTGCCAAATGCCTATTTTTCCCTAAAGCCACATAATGTATTTTTTCAGGTGGGGTTTTAGTACAGTCCTCCATGCAAAACTTAGCATACTTCGAAGTGATTTAGAGGAGTGAAGCGGATGGTATTGAGGGACATATTTAATGGGGTTGTACAAATGTCCCAGTGTAGAATACAGAAGGGCATGTGGGAAATTGAAAGACCTGAGCCTCATGCAGCAAAATTCACCACATATCGGAGTTGCATCCATAAGTGTGAAATTTTGGTTAACCTAATGTCTTCTCGTTACTTATGCCATAGTTTGGATTCATAAAAGAACAAGCATATTTTCAATTTCTGCTGCTCTTTGTCTTGGAGGTTTACTATGCATAACTGCATGCCTGATTGTTTCAGGTTTTCGGTCTGCATAGTATTGCATCCATTTGTATTTAAAACAAATGGCCCAATCGCCAACATCTTAACTTTGTAAACTATCCCACAGCAATATGTAATGCTAGTAAAAGTGAGTGAAATGTGTTATTACAGTTATATAGTTTGAAGCCATGGTACAATTTTATGTTCAAAACATTTATATACGTGCATCAATCCAAGCCTCTTTCAGAAATGGTCTTGCTCTTTTCTCACAGTTAAAACTTTTTGGTGTTAAGTCTGATTCTCTGTGTCAAATTGCAACCAGCATTGTTTGTAGCCACAGGTACAGAGGTGTACATGTTCAGCAAGATAGCCATGTCTCTTATATTCGTGCAGATAAATGTGCCAATTGAGATAGCACCCTTACTTTTAAATCTTGAAAGCTTCCTACTAGTGTGTTGAGGTTTCAGTAATTCTGGTTAGGCATATTTATGATTCAATAATCAAAAATTGCTGAACACTACAAGTGGGGAGAGAGGTGATGAAGAGAAAGGACTCCAGTTGGACCTGGGAGGGTCGATCGGAGAGGAAGGAGGTCAACCAGGCTAGGGCCTGATTCGTGATGCCCAGGTTTTCCCGGAGTTGATTGATGAGGATGGCGTGGTTGACCATGTCTCAAGTAGAGGAAAAATCAAGGAGGATGAGGACAGAAGGAAGGCTACAGTCAGGATTTGAGGGCAGGTCTTCATGGGTGCTCAGGAGAGCAGTTTCCGTTCTTCTGGCTGCTCTAAAGCCAGACTGATGGTCATGGAGACAACCAACAGATTCAGTATGGAGAGTACGTTGGGTGATGGCCAGCATTTCCAGGAGTTTGCCCAGGAAAGGAGTGATAGAGATCGGGCAGTAGTTTGCTAGATAGGAAGGATCGGCAGAAGGCCTCAGAAGGAGGGGGTGCACAAGTGAGTGCTTCTTTAAGGTGGTACCTACAGTACTGGCCCATTTGAAAATAACCAATTTTCCACACAGTGAACTCTGTTTCAGATGCACATGTATGCATAAACAAACCTCTAGTGGTTGGACCGCAGTAGTACAATTTGTTTTTGATTTTTAGCTAAGGTGTCAACAGGTTTTTCTGAAATAGTCACTGTGCATGATGTATTGTTGCTACCCGCAATGGTGCTACAGTTGACGCTCCCCTCAGATTTTCTTTCCACCCATGGTTTCGTTCACCAAGAGAAGGTGAGAAAAGTAAAGAACAGCATCTAAGCCTTCTTGACATGGAGAAGCATTGAATATCGGGCTGGCGACGTGATGGGTTGTATAAGAATGTGGAATATTTTGGATGATTACAAACCTCCCTCATTAAGGTTTTGACTTCATGGACCAAACACTGTTTAAATGTTGCCCCTCTTCCAAACATCACTCTACTTGACTGAGAAATTCGCCATCTTGTTAAGCCAGTGCACCACTGCAAGTTACATCATCGCCAGGCTAGAAAAAAACTGCAATAGGGGAAACAGTAAACCAGACTTTTCCTGCAAAGCACACTATCCACCAATGTGTTACCAATGCAAATACGACTGACCGCCTCCATCCGACATTTCAGGAAAGTCCTAAAAACCCTACTCTTCGAAGATCATTTCACCCATCCCTGATTGCACCACTGTCCTATTTCCCCCCTCCCTCCTCTTGAGCCGCAAATCCATCCTAGCTCCTCTGCTACCCCAGCACCTGCCTCTGTGTGTCCCCTTTGTACAGCATTCCGTTGCTTCCCAGAAAGATCTACGCTTTATAGTCCCATATATAAAGTGCAGTACTATGTGGCCAACGCCTTGGAGACTGGCCGATCAGAAACCCTGACACTGTTTTGGGGGGGGAGGGGGTTGGTGGAAACTTGGGGGTCGATGATTTTGAAGGTGAATCTGCCTCAGAACCAACTAGTGGGTATCAAGTGGCTGTCTTTGCTGCAAATCCTAAAACCAGGGCCAACGTTAAAGCCTGTTTAGTGAAGGACACCATACCTACTGTTAAAGCTGCCCCCAGTGCACAGAAGGCTCCGAAAAAACAGTTGACTCCACAAGTGGGAAGAAGCAAACATGGCATTGGAAAGCACAAATTCAAAATGCAAGTGCCATCAAGACGCCATGAGAAGTAAAGGCACCAATCAGGTGGGGAATTTTTTGTGTGCACAACCCCATTTATTCACTGAAATGCATTTTGGTGCAGATGATTATTTCAACTCTAAAAAACATTGCATCACTGAAAATGTTTGCCGTCAAACAAGGATAAAACACCAAAAAAGTGTTTATAAGGTGCAGGGATTTCTGCGCTGAAAGCCGTCCATTCACCATACGGCTCAAAAGGACACATACCTCTCAGGACTGGACATACTTAATTATGACCCCGAAGAGGGAAACCAATGGGTCCCCCACACTAATTGTTTCAGAAACATTTATGGGTGTTTACATATCACAAAAGGGAAATTAGCCAAGAAGTAGGGCAACGTGAAACTGGGATCACATTCCAGAAAGCCATACACCAGCGCTAAATACCATGATGAAGGATAAAATACCGCCAATCAATTTGGGGGTATAGAAGGAACATCACACCTTTTTTTTAAAAAAAAATCCCAAACCATTTCAATCCCTTGTGGGAGATGCTGAAGAGCCATAATTCCAGAAAAATAAGATTAAATCAGAGATGTGTATTTGAGTATTATATACTACCCAAATGATTAAAAAAATCTCATTTTTGCCAGCTGAGGATCATTTATAATAGCACATTGTTAGGTGTCGGGTGGCAAACCGATTTGGCCTTGACAATGCAAAAGATGAAAAGTAAGATAATTTCAATGGATTACTTTTCTCCTGCAGATTCCTCATCTGATAGATATACTCATCCAGCTCTGCTGCTTGAAGACTTCAACCTCGACTCTGCTTTCGATCCGTCTTGCTCTGTGCTCGGCTCCGGATGTGACGGCAGGCGTCGTACATATACCACGTCACTACGCCCCATACCTCAGTTGGTTTTTTCCGCACGCTTGACATGCTACTGTGAGGAACACAACACTGAGTCTTGGCTCAGTTTTTTATTTTTTTTTACTAAAATTCATCAAATCTTTATAAAACCTCGACCGCTGCATGTCCGCTCCCTGGATTTCAGGCTTTAAGAGGTGCACCGACTGCCATTTTAAAATGTCAATGACCGACCCCCACAACAGTTGTCTGTGGTGTCTCGGGAAGGTTCACGACATGGAGGGATGTGCGTCATGCTCCAAAATGCACTTGAAGTCTTTACGTGAGTGGGCTGCCAAACTTGCTTTGGGCTGACCGTCTCTGAAATCCACACGGCTGCCGATAGACCGGTTTTCCGAGACTGAAGGGCCCACCCCCGAAAAGGAGAAGGAAAGGCCTTGACGGAAGACCAAAAAGTCTCACTTGAGGAGCCACTCTTCCTCGTCTTCATCGCATAAGAAAAAGAAGCGTCACCGTCATTGACATGGGTCCAGCTCGTCGTTGGAAAAAGGTAAGCCCTCGGCTGGGCTGACCACTCAAGAGGAGTGGGAAGATTTCAAGAGCAAGATGCTGGCTCTGTTTAAGATGCAGGCTGCTGCAGGTGCAGGTGCACCACCCGAACAGCAAGCCTTGGTGGCTGAAGCAGCGCTCGGTACTCCTGACCACTCACGTGCCAAACCGTCGACTGCATCGGAGAAGCCTTCGGGCGTGACACCGAAAGAGGCGCAGAAGTCTTCAATGCCTGGTCCTTCCCGAGGCTGACATTCCCGATGTCACAGTGGTACCCAAGCCCCGATCGACACCAACGGTTATTCGGTCGATGTCGAATGATAGACCTTCAGTACTGTTGTCGGTGACAGATCCTTGGTCCCCCTCTCCAGGTCAGGTTTCTTTGAGTCCATGACGTCAATTTTCAGCACCGACCAGGGCGATGATCAAGGGGACATTGTTCCTATATATACTGGGACAGGAGGAGTCGATTGTTTTTGACGAACAGCCAGATCTGTTGGCATTGTCCCAAGGGCTGCATGATGCCAGCGGCATGGACACGTCTCTGGATCTAGAGCTCCAGCAAGGTCAGCCCTACACACACACACCATGCTAAAGTCACCCATTGGTTAAAGTCGGCATCAGTGCCTACTCCGGGCAATGAGCTGACTGATATATTGGACGAGGGTCCTGTGATGGAGCATAACATGCCACTCAATCCAGCAATTGCTGATCCCCTACCCTCTTTGGGGCAGCATCCCTGTTCAATTCCCCTGGTCAACTCTATATTTACGGAGAAGTACAGGCCGGCAAGAAGAGACCCATCATTTCTGGCTTCTCACCCTTATACCGAAAGGGCTTGAGGTGCAGGCATCCACAATCTCCACCAGACCTGCAGCCTCCACTTCTAATCTGCCCCCAGATAGATAAGGTGAAAGGTTAGACGCAATGGCCAAGAAGGTCTTTACTTCTGGCAGCATTTTGTTGAAAGCCACCAATGTAGCCTGTGGGTTTGCTAAGTACTTGTTTGGCTTATGGAAAGCTATTGAGCATGCAACTCTGTATGTTCCCAAAGGTGAAATGCAGGATGGATTTACACAGCTGGTGGATGATGGGAAAGAGGTGGCCTGGCAGTCGCTGCAAATAGGCCTGGACGTGGCTGACAGCGTGGGCCATTCAATGGGATCAGCTGTAGTCTTGAGGAGACAAGCATATCTCAAAACCTCTGGCTTCTCTCTGAATGTCCAAAGTAGGGTACTGACATGCCTTTCGACGGAGAATTCCTTTTTGGCCAGAAGGCTGACGATTCTTTGGAAAAGTTTAAAGAGTCAGAATTAGCTGCGGCCAAACCTGCTGTCCGCTTTGCATCTAGAGGCACAGGCTACAAGCGCCATTTGCTTTATAGCAGGAGGGTGCTAGGTGCCTTACGACAGGAAGGTGCATCTCCCTCAGACCAGGCAGGGGCAGAGGCGTTTATTGTGCTCCAGAAGGGACAGAGGGGCTTCTAGAGGCCAGCAAGCAGCGGCAGGGGTGGGGGGGGGGGGGGGCGGCTCCACCCTCAAAGCCACTTTGATTTCCCCTCCTATGACTTGGCGGTGGCAGGACATTGGCCCCAGTGGCAGATTACCTCCGATGCCTGGGCTCTACAGCTCGTTCGGTGGGGTTATTGTCTGCCCTTTTTAAGAAAACCTCTGGACAGACCTCCACTTCCTCCAATACAACCGGGACAGGAGCTCCAGGAAGAGCCCTGTTGTTGAAGGGTGCTGTGTAAGAGGTACTTCCTGAGCAGAGAGGATTGGGTTGGTATTCCTATTATTTCCTGGTGCCCAAGAAGGGTGGAGGTCTCCATCGCATTCTGGACCTCGGGTGACATTGAGAGTAATTCTCTACACTCTCGAGCTTTAGGACTGGCTTGTGTCAATAGATCTGCAGGATGCTTATTTCCATGTGCCGATACATCAAAAGCACACAAAGTTCCTGAGGTTCCTCATAGGGGACAAGCACTATCAGTTCAAGGTGCTTCCCTTTGGGTTGACCTCTGCGCCAGAGGTCTTCACCAAGCTCATGGTGGTAGTCGCGGCTCACCTTAGGAGATCCGGGGCCCATGTATTCCTGTACCTGGATTACTGGATGATCCGAGGGAAGTCAGCGGGACAGGTCTTAACTCATCTGGGAGGACACCTGTTTGCTACTGCACAAGCTGGGCTCCTCCCTGAACTTGAAGTCACAGGTTACACCGGTCCAGTCTCCAGTTCAACAGCATAGCACAAATAGTGGAATTGTTTCGGAACCACACTACCCTACCAGCAGCTTCCTTCCTCCGCCTCTTGGGTCCCATGGCCTCCTGTATTTTTCTAATGCCAGAGGCCAAGCTGTGCATGAGATCCCTTCAGTGGCTTCTAAGAAGTCAGTGGTTGCAGTACCTCAGAGCCCTCACTGATTCCATCAGGGTGTCGGGGTCCGTGGTAGACTACCTCAGCTGGTGGACCGACAAAAAGCCTCCATGGCCTTAGGCCTGAGTGGTCACGATGAGTCTCTGAAGGGTTGGGGCGCTCACTAAGTGGACTTGCAGCTGAGCGGCCTTTGGTCCGTGATGGAAGCCAGGTGGCACATCAACCGGCTGGAGTTGCAAGCCATCAGGTTAGCCCTGAGGGCTTTCACCCCCGTCTCTCAAGGGGAAGCATGTCCTGATTCTGGCAGACTACACAGTGACCATGCACTACCTGAACAAGCAGGGTGTAGTACACACTCTTCCCCCCCCTACCCCCGCAGAGAGGCGATGCAGCTGTGGTTCTGGTTGCTGGAGAACCAAATCTCGGTCTCAGCAGTTCATCTGGCAGGGACAAAGAACTGCTTTGAGTATACTCTGAGCAGGCAGAGCATGGTCTCACATGAGTGGGAGGTGTGCCAGGAAGTCCTAGAGGAGGTCTTCTCTCGCTGGGGTACCCCATCAGTGGATCTGTTTGCCATGGAGTCCAACGGGAAGTTCAGATGGTTTTGCATGAGGGAATCCCCAGCGAGGGGCTCACTGGGGGATGCCTTTCTGGTGGATTGGACCTTCCCTCTCCACTACGCCTTCCCTCCGGTTCCTGTCATCCCGTGGGTTCTCAGGAGGTTGAAGAGGTTTTGTGCAACCATGATCTTGATCTCCCCAGACTGGGCAAGGAGAACTTGGTACTCCAACCTCCTGGATCTGACCATTTGTCCACCTCATCGGTTGCCTCAGTGTCCAGATCTCCTGACCCAGTCAGAAGGTCATGTGCTTCACCCGAACCCAGAGTCCCTCAACCTACATGTGTGGCTCTTGAGAGCATGAGGTATGATGACTGGGACCATTCTGAGGAAGTACTTGAGGTGTTGCTGGCTGCATGCAGGCCTTATACAAGATCTCTGTACTCGTGCAGCTGGAGAAGATTTGAGGTGTGGTGCAGGGAACACGAGACTGACTCTATCTCTTGCCCCACCACCACAGTGATGGAGTTCCTTCTGTCACTGGCCTCTTCAGGTTACCACAGTCAAAGGATATGTGCTGCCTTCTCTGTGTTTATAAGGTCCCCGGATCAAGGTTCCTTCTTTACGATTCCGTATATGGCCCAATTCCTGGAGGGCCTTGTAAATACGTTTTCCGCCAACTCCCTTTGTTGTCCCAGACTGGGATTTGAATCTAGTTCTAACGTTTTTGATGGCGACTACCTTTGAGCCCATGCATTCCTGTTCATTACGGCTGCTGTAATTGAAGACTGCCTTTTTGGTTGCGATTACATGAGCCAGGAGAGTTAGCGAACTTCAGGCCTTATGTTGCAATCCCCGTTCCTACGGTTCTTTCGGGAAAGGATTTCCCTTAAAGTAAGACCTGGCTTTCTTCCTAAAGTGGTATCTGAATTCCACCTTTCTAAGTCCATAAACCTACCATTGTTCTACCCTCCACCACATCCCTTTGAGGAGGAGAGGTTCCATTGCTTGGACCCCAAAAGAGCTTTGAGCTTTTATGTCGCTAGTACGTCTAGTTCCGGAAATCTGATCAGCTGTTCGTGGCCCATTCTTTGTCTCGCAAAGGTCTACCCGTAACAAAGCAGACTCTATTGCGATGGATTATTCTGTGCATCGCTGAGTGCTACCAATCTGCAGGCAAGGAGCTTCCTTCCGGCATCAGGGGACACTCGACAAGAGGAGTTTCGGCTTCTACAGCCTTACAGAGGGAAGTTCCCATCAGGGACATTTGTCGTGCGGCCACACGGTCATCTTTTCACACATTTACCAGGCACTAATGTCTCGATGTTGCCCACGGGGCTGATGCACGTTTTGGTAGGGCAGTGCTGCAAAATCTGCTACTGTAACACTTTCTGCCCACCTCAGTCTTCCTAACTGCTTGGGGAGTCTATCAGATGAGTTATTTACAGGAGAACAGCAATACATTGAAGGAGAAATTACTTACTGTAATGATCTTTCTATGGATTCTTGTCCTGCAGATTCCTCATCACCCCCTCCCTTCCATCCCCGCTCAGAAAGTTGTTATGGCCTGGCATACCTATCTAAGCGAAGAGACGTCTGGTGATGGCTCTGAGGTGACTGCTCCTATCTGGCTAGTCGTTTGCCTTTAAAAAAAATATATATATATCTTCATTAATTCTAGAAAGCTTTATTCCAAGCAGTTTTGACCTCTTGGGATGTTGCCCTTTGTCAAGTCTTTTTGTAGGCTGGTTAGCCTTGTCTCCCATCGTTTTCCTTGGCAGCGTTCAAGCACGGGGGAAAAGGGGGGAACTGAGGTATGGGGCATAGTGACATGATATTTGTACGACGTCTGATGTCACGGCCGGAGCCGACGATCGAGCACCGAGCAAGACGGATCGATGACCGAGTCGAGGTCCACTATGCCCTCTGTCAAAGTTTGCGAGCAGCAGAGCTGGATGAGGATATCTATCAGATGATGAACATGCAGGAGAAGAATCCATAGAAAGATCATTACGGTGAGTAATTTCTACTTTTTTTACACCACTTAAGTTCTGGGTGGGTGGAACCTACAATGGTTCTTTATCTCGGAATTCAAGACAAACATAGACTCCCTTAGCACTTATGGGGTTAATTGAGACAGTAGAGGAACAAAAAACGTTTCCTTTCATGAATCAAAAAAAGCAATAGAAACATACCAGGCTATTCCAGGAAATAAGTGAGGAGGTGGTTTCTCGAATTTGGTGTGATACGATCCTTGTTGCGTATTAAGACTTCCTGCTTATATACTTTTTTTTCATGGATATGCAGTTTGAATTTACCTTTGTTTTTTATTCTTTTACCTATTTTTTGTTTTCACTTCAATTGTCAATATAAATTGTATTTAAATGTTTGCATTTGTTCATTTCACATTTGCAATGTCATATTTAACGTAAGACCTGCTCATTATGCTGCTGGATTTTAAATTTTACTTTCAATTAGCTGCTTGCTCTTACCTTTGCTATTACTGGAGGATGATATTTGGGGGTGCTTGGATCTGCAAACTTTACCTTGTCTGATTCTGAATTCCCCAACCAGCACAGCGAGATCCGGACTACCTTTGGGGACTCATAACTGCTGATGCACCAAAACGCCCAAGTGAGGTTGTCCTGTATCACACTAGAACACGGTATACTCCAGACAGGCTCTCAAAGGAGTGTGGTTCTGAATGTCCTTTTTTCACTCTATATCTGGGCCTCTGTCCTCTGTCATTCATCATCCCTCTTGTTTTCTCTGTAGAAATGAGAAGAACAATAAAAAGTGCCTGACTAGTGTACTCAGTCCTCTAACTTTCCCCGTTATCCGATTTTACCTTATTAGCACCCACTCCCAGAACAGTTTCTTCTCTCGTGACTTTCAACTTGTACGTTCCATAGAGTTACTTCCGTCTATAAAAGTTAGAGTTGAGTTAGTATCACTCAACGGAGCATTCCTGGAGACCAGCTTTAAAAATAAAAGGAGGAAATAGGTTATGACAGCAGAAAAAGGAAGAATTCTCGCTTGATCTATGGGAAGCATTACAAAATGCAGCAGAACAAATAAGGGTTTAGGTCTGTTTGAAAAAGAATTGACCTTTTCCAATTTGACCAAATTGTTTTTGGTCTTTTTTTATGTGGGGGAGTCCCCCCAACTTAACAGATTCCCTTACTCCACCCCACATATATATTTCATTTAATTTGACCAAAGTTACCCCACAAAAATGATCAAAATAATTCAGTCAAATTGAAAAGGTCAATTTGTCCTGCGATCAAGTATGCTAATACCCAAATAAGCAGAGGGTGTTCTGGCATATACTAATATCTATGAACTCTCATGGTATGACCACTTTCAGAAATTATACTATACTGATCAGACCTGTAGTTTCATTTATGACAATAGCCTTCAAAATGATCACTTGAAAATTGGAGAGCCGTGAGTCTGAGACACCACCATGATATCATCTCTATCAGAAGTAAGAAGAGCAACATCAGCTAATCATTATGATTAGGCCCCCGATCTGGACCAGCTACCAACTGACCCTGTGGTCTGGCCCCCATTTCATTACACATTTTTCAATGAGGTAAATTGCAATAAAATGACAATAAGTTGGCAATGTGCAGTCATTATACCAATTTACAAAAAGGGCAACTGCTAAAACCCACTACCATCCAATTTCGCTATTGGATTCAATGGCTCTATTGTATTCTGAACACCTTTTGTCAAGATTGGAGATATGGTGAGAGGCAAACAATCCTATACAACACTATATCCGCTGCTCAAGCCAATTTTCAAAAAGTACTGGCAACTATTGATCGATCATTTAGGAAATTTCGAATTATTCAATTAAAAAATGTTACTGCCTTAAAAAAAACAGCCAATTTATATGGCATTCATTGACATACAAACCGCATTTGACCTAGTATCTTATTCCCACCTGTGGTGGACGTTCTCTGATATGATGGTCCCCGCAGCTCAGTGCACGCTATTTGCATGACGTATCAAAACCATTATGCTGTAGTGCATTGGGAAACGAAGGGGGAATATACCAATCAGATCACAATTAACAAGGGTGCCAGGCATGGATGTGTACTGGCTCCACTGCTGTTCATATTGTAAATCAATGATATTGCAATATTCTTGAATGATTTGGAGGCTGATGCCCCAGGTCTAGACACCTGCAAACAAAGAGTTCTCCTATTTGAACACAG
The DNA here is from genome assembly GCF_040938575.1 of Ambystoma mexicanum. Lineage (NCBI taxonomy): Eukaryota > Metazoa > Chordata > Amphibia > Caudata > Ambystomatidae > Ambystoma > Ambystoma mexicanum. Next base: position 808,346,246 of record NC_090932.1, read on the forward strand.
CACAATACTGACTTTCAAAACCCCTAGTACATTGATGTGCCAATTAAATGCTATCTTTGCTAAATGTGAAGAGAAGGGTCATGCTATTATTACAAAGACAAAAATAATCTTATGTTTGACACCTAAAAACAGTCCAACTTCCATATTAAAGCTTTATGTGAATAATAATACTCCTTTGCAGATTGTTGAATCATTCGATTTTTAGGTGCTAGTTTCCACAAATGAACCAATTTGCACTATCAAATTGAGAAGAGTGTTGCCACTCTAGCAAGATGTGGCGAGGTGGTTATATATTTTTATTTAAATCTTCATGAGGAAAAAACGCTTCCTGGTGCCCTCAAAGTATAAAGAGCAGAAGCTCTGCCTGCAGCTACAGACTGGGTGGATATCTGGGGCTATTCTAAACCCTAACAAATGCGGGCAAGAGAATAAGATTCTAAAATGCCTTCTAGGTCTACCATATGGCCCTCCATCAACCCCACTTAAATTAGAGTTTGGGATTATGGGTATTAACTCTGCGATTACATTAAAACCACTATTGTATTGGTGGAGGTTGTGGAACACCCCAGAATTAAAAGTATATTGTGAATCTCTGAGTGACTCTGAAGGTGCTGAGAGTCTCAAATTGTTCCAACACAAAAAAATGTTAAAATTATGACTCCTTACTCTGTGGAAAAAGCCATGCAAATATGGAGACACATCAAATAGGTTTAATTTTTCATATGTGAGGCTTGTTCTAAAGGCCTAATTGCATTCTTGTGCCCTGAAAACATTGACTGCTTTCAAGTCATTTCCAGCTGCTGCAGTACCCCTAGAGCTGCCCCTGACTTTGTATGTTTTTTCCGAACCGCAGACCACAGCCTGTCTGCTAGCCAGCTCCTCTGAGGAACCTTGTCGCGTTGATGGATCCTGCAAAACCGACTCCACTATCTCAACCCAACTGAACCCATTTGGAAGTGCTTCGCTCACCTTCTCAAATCTGACTCGACAAACTTGAAAGCACCAAAAAGCCTGTCTCAGTGCTGTTGGGCCAAGCAACAAGATTGAAAGGCACCTATAGTGGTTCAGTCCCTCTGGCTTGGTTGTACCAGTCCTGTGACATTTAAGACCCCACTGTTTACCTTTTAAAGACATATTCTTAAAACGTAAACATTGCTGCAAAGCCAGTTGCCCACAGTCGACTGTCTTTGTACACGGAGTGTCTATTTCATCTTAACATCTTAAAGACATAACGTCTTTATATTATGTGTATTCATTTACATGGATGGGATGTTGGTGTTTTTAATGGTTGTACGTGACAGTTTCACGTTTCTCATATTACCCCCTCACCTCCCACCCTACTTACCTTTTGGGGGCCCTCCCCTGTCTCCTTGTGTTTAGAAAGCGGGGGACACCCTTGCAATCCCCTTGTTCGCTATAATGCTACCGTATGGTGCAATTGTTCGGAATTTGAGGCTGTACGTCATTTTTGTTCGACCGAAATTCGAACAATTCTACCATACATTTTTCTTTTTTTCTTTTTTTTTTAATCACGTTTGCATTTTTAGTTTAATTAAAAACTTCTATTTTTAGTAGAACCTTGATTGGATAACTTTTTTTTTGGTACCACAGTGCTATTATTTGTATTGCTTATTTGCTGGCTCACACCCTTCTTGAAGGGTATAGCCTCCTCTCAGCCCCTGTGACCTTCAAGAGGCAAATTATGTCACATTGAGCCAGTTTCATCTTTGATTGGGATCACTGATGGTTTAGTAGTAGTATGGAGTGGTGTAGGGGATTGGAAACCACTACTCATCCCTTTACTTTTACAGTACGATGTCCTTTCATCGCCTGAATTTCCACCCCCTGGCATTTTAACGTGCATATTACAACGAATACTCTCATTGAATGTTTTAGGTGGGGCTGGAAAGGGCAGATAAGGGTTTGGGCGGATAGGCAATAGCCAAAAAATAAAATATAAAAATGAGCATTTTCGTTGGAATGTACACGTTAAAATGACAGGGGATGAAATTGCAGGGGATGAAATGACATGAAACCTACTTTTACATATCCATAATCATTTTGTCACATAGCCATGCCTTAATTTCCCTTTATATTCCTCCTGAGGTCAGAGGCTTGATTTTCTTATAGGCTCTACAACATGAAGCTACTGCTACTGCTATTGAAATACACATCCCCTGTTTTGTTAATGGAATCTGACACTGAAAAACTGTCTGTGTCCATTGCCTTTGTTAGTTTCTCTTGAATGTCTAAGCTTGTTATTGTGTGAACTGTCACTTTCTTTAGCAATTAAAGATCTAATACTTACTCCTAGGTTCTGTTGCTATAAATAAAATACACACTTCCAGGTCATTAATGAAATCTCAATTGTAAATCAGCCATGGTAGTAATGAATCCTTTATTTTATGCCTTTGAACATTTTATAACAGATATACAACCAAATAAGTTTTTCAATCCTGTCTTTTATATGTCTTGAATTCAAGGGTTGTCTGCTTTTCCACTAGGTTGTAGCCTTAGCAGACATAAATCACTGAACAGATGTTCCAACCTGTACACAACAAAAGTAGGCAATCCTGCACTCATACATTTGCTTTGATCCGAGCACTGGACTGTGCTCACTGTGCTCTTGATCCATATATTTGTGCAAATATCAGCACGCACGTTTTTCTATCCATAAACTATTTCATTATTATTTAATACCACATAAAACAATGTTACTCAATATCTTTAAAACATGTTTACCACCTCTTATTCACACAAAACATGATCCTCAATGAAGTGCATAAGGGTTAGTATCAAAGTGCAAATTATCTGCATTAACTCATCTTTTCTACACTTTGAAAAACAATTTAAAAAATAAAACAATATTGCTTTGAGATTTTCCAAGAGTGAGAAAGTTTTCATGCCACTGTTAATATTATTATTTTAACAGACCCAAACAAATCATTTGACAATCTTTAACAAATTGCCTGTGTGGCATTTCACATATGTCCTGTTCCTGTGATCTCGGTTTTCTCCTGGGTTTACAATTTCCCAAACTCAAGGATTTATACTAATGCAATGTCCACACATTGTGTTTCGGCCAAAGGCCACAGTGGTGTGCCCATCCCATGTGGCCTCCCTCGATGATATGCAAGGCTGCCTTCATCAGGTCAGAATATTGTTTGCCGTGGTGAAATTCATCCCCTTCTAACACCGAGTGCTTTCAGTATTAACTTTATCTGTATACAAAAACATGAACAAAACTGTGTGTGAGAATCTCCTTTTGTGAGATTATTTGCTCTGATAATAATCAGTATTTCCATAGAGCACTGACCTCAATTTCTTTGTGTCTTTTAATGAGGGATATTCATTGATCTACTGAAGTTGAAGAAACTCCAATTGGTAACTTTTAACTGCTGACCATCGTGTATGGCAAATGTGCGGGTCCTAGTCTAAATACAAAAAACACATTACTACTGTGCACATAATTTACATCCATTCTCACAACTCTCATAGCTTTGTTGCTAAATAGCGTGCTGGCCCCATGGTCCTCTGGCTGCGTGGCCCATTTAGGGGGACTCAAGGACAGGTTGGGTTCATTCAGGGTATGCTCTCGCAGCTCAGGAGATTCCAGTACAGCAGGGGTCAAGTCCTAAAAATTAAAGTGGGGGCGACTCATCAACAAACGCAATGGGATCTGACGTCAGAAATTGGCATATCAAGGTGAAATATGCAAATTTCATTAAATTGGCTTTGCATAACCAACCAAATTGCACAGGACGAATGGAATTTGCCTTTCATAAAACCATAACATGCACAAATCCAAGAGAGGATATTTTCTTCTTATAGTGATTTTGAAAACGTTAAAAGGTGTGCATGTTTTAGACTCCAAGAACCAATACAAATGTTTTGCCTTTAACTTGCAGTACTGAAATGGGACCTTTCACCTGTAGTTGTTTATTTTTCATCAAGTTATATACTGCAGTGGTGAAGTGTCCGGCCTGCAAATCTGACTGCTGTTTGATCCTGAGGTTGGCTTTAATTCATAAATTCAAAGAAGACATTCATTGTTTCTCATTTTAGCAGAGGGGGGACTGAGTCCACCCTCTGAAAAAAGTGGGTGGACTCCTTATACACGTGTGTACCCTCGACTTGAGCCCTGCAGTACAGAGTGACAGGTCCTGGGCCACAGCAAAGGGCACTCCCAATGTGCCCTCTGAGTGGATATGTGGGGGTGCTCTCTTCTGCCTTGGACGGTCCTTGCTTCACCTCAAGCTGAGTGCTTTGAAAAAAGTCAAACTTTCCCAAAGGAAGTCCAGTGAGTTCTTCTCAGTTGCGTCAGAGCAAATCTTCAGTGTCTTGAGATGATCTGAAGAAGGGGTGGGAGACCCCCTCTTTCAATGGCCAAAGTCCCCAGGTGATTGGACTAAAGCTAGCCTGCCTCAGTGATTCAATCCCTGCTCTTGAACGGAGTGGACATTTCCCTTCTGATGTCACACCCAAAGTGCTTTGCTCCAGAGGAGTGAAGGGGACAGGAAAGAGAAAGACGTAGAAAAACAAATTGGTGTAGTCCCTTTCCACTGACCAGAGCACTTTTGCCTACTCTAATCCTGCCCCCTTCCCTTCTCACTAAGAGAAAAGGCTTTTAGAGATGCAGCACCTTGGTGTGAGGCTACTCCTTTTGAATGGGTGTGCTTCTTTGTTTGCTTGGGCACAGGAAAGCTGCCTGTTGTGTGGAAAGACTCTGACTTAGGGTGTTACATGGTGTCGCCAATAGATCAAAGAAGAGTCTCAGACCTCCAGGTTCCTGCCCTGCCATTTGGCAGTCTCCACCCGGTTAATCAGAATACACATCACCTTCCACAGCAGAGCTAACTCATAAGAGCTGACATATGTGATATCAATTGTGACGTGGCAGCCATGATCATAATTAGGTGAGTGCACCTACAAATTATGCAATTTTAATGGTACATGACTGGCATGACGCGCTTTGCCCTTATTATTGGTATATCATAAATACTGAGGACCACTCATATCTTTAACATGGTACATTATCTGCTCAACCGCAAGGAAGACGGAGTTGCCCTTTTTGCCCCAAATGGGAGCATGGATAATGCATTTAGAAGCAGTTCCAATATACCCGAGTCATTGGCTGACATCGTTCTTCATTAAAGATAAAATAATATATGTATACGAGTTGCATTTATAGTATTTGTGATATACCGATGATACGGGCAGAGCGTGTCATGCCAGTCATATACCATTAAAATTGCATAATTTGTAGGTGCTTATGGGTGCACTCGCCTCCTGATTTTTGGCGACGCAGCCGGCCACAATCTAAGGATTCAGTGGTCACAGCGCACACTGTAAGAGGATTCAATCCAACACTACAGCTAAGTCAATGCCTAGTCTGGGATACTGAATGGAAACCCTTATTGATATATCTTTATGTCCAGTTCATGAGTTCTGGATGACTACCCCTATATAACACCCCTCTCTTAGAATTCCCCTGACCCCACTGAGCCAAAAAGGAGTTCTGTTTTGCAAGTTTAAAAGGTTTATTTGAGAAATAAAACAAAATATAGATACCACGCTTTTATAATAAATTAATAATCTATATCGCCCTTATAAATATAATGTTAATCAACAATGGGTAATCTGACACTAGCACACTTCTTTATAATCAATGAAGAGTTGGTGTAGGATGGATAAAGTAGCAAAAATACTTTTATGGTTTCAGGGGAAAAGGAATGAGGAATAAAATGCAGTACAGAAATACTTGATATGATTTTAGCAAAAGATAAGATAATCACTTTTACTCTGGCAATTCACCCCCCTCCCCTATGCAATGTAAGAAATGGAAGGAGATGGAAATAGGAGCACACAGTTCTCAGGAATGCAATCAAAGACAATACGAAATTTAGTTCCCCCCCCAGCAAGCTTAGAGGAAACAGGTAGGAGTTTGAAACACAGGCCCAAAATGCTTTTAAATGTGATGGCAATGGATGGGAAAATGTGCCAACTGATTTTAATTCCCTCTAAAGATTCAGGGTGAGTGGGAGATGCGTGTTGGTATTAGTTCAGGCTCACTTTAGCAATGATTCAGGGATGGCTATTAAGAGGCAAACGAATTTTTAGCAAAGGAAAGCAAAAAGCTGCTATCTTTTTACAGGTAAAGAAATCAGGCCAAATCGCGGCAAAATTCGCGAGTGCGTGAATCGCGATTACGTATAAGGAGTAGCAAGTCGGTTTTAGGTTAGTTGGAAAGCTTAGATTCTAAGCTTTCAGCTGAAAGTTGAATTTCGTTCCTAGTCCAAACGGTTCCAGAGATACGGACGATTAAATAAAGGTAGTTTTTCGGATTTAAAGTAAACTCAAAATGACAGGTGACAGCTTGCAGCTGCAGAATTGACGTGACAGTTGTGCAGCTTTAAAAATGACAGATGACACGATTTCTAGGAGGCAGTTCTACTTAGGTTAAAATAGTTTGGATTAGATTATTTTAACTAAGAGATTGGTTCTGCACAGTTCTGCTAGGTACTCAAAATATAAATTTGAACTAGGCCTCGTCACGGATCTGGTCAGGTTTTGGACTGGACTGGACTGGACTGGACAGTTCTGAGTTGCTTTTTTGGCAATCAGCATTGCCATTCCCAATGGTTTCAGGCTACTGTGTGTGTAGCCCACTGGTGGTTTTAGGCAGTGCCCTCCTGTGCTCACAACATAGGCAAAAATGGTTGGCAGCCTATTCTTAATGTTTTCCCTGTGCACTCTCTGGGGAGTTCTGGCCATCATGATGTTTTCCATGCCAGTACTGCACAGTTTTATTGTAGGGCTTGGATGCATGGGTAAAAACATCCCACAAGCCCCCCTCTTGCGATGGCCATTCTGTTCTTTCACTGATGGAACTCGCAAGATCTGGGATGTTCGCCTCCTCTTCTTCCAATTCCATAGGTGGCACAGTTCAGCATCTTTTCCTCCCTCCAGTCGATCAATCAGTTCTCCTTGCTGGTCCTGATGGGAGGATTGGGCGGTACCCCGGGCCCCTTGGGTCTCTGCTCCCGGTCTCCGGATCGTCCTCCTTGGCCAGTCTCCAGGTTTTCTTTCTCCTAGGACGACAAAGGAAAAGCAGCAATACCTATTCGTAGACATTTTTCCATCACTACTAATGGTGTGGCAGACATATACATTTTATACTTTAACATACCTAACATTTTACTTTTGAGATACAAGTTATCATTCAAAGACAGTGGCTTACAAGAGTATAATATTTTAGAGACTATATGTGGGATATTTTAGGGTTGGAACTGAATTAATCTGGAGCGGTCCCCTCTGGTATTGCAGAGGACTCCTCCAGTTGCTACAAAGTGTGCCTGGGATGGCAACACTTTAGCTGGTTAATATGGACCCACTTGTCTTCCCCTTCCGCCAGACTGCCTTTGGGGATGCATATCTTATAGGCAACAGGGGAGATCTTGTCTATAATTTCAAACGGTCCCTTCCATGTAGGCAAGAATTTTCGCTGTTTGGCCTGGTTCCTTTGGAAATCGTATAGATAGACCCGATCACCCACCTTATATTCCTTTCGGGTAGTTTTTAAATCATAGTGGGTCTTCATGCTCTCGGCTGATCTTTCTAGATTCCGCTGAGCATAGGCAAAAGCATGCTGAAGGTGTTTCCTTAAATTCTCCACATACTCATGAGTTGTGGAGGCATTTATCAACGTTTGCTCTTGGGTTCTGTAGAGCAAATGCTGGGGAAGCACCATCTTGCGTCCAGTCATCAACTCAAATGGTGACATTTTGGTTGCAGATGAAGGGGTAGATCTGATGGCCATTAGGACCAGAGGTAATCGGATATCCCAACTTGGCCCAGAATCTGCCACAAACTTTTTTAAGATGCTCACAATGGTTCCGTTATCTCTCCACTGCTCCAGAAGAAGCTGGCCGGTAAGCAATATGTAGCTTTCTTTTGACCCCCAGTATCTCCCACATCTTTGTCATTACTTCACTGGTGAAGTGGCTACCCCTGTCTGACTCAGTCCTTTGAGGTAGACCAAAACAGGAAAAGATGTGGTTAATCATCAGGGCAGCTGCTGTTTCTGCCTTGCAGTTTGGGGCTGGGAGACATTCTACCCACTTGGTAAACAAGCATGTAACGGTCAACATGTACTTGTTTCCTCTAGACGAGCGAATCACAGGGCCTACAAAGTCGATTTGCAAATCTGATCATGGCAGTGTCATCCCCCTCTTTTGGAGAGGCGCACGTTGTGTGAGGGATGATGGCTGACATTGTGCACACACAAGACACCCCTTCAAGTATTGGTCGAGGTCCTGCCCCATGTGTGGCCAGTATGCAACCTCTCTTAAGATTTCCAGTGTTGTGTGAAACCCCCTATGACCGGCGGTGGCCGCATCATGGGCGTGACTTAACATCAGGCTTCGGAATGAGGTAGGAACCACCCACTGATCATGGCCAGCTTGGGATTTCCTTACCAACAAACCGTCTTGGATTCGGAACATTTTTGGACATTTCATCAACACTCTTAGGTCCTCTTTCCCAATGTAATCGGTATCCGTCAGGGGAAAGTTCTCAGGGTCCTCAAGGTGTTGGTAAAACTTACCAATAATTGGATCCCCCTTCTGAACTGTAATTAAATCAGCATCAGGGGTCTCCTTACTCCATTGTGCAGTTGAAAGATCATTGTGAGCATTTGTCTGGGACCTAGTGATAGCGGTGACCTAGATTTCCCCCAACAGGGACTCTATTTCGATTAGATCCCCTTGGATGGCCCCGGTTTTGGCCAGCTGATCAGCTAAGTCATTTCCAGTTTTGTCTGGTCCCTCTACTTTGGAATGACCCTTGATCTTCTTCCAGTAGATGGTCATCCCATTCAAGGTGACCAGATCATCAATGTTTTGGATTAACTTCCCATGTTTCAGGGGTTTGTTATTAGCGCATAACATGCCTCTGGTTTTCCAGTTGACCAGGTGCTCCACGAACCCGTTCCGTACATAATCCGAATCTGTGATTATGACCAGTTCGTGGAGTTGATGCTGGACAGCAGTGAGGATGGCCTGATGCACAGCCATCAATTCTGCCACCTGACTACTTCGGGGACCAATTTTGTATCCAGCGGAGGGTTCTGGGAACTCCTTCACCCATGCATTCCCTACGCCAGCCACCAGTTCTTTCTCCCCGTCGTTGTCAACATGGTAAGAGCATCCATCCACATAAACAGTGGGCATTCCCTCACACTTGTCTTCTTCAAAGACTTTGTGTGGGCAATTAAGGTATGCCTCCATGTTGTCCTTGATTTTTAGACTTTCGTCCTCGAGACAGTTTTCTCTGGCACAATCATGCAAGTCAGCCAGACCTTGCGCGAGGGGACTCTTCTTGTTTTGGCCATATCTGACCTCCACAGGAAAGCCTTGCATTGACAGAATCCAGGAAGTAATTTGGGAATTACTCACATTTCCGGCCCGGATTCTGTCACTTTGGAGATATTGCAGAGGCTGGTGTGGAGTCTCCACTATGATGTGTTCCCCCTGGATAAACGGGCGGTAATTCTTCAATGCCCACACCATTGCCAGGAGTGCCTTCTCACAATCGTTGAATTTTTCCTCCACACAGGATAAAGTTTTGCTCGCACAGGAGATTACTTTATTGACCTTGTCATGCTTTTGGTATAATACTGCAGTCAAGCACGAATTAGAGAACCCCGTCTCCAGGAAGAACCCCTTGTTTCTGACAGGGTAAGCTAGGCAAGGCTCTTGTGAGAGGCTTCTTTTGAGTTGTCTTACTGCCTCGGATTGTTCTGGACCCCATTCCCACTTGACCGCCCCCTTCAAGAGATGAATCAGGGGTCTAGTGATCTCTGCGCAGCCTTCAATGAACTTTCTGCTGTAATTAGTCAGTCCAAGGAGGCTCCTTAGTTCCCGCAGAGTTGTGGGGTCTTTCAGTTTCTGGAGTGCTTCCACTTTCTTTTCTTGGGGACAGAGACCCTGAGGAGTAATCTCATGCCCCAAGAAATTAACACGGGTTCTACACCACTGTGCTTTCTGAAAGGAAAGTTTTGTTCCGGCGGCCCTCAACTGTGTCAGAACATAGCAGATCTCCGCTATGTATTCCTCCACAGATGAACTTTTGATGAGGACTTCATCTACATAAGCCAGGTTACCCCTCGCACCCAGGTCGGGCATGGCCTTATGTAGGAAAATGTTGAATTCATTGCCGGAGTTGAGGTATCCGAAGGGAGTCCGGGTCCATGTGTACTGCTGGCCCCCAAAGGTAAAAGCCAGTTTGTATTGGTCCTCCCTACTGACAGGCAGGGTCCAGTATCCATTGGTCAGGTCTATTGCTGTGAATACCTGTGACCCCTGAATCTGGGCCAGCCCTTGGTCAATGTAGGGCAGAGGCCATCGGGAAGTATGGACCCGTTTGTTGAGCTCCCTAAGGTCGGCACAGAGTCTCCACTGGCCATTTGGCTTCAATATTCCCAGCACCGGATTATTGAAAGTGCTGTGGACTGGACGGATTATTCCCCGGGACTCTAGGTTCTTAATTATTTCAGTAAGGGACTCCATGGATGCGAGAGGCAAGAGATATTGCTTCACAAACACTGGAGTCATTCCAGGGTCCGTGGGAATTGTTGTTGTGTGGATGTCGGTGCGACCACAGTCATATGAATCTACCGCAAAGAGATCTTGGAAATCCAAGAAAACTTGTTTCAACTTTTGCTTCTGTTCCAGAGTCACACAGGCATCAGCTAGGTTGACTCTCTCTTCCACCATCTGCCTGAAGCCTGGAAAGACTTCTGGTTTGGCTATCTCAGCGGCCTCCTCCAGCTGGGTGGAGAAGTCCCTGGTCAGAGTGCTGATTTGGACTGGAGGCTTCAGGTGGGAAAGGCAGCCCTCATGGACCTGGAAAATCACCTCATCCCTCCTGAAGTCACAAGTCACATCTTCCTTACCATAAGGGCAAGAAGTGTACACCAGGAAGTTCCCCCCATGCCGGGTGAAAATCCTGTCTGGTGTTGTATTGTCCTCACCGTCACTGTCAACACAGTCCTTGGGGATTGGTCCTAACAGTTAATTTCCTAAATCAATGGAGAAATGTCGGTCATCAACCGCCATTCCAATAGTGGTGCCTGCGGCTATAGTAATACTCTGTAAGTCGCTGTTATCCACCTCTATTGGAATGGTGTCATGTTCTATGTTGACTAATGGTGTTGGGTTTACCCCTAACCCTTGCTGTTGGAGAGAAGCATTTAGATGAATATAAGCATCAGGGTTTTGCAATTTTTGTCCTCTTTTAACTTTCACTTCCAGGGAGAATTGTCGGGTCCTTTCTGGGATGGTGACTTCCTCTTTGAGCTGAATTTCAACTGCATAAGGTAGCAATTGAGCTGACCTAAATGCTTTTTCTGGATCATCAAAGCCCATGGGATTATCCGCTAATCGGGACCAAGCTTTGAAGTTTATTAGGTCCAAACTAATGGCAAAGCGATTGAGAATGTCACTGCCTAAGTAAAAGGCGGCAGTGACGTCTCGCACGACCCAACAATTATGGACTATGCTCTTGTTGCCAATGGAGATTTTGAGCATACACCTGCTGGGAAGGAGATGTTTGGCATTAGGTGCTTCCAGGTCCATTTCCCATTTGTCTATCATTTTGAATGTGGGAATGGCTGGATCTTTTGGGAGTTGGCGGAACATGGCTTCGCTGATGAAGCTCTTACCGTTGTTCACACACACCTGAGCGAGAACAGAGTCCTTCCCATCATTTAACTGAACAGGGATGAACAACTGCTCTCCAATTTGCTGAATATCAGCCAGGCTCTGAGCTGATTTCACATCTTTCTGGACTATAGGAGTGGGAGTTTCTAATTGTGGATTAGTAAAGAATTTCAGGGCGTTTCCTTCCAGTGTGGAATACCACCTTAAACTGGAAGGAAGGTTGATTTTCAGAAATAGAGAGGACCCCCCATCACCAGTCTGTTGTCCTACTGCTATTACTGTCACGTCTGGAGTTTGGTTGTTCTGGAAGTGAAATTCTACTTGGTCAGATTTTTGTTCAACCATGTGGCAGGTGCCGTTTAAACTAACAATGGTTGACACTCTGTTTTAATTTTATTGGTTGACTAGTCTGGGTCCAGAGGACCTTGTGTACGCAATCTATTAGGGGTGACAACCTTCTCAGGAGGTCATTCCCTAGTAAACAAGGGGTGCCCTCTGGAGTCACTACTATGACTGGGTGTTTCACCTTGTGTCGCCCAATTTTGATGTCCAGATCTGCAGTCCCCTCGACAGGAATTTCCTTCCCGTCAAAGTTCTGCAGTTGTCCAGGAAGAGAGGTGAGAGGAATACGGTAATTCTCCCCCCTTCCTGCATTTAGTTCCTCAAAGGCCCTTTTGGACAGAAGGGTAGCTTGGGATCCAGTGTGCACCAGTGCCAAAATTGTACCCTGCCCCTGTACTTGTACCGGGGCATAGTATCTTCCCTCCTTCTCCTCAAGGGGGCACAGATAATGCACATTTTTGGACAACTGGTGGGCTAACTTTCTGGTTTTGGACATTGCTAGAGAAGAGGTTTGGGAAGAATTCTGTGGAGAACCTTGGGAATCTGAAAGAAAAAGTTGGCAACTGGAGATCAGAGCCATTGTGGGTTCCCCTGGTTCTGGGCGCCCCGCCCTTTTTGGAGGCAGTCATCAGGATGGGTTTGACCCTTGGGATTTTGCTATTGTCGGTTCTGGGATGAGATGATGGGTGGCGGTAGCTCAGTCTCCACATCTCCCCAGTCTGGATGAGAATCCCTTGGGACCCATTTTTCCTTGGGAGGAGTTCCCCCATCTCTGAAGGAGAAGATCCTTTTCACAGGATCTTCTGAGGATCCCTCACCCTCAAATTGGAAGACCTGTACCTCCTCCACAAAGTGGGTCTGTTTGGGTCCTTTGTTTCTCCTACCCCCTCTCTGCTCCTTGGGTGGCAGGCTTTCAGGGGCAGGAGATTTTGTTTCCGGTTCCTGGTTTTCCAGGAGGGCTGTTTACAAGTTGGGAAGGAAGCTTTCTCCAAGGCTTTACACCCCCCATCCCCTTGTGCCTCCTCCCTGGGAACCGGTGTGTTATCGGGGTGCTGCCCCCGTCATTGTTCTGGAGCACCAGGTCCAGAGTTTGGGGCATTCTGCGGTGGCATGCTCATCTGAGGGTTCTGTTAAGCCCTCAGTATGTGACCCAGATCCCGTGCCATATTTTGGACCTGGCGCTCAAGTTGTGAAACCCGCTCAGGCTGATACAGGGCTCTATTTTCTCCCCTGGGCTGATCCCGGGAAGGGTAGCTATCGCTTCTCTGGTAGTACCCCTGGTTGGGAAGATTTTGGCACCCCTCCACCCTTGGCCTCCCCTCTCCCGGATTAGGTTGTCTGGGCTCAGGGAATTGGGGAAAGAAGGATGGATGGTTTTGGGGTTGGAAATTGGGTGGATACCTGGGGAAAAAGTTCTGCCCAGGATTTGGTGAATTTCTGCCCTCCTGGAGGAAGTTAGGAGGGAAGTTCCCCAGGTCAGGTGCTTGGCTGGATCCCCCCCCCTTGTGCTGGAGGAGTCCACACATAACCCAGGATTGGTCGGTTTCCCTTGTAGCGGGGACTTGCATAGTCAGGGGGGCGGGGGACCCCATTTGTGGGACTACCTCCTCGACTCCCTGTCTGTGACTGGCCCGAGGGCCTTCTGGGCTGTGAATTATTTGGTGCAGGCAAGTTGTTAGGCCCCCCCATCTCCAAATCTAAAACGGGGGCAACCTTTACCTCTGCCACCTTGGCAGCAGCAGGGGTGCTGTTGGTTTTGGGGTTTTTCGGCGCATTATTTTTATTTTCGATGGGCTTCTGCACCTCATAGATCCGGGTAGCCTGTTCAATGACCCAGTCTAAATATCTTTTCTCATGAAAATCTCTCACGAGCTGGGTCATTATGTATTTGGGTAAGGCGTGGAAAAATGTATTGATAAATTCTCTGCTATCCGTGCGCACCCTTCTGGTGGTCTGCGCAAAAGCACGCTTTAATTCTTGCACAAACTCTTGTGGGGCCTGATCCTCCCCACATTGCAAATTGTAGGCTGCCTTGCGAGCCTCTTGAGGATTTCTGTGCACAGAAAAATGTTTCAAGATGGCCGCCCTGTATGTGGACCAGCTTGAATGGTTTTGATCCTCCAGCCCCGCAAAGAAACTGGAGTATTCTGGTGAGAAGGTCACCTTTACATATTGAATACAGCTTTGGCTGTCCTTCAAATGGAAAGTCTCCATCATTTGCTCATAGAGCTCCAAGTGTTCCCAAACAGAATACTTGGCGTTCCTATGATAAGGCGTGATGACACTCCTTATTGCCTTTATTTGTTTCAATGGGTCCTTAACCAAGGCCTTTTTTTGCCTTATTGGCCTTCTTGGTTCGGGTAACCCTGGTCCATTCATCCTCTGACTCAGAAGCGCTACTCCCAGAGGTGCCCGTCTGATCTTCCAGGTTTTCCCGGATTCTGCGAGCCTGGGAATGGCTGGCAGAATGTGGGGACCTGGTCTCCTGTGTCCTGTAATGCTCAGAGGAGTCTTCAGATCCCTCCTTGCTGCCAGGATTTGATGGGTACCCCCCCCCCCCCACTGACCTAACTGGGCAGAGGTTTTCAGGATGCCCTTAATGGGCCTACTCTCCTGGGGTTCCCCACTAAATTGCACTGTGCTTGGGTGCCCATACCCGGATGCCCGCCCATCCATTCCTGGGAGGTACTGGCCTATGAGCCCCATACTTCTAGCTGGATAGTAATCTGCCGTCTCTGTGGCCCTGGGCTCATGTGCGCGAGGGGACATGGGGGTGGCAGAGTCCAGGGACTGGGAGAGATGAAGGCCTCTGGTACTAGGGCTCCTGAGGTTATGCTCAGGAGTTTCTCTTTCCCAGCGAACCTCATCTCTATCCGCCCCTGCTTCCTGTTGCAATGCAAGAGCCTGCGCTTTCAGTTCCTCAGTTAAGGCCTTACTAGACTCTATCAGTCTCTCCTGCATGGCTACCTGTTGCTGGAGCCTATCATTGTGCTGGCAGAGAGCCTCATTCTCTCTCTGTGCCTCCTGATTGGTCCTGGAGTACTGGGCCAGTCTTTGCTGCAGGAGGGTTACCTCCTGAGCTGTGTCCCTATTGGCCTGCTCCTTTCTTGCCAGAGCATCCTCTACCCTCCTGGTGTGCTCTAACAAGTTCTGGTGTTCTTTTTGGAGGTCACCCAGTCCCTGGAGGGTCAGGTGATTTTCTTCCATTTTCCCTTTTAAGTGGCAGACTTCCTGGCCTAAGGTATCCCTTTCCTGACTAAGAGCCTGCATCTGTGCCGCCAGGTCGTCCCTTTGCCTTTGGAAGGCACCAGCTTTCTGGCGCTCCTGGTCAAACTCTGCCTGGGTATCCAGGTCTTTCAAAATCAGTTTATTGCTCTCTGCCTTCCCCCTATCTAGGTGGCTTTGCAGGGTGACTACCTGCTCAGCACATGCCCTATTGAAGTCTAACTGTTGCTCCAGCTTTTTCTGGCTCTGCAGTAGGGAGTCCAAACCTTCTTGGTACTCCTTCTGCAAGGCCAGAAATCTGGTATCCTGGTCCGCCTTTTCCTGTTGCAGCACATCCATATCCTCCTTTATTTTAGTGATGTACTGTCTGCTGTCCTTTTCTGACTCCTGGCTCCTGAGCAGCCTCTGCTCAGAAGAGTCCAGATCAGATTGGGCATTCTCTAACGCCATCTGTTGCCTATTTGCCAGATCTTGGCCTTCAGCACATTTGTCCTGCATGGCTCCCATATATAGATACAAATATGCCGCTATCCTGGCAATCTTATTATGTTCATCTTTGGCTTTAGGAGCCATATATAGTGCACTCAGGGGCACATGTAGGGGACCCTGATCTCCCCATATATCTGACCCTGTTTCAGTGACCTGTTGCGCGATTGCCTGCAACCAGACCGTTTGGTCCTGATGAGTCCACTCACCTCTCACAAATAGCTTATGTAAGAAGTGCTCTCTGGCTATTTTGATGTCTACCAGTGTCGTCATTCTCCAGTGTCGTCATTCTGGAATTTGGGTTCCTTCCTGACTTACAGAAGTTTGTATTTTATTTTTGCAAAACAGACCGTTTCCTTAGAGTGTTCCTTTGAGGAGTGCTTTACAGCGTAACACAGCGTGGTGATCCGACCGGATGTATGTCTCCTGTCAGTTAGCACACTGTATTAATATGCACAAGTGATAAATCTAACCCAGAATATCCCGGACGAGCCCCCACTTTGTAAGAGGATTCAATCCAACACTACAGCTAAGTCAATGCCTAGTCTGGGATACTGAATGGAAACCCTTATTGATATATCTTTATGTCCAGTTCATGAGTTCTGGATGACTACCCCTATATATCACCCCTCTCTTAGAATCCCCCTGACCCCACTGAGCCACGAAGGAGTTCTGTTTTGCAAGTTTAAAAGGTTTATTTGAGAAATAAAACAAAATATAGATACCACGCTTTTATAATAAATTAATAATCGATATCGCCCTTATAAATATAATGTTAATCAACAATGGGTAATCTGACACTAGCACACTTCTTTATAATCAATGAGGAGTTGGTGTAGGATGGATAAAGTAGCAAAAATACTTTTATGGTTTCAGGGGAAAAGGAATGAGGAATAAAATGCAGTACAGAAATACTTGATATGATTTTAGCAAAAGATAAAATAATCACTTTTACTCTGGCAATTCACCCCCCTCTCCTATGCAATGTAAGAAATAAAAGGAGATGGAAAGAGGAGCACACAGTTCTCAGGAATGCAATCAAAGACAATACGAAATTCAGTTCCCCCCCCAGCAAGCTTAGAGGAAACAGGTAGGAGTTTGAAACACAGGCCCAAAATGCTTTTAAATGTGATGGCAATGGATGGGAAAATGTGCCAACTGATTTTAATTCCCTCTAGAGATTCAGGGTGAGTGGGAGATGCGTGTTGGTATTAGTTCAGGCTCACTTTAGCAATGATTCAGGGATGGTTATTAAGAGGCAAACGAATTTTTAGCAAAGGAAAGCAAAAAGCTGCTATCTTTTT
Organism: Ambystoma mexicanum; assembly: GCF_040938575.1. NCBI lineage: Eukaryota > Metazoa > Chordata > Amphibia > Caudata > Ambystomatidae > Ambystoma > Ambystoma mexicanum. The sequence goes on from NC_090932.1 coordinate 808,363,323, forward strand.
ACAGGTAAAGAAATCAGGCCAAATCGCGGCAAAATTTGCGAGTGCGTGAATCGCGATTACGTATAAGGAGTAGCAAGTCGGTTTTAGGTTCGTTGAAAAGCTTAGATTCTAACAGATCTGGTCAGGTTTTGGACTGGACTCCGGTTCTGGTCTCGGCACTTCACAGTGATCTGGGTCAGCTCTCTGGTTCTGCTCACAGCGGTCTGGGTCACTCTGGATCTCTGGTCTGGTCTCTGGCAATTGTTCTTGGCAAAAGAATTCAAACAGCTCGCCCGGCTGTGGAATAGTTGCAAATGATTTTAAGGATGCTGAGGCCTGCTGAGAAGAGTTCTCAGTTTGTGGGTTTAGGCCCTTGCTTTAAGTTCTGAAGTAAAGTTCTGGTCTTTGGAGATTGATGGATTTGAAGTCTGGATCTCTGGATGTGAAGTCGTCGGTCAGCATGCTCCGCAGCAAATGGAATTGAATCCCTCTACTTGTCCCAGCAGTCTCTTTTTATGTGTTTTGGAAAGTGGGTGTGTGCATTGGTCATAATTAAACCTCCCCCTCTCACTTGTCATTGGCCCAATTCTCCCCTCTCCCATGAGTGGGGGAAGGAAATGTGAGTCAGAGTGATGAAGTCTGTTTATGGGTCAGAGGATCCTCCCCTGGTCAGTTTGCCCACAAATCTATATTTGATTCAAATACATCCTTCCCAGATATACAATTTGTTGAAATTACATGTGCACATTATATATTCCTTATGGTCCATGCTTGTCCGCCTCTGATCTTCCTGGGGGCTTGCATTCAAAAATGACAACATTTTGCGCTTTTTAACTGGTTTTGCAATATCGGACATTTACCCAAAATTACACACATGTGCGCAAGGAGTATGGACATTAATTGATGAAGTGTCAGATTTTTAACATGCAGACATTTGGAGTGAGACCCTATTTTCTGCTAGCAACCCCCCAGAATACACCACAGGGTCTTAACGCCTCTCAAAATGTTCACAGAAAAATCACAAAAATAATGATATTACTTATATAATTCTGACAAGTCCGCACTATGAGTTATCTATCTTTTTAAAATTATGCCCTGGTCAAAAAGGGGTGTGGCTTCCCACATCACAGGGTGGAATAACTGGTTTATCCACTTCCCCCAAGCTCAGCTGCTAGCAGAGGCACTGCCCCTCCCAGTTTCCCCTAAGAGGAAGCCACTTTACGGCCCCCCAATATAACATTTGCCTGAGTCCAGGACAGGCCTTTGTTCAACTCCCTGTAGTCCCCAGCTGCTCCACCCCTAATCTAATCAGAGAGGTGACAACTCCTTTTGGCCAGGGGCAGCAGGATGCAGCTAGGTTTCAACTCCTGTCGGGGGTAGTTGTCAGGCAGAATCCAGTTTCATTAAGCCAGGTTTCAGCTAAATGTCACTTTTTGTTCCCAGTTTAAATCACTTACAATTTGTACATATACATTAAATAATTACTTCCTTCAAGTCATTTCAGAATATAGTTTTACATTGTATCCACCTCTTAGCAAGGCTTTCCTTGGTCTGGTTTTGTTTCATTTGTTCAGTTTTACACAAAAGTCTGGTGGTTTTAAAACGCCGGCTTTCTGATAGTGGTGAGTACTGGTAATGCAACCATTTTTGGGATTAAGAAAATTAATTCCCCACAGTTCTGAGTTGCTTTTTTGGCAATCAGCATTGCCATTCCCAATGGTTTCAGGCTACTGTGTGTGTAGCCCACTGGTGGTTTTAGGCAGTGCCCTCCTGTGCTCACAACATAGGCAAAAATGGGTGGCAGCCTATTCTTAATGTTTTCCCTGTGCACTCTATGGGGAGTTCTGGCCATCATGATGTTTTCCATGCCAGTACTGCACAGTTTTATTGTAGGGCTTGGATGCATGGGTAAAAACATCCCACAACACGTTAGGGACCATACCCATACCTATTCATTTACTGTTCATATTTTTTGGTCCCGTCAGACTGCTAGCTGAGGACCACTCATCTTTAACATGGCAGAATATCTGCTCAACCGTGAGGAAGACCGAGTTGCCCTTTTTGCTCCAAGAGGGAGCATGGATAATGCATTTAGAAGCAATTCCAATACACCCGAGTCAGTGGCTGATCTCGTTCTTCATTGAATGTTGGCATGCTCGCACCTGGTTAGAATTGTGAATACCGGCCTGCGTCGCATCTAGATAGGACCTTGAATGTTAGCATGCCCGCACTTAGGTGAAACTTGAATGTCAACATGCCCACACTTAGATTTGTGAATATTAGCCTGCGTCGCATCTAGATAGGACTCTGAATATCAGCATGCCCGCACCTACGCTAAACGTGAACACTAGCACAGGTCACACTTAGAATTGTGGACAATTGGCCTGCGTCGCATCTAGATAGGATTGATTGAAGGGTAACATGCCCGCGCGTAGATGAAACTTGAATGATAGCAGGTGCCACACTTACAATCAAGAACACCAGCCTGCGCTGCATCCAGATTAAGTTAGGAATGTTAGCATGCCCACACCTAGACAGATTTCTAAACACTACCCTGCGCCGCACCGAGAAAAGACTGCAAATGTAGGCATGCCCACATGTGAAGGCCAACAAGTGCCACACTTAGACAAAACTGTGAATGTTAGCATGCTAAAGGTCATGTAACCCACTAACCAATATAAGCTCAAACTCTGCATACTTATCTCACTCAAAAAACTCACACAACCATCTCTAGCACAACAAGCCGCATGCACTTCACAACACTGCAACAACACATAAGCCGGAGCAACAGCACACGCGGACTGACACCGATCCAATACCCGCACCAAAGCTCAGCACCCGGTGTACACCGAGATGAAGCTGCCAACAGAACACCACTCCTCTCATTATCCTACTCCCTCTTCACCCTACTAACCAATCCCCCCATCCCTTATCATTTACAGATCCGCCAGAGCACCTGGGGACCAATTCCGTTGGTGACGGTGCGCGGTACAAATACCTTTACATTTAACAAAGACAAAATAATATATGTATACGAGTTGCATTTGTAGTATTTATGATATACCGATAATGTCATGCCAGTCATGTACCATTAAAATATGATCAGTAGCCATGCACCAGGCCTAAACTCGGGCATAGTTTTTTTTATTTTTAAGGAGTTTACCCTGCCAACATCATGTGTTACTTATAATCATCAAAGTTTTAGTACAGGGGGCATATCTTAAATACCGCCCCTGCGCTTCAGAGAGTTGGCTGCAGCTGGCCTGTTTAATAGGCATCTTGTGACCTTTCAACCTGCTTTACGTTAGATATCGAGCAGGTGCTGCTACTCAGGCTGCTGATGCAGCTGGACACCAGTACACTATTCTTTTGGAATGGAGTTGACAGAAAGGGAAATCTGGCTAGCAGATTACCCTTTTGGAAATGGAATTACCAGCATTATTTTATTTAATATAAATAAAAAAAGCCAGGGCTTTGCATCCTTGCCAGGTGGCAATGACAATGCGCTAGTCTTTGATCATGTGCCCCTAATCAGCCTTCCAAGAAAGAAAACTTGAACTCCTTGAGGATTTCTTTGTAATAACATAGTATGTCCTTTCACTGCTCTCCCCAACACCCTTATGTGTTAGCCCCTGGATGAGCCCCCCCCGCCGTACAGCGTTCCATTGCCTCCCAGCTAGGATTTCCCTTTGTAAATCACATACATACATGCATACATACAAGAGCACTGCTCATGCTGACATGGCAGCATGAGAGTAGTTGAGTTCTACCTAGTTGAAGCCTGAACGGTAACTTAAAATGAATAATAGGTATGGAAACCCCTATAGGAGCTTCTAAATGCTGAATTGATCACGTTATGAATACTTATATGAACATGGGCATCATTTTGGCTTTCCCGAATGGCTTACCTTTTGGCACCTCTGGCACTGCCCCAGCCACTCTTGGGCCAGAGGTAAAATTGGTAGTACCAGGAGGAGAACGAAAACGGGGCACATTCCATGTCAAATCTGCTTTACTCTCTTCCTACCCCTTGTGCTTTCCATCTTTCTTCAGTACCAAACTGAACATAGTGAAGATGAGAAGAGTGGCAGAATAGTTGAGGCACATATGCCAGTGACACATTACTGTGCATATTATGACTACCATGCATCTGAAACCACTAGCTTAACACGGCAATACCAGGGCATATGATGCTGCACTTGACATAAAACAGCATCACCAGGACAGGTAAGGCTGTGGTCTTCATAGGATGACTATGCCAGTCATACCGCAATTTCTTTTCCTGCCTTATTTTGGCACACAGTGCTGCACTTGCTTTCTTCCTTGCAATAACACTGAGTAGGCTAATCTTTGCCTGTGCGGAACACCTTACTTTCTGTGCCGGACCCGTGCTCTTGCTCGCAACAAACACGTTGACCACAGTTCTACAACGTTGCATCTTTATTTCTTTACTCTATTTACTGGATCCATGTGTGCAGTACAAAAGCTGATTATTCTGACATAATGATACGATCATTCAGAAGGGGGAACTTTACAGTGCATTTACATATTGATCAATGTCTCATTGTATTCCAAGATCATCTGCTTTATGGTCCTTACACAGGTATTTGGGGTGAGGACCGGACCTACCACCTAAACATCGATGCCCTCCCAGAGTTCTGCCTTGTTGTTGGGATTGGGGATGTGCTTGAGGTACCCCTAGGTTGTGTCTAGATAATATCTTTTGGATTTAGCTCGGGAGATTTCAGTGGAGTTAGAAACTCAGGGAGCCTCCCTTCTGGCATGAAGGCAGCTGCAGAAAGCTGCGTGTGACCATTATCCTGCGCAATGAGTCATTTGTGGGTGTCCTCTGATAACTACTCCCTGGCATCCAGCAAAATACCCTTCACAATTATGATCTATATGACGAAAGTTCCTATTTTGCACTCACAATACTTTAGGGGTCCTGGGACCTTCCTTTAGTTGCCACCCCAATCATCCAGTTTGATTTGATGCCTTGGGGTGTGGTTGCTTGAAAAGTGTCCTTTACTCCTAAATGCAACCCTGTGGCATCTTTCCAGGGCAACAGTCGTATCGTCCATAAACAGAATATCCATAAAGTATTTAATTGTCTTTATCCAGATCATCGCGTGGGCCACCCACTTTTCCATATTGATTTTGCAGTTTGTAGAGCAGAGCCTGTTGTGCATGAGAAAGGCATTGTTACAATAAAAGAAATGAGCATGGTCTCAGGTGGGGTGAGAAACAGTGGGTTGAAGTAGTGAGTGAGCAGGGGATGTATAGCAGGGTGTCATAGATTGGGAGAGTGGGGTGAGGTAGAGTAATGTGAAGTACAGTGGGGTGACTTAAAGTGGGCTCTGACAGACTGGGAGTGTTCACGTGGGGTAGGGTGACGTGAAGTATGGTAATGTAGAATGGGTGAGTGGGGTAAGGTTGAGTTGGTGAGTCCAGTAATAAAGAGGGGGACGGTAATGTGGGTGAGGTAGGGTGGGTGAATTGGGTGCGGTATAGAGGTGTCACACATAGTGGGTGTGTGTGGTGAGGTAGAATGGGGGATTTGGATGAGGTAGAATGGCATGAGGTAGAGTGGGGTGATGTATGATTGGCGAATATGGTGAGGCCGAATGGGTGAGTTAGAGTGGGATGAGGTAGTCGGTGAGGAGGAGTGAGGTTAGGTAGAGTGGATTAGTGGGGCAAGGTAGAGTGGAATGTTGTAGTCGGGTGAGGAATAGTGAATGACTGCCAAGAGGTAGAGTGGGTAATGTAGAGTGGTATGTGGTATTGTGGGTGAGTAGAGTAAGGTAGAAAGGGGTGAGATGTAGTAAGTGAATAGGGTGAGGTTGAATGGGTGGGGTAGGATGAGTGAGTGGATTGAGGTGGAATAGGTGAGATAAAGCAGGGTGAGTTAAAGTAGGGTGTGGTAAAGTGAGGTGGAGATGCTAGTTGGGTGAGGTAGAGTGCAGTGAGGTATAGTGGGTGAGGTAGAGTGGGATGACATATTGTGGGTGAGATAGAGTGGGTGATCTGTGTGAGGTAGAGTGTGGGAGGTAGCGTGGGTTAATTGGGTGAGCAAGGGTTTGTGAGAGAAGTCATGTAGAGTGGGTGGGTTTGGTGAAGTAGAGTGGGGTGAGGTAGAGTTGGTGAGTGGGCCGAAATAAATTGGAAGAATTGGATGAAGTAGAGTCAGTATGGGTGAGGAAGGATAGGGGAAGGTAGAGTGGATGATTGGGAAGTGTTAGAATGAGGTCGGATACAGTGAGTGATTGAGTTAAGGTGGGGTGGAATAGAGTGGGATGGGTACAGTGGGGTGCGGTCTAGTGGGTGAGTGGGTTAGGGTAGAGTGGGTGAGATAGAGTGGGTTAGTGGGGTAACAGAATGTTTAAGTAGAGTAGGTGAGTGAAATGAGATAGAGTGGATGAGTGGTGTGAGGTAGTGTCATAATGCTGAAGTAATTGGATCCTGCAGGAGTGAAGCTGGCCCACCTAGCCCCCAAAGCCTGCCTGCTCAACAATCCTGATATAATAAAACTATTGGCCAGGCAAACCCAAGGGGAATGGATAACAAAACAAAGACAAGAACTCCCACTGCAGGTACTTCAGACTGTCTTCACTGGAAAGGTTTTTTGGATCAGTGGTGTTCCTAAAAGAAAACACAGCCTTAAGTAAAATATTTTTAAAATTATGTTTTGACTATTCTATATTACTATAATATGTCTCTAGTTACCTGATGCCTAAGGTTGCATTGCCCTTAGGCGGCTTCAATAAGAAATGTTGCTGCTTTTGATGCGGTATATGAAGTTTCTTTTTCTTTTCTCTTTACATACAGCTTATCACTCTCTAAAACAAATAATAGGGATACCCATTTATATAGTTTTTACTAAGCCTTTTAATATTTCCTTAAGTGTATTTTACTAAATAATATATTTATTAAATGTAAATACCTTGGATAACTTCCTGAAGAAAATCCTAATATTCCGCTGCCAGTTCAGGATTTTCGAAAATGTATTCTCTTAAAAATTCTCCTTCAACAAAAGGCTTTAGTACAAAAACTCTTGTTCATAACATTACTGACTAGCCTTGAATCCGAAGCAATTTGTCCAAAACGAAAGTCTTTTCTTTTCTTAGAGTCCGTTACGAAGTGCGACACAGAGGAAAAGAAAATGATTCATCTCAAAATGGCTGCGACATACGCGTGACGTTGTAGGGTCCTTTTCTCTAACCGCGCGCATAGGATTAAATTATATACTCCGGCTCCGAACGAAAGCTCGAAACAAAATTACAAAACGTTAGAAAGGTTAAATAAGGTTAATAGATTAGACACACAGCGAAAAACGATCCGCACGCCTAGTTAGTATTAGTTGGTCTTTAAAAATCAAAATTAAAAAAAATAAAATGTAATACTTTGTCTTGAATCTTCAACTACTCTGGTTTGACCAAAAAATAATAAAATTACTTGACTTAAAAAATACCATGAATGAACTTGTAAAGTCTTAAGTTAAAATGTCTTTTGAGCAACATCTAATAACTTTCTACATTAAACAACGGAATTGCACTTAGCTTAGTTCTTGTTCTTCAATTGGTTCCTCTGTTCAAACAACTGGTTCAACAGGAACACTCTGATGGTAGATTTCAGCAACTTCTTTCTTGACTGAGATTACTAAGGTAGAAATTGAACGAAAACAAAAATTCTACACCTAGTGAAAGTACACTATAGTTTTATTTTTACTGGAGCTAAAAAATGTACGACCTACTCTAATGAATACTTTAATGAAAGGCAGTTTAGATTTGTAAGGAACATTCTAAGTGACATCACAATACTGCCTGCTGCAAACTAAACCAATCACTATTGGGATAGTGTTCCTCCATCTTGGCTTGGGGACATGTCATCTTTCTAATGAAAGTTAGTTAAGGAACAAGAAAAAAAATGAACTTAACTAAAACAGAAAATGTTCTAGTTTCTAAACAGAATGTATTTAATATTTTAGCAACCTGAAATAGTGTTTGCAATATCCTATTCTCCTAGGAACCTTGCTAATGTGAGGTACAGAATGTGAAAACCTGACAGGTAGTGTGTGTGAGGTAGACTACATTAGGTAGAGTGGATGAGCTGGGTGAGGTATAGTGTGTGGGTGATGTGAGGAGTCAGGTATGAGATGCGGACACAATGAACTCACATTAATTCATAATACAAGGGTCGGTGGGGGGGTAGCAAAGTGTCCAAAACAAAATGTCCTCAGGTTTCTCTTAAGGATTAAGTTCACAGTACCTGGGGACAACTCCTTTCCCCAGGTTTTCTCTCCAAGACACTTCAAATTCCCAAAGGCATGCATCTTCATTAGGGCTCATTGTTCAACAAAATACTTGTATACAAATACCAACTTGGATGTAAGTCTCAACTTTGAAGGAGACCTGGTGTACTCGCCTTCCAGGTGCCTTTCTATTTTTCTTAACTTTGCTTTCAGTCTTGATTTTGCCTGGTGTATTCTCCTGACAGGACTTTTTATGTGATTTGTTTTGCACACTTGCAAACTTGGCTGTGACCTGGTCCACTCTCCTGCCAGGGCTTTTCCTATGATTTACTTTATACAATTGAAGACTTGCTTCCACCTGATTTACTTTTTGCTTGGTTTACTTTCCTGCCAGGACTCTTCATCTGATTTACTTTATAAAATTACAAACTTGCTTTTCTCTCCTATTTAGTCAGTAAACCCTTTTCGGGTAATATTGGGTTTCATATTTCCTTCTCATTCACTTCATACATGTTTGTCTTTCACTGGTAGCTTTGCCGAAATGCCCTGGTGTCCATTTCTCTCTCTCTCAGACTCACCGTTGTCTTGTGGCATCCTTTGGTCCATTCACAATAGACAGGAGGTAGCACTCCGGTGTCCCGCCTCCACCTCGCAGGCTTCCCTGCTTCACTGCACAGCTTCCACGTTGTTTGTGACTCTTGTTCTCCTCTTGGCTCTCACACCATGTTCGGGTCGTGTTGGGGCTGCGTCCAGGTTTCCGTGGCCACTAGGAAGGTGGCTCTTCCTTCCTTTTTGCCTTCAACACACGGGCAAACCGTCCTCTGCAGTCCTCTGTCTCTTTCCTTACTCCCAAGCCTGCCGGCTCCACAATCATTTTGACATCCTCACAGTCCCTTGGCCATCACTGAGAGGGCTTGACTTCCCCAGGCAGCGTTCTCTCATTCCATGCCGGGTAAAGCTTTTAAATGTCCCGGCACATATCACACGCTCACAGAGTGTGTATGGTGCTTCTCGTCCCTGGTGATCTGCATTACTCCATTGAGCCTCCTCGTCCCAATATTTTTAGATGTATGGGAGTTGTAGGCAGTTCTTGGTGTCTTGCGTATAGAGTATTAGAAGGTGTTACCAGTAGGTCTTATTGATGGTTTAAGAGAATCGGCACAATATGCCATCATGGCATGGGAAATCGAAGGGGTATCCCATGTCTCATCCGATGATGCATCACCCCTCTGAAGGTCACTTCCCCCCATGTGATCCTCCCTCATTTAGCCACCTCTAGGGTCAGGATCAGGTAGCGGCTGCCATCTTGTGGTCACATGGGGAGAGGTTTCCCCAGGACAAGGAGTGATGACATCAGATTCATCACAGTGTGCTGAAATAAAGTTGAACGCGATGTGGAGTATTTGTGGGGTGAGGTAGAGTGGGTAGGTGGGATGATGCAGGGTGTAATGAGGCAGAGTGTGGTGAGGCATAGTGGGTGGGGTTATTTGGAGTGGGTTAGTGGGGTGAGAGAAAGTCAGTGTATGGTGAAGTGAAGTGGAGAGACGTAGAGTGGGAAAGATTTAGTGGGGGATTGGGATGGTTAGAGCTAGTAGCATTGGTCACCGATTCATTTTGGTCGTTAGTTTTTCTTTGCGAGGAGAATGGCTTTCCTATAAGTAGGTCAATGCCTAAAACACATTCGAGCAAGAAAATGCTGCATGGTAACAATCAGCGCGCGACACATCTGTACAAGACATCTCATTGTTTCTAATACATTTTGAATTTCTAATACATTTTGAATTTCTCATTGTTAACCATAAAGATGCAACAGGATAAAAACGGAGGGGTGTGTAACCCTAACCTAAGTAGCAAAAAACACAACACCTCTTGTTCCTTTAAGAAAAAGAGACCTACATTCTGGTCACCCTATAGCCTGGCTAAGCTAGACCTCTCCAAGAAAATTACAAATTCAAAATGTATTAGAAACAATGAGATGTCTTGTACAGATGACTCTCGCGCTCTCTGATTGTTACCATGCAGCATTTTCTTGCTCGAATGTGTTTTAGGCATTGACCTACACTGACCGCATACATGTTTCTCTATTGTGGTTTGTTATATGGGTTAAATGAATGCACCCTTTCATTTACAAGAAAAAGTTTTTTTCAGAAAATGTTATAAAGGATGAGGACAGCTACTTAATAAAAACTGTACCTCCTCGCACTCATCAGTTTATGCATGTGTATTATTTTCCTCCTGCATGTACACCTACCCTAGGGCATGCTTAAATAACGCCGCCGAAGGGTAGCCATCACACTACATTGATTTGCAACAAAATTGGTTGCAAATAGCTTTGACTTCAACAGCCAGGACACCCCCTCTTTGTATACACTTAAATGAATTTGGCCAATCGGGAGTAAGGTTTTGTATCACATGCCTGCTTCTTTAGCAGCGCAGTGATTTGTGTTAATGTGCTTTGCCTCCCCTGTGTGTCTTCAGTTTCTCCGTTCATCGCAGGTTGAGGCAGCATAATGGAGCTCTGCTTCTGCCTGCCATGAACCAAGAAACTGGAGGCCCACAGAAGAGGCTGAACACATAATCGAGCATGACATAATGAGAGATGGCGGGTGGCGGAAGTCTGGCCCCGCTGCCTCTCTTTTTTGAGCAAACAGCGTAGACACCCTGACTAACAGGCGAGGATCTCTCTTCTGTCTGTCAGCTAGCGTAGCGTTTCCAAGTTGTGGAGGTGTGGGGGGTTGGGGAGGGGGTGGGGGGATCCAGTCCTCTGGGGTGGCGCGTGATGAGGGTGCAAGCAGGTGAGTGTTTTGTTATTTAACGTGTGTGTGCATATTTGTATGAGAGGGTGTATGTTGGTGTATTTAGTTTTATGTATGTGTGCGTGCAAGGAGTTGTTTGATGTATGAATGCACGGGTGAAAGTGTTGTAGGTGTGAGTGTCTGTGAAGGCGGGGCGCGGTGCTGCTAAATGTATGGGTTGGCTGTGCCATATCCCCAGCATCACTCACCCCCCTGAGGGGTGGGAGTTGGTGCTGTGGGCATGGCAGATTGCTGTAGTAGGCGGAAAAACCCTTTAAGCTATTTGGGGAATTTCTGACCTGTTCTCCATCAGGCACTTTGACACCCTGAGCACCTTTAGTTATATTACACAGATTGAGACCCACATCTATATATTTTGATCATGTAGCATATTTGTCTTTTTTAATTGTCTGAATCCCAATTCATTTTACTGATATTTCGCTATAGCAAAAAAAAAAAAACTTTAAAAAAAAATGCCTGTTAAATTACACTGTCATTTACACCTTTTGTAAAAGTTACTTAGCTACTAATGATTCTTAGCATGCTCTCCAAAATGGACGCTGTTTATCGACATCTTGAAGTCACCTCAGTATTTCAACCCACTTAAAACACTGAGGAGGCCAGGCGGTTGCAGTCCCGGCAGCTATGTGGGAAGGACACAGTCTACCCCTGTACCTACAAACCCAAAGTATTGTGTATATGTTTTACTGCAAAAATTAGCTGCTGCCATTTTCCCAAATTGGCAGTCAACAGCAAATATGCCCTCCTGACAATTACTGAAGTGGCTTAAGAGCACTTTTCTATGTATCATCACAAAACAGTGCCAATTATTGCAGAGACGTGTTCAGACACAGGGGATTTGTGTATGCTTTTAACCTACAATGTAGTACAATCTGATCACAAAAAGTATAGGTTTTGGCTCAGAGGTCTCGCATAGCAAACAAAACAAATTGCTCCGAGTAACGCGGGGGAAGATGCCCTTCACAGCTGGCCGAGTCTACACCAGTTCTTTAGGCTTGTTCCCACCTTTTAAACCCTTACCGTGCATAAATTGGTGCTTCGGGACACAATTTATCTGGTTATTCATTCTGCTATGCTGTCTTTGAGACTTAGCAAGTGCCCACTTTTGGTAACGGGTCAGTTTCTGGAGCGCAGCTTGTTTATCTAACCGATCTGTCCTGTTATCTTGTTCTATGTTTCGATAACTGACCATAGACACGTGAGAAGTTCACTCTGCAAACTTTGGCATATAATGCAGCTATCTTTTCAATGCTTAGCATCATTGCCCTGTATTACTCCTGTTCTGCCAGTGTTTGGTGAACAGGAAACCTGCTTATGCAGATAGACATCCTCAGGTGATCATTTACAAATGAACTAACAACTTAAAACTATGTGTTGCAGAACCACTGGTCTTGAATTAAACTGATGAAACTGGCTGCTTTCATACTTTGAAAACAATACTGTAACATTTTGAACGGTTACATTGTGGAGACATTTGGAACATTCAAATGTGACATCTGTAAGGGTGAATTTTGTTTGGTACATCCTTGAGAAGACTATTTCAGAAACATGTGCATGGAACAAGTAATGCCCACAAAAAAAATGCTATTCACAATCATGATAGTTTTGACAATGTTTCCTATTGAAATAATGTGCAGCATTAATCTACTTTTACAATTTCCTTTCTTAAATGCCAAAAACAATGTATCATGACAGCCCTAAATGACCAGGGAATGATTGTTAATCGGAAATATATTTCAAGACTGTTCGTTCAATTTGGCTAATGTGAATGATGTTTCATATTATTCTACTGGACTCAGTTGTTGACACATGAGTTTAAGCACATGCAATAAATTAAGTTGAAGGAACTTCCAGCTCTGATAGTACCACATCAAGTGAGTTTGAATTACTTATTAGCTGGGCAATACATGAAGATGCCAATGTTTGAACCCCTACAAGCCAGAATTGCATTGAACAGAATCTGGCAGGAGTTACTTGAGCTATGCCACCTATAATGTAATTCACCTGTGTTTTGTCATATATTTTACCTGAAAGTAAGATGCCCTGGTATACATCTGTTATTCTCACATGGTTTCTACTATATCCAGTTGCTCACATATGGTTTGTTGTGCACCTCCTGAGCCTATGAAGTTTCAGCAGTGATTTTACACCCTCCCCAAGCACTTCACCGGCTGCCCTCTCCCTGTATATACATACATACATACGCATGTATATATGGCACACATCCCGAGTGCCAGATGAGTAATGTTGGCTGCGCTGGCTTCCTTCTGCCGGAATGGACTTTTCACTGTACTGGATTCATATCCTCATATACCTGGAGGTATTTACGTCAGATTATGTTGGACCTAATACCTCTGCAAACATATTTCGGCTCATTTACTCCCTTGGAACAGTGGCTTAGTTGTATTTATTTATTTTTGCAGAGCCATCTAAGTCACACCTCTTTTGAGATGGAAGTAGTACTTAAACCTCAGGCACGCCCGCGTCCCGAGTGCCAGACGAGTGCTGTTGGCTGGTGTTGGGTGGAGGGATGGTGAAGGAGAGGGGGGGCTGTCAACGCATTTATATAAAGGTGTAGTGAAAAACTGAAGAAAGAATATTTTAGCGGCATCAGTGATGTTTACTAGATGACGGGACAGTATATCTCGTGCTTTGGAGCTACCTCTCCCACCTTCTCCGTTGTCACCCACATCTCTGGTAGCTAAGTTTAAACACCTGAGTTGATTGGGGGGGGGCGCGATGGAAGGGGGGGAGTGTGCTCACTCAGGCCAATTGAAGGAACAGGGTGCGGCCGGCTGCCCGCTACTACTAAAGCCAGAGAATTATTTTCTGTGCCACATGATATCCAGGAGCAGATCCTGGGGCAAAGCTTTTGATCAGGTCCTAGCGGTGACTGAGTCAGGTAATACCTCATTCCTCGATATGCCCCCCAGTTTTGCCTCTGGTGAAATCACTCTGTTGGCTCTCTGAGTATCCCTGTCTATTGGAGGGTGGGGTGGACTTGAGTCTTCCATCAGCTCAATCGTGGGATGGAGCAGGATGGACCCAGATACATTCTATACATGGAGCCTGGCAGTTCAGGAATCTATTAGTGAGGAACTGAAGGAACATACCATACAACTGGGTACAATCCCAAAGCAACTGTTCTCCCTGGTTAACTTCATGAGGCTGAAAGACTGGGAGGGGAGGTTTCCGCAAATGAAAGCTATAGCTAAAACTGTTAGGCCAGGGCTGAAGGATGTTATTTGCTTATCTGAGAATGTTACCTGCCTTTCTGAGGATCATGGAAAGGAGCAGGACTCGGCACTAAGATACAGAAAGATATGGAAGGGGAGGTATTGAGAGAGGGGAATATCTAATAGCGCAAAATCCCCATCAAAGAAATCCAAAAAAAGAAGAAAACCAGGACAATAAAAGCCCCCCTGCAGGTTGTTTTCTGGATGGCCTCCAGCAGATCCTCCCATAAATATCTCTGGGGGGTGGTTCAGGAGGATTGGCTGGATGGGGAATATCTGGATAGTATGTAGGATAGAGACTCAGCTGACGGGGAAGATGGTGTAGCATTGCCCCCGCGCCCCCACTGGAGTCGGAGAACATGAAGATCAGGTAATGGCACTTAAGGTGGTGGGGAGTGGGGAGGTGAATGAAAAAAGTGTTTGCCCGGGGGCAAAATGTAAGATCACTGATAGGCTCACAGACGCAAAGAAACACAAAGGAATCAACCGGGGAAGGATAAAAGAGTACTCTGCTCCCAAGGAAGCCGATAATGTTATGTGTTTTAGATTAAACGTTTTACCTACTAGAGAAATAATAGCTATAAGAGGGGGGGGCTGATGTTGTCTTACCTAATTGCTGATTTTGCATAAGTGGCACAAAAGAGACGCTTCCTCATTTGGTGCTATATTGTTATACTCTCAGAGCACAGCGTATTGAGCACTTTGTGAGATTTGCTCTGTATTCTGAGGGAGTCTTTCTAGGAACACTTATGGTGGAGTATAATGCATGGCAAATCTGTCCCCATTCCCTATGGCAGTGTTAAGATTCCTATTCTTCCCCGCTCCGTGATTGGGCCTCACTGCCTACTTAGGACAGTCCCCCTTGGCAGGCCTTCTAACCGGCAGCCCCCTCGGCTAAGGACCCTGAGGGAAAGGACAGCTCCTGCAGGAACACTTCCAGATGGTGTCTGCAGGTGTTGGTCGCAGGGGAATCCGGAAGCCGTCAACCAGCAGCTACAAAGTAAGTGTGGTGTGGACAGTGGGGCACAACAATCACTGTGCCCCACTAAGCTGGCCCACCTCTCATGTCTTATCTTCACCACCACCATTTAGCCTAAAGCCTACATGATGTACCACTCTTTTTGGCAACTGTTAAACCCTATATATACACCCACTAAGCTGTCAACTGTATTGCCTAGCCATCTCTCACATCTAGATGAACTGTACCCTAACTTTGCTAGCCACTCCAAATAGAACTGTAAATATTAGCCAATGGCGCTTTCTGTTAGAACTGTGCATGCGGGCTTGCGTCGCATCTAGATAGGATTGTGAATATTAGCCAGTACCTCGTTTAGATAGATCCTTGAATACATTTGGATATAATTATGAATATTAGCTTGCGTCGCATCTAGACAGGATTGTGAATATTAGCCAGCCCCACATTGAGATAGATCCTTGAATACATTTGGATATAATTATGAATATTAGCTTGTGTCGCATCTAGACAGTATTGTGAATGTTAGCCAGTGCCACTTTTGGATTTAGTCATGAATACTGGCATGCGTTGCGTCTGGACGGGTTTGTGAATGTTGACCAGTGCCACATGTGGATATGACTGTGAATATTGGATTGCATCACATCTAGACAGGATTGTGTTTGTTGGCTTGCGTCGCATCAGGACAGGTTTGTGCATATTGGCCAGTGCTGCATCTGGATGGAAATGTGGAGATAGTCACATGCTACATCTAGAAATAATTTGGAAGCTAGGTAGTATTGCATCTAGAGAGCGAGGCCACTAACCAACCCACCCACAATCTCACCCTTCTGCATACATCGCCCAAACTCTAACACACACAACCTCAAACCTAAAGCACAGCAAACCGCACAACCCTTACTACACCACAACAACAAAACAAATCACACATAGCCTCGCACAACAGAACACGACTGCTACCAAATGAAAAGCACACTTAAGCTCAGCGAACAGTGCTAACAGTACTGAAGCTGCCAACAGCACATCAATGTTCTCTTGCACTTTTCCCTCTCAGTCCCACTAACTTGCCCCACGCCCTTTCCTTTCAGAAGCGCCAAGGAACCCTTCTGGTGGTCATAGTGAGTGGTACAAATGTCCTTTAACATTATAATTGTCTACCATTTTGTGAAATGTAGGCCTTTTCCCCCCACTATCTAGGAATCTCAAATCTAGCTGTATTTTCTCACTGTCTACCATTTTGTGAAACCTAGGCCATTTTCTCCCACTATCTAGGAATTCTCAAATCTAGGTGTTTCTCATTGTCTACCATTTTGTGAAACATAGGCCACCCACTTTTCCATATTGATTTTGCAGTTTGTAGAGCAGAGCCTGTTGTGCATGAGAAAGGCATTGTTACAATAAAAGAAATGAGCATGGTCTCAGGTGGGGTGAGAAACAGTGGGTTGAAGTAGTGAGTGAGCAGGGGATGTATAGCAGGGTGTCATAGATTGGGAGAGTGGGGTGAGGTAGAGTAATGTGAAGTACAGTGGGGTGACTTAAAGTGGGCTCTGACAGACTGGGAGTGTTCACGTGGGGTAGGGTGACGTGAAGTATGGTAATGTAGAATGGGTGAGTGGGGTAAGGTTGAGTTGGTGAGTCCAGTAATAAAGAGGGGGACGGTAATGTGGGTGAGGTAGGGTGGGTGAATTGGGTGCGGTATAGAGGTGTCACACATAGTGGGTGTGTGTGGTGAGGTAGAATGGGGGGATTTGGATGAGGTAGAATGGCATGAGGTAGAGTGGGGTGATGTATGATTGGCGAATATGGTGAGGCCGAATGGGTGAGTTAGAGTGGGATGAGGTAGTCGGTGAGGAGGAGTGAGGAGGAGTGAGGTTAGGTAGAGTGGATTAGTGGGGCAAGGTAGAGTGGAATGTTGTAGTCGGGTGAGGAATAGTGAATGACTGCCAAGAGGTAGAGTGGGTAATGTAGAGTGGTATGTGGTATTGTGGGTGAGTAGAGTAAGGTAGAAAGGGGTGAGATGTAGTAAGTGAATAGGGTGAGGTTGAATGGGTGGGGTAGGATGAGTGAGTGGATTGAGGTGGAATAGGTGAGATAAAGCAGGGCGAGTTAAAGTAGGGTGTGGTAAAATGAGGTGGAGATGCTAGTTGGGTGAGGTAGAGTGCAGTGAGGTATAGTGGGTGAGGTAGAGTGGGATGACATATTGTGGGTGAGATAGAGTGGGTGATCTGTGTGAGGTAGAGTGTGGGAGGTAGCGTGGGTTAATTGGGGAGCAAGGGTTTGTGAGAGAAGTCATGTAGAGTGGGTGGGTTTGGTGAAGTAGAGTGGGGTGAGGAAGAGTTGGTGAGTGGGCCGAAATAAATTGGAAGAATTGGATGAAGTAGAGTCAGTATGGGTGAGGAAGGATAGGGGAAGGTAGAGTGGATGATTGGGAAGTGTTAGAATGAGGTCGGATACAGTGAGTGATTGAGTTAAGGTGGGGTGGAATAGAGTGGGATGGGTACAGTGGGGTGCGGTCTAGTGGGTGAGTGGGTTAGGGTAGAGTGGGTGAGATAGAGTGGGTTAGTGGGGTAACAGAATGTTTAGGTAGAGTAGGTGAGTGAAATGAGATAGAGTGGATGAGTGGTGTGAGGTAGTGTCATAATGCTGAAGTAATTGGATCCTGCAGGAGTGAAGCTGGCCCACCTAGCCCCCAAAGCCTGCCTGCTCAACAATCCTGATATAATAAAACTATTGGCCAGGCAAACCCAAGGGGAATGGATAACAAAACAAAGACAAGAACTCCCACTGCAGGTACTTCAGACTGTCTTCACTGGAAAGGTTTTTTGGATCAGTGGTGTTCCTAAAAGAAAACACAGCCTTAAGTAAAATATTTTTAAAATTATGTTTTAACTATTCTATATTACTATAATATGTCTCTAGTTACCTGATGCCTAAGGTTGCATTGCCCTTAGGCGGCTTCAATAAGAAATGTTGCTGCTTTTGATGCGGTATATGAAGTTTCTTTTTCTTTTCTCTTTACATACAGCTTATCACTCTCTAAAACAAATAATAGTGATACCCATTTATATAGTTTTTACTAAGCCTTTTAATATTTCCTTAAGTGTATTTTACTAAATAATATATTTATTAAATGTAAATACCTTGGATAACTTCCTGAAGAAAATCCTAATATTCCGCTGCCAGTTCAGGATTTTCGAAAATGTATTCTCTTAAAAATTCTCCTTCAACAAAAGGCTTTAGTACAAAAACTCTTGTTCATAACATTACTGACTAGCCTTGAATCCGAAGCAATTTGTCCAAAACGAAAGTCTTTTCTTTTCTTAGAGTCCGTTACGAAGTGCGACACAGAGGAAAAGAAAATGATTCATCTCAAAATGGCTGCGACATACGCGTGACGTTGTAGGGTCCTTTTCTCTAACCGCGCGCATAGGATTAAATTATATACTCCGGCTCCGAACGAAAGCTCGAAACAAAATTACAAAACGTTAGAAAGGTTAAATAAGGTTAATAGATTAGACACACAGCGAAAAACGATCCGCACGCCTAGTTAGTATTAGTTGGTCTTTAAAAATCAAAATTAAAAAAAATAAAATGTAATACTTTGTCTTGAATCTTCAACTACTCTGGTTTGACCAAAAAATAATAAAATTACTTGACTTAAAAAATACCATGAATGAACTTGTAAAGTCTTAAGTTAAAATGTCTTTTGAGCAACATCTAATAACTTTCTACATTAAACAACGGAATTGCACTTAGCTTAGTTCTTGTTCTTCAATTGGTTCCTCTGTTCAAACAACTGGTTCAACAGGAACACTCTGATGGTAGATTTCAGCAACTTCTTTCTTGACTGAGATTACTAAGGTAGAAATTGAACGAAAACAAAAATTCTACACCTAGTGAAAGTACACTATAGTTTTATTTTTACTGGAGCTAAAAAATGTACGACCTACTCTAATGAATACTTTAATGAAAGGCAGTTTAGATTTGTAAGGAACATTCTAAGTGACATCACAATACTGCCTGCTGCAAACTAAACCAATCACTATTGGGATAGTGTTCCTCCATCTTGGCTTGGGGACATGTCATCTTTCTAATGAAAGTTAGTTAAGGAACAAGAAAAAAAATGAACTTAACTAAAACAGAAAATGTTCTAGTTTCTAAACAGAATGTATTTAATATTTTAGCAACCTGAAATAGTGTTTGCAATATCCTATTCTCCTAGGAACCTTGCTAATGTGAGGTACAGAATGTGAAAACCTGACAGGTAGTGTGTGTGAGGTAGACTACATTAGGTAGAGTGGATGAGCTGGGTGAGGTATAGTGTGTGGGTGATGTGAGGAGCCAGGTATGAGATGCGGACACAATGAACTCACATTAATTCATAATACAAGGGTCGGTGGGGGGGTAGCAAAGTGTCCAAAACAAAATGTCCTCAGGTTTCTCTTAAGGATTAAGTTCACAGTACCTGGGGACAACTCCTTTCCCCAGGTTTTCTCTTCAAGACACTTCAAATTCCCAAAGGCATGCATCTTCATTAGGGCTCATTGTTCAACAAAATACTTGTATACAAATACCAACTTGGATGTAAGTCTCAACTTTGAAGGAGACCTGGTGTACTCGCCTTCCAGGTGCCTTTCTATTTTTCTTAACTTTGCTTTCAGTCTTGATTTTGCCTGGTGTATTCTCCTGACAGGACTTTTTATGTGATTTGTTTTGCACACTTGCAAACTTGGCTGTGACATGGTCCACTCTCCTGCCAGGGCTTTTCCTATGATTTACTTTATACAATTGAAGACTTGCTTCCACCTGATTTACTTTTTGCTTGGTTTACTTTCCTGCCAGGACTCTTCATCTGATTTACTTTATAAAATTACAAACTTGCTTTTCTCTCCTATTTAGTCAGTAAACCCTTTTCGGGTAATATTGGGTTTCATATTTCCTTCTCATTCACTTCATACATGTTTGTCTTTCACTGGTAGCTTTGCCGAAATGCCCTGGTGTCCATTTCTCTCTCTCTCAGACTCACCGTTGTCTTGTGGCATCCTTTGGTCCATTCACAATAGACAGGAGGTAGCACTCCGGTGTCCCGCCTCCACCTCGCAGGCTTCCCTGCTTCACTGCACAGCTTCCACGTTGTTTGTGACTCTTGTTCTCCTCTTGGCTCTCACACCATGTTCGGGTCGTGTTGGGGCTGCGTCCAGGTTTCCGTGGCCACTAGGAAGGTGGCTCTTCCTTCCTTTTTGCCTTCAACACATGGGCAAACCGTCCTCTGCAGTCCTCTGTCTCTTTCCTTACTCCCAAGCCTGCCGGCTCCACAATCATTTTGACATCCTCACAGTCCCTTGGCCATCACTGAGAGGGCTTGACTTCCCCAGGCAGCGTCTCTCATTCCATGCCGGGTAAAGCTTTTAAATGTCCCGGCACCTATCACACGCTCACAGAGTGTGTATGGTGCTTCTCGTCCCTGGTGATCTGCATTACTCCATTGAGCCTCCTCGTCCCAATATTTTTAGATGTATGGGAGTTGTAGGCAGTTCTTGGTGTCTTGTGTATAGAGTATTAGAAGGTGTTACCAGTAGGTCTTATTGATGGTTTAAGAGAATCGGCACAATATGCCATCATGGCATGGGAAATCGAAGGGGTATCCCATGTCTCATCCGATGATGCATCACCCCTCTGAAGGTCACTTCCCCCCATGTGATCCTCCCTCATTTAGCCACCTCTAGGGTCAGGATCAGGTAGCGGCTGCCATCTTGTGGTCACATGGGGAGAGGTTTCCCCAGGACAAGGAGTGATGACATCAGATTCATCACAGTGTGCTGAAATAAAGTTGGCTGTACGCGATGTGGAGTATTTGTGGGGTGAGGTAGAGTGGGTAGGTGGGATGATGCAGGGTGTAATGAGGCAGAGTGTGGTGAGGCATAGTGGGTGGGGTTATTTGGAGTGGGTTAGTGGGGTGAGAGAAAGTCAGTGTATGGTGAAGTGAAGTGGAGAGACGTAGAGTGGGAAAGATTTAGTGGGGGATTGGGATGGTTAGAGCTAGTAGCATTGGTCACCGATTCATTTTGGTCGTTAGTTTTTCTTTGCGAGGAGAATGGCTTTCCTATAAGTAGGTCAATGCCTAAAACACATTCGAGCAAGAAAATGCTGCATGGTAACAATCAGCGCGCGACACATCTGTACAAGACATCTCATTGTTTCTAATACATTTTGAATTTCTAATACATTTTGAATTTCTCATTGTTAACCATAAAGATGCAACAGGATAAAAACGGAGGGGTGTGTAACCCTAACCTAAGTAGCAAAAAACACAACACCTCTTGTTCCTTTAAGAAAAAGAGACCTACATTCTGGTCACCCTATAGCCTGGCTAAGCTAGACCTCTCCAAGAAAATTACAAATTCAAAATGTATTAGAAACAATGAGATGTCTTGTACAGATGTGTCTCGCGCTCTCTGATTGTTACCATGCAGCATTTTCTTGCTCGAATGTGTTTTAGGCATTGACCTACACTGACCGCATACATGTTTCTCTATTGTGGTTTGTTATATGGGTTAAATGAATGCACCCTTTCATTTACAAGAAAAAGTTTTTTTCAGAAAATGTTATAAAGGATGAGGACAGCTACTTAATAAAAACTGTACCTCCTCGCACTCATCAGTTTATGCATGTGTATTATTTTCCTCCTGCATGTACACCTACCCTAGGGCATGCTTAAATAACGCCGCCGAAGGGTAGCCATCACACTACATTGATTTGCAACAAAATTGGTTGCAAATAGCTTTGACTTCAACAGCCAGGACACCCCCTCTTTGTATACACTTAAATGAATTTGGCCAATGGGGAGTAAGGTTTTGTATCACATGCCTGCTTCTTTAGCAGCGCAGTGATTTGTGTTAATGTGCTCAGCCTCCCCTGTGTGTCTTCAGTTTCTCCGTTCATCGCAGGTTGAGGCAGCATAATGGAGCTCTGCTTCTGCCTGCCATGAACCAAGAAACTGGAGGCCCACAGAAGAGGCTGAACACATAATGGAGCATGACATAATGAGAGATGGCGGGTGGCGGAAGACTGGCCCCGCTGCCTCTCTTTTTTGAGCAAACAGCGTAGACACCCTGACTGACAGGCGAGGATCTCTCTTCTGTCTGTCAGCTAGCGTAGCGTTTCCAAGTTGTGGAGGTGTGGGGGGTTGGGGAGGGGGTGGGGGGATCCAGTCCTCTGGGGTGGCGCGTGATGAGGGTGCAAGCAGGTGAGTGTTTTGTTATTTAACGTGTGTGTGCATATTTGTATGAGAGGGTGTATGTTGGTGTATTTAGTTTTATGTATGTGTGCGTGCAAGGAGTTGTTTGATGTATGAATGCACGGGTGAAAGTGTTGTAGGTGTGAGTGTCTGTGAAGGCGGGGCGCGGTGCTGCTAAATGTATGGGTTGGCCGTGCCATATCCCCAGCATCACTCACCCCCCTGAGGGGTGGGAGTTGGTGCTGTGGGCATGGCAGATTGCTGTAGTAGGCGGAAAAACCCTTTAAGCTATTTGGGGAATTTCTGACCTGTTCTCCATCAGGCACTTTGACACCCTGAGCACCTTTAGTTATATTACACAGATTGAGACCCACATCTATATATTTTGATCATGTAGCATATTTGTCTTTTTTAATTGTCTGAATCCCAATTCATTTTACTGATATTTCGCTATAGCAAAAAAAAAAAACTTTAAAAAAAAATGCCTGTTAAATTACACTGTCATTTACACCTTTTGTAAAAGTTACTTAACTACTAATGATTCTTAGCATGCTCTCCAAAATGGACGCTGTTTATCGACATCTTGAAGTCACCTCAGTATTTCAACCCACTTAAAACACTGAGGAGGCCAGGCGGTTGCAGTCCCGGCAGCTATGTGGGAAGGACACAGTCTACCCCTGTACCTACAAACCCAAAGTATTGTGTATATGTTTTACTGCAAAAATTAGCTGCTGCCATTTTCCCAAATTGGCAGTCAACAGCAAATATGCCCTCCTGACAATTACTGAAGTGGCTTAAGAGCACTTTTCTATGTATCATCACAAAACAGTGCCAATTATTGCAGAGACGTGTTCAGGCACAGGGGATTTGTGTATGCTTTTAACCTACAATGTAGTACAATCTGATCACAAAAAGTATAGGTTTTGGCTCAGAGGTGTCGCATAGCAAACAAAACAAATTGCTCCGAGTAACGCGGGGGAAGATGCCCTTCACAGCTGGCCGAGTCTACACCAGTTCTTTAGGCTTGTTCCCACCTTTTAAACCCTTACCGTGCATAAATTGGTGCTTCGGGACACAATTTATCTGGTTATTCATTCTGCTATGCTGTCTTTGAGACTTAGCAAGTGCCCACTTTTGGTAACGGGTCAGTTTCTGGAGCGCAGCTTGTTTATCTAACCGATCTGTCCTGTTATCTTGTTCTATGTTTCGATAACTGACCATAGACACGTGAGAAGTTCACTCTGCAAACTTTGGCATATAATGCAGCTATCTTTTCAATGCTTAGCATCATTGCCCTGTATTACTCCTGTTCTGCCAGTGTTTGGTGAACAGGAAACCTGCTTATGCAGATAGACATCCTCAGGTGATCATTTACAAATGAACTAACAACTTAAAACTATGTGTTGCAGAACCACTGGTCTTGAATTAAACTGATGAAACTGGCTGCTTTCATACTTTGAAAACAATACTGTAATATTTTGACCGGTTACATTGTGGTGACATTTGGAACATTCAAATGTGACATCTGTAAGGGTGAATTTTGTTTGGTACATCCTTGAGAAGACTATTTCAGAAACATGTGCATGGAACAAGTAATGCCCACAAAAAAAATGCTATTCACAATCATGATAGTTTTGACAATGTTTCCTATTGAAATAATGTGCAGCATTAATCTACTTTTACAATTTCCTTTCTTAAATGCCAAAAACAATGTATCATGACAGCCCTAAATGACCAGGGAATGATTGTTAATCGGAAATATATTTCAAGACTGTTCGTTCAATTTGGCTAATGTGAATGATGTTTCATATTATTCTACTGGACTCAGTTGTTGACACATGAGTTTAAGCACATGCAATAAATTAAGTTGAAGGAACTTCCAGCTCTGATAGTACCACATCAAGTGAGTTTGAATTCCTTATTAGCTGGGCAATACATGAAGATGCCAATGTTTGAACCCCTACAAGCCAGAATTGCATTGAACAGAATCTGGCAGGAGTTACTTGAGCTATGCCACCTATAATGTAATTCACCTGTGTTTTGTCATATATTTTACCTGAAAGTAAGATGCCCTGGTATACATCTGTTATTCTCACATGGTTTCTACTATATCCAGTTGCTCACATATGGTTTGTTGTGCACCTCCTGAGCCTATGAAGTTTCAGCAGTGATTTTACACCCTCCCCAAGCACTTCACCGGCTGCCCTCTCCCTGTATATACATACATACATACGCATGTATATATGGCACACATCCCGAGTGCCAGATGAGTAATGTTGGCTGCGCTGGCTTCCTTCTGCCGGAATGGACTTTTCACTGTACTGGATTCATATCCTCATATACCTGGAGGTATTTACGTCAGATTATGTTGGACCTAATACCTCTGCAAACATATTTCGGCTCATTTACTCCCTTGGAACAGTGGCTTAGTTGTATTTATTTATTTTTGCAGAGCCATCTAAGTCACACCTCTTTTGAGATGGAAGTAGTACTTAAACCTCAGGCACGCCCGCGTCCCGAGTGCCAGACGAGTGCTGTTGGCTGGTGTTGGGTGGAGGGATGGTGAAGGAGAGGGGGGGCTGTCAACGCATTTATATAAAGGTGTAGTGAAAAACTGAAGAAAGAATATTTTAGCGGCATCAGTGATGTTTACTAGATGACGGGACAGTATATCTCGTGCTTTGGAGCTACCTCTCCCACCTTCTCCGTTGTCACCCACATCTCTGGTAGCTAAGTTTAAACATCTGAGTTGATTGGGGGGGGGCGCGATGGAAGGGGGGGGAGTGTGCTCACTCAGGCCAATTGAAGGAACAGGGTGCGGCCGGCTGCCCGCTACTACTAAAGCCAGAGAATTATTTTCTGTGCCACATGATATCCAGGAGCAGATCCTGGGGCAAAGCTTTTGATCAGGTCCTAGCGGTGACTGAGTCAGGTAATACCTCATTCCTCGATATGCCCCCCAGTTTTGCCTCTGGTGAAATCACTCTGTTGGCTCTCTGAGTATCCCTGTCTATTGGAGGGTGGGGTGGACTTGAGTCTTCCATCAGCTCAATCGTGGGATGGAGCAGGATGGACCCAGATAATTCTATACATGGAGCCTGGCAGTTCAGGAATCTATTAGTGAGGAACTGAAGGAACATACCATACAACTGGGTACAATCCCAAAGCAACTGTTCTCCCTGGTTAACTTCATGAGGCTGAAAGACTGGGAGGGGAGGTTTCCGCAAATGAAAGCTATAGCTAAAACTGTTAGGCCAGGGCTGAAGGATGTTATTTGCTTATCTGAGAATGTTATCTGCCTATCTGAGGATCATGGAAAGGAGCAGGACTCGGCACTAAGATACAGAAAGATATGGAAGGGGAGGTATTGAGAGAGGGGAATATCTAATAGCGCAAAATCCCCATCAAAGAAATCCAAAAAAAGAAGAAAACCAGGACAATAAAAGCCCCCCTGCAGGTTGTTTTCTGGATGGCCTCCAGCAGATCCTCCCATAAATATCTCTGGGGGGTGGTTCAGGAGGATTGGCTGGATGGGGAATATCTGGATAGTATGTAGGATAGAGACTCAGCTGACGGGGAAGATGGTGTAGCATTGCCCCCGCGCCCCCACTGGAGTCGGAGAACATGAAGATCAGGTAATGGCACTTAAGGTGGTGGGGAGTGGGGAGGTGAATGAAAAAAGTGTTTGCCCGGGGGCAAAATGTAAGATCACTGATAGGCTCACAGACGCAAAGAAACACAAAGGAATCAACCGGGGAAGGATAAAAGAGTACTCTGCTCCCAAGGAAGCCGATAATGTTATGTGTTTTAGATTAAACGTTTTACCTACTAGAGAAATAATAGCTATAAGAGGGGGGGGGCTGATGTTGTCTTACCTAATTGCTGATTTTGCATAAGTGGCACAAAAGAGACACTTCCTCATTTGGTGCTATATTGTTATACTCTCAGAGCACAGCGTATTGAGCACTTTGTGAGATTTGCTCTGTATTCTGAGGGAGTCTTTCTAGGAACACTTATGGTGGAGTATAATGCATGGCAAATCTGTCCCCATTCCCTATGGCAGTGTTAAGATTCCTATTCTTCCCCGCTCCGTGATTGGGCCTCACTGCCTACTTAGGACAGTCCCCCTTGGCAGGCCTTCTAACCGGCAGCCCCCTCGGCTAAGGACCCTGAGGGAAAGGACAGCTCCTGCAGGAACACTTCCAGATGGTGTCTGCAGGTGTTGGTCGCAGGGGAATCCGGAAGCCGTCAACCAGCAGCTACAAAGTAAGTGTGGTGTGGACAGTGGGGCACAACAATCACTGTGCCCCACTAAGCTGGCCCACCTCTCATGTCTTATCTTCACCACCACCATTTAGCCTAAAGCCTACATGATGTACCACTCTTTTTGGCAACTGTTAAACCCTATATATACACCCACTAAGCTGTCAACTGTATTGCCTAGCCATCTCTCACATCTAGATGAACTGTACCCTAACTTTGCTAGCCACTCCAAATAGAACTGTAAATATTAGCCAATGGCGCTTTCTGTTAGAACTGTGCATGCGGGCTTGCGTCGCATCTAGATAGGATTGTGAATATTAGCCAGTACCTCGTTTAGATAGATCCTTGAATACATTTGGATATAATTATGAATATTAGCTTGCGTCGCATCTAGACAGTATTGTGAATGTTAGCCAGTGCCACTTTTGGATTTAGTCATGAATACTGGCATGCGTTGCGTCTGGACGGGTTTGTGAATGTTGACCAGTGCCACATGTGGATATGACTGTGAATATTGGATTGCATCACATCTAGACAGGATTGTGTTTGTTGGCTTGCGTCGCATCAGGACAGGTTTGTGCATATTGGCCAGTGCTGCATCTGGATGGAAATGTGGAGATAGTCACATGCTACATCTAGAAATAATTTGGAAGCTAGGTAGTATTGCATCTAGAGAGCGAGGCCACTAACCAACCCACCCACAATCTCACCCTTCTGCATACATCGCCCAAACTCTAACACACACAACCTCAAACCTAAAGCACAGCAAACCGCACAACCCTTACTACACCACAACAACAAAACAAATCACACATAGCCTTGCACAACAGAACACGACTGCTACCAAATGAAAAGCACACTTAAGCTCAGCGAACAGTGCTAACAGTACTGAAGCTGCCAACAGCACATCAATGTTCTCTTGCACTTTTCCCTCTCAGTCCCACTAACTTGCCCCACGCCCTTTCCTTTCAGAAGCGCCAAGGGACCCTTCTGGTGGTCATAGTGAGTGGTACAAATGTCCTTTAACATTATAATTGTCTACCATTTTGTGAAATGTAGGCCTTTTCCCCCCACTATCTAGGAATCTCAAATCTAGGTGTATTTTCTCACTGTCTACCATTTTGTCCCACTATCTAGGAATTCTCAAATCTAGGTGTTTCTCATTGTCTACCATTTTGTGAAACATAGGCCTTTCTCCCACTATGTAGGAATTCTCAAATCTAGGTGTTTTCTCTCATTGTCTACCATTTTGTGAAACCTAGGCCTTTTCTCCCACTATCAAAGACAAAAAGGTAAGGAAAACCTGCCTACCCATCTCTAAAACCTCAACTTTCCACGTACACTTCCCATGCAGAAACTCACACAACAACCTGTCTGCACAGCAATCCGCACGTACTTCACCACATTGCAACAACAGACTAACAACACATAATCCGGTACAACAGCACATGGGAATTTGCATTGACCCGGCAAAACGCACTTAAGCTCAGCGAACGGTGCAAACCAAACTGAACCTGCCTACAGGACATCACAACTCTCACTTTCCTATTCCCACTAAACCCTAACCACCCCACTCGCCACTTTTTTTTTCACACCCTCCTTTTTAGATCCGCTTAAGCACCTGGGGACCACTCTGGTGGTGACGGTGCACGGTACAAATACCTTTAACATTACCATGTATGTAAGCTGTTTTAGGAGAATGTTTTATTGAGTTGCTAGTGTTATGTGTTTTAGGTATCTGTTAGGGATCCTTATCTGATGCTGTATTGTCCCACTTTTAGAATGCAATGAGTTTGTTTCGTCTTGTAAGGAAGTTTTTCTGGAACACATATGGAGGGCTATTTATTTATGTATGGCAAACCTGCCCTGTTGCAAATGGTGGTATTAGGTAAATGGTGGTATGTTTTATTGGATGTATGTAAGTTAGGTTATTTTTAGGAGAGTGATTTATTGAGTTAATATTTTTATATGTCATAGGTATTATTATGGGACGTTATTGATTATTGGTGGGGTGTGTCGAAATCTGAGATTAAGGACTCCCCAGAATGTTCTAATCCATTCAAATCACATGTTTGCTGATTCTCAGACTCTAATATGTTGGATCCTTCTGTGCTGAAGTGTGGTTAGAGGCTCCTATGGAAAAAAAGGTATGTCATTTTGTAATGTGATATTTCATGACAAATGTTTGAGATGGTTATATATTGTAAAGGGTTTTTAATAGCCAAAACAGATTTTAAAAAAAAGTATATGCAAACGCAGGATGCACCCTGCAAGCTCCACTCTTCCCATCCATCCTTGACCCTCCTTCCTTCCTTACTCATTGCCTGCCACTTCCCTCACTTCCCATTATATACAGCGGAAACCTGCTGCTGTCTTGGGGCTGCTATGAAGTGCTTTTTGACATTGTAAACGTACAGACATGAAAAACAACAATAGCAAGCTCATGAAATACATACAGGCAATTTAAATAATTGATTCAGGAAAAAAGGACTTGAAAGCAAGTTTGAAAGCGGTTGTTTATCGGTTATAGTGAAGGTAGTGTCAGGCGGAAGAACCAAAAATCGGTCGACATCCAGAGACAGGGACACTTGTGCGACTGAACGCCACATGTATTTATCTATTTGTCTGTTTTAATTGGCATAGTATTGGGGCAAATCTGGCAGGCAGTACATGGCATATGTTGGCAGCGGCTTCACAGGTGCGTTATGTCTTGTAAGGTGGCGACTATGCCAGGCTTTTCAATGTGTCGTGTAGCATGTGACGTTGCACTTGAATTACCACAGGCAAAGCCTACATCTGCAGTATCTCTGTGGTACCGGCCCGTATTTTTTTCGGCTCACTGCAGACTTCCTAACATGCACTGGGGGGCGGTGTTGGCAAATGAAAATTATCTTAGAACCTGCAGGAACAGAGCGATCTAAGCCAGAAAGTTTACAATTTCAGCCAGTTTTCCTCTTGTATAGGAGTAGTTTTTCTCGATAAGACCCAAGAGGCTTTATGTGCTGCATTCACTACCTGTTGTTCAGTGCGTTCACGGAAAATTCTTGAAAGCAGGGTGCAGAGTAATTCTTCCAACTGAGACAAATCAATTTTCTAATACTTTGGATTCTTGAATTGTGTAATTAAGGTCAGCATACGCTCTAGTCGGTTTTGTTTTTTTTTTTAAATTTAAAGGGCCAAAATCTCTAACAAAAATAAAAAATGTGCAGGGGATGTCGTTTTTTATTTTTTTGATTTGAGAAATGGGCAGGTCACCCTATTCTGAAAGGTTTCCTGTCTAGCTACCTTGTCTTGGCAGTCTCCTCCCGACCCTAATGAATGACAGGTTCCCAGTTCTCACAATGGCTGTGGGAGCGCATGTCACATGATAGGCCCTAATTGTTGCATGTCACCCCTGTAGAGGGACATGGTATCTTCCATTGTGTGTGTTGTGGTCACATGGTTACCCATGTGGCCACGTTAATAAAAGATACGAGCTGCTTCCGGCTCGTCAGTCAAGAGTGAAACTGACTCCCCGTGTGTGTGTTGTGCTGGTGCCATGAGGGTGCCTCGCCACGTGTGCTGGGCCCAAGGACGGGGCCCAGCTTGAGGACGGTGCCCCTGCCGGGCAACGCCGTCCGAACGGTGCCCCTGCCGGGCAACGCCGTCCCAGTGAGTCCCCCAACCATGCGAGGCGGGTTGGGGATGCGACCCTGGCCTGGGTGCCCCCAGAGCCGTGGCCAGGTGGACCTGGCCACGTGTGCGGAGCTCCGGTGTCCCCGGAGCAGGGTGAGGTGACCCCCACCCTTGTGTAGGCAGCGTGAACGCTGCGACCGTGTGTCGTCGGATGTTCCCCGACATGAACATGGGGCTGCCCGGTGTCCCCGAGGCAGCCCCCAACAATGGCGATGAGGAAGTCGTGCCCTGCGTGCCCCCGAAAACGCATGCGGAGGCGGGCCCATCTCCAACTGGGCCCGCAATGGAGGAAGGCTGGCAGGCTGCCCACCACGTCCCCTGTGGGAGACGGAACAAGTCGGCAGCTGTGCCGCATGGAGGAGAGGTTGTGGCCTGAGGGAGGCGCGGCGGCTGCCCCCTCCCCTTTTCCCCCGTGTGAAGGAGGATCCGCGGCGTCGGCCGCGTGTGCTGCTGCTCTCCCCCCATCTGAGGAGGAGGAATGCTCTGCGGCCTCAGCCGCAACGGGTCCCGCAAGAAGGTACACGGGGTCGGCCCAATTCCAACTGGGCCCGCAAAGGCATCGAGGAGGGGGCCGCTCCCCACCCGTGTGGAGGGGAAGGAATCTGCGGTGTCTCAGCCGCATTGTGAGGGCAGCGGTGGCCGCGTGCGCTGCCCCTCCCGCATCTGACGGGGAGCTGCCCGCGGCCTCGGCCGCCGTACACGAGAGTGGGGTGGCGGCTGCAGCCACAAGAAGAGATGAGCGGCATCCGCCGCAATGGTGAGGGGGGCTGCCCCTCCCCCACGACCTGGCTGCAGCGCATGCTGGCGGAGGCCGGAGAGTGAAATGAGGGGCTGCCGAACAGCTGAGGCGGCCCCCAACAGGAGGAGGACCCATCACCACCTGGGCCCGCCACTAAGGAGATGTGCTCCGGAGCGGAGCAAAAGAAAAAAAAAAAACACGGCTGAGGCAGGCCCAAAGTCAACCGGCCCACCGGAATAGCGGAGGCAAGCGTGGCCTGCAAGGGCCCCGAAAATGGATCAAGGAAGCGGGCCCACTACCACCTGGGCCCGTGTGAAATGAAAAATGTGTAAACCGAGGATGTCGAGGCCTGGACAGGACAAGAGAGAGCGGTGTAGTGGCCCATCCAACAGCATGGGCAATGATGGCAGCAGGCATGGAGGAGGGTTGCAGCTCTCATGAGTGCTTGTGCACCCTTGGCTGGGATGAGCAGCAACCTAAGGACATTGGCCTGACATCCGGCCACCAGCCCAGTTTCCGGTCAGGGTACTACGATAAGTCCGGGCACCCACAGGAAAGGAAGAGAGCAGGAAGAAAGGAAAGGTGATCCACAGCACCCGCCAAGAAGAGCTGCAGGAGACATGAATGGCCAAACACAATGCCAGCAGCCCCTATGTGAAAGGGGAAGTGTGTGGCATGGCCTGTCGTCGATCACCAGTGCCCTGCCGCGGGTTGCCCCCATATAAGTGAACCTAGCCGATGTGGCCCCTGGGCCTCCCCAGGTGCGGCTTTGCCGGCCCTGTGTGACTTTCGTGAAGGTTGGCGAGGGCTCGGACTGTGTGTACTGCACCTCCACAGGTGTGGAAGATGGACATCACCATTGACATCCCCATGAAGACGGGGGGCCTGCAGACATGGACTTGTTTAAAGTGGCCCAGTATCTGAGCAATGTGATGTTGGGCACACCTGCTCATGCACAATGCTACGTGTGGTGTCAGTGGCTTGCACTGGTGCTTTTGTGTGATAAGTCAGAACCACTCACCCAGGTTAATAAAGGGTATGCAAATTAGTAGTGGTTCAAGTAGCAGTAGTCATGGTTAGGTTGGGACTTTGGGGTTTTGTTTTGTTGTTATGAAAAAGGAGGAGTGTTGCATGTCACCCCTGTAGGGAGACATGGTATCTTCCATTGTGTGTGTCGTGGTCACATGGTTACCCATGTGACCACGACACACACAATGGAAGATACCATGTCTCCCTACAGGGGTGACATGCAACACTAATGTCCCTCAGCGTGAAAAATACGAATCTTTCTATCCCTGTTTGGGCGATAGATATACAAGTGCGACAGTAGCTTTTCATTCCACTGCTTCACACTGGAAAAAAAATGTATGAAAGGGTCAGAAATCACCCATTCATGCATCTTCCTGCACTTGTTCCAAACAGGTGACGGGGGATCTGTTAGTTTTCCGCACATCCTATTTGTAAATTCGGGGTGCTCTTTAAAATGCATCTAGGTCAAACAGGGCATCCTGCAGGTGCACCTTATATTGACCTTTGTGGCTAGGGCACAAGGGCCTGTTGCAAGTGAAGGAGATGTGCTTGCACATCTGATCTCTTGCGCCAACAAATAAAAGAGGGTTTGGAGAGTTTACATGTATTCGTTAATTATTCTGCTGGGAAAAAGAGTAACATTTCGTTAATTGGGTATGTTTTTTGTAATAAAGAAAGCACTGAATTGCCTATCCACCAACATACTTTGTGTAACAAATGCAAATGTTTATTTTTAGTGCCAAGCTGCTATGCACAGGGGTAGGGGAGATGAGTTTGCATTAGAATGCAAAACCGCCCCACCACACACTTTCCCCAACGCTGCACCTCTGCTCTGAAAAAGAAAATGTGCAATTCTGCAGTAAAACGACATTGCTGTGGTCAAACTGCACTTCCACTCTGCCTTCTTGCCCTGCAACGCTTCTGTAATTGACATAGGCACATTTCAGGTTTAAAATAACTCCTATCATATTGCAAGTTGAAAACATTCTGTTAGTGGAAATGTGATGGATTAATGTGCAGACAGTATTATCCCAGCAATGTAATGACTTGCTCTGCTGTATAGATGCCCCTCTTCACACACATTACATGTATCAATCGTAGAGTAATTCACAAACTTCACATCATCAACTGCGAATAGGACACAAGACGAATTAAACAACTTCTTCTGGGCCATCAATAGATGATTTGATGTTTAACAAAAAGAGAGTCGATGTGGATCGGGTGTGTGGGGTCACAGGGGAAAAAAAGTAAAGGTTTAGTTTCCATTAGGTCAACTTTTCTCAATGCTCCAGACCTGTACAGTATTAAAAAAATCAAAAATGTGAGATGAGGCACTCGAAAGGCTGGGCGCAGAAGGGAAACACATTCTCACGCTACAGTAGCAAGGAATTGGCCCCTCCTGGCCTAAAGTCTGTATCATTACCCTGCTCTTTGTCTTTGTGACAAATCGGGTTCTGCCCTGCAGAAGTACACGGATGACTGTAGGCTAAAAGGCCCATTCAGCCCTCACGCGGCTACAAAGCAAGAGCCCACACAATCCTAAAGCTAAAACAGACACACTTAAGAGAGCTACCTTCTTCGCCTTGTGTGGTAACGTGGGCCGTGGGAACGCTATGCTGTTAAGAGGGGTGTTAATGTGATTCAGCAGTGACCCAAACAGCAAAGCATAACGATTCTATAAAAATAGATATACTTTAATAAAAACACATCTGCAAAATAACTATATAGAAAACACTAGACAAAACCCAGCCCTGACGAAAAAACAGCGAATAGGCAAAGATGGCAAAATGCAGCACTATCGGTAATGGATCAGGGGTGAAAGGTAAGTAACCCACAATGTTCTTTAAAATATGTTTCTTGGATGTGAAAAAAGGGGCAAAAGGGACCTAGCCAGTCTCTAAATGGACTAAGGGAGCAGTTATTGGTCGACAGTACCTCATTTCCGGTCTTTGGTGCACGAACAGCGCTGAACTTGGCTTCGAGCAGTGATGCGTGCGGATCAAGCTCGGTTCTGGCACGGTGGATCATGTGGGCCTAAGCAGCAAGAGACGCCCAGAGTAAGCAGTGATGCCCGAAGAATATAGTCGGCCAGATTGGAGACCGCATAAAACAGGGAAGCAAGAAGGGATCTTGATGCATGGCACCCAGCATTTGAGAAAACAACTTTTCAACTGGGATTTCGATTGGCATTTTTTGATTTTGTGAAGGAAGCAACGGGGACTAATCCTTACCTGAGTGCTCCTACTGAATGATAATAGACCCATATACCTTTGCTGTGGCTGCTGTTGTTAAAATGTGCCCCTTCCTATGCTACGACACAAGTACCCTCAAGGTGGACTGCTGCTGTTAACCTTGAAATGCCACTTATTTTATATTCAGTTTCCAGCACAGATAAAGAGGGTCCTGCTATTTATTGCCCTGATGAAGGCGGAGTATTCTCTCCAGATATGCAGATCATTATTCCATTGAAGTCTGTACCGCCGAAACGCATTGCTAACCAGAGGGGATACAAGGTCCATCACACTATACTGTGACATCTAGGACCCTTTCTTGTTTGTAACCACCAATCGAAGGACAAGGATACCTTTTCTATAAAGCTCCTTTCTTGTCAATTTGTTTTTGTAACTTTCTTTCCCCCTGATGCGTAGGCAGACCCAATCCCAATATATAAAAACAAAATTTTTATTGGGGATATATAAATAACTAATTTATTTGTTTCATTACAACTGTACAACAATAAGGGGCATTTGTTTTCCTTATGACCAACCAGCAAAAATACAGTTTATCATTAACATAACTGTCTTTTCAATTCTATACTTTCATTTGTTCAGATTTCATTTGTTATCTAAAAGTGATGAAGAACAAATTTATGTTAATGTTTCCCATTAAGTGTTCTCATTCTGTTAATGAATCTATACCAAATAATTTGTATGTACCATTTATATTACTGATTTTATATGTCTTTACATGTTAGACCTCACCATGTATGTTATTTTTATTTGTTTTTCTTGACATAAAAAATGTTTTACTTTGCACTTTCAAGAATGTTTATGTCTCATTTGTGAAGGAATGACTTTGACTTCTAACCGCATATAATATGTACAAATGACACTAGCTATTTAGGGTTTGGACCAGAAAAATAATTCTAATTCACTTATACCTTACATGGGCCAACCTTTTGATGCACCAGGACCTTGCTTTGTTGTAACATATAGACGTTCTTTGACCCCCCCTGGTGTGTCACTCCTGGGTCAGACCACTGCTGCTACATGGTAGCATTCCTCTCTGTACATATACTAAGCAGCAAGAGGGCATTGAGCAGGTTCCAATGCGGTAGCGCTGTGCGGCCCGAAGGCTGCTTTTGGCGATGCAGGTTGGGGCGCGCTCACCAAGATCTCTTCAAGATCGGGCTGAG
Organism: Ambystoma mexicanum; assembly: GCF_040938575.1. Lineage (NCBI taxonomy): Eukaryota > Metazoa > Chordata > Amphibia > Caudata > Ambystomatidae > Ambystoma > Ambystoma mexicanum. The sequence continues at coordinate 808,398,933 of NC_090932.1, forward strand.
TTGGGTTGCAGCTGCTGCGAAGGGTTGATGAGTGACGCTGCAACGGTTTGAGTTTTTGGGCAGAGGTTGTCAAAATGGTGATCCTGTTGCTCTGATGTGTGGTATGGCAAAGCGACTGTTGAAGGGGTGAGTTGGGGAGAGTCGTGGTTTAACCTCTGGTCTGAGTCGAAAAGTGACACTCCAGCAGTTTGTGTGGGATACTGAGGTCTAGCGGTTGATTTGAGCTTAGCAGGTGATGGGCTCAACGAGGGTATGATGCAGAGTGCAATGGGCCAACTGTGCACAATTCTTCAGAGGAGTGCCATAAAGTAGCACTGGCAGGATCCCTCGACATCAATGGCATTACGTTCTTTCCGATAGCTGTCTGGCCCATTTTGAGGTGGTGGAACAGGGAGCCTTAGCAGATCTCTAGGTCCTGTGAGACCCACTTCCATGGTTTGAGGATAGGGTGAGTCCTTCAGGGTTTGCTTTCCCAGCCCAGGGAGATTCTGGTGCAGAATGGCAATTTGTGGTCAAAAGCCACTTTTAATGTGCCCTGGGAATGGGTAGGGGCAGAGCTCTTCTCTGCAGTGGACGGCTCCTTCCTCACCTCAGAGGTTGAGGAGTTTAAAAAGTACAACTCTCCCAAAAGAGGTTCAATGAATCCTTCTCAGGTGTTGTTCCAGAGTGAATCAAAGAAGTGGTGGGAGGCCCCTTCTTTTAAAGCTAAATGTCCACAGGTGATTGGACTTAAACTAGCCTGCCTTAGTTGTACAATGCAAGTTCTTGAAAGAAGTGAACTTTACCCTTCTGACATCACACCCAAATTGCTTTGCTCTAGCGGAAGTAGAGGGGACTAGGAGAGAAAGAGAGAGAGGCAAGAGAGAAACCAAATGGTGGAACTCTTGTTCCACTGTCCAGAGCCATCCTGACTACTCCAACCATTCCCCCTTCCTTTCTCACTAGGATCAAAGGCCTTTGCAAATGTAGCAAACTGATTGGTAGGAGGCTACCCCCTTTGAATGGGAGTGCTTTTTTGATGCCTGGGCCCATCACAGCTGCCTACTGGCAGAGGGGATTCCCCATCTTCACACAGAAATCAAAGACGAGGCATGGCCATTCAGGTTCCTTTGGTAGACTCGTCTGTCTGGCCCGAATGCACTTCAGCTTCCATACCCCCGAGCTTTGTCAAAGAAACAGACACATGTGATATCAAATTGAATGTGGCTGAAATTATTATATGTAGTGCTATGCACCATGCCTTCACTCAGACATAGCTTTATTTTAGAGTTTAACCTGCCACCATCATCGGCTACTTATGATCATCATAGATTTGGTTCAAGGGGCATATCTTATATGCATTCTCTGTGCTGGAGAGGCTTGGCTGTCACTGCAGCTGTCAAATGCGCAACTGTGACCTTGGAACCTGCTCTGTGCCACTGGTAGAGCAGGTGCTGCAAACCAGCATACTGATGCAGCAGGACCCAGATGCCCCCAATGCTTTCGGCATGGAGTTTATGAAAGGGAATCCAATTAGCATTTTACCATTTCAGAGACAGAATTACCTGCATCATTTTTATTATTTAATAAAAATCAAAAGAAACCATGGCTTTCACTTTTTGCCAAATGGCAATCCATCACAGTCTTTGGTTTGCACATTTTAGAGCTCCGTAATCGACCTCTGTAGAGTTCTCATGGGCCCACTGAGGTCCAGAGGGTGCAGCTCTGGAAAACCCTCAGGTTGCCCTCCAGCAATCCTACGTAGAGGTTGATCTTCTTACCCATGGGTTCACTTCCTCATTAGTTGAGAGGCTGCTTGACCACTTCTGTGCGTTAGAGTCCTGGTCCTCCCTGGACCAAGCTGGTCTGCTGCAATCTGCCTGGTCTAGCTGGTAAGGAGAGGGGGTGCCTGTCCTCCTTCCTCCACATCATGCAGTACAACTCTATCTCACCGTCTAGCCTATTAGCCTCTACTCACCCCTCTGTCCAAACTCTCCAAACTCATCCTCCCCAGATGGTAACAGCTGTTGGTCTTGCTGCCCTCCTCAGTAAGCCTCTTCAAATGTTAACACTTATCTATCACACCAACTTCCACAATAATTCTCCTCCATCCTCCTCAATATACCTCTCCAAATGGTAAAAATGCCATCTTCCAACCTCCTTAATAATCCTCTCCAGATTATAGCCACTCTTCTATACAACCTTCTAAATAGCTCCTTCTCCCTCCGACTTCAAATTTCTGCCAGAAAATCAAAACTGCCGATCTAAATCTCTCCAGCTCTCTGCTTGCCACAAAACACCTTCCTCTAATGCTGCTCAAACTACCCATCCTGAGAGACTAAGCTGACTGGAATATAATGGGTCAGCACTGCATCCCTGGGTGGATGTTGGGGGAATGCTTAGCACTTGAGTCTGCATCTGGTGCAAGGACTAGGATTGGCTAAGACACTGGCTGGCATCTGGGTGTTATTTGGGCTTAGAGGGTGGGTCAGAGGTGCCATAAGGCATATCGCTCCTTTTGAAATCCAATGCTACCCTCTCCTGCATGCCCCGTGTTGTGCCCATGAGAATTATGATTTCAACATGCCAATTTGGAGTCTTAATGGCATGGGGATGTGTGAAGATATTGTCTCCAATGAAACAAAGTGAGCAGCTTCTATCCATAGCAAATGTACTTTAATTGAGCGCCTTTGACCATGATGCTCATTCATAGAGGAGCTACCTGTCCTCACTTCCTTTTTCTGAGATCCAAAATGGAAGCACCATTCCTGCACACCAGTCAGTGATGATAGCTTTCACTTGCTTTGATATTGGGTCTGCTTTAAATGAGCTTTACACTCTATCCATGTTCGGTGGGGGTATTACCCTACTATTACGCTATCTGAGAGGGGACTTGAAGGGTTTGCAATGTGATCTGTGGACTCTGACTGTCTCTTGCCTTAGTGCAGGGACCCAGGTTGGGTGGCTTGGGGATCCCATGAATGCCTTTACTGGGACCATCCTCTACTAGCTCAGTGTGGCCTCACTACTTGGTCCACCCACCGTTGGTCTCCAAGGGTAAGCAGAAGACTTAATCACACCCCTCACAATAAATATTGGTCCCAGAAGATAAGTGTTTTCATTGTGAACTTATAGATATTAAATAGATATGTATGGAGCCTTAGATGTTTGGTGCCATCGCCACGACCACCTTTATGCCTAAGTGGAGTTTGAGAAACTGAACAGTATGACACACTTGATACTGTCTTAATTGTCATACAACTCATCCAGTCCCACAAGAGTTAATTTCTCAATTTGCCTCACAACCACCCGTGGGTTATGCAGCAAAAACAAAGCTCCCCTCTTCAAGCAAGTCTGTATAGGTACTATTTCAACCACCCAGTTTGAGCTTCAGTGAGTGCTAGAAAACACCCCTGCAGATGGAAGAATGGGGTAACTTTGTTTCCCTGCACTACTTTCCTTAAACTAGGAAGTAGTGCTGCACTGTTAACTTAAATGGGTGCACTGTTAACTTAAATGGGTGTCAAGTTCCCCCTTGCAATTTTAGCCGTAAGGGCTCTCCAGTGCCCCCAAACAAAAGGAGTTTAGCAATAGAATGGGGTTACGAAGCATTTCACTTTGTCAGGGTCTGAAAGAAGTCAGCAGGGGGGGTCACATTGAAGTAGAGGGGAAAGCTGCAAAAATATGACCTAATGTTCCTTGTCTTCAATTGGGAAGCATAATGAGCAAAGGGGGCATTGTTAGGCAGAATCACCCGCAGCACCCTTGGGGAACACTACAGGAAATTAAGACTACAAGTGTCAGTACAATTTCACCTTTGGTACAAGCCTGTACTACACAGTTATGTGGTAGCAGTGGCTGAACAGCCAGACTTATCTCAAGAGTTGAGTGAGCAGTAGAACAAGTTACACAAATGACCAACTAATACAGTGATTCAAATAGACACTTACTTAAGGTTTCTTGGTAAAGGAATATACATTTATTTACTCAGTCAGTTAGAGAACATTACACTAGCATCAGCAGCTCAATATCACACACTAATAAACCACAAAAATCCAACCGGTAAATAAATGAACAAGTTTAGCTCCAAAACGAAGTGGGAGCAAATGGCACTTCAGATACTTAATAAAGGGTGGAAAAGACAAGGTTATAAGAATAGACAGCGCAAATACATTCAGAGGCAGGGCAAAGGGTTTCAGTTAAATACAACCAGCAATTCTTCTCAATAGGCCTGGGCCAAAGTCAATGGTTTTGTATAGGATAGCACAGTTCTGGTAAGTAACGGTTCAGTCTTTGCCACAGGGATTAGAAGAATTTGGCTAGGCGGAAAAGTTTGATGAATGTTTAGGCAAGGACATGCCTTCACAGTTGAGGAAAAGTTTCACACACTTTCCCGATGGCCGAAAAGATTTCCGGACTGCGTTTGCATAGTACCTTGTCAAAGAAGAAAGCTGTAGCTGAGGCAGTTGTTCCTGGCAGTTTGAGCAGATCTCGCTGTTCCTGAGCTTCAGTCGTGGGGACAAGAAGGAGGACGTCGGGAGGTTCCTGCACTGCCAGGGAAGAGGCCAAAAGCTGTAGCAAGATGTTGCTTTAAGGTGTGGGTGCCTTAAAGTCCACAAGCTGGTTTCCTTCCCTCTGGCTATCTGGTTTTCAACAGCACTCTGTCCGAGAGACCTGCTTTTAAACAGCTTTCCCCCATTCATTCCAGCCTGGCTGTCACTAACACAGCAGGGTGGCTGTCCTTGCCGGACAGCCAGCTGGCCAATCAGGCCAGAGTGCATTCATGGCTCCTAGGAGACTAAGCACAGGCAGTTTCGGGCACCTCCCTCACATCCTGTCCACCCCAGACACTCCGGCGCCAGAGGAGGGCTTCAGCACTGAAGCCCGCCAAAGGCCAACGAACAAAGGAACCAAACCTGGCTTGGCGCACAGAGACAAACACATGAAGTACCTTTCCTAAAAGAAATGGCGAAAAAAGATGACCAGAGTCTGTTTTCACAGCTAGGTCTTGGGCACCATATTGAAAAACATGGCTGACCCGATTTTTAGCTACCGTTGTTAGCAGTCGGGAAAAATCATGGTAGTTTGATCTAAACCACTGCCACCAGCCGTTTATAGTAGGAAAGGGTAACATTGTACTGTTACATGAGTGTTTTGACTCAGGGAAATATAAGCAACCCCTCCAGCACTCTATAGGAAGATAGGGTGTGCTGGGTCAGTAAATTTAAAGAGACTAGTAAAGTCAATTTAACTTTACATGCTCTGGGAGACAGTTGTCAGTCAGAACCAGGGCTGAGTATTGCTAAACAGCAAGCCCAATGGGGGAGAAAAAATCCCTATAAACAAATTAATCTTTCAGCAAAGGTTTTACGCCGTGGAGGAGAATATTTAGGTACAGGTGTACCTTATTAGCTTTGATACTTAACTCAAATAATAATTAAGCAGTTTAACATTGACAACAGACTTCAAACTTAAAACATCAATATCGAAATGTATAGATAAACCAGAACCTAGATTATAGAGATAACTTTTGGATTTTAATCTTGCAAGTCCAACAAGTTATGAGAAGTAAGCAAATCAAATTCACACAGTGTCCTCTATTCGCACATGGAGCACAATTTTATTATCCATATTACATACAGTACAGAAACCTAAGGAACATAGATAATGGCATTCAACCACTGGTGTTGTGCAAACTCGTTGCAGGTCTCTATGAATTTATCACTTCACAGCACTATGATACATAAATCCAATCAACATAAACTTCCAAATGAAGTCCCTTTTGTAGGTGTCAACAAATGACCAACACATTTCGGTTCATAGAACCATCTTCAGGGTATGGATTGTTCATTACTAGGACCCTGTAGGGTAATAGAGAAGAAAAGAGCTATTCAGTGCAGCCTCTTGGTTTTTAGGAATCCACTAACAATGTTCAACGTGTAGAAATAACTAACCTTGCTGATACATGAACGGGGGGGGGTCCAAACAAAAGCCCAGTCTTCAAGATAAGAACTGAGTAAAGGTAGAATGTGGTCACTTGAGTATCTAAAAAATGAAACCAAAGAAAACCCATAAAAAGGCAGTCTGACTGCAAGTACAGATGAGTACAATGGCGATTGAGCGTGTCAAGTGCTTCCCAAACATGAAGGCACCGAACCACGGTCTGTATAATGTTAGAAATCACATTCTGGATACAATTGGAAATAAAACGTCTACCTCAGGCAGCATTGCCAAAGAGGCATGGGAGTTCCCTAGTTATGTTCGTGTTAATGCGGACGGTAGGAACTAAAGTGTAAGATCGAGTAGCACTCGATGAGAAAACATTGTCCAACTCTCAGTGACAGTATTCACCGCGGGGTAAAGCTAACAGGTGCATATGCACACTCAAAAGCATCCCAATTGAAGTAGGACGCTTACCAAAGGTTGCGAGAGAAACAAAGATGTCTGGCTGCATCACAACGCGCGGTGCGACTGTGCTCAAGCATTATGGGTCATCCTGGCAACCCCGCGCATGCGCGCGGTTCGCCAGGACGACGTCCATCTTGGTGTGAGCACTGGAAGGTGTTAGCCCGTCTGCACGTGAAATATTTGCTACATTGTTACCTAATCCTTGTCGATACACATCCCCCTATAATTCTTACATTTTATGAATTGTCTAACTCAAACCGACCTGTGCACCCCTATACCTTACCCAGACAGTAGTCCGTCCCAGAGAAGGTACTTAAACCTTGGGGAGTCTGAAAGACACCCCTGTGCCACTGCACTGAAGGTGCTGTGTGACACACAGAAAAAGATGATGCCATGGAGTTTGTTCAAACCACCATAACCAAAGAACACAAAAGTAAAACACACATCAAAATACATGAAAGAGTTGGGGGGGGAAAAAAGGCTCACACTCTTTCCAGGTAAAAACATCAAATCCCAGAAATCCAGCAAAGTTGCCAGGGGTCTCAAAAGGTAAGGGAAATTAGCATATATTGAGAATTCTCCCTAGCAGGCCTAGATCGAATGGAGGGTCATGGAAAGTGTGCAATGATGGGAGCAGAGAGGGGAGAATAGCTTAATGTTGGCTCTGTGTTTAAACGAAGAAATGTCATGGCATCCTTTCTTACCACATTTATTGGTATTACCCAAATTGTTCATTTACAATTGTTCGAATGAACAATTGACCGAATTTAAAGGGTCACACTTGACCTTTTCACAATTGACCGAATATATATATATATCGGTTTGGTAATATGTATATATATATATATATATATATATATATATATGTATGCATATATATATATATATATGGGTTTTGGGGGGTTTGGCGTTGGGTGGGGTGTTGTGGGGGGTTTCCCCCCACAAATATGGTACAATTGACCTTCACAATTCAGTCAATTGTGGAAAGGTCAATTGTCATTCGAGTAGTTGTAAAACGAACAATTCGTATACAACCCATTTATTTACTTGGTTCTTGCTGCACAATGCGGCTAGAGGCCCCCCTGACCTCCTCTACCCACCCGCCACCCTCCCCCATCCCATATTGCCTCACCCAAGCAACGTTTGGAGGTAAATATTTTTAGGGGAAAGCATGGTAAAGAAATCTGCTGTGAAATTTCTTCGATTAATAGACTGGATACCAGTCTAATTTGGACCTTGTTCAGTCCAAAACAGAAATTAGATCAATTAATGATTTGTTGACGCAGGCAATAAGAAATATAGATTATATGTTGTGCCAGTGGCCCACGTTGAAGCTCATGCTTGCCCCCATCTTTTGGATGGCTAGGGAGAACCATGGTTGAGGGCTTGGGCAAGCGGTGGTGAAGGAGAGGTTAGTGTAATGGTGCTCAAAGGGAACTGTCGGTTCTAAACTGAGCTCCAGAAATTCCATTTCAAAAGAGATGGTAACAGGTGGAGAGAGAGCTTAGAGACAAGTCCTGACCTGATTATGCCAATGTCGTATCCTGAAGACACAGAGAAGGCAGTTTTGTGCACACTCCACTGCATTGAAACCTTTTATGCACTGCAGTGCTCAAATTGGCTGTCCGCTTTGGTTGCAAGGCTGGAAAGGTGCTAATGGCCCACCCCGAATTAAATGCCAGAGCGAAGCCCCTGGACGTTGACACCTGTTTTAGGGGCTGGAACGGTGCTAATATAAAGTATCTTCTTTTCGCGAACCGGTTGCCTTGTGCCGTCATGTTCACTGAAAGAAAATATTGTAGCAAGATGGCCACCATGGATTGGGAAGGTGGGGCTTTGTACGGAGCACCTCTTCCATTTCCATGGTGGCCTCACGGCGTGGAGAGGGAGTGGCAGCAGCTCCGGTGGCAGCACTAGCCAAAGCTGTAATGAGGTAAGTGGGGAGGGGGTTTGAAAATAGGGTAAGGACCGTGGAGGGGAAGATGGCGGGCAGGGAAAACGGCCATGGGGCAGCTTAGAACGAAGGCTAGATCAGCAGTTTCAGCCTGGATTCCTAGCCTCCTGATTGACTGCCTCCCCCCACAGGCTGCAAACGTCCTTTTGGCTGTCTTACTCTCGGACGGGGGAAGGGAAATGGGCATATATGAATAGAGCTCAGTTAAGAGCCTTTGTGTGCATGACAATGGTTTGGGCTGATTAGGGGCTCCATATGGCCCTAACACACCTCCCAAATCTTTTGTGATATGTTCCTGACCTAGCTGTCCATGATTGCACAGGCAATCAGAGCTAGAATGTTGCAGGTCCTCCGACAGGGGCTCGGGGCCCCGTCCTAGGGGTTTTAGTACTAGGGTATCTAGAGCAATTTATTCAGTCAACCACTGAACTAAGAGATGCCACATAAAGATACCAGAATACAAGTGCTGGGATAACAGTTGCCCAAACCACCTAAAGCAAATTGAAGCTCTACTCTATTATGGACAGGGCCGACCATCCACTCCTTCCCTCGAACCGTTGGGCCTAACCATTTGAGTCCTGCATTACTGAGATCATCCTCCTGGAGCTCTGAATATGTGCAGGTCTGTACCTAGCATTCACCATCCCAACAAGGGACTTCTCTAATTTCCTGAATCTTGCACAGCCTGATGCTGTGGAACTTGCAGCGCACTCTCATTGTGGGCCCCGAAAATCACTACTCTGCTGCTCTCTGCCAAGTAGAGAATTGTCGCTGGGGCCTGAATCCTATGGATCTGTGTCTTTCTGCCTGCAGACCCTTGGTGGAGTTGTCCCAAATGTGCACTTCATCTGTAATGTTCTAAGGGTCCTCCTAAGCCCTGGGTTCCAACGCAGAATGTCTTCCTACTCTTCATCCTGAGTCAAGCTGTGTCTTCAGAACTGTAGTAACATTGCTGATGGAGACAAGAACCATCGAATCACTGAACCCATCTGCAAAATGTGTAAAATGAATGACACTCTGCACCTGCGACTGCTGGACCTCCAACACCACAATCTACAGTGAGAGCAGTTTTTTTCCATGGCCTTGACATACTTGAGGTCATTGCCCATTCTGATCGGTTTAGGAGCAGCTGGTTTAGGTACCTATTTTGAAGTCCCACTGGCACCCATTGTTTATCATTTGACATGAACATGAATTCTTTCTCTGTAGCTTCCTCTGCAGTGCTTGTGGTGGTGGAGCATGGGCATAGGAATCCTGTCTGGGGACCCCCTAGAGGACCTCGATTGGGAGCTGCCATTCCTCTACACAGGAAACCTATTTTTGTTTTACTACAGAGAGTGTCACTCACTAAAGCACCAACTAATGCAATGTGCCCTCTGCTACCCATTGGGGTACTTTGAATAATATGCTTTAATGCTCCCCCAAAGTAGGCAAAACTTGGTTACACACCATGAACCCTGTGGCACATTTGTTCTTGGGTTAGTGTGATGTAAGTAACTGTTAGGTTTAGTTACTGTGGACTGATCTTGTCTAACAATATCTCTGGTCGAATGATATTTTTTTTTACATCTTTCCCCCTATTATACGTCATGGTAACTGTATTCATTTAAAAGTATGATGTGTGTATCAATTAGTAACCTAACTGTGTTTGTGCATATATTTGTATGTTTCTTACTTGTCGTATTCCAGCTTACTACATCTGTGGTGTTAAATAAGTACATGCCTCCTTTACAGTTAGCCAATTTTCAGATCGAAATACGGCTGGAGGAAGTTTGGTGGTTTTTCTAAAAATCTGCCCAATTCAGACTTAACCACTGTATTTTGTCTTTTGCCATACCAACCAGTAGGAAAGTGGTAATGGATAACGTACAGCAGTGGCTCATGACTACTGTACATTTTCTAATGAACAAAAAGAGCATTTCATGGGTAAGGTGGTGAGGGGAGTATTCGAAAACGCCCACCTTTTCACCGCCTCATCATGGGCCATTCTCAAACATGTGTTACTGTATTATAGGGAAAAGCCTGCACTTCCCTTGTGTACAGTAGAACATGTTGTAAAATATCTGAGGACCACTTCAACATTTTTTTTCCTTTACCCAAATAGTTGACCTCAAAATAGTCTGACTTTCTGCTGAAAGTCCACTTGGAATACGACCAGTGGTATTTATTTTGTTTTTTGTTTTTAATTGTACAAACAATTTTTACAAATGAGTAGAAGTCACAATTCTGTTAAGGAGGATGTGTAGGAGGCGAGAAAAAAAGCCATCGTAGTTTCACGGGTGCCGGGGAGCGAGGGTAGATGTTCATAGTACTTTCGCTGCCCAATCCAGTTGTTCCTCCAGTCCCAACTGTCCAAAGAAGCCCACCATGGCAATGACCCAGCGGGTTTGCTCCCCACTCATTAGGCAGGCCCACCAGTCATCCTCACTGTAAACGTGGCGATCCCTAAAGAAGTGGCCTAGCCAAGTATGTCTTTTCTTCGCCAAACCCACACATTCCAGGAGTAAATGCCTTCTCGTGTCTGCGTGAGTAGGAGAAGGACAAAAATCTACATTTATTTGATGAAACCTTCCCTCTGACTGCTAGGATTTCATTAGTGTTGACTAAGTTCAGTGTAATCCGCAAAAAAGCTGTGTTTTCGTTGGTCAGGAGATTTAAGTAAATATGGAGCCACCTCATTCAGTTTTTTTGGGTTCTATGGAAGATCCGTGAGCAATTTGCATTGGTCTGCTGAATCACGGGTCTCAATCCAATCCATTTCTAGTAGTTTTGTGCTAATCAATGTAGGATTTAGTAGCAGGTCTTCTTCCGTTCTTCCAATTTTTTCCAACAACTCTTGGCTTCGGGTCCTCCATTCAAGTAACATCCCATTTTCTTCATTTTCCATTTCTTTTTTGATGATTTTCAGAATGGGTTTTGCTAGTGGATCTGTTACTTTCCTAAGTAACATCAAGGAGTTTGGCTCCACTAGAACTTTCAATGAACTTAGACTTAATTCTCTCCTAATCGCCACCAGGGGAGTTGAATTTGGCAGATTTAAGACTTTGCACCAAAAATAACCTTCCAATTTTGGCCATAGGTTTGATGACAGCCCTGGCATTGCTTCTACGCTGTAAATCAGTGTTGGCACAACTTTTGCTTTATAATAGTACACAACGGGGATGATTGAGAAATGCCCAAACTTTCGATTGATCATTTTAGACTGACTTATCAGGGCTTTAAGTTTATTGAACAGGTGTTCCTGCATCGGGAGTTCAACCCGGCTATTGTTCAATATGATCCCGAGGTATTTAAATTGTATTACTTTTTCAAGTTGTGTTCCTTCTGCAGACAGCTTGATGATGTTCTTCTTTGTGTTTCCTCCTTTTTCGAAAGACATGACTTTTGTTTTTGGTTTGTTTAGTTCTAGTTTCTTCTTTTTCAAATATGCAATGAGGTTATTCAACTTACTCTGCAGGCCTACTTGAGTTTGGTCAATTAAAATAATATCGTTGGCGTAGATCAGTCTCAAGATTTTCTCATTTCCCAGTGTAGGAGGAAATGATCTAATCGAAAATTGAGTGTCCATGAAATCCGACATATATAGGATGTAAAGTGCGGGAGCCAAGGGGCAACCCTGTTTGATACCCCGAGCAGTGGATCTCGTGATGAATCTCCTGCTCTGTTGAGTCTCACCTTTATTGATGTTTCAGTATACAAGGCTCTTATTGGACCCATAATTGTGTTTGGGCAGTTTCGCATATCCATCTTGTCCTACAGGATTTCCCGATCGACCCTGTCAAAGGCTTGGACTAAATCGATAAATATTAAGTGCATTCGAGGCTCTCCCTCCTTAACTTTCGCTTTCAGTGCACTTAATAGTAAGATGTTAATTGATGTACACAGGCCACTCGCGAAGCCTGTTTGTAGTGGGTCAAAGTTATCTGATTGATTTATCCAGCCTTGCAGATTTTCCAGGGCAATTGATCCAAATATTTTCCCTATTGTATCAAGCAGGGCGATCGGTCGATATTGGCGCGGGTCTGCTTTATCACCTGTTTTGTAGATTGGGACAATATGTACCCTTCTCCATGAAGTTGGAATATTGCTGGTCTTTATTGTTTCCTTAAAGATTGTGCTGATAAAGGGGGCCCAGAACGGCAGATTCCTTTTTCGGTTGGAGGTTCGTAATTCCGTCAGGACCAGCTGCCCGCAAGTTGTTCAGTTTTCTTATCCTTGATTTGATTTCCTCTATGGCCCATGTGATCTTCCATTTCCCTTCTTTTCTAGCATTGGTGTTAACTGTGATAGCTTTAGATTTGTACAGTTCTTTAAAGTGGTTCGCCCACGTTTCTTCACCCACACCATTTTTTAGCCTCCCACTGGAGTCACCTCCGGTTGCTCGGATCAATGACCAAAAATCTCTGGATTTTTTCCCGGACAGTGTTCGAAGCATATCTTCAGAGTCCTTTTGATATAATGTGTGCTTGTTGTTACAAACCCATGCTCTGTAGCTTTGCACTTCCTGCTCCAATTTCTCCATAATCAATGGGTCATTCGTCTTTTTGGCTTGTCTTTTAAGCGCTCTGACTATTCGTCTTCTTGCCACTAGTGGGGCGTTGTAGACATGTGATTTCATTGGTTTGGTCTCCATCACTTTTTTCTTGCTTGCTTTAAAGATTTCTAGCAAAGAATGGTAATCAAAGGCTGTTGTTTGAGGATATGTGGCCTTTTCCAGCTGGAGTTGGTATTTTTGGGTTAGGATAAGAATGGCCTTATCATTTAGATGGAGTCGAGGGTTCCCGCGGTACAATTCCAGTTCTGCTGACATTTTTTTCCGACAGCTTCTGTGTAGTTTTCCACCTTGTCTGTCACAAGTTGTGATCGCTGTTTTGCGTTCTTATGACTTCGAAGATGTCGATAATTAATAACAACTCTTGTGAGACGAACGTGTGATCGATCGTCATCCCTTGACCATTTTGTTCCCAAGATGGAACTATAGGGTGTTGATATTGTCTTATAGAGTGGAGGTTATGAAGATCGAAATCCTCCATTAGTTGTTTCCATTTTATTCCTCTTTTGTAGGATGGTAAGGCTTTTGTGCTTTCTTTCAGTGGGTGGTCCTTTTCTTTGAATTGTGCGTTCAAGTCACCAGTAACGATGATATGGTCAATTTTTTGGGTTGAGATTGAGTCTTCCAGGGTGTTCCTTATTGACTGGATAAAGACTTCATCGTTGAGTATAACAGGATTCCAGTAGGAATTGATTAACAAAATCAAATAAGGTGTTTCCTGGTTTTCTTCTATATTGTGTTTTGTCCATTCAATTAACACTGCATAAGTCAAGGTTGTTACGGTTAGTATTGATTTAAGGGATAGTTACTGCCAGAATGAATTGCAGTTAGTAGGCCAGCAGAGGGTCTTCCCTTGTGCCCTTTTTTAGCTGCTGAAAACGCAATTTCAAAGCTGCCCATACTTGGTTTTGTCACCAGCCATGTCTCTTGAAGACATAAAATATCATAGTCTCCAAGATTCAAATCAGAGGTTCTTGTGAGATGGCCAAAGCCCCGGGTGTTCCATGAGCTCATCGCTATCTGGTTGGTTTGGCTGTGATGGTTTCTATTTGGGCTGGATGACTGAATGAGACTGGCCTGATCCTGTTTTAGTGGCTAGTTCGCAGCTTTTGGACTGCCTTGGAGATCAAGGTCCAATTTCTTGGGTCAATCAGTCGATTTTTTTGACACCAAAATCTGTTCTCTTACTAGATATGGCTGGATTTAGTCGTCCAAAAGCATCACTTTCTTTTGGCACCCTTCTGCTTGAGTACCAGCCTTTAGGGTATCTGTTGTGTTCATTATGGAAGCGCTCAACTTCTTCCTCTCTGTTTGCGTGGTGACTGTGGTTGGTTTCCTCTTGGTCCTCACGGTCCCTTCTTGACCAGCGCCTCTCAACTATTTCTTTTACATAGTTTCTTTCCTTTTTTGTGTAGACCCCAGGGCTTACCTCCCTAGCGTACTCTTTACTTAAAACTCTTGGAATGTTCTTTTTTGGAACTGATGTTGAAAGTTGACGCTGTGGTTTCCAGATCTGGGATAGATTTCAAGGAAAATCCTTTGTTTAGGCTGGTGATGGAGGACGCTGACATGAGTCCCTGGTCTGTGGACGATAACTGGGATCTACCTCGTGATCGTGAAAAGTAGCTGCAGATAAATCAATTAGGGTGAATCGTAATTTTAAGAAATATCGACTGGAGGATCTCATTACGGCTATTGTTCTTGTTGAAGATATGTTTAGGTATGAACATGGCTTTCTACCTTCATGCATAGGCTCCACAATGATTAGATCTTCAGAACGGAGACCACTTGGGGTTGGGATTTGAGCACATAATTTCATTACTGTCCATTGATTCAAGATCAAATTGTTGTTTTTATCGATGTTTCTCATTAATTTGAGTGCTGGAGAGGCTTGTGATTTGATCATGGTGTCACTTTTTTTTATCTCGGTTAGGTCTTGAGGGCGAGAACCCTCTTATTTGCTGATTCGTAACTTTATAGTTCCGCCAAACATCGTGTTTTCCTTCTCTATCTCTTTCAGTTAGGTCCTAGCGTCTATGGTCCAGGTAGTCCCCCCAAGGCCTTTTTTGATTTGCCCTGTTTTGTCCTTGAGGAGATTCTTCGTGACTCTCCCTCTTCTCTTCTCCTTCTCTCTTCTTTCCCGATTTCTTTGGGAATTGGGACTCTGTCTCTACTTTTTCTTCTTGGGGCACTTCTGGCTCCGTTTATTGTGTCTATGGGGGATATGGATCTCTGCTGTTCCCTTCGCAGATGAGCGACCCTTCTGTCACTTCTTATGGTCTTTTTTTTTAGTTCCCGTACATGCTCCATTTCAAGAGGAAATGCAGCTTTTCTTTTCAGTTGTATTGGTGGAGGCTCCTCTGTGTCTGAGTCCTCCAAAAGATATTGACTCAGGTCCATGAGGTCAACCGAGACAGATTCCTCCTCCAGATCGATAAAGTTTTTCTTTTCCTTTGTGATGGCTATTTGGGCGGTGCTTTTTACCTCCTCCCTTTGTGGTTTTCCTATTTTAAGATGGACTGCTTTGGACTCCTTCTTTCCAAAGATACTAGTGCTTTGGCCATCCCTCCCTCCAAAGGCAAAAATTGCTGCATTGACCGGCTGATCTTTTATACTGCCACCGAGTTTTTGTGAGAAGATACCCTAGGACGGTTGACATTCCTTAGTCCGTGGGACCTTAAAGTTTTGTTCCTGATCAATCGGTGGCAGTGAGGCAATCTTATGTAGAACAGTGGGATTATGAATAATCGAGCCATTTCCTCTGAACATAGGTACAGTTGTACCAACCCCCGTGATGATTTGCTTCTGTCGGGGGTTGTTGGCCGTCGCATTATTGTCCACCTAGGATAGTGCTCTTAGACCCATTATTTGTTGAAGTGAGTCCCCCTTCAAATGCGTGCTTGCTCCGGCGCCCACTTCTGTGGGGAAATTAAGACAATGGTTGTGTCTGTTTGTGTGGACACAGATAAAGTTCTGGCTTTTGGGTACTGGCCGTGAAAGTTCTCCGTATAAGATGCCATATTAACCAACTTCAAGGGTGTTGTCGACTTGAACTTTTCACCCGAGTTAGCCAGCATATGCCCCTCAAGAAGGACTCATTTTGAGTTCAATGCTGCTATTAGGGATGTTTGATCTTTCAGGTTATCACCTAGCGTCTCGTACAGTTTACAAAATGGATTTAAGGCAATTGTTATAGTAGATATAATTGGCATTAGGTCGATCTTCTTTGACTGTGTTTTTCTCTGTGGTAGTGATGAAATTTCGCTGTGCCATCTTCCAGACGGAGTTCTAGGGAAAAGTAGACTCGGGTCACCACTTTTTCCCTTTTCCCTGTCTCTTTTTCTTTCAACGATCTTGGTTTTTGCAATTGTCCTGGGGTCCTTAGAACTATACTTCCCAGCCTGTGGTCGTTCTCTTTTTCCCCAGGCAATTCCCTTAGCAGGTCGTTTGATCCTTGTGGAAGCTGTGGTCCTATCATGAGCTCGTCGCCCACGTTGTAATTTCTTGTACTTCTGTTTTCTTCATAGTGTTTTAACATTTGATCTCTTTGATCGTGACCATCCTCCAACTGTTTTTGGGTGATGAGCAAACTTTTGTTGAGAATTTCCCTTTAATTTCTTTTTTAGAGGTTTTTGACAGTTTCGTTTGCTCAATTGCTCCGTGTTTGCCTGCTGGCGGTACGGTTTTCTCATACTGGCTTGTCATGGGGCGACGAGTCTCTGGAAGCGGGGTCTTTGCCGCATTTGTGTCCGTTGCCACGGGCTCCACAATAGCCCTTTTCTGGGGGAGGGCTGCTTCGGGGTGTAGGTCACCCAACTTCTCTGAGGGGTTGCTCTCCAAAGAACCCCCCTGTTTTTGTTCAGACAGTGAGGGTGGTGCCGCTCCCTCCCGCTCGCAATGGACCACGACATCCACTACCAGTTTGGAAGGCAGTGAGTTGAGAGATAGTATTTCTCCGCACGGCAGGGAGGGCTGAGCAGCTGGGAGTGAGGACACCCATGAGGCAGCAGTTCCTTGCTGAGCACCCCCTCCTCGACTCTGTGGCGTAAGAAAAACTCCAGTGATCTCAGCCCCTTTCCTGCCCAAGCTTCCTCTTTCATGCAAGGTTTCAACTTCTGTATTTTCGAGCATCCTGGAAGCGCCACCCGTCTCCCCCCCTCCCATTGTCTTGGTGATTTGGTTGGTGCAAGTAGTCATTATTTGGAGGGGTGGGTCCATTTAGGGGCATAATTCCGCGTTCAATCAGTGCTGGGGGGCACTCGCTGATAACTTTATAAGCAGAGTGGTGGGGGGGGCACAGATCTACGTTAGTGCTTCCCCCCTATTCTCCCAGCCGTTTGTACAATGGTGCTCTTACCCGTATCCTCAAGTGATTCCAGGACCTCAGACGGGGAGATGCTTTCAGCTGTAGTGTCAGGCAGGGTGCCGAGCATCAGATTTTCATTTTCCCTTTCTCAGGCACGTCCACCAGCCACCAAGATCCGGGGATGACCCCTTCTCAGAGTTCTGGCATCGTCCTGCATAGTGGTGCCTCGACCCAGAGCCTGGGAGCCCCGTCCGCTCCGCGGGAGGGTCAGTCTATGTGGGCTGAAAGTGGGTCCTCCCACAGTCCAGCAACAACAAAGGCAGACTCAGACCTCCGTGACCTCTGTGCCTAGTCCAGCCAGCCAGACTGGAAAAGGGCCGACTGGAGAGAGCTACCGCAGCACCCAGCGGGCTCTCAACAAGCCTCCACAAGCCCAGAAAAGGACCACACTGCTGGGCACCAACGCCGTACAAAGCCTCCAGGTCCCGGCTCACACAGCCCTCGCAGCTGTCAATGCTTCAGTGCACTTGCTTTCAGTGCCTCGCCTCGCCTTACCGCCTTGCCGACACGTCCAGGCGCTCCGGAGCTCAGACAAGCGAGCGAGCTGCACACACGAATCCGTGTGAGGAAAGGACCCAAAGCGTCAAAGGGTTACAGTTTCTTCACTGGGCAATTCACAACCCTGAATTGGGCAGATGGTGAATGTGATTGTGTTTTGCAAGTACACACTGGATTCGCCGCTGCTATCTAACTTGTAATGACCCCATTGGTGTATTTTAATGCTTACTTGTATGGACAGTCTAATGCTTGTCAAACTCCTGTGTATGCTAACTGTACTTTACACTGAACCCCTGATTGCATTAGTCTAAGTCTTACTTATCCACCTCATTATCAAGCAAGTGTTTGGTTAGACTTTTGTTACAAAGCAGGGGTCTCCAATCCTATGTTAGCACGAGCTACCTGTAGTTAATGGTCAATAGGCGAGAGCTACTGACAAAAGCTACTCGGGTTGTGATGTCCAAGAGTATGAGAACTTTTACCAAGATTTTTTCAGGCGGTTATTTGCTCTTTAGATAAAAAAGGAATAACATATACACTTACCATGATATTTATAACTTCAAAAAATCTTTATTTTTATTAGTAGCTGTCTTCAAAAAATTATCAAGCATATCAGAATGTAGGACACCAATCGAGAGACACTGCATGCTATCCACCAGTGCTCAGTAATCTGGTGTGTAGCTTGCAACAGCACTAACATGCTGTCAGACGGGGATCAACGTTTTGATTTCAGGACGTTCATGTCTAAAAAAAGGCAGATTCCCTGAGAAAGGCAATCACATTGGCTGATAGTGCAGATACCCTCCTTGCCATAGGGTTTGATCCTAACCTGACATGACACAGATACATTCTGGACAGTTTGCAGGTCCACTAAAAACGGCTTCCCAGAACCCTACCCCAGTATTGGTTTTAAAAACCTAACCATGACCCTGATACTACTTCATAATTTCTACCATACATGACATCCTGCCTGCCCACCTCTCATTCCCTCGACTTCTGCCTTTCTCTCTCCAACCCAAACCCCACCCTCACCTTCTCACTGTAGGACTATCCACTAATCAGCCCAGCTGAGATGGCAGCAAATCTTCAGGCTGCCAACCCCTGTTGTAGTCCCTCCTGACCTACTCAAACTACAAACAGGGTGCTGCGACCTCTGACCTGCTTCAACCTCTTACTTCGCTTCAGGCTTTCCACTGGTATCGTCGCGGACACATTCAAGGTTTCCATGTCAAACACATTTTTAAGAAACGCACTGCTTGCCCCAACAACCCGGCCAACTTTCAAACCGCCTCTCTCCCTCTATCCTCTCTTTCAAAGATTTTGAAGGTCTAGTCCTTAAACTATATCGCTGCCTTCCTGGAGGTTAATGGACCCCATCAAACATCAGTACGAAGAACGTAGATTGACAGACGGCCGGAAGCATATCTGTGATATATCTACAATGGATGCGAAACAATCACGCAAGCAGCCTCACACCCCGATTGTGTGTGCCATACAAGGGTAGCGAAGAATGTTTTAGTAGGGCAGGCTTGTCCAACTCCATGCCTCGAGGGCCGAAACAGGTCAGATTTTCAGAATACCACTCATGAATATTCATGAGATAAATGCATATAATGATTGTAAATGTATGTACATTTGTTCTCATGAATATTAACGAGCGGCATCCTGAAAACCCGTCGGGATTCTGGCCCTCGAGGCCTGGAGTTGGGCAACCCTGGAGTAGGGCATCGGGCTGCTTAGAGATTGTAAGCTGGTTGGGTATCCACAGTATCCTTACAGGGTGGGCACTAATCTGGGTTTGCATGTTGAATGGCTAATTAACTAGAGTTTGTGTAAACGCGTGTGTGTGAGTGACAGGGTGGCAAGGAGAGTGTACATGGGGCAACAGTAGGCTAGAATGCTGAGGGCAGACCAAGCAATTATGAACACATTTTTGTGCATTGAACCATCAAGGTTTATTTCTTCATATTGTTGATATAACACTACAGCATTCATAGACAAACAGCTGACACGGATGGTTGGATTTCTTCCAGTGAAGCTTTTGAAGAAGTTGGCAGGGCACAGAGTAAACACATTAATGATTTAACCAGAATAATGCTTGGCAAAGCTAAATCAGCGGCCACTTAATGCTCGACATTGTGTTCCAGCTCAGGATTCCTGGCGGTTAGACATCAAGGAATTCGCCAAGAGCAATTACAGCAGCATAAATAATACGCAGTTACCTAATTCTCTCCACACTTGGACCTAATCGGGCTGAATTTTGCCCGAGATCATGGAATTAAGGCATTATAAGTAAGTAGAGCTATTCACTGAAATCAGTTAAAAGCAGGGGAAAGAAAGGTTTATGGGTAGTGCAATTCTACGGCAGTTTATTGGTCGAGCGTTATTGACATATACCGACCCATACCTCGCCTATAATTAGCATTACCGATTGCAACTCGGTAATTATGGCTGGAATACCCGTAGGAAGGTCACTTTTTCAGATGCTTATATATTTGGCATTGGTTGGCGATTCTGCATAAACCCCCAGAAATGCACAACAAACTCTGAATTTTTGGGGACCTTTCTGTGCAATTCCCTGCTGAGGAGCAACGTTTTTCATGGAGTCCCAAAAGGTTTTAAATGCTACTACTTCTGCTCTAACCTAGAGCAGAAACTGCAAGACAGATTTATGTGTCAGATGCTGGTGGCGTCTAGTTCCGAAAGCACGTAAAGCAGTTAAATAGTGCATACTTTAAATGAGGTATATTTTGTTTTTTGAGTATGCATATCTTCTCTTCACAGACCCACATGGAAAATGTGCAGGCCCTGTTTGGCCCACCGTGATAAGTAAGGACCAATCTGAGTGGCTCCTTCAAAGATATTTTAATTGGTTTCAGGGCTTTGGAAAAAAATCAAAGTGGCAGCCATTGTGGCCTGCTGATTTTCCTGGTGGGTCCAGGGAATTTGTTTTCAGGAACACCCTGGGAGTGGTATAGTGCAGCCCTCTAGGAGTCCTGGTAGGGTGAGGGGGATCACAGAGGGATAGAGTATGGGCCAAAACATTAAATATAATGGCTGTTTTGGATGTCAGGCCTGCATATTCTGGTCAAGGGTCACGAGACTGGCCTACATGCTGGGCCCATGGGCTCGATCCGATTGACCAGGCTTGATCCACAAAACTGAGTCCAACTGGCCAGTGGGGGCACGTCGAACTGATATGTGGCAAGATGGGCTCAAAATGAGTCTGTCCCGGGTCTTTGTGGGCACATGAACTTGGCTTGGGGACCACTGCCCCCAAACTGGACCTCTGTGGGTCTGCAGACCTGACTTTGTGCCTGAAATCACACCCAGTTCTGAGATGGTCCTGGAGTGGGCTGTGGGCACAATGCAAACCCCAAGGTCACTGGTCATGAGGATTGGCCTGGGACAATATCATGTGTCTTGGGGGAGTCTAGAGTATGATTATAATTGGTAATTTATTATCCCCAGAGGTTTCAAAGCACGGACCCAGGGATCGAACCTGTGTTGCTCCGTGTCGTCTTGCTTCCAAGACGAGCGCATTGCCCCTGAGCTAACCTCCCGAGATTAGTGAAGAAGGCCATGTTCTTGGCAAAGAGAACACTCGTCATTGCAGCAGGCCTTGCCCAGTGGGCACATCAGGTGGCAAGGGGGTGCTTGAGGCAGGGTTCATGTCCCAGGCAAAGGGGCTACCTGGCATGGCTCTAAACTGGCACAGTGGACACCTTCGTTGGCCTTGGGTGCCTGGGCCTAGCCAAAGGCCATGTCCTGGGCAAACTGGAACGAAAGTGTATATTCTCTAATTAATATGCTAAACCTAGGAAGGACTGTTCTGATAATTGCAAAGTTTTACTCTTTTTTTCAGAGCACTTGTATCTTCTAAATGTAAAGCGGCGATGCTGAGAGCACCTGGTTTTATTTGCACGGTAGGAGGTCTTTTTTGTGCTCAATTTTGATGATGTATTGAATTGTGAAACCCTTACTCAGCATAGCCATTGCAAGCTTGTTCGTTAGTTTCTGTGAAGGTTTGCCATTAAAGCTCGCCCAGGTGCGGTTACTCAAGTCATTTCAGATTGTGAAAGGTTCTGAGGGTCTGGCCCACTTCGGGTCTGGAAAGCATTTCCTTTTCACTCAGTATTCTGGTCCAATTCATGTCACGACTCAAAAGGCTATCTCGCACTGCATAGTTACACGCCATGCCACACTACGCTTCAATTATCTGCTGTAGGATAAGGGCACATACAGTGATTCAAGCCTGCCCACAATTTAGATTTACAACTCAAACTCTCAACTTCTTAACTCAACTGGCATCAGTCATCCAATGCAATAATAGCACACTCTACTCATTAAAGTCCTCAACTCTATCGCTCACCCTTGCCACATCACCGTACCTCTACACTAACCCAACACAGGTAACAGCAGTGGCTAGCTGAGCATACACTACAGTATACCACACAGATAGCACACCCATACCTGCACACAGGCAACAACACAATGCTGCCTGCTTTTCATTGCTGATATAGCACCACACACTGCTCTGCTCCCTCTTGTGAAATGTAACCATGTTCAACCTCTGCACTCCTGCCCTAGAGTCTGAGCTGAAGGCTACGCTCACTGACCTGCCTATGATTAGTGGGGTCCGTGTGCTGGTACTGAGCTATGCGGGCCATGCTGTTCTAATCGCCAGAACGGCCAGCTCAGAACAGGCGTTGAAAGTGACAGGCTATTATGCAAATCTATGCAAAAAGGACGAGCATACTCATCCTTGGCGCTTAAGGGGTTAATAGATATCCTGACTTTATGGGATCAAGGGGGCCTGAAGGGTAATGCTGTAAAATCAAAGGTCACGACGATAGGGGGTACACAGTGGTCGCCCACCTCCTTCTCCCACAATAATATGAAGCTTGAACAGGTGGATTATTTTTTCACTTGTCTGGGTGTAGTATTTGGCGTGGGAGGGCTCATGGACACAAACAAGACCATGCCCAGGTACATGGAGCGATCATGCGCACATTGAAGGCTCTAGGATTCCAGACTAATTCAACCAGCATTACAAGTGTACAAGGCAACTTGAACTTTGGGCGATAGAGGATGCCCACACTATTCACTTAAAAGATGATGCAATTTTAGGTGTCTCCTAAGTCGCCCGTGCTCAGCACCTCTTTTTCTCAAATCGTAGGGAATTGAATAAACCTTTCATCATTGATGACCTTAGATTAAGGCCCAGTCGCACGTGGGTATCGTTATGGATTCATTCAGATGCTGTTTAACCTAAAAAAATAAATATCCTGAATGATATTCTGCCCAGAGAGAATTTTCTAAGAATCCTGTGGCTGTGCTTTATATTGAAATCTTTACTGAAGGTAGACGCAGACAATTTGTTTTAGGAATCTAGACAGCATTACAAAAAAGGTTGTGGGGCTGAGCTGAGAGGCGAGATAAGGAATAACTGTTCACGCAATCTAACAAGCACCATGCACGTATCTCCAATCTAGGTCAAAGGATGGACGGCAACCCCAGCAACAATGAGATGCTGCCTTGACTGCACGCCCTAAGGTACTTATTTTGCCCTAAACCCTGAAAAGATGGCCATTGCTGTTTCCGAGCACCCAGGAGGCGCCCCGTCTGCTCTGCACTCGAGCCCAGCTGATTGGCTGCTCCACGCTCCAACCATGGCCCTGCTCCCGAGCCGGGAGTCGCAAACGACCACAAACGAAGGCCAGAAGCAAAGGTCACTAGAACTAGTCTCTGCTGGTCTCCGCCGGCGCTTGCATGCTACTTTCCTGTGCACCCGTGGGGACCCACCCGAGCCAGATTCACCACTTTGCTCATTGCAGGTAAGCAACGCAGATGGTCTGAGTGCTAGAGTGCTATGTTGTTACCCGAAATGTGATTCACCACGTGTGGCCCATTCATCCCCTTGTCTCCATCATCCCTCTTCCTCACATCTACGAGCTGGCAACACTACCCTCCTAAATCAGAGGCTCCAATCTGCCTCCCGTTCGTCTCTCCCTGCCCTAAACAGCACGCTCTGCCACCGCCCTGCGCCATGCAAAGCCTCACACATGGGTTCCCAACCATGAGCTCTGCAGTAAACACACCATTGCGATGCTCACAGACCTCACCCACAGCTCTACAAGCTCGCCAAAGCTGTACCAAAACTCCTCCTCCCCAGCCCGATTTATGGAGCTCCCTGGAAGTTGTGGTGCCCACCTGCCTCACAAACTGTCTCTCCACACAAACAGAAGAAAGGTCTGAAGACACTCGCCCCTGCATCATGACCGTCACCCAACTTCTCCTAAATCCTGCGATGGACATCTGGGATCCCGCACTAGGCCGCCCCTGTGCCCAGACCTTCCACCCCCTGACCGAAGCCAGGACCCTCTGCTCGCACTCAGCACCTGACTTGGCCCAAGCCGAAATCTGTGCAGTTGAGTCCCTCCAACAATGCTGCTTATACATTAAACTAAGCCAAGCAAACTATCCCAGGCACCGCCTTTGAACCCACCCTTGTTATCAACCAATCTGACTTCAACATGGTTGCCACTGCAACGCTCACTGCCATGTTTTCTAGCACAATTGTACCTGTGCATGACAATGCTGTTAGCTTAAATAAGTGCTCCTGTTAAGGATTTTAAAGATGCAGCACACGCTAGACCAGGACTCTTTCTACTGGCCGGGGATGCGGCGCACAATAAAAACACTTTGAAGTTTATTACATTCAGATTCAGTTTTTGAGAAGGCAGTCAACCCGTCTCACACGCCCCTTAACGTACACCCCGTGTCGCAATGGATCATGGACCAGGCCGGTGTGTAATCAATGAAATATTTATTTTTAATTTTGAATAAAAATCAAACCCATTCAATATAGGGCAGCAATCACCAGTGTGGTGATAATTACACTGTAAAATGATAGGATACACTTAGTTTAACCTTCTAACATCAGATACACAATGCACAAATGAATAAAAGCCATATTACTTTTCGGGTAGTATTTTCAAATAGCACCACAGTTAGGCATTCCCCCTGAAACACTCCCTCAAACCCCTGTTAACCAAGTTTTGTGTGGGTGGAGAGGAGTAGCAAGGAGTCAGATATACTAGGCAAACATCAGAATGAAAATCCGACTGACCACTCCCGAGTGGGAGGCCTAAATCAGATTGAGCTCCCTTGAAAAATGAGCAAAATGGCACTCAGAATTACTGAATGGTGATTTTTCATGTGCGGTTGAATGGATAAGGCAAGAATGTGTGGCTGTATCAAAGAAGCAAGAAAACTCACAAGCTACAAGGCAAGGTACTAAACAACGGGCATACAGTTTCGAAAATCAACTTTGGGAGGAAAAACAGTGCAGCAGGAATCACACATGTCAAAATTGCAATAGCTTAGTTTTCACGGGTTTAAAACTAGCAAACAACTTAGGAATTGGGCTAAATGATCAAAATCGGAAGTCGGTTTTAATGCTAAGATACAAAGGCACATAACAGGTATGATACTAAAGTGAATGGATGACTCTGGGTGGTTGACAGTATTGGATTCTTTAAGGAAAGGAAAAATCCGATTTTTACACGGGAAAAACCTTCACAGGCAACTCGGTTTTGT
Organism: Ambystoma mexicanum; assembly: GCF_040938575.1. Classification (NCBI taxonomy): domain Eukaryota; kingdom Metazoa; phylum Chordata; class Amphibia; order Caudata; family Ambystomatidae; genus Ambystoma; species Ambystoma mexicanum. Next base: position 808,424,292 of record NC_090932.1, read on the forward strand.
TAAAATGGATTTATTCTACTGCTACTATATTTTAGTGTCTAGGTATTTAAAGAAAGACATGGTACGTGAGGAGGTTACTTGCAAGGTTACCCTATCCACGCCGCGTTCATCTCTATTGTAAATTCATTAATTTATTCAAAGTAGTACTAAGGACTTACACAAGGACTGAAATTACTAGAAAGAATTGCGATAACACATGAAGACTAACTTGGATTTAAGTACAGGATATACAGAGGATTCTAATAATTTAAGAAGTTACTAGGATACTTATAGGATTTCTTATAGGGTTTCTTATAGGGCTTGACAAATGGCAAGGTAACAGAGCAAATGATGCAGCTTTTTGATAATGGGGAGGGGTGATACTTACAAGAAGCACTGAGATTGGGTAGTTTGGACAGCTAACCGGTCTCTGGACAGCGGGACAAGGGTCTGATCACTGTGCAGTGGCGTGTCTCCTCTAGGGACACAGCGAGGCAACCAGGGTCTGGCCTCAATGGGCAGTGGGGTGCATCAGCTGGGCAAGGACAGTTCTGGTCACGGATTTTCCCTCTCGGTCAGCATATTTTCCCCCTTTCTCCCTGAATTATTGCGATTTATGTAGAGTTTAGTTCTGGATGGTAGTTCTGCCTGGATAGGACGTACTGCATGGATCTGGATCAGCTACCCCTGGCCTGTCACTGAAGTCTGGAATCTTGCAGGGTGAATGTGGAGTGTCTGGATCTCTGGATATTGATTTGTGAAGGAATGATTCTTGAAGGTCTGATTCTTGAAGTCCTGACTCTCCCTAAGCTTCCTCCTTTTATAAACCGGATGAAATCAAAGGATTTTTACTATGTGGCCAGAACTAAGCTGGCATACCTCTAAGATCGGATAGGTCAGGCTGAGCATGTTGCCACCTCCCTGTAAGCAGATTGGACCCAGGGAAGTGACATCAGTTTTAGTGTGGGTTTTTTTAAGAGGTGCATTGTTTAACCACAGTTACTTTTGCCAAAATCAGTCATGAAACAAAACCCTTATATTTACAATTGTTCGCCTCCTGAAAATCAGATGGGCAGACACCATATTTTACAAGGACTATGCCGTTCCAACTCCTAAGTTTGTGCTATGATGTTTTGTCCTTCTGGCAATCTTTCACCATTTCTATGGACAACATTTCACCTAAAATTATACAAGTGGATACACATGAACCTAACAATGTCGGGCATATTCTCATCAAGTTTCATAACTGTATCTTGTACGCTTTCTTCAGAAATGCCTCTTTCATGCCAGTCGAGCCTACCACATGTCAGGAAAACCCGCATCGTCTTATCTTGCTGATACCAAAATCACATTTAACCTATCATAATTTCACATTACTGCTTATTCATAACACTGAAATAAATGTTTTAATGAAACAAGTCTTTTGATTCACATGGGCCGGCTTTGTTCCCAAAAGTGGGCAGTCTTTCCAACCCCCCCAGCCAAATGTTTTGCTCTGGTCAGCTTAGCCCAGAGGTTGCTATGACTCCCCTTTGATCCTAGGCAGTTGAAGCTGAGAAGAGGTGTCAAAGGAATTCACACTTCAGTGACATGGCTGTCCATTGTCTCATGCTGCAGCTATGCCCGTCAGTCTGATGCAGTCACCACTTCCCACAACTCTGGGCCTTTCATGTTGTAAAGGGACTTCCTTTCCCATGGGGCTGGATATCTTTGAAGTGCCTGCCGCGGCAACTGGTTCTGCTGCTTTCAAACAGCTTTCAAACATTTATTTTCTTTCTTTCACAAAAGCCAGTCTTTTGGAAATAAATATATTATCCATTTAAACCAACCCAAGCCCCACACAAATAATGCTGTTTCTGTGTGAATATATTGGGATTATTTCACATTTTAGCTTTTAAAAATAGTAGTTTTCTTGCTTTTGTAAAAGCAGGCTTTGTACATGTGTGTTTATTTCAGTTCACTTTGAGATTCCCAATGCGGTTTCTGTAGCACACATTTTCTTTGGCACTAGAGGTTGTAAAAGATTTTTATAGCTCTGGTCAGTTTCTGTACACACGGCTATGCTTGGCATTTGGGTTATTTGAAACTGACACATAGCAAGTGATAGATAGAGCTTCTTTTGAAGCATTCCACATGCGTGAATTTGTTTACAAAAGTAAACTCCAGCCGTGTTTCAGTAGAAATCCGAATTCTTGGCCTTTCAAGTGGTTATCCAGCACATCAGCTGCTCTGGGAATGCTTTTGCCTCATCCCTTGCTACTCAGCAGAAATGAAACATGCCAGGAGGGGTTTCCTTGAAGGGCACAGTCTTTGTGGAAATGAACCAAAAGCACATTTCAAAGTTGTCTTGGGAGTAATGTGCACAGTTTTAGTATTTCAACAGGACAGAACAGAAAAAGGTGATGCCATTCTGAGCAGAGGTCATTTTCAGCTTGATTTTAGATAACAGAAGCAAATGCAGCCATTCTTTGGGGTGGCAGCATTGAACGCATGCCACTCCTTGACCAGGGAAAGAAAGCGCAGCCACTTTTGGGTGAAAAGAGAAATGTGGTTTTTGCTGTAGGGGGTTTCTGTGGGGGCGGCAAATGTACTCCACACTCCCCTGCTAATTCAAATGCCTCTGCCATGACTGCTATGCCAAATGTACCTGGCATGTCCCAAATATGCCTGTGCATGACAATGGTGGTAGCTTAATGGTGTTCTCCCCTGCCATAGACGCCCTCACTACATCTCCCGTATTTAGCCCGAGCCTGCAAACTATTACTCACTCCAAGGCCGCTACACCATTGAACCTTACCTTAACCCCAACCCGTAACCACTTAATGGTCCAGCACCTGCCCGCACCAACCACTCTAAACCCAATGACTCAAAACCTCCCATCCCAGAAAATGAGCCATACCTAAACTGCGCCCCTAATTAATGCACGCACACTCCCCGTCTCTGACCTCATCTCGTGTCAAAACATTGAAACCCTATCTATCTCAAAAACCTGTCTTCATGAGGCCTCAGGCCCATTCCTTGCTGTAACCGTGGCCGCGGGCTACACAATATACTGGAAATACCCAGTCCAATGCTAGAGGTGGGGCTGTGGCCGTGGTAGCCAAAGATCACCTCCCGTTTAGACAAGTCAACTCATCCCTAAAAAGGAATGAAGACATACTGTCCCTAAAGCTGTCCCCCTCCCCTACCGCACTACCACTCTCCATATCATCTATCTCCCTCTGGGCCCATCACAGGAATTCAATGAGGAACTCCTCCACATCTTGGAAGACAACCTGAAGATCTTCTCCAAGATAATCCTGAGGACCCCCCACCCCCCCCAATGCTGCCTTCCTAGCTATAGCCCTAGAAACCCTGGGCTTCAGGCACTGTGTCAGCAGTCACACCCACTCCAAAGGCACACTGAACTGGATTGCAGACCTTAACTGCGGGATCACAGTTCATTCCAACACACCCTGCCCCTGGTTGGATCATCACATTATCCACTTCTCTATTGCCCATCAGAAGAAACCAAAGATCTCCACCTTGCCCCTGCCCCCACTGCTTTGTTCAAGCTCACAGAAACTCAACAAAGAGAATGTCCTACGATTGCTGGACACCCCAAACCATAAACCACCATACTCCAATAACCCAAACATCCAAGCCCACCTCAACACCTCCTCTCGGGCCGCGGCAGTGGACAGGATTTCCCCTATTACACCACGTAGCGCCAAACCAGCTAGACACTCAAACCATTGGTTCACCCCAGACCTGCTATTACTCGGGAACAAAAAATGCCTTGCTGAATCAACATGGCACGAAAATCAATCAGACTCCACAATGGCAGAATACAACAAAATCTTACAAACTAGCTATTATTACAGCAAAATCATCCTCCTCTAACTCCAGAATCACCAATGCCAAATGCGAAACCAGAGAACTGTTTACCATCTTTAGGGAACTGGAGACTCCATTTTCCCCTCCTAATCACCAAGAACGATGCCTGGTGTACAGATATACAGGGAGCAATGATGAATAAAATAGATATGATAAACAAAAGAATCCACACCCACAAAGCCGCCCTTCACCCCTAGCCCCGCACCCCCAAGCAAGACACCTTGCCGGACCACTAGTCTGATCAGATTCCACAGTTTCAATACAAAAAGATCACAGAAACTGAAGTCCAAGCCATCCTTAACAGTCTTAAACCCACACAATGCAAAGGAGATATATGCCCAGCCTCTGTTGTCAAGGAATGTGATTAAGTCTTGACTCCACTTATCTCCTCCTTCATAAATGCCTCATTTTCCACATGCCAAGTGCTCTACAGCCTCAAGGAAGCATGGGAGCTCCCGCTGCAAAAAAAAAGTACATTAGACCCCACCAATCCCAACAACTACAGACCTAACACCACAGTCCCCTTCTGTAACGCTCACCTGGTATCCACGGGGATGTCACTCAGCCTGTTCTGACCTCTTACGACCTCGAACCCTTCCCTGGAGGTTATTTGACTGGAGACTGGGCCTGAAACACAGGATTGGTAGAGTTTAACTCCCTATTGTCTCTGTGTGCTTGAACCCCTTCTTCCCCGGGGTCCAACCTTTCCCTTTGATCCACAGCTCACCTTGTTTTCTTAGATAGTGTGCTCTCCATCCTGCCTTCAGCGCAGGGGCGCGTTGATTGATGCGGGCTCATTGCTGCCTAGTTACTTCACTGGCAAGAGTCCGACAGGTAAGTATAATGAGTCTTTTGAAAAGTTCTCTAACTTCGTTCCTTTGCTTCCTTAGATGATGGCCGGCGTCCGGGGATGGCGGCGTGCTGCTGAGATGAGTAGCGCTGAAGGTGAGTGAGAGTGCGATGCGCGATGCACCCCTTTTGTATTTGCATTGAACTGAGTTATTTTTCTGTGTCTTTTAGGTGCCACAACGTTTTCAGCGTGGATGCCGGTTATGAAGAAAAAATGCGGTGGGTAAGCGCGGTATGCGGCGCCTCTAGATGTTTCCACGCTAACCTGGAGTGTCTTTTCCCTCTTGCAGATGGATGAGAAGTTCCGGAGACAGAGTTCCCCCCAGACCGGCTGGGATTCAGGTAAGCGTCTGGAGCTCATACAGTATTTAAAAATAAGCGAAGATTTGCAGAATGCTTACTAATGCCTTTTTTCTGTTCTTTTCACTTTTCCTTAGGAAGCGGCGTGCCGGGATGGGAATGACACCGCCGAATATGCCCGCAGAACAGAAGGAGCGATGACTGATGGGCAGAAGCGCCGCAAGATAAGGCTGTTCCTAACGGTGTTCTTGTTCTTGCAGGAGCTGAGCGCAGAAGAAAGACGCAGTCCTACTGGAGACCGATCCGCACATGGTGAGTGTCACGCTGCAGGTGCAGAAAACGCAAAGCATGTTTCTCAGCCTGGGTGTGGCTTAAATAGTCTCTAGGCCTCCCAGGTACCTCTGGGCTGAACCACACCCAAAAGACTAGACCGCACATGCAGTTCTGGGAACCGAAATATGTGGGGGCATCCATCTTGTCCCCATCAATGCACTACAAGTCCAATCCCCAATGCTATCCTATGGGAGTGAGTGAGTCTGGTGCCAGGTGGGTCTTTGGAGGGATGGAGAGGCCCTTGAGGGCCATGTAGGTGATTGTGGCCTGGCTCTAGCCTGACATCCTGGAGGACTGGGGACATGAGGGGCAGGAATCATGACAGCACCCCCCCCAAGGCCCCTCTCAAGGTGGCTCTTCTGTCTGGTCTTGGTTTGGTTGGATGGTTTTGATGGAATCTTCTAAGCAAGCGAGGTGCATGGATGTACTCACAAGGCTCCCATGTCCTGTCTTGTGGACCATACCCCTTCCAGTCTACTAAGTAGTATAATTTGGTTCTGATGTACTTTGAATCTAGGATGTTCTTGACTTCGAATTCTGGCTTCCCGGCGACTACTACTGGCTGCGGTGGCGTTGCTACCCGGGTCCCAGGTTGAACAGGTTTAAGGAGAGTCACGTGGAACACAGGATGAATTTGCATGTTTGATGGCAAAGCTAGTCTGACCGTCACAGGATTTATCACGGAGGTGACGGTGAATGGACCCAGGTATCTTGGACGGAAAGTTTGTGCTCCTTTAATGGACACATGTTTAGACGCCAACCAGACTTTGTCTCCCACTTGGTAGTTGGGGGCCTTTGCTCGGTGTTGATCAGCAAACTTCTTTTGGCGATTCTTAGCTTGAAGTAGGTGTTCAGCTGCCCTTTTAAAGGTTTGAGAAATGGTCGTGTGCAAGGTTTTGACTGCTGGCATTTCCAGGGTTGTAGGAACATCCAACTCAGAAGTACGTGGGTGCCTGCCATACATGGTATAAAAGGGTGTCTGCCCAGTGCTGGTGTGTAGGGAATTATTATAAGCATATTCAGCTATCCATAATAGTTGAACCAGCTTCCTTCAGCTTGGTGTAACATGCAACGCAGATACTGCTCGAGCATCTGATTTGTCCTCTCGGTTTGAACATCCGTTTGGGGATGGTGACTGGTGGATAGCCGGATGTCGATCTGGGCCATAGAGCAGCATTTTCTCCACAAGTTAAATACAAATTGAGTACCTCGGTCTGAGACCAAAACTGAAGGAAACCCATAGAGCCGTACGATGCCTTCAAGAAATACCTTTGCCAGAGTGGAAGCATTTGGGAGCCCCTTAAGAGGAATGAAATGTGCCATTTTTGAAAATAGGTCCATGACCACAAGAATAGTGTTAAACCCTTGACTTGGTGCTAAGTCAGTAATAAAATCGAGGGACAACGTGTGCCAGGTTGCTGGTGGGATTTCCAAAGGTTGTAATAGCCCAGCCGGTTTCTGCTTGGATGACTTGTTTTGAGCACACACTCCACAAGATAGGATGAATTGGATAATGTCTTTACGCCACGTGGGCCACCAATAATTTCGTTTTACCATGGCTAGGGTTTTAGCGATTCCGGGGTGGCCCTCGATCAAGGAATCAAGATAACTGGACATGATCTGTTCTCGTAGTTCTTGGTTTGGTAAGAATAAATGATTCCTGAAGTAGGGCAACTGATCTTTTATCATGTAATGTTCTCTTTGTGCACTCCACGCTTGTAATTGCTCCAGACTCATCAGGTTTTGGATTTCTTCATGTAATTCTTTCTGAGTTATGGTTGCTGTGATTCCTAGGAGCTTGTCACTCGGGATAATTGCTATTGGGTCAGGGGTCTGATACCCTTGCTCTTCCACCCCATACGGGAAAGGGCATCAGCCTTCCCGTTTTTCACCCCTGGTCGAAATGTAATCACATAGTCATATTCAGCAAAAAAAAGAGCCCAACGTAGTTGTCATGAGGATTGGGCCTTTGCCGATTTTAGGTACTGGAGGTTCTGATGGTCAGTTATTACGGTGATTGTGTGTCTGGCGCCCAGGAGGTAGTGCTGCCATGCCTTAAAGGCTGACTTAATGGCCAGGAGTTCTTTGTCTGTGATAGCGTAATTGAGTTCAGGGGGTGTGAATTTACGCGACCAGAAGGCAACAGGGTGTAACTGGCCCGTTTCGGGGTCCTTTTGTGAGAGGACGGCTCCCATAGCCATTTTTGAGGCATCCGTTTCCACCAGGTATGGGAGATCAGGGCGAGGGTGGTGTAAGATTGGTGCAGATGTGAATCTTGCTTTGAGTTCCTCCAAAGCCTCCTCGGCTTCTGTTGTCCACTGGAACTTTTTGTTGCTTTTCCTTAGTATTGACGTGATGGGATGCACGATTTGCGAAAATCCTGGGATGAACCGGCGGTAGAAGTTTGCAAAACCCAGCATGGCCATTTTGGGGATGGCCAGTTCAGGATAGCATCTACCTTGTGTACATCCATTCGGATTCCATTCGGGTTGAGAATAAAGCCCAGGAATTCCACCTCAGAGAAGTGGAATGAGCACTTTTCGAGCTTGGCGTAGAGCTGGTGTTGACGGTGTTTCTCCAATACGGATCGGACGTGTTTAACGTGGTCCTGCTTTGATGGGGAATATACTAGGATATCGTCGATGTACACTAGAGCACAGACATCAATCAATTCCCGCAGGATATCGTTCATGAAGTATTGAAATGCAGCAGGCGTGTTGCAAAGGCCAAAGGGCATTACTTGATATTCATACAAGCCGTATTTGGTGCGAAAGCAGTTTTCCATTCGTCCCCCTGTTTTACGCGAACAAGGTGATATGCCCCCCTCAGGTCTAGTTTTATGTAGATTTGGGCATCTTTGACTTGATCAAGCAATTCAGGGATCAGTGGCAGCAATTTTTTTCGGTAATCTGGTTCAGTGCGCGATAGTCGATGCACGTTCTCAGTCCCCCTCCTTTTTTGGTACAAAGATTAGAGGACTGGCTGCTGGAGACTTCGAGGGATGGATTAACCCGTTGGCCAGGTATTGGTCAAGATAGGCCTTCAGGTGCTGGTTTTCTGGTTCTGTGAGTGTGTAAATTTGTCGACAAGGGATTTGTGCGCCGGGTATCAGGTTGATTTGACAATCGTATGGTCTATGCGGTGGCAGGGTATTAACCTGTTCTTTCTGAAAGACATCATGAAAGCCCTGGTATTCACTTGGTAGGGTGCCGATTGCCACAGTCGTAAGCGTGGAGGTTCTGGTGTCTATTGGTTGTTTGTCTTGGCGATAACATGTTTGGGTGCAAGTCTCGGGAAAGGCCAATTCTTTTGCTCGCCAATCAATTCGAAGATTGTGAGCTACCAACCATGGAATCCCCAAATCAACCGACACTGTGGTGCCTTAATGAGGTCGAAAACGATGGATTCTTGGTGTCCATCCTGGCACAGAAGGGTTAAAGCTGCAGTGCTTTGGGATACTGGACCAGAAGCTATCTCTGTGCCGTCGACTGTGGTAACAGTGTCGGTGGTTGATTTAGGGTGTAATGGAAGCCCCATCTTTGCCGCAAGATCCTGGTCGATGTAATTCCCAACGGCTCCACTGTCTATGTACGCTCTTACTGCGCGCATCCGAGATTGTGGTTGGTGATTGATCAAGACCACAGACCACAGATAGTGCAAAATGGGAGGTCTGTAGTTCACTTTCTTCGCTCGACAAGTGGACCCCTACACTTGCCGGGCTGGGGAGTTTTCCGATTCCTTGATGGTATCTTCCTTGTCCGTGGCCCCTACCGTCCTCCTCGGTGGCTTCACAGGGCACTCTTTAAGGAAATGACCTGACCTTCCGCAGTACAGACATAACTGCTGCTGTCTCCTTTGATCCCTTTCCGCTTTAGTCAAGGGGGATCTGACACCCCTGATTTGCATTGGTTCTCCTGAACCTTCTGTTGTTCGGGTAGTATTGTCCTTTGAACGCACATAAATAGGGCGAGGGTCCTGTCTGGTTCAATCTGCTCTTCGATCCTGCAAGCTATGATCCAGTTGAACAACAAGGTCAATGAATTCTGAGCAGTCTTTCGGGGGGTTCCCTACTTGTGCGAGAACATCCTTGAGCTCCCCCCGCAACCCCCATGAAATAACGTGGTTCTCTTCTCCACTGGCCATTCTGCTTCAACTACAAGTCTATTGAACGTGGCTATGTATGTTAATAGGTCTTGATTCCCTTGGCGTAGGGACAGAAGGTCGTTGTCTAATGCCTGCCCATGAGTACGACGGGCAAACAACTTTTCCATCTCCCGCTGAAAGCCCCTGAAGTCATGCAGCAAAGGATCGTCTTGGGCCACACAGGGTACAGACCAGTGCGCGGCGCTACCACTCAGGTAGGATAGCACAAAAGCTACCCGTGATTGGTCATTCGGAAAGGCCCCTGGCCTACAAAGGAAGTGCACTGGTTCATGAACGTTGCAAACCTCTTGGGATCCCCCGTAAATCGTTCGGGCAGGGCCAAGGGAACTGCCCCAGGAAGGGTTATCTGAACAGGATTGGCTGATGGCACTTGCATCGAGGGCACGCTTCCCGGCAATGGTGCATGCCCTGCTTGAGACTGGAGAAGTTGCTGGCTTAAATCATCAGTGCGTTCTTTGGCTACTATAAGCTCTCTCCTCAGGGTGTTGGTCTCCTACCTGGCTTCATGTACTTCGGAACGCAGCTGCCCCAACATGTGGGCTAACCTGTCGGTTTCTGACGTTTCCATGACACCCAGGTGGATTTTGATGTGAGGCTTTGCGTTCTGTAACGCTCACCTGGCATCCACGGGGACGTCACTCAGCCTGTTCTGACCCCTTACGACCTCAAATCCTTCCCTGGAGGCTATTCGACTGGAGACTGGGCCTGAAACACAGGATTGGTAGAGTTTAACTCCCTATTGTCTCTGTGTGCTTGAACCCCTTCTTCCCCGGGGTCCAACCATTCCCTTTGATCCACAGCTCACCTTGTTTTCTTGGATAGTGTGCTCTCCATCCTGCCTTCAGCGCAGGGGCGCGTTGTTTGATGCGGGCTCGTTGCTGCCTAGTTACTTCACTGCCAAGAGTCTGACATGTAAGTATAATGAGTCTTTTGAACAGTTCTCTAACTTCGTTCCTTTCCTTCCTTAGATGATGGCCGGTGTCCGGGGATGGCGACGTGCTGCTGAGATGAGTAGCCTGCAGAACAGAAGGAGCAATGACTGATGGGCAGAAGCGCCGCAAGGTAAGGCTGTTCCTAACGTTGTTCTTGTTCTTGCAGGAGCGCAGAAGAAAGATGCAGGCCTACTGGAGACCGATCCAAACACGGTGAGTGTCACGCTGCAGGTGCAGAAAACGCAAAGCATGTTTCTCAGCCTGGGTGTGGCTTAAATAGTCTCTGGGCCTCCCAAGTACCTCTGGGCTGAACCACACCCAAAAGACTAGACCGCACATGCAGTTCTGGGAACCGAAATATGTGGGGGCATCCATCTTGTCCCCATCAATGCACTACAAGTCCAATCCCCAATGTTATCCTATGGGAGTGAGTGAGTCTGGTGCCACAAGCGCCAAGTCTGACTCCAGGTGGGTCTTTGGAGGGATGGAGAGGCCCTTGAGGGCCATGTAGGTGATAGTGGCCTGGTTCCAGCCTGACATCTTGGAGGGCTGGGGACATGAGGGGCAGGAATCATGACACCTTCCTACTGAAAATACTCGACAGAGCAGCCTACCTGCAAGCCCAACAGTTCCTAGAAACTAACCACATACTGGGAACGAGGCAATCAGGCTTTTGCCCGAGCCACGGAACTGAATCTGCACTGTTGGATCAAATAAAAACAACTGGATGAGATCAGGAGTGTGGGAAAGCCACCCCTCCTCCTCCTCTTAGACCTATCACTAGCCTTCGACCTGGTGAATCACAAAATCCTCTGCCACCATCTCAGGACCGCAAACAACTTCTCTGCCAAAGCCACAGCTTGGACTGCCTCTTTCACACAAGATAGAGTCATGAGAGTGTTCACGGATACTGCCAGTGCTTCTCCCAGCCCTATCCACTGCGGAGTCCCTCGGGGCTCGTGCCTATCCCTGACACTATATAACTATTCACCCAACCCCTTTTTGATATCCTTGACTCCAATGGCATAGCCTACACTAACTATGCTGATGACACACAATTTCTGCTCCCGCTCACTCACTGGCAACTATGCAGATGACTCCAGCACTCTCAATGCCACATACTCCACCATCCAGGCCTGGATGGCTGCAAACTACCTGTGTCTTAATGGGGATAAGACTGAAATCCTACTAGCAGGCTCCCCAGTGGTGCGTGAGAACCTCGACCACCAATACTCCACCTTCATCATTGACGATATTGTAATCCCAGTCTCAGCCTCCGTCAAGACTCTAGGGGTTTACCTTTACGCCATACTCTCTATGTGCCATCAAGTAAATGCCATAGCCTCTTCGGCGACTTACGCAACACAATTACTCAACACTGCTAAACCCTTTCAAACTAAAGACAGCTGCCTCACGATAACCCGAGCAGTCATTGGCTCAAGACTGAACTATTGTAACACCGGGCCTCATTACAACCCTGGCGTAGGACCATGGTGCTATTAGCACCATTGTCCATGCCGGATTCCGCCATGGTGGATGGCGGATTTACCGCCCCATTCCAAGGTTGGCGGGGCGGTAAATCCCCATTCACCATTGCCCCTTCCCCATTCCCATTTTTGCCCCATAGGGCTCAATGGGGATGGGGAAGGCGCAAATTACGGCACCGTAAATTATGGTGCCGTAATTAGCACCAAGGTCGCTTAGCGCCTTGGACTTTAACACCTGCAAAAAGCAGGCGTTAAAGTGTGAATCTGGCGTTAAGGGTTTAATGGTGCCGCAGCCTTTTACGGCGCCGTTAACCCCTTAATGCCAGGTTTGTAATGAGGCCCACCCTCTTCATTGGCACCTCTGCAAAAACACCCTGAAGCTAGAAGTCATTCAAAATAATGCACCTGAGCAGCCCTCAGCATCCCCAAGAGAGATCATATCTCAGAGGCCAGGAGATCGTTGTACTGGCTGCCAATAAAAAAATGAATCATCTTCAAAACCATGTTTATTAGCCATAAATGCCTTCCCAACACTGCACCCCCCACCTATCTCAGAAAAATGCCATAGCCCACTCCACCAGACCAACCAGAACACCATATGCCCATTGCATCGCCCTAACCAAATGAAAATGCACAAATATAGGGGGTGCTACCTTCCCTTACATCGCTGCACAACATTGGGACACCCGCCCACCCTAAGAGCCGCACCCTCCTACAGGATCTTTCACAAAGCCCTGAAAACCTTGCTATTTGAATAAACTATCTGACAATACTGTAATGATGTTTACATGATCCTGCTAAATGTATGTGAGCAACTGGTTGTAACAGTGCCTCGATGCCTCTAGGCTGCTGGACGCTTTATAAGTGAAAACAATAAATACAAATAAATACCTGGACCGGACTGTAACAGGCAGGGGCAGGTCCCTAATAATTCGTTTCAGATTTCATCTCTTGCCAATCAGCCGAGTCCATACCCGGAAGGTCTACCTGCCCATATTGCCACCATGTGGATAAAGACCCAATGCACTGTATGCAAGCTGTATGTGAAGATCAGGTAGAGGACTCTTTTTCCTTTGCTTAGGCTTAGGGGTATTAGGAAACTTAGGCGTGCTTTGCTGTACCTACTACTGTTCCTGGATATGACTTTTTCATTAGCACTACAGGGATATCTTTGTATTGCTTTGAGGTGTAGAAATTGTTACTTAACTAGGATACCCACTACGTAACGGCCATGTTCACATTTTTAACTGTATGTGATGTATTTTATTGTGATGCTTCTATTCACAGTATGGTTTTCTTTCCTGGTTTTGTATTTAGCTTGTTCTATCTACTTTTAAGGCTTGTGACAAATAACGTTTTAAGTGATGTAGCAATTGTGATGCTGGAAATACATCGGAGGAACAGGGCCTCCGTATCCTTGTCCTTTACTGCTTTTTATCGTGTGTTCTGTTGTGTTTTCCACGCAGGAGTTTGTGTGGGACTCCTGGTGGTGCAGCTCTCTCCTTTTGGTTTGATGAACAGACCCATGGGATACCCTTATGGCACCCATGGGTAGGGGTGCAACCCTGTGCCCCTAGTGTATGTTTTTGGGCACCTGTGTGTGACCCACCGAGCAGGGTACGGGCTGGTGGCAGCTCCGTGCTGAAGTGACTGGTGCCCTGAGCGTCCTCCATTTTGGGATGCCCAGTGTAACGCTCACCTGAATCCCTCGGAGGCGCAGGTCTGGGCTGGGGGTTCTCGGAGTCTTCTAGGGTCCCGCGCAGGCCTCGAATGCCACCCTGGAAAGGCCCTTTCCTCACTGAGATCTTGATCTGAAGGGTGAGGTGTCTGCAATTATGAGAGCAAGGGGTTAATATGGATATATAAGCCTGCCTGGGTAAACTGCCTCCCCTTCCTGGTACTCCCAAGTAGTTCGTAGGCTAAATGTGCTCACCTTATGTAGGTGAAAGCGGAGCTCTCCATCCTGCGTCTGTGCAGGGGCGCCAAAGCCAGTTACTTCACTGGTTAATTGTCCAGCCTCTTGGTTGCAGAGGATGAAGATTTGGAGCTAGGCCGTTGTTAGCAGCACGAACGGCGGTTGCTTGAATATGGAGGTCCGGAGAGCGATGGAATGGCGAAGGTATTGCAGGCAAGTAAGTAGAAAATGTCAATTCGAAGTTAAAAGCACTTCTTAATGTCTCTTTTCCTTTTTCAGGTCGCAGAAGCAGCTGGGTAGAAAAATGGATGTCGAGGAATGCGCCGAGGAGTGAGAAAGATGAGCGCTGCCCAAAACACGTGCGTATAGATGGAGTTTTGTATTTCTTAATGATGTCCTTTTGTTTTGCAGATGCGAGTAGCAGCGTCGGCGGAGGCGAGAAGAATGCAGCGCAGGTAAGGAAAGTTTCACAGAGGTTTACTAACCAATGTCTTTGCTTCCACAGGGTGCCGGAAAAATGGAAAGCTGCAGCCCGTGGCTTGAGATGCACCGATGGACTGGGTAAGTGCTGCGCTGGTTTTTATCTCGTGCTAACCTGGTGTTCTTTTCCCTTTTCAGATGCTGCTGAAGACGAAGATGGTATTTCAGAAGGTAAGATTGCGGATTTCTCTTCCCCAGATGCAGAAGTTGAAGATTCTCTGGAGCTGACACGGTGAGCGTCCTACTGCTATTGCAGAATAACGCGAAGCAAGTTGCTCTGATCGGGCGTGGTTTAAATAGCTTACTGGAGTGCTTAGGTGTCTCCTTCCACAGCAGCCTCGCCCAGGTAAGAAGTCCCAGCTTCCAGAATAGTTCCAGTATCCAGTCCCAGGGAGTGGTGCTGGCCACACCCAGAAGGTAAAGTAGTTCCAGCCATGGATGGATGAGGATTTCATCCTGCAGGTGAGTGAGCAGCATGGTCTGCAGCAGGTAGGTCCACCCAAGCACCATTCCTTACATCATGAGCCCGGCACGTCCTGTGCCGGGACTGGGTCCCCTTATGAGCCTGGCGCCACTGGCGCCAGGACAAGGTCCATAAGGCCCCTATGTGAGCCGATGGGTGCCTGGAAATGAAGTTGTGACCCAGCTTCCGAGGCAGTTGGGCTAAACCTGACTCCTTGGAGGCTGCGGTCATGACACCCAGGCCCTGTCATTGGAATCGGTAGATTCCTGATGAAGACAAAATGGCCTCTTGCCTTCCATGACCTGTTACCTTTATCTTCCCGAAGTCCCGGGAAGCCCTGCGTCTGTCCCTTCCCCCTGACTGGCTGTTGGGTGGAAGTTCCATATATTTGGTAGTGTGGGGAAGCGCCGACCAGACTGGCTGGAGCCTTCTCAACGACCATATGTTGTGGGTACGCCTGTGGGTGGGACCTGGGTGAATGGAGTGTATGATGAATACGCATTCTATGTTGTGGGTGGCTGGTATCTGGTGGTTGACACAATGCCTGAGACAGCCCTGCCCGAAACCGGTATGAATGCAGTTTGGAGTGTTGAATGGCTTGGTACTTGTCCAAGTACACATAACTTGTTGTGAGTGTCTGGAGAGAAGTGAATGGCCTGAATGCACTGTGTGCCTGATTGGCTGCCTGCCTGCCTCAATGCCCGTAGTCGTGATTGGATGCTTGAGTGTGACCCAGCGGAATGAATGGGCGATCAACAGTATATCTGGGACCTCTCACTGCTAGGAATCGTGTTCAGAAGCTGAAGACCACTACGATCAGTAACTGGAGTAACAGAAGCTTGATCTTGAAGCACTGCTGGACGAGAAGACTTGCTGTTGCTCTCCTTCGCAATCTGAAAGCTGCTGTGCCTCAAGGACTGACCCAGAGAGGACCTGGTAAAGCGCCCTCTTCCCGAGCTACGAGGGACCATCGTGCACAGCTGATCTTTTCCTAAGCTCCCTGGTAGACAGACCTTCGACAGATTGCCGACCTGATACGGGGACTGCTGCAGAACTCCAAGGAGACGCGCCCGGACTTTTGTCCACCACTGTCGACGACTGACGTCGCCGACTGGAGCCGCAGTGCTCCCGTTTTGCCTAAGAACTTAATTGATCCAAGGACTTTCTCATCTGCATCGTCACCGCTGTATCCTGCTGGAGAAGGCCTGACCGCCGACGCACCGAGGAGCATCCACCGGTGGGTTTCCCACCACCCAAAGACCACAGAGACGCGGACGACTCGACGCCCTTGCTGGGCCACAGTTCTTAAAACGCTTTGCGGTCCAGAACTATCGACACCGAGGTGCCCCACACGCCTCTTCTTTGCAGGACGTTTACGCTTCCCCGAGCACCACTAGGAACGACGCGTCCACTTCACCGTCGTAGCTCGACCTGTTCTCCGCCGGACGTTTGAGGACCCATGACTCCTGCCTGAAAGGGAGGACACTCAAGAAGGGCTGTTGATTCCCCAACAAGGAACGCTACAACACCAAGGTACTTTGGGGTTGCAGAACTATTGGAAAGTCTAGTGTGAACAATATATGGACTGGGCTTGTATCCTTCTTCTACAGGTTGCCCAGGTGGGGGGATCTCCACACAGAATTGTGTTTAACGGTAGTTACCAGTATTCTGCCAGTTGTTCATTGATCTTGCTTTCCTTCCTCTCTCTACTGCTAGTTTCCTCTTTATTTTGATCTGTGTGTCATTCTGACCGTATGCACTTTAATGAGATCTGATAACGTTAATGGCACCACTTTAGAACTGTATATATTTGCCATTGTTGATTTTCAGAGTACAAAGTGAGTTATCGTGATAGTGTGTGTGACCTTGAATATTAATTATATAAAGACTGCGTTTTAACCGATACAGTGTGTGGACATTCCTTTGTGGGTGCTTGGGGACTACACTGTACTTAAGAACCAGCTTGCATCACCTCCTGAGAAGCTAGGCCTTGATTGCTCGACCACATCTACCAATACTAGAGAATCTTGCCAGGGGTCCTCTGTGCCTCTCCTCTACCATATAGAGAGCGGACATACAGACCCCCCTCTTGAAGGGGGGGATACAACCAATGAGAACTCTACTCTTGTCGCCGAATCAGATTCTGGAAATGCCACCATTCCTGCTGCCTCTGTTCCAAACCCCAGCAATTCCTTGGAACTTGAGATATTAAGGATGAAATTGGCCTTTGAATATCGCAAGTTGGAAATAGATGCTGAGTTAAGAAAGAAGAGTTGGCACAGCAAGTGGAACTCAAGAATAGGGATCTTGAACTCAAAGACAAGGACACTGAATGTCAGCGAATCCAGCTAGAGAAAGCTTGAGTGGAGACTTCAGCTAAACCCGTTGAGAGTGTCAGGTCCCCAGCAACCAAGTTTATGAAAGATTTGGTTGGTGTGTATGCGGAGGGTTCCGATATCCTCCAATGGATTGAAGCGTTTGAAATGGCTTGTGCAATTCACAATGTTGATAAGAGAGATTGGGCTAAGTGTTTGTTAAGCAGAGTGCCTCAAACTGGATATGACTGTCTTCTGAAACTGAGTGTGGAAGAAAGGGGTCAGTATGAGTGCATGAAGTCTGTTTTAATTGCCAAGTTTGGCAAGACGCCTACCCAATATCTTAAACGGTTCAGGGATTTTAAGAAACGAGAGAATGTGTCTTGGGTTGACTGGGTGAGTGCTGCACACATGAACATGATGGGGTGGATTGATGGTTACAAAGTGAAAACGTTTGTTGAATTGTCTCACCTCTAGTTTTTTGAGCATTTTTCGGAAGCCTGTTCACCAGAGTTGCATCAGTATGTTGCTGAACAGAACAATTTGGACCCCTTTAAGCTGGCTAGTTTGGCTGACAAGTGGGTCTCCCACCGGGTGTCCCCTACGGACTCCAGTGGGTAGGACAAGGACAAAGAAAAGGGGTCCTATCAGAGAGCTGAGGCGTCCCAAAAGCAGTCACAGTCGGGTAAACCAAAACCTTCCTCTCCGAAGACCCAAACACCTAGTGGGGATAAGTCTGTTGTGGGTGGGAGTTAGAGTAGTGGTCCGCCTGCTGCAAAGCAGGGTCCCAGTGGCTCCAGTACCGTACCCTGCACTCCTGGCACTTATTGGGATTGTGGGGCTCTGGACCACCGAAGGGGTGACCCCAAGTGTAAGGGTAAGGCACTTGGAGTCCAGGCTGCCAGCCTGACCTATCCCTACTCTGTACTTGAGGAGGAGGCCGCTGTCCTCCCCACCTCTACCGGGATCACATTCGGTGCTCTCGTAGAGATTTTCTTAGTGTCCCTTGGGGCCTGGGACCAGTACGCAGAAGTACTGGCGACTATCCCACAGAACACTCGTAGGTTTTTGAGAAATGTCCTCTTGAATGGCCAGCCTTCTACTGGTTTGAGAGACACTGGGGCAAGCATGACAGTGGTGGACAGGACCCTGCTCAAGCCAGAGGACTATGTAGGTGCTCCTCTGAAAACCACCAGGTTAGCTGGTGGGCCTCCCAAATTATCGCCTGTAGCCTTAGTCACCATTACGATTGGAAACAAGACAGCAACGCTTCTGGTCCTGGTTCAGGACAACGTGCCTGCGAACATTTTGTTAGGAAACGATTTGGTCGAGTTGGGGATGATCACGGATGATCTACCCATGGCTGCTGTGGCGGTCACCCGATCGCAGGTCACACAGGGTCCAGCTGCGAGCCCGGTACCCTCGCCGACGGGGAAACCCAAGGCGCGAAGGAAAAGGAAGAATAAGAAGGCCACCTCTGTGGAGGGGACCCCTTCTCTTCCTGCTGTTCCGACAGCACCAATTGGGATCCATGTTCTGGATGGGCTGGGTCCAGTGGTGAATCCCGTCTCAACTCCTGTGGGAGAAGAGCCAGAAGACTTTCCTGTGGGAGAGGCTCTTAACCCGGAGGATCATCCTGACCTTCAATGCTTGTTAGCTGAAGGGGGACTCTCCCGGGTGGACTTCTGTAAGGGACAGAGAGAGTGTCACTCTCTTGAGGGTTTGAGGACACAGGCCCTGTCACAGGCACAAGGAGAAGTGCCTCAGACATTTCGGATGTATTGTAAGGGTGAGCTCCTTGTTAGTGAGCCCACTAAGCCTTAACCTGGTGCCCTCAAGAGGTTGGTGGTACCCCAGGTTTACAGGCCCTTCCTGCTGCAGTTGGCGCATGAGGTACCCTTAGCTGGTCATCTTGGGACCAAGAAGACTAAGCAGAGGCTCTCTGCCCATTTCTACTGGCCACGGATGGGAGTAGAAGTGGAGTCCCACTGCAGGACCTGCCCAACTTGTCAGTTGTTTGTTAAGACAGGAAGCAGAGTCATTGCCCCACTGCAACCATTGCCAGTGGTTGGCACACAGCTTGAGAGGGTGGGCATCGACATCGTCGGTCCCCTTGACTCTCCCACGTCAGGTGGATATCGGTTCATCCTGATCTTGGTAGATCATGCCACCAGGTACCCTGAGGCTATACCCCTTCGGACGGTTACGGCCAAGGTGGTTGCCTGGGCTCTCCTGGGCATTTTCACCGTGTTGGATTCCCTAAGGAGGTTGTCTCTGATAGAGGATACAACTTCATGTTGAGTTACATGAAAACCATGTGGAAAGAATGCAGAGTAACCTACAAGTTCTCCACCTCTTACCACCCCAGACCAACGGTTTGGTTGAGGGATTTAATAAAACTTTCAAAGGCATGCTAGGCACTTTGGAAGAGCCCCTAAGGAAGAAGTGGGATCTTCTCCTTCCATTCCTGCTGTTTGCTTACAGAGAGGTACCTCAGGAGGGTGTTGGTTTCTGCCCCTTTGAGTTACTCTTTGGATATCCTGTGAAGGGGCCCCTTGCCTTGATCAGAGAAGGTTGGGAGGCCACCCCTCCAGGTCCCACCAAGCAAGAGGGGGACTATGTGTTAGGCCTCAGATGGGGGATGACACAGATGATGGGTCAAGCAACAGTGAATCTTAAGGCCAGCCAGGAATTGAATAAGTACTGGCATGACCTTAAAACATTGCAAGTGGATTGGACTCCGGGACAGGAGGCCATCGTGATGGAGCCAACCAAGCCACAGGCTTTGGCAGATAAATGGACTGTAGCCTTCAGGATAATCTCCAAGATGGGTGAGGTCAATTATCTGGTTGACATGGGAGCCTCTGGGGTGGCCCCTCAGGTGTTCCATGTTAACAGGCTCAAGCCTTTCCACCGGCGAGCCAAAGTCTCATGCCTCTTGCTAGCTTCAGGGCAAGAAGAGGATGAGAGTGAGCCCCTTCCTGATTTGTTGCATAGCAACCCTCAGGATGGCCCAGTGGAGGGAGTACATCTCTCTCCTGATCTGACATAAGGCCTTACACTGTGGTGTAGGCACGAGATTGACACTGGTGACAGTGTGCCTGTCAAAAGCAGGTGCCACCGTATGTCAGATGCCGTTAAGAACCGCATCCAGGCTGAGGTCACCAAGATGTTGGATCTGGGTGTTATTGAATGCTCAACCAGTTCCTGGTCCAGTCCCGTGGTCCTTGTCCCCAAGGCAAGTTCCGAAACAGGTACCAAGGATTGGAGGTTCTGCGTGGACTACCGAGGAGTCAATGCCATCACCAAAACTGACGCGCACCCATTGCCCCGGGCTGATGAGCTCGTGGACACCATAGGTGCTGCCAAATTTGTGAGCACCTTCGACCTTACCTCAGGCTATTGGCAAATAGCTCTGACGGACCATGTCAAGGAAAAGACAGCGTTCTAAACACAGGAGGGACTCTACCAGTTTATGGTCATGCCTTTTGGGTTAAAGAATGCCCCTGCCACTTTCCAGAGATTTGTCAACCATGCGCTCAGTGTGCTGGAAGCCTTTTGTGTGGCTTACTTAGACGACATTGCTGTCTACAGTTCCACTTGGGAAGAGCATTTGACGCATCTGGATAAAGTGTTGCAGGCGTTAAAAAGGACTAACCTCACTATCAAGGCCACCAAGTGCCAGATAGCTCAGGGGAAAGTCACGTATCTTGGTCATGAGGTAGGAGGGGGTCAAATCCAACCTCTCCCCAGTAAAGTACAGGACGTACATGACTGGGAGACTCCCACTACTCAAACCCAGGTGAGAGCCTTTTTGGGCCTCACTGGGTATTATCGCAATTTCATGGCAGACTATGGAACCATAGCTGCACCACTGACAGCGTTGACTTCGCCCAAACAGCCTAGGAAGGTTAATTGGACTGAAGACTGTCAGAGAGCCTTTGATGGCTTGAAAGAAAGTCTGTGTAGGGCACCCGTGCTGTGTGCGCCTGATTACAGCAAGCCCTTTATCTTTCAAACTAACACCTGCGACACCGGAATTGGAGCTGTATTGTCCCAGTTATATGACAAAGGAAGAGAACATCCAATCATATTCATCAGTGGACAACTTAAGGGTAGGGAACTTAGGTGGGCTACTGTTGAAAAGGAATGTTTTAGTATAGTTTGGAGCCTTAGGCGTTTTAGACCCTACCTTACCGGGTCTACCTTCAAGGACCAAACCGATCATAAGCCCCTGAAGTGGTTTATGCAGATGAAGGGGGAAAATCCGAAACTGCTCAGGTGGTCCATTAGCCTGCAAGGGCTAGACTTCACCCTAGAGCACAGACCAGGGAAGAGTCACGATAATGCAGATGGCCTTTCCAGAAGGTATGTTGACCGTCTGGATGAGGGTGTCTATCTCGTGGGAGATTAGGCACCCTAACCTCAGTCTGGGGGGGCGACTGTGATGCTGGAAATGCATCGGAGGGACAGGGCCTCCGTATCCTTGTCCTTTACTGCTTTTTATCATGTGTTCTGTCGTGTTTTCCGCACAGGACTTCCTGTGGGACTCCTGGTGGTGCAGCTCTCTCCTTTTGGTTTGGTGAAGAGACCCATGGGATGCCCTTATGGCACCCATGGGTAGGGGTGCAACCCTGTGCCCCCAGTGTATGTTTTTGGGCACCTGTGTGTGACCCACAGAGCAGGGTACAGGCTGGTAGAAGCTCCGTGCTGAAGTGACTGGTGCCCTGAGCGTCCTCCATTTTGGGATGCCCAGGCCCTGTCATTGGAATCGGTAGATTCCTGATGGAGACAAAATGGCCCCCACTCTTGCCTTCCATGACCTTTTACCTTGATCTTCCCGAAGTCCCAGGAAGCTCTGCCTCTGTCCCTTCCCCTGACTGGCTGTTGGGTGGAAGTTCCATATATGGTAGTGTGTGGAAGTGCCGACCAGACTGGCTGGAGCCTTCTCAACGACCGTATGTTGTGGGTACGCCTGTGGGTGGGACCTGGGTGAATGGAGTGTGTGACGAATACGCATTCTATGTTGTGGGTGTCTAGTATCTGGTGGTTGACACCATGCCTGAGACAGCCCTGCCCGAAACCGGTATGAATGCAGTTTGGAGTGTTGAATGGCTTGGTACTTGTCCCAGTACACATAACTTGTTGTGAGTGTCTGGAGAGAAGTAAATGGCCTGAATGCACCGTGTGCCTGATTGGCTGCCTGCCTGAATGCCCGTAGTCGTGATTGGATGCTTGAGTGCGACCCAGCGGAATGAATGGGCGATCAACAGTATATCTGGGGACCTCTCACTCCTAGGAATCGTGTTCAGAAGCTGAAGTCCACTACGACGAGTAACTGGAGTAACGGAAGCTTGACCTTGAAGCCCTGCTGGATGAGAAGAATTGCTGTTGCTCTCCTTCGCAATCTGAAAGCTGCTGTGCCTCAAGACTGACCCAGAGAGGACCAGTTAAGGTGCCCTCTTCCTGAGCTACGAGGGACCATCGTGCAGAGCTGATCTTTGCCTAAACTCCCTGGCAGACAGACCTTTGATGGGCTGCCGACCCGATACGGGGACTGCTGCACAACTCCAAGGAGAAGCGCACGCACTGTTGTCCGCCACTGTCGACGACCGCCGTCACCAACTGGAGCCACCGTGCTCCCGTTTTGCCTAAGAACTTCCTTGATCCAAGGACGTTCTCATCCGCTTCATTGCTGCTGTATCCTGCTGGAGAAGGCCTGACCGTCTACGCACTGAGGAGCATCCACCGGTGGGTTTCCCGCCAGCCAAAGACCATAGAGACACCGACGACCCAACGCCCTTGCTGGGCCACAGTTTTTCCAACTCTTTGCGGTCCAGAACTATCGACAGCGAGGTGCCCCGCACGCCTCTTCCTTGCAGGACGTTTACGCTTCCCCGTCAACAGGCACCGCTAGGAACGATGCAGCCACTTCACCGTCGTGGCTCGACCTGTTCTCCGTCAGACGTTCGACGACCCGTGACTCCTGCCTGAAAGGGAGGACACTCAAGAAGGGGCGTTGATTCCCCGACAAGGAACGCTACAACGCCAAGGTACTTTGGGGTTGCAGAACTATTGGAAAGTCTAGTGTGAACAATATATGGACTGGGCTTGTATCTTTCTTCTACAGGTTGCCCAGGTGGGGGGATCTCTACACAGAACTGTGTTTAACGGTAGTTACCATTATTCTGCCAGTTATTCAACCATCTTGCTTTCCTTCCTCTCTCTACTGCTGGTTTCCTCTTTATTTTGATCTGTGTGTCATTCTGACCGTATGCACTTTAATGAGATCTGATAACGTTAGTGGCACCACTTTAGAACTGAATATATATTTGCCATTGTTGATTTTCAGAGTACAAAGTGAGTTATCGTGATAGTGTATGTGACCTTGAATATTAATTATATAAAGACTGCGTTTTAACCGATACAGTGTGTGGACATTCCTTTGTGGGTGCTTGGGGACTACACTGTACTTAAGTACCAGCTTGCATCACCTCCTGAGAAGCTAGGCCTTGATTGCTCGACCACATCTTCCAATACTAGAGAATCTTGGCAGGGGTCCTCTGTGCCTCTCCTCTACCATATAGAGAGCTGAAGTACAGATCCCCCCCCACCTCCGGTCTTTACAGCAATGTCCTTAGGATACCCTGACTTTATTCAATTAAATCTCTTTGTATCTATTGTTTTTTCGCTTTCAGTGGACTGTATTTTGTTATGATTTTATTTAATAGGTTGGCATGAGGTAATAGTTGTTTCCTGTTGCACTCTTGAGCATGCGCCTAAACTAGGACTGGAACAGTGCTGTCATTCAAAAACTTAAGCCAAGTTCTTTTAGGCCCACCTAACTTCATAAACTGGTCATGTTTCGTACGGACAAAGGGTCGCTCAGAGAGTTCACATACATGCCAACATTCAGAGGCACCTGGAAGGGAGATTTCGGGCGTGAAATCGGGAGACATAAAGTTTCCCATTGGAATGAATTGGGGCTGGAATTATTTTAGGCGGGAGAACGTGAAAAATAGCAACATTTTTCTCTGAAAAATCGGGAGTCTCCCACCTAAATGGGGAGGGTTGGCATGTATGAGTTCATATGATGACAGAGTGGGAGGTGTGCTTATGCCCCTCAGCAGGACGCTTTCAAGGAGGGCGTGTCACATGATGCGGTAACCGGAAGTTGATATCAAGGAAGTACAATGCGCAAATGAAAGGATGTATTGTGTTTGCAGGATGCAGGATATCTCCTCTGAAAAGCCTAATTATGGTTCCAGAATGTTCTTAGGTTTCACAGCCTGGTTCCTCCTCCCATATGGCAACAATAAAATACTGCATGCTTCACACAGCTAATACAGTACCAACTTCTGCTGTGCTCCCTCTGATCCTCGTATAATCACCTTTTAACTTTATTTATTTATTTGTTTGTAAAGCGCTGAAAGCCCGCGGGCATCAGAGCGCTGATAAAAAGACAGGAAACGAATGGTGAAAAACAGGACACAGTGTGAATTGACCGATTTCCTCAAGAATGATTTAGCCTGTTTCGCAAAGTTAATTGAAAAGTAATGTTTTCAATTTTTTTCGGAAGAACATGTAGTTGAACTCGAGCTTCAGTGAGGTGGGAAGTTTGTTCCATTTTTTTATGCTGAGAGTCGGAAAAGCTTTTCCAAGTCTGTGCTGCTTTTTTGTTGTGGTGGTTTGCAGTTGGCCTGTATTAGAGGATCTGAGCCGCCTGGTTGGCGCATACCACTTGAAATGTTTCTTGAGGTAAGCTGGTGCATTGGCGTATAAGCAGCAGTGAACCATAGTGAGAGATTTAAACATAATTCTTTCTTTCATAGCTAACCAGTGGAGGGCCTTCCTTTCGCCAGTGATGTGCTCCCTCCAAGTTCTTCCTGTGATAGTCCTGATGGCGTTTATTTTATTTATTTATTTGTTACACGCCCAGACCCTCGGGTATCACGGCGAGGTTATAAAATAGCTTAGAAATTAGTTATTAGGAAATTAGTTATTTTGGATTATTTGACATTTCTTCACGCAGTTGCTGTTTGCTCCTAGAAGTAGGCCATTACCATAATCCAGTCTGGATAGTATTGTATGTAGCCCTAGCGATGGTCGTGCTATTCTTTTGGTCTAACAGTGGTCTGATTTTTTTTAGTAGTATTTGGTGATATTGACAATTTTTCTTTAGGTAAGCTTTGTGTGCTTCAGCACCTAATGAAGCTTGAAGGTATACTCCCAAAGTCTTCACTTTTCCTGAAATCGGAATTTGGGTGTTTTTAATGGAGAATGAGGAGTAGAGTGGGCTCAATTTTTTTTCTGCCGGTGCCCAATGCTTCAAGATGCCGTTCAAGAACCAGTGACATATGAAACACTATTAGAAACAGATCCCTCAACCCTCAATTAACACAGATGCACCCCTGTAAATGCTTATACACATCGAGATTTTCACATCTTTTCTAGACATGTGCAGTTTGTATTTATGTGCAACTTAGCGTTTTATTATTTGTATATGCTAAATTTGAATTGATAAGTGGTATAGGAATTATTTTTCTGACACATCTACTGCAGACAGTTTCTCTGCTGAAAACATGGCTGTGGTTAATGTCTCTTCCTGTGCCTGTTTTGACAATATTGGAGTTTTAAAAAAAAAATCATGGCTGTGTTTGCTGACTCAGAACATGAAATGCTGCTTGCCTCCTGTTACAACACTGTCCAAACAGAGCATATCGCACCAAGCCTTCAGACAGATTCTATCCGGTTTAATCCGTCCATTGCCTTCTAACAATGAAGACTATTTGGGAGTTACACAAAGCTTACAAAACACCAACTGAAGTGCTCCTCCGATAACGACGGACAGTTTGTCAGAGGAATGTTTTGAATGTGTAGCGTATGACTCCTTTGCCTATTCCGCCAAAGGAAACTGCTGTTTTTTAAAGTGAGTAAAAGTGCTTTCTACTTTATCACACAAACGGCCCGATTCGTGGAATTTTTAGCACAGTGCAAAAAACACTTTGCACTGCCAACATGCACCCTGATTCACAGAGCTGTGCAAAGTCACTTTGCACCAGTGCAGTCACTTTACACTGCACCAAAAATTCCATGCATCAGGCCCAAGGTGTCTCATGCCTAAATGGAAAGCACATTAGCCCACGTTGACATTACACCAATCCAAACGCTTCAACAATTCATATCTTTCTGAAGAGACACCCGATGCCTACGTCACATGAGCAGGGCGAGGGAGAAAGGGTGCCGTTTTTTATACAATACATCGTTCAACCTGTACTGTATCATTGGTAGAGCACCCTGTTTTTCAATGTTCACCCTGACAACAGAAAGACATTTGTACATGTATGTGTGCTTCCTGCATGTGTCCCTTCCATTGCAGCTCAGTAAATGCCTATCTAGCAACTGTGCACCATCCATCCCTTTTTCAGTGCTTTGTCAATGCTTGTTTCTAAGAGGACTTCACTGCAAGGAACAACTATATGTCACTTTGCTGAATGTGCTCTTGGTTAACACATCTTTTTTACTCCAGTAGCCTATTCGCAGCAGAAAAGAAGTCATTCAATCGAAGAAGAATGCTTAGAAATAACAATGGCAAGCCTTAAGTTTGATGTTACTGCTTGACAAATCTAGCGGAAAGAGATCCCAGGAAGATGTGTTTTGGGAAGTGAGGAGCAGGATGGGTGAGAATGGCTATAGGGATTAGCATGCCATGACAGTCAATGGGTAGGTAAATGACCAAACACCCGCAAGCTTTGTGTCCCGACTCACGGAACATCTGCCAGCTTTCAGTGCACCAATCCGATAATTATAGCTTATATGTGGCACTTATGAACCACATAATAGCCAAAACGTATGATAAAGAGAGCATATTTTATAAAGAGCTGAATTCCGGATTAATTGCTCACACCTTTAAGTGCTGTAATAATAAGCGTACTGATAGGTGGTTTTATTATCCAATAATGTTACTCGGTAAATCAACTTCTGGAGGGTGATCGGCCGAGTTGGTCCGACCAAAATGCGAACCTGTGTCTGGAAGGTTGAACATAGATTTGAAGTTAGTAGCTGAGGAACGAGGTGCAGGAGGGGGACGAATAAGGAGAGGCATGGGGAAACATGCATGGCAGCAAGGTGTGCAGCCGGAGGAGAGGTGCAGAAGGTATGCAGGGGAGAATATAGAGGGATAGGGGAAAATGTATGGCAGCAAGGTGTGCAGTCAGAGGAAAGATGCAGAAGGTATGCAGGGGAGAATATAGAGGGATGGGGGAAAATGCATGGCAGCAAGGTGTGCAGTCGGAGGAGAGATGCAGAAGGTATGCAGGGGAGAATATGGAGGGATAGGGGAAAATGCATGGCGGCAAGGTGTGCAGTCAGAGGAGAGGTGCAGAAGGTATGCAGGGGAGAATATAGAGGGATGGGGGAACATGCATGGCAGCAAGGTGTGCAGTCGGAGGAGAGATGCAGAAGGTATGCAGGGGAGAATATAGAGGGATGGGGGAAAATGCATGGCAGCAAGGTGTGCAGTCGGAGGAGAGATGCAGAAGGTATGCAGGGGAGAATATAGAGGGATGGGGGAAAATGCATGGCAGCAAGGTGTGCAGTCGGAGGAGAGATGCAGAAGGTATGCAGGGGAGAATATAGAGGGATGGGGGAAAATGCATGGCAGCAAGGTGTGCAGTCGGAGGAGAGATGCAGAAGGTATGCAGGGGAGAATATAGAGGGATGGGGGAACATGCCTGGCAGCAAGGTGTGCAGTCGGAGGAGAGATGCAGAAGGTATGCAGGGGAGAATATAGAGGGATGGGGGAAAATGCATGGCAGCAAGGTGTGCACCCGGAGGAGAGGTGCAGAAGGTATGCAGGGGAGAATATGGAGGGATAGGGGAAAATGCATGGCAGCAAGGTGTGCAGTCAGAGGAGAGGTGCAGAAGGTATGCAGGGGAGAATATAGAGGGATGGGGGAACATGCATGGCAGCAAGGTGTGCAGTCGGAGGAGAGATGCAGAAGGTATGCAGGGGAGAATATAGAGGGATGGGGGAACATGCCTGGCAGCAAAGTGTGCAGTCGGAGGAGAGATGCAGAAGGTATGCAGGGGAGAATATACTTATATGGGCAGATACAAAAATTAACTAGTGGGCTTTGAAATCACATCTCATACAAAAGCACTGCACTCCCCCAAGTAGTTTCTATCACCTTACTCTGCTAGCAGCCAATGAGAGCTCCACACAGGATACTCTTCTTACTCTTCATTTATAGAGCAGCTCATTTTAAATGAGTTACATCACTATGTGAAAAGTCCAGGTCTACAGAGAGTCTGACTGCTGTAGTTGCGTTTCTGGTTGGAGGTGAATTTGCTGCAGCTTTTTGCAGGTGCGTAATTATGGCATCTCGTCAGAGCACGGCGGCTGATAAGCAAAGGGCTACATATTCTCAGAACTCTGGCAGAGGAAATTTAATGAAGTAAAGAGTCGAGTGTCATCGATATGAAACACATTGTAAACTCTGAACATTATTCTAACGCAGTGTGTTTACTAGATGTGTCATGGCAAATGCTTACAATTACTCCACAAACCAACCAACCTGCACTTTACAAATGAGCACCAAACTATTGCTGTGGGATTCAGTGCCTGCTTTCGAAGGATCCTTCCTATTATAGTTTGTAACTATTGCCCTTGATCTACCCTGAAGTGAATCACAAAGACATTTATCAGACGCAAAGGCATATGGACACAATTAAAGATTTCAGGCACTCAGAAACTCTTGTAAATATGAGCATTACGTATCATAGTGTAGCCCCTGGCCTATATTATGCTACATGCTTGTCCCCTGAGGGAAATAAAGACACTGGCACCACGGTGTGGTAATAGTTTATTTATTCAGGGTTGTGTTTCACATTTACGTACCTGAGTTTTAGGGGACTATGCCATCCAACCCACCATGGACCTGGAGCGAATGCAGAAAAGAAAGGAGTGGACTGGGCAGGGGCGAGAACGTTAAGAACAAATAAAATGGCTGGGCTAACAGTTGGAGAGAGGAGAAAAGAAGGAGGCAGAAACTAACATCTCTCTTGGGGGTGGTGGCCTTGAACGCCCCCCCCCCCCAAAGGGCTAGGAAAACATTAATGACTAGGCCTCATATACCAGGTGTCGCCCGGCATTTACCATGGGCCTAGACTGGATGCCAGGAGAAGACCGGTACTCACTAGGCCTTGAGAGCAGTAAGCAACCCGAGGGCCATACTGGATAGGCCCAACATCAAAGACCCCAGATCACATATGAGGGGCAGTCAAGGTAGAAGAGTAGAGCTGCGCAGCCCAGGCCATTTGTGCAGGGTGGGCCAGACCAGGCAACGTGGCAGTGCCCCATGATGGCCCGCCCTGGGGATAGATGGGGCAAATCCAGAAGATAAGCCCACATGCGTCGAATGTACGCCAGCGGCCCGAGAGGTGAAAGGAGCGTATGCTGATGTTGGGCGGGGCAGTGAAGGAAATTCCTGAGCCACTGCGCCCTCGTGCCCCGGGTGAAGAGCTCTGGTGCCCGGGCTGGAGTACTGAAGAGCATGGTGGGCCTGGCCGAATGCACCACACAGGTGCAGAGAAGAAAGGGGGTGGGGCCACGGTAGATGCGAGCCAGAGCATGACAGTGACTTAAGGCGCCATCCCCATGGCAACGGGATGCTGCCCAAGTAAAGACGGACATGGGCGAATGGTGGTGAAGCAACGTCCCACTGTGGGTGGGACAGACTGATATGCAAATGGACATTTCTTCTCTGTGAAGGGTGCTGGGAGCTAAAATGTGGTTGTAGACCCTCCTGAGTGGAAGAAATTCCATAGAACAGGGTAGTTGACCCATGTTCATTCTCAGTAGAGGGGCTCCAACGCTCCTTTTTAATGCCGACTGAGGAGATTAACAGCCACAGGGTGCGCTAGAGATGTTGGTGGCCCTATGTGGTGGATGGGGGCCCGAAAGAAGATTTTTGTTGCAGTGATGGCGGTGATCCCCCTGGCATTGGGCCCTATAGAGGCAGTTATTTGGTGGGGTTTAGCTGGCGGTGAGGTGGTGAACCCACATGCTGGATGGGGCCACCAAAGAACAGAAGTGGTGAGATGTCCCATGTGGTAGATGGGGCACAACCTGAAGAACAAAAGTACCTGGAATGGATCAGCCCCAATTGACAGCCACGAGCAGACCACGTCCACCCCACCAATGACAACAATGGGAAGGTATTAGAAGCATGGAGATGACTGCAGCAGCTATGTAAAATAATGTAATTATGAGGTTATTATTGTTAATAATGTATTTGCATGTGTCTTTATTCATGTAGACATGTTTAGGGCTATGTATGTATCTAATTGGTTAGGAATGTGTATAGAGTTAGTTGTGGGCTTAGATAAGTGTAGGGGTTTGATAGGGAGGGGTGTTAGAGAGTACCCTTGCGTGAAATGGGATGGAAAAGTGACAGTCTGTCAAAAGCTTGCCACAGGTTGTAACCACCAACAGGGGCCATTTCCTGTCCCTCCTCTACAGTGGGTGGTGCCAGTCAGGAAGCAAGGGTCTGTTCCATCAGTTCCACCCTCAGAGTCTACCTTTGACCCCTCTCAGGAAGGGTGGGTTTATGGGGCATACCCCTCTGTGGGAAGGTACACCGGGGAATATAGAAGTGTTAGAGGTTTTTAGAGTTAGTAATCTTTATATAGTTATATAAACTTATTATGCTCAAAAACGTAATTGGGCGGTCGTTACATAAGCACTGCAATGCAAACAGCTCCCTGCTGTCAAATTTTCATAATTTGCACGGTGGAGTGCAAAAGTGCAGGGCAAAAGGCAGAGGGATTGAAAGTGTATGCCGTCTTTTACACTGCAGGGGGAAAACACGTGTATGCCGTCTTTTATTCTGCACTTTTGCACTCCGCCATGCAAAATGAGTCAATGCTGCCTGGCATGCTTGCATGCCAAGCAGCATTTACTTTTAATTGTGATCACCGCTTGGTATGCTTTCATGACAAACGGCCCTCACAATTACAATTACATGTGCTGAGGGCAGGGCTTTAAGTGGGCCGGGGCCCTGCCGGGGCCCAGTAATCTCCCCTGACAGTCCCAGCCACTACACGAAAAGGCATTTTTTTCTACAGCCTGAAGCTCTCGCTCGTGTGCGAGAGCTTCAGGCTACAGAAAAAATGCCTTTCAGCCATAATGGTGGCGCCGCACCTGCGAGGCATCCCTTTAATCAAGAGATTCCCGTCGGCCGGCGCCACCGTTATGGAGAAACGTGAGGCCGCTGGAAGCAGAGGCCTTGCTTTCTAAATACTGGGAGTGTCAGTATTTAGGAAAAAGGCCTCTGCTTCCAGTGGCCTCGTCGAGGGGGCGTGGCCTAATGGACCATCAAGACCCCCGCTGTTAGGCCACGCCCCCTCGATGAGCCCCGGCTCGATTTGTAGTGCCACTTAAGGCACTGGCTGAGGGTACGTGGAGCATGGACGGGTATCCCGTGCAACAGAAGGTTTTGTATACTGTGTCTAGATGAATCAGAGATTGAAACTGCAAGGCATGTTCTTACTTGCTGTAAAAGTATGAGTTCCATCTATGAATGGTATTTCAACCAAATTTGAGTTTGATCCGATTTACATGACAAGTGAACATTTTTGGCTTAGTTGTCTTGCAGGGTTGAATCGGAGCCTAATCATTGCCATGACACAAATATGGAAGGTTGCTCATGTTCACCTAAGAAAATTTGAAGATGAGGCGAAGCTTTTGGTTGATCTCTAAGCAATCAGTTTGCTGTAATCATATTTTTATCTCACTTTTATATATTTTCTGTTTTATCTAATGTCAAAAGTAAACAATTGTAATCTTTCTACTTTTTATTGGAATCTTATTCTCCATTTGGTGTATGTTTTGTTATATTTGTGAAAAGGTCTTCGAACTGAAACATAATAAAATAAAAAAAAATAAAAAATTACAATTACATGTTTAATTTTCATTGTGAACACTGCATACTATGCCCGCATGGTAAGCAGTGTTCACAATTACAAATAAACACTTTCTGACATGCAGGTGCGTGGGCAGCATTTAATTGTAATTGTACATGCTGCCTGGCATGGCTGGTGCATAAAACAAGCAGACTCCATAGGTATATTCAGAATTTGCGCTGGCATGAAAATTTATGCTGGTGCAAAAGCTGGAACATTTGTAATGTGGAGAGGAAGGGAAGCATTGGAAATTCAAGTTGTGTTCTGGCCCCCCTCTCTGCCATACAAATGATTGAATAAGTGGCATGGCGTGAATGGAAGGCGGTAACGCTTTAATGAAAGCTTTTACACCTTTCATTCACATTACGCCACATACAAACATGAGCACCATTGTGTTGTGTTTAAAACATTTTTTAAGAAACTCTTTTGGGATCCATTAAGAAATCCACCTCGTTGGCTGTGTGGCAGTGTGCAGATTAAGGTGAGAACCCAGGGCGTAACCATCGCCTATTTAGTCTAACATCTCATATTGCAGGTTGCCTAGCTCCACTTCCTGCCCAGCTGTTCTGTGATGTGGAGGTGGTTGGCTCCTGTGAGAACTGTGCCTCTCCTGGGGTAAGGAATGTGCACTCTTTCCCCTGGACTTGGGCCAGAAAATGCAGGGGCTACAGTTTTCTTAGTACCTAATTATATAATAAATAAATGCTGACACAATAATACAGTACAACAAGGAAATAAAGCAATGAAACAATTGGCGAACATAGAAAGATCACTCGTCAGTTGAAAAAGCAGCACCGAAAAAGGAAGCGGTCATTAAATACAGTGATGTGCATTAAACCTCATTGACTAGATTGATGGATTGCCTCACATGAAATGATCTGTAGAAGAAGAAAGTTTTCTCCTGGTTATCTTTATCAAGGCTGATCAAGATTCAAAAAAGCATGCCACCACATACCAGGACCATAACCGCAAGTCCAGACTCCGCCGGGAGCTCTCACTAATGTTATTACAAAACATGCATCAAGCAACAGACAGCACGCCCATAGTAACATCAAACTACTTGTCTTACAGGGCCCAACAGGAGCCACTGTCTCTACAGGACAGATTACAATACCACGGACCAGGACCCCATAGGGGGCTAGAGACTGTTTACAGTAGGTAAGAGGCTTAAATCCTCGTTACTCATAACTATGAACCCCAACTACCCCCTACCACCACCTTGCTAACCTTTCCTCTGTGCTTTCTCCTCTCTCGCTCTGTCTTGAATGCCTTGTCATTGCATCAAATGTATGTGCCATCTTACTTTGCATCACGTGCTTAAACACTCCACCTCACCAAACGCCACTCACTGTGTACTAATATAATATATGTCACAAATATGTCACAAACTGCACACCTCACATGAATTTTTGAAACTTAATCAGCCTTGATAAAGACCCACGGGTCGAAACACATGTCGGCTGACAAACAAGGGATACAATTGCCCATTAATGTACTCAATGCATACCAACTGAATGTTAAAAACAACTCAGCGCTAGCACTAATAAAAGCAAAACTTGTATCGCAATACCCACTGCGTTAGAACTATTCTTTGAACCACTGAAGCAAGATAACCAGGAGAAAACTTTCTTCTTCTACTCAACCATTGGAGTGCTGGCTAAACCCTGACAGCTCCTGTGATCTTGCAACATATGAACCCCATTAGTAGACTTGGAAAATAACAGAGCCTAGCACAGGCTGTTTCCACCCCTAGAGCCAACCACAATCCTATGTGAAATGATCTGTGTCAACATATTGAAGGAAATTACATGGATGGTGCAGGCTTGTTGGGAAATGTAGTTCAGATGTAAAATGTTGTCTTTTACTGCTATAAGACAATAAAGGAAGTTGAAACATAATACCTCTGTGTCTTAATTATATAAAGTGTTCCCTTATACTAACAAATAATGAGAATTCATGGTGGCCTGTACAAAGCTGAAAAGCTCCTTTAAAGGTAAAAACGTTTCCCTTCTGTTCCACATTCTAGCACTTCGCCCACAGTCACATAATTTAACTATAACTGACAAGACACTAACGCAGTCTAAAACCTATCGATCAAAACCCTTCCTGAGACAGGGGCAGACAGTAGTTGCAGCTGTTATCCTAATACCGGTCCTTGCTACCTTTCTTGCTCGCCCTGCAACCGATGCTTAACAACCAATCAAATGCAGAATGTTGTCTGGCAACATTGGCCCTGGAATGAGCAGTCTGAGCCAAAGTAGCCTGTAAGAATCTATCCTGGCATGTCAGTCACAGAGTGAGGAAAGGGAACATCCTTGGTGGCAGCTTCAGGCATGACAGTTATCCAATTACCAGTGCAGTACTTCCTCTCTGTCGTCTCTGCCTCATTCTTTCTTATTTGCCATCTGCCCATTTAGCTCAGAGGACCCAGTCCCAGTCCTGTCTCCTTTCTAGTCCCATGACTGCAATCACTGTGACCTGTATCCCTTCAGCTGTGCTTCTGTTGGCCTAGGTACCATAGCATCTGAGCCCAGTCAGCTGAGTTTTCATAATAGTTATCATGATTTCTGCCTGCCCCCCCCACCTCAGGATGTTCTCCCCAAATACCAGACCTTATTCCTGGATCTGTAGGGATGTTGGGAGACAGCATGTGCCCAGTTAACGAAGAACCTTACTGACTGCACTTCTGCCCCCCTGATCCCACCCTTTGAATCCAGTGGCGTAACACAAAATGTGGGGCCTCCGGCGAGCCATGCTGAGGGCTCCCCCTCTTCCAAGCTTGGCCATAAAGCAAGCACTGTGCATGTGCAATGTGCATGATGATCATGTTGATTCAGGGAAACATTGCACACTGCAGTAGGAGAAAGAATCACCTAGCATAGAAACAAGGGGGCTGCACCTGGCTTCTGAGTCCTGACATCTAAATGTACCAGCCAACTCTGTGCATGGCCAGTAATATTATGTACTGTAATGATTAATCTATTGTTGGCTTTGCTCTTGCCACAAGAAGAAAACATGTTTTTAATTTGTAATTGGTTATTTATAATGCGCTTAATACCCATAGGTTTCTAAGCGCAGACCTGGGGATCGAGTCTGTGTTGCTCCGTGTCGCCTTACTTCCAAGGCGAGCGCGTTGCCCCTGAGCTATCCTCCCTGTATTGTTGCTTGTGAGCAGGTGACATCTGTACTACAGGTAACCCACATACCTCCCCGCGTTCTCTTCTTGGACGCTGCCGCCGGGGAGAGTCAGCCTGCAGAGCGGGAACACGTCTGTCGTTGGCCCCAGACGCAGACAGCAGCGATGGAACAGGACTATAGTGTTGCTTCCACGACGCAGATCTAGATTGGGGTCCGCGGACATTGTGACACTGTTGGAGGCTGCTGGGAACGACTGCCACAAAGGCCCAGAAAAAATGGCGTTTGCAGTGAGAACGGACGAAAAAGTAGAGGGAGGAGCCATGGGCCACAACAGAGTGCTTATTTATTTATTTCATTTATCAAGTGCACATACAACCCAAGGACATGGATGCGCTGTTACAGATACAAGTTATCACATTTAGATTCATGTATTAAAAAAGTTTTGGGTCGTAGTGTTACAGAAACAACTGATCACATTCCGAGTCTGGAGCAGGGCTTCAGCGAATATCATTGGAGCTGGGGTGAAACAAGCTGATTGGTGGGAATCCAAGGGATTTAAAAGGAAGTCAGGAAAGTGATAGGGTTTCTTTTTTTTTATCGGAAAAAAGGAAGCAAACTAGGATGGAGAAGGATCCTTACTGGCCTGGACAGACTATGAGCATCATTACAAGTTTGGCTGTAGCCTTGCTGGTAAAACCGTCAGGCTGCCGCCAAACTTGCAATTTTTTGCGGCACCCGCGAATGGGCAATGACCGGGTAATTACAGCCCAGCTGCACCTGGTATTTGCCTATTTGCGGGTGCTGGAATTAATTCATCCCCATTCCCCTTTGAGCCCCATAGGGCTCAATGGAAATGGGGATGACGTTAGCACCAGCACCATGCAGAATGGTGCCACTGCTAACGTCAGTGTCTGCGGGCGGGTGCCGGTCCGCCCGCCAGGACAGTCCTGGCGGGCGGAAAGGCACCCGCCCACAGAACTCGTAGTTTGCTGGTCCGATAGTAACAGTGCGGGTAGCTTACCGGCACCGTTACTACCGGACCGGCAAACTTGTAATGAGGCCCTATGTCTCAGAGGCTTTGCAGAAAGCGCCCGCAAAGAATAACTGTTCCTTATGCAATTAATAAGTGAATCCTGAGAAGAAAGAGAGAAGGAGAACCTGGGTGAAGTAATGCTAACTCTATCTGCTCACTTATTCCATTAAAGACACCTACAATCACAACCCGAGTCTGTGTGTCTATACCCACAACCATCACACTGCTGCACACATTGCTTGTCCAACCCTTGCCTCACCAGATACGATTACTCATATTGACTTTGCCCTCAATGCCAGTAAAACAAGCAATGCTACAGTAAGGAACAATGTCCTTGTTTGGCTGCACATATGCTTCCACCCAATATGTAAGAACACGCATCCTGTTGACTTTGTCTTTAACACCAGTAAAACATTCAATGCCACAGTAAGAAAACATTTACTTGCTGACTGCACAAGTTCCCCCCAAACCCTCCCCATGTAAGAACACACCTCATGTTGCTTTTACCCCTTATGTGAGTAAATAATGGCATTCCAAAGAAAGAAAATGTCCAGTTGCCTTGCCCCATTGTGCTATAATCCCTCACCCCACCTCCATGTAATTACTTTCAGCAAGTTGTCTTTGCCCAAAAATACCAGAACAACATGTAAGAAAACCTCCAATGTCCAATGCCTCTTGCTCGGGCACCACCCTTCCATGCATGCACACATTCATACACATTCATTCACGCACCAGCCACTCACCCATTGGGGGCTGGTGATTGAGTTAATTGGAGGGCTTTGAACATTTCCCACAAATATGCCAGAGCGTGCAAGCATAGCGAAGGAGTCTGAACCAACCAAAAGTTGGGTCCTTCCCACCCAGGGAAATATATTTTAATAGTGGGTTAAAATGGAGCATTATATAGTGCACTTTATGTCAAAAAATGTTTTACAAATCTGGACAATTGTTTGAATCCAACAATCCAATAGATGCAATTCACGAACAGTGTAAAGGAACATTTACATGATGCTTTTACCCACAATATATGCCAGTATTAAAACTTTTTCTCACTAGCTCGCGGGTGCTGCGGGGGCCCCCACTAGACCAGTGTTTGAATCAGGTTTTAAGTGCAGTGGCAGCGAGTAAACCCTTTGAATTGTAAAGTAAGGCAGCATCACAGAGGCAGTAGGCACAGGGGTGATAGACTTATAAGCTCTGGGCAGTTGTTTACAGGTGGCTGCACAAGAACACTATTCTCTTTAATACTACAGAATGTGTAGGCACTTATCTAGCTAGTTACACTGTGACTTAGTTGTTGATGCAGTAAGCATTTTGTGACTCTGTCATGGCATTTTTTACTAGGCATCAAGGATATACTAAACATGATGGGGACTATTACATAGCTACACTCACCTAAATTAGTCCAACTAGTCTGGATCTCTTTTCTAGCTCATCATTGGCCTTTCTGCTGGCAAAACCAACAGGGGCATGTTATTATATGCTAATTCTGGAATGTAGTGGCACAACCTTCATGGAAACGAGGGTCTTCAGGTCCATGCCATCTGTCGTCACCAGGGTTTGCCATACCAGTAAACCCCCATGGGAGTTCCCCATATTCTGGTGGCTCCATCACCAGACATATTGGGTGTTGCTCCCTGCTGAGTCACACTCTGCCAGGAACAATCACTGTGGCGTGTGCAGGATAGTGATCTGCCAAAACCAGGTGGCGCAAACATCTCCAATGGTCCATCAGGTGAGCTCTGGATCATATCTCTCTCTGCAAGTGTGCCTGCTGGGACATGGGTTGCATGTATAACATGCTGGCATATCGTGCTCCAACCATCTCCCGGCATAATTGCTGCTAGTGCTTTGAACATTGAGCAACTGGTTCCTACCACCACTGGTGTTGCAGGTGCATCACTCCGGCTGCTGCAGACAAGAGGCAGGGTGTTGAGGGGGTTACTGACTCCAGCTACATCATATGGAACCTGCAGTCTGACCGAGGTGCACCCCAGGTATTTCCAGTTCGTCTCCCATACCAAGAATCTCAGTGGTTCAGTTCAGTCAATGGTTTCAATGGGAAATAATAATAAAACAAAAAAACAAAAGCGTCAGGTGTTTTCCTTAGAAGAGCTCATACTTGATGGTCACATGTGAGCCACTGTCCAGTAGCACTTTTGCCTGCTGTCCAGCAATGGTAACGTTCATGGTGGTTGGTGGTCCCACAAGCAGTTACTCCTAAGGTGTACGTGTGCTGCGCTAGCTGGTTGTGAGACTACATGTGATCTTCCTCTTAGGTTATGTAGCCAGTCTGGGCAGATGCTAGTTGCGAGATGACTTGCCCAGCAGTGGTGTCACTGCAGCCTTGGGTTCATCCTGTGGTGCAAACTTGTTGTCCTCAGTCTTAACTCTGTCGGGGCATAGTAATCATGAGGATTCAGGTGCTCCGATTCCTGGTCCTCACTAGCGTTTCCCATCAATGCGTGTGCTGGAGTGTTCCATGCCTGAAACCTCTCAGTGACTCCAGTGGATTTGTACACATATGGAAAGTGTGTCCCTCCTGCCCACACCTTGATCGCGCTGAAAGAGCTGGTGTTCCTTGTCCAGGGATGGCGGTGCAAAGCCTCTTCAGTGGCCTGGTGGTGTAGATGCCACTACAGGCAATGTCTTGACTTGCACCCTCTGCAGCTGCATTGCCGGCAAGGTCTGGTGCAATTCCACTACTTGATGTCTCAGGTCATACTCTGTGGCTGAGTTGTGGACACCATTTGCCTGGGTACACCACACTGTGGGTCTTCCATCTCTCCTTCCAGAGTACACACCTCCTGGGCCAGTTCATCAATAGAAGGTGGTTTCTGGTTCAATTTTTGGAGTCATAGCTGCAGAAGCATCAGCGGCAATAATCTTGCTCCACACATCACTTGTTGCAGCCTGACCAGGTTTAGGCTGTTTGGCTCAACCACTGTGTGCTGGGAAGCTAGCTACACAATTGGCCTGGTCCTGGGCAGATAGTCTAAGAGCCTCTCACCCTGTTGGAGCTGGGTGGCATAGTGCTTAACCGTTAGCTACATGCCTGATTCATTGGCTGCAAAGATGCCATCCAGCGTGTAAATGACACCCTTTGCTGTAGGGTTTGGATGAGTGGCACAGAGTGCATGGATGACTCTCACAGACTCTTGATGATTCATTGCCTCTTTCCCCATTCAGGAGCTCTCCAGTCATGTATCATCTGGTTGGTCTGGTCTGCCCATTTCTGTTATTCCTCTTCACCTCTCAGGGTAGGTTTCTCCCCTGAGAAGGTTCCTAGGCAGACATAGGGGGTCATGCTCTGATGGTGTGGTCAGGGCCTCATGCAATATGTCCTTGAAAGCATCCACCAAGGCGTAAGCGATCAGTCTGGCACCTCTATCCTCTGCTGTAGAACTTCTGTGCTTGCTATACCCAGATGAACTAGGGGTGCTTGGGGGCACAACCATGATGGCACTTACAGTGGGAGCTGCAGGATGACTGGGTGCAGTGCTTGTCAATGCAGGACTATGGCTAGGACTGGAAGGTAGGCTAGCCTGCAACCCAGTCCAGTTAATTAATGCCCAAAGAGGATAGGAAACGAATATCCCACATGTATGATGAGTGTCAATGTCTCAGGGTTGAATCTTTAGGGCCATAGCATGCCAGAATACTGGTACCTGCTTGGCCAGGCGCTTTTCCCAGGCACTTAACAATGCCGATGATGGACTCTAGGGACTCTGTCAATTTGATCACGTGGTGGAGAGGTGTGCTCCATGGGACGTTGCCTATTATGCAGCAATGTTCTGGGTTAATCCCATCACCCTGAGCCCAGATGACTGACTGAAACTGATCCATGATGATGGTGCCTTTCTGTCAGGTATTATGGCAAATCTGGTAAATATCACAAACATATTACATGGCCTGAGATAGTTATGGTTAAGTTGTTCATCTCATAGGAAGAGCACTTTTTCAGCGGCTCATAACTTCGCCCCGCCCTGGATGAATCCTCACCAAACTTTGCAGAAAAAGTATATGGCCCACTCTGGGCGAGTTTGGTGAGGTTTGGTCCGGGGGGGCAAAGTGATAGGAGGGGTCCCAAAATTTCTTGTTTTCCCATAGACATAATGGGAAAAATCTTTGCTTGCGCCTACAGCCCAAACCGCTGGATGGATTGTCACCAAATTTGCTGCAGGAGTGGTGGCTTGGTCCCAAAAGCGTGCTTTTGTTAATTTGGTGTAAATCCGTCCAGTAGTTTTTTTTAAATGACCAAAACGTAAGGAAAAAAAATGAGTGATATCTATGTCCGCTCCGCTGACACATTTCCCTGTTTGCTCGCGGACAGGACACCGATTGGCTAATAGACTTGCATGATGTCCACGGCACATGTGTTTGCTGATTGGTTGTCTTGAGGTGTGAGGTGCATCAGATTTTTGGAAACGCCCGCCATCTTGGGTTCGCAGAGATCGGCCGGTGTCCGAGGACAACACAGTAAAAACAGATATTCGCGAACAGTCCTGAGAAGTTCGGGGACACTTCAGATGTTTGGTGGCAGTTTTAGGATGGCATATAACTTTGGCACCACTCAATGATACAGCATGATATTTTGCAATTATATTCCCGTCCTGATTCTGAATGTGTTTGCAAAGTTTGTTGGGATTCTGTCAAGAGAGGGCAAAATTAGAGTGGGGGTCTCAAAATAATGTAAAGGCTTATATAAATGAGGTGCCATTTGACAAATGTACACTTAATTTGGCAAACTGATAATAGAGCTAGAAATTAATGTTTTTGCAAAGTTTGGTGGGATTTTATCAAGGGGGGCACAATTAGAGGGGGGGTTTCAATATAATGTCAAGGTTTATAAATGAGGTGCAATTTGATGAATCTCCGTGAAAAAATGGGTGTCCCCTACTGCGCCGACAGGGGGGAAGAAATTAGACAATATTTATATGATATGATATGATATGGCATTTGTAACGCGCCTATACACAAGTGTTTCAAGGCGCGACTAGGCAGGGAGGGGGGAACAAGGGGAAGACAGACAACGATCCTACTAGGCCAGGTGTCATTCAGATCGCGCAAGTGCAGGGGTAGGGGGAAGGGAAGAAGTGCAAGGGGAAGGGGAGGGGGGAAGTGCAGTACAAAGTAAGTAGAATAAAAATAAATAAATAGGGCCAGCTGGTGGCAAGTGCAAGGTAAGTGCAGACAAGTGCTGGGAAGGGGGGCTGTTGGGATACAGAGACAGTCCCGAAGTGCAGGGGTTGCCAGGGAGGCAGTGCAAGTGGAGAGTGGCTGGGCCCAGGACCGAGGTCGCTGAGAGTGGCCCAGTTGCAGATTCAGTGCAGTTTCAGTGAAGAATTTAGCAGGGGAGAGGGAGAGAGAAAGCAGAAGCAAATAGGAAGGTTTTGAGGTGCTTCCG
The DNA here is from genome assembly GCF_040938575.1 of Ambystoma mexicanum. Lineage (NCBI taxonomy): Eukaryota > Metazoa > Chordata > Amphibia > Caudata > Ambystomatidae > Ambystoma > Ambystoma mexicanum. The sequence continues at coordinate 808,465,927 of NC_090932.1, forward strand.
GACCGGAGATGGTTCTCCTCAAGTTTCAGGGAGGCAGGAAGGCTGTTCCAGAGGGAGGCCCCTGCCGCGGAGAGAGATCTACCCCCAGCTCGTTGCTTCGAGAAGCGGCTGACCCTGAGGGGGTTGGAGACGGATGAGCGAAGGTCTCGGGAAGGAAGATATTTAGGAAGAGAGAGTTGAAGGTATTTAGGCCCCAGGCCCCAGAAGGCCTTGTGGACAATGCAGAGGGTTTTGAACTTAATCCTCGCAGCCACTGGGAGCCAGTGTAGAGATTTCAGTCCTGGAGAGATACGGTCCCTGGGCTTGAGGCCAAGGACAAGTCTCTCAGTTCTGTTCTGGATGAGTTGCAGAGGGCGGAGAGTGGAGGCAGGCAGATTAAGATAGAGGCTGTTACAGTAGTCCATCTTCGAGAGAACCAGGGCTCGGGAGACAGTGAGCTTCTGGGGGAAGGAGAGGAAGGGAAGAATACCTCTGAGGAGGTGCAGCTGGTAGTGTGACTTCTTAGAGACGTCAGATATATGAGGAGAGAAGGAGAGTGTGGAGTCGAAGATGACCCCGAGGTTTTTTGCCTTGCAGGTAGGAGCAGGAAGGGGGCCAAGGGAGGCTGGCCAGAGAGCTGCAGGGAAGGAGGGAGTGGGTGTGCCAATGAGTAGGATCTCAGTCTTACTGGCATTAAGGCAGAGGTCATTGGAGGCACACCAATCCTGGATAGCAGACAGACAGTTAGAGATGAGGGAAGGAGAGGAGGAGGCCGAGGGTAGCCTGAAAATGATCTGGGTATCGTCCGCATAGCACTGGAAGTCGAGGCAGAGAGCAGCGATGCGGTGGGCGAGGAGTGCCAGATACTGGTTAAACAGCCAGTGGTCCTGTCTGGGGGAAAAAGGCATGGATTAACACATTTTAGCTAGACTGACCTCCAGGGAAACCAGAGGAGGGACTCAATTATACCCAAATCTCATGTGGCGGTAGAAAAAATATACATTTTTATTTTCTGAACAAATTGATAAAACACATATTAAATCTTTTTGACCCTTAATGCATATTGGGTCTTACTCAATAAAATACTATGCATACAAATCGCTGTTTACTCTGTGATAACTCAAAATACATTGGCAAGGGAATGCTGTATGTCAACTACACTAGCCTAGGGACCATTAATAGTATTATAATATAACAAGTCAACCTAGCAATATTCGTTACTTAGCAACGGTAGTTTCGATGGGACAAGTTCTTCTAACTGAGCTCCAGTTGATTCCCGTCTTCTTCAGGACAAAGCTATCCCTTATGTTTTCACCGCATCATTCACAGTGAATTAAAAATACATCAAAATCATTACAAACAGGATAGGTTAAGTGAAATTGATCAACCCTGAAAGAAAAAAGAAAGAAGGGAAAAAAACCCACAAATAATCACATTAGGATTGGGTCCAATTGAGAGCTACTATACAGATAAGCTTGCGTCAGTCACGAAAGTGTCCTCAAGCATTAGTGTAAAAGGGCGAATAATCATAATTAATACCATATTCTCAACCGGAAAAACTTTAACAATGTTTTTTCACTGAATTTGATAGGTTTTTAGTAGCTCAACTTAACCATAACGTCCCTTTAACAACGTTTTTTCATTGAATATATATATATATATATATATATATATATATATATATATCACCCTATCCACACATGTGCACAAAATAACTTAGGCAGGTTTAGGCATACCAAAGGTGATCTCGGCAGTGCCTCCTAAAATTAAATGGGGGGGGGGAATAGTTCTAATGCGCTGAATGGGAGCACAGCAATATACTTTTCTGAATCGTTAGCCTACTTTTAAACCCTTAACCCACCGCTTACCTGTCTCCAGAGGCCCCTGTTTACCTGAGTTCCAGATCCCTTTGCTCCACCTCTGTCAGAATTGCGTTAGGGATGAAAAGGCAAAGGTTCGGATTCTACAATCCCCCAGTGGGTTGTAATAACTTTAAACACACACAAGGAAAGCAGACCACAAAATACAGGTGTATGGTTCCTTTAGTTGGCATATAGCTATTTCCTTTCTCCCAGTACCCCAGAAGATTTGGAACTTCTTTTATAAAAAGAGGGAATCGCCCACTCTGTATACACTATCCCTATACCTAAGCAACTGCATAACTAAAATAAACTGAGTTCAAAACACTAAAAAGAGTCCTTTTAAAAATATAAAAAGTTGTTTAAAAATATAGAGTCCTTCAAAATATTTGAAAATAGTCTTTATACAGTGCACAGCAAATATATTATAAACACCTTACTTGGGAGACAGCCTGGACAGGGCTGTCTCAAAGACCCTTTTTCTTTTTGCAGGTCTTTTCTTCTCCTAGATGGTCAGCTGACAGGCAGACAGGGCAACAGAAGTGTGTGGGGGCCCCAAAGCCCTTGCAAGCTGGGCTGCGTATGCAAGAAGCTTCCCAGCAACAACATAGGGGTCATTTCTATTTTGTATGGATGGGCTGTGTACTTCTGGTGCAATTTAGCATTAATTGAGATGTGGGGCCCCCAGGCATGGCCCTTAACGCAGCTGTGTCTGCCAGCAGTGAACTGGTGAGTAGAAGTAGTTGCAAGCCCACCTTGGCAGGGGAGGTCCATATCAGTATTCAAGTGGCACTCCCGTCCGTCCCAGAGGTAGCGCTGTGTATGGTATATGTGCCCGGGAGGCGGTGACAAACCTTGTGTGTCCCTTGCTGGGGGGGTGCCTGTGACTGAACTCAGGCCCACGTTGGCAACAGGAGATGCTAGGAGGCAGCTGTGAGCTTGGGCACTCCCCTCTCTGTCAGGAGAGTGCCACACATTTTGAGCCCAGGCAGCCTCCTTGAAACTGTTCGTGGGGGCACTAAGTGGAGCGCCAGCTTGACCCTCTATCATGAGGGTCATGCTGCAACTGATATAATGGCGCCCCGCTCTGGCTGGTACCAACAATTGTTTTTTTGTTTTGAAGGATCCCACACGTGGCATTACGTTTCTGGGGAGCCATAATTTTTTCATATCTTTTGTTTATTTTGTTTCTTCTGGTTTCTTTTACCCCACGGGGGGGGGTTTACGATGACAACAAAGCTGAACAAAACAACAGGGAATGCACCCTCAGCCTGTATTGAGTGATAAATATGTCAGGTGAAGACCACGTTGCTGCCCTAGAAATGCCAGCAGTGCGGACCCCCGGAGGTGAAAATCAGAGAGAACCTTGTGGTAGAAAAGAGGAGAAAGCCACAGGATCAGCCCCTCAGGTACACACCTGAGGAAGGTGGACCACAGAGGAGAGCCCCCAACGCCCACATCCCCACCAGCTAAAAAAAATAGCCACCATGAAAAGACACTTGTAGGAAAGGGGCGTAATGGGGATAGCGTTCACTGGCTTGAAGGTAAAAGCAGCGAAGGCCCTAAGCACCAGAGGGAGACCCCAGGTGGGAAATCGAGACCTTACATGTGGATGGGAGATCCCATGTCCCTTAAGTAAATGAGCTGCTAGGTCCTCAATATCAGTAAGTGGAGCTTTAGGGACTCAAGCACCTGGATAGTGTCATACACCATTGGGTCAAGGTGGGCCCAGAGACACCAGTTAAAAAAGCATCTCCTGTGGAGGGCATAGAAAGTTGGAGCAGATGACATTTTAGACCCCCTGGACAGCCACTGCAAGGTCTGAGGACAACCCCTTCTCTCAAGCCCTAATATTTCAAGATCCAGGCTGTCAGATGAAGAAGCCTGAGGGTTGAAAAGAGAAGGATGGGCCATCACAGGGAGTATGGTTTGCGAGGGCGGGGACAGCTGGCAGAAAAAAGCTGAAGAAGGAGGGAAAACCTTGGCTTCTGGAGGATGCATAGAGATGAACCTTAGGCAAGCTCACTGACATGGCATCCAAGGTATGGCTTTAGGATCCCAGGCCAGGAAAAGGACACAGGGGAACAGTGTTTTCTTTGGAAGCAAAGAGATCAACTGAGGGGGGTCCTAGGCAAGAGCAGAGCACGTCTGGATCAAAAGAAAGTACTCCAGAGTGGAATTAAACTGGCGTATGACAGCATACACGCTAGTGCTCAGGTTGCCCATAAGGTAAACTGCTCTTAACGAGAGCAGGTTAGTATCTACTCAGTCCATGATCCATTGTACAAATTTCCTCAGGAATGGGAATGTGTCCCCCCACCCCCTGTGTTGTCATGTAGGTCATTTCAACATAGGTATTTGTGTGTACCAAAACAGTCCTCACACAAAGGTGTTGGCCCAGGGCGAGGATAGACTGACAAATCACAGAGGGTTCACTCTAATTGGAAGACCTGCAGCTGTCCGTAGGTGACCACCTCCCATGGGTTATCAGCAGGTTGCAGGTTTCCCCCCATCCTGAAAAACACTGACAGAGGAGGAGCAAGAGGAAATTCTGCAGGGACATTGGAGGCTGACAGCCATTCCATCTTCCTGGCCACCTCATAGACATTGGCACCCAAATGCTGTCATCCTGTGATTATGCCTGCCAATGGTTAGGAAGGTGCTTCACAAGTGGCCTGAGATGGTATCCCACCCAGGGATGACAAACACAGTTGCTGCTAGGTAACCCTGAACTGTCAGCCAGAGTAGTGCAGTGCTCCCCCTGGACACAAGGAGAGCTAATAGTCATGGTTAGAGTTTGTATGCCCTGGCCAGGGGAAGGGGTACCAATCCCCTCACTATATCAAATAGGCCACCCCCAAGCTCCAGCATATGGGTTTGTTGCAGGGGTTATTTCGTGCAGTTAAGGAACTGGTAGAATCAAGCAAGAGTGATTCCGACCAATTCAGGGGGTAATTCATAGAATTCAGCGCACAAGTGGTGCACGCGGCTGGCGCACAGTGTGCGCGTGCGAATCCCTGCGCCAGCCGCGTGCGCTAAAATCCATTTCCGCGCACAGCGTATTCATGGATTCCAGCCACCAAAACCAGCCGTGGCGCACAGTGGCGCAGCGACCCTGCAGCAGCGCCAGTTACGCCCCCAAGAACGCCTCTCGCGCAGGGAAAAGCCATCAATATACCCAATCCAGCGCAAAGGGCTGCGCTAACCCTGTACCAGCACGGCAAGCGGGCTACGTGTATCACTGGGGTGCGCGGGAAGTACCTCACGCGATTGGCCCCGTGCGAGCAGGGTACGCGTATTTCAGGGGTGCGCGGGAAGTTCCACACGCGATTTCCGCAGGGTACGCGCATCTCAGGAGTGCGCGGGAAGTGCCACACGCGATTTCAGCAGGGTACGTGTATTTCAGGGGTGCGCGGGAATTTCCACACGCGATTGGGGTACGCGTATCTCAGGGGTACGCGGGAAGTGCCACACGCAATTTCAGCAGGGTACGTGTATTTCAGGGGTGCGCGGGAAATTCCACACGCGATTTCATCATGGTACGTGTATTTTGGGGTGCGGGGGAAGTTTCACACGCGACATCAGCAGGGCACATGTATTTCAGGGGTGCGCGGGAAGTTCCACACGCGATCTCATCAGGGTACGTGTATTTCGTGGTGCGGGGGAAGTTTCACATGTGACATCAGCAGGGTACGTGTATTCCATGGGTGCGCGGGAAGTTCCACACGCGATTCCATCAGGGTACGTGTATTCCAGGGGTGCGCGGGAAGTTCCACACGCGATTGGGCCCGTGCGAGCAGGGTACGCGCATTTCAGGGGTGCGCGGGAAGTTCCACACGCGATTCCATCAGGGTACGTGTATTACAGGGGTGCGCGGGGAGCACCACACGTGAATTGCACGTGTGGGTCCTCCCAGGTGTTCCCTCTACACCCTCCACGGCCCCTGCAGGTGGCTCACACCACAGGGGCCTACCCTGCACATGTCCTGCAGGCACACCATCCACCATGGCCATGACCCCCAGCCAACCCACATGTCAACTTGCACTACTGCCCACCAACGCATGTCCCCCTGCACCCCCAGCCACCAGGGGCACCCTCCACCAGGCCCCCACCCATGTCTCCCAGCACCCCCACCCCCCAGCCACCAGGGGCACCCACCACCAGGCCCCCACCCATGTCTCTTACCACCCCCACCCACCAGCCACCAGGGGCAGCCTCCACCAGGCCCCCACCCATGTCTCCCACCCCCCCCCACCCCCCAGCAGTGCAGGGGCACCCTCCACCAGGCCCCCACCCATGTCTCCCACCACCCCCACCCCCCAGCCACCAGGGGCAGCCTCCACCAGGCCCCCACCCATGTCTCCCACCACCCCCACCCCCCAGCCACCAGGGGCAGCCTCCACCAGGCCCCCACCCATGTCTCCCACCAGCCCCACCTCCCAGCAGTGCAGGGGCAGCCTCCACCAGGCCCCCACCCATGTCTCCCAGCACCCCCACACCCCAGCCACCAGGGGCAGCCTCCACCAGGCCCCCACCCATGTCTCCCACCAACCCCACGCCCCCAGCAGTGCAGGGGCAGCCTCCACCAGGCCCCCACCCATGTCTCCCACCACCCCCACCCTCCAGCACTGTGGGGCGACTGCCAGCAGGCCCCCACCCATGTCCAACTCATGTTCCCCACCACCCCCACCCCCAGCCACCAGGGGCAGCCTCCACCAGGCCCCCACCCATGTCTCCCCCCTCCCACCCCCCAGCAGTGCAGGGGCACCCACCACCAGGACCCAACCCATGTCTCCCACCACCCCCACCCCCCAGCCACCAGGGGCAGCCTCCACCAGGCCCCCACCCATGTCTCCCAGCACCCCCACCCCCCAGCCACCAGGGGCAGCCTCCACCAGGCCCCCACCCATGTCTCCCACCACCCCCACCCCCCAGCACTGTGGGGCACCTGCCAGCAGGCCACCACCCATGTCCAACTCATGTTCCCCAGCACCCCCACCCACCAGCACTGTGGGGCACCTGCCAGCAGGCCCCCACCCATGTCCAACTCATGTTCCCCACCACCCCCACCCCCCAGCACTGTGGGGCACCTGCCAGCAGGCCCCCACCCATGTCCAACTCATGTTCCCCACCACCCCCACCCCCCAGCACTGTGGGGCACCTGCCAGCAGGCCCCCACCCATGTCTCCCACCCCCCCCACCCCCCAGCACTGTGGGGCACCTGCCAGCAGGCCCCCACCCATGTCCAACTCATGTTATCCACCACCCCCACCCCCCAGCCACCAGGGGCAGCCTCCACCAGGCCCCCACCCATGTCTCCCACCCCCCCCCCACCCCCCAGCAGTGCAGGGGCACCCACCACCAGGCCCCCACCCATGTCTCCCACCACCCCCACCCCCCAGCCACCAGGGGCAGCCTCCACCAGGCCCCCACCCATGTCTCCCACCCCCCCACCCCCCCAGCAGTGCAGGGGCACCCTCCACCAGGCCCCCACCCATGTCTCCCATCACCCCCACCCCCCAGCCACCAGGGGCAGCCTCCACCAGGCCCCCACCCATGTCTCCCACCACCCCCACCCCCCAGCCACCAGGGGCAGCCTCCACCAGGTCCCCACCCATGTCTCCCACCAGCCCCACCCCCCAGCAGTGCAGGGGCAGCCTCCACCAGGCCCCCACCCATGTCTCCCAGCACCCCCACCCCCCAGCCACCAGGGGCAGCCTCCACCAGGCCCCCACCCATGTCTCCCACCACCCCCACCCCCCCAGCAGTGCAGGGGCAGCCTCCACCAGGCCCCCACCCATGTCTCCCACCACCCCCACCCCCCAGCACTGTGGGGCGACTGCCAGCAGGCCCCCACCCATGTCCAACTCATGTTCCCCACCACCCCCACCCCCAGCCACCAGGGGCAGCCTCCACCAGGCCCCCACCCATGTCTCCCCCCCACACCCCTCAGCAGTGCAGGGGCACCCACCACCAGGCCCCCACCCATGTCTCCCACCACCCCCACCCCCCAGCCACCAGGGGCAGCCTCCACCAGGCCCCCACCCATGTCTCCCAGCACCCCCACCCCCCAGCCACCAGGGGCAGCCTCCACCAGGCCCCCACCCATGTCTCCCACCACCCCCACCCCCCAGCACTGTGGGGCACCTGCCAGCAGGCCCCCACCCATGTCCAACTCATGTTCCCCAGCACCCCCACCCACCAGCACTGTGGGGCACCTGCCAGCAGGCCCCCACCCATGTCCAACTCATGTTCCCCACCACCCCCACCCCCCAGCACTGTGGGGCACCTGCCAGCAGGCCCCCACCCATGTCCAACTCATGTTCCCCACCACCCCACCCCCCAGCACTGTGGGGCACCTGCCAGTAGGCCCCCACCCATGTCTCCCACCACCCCCACCCCCCAGCACTGTGGGGCACCTGCCAGCAGGCCCCCATCCATGTCCAACTCATGTTCCCCACCACCCCCACCCCCCAGCACTGTGGGGCACCCACCACCAGGCCCCCACCCATGTCTCCCACCACCCCCACCCCCCAGCACTGTGGGGCACCTGCCAGCAGGCCCCATCCATGTCCAACTCATGTTCCCCACCACCCCCACCCCCCAGCACTGTGGGGCACCTGCCAGCAGGCCCCCACCCATGTCCAACTCATGTTCCCCACCACCCCCACCCCCCAGCACTGTGGGGCACCTGCCAGCAGGCCCCCACCCATGTCCAACTCATGTTCCCCACCACCCCCACCCCCCAGCACTGTGGGGCACCCACCACCAGGCCCCCACCCATGTCTCCCAGCACCCCCACCCCCCAGCCACCAGGGGCAGCCTCCACAAGGCCCCCACCCATGTCTCCCACCACCCCCACCCCCAGCACTGTGGGGCACCTGCCAGCAGGCCCCCACCCATGTCCAACTCATGTTCCCCACCCCCCCACCCCCCAGCCACCAGGGGCAGCCTCCACCAGGCCCCCACCCATGTCTCCCACCCTCCCCCACCCCCCAAAAGTGCAGGGGCACCCACCACCAGGCTCCCACCCATGTCTCCCAGCACCCCCACCCCCCAGCCACCAGGGGCAGCCTCCACCAGGTCCCCACCCATGTCTCCCACCAGCCCCACCCCCCAGCACTGTGGGGCGACTGCCAGCAGGCCCCCACCCATGTCCAACTCATGTTCCCCACCACCCCCACCCCCAGCCACCAGGGGCAGCCTCCACCAGGCCCCCACCCATGTCTCCCCCCCACACTCCCCAGCAGTGCAGGGGCACCCACCACCAGGCCCCCACCCATGTCTCCCACCACCCCCACCCCCCAGCCACCAGGGGCACCCTCCACCAGGTCCCCACCCATGTCTCCCAGCACCCCCACCCCCCAGCCACCAGGGGCAGCCTCCACCAGGCCCCCACCCATGTCTCCCACCACCCCCACCCCCCAGCACTGTGGGGCACCTGCCAGCAGGCCCCCACCCATGTCCAACTCATGTTCCCCAGCACCCCCACCCACCAGCACTGTGGGGCACCTGCCAGCAGGCCCCCACCCATGTCCAACTCATGTTCCCCACCACCCCCACCCCCCAGCACTGTGGGGCACCTGCCAGCAGACCCCCACCCATGTCCAACTCATGTTCCCCACCACCCCACCCCCCAGCACTGTGGGGCACCTGCCAGTAGGCCCCCACCCATGTCTCCCACCACCCCCACCCCCCAGCACTGTGGGGCACCTGCCAGCAGGCCCCCATCCATGTCCAACTCATGTTCCCCACCACCCCCACCCCCCAGCACTGTGGGGCACCTGCCAGCAGGCCCCCACCCATGTCCAACTCATGTTCCCCACCACCCCCACCCCCCAGCACTGTGGGGCACCTGCCAGCAGGCCCCCACCCATGTCCAACTCATGTTCCCCACCACTCCCACCCCCCAGCACTGTGGGGCACCCACCACCAGGCCCCCACCCATGTCTCCCAGCACCCCCACCCCCCAGCAGTGCAGGGGCAGCCTCCACCAGGCCCCCAGCCATGTCTCCCAGCACCCCCACCCCCCAGCCACCAGGGGCAGCCTCCACCAGGCCCCCACCCATGTCTCCCACCACCCCCACCCCCAGCACTGTGGGGCACCTGCCAGCAGGCCCCCACCCATGTCCAACTCATGTTCCCCACCCCCCCACCCCCCAGCCACCAGGGGCAGCCTCCACCAGGCCCCCACCCATGTCTCCCACCCTCCCCCACCCCCCAACAGTGCAGGGGCACCCACCACAAGACTCCCACCCATGTCTCCCAGCACCCCCACCCCCCAGCCACCAGGGGCAGCCTCCACCAGGCCCCCACCCATGTCTCCCACCAGCCCCACCTCCCAGCAGTGCAGGGGCAGCCTCCACCAGGCCCCCACCCATGTCTCCCAGCACCCCCACCCCCCAGCCACCAGGGGCAGCCTCCACCAGGCCCCCACCCATGTCTCCCACCCCCCCACCCCCCCAGCAGTGCAGGGGCAGCCTCCACCAGGCCCCCACCCATGTCTCCCACCACCCCCACCCTCCAGCACTGTGGGGCGACTGCCAGCAGGCCCCCACCCATGTCCAACTCATGTTCCCCACCACCCCCACCCCCAGCCACCAGGGGCAGCCTCCACCAGGCCCCCACCCATGTCTCCCCCCTCCCACCCCCCAGCAGTGCAGGGGCACCCACCACCAGGACCCCACCCATGTCTCCCACCACCCCCACCCCCCAGCCACCAGGGGCAGCCTCCACCAGGCCCCCACCCATATCTACCAGAACCCCCACCCCCCAGCCACCAGGGGCAGCCTCCACCAGGCTCCCACCCATGTCTCCCACCACCCCCACCCCCCCAGCACTGTGGGGCACCTGCCAGCAGGCCACCACCCATGTCCAACTCATGTTCCCCAGCACCCCCACCCACCAGCACTGTGGGGCACCTGCCAGCAGGCCCCCACCCATGTCCAACTCATGTTCCCCACCACCCCCACCCCCCAGCACTGTGGGGCACCTGCCAGCAGGCCCCCACCCATGTCCAACTCATGTTCCCCACCACCCCCACCACCCAGCACTGTGGGGCACCTGCCAGCAGGCCCCCATCCATGTCTCCCACCACCCCCACCCCCCAGCACTGTGGGGCACCTGCCAGCAGGCCCCCACCCATGTCCAACTCATGTTATCCACCACCCCCACCCCCCAGCCACCAGGGGCAGCCTCCACCAGGCCCCCACCCATGTCTCCCACCCCCCCACCCCCCAGCAGTGCAGGGGCACCCACCACCAGGCCCCCACCCATGTCTCCCACCACCCCCACCCCCCAGCCACCAGGGGCAGCCTCCACCAGGCCCCCACCCATGTCTCCCACCCCCCCACCCCCCCAGCAGTGCAGGGGCACCCTCCACCAGGCCCCCACCCATGTCTCCCATCACCCCCCAGCCACCAGGGGCAGCCTCCACCAGGCCCCCACCCATGTCTCCCAGCACCCCCACCCCCAGCCACCAGGGGCAGCCTCCACCAGGCCCCCACCCATGTCTCCCACCACCCCACCCCCCCAGCAGTGCAGGGGCAGCCTCCACCAGGCCCCAACCCATGTCTCCCACCACCCCCACCCCCCAGCACTGTGGGGCGACTGCCAGCAGGCCCCCACCCATGTCCAACTCATGTTCCCCACCACCCCCACCCCCAGCCACCAGGGGCAGCCTCCACCAGGCCCCCACCCATGTCTCCCCCCCACACCCCCCAGCAGTGCAGGGGCACCCACCACCAGGCCCCCACCCATGTCTCCCACCACCCCCACCCCCCAGCCACCAGGGGCAGCCTCCATCAGGCCCCCACCCATGTCTCCCAGCACCCCCACCCCCCAGCCACCAGGGGCAGCCTCCACCAGGCCCCCACCCATGTCTCCCACCACCCCCACCCCCCAGCACTGTGGGGCACCTGCCAGCAGGCCCCCACCCATGTCCAACTCATGTTCCACAGCACCCCCACCCACCAGCACTGTGGGGCACCTGCCAGCAGGCCCCCACCCATGTCCAACTCATGTTCCCCACCACCCCCACCCCCCAGCACTGTGGGGCACCTGCCAGCAGGCCCCCACCCATGTCCAACTCATGTTCCCCACCACCCCACCCCCCAGCACTGTGGGGCACCTGCCAGTAGGCCCCCACCCATGTCTCCCACCACCCCCACCCCCCAGCACTGTGGGGCACCTGCCAGCAGGCCCCCATCCATGTCCAACTCATGTTCCCCACCACCCCCACCCCCCAGCACTATGGGGCACCTGCCAGCAGGCCCCCACCCATGTCCAACTCATGTTCCCCACCACCCCCACCCCCCAGCACTGTGGGGCACCTGCCAGCAGGCCCCCACCCATGTCCAACTCATGTTCCCCACCACTCCCACCCCCCAGCACTGTGGGGCACCCACCACCAGGCCCCCACCCATGTCTCCCAGCACCCCCACCCCCCAGCAGTGCAGGGGCAGCCTCCACCAGGCCCCCAGCCATGTCTCCCAGCACCCCCACCCCCCAGCCACCAGGGGCAGCCTCCACCAGGCCCCCACCCATGTCTCCCACCACCCCCACCCCCAGCACTGTGGGGCACCTGCCAGCAGGCCCCCACCCATGTCCAACTCATGTTCCCCACACCCCCACCCCCCAGCCACCAGGGGCAGCCTCCACCAGGCCCCCACCCATGTCTCCCACCCTCCCCCACCCCCCAACAGTGCAGGGGCACCCACCACCAGGCTCCCACCCATGTCTCCCAGCACCCCCACCCCCCAGCCACCAGGGGCAGCCTCCACCATGCCCCCACCCATGTCTCCCACCACCCCCACCCCCCAGCACTGTGGGGCACCTGCCAGCAGGCCCCCACCCATGTCCAACTCATGTTCCCCAGAACCCCACCCACCAGCACTGTGGGGCACCTGCCAGCAGGCCCCCACCCATGTCCAACTCATGTTCCCCACCACCCCCACCCCCCAGCACTGTGGGGCACCTGCCAGCAGGCCCCCACCCATGTCCAACTCATGTTTCCCACCACCCCCACCCCCCAGCACTGTGGGGCACCTGCCAGCAGGCCCCCACCCAAGTCCAACTCATGTTCCCCACCACCCCCACCCCCCAGCACTGTGGGGCACCTGCCAGCAGGCCCCCACCCATGTCTCCCACCACCCCCGCCCCCCAGCACTGTGGGGCACCTGCCAGCAGCCCCCCACCGATGTCCAACTCATGTTCCCCACCACCCCCACGCCCCAGCACTGTGGGGCACTTGCCAGCAGGCCCCCACCCATGTCCAACTCATGTTCCCCACCACCCCCACCCCCCAGCACTGTGGGGCACCTGCCAGCAAGCCCCCACCCATGTCCAACTCATGTTCCCCACCACCCCCACCCCCCAGCACTGTTGGGCACCTGCCAGCAGGCCCCCACCCATGTCCAACTCATGTTCCCCACCACCCCCACCCCCCAGCACTGTGGGGCACCTGCCAGCAGGCCCCCACCCATGTGCAACTCATGTTCCCCAGCCAACATGTCATCACAATCTAGATCCCTGGTCCCTATGGTCAGCCTCCAAATGCAAAACACCCACCCGAGTATTGCATCCACCCACTCATAATTTGCAATTACATCACAGAACACCAATTGCAAGTTCCGAAACAAACACATTTCCCTCACATACACCCAATGGGTGTCAGTGAATCTCAAAACGCATATCATGAAATGCATGAAACCAATGAGATACCACACATTGAAGTTCACCAAAAAAATATGTATTAAAGGAAACATAAATAGAATCAAAAATGAAGAAACAGAAATGTGAATGTACAAAAATTAAAAGAAGCATGTCCGTGAAAAAAAGCAAAACCAAAAATAAAATTCCAAAGTAATGTTGTCCAAAGTCAATGTCCACAAAACAAAATCCAATGGGAAATAAAAAAGAAAGCCATTGCTCCATGGTTAAAATGCGAAAAAAAAATACAATCCAACAGTGAACTATGTACATGGGAACAAGCCAGGGTCCATTATCCCAACAAAAGAAAGGAAACCTATCTAACTACACTAACTAATAAAATAAACTATATACAAAAATGTGGCCAATGTCCGAAAGGTCCAAATAAAATCAAAACAAAAATGAAACCTAACACTACCTACATAACTATGTACAAGGGCAGCGGGCTAGTTTCACGGCTCACTTGTGGATGTCCCGGGCCAGGGCATCATCGAACTCCTCCTCAATATCCCGAGGGTCCGCAGGGCCGTCGACGTGTCCACCTCCAAACCCCTGCGGATTGCCTCGAGGCACTCGGAACGCCTCAGGGCCCTCTGCATTGAGTTCTCCGCCCTGACCATTGTGAGCCGTGCCTCTTCCGCCCGCTGCCGCTCCGCATCTATGGCGTGGCCCAACCGCTGCCACACGGAAGACACTCTCTGTCCTGGGTCCTCCTGCCCTCCGGCCGATGCCTGCCCCTCCGATGTTGAAGGCCCCGAGCCTTCATGGCTTCCACCACGTTGCTGCTGCTGCTGTGCCTCTGCCCGTGCACTGCCTCCTGCTGCCTGCACATCCTTCGCCGGCTGGGGTGCAGTCGTAGATGTGGCCACGCCTGCTGGACGTCCGACTCCCGACTGTGGCAGGGATGCCTCCTCCACCAGCCTGGCCGCACCGTCAGAGGCAGCTCCACAGGGCACCCAGGTGACTGATGGGTGGGAAGATGGCACGGAGGACGACTGGCGCGTAGGGGGTCCAGTTGAGGAGGGGGTCGTAGCAAGCCCTATCAGACGGAGGAATCCGGCCTGGGTGACCTGTCCCAGCAGGCTGACGTGGTCAACGAGCCATTCGAGATGACGTGCAGTCTCCTCATGAAAAGACTGCAGGTCACCTCGCATGGCCCGTTGACGCAACGCCACACCAGCCAGGACAGGCTCAACCCGGACCCGGATAGCCACGTCCGCAGGCAGAGGAAGGCCAGTTGACGTGAGCTCATCCCCTGCCTGAAAACGGGTCTGGACGTAAGCATCCCTGCTGGTGCAAGATGATGCAGGGACAGGATCAGGGACAGGATTGCACAAAGGCACCTCCGCGGCGGCCTGTGCTGCCTCCTGTCCCTGGTCCTGCACTGCACCACTAGCACCAGTGGGATCCCCACCTCCAGACCCCGTCTCTGGTGCTTGCACGGCCTCCTCCTCCACCAAACCCCCCACCAACCTGGATGACTCCGTGCCATCTTCCCCTGTTGGGCCCTGTGGGGTCCCAGCTGCCCCTTCTGCTGCCGAGGAGTACAACTCCAACCTCCGCCTCTTGGACCTCCCCCCGGCAGCTGCGGCCTGGGACGCGGCACCGGACTCATCACTCCCTGACGAGAGCACAACATGGGAGGGGAGCCAGGCCTTGCGTCTCCGGCTGGCAGTGGGATCCCCGCCGCTGTGCTCCACAGCACCTTCTCCGCCCTCTTCATCAGTTGACGCTGCAGACAGGGAGAAACAAAACACAGGCATCAGGCCACTGTACAATGGACACATACACACATGACAGTTGTACATGAGTGGCATTGGCAAACCTCAGACATGTCATCACAATCCCCAACACACATGTCATTTCAACTCGCACACATGAGCCATACCACAGCCATATCGCAACTGCCAGCACCATCCATACACATACAACAGCATGAGCAGCCAAAGGTGAGCCAGACATCACATGCAACACAGGAAGTGCACCACACATGTACACACACCACCACACTTGCATGCATGTGTACACCTCTGCCAAGTGTCGCAGTGTTCAGACGGGCATCCATGTCACATCTGCCAATCAGGCTTTCACATACCGCTGTCACATGTATCCATGTTGCATCACTGTTGCACCCTTGTCAAATACACACACATGCACATGTACACAGTGCTGATACATGTAGCCGAAAACAACATACATGCCTGACATCACGGACATGTCTACTTACATACACATTCATCCAAACATGTGTGCCCACACAACTGCATTTGGCATGCAAGCCTACACACACAAGCACCATCCATGTCTCACACATTCCAGCCCTCGCATGTGTTAGCCCCACGGCCCTGTACACCCCCACCCATACTCGACCCCATACAAACAGATGTGCAACCTGCACACTACTGAATAATCACCACACGCACTGCTCACAATCAGGATGCATGTACACTCACCGCTCGACTCCAGACGGGTCTGCCTCTCAAGGACCTGGACGTGGAGCGCTGGGGATATGCGTTCCAGGACCCTCATCTGTTCTTCCGACAAGTGGCCCCGGCGCCCCTTGGCATCCGCTGCCTTCAAGAGGCGCCGGGCCTTGTTCAGGGTCCTGGACCTGAAGTCCTCCCAGCGCTTCTTGACATGTTGTAAGTCGCGGACTGCCACCCCCTCCGCGTTGGTGGCAGTCACAATGTCAGTCCAGATCCGAGTCCGTCCTTCCTTGTCGGCGCGGGAACTTCCGAAGAGGGCCTCATACTGCCCCAGGACTTGCTCCACCAGGACACCAACTTCGGTGGCACTGAAGCTGGTGCCCCTCTGCCTCTCTGGCCGGGGGTTGTCAGTGGTCTCAGATGGTGTTTGCCCCGACATGACAACCCCAGAGGCAGGAGTGGGTGGGCAACTGGGTCCTGGGGCTGGGCTGTGGAGCGATGGAATCCCAGTCGGGAGTCTTCGGTTCCAGCAGGGGTGGTCACAGCAACAGCACCCCTGGCTGATGTGCAGGCAGCAAATGGCAGGGCACGTGGGCAGCAGGCAGTCAGGCAGCTGCAGATGGCAGGTGGAAGCGTGCTTGGGGCTCTGGGGGGCCGTAGTTCGGCCTTCTGGGCAGGAGCGTGGTCTTCCGTGTGCTTACGCGTGGCCAGCTTGATACGGAGTGATTTGGCACGTGAAAAATCTGCACGTCAGCGTGTAATTCGAGGAAAGGCCCTTAGCGCGTAAGCGCGTCTGCACGCATACGCATTTTCATTGGACAGAAGGCCCCTCAAGAGCAAGCGCCCCTGTGACGTTACGCGTACAGACGTGCATGGGCATTTCAGCGCGCGTGAAAAACTGCACGTCCGCGTGTAATACGAGGAAAGGGCCCATGCGCGTAAGCGCGCGTGGAAAACTGCACGTCCGCGTGCAATACGAGGAAAGGGCCCATGCGCGTAAGCGCGCGTGAATAAATGCACGTCTGCGTGCAATACGAGGAAAGGGCCCATGCGCGTAAGCGCGCGTGGAAAACTGCACGTCCGCGTGTAATACGAGGAAAGGGCCCATGCGCGTAAGTGAGTGACGCGCGCGTGCATTTCCCTCAGCACGGGTTAAAGGTGAGCGGGCCCAGCAGTTCGCTGTACGTGCCTTTCGTGGAGACCGACGTGTGTTGCTGCTTCCTGTTGTTTCGCGCGCCATTACAACTTCACAGCTATCAAGGACGTATCTCTTCTTTTGGCGGGAGTATTGGATACGCGTGTTTTTCTGCATCGCGCTAGTCAGACGGTGAGTCGCACACGCTCTTTTTCCCACTGCGGGTGCCCCTGTGTATCGCACCCATTTTCGATGTCATAGTAGCCTGCGTGTCCCACGCGTATGCCTTATTCGTGTTACTGGGTGCCACCGCGTACTGCGGGAGGTTGAATCCACGCACGAAGGCTGCAGGGTTGCGTGCACGGTTTTACTGCAGTTTTGGGGTGCCTGAGCGTTGCGTGACCCGTCACCACATCACCGGGGTCACATACAGCCTTGCAAGTGCAGGGGGGCTGTTAACATCTTGCTTCCCACCCCCTTCACCCCAATTGCCCAGGTCAATTGTGGTGTACACCTCCCATTGGCACCACTCCATCTGTGCCAGCACTACTACATCTGTGCCATGGTTGGGAGGCCACCAAAGGTGAGGGGCGCCTCAGCTGGGCGTACTCCTCGTGGCGGGCGTGGTCGGGGACGTGGCCGTGGTGACCAGGGAGTAGGGGGACTGCAGGGTGTCCAGGGCAGCCACAGAGGGGGAAGAGGCAGGGGTGCGCCACTTGAGCACAATGTTGTGCCATGTGTCGGTGCAGCCATGCCACCACCCCTTGTGGTTCCGGGGGATGCAGCTCCTGCATCTGGCACTGGCACCCGTATGACCCGGCAGTCCGTTCCATCGACTGCCACGGGCCCAAGGGTAGTGGTAGCTGCAGGTGCAGCTGTGGACACCGCCACCCAGGCTCAGGGTCTGCCAGCGCAGGCTGCGTTGGCACTTGAAGAGCCCTTGGTAGATCTCCAACAGGCCAGGGGGGAAACCATAGGGGCAGGCCGGGCTGCTCAGACCAAGACACGTGTCCCTGGGGCAGTCATGTCATCTGCTGCCCCGAACAGCCGGGTGTTGGCAAGTGCAGGGGCAGATGCACCCAACAGCACCCCGGTTGTGAGTCTGCCAACCAGGACCGTTGCGGTCAATGACCCTGCCACAGCTGATGTTGCTGCGCAGGGTCCATTAGTGGGCACCCAGCTGCCACTGACACAAGTCAGGCCTTTGGTCATCCCTCCACCTGCCACTCCCTTGGCTCAATCCACCGAACCCACTGACCATACTGGTCAGGGCGGCATTAGCCAGCCAGGGTCTGCGCCACAGTCCAAGAGGAGGAAGGTTGCACCTGCAGCACAGGCTGGGACCCCACACACAGCCACGACCTCCTGCACGTCGAGGAAGAAGCCTTTCTGTAAGCAGGAACTGGATTTCCTTGTGGACTACGTGCGGGGCCACAGCCGTGACATGCTAGTGGGTGCCAATAGTCAGACTACGGCTGCCAAACGTGACACCCACTGGAAGCATATTGCGGAACATGTCAGTTCATTCGGCCATGAGGTGCGCACGGCGCAGGAGTGCAAAAAGCGTTGGAATGACATCAAGCGCAGCACTAAGGCCAAGCGTGCCTCAAATTACAACTTGACTCTGGTGACTGGCGGTGGGCCTGCACCAGAGGAGGAAGAACTCACTCCGCATGAGGCTCTCGTTGCGGAGTTCATACCATCTGAATTGGTCGAAGGAGTGGGAGAGATGCTGGACTTTGATGCCCAGTCCAGTGAGTGTTGATGCGTGTTTGTTGAGGACGTGTGTGTTTCACTTGTGGGATGTGTTGTGCATGATTGCTGCTACATGTGACGTGTACATGGTTATGATGTGTAAGTAATGCAATGCTACCGTCATGCATGTCTCCTCTGCCTGCATGCGGGACTCCATGTGGGCATGCTCCCTTGCCCCTCCTCCGCCACTCTGCACTCCAGTTCCACCTTTGCACTGGTCTGCTTCAATCTTGCCAATGTGTAGTTTCTTGTTCATGTGTCCTGTGTAGATGCTAACTTCCAGCGTAGAAACTGCCAGACATATGCTGTGTGGTACAGCCTTAGTACTCGATGCAGGGTATCTCACTTGTACTGTGCATGGGTCAGATGTCCCGCAGGGACATGAGTGCCCATTCATGCTCCATGTGCATTGCACGCATGCCCCTATGTGTCCTTGACTGGATGATCACTGTAATATGAGTCCTTGGTTACATACATTGCCTGCCATCTCATCAGCCTCCCCATGTCAACTGTGGCTCAGTCCTGCGTTGCACACATGTTTAGGCCCTGACAATCTGTGTGGCTCACAGGCCTCAGCCTGTTCAATGGCCAATGACTCTGTCCAACTCTTGTGTCTTCTTCACACGTGGGCGGCCTCCGGAGTTTTCATCATGTGTCCTGCACACTGTCCCAGCATTATTTGCAGTGTTGTAATTTGAATCACATTAAGCTGTTGATGCCAGTCAACACTGCCTGTCAATACACAGGTGTATGGTCAGCCTTTTGATACCATGCTAGGCATCCCTGCTTTGGTACTGGGGTGGAGGGGTGCTTGGCTTCTAGACATGGTACACATTGAATGCACAATGCACGTGATGTCTGAATTTGACATTGCACTGCCTTCACATTTCCTGGCACACACCATGGAGTGCTTGTACATGTAGGTAGTGAGTGGCGTACACATTTTCTGCACTGCATAGACCCACTTCCATGGAAACTGCCACCTTTCAACAGGTCTGATCACAGAAGCTATTCAAAGTAGACCCAGCATGCATGCCAGGTCATATGTTGTGTGTCACATGTCTGCCGGATGCCTTTGCTGTCGGTGTGTGTGTGTCGTGTGCTTCTGACATGTGTAGTGACCTTTTTCTCTCTATTTTTCAGGTGATGACGCAATGGAGGCAGAGGATGGTGTTGTCATGCCAGACACAGGGTTGGTAACACCACATCAACCCGGCACTAGTGGGGGTCGTGGGGTGGTAGGCCACGAAAACCACCAAGTGCTACAGTCCATCTTGTCTCTGGCTGCCTATGAGTCCAGCCTTGACGACGACTCTGACGTCCATGTTGAGTTGGATGAGCATCAAGTCCATGTGTCAGGCGTGAGTGATTCTGAGTGGACACTCCTCTGTCTGCGACACCTGCACTGAGGGATCAGACAGTCTTGGTTCCTCCGCCCGTGGTGGATCGGGACGCAGAGTCACCCTCCACACCAGTCACTGATGTGCCTGAGACATCACGTCGACGGGGGCATGTAGTCGTGCAGCCGCAGGCGGTGCCAACACAGCGAGGACCCCCGGTCCTTGGGTCCCGCAGGGGTCAAGCCCGGCAACGCGGTCGCCGCGCGCAACCGCTGTATACTGAGTGGGAGCAAGACATGACTGCCAATTCCGAACGGCAGGGGGCAGCAATGGAGAACATCGCTGAGAGCATGGAGCGTGTGGCCCGATCTGTGCTCCCCCCTGCTAGACAGGTGCTTCTCCAGCAGCAGGCGGCACGGTCCACGGCCCGCTTGCTCAGGCTGGGCATGGCGGCCTCAGACAGGGCACGCCAGGCTGAAATGTCGTCTCTGCGTCAAGCAATTGCTGCTCATGCAGAGGCGCACATGGATGCCCTGAGGGAGGAGTATGCTTCCCTCAGATCCACTCTGGGTGTCCTTATGATGTCCCAGAGGCAGCAGGCAGAGGAGAGGTTTGCACAGCTTGAGCGTACCATCTCGGCTGAGCTACAGGCTTGCCGGGAGGTGCAGCGGTTGTCCAGCCAGGCCTTGCAGGAGGAACTCCGTGTTACACGTGCTACCTTGCAAGAGAAAGCACGTGTATCACGTGAGGTTCTGAATGCAGACCTATGTCACATCGCCACACAGAACCAGGCTCACCCGTCCGGCAGACTTGCTGCCGACGAGGGGCAAGCTGCGGCTAGGCGTGGCCAGGCTACTGTGCCACGTCCTCCTTTCCAGGATGAGCCAGACTCGGACGACCATCTATCTCCCACATAGGTCATGCTGTGCAGGCGTTGAGCCCATGGAGGATTTTTTTTTTGGCTCAGCATCATCGCATGTGGATGTTGAGCAGCACCCTGTACCTCCCCCCTCCTGGGTGCCTCCCCTCCCCCCCGGGTCGTATGTGGCCATTTTTGATTTTTCTTTTAGTTTAGTTAGTTAAGTTTCTGTTTGATAGTTAGTTTAAATAGGTAATGTAGGTTTTCCATAGTTAGTGTAATTAGTTAATAGTTGAGTTAGTTTAAAATTGCTAGTATATTGTGCTTTCATGTGACGGTGTGGTGCTTTGTGGCTTTTGAAGGCATCCACTGTCTGTTCCAGCTGGGCCCTTCATGGTTGTCTTGTGTATGTGTTTGCTGCTTGGGGTCCTTGACTCACATATGCCACTCCTGCCTCCCTTATACATGGGCTCGCAAGGATGGTTCGGTGTTACAGAATATTACACAAGGGCTTTGGACTGTCATATCTGTGGCATGTCTGGTGCTGTGTGACTTGTGTTGACACCCCTAGTGGGGATGATTTAGGTGTCATTGTCCACTGTTCAGCTTTTGCTAGATGGGGTGTGTCATGATTAATGTGGACATTGATTGCTATGCATTGTGTAGTATGTTTCATATCTTTCCTGTACACGTGCTTGTTGCAATTCATGCTGTAGATAGTGTTCCACACTTTGGAGGTGAAAGACGGACTGATGGTGTGATTCGTGATGTGACTCTCTGACATGGTCAAGTAATGAGATGCCTGATGAGACACACACAGATGACTTTGAAGCATTAATCATGTGTTTCATGCCCTTTCTGCAGGGGGATGAGCCTC
Source organism: Ambystoma mexicanum (assembly GCF_040938575.1). NCBI lineage: Eukaryota > Metazoa > Chordata > Amphibia > Caudata > Ambystomatidae > Ambystoma > Ambystoma mexicanum. The sequence goes on from NC_090932.1 coordinate 808,487,866, forward strand.
CAGAGCACCTTTGCCAGCAGACATGGCCCATTGGACGACGGAATTCTGGACCCGTTTGTTGGTGCCCACATGCACATGTGTGCACAAGCAGAGGCACAGTGATTGCAGACCCACATCCTAGAACTGCTGACATGTTCCAAGGAACTCCAGGCAAGGTGAGCATCACAGGGGGGCCACGACACAGCAAAGCTTGCACCAGGCGAGTTGCACATGCAGGCTTAGTCACAGCACTGAGGGTGAGCTTAGACGAATATTGGTGTTGAAGCACACAATGCAGCTCAGATGTGTTTGTGGACTGATGGCTGTTGATAGTAGGATTGTCTGGGACACATGCAGGGGCAGTGGCACATACCCTCCGGTACACCAAGGTCCATTGAGGCACTTGTATCAACCATGTAGCCTTCCGAGACATGGAAAGGGGCAGCTCACAGGGCCATACAGCAAGGGACATACTCGGGTGCAGTGCATGTCTTTTCCACGTACTTCATGATAAATGCACTGCCAACTTTGTTTTGGTCATGGTGGTACGCAACTTGCTCTGTAGTCATGGCTTGCTATATGGGTCTGTCTGCTTACCCAGGGAACATTGCATGTTGTGTGAATTGTGACACATTGGTGTTCCATTTGCCACGCACCCACCAGCGGCTGACTTACTGCATTGACTGTGTATGACCCGTCACAGGGGTAATGTTATATATGGGTACAAAGCATCGAGCACAGATTGTCTGTTTGTAGAGTAGTTTGTTGCTATGGGGCATGTTTGGTGTTGTGTTTTTGTGTAATTGGCACGTACAGGTTGTTGACTGTGGCTCTCTTTGCAGCATTGCAGTGCTCCTGTAACCGGACCTGAGAGTGCGCAGGCAGGAGGCCAGCACTCAAAACCAGAGCTAAGTGTCTTGTTGTTTTTCTTTCGAACTGCTCTGCATAGGCTTGCTGGGGAGTGTACTGATGCATGGATGTATGTGTGGTTCAATTTGGTATGTTTTTTCTCCCTAATCATCCGTGATCCTATGCAATTTTGAAACCTGTACCCTCTACCCGGTGTTCCTGCTTCCCGTGCCTATCCAAGCAACATTCCCTGACCCTCTTTCCCCACTGGGGTTGCGGATGCCTGTGTAAGCCCTGAACCTGCAGGCGCCAAAACCCTAGAGGGGGTGGTTGGTTCGTACCACTCCTGAGCCTGGACTACAGAAGGCCATGACAATGATGTCCAAGTTTGTTTGGATTGTGTATGTGTTCATGTAGGTTGTACATTTTCGTGCATTCCCTAGTTTCATATGTCATTCCTCCTCCCCTCTCCTGCCACTCATTCCAGTCATCCAGTGTGTCAACACCTGTCCCGACTGCATATCCCTGAACCTCATTCCCCACCAGGGTCTCAGGGGCCTGTGTGAGTTTGACCTTGCAGGCACCCGGGACATGGTGGGGGTGGTTGTTTCGTGACACTCCCGCGCCTGTACAGGGGACCTGTGATAGTACACATCCATTCATGGTGCATCATCCTATGTCATGTACCACACATGTCTCACATCCTGTCGTGACATTGTTTTGCTGTGCTACCTTGGTTGTTGCATCATTGTGGTAGTACTTGGCCTTTGTGAGGTACTGCTACGTCAAGTCATCTACTGGAGGGTGTTCGGGTTCGTTTTTATGCCTTGGATTTTGTGATTTTGGAAATGAGTGTGGATTCTGAGGGTTCAGGCATCTTTTTACACACAAGGTGGGAGATGGTGACGAAGGGTAAAGGTGATCCTGTGGCCAGGTGGAATTGAGGTTTGGAGGCTCCATGACCCAGGTGCAGTTGTTCAGTGGGTCATGTTCATTTGTGAGGGAGGGGGGGGTTGTTGTTGATAGTTGCCTTGCCCTGCAGTGTGATGGGAACTCTGACATAGTAATGGTGGTATCCTATGTACATGTTGTGTTCTGCTGATCAATGCCTGTTCATGTGTTGTGTTTTCCTTTCAGGTGCGAGGGGATAGTTGTGGTTTGACATGCTGAGGTGTACACATGGTGGATGTTCACATGTGATGTGTAGGGAACACTGATGGTCACTTGAGTGCACATGCATATGTGGAGTGCATGTCCTTGCAGAACCACACACTTGCACTCTGATGCACTACATGTACTCCCACCCTTGCATATCCACGTGTACACTGTTTGCCTTCTGGTGCCCACTGTGTCCCGGCAGCACATGTTCTGTGACCGATTATGGATCCAGTACATGCCTAATTTGATGTTTGATGTGGTCTGTCACTTAGATGTGATGCTCAGGGTTTGCATCACACACAATGGCTGTTCACTGTGCTGTGCGCTGAGCAGTGTGATGCAGGAGTAGGACACTTCACACATGAGCTGCAGTGTTGATTTTGCAATGCATAATGTGCATGTAGACAGGCATTCATTGTGATGTTACGTCTACGACTGTTGTAATGCATTTGGAAATGACTTATTTTGGGTGGGAGATTTTGTTGGTCTGTCATTTCATCTGATTCCGGGTCAGGCATCATTGTCCGATGCCACTGTACATTTAGGACATGGCAATGTGTACCTTATCGTTACTGCGTTGGTGTATGTGTATTGCTTGCCATGTCATGTTGATGTTTGGGAGGGTTTGAGTGACATGACAGTGATGGCCATGGCCTGTTTTGCAGGTGTGTGTGATGCACACCTTGCATGTCCGGGTCATCCGCTTCTCAGAGCAACTAGCTGGGGGTAGATTTCTCTCCGCAGCAGGGCCCTCCCCCTGGAACAGACTTCCTGCCTGACTTGAACTTGAGGGGAACCATCTCCAGTTCTGGAAGCACCTCAAGACCTTCATCTTTACTTCTGCTTACTCTCTGCCTCTCCCTTGCAGAATTCTTTACTGGAACTGCACAGGAGCTGCAACTGGGCCACTCTCACCGACCTCGGTCCCTGGCCCAGACACTCTCCACTTGCACTGCCTCTCTGGCAACCCCTGCACTGCAGTACTGTCTCACTATCCCTACAGCCCTCCCTTCCCAGCACTTGTCTGCACTTACCTTTGCAGTTGCCACCAGGCGACCTATGTATTTTTTTTGGGCTACTTCCCCTGTACTGGACTCCCCCCCACCCTTCCCCTTGCACTTTTCCCTTCCCACTACCCCTGCACTTGCACGATCTCAATGACACCTGGCCTAGTAGTACCGTTCTCTGTGTTCCCTTGTTCCCCCCTCCCTGCCTCATTGCGCCTTGGAATACTTGTGTATGGCCCATATCATGCCATATGTCATATGTGTGCCTTTTGGTCACACAGGATAGCTTGTGTTTAAGTAGCTAGGGATGCAGACGATGTGGCACTTCCATGGCAACTATCTCAGGGTGGTAGGGTTGTGACAGTTGACTGTCTCTTTGTCAACATCGATTGTCACCTGGTATGTGCCAGGCCTGTGTGCACTCCGCAGGGGTGGGAGTTTAGGTGAAAAATGTGGCCACAAGCTGGGTCCGGGCTTCCTTGCCACGTGCCCTGTCCCCTCCAATGGGCAGCGCCTGTGCCTGTGGTTGGGGATGTGGGGGCACCACCCTGTCCACCGGGACGCCCTGCCGTGTTGCAACATTGTGCAGGACACATGCTGCCACAATGATCCTGCACACTACTGGCGGTGCATAGAGTAGTTGCCCACCAGAGCGGTCAAGGGAGCGGAAACGTGACTTGAGCACTCCGAATGTGCGCTCCACTATGCCCCTGGTTGCAATATGGGCGGCGTTGTATCTTACCTGGGGTGGTGTGGTGGGGTTCCGGATTGGCGTCATCATGTGGTTGCTCAGAGGGTAGGCACTGTCCCCTGGGGAGGTGATAATAGTTGAGATTATTAGGGTTTGGATATTTGTCTGTGTGTGACTTGCATGCATGTGCAAGGGCATTTGTACTGACCTAGGAGCCATGTGTCGCCATGCTGCCCAGCTTCCAGGGCCCGGCTCAGGGCGGACATTCTGTATATGAAACTGTCATGGGTGGAGCCAGGGTAGTTTGCATAGACAGAGGTGATGATTCCCTTTGCATCACATACCACCTGTACATTGATGGAATGCCAGTGCTTGCGGTTTCGGTAGATGTGCTCAATGGCCCTAGGTGGACGTTGGGCCACATGGGTGCAATCTATGGCACCGAGAACTTTGTGGAAGTGTGCCACCCTGAAAAAATCCAGGACAACGGCCTGCCTTTCTGCGGGTGTTCTGGGTATGTATATGTGCCTGCGGACTGAGGGGCGCGCTGTCATGCTTGCCAGTACCTGGTGTAGGCAGCGTGACTGCGTGGCCTGTGAGACCCCCCCCACTATGGCAGTGGTCCGCTGAAATGACCCAGTGGCCAAAAAATGCAGGACATTGAGCAGCTTCTCCAAGGGGCTCCATGCTTGTGAGCAAAGGGTGGGGGATGTGAGGTCATCTTCCCACTCCCTGACCAGGTCTAGGATGATATGGGGTGGAAACCTATACCTGCCGTAGACCTGGTCGTCAGGCATCCCAAAAAGGCTTGTCCGTGGTGCGAAAATGCATGCCCTGGCTATTCTCCTCCTCCTGCGGTGTCCCACAATCAGTGCAGCGACAAATGGGGCATTCATCGTAGCTGTATATACACGTTTGTTGTTTGCGCGCACTTTTATGCTGTGCGCGGGGACGCCTCCGTCTGCCTTCATGTGGGCGGACGTGTTGACGCCTGTGCACGTCTTTTGCCGTGCGCGGGTTTCCCATATTCGGATACGTGGTAAGACTGTAGGTCCGAGTGTCATCACGTGTGATCGGAGGGGAGTGAGCGTACACGCGATTGGCCTGGGTACGTGTGTTTCGGGGTGCGCGGGAAGTTCCACACGCGATTAGCCTGGGTACGTGTGTACCGGAGTGCCGGGAACTTTCACACACGATTGGTGGAAATCCACGTGTGTTCTGTCATCACGTGCAATGAGGGAAACACCCGCGCGCGTCACGTCACAGACGCGCTCACGCGCTAAGGGCCTTTGGTCCAATGAAATCGCATATGCGTGCTGCCGTGCATACGCGCTAAGGGCCTTTCCTCGTATTACACGCGGACGTGCAGTTTTCCAAGCGCGTTTACGCGCATGGGCCCTTTCCTCGTATTACACGCGGACGTGCATTTTTTCGTGCGCTGAAATGCCCATGCACGTCTGTACGCGTCACGTCACAGGGGCGCTTGCGCTTGAGGGGCCTTCTGTCCAATGAAAATGCATATGCGTGCAGACGCGCTTACGCGCTAAGGGCCTTTCCTCGAATTACACGCTGACGTGCAGATTTTTCACGTGCCAAATCACTCCGTATCAAGCTGGCCACGCATAAGCACACGGAAGACCACGCTCCTGCCCAGAAGGCCGAACTACTGCCCCCCAGAGCCCCGAGCACGCTCCCACCTGCCATCTGCTGCTGCCTGACTGCCTGCTGCCCACGTGCCCTGCCATTTGCTGCCTGCACATCAGCCAGGGGTGCTGTTGCTGTGACCACCCCTGCTGGAACCGAAGACTCCCGACTGGGATTCCATCACTCCACAGCCCAGCCCCAGGACCCAGTTGCCCACCCACTCCTGCCTCTGGGGTTGTCATGTCGGGGCAAACACCATCTGAGACCACTGACAACCCCCGGCCAGAGAGGCAGAGGGGCACCAGCTTCAGTGCCACCGAAGTTGGTGTCCTGGTGGAGCAAGTCCTGGGGCAGTATGATGCCCTCTTCGGAAGTTCCCGCGCCGACAAGGAAGGACGGACTCAGATCTGGACTGACATTGTGACTGCCATCAACGCGGAGGGGGTGGCAGCCCGCGACTTACAACATGTCAAGAAGCGCTGGGAGGACTTCAGGTCCAGGACCCTGAACAAGGCCCGGCGCCTCTTGAAGGCAGCGGATGCTAAGGGGCGCCGGGGCAACTTGTCGGAAGAACAGATGAGGGTCCTGGAACGCATATCCCCAGCGCTCCACGTCCAGGTCCTTGAGAGGCAGACCCGTCTGGAGTCGAGCGGTGAGTGTACATGCATCCTGATTGTGAGCAGTGCGTGTGGTGATTATTCAGTAGTGTGCAGGTTGCACATCTGTTTGTATGGGGTCGAGTATGGGTGGGGGTGTACAGGGCCGTGGGGCTAACACATGCGAGGGCTGGAATGTGTGAGATATGGATGGTGCTTGTGTGTGTAGGCTTGCATGCCAAATGCAGTTGTGTGGGCACACATGTTTGGATGAATGTGTATGTAAGTAGACATGTCCGTGATGTCACGCATGTATGTTGTTTTCGGCTGCATGAATCAGCACTGTGTACATGTGCATGTGTGTGTATTTGACAAGGGTGCAACAGTGATGCAACATGGATGCATGTGACAGCGGTATGTGGAAGCCTGATTGGCAGATGTGACATGGATGCCCGTCTGAACACTGCGACACTTGGCAGAGGTGTACACATGCATGCAAGTGTGGTGGTGTGTGTACATGTGTGGTGCACTTCCTGTGTTGCATGTGATGTCTGGCTCACCTTTGGCTGCTCATGCTGTTGTATGTGTATGGATGGTGGTGGCAGTTGCGATATGGCTGTGGTATGGCTCATGTGTGCGAGTTGTAATGAATGACATGTGTGTTGGGGATTGTGATGACATGTCTGAGGTTTGCCAATGCCACTCATGTACAACTGTCATGTGTGTATGTGTCCATTGTACAGTGCCCTGATGCCTGTGTTTTGTTTCTCCCTGTCTGCAGCGTCAACTGATGAAGAGGGCGGAGAAGGTGCTGTGGAGCACAGCGGCGGGGATCCCACTGCCAGCCGGAGACGCAAGGCCCGGCTCCCCTCCCATGTTGTGATCTCGTCGGGGAGTGAGGAGTCCGGTGCCGCGTCCCAGGCCGCAGCTGCCAGGGGGAGGTCCAAGAGGCGGAGGTTGGAGTTGGACTCCTCGGCAGCAGAAGGGGCAGCTGGGACCCCACAGGGCCCAACAGGGGAAGATGGCACGGAGTCATCCAGGTTGGTGGGGGGTTTGGTGGAGGAGGAGGCCGTGCAAGCACCAGAGACGGGGTCTGGAGGTGGGGATCCCACTGGTGCTAGTGGTGCAGTGCAGGACCAGGGACAGGAGGCAGCACAGGCCGCCGCGGAGGTGCCTGTGTGCAATCCTGTCCCTGATCCTGTCCCTGCATCATCTTGCACCAGCAGGGATGCCTACGTCCAGACCCGTTTTCAGGCAGGGGATGAGCTCACGTCAACTGGCCTTCCTCTGCCTGCGGACGTGGCTATCCGGGTCCGGGTTGAGCCTGTCCTGGCTGGTGTGGCGTTGCGTCAACGGGCCATGCGAGGTGACCTGCAGTCTTTTCATGAGGAGACTGCACGTCATCTCGAATGGCTCGTTGACCACGTCAGCCTGCTGGGACAGGTCACCCAGGCCGGATTCCTCCGTCTGATGGGGCTTGCTACGAACCCCTCCTCAACTGGACCCCCTACGCGCCAGTCGTCCTCCGTGCCATCTTCCCACCCATCAGTCACCTGGGTGCCCTGTGGAGCTGCCTCTGACGGTGCGGCCAGGCTGGTGGAGGAGGCATCCCTGCCACAGTCGGGAGTCGGACGTCCAGCAGGGGTGGCCACATCTACGACTGCGCCCCAGCCGGCGGAGGATGTGCAGGCAGCAGGAGGCAGTGCACGGGCAGAGGCACAGCAGCAGCAGCAACGTGGTGGGAGCCATGAAGGCTCGGGGCCTTCAACATCGGAGGGTCAGGCATCGGCCGGAGGGCAGGAGGACCCAGGACAGAGAGTGTCTTCCGTGTGGCAGCGGTTGGGCCACGCCATAGATGCGGACCGGCAGCGGGCGGAAGAGGCACGGCTCACAATGGTCAGGGCGGAGAACTCCATGCGGAGGGCCCTGAGGCGGGCCGAGTGCCTCGAGGCAATCCGCAGGGGTTTGGAGGTGGACACGTCGACGGCCCTGCGGACCCTCGGGGCCATGGAGGAGGACCGCCTCCGGGACATTGAGGAGGAGTTCGATGATTCCCTGGCCCGGGACATCCACAAGTGAGCCGTGAAACTAGCCCGCTGCCCTTGTACATAGTTATGTAGGTAGTGTTAGGTTTCATTTTTGTTTTGATTTTATTTGGACCTTTCGGACATTGGCCACATTTTTGTATATAGTTTATTTTATTAGTTAGTGTAGTTAGATAAGTTTCCTTTCTTTTGTTGGGATAATGGACCCTGGCTTGTTCCCATGTACATAGTTCACTGTTGGATTGTATTTTTTTTTCACATTTTAACCATGGAGCAATGGCTTTCTTTTTTATTTCCCATTGGATTTTGTTTTGTGGACATTGACTTTGGACAACGTTACTTTGGAATTTTATTTTTGGTTTTGCTTTTTTTCACGGACATGCTTCTTTTAATTTTTGTACATTCACATTTCTGTTTCTTCATTTTTGATTCTATTTATGTTTCCTTTACTACATATTTTTTTTGGTGAACTTCAATGTGTGGTATCTCATTGGTTTCATGCATTTCATGATATGTGTTTTGAGATTCACTGACACCCATTGGGTGTATGTGAAGGAAATGTGTTTGTTTCGGAACTTGCAATTGGTGTTCTGTGATGTAATTGCAAATTATGAGTGGGTGGATGCAATACTCGGGTGGGCGTTTTGCATTTGGAGGCTGACCATAGGGACCAGGGATCTAGATTGTGATGACATGTTGGCTGGGGAACATGAGTTGCACATGGGTGGGGGCCTGCTGGCAGGTGCCCCACAGTGCTGGGGGGTGGGGGTGGTGGGGAACATGAGTTGGACATGGGTGGGGGCCTGCTGGCAGGTGCCCCACAGTGCTGGGGTGTGGGGGTGGTGGGGAACATGAGTTGGACATGGGTGGGGGCCTGCTGGCAGGTGCCCCACAGTGCTGGGGGGTGGGGGTGGTGGGAGACATGGGTGGGGGCCTGGTGGAGGCTGCCCCTGGTGGCTGGGGGGTGGGGGTGCTGGGAGACATGGGTGGGGGCCTGGTGGAGGCTGCCCCTGCACTGCCGGGGGGTGGGGGTGGTGGGAGACATGGGTGGGGGCCTGGTGGAGGCTGCCCCTGGTGGCTGGGGGGTGGGGGTGCTGGGAGACATGGGTGGGGGCCTGGAGGTGGGTGCCCCTGGTGGCTGGGGGGTGGGGGTGCTGGGAGACATGGGTGGGGGCCTGGTGGTGGGTGCCCCTGCACTGCTGGGGGGTGGGGGTGGTGGGAGACATGGGTGGGGGCCTGGTGGAGGCTGCCCCTGGTGACTGTGGGGTGGGGGTGGTGGGAGACATGGGTGGGGGCCTGGTGGAGGCTGCCCCTGGTGGCTGGGGGGTGGGGGTGGTGGAGACATGGGTGGGGGCCTGGTGGAGGCTGCCCCTGCACTGCTGGGGGGTGGGGGTGGTGGGAGACATGGGTCGGGCCCTGGTGGTGGGTGCTCCTTGTGGCTGGGGGGTGGGGGTTGTGGGGAACATGAGTTGGACATGGGCGGGGGCCTGCTGGCAGGTGCCCCACAGTGCTGGGGGGTGGGGGTGGTGGGAGACATGGGTGGGGGCCTGGTGGAGACTGCCCCTGGTGACTGTGGGGTGGGGGTGGTGGGAGACATGGGTGGGGGCCTGGTGGAGGCTGCCCCTGGTGGCTGGGGGGTGGGGGTGGTGGAGACATGGGTGGGGGCCTGGTGGAGGCTGCCCCTGCACTGCTGGGGGGTGGGGGTGGTGGGAGACATGGGTCGGGCCTTGGTGGTGGGTGCTCCTGGTGGCTGGGGGGTGGGGGTGCTGGGAGACATGGGTGGGGGCCTGGTGGAGGCTGCTCCTGCACTGCTGGGGGGTGGGCGTGGTGGGAGACATGGGTGGGGGCCTGGTGGTGGGTGCCCCTGGTGGCTGGGGGGTGGGGGTGCTGGGAGACATGGGTGGGGGCCTGGTGGAGGCTGCTCCTGCACTGCTGGGGGGTTCGGGTGGTGGGAGACATGGGTGGGGGCCTGGTGGAGGCTGCCCCTGGTGGCTGGGGGTGGGGGTGCTGGGAGACATGGGTGGGGGCCTGGTGGTGGGTGCCCCTGGTGGCTGGGGGGTGGGGGTGCTGGGAGACATGGGTGGGAGCCTGGTGGTGGGTGCCCCTGCACTGCTGGGGGGTGGGGGTGCTGGGAGACATGGGTGGGGGCCTGGTGGAGGCTGCCCCTGGTGACTGGGGGGGGTGGGGGTGCTGGGAGACATGGGTGGGGGCCTGGTGGAGGCTGCCCCTGGTGGCTGGGGGGTGGGGGTGCTGGGAGACATGGGTGGGGGCCTGGTGGTGGGTGCCCCTGCACTGCTGGGGTGTGGGGGTGGTGGGAGACATGGGTGGGGACCTGGTGGAGGGTGCCCCTGGTGGCTGGGGGTGCAGGGGGACATGCGTTGGTGGGCAGTAGTGCAAGTTGACATGTGGGTTGGCTGGTGGGCATGGCCATGGTGGATGGGGTGCCTGCAGGACATGTGCTGGGTAGGCCCCTGTGGTGTGAGCCACCTGCAGGGGCCGTGGAGGGTGTAGAGGGAACACCTGGGAGGACCCACACGTGCAATTCACGTGTGCTGCTCCCCGCGCACCCCTGTAATACACGTACCCTGATGAGATCGCGTGTGGAACTTCCCGCGCACCCCTGTAATACACGTACCCTGATGGAATTGCGTGTGGAACTTCCCGCGCACCCCTGGAATACACGTACCCTGCTGATGTTGTGTGGGATACTTCCCCCGCACCCTGAAATACACGTACCCTGATGAGATCGCGTGTGGCTTCCCGCAAACCCCCGAAATACACGTACCCCGCTCAATCGCGTGTGTAACTTCCCGCGCACCCCCGAATTACACGTACCCCGCTCAATCGCATGTTTAACTTCCCGCGCACCCCCGAAATACACGTACTCCGCTCAATCGCGTGTGAAACTTCCCGTGCACCCCCGAAATACACGTACCCCGCTCAATTGCGTGTGTAACTTCCCGCGCACCCCCGAAATACACGTACCTCGCTCAATCGCATGTGTAACTTCCCGCGCACCCCCGAAATACATGTACCCCGCTCAATCGCGTATTTAACTTCCCGCGCACCCCCGAAATACACGTACCCCGCTCAATCGCGTGTGTAACTTCCCGCGCACCCCTGAAATACACGTACCCCGCTCAATCGCGTGTTTAACTTCCCGCGCGCCCCCGAAATACACTTACCCCGCTCGATCGCTTATGTTGCTTCCCGCGCACCCCCGCAATACACGTGCCACGCTCGCACAGGCCCAATTGCTGTATGTTGCCACTTTTGTGATGCGCTGGGACTCTACCGCCTGCCTTCGTGTGGCGGACGTGTTTCAGCTTGTGCGTGTCTTTGGCTGTGCGTGGCTTTGCCCTATTCGATTCCATGAATACGTGTGGTTCGAGTGCGTGTGGGCGTTCCGTCTGCTTCCCTGTAGTACATCCCCAGTTACGCCCTTATTTTCGCGCGTTGTTCCCCATTCCGCGCCTTACGCCCCGTGTCCCGCCCACTTTCTGGTGTATGCGCCGAGGTTGTTCGCTTTCACTGTGCGCGTCGCGCACGCCTTTCGGGATGTTGCAGTGACTTGTGCGCCTTGCACGGGTTTGGCGCACATCCCGAGGTGATCACGAGCAGGGACTTCCATGAATCGCACGCGTGCGCGTGCGCCTTTTTTTTTCCGCTTGCGCCTGCTTGCGCGAAGATTTTCGGCGCACGTTTGTTCCATGAATCGGCCCCTCAATGTCCTGTGAGCAGTGGGCCAGGGACTTGGCATGCATTTACCAATTGCCCAAGTATGGATGGAGTGGAACTCCACTGTCAAGAAAGAGACCAAAGAGTGGGGATAGGACCTTGGAGAATACTCATGTAGCTGACCGCAAGCCAAATGGGAGACCCTGAAACTGAAGCTGTAGACCCTCCACATCAAAGTAAAGGAAGCTCTTTTACCCAGGTAGGATCGGCACATGGAAATAAGCATCCTGCAAGTCTACTGAAGTCACAAAGTCTCCCGGGAAGTCTCCTGAGGCCATGAGGGGAATAATGGCCTGAATTCTTTCCACCTGGGGCCTGTTTTTGGTCTCCAAGCCCCCTATCGTTTCTGCAGAAGGAAAAAGATTAAACAAAAACCTGTTTTCTCCTCTCTGTGAGAGACTGAAATCAATGCCCCTTTGTTGGGTAAGTCTCAAATACTTTCCTGCAGAGCCAACCTCTTCACAGTGTTCCCGAGCTGAGGTGTGGTCACCCACCCTAAGGCTGGCAGGAAAGAAATTCACTCTGTGCAGTAGCCCACTTGAACAATGTCCAGCGTCAAGGGGCTTCTTTTCCCAAATGGGGTAAAAAGGCTGCAGACAAGCCTCCCACACCTGGATGGAGCAACCTGAGAGAAGAGGGACTGTTGGCCTGGCTGCAGCCAGGAAGGCGGAGGAGTATGAGCCTTCTTTGCTCTGGCAGGATAGGCTTGAAACCTCCTGCCCTGAAAGTGTCCTCTCTGAGGGAAATGTTATCCGGATGCATTGCCATTTCAGTGAGTAAGATGGGTAAACACTGTGAAAACCTGTGTTTTCTGGAGACATAGGACATTTGCTGCTCTCTGTCCCCCAAGAGACCCAAAAAGAGGCAAAGGGGAAAATATGGGATCTCTGAGAAAAGGATGCTTGAACCTTTTAGGAAGGACGTTAAAGAGGAGAAGGTTAAAAGGGGGAAACATAAGAAGACACCTTCCTCATCCTCTGATTCATGAATTAATGGAAAGACCCTTAGAAGGCAACGGTTCCCATATTTCTTACTAAATTGTCCCCCTACAAGGCAAAAGAGAAGTCTCACCTCCTTCAGTTAAAGTGGACGCTATCATCGTTAGTCTGGTATTAAGTGCATCAATTACCCTGAAATAAGCTATCCAATATTTCACAGACAAGAAGGTGGATGGGGCTTTTAAGTTAGTTTATGGGTTAGCTCACTTAGCACTGAGTGCTGCCATTTACACCGCTGAGATGTCATTATATGAGGGTACGGATCATGTTCCTGTTCTGAAGGGGGCCCCTAGGGGTCCCTCGCGATGTGGAAACAAGGCAATAACCATACACGAAAAGATGCGCCAGACACGAGGTTCAAATTCCCAATTCTAGGTTTATTGCAAGCAAAAATAGTCTCAATTGGCCAACTGTGGTCTCACACCCCGCGACGTGAGTTTCCCAGACCTCAAGGGACTCAAGAGAGCGAATTACGTACATCAGTTACATATATACAAAATGCATATCATACAATCAGCTATGTCATGTTTAACAACCCCCTTTATTAAGTTTCTTTGAACTCGGGATGACGATGGACATTTCCGACGGGTATGACAATTATGACACTTTCGATGTCTATTCTAGTAACAATGTGCAATTAGAAAGTGCGGAGGCATCTTTTAGTTGTTGAACAGAACACGGTGGTTCTGTTCTTGGAAGCAAGCTGCACACGGGGGAAGAGCCACATTCCAAGCTTTGCTATCTATGAGGTACTATTTGTGTCCTGGGAGCCGACACGCTCTAAAGGATTTTGCGAAGGGGGGCCATAAGAAGAGCATAATTCAAGCCTTTAGCTGCTTTATTCTAACATATTCTACCACAGTACGAGACTGGCTGGCAGCTGTGAAATGATTAAATGCCCTGCAGCTCTCCCTCAAGGCTACAGAGAGGGAGCGTGGGCATTCCTTTCTGGGCTACTCATGAGGAGATTCAAAGAACTCCTCAGTTCCGCGACCTTGCCCTTTCATATTCAGACAACAATGTTAACAGTTGAGCAGAGTAAGCAGAATTCGCAAGAATTGCAAGCTGCAAAGCAGTTTTAAACAGAAAGCAATGAGCAATGGTTAACAAGCAAAATGGTGATTCTTGCTACGTTTAAAATGGCTGCTTGTTGGTCAAGCATAGCTGTCTGTATTTCTATAATTCGGTGCATAAGATGGTTGGCCTACGGCCATCAAGTTACGTCTGTCATTCAAATGAAGGGTATTCACTTTTCCAGATTGACAGTTCTGCAAGAAGTCAGGTCCCACATAGAGTTTAAGCCTGACTTAGCCTATGATGGGGTAAAGGCCTCCACAATGGCCCTGGGGTCACCCGTAGCAGGACGTTGATCCCTCCATATATAGGACTGGCATGCAGACTCTCATCAGAAGGCCACAGCCATGAATATTCCTTTTGATGGTCAAATTCTATTTGGTGGCACACTGGAGGACAAAGCAAATATGTTTTTTTAAAGCTGACAAACATGCTAGAGGTTGAGCAAAATTCCAGACTAAAAATCAAGTTCTCTTCTTCCACCTAGAGGAATGACAAGCCACAGGCCTCAAATTCTTTTTTTTAATTTTTTTATTTGATTTAATTGTAATATAATTTTACAATTTTTACAAAACAGACAAGGAGATGAAGGTTCATCCCTCCAAATTAGATTAGATTGTGTTCCATTCAAGTTAAATTCAGGAGTTCCTAGCTTAAGAGAGCAAGAGTTTAGGCTTCAGCTTACACCTGTCTCCATTACTGCGTTACTGTCCTTTTCGCGCCTGAACAGTTTTTTTGTTCTCCTGTACTAGTCCAATTTTTTTAAAGAACAGAGTCACTGCCACTGACCATTCGGTCCCCCCCCCCCCAGTAAACTGTTCCACCAGTCCTCTTCGTCAGCTGTAGTTACACTGCTCAGGTGTTTCATTAAATAGATTTCTCTTGCCTCGTGGGTACCCTTGCACTTTAACAGAAGGTGTCTGATGGATTCCACCTGCTGGGTATTACAATACCGGCACTTATCCGTGGTTACCTCTCCTCTTCTGGCCAAGATCTCATTTGTTTTCAAGAGGTTCAATCTGATTCTGAGGAAGGTGTTACGCAGCTTTTTGTCCGGGAATTTTTTCAAGTACCCTCTCACTTTGTTGACTCTCTTTTGGCTTTTCGGAAGGGTTTTACTTGATTTATACGAGGCAACGTTATCCTGCGTTCTGATCCAGACCAATTCGGTCAGCTTTTTCACCACCTTCGTTGGATTTTGTATTAGGATTGCTCTAGTGAGGGCCACCTCTTGTAACAGGTTTTCACAGTGTTCTTCCCATGATGCTAGTATTTTGTTTTTCCCGCTGGCCAGTTCGTTCTTCAGAATCTCAAATACAGGCACTGACAAGTCCATGATCACTTTCCTGAAGAGCATCAGGGTGTTCCTCGCCACCGTCCCCTTCACAGATGGTAGGCAGAGTTCTTGTCTGATGTGACATATGGGAACAGACATTGGCAGTCCCAGCACCTTCTTCCAAAATTGGCCCTCCAACCTGTCCCAAAACTGCCTCGGGATTTGTGGCATTGCTTCCACTCCATACGTTATACTCGGGATGACCTTGGTTTTAAAGAAAGACAGTACTGGAATCAATGAGAACTTTCCGTATTTCATGTCGATTGTCCGTGCCTGGCATGACAAGGTCTTTGTTTTGGCTATTAGCATCTCCTGCATTGGAATTTCCGTGGGGCTGTTACTTAGCGTCACTCCCAAGTATTTAAAGCTCTTTACGATTTCAACTTTTTCGTTTTCTAGGCTCTATTTTTCTTTGCCTGCTATTCGAGTTGTAGTTTCGAAGGCCATGATCTTGGTTTTGCTTTTATTTAGTTCTAAATAGTTGTTTCCCAGATATACAAGTAGACTATTCAACTGCCTTTGGAGCCCCACCGCTGTCTGATCTAATAGGATGATATCATCCGCATAGAGGAGTCTCTGTATTTTCTCTCCTCCTAATGATGGGGGAAAGCACCTAGTTTTGGCAAAGTCTTCTTCCAGGTCTGCTATATAGGCATTATACAGAGCTGGAGCTAAGGGACAGCCCTGCTTTACTCCTCGGGCGGTATGGATAACCTTTGACAGTGCCCCTGCCCCATTCAGCCGGACTCTCATGGTGGTATCTTCATAGAGAGCTCTTATTGGGGATAAGATTTTCCCTGGGCAGTTCTTGCCAATTAGTTTGTCCCACAGGCGCTTACGGCTCACACGATCAAATGCCTGCACTAGGTCGACGAAGGCCATGAATATTCTCGGCGCTCCTTGTTGGACTCTTGCTTTCAAGGAGCATAGTACCAGAATGTTTGCTGAGGTGCCGATGTTTCTGACAAACCCCGTCTGGGATTGATCTCTATAGTTGGATTCCTTTAGCCAGTTGTTCAGGCCGTCCAGAGCACAAGAGCCAAATAACTTCCCGATAACGTCCAGGAGCGCTATAGGACGGTAATTTCTCGGATCTTCTTTCGCTCCTTTTTTAAAGATTGGGACCACATTTGAAGTCTTCCAAGAGGGAGGCACAGATTTAGAAGTGTTACAGTTCTGGAAAATCTGGCTAATTAGTGGAACCCAAGTTACAACATTGGTCTTCAAATCTGTGTTGGAGATGCCGTCCGGTCCTGGCGCTCTAGAGTTTTTTAGCTTCGTAATTTTTGATGTAATAGTATCATGATCACAGGGTATTTCCCAGTTTGTCACTTGGCACCTCCGGATGTTCGATATCCGGCTGTCCTCCTTTTTATATAGCGACGCAAAGAAGTCCACCCATTTCTCTTCGCTGACGCTATTCTGGAGGCTGGTCTGGGTACTTGTTGTTTTCGTATGAATCAAAGACCAGAATTCTTTGCTGCTTTTCTTTGAAAGTATACGCAGCATTTGTTCTGCGTCTTGCTGTAGAAGACTTGCACGCTGATGTCTCACCCAATTTTTATACCTGCGTTGCGCAAGGTGGTATTTCGCTTGCAAGTTTATTGAGTCACTGGATTTTGCCATTCTCTGGATTTTTCTCAAGGCAGCTCATTGCTTTACCAGTTCCTTATTGTAACTGTGTCTGTGGACTGAGTGCGAAGGGCCCCCTTGTTGCTTCGATCTGCGGTAAATTTCCAATAGCGGCACGTAATCAGCATTAGCAGCTCCAACTGTCTTATCAATAAGCTTATTGCCGATGGTTTTATAAACCGTCGTTATTTCACTGATGGCTTTTGCCGTTAACCTAAGGCGATTGCCACTCGGGTTAGCTTCCAAGCCTTGTAGCATGGATTCTTGCGACGGCCTATAATGGTGCCAGGTCGTTTTTAAGATATTGTGATCGCTTTTGTCCGTTTTCACCACATTGAAAGACTTTATCATGCTCAGTAAAGCCTTCGATACAAAAGTATGATCAATAGTTCCCTTTTGATGATTTCTTTGCCATGTTGGGATCTTCTTGTTCTCTTTAGAGCGTAACCAATGCAAGTGATGCAGATCCCATTTATCCATCAGGTTACCCCATCGTTTAGTTGTAGATCTCAGGCATGTGGGAGTCTCGTCAACCTCCATTGTGCAGTTTAGGTCGCCATTTATAATGATGAGGCTCGGTTGTTGGCTTTCGCTTTCATTCTCCAGGAGGTTGTCGATAGCCTCTAGATATTGATCTGTAGTAGTCTCTGCCGGATTCCAGTATGTATTGATAACTAGCAGTTTTTGTACAGAATTTTCCTTCCCTGTTCCGACGCCATCCCATTGCCACTCTAATCTAGTGCCTTGGATAAACGGGGAGAGATGTAATTCTGCCCTGGGCACTAAGCCACATCCCGATCTTACAGCGGTCACAAGACCAGCCCTTGACCTTCCTGTGGCTCCCTTCTCTGCCGGGGTGAAGGTCAAAGTGTATCCGTCAAGGCAGGGTTTCACCAGCAGCCACGTTTCTTGTAGACACAAGATATCAAAGTCTCCTAGATTAACATCGGAGCTTACCGTCAAGTGGGAAAACCCTTGTGTGTTCCATGAGCCCATTATCAAGGGCGATTGCTTCACCAGTTGGCTCGGCGGGGGTTTTCTGTCCACTAATTGCTAGATTTTGTTTGCATATTGTCGTGTATTTGATATCCACCTCCTGTTGTGCTGTCTCACCGGGCTTCTGGCTTCGCTGCCACTCTCTGCTCGAGAGAATTTCATGGGGCTTCCAGCAATTGTGATTCTTATTTTTTCTCCCGGTCCTTTTGGCCATCTTTCCGGGTTTATTGCTCGGTTACCATTGGAGTATTTCTTACGACCTAGGTGTGGTGACTCCTCTCTCCTCTTCCTTTCCCTCGACCTATTGGGGCCGTGTGTGTTTTGCTTGTCTTGAGTCGAGTAAGATTTATGACTCGGCCGACGCTTTCCTTTATCTTTATTGTGGTGATTTTGTTCTGACGGTATTCTCTTTCTTCTTATTAGGGATCTCGTCACTGAGGTGCTATGCGTCCGATGGTACCTCTGATTTTGAATGGCCTGAATTTCCTTCAGTTCATATCCCAAATTCCAGAGATTTTCTTTCTCAGCCTTCAAGATGTTGTTTATTAATAATGATGATATGTGTATATAGGCCTGATCGTTCCGTCCTTTCTCACATGGTTCGACAATTTTTAAGTCTTGAGAGGTCAAGAGTCGTAAATTTGGGATTTGCTCAAAGATATACAGCATAGTGTTCCTGCTCAACCTAAAGTCGGCTGGATTTTCACACCTTCTCTCCAGTTTGAAGATGGCATAATCCGTCTTGATGCGTTTGTTCATTCTACTCCTTTTCCATACCTTATTGCTCTCGTGCGGCGATCGTCCCCTGCTTCGTTCTCTCTCTTTATTTCGCTGACTATTGCTTGAAAAATTCTCTGGAGTCCTCCTGGTTTTGGACTCTTTCTGCCGAGACCTCTTGTCTCCAGTACTTAGATCTTCGTTGCGTTTGTCATAAGGAGAGTTGCTCTCTCTTCGTGTCTTTAGGACGTTAGCTGTGAGGGGTTTAGAGGGCTTCCTTTCCTTCCATTCCGTATGTCTGTATTGTTCTTTACTGTGCAGTCTTCCTCTTTGGCTCCCTGGGTGGGGGGCTGGGGTTACTTCACCTCTACACACACTCTCAGCCACTCTTTCAGTATGTGATCTAGTCTTATGAGATGGGATGTCTGTTTCTGAATCTTCCACTGTATATATACTTAGATTTAATAAGGCTTCTATAGAGTTAAACTCTTCCTCCACTTTCTCTTCCTCCGAGAATTTTCTTTTTCTTGATTCACCCTTTCCTGGTGGTTTTGCGTTGGAGGTTTCACTCGTTCCCATTCGTCGTCTCACTGTTGCTGTTCTTCTTGGCAACTTTGGTGGGGTCGTTATCTTTAGAACTACCTTCTTGGCTTCTATTTTTTCCGGCACTAGTACCTTTTTTAAATTTAATTTTTCCACTGGTTTCACTTTCTTGTTAAAGAAGTTTCCAAGTTCTTTCTGTTTTGTATTTGTACATTTAGTTTTGGTTTTGCCCCCCGACCCCTTTTCCGCTTTGATTGGGGTTATTCCTGAGCAGTCTAAGTTAATACATCCATTTTCTGCCATGGGCGTAGCTTTCTTTCCACCAGGCGGCAGATCGCTAGGTTTAGTTTGGCCGTTCATACTCGTTTGTGCACTAGTGTTTTTTTCCGCCATGTTCAGTGCCAAGTCATTATTTTTGTTCCAACAGTTGGCACTGGTCTGTGTTCCTTGTGTATTCCGCTCCAGGTCTAGAGAGCACGATGATCCTTGGTCTCTGGTGTTTTCTTGTCTCACTTCCTTAGTCAATATGTATTTTTCCAAGTATAATAACTTGGTGTGTATAAGGGCCGTGATTGCAGCTTGATCTTTCACAGAGTCATTCAGTGCTTCGTATAGTTTGTTAAAAGGAGTTAGGGCAATCGTCACAGTGGACATTATACCCATTAGGTCTATTTTCTTATGCAGTGTTTCCTTTACACTCCCGTGTAATGAGATTCTGTCGGTCCTCACTCTACCTGGGGTAAGGCACGCCTCGTGGGCCGGTGTTGGTTTTCCCGTGGCGCCTCTGGGTGGTGTCTTTGCCAGGCTTTTTTCAGGTATATTCGAGGCCGCACTACGACCCAGGGGACTTCCCAAAGCCTTCTGGGGGCCAGGATGGATCTGGCTAGAGGTTTCCTCTTGCGGGTGCCCACTTTGAGACCACACGTTCGATTCCTCCGTCACCTCCAAAGACTCGTGGGTACTCTTTAAGTTATTAGTGGTCTGGTTGGGCCCCAGGGGCGGCACACCTGCTGTCAGTGCAGGGAGGTGCGGAATAGGAGAGGCCAGGGGGGTTTCCCAAAGTGCCACCTTACTGGCGTTTCAAGTTGTGGCAATATGTTCCCAGTCCTCTGTTTAACAGCTCCCCTCTCCTCTTGACTATTGGATGGTTGTTCTTTTAAAATAGACTCTTCAACCGCCACCCACCCCTCCAAAAGCTCTCCATCCGATATTTCTTTTTGTGGTGTGGGGGGGCTTACACCCTTTTTTAAAAAAAAGTTTGTCACCTGATTGTGGGGCAGTACTTTGAGTGATTTACTTTTTTTACTTGAACCTCTGTAATAGGGTTTGGTGGAAGATTTCCCCCGTTCAGATTCTTTTGTTATAGTGCTGTTAATGCACGTTCCTTTCTTTTGACTGGCCTGGCCTCCGCAGTACATGCGGGCTGCCAGCAGGTGTCAGTGGCCACTCCTGCTGTTTGTTGGCCAGCGAACTCAGCCCCGTTCTCTGTCGCGGCTTGACTCCTCTCCCCCTCCTCCGCTGGGGACGTCGGCTGCTCCATCGGCCAAACCGAGCAGGGAGCCCCCTCCTCCTCCAGCGCTCCACAACCCGCACCGTTGCCAACGGCGTCCCCCACAAACTCCACGCCCGCCGCGGCGGTGGCGCCAGGATCGCAGAGTGCCGCGTCCTCTCCCCACCGGGGCTCCAACCACGGCGCCGAACCCGCTTCCCCTCCACTTCCCTTGCCCAACTCTCCACGGCCCCGTCTCTCCTCTGGCGCGTGGACGACCGCCGCAACCACCACCCCCCCCGAGGAGGGCGGGAGTCACCGCAGCCGGCACCGACCCACCTGAAGACACCGCTTCTGCGGCAGACAGCGACCTCAGAATGCCTCCCATGTCTCCCGGGTCATGAGGCGGAGCGGTGAGTAGGGCCGGTGGGGGTTTGGTTGGGGGGTTGTTGTCGTTCTCTTTAATGTTATTTGGGAGCTTGGACCTGGTGTTTAGGCTGATGATGGGGACGATGGTTCCAGTTTTGAGGGTAGTCACTGTATCTACATCAGAGGGCACCACAGTAACAATGGAGTCTATATTGCTGGCACCTTCGCTAGTTCCTTTGGTAGACTTCTTCTCATTTTCAGGAAATTCAGCATGTGGTACACACCCCACCTCCTTCTCCCCCCTCTGCACAAGGCTCTCAAAAGTTCGCCTGTCCTCCAATGCAGGTTGAGCCAAGGGTTCAGAGTCCCGAATGTTGAAGAGGATAGGGGGTGCACTAACAGGGGTAGTGCTTAATTTATTTGGAGAGTGCAACAATTCGATAGGGTTATTCGTAATGTTAGTGTTATTAGTGGTGTTAGGGATGTTGGAGATGTTTAGAGGTAGCTTTAATGGGGGCTTCAGAACAGGTATACGCAGTTGTCTTGGTCTAAGTGTAACCGGAGATGGCCCAGAGCCTGTACCTAGCTTCTATTTACCTCTAGACTCTTGAAAGTCATCCCGACCAGCCGGGTCCTCATTCTCCTTATTTTGTAACGGCCCCCCGTCACGTCTGCATCTAATGCTTCTGAGGCGACGCTCCTCGTTCTCTTCGGTCTCCGTTGCCGTCTTGCCTGTCATGACTGCAGGAATGCTCCACTCGTCGACCACTCCGCGGCCGCTCCGCGGCCAGACTGGGCTTTTAACACCAGCTCCTTCCAGTCAGCCAGCAGGGTAACAGAGTAGAAAGACTCTGCTCAAAGCAGCATAGAGTAGAGTGACTGTAGGACTGCTCCACTCGTCGACCACTCCGCCAGGCCTCAAAATATGCTTGATGCAGATGCTCATTGGGCGCGGTGTGTGAAAAACAGAGGTGGATCCAAAAGAGCAAAACGCCTCTATCATCCACCAAATTAAAGAAGCCCTAATTCTAGGCCAGTTGGGGGTCACCTCAAACGGTTCAGAGAGGAAAGGTGCAGAGTTTCAAGGGAGGCTTGGCTATGCAGTCTAGTTTGATGGTGGTGTTGAATAGGATTCTGATCTGCTTTTAGACCCTTATGGGTCATTCAAAACTCCCTTGCCCAGAGGCCAATCCAAGAGTAAGCCATTTTACAGTCCACCCAGAATCTGGTTCAGAAGTGGGCCATCAGGAGGGTACCCAGGTGAGAGAAAGGGCAGGCATTCAGTCCATAGTATTTCTAGTTCCCAAACCATAATATAAGTACAGACTGATCATCGACCTGAAGAGACTTAATTTCTCCATAACCACACAGCATTTCAAGATGGAATGTCTTCAGTTATTGATTCCTCTATTTCAAGACAAGGACTTCCTGGTATCCCTAAACCTGCAGGATGCCTACTCTCACATATTCATTTGGAAAAAGCATCAACTTTTCCTGATACTTGATGTTGGTGGGAGTCATTTTCAGTTCAGGCCCATTCGCTTCAGGCTGAAGTTGTCTCCCTGAGTTTTTATGAAGGTCATGGATCTGATAGTAGCCTTGCTCCACCTGAATGGGAATAAGGTCTTCCCCTATTTGGACGACTGGCTGTTCAAAACAACATCACAAGACCTACTGATACAACACATGGACCTGATGTGCAAAACTGTGGAGTCCGTAAGGTTCATACTGAACCGTCTGTAGTCTCACCTTTTTTCCTCCAAAAACCTCCAGTTCATTGGTGCAAGATGGCAAACCAGAAGGTGCTACTGGGGACAGGGCAGTCAGGTTGCAAGTAGCTCTGAGAGATCGCCTGTCCATACCACAAGGGACCATGAGGTAGCTCCTGCAGGCTTAGGAGCACCTGGCCGTGTATTTTTTCTGCTGCCTTGGACGTGCTGTCTTTCTCTACAAACACCAGACCGACGATTCTGAGGACTTCCAGGCCCCTGATCTCGGTCCCTCTGAGAATGAAATTCGATTTGCAAGAGTGTTGGCATTTGGACAATCACATGAAGGTTTTTATTTGAGCCAGACTTTGCAGAGTATTGTTACTACTGATGCCAGCAAGACCCGCTGGAGAGCAGTGGTGGGAGATCAGATACACCAAGAGGTATGAACAGTTCAGGAGGCAGACAAATTGAACACAGTATTTCTTTCTTTAGAGTGGAAAGTATAGGGCGAAGCTCTTCTCACCATATGCAGGATATTTGGGACCCCACGTTTGGACCTCTTTTCCTCTCTATGAAATGCAAATATGCTCAGTTATGTTTTAAGGTTCCCGGGCTCAGAAGGCTAGAGAGTGGATGACATGGCCATAGAGTGGCTCAAGCGCCTGTTGATTGTCTTTCCTCCCCTCCCACCCATCTCAAAATTAGCTATGAAGATGAGGGGAATCAGCAGTTTAAGTCATTTTGGTAGGCCCTTTTCTGGCCTCGCAGGGACTGGTTCCCACTACTTTACAGTTTCTTGTCCTGAGCTATCCATGTCCCATAAAAAAGATTCACGGGAAGCCAGTCTTGGGGCCTGGAAGTTGAGGGGGAAAGGTTACAGCACCAGGATATGTCCCTGGAGTTAGCCATGGCAATCCAAAAATATAAAAGACCCTCAACTTTGAAAGCCTACGGGAGACACTGGGAATAGTTTCAGGGCTGGTGTGACAAGCGGTAATAGCAGTCCAGTGCCCTGTTCAAGTTATCCTTCGGTTGCTTGAGGAGGGGTCCAATCTAGCGCTATCAGTTTCCACTCGATAACTCCATGGTCAGCTATCAGGGCATTCAGGGTAACAGGGGGAAAGACTCAGGGGATCAGACTCTGGTGAATCGGCTGTTGAAGCATTTTTCTCTATCAGACAAGTATCTGTGTCTCGGATTCACCCTGAGACTGCCCGCTTGTTTTGAAAGCATTGTAGTCAGCCCATTTGAGCCCCTGGAGGAGATATCATTGAAACTATTGACCCTGAATGCAGTATTCAAGTGGCCATTACTTCTACCAGGCAATTGTGGTACATCTGTGCCCTGACATACAAAGCTCCCTAGCCTGTGGTTCAGACAGATGCTCTTTTTCTTAAACGGTACCCTGCCTTCCTTCCCAAAGAAGTGTCAAAATTTCACATGTCATAAGAATTTGGCCTCCCTACTTTCCGAAACCCACTTGCCTTTAAGAGCTTGAATTGAGTATATTATATGGAAGAAGGCCAGATCGGATTCACCTGTAAAGATCTGGGGCCTTTTTGAAGGTCAGATAGCCTGCTTGTCACTGTTGGGGGTGCTTGCCCAGGTTGAATAGCACAGTGCCCACTGCTAGTAAATGGATTTGAAAAGCTATTTGCATTTCATATGGGTCGGCTGGAGCCAATTATCCCCCCAGGTTTCAGGGGAGGTAAACCGGGATGATGGTTGCTTCTTGTGCAGAGGCCCATGAATGGCCTATTCAGGACATATGTCAAGCTGCTTCCTGGGAACAGTCAAACTTGTTTATTAAGCAATACCACTTGAACTTGCACAGGTACGTGACTGGTGCTTCTAGGACTGGTATTTTTAGTGCAGGGGTTTGCTGAATTCACATGTTCTTTATTAAGTATAACGTTTACAAACCAATGATGGATGCTGTGCATAGTACAGGTGGTCTGAGCGGTTACTTAGGACCATTGTTTACATTGATTTGGTATGCCTCACCAGGAAGTACTGAGATGAGGAAGAGGGATGTGGAGGTAATGCACGGATTACTTATGGCACTCCTTATTTCTCTTAGTCCTGCTCTTTCACGTCACAGTACTTATGTCCCACCTCGCTCACCCACTCTGGAAGTAGTGGGCCAAATGAGTTGGAAATTAACTGAGGCATATCGGGACATGAGGATATTGTACCCTCAGGAAGGGGAGATGGGGCATTAATAAAAGAATGGAAATAGAAGAAGGATTCCTGGAATGGAGGTAGGTTACCACACAAGTAAGTACTGTGATGAGGAAGAGCAGGCCCAGGGTAATCAAGATTACTGATAAGTAATCCATGCAATGCATGTGCTAATCTCTAGATACTATAAGCATCGCAGCGAAACATTTTCATTGCTTTCCTACCAATGTAACTCACACATGCAAACATGTTTAGAAATATTTGAGGCTTTGTTCTCTTTCCATGCCTTCTCGGTCTTACCCTGTTGATCAATTTCAAACGGTTTCTACTGTATCCTGGTCCATGTGTTTTAAAATAGAAAATGAATTTGTATGGAAATAACTCCAGTTGCCTCCAATTGAAGCTCAGAAATAGTCATGTTTGCAGTTGTCTGAAAACTGTGGCTCGCCAGGTAATTTGCATTACAACTCCCATGATCCCTCGCTCATCATTGACAATGCTGGCTTGTACTTGAGGGAGTTGTCCAAATCATTGGGCGAAGCAAGAGTTGAAGACCCCTGGATTGGTTTGTGGATAGCAGAAAGATTCTACCTAATATTCATGTATTATTGCAGCATACAGCTTTTATTTTGTAATGTAGTTTTACATCTTTTTTCACCCTGATATGTCGTATTCTACCACGCCCTCCCCCACCCCCGCAACTTTCCTCTCTGTTTGTCTGTGCATGATCAGCAAGGCTTTTTATCTCCTTTCCTCAGACAATACATTCTTCTACTGCCTGAGAGACCATTTACCCTTCAGGCTTCCAAAGTAAGATTGGATAAGCAGGAGCTACAAGCAGCTCCTGGGTATCCAGCAGTAATCAGTCATCAGGAGCTACCAATTGAGAACGAGGCGCTAGTACATAGCATTACACAAATCTAACTTCCACACAAAATGAGAAAATATAATTGTATACAATATTTATGACCCCTTATGCTTTAAATTCCATATAGATGTGTCCTAATGTTTATTTATAGATTGTCCCAAATGCTCAGAGTTAAAATCACTTAGTTGTGTTTGGTCTTCTTGAGTTGGCCTGGGGAGCAAAAAGTTGCACCTGGTAACTGTTGGTTTTAAGCTAACCAGGCTCTTCTAGGCTAGAAGCAGGAGCTAAATGGCTCCCAGCTTCCCTCAATTTCGAACCCTGCCCTTGACTGTATGTGATTATCTGAATAAAGGGAGAGGTGCCGCACAGCGCAGTGGACTAGAACTGGGAAGCGCTTTCTTGCAATTAGACCCCTCTGGGTGTCTGTGCAGCTGTCTGGTGTGTGTGTGTCCCAATTAATTTCTGGCTTCGCAGGGTAGGATGTCCTAGCAGGAGTCTGGAGTCAGAGGCATGGAGGTGCATCGCGGGCACAACATGATGCAGTTTGTGGAAGAATTTCCCTTTATTGCTACATTTATAAAGTTCAATGTTCCAAAACGTCAATGCTGAAGCTTAATCGGTACAAGTCATTTATAATGGATCAACCAGATCTTATATCATTTGGATTCGCTTCTGATAGTGTTAATGAGGGATCCAGTTGAGCTGGAGGCGATGTAAGTATGTGTCTGCTGGCACCGCAAGACCATTGCGCTGGTGATGGGCACAGTGAAAACGCTTCTTAATTTAGCATAACGTAGGGTCCTTTATCCAGAGTGTTCTTTTATCTTCACCCCATCAGTTGAACAGTGAACAGCATGCCTTTATCATTATTCAGGTATCAATAGTTTTATAAATCACCCCTATCCTGGGGCCTGTTTGGAATGGATCTGACATTAGATTGGATTCACAACGTTTGTTGTAGACTAAGGACAGACTGACTACCGCAATTTGCTCACGCTCAGAAAGGGCAATAAAAAAAAAAATCTGTGTAAGCAGTGCGCAGTGTGTGAACACTGCAAATTGTGCCTCAAATAGCATTGTGATTCATAAAGGAGAAGAAAATTCCATGGAGGGAAGGTGTTGTTTGTTTCATTTTTTTGTCATGCATTAGAATAATGACGTATTTGTGGTCTAGAAAATGCACATGACAGTTACAGCCCTGAAGAAGAACTTAGTTCGAAATATATGTTGATTGAATACATGTGCTTTGTAAAATGTGTCTATCTTGAACTGGTTACACTGATACTTTGCATTAATTGCAAACATGCTAAATGGCTGAATATGCCTTTTTGTTCTTTCTGTCTGTCTAGAACCTTTTCACTAATATCTTTGTAATTCATTGAGTACATGCTCAGTGTTGGCGGAACATATGTGTTATTTGAATCATTTTTCATGTTTACTTTAAACCAGCTTTATCAACACTTTGATGCATTTACTTATAATGTTGAATGTTGCAAATTGTCTTCGTTTTTTATTGAAAATTACCTCTATTCCTAATACATTCACAACACAATGATACCAGTATGTATTTAACTCGTTTGATCTTTTGAGTGAGGCACCCAGAGAGACCTTCTGTTTGTGCATTTCTTGTATTCAAGAGGTGTGTGAGGGATACACACCTAACCAGTCTCTAGCGTGACTTACGACCACTTCAAATAAAACCAATCAGCAGCGTGGAGTACTGGGTATTTCCCGACCCTTTAGATTAAAGGACGTTGATTGTCGCTGTGGGTGGAATGACTCAAAGTATTAAAGGAGGGGTGTGGGAATTGGGGACAGCTCTGCATATTGTGTTAGAAAAAAATACTCAGTGATGTGGAAATATAAGTCACCTCAGAGTTCCTTGACATTATAAGGAAAGCACTCTGCAACTTCCAATTGCCTTATGACATACAACAGTGGGGGAGTTGTGGGAAATGGTACCCTCAAATATAATAAATAATCTAGTGCATGGACAGCGTAAGGTATTTTGGGCTATTTCAGGCTCAGTGGTAATGGTAAAAACGAAGTATTTTTGATACCTACTATTTTTAAAATACAAACTCTTTGGTAATTCATAGAATTTCGCAGAAAAGTGACGCAAGCGGCTGGCGCAGTGTCCGCGTGCGATTGACTGCGCCAGGCACGTGCGCTTAAACCGATTTCCGCGCACAGCGTATTCATGGATTTCAGGCTTCCATACCAGCCGTGGCGCAGAGAATCGCAGCGACCCTGCAGCAGCGCCAGTAACGCCCCCAAGAACGCCCTCGCGCAAGGAAAAGCCATCAAAATCGCTAAATCATCGCAAAGGGCTGCGCGAACCCTGGACCAGTTCACCGGGCTGCCAAACAGCAAACGCCAAGCGGGGAACGTGTATTTCAGGGGTGCGCGGGAAGTTGCATACGCGATTGCAGCAGGTTTCGTGTATTTCAGGGGTGCGCGGCAAGTTCCACACGCAATTTCAGCAAGGTATGTGTATTTCAGGGGTGCGCGGCAAGTTCCACACGCGATTTCAGCAAGGTATGTGTATTTCAGGGGTGCGCGGCAAGTTCCACACGCAAATTCAGCAAGGTATGTGTATTTCAGGGGTGCGCGGGAAGTTCCACACGCGATAGTCCCAGTGCGAGCAGGGTACGTGTATTTCAGGGGTGCGCGGGAAGTTGCACACGCGATTGTCCCAGTGCGAGCAGGGTACGTGTATTTCAGGGGTGCGCGGGAAGTTCCACACGCGATAGTCCCAGTGCGAGCAGGGTACGTGTATTTCAGGGGTGCGCGGGAAGTTGCACACGCGATTGTCCCAGTGCGAGCAGGGTACGTGTATTTCAGGGGTGCGCGGGAAGTTCCACACGCGATTGTCCCAGTGCGAGCAGGGTACGTGTATTTCAGGGGTGCGCGGGAAGTTGCACACGCGATTGTCCCAGTGCGAGCAGGGTACGTGTATTTCAGGGGTGCGCGGGAAGTTGCACACGCGATTGTCCCAGTGCGAGCAGGGTACGTGTATTTCAGTGGTGCGCGGGAAGTTGCACACGCGATTGTCCCAGTGCGAGCAGGGTACGTGTATTTCAGGGGTGTGCAGGAAGTTACACACGCGATTGGGCCAGTGCGAGCAGGGTACATGTATTTCAGGGGTGCGCGGGAAGTTGCACACGCGATACCAGCAGGGAATGTGTATTTCAGGGGTACTGGGGAGTACTACACGTGAATTGGCCGTGTGGGTCCTCCCAGGTGTACGCTCCACAACCTCCACGGCCCCTGCAGGCAGCCCACACCACGGGGGACTACCCTGCACCCCTGGCCATGTCCCGCAGGCAGCCCATTCACCATGGGCATGCCCCCCAGCCAACCCACATGTCACCTTGCACTACTGATCAACACTGCATGTCTCCCACCACCCCCACCCCCCAGCAGTGCAGGGGCAGCCTCCACCAGGCCCCCACTCATGTCCCCCTGCACCCCCACCCCCCAGCATCCAGGGCAGCCTCCACCAGGCCCCCACTCATGTCTCCCACCACCCCCACCCCCCAGCATCCAGGGTCACCCTCCACCAGGCCCCCACTCATGTCTCCCACCACCCCCACCCCCCTGCCACCATGGGCAGCCTCCACCAGGCCCCCACTCATGTCTCCCACCACCCCCACCCCCTGCCACCATGGGCAGCCTCCACCAGGCCCCCACTCATGTCCCCCTGCACCCCCACCCCCCAGCATCCAGGGTCACCCTCCACCAGGCCCCCACTCATGTCTCCCACCACCCCCACCCCCCTGCCACCATGGGTATCCTCCACCAGGCCCCCACTCATGTCTCCCACCACCCCCACCCCCCAGCATCCAGGGGCAGCCTCCACCAGGCCCCCACTCATGTCTCCCACCACCCCCACCCCCCAGCATCCAGGGTCACCCTCCACCAGGCCCCCACTCATGTCCCCCTGCACCCCCACCCCCCTGCCACCATGGGCATCCTCCACCAGGCCCCCACTCATGTCTCCCACCACCCCTACCCCCCAGCATCCAGGGTCACCCTCCACCAGGCCCCCACTCATGTCCCCCTGCACCCCCACCCCCCAGCATCCAGGGGCAGCCTCCACCAGGCCCCCACTCATGTCTCCCACCACCCCCACCCCCCAGCATCCAGGGTCACCCTCCACCAGGCCCCCACTCATGTCCCCCTGCACCCCCACCCCCCAGCATCCAGGGTCACCCTACACCAGGCCCCCACTCATGTCTCCCACCACCCCCACCCCCCTGCCACCATGGGCATCCTCCACCAGGCCCCCACTCATGTCTCCCACCACCCCCACCCCCCAGCATCCAGGGTCACCCTCCACCAGGCCCCCACTCATGTCTCCCACCACCCCCACCCCCCTGCCACCATGGGCAGCCTCCACCAGGCCCCCACTCATGTCTCCCACCACCCCCACCCCCCTGCCACCATGGGCATCCTCCACCAGGCCCCCACTCATGTCTCCCACCACCCCCACCCCCTGCCACCATGGGCATCCTCCACCAGGCCCCCACTCATGTCTCCCACCACCCCCACCCCCTGCCACCATGGGCATCCTCCACCAGGCCCCCACTCATGTCTCCCACCACCCCCACCCCCCAGCATCCAGGGGCAGCCTCCACCAGGCCCCCACTCATGTCCCCCTGCACCCCCACCCCCCAGCATCCAGGGGCAGCCTTCACCAGGCCTCCACTCATGTCTCCCACCACCCCCACCCCCCAGCATCCAGGGTCACCCTCCACCAGGCCCCCACTCATGTCTCCCACCACCCCCACCCCCCTGCCACCATGGGCAGCCTCCACCAGGCCCCCACTCATGTCTCCCACCACCCCCACCCCCTGCCACCATGGGCAGCCTCCACCAGGCCCCCACTCATGTCCCCCTGCACCCCCACCCCCCAGCATCCAGGGTCACCCTCCACCAGGCCCCCACTCATGTCTCCCAACACCCCCACCCCCCTGCCACCATGGGCATCCTCCACCAGGCCCCCACTCATGTCTCCCACCACCCCCACCCCCCTGCCACCATGGGCATCCTCCACCAGGCCCCCACTCATGTCTCCCACCACCCCCACCCCCCTGCCACCATGGGCATCCTCCACCAGGCCCCCACTCATGTCTCCCACCACCCCCACCCCCCAGCATCCAGGGGCAGCCTCCACCAGGCCCCCACTCATGTCTCCCACCACCCCCACCCCCAGCATCCAGGGTCACCCTCCACCAGGCCCCCACTCATGTCCCCCTGCACCCCCACCCCCCAGCATCCAGG
Source organism: Ambystoma mexicanum (assembly GCF_040938575.1). Classification (NCBI taxonomy): domain Eukaryota; kingdom Metazoa; phylum Chordata; class Amphibia; order Caudata; family Ambystomatidae; genus Ambystoma; species Ambystoma mexicanum. Next base: position 808,518,774 of record NC_090932.1, read on the forward strand.
GGCAGCCTCCACCAGGCCCCCACTCATGTCTCCCACCACCCCCAACCCCCAGCATCCAGGGTCACCCTCCACCAGGCCCCCACTCATGTCTCCCACCACCCCCACCCCCCTGCCACCATGGGAAGCCTCCACCAGGCCCCCACTCATGTCTCCCACCACCCCCACCCCCCTGCCACCATGGGCAGCCTCCACCAGGCCCCCACTCATGTCCCCCTGCACCCCCACCCCCCAGCATCCAGGGTCACCCTCCACCAGGCCCCCACTCATGTCTCCCACCACCCCCACCCCCCTGCCACCATGGGCAGCCTCCACCAGGCCCCCACTCATGTCTCCCACCACCCCACCCCCCTGCCACCATGGGCATCCTCCACCAGGCCCCCACTCATGTCTCCCACCACCCCCACCCCCCTGCCACCATGGGCATCCTCCACCAGGCCCCCACTCATGTCTCCCACCACCCCCACCCCCCTGCCACCATGGGCATCCTCCACCAGGCCCCCACTCATGTCTCCCACCACCCCCACCCCCCAGCATCCAGGGGCAGCCTCCACCAGGCCCCCACTCATGTCCCCCTGCACCCCCACCCCCCAGCATCCAGGGGCAGCCTTCACCAGGCCTCCACTCATGTCTCCCACCACCCCCACCCCCCAGCATCCAGGGTCACCTTCCACCAGGCCCCCACTCATGTCTCCCACCACCCCCACCCCCCTGCCACCATGGGCAGCCTCCACCAGGCCCCCACTCATGTCTCCCACCACCCCCACCCCCTGCCACCATGGGCAGCCTCCACCAGGCCCCCACTCATGTCCCCCTGCACCCCCACCCCCCAGCATCCAGGGTCACCCTCCACCAGGCCCCCACTCATGTCTCCCACCACCCCCACCCCCCTGCCACCATGGGCATCCTCCACCAGGCCCCCACTCATGTCTCCCACCACCCCCACCCCCCAGCATACAGGGCCACCCTCCACCAGGCCCCCACTCATGTCTCCCACCACCCCCAACCCCCAGCATCCAGGGGCAGCCTCCACCAGGCCCCCACTCATGTCTCCCACCACCCCCAACCCCCAGCATCCAGGGTCACCCTCCACCAGGCCCCCACTCATGTCCCCCTGCACCCCCACCCCCCAGCATCCAGGGTCACCCTACACCAGGCCCCCACTCATGTCCCCCTGCACCCCCACCCCCCAGCATCCAGGGGCAGCCTCCACCAGGCCCCCACTCATGTCTCCCACCACCCCCACCCCCCTGCCACCATGGGCAGCCTCCACCAGGCCCCCACTCATGTCTCCCACCACCCCCACCCCTTGCCACCATGGGCAGCCTCCACCAGGCCCCCACTCATGTCCCCCTGCAACCCCACCCCCCAGCATCCAGGGTCACCCTCCACCAGGCCCCCACTCATGTCTCCCACCACCCCCACCCCCCTGCCACCATGGGTATCCTCCACCAGGCCCCCACTCATGTCTCCCACCACCCCCACCCCCCAGCATCCAGGGGCAGCCTCCACCAGGCCCCCACTCATGTCTCCCACCACCCCCACCCCCCAGCATCCAGGGTCACCCTCCACCAGGCCCCCACTCATGTCCCCCTGCACCCCCACCCCCCTGCCACCATGGGCATCCTCCACCAGGCCCCCACTCATGTCTCCCACCACCCCCACCCCCCAGCATCCAGGGTCACCCTCCACCAGGCCCCCACTCATGTCCCCCTGCACCCCCACCCCCCAGCATCCAGGGGCAGCCTCCACCAGGCCCCCACTCATGTCTCCCACCACCCCCACCCCCCAGCATCCAGGGTCACCCTCCACCAGGCCCCCACTCATGTCCCCCTGCACCCCCACCCCCCAGCATGCAGGGTCACCCTACACCAGGCCCCCACTCATGTCTCCCACCACCCCCACCCCCCTGCCACCATGGGCATCCTCCACCAGGCCCCCACTCATGTCTCCCACCACCCCCACCCCCCAGCATCCAGGGTCACCCTCCACCAGGCCCCCACTCATGTCCCCCTGCACCCCCACCCCCCTGCCACCATGGGCATCCTCCACCAGGCCCCCACTCATGTCTCCCACCACCCCCACCCCCCAGCATCCAGGGTCACCCTCCACCAGGCCCCCACTCATGTCCCCCTGCACCCCCACCCCCCAGCATCCAGGGGCAGCCTCCACCAGGCCCCCACTCATGTCTCCCACCACCCCCACCCCCCAGCATCCAGGGTCACCCTCCACCAGGCCCCCACTCATGTCCCCCTGCACCCCCACCCCCCAGCATCCAGGGTCACCCTCCACCAGGCCCCCACTCATGTCTCCCACCACCCCCACCCCCCTGCCACCATGGGCATCCTCAACCAGGCCCCCACTCATGTCTCCCACCACCCCCACCCCCTGCCACCATGGGCATCCTCCACCAGGCCCCCACTCATGTCTCCCACCACCCCCACCCCCCAGCATCCAGGGTCACCCTCCACCAGGCCCCCACTCATGTCTCCCACCACCCCCACCCCCCTGCCACCATGGGCAGCCTCCACCAGGCCCCCACTCATGTCTCCCACCACCCCCACCCCCCTGCCACCATGGGCATCCTCCACCAGGCCCCCACTCATGTCTCCCACCACCCCCACCCCCCTGCCACCATGGGCATCCTCCACCAGGCCCCCACTCATGTCTCCCACCACCCCCACCCCCCTGCCACCATGGGCATCCTCCACCAGGCCCCCACTCATGTCTCCCACCACCCCCACCCCCCAGCATCCAGGGGCAGCCTCCACCAGGCCCCCACTCATGTCCCCCTGCACCCCCACCCCCCAGCATCCAGGGGCAGCCTTCACCAGGCCTCCACTCATGTCTCCCACCACCCCCACCCCCCAGCATCCAGGGTCACCCTCCACCAGGCCCCCACTCATGTCTCCCACCACCCCCACCCCCCTGCCACCATGGGCAGCCTCCACCAGGCCCCCACTCATGTCTCCCACCACCCCCAACCCCTGCCACCATGGGCAGCCTCCACCAGGCCCCCACTCATGTCCCCCTGCACCCCCACCCCCCAGCATCCAGGGTCACCCTCCACCAGGCCCCCACTCATGTCTCCCACCACCCCCACCCCCCTGCCACCATGGGCATCCTCCACCAGGCCCCCACTCATGTCTCCCACCACCCCCACCCCCCTGCCACCATGGGCATCCTCCACCAGGCCCCCACTCATGTCTCCCACCACCCCCACCCCCTGCCACCATGGGCATCCTCCACCAGGCCCCCACTCATGTCTCCCACCACCCCCACCCCCCAGCATCCAGGGGCAGCCTCCACCAGGCCCCCACTCATGTCTCCCACCACCCCCACCCCCCAGCATCCAGGGTCACCCTCCACCAGGCCCCCACTCATGTCCCCCTGCACCCCCACCCCCCAGCATCCAGGGGCAGCCTCCACCAGGCCCCCACTCATGTCTCCCACCACCCCCAACCCCCAGCATCCAGGGTCACCCTCCACCAGGCCCCCACTCATGTCTCCCACCACCCCCACCCCCCTGCCACCATGGGCAGCCTCCACCAGGCCCCCACTCATGTCTCCCACCACCCCCACCCCCCTGCCACCATGGGCAGCCTCCACCAGGCCCCCACTCATGTCCCCCTGCACCCCCACCCCCCAGCATCCAGGGTCACCCTCCACCAGGCCCCCACTCATGTCTCCCACCACCCCCACCCCCCTGCCACCATGGGCAGCCTCCACCAGGCCCCCACTCATGTCTCCCACCACCCCCACCCCCCTGCCACCATGGGCATCCTCCACCAGGCCCCCACTCATGTCTCCCACCACCCCCACCCCCCTGCCACCATGGGCATCCTCCACCAGGCCCCCACTCATGTCTCCCACCACCCCCACCCCCCTGCCACCATGGGCATCCTCCACCAGGCCCCCACTCATGTCTCCCACCACCCCCACCCCCCAGCATCCAGGGGCAGCCTCCACCAGGCCCCCACTCATGTCCCCCTGCACCCCCACCCCCCAGCATCCAGGGGCAGCCTTCACCAGGCCTCCACTCATGTCTCCCACCACCCCCACGCCCCAGCATCCAGGGTCACCTTCCACCAGGCCCCCACTCATGTCTCCCACCACCCCCACCCCCCTGCCACCATGGGCAGCCTCCACCAGGCCCCCACTCATGTCTCCCACCACCCCCACCCCCTGCCACCATGGGCAGCCTCCACCAGGCCCCCACTCATGTCCCCCTGCACCCCCACCCCCCAGCATCCAGGGTCACCCTCCACCAGGCCCCCACTCATGTCTCCCACCACCCCCACCCCCTGCCACCATGGGCATCCTCCACCAGGCCCCCACTCATGTCTCCCACCACCCCCACCCCCCTGCCACCATGGGCATCCTCCACCAGGCCCCCACTCATGTCTCCCACCACCCCCACCCCCCTGCCACCATGGGCATCCTCCACCAGGCCCCCACTCATGTCTCCCACCACCCCCACCCCCCAGCATCCAGGGGCAGCCTCCACCAGGCCCCCACTCATGTCTCCCACCACCCCCACCCCCCAGCATACAGGGTCACCCTCCACCAGGCCCCCACTCATGTCCCCCTGCACCCCCACCCCCCAGCATCCAGGGGCAGCCTCCACCAGGCCCCCACTCATGTCTCCCACCACCCCCAACCCCCAGCATCCAGGGTCACCCTCCACCAGGCCCCCACTCATGTCCCCCTGCACCCCCACCCCCCAGCATCCAGGGTCACCCTACACCAGGCCCCCACTCATGTCTCCCACCACCCCCACCCCCCTGCCACCATGGGCATCCTCCACCAGGCCCCCACTCATATCTCCCACCACCCCCACCCCCCAGCATCCAGGGTCACCCTCCACCAGGCCCCACTCATGTCCCCCTGCACCCCCACCCCCCAGCATCCAGGGTCACCCTCCACCAGGCCCCCACTCATGTCCCCCTGCACCCCCACCCCCCAGCATCCAGGGGCATCCTCCACCAGGCCCCCACTCATGTCTCCCACCACCCCCACCCCCCTGCCACCATGGGCATCCTCCACCAGGCCCCCACTCATGTCTCCCACCACCCCCACCCCCCAGCATCCAGGGTCACCCTCCACCAGGCCCCCACTCATGTCTCCCACCACCCCCATCCCCCTGCCACCATGGGCAGCCTCCACCAGGCCCCCACTCATGTCTCCCACCACCCCCAACCCCCTGCCACCATGGGCATCCTCCACCAGGCCGCCACTCATGTCTCCCACAACCCCCACCCCCCTGCCACCATGGGCATCCTCCACCAGGCCCCCACTCATGTCTCCCACCACCCCCACCCCCCTGCCACCATGGGCATCCTCCACCAGGCCCCCACTCATGTCTCCCACCACCCCCACCCCCCAGCATCCAGGGGCAGCCTCCACCAGGCCCCCACTCATGTCCCCCTGCACCCCCACCCCCCAGCATCCTGGGGCAGCCTCCACCAGGCCCCCACTCATGTCTCCCACCACCCCCACCCCCCAGCATCCAGGGTCACCCTCCACCAGGCCCCCACTCATGTCTCCCACCACCCCCACCCCCCTGCCACCATGGGCAGCCTCCAACAGGCCCCCACCCATGTCTCCCACCACCCCCACCCCCCAGCATCCAGGGGCAGCCTCCACCAGGCCCGGACTCATGTCCCCCTACACCCCCACCCCCCAGCATCCAGGGGCAGCCTCCACCAGGCCCCCACTCATGTCTCCCACCACCCCCACCCCCCAGCATCCAGGGTCACCCTCCACCAGGCCCCCACTCATGTCTCCCACCACCCCCACCCCCCTGCCACCATGGGCAGCCTCCACCAGGCCCCCACTCATGTCCCCCTGCACCCCCACCCCCCAGCATCCAGGGTCACCCTCCACCAGGCCCCCACTCATGTCTCCCACCACCCCCACCCCCCTGCCACCATGGGCATCCTCCACCAGGCCCCCACTCATGTCTCCCACCACCCCCACCCCCCTGCCACCATGGGCATCCTCCACCAGGCCCCCACTCATGTCTCCCACCACCCCCACCCCCCTGCCACCATGGGCATCCTCCACCAGGCCCCCACTCATGTCTCCGAACACCCCCACCCCCCAGCATCCAGGGGCAGCCTCCACCAGGCCCTCACTCTTGTCTCCCACCACCCCCACCCCCCAGCATCCAGGGTCACCCTCCACCAGGCCCCCACTCATGTCCCCCTGCACCCCCACCCCCCAGCATCCAGGGGCAGCCTCCACCAGGCCCCCACTCATGTCTCCGACCACCCCCACCCCCCAGCATCCAGGGTCACCCTCCACCAGGCCCCCACTCATGTCCCCCTGCATCCCCACCCCCCAGCATCCAGGGTCACCCTACACCAGGCCCCCACTTATGTCTCCCACCAGCCCCACCCCCCTGCCACCATGGGCATCCTCCACCAGGCCCCCACTCATGTCTCCCACCACCCCCACCCCCCAGCATCCAGGGTCACCCTCCACCAGGCCCCCACTCATGTCCCCCTGCACCCCCACCCCCCAGCATCCAGGGTCACCGTACACCAGGCCCCCACTCATGTCTCCCACCACCCCCACCCCCCTGCCACCATGGGCATCCTCCACCAGGCCCCCACTCATGTCCCCCTGCACCCCCACCCCCCAGCAGTGCAGGGGCAGCCTCCACCAGGTGCTCACAATCCCCAATCATGTGCGTAATGGACAGCCTCCACAGCCAAAAATCCCTACCAAGTAACCCATTCACCCACATGGAAATGGAAATCACATGTTACACCCCCAATGTCCATGAAGCTAATGAACCCATGTCCGTCACACACAATTGTTGCAATTGAATGGGAAAACACACAACATGACATGCATGAAACCAATGAGATGATACCACACAGTGAAGTATGCAAACAAAATTGTATTGAAAAAAATAAAGAATGCTAAAGAAAGAAAACAAACTACAATGTGAATGAGAAAAAATAAGCTGCATGTCCGTATAAAAAAAAAACTGGAAATCCAAATTGAAAAAAATTTTGTCCAAAGTCAAATGTAAAAAAAATCTCCATGCAATAAAGAACTATGTACAAAAATAACAAGGGTCCATGAGCCCAACTGAACAAAGGAAACCTACTGAAAAACCTACCTAAAAATCAACTATATACAAAAAGTGGAGCAGTGTCCGTCGACTCCAAATCATAATACGAAAGAAAGGAAACCTAAAACTAAAGAACTATATACAAAGGCGGCGGGCAAGTCCAGCGGCTCACTCCGTGGTGTCCCGGGCCAGGGCATCATCGAACTCCTGTTCGATGTCCCTGAGGCGGTCCAGTTCCATGGCCCCGAGGGTCCGCAGGGACGACGCTGTGTCCTCCTCCAACCCCCTGCGGATTGCCTCGAGGCACTCGGCCCGCCTCAGGGCCCTCTGCATGGAGTTCTCCGCCCTGAGCATTGTGAGCCGCGCCTCTTCCGCCCGCCGCCGCTTCGCACCTATGGCGTGGCCCAACCGCTGCAACACGGAAGACACTCTCTGTCCTGGGTCCCCCTGCCCTCCGACCGATGCCTGCCCCTCCGATGTCGAAAGCCCCGAGCCTTCATGTCTCCCACCATGTTGCTGCTGCTGCTGCTCTGCCTCTGCCCTTGCACTGCCTCCTGCTGCCTGCACATCCTCCGCCGGCTGGGGTGCACTTGTTGATGTGGCCACCCCTGCTGGACCTCCAACTCCCGACTGTGGCAGGGATGCCTCCTCCACCAGCCTGGCCGCACCGTCAGAGGCAGCTCCACAGGGCACCCAGGTGACTGATGGGTGGGAAGATGGCACAGAGGACGACTGGTGCGTAGGGGGTCCAGTTGAGGAGGGGGTCGGAGCAAGCCCCATCAGACAGCGGAATCCGGCCTGGGTGACCTGTCCCAGCAGGCTGACATGGTCAACGAGCCATTCGAGATGACGTGCAGTCTCTCCATGAAAAGACTGCAGGTCACCTCGCATGGCCCGTTGACGCAACGCCACACCAGCCTGGACAGGCTCAACCCGGACCTGGATGGCCACATCCGCAGGCAGAGGAAGGCCAGTTGACGTCAGCTCATCCCCTGCCTGAAAACGGGTCTGGACGTAGGCATCCCTGCTGGTGCAAGATGATGCAGGGACAGGATCGGGGACAGGATTGCACACAGGCACCTCCGCGGCCGCCTGTGCTGCCTCGTGTCCCTGGTCCTGCACTGCACCACTAGCACCAGTGGGATCCCCACCTCCAGACCCCGTCTCTGGTGCTTGCGCGGCCCCCTCCTCCACCAAACCCCCCACCAACCTGGATGACTCTGTGCCATCTTCCCCCGTTGGGCCCTGTGGGGTCCCAGCTGCCCCTTCTGCTGCCGAGGAGTCCAACTGCAACCTCCGCCTCTTGGACCTCCCCCCGGCAGCTGCGGCCTGGGACGCGGCACCGGACTCCTCACTCCCCGACGAGATGACAACACGGGAGGGGAGCCGGGCCTTGCGTCTCCGGCTGGCGGTCGGATCCCCGCCGCTGTGCTCCACAGCACCTTCTCCACCCTCTTCATCAGTTGACACTGCAGACAGGGAGAAACAAAACACAGGCATCAGGGCACTGTAAAATGGACACATACACGCATGACAGTTGCACATGAGTGGCATTGGCAAACCTCAGACATGTCATCACAATCTCCAACACACATGTCATTGCAACTGGCACACATGAGCCATACCACAGCCATATCGCAACTGCCACCACCATCCCTACACATACAACAGCATCAGCAGCCAAAGGTGAGCCAGACATCACATGCAACACAGGAAGTGCACCACACATGTACACACACCACCACACTTGCATGCATGTCTACACCTCTGCCAAGTGTCGCACTGTTCAGACGGGCATCCATGTCATATCTGCCAATCAGGATTCCACATTCCGCTGTCACATGCATCCATGTTGCATCACTGTTGCACCCTTGTCAAATACACACACATGCACATGTACACAGTGCTCATACATGCAGCCGAAAACAACATACATGCCTGACATCACGGACATGTCTACTTACATACACATTCATCCAAACATGTGTGCACGCACAACTGCATTTGCCATGCAAGCACACACACACAAGCACCATCCATGTCTCACACATTACAGCCCTCGCATGTGTCAGCCCCACGGCCCTGTACACCCCCACCCATACTCGACCCCATACAAACAGATGTGCAACCGGCACAATGGCAAATGATCACCACACGCACTGCTCACAATCAGGATGCATGTACACTCACCACGCGACTCCAGACGGGTCTGCTTCTCTAGGACCTGGACGTGGAGCGCTGGGGATATGCGTTCCAGGACCCCCATCTGTTCTTCCGACAAGTGGCCCCGGCGCCCCTTGGCATCCGCTGCCTTCAAGAGGCGCCGGGCCTTGTTCAGGGTCCTGGACCTGAAGTCCTCCCAGCGCTTCCTGACATGTTGTAAGTCCCGGACTGCCACCCCCTCCGCGTTGATGGCAGTCACGATGTCAGTCCAGATCCGAGTCAGTCCGAAGAGGGCATCATACTGCCCCAGGACTTGCTCCACCAGGACACCAACTTCGGTGGCACTGAAGCTGGTGCCCCTCTGCCTCTCTGGCCGGGGGTTGTCAGTGGTCACAGATGGTGTTTGCCCCGACATGACAACCCCAGAGGCAGGAGTGGGTGGGCAACTGGGTCCTGGGGCTGGGCTGTGGAGCGATGGAATTCCAGTCGGGAGTCTTCGGTTCCAGCAGGGGTGGTCACAGCAACAGCACCCCGGGCTGATGTGCAGGCAGCAAATGGCTGTGCACGTGGGCAGCAGGCAGTCAGGCAGCAGCAGATGGCAGGTGGGAGCGTGCTCGGGGCTCTGGGGGGCAGTAGTTCGGCCTTCTGGGCAGGAGCGTGGTCTTCCGTGTGCTTACGCGTGGCCAGCTTGGTACGGAGTGATTTGGCACGTGAAAATCCTGCACGTCAGCGTGAAAACCGAGGAAAGGCCCTTAGCGCGTAAGCGCGTCAGCACGCATACGCGATTCTATTGGACCAAAGGCCCTCAGCGCGTAAGCGCGTCTGTGACGTGAGCTGCACGGGTGTTTCCCACACAGCACGTGATGACAGAGCACACGTGGAAAGACTGCAGGTCAGAGTGTCATCGCGTGTGATTGGTGTAAATGGCCGTACACGCAGAAGTGACAAAGCGTGTAATTGGTGGAAATGGCTGTTCACGCAGAAGTGACAAAGCGTGTAATTGGTGGAAATGGCCGTACACGCAGAAGTGACAAAGCGTGTAATTGGTGGAAATGGCTCTAGCGCGTAGACGCCGCGTAAGTGACGCTGGACGTGTGGGCCTGTATAAAAGGAACGCGTAGAACACCATTTCCTTGTACGTGCTTTTCGTGGAGAGCGAGTGGGTGAATTCTGTACTTCTTGTCGGTTCACACGCGATTTACTTCACGGCGTTTCAAGTTCGTATTCCCTGTTACCTCTGACAGATTTTTCTCCTTTTTCTCTTTTACTGGTTTACCTGGGCCTGTTCCCTCAAACAGTGTTCCCTTCTACTGTTGTCCTGTCTCCTCAGACAGCGTACATATCTTCTTTTGGCGGGGGTGTTGCCAACCAAACGCGCTCCTTTTTCACGCTCTTTTACCTGGCAGACGGTGAGTCACGCACGTATCTAACATCTGTGCTTGCCCCGTGTGTAGCCTACCCCTTCAGAGGTCATTCTAGGCTGTGTGTGACACGCATACGTTCATTCTTGTGTTACTGGGTGCCACAGCGTAGTGCAGCTTTTTCTTTCTGCACACGTGGTCTAGGAGGGGTTGCGTGGACGTCATCTCCCGTTTTTGGGGCTCATGTCCGTAGCATGACCCGTCATCTTTCCCCAGGGGTTACAATCAGCCTTGCAAGAGCACTAGGGTACAATTACCATCTGGTACCCAACCCCTTTGACCCGCAATTGCCCAGGACAATATTTTACTGCCACTCCCATACGCACATTAACATCAGTGCCATGGCTGGGAGGCGAGGATTCCGTAAGGGTGGCAAAGGTGGAAGAGCCACAAGTGGTGGCCGTGGTGGATCCGGTAGGGGACGTGGTCGTTACTTGCAGGGTGAGCCTGTCCCCCCATGTGTGGAGGACCAGTCAAGGGCACCCATAATCCCCCCCCTCCCGTTGAGGCTGATGTGGCTGACACCATCCATGCTCAGCCCTTGTTGGACCAGCCCATTGTGGCACCAGACCTGGCTGACTCCATGGCTGACTTCCAGGTCAGCAGGCCTATGACACGTGCGCTGGTGCACGTTGATGTCACCATGCCACGTGCATCTGGGGCAGCAAGGTCATCTGCTGCACCAAGTAGGCAGGGCGGAGAGGCTGCAGGGGCAGCTGCGGCTCCATCCACCCCAGCCCTCACACACCCAGCACGGACAGTGTCGGTCCTAGTCCATGCTGCTGATATACCCCCTGACACCATCACACTAGAGCCAATGCCTGCACCAACTCCCATGCTGAGTGTGCAATCCCACACTCCTGATACAGAGTCCACCAGGGCTCCTGCCCCTAGTGTCCAGAGCGGCGCAGGACACTCAGGATCACCACCACCTTCCAAGCGGAAGAGGAAGAGTGCTCGTCCGGCACAGGCTGATGCCCCAGACACGGCTACACAGTCCAGCCTGTCCAGGAAGCCCAGCTTCACGGATGACGAACTGAATGCACTTGTCGAGTATGTGTCCGCACATGACAACGAGATGGTCATTGTTGCAGGATCCAAGACCACACCTGCACAATTCCAGGCACACTGGCAGACCGTTGCGGACATCGTAAGTGCCCTTGGAATCCTGAGGCGCACAGCCAATGATTGCTATAAGCGCTGGAATGACCTAAAGCGCAGGGCAAAGAGTAAGCTGGCCTCAAGTCATGCCGCAACTCTAGTGACTGGAGGTGGGTCTCCAGTAGTAGACATGGAACTCACTCCACATGAGTCAGTCGCTGGGACCTACGTCACGGAGGAACAGATCCAAGGCGTGGGAGATTTGGCTGATTACGAGGCATTGTCCGGTGAGTGCACATGCATGTGTGTGTCACCCATGTGCATGGTGTGTGTGAGGGCTTCTGTTTGTGTGCCAGGTGAGAGTGTGTGCGCCTGAGTCGTATGGGTCAGCCATGTGCTCCATGCAATACATCCTGCGCAGCTGCATTTGCCCATAGCTGTATCCCTTCTGCCAACAGTAGACATCTAGCCCAACTGCACGCCAGTTGCCCTTGAAGTGTCACCTGCCACAACATTGTTGCAAAATTTTCCACTGTTCATTTAGTCAGATTTTTTACATTCCACCACTTTTACTAGGCATGTCGCAGTCCTCTAGTCACATGTCTGACATGGCTATGGTAAAGTGGAGTGACTTTGTTACCTGGATATCATTTGTTCAAACATGTCCCTGTGCAATTGGACCATTTCGGACTGGCAGCTCCAGGTGAAGAATCTGACCTGTTTGAATTAGAAAAGCTATTACATGCGGGAACTGGACAGAATGAATAGGTGCTGCCCTCCTCTCCATCTTCACTCAATAGCAATGGTACATGCCATCTGTGTGATGGCATGTGTGTTTCACCTGCCAATCACAGGCCAATGTGTGATGCTACTGCCAGGCAGCATACAGAAAATTTGTTCATCTTCCATCTTGGTTTCATCAGTGTGTGCCATTTGCCTGCCCTTCATACGCAGTGAGGGTGCATGCATGGGAGGGTTTTAGTCATGTGGGACATGTGTCAAACAAGTACTGGTTCTCTTGCTTCTCAGCCCTCATTGTGTGCCATGGTGCTAATGCCTGTTTCCATTTTTTTGTTTTTATGTCTTTGCAGGGGAAGACGCACCTGATACTGCTCGGGTTGTGGAGATGGTGCAGACCCAGGAGGGGTCCGAGGGCCGACCAACCACCAGTGAGGGACGTGGTGTGGTGGTGGGTGAGAACCCACAAGTGCTGCAGGTCGTGCTCTCAAGGGGTGTCTCTGGCTGCACCTCCCCCGAGCTGTACTCAGGTGTTGATTCGGATGAGACCTACGTGCCGTCGCAGGTGAGGGTTCCAGGGAGGGATTCTGTTCTGTCTCACCCACCTGCACCAGGGTCAGAACCCTCAATGGGGATGTCAGTGTTGGCAGCTACGCCTTTGGTGGTTACGGATGCAGGGTCACACTCCGTGACATCTGATCCTGTTCCTGGGCCAGCAGATCAGAGGGGGAATGCAGTCCTGCAGCCTCAGGCAGTGCCGGCACAGCAAGGCGCAGTTCGCCTTGCCCCAGACAGGTGTGGTGCCCGCCGACGTGGTGGCCGTACGCCACCTGGCAATACTGCATGGGAGCAATCCATTTACGGTATGGCAACCCAACAGGCAGCATCATCCGAGATGATGGCTCAGGCCATGGATAGGGTGGCCACTTCCATTGTCCCCCCTGAAAGGCTGATGGAGCGACTAGAGCAGGCAACCGACTCCATCTGCCAGTCACACAGGGAGGACATGTTGGGGTCCAACAGGGAGAGCCGGGCGGCACTGGCGACTCTGCAGGAGGCCATCTCCATTGAGTCCCAGGGCCACAGGGAAGCCCTGAGGCAGGAGCTCCTTCACCTCAGGACGACTCTTGTTGAGCTTGAGGCTTCTACACACCAAAGGACAGAACAGCAGCTGGAGCGTCTCACCCGTACGCTCTCAGCTGAGATGCAGGCAACGAGGGCGGAGGTCCGGGCATCCCGTGAGTTGTTGCATGGGGACCTCCGCACACTCATCCTCCAGAACCAGACCTACCACACCCGCATGCTTGCAGCCATGGAGGAGCAGACTAGGGCCTTGCGTGGGCTGCCTCCCATAGTGCAACCACCTCCCGATGCAGCTGCACAGGGTGATAATAGCGACAGCAGTGATACTCCCACAATAGGGTAGCCGTGTGGGCCATGAGCCCATGGAGGTGTTTTTTTCCCCAGGATCCATGCAGGTGGGTTCTGGTGTGCATCCTGTCCTCGGACCTCCTGGGTGGCCTCCCCAACCCCCCCGGGCCCTTCAATGGCCATTTTTATTTTTTTTTAATTTTTATTTTTGTTTTTATTTTTATTTCTTTTATTCCCAATTTTCTTGGGACGATTTGTTGGCTTCCGTGGTTCCTGTGGGCATACGCTGCATTGTGGCTGGGCACATGCAGGCTTGTAATGTATTTGGTTCAGATGCTTGGGTTTGAGTCACACACACCCCTCCTGCTTCCCGTTTCCATGGGCTTGCAAAGGGTGTGCCCAAGTGACAGTGAATTACACAGTGACGTTGGACTCCCATGAGCTGTGTGGGCAGTCTGTAGTCAATACTGTGTATACATTCCTAGTGCATATTGCTGTTGTGTTGTACACTGCATGTTGCATTGATGTGTAACTCATCTTCTGTGTCTACCTCCCAATTTGCAGGTCCCTTCCTCATGTCTACACAAGGACCTCTAGTCTGGAGATGTGGTCCATGTTGGCAGCAGTGCACCTACAACTCTACAGGCGCCAACACTGCACAGTTGGTAGTGGTGGGAGTGCAGGCATTTCCAGGTGGTGAGACTACTAATATTAAACATTAGTGATGTCAAGTTAATGGTAGTACGTGCTCAAGTTTGTTGTTGGTCCGCCATTACTGTGAGCATTTCACGTGTTGCAAGTTTCTAATAGGGACACTGTACATTGTGACACTAGTGTCATGTTGTGGGGATTACTTTGTTTACCTGCAAATGCCATGACATGGCACGGTGTGTCGTGTGGCGGTGCTGGGGTTGGGTTGGCTGACATGGCACTGTCCTCTTGTTGCATTTTGCAAGTGGGTATTAATTTTAGCTGCTTGAATGTGTAACTTCACAAAACTGCATTGGTGGTGTCAGTGTGGGTAGGGATGCACACATTGTGACACTTCCAAGTGAACAATCTCAGGATGATATGGTTTTCACGGTTCTTTCTCCAGACATTCAGGATCAGTGTCAGGTTGAGTCATCATTGATTGTCAGATGGAATGTGCCAGGGCAGTGTGCACTCCACAGGGGTGTGATTTCTATGTGAAGTAATTAGACACTAGCTGTGTACGGGCTGCCTCCCCCCGTGCCCTTTCACCTCCCATGAGCAGCGACTGTGCATGTGGTTGGGGATGGGGGGGCACCACCATGTCCACGGCCAGGCCCCGGCGTGTTGCAACGTTGTGCAGGACACATGCTGCCACTATGATCCTGCACACTACTGGGGGAGCGTACAACAGCTGCCCGCCAGAACGGTCAAGGGAGCGAAAGCGTGACTTCAGCACTCCGAATGTGCGCTCCACTATGCCCCGGGTTGTAATGTGGGCAGCGTTATATTTTACCTGGGGTGGCGTGGTGGGGTTCCGAAATGGCGTCATCATGTGGGGGCTGAGAGGGGAGGCACTGTCCCCTGTGGAGGTGCTGATTGGTATCATTGGTGGGGTTGTGACCTTGCTCAGTATCTGACATGCATGCATGTGCAGTGGCATTCATACTCACCAAGCAGCCATGTATCGCCATGCCGCCCAGCTTCTAGGTCCCGGCTTAGGGTGGACATTCGGTAAATGAAGCTGTCGTGGGTTGACCCAGGATAGTTGGCATATACTGAGGTGATGATTCCCTTGGCATTACATACTACCTCCACGTTGATGGAATGCCAGTGCTTGTGGTTCCTATAGATGTGCTCAGATGCCCTGGGGGGATGTAGAGCCACATGGGTGCAGTCGATGGCACCTAGCACTTTGGGGAATCGTGCCACAGCGTAAAAATCCAGGGCGGCAGCATGCCTTTCTGCAGGGGTTCTGGGCAGGTATATGTGCCTGCGGACTGATGGGCGTGCAGTGATGATGTTCAAGACCTGATACACCACCCACAATGGCACTTGTCCGCTGAAATGATCCAGTGGCTAAGAAGTGCAGTACATTGAGGACCTTCTCCAGGGGGCTGAGTGCTTGGGAGCACAGGGTGGGTGATGTGAGGTCGTCCTCCCACTCACTCACCAGGTCCAGTATGATGTGTGGTGGAAACCTGTACCTCCCATGCACCTGGTCATCAGGAATCCCGAAAAGGCTGGTTCTGGGTGTGAATATTCTGGCCCTGACTATCCTCCTCCTCCTCCTTTGGTAGGCCACGGCCACTGCTGCTAGGAACGGTATGTTCATCCTGGGTCTGAGCTAGTTATTTTGTTAGCGCGCAAATTGATGCGTTGCGCGTGTTGTAGGCGAGCGTGTGACCCGCGCACCCCTGAAATCCAGTGCACAGTCCAATAGCGTGTGGAAATTGCCCGCACACCGGGATACAGGTGCGCTGACGTACTTGCGTGTGTAAGTGTCCGCGCACAACTGATATACACGTACATAGGCCAATCGCGTGTACGTGCACTTTTGTCCAATTACACGCGATGACACTCTGACGTGCTGTCCAATTACACGCGATGAGACTCTGACGTGCTGTCCAATTACACGCGATGAGACTCTGACGTGCAGTCTTTCCACGTGTGCTCTGTCATCACGTGCTGTGTGGGAAACACCCGTGCGGGTAACGTCACAGACGCGCTTACGCGCTGAGGGCCTTTGGTCCAATAGATTCGCGTATGCATGCTGACGCGCTTACGCGCTAGGGGCCTTTCCTCGGTTTTCACGCTGACGTGCAGGATTTTCACGTGCCAAATCACTCCGTACCAAGCTGGCCACGCGTAAGCACACGGAAGACCACGCTCCTGCCCAGAAGGCCGAACTACTGCCCCCCAGAGCCCCGAGCACGCTCCCACCTGCCATCTGCTGCTGCCTGACTGCCTGCTGCCCACGTGCACTGCCATTTCCTGCCTGCACATCAGCCAGGGGTGCTGTTGCTGTGACCACCCCTGCTGGAACCGAAGACTCCCGACTGGAATTCCATCGCTCCACAGCCCAGCCCCAGGACCCAGTTGCCCACCCACTCCTGCCTCTGGGGTTGTCATGTCGGGGCATACACCATCTGTGACCACTGACAACCCCCGGCCAGAGAGGCAGAGGGGCACCAGCTTCAGTGCCACCGAAGTTGGTGTCCTGGTGGAGCAAGTCCTGGGGCAGTATGATGCCCTCTTCGGTAGTTCCCGCGCCGACAAGGAAGGACGGACTCGGATCTGGACTGACATCGTGACTGCCATCAACGCGGAGGGGGTGGCAGTCCAGGACTTACAACATGTCAGGAAGCGCTGGGAGGACTTCAGGTCCAGGACCCTGAACAAGGGCCGGCGCCTCTTGAAGGCAGCGGATGCCAAGGGGCGCCGGGGCCACTTGTCGGAAGAACAGATGGGGGTCCTGGAACGCATATCCCCAGCGCTCCACGTCCAGGTCCTAGAGAAGCAGACCCGCCTGGAGCCGAGCGGTGAGTGTACATGCATCCTGATTGTGAGCAGTGCGTGTGGTGATCATTTGCCATTGTGCCGGTTGCACATCTGTTTGTATGGGGTCGAGTATGGGTGGGGGTGTACAGGGCCGTGGGGCTGACACATGCGAGGGCTGTAATGTGTGAGACATGGATGGTGCTTGTGTGTGTGGGCTTGCATGGCAAATGCAGTTGTGCGTGCACACATGTTTGGATGAATGTGTATGTAAGTAGACATGTCCGTGATGTCAGGCATGTATGTTGTTTTCGGCTGCATGTATGAGCACTGTGTACATGTGCATGTGTGTGTATTTGTCAAGGGTGCAACAGTGATGCAACATGGATGCATGTGACAGCGGTATGTGGAAGCCTGATTGGCAGATGTGAATTGGATGCCCGTCTGAACAGTGCGACACTTGGCAGAGGTGTAGACATGCATGCAAGTGTGGTGGTGTGTGTACATGTGTGGTGCACTTCCTGTGTTGCATGTGATGTCTGGCTCCCCTTTGGCTGCTGATGCTGTTGTATGTGTAGGGATGGTGGTGGCAGTTGCGATATGGCTGTGGTATGGCTCATGTGTGCCAGTTGCATGTGTGTTGGGGATTGTGATGACATGTCTGAGGTTTGCCAATGCCACTCATGTGCAACTGTCATGCGTGTATGTGTCCATTGTACAGTGCCCTGATGCCTGTGTTTTGTTTCTCCCTGTCTGCAGCGTCAACTGATGAAGAGGGCGGAGAAGGTGCTGTGGAGCACAGCGGCGGGGATCCGACCGCCAGCCGGAGACGCAAGGCCCGGCTCCCCTCCCGTGTTGTCATCTCGTCGGGGAGTGAGGAGTCCGGTGCCGCGTCCCAGGCCGCAGCTGCCGGGGGGAGGTCCAAGAGGCAGAGGTTGCAGTTGGCCTCCTCGGCAGCAGAAGGGGCAGCTGGGACCCCACAGGGCCCAACGGGGGAAGATGGCACGGAGTCATCCAGGTTGGTGGGGGGTTTGGTGGAGGAGGGGGCCGCGCAAGCACCAGAGACGGGGTCTGGAGGTGGGGATCCCACTGGTGCTAGTGGTGCAGTGCAGGACCAGGGACAGGAGGCAGCACAGGCGCCGCGGAGGTGCCTGTGTGCAATCCTGTCCCCAATCCTGTCCCTGCATCATCTTGCACCAGCAGGGATGGCTACGTCCAGACCCGTTTTCAGGCAGGGGATGAGCTGACGTCAACTGGCCTTCCTCTGCCTGCGGACGTGGCCATCCAGGTCCGGGTTGAGCCTGTCCTGGCTGGTGTGGCGTTGCGTCAACGGGCCATGCGAGGTGACCTGCAGTCTTTTCATGGAGAGACTGCACGTCATCTCGAATGGCTCGTTGACCACGTCAGCCTGCTGGGACAGGTCACCCAGGCCGGAGTCCTCCGTCTGATGGGGCTTGCTCCGACCCCCTCCTCAACTGGACCCCCTACGCGCCAGTCGTCCTCTGTGCCATCTTCCCACCCATCAGTCACCTGGGTGCCCTGTGGAGCTGCCTCTGACGGTGCGGCCAGGCTGGTGGAGGAGGCATCCCTGCCACAGTCGGGAGTCGGAGGTCCAGCAGGGGTGGCCACATCAACAAGTGCACCCCAGCCGGCGGAGGATGTGCAGGCAGCAGGAGGCAGTGCATGGGCAGAGGCAGAGCAGCAGCAGCAGCAACATGGTGGGAGACATGCAGGCTCGGGGCTTTCGACATCGGAGGGGCAGGCATCGGCCGGAGGGCAGGGGGACCCAGGACAGAGAGTGTCTTCCGTGTGGCAGCGGTTGGGCCACGCCATAGGTGCGGAGCGGCGGCGGGCGGAAGAGGCGCGGCTCACAATGGTCAGGGCGGAGAACTCCATGTGGAGGGCCCTGAGGCGGGCCGAGTGCCTTGAGGCAATCCGCAGGGGGTTGGAGGAGGACACAGCGTCGTCCCTGCGGACCCTCGGGACCATGGAACTGGACCGCCTCCGGGACATCGAACAGGAGTTCGATGATGCCCTGGCCCGGGACACCACGGAGTGAGCCGCTGGACTAGCCCGCCGCCTTTGTATATAGTTCTTTAGTTTTAGGTTTCCTTTCTTTATTATTATGATTTGGAGTCGACGGACACTGCTCCACTTTTTGTATATAGTTGATTTTTAGGTCGGTTTTTTAGTAGGTTTCCTTTGTTCAGTTGGGCTCATGGACCCTTGTTATTTTTGTACATAGTTCTTTATTGTATGGTGAATTTTTTACATTTCACTTTGGACAAAATTTTTTTCAATTTGGATTTCCAGTTTTTTTTTTTTATACGGACATGCAGCTTATTTTTTCTCATTCACATTGTAGTTTGTTTTCTTTCTTTAGCATTCATTATTTTTTTCAATACAATTTTGTTTGCATACTTCACTGTGTGGTTTCATCTCATTGGTTTCATGCATGTCATGTTGTGTGTTTTCCCATTCAATTGCAACAATTGTGTGTGACGGACATGGGTTCATTAGCTTCATGGACATTGGGGGTGTAACATGTGATTTCCATTTCCATGTGGGTGAATGGGTTACTTGGTAGGGCTTTTTGGCTGTGGAGGCTGTCCATTACGCACATGATTGGGGATTGTGAGCACCTGGTGGAGGCTGGCCCTGCACTGCCAGGGGGTGGGGGTGGTGGGAGACATGAGTGGGGGCCTGGTGGAGGATGCCCATGGTGGCACGGGGGTAGGGGTGGTTGGAGACATGAGTGGGTGCCTGGTTGAGGGGGACCCTGGATACTGGGAGGTGGGGGTGGTGGGAGACATGAGTGGGGGCCAGGTGGAGGGTGACCCTGGATGCTGGGGGGTGGGGGTGGTGGGAGACATGAGTGGGGGCCTGGTGGAGGATGCCCATGGTGGCAGGGGGGTGGGGGTGGTGGGAGACATGAGTGGGGGCCTGGTGGAGGATGCCCCTGGTGGCAGGGGGGTGGGGGTGGTGGGAGACATGAGTGGGGGCCTGGTGTAGGGTGACCCTGGATGCTGGGGGGTGGGGGTGCAGGGAGACATGAGTGGGGGCCTGGTGGAGGGTGACCCTGGATGCTGGGGGGTGGGGGTGGTGGGAGACATGAGTGGGGGCCTGGTGGAGGATGCCCATGGTGGCAGGGGGGTGGGGGTGGTGGGAGACATGAGTGGGGGCCTGGTGGAGGGTGACCCTGCACTGCTGGGGGGTGGGGGTGGTGGGAGACATGAGTGGGGGCCTGCTTGAGGCTGCCCCTGCACTACTGGGGGGTGGGGGTGCAGGGGGACATGAGTGGGGGCCTGGTGGAGGCTGCCCCTGCACTGCTGGGGGGTGGGGGTGGTGGGAGACATGAGTGGGGGCCTGGTGGAGGCTGCCCCTGCACTGCTGGGGGGTGGGGGTGGTGGGAGACATGAGTGGGGGCCTGGTGGAGGCTGCCCATGGTGGCAGGGGGGTGGGGGTGGTGGGAGACATGAGTGGGGGCCTGGTGGAGGGTGACCCTGGATGCTGGGGGGTGGGGGTGGTGGGAGACATGAGTGGGGGCCTGGTGGAGGGTGACCTTGGATGCTGGGGGGTGGGGGTGGTGGGAGACATGAGTGGGGGCCTGGTGGAGGATGACCCTGGATGCTGGGGGGTGGGGGTGGTGGGAGACATGAGTGGGGGCCTGGTGGAGGGTGACCCTGGATGCTGGGGGGTGGGGGTGCAGGGGGACATGAGTGGGGGCCTGGTGGAGGCTGCCCATGGTGGCAGGGGGGTGGGGGTGGTGGGAGACATGAGTGGGGGCCTGGTGGAGGCTGCCCATGGTGGCAGGGGGGTGGGGGTGGTGGGAGACATGAGTGGGGGCCTGGTGGAGGGTGACCCTGGATGCTGGGGGGTGGGGGTGGTGGGAGACATGAGTGGGGGCCTGGTGGAGGGTGACCCTGGATGCTGGGGGGTGGGGGTGGTGGGAGACATGAGTGGGGGCCTGGTGGAGGATGCCCATGGTGGCAGGGGGGTGGGCTGGTGGGAGACATGAGTGGGGGCCTGGTGGAGGATGCCCATGGTGGCAGGGGGGTGGGGGTGGTGGGAGACATGAGTGGGGGCCTGGTGTAGGGTGACTCTGGATGCTGGGGGGTGGGGGTGCAGGGGGTCATGAGTGGGGGCCTGGTGGAGGGTGACCCTGGATGCTGGGGGGTGAGGGTGGTGGGAGACATGAGTGGGGGCCTGGTGGAGGATTCCCATGATAGCAGGGGGGTGGGGGTGGTGGGAGACATGAGTGGGGGCCTGGTGGAGGGTGTCCCTGGATGCTGGGGGGTGGGGGTGGTGGGAGGCATGAGTGGGGGCCTGGTGGAGGATGCCCATGGTGGCAGGGGGGTGGGGGTGGTGGGAGACATGAGTGGGGGCCTGGTGGAGGGTGACCCTGGATGCTGGGGGGTGGGAGGTGCAGGGGGACATGAGTGGGGGCCTGGTGGAGGCTGCCCCTGCACTGCTGGGGGGTGGGGGTGGTGGGAGACATGAGTGGGGGCCTGGTGGAGGCTGCCCCTGCACTGCTGGGGGGTGGGGGTGCAGGGGGACATGAGTGGGGGCCTGGTGGAGGCTGCCCCTGCACTGCTGGGGGGTGGGGGTGGTGGGAGACATGAGTGGGGGCCTGGTGGAGGCTGCCCCTGCACTGCTGGGGGGTGGGGGTGGTGGGAGACATGAGTGGGGGCCTGGTGGAGGCTGCCCCTGCACTGCTGGGGGGTGGGGGTGCAGGGGGACATGAGTGGGGGCCTGGTGGAGGCTGCCCCTGCACTGCTGGGGGGTGGGGGTGCAGGGGGACATGAGTGGGGGCCTGGTGGAGGCTGCCCCTGGATGCTGGGGGTGGTATGAGACATGAGTGGGGGCCTGGTGGAGGATGCCCATGGTGGCAGGGGGGTGGGGGTGGTGGGAGACATGAGTGGGGGCCTGGTGGAGGCTGCCCCTGCACTGCTGGGGGGTGGGGGTGCAGGGGGACATGAGTGGGGGCCTGGTGGAGGCTGCCCCTGCACTGCTGGGGGGTGGGGGTGGTGGGAGACATGCATTGTTGATCAGTAGTGCAAGGTGACATGTGGGTTGGCTGGGGGGCATGCCCATGGTGAATGGGCTGCCTGCGGGACATGGGCAGGGGTGCAGGGTAGTCCCCCGTGGTGTGGGCTGCCTGCAGGGGCCGTGGAGGTTGTGGAGCGTACACCTGGGAGGACCCACACGGCCAATCCACGCGTGGTACTCCCCAGAAATACACATTCCCTGCTGGTATCGCGTGTGCAACTTCCCGCGCACCCCTGAAATACACGTACCCTGCTCGCACTGGGACTATCGTGTGTGGAACTTCCCGCGCACCCCTGAAATACACGTACCCTGCTCGCACTGGGACAATCGCGTGTGCAACTTCCCGCGCACCCCTGAAATACACGTACCCTGCTCGCACTGGGACTATCGCGTGTGGAACTTCCCGCGCACCCCTGAAATACACATACCTTGCTGAAATCGCCTGTGGAACTTGCCGCGTACCCCTGAAATACACATATCTTGCTGAAATCGCGTGTGTAACTTCCTGCGCACCCCTGAAATACACGTACCCTGCTGAAATCGCGTGTGGAACTTCCCGCGCACCCCTGAAATACACATTCCTTGCTGAAATCGCGTGTGTAACTTCCCGCGCACCCCTGAAATACACGTACCCTGCTCGCACTGGGCCAATCGTGTGTGGAACTTCCCGCGCACCCCTGAAATACACGTACCCTGCTCGCACTGGGCCAATCGTGTTGAAATTAGTCCGAAAGATGAAATTGAAGGTATTTTTCAGTGAATTGGAAGAAAGCAATCCAAGACAGATAGTGGACTCAGATCTCAAAGAATTTAGAGGAAAGAGCAATTTTATACCTCCAATATCTGTACCTTCCATAGACATCTTTCAAAAACAGGTCATAAGAGACCTAGAGAAGGTGAAATTTAAGCAACCAAGAAATCGGAATATGAAACCTCATGAACTGAAGCTTATTAAGAATTTATATGGAGATGAAAAAATCACAATAAGGTCCGCTGATAAAGGAGGAGCTCTAGTATTACTGAATACAAGGGACTATGATGAAGAGTGCCTTAGACAACTTAATGACAGTAATACCTACGCCATACTTGAATCAGATCCTACAGAAGAAATCCGTTGCAATTTGGAAAAATGTCTAGATAATGCTGAAGAACTCGAATGGATCAATCACAACACAAAGAAATTTTTGATGAACACACATCCTAAGATTCCACACTTCTACACTCTCCCAAAGATCCATAAAGATATGCAAAAACCTCCAGGAAGACCCATAGTAGCAGGGATCAACAGTATCCTTGAACCACTCAGTAAATATATTGATTATTTTTTACAACCATTAATTCAGAAAACGAGTACTTACATCAAAGACTCTACACATTTTCTACAGTATTTACGGAGCATCACATTTGACAAGAACAACATCTGCTTCACGGTGGATGTGAAAAGCCTATATACTTCAATTCCTCATGACCTCGGTAGAGAAGCAGTGGAATGGATACTTCTGAAAGAGGGAGATATAGCTGCACAAAAAGAATTCATTATGGGCCTGCTTGAATTTATCAGTAATAGCTCATACTTTCAATACAAGAATTCATACTATCTACAAGTTGCAGGTACTGCCATGGGAGCAACTATGGCCCCCTCATATGCGAACTCATTCATGCACAAATTCGAAACAGAATATGTCTTATCAAATCACCTATGGAATCAAGATCTTATAATCTGGATCAGATATATTGACGACATTTTTGGCATTTGGAAGAACACAGAAATACGCTTATTAGAATTTTTCAAATACATTAACAGCATAGACCCTCGGATACAGTTTACCTATGAATATTCACAGAAATCCATCCACTTTTTAGATTTAGAGATTAACATTACAGAAACTGAATATCAAACAACAATACACCGGAAGAGTACAGCCAGGAATAGTCTGTTACATCGGTTGAGCTTTCACCAACCAAGTTTGATTAAAAATTTACCTTATAGTCAAATGCTTAGGGTCAAAAGAATAGTCAGTAGCCCAAGCGAATATGAAGCAGCAGTCAAGGCGATGGGCAATAAATTTCTTGAACGAGGTTACTCACAGGAAGAAATTGCATTGGCAGAAGCACGAACAATGACACAGAATCGAGAAGATCTACTTAAACCAAGAGAAACTAAGAAAGATATTTCATCTCCACTAGTTTTTGTTTCTAAATATTCACGACAAAGTAATCGCATTAAGGCAATTATAAAGAAAAATTGGAACACTGTTACATGCGATAAAAGAGTTGAACATCTATTTAAAGAAGTTCCTACGTTTGCCTACCAAAGAAGTTCCAACCTCAAAGATAGATTAGTTCACACGAGGCCACCACAGAAGAAGAAGAACACAGACCGAATAGGTACTTTCCCATGTTTAAACTGCAGCAATTGCAGCTATATTATGAAAGGAGAAACAATTAATCATCCATATACTGCTATGCAACATGTGACACTCCAGGTATTATATATGGGATCAAATGCCCATGCGGATTGTATTACGTTGGACAAACGCAACGTACAGCTAAAACAAGGTGGAACGAACACAGATCGTGTATCAGGAACAACATTGCAAGTTCGGCGGTGGCAAGACATTGGCAGAATAAACAACATAATTTGGCACAGATAAAATTTGTGATCTTAGAGAGGATCGAAAAAAGAGAGAAATATGAAGATTTACAGAAAAGACTGGATCAACGTGAGACATTTTGGATCGATAGATTAAGTTCTCTCTCCCCAAAAGGAATTAATGAAGACATCAATTATATGTGCTTTCTGTGATGAACATAACCTGATGAATATTTTGGGATGGACATTTTTGTAATTAGTATCATTTACATGTGTTTTCCTTTATTCAGCTTATAAATATTGTGAATAATGTGGACGTAATTTTTTGCAAAGGGATTTTGTTCCATATATATCATAAGGAAATTATGATAACGAACAGATAGTGTATTCCTGAAATGGCTACATGTTTTTCCCTTAATTGAGATGTTCCGTTTATATTTATATATCGTTTAAGTATCTACTTTTTTATTTTAATTTTGTTTCGTCTTTATTTTTCTGCTTATCTGGTATGTATGTCTTTTTATTACTAGATTTTTGATCTAAGATTGAAGAATGAAATGATTATATATACATTAAGATTTACGCACAGAACAATCTACTTTTTTCAAAGTTCTATGACACAGATCGCCGTGGCAACAATCCCACCCACCTGCAGCAATGTAGAGGGGTGGGACCCGAGGCGTACGTACAGCATCGCTCGCGTTGCTCTGCGTCGCCCCGCCCACGTTCCCATGGCGATCTTTGATAGCGTCTGAGTTCGCGCGCATTACACTTTCGCTTTCAACACGATCGGTTCTGCGTGGGAGCTCTACGCATAAAGGTAAGATATCCTTTAGTATAGAGGTATTAGGTGTGTACAAATGTATAGGTAGAAGTTTTTAGACTTTCTTATCATTAATTAACAGGAATGTTGGAGACAACTATTGAAAATACTGATACGAGAGGACAACCAATTTAAAGCAGGTATAGACTGCCGTAATTTGGGAATAGTTATACACTGGAAACGCACAGTTGTTCAACAATATTGACATGCTTTTTGTTTTGTTTTCTTCCCTTTTGTTTCCTTCCCTTTTTCAATCGCACGGATCCATTTGGGGGTACGTGCTTTATCTGTTTTTGAATTATCCGTTAAACAATATATGTTTTGTGTTGAAATGCTATATGGTTTTATGAAAGATTAGTTGATGGTATATTCACTAAAGCATGGCCCTGACGAAGGTCGTAGACCGAAATGCATTGGCATATGTGCTTATTGATAAAACAAACTTATGCTTTTCAAAGTTGCCTCACTATAAGAAAATTTAACTGGTGATACTTAATTAAGGAATGTGAAAAAAACATTTCTCGCTGAAGAATTTACTACAATTATTTGAGATTTTGGAATCGACATAGAATACTGGATTGTATACTCAGTAGGATATTGCAACCCTGCCAAGGGTCAACTGAGAGCTCTAGTCTTTAGTAAGGAAATATTACCTTACTTTTCTTCTTTATTGCCTATTAAGATCCGTATGCCACAGGATCTTTTTCGGACTGGAAGCTCCAGGTTAAAATATTTATAAATATTACAGAACAAGTAATATATCGACATTATGAGAGAAAAATCCCCAGTAGTGCCCGCCGAAACTCTGTATTTCTTAACTTCCCGCGCACACCTGAAATACACGTACCCTGCTCGCACTGGCCCAATCGCGTGTGTAACTTCCCGCGCACCCCTGAAATACACGTACCCTGCTCGCACTGGGACAATCGCGTGTGCAACTTCCCGCGCACCCCTGAAATACACGTACCCTGCTCGCACTGGGACAATCGCGTGTGCAACTTCCCGCGCACCCCTGAAATACACGTACCCTGCTCGCACTGGGACAATCGCGTGTGCAACTTCCCGCGCACCCCTGAAATACACGTATCCTGCTCGCACTGGGACAATCGCGTGTGGAACTTCCCGCGCACCCCTGAAATACACGTACCCTGCTCGCACTGGGACAATCGCGTGTGCAACTTCCCGCGCACCCCTGAAATACACGTACCCTGCTCGCACTGGAACTATCACGTGTGCAACTTCCCGCGCACCCCTGAAATACACGTACCCTGCTCGCACTGGGACTATCGTGTGTGGAACTTCCCGCGCACCCCTGAAATACACGTACCCTGCTGAAATCGCGTGTGGAACTTCCCGCGCACCCTAGTATACACGCACACGTATTTTTTGTCAGCGGGTGTCCATGTTTGTGGGTACCCCTTTGCACGTCATTTGTCCAGGAGGGCCACAGTATAGGACATTCATCATGGCAGTATATAGGTGCTATTTGTTGGCGCACCTTTTGGCGCACATTTCTTACAGTCGCAGAGACGCTACCGCCTGCTTTCTTGTGGCGGTCGGGTTTGTGCCTGTGCGCTGGTTTGAGCGTGCGCTTTTTTGCCCTATTCTATTCCATGAATACGTGTTGTAGGCGAGCGTGTGGGCGTTCCGCGCACTTGTGCCCTGTACTTCCCCCGTGACGCCCACGTTTTGGCAAGTTGTTCCCCATTCCGAGTGTTACGCCCGTGTTCCGCCTACTTTTGTAGCGTGTGCCGCGCTATGTGCGAATTTCGCTGTGGCCTGTGCGATTTTCGCTGTGACCTGGCGCACGCTGTTAGATGGCCTGTGCGCCAACGTGCGCCGCGCACTTTTTTATCGCACATCCGCTGGTTTCTCGCGCACGGCCTTCCATGAATCGATGTGCGCTGCTTTTGGTGCGATTTTCGCACTTGCACTGCGATTTTCGCTATTCCACTGCGATTCGCACGTTTTTGCCCACTTGCGCTGCGCTAATTATTCCATGAATCGGCCACTCAATAGGTTGGAATCCTGCTGGATATTTACAGCAAGGGGTATATAGAAAATATTATAGAGGATAAATACCGGATATTTACCCCATGCAGTATATTCACACATACATGCACTTTACTATAGACCTCCAATACATTTCAATATCGACTACTGGAAAAATAGAATATGTGTTCCTATTAGAGCCCTCGTATTAGAGCCCTTGGTCTCATAATGCTCAAGGTGTATGCCTAGTGTTGCAATGCCTTCAAACCCATGGCCTAGCAGGCATGCTGTGAACTTTGCAACCAAGAAACATGAGTTTGAATCCTGGCTTCTTCACTTGCCTAAACGTATGTGATCCTGGGCAATCACTTTATTTTAGAGAGATCACTCAGTTCATTTATTAGGTCAAAATGAATTTTGGAAACAAGGTGATCCCTAATACTAGCCACCATATTACATTACATAAATAATTCACAACGACAATTCAAGTCTTACTTACGAGACCATATTAAGCTTAGCTGTGTTTAACCAGAAAGTTTTATTTTTACCCTATGTTTTTGATGACATGCTGCACTTCAATTAATTATTTATATTATTTTTATCTGATTTAAAGTAATTTGAATGGCTCTGTGTGTCATTCTAAGGCTGTTGTTCAGAGGTGCAAAAATGTCTGCAGCCCTGAAAACACTTGGTGGCTGGTGGCGCTCAGTGGTAGCTACTCACCTTTTAAAGTGGGGAGTCAGAAATGTTTTCAATGAATCCTATAAGCGAACAAGCAAAGCATGGATCCCTCAACAAGAGGGCTTGGGAGGGTTTTCAACCATGACATGGGGCTTCATTACAAGTCCGGCGGGTAACCCTGCCGGTACTGCCAGCGGGTTGCCACCAGGCAAGCAATATTTACGGGCGCCTGGCTTGCCGGAATCACCAGGGGATTATGACCCAGGCGTTCCAGGAAGTCAGGCACCGGTAAATGTTAATCCCCATTCCCATTTGTGTCCTATAGGAGTCAATGGGAATGGGGATCACAGAAGCACTGGCACAGTTAATAACGGTGGCAGTGCTTCCATGAAACTCTGCGGGCAGGTGCTGTTCCGCTCGCCAGGTCTGACCCTGGCAGGTGGGACGGCACCCGCCCGCAGACTTGTAGTGTGCCGGTATCGTAACAATGGTGCCTGTAGGCTTACCACAGCACCGTTTTTACCGGACTGGCACACTTGTAATGAGACCTAAGGTCTTAAAGAAATTGATCAATTGGTCCATTTTATAGCTCATTTTCTTTGAGAAAGCTCAGACTTCATTATATGTTTGGTGCTATCCCGCCAGTAAATCTGCCGGGATAGCACCAAACAGAATCATTGTTACCGTCACTTAGCAGGAATTACTGGCAGATTACAGGTGCCAGTAAGCGTAGTTACTCCCCATTCCATGGAGTCCTGTAGGACTTCATGGGGAGAGTTGCCCGGTGCTGGTAATACCGGCTATTTTTCATGGTGGGATGCCGGAATTACCTCCAGTCCTGAGCTGGAGGTACTTACAACCACCCCATCACCAAACTCGTAGTTGGCCGGTGCAATAATGTGCCAGTAAACGGAATTACCAGCACATTAAAATTGCACCAACCAACTTATAATGAGGCACAAAAATGACTTAATTGGAGCTGTAAACATGCTACTGGTGTAATAAAAATGTCTTACCAGGCCTTCCTTCAATCACTCGATTTATAAGCAATCTGTGTGTCGTTCACTGAAGTCCTGCTAAAAACAAGCATTGACAACGCCACATACATTTTAAGCTTTTGCCAGGCACTGCTATTAGATTCCCAGGTGCTCGCGCCTGCTACAAACAATGGGTGGTTAATACCACCATGGCTGTGCCTGGCAAGTGCCTTTCCCATGCCTACACAAAAGCCCAAACTGTTGGCATTGCCAATGCTTGTTTGGGAGAGCAAACACAAAAACACAGTGTTAATTAGGCCCATTCAGTTGAATTTTGGACCACAGTAGTGCACACTGTCATTTTAGAAAATGCAAATAGTTACTTACGCGAGACTTAGGGCCTGATTTACACAAATATTTTCAAAGGGACTTTCCCATGTTAAAACATGTTCGTGAATCAGGCCCTTAATGTTTATGGACAGAAGAAGTGTTATTGTTTAAAAAAGCAATCAGACACTGAAAGGAAGGTTAGCCTGATGCATGCCATAACGACAGGCAGCACTTTGTCCCGGTCTTGTGTTCTGTTAGATACATACTCAGAACGGACACACCCGTGATGTATTGTTGTTTTATACCTTGAGGTTTCTGAAGCACCTGATTTTCCTGTTTTATTAGTTTCTTATCTTGCCCGCCACAAGCCCAGACTCTTTGCTGCAGCACTTGCACTGCATTTGCTCACCAGTAGCAAAGGTGTATTGTTTCATTACCTTTACAATTGATTTCACTTGTTTTTCCTGAAGTACAGCATGTTATTGGTGACTCAAAGCGCGTTATCAAGTGTTCAAACAAGGTTTGACTGGCGCAACATTATAAGCAGGGTGGGAGAGGGACAAAAAAGTGGTTGTATGTGAAATAATCGCTGGAAAGAACATCGAGGGTGACTCAATATTTTCTTTAAATGCACTAAACTCCCGTCCCAACATATTTTAGTACTGATGCAATTATATAAACAAACTCCAGTCCTAGAATATCTGGGTTAAGTGCTGGATAGTGCCTTTAAAAAAAAAATCGGTATTTTGTCTGTCCGGAGGTTGCCTGAAGGATACCGGTAACTCGTTGCTGTGGATGCTGTCAGTGATGACAAGTGCATGGCTACAATCCGATATTTTGCAAGGGTGCACATCTGTATCAGCTGAATATGGCACCTGAGCGCAGGAGATGACCCCGTACAGCATCATTGTATATGTGTCGCATACCTTTTCACCCAGTTCCCAGGGCCTGACAGGAAATAGTAGTGTAGAGCGGTCCTTCCCACTGTACCTCGCATTTATATAGAAAGCATATGGACACAGTGACCTCCTGTGTAACATGGGGGTTAGAAACACAGGGGCAGATTGGTTCAATTTCATAAAGAACAGACCTATCACAAGAGATGTTCGGGCTGGGGTGCAGGATAGCATCCTTCTCTTTCTTCATCTGCCGCTCGTTTACTCTGCTGCTCACAGAAGTCCTCGTCCCTCTTCTTTGCGTTTCTGATTTGCCTTCATTGCACTACCAGTAGCCTTCCCTTGTAATACAAAACAAAATAAACCACACATTTTCTGGCCATCCCTAGCGCACTGGCTCACAATGGCTTTGTCGGCTGGCACTCCACATTCCAGTCTTCAAGCTAACCTCCTGCCCAAAGTGCTCAAATCTCCCTATGCACACAAAAGAAATAACGTTAAACTCACTCACCTGCTCGCTTTGTTCTGATGCACAAATTACACAAATGCTGGCCAACTCGCTCTCCCCTTGTGCCGCACCAGCAAATAAGTCATAAGGTGAGATGGGAAGATGGCGATGTCCAAGGATGTGAGTCTGGTGCATTCATCCAATCACCCCAGGAACGATTGTGGATCATCTGATGTCCCGCCCAACAGGGGCTGCGGATCAGCCAAACAAAACACCCAAAAATGCCTCCATGACTGGGGGAGTACAGATAAGGTGCTTCAAGGCTGGAGGTCTCATGCTTGTCCTGTTACCTAGCCCAGAGAGCGCGCTATGGCAAAAGGGCAAAAGGCCATATGAAATCACCCACGCACCAAGTACTTAGTGATCACAACTATAGGGTATATCAAGGGGACTGGTGCAAGACCAGCCAAGTGCAGTACATGAACTGGCTAAAAGCATGGCGGAAACCTGAGAAGCCCCCTTAGATGACACTCCTTCTTCCCATAATCCTCTGTTCACACTAACTTTATTCAAATGGCCTTCCAGCAGAGTATAAGAAAAGATCCATGTGCCTGTTAGGCAAGATTGATGCAGTACCCTTAGGGTGCACAACAACAACCCTGACCTCATGGCAGTAATAACCCAACCTTTGGTATAAGTCTGTACTACACAGGTTGGTAGTGTGGAAGAGTAGCCAGGCTTATGTCAAGAGGAGTCAATGTGAGCTGTAGCGGAGGTACACAGAGGTTCACAGTGACAAGTATTCAAGTAGACACTTACACACAGGGTTTCTTGATAAAACAATTATTAATTTATTTACCAGTCAGTTAATGTAAGCCTTCTTCAGAAGGGAGCATTATAAAATACCACACAAATATACTTCAAAATGATACACTCTCTTAAGTTCAGAATCAGTAAATACCCATTTGGGATGGCATACAGCAGAGACCTACACCCTCAGGTGACTTCAATTGCTAGAGTGCTGTTGACATTAATGTATTACTGTTGGCATTCAGAATTAGTTTAGAGCAAGCAAAAAGGAAAAGGTTATTAGAGAAAACAAGATACCACAAATATTTCTCAAGCAGGCAAATACTTTCAGATCCCCCAATAAGAGTAATTCAGTTAAAACAGGCCAAGCCAAAGTACATAGGCAAGAGTCTATATGGGCTGAGCCACTTCTTTGAAGGTAAGTAGAACAGTCTTTGCACAATGTTTCAGAAGTCTTTGAAGAAAAAGATGAATCAATGTAGGGCCACAAGCTGTTAGACTTGTGAGTAGTAGAAGATGGTGTCCGGTCAAAGAACCGACACCAAAAGGATCGAATGACCAAAGGGTCGAGGTGATAGTACCGAAAACCAAAGGGTCACATTTTTTTTTGTTGGTTTTTTGCACCAAAAACAAGGGTTTAGGGGGAACCCCACCCCCCAAAAAAAAGAAATGTTTGACCCTTTGGTTTTCGGTCCTTTTGATTCAACCCTTTGGTCATTCGATCATTTGCATTCGATCATTTGACCTAGAACCGTAGAAGATGCAAGCAACTCTACAGCAAGAGGTAAGTTCTCTTAGACTTTGTACAGTACCTTTAAAATGAAGAAAAGATGCAGCAGATGACTTCTGTTTCTGTGCAGCTCTGCAGATCTCACTGTTCCTGGGCCTCAGTCATGGGGACAAGAGGGAGTACGTCGGGGGACTCCTGCACTGCACTGGGATGGTCAAACTTGCAACCGGCAAACTTCACTTTCAGTGGCTGTTCAGTGTTTCAGCTCCTCACGTCTACCCCAAATGGCAACACTGCGGTTCCTGGCTGTCGAGATGGACTTTCCTTGCTTCTGGGGTCCTGCACTCTGTTGAGGGGGCTCAGGCTCTGTCGGTCCTGATTCCTGGAAGTCAGGAGGATCTTCCTGGAGCTCTTGGCCATCTTAAAAGCAAGACACACAAACTGAGGTTGATGTCCAGGTGGCTTACTTTGGAGTTGATTGGTCCCACCAACTCAACAGGAGAAGTCATCCTTGCAGGGGCTTCTCTGTCGATGCAAACTTGGCATTTTGGCAATGCAGCAGGGCTTCACCTGGAAAACCAATGGGCCAAGAGTTGCAGCAGGTGTCCTCTTCAAGTTCTTCTTCGCTTCCTTCGTCCAGTGGTCGACTCTGCCTTCCAAGCCAAAAGACTTGCCTTTTAAACAGTTCTCTCCCTTTCATTCCAGCCTAGCTGTCAGTCACCCAGCAGGGTGGCTGTCCTTGCCAGGCAGTCAGCTGGCCAATCATCACAGAGTGCATTTGGGTCTCCTAAGAGACTAAGCACAGGGAGCACCCCCCTCACTTCCTGCCTACACAAGACACCCTGGAGCCAGAGGCAGGCTTCACTCGTGAATCCGCCGAAGGCAAAATGAACAAAGGGACCAAACCTGGTTTTGGCGTGCAGAGTAAATCTCATGAAGGACCTTTCCACAAAGAAATGGCGAAGAAAGAAGACTGAGCCATTTTGATCAAAATGGCACTCTCGGGTGCTTTACTGCAGCTGCGAACGCAGCCTGTAGTAAATGCACCCCACGGTAGTAAAAGTGAAACCACTGCCACCAGCCATTCAGTGAGGAAAACGCAACATAAAAATGTTTGTTACTTGAGAAGTTAGACAAAAGGGGATACTAGGTAACCTCTCCAGCACCCTATTGTAAGATAGTGTGTGCTGGGTCTAGAAAGTTACAAATGTAAGTAAAGTCAATTTCACTTTACTGCTCTGGGAAACAGTAGTTCATACCAGAGAAGGTATTTAAACCTTGGGGAAATCTAAGAGACTTCCCTGTGTCACTGCACTAAAGGTGCCGTGTGCCACAATGTAAAAGATGATGCCTATGGAGTTTGTCAGACTCCACAACCAAAAGAAACACAGAGTTCAGAAATCACATGAAAATACATGAGAGAGTGAGAAAAGGGTCTCACTCTCTCCAGGTTTAAAAAAATCAAGTCCTCAAATTCCAGCAAAGTTGCTCGGGGTCTCTAAATTAGAGGGAATTGGCACATTTCAGAGAATTCTCCCTAACAGTGCCTTTGTATAGAATTTCACAAGTATCTTCTGTGACTGTCCCTCGAATCAAAATCATACTGGGAAATATCTGTCTGGCCCCTCCTGCATCGGTTACCAGAGGCACAAAGGCAACGGTAGGCTATTGAGGAAGAGGTCCAATTAAAGCTGCAATTCGGTATCATCGTACCATCTCAAAGCCACTGGTGATTGGACATTGTGCTAGTTTCCAAGCCCCTTGGAAGAAGATAGAACTTATGCATTGACCTCTGCCAAGTCAATGAAATATAAACATGTGATGCACATCCCATACAAAGGGTTGCAACGATAATCCAATGGATAAAACTTCTGAAATATATCACTGCACTAGAGCTCACAAAGGGCTGTCATATCCCACTACCCCTGTAAAACCAAGTTAAAACTGCATTTGCTACCCTCATGGGTCTATACTAATTCACTTGTGGGTTGTTGGAGCAGGCTGTAGCT
The DNA here is from genome assembly GCF_040938575.1 of Ambystoma mexicanum. Classification (NCBI taxonomy): domain Eukaryota; kingdom Metazoa; phylum Chordata; class Amphibia; order Caudata; family Ambystomatidae; genus Ambystoma; species Ambystoma mexicanum. The sequence continues at coordinate 808,553,455 of NC_090932.1, forward strand.
GGAGTTGGATGTATTTGGAGTGCCTTGCAACAACTGTGGAGGAGAATAGGTGGCTTGAGGCAACAGGGGGTGAAAGGATCCAGATCCAGGAGAGAGTAGTGGGGTACTAAGGGGGGTGGCAGTGCTTGGAGGTGGCAATGGTGGGGAAGAAGTGGAAGAGCTGGTAAAATCAAGGGGGGATTGGAGCAGAGGATTCAGGGAGAAAGTTCATGAGGAGGTGGTAACAGAGTGGTAGAGGTGACTGTATTGGGGAAAGGCGGGGAAGATATGGAGAAGGTGGCAATATCAGGAGGAGGCATAGACTAACATTTTCAGACGGTGTGGTGGTACTGGAGGATGTGTATGTCCCAGGAGCAGGTGGGGAGAGGAAAGGGGAAGTAATAACCTCGGGATTGGAGATTGAGCCCAAAGAGGAGGCCAGAACAGCCTGGGCAGATGGTGAGGAGACCAGCAGGAGCAGGAAGGATTTGGCAGGCCAGCTAGGCCCTAGGCGGGACCAGTTTGCAGTGGGTGGGGAATGAGGCAGGGAAACGAAGGTTGCCATTGGTTCCCTGGAGACAGAGATAAGGAGGTCTGGGATCTAGAGAGTGGTGTTGGTGGGAACTCTTAGCTCCAACTCAAGCTGTTTCTATTGCTGCTCGAAGAGACAATAACAGATCCAGGGTGAACAGTAACAAGAGGACTGACTCAGGAAAACTGCACGAAATATGGCACTAGCGAGTCTTGAACATGGGACCCAGGAAAGCCAAGATGTAGTTAGTTTGCAAAGACTGTCCCTACCTGGGAAAAGAGGATCTTATCACCCAGGAATCACAGACTTCCCTTGGAAATCACCAAAGACCTTCTGGTTTTGGTCATTTTGATTTTTGTGTTGGGCCATCTTTTGTAAATGGAAACTACATTAATGAAAACTTGCAATACCAGTTCTTGTATGTCCTTGAGTTCTCCATGACAGCCAGTATAGTGCAGCAGTGTTCAGGATCTCTACATACTGCCAACTCTGCATCCAGTATGTACTGTGGAATTGATGCTGTACATTTCACTACTCGATAAATGCATCCATGCTCAAGGCCACTTACCATGGCAGAGCTGAGCTTTTTCTGGTGCCAATGCTAATGAAAATACTGCACAATGCCTTTGTTCATTCACTGTGCTGCCAGTTTCCAAAATGTGTCTTGTGTTGTGCACCCTCTCTTGGTATCTATTGTCTGGGGTTGCCCCTTTTACTTTTGTGTTCCTCTAATTACTGTAGGAGATTCACTCCCATTCTCTTGTAATGTGAACACTGTCATGTGGTACAATTGTACGCTAACATCTTATCTTTTACAGTTGGTCAACGATATTAGATCAGTTGGAAACATCATGCCCACCGTGACAATGCTCCCAGTGTATGCTGTTCAAGATATGACACATTTACCTTCTATGTGAAAGTTAAAGAGAACACTGGCACTGGACAGTGACACAGCTTTCATGATATTCCAAATATGCATTGCTGTCCTGCCTGTGCTCTGGCATTTTCACACCTGGCAGTGGCATGGACTGCCCATGTTGCTTGTCCAACTCTTGTTGGGCTCTACACAAGCCCTACACAAGCCCTCCTAATATTGGATGGAAAAGCAAGGATCTGCAAACAACCTTTCCTCATTATAAGTGACGGTGCTTAGACAGGAGCTCTGAAGTCTGTGTCTTATAGCGGTTTTAGGCAGAGGGTAACAGTGGTGTAGACCTCAGAGCGGCATGGAGCGGGGCCAGAGGGTATTACAGGCATGAACTGCTTTACTCTATGCATCAAGGATGATGCAGTGCGGTGGGGCTGTCACTTCCACGCCACAGAACCATGTTGTTATATGTTTAGTGATGTTGATGGTCACATCTAATAGCAGTTGACAGGCCTGACCCACCCACTCTCATGCTTGTAAAGATATATATGTCTCCCATCTGGATACTTTCTATACCATTTTGCTCCAGGAAACATAGTGAATGGTATCAATCTAGATAGTGTCTATGCATTTTATATTAATGCATCAAAAAAAGACCAACTGGTAGATATTGCGGAGGACTGTCCATCTTTTTACAGACATGATTAAACTGTTCCATTATCTCACTGGGACCTCCCTGTCATTTTCTCCATATTTTCTAGCATGATTAAGCAATCATGAACCTTTATATACAATACATTTTTATAATAGCCCCCATTCTTTTTGGAGAGATTACTTGTCTTGCACCTTTCAAGGTAACTAAGGACAAGTGAATGCAACCAATTCTGGAACCACAGTCCTGGATCATATTGGCAGATGATTTTAATGTGAAGATTGATAATGGCTTCCCATCTCACCATGTTGATCAGCAGAAAGATACGCTTTTCGGTGTCCCTCAACCAATTATGCTTGATGCCTGTATATGTTCTAACGGCATGAGGTTTTGTTCATGGTTAATTGAACGGGGACTATGCAGTACAAAGGGTCGTTTTCCTCAGGATACAACCAAGAAAGCACCCCTACTGATTACTTTTGTATGCCTTTGGGCACATGTAATTGAATGTTATGTGGTGGAAGATATATGCACTGAACACTACCCTGTAGAGTTGAAGATGAAATGGTAACCCTGAAATCTATTGGATGTCATCATTTGCCTTTAATCAAATTTGTGGTTACTCCAAATAAAGTTAGATGGGAACTTACTGAGGGTTACTTTATAAAGGGCTCCACCTTGAAGCCCAATCTACATTAGTTCAATAATTTATTAACTTCCGATGGTGATCCAAATTTGATTCTAGAGATTCTCGATGTTCTGATGGAGCAGATTTCTGCTGCTTTTTTTAATAGAATGTTCTACCAAGAATTTAACCAAATCTAAAGGCTAGCTCAATTGTTAATTGGCCAAGCAATTATCACTAACTCTGTTGAAGGCACCTGATACTGAAAGACAGGCCATTCATTATAAGTGCAATATATTAACAGACAATTGCTAGATGTAAGAATGAATAACCCAGCATGACCTGGGATGAATTAGTGGAGGTGTCATCCTACACTAACTCTAGATGCTTTTGGGAGATTCTTAATAAGGGACTGTGACATACAAGAGAATATAATAATTTAGAAAGCAACGTACGTGACGTAGTATGGATAGAGCACTGTTCGAATATATACGCCGGTGGACAGGACCTGGTTGCATCAGTGTGCAGTGCATTTTGTAACAATGGGACCCAACTCAGATTTAGCTTGGAGGAGGTTAGATGTGCACAAGGGAAACATGTTCTGAATCAATCTCCTGGCCCTAACAGTATACTTGTGGACATCCTTCGGAGTTCTGATATGCTCTGGTCTCTGGTGTTGACTATCTTCTTTAATGCAATGCTAAGCACTAATACATTCCTGTCGACTTGGAAAAAGCTGCAATCCTCTCCATATTAAAAAAAGAAATACAGGAGAATCCTGCAGCCTATAGTCCCATGTCCCTCCAAGATTCATAATGTAAAATCTTTGGGAGAGTTTGGTTGGTGAAATTAGAGTAATGGGTGAAGATCAAGAATATTTTATTGTGCATAAATCTTAGCTTTCATGCAAGACTTGGGACAAGCAAATCGGCATTGCATTTATATCTAGTAACTGCCAATTACTTGTATATTAAAAATTTGCTGATTTATTTGGCCTTCATGGATATGAGTTCCACATTCAATACAGTAATTCGATCCAAATTGTGACTTGTGCTACAGTCTCTGAATTGTCAGGCCGATTTATTAAATATTCTAATATTAATTCATCAGGATATCAAATCATGTGTGAAAAGTGGCAAGATTCAGCCGTGTACTTTGTACTTCCCAATTAACACGGGGGCATGGCAGGGATGCGTTCTGGCTCCCCTGTTATTCTCCCTATATATTAATGGCCTCTATGAGCAGCTGCTTGAAACTAGCGTGGATCTTACACATTTAGGCAGTCTAAAAGTCTCTATTCTTTCTGATGCTGACGATACGGTACTGCAAGCCAAGACCCGACACGTGCATCGAAGGTTGATAGATATTTATGCGTCCTTTACGAATTATTTGTATTTACATGTCACCACGACTAATTCTGCTATTTCAGTATGCTAGACAAATAAGCGAAATTGGTTGCACACATTTATATCAATGGGAAAATAGTTCCTGTTGCAGAATTTGACTATTTAGGAATAAGTTTCCCTATGATTTTAGGGCAGAACCATTATATTCAGAAACAACATTTGAAAATGAAAAAGGCTTTAAGAGGTATCAATTGCTTTAGGAAATCCTTTGAAGCACAACCTGTTTATCTAATATTATGGATATGCACAAAAAAGTAAAGGCCCTGATTACTTATGGTGCGAATCTCTGGGGATACTCTAATGTTTCTTTATTATTTACTTCTTGGTTTTGCCAGATCTGCTCCTCATTATGTGGTTCATTTGGAATTAGGGATGCAGTTTGTAGAGGATGAGATACAACTGTTTTATGGCCATGGATTCTCTTCCACTCACAAATAAAGGACCAGATCCAAACTTCATCCGTGGACACTGTCGTGCTGCACCAATTAACCAGATTCCACCTGCCCACATGTCAGAAATGACGTGGACTTGTACTGCCACTGCAAATGCTCTAAATTTAAAAAGTATCCCCATCCCAACTTCCACCCTCTATGTTGACCCATCCTACTTTTGAGCTTTTACGGCATCCCCCTACATTGTACATCTATCCTGATTGCCCCCTGTTATCCTCTTACCCTGCTATTCCCAGTGATGCACATTTTTCCCAGTCACGTCTTGCGATCTTTGCATGGAATTCCCATAGTTCGACGAACATGGTCTAACTGCAAGCGGGCTCTCCAGCTCTTCCCAAAATGTCCCCTATTGTTTTGGTCCTCTGTCACCGTTGGCACCCTAACCTGATGTTAAACCATCTTTTTCCACCTCTAAATATCATTTTGAGCCCCTTTCGTTTTCACCTTCTAGCGGGATTACAATGGGAATTGCTTGCATTGAACAAAAAAGAAAAAAGGCAGGTTTTCATTTCTGAAAAGACTCAGTGCTGCACTGTTTCATGGGAGACATATGAACGTTTTTCGTGACCAGGGCCCCCCCTTCTTCATCATTTTTTAAAAACCCTGAATGAATTAACACGAAACCAAAAAAAGGAATATCTGCAACACTTATTTCTTGTTTGGCGCTACTTCTTCATGTGGTTTTCTGTGTACTTATGGTCTGTGGGAGAGCCTTTTTCTCTCTGGGAAAATGAATGGGAGTAGGCCAAAAAGAGATTATTTTTTTCACTTAAAACCTTTTTAACCATGAGACAAATTTTCCCTGAATTTCCAGTTTGGTGTAGGGATCTTTTGTCATGATCTCTGCTTCCAAAAGGTCAGGGTTTTCCCAACTCACTTGGAAGCAGATCCATAACCCAGGTTCCGAGTGCCAACCAGTCCTAATTGGGACCTTTTGGACCCAGTCCTGGCGCCAGTGGCACCAGGCTCATAAATATGCCCAGTCCCAGCGCTGGAAGCGCCGGGCTCATAATGCTTGGGTGGACTTACCTGCAGCAGACCATGCTGCTTACTTGCCTGCCAGCTGAGCCTCTGATCCTCTTCTGTTTGGAACTACTTTTCCTGTTGGGTGGGGCAGGAGCCACTCCCTAGATTCAGAATACTGGAACTCTTCTGGAAAGCAGGAACTCTTTTCTTACCTAGGCGTGGCTGTGGAAGGAGACACCTAAGCACTACAGGAGGCTATTTAAACCACACCCGATGGATGAATCTTGCTTTGCGTTATTTTGCATCCTCTGCAGCAGAACGCTCATCGTGTCTTCTGCATCTGATCCTGGGCCTAAGGAAAAAGGCTTACCATCCTGAATCCAGTCTTCAGCAACACCTATAAAGACAAGAAAGAACAGGTTAGCATTACGGTCTTCAGTGACAGCTCTTCACTTACTTGGTCCATCGGCTCTGTCACCAACGCCTCGCGCTGCATTCCGGCATCTGAAAGACAAAGGCTTACCTACTCTTCGTGCGCTCCGGAGGTCTTCACACTGCATTCCGGCATCTGAAAGACAAATGCTTACCAACTCTTCGCACGCTCCGGAGGCCTTCGGCGCTGCATCCCGCATCTGAAAGACAAAACAAGGTGCGTTTAAAGACATTGGGGAACTTTAATACTCACGTGCCATTACTCCTTTCCACATCTAACCCAGTGGGTATTCCGGCACCCTGCAGCCGCTCCGAACTTGTACCTGCAAAATAAAAAGACAGTTAGAGCGCATCGTGAAGCAGGCAACAAGCGCTTACTTACGTGCTTCCAGGCGCTTCTATTCATCACACGGGCTCCATCTTCAACTCACTTCAGCCCGCCATCGCCGGAACCCTGCAAAACAAGAGACATCATTACTAAAGACATTAGGATTACTCGAAACTTACCGTTCGTGCAGTAAACGATGGACAGCAGTCCTCTGAAGTCAAGAGGCCTGCTCCCCTTATCCAGTGAAGAAACTGGTTACAGCACCCTGCCCCGAGGCAGATGGAGAGCACGGCGTTCACTTACCTAAGACATCTTACCCTTCGAGTCAGACATACAGTGCACAGAGGTCCAGCCCAAAGAGCCAGCCGTGTGTTACACATCACCTTTGAAGATACGGTATACGCCCAGTCAAGACCGGCGCCTCTACGGGAATCAGGTGAGCATTACATCTTTTTATTGTGGAAAATATGAGCCATTTTCATCCAGAGAGTCGAACGTTTTTTGGAATAGAGGGTCAAAGCTAATTGATTTTTATCTTACCTATAAGGTGATGTTTGGCTTCCTATAATACATTTTTTATCTATAAAAATACATTTTTTAAAATTAGTTAAGAATAACAATCACAATCTAGGACCCCATCATGGGTTTGGAGGTAATTCAGTGTTAAATTTGCCAAATTACTGCCAAACTCATTTACCATTACCACCACTTGGTCCTGTGGGATTACAAGTGGTGGCAGGCCAGTGTTAATCACTGTTTTTGGAGTCAATAAAACTCCATGAGTTTTTTAGCAGAATTAGCATGAGCAGTAATTCTGCCGCTGTAATTTCACCAAAATTTGGCCTCAACGTGGCAGATTCACCTCCAACCTGATGCTAGAGGAAGAACCACCACTTCAAGGTTAAGCTTAACATTCGGCGGGGTGGGGAAAATGTTGATATTTCTGTTACCGCTGTGAGAAACCTGAGGGTACTCTCCCAAGTAGACCCCAATAATCCCTTATTCAGGTGGCCAGGGTAGGGCTGGTGCTCTCAGATCCCAACCCTGGGGGTGGATGAGCGAGGAAGGATCATCTGGGTAGGGCAACCTGGGGTTATGCTCGAGGGAATATCCCAGGCGAGACACAGTACACCCTACCGTATGACACCTTTTCCCATCCTACCCAGTAGGGTATCTAGAAACTCAACCCCCCCCCCCTTTTCAGACACAGACACTTTCTCACGAACAACTCACCATAAGTGACAATGGATTAACACCTCACTACCAGACATTCCCTCTGTTACCATACACCATTTCAGAATCTGTAGAGACCCTGGGAGACCTGGAGGAGGAGAAAACCACCCTGACACTGGCCCTGTGTGTTCAGAGGAGAATGCACTGTGCAAAGGGAGCTGTACCTCCAGAAGGCAAGTCTAGGGTCAGCTGGGGTTGCCTGGCAGCACCCACAGCAAGACTCCTCCTCTTGGTGAATCCAGGACTCTGAGGGTCAGCAGAAGAGACCCTGACCTTGGAAATTATCCCCTTTTAGCTCCTGCAGCTCCCAATGCTAAATGCTGTTTTGGGGAGCTGAGAAGTGGGAGCAAAATCCTGACAGTGCATTCTGGGACTGGAAGTCCCAAAATCCCTTTTGAAAATTGTGAGGTGTGAGAGGAGACTTGAGCCCGGCAGAGGGAATTCTCCTTTATGTACTTTGTGAAAAGGGTCTGAGACCGGCAGAGGGAGACCATTGTGAACTTACTTTGGGAGCAGGGTCTGAGTCTGGAAGTGGGAGGCCCTTTGTGAACCTTAATAGGAGTCCAAGCCTGGCAGAGGGAGACCCTTGGGAACTTTGTGAGTGAACCAGGCACCAGAGATAGATTGGTCCGGTGCCATGTGGGCGCTCATTCGAAGGTCTCCGGCTGGTGCACCCCCCCACCCCACCCGAACCAGGAGAAACAACAAATACCAAGAAGCCTAAGAGGAGACCAGCGTGATATGTGTCAAGGTGCCCATACAATGGTCAAACTAAACCCCCTTGTACAATAAAAAGTCTTTGACACAGCGTGGATGCAGACGTGAACCCGAGCTGCCTACGAATTGGGAGTGAACCCTAACACACCTTAGAACCTTGTGTGAATGGAACTGTATTAAGCCTGACTGAGGGCTTAAGAGAAAGCCTGACTGGGGTCTTAAGAGAAAGCCTGACTGGGGTCTTAAAGAAAAGCCTGACTGGGGGCTAAGACCGAGACTTAAGTAAAGGGAAGAACCTAATGACGTTTTGTTAAAATGTGAACTCTGGCAAATGTGAACCTGATGGGGGTATGCCAAGAGAAATCTAGGGGAAGGGTACCCCTGCTTTCTGCTGAGATGTTGAAATTGTGAACTGTGAAAAGTCTGAACCCGACTGAGGGAATTGTGCAACTGCTGTTTGCGCCCAGCTGATGGGAACGCTGTGCGAACTATGATTTTGTGAAGCCTGCACTTGCCATAGGTTAACCGAGTGACCCAGCGAGACGAGATAGCCATTTGGGAAGTCTCTGTTTAAATTGGCAAGTATTTTAAAGGAAGCTGCTGATTGAGAGAAGGATCGGATCCCGGCTGAGAGGGATCCAAGAGTGAACCATAATCACCCGACGTAAAGATTACCAGAAGGAACTTTTGTTGTATTTTTGGCATATCAGACCATTTGAAGCAACAGACTTTGCAAGAGAAGAGACTTGGCTACAGAAGGCCCTGATATAGAGAAAAGGAACTGTAAACTTGTGCTAAAGAAGGCAAGGAGTGTGCTGTGCTCACGAGTCCTTCCTTGTACCGTGCTAACAACGTGGGGAAGGGAGACCCCGGCCATAACATCCTGACTTATCATTTGGTGAACACCTCTTTCTTTTCTTGTGAACATTATCCCACACTATTTTGTAGCATGGCGGTAAGAGTTGGCACTAGGTTTCTTTAGTATAGGCCCTTTTTATTTGACTATATTCCACTAGGACTGTATTATTATGATTTGATGGTTGTAGCTTGCTCCTATCTTAGATTTAGGTTTAGATTAGGCATTTATCTTACCCACTTTACTGTTTAATAAACACCCTTGAACTGTGATGACTTGTGTCTGTCTTTGATACCATGCCTTCCTTACACCACCAGGTAAAGTGGTACTAACGGAATTACCACCAATTATTTCCTGCACAGCCGAACTTGTAATGAGGACCTAGTACTTTAAATTATTGCATACCACTAGAAATACAACGATAAAACTAGAACTATAAACACTCAGCCCATACCAATAAGAATACAACCTTGATATTCACTTAAACTGTGGTATATTAAACTGCAAATTTGCAGCACCGTAAATACCACCTTCCCCATTCCCATTGAGCCCTATGGGGCAAAAATGGGAAAGGGGAAGGGCCATGGAGCAAGGGGGAATTACCGCCCCGCCAACCTTGTAATGGGGTGGTAATTCCCCCTTTCTCCATGGTGGAGTTGGTAACTTACCGGCATGGACCATGGTGCTAAGAGCACCATGGTCTTCCGCCAGGGTCGTAATGAGGCCCAGTGTCTTTTGGAGGAATAGGCAGAAACTGGAGCAGACAGATTGACAGCTCTTCTTTGCACCATACAAGTGTTTGATTGCCTTTCAAGTGTGCTTAGGTGTGAAGTGGGATTCCCTTTTTCACACCAGAAGTTGTGTCTATGAAACGAAAAATCCATTGCTAAGTAGTAGTTATTTTTCACAATTCTGGTACCAATATTATGTGTGCAGCATATGAAGAAAGGAACACATAGAGTGCTCTGCTCGGGTGGATCAAACTAACCACTTTACTTCACTTTAATTAATTTGTATCGCGCAAACCAAATAGGCCCGAAGGCATACAGGTGCAGAAGATGACACCTAAAGGAAGAAAACAGAACAAACGATGGGCAACACATAGAGCTAACCTAAAATACCTGACAAAGATTGCTCAATAAAAATGGATTACTTAAAAAGGTAAGTCTTCAGTTTCTTCTTAAACTTATCCAGGGACTTTTCCCGTCTGAGGTCTGGCGGAATTGAGTTCCATAGTTTGGGAGTTGCTATGTAAAACACACTCATATTGGTTAGAGCCAATTTCATTCTTAGTACCACCAACAAGTTGGAATTGTCTGATCTCAGATTTTTAACAATAGACTTCTTGATAATCCTTTCTTCTAGATTTAGGCCTGATTCATGGAATGTTTTCTTATTGGATTGTGCCATTATAAAACACTTCCATGAATCAGGCCCATTGTGGGTTCAAGCCCTCTAGGCATTTGTGGACTATAGTAAGCATACGAAAGTGAATACAGGCTTCCACTGGGAGCCAGTGTAAACCCCTCCTAGATTCTGAAATGTGGTCATGTTTTTTGAGTCCAACAATCGCCCTAGCAGCACCATTCTGAATCACGTGTACTCTAGCTATTTCGCCTTTATTGACTCCCACCATCAGGCTACTACAATAGTCAATATTGGAGCCTATTATCGCTCTGGCAATAGTCTCAGTGCTCTTGATGGAGAGGTATGGGCGTGTATGAGACAAGAGTCTTATATAATAGGATGAGGTAGAAACAAGATTACTCGCATGCATTCTCATATTAAGATTTTGATCCAGATAATCTCCCAGCATATGTATCTTCTTTTTAGTGTGAATTTTACAATCTGCTATGCAAAGGTCACCTAAAACTACCTAGTCTGGCAATTCTTGGACTTGTACCAATCCGCCATCCACCATTAGATGAGATCAAATATCTCCTTGATCACATGGGTGCCCTCATCATAGTTGCCTGATAGGCGGATGATGCACTGCGTATCATTGGCATAGGTAGAAAAGCGAATACCCGTACTCTGTAATAGTTGACACAAAGGTGCCATGAACATTTTGTACAGTGATGGAGACCCTGTTGTACACCATAAGGTAGAGGGGCTGGACAGGTTTCTGCATCCTGACTGCAGACCCTTACTGTTCTGCCCTCCAGGAAGGAACGTATCCAAGCCACTGCCTCTTCACTAAAGTTGTCGACTTCCTTCAGTCTATGTAATAGTATAGAATGTTCCACCAAATCAAAAGCGGCTGATAGATTCAATACCTTCAACCACATAGTTTGGCCTTTATCCACGTTACACAGAAGTACATTTTAGAGACTTTTTAGCTACTGAGGTGGAGATAAGTGCCCATGGGTTAGGGATATATCTGTTATTGAAAAGGATATTCCCTGAGAAAAATCTAGACAGATCATGTCAGGATGGGTTAGGTTTCTGAGCAGCCAGTTTCTACAGGTCCTTGGTAAGATTAAGTAATAATGGGGCTTTTAGTCTGCAACTAAATAATGGGCCTCATTTTGAAGTTGTCTTAACTAAACAGTTGTCAGTGTTTTGATGAAACTATAATGTTCCAGGAATCTGTTACTAATGGGGACACTGGTCACCCCCACGTTGTCTATAGCAGACACAGATTCAGGGGTATGGCACACAGCTCCATCTTTGCATTGACTTACACTATAATGTCCAACCTCGTCTTTGCCACAGGTCTTCTTCACTTGGATATGTGTCTATGTTGATTTACCTACACATTAATTATTCAATAGTTAAAAGTTTGATCAAGTTAAATTAATTGCCACGTTGTTATATAAAGCCCTATTTTATAGTGGATGTTCCTCTTATACCAAGCTTCCCCTCAGCCAGCCCTCCTTAAAATATGTATGTGAAACCACTGTAGACCATTGGCCAAAGCACCCATTTTGCTATTGGTTATCAAGCCAGGAGGATAATGCCTGGCTTGCCACTACCTGATCTGGGGTGATGTTCCCCCAGTTTACAAATGAGCGGTCAAGTGCCTTTCTCACTCCCAATAGTAAGCAATGTGGAACACTTTTCACTCAATTAAGGCCTTGGGTCTCTTCTCAGTACCATCTAGGGTTATGGTCCCCTTTCCATAAGCATACCATGTCCTCCCTTGCATGTGACCAAGCGGGTCTGTTTCCTGGGACCCTACCGCAGTCTTTGCCACTGATGCTTGCTCACCTCCCCAGATGACTGCAGACCAGAGAGCCTTTCTAATAGATCTGGGCTCAAGTCTTAGGCTCACTACCCAAACCTGTGGTCTCTGGCTTTCTCGCTCTCTCGATGCTGCAGAGGGACCTCATTTCCACCTGCTCTATGCCCTGTGGTGAGTGGCTTTCTATGCTTTTCTTGTGCCCCATGTTGGCCCTGTTCCCCTTGTTTGCCTCAGTCTGCTCTCTCAACCAGCTTTTCATAGTCTGTGTTTTCCTTCTTTGTCCTTCCCGTCTTTTGGTGAGTTCTGGTTTGGTATTTTCTCTCTAGGGCCTTAGAATGTGTTCATGGGTTTGACATCAGAAATTAAGATGTAAAAAATGAAAGACAAGCACTCTTCATTTCTAGTTCTAGTTGCAACAGCAATGCAATGTATGGGCTGTTACACAAATATGGGAACACATTGAAACTTTACAAAACTTACTATGTCCAAACCATTTGGCAAAAGAACCTTTCAACATTTGTCATGGCTAGGCACTCCGCCTCTACGTTTTGTTTTCAGAATTATGGAAAAAGCAGCATATGCACGTACACAATGCCTAAGGTCTGATATTACTGATTTATGCACTAAAACACGAAAAAGGAACCAGTTTCTTAACCGTAAGAATACATTTGCAGTTTGTTATCGGGTGAATATGTACGAAGATAAATATGGGAAGCAACAGTTAAACACTAGGATCTATGACGACATAAAGGGCCAGATTCACAGAAGCGTTTTACAATGGTGCAATTCCACAGGAAGGCACGCTGTGAGTCAGGCCCAACATCTATTCATTTGAATGCCCGTTGGTGGTGCACTGATCTGACTGGCATGCAGGCGACAACTGAGGTTCACAGGTTTAAAAAAAAACATAATGATGGGCGAATGAGGTGCATTGGAAGGTGTATTACATCACAAAGCCCCATAGAAAATGCCCCCCCCTGAGAGCTGCTGAATGTGGACTGAAGAAAGGCCATGCACTTTATTGCTGTCTGTGAGTTATGGTGCTGGGACCTTCATGGGGTATAACGTATGCAGAACAGCCTGTCCTATGCTTCTTTATGTTTAACCAGTGCAAAATCACGGCAGTAAAACATTATGATTATAAGATACATATCATCAAATACGAAAACAATGCAAGCCGTGCCTATCAACATTGTCATTATTTTCAGATAAATCAAGTATCGCCATGATTGATGATGCGCAGCACAAGAGTCTTGAAACAGTATATTATTATTGTATAAGCGCCTAACAAGAAAACAATACATAAATAAATAAATAAATAGACGATGCACAACACAAGAGTCACATTAAGGTGTTACTTTTGTTAAATGTAGTGAAGCAACACTACACTGATCCGATGAACCAAGTATAACCATAACTCGTCTTGAAGTAAAATGGGGTGCTATATATGCAGTATGCAAACAGAAAATGTCTATGGTATTAATCGTAATATTTGCATTTATCAGCAGCAAACCCAGAAAGCAATAGGCCACACACTAAGTGCGCTCCATTCTAACATGGAGCTCTGTACCACAGAAATAAACGGGCTTTCCAGAGTCTGCTTTCCACTTTCATGTAGGTGTTAGGGATCAAGTGTTTAAAATACAAAATTTCGATTTTACTTGTAACCATAACATCCTTTTAAGTTTTTTCATTGAATTTCATAGGTTTTTATTAGTCCAACTTAATCATAACGTCCCTTTAACAAAGTTTTTTCATTGAATTTCATAGGTTTTTATTAGTGCAACTTAACCATAACATCCCCTTAAAAATGTTTTTTCATTGAATTTCATAGGTTTTTATTAGTGCAACTTAACCATAACGTCCCCTTATCCAAGGTTTTTCAGTGAATTTCATGGGTTTTTACCAGTGCATGCTATTTTCCTACAACTTACTAATATCATACTTACCAAATATAACAATATGTGTGTCCAATTTACAAAGTGTCACCTTAAAACTCTGCCTGCCATTTCCCACCTTCTAGAATAATTTTTAACACTTCTATTCACATCTTGCAACTATTTCAACTAGTTTTGCATCCGTAGACATCTACGAACATCTGACTTCATTGCGGACCTTCCGGACAGTGCCACATGACCATACGCTGGCGCGCGGCATGATGACGTGTCTGAGAACCCGTCCGCACTGCACGATAAGATCCGTCTTTCACAGACAGTTCGGAACTGCATTTTCTACTGTTTTAGGAACTTTCAACTTCAAAATCTCCCTAGCACACCCCCTACACCTTTTCGTACTCATTATCCATTAATATTCTAGTACACAGTACATACGTGGAAGACATTTATCAAAACTGCTATTTATCTTAAAAATTGCATCAGTTATTGCCATCCCTCCTCCCCAAGAGCCATCATCACCAGCAGCTGGAGGACCTTCACAACAAAAATAACACAGTACGTTCGAAGACAATGAAGAGGACCAAGAAGATGAGGTAGAGGAAGTGCCTACTTCTAGCACCAAGATCGAATCATGGGTGTGCCAGTTCTTTGCTACTGTTGGGAGTGTACCGAAGGCTAAAGCTACCAAAGTGAAATGCACTGAGTGCAATTTTTTACTCAGTCGCAGACTACCTGGACAGTACTCCTACGGAACCACCTCCATGCGCCGCCACACCAAATCCAATGACCGCAATGCTCTCAGAAAGGTTATTCCTTTCTCAGCAAGAAGTAAGCTGTCTTCCTCCACCTCATCTTCCTCAACAAATTCTGTGACCACACAGCCTGATGTCTACGGGCATTGGTGCGTTATAAATAAATAAATAAGGAGGGGTACGGACCATTATTGTCCATTGCAGCCCCGGAAATGGTGGATAAAGGCCATTAGCACCCCTGGTTCCCAAAGCGGGAACCCAGGGTGCTAAAACATAGATTTTTCTTCCTATAGCGTGACGCCTGCGGCGTCCCACTGTAAGTAAGGAAGGCTTATTCTTCTTACAGCGGGACGCCTTGGCGTCCCGCTGTAGGAAGGAAAATCCTTTTCCAAGACAGCCAACATGGAAAGAGAAGGCAGGGCTCCATACACAGCCCCTCTTCCCTTGCCATGGCAGCCCGCAAAACCCTATGAACATATTATCACAAGCACTTTTTTTCCCTTTCAAACCTATCCTACCTTTGAATAACTTTACCACATAGCCGGTCCCAGGTAGACATAGCCACTTTAACACAATTTTTTCTCCCTAGCGGTCATGGCCAGTAGGCAGATTGTCTGTGTCATAACATTATGCCATGACCCAGACAATCTGGCTACTGCCCACGGCCACAGGCTATACCTCAGTCACCAAAGGTATATGACTATTTATTGTACCGACATTATTACACTTGTCAAAAAATAAAACACGGGCATATTTGCAAAGCCATGCTTTAATGTCCTTGCCAGTGCTCCTCACGAGTTTGCTCGAAATCGCTCATGTTTTATTTTTTTTAAAGTATCAAAATGTATGTACATACAATAGTCATATAACTTAGCCCCCACTCGACAAAATCCATTCAGTCTTTGCACAAACATTGAAGGTTTGGTCTATAATCTTTCTCAAAACTTTTGTCCACATTCTTCAAATAGCAACAAAGTTATAAGCCATCAAAAAATGTTGAGATCCCCCCTCTAATTTTGCCCCCTCTTGAGAAAATCCCACCAAACTTTAGAAAACCATTTATATCTAGATCCAAAATCGTTTTGCCAAATGTTGTGCAGATTCGTCAAATGACACCACATTTATATGCATTTACAATATTTTGGGACCTACCTCTAATTTTGCCCCCTCTTGACAGAATCCCAAAATAGTTTGCAAAACCATTCAGGATTAGTTCTAGAATGAAATTGCAAAATTACATGCAGTTTCATTGAGTGGCGCAAAGGTTATAACCCATTCAAAAACTGCTTTTCCCCAACCCTGTAATGCAGGAATAGAAGTGACTGCGAACACCACAGGACTGCCCCAGAACATCCAGAGTGTTTGCGGACTTTCAGGGGTTGAAACAACCCGTTTTTTGGCTTCTAATGGCCATATCCTATCCAATCCTCACCCCCCACATCCCCAGAGATTGTTTGTCGAGTTTGACAAGTGAAATGCTGCTTTTTAAAAAAAAAATTTCACTGCGTTGTTCGCGGATCCCAAAAAAGTAATCAAATCCAAGATGGCAGGCGTTTCAGTGAATCAGACTCATTTCACGTTTTCTCACCATCCAATCAGCGGGCGCGTCCCAGTGTCCGTGGACCACGCAAAAGCCCGCAGATTTGTCTGGCCAATCAGAGGCCAGTCTGCAGACAGTGCAGCCAATCAGAGGCCAGTCCGCGGACCGAACAGGGAAGTGAGTCCACGGAGCGCACATAGATAGCACTCATTTTTTTGCTTTACATTTTGATCATTTAAAATGTATCTACTGGACGGCTTTACACTAAATAAAAAAAGCACGCTTTCGGGACCAAGCCACCGCTCCTGCCGCAAATTTGGTGTAAATCCGTCCAGCGGTTTGGGCTGTAGGCGTGAGCAAAGTTTTTTCCCATTATGTATATGGGAAAAAAAGAAATTTTGGGACCCCCCCTTTAACTTTGCCCCCCCTGGACCAAACCTCACCAAACTTTGCAGAGTGGGCCATAAACTTTTTTTGCAAAGTTTGGTGAGGATTCGTCCAGGGGGAGCGAAGTTATAAGCCGCCCAAAAAGTGCTCTTCCTATGGAAACAGCAACTTAACCATAATTACACAGCCACCTCTGTGGCTGTGTAATATATCTTCTAGGCGCTGATAGACATCAGGCAGGGTGAGTAGCACTCTCCACATCCATGAAATCAAAGGATCCGGACACCAAAGTCTTTGTAAGAATTAGCGTCTTTATTGGTGCCCTGTAGAATGGCACAAAAGTTAAAAGGCCATCAAAATGTGGCACTCCCAAAGTGCATGATAAATCTGCGACTGTGCTTGTCCGTGAATTAGGCTTCCACCTCCTGGTTAATTCGGATGATTCCAAAGACATGCTGCACATTGCGAGGGAGGGCAGTCAACAGCATAGTGCTATGATTCCTGCTTCCTTTGGGTCCCTAGCATAGAGTGCACTGAGCACGCTGAACACAGTAATCAGCGTTGTACAGTGAGAGCAGCATCATTATTGGATATAATTTGTGCCGAATGCGGTAGTTGCAATACTAAAACAGACATCTTTATGTTCCTCATGAACCTAAAATTTCCCAATTGCCCAATGCAATCGGACCTGCACATAAATGGCCGTTGAATAAAAGGTCACATGGTAAAGTGTATCGATCGACATAAAGTGCATTGTGCATAATGGCATCAATAATCGGCTTCATGTGATGCTGGCAACATGAATATTAAATGAAAACCTATTTTTGCTTATTAGCACGAGGATCCTGGAAATATCTGCTTCTCAGTCAGGTGCCTAATGCAATAGCTGTGCCGCATAAAACACACACTTTTATATCCCATGTGGGCAAAGTTTTCTATTGTCCTGCCTGAAACAAACAGGTTTGCTGCTGAATGTGGAATCACATGATGAAATACATTGGTCACTGTAAAGTGCATAGTGCAAAAGACATGTAATAAAGTGCCACGATCAGTCTAAAGTGCAAAATGCAAACGACATCAGACCCACACATTCATATGTTAGTCCCAGTACCAGCGTTGTGAATTCTGTATAGTATAGTGCGGCTTGCCTGCTGCTGTAATTTATATTCCAATGTTTCAATGCGTCCCTATTCTTTTCGGACGCTAAATCATCTCCCAAACCTTGTGACTCGCCAGCTTCCACTAATGCTCTACACCAAATATTAAAAGTCAAACTTTGATTCAAATCCAGAATCAAATATCACACGTGTATAAAAATCTAACCTAGAAAAACAACCACCCAGGGGTCAAGTCCTAAAAATTTAAGTGGGGGGACTCATCAACAAACACAATGGGATGTGACGTCACCAGAAATGAGCACATCAAGGTGAAAAATGTGCATTTGATTAAATTGGCTTTGCATAACCACCCAAATTGAACAAGACGAATGGCATTTTCTGGTATCCCTACAAAATATCCCCACCAAAAATATCAGCATACATATGGCCGTTTGTCTCGCCATAGGTGATATTTTTGGGGAGGATATTTTGTGGGAACGGGGGTTGTGGGGGTGTCCCCCGCACATTTTAAAATAATGCACGGGTTGCGGGGGTGTGCCCCGCAGGGTCCATGGGTCAATATCGGCGTAAAAATATGGCAATATTTTTGTATCACGATATTTTTGTGGGGATATTAACACATGGAACCCATTTGCCTTTCATAAAATCAACACACACACAAAACCAAGACAGGAAATTTTCTTCTAATACAGTTTTTGAAAAAATTTAAATGTGTGCATGTTTTAAACTCCAAAAACCAATACAAATGTTTTCCCTGCAGTACCGAAATTGGATATTTAACGTTTAGTGGTTTGTTATTTTTGATTAGGTTATATAGTGAAGTGGTGAAGTGTCCAGCCTACAAACCTGATGACTGCGGTTTGATCCTCAATGTCTGCTTTAATTCATAAATTCAAAGAGGACATCCAATGTTTCTCTTTTAGCTGGGGGGGACTGAGTCCACCCTGTGAATAAAGTCTCCGTCCCTCCGCGTGTTCCCTCGACTTGAGCCCTGCAACCACCTAGTGATTAAAAGATGCATACAAACAGATTAAAAACAGTGTTAAAACAGAGATAGGTTTCTGTATGTTTCTGTACTCCTTTTGATCGTCTCACGTGGATAAACAATGAGCATGTTTCGATATTTTCAAACTAGACATCTACATGTCAAAAGATGGTTTATTCTGTCTTGTTATATATACTTTCTGAAACCTTCCAGAGGAGGAGGAGTGGGGAGGCAAGGAGAAAGAGGGAATTAGCTGAATATCAATCACTGGCCTAAAAATCTATATAGTTCCTCGTCTATGTTGTGTCCATTTGGGAATTTACTTTCAAAGTCCAATATGCACCGAGTCTCTTTTTGCCTAAGGATTTTTTCTTTGTAACCGCCTCTGGGTCCTGTCTCAATTTTGTGGATGCCAAAAAAACCAAAGCTTCCCATGTTCTTCTCGTGGCATTCTGCAAAATCTTTGGCCATCGGTTAATTAGCATCACTGTTGATGATCGCCCGTACATGTTGTTGGATTTGTGTCTTTAGTTTGCATTTGGTGCTTCCTATGTACCACTTATCACATGCGCAGGTAAGCACATAGACAACGTATTCTGTATCGCAGGTGATTTTGCCCGATATGGGAATCATTTGGCCAGTAATGGGATGTTTAAATGAGCCACGAGTTTTAGCATATTTACAGATGTTACAACGGGTACATTTGAAAAAACCCTCTTTTTTGTTAGATAACCAACTCGTTTTGCTGCTGTCCTCTTCTTGAGTCATGTAGCTTTGAACCAAGACATCCCTTATTGATCGATTTCTTCGGAAGGTTATCTGTGGGCTACTCCGGAGGTTTCTACTGAGATCCTGATCCACCATTAGGATTTTCCAATGATTGTTTAAAATGCACCTAATCTGTGGTGCCTGAGTATCAAAGGTTAAAATTAGCCGAGTACTGTCATTCTCAGTGTTTGTTTTGTCTTTTTGCTCGGTTCCTGCTATTAGGCTAGAACGTTCTTTGGCTCTGGCTTTGCGATATGCTCTCTCAATAACTCGTCTTGGGTATTGTTGTCTGGCAAAACCATGAGCTGTGATTCTGCTCTCTGTGTCATAGGATTCCAGAGTGCTGTTGTTCCTTCTCAACCGTATAAATTCTCCTTAGGGAACGCTCCATATAAGGTTTTTCAGGTGTCCACTTTGTGCATGGAGTGGTGTATTCGTCCCTGTGACGTTTCTGTACATTTCGCTGGTTAACTTATTGTTTGCAATTCTCACATTCACGTCGAGAAAGGTAATCAGGGTGCGACTGTGCATTTCCGTGAACTGGAGATTGTTTTCATTGAGATTTAAACGGTTGACAAACTTCACCCATCCCTGCTCGGGTCCTCTCCAAATTATAGAAAGATCGTCAATATATCTCAGCCAAAGGATAATGTTGTCTGTGTATTTGTGATTTGTATCTGTCCAGACCTCCTGTTCTTCCCATGCGCCCATTGTTAAATTTGCATAGGACGGCGCAAATGTAGTGCCCATAGCAGTTCCCTGCAGCTGTTTGAAATACTCATTGTTGAAGAGGAAAGTGTTATTTGTCAGACACCTGTCTATCATTGAGAGTACCATCTGAGTGTGTTCTAAGTAATTGAGGGATCTGGTGTGTAAGAAGTGTTGACACGCCTGCTTCCCGTATTCGTGACCAATAGACGTGTACAGTGAAACCACATCCATACTGGCTAGTAAGTACTCTTTCTCCCATGGAATATCTTCAATTCTTGATAGGAAGTCCGTTGTATCTCTCAGGTAGGATGGCAGTACCAGGACAAAAGGAAATAGGACTTCATTGATGTATTTGGACATATTTTCCAATGCTGAGCCTATCAAGCAGACAATCGGTCTTCCTGGGGGTTTCTTCATGTTCTTGTGTACCTTGGGGAGGAAGTAAATGGTAGGTGTGATCGAATTAGTGGTGGTTAAGAATTTGCGACTCTCTTCAGATAGAAGGCCTTTCATTTCCCATTCTGCAAGGAGCGTGCTAATCTTGCCTTCAAGTACTTTAATTGGATTATTTGAAATTTTCATATAGCATTTGCTATCATTTAGCTGTTTATAGGCTTCTCTTATATAGTCCTTTCTGTTCTGTAGGACTATATTCCGCCCCTTGTCAGAGGGTTTGATAATGCAGTTTTTTAGTTCATGCAACTCTTGTAATGCCTGCCTGTCTGTATTCGAAAGATTGTCATTCCAAATTCTTTTCTGTTAATTTCTTCTTAATTTTTTCAGATCTTCGATTACTAAACTTTGAAATGCCTCAATGTTATTTCCAAGGTTTGCCACAGGATTGAACTTTGATTTCGATTTCAATTGACTCTTAGTTGTCCAATCTGTTCTAATGTCCAGTTCATTAAGGTCTATGCGTTCGCCTTGATCTCCTGCAGCTGTACCCTTTTCCAGGTCAACCAAATCTTTTAATGTGTTCAACTCCTTGATTTGACCTCAGTTTGGCCCGTCTCTTTTTCTCTCGGGTGCCTTTTGTACGCATTGGTTGCAAAGAATTTCTTTAGACGTATTTTGCGTATGTATTGATCAAAGTCGATTCTTGTTTGCACATAATAATTTTTTGCTTTAGGGCAGACATTTAAACCTAGACTGAGTACTTTTGTCTGGTTGGTGGTGAGGACATGTTTCGATAAGTTGATTATTCTGAGTCTTGTGTCATCATCATCATTTTGCTCTGCTACTTTCCAGGGCGCAGCGATCTGGCCGGGGTACTGCTTGTTGTGCTTCTTGCTCCTCTGCCTCTCCTTGTGGTTTTCGGCCACCTCTGCCCTTTCCCCAACTTTGATTTCCACCTCTTTGTGGTCTGTTTTTTCTGCCGACTTGGCGTAGTAAACGCATTTCTACAAGAAAATTCATGCGGACGTTGGGCTCATCAGTTTCTCTACTTGTTAGATCTGATTCTAAGGTTGATGCGTTGTCACTTAATTGCCCTTCATCATCTCCAGTAGATTGTGCTGGCTTGGATAGAGATGCTTATCTCATCTGGTCGAATCTTTTGGCGAAAGTGTAGACTCTTCCTCTCTCATAATCCTCTTTATCTCTCAGGAACTTTCTCTGTTTCCTTTGTTTGATTTCCTCTTCATATTCGACTAAACTCTTTTCCATGTTACTCCTTAGTCTCCTTCCCTCTTCGGTTTCATGTATCTTTTTTAATTGCTTTTCTGCTTCATTTATTTTTTCCAGTGTCTTGATACGATCGGCGCCAGCATACTTCACCAGCAGTTGGAAAAAGGTTTTGGAACATCCATTCGTAGCAACGCTCCATTCCTGTAGCATCATTGGATCTAATTCTTCAAAGGAAGGGATAGTGAGAATTCTCAGCCCTCGGGGGATTCTGCCTACCTCGATGTAATTTTGAAGTGAGTGTTCCTCCCACCATTTACTCACTGCCCTGCGTTGCAATTTTTCCAGTTCTTTAAGTAAAGTAAACCCAATTCACTGTCGCTTTTGGGTGCCTTTACAGTGGGTATGATGGTGTTGCTGATTTGTAAAATCTCGTTAAACAATGTTGTGGCCTGTGTCTTTCTGATTGCTTCTCTGTTGCTTTGGGAGTTGGCCATGTTTGCAAGGTTTTACAGAAAAATACTGTAGGTGATCCGGCACTTGCAGTGTGTCACTGCTGGTAAAAATACGTCCAATTGAGCAGCACACTGCGCAGGATGTGGAACTATCAGGCACAGTGTGAATGTATCTGTGCTAGCCGTGGCCCGGTATGTAGGTTGTGGATGGGTGTGGTATCGGTTACATCCGTTACCTCTATGGCAATAAGACGCAATCAATGTCTGACACTGGTACTCACCCCGCTTCGTTCTGCTGTATATATATATATATATATATATATATATATATATATATATTGTGTACTGGTTTCATACAATTATACAATTAAACCGTTCAATAATAACTAACTACTAAAAAAATGAAAACAACACCCTATCATGTCATTTAAAATGAGTTAGCTTATCAAGTTATAAACAAATAAGTCAATGCAAAACTCATCATAGCCAATATATGGATTTTAAAATAAGCAGAATCATGCTAGATAACACATCGTACTCATAAACCTCAGGGACATAAATAATCAAGCCATACAATCCCACAACCTATTTTCCAATGTGTACAATTTATTTTTTTAAAGTTCATCTCTAAAATTTCACAACAATTATCATTTCTTATGTGTAACAGATAGATTCTACCATAAGACATTTGCATATCACAATGTAATATCACAAGGCTTCTTACGAACCCACAAAGAGCTAAAATCAAGGAAGCATTGTCGCCCAACATCATCCTGTTCCACTGGGTTTCTCCTGCGTGCTCAAAAGGAATGTACAGTAGCCCAGCAAAATGTTTGTTTCTGAGGTCCACAAGGTTGGTAGAATGAATAGTGACATGTTTGAGGGATTTGGTTACTTGATGGTCTTAACCAGCAACAAGTTCTTTGATTTTTAGGAATCCCCAATCTGGGGCCCAAACACTCTAACATGGGCAGATGGTTAAATTTAAACATCATGCTCAGTTGTCACATTTTCTGGCAAAGCTTTAAATAGATGTGCTTTAATAAATTCACTCTTTTCCTGATAACTTAGAGTAACCCGTGTACAGGATGTAAGTTTGTGAACTGGCGATACTTAAGCACCAATTACTTTCCTCTTAACCTTACATGGATTTACAATCAATTCGTTAACATCGGTATCTATGTCGTCGAACACCCTGTCAAGCTGATTAGTAAACTTATTTAATGAATCTATCTTCTTACCTTGTATGTTTCTGTTAAGATCTTGAAATAGACTTGAGGGAGGAAGGTTATGCATTTTAGCAGATGGTGTCAGTTTTATCCACACCACTAGACATTGGAGAGAGATAAGCCCCAACTCATGGTGGATAATGCCGTTCAGTACTTTTTTTCTGTTTCCCCCATTAGTAACTACGTTGTGATTTTAAAACTTGCACAGCAAAAGTAGGCGTAGACGATGACTGGAACAACTACGTTTTCGAGCCTGTATAGTACATGGAGATAAACACAACTTACAATTTGAGTAGTCTTTTCTTACTTTATTAGATTTTTCATATTGGTATGTATCCTCGTGTAACAAGATTTATATAAAGAAGGCACTTCCCTAGAGGAGGAAGAGAACAAATCATCCAATAACTTAAATGAACATTGAACAACGAATAAGAAGCAGCATCTGATATAAAAAGAATTGAACTAATTAAGACAGGGTAATCCGATGTGCTATGAGAATACTAGAATGTGATAAAAAGAATAACAAATATCAATTATGTAATACTATTTTACAATGTATTTCCTCCAATTCTCTTTGTTTGATATTCTATTTTTGTATTTCAATGATGAATTACACCCAAACAAAAAGCCCTGAAGAAGCATGCACTGTAGGTGATAAATATACAGACAATCAGTGAGAAACGTGTAGTTTGATCTTTACATGATCAACAAACTTAGTGACCAGCGGATACTACTTCCCCCTCGGAAGGAATTACTATTTTGGAGATATCTGATTCTACTTATTTGGAGACTAAAAACTATCGTAGCACAAAATAAGTCCAGGGATGTGCATTTGTTTATCTCGCGCATGTGCCCACCTTCTTGAGATCTATTGTCTGTCCAGGACTTTAAGTAGTCTTGCAGCTATCTTCAAGTCGGTCAATATTCCCGCCTCACTACTCGCTCTGCTCCACTCTATGGATTCAAGCCTCTGGTCCCCAGGGCTCCTTGCTGACCAAGCTTCTGTGAGTTCCTTGAGCTGCTCTTCTTCCTTCAGGTGCATTCGAGGTCACACCATGCAGTGACTCCATCTCACCAACAGAGACACATGCGCTCAGCTGGCAACAATGTTTCTTTGTCTCTTTTTTTCAAACATCCAGGTTGGGCCTCCATTTCTGCTACTGATGATAGGTTATTTATAACGCGCTTCATACCCAGAGGTTTCTAAGCGTGGACCCGGGGATCGAACCTGTGTTGCTCCGTGCCGTCTTGCTTCCAAGGCGAGCACGTTGCCCCTGAGCTATCCTCCCGAGACCAACTCCATCTTGCCTATTTGTCCCATGGAATGGATACTAACTCAGCACCTTTAGAGAACATCTGGTCTGGCCGATTCAGCCACCTTTTACTCTGACTGGACAAATGTAGACAAGTATTGCCAAAGCCAACATGGTCCTCAAAAGAGATTGGTTCTCATTGTATATATTTATTTAATCATTAGGGACTCAGTGTTCCCCATACACTATAAGCATATTCTGTATGCTGACTCCTTAGGTTTGTGTTGACATCACTCAATTCTGAGAAGGGCCATAGAATGGAAGGAGGCTCTGCAGCTGCCACCCTGATCTGCCTTCAGGCTGCTCACAGACCTGGCAATGACCTGATGACCCGGACTTCCTGGGCTGCAAAGGCCCGCCCTGGCATTGGGTTGGTGCCAGAGACCTGACGCCATCACATGGTATTACTTTGGTGCCTCTTTGTTGCTGGGCTATTTTAGCAATTGCAAAGTGAGACAAAATGATAACTCAGCCTGAAAGCATCTCTTATCTCTCAGAATAAATTCTGAAAATTAAAGAAAATCAAATGGCAAACAAGGTAAAAATGACCTCTTTTCAGAGTCCATGTCTCCTGAGGTTCATAACTAATGTCAGTACGCTACCACTAGGTTATTTATTATATCAAAGTCCATTGAACATTTGATCTCATTCTGGTGATGAAAGAAAGTATTCAAAGTGAACACTAGGCCATTTCCACATTGGCTGTGATTCCAGCAATTGGGCCATACATGACTCTGACGTGTTACTTAGTAGACAGAGCGGACAGATTCTTAGGGGGTCATTACGATCTTGGAGGTAGCCATGCCGCAATTTGCGGCATGGCTACCTCCATTCCGGGTACCGGGTCTGGGTTCCCTGAATGGGGAAGTAGCGGGCCATTCCAACCTTGGAGAGCCCGGTATTTCCCCATTCAGGGAACCCAGACCCGGTCCATGCCCATTCCCATTTGAACCCCCATAGGGCTCAATAGGAATGGGGAGCATGTTAACAACGGGCACGTTAATGACGGGCCCATTGTTAGCGTGCTGGGCTGCTCGCGGGACCCGCTAAGGACGCCTGGTTTTACCAGGCGTCCTTACCGTGTCCCACAAGCAAACCTCGTAATGTGGCGGTGGGGGTTAACAGGGCCGGCAGCACTGCTGGCCCCGTTAACCCCCTACCGCTAGGGTCGTAATGACCCCCTTAATCTAAATGAAGAGATAGAACATGATCTCACTCAAAAAGATAAAAGAAATACCTCAGTAAATTCTAGACCAGTAACACATGAATTTGAAGACTCATTTCTGTGTATGATTTAGACATTTAATAGACTGTGCGGACAGACCCAAGACACAGTGTATGGTCTGATTAGTAATCGGTCACTACAAATCTGCTAAGTAAACATTTCAAAGCCATTACTTAATGATCTGTTTATTGATGGATCTGGTTGCCATTCCAGCATATGACAGTCTGCATCGCCATGTCATGCCATAGGTTATATTATCAGTGTTACACTTCAGGTAAGGCTATTCTGTGCTGGATGCCCTTTTTGGTAAGTAGGCAAAACAAACATCAGAACCAAGGTGATTGCGCTTTCAGCGTAAGCGGTTATTTATAACGTGCTTAATACCCAGAGGTTTCTAAGTGCGGATCCGGGCTCAAACCTGTGTTGCTCAGCGTTGTCTTGCTTCCAAGGCGAGCACCTTGCCCCTGAGCTATCCTCACGAGACTTACTGCCTTGCTCAGTGGCGGCTGGTGAGTTTGAAAGCTGGTGGGGCCTAAATTTCCAAAGGCAAATTTAATAGCGAGCGCGCGCAGCGCGCGAGCTCACCCCCCAAGGGGGGGTTCTCCCCCACAAAATTTTTGGAAAAATGGCCTACAAAATGTGCAATTTACTGTCCAAAAAACCCACCAAAATATGAAAAAAGCATTCGGTTTTACATATTAATGGTGGTACACTATTCTTACGTGTGCAAGTGTGATGGTGTATTTTACAGCAGCTTGTATTGAGAATAGCTGGTACTATGGTGTATGCATAAAGAAATTCATTATATAGTCAGTAATGATGGAAACATATGTTTGTCATGCTGTTACTGGCATTCATGTGCGTTCATCCTCTTACTAAGGTGGGATTTTAGGCATTTTCTGAAAGGGGGAAACTAAGCTAAAATATTACTTTAGTTTTTAACCACTTAATTAATGCAACATATTTGTCCTACCTCTAATGGCTGTCTGTCTCGCTGAGTTGCCATTATGTCATTGAATAAAAAAAGGAAGAAAAGGAACTCCTTCTCTTTCAGAGTTCGAATGAATTCCTGGGCCTCATGCACAGTAACCCCCTCAAAATCAGTCCGTCTTTCAATAATTTTCTCAAAGCATGTACGGAGTGCTTCCCTGTGCTGATATATGGCTTCCACTACCCGAATATGGTAGCTCCAGCGAGTGGGAGATGGTTTTGGAAGTTTGTGATCTGATACCTCATCTAGAACTGCGGTTCTTTTTGGAGAACGAGAAAGAAATGTACAGAAGCCAAAGATATAAAAAAAGAAAACTCGAGCTTCTGAGATTTTTGAAACAGCCTGTTCAATGATGAGGTTGAGCTGGTGTGCATAGCAATGTACATAATGTGCATTTGGCTACACTTCAGCTACTTTCTTTTGGACTCCACCAGACACCCCTCTCATTACACTCGCACCATCATATGTTTGCACAATTACTTTTTTTGTGGCAATCTTCAGGGAATACTTTGTCCAATTTTTCGATTATGGCAGTAGCAATGGTCTGCGCATTAGAGTCTTTCAGATGAGAGAATCCATAAAACCTTTCAACAATTCTGTATCGTTCATCAATGTAGCGATTGACTAGCACAGACTGAGTCTTTGTGGAAATATCAGTTCAATCGTCTGCCTGAATAGCCACATAATCAGTGCATTTTAACTACTCTACAATGAGATCTCTGGTGACCATGAGCATGCAGCCCAGCAGTTCATTCTGAATTGTTTTTGAAGTGCCCTTGAATACTGTTGCATTTTGTAAGTGTAGTGTAGTTCCATTGCACTGTCTATGCTGGATACAAAGTCCACCAGGCCTCTAAATACACCAGGATTTAAAGAGTCTTCAGTTTCATCATGGCCACGTAAAGCCAATTCAAACGAACCGCAAAAACGCACACAGTCTATTAACTTTGACAAGATGTATCGGTTTTTATCCACATCCTCATTATGCCTCATCACGCTCCGGCGATAGGTATCATCCAACTATGTTGCAATGTTTACACTTCCCAACATGCGCAGCTGTAATATATTCTCAATACAAGATTTGCACGATTCATATCTCTTGCTTTTTTCTGACAAATGCTTTAAGTCAGGTTTTTGTCCAGGCCGTTTCACCTCCAAACAGCAGGCCAGGGAAGCAGAACAAAGACCGCTTAGCAATGCTACCAGTGAGCCATGTCTTCTTTTCATACCACACCATGGAAAATGTGCGTGTGTAAGCCTTTCCCCTATCTTTTGTGGACTGTTCAATTTTTACATCTGTCCGATCAGGCCCTAGTCTTTTCACCTCCAGTTTTTCACTGTGTGCGAGTCCGGAAAATGGTTTTGAGAGTAATTGGTCCACTGCATTCATTTTCGGCACCAGTGACACCTATTAATAAGCAAAATGATTATGTACATGTATATGTAGATGCGATCATGTAGTCATTGTTAGGTATGCTCTTCAATAACACAAGTATAATTAGTCGGTACTAGACACAGATAGCGTCTGCAATTATACACAACTCTGCTGTACTTATCATCGACCAGTACAGTTGAGTATAATTGCCGATGTTATCTATGCATGAGTTAACACACATGCCCATTAGCAAATGTGACACCAGCCACACAGTACGTATTGCAGCTTGTTTGGCAAATGAGTACTTATGGAAGAAATGAGGCAAGTTTGTTCTGTTAATACTGTGCTAAAAAACATTGTTTAGAATGTAGGGAGATTTTTCTGACTGCATGACACAACCCCAACCCCTCCCAAGCACTGTGGGAGCAATGGTGAAGATTAGAAAGAAGGTATTCTGATGTTTGAAAGACTGTGGGATTTTACAGCAGTAAAACAAATTACTGTATACCATTCAACTAGAAGATACCAGGACATCATGAGGTAAGTGGGAACCACCACCCAACCCTATCCTTCGAAAAAACAGTTTCCAAATGGACAGGTTTGCATGCGTTGAACCTTAAGCAGGCCTTTTTGCATTATATGTATGACTTTCCATTTTCACATGCCACCCTATCAGCTAGTCATAGATGCCATTCTGTAGTCTGTACTGTTCATCAGATTTTCCCCCACCTCATTGATCCCCACAAACATGGGCTTATTTTCAAAAAAAGTTTAAACAAGATAGCTGTGTGCCTTCTTTATTACAGATGAACACAAACAGAGTTGGAGTGCCCTGAGCACCAAACCCTACAAAAGACTCATGCTAGCTGACCTCGTTCTGGAGAATGGTCCCTGCAATGAACACCTTCGCAGGCTATGGGAAATCCAAATCCCTGAAAGTGCACTGTGGAGGTTGAAGTCTGATGTTTTTAGTTGCACAATAGCCCTGGACTGGTTGGAGTTGTTCATGTAAGGTGTTGCTGATGGTCTGTAAAGAGAAAGCGAGAGACTGATCTGAGAAAGGGCAACATAGGCTCAGAGCAGTATTAAAATGGTTTTCACACATGAAGGAGAGAGAGTTAGCTGCTTGTAACATTGAAGCTGCACCAGAATAATCATTAGTACAATGTGTAAAGAAAGTACCAGCAACTACCACCATGTTCCAGTCATCAGTTGTATAACGCTGCAATATATACATTTTTGTAATGTTTTCGTTCTGGGGCTTTAAAAGTGCGCTTTGCGGAGCTCACATTACTAAATTAATTTGCTGCAGCCCTTCAAGCACCCGATTTATAAGCACTCTGCGTGTCCTTCGCTGAAGTCCTGTTAAAAACAGCATTGGCAAAGGCACAGAGATCCCAAGCACAAACATTGACAAAGCCAACATTTGGGCTCCGCCTTGTGCATACGATGTAAGCTTCTGCCAGGCACTGCTATTAGATGCCCAGGAACTTGCACCATGTTTCTGCTTCTACAACAACGGCTAGTTAATTGTGCTACAGCTGTGCCTGGCAAGTGTCTTTCCTATGCTTACATGGTGGCATGGTACTGGTACAATATTGAAATCAAGCAAGCATTTGTTGCCATGAGTGCTCTGCTGTATAATGCGATCAGTGCCTCAAATTGTTTCTCTCAGGAGGGCCAGCAGGGAATAGGACGGGAAGAAGAACCCATGTCATTATATCATACGAATCTGGGTGTCATTATCTAAATATTATCCATTGTAGCACAGCCACCAGCGCTATGAGGCTCATGATTCTTCAGCCCAAATTGACTGTTCAGTCAACAGCACCAGGAATTCTGGGAAGTGGAGTTTTGCTTTCCCCCTTACGAGTACTAGCTGACAAGCCGCGATGGAAGCTTTTTCTTATGGAGATATATATCTTTTTATTAGGCAAGCAAAGTTAGGAAGGCATACAATAGGGAGTAGGACTAGCCAAGGGAAACAAAGAAATACGACTAGTTAACATCCTAAAGCCACTACAAACAGTAATGCACAATGTAAACACCCTTCACCTTCCCGTTAAGTGAAGTCCATGCTTCTGCCTCGAACAGGAGGAGGGCAGACATTCAGCAGGATAGCCTGAGGCACGAAGGTGTTATCGTAACACTGGGGGTCAGTGAATGTGCACTAGACATGTACTAGATATTCCAACCATGACGATGGGATGTGATTTGAAAATTATAAGAGCCTAGGCAGCAGCCAGGTATTGACGTAAGAGTCAAGTCCTGCTTTCCTGACACCACGCAGAATGCCACCAGAATAGTGTGGTGGTAGGCACAGGCATAACAATAGAAAGCCTATTTCCTGATGTTTTCCTTAGCACCAGTTCTGTCTGAAATCTAGCGGCGGCCTGGCCCCTCGAGAACAGTGACCCACCTGAGCCACATGTAAGCAGGGGGGTGAGCGAAGCTTGCTTTAGAGGTGAGCCAGGGGGTCTAAAGAGTGTTCAGGGTGGGACTGGAGACCAGCGCTGCCTCCTTAGAATGGTAGAAACATGGCTGAATTTCTTGTTTCCCATTCGAAAGTGTGCCCTGGTATGTTGGCATGCCCTAAGTGGGACCAGGTGGGCAGCTGGGCTGTCCAGTCATTTGGTCGAAAGACATTTGGTCGAAAGACAAATGGTCGATGGAATTTGGTCGAAAGACAAATGGTCGAATTTTTTTTTTATTTATATATATATTTTTTAGGTTTTCGTTTAGGGAAAAAAGGGTTTTTTAGAAAAAAAAGGGGGTGGGATGGGGACCCCCCTCCCAAAAAAAAAAAAAAAAGTGAAAATACAAAAATAAAATCGACCATTTGTCTTTTGACCAAATGGTGTCGACCATTTGTCCTGTCAACCTTTTTTTTTGGACCAAATGACTGGTAACCGGCAGCTGGCATGCCATTGAGAGGGTGCCCCCACCATCAATGTGGGCAAGTACCAGAACCTGGCGCACTGTCCTGAGCCCCCCAGGGAAGACAGTGTTTTATCTGCCAGAGGAGGGTGCCAGGTACTTTTGATCTTTTTGTTGATATGACCTGCACCAGGTTTAGCAAGAGTTAAAAGAGCCCTAGCGACCTTTCTCTTGCACCCATACCAAGTGTAAGGCGTTGGCATTGCTGGTGAAAAGAAGACACCCATAGCTTATAATTTCTGACATGCAAATGACGCTGAAGCCTCCTACAGAGCGCAGACTGCCACTTCTAAGAGTGAAGATATGGGAGTGAAGCAGCTTAATTGTGGTGTCATGTTATTTGGGATGTCTAGTGTGCGAACAGGCCAATGGGGTGCCTGTGGGCAATGGGTGGGGTCTGGGGTGAGCTGTAATGGGTCTTGCAGACAGGAGTTTATGCAAGGTTGTTTTAATAATATATACATTTGAATAAACATCTCTGCTACAAACTAGTGATGATCATGTAACTACAATGATAGTGCTTTAAATAAATAAGTCAACAATTAGGTCGCTTGCACGAGAGGCCTCCTAAAGGAACATGAAGAAGCAGACTTATTGGGTGCTGAAGCCAATACGGACAAAACGAATGAAAACACATAATCAACACCAAACATGTTTTCTTAATATCAGTCGCCACTCGCCAGTAATTGAAAAAGAACACCAGCACAATCTCAGGAAAGGACCTTAGCGAACAGGAACTTTACTCTAGTTTTCTCTTTTCTATACATTATATAGCAATTTCTATACTTTTGCTTCAACTAAAATGGCTCAAAATAAGCTGTGCAAGAGCTGTCTTTAGAGGCAAGAAAGACCCTCCACAAAGATTGGTTAAGAAACACACGTGAAGCTATACATAAGGGCTGCATGAGTTTCTCAAAACACCTGACGACCTTTGTTTGGAGTATGCAAAGAAAGACTATTTTTACTTCAACACAAGCAGATTGCAATTGCTTTGTATATTTATTTCGAAAAACAAATAAGGACATTAACACCAATTCAGATTTACGGGTCGTCAATACATGGACGCGGTAGCGTCCATGTAGTTATGGTTAAGTTGGTGTTTCCATAGGAAGAGCACTTTTTGGGTGGCTTATAACTTCGCTCCCTCTGGATGAATCCTCACCAAACTTTGCAAAAAAAGTATATGGCCCACTCTGGAGAGGTTTGGTCCAGGGGGGGCAAAGTTATAGGGGGGGTCCCAAAACTTTTGTTTTTTCCCATAGACATAATGGGAAAAAACTTTGTGCACGGCTACAGGCAGAACCGCTGGACGGATTTACACCAAATTTGTGGCAGGAGCGGCGGCTTGGTCCAGAAAGTGTGCTTTTGCAAATTTGGTGTAAATCCGTCCAGTAGTTTTTTTTAAAAATGACCAAAATTTAAGGCAAAAAAATTAGTGATATCTGTGTTCGCTTCACGGACGGACTTCCCTGTTCGCTCCACGGACAGCACCCCGATTGGCCCATGGGCTTGCATCATGTCAGCGGACATGCGACGTGTTCGCTGATTGGGCGGTGTGGTGCGTGATGCGTGTCAGATTTTCTGTCGCGCCCGCCATCTTGCATTCGCCGACGACCGCGGACAGCGCGGTGAAACTTGAATTAAAAATTGTATTTAGTGGCGTGTGTTGGTGTGTAAGAGTGTTTGGGGAGGTTGGGGGAGTATGAGATAGGTTCAATGTTGTATTTTTTTTATGTGCTAGTCACTTTTGTTGTGTTCGATTTGTCTGCGGACAACACAGCTGTTCTGGAATGTTCGTAAATAAACAGAATGGATTCGGTGTGAAGTTGAAAGTGTTCTCAGAACACTTGTGGGGTCTTGGAATGTTAGCAGGGGGTGTCCTGGAGACGTTGTGTGTATTGTTCGTTGGCAAGCTGAAAGTGTTCTAAGAACACTCGCGGTGTCCTGAAATGTTCGTACACAAAGAAAATGGGGGTGTCTTGAGGACACTGTCCGTATTGGATTCTGGCAAGTTGAATCTGTTCTAGGACCTTCCTTGTGTCCGCGGACATTAAAATGGTTGCAATACTTGAATCTATGGGTGTGACATAGTCATATGCCATGCACCCAAGAGTGTATGCCCTGGCCAGAAGCACCGCAGCATATCACACTCAGAGTGGCTTATACCTTTGGGTCAAAAACAAATTTATAAGGAACAATGTTATAAGCCAGTATGGGTGTGATATGCTGCGATGGTTGTATTTATGATGTTATACTTACTATTTGGTTTAGTAACGGGAGTCCATGTTTTTCTTGTTCATTTCTGTGATAAAAGAAAATAGCATGTTGGTATTAGTATTTTATAAAGAGTTATTACATTGTACAATCAACATTTTTTCTTTTTTTTGACTCATATTTAGTCGATGACAAACGAGAGTACTGTGCAATTTGCTCAGTTTCTGTGTTTGTTGCTAAAATCATTGGGTCTGTGGGAGAAAAAAATCCATGTTGAATTAAAAAAAAACCTTTTTTTGTTATGTTACACTTTATTTGGTTGTTTGTTTTCAGTGTTTACTTGTTGTTTCTGGCTAATGCTTTATACATTGGATTGTTCCAGTTTTTGGGAGCAGTAAGATATTAGGTATTTGTTTGGATATTGTACAGTTTTGGAGCAGTTACATACCAGTAGGCATATTCTAACTGTTTATTTTTAGATATAATTTCGTGGTATTGATTTATCTGTTTGAATATTTCTAAATTTTGGGACAGTTAGATACCAATTGGTGTATTCTAACTGTCTATTTTTTGATTTATTTGAGTAGTCCTAATTTATCTGTTTAGTTGTTGTGGCATCTTTGGGCAGTTAGATAGCTTTTGGAATATTGTGACAGTTTATATTTTTTTACTACAAGTGTACTTAAGGTTTAAGTACAGTTTAGTTATCAAATTTTGGTTTTAAGAACATTAAATAAGCGTTTGTAAGATTTGCTGGTAATCTCTGCTTTAGAGTAATGGTACTATCATTACATTTAAACCATCCACATTTCTTTTTTATATATGCAGTGTAATGTCCTGAGTTGGTTGTGGCTCCTGCTTGTTGTGAAGGTTTTCCTACCAAGTGATATTTGACCATGTGTGAATCCAGTCAGCTTGCAGTTGTTTTTGGTACCATCTGTATTGTAACGTGGAAGCATTAGTATTACATTTTACTATGTGTTTGTATTACTAAAGTGGAGCGATTATCTGAATTGCAGGTGGAACATAATCTACCGTGGTTTGCATTTTGTACAAGTTGCTGAAATGGAACGGATTCACAATTAGGTATTGATATATACACAAAGCGCTCATTGGGGATTTGTTCTTGTGTCACATTGTTGCAGAGAGTGCATGTATGTTTCCACATGTATGAAATCTGGAAGATTTCATTTATAGGTATGTTTTTGTTTTCCAGTACTTGTAGTAAGTACATTAGAAATTCCTGTGGATCTTCCTGTGAGTTTATAGTGAATTTCACCATTCCAGCACAGTAGTCCAATTATTGTCTTATTCCAAAAACACTATACGTGTTGTCAGGATTGTTTGCTGCATTTCTGTGAAGTACTAACATTTGCAAACACAATGGGTCTGCGCTGTGTAAGTAAATGTTCTCAACAATTGGTGGTAATTGAAATAGAATATTCATTGCTACATTTGCGTAGCAACTTACACCAACTATATTTGAGAGTTTAAATGGACCATGTAGTTCTGTATCTGACTGCTTTTTTTGGAGTTTGTCTTCCTTCTTTGAAGAAGTACCTGGTTTACTTTCTCTAATTGATTCTTTTTTGATTGTGGTACTTGATGAAGTTTTAGTTTCCTTTACTCTTTTTGGAGGATTTGCAGTGACATCCTGTTGCATTTCTGTTTGATTTAGTTTTCTTTTAAAACATTTTCTTTTTTGTGGAACAGGATATGTTTGTAGATGGGAGGTGCATAGTGAACGAAGTCTATTGTATTCTAAAATGCAAGGAATATCAGTGTTTATTTTACTTGCATCAAGGTTGATTAGAAATAGACCGTCAAGTGTACGTAAGCGTGATAGTGCTAGGTAGCTCATGCCTTTTTAAAGACTGTGTTACCAATGTCTATCATTGCTTTGTCTAAGGTAAGACCTTGTGATTTATGAATGGTGACTGCGTATGCAAGAGTTAGAGAAAATTGTTCTCTGCGTACATACATGTCTTTGAAGAGAAGGAATCGAGCTGTTGAGCGTCCTATTCTTTTAACTTCTGAAAGTTTGTCAAAGAGAATATTGACAAACTGAATTTTGTTGTCACGTGGGTATGTTTGAAAGCCAACAACTGTACCCAGCGCTCCATTAACTAGTCCTTGGTCTACGTCAAGGTTACGTTTCAGCATTACTCTGCAGTTTAAGGATAATTTTAATATCTTTTCCAAGCCTGCTGTGTTTGAGATTGATTTTTCTAAACTGTTTAGTCTTGCTGTGGCTTGGTCACACATGGGTAGTGTCATTTTATGTACATCTAGTTTGTCTGTGGCGCTAATTTCCATTATTGGTTGCATTTCTTTACTTAACATGATTTCATTGAATTTGAAACAGCTTGCAAGAGTTGGCATTAAGGCCATACAATTGACATTGTTGTGGGCTAATTGTTCCATAACATCTATAGCACATGTATTATCACCATAAAGTGCATGAATGTGCCGGGTTTTCAATATTGCTTCTGCTTCTCTAGAAAGTATACCAACGCTGATACTTTTTAAGATGTTGGCATAAGTGAGATCTGCAGATTGGCCCATGTTTTGTGTTAATTCTCTGTATTGGAAATGTTGCCAAAGGTTGACATTTCCAATGCTGCCAACAGTTTTACGACAGAGTTTGTGTCCTAATGTTTTAAAAATAGGCTCACCTTTTACAGGTGTCAATTGAAGAAGATCTCCGAAAACAATAATGTGTTTTCCTGCAAAGAGCTCTTCATAGTTTGTTTTGAGTACTTCCTGTAATCTGAGGTGAATCAAAGCCAACATTAGGTTGGACACCATGCACACTTCATCTATTAGTAGCATTTTCATTTGTTTTAATACTCTGCGTAGTTCCATTGCAGATTCTGCAGAAAGTTTGTAATGATCTAATTTGTTTTGGTGTTCTACTGGCAGGAGTAGTAATCAGTGTAAAGTGACACCACCTATGTTGTAGCCAGTTAAACCTGTGGGGGCAGTGACAATAGATGACAGTTTGTTTGTGAATTGTTGAAGGAACTTACTGATGATTTTGATTAGGAATGTTTTGCCAGAACCAGCTTCACCACTGACATACAATAGTATAGGTTTGTAATTTTGACAGGTGCATTCTTTGTTTTCATGTTGTACACCATGTGCAATTTCTTTTGTTACTTCTTGAAAAATGCTACGTTGCTCATTGTTTAGCTTTGATTCTAGTATAGTTAAGTCTTCTTTATCTTCATACTGACACATGGTGTTTTGTACTTCTATCATAGTTAATTCTGCCTCATTTGTTATTAGTGGGTCTCCCAGTGGTTCTTGGCTTCCTGTGACAGATGGTTGACTATTGTCAGGAGTGTCCTTATCTAGTTGGGCCTGGAGTTCTTCTTCGTGTTGCTGTTCATTGTGCAACATTGTTTTGTACTGTGCAAAGTTTACATCAGTTATTCTGCTTTCATTTGCTTTGAAAGCGTCTTCATATGAGTCACAGTTATCTAGTATTTCTTCTTCTTTACTCCATGGTTTAAAGAGTTGTAGCAGGGACATGTAATATACTTCTTTATGTTGAGGAGTCTTTAATGACAATTTGATATGATTAATTAAATTTGGTTTGGTGAGTTTTACTACGCTGCCTTCACAGTTTGTCACTTTATATTTATGGTTTTGTTCATCAGGTTTTATATTATTTTTGTATGTGTAGTTTTGGGCTATGTGGTATAGGCTCATGGTTTCCAAAGTGTTACTCCTGTTTGGGTAGTATGTGTCCAATGAATTGTTTTTTAAAATGTCTTGGCTGTTGGGATCATGTTTGGCTATTGTTTCTATATCTTCGTATGATTTTAGAACTCTTTTTCTAGATTTAGCTGCACCAAGACTTAGCCATACTATATTTGCAGATTTACCATACAATGCAGTACCAGTTAATCAATCAGCTGCTTCATAGGATCCACATTCTCTATGGGACAGCATTTTTATGCCCAAGCTGTATAATTTCTGAGACACTGTTTTATCTGATGACAGGTCATTCCAGAGGTCTTGGAGCTCTGTCTTTTCTGATTTGGTTAAGTATGCTGTGACATATCGGGCAACTGCAGTAGAATTGTCTGCAATGTACTGCAGATCTATGTTTGCATTCCATAAGTAGGCAATGATTGCATTGTAATCATTGATATATTTTTCTTTTTCTTTTCTTTTTATGCAATATGTATTTTTAGGTGACTTACCTTTAACACTATGTCTAACTGAAGACATGAGGTTGTTCACTTGACCTGTATTTGTGACTGGTCTAGGGAAACCAAATCGGCATTTGGTGTAGTATTTCCCTTTGTTTTTGTATTTGCGACAACAACATTTGCCACATTTGTGTCTTTGGAATTGTAAAATGTTTGCATGAAGATCACTATTTGTGGATTCTGATGGAATTTCACAAGTGACATATTTTTCAATAAACTGTAAAACAGTGGCTTCACTGTCTTGACCAAATTTAGGAGCATCTTTAATCCATAAAAGCATGTGGATATGTGGTGCTCCTCTGGCTTGGTATTCTTTTCTCCAAAAGAAGTGTTGCACTTCTCCAAGGGGAGGAACAGTTTTGTTACAAATAAAATGTAGCATAGCAATGAAAGCAATGAAGCGATGGTGAAAATATTGTAAAACATTAACAGGATCCTGTGAACAAAGTTCTCCAGGTGTTAGTATATCTATGTTTGTTTTGTTTACGTTTGATATGCGTAGGAAAGCATGTAAATCTTCCCATGCATATTCTGCGCAACTTAATGTAACAAACCAAGTGGGTGGGCCAAGGTTTCTGATCATACAACGTACATCTCCATGACGTTGAAACCAGTACTCTTTAGTACCACGCATATTTGCTAATAGATTTGTAAGATTTGCTTGTAAAACCTCATCTTTTTGTTGAACTTTTTGTAATAATTGTGTAGCTGTCATATTTTGAAAGTGTGATCCTGATTTTAATATGTGTGCAACTCCGTAACATAAAGTTGCTTGTTCACTTTCAAAGAGTAGGTGGAATATGTATTCCACATTTTGTCGAAATCTGGGATCTTCAGAATACATTCGTAATGAGCGATATTCTGATGCTGATATTTGAATAGGTCTATCATCGTATCTTCCTCCTTTGCCAGTAGGAAAGAGTAGAGGAAAAGCACGTGCTTCTATACTTTTTTCACATATGCTGATTGGTGATCCTTTTGTTTGACGCATTTGGTACGTTTCCAGTGCATCTTCTATGGTGTCATTAGAGTGCAATGGATGAATTGTATAATGGTCTAAATTGTTTGATATTGTAGCAGGATCTAGGAGCTCAAATTGACCAGCTTCTTGTGTCTGTTCAATTATTTCACTTGTATCTTGCAAGTTTTCTTCAATATTACCTTCTTTGTAATATTCATTGTTCTCTTTAAGATATTGTAGGGCTTCTCTAACTTTATGTAAATCTACCAGTTGTTGCCAAATTTTTTTGTCTTTTGTAGGTACTCCATTTACCAAGATAATTAAAGATTGCTGCATTGGACGTTGCACTCCGAGAGTGTGCATAGTTTCTTTTAGATCTAATGGTAAATACACTACTTTTCCACAAATACCTTTCACTAATTCAGAGGGAGGTAATTTTGCAGTTTTTGGTTGAAGGCGTATTATTGCTTGAAATGGGTGCACTGTTTGAATTATGATGCTGTCATATAAATTAAGTTGTTGAAGGGGTTTTGGTAGTGGATACAATTTCAAGTTATTTGTGATAGCACGTGAAGGAGTTTGGTTGTTGTCAAGTTTTGTAGTGCAGTAACTGCAAAGTATTATGGGGTCAGTTATTTCGTATTTGTTTTCTGCTATAAGGTAGAGAGCTAATTCAAACCATTTAGAATCTTCATTGTCTTCTATTTTGTATGATAGGTCTATAGTTTTTGTGCTACTTTTATATAAAGTTCTGCGGCAACATACACACACGTGGTTTGGTACTTCAGCTGAAGTACTTTCAAATTTTAGTATTTCTTTTTTTTGTGTCTGTAGTGAAAGGTTGCCATGTGCAGAATTGTTACAAAGTTGGTTGACAGCTAATTCATCTTGTAAGTGGGTTTCACTTCCAAAATATTTTGTCTGGATATAGTCGATTTCTTCTAAGAGGTCTTTTGCTGTACCATGTAGAAGAATGTTATTTAAATTGGCTAGTAGTAAAGCAGGACTTTTAGGATAGTACAGTTTATAAACTAGATTTCTTACACTTGCATGATGTGTTGATATCCTTTTGATATCATGGAAGGGTGTTTTGCAAGTAGGTCCTGTAATGCAGGCCAAGGAATGTCCTTGTAGTCCTGTGTACTTGCGTATTGGACAAGCATCCATATTTTGCAGTAGTTTAATTTTGATTTTGTCTTTGCTTTTCACATATTGATTGAGGAATTGGCGTAAAGACTTGAACATTTTTTTGGGAATGTTACACATTGACGTGCATGGCCATTTGTACACTAGATGTTCTGATTCAGTTGAATGGAGGGGTAAATCTACGTTTTCAGGGCATATTTTTGTAAGGAGTTCTTCTTGTTCCATTATGGTATTATTAACTTTTTCATAACCTCGACCACTGCTATGTATGGCAATTGTATTTGTTTGCTTTTGTTTGTAGGCTTCTTCATTAAAGTATGGTTCTGTGGTTGTAGTGTGACTCCATTCACCTCCACAGATATTTAAGAAGTTATTTCTGTTGACATTTCGTTTATTGAGAAGTCTTTTTTGTAATTTAGTTATTAGTTTTGTTAGTGGTTTCATTCTGTGTAACACTAAAATAAATAACTTTGTTTTGAGAAGAAGTGCACTGTCTATCAACGCTTCTAAGATTACTTTCCTACAATAGGTTTGAAGTCTTGAACCTGGTTTCTCTCCTGTTTTCATAAGATTTTGAAGGACTTTGTGACGGAACATTTTGACTAAAATACTTTTCTTGGTATGCTTACTTTGTACTATATCAAGATTTATAGAAGAAGTTTTATTTGTAGTGATAGTTTATTTTCTGTTAATTGTTTTTTGGGTT
The DNA here is from genome assembly GCF_040938575.1 of Ambystoma mexicanum. Lineage (NCBI taxonomy): Eukaryota > Metazoa > Chordata > Amphibia > Caudata > Ambystomatidae > Ambystoma > Ambystoma mexicanum. The sequence continues at coordinate 808,594,236 of NC_090932.1, forward strand.
GTTTTACTTTTTGATAGAGGAGGGAAAGTTTTTGTACTAGAAACTTCTTCATTTTCACTACATGACTGTATTAGCTGTTGTGTTTCAACTTTTTTTTACAAATTCTGCTATAGATGGATGTTTATGTTGGAGATTTTTCTTTTCATTTGCTCTACTTCTGCGTCCCTTTCTACGGAGTTGCTTTTTGGTAGGCATTCTTTAGGGTCTGTTGAAAAAAATACAGAAGGTATGGGTTGGGGTGTTCTGCAATGCATGTGTGGTGTGTGCATGAGTGTTTCAGTAAGGTGATAAAGATGTATATAATGGTGTGTGATTGTGCATTGGGAAGTACAACTAGTAGGGATGGCTATTCTTGAATTAATGTGTTACTAAACTGGGGTTCAGATGACAGAAAAAAGTAAGCTAGTCGTGTGGAGAAGTATAAATAGTATATCTAAAGCTATACAATTAAAACAGTTGTTTTTTCTACAACATCTAAATTCTAGCGGCTGAGTTGGGTAATTTGTGTGTCGAAAAATAGGAATTTGTGGGCCATTCTGCCAGTAAATCACTGTTTAAGACGGGGGTATTTTTGGTCAGAATGGTGCAGAATCTCTATTTTTAGGCACAGAAATAGCATGAATTAAGCTTACAGTGTGAGTAATAATTCTAATATTATGGTAACATTCTACTTACTTTTTTTCAAAAATGAGCAGTTTGCTTCTTAGTTGTTCTTTGTAGTTCCAATTCGGCTGCTTCTTTTCAGGAGAATGGTCTTCACTGCAATTGTAAAAGAAAGAAATTAGTAATTTGGTTTGTATATAGCACTCTTTTTAATTTAGATATAGATTTTTTTAATTGAAATGCTCAGCGCCTTCCTTAAAACCATTAAAACTATTTTATGACCAACTGTAGGGAAGAAAATATCTTCACTATGGCTTGTTAAATTCATAATGTACCACTGTATACCACTATTCCTGCAACTAAGCTTTTCCACGTAATAGTGAGTCCATGTCATAGCCTGCTTTTCCACGTAATAGTGAGTGAATGTCATAGCCTGCTTGTCCTATATAAATGTAAGTAATTATATAAACAAAAAAAAGTAAAACCAAATATGTGTTTGTACAAATATTATTCTTTGAGATTTGATCATAGAGTGTGCATGTAATTTTGTTTGATTATATGTAGTCTATATATTTTATTTGAAAAAGATTAGTATAACATTATTTGTGTGTGTTTGTGTATGAAGAAATTAAACGGTATAAAGGTTTGTAAGTCACAGTTCATTTTAGGATAATGAAAAAATGATTGTAGATTCATTTTACAGATTATACAAGGTAAAAGTCGGTTAGAAAATGTGTTCATGTACTGTATAGAAAATATGCATACCTGTAGTTTGTGTTCATGCATATGGATATGGACGAAGCTGCAAGTAGAAATCTTGGAGATTTGTCTGCTATTTCTCGTAGATCGTGCTTGCCAATGGTATGAGACTTGTAGTCCGAGAGATTCACCGTACATTTGCAGTGCTTATCTATGATGATGCAGTTACATGTAGAGGTTGTGGATTTGATTGGTGGATGGTCATGTGATTTCTTAGCTACATCCAATGAGGGAATGGCACAGAGAGTGTAGTCGAAATGGTAAAAGGGCTGTCCATGTTACGATACGTTCGCGGACATGGCGGTAGTTCCAGGACACCGCATATTACATCTGGGGAATTTGGGGTGGGGAGGCATGCAAATGAGATTGAATGTAGCAAGGGATTGGTCAGTAAAGTTTAGTGATTGTGTTGTGCTAGGAGAGGTTTTCTCTGATATTCTTTTGGTGAGAGAAGAACAGATAGCTATGGCTGAGTGTTTCAAAAAACAGATTGTGTGGATTTTGGGAGACTCGTGGATACATTGGTTGAAGTTGCATGCAGAAAGCTGTGGAGTATCTATAGATCTTGGATTCCCACATGTGGAAGTGCACTGGCATGCAGTGCGTGGAATGAAGTGGCTGGACTTGCTCCCTCTCTGTGCAACTTTGAAGATAGAGGAACATCCAGACATAATTGTAATTCATTGCGGAGGGAACAGTTTAGGACATGTGTCTGGAATTTCTTTGCAATTTGCAATGAAAGAAGGACCAGAAGATCATGCATATGTTTCCAAACTCCAAAGTAATTTTTTCACGGATTGCACAGAGACAAATGTGGCTTCGTTCTTTCTCATGTGGTCCACAAATGGTGAAAGCAAGGCGTAATGTCAATAAGGCTGTTTGTGCTTTCCTAAGAGATTTTGGGATGTTCTCTTTTCACAATGAAAATATTATGATTCGTAGTATATACATTTTTCGCAGAGATGGAGTCCATCTTACTTATGCTGGCAATCAGATTTTTCTGAGAAATGTACAAAATGCATTGCGACCTTTTTTAGAAATGCAGCATCTATTTTGAAGTAGGTGTTAAGTATTTATAATTTTTGACATACAAACACCTCCCAAAGGCTCTTTTCAGAGCCACCACTTCCTCCCAGAGAAAAAAGCAATGGTTACAATAGGGCAGCACCCCAATTTTTTTTATTTTCGTGAACTGTCCTTGGACTTTCAAGAAATAGAAAGGGCCCTGCATTCTTTATCGTTACTTCTATTTTTTAACTGTGAAAGGCGGCTCTGAAAAGAGCCTTATATTTTTTTTTTTTTTTGTTATTTTGTGTTTTTTTGGTTTTTTTACACACGACACACTAGGAGAGGAGGGGAAAGGAGGGTAAAGGGGGGGACACCAACCACAGGGATAAGAAAGGGCGAGCTGAGAGAGGAAGATGTAGAGCGGGTTTTATTTGGGTAGTGAGCAGGTCTTCTCGTGCTCTGAGACAATGGTCTCAAAAGCACTCCGAAGTCGCTCCCCCCTACAGAGTACTGTGTCACAGTACATACATACAACTGTGACCCTCGAAAGGTAAGGGTCATCAGAATTCTGTATGGCCTGTGAGGCAGCTTGAGGAAGACGCTGTCTCACAGAGGTGTTCCTTGTGGTGACAGGATCAGAAACGGAGGATGAAGTAGAGGCAATCAACCTACTACGCTCTTTGCAAGGTACAACCTTGCGAATGGCCCCAGTGTGGAATGAGTTCAGGTGTCGCTTCAAAGTCATAGTCCCAAAGCTATACGAACCATGCCTCCCGTGACTGAGTACCATTTTGCACTCATTGCAGGTGACACGGTTCGCACAAGCCTTAGGACCATTCCCATGAACGGTAAACAACCGCCACACCCAAGAACCACGCCGAGGGCGAGTAGTAGGGTTATCCTCTACCTCATTCTCATCATCCTCTTCTTCCTCCTCTGTATACTCACTCCTGTTCCCCTCTTCAGGCCCTTGGGGAAATGGTGGTGGTGGAGGGGGTGGGGGTGGTGCTGAGGCAGATGTAGCACCATGAGGTAATAGTCGAGACATGGATGTCATAGGCTTGGAGATGGAAATCTCAAAATCTGCAAAGTATGCAGCAAAATGCAGTGTGCTCTGTGGAATAGTCAGAAACACAATGAGAATGCGCTCTAGGGCGTGGTCTTATATACGGGTGCTTGTGCGCGGGTCGCGGACATGCGCGCCATCCGCAAGACAGATCGAACATCAAAAAAGGTTCAAAAAGTCACAAAAACTATGTGGAAGGTTAGGATTAGTATGTGGGATTTGTGGTATGGTGATTTTTTTATGAGAAATATTGTGGATTACTTGGAAATGTACTTTTAAACTGTTCGGGGACACGAACAGTGTCTGCATTTAGAGCACGAGATGTGCGTGGGCGTGGTTACATGATTGTTTAGTGAGCATGTTCGCTAAGGTAGCGGCCGTCCGCAGGACACCCAATGTACGCACATTGTTTTGCGCATGCGTGTTGATGTTCCACGGACAGTGTTCGGGTCCTGAACTAATTAAAAGTGCGTCACATGTAAAACAAACAGTTACGGACAGCCGTTTGTTCTTAGCACAGTTTAATTTATTTGCTAACAATACAGACAGACATAGCGTTTCAAGCACACCTCCATTTTAGTTTATTTACGAACAATTCAGGACACCACAAGTGTTCTTAGAACAGTTTCTGCTTGCTAGCGAACACTACGAACAGGCATAGTGTTCTTAAGGACACCTCCATTTTCGTTTATTTACGAACATATCAGGACACTACGAGTGTTCTTAGAACATTTTCAACTTGCATGAGAACATTACGGACAGATGTAGTGTCCTCAGGACAGTTATATTTTCGTTTCTTTATGAACATTTCCGAACAACCGCGCTGTCCGTGGACACCTAAATTGGTTTCATCACAAAGAACTGAAAGTAATTACAACAGATTTCATATATATGTATATACAATTATGACTGGGAAGATGGGGCAGAAACGGAAACAAAAACAGGAGAATTAGGGATTTCTAGATAACTGGGATCAGGTGAAGAAGGGAAGGAAAGCTCATCGAAACGGTTTGGTCCATAGACAGATTTTGGGGTTAACTGAGTGGGATAGGGTGAGGGGGGACAAGTGCAGGTTGGACAATGGTGTGCTGTTGGTGGTTTCACATGATTTTCCACAAAGTTTTTCAAATCCATAAAATTTTGCATAAGGTTGTCCATTTTTTGATTAACCTGTTGTAGAGTGATATCCTCTGATTGTTGTTGTGAGATGCTTGGAATTTTTGTATGGTCTGTAATAAAAAAGAATGTATATGTTAAATGTATACAAAATAATATTTATTAATTGGTTTATATAGTAAAGTGTGTACCATTAGGTGGACTATCTTCTAACATTTCCTCTCGTGGGAAATGCTCCTCTAGCCAGTCGAGAGTACTACACATTTCTGTGACAAAACAAAAAAGTAATATGTTTTTTTTTCTAATATAGAAAGTTTATAAATATATGAGTAAAAAGAAGTGCACTTACTATGTCTGGTGAGATATGTAATCAGTAGTCTATATGTCTGTCTTGCTGTTGGTTGTGGAGCGTCTGTGAGGTAATTATGGTGGAAGCCACTTTATCTTCTTTTGGTTTATTCCATTTTAAAACATACTGTATTTAAGTGAATGGTTAGTGTGTTACATATATGGGTTACATTTTTTAAGTATTACTACATATACTTTGTATGTGTGCTGTTTTGTGAATTTGTTAAATGTTCCTATGTTATGATATAACTATTACACATAGCCACCCAGAGTTTTTAGGTGGTGGTACTGTTGTCTGAACATGTCTGCGGACAGTCAAATTCAGTAGAAAGGGTTCAGTATGTTCCATATAATATGTACATAAAGTCAAAGTTATTATTGTTAAGTTGTGCTACTAAAAAACTATGAAATTCAGTAAAAAAACTGTGTTAAAGGGACGTTATGGTTAAGTTGCGCTACTAAAAACCTATGAAATTCTGTGAAAAAACTTTGTTAAAGGGACATTATGGTTAAGTTGCACTACGAAAAACCTATGAAATTCAGTAAAAAAACATTGTTAAAGGGACTTTATGGTTCAAAGTAAAACCGAAAAACCCCTGAAATTCGGCAGTTATGGTAAGATAAGGAACCATAACACGCGCCACCGTGCACTGCTAACACTAACACCCAGGACATCAAAGATGACATCACAAATGTCATTGATGACATCACTGATGACATCACATGTGCATTTACTTTTCATGAAAACTCTGTACAAGAGATTCTTATAATGCTGACCAAAAACTGTCAAGGATCATTGGGATAAATATCATGAGCTAATTAGTGCATTAAGCAATGCATTGATATAAATAGCATTCTGTTATGAAGTTCTATACAGTATACTAAGCTACTCATGCAGAAACATAGGCAGTGTGTGCAGCATACATGAAGAAGGTGCAATATTCATAATCTTGTCATGTTGAATAGTGAAATGATAACTGCTTTCTTATTAGAGTTTTGCGTACTGTGAAACATGTAATAAGTAGATAATAAAACCCACTTAATACATAATTATTACAGACAAAACACAAAGAGACAACAACACATATAAATATGAGTATATACAGGGATAGTGAAGTAAACAAAAAAGCAGAAGTAGTAGCAGAAAGAGTTCATAACCTAACTGATTGTCTTTATGCAGAGAAACTATTGATCTGTTTCAAAGCTGCTACTTACCATATGTATGTGTATCACATGAGGTGACTGCACCCAAAGGAAAGGAGAGTGAGTACAATGTATACAAATATGAGCATATACAGGGAAGGTAGAGTAATAAAAATAAAACTATGAGAAAGTGCTAATAACCCTAATGATTATCTTCATGCACCGAAAGGATGGCTCTCTTTCAAGCCTGTGTCTTCCGCTATGTATATGTTTCATATGATGTGACTTGACCCTATATAGTACCTTTTCAACTTTTACTTCCTGACTGTTACTGAAGAAAACTATGTGGCCTAGATATGTCAGTAAAGGGAAAAAAGGGAGAGCCAGACATGTGATGTCATCAGTGATAACATCAATGACATTTGTGATGTCATCTTTGATGTCCTGGGTGTTAGTGTTAGCAGTGCACGGTGGCGCGAGTTATGGTTGCTTATCTTACCATAACTGCCGAATTTCAGGGGTTTTTCAGTTTTACTTTGAACCATAACGTCCCTTTAACAACGTTTTTTTACTGAATATTTATAAAATTAAGCGACTAAGATCGTACATAAATTGGAAATAAAAGTGGAACCGCAGTGGTCCATTCTGCTGCTGTCCTGCACACCAAAATGCAAAGGAGGCCAAGCATGACCCTTCTATGCGTTGCACATCACGCTGCACATGTTACAGGTGCAGGCAGTGTGGCGCTCAATCACAAAGCAAATCATATTGGTTAATCAGGTTTCACTTTTGTGTGGGAGAAAACACCACTTTGATTGCCCAAATGTACACAATCGTGCAGCTGGATTTACAAAGCTGTTTATGAATGTGTGGTTCTTGAATAATTAAAGAAGGCCTGAAGTGGGCGAGTGGGAGACACCATCACTATACTATGTGGGGAAAAATTGTAATTGCAATTGGTTATTTATAACACTCGTAATACCCAGAGGTTTCTAAGCACGGATCCCAGGGATTGGACTTGTGTTGCTGGCCCCGCACCAGCCATGGTGGTGGTGGTGTGGTGCCACTGTGCCAGGCGGCCAGGCCTCTCCCTCACGCTGCCAGGGCTCTGGCTCTCAGTGGCACTGGTGACTTACTTGACTTGTGCCATTTTTATTTTCGGCATTTTTTGTCAAAAAATTACGAAAATATAAAACGGCACATTTTGGATGGGATGGACTTCTACGTGGGCAGCCCGCACTGGGCAGCAGCAGCAGCACGCATGCCTGCCTCGCCTGGGCCTTGACACGGCAGAAGCCCTGTGCTAGTCCTGGCCACCAGGCACCGCCGTGGTGGCGTGGTGCCACTGTGCCAGGTGGCCAGGCCTCTCCCTCACGCTGCCAGGGGCCAGGCTCTGGCTCTCCCTGGTGATGACTTAGTTGTGCCGTTTTATATTTTCGGCATTTTCTGTCAAAAAATGCGGAAAATATAAAACGGAACATCTAAACAGAAAAATGTACCCTTGCTAATAATTATTTTCATATTATTTCTTTTTTTCTTTTTGTTTCAAATAATGAATTAATATCTCTGAGAGGTTTCCAAATTGTGGAAATCCTAAAGTATGAATCTACCGCTGTTCTTATATAACCACCCAAATAATAAAGTAGCTGTGTGTTTCAAAGGACAAACATTACGGTGGTGCTTCCAGTGTTTGAGAAATAAAATAAAAGGTAACTCATATAATTAAGGAAATAGTGCAAGACATTCACTTTCTACCTCCGAGGACATCAAAAACATATATTTAAAGAAAACCAGAACACATAATCGGAAGTCAACAAAGTTATAATCTCAACCAAAAAATAGAACAAAATACAAATACATCCACATAATACATTTAGGAAGCAACGTTTTTTTGTAGAAAGAGATTACAATGTGCATAAGTGTTTTGACACAATAAAAAACAAAAAACACAAAGAACATTGGATTAATATTCATTTCTTTACATTATAATGATTAAATCATAAAGAAGAGTGCAAATAGGACATACATGTGATATTGGTTCAGTAAATAAACGAGTATCATGGCCCAATTTCTAGGTATTGTTCAATGATAGTCCCTTTTTGCAATTGTTAGTTTCAAGCAATTAATGCTGCAGGGTCTTTGATACAAGATATCTTTTTTATCCTTGCTCTGGCTCTCAGTGGCACTGGTGACTTACTTGACTTGTGCCATTTTTATTTTCGGCATTTTTTGTCAAAAAATTACGAAAATATAAAACGGCACATTTTGGATGGGATGGACTAGTACGCAGGCAGCCCACACTGGGCAGCAGCAGCAGCACGCACACCTGCCTGGCCTGGGCCTTGACACAGCAGAGGCCCTGTGCTAGGCCTGGCCACCAGGCACCGCACCAGCCGTGGTGGCGTGGTGCCACTGTGCCAGGTGGCCAGGCCTCTTCCTCACGCTGCCAGGGGCCAGGCTCTGACTCTCCCTGGTGATGACTTAGTTGTGCCATTTTACATTTTCGGCATTTTCTGTCGAAAAATGCAGAAAATATAAAATGGCACATTTTGGATCATGGACATGGACTTCTAAAAGGCCCGCATTGGGCAGCAGCAGCACTACGCACGCCTGCCTGGGCTTTGCTGTCTGCGTGGGCCAAGGCCATTATTGACGGTGCCGGTGCTTCCGTGGTCCATACTCCCATAGAGTCCTATAGGACTCTATGGGAATGGGAATTAACATTTTACCGGTGCCTGACTTTCCAGGCCGCCGGGGTTGTAATGCCAGGCGCTGGTACAATTTACAAGTCCGGCAGCAACCTGACGGTTTTACCGGCACGGTTACCGCCGGATTTGTAATGAGTCTTGCTTATGTACCCCCAGTCTAACAGGTCAAACGCCTTGTGTGCGTCGAGTGAGATCACTGCTAGTTCTGTCCTTTTCCTGGATGCTCTCTCAATTAAGTTTAGGGTGCGTTTGATGTTGTCCTGCGTGGTGCACATTTTGTTATTCTTATCAATAAAACACATGAAACTTGCTGGTGATGCCGTAGCTATTCAGGCCGTCTGTGACATAACCTTCTCAGGTCATTTCACATTTCAAAAATCAAGTTCGTTTTTGCACATTTCATAGTGCACCCTGCATAAAAAAGCCATACACGTTAAAAGATAAAACAAAATAAATGAATTCCTTCCAATTCTTTAGAACTAGCAACCAGTTATACAAAACAGAGAGAAATATAACACCTTCCCCTCTCGCTTATTTTAAGAGCAACCTCTGTAATATAGCTACTGAAATCTATCTACAATTTATATGCATCAAATACATTTAACTACAATGCATTTGACTTTTACTTTCAAACTGTAATAATGTATCTCCTTCATTTCCACAGAAACCTGAATCTAAATCCTGAATTATTCACAAATGCTACTTTGACAGCACAATGTGAGTGTTAACAGACCTGGAAAAAGAGGAATCAAGAAACTTTGCAGAAAAAGTGTTCATTATTGTTGAGAATATACCAGTTTGACTCTACTAACAATGTTATGAAGGTAAAACTGCATTGTTTTCATGTCTTTCCAACTAACAACTCCCATGTGTACAAACAATTCGTTTTTTAATCCGTCTTGGATTTTTTCTTATGATCAAATATTTAGAAATATGTAAAGACAATACCAGTGTGCTACACATAAACTGCTACATAGGAAATTGCACATAACATAATTCAGTTCTAATTAAATTGTCCTTTCTTTTCTGATATATGGGGGTACTCCACCTCGGCACTAAGCATGGCTAAACCCAAAACACTACAACCACAACCACTATCAATGACTACAGTTCCACAACGCTCACAGCCTAGTGTAAAAACTTCAACCCCTTCCTACAAATAATTCTGGTGTAGTACCAGACCTACTACACATCAAATATGACATAAACATTTCTACTTTATTATGACACACCAAACATTCCATAGACACTTTAACAACACTACAAGCAATACACTGGCAGTGCCGGGAAAAAGGGGGCATGGCGCCTGTCATTCTACCAGGACACTAAAATAAATGCATTGTCAGTGCCAGGGAAGGGTAGGCATGGGGCCTGTGTGGACAGGCTCTATGGCCACTTTTCCCCGGGCCTGATGTTGGCAAGAGCCACAATCCTCATTACAAGCCTACCATTCGATCTACTCCATACTCAACATTCCAAACAACACTAGAAGAAATATAGCATCAGTGCCAGGGAACGATGGGCAAAGGAACTGGCCTGCAACCAGGTTTTTACAATCATGCATTATCAGTGCCATGGATAGTGGTCATGAAGCCTGGCCGTGGCCACTTTGACCAGGCATTAATGATACCAAGAGCTACAAACCTCTCTTTACCAAAAAACTACCACCCAAAATTCTGCAATGATGTTTAAAACACTACACACAGTATATCATCAGTGCTAGGAAAAACTATACTCAGGACCAGGCCTGTGACCAAGTTCCATGCCTACTTTAACCAGTCATAACAAGACCCACAAACATTATTGCTACTGGCGCAGCAACAGTGTCTATGAAAACTGGCCACAAAGCTTGGGCTCCCTTGCAAAAATGTACTTTATTTACACTCCAAATGTCAGCAGACACGTATAATGTTTGCGGTTTGAGCAGAAAAATAACTACATATTGTCTAACAACCCATCATAACCACCCCTCACGCTCTCTGGCAGTATTTTAAATGTATTACTAATGCAATGCTCTTTTTCCCCGAATATGGCATTGCAACAAAAATGACTTATTTTTAGCACTTTTGCTAGCATATTCCATCCAGTACTGAACACTCCTCACCCCACCACTCCGACCCCCACCAAGGTGTTTATAGGGAAAATAGTCCTGGAATATTATGTTTCACTTTCTTTTCAGCCAAGTGTTTGGGGTCTGCAAATAAATGTCTGTGAATCAAACATGGTGTCGAATTCAAAATATGTTGACGTTCCTCACGTTCATTGACTCCCTTCTGTAGATGCTGCAAACATCGCAGGGCCCACTGATTGGTCGAGAGGTGTCCCGATATCTGAAAGTGGGTCCGTGGACTACAGTTACATATCACTAACTTTTTTCACCTACTTTTTGGCCATTTGCAAATAAACCGATGGGCGAATTAATGCCACATTTGCAAAAGCCCATTTTAGAACCTGAGCACCACTCCTCGCTTAAATTTAGTGAAAACCTGTCTTGCTGTAGGCAAAACAGATTTTTTTTTCAATTAAGTGAATTGTGTTTTCAAAACGTTTGGGACCCCCCATAGAATTCCTCCCGCCACTCCCTCCCTAAGGAAATCGCACACAACTTTCCCAAAAAATTTCGCTACTTCGGCCATTCACACTGTTTACATTTGTGGGAGACTTGCAAAAATGTCTCGGTATGCATTATAACCTAGATGTGTTCCTGTGCATTGAACTGTGGATTATGCATCTTCAGATTTGTGCAGCATCTTCGACAATTGATAGAATACCTTCTACTATTTCGTAGAAACTTGGGCCTCATTACAAGGTTGGAGGTAGCCTTGCTGGTTTTACCAGCAAGGCTACCTCCAAATTTGCAAGAAAGTCCGGCACTCGTGAATGAGCAATGACCAGGGTATTCCGGCCCCCGGTAATTGCCCTTTCGCGGATGCTGGAATCTGGTGATCCCCATTCCCATTTGAGACCCATAGGGCTCAAATGGGAATGGGGATGCCTGTAGCACCGGCACGGATCATTACCGTGCCGGTGCTACAGGCAAACTGTGTTCGCGGGTGCCTTTCCTTCCGCCAGGATAGACCTGGCAGAATGAAAGGCACCCGTGAGCACAACTCAGAGTTTGCCGGTCTGGATACAACGGTAACGGTAAGCTTACCAGTACCGTTGTATCCGGACCAGCAAACTCGCAATGATTCCAAGATACACATGATGTGCAGATAATTGCTCACCCTGGTGTCAGTGAGGGCCTGTATGAATCATTGGCATACAGAAGTGCCTTTTTTTAATAACACAAGCCTCTTTTTTGTTCAATTTCAAAGTCCCTAATTGTCAGGGCAAATGACTAAAAGTAAGGTGTGTTGTTTAATTAATACATAGCTACTCTTTTTTTACTTTTGATAACATTTAGAATTGAGATTTTGCTTGATTTTCAAAGATGCCAAGGTCTTTCAGCATAGACTTTTCAAAGCCTCTGGATTTTGTGGAATTTGCATGTTTACAGAGGGAGGACAACATTTAGAAGAACAGTTAAATCCTGTGGTGTCCTTTTCGTTAACATGATCTTTGTTGCCAAAAATCTGTTTGAGTAATGCAGAAATATGCCTTTCCTTTTTTAACAAATAAACAAATGAATGTATTGGAGAAACAATGAAGGAGGGGTTTCTTTGCAGGCGGGATCATGTTAAAACCTGTATGAACTGCGGCAACTCCCCCTTAATAATATTTTTTGACCATTTGTTTTTCTAGCTAACTTTTATTAGGCTATCCCTGCCCGCATTTACTGAAGCCAATGCATGTGCTGCCATATAGTGAAGAATGCATGCTCAGAAGAGGAGGACTGCAGGCTGCATCTCCTCAGAGGTTATTGGAGCAGGTCTACGGGCCTGAGGACAGTAGACCAATCTGGCATGAACTCGACTAAACAATGAGCTGTTGGATATAAGCAGATTCTGTCATGGCGGCGGATGACTTACGTCACTTGCCTGAGGAGGCACGACCAGAAGCACTCTTGACTTGAAGTATGTCATCAGACATCACTTCTGTTCATGGACATTGCAGACAGAGTTCAACTGTGAATGAATGGGGTTATCGTTTGGTGGAATACACGTGCTGGAAGGCCTAGCAAGAAGTTTCTCGAACTTTCTTGGTCAGGTGACTAGTTGTCTATAAAGGTACGGGATAGTAGGTAGGGACAGGTCAGTTAGGTTCGTCTTGCATAGAGGCAGGTTGCTGTGTTCCTTGACTTGCAAGCCAATGAAAAAATCACCTCTGTTTACCATCAACCTAAACTGAAGTGTGAGCCTGGCTTCTCCGACAATACGATGTTACATAAAAAGCCTGGCAGCTCCAAACTCTACTACTAAAGGGATAATGGGCACATTAATCCACAAAACCAAGCTGTTTTTTCGGATTTTGTCTTGCACTGTGCCAATACACCCAATGTTATTGTTTGCAGGGGAGCAACCACCATTGAAATGTTGAGGACGACCAATATTGCCAGGATTGATACTTTGGAGCGGTTATGCGTGGCCATGGTTGCAAAGTAAATTAGCTCTGCACATTAACAATATTGTTGCAGCCTGCAGGATGGAACGAAAGACTCCCACATGTAAAAAGGATGGATTCCATGAGGGCTCCTATCATTTAGAATGGATGGGATTTTGAGATGAGCTTTTATTTGGGGGGAAAGCATGAATAAGAGGGTTCATCATGACCCAGGGACAAAAGATTTGTGGACTCCAGGAGTTGGTCTATGAACAGAACATTGTATCGTTTTGGAATGGGGTGTGGCAATTTACTCATGGAGAAACTACCTTTCACCCGTAGGTGTGGATAGATTCTGAGCATTGTTGCTGGAAACAATCACTCCATTTCACATTTAAGTAGTGTAGATGCTGCTCATTGTTCCGGGAACATAACACTGATTTTACCTGTAAGATTCTGGATATTGTCTCACTCTTAGGAAGAATAGATAACACAAATGTATCCATTGAAATAATGGGCTCTAGGGAATTGTCAGATCCTAGGAACTAAGCAATACCTGTTTCATGGTAGATGGATGGCTCCACAGATTCATAGAGAAAAGGAAAATCTGCCCTCTGTAGGAAGGGGTGATTCTGAGAATCTGCCCAGTGACAATAACAACAATTCCCTTGTAAGAAGTAGGAGTTCTGAAGATTCACCCTGGGACAAAAAGCCTCTGAAGTGTAGGAAGGATGGTTTTGAGGAATTCACCCATGAACAAAGAATGGGCTAGGGGGATCAGCACAGGGACGGAGAACCTGCCATTAAAGTGTGAAACTGCACAAAACACAAGTTATTGTTATGTTTGAAAAAGGGGTTCTGATGAGTAGCAGAGAGGTGGTGAGCCAGTCTCTGTTCAAAAGGATGGTTTTGGATAGTGGCCCCAGGACAATAAGCTAGTCATGTGTTGGAGCAAAGGGTTTGGGGATTTACCATAGACAAAAATTGGTTACCTGCAGGAAGGATTGGTGCTGGGGATTAAGAGAGCAATCGAGAACCTTTGAGGAAAACAAGCTTGAGAATGGCTTTAAGCATATGACACAAGCTGAGCTCCCCCAACACACAGAGTCCTGACAACACACTATTTAATGAACTGTAGCCAGATACAGACCAAATGTGCCTGGGAAGCATCCCTAGCTTTTACACGGATAGCATAGGCCAATCTCACTACTTATCACTGACAGATGTGTGAGGGCACTATTAACCCACAACTGCAATACAGGTAAGAAATGCATGTATGGATCCAAAATAGATGAACATGAATAAGACAGGGAAAACAGTCTGTCACCTCTAGGAAGGATGGATTCTGGGATTCACCCAGGGATGTAAAATATGCCACGTAGAGCAACAACCCATTCTGTGTCTTACACCAAGGACAGAGAACATACCATCTGTATAGTATACAGGATCTGGGAACCACCCAGGGATGTAAAACAGGTCAACTGAAGCAAAGGTGGAATCTGTGGGTTCAAGTGAATAGGGAATATGTTGACCCAAGAAGGATGGGTTCATTCAGGGATGGAGACTCTGCCATCTGCAGAAAGAATTGGTCTGGGCATTCTCTCAAGAGACTGAGGACTTGGTCTTTATGAAGAATGGGACACTGAGGAAGCGCTCAATGGAAATAGAACTGGTCACATGTAGACAGAATGGTTTATGGTGATTAAGCCTGTAAGATAGCTTGGCGAGTGAAGAGCTCACCTCAGACATTTGTATTTAGCCTAGAGGGCACTGGCGTGAAGACTGGCAAGTCCAAATTAACCCTTTGCTAGCCTGAGGGCTATAGATTGACTAGCATTACAATGGCTAATGCCAACACCCATTATCACAGGGTTTGAAACCAGAATGAAACCAACATCTAGTGGCAGATAACCTGTTAAAACATTGTAAACCTCTGGAATTGGCAATAGGTACCGAGCCTCCCAACTATCAGGCTGCATTGCCCAGATTACTGTCACAGTGCTAGGTGGATTTCCAAAACTACTACTAGTGTCAAAGGCCATCCTTGTGGAATTAGCAAGGTCTTTCACACATGGGTCTAACCAAACTCCCAGAAAAGTGTAGGCTGAGCAGTAAGTCTTATACGTAGGATGTCAGGAGTTTGGTGTGGAGGTACAATTAACACACACAAAGATTGTCAAGTTTTTGGGTTCTAGTCAGTTGCATTCAAATATACTACTTATTAAAAAGAAAACACATGCAAATAAAAATCAACAGTCTTACACAACATGGAAGACCCCAGATATGGACAGAATATAAACTGCAGGCAGCCTTGAGCCTGGCATTGCACAACAGTTCACAATTTAAATGAATACAGTATTCCCTTTATACTTAATAAACACAGACCATAGATCTACAGTAAGGTAAACGGAGAAAAATGGTTAGATTTCTCAAACAGCATATACCTAATAATTTAAGGTATGAGCAAAGTGCTTACTAAGTCCTCGAGAGTCCTCAAACAATGAGGAGTGGCACACTCTATTTCCACATGTATTCCCTTTAATCAATCCATGCCTCATCAGAGAGACCCCTCCCTCCACCCCCTTCGCCCTCTCTGACATTTGTCTTCCTCTGATTTCTGCCCACTGCATCTCGTGGACCCCATTCCATCATCCATCAGCATCACTCTCCATGCACTTCATCAGTCCAATATAACTGAGCAGGTACAGTATAATTACTGCAGCACTTTATTAACCCAACACGCTCACACATCTTTATGTGCTCAGCTCTCACTGGAGCTGTGAGCAGTTTATGAGACATGGGAGTAGGTAGAATCTGGGAGAAACACATGTAAAGAGAAATCGTACTGCAGGGAACCACAAGGTCTCAAGAGAACCTACAAGGCATTGTTTTGTCCCATTGTGCCACTCAACACTTATCGTTTGGGAGGGAGGTATGTCTCAATAAGAGAGGGAGGCTTGTTTTTCAACTCAAAGATGACATCATGTTGGGTGTCTCTGGAGTGTAAAGGATTGGCTCTCTTCTGTCTCAATCTAGTGTGTGACTCGCAATATTTCTCTCTGCCTTATTGGCCTGGCACTGTGGTGGTGGGCACCCTAAGGGCCTTGGCCAGCAACTCTCACCTGCATGCTAGTGGACAGAGCTTCATAAGCCTGCCCAGCTCAAGCATATGTATCAATTTTCCCTGTGCCAGGCTGGCGCCATGGCAAGCACCTGCACCATCTTCTGTGTGTGAGTGCATCCGCAAGCGCCACGTGCCTTGTCATTGACTTGGAAGCTGCCGTGGGCCCTCATTCATCTGCACCATGCATGATGAGATGATTACGGTGCCACAAAATAAACATTGAACTCTGCACTAGGTGAAAGATGTAATTATGTGTTGGAATCAAACCTTTCAACAAGAAAACAATGGGTGAGGGGATGGGGGGGTGGGTATGCTGCCTGGTACCTAAATGTACCAGCCACCACTCTGAACTGTCAGTAACATCATTAAGCTTATGTCAGTGGTAGCTTGTGGTAGCTTGTGGTGCCAGGGGAAGGGCAAGCAGCTTCTGAGGGTTGCACTGGAATTGTAAACGATTCAAGGATAGTGGCTGTTAGCGAATATTTTTAGTGTAGGGCCATTAACATCTTGTGATGAATTACCATCTGCAAGGGTGTGAAATCCCTGGCTTTCTTGATTTGTATTAAATAACAAAATGATGTGGGTAATTCCATCACTGAAAGAGAAATCTGCTAATCAGATTCCCCTTTCATAAGCTCCATGCCAAAAGCATAGTGTATATCTGTGCCTTGCTGCATCAGTACCCTCATTCGCAGCACCTGCTCTAGCAATGGCACAGAGCAGGTTCAGAGGTCACAGGTGCCCTCTGACAACTGCTGTGATAGTCTCTGCAGCACAGGGACTGCATTTAAAATATGCACCCCTGTTCCAAAAACTACATAACTCTGAAGATGGTGTCCTGGTGGCACATAAAACTGTAGATATAAGCCAGACCTGAGTTAGGGTATGATGGCCTGCATCCCTCAGAGATATTCCAACCGCAACAAATTGATATCGCACATGTCTGCTCTGTGGGCCAGGTCAGCTGTGGAAGGGTTATTTGTATTCCCCCAGACATGCTGGACTGTGCCCTACTGGCAGGAAGGTATCTTGGTGGGATGCCTCTCTTTGTTCCTTTGTAAGTGAAGGTAACACCCTTCTCCCTGGGACAGCCACTTCACAAGACGCTGGCCTGGGAATAGAAATACAGAGGCATACCCATTCACAGAAAGCCAGGCCTCACACCTCACACCAGGGTGCTGCATTTCTAAAGGCTTTGGATCCTAATGAGAAAGTGAGGGGTGGAGCTAGGATAGCCAGAGAGGGATCTGTACAGTTTTGGGAGGATTGTGATGTCTTCATTCTCTCTACCGTTCTTTCCTATACCCTCCACTTCCTCTGGAGCAAAACACGTTGGATGTGACATCATAAGAGCAAGGCCTGCAGATTTCAAGAGATGGAATTGGAACACTAAGGGGCTAGCTTTAGTCCAATCACCTGGGGACCTTTGCCTACAAAAGAAGGGGTGTCCCACCACTTCTTGGAATCATCTTGGGAACCATCTTGAAGCATCTTCGGATCATCACTTGAGAAGCTTTCACTGGACTCTGCTGAGAGACCAACCCTTTCAAAAGTCTTCCAGTTTTGAGGGGAAGGCAGCTGTTCCAAGGCAGAGACTGGCTCTGTCCCCAAACCATGCCCAGATACCATTGGGGGGGTCATATGCTGCTGGAACAAGACCTGCCTCTCTGCCAGCCACAGCGGTACCCAGGACCTCACCATGTTGGAGGACCCCTGCAGTTGCATATTAGCCTCCCCCATGCTTGGGAGTGTGAGAAAAGGACCCATCTTGTCACTGGGCCCCTCGATTTGGACTCACAGGACCCTGGAAATAAAGACAGCTGTAATCCTAGTGATTTTATCAGTTGAACTGCATGGAGCGTTTCAAGAACTGTTCAATACAGTGGAGGTACTTGATGTTCTATGTGCATAGACTGGTATGCTGAAAGAGAAATGATTGTGTAGGCTGTGTCACGATGAACAGCAAATAGAATCTCTTTGTCATGTAATACCACCTTGTGCCGTAATGAATTCTACATATGTCCAATATTTAAGCCAACATATAGAACAACTTGGGATATCAGAAATGACCTATTTTGGCTGAGGTGCATGGCTGGCTATAGCAGGAGACTGATTATAGCCATAATACGGTATTACCCAAATTGGCCTTTTACAATTGACCTTTTGCACAATTGACCTAATTATAGTAGTCCTAATTGACCTTCTGCACAATTGACCTTTATATTATTTTAGTTATTTTATATATGTATTGGGTTGGTTTTGGATTATAATTAATATAAGGGGATTGGGTGGGGGGTTGCAGGGGCTTTTGGATTGGCAGGTGGGGCTGCAGGGGTTTTCCCCCACATATATGTCCTAATTGACCTTCTGAATTTGGTCAATTCTCCCAAGGTCAATTCTCCCGAGGTCAATTGTGAAAAGGTCAATTAGTATACAACCCATAATACAGGTCTGGAAAGTTGCAGCGGGTCAATTGGCTTTAATAGAGGAAGCAGGATGATTTTATTAAATGTGTTTTATTTATGTAATAAGGATTGATAGATTTGTATTGATGATTTTTTAACTTTGTAATATTGTAAAGTATATCTATGTTTAATTTTGTAATTGTTTGATATTCTTGTGTAAAAGTTCGTATGAGCTATATACACAATAAATTCAAAAAAATAATACAAAAAGAACTGTTCAACACAATTAAACCAGCAGGACCCTCTGTTGCTTCCTTTTGCTGTCTCCCAATCGCCACACTGCGCCATAACGCCTGCTTCGGGGCTGCTGAATCACCAATAACTGCAAAGAAGGTACTATTGACTGCTAACTGCCCCCTTGGTCTATTTACGCACCCAAAATACTGGTAGGTCACTTTGAACCCTTTTTGATCACAAGTGCATATTCTTTTTCATGAGCATTACTGCTTTTGCTTGTCTTTCACCCCTGATTCATTACCCAGAGTGCTGCGCTACTATCTTTGCTTATTCTGTGTTCTTTCTTCAGGGGTGGGTTTTCTGGAGTGTTTTCCTGTATATTGGATTTAATACTTTGCTGTTTGTGTGGCTACTGAACCACATTGACACCCCTGTTAAGAGTATAGCCTTCCCTCGGCACACATTACCACAAAAGGTGACAGAGGCATATCTCTTGACTGTGCTTGCCTGTTTTGCCTTTATGATTGTCTTGGCTCTTGGTTTGAAGAAGTGTGAGGGCTGAGTGGGCATTTTTACCCCTACTCATCCTTGTACACCTGCAGATCAGAATCCAATTAGTCACACATCTCCCATAAATGTGATTGAGTGGCTGAGCATAGTAAGGGAGCCCTACCTAATGTAAGGATTTTAAAGGTGTTCTCCCCATGAGAAGAATTTAAAAATAATGTCTTGAAATTGGCCATTTTACAGTACACATTTTTTTTTAGAAAAACTGGGTTAAAAGCCATACAATTTAAAATGATTGTTTCTATAAGGTAACACGTGTCAATTTCTCAGTGGATGCCAAACTGAGGAGGCCACCTCTAGCCAGGGGCTATGACAGGTGTTTCTTAAAATTGGGCTCTTTGCCCAAAACATGAAGATCAAACCATGCAAATATGTATTTTTGGTCAGTCAGCATGGTCTAAGGTGTGCTTGTGTGTATCCAGTCTACATATTGTAAAATAATCTCTCTAGCTCACTCTTTCAAAAAAACCACTGTGTGAAAATAAAATACTCCCACACTCAGTATATAAAAATGTTCAATCCAAAAGTCTCATGCAGTCGTAAGACTAGGGGGTTTTGCAGGAGGAACGGGAGTGCGTAGGAGAACATGTAAGCCTTTTTTCACTCAGTTTATAAACTTATTTTAACTTATGCAGCTTTTAAAATCAACCTCATTCTGTAAATAAATCACCCCTCAGAAAGGGGAGGGGACAGATAGAACCTGGCTCCTTTGCATAAAATGAAAGAGCATTTTGGGAACATAAGAATGACCACAGATTTTGATGAAAAATATGTCTGTGATAGCGATTTAGGCTCAAACCCTTCTGACCATGTAATTGACACGGGTTGGTGCTAATTTCATTTGTCACCAAAATCAGTCCTATATTAAAATTACTGCGAAAAAACATGAGCCATATATACTCGTTTGGGCAGCTGTTGCTCTTGGGTGTGAGACTTGGGCTGTCATGCTTAAGCAGCTCAGCCTAAGATGCATTTCTTGTATAAGCGCATGAAAATTACATGGGAACAGAGGAAGCCCCACAGTCATGGAGAAGGGCGGGGTGAACTATCTGGGAGGGGAAACCACAGTTCACAGTCTATATTTTGAAGGGATCATGACACCTTTGAATGCCCTGATCCATTTGCCCATGATAGATTGGATTCATTGCTCTGCAAGTGATTCTGGGAAGGTAGGCTGGGTCTTATTTCTTCTTACCTGGACCACAAATGAGGTCATATTTCAGTGGGGTGATACCTCTAAACACAAACCTCTTGGTCTATGCCCTCCTTTGCTAGTCGGTCTTGTCCATGATAAGGTGAAGGCTGTTGCTTGTCCCTACTACCGTTCATATGTTATAATCGGGCTCGGACTGGCCGATAGGGCAATATGGCAATGCCTGAACCAAAAACACAAAATGACAGGTTGTTTGTTCAATAAGTGGCTAGTAGTTTTTTTTTTACCAATGTTACTGAATAAATATTCTTTAATATGTTCAACTTGCATCACATTTTATCAAAAATCTCACCCTTGGGTACTACTCACACAATCTGTTACTAAAGGAATGAATTGCCATTTACAACTGTGGGCCACTTTTTCATTGGTGCCCAGGACAATTTGATGCCTCAGTCCGACCCTGGTTATAATTTATATGAAATATCAATTCTTTGGGTAATAATAATACCAACAATAATAATCATAATCATAATCATAACAACTCGTTTTTATATAGCACCACAAACCCACAGGTATCTAAGCGCTGCAATGACAGTTGTTATCATTATCCCACTGTGTGGTACTTTTTAGGGCTGGAATTCGACAGTTCCCTTTTCAATTGTTTAATTTCCAGAGTTATGAGTTGTTGATGTTCTGTGGTTTCCAAGTACAGGCGTTTTGTTGTAAAGACTTCACAGGCGTATTTGACAGTTTGTTATTAGAATCGTCTGGCCCGGGGGCTGTTGTTTGCTCTGTGGGTCCAGTGTTTCTGTGGATTTGATCTAGGAATATTGGAGGTTCTATTCTCACCATTAAGTCTGTTGAGGCCATTAGGCACCTGTTCAGCAGTAATTGTATGGCTGTGCTATTGTTTGAACACATAATAGGCTGTCTAAAAATCTAACCATTATTAAACACAAACTTTACAATCACGTTTCAAAAATGGTAAATAAAAGGGGAAATGCTAGTTCATTCTCAACTTATTTCACCATTAAAAAACATTTCATAACCCATTCATAGACTAGTGTAACATTTACAAGCTCATTTTACGGTGCGTCACCCTTTCTCGACTCTCATGCTGGACTTCCTTTGCATCTTGTACTCATGGTGGCCCTGAATCCTGCTGTTCCCATCTTCATCTTGTATCCTGGCTTGCAACATTATGTGTTACTACTGACTTCTGCAATTGTATTCGCTCGCCCCTCTTGCTTTTCCACTCTTTTTGACTGCTTACTCTCTGTTCTCTCCTCCCCTCCCCTCTCACTTTTCTTATCTCCTCCCCTTACTTTCTTCTATGCACTTACTCTATCAGAATTGTCCCTGGACCTAGTATGATAGCAACCTCGTCTGTCGCTCCCCCATCCCCTTACTGTTCCCCCCCTCCCTCCAGCACTATCTGAAACATTGTCAGGCCTAGTACGATAGTCGCTTGTTTTGTTCCTCCCCTTCCTTTCTGCACCCCTCTCCCTCACCTTTTGTTTTCCTCCAGCTCCACCAGAAATGTTGTCAGGCCTACTACGGTAGTCGCCTGTCTGTTTCCATTTCCTTCCCACTCTCCCCCTCCCTTCCTTATCTAGGTCTTAGCTCTTGCACTATCTGAAATGTTGTCAGGCCGAGTACGATAGTTAATTTCACATCCTTACTGTTCCAGGCCTGTAAGAATGTTGTTGTATTTTCCCTTGATCCCTACCTTTCCTTGAAGTGCTTTGAAACACATTGTGTATAGGCGCTATATAAATAAACTATCATATCATATCATTCTGAGCCATGGGAAATGGCGGGCCATTACCTTATCTGGCGGTCAGGCTTCCTCTGCGGAAAACTCCACATAGAAGACATGAATATTTACCACGTGTGCGCAAAAAAGAAACCATGACAATAATCTCTCACTGCACGCCCGCTGGGATTCCTCATCCATCTCTGCCATGCACATTTCTGTGGCATGCCCACAGCAGTATTGAGCACTGGCGGCTGCCATTGCAAGGCACTGCCGCCTCACCTTGTCATGCTAATCCATAGTTTGCACCTGGTAACAGCAAGAACAGCAATTCCAGACCCAAATCGACCCAAATGCACAGATCCTGCTGCTGCAGGGTCGGATTGGCCCCTCGGCCTTTCGGCCCGTGGACGGGCCGAAATCGTCCCTCAGGAGTGGGGGCCGGTTTCTGGCCATGCCTGGGCCGGTTTGGAAGAAAAAGAAAATTTGAAAAAATAAATATTTTTTTTTCACTTTTTTTTTTCTTTTTTTTTTCAAAAAGCTTTTCATCCTTCTTAGGTCGATAAATGAGTACCAACACAGTTTGGGTGATATTGTATGCATGTTTGTTCTATAAAAAAGAGCTTAAGCGTAAGTGTTATACCATAACATATTATCATTTGGCCTTGGACGTCTGGCCTTGGACGTCTGGCCTTGGACGTCTGCTTGGATTCACAGTAATTTAGTGTACTTAAGAACAATGCTATTTGATGCCACTTCCTGTTTTGTCAAGGGGTGAAAGGTCGTGTTTCATTGCTTCCCGGAATGTCACTTTGGGGATTCATGGAACTGTGCAAAGTGTATTTTTGTAGTGCAAAGTCAGTGTAATGTCATTTTTGCTGTACAAAATGACTTTGCACTGCAGGAATACAATGTGCACAGTTCCATGAATAAGGGTTTGTATCGACAGTGCAAAGTCACTTTTCGGCAGTGCAAGAAATTCCATGAATCGGGCCCTTGGTCTCTAGGGCAGGTTTCGTGAGTCAGGAATGGTAGTTAAACTTGCTCTTGCTCTGCTCTAAATGTACTGTTCTTAAAACGGCCCCTCTCCATTTTGCTTTGATGGGATTTAAGATCTGCTTCTGATGGCACCAACAAAACTCTACTCTGGGCGGTATTGGTGGGTATAGGTTTAGAACACACCCTCCTTGACCTGATACTTCACTTGCATAAAAACCTCAACTTGACAGTCAAATATGGACCAGATGGCACACTAGCAGAGCAGTCTGAAGTCACCCACAGGTAAGACATGATTGTAAATTGGCACCTTTAATGCTTACACCAATGCTTTGCACTCCTAATTGCATGGTTCAATGAAGGGTGCACCTGTGAAATGAGGACACCATGGGCCTCATTACAAGTTTGGCAGTGTGAGAACAAAGTGGAGGTAATTTCATTGCCAACACTTTTCCTGCACTGCCAAATAATATTTTTCGGTGGATTTACCGTAGGTGGAATTACTGTGCAGAAAAACCATGCTTTCAGAGAAAAAGTGGCAGATTCACCGTCAACCTGTTGCTGGATGTAAATCCTCCACTTTACCTCTGATTACGGTAAATCTGCCAAAAATCCCCATGGAGTACTATGGACTCCAAAAAAGAGAAACTACCACCACTCGAAACCCCCTGGTAACTCCACGGAATCAAGTGGCGGTAACAGTAATTCCGTTTGGAGGTATTTCATTGGATTTACTACTGAAATACCGCCAAACTTGTAATGAGGCCCATTGTATTGACATGAATGTATGCCTATGATGACATCCCCCAGTGCAGGGCTTTCAGTAGTTTACCGAACCTTCCGAGCTGTTATGCGGCTTTATGAGTGATATCGATTTTAGCGTACATATCATTAAATCCTTGGTAATGTCATTAGGCACCCAAATGAACGTAAGCAGATCCATATACATGGAAAAGGTACCCCAACTGGGAGAGCGTCATCTTTCATATGTCTAGGGATATGTTTTAATTCTTTTCTCACTTGGATAGAGCACCAGAGTAAACAATGGGTGTATACAGGCTTAAAGTGCATGGTGCCAGATTCTAGTGCCCTAGCAGTTTATGGGGGGGGGGTGCAGCTGGTTGGGGCTACAGCGATTCAGTCACACTGCAGAGAGAGTCTCTCTCTCGAATTGTACTGAAATTAGGACATTTAAGTGTAAGGGTTTATTCTGCATGATTTCCTTAACAGGGATGTGAACAATATGTACCAGGGCTCCCAAAGACCATAATTATCAGTTTTGTTGTATTTCGACAGTTTTTGCATACCTTGAAACATTCTATCATTGATATTGATACAATCTATTTTTATCTATTTCTTTTTTATTGTACATGGTTTAGAAACAAACCTTTACAAAGATAAAAAACAGAACAAAAACAAAATTGTGAAAAAAGAAAAACATTAAATCCAAAAGAGAAGCAAGTGATCCATAGTTATTACATTCAACATATGATAAAAGGAAAAGGAAAAGAGCATTAACCTTGATAAAAGTTTGTAGCTTCTCTACAAATTCATACTTTTAATAAAAGCAGAAACCGCCAAACCGTCCCGGGCATGCTGAATATTTAGACATTGATGCCATAGAATTTCCTCAGACCAGATAGGGTTCAACACCAATAGACTTCTCAAAAATGTCTACCTAGGGGGACTTAGGCTTTTACAATGTAGCATGAGGTGCTTAATAGTTTCCAGAGTAGCATTATAGAATCTACAGTTGGTATTCTGTTCAGTGATTACCTTTCTCCTAAATTGGATTTGTCTAGTCGGGAGCAAATTCCATGGTAGTCTCATAGATATTTGTCTATAGTATTGATTTGGGACCATAATAAAAATTGGTGACAGTATCCCTCTTTTTTATGATCATACACGAGGTGGTTCATTGAAAGATAAGAGTGGAATAAGTCAACTGTCGCAATCCAATCCAGATCAAGAAGCGTTTTTATTTACTTTGTTCGGGGTCCTCAATAGACTTTCAATATCGCTCGATATTTGATAGAATTGCTTCCCAGCTTTTACCAAATTTGGCAATTTAGTTTGCTGGTTCAGTATTGGTCACACTCTTCAAAGCAAGCCCCATAGCCTCATATATCTTACCTGGTCCTGGTGCATTCAATTATGCATATAGAGAAAGCATACGCCATTCAACTCTAGCTCTTAAGGATGTGGTTTCCAGTTCATATCTAATAGCCGCTAAGGGAATCACATTAGGACCCTCAATATTTTCTGCCAAAGCCATGCCTCAATTCGGTGTAACATTTTGGCAGTTAATATGCTGTAGAGCTCAAGACCATAAGTTTTCTTAGGGACGATTTTACCCTAAAAAAACAACAATGCAGGTTTAATGGCGAGTCGCCCATATTTACGATCAGCTCTTAATATTTGGCTTTGCAGGACAGTTGATTTTTGGAGTAAAATCTCATACACATTTCTAAGGCCTGGTTGTGCACTGAAGTAGAAGGCCAAATAAATAAAACTGGGAGAGGTCTTATTCACAGTATCGTCCAGGATCCAGGATGAGCAACACGTTTTTTCCCCTCCCCCCTGTGAAGGCCAGTATCCTTGTTTTATCAGGATTCATTACTAGACCATTCTCCTTAGCACATGATGAAAAAGAATTAAGGAGTCTTTGAAGACCAACCTTGGACTAATCAAGAAGCAGGAAATCGTCAGCATATGCCAACCATGCGATTTTAAATTGGCCCACTCTTGGAGTAATCAAGCCGGCTTTCTCAAGGTGTTCACCCACATCCGACGCATACGGGTTATAGAGCCATGGGACCAGGACGCATCCCTGCCTCAATCCCACATGGGTGCTGATTTTCCCAGTTAAGTCTCCCTCTTTATTTATTTGTATCTGGATATTTGAGTTCTCATATAATCCCACCAGGAGGTGCAAAAATCCACTAGGCAACCCCTAACTAGCCAATCTGGCCCACCATCTGTTACGATCTATGCGATCGAATGCCGCAGAGTGGTCAATTGACGCCATGAAGATACACCCATCCACCTTCTGACCATGCAGCTTCCTTATGCGATTTCAGGGTAATCCCATTGATTTAGTCGAGTGACCTCTGCGAAAACCAGTCTGTAGTTTATTAAGGACATGCATTTTCATGGCCCGAGTTTCCAGATGAATCTGAATGAGGGAAGTAAACATTTTGCAATCAGCGTCAATTAGGGATATGGGTCAGTAATTTTTGGGTTCAGATCTTATTCCCCTTTTGAAGATAGGAACAACATTTGCCATACTCCATGAGATTGGCATCAGACCAGTATGTAAAATATTTCCAAATTGCAGGAACAGAACATTAGTCCAATTAGAAAGGTGGCATTTGTAAGGCCATTTGGCCCTGCTGCCCTGGACATTTTATAATTAAGTTATACATGACTTATCTATCTAGTTTAAATGGCCAATTCTGTTCAGAATCTGTGATATTAATAGCAAGATCACCCATAGTGCTTAATGCGATGCCATACATATCTCCCAAAAATGTGATCCACTGATGTTCTGAAACTGCATTGATTTGGGACGTATTGATCAGATAGTCTTGTTTATTAATCAGGGTCTAAAAGGTTCCTACATTTGATGAAATCAGGGTTCGTAGCATAACCTCAGCATCCTTTTGCATCATTGATCATCTAATTGATTTACACTTTAAATATTTGAGCTTAATTTTTTTTAAGCAATTCAATTTTAGTGAGCTTATCTCAAACTCCTTTTCCTTCTCTGTAGGGACACAGTTCCCTGGCAGCTGTGCCTGGCTTTCTCCTGGATTGACCCCAGGCAATAACCCCAACTGCGACCGCAGTCCGGCGCCCAAGAGGTCCAATTTGCCATTCACCTCAGAGTAGGATTGAAGTTGTATTAATCTTGCTCCACATATTGTTGTATAAGGCGACGAAGGAGCTCAGAACCATATTCAGAGCAGAGACAGTCGTGTGAGTCAGCTTGATTCTATCATCTACCTCCTGAAGAGTGTTGTGCATTGCAGCATTTCTGGTAAGATTTCCTACCTCAGCTGAAGATTCAGCCTAACGCGGGCGTGACCATCTGGTTCATTAGTGATATGATATTTATCAATAATGTGTTAAATCAGTGGGTGATCCCGGATCGGACACATTGCAGTTTTGTCGCATAGCACCCACACCAGCTGTGACTCTATCCGGCCCCTTCTCCATAGCACTCGAAAAAGGATTATTATCCATGACTATATCAGCAAATTCGATGATGCTAAGGTCATTTAAGTCTTTAGATCTGATCGCCACATTTCGTCCATTCATAACAGAGTGGTCCAGCATTGCAATTCCTTATACGGGAACCACTGCTTTAAGTTCTGTGCTAGATCCACTAGATTTTACACAGTAGCGATATATGATATGATATATATGATATGATATGATATGGAATTCATAACGCACCTATACACAAGTGTTTCAATGCGCGACGAGGCAAGGGAGGAGGACAAAGGGAAGACAGAGACATCGATATTACTAGGCCAAGTGACATTGAGATAGCGCAAGTGCAGGGGAGAGGGGTGGGGAAAAGTGCCAGGGGAAAGGGGAGGGTGCAGTGCAGTACATGGGATCAAACAATAACAAGAAGTGCAGCCAATGGGGAAAAAGGAGGCTTTTCACCGGGGGTTTTAAAACCAGCATTCATTTTTTTTCACAGCATGTGGCAGCAGTGGCTGTTTCACTTTCCGTTTGCCTTTTGCCTCAGTTTCCACGCCAGCACCGGCGTCTACTTGAGATTGTTGATCGCTAGGATAGATATTCACACTGTGCATAGATATTCTAACACCCACGTTAATTGGGCAAGGTTAGTGATTTTCACATGGTATAATAGAAGGCTTAACAAGAATGGGTAATTGAACAGGCCCTAGTAGCACCAAATTACTGTCACTCGCAATGCATTGTGGAGCCGTTGGTTCCATAGGTTCTTTGTTGGTAAATTGGCTTCTAAGACCCTCTCTCATCCTGGTACCGTATTTGTTGCTAACCAGTTAGAGAGAAGGCTATTGGAGCGTATCTAGAGCCTAGATCAAAGGGAGAAAACTCCCTGCAGTCTTTAGGTACTCTCTTAGTTTTTTACTGAAAGAGTTTGTGAGTTTCAGTGTTGTTAGTTGGTAGCTGGAGCCTAGATCAAAGGGTGAGAGCTCCACACAGTCTCTAGGTACTCTGCTAATTATTACCAAAAGACTGACACCACAGCAGCAAAGTTCAATGTAGCAAGTCTTACCATGTGAGGTGAGGTGAAGGATGTACCTTTAATAGTTCCGGAGTAGTCAGGAGTCAGGTCCCAGGCAAGAGATCCTCAGGCAGCAGGCACAAAATCACAGAACACAAAACACTCCTCCTCAATCTACAGTAAGCAGTAACAACAGACTCTGGTCTATTGTGCACGTCACAGCTTTCACAGAACACTCTGCGATACTCCGCCGGACAGTTGGTTTTTAAGTGCTGCTCCTCCTCCTCCTCAATGCACAGTAAGCAGTAACAACAGACTCTGAAGATGCAGCTTTCACAGAACACTCTGCGATACTCCGCCGGACAGCTGGTTTTTAAATGCTCCTCCTCCTCAATACACAGTAAGCAGTAACAACAGACTATGGTCTATTGTGCAAGACGCAGCTTTCACAGAACACTCTGCGATACTCCCTGCTTTATCAAGAATGGCATCTCCTACTCACCGTTATGCTTTCTTATTATGTAGTAAAATAACATGCCATTTGGCTGTCCTGTAGAATCTGGAAACGTATATAAAGGATTCTGTCCACAGAATAATTGTAACCTTTTCCACAAAATGAATGTGTATCTTCTTCTATATGCATTTCACACCTGCTACACTCAACAGGCTGCAACAAAGACACACTTTATCTCACGGGTAATCTCAAAGTGTATTTAGAGGACAAGGTCATTTCATTCTTCTTTATCGTCTATCACCCCCATGGGACGTTTTATGCTTAATAAGGGTATTGTTTGGGGTTTAATAAAGCTTGCCCCTATGCTGCCATTAAACCAGCCATAGTTTTGTGCAACATATGTACCATTCTTCCATTGATCCAACTATCTTCTGGTAATCCAACTTTACACTCTGAGCAGTATCACAAAGATCAAAGCCTCATACAATTACAGCTGTTTTTTGTACGTGAGGGCAAGAGCGAGGGCTCAATATGTTATATCTTCTCCAGGATTATTGGGCATCTCACCCCTTCACAATGAGGGATCAGTGAGAATCATGGCTCTAATGGTCTTGCTAGCATTCATGAACCTTGAAAGCCTATTGCAGGGGTCTGCAACCTTTGGCTCTCCAGATGTTGTGGACTACAACTTCCATCAGCCCTAGCCATCATAGACAATGGTGAGGAATCATGGGAATCATAGTCGAAAACATTTAGAGAGCCAAAGGTCTCGGACCCCTGGCCTAGTGCATGCCCCTTAAGAGGCCATTCACTCCAGCCATGGCATTCTTCCATGCGTAATCCAACATTCACTTATTATTTCCGATGTTTGGGAGATCAATCCATTTCAAGCCAGCTTGAATGTTCACGTTGGGAATTTGGAGATTCCACCGCTTTGGAAATTCATCACTGAACCGAATTACAATTGGTATCAACACCAAATCAACGTTGTCCTGAGAATGTATTACATTTACGGATGTTAGGCTTTCTCTGTTATCACCTTCATTCATCTTGTACAGAGTTTATTATTGACTGGGCCATACCTGTCCTTTAGGGTTGTCAGTCCCAGAATTACCAATGCGAGTTCCTCATGAACCTAACGATTATTGATAATGATTTATTATTTATATAGCGCTTTCGCCAAAGCACTGTCCATAGTACATATTTGCATACAATTGTCATCCCAACCAAAGTTGGAACTCTTTTATTGACCTTGGAAGGACGAAAGGCTGAGTTGGCCTTGCTGGGATTTGAACCTGCGACCTGAAGATCACACCTTGATTGCAGCAGTGAGAGCTGAACCCACTGAGCTATCTAACCTCACCTGTTATTAATTACCTATTGCTCGTTGAAACTAAATTCTGAAGATTTAACAAACATTTTCTGGAACACTGATGTATGGTGCAGATTATTTGGACCTGTATGGATCCAAGCTATCACCAAAAACTCCATCCCTTGCTGTGTCCCCCTTCCCTCTTTCTGTGGTACCTGCACCTTCTTTAATCTTCCTCTCATATCCTGCCTGCTACTTTTCCTTCACATATCAAGGTACGGGTACCCTATGCAGGGGCAGAATATGCCAGCCTCCAGACTAGCCTACACGCTGTAAGACCACTACACTGCTGATTTGGCACCAAATAAAAGCTTTCATAATATTAAGTAACATAACAGAACATAACATAATAGTTATCATTGACAACACCAATACTTCCCATGCCTCAAGAACTAGGTATAACATATGTTTATGATTCCACTACAATGAAACCATTAGATTTTCCTGGAGTTTTGGCTGGTACCTAAATGGATAGAAAGTGAGTCTGTTTTTACCGGGCCCTACTTACCATGCCCCTCACTGCCTCCAAGGGCTTTCCACTAGCCAACCTCGGGGATAACATTGACTTGGATTTGGCCTGCATGTGATCACATGGACAGCCTCTGAGTCTTACATTGGCAGTCTGTTTGGCGTCCTTCTCGTGGGCAGCCTTGTGAAGGGCAAATGAATAAGAGAATCATCTGGTTGCCTGTTCATCAGGCACACTTTCCCCTCACCCCTCATCAGAAACTCAGGCAAAATAGCACTGCACTGCCTCCTCTGGTGAGCACCTGTGCCCCTAACAACTGTCTGGTCCTCGTTATCTTCCCTTAACTCACTCTCAGCTCCTGGTTGGCTGCATCCCATCGCCTCTCCCTCATAACTTTAATTAAAGTAGTTTGTATTGTCACAATGTGTGCACTGAACTACTCACCATTTGAATTTGTGTTCCCTCTTTCGCTATTCATTTCACCCAAAATGTGACTACCTCGCTCTAACGTACCAAGGTTAGTCAGTGGGCCACTACATGCTGGTTGAGCCATCTGCTGCACCAATTACCACTGCGCTAAACATACATTGAATTGGAGCCTTATCTCACTTTATTTGCAATCTCCTCTGCTACAAACTTGCTAGCAAATGACAATTAAACTGGTTACCAATGGAGTCTGCTGCTGATTTACCGGATCACCTAGTGAGGCAGGTCAGACCTTTTCATATGATGGCAACTCTGAAGAAACAAGAACGCATATACCTCTTTCCTTTATTTTGTATCATCAATTGGGGAGGGGATACATCATCCCGCTGTGAACGATTCTTGCGCTTTGGCAGGAATGGCCAACATTTTTATATTTGTTCATGGTGAAGGACATATGAGTGTGCTGCACACTTTAACATTACTTGCCATAAGCTATGCATCTAAGTTCACGAATTCACGAGCACTGCACGAATGCAGATATCCATCTAGAACATTACCAACATAATTCATGGATTTCTAATCACTGTCACTAAAGAGGATTAGATGTTATGTTTATAAAGTGGTACTTCCCAAATATATTTCAATATTTTATAAGCGGTTGATGGATGTTTGCATATTTACGAAGTAGCCAAATTGATTGCCTGCTATATTAATTCCTTAGGTATATATACATTAGTTGTTTTTTGATAATGAGATGTGATCCATATTAAATCCATTTTAAAATAAAATGATTTGAAATTAAATTATGTGTTTGCATGTCTTGAACATGTTAAATTGATTGCTCGCACATTTTATTGAAATTGACTGACATATTGATGAACAATGCTGATTTTATTTTAATAGATGTTTTGTTTTTGAAATTTCAAGCCTGGTTTTAATCTTATTTCTTCTTTCCTATTTGTAATTGGTTTCTTTTGCGCTTATTTGTATCACCTCAAAGTTTTATGGTACAGTTATGTATCTGAAATAAACTAAATGTGGAGTGGGAGTCTGAGTCTACTGATTAATAATTCAGCAGTGTCATCGTCAATTTCTAGACATATTGTGGATTCTCTATTATTTTTGCTTTAGTGGTATTTGTCAATTTCCCTGATTCTCTCTCAAATTTAACAGGGCCTTGTGCTTAAAGCGTGCTCTCTTCTCTGCCTGAGAAAGTGCAGGATGGGGACTATGCATGGGGAATCTTCCTCTATTCATCCGTACAGATACGCGAAATACCAAGTCGTCTTCATATGCAATGCAGGAAGAATACTACGATTACAAAGTGATTTATCCACTTCTTCCGCAATGCCACTCTAGCTACAATTATTCTTTGCCAATAACCAGTGATGTTTCCCTCTGTTTATGCAAGCCTTCACTTTCCATTGAAAAGCCTCTGGCACATTTCCTGCAACCACAGCAGAAGCTGCATCTTTCAAGAACAATTATTGCATGATGACTAATTCATGTTCTTGCCTAAATTATCCTGCCACGTGATGACAATGAACTACAATCATTACTACAGTCTAGACATTAAATGAAATTGGCAGTGCACAAAGTACCAGGGAAATGTGGAAACTGTGAGGGCCGAGTGGACCACTGTCTAACATCTTTCGAACAGTCTGAAACCT
Organism: Ambystoma mexicanum; assembly: GCF_040938575.1. Classification (NCBI taxonomy): domain Eukaryota; kingdom Metazoa; phylum Chordata; class Amphibia; order Caudata; family Ambystomatidae; genus Ambystoma; species Ambystoma mexicanum. The sequence goes on from NC_090932.1 coordinate 808,627,325, forward strand.
TGGCAGTAGATTTGTAAGTCTTATATTTTTATCTGTGTACAAAAGCAACATTGTTTTTTTTTGTTTTACAATTGTATTGCGTTTGAACTTACATTGCAATTGATAATGAGACAGTTGTCAAAATGAACGGAAACTAAAAGTATGAGCCATTCCTTTTCCATTCTGAGAAATTAACCCTTGCTGCCTTATTTTTTTTAGTCTGCAGCATAAAGTCTTCAGGACAGATTCAAATATCTGGACAGGCATTTACGCCTGTGTCCTAAAGTTAAAAGCTACCTCGCCACATCACGATATTTGATTTATCTCATTGCCTGCATGGGACATAAAACCCATTCCGGAGCCAACTGCACCCAAAGTAATCCGCTTTTGTCTTTTTCCATTAAACATGATTGACACTAGATTGCTGTTTGCACACCTGGGTGTGCTTTTGCCCAAGTCCTGAGCAAAAATAACATTACAATGACTGAACAAGGCGAACACTCGGAACCAGCGATACATCAAAGTCAGGAATAAGGAGACAAGAGGTGCGGTTTAAGACGAGAGCGGACGAGAAAGAGAGTAAGAGAAGACCTAATGGTTAAAGGCAAGGAATTCAATGCGTAATTCCAATTAATGAGTGTTGTGATGTGCTTGCAGTGTATGCACCTGTTTGATGAGCTGAGAGAATGTTGGCGTGATGTGACAGAATGTTTGGGTGTGAATGCTGTGTGAAGGTTCTAGGATTGGTCAGTTGAGGGGAGGCTAGCCTAGGTGATGGGACCCAGTGGTTCGCTACAACATCGTGTAATGTAACTACAGTAAAGCTTACCTGAAAAACCTTACCAGAGTGTCCAGGAAATATATTTTCTACAATGAGAAAGAGTGGGAATAAGATTGAACACATGGGCGCTAGGAACAACCAGGAGAAATCAGTCTGTAAAGATTGGCCGTAGAGAGAGGGGCAAGTTAATACTCGGGAACAATGGCCAAGGGGTAGAGCAATAACCAATTTGGTAACGGACAAGAGATGAAATGAATCATATGGAGCCCTGAAAAGAAAGAAAAGGAGGAGCTTTCCAGATATTGCAAAGTTGGAAACGGCAGGCAAAGGTGATGTTAGAGATGTGTACAGCGTATGTTAGAGGTTTGTTTAGAATAAGAAAGGAAGGAATGCAATTAAATTTAACTTTATATCAATGATTAAAAGACCATGATAAAACCAAAACAGAATACAATTAATCAAATACAAAAAACATACAAATAAACACAAACCTTAACATAAGATACAATTCCTCTTTAAAAACATTGCTTGTTTGAAACAAAGCTATACACTAATGGATGCCTTCCTATCAAGTAGAGAAATCAAATGGTTTATGGCACTTACAAAAGTCTAAAACTTACAGGCCCTAAGAATTGGAGCAAGATATTTGCTTCTTTAACCCTTGAGGATAGTGAATATGGAACTCTGGTCTAAGTGAGACTAAGTGAGACTATGCCACACCTATGGTAGTAAATATCAATTAGAGTTATCGGCTGTGCAGCAAATATAAACTCAACAAGAAGAATCCCTACCTGACAGCTATGAAAACTAAATGCATAGAACAAGTTCTTATTGTTAATGCTGGTAAGTGCAATAACAGCTTTTGATGAAAACTCAACAGAAAGATATGTTCCTGATTCTTGGCATACATATCGGTTTATATAAGTGTTATGTAGTAGGGAAATAGCACATTTTACAAAAAATGTCCCCCAAGTTCAAAATGGCATTCTGATTTAAACATGCAAGAATGATATATTTAACAAGAGTGCGGCAGCCCCTCTATTGAGAATGAACATGTTTCAAACCTGTTCTATGGAATGTCTTCCACTTAAGATGGCATGCAACGACGTTTTAGCTCACTGGCCCTTCACAGACGAGAAATATCAATTTGCCTAGCATTTTGGGGATGAACACTCTTGTTAAATTAGCAAAACTTGGGGTTTCACCCTAACTTACCTGGGGTAATCCAGACATGGAGCCCTTCCTCACTGTGCCTTAGAGGGGCTCATCTTCACCGGGCTGAGGAGGCCTAACAATGCTGAAGCATGTGTCTGGGGTAGCTGACGGCACTCATGTACAGTAGAGAATAGCTCGAGGCAATTCTCAAAAAGCCAGTTTACCCATATATTTCTTCCATTACAACTTGTCTTAAATTTGCAGGGGAGAAAAAGTTACCAAACCCATCCAAAGAAATTGGAGAAAATTACAATGTTTCTTGAAAAAAATAAATAGAAGACAGAGGTCCTCATTCCGAGTGTGGCAGTCTGGAAATGAGGGTTACGGTAGTAGTGTAACGGAACCCTTTCCAGACCGGCACACTCCAACTCTGCCTTCCTGGGCCGTTGTTCCAGCAAGCTATTAGGAAACCCTGCCCAAGAAAATTAGAGAGTCATGGGCCTTCAAATGAATGAAATAACTAACAACCCTATAAACAGGACCATTGAGTAGAAAGCTCTAGCTGTTAAGACCGTGTTAATGCCTTCTCCAGTGCCAAGTGTTCAAATATATAATATCTATTACAGATGGGTTAATCAAGGTATCTGAACCAATATCATGGGGCCCAATTTGAGGGGTCCCTCGCTTTAAACAATGGGTTTCGTTATGAAGAAGCCATTGGTCGTGAAATCCGTAGCTCCCTCTCCAAAAAAATTGTATTGCCTGCACCAGAAAAAGTGCTCCAACTTATTCCAGCGCAGATTTCCGAACTTGTGATCAGCAAACGTAACCCTTAAACTACATCCCCCACGGTACATACAATCTTATATAATACACCTTTCTGTTAGAACTTTGTTGGTTTTGCCAAAAAAAACAGGATGATCAATGGTCCTAAAATAACCATTCTTGTTTCCATGGAAGCAACCTTTGAATGTACAAATTCGATTATTCTTCCTCCAGCCTTCCCTCATGTCAGAGTGCAAATGCTGACAATGGGCCTCATTACAAACATGGCGGTCCGGGAACTATGGTACCAGTAAGCATGCCGGTACCGTAGTTCCCAGACTGCCATACTACGTGCTCTGCTCGTGGGTGCCGTTTCACCCGCCAGGTTTTTCCTGGCGGGTGTAACGGCACCCGCGAGCAGAGCACGTCGGATGCACCGGCACAACTCTGAATGTGCCGGTGCATCCAACGTTCCCACCCCCATTCAGCCCTATGGGGCAGAATGGGGGTCGAGACGCCCTTGATTCCGGCACCCGAAAATGGGTAATTACCAGGTCTGCCGAGCTCGGCATGACCCAGTTCTTGCCCATTCGCGGGTGCCGGAAAAAATGCAACTCCGGCGGCAGCCGTGCCCTTACTAAGGGCACGGCTACCGCCAGAGTTGTAATGAAGCCCAATGTATTATACTGTGGATTTGATGGTAAATGGGATACGATACATAAGGACTACTTTAAAATAGCTTCTGAATCTGCCATATCAGATAGATTATAAATAAATCGTAGACTATAATATAAACCCGCCACTCTTTTGATTTGCCTTTGACTGACTATCAAGCAAAACACTTTCAGTGTGTGTACAACCATTCTGGATGGGCCACATGGGTGAGCTTAACTCCCAAACAATCTGTTTTAGGGCTCAGATACAGGAATGAGTGGGGCTCCACAGTACTCAGAAGCTAATGTATCAGTAGCCTGGATCGCAACATTGTCCTCAGAGTCTGTGGCATTAGCTTTAGATGGTACAGATTCAAAAACAGGGCAGATGCTGAAAATACCGAGGTCCCGATTCTTGGCTAGGTTTTAATTACTGAAAAAGTCTGATTTAGGTTTACTGACATTTTTGGTAATTAACACCTATTCTGAGGCTGGCAGATTTGTTTTGAGGGAGCACATAATGCGCCAGTTTAGCAACCTGTAACAGCTGTTTCCAGCATTGGCCGGAAACCAACCTGGCAAATGCCAATTCCACAAACCGGTCGTTTGCATGTTGATTCTGGTGTCACTCCTCCACATTATCCACAGTGTGGTGATTGCTGGGCACATATACATATACTACCTTCTTTGGCGGCGGTTGTTATTGCACTTTCGCTATTGTGGAGGACTGTGATCAGAGGACAGAGGTAAGGACATCCACTTCCCTCCCAGGCACAACTAATGTAAATTTCACATCTTTTTCTTCATTTTTCTTTGCAAACCCCTTCATTTCCCCTTCCTTGCTTTCCATTTTCACAGAGCACTGTCTTCTTTTCTCCTTTTTTTTAGTTTTTCCAGGTAACTTACATCTTCTTTGCTCCCTTTCCTACTTGATCGTATTACTTCTTTCACCAGCTTTACTTATTTGTCATCTTGTTGCAATGTTTCCTACTTCCTCTTTCCCCTTAGGTTGGAATTTACTACACCTTCTTTAACTGGACATTGCATCCACTGTACTACTTGTACTCGTTTTATAAACCATTTATTAGTGCTGCTTTACTCTTTCTTCAAATGTTTACTCATTCAATACGAACAACTCCTTTTGTTATTTTGAACATTTACCTTTTCTACCTCTACGTGACTTATTATTTCTTTTTTTTCTCCAGCTTATTCAATCTGACAATCTTTATTACTCCTTCCTTTCACTTCACAGTTTACATCTTACTTCAGGTTTACTCCTTTAATTTGTCATACTTCCTGTTAACTAATTTTATGACTTTTCCACATGACATACACTCACATTTGGGGTTGATCCAATTATAGAGACTTTGATATGGCCAAGAAGTCACTGGAATTTGATTTTGTTGACACCTCAAGGGGCGCTAATCATTGTCTTATCTCCCACTCTCTGGTTTCTAGGTGGAAGATACACACCCTCAAGAAGAGAAGACACACCAGTCACTGTGAGAATTTCCTCCGAGTTTTGATAAGAAGTACTTGTACAGCACTGATGTCTGCTATAATTATGGCATATTTCGTAAGTCAGCGTAAGCATACCAAAAACAAAAGGCACCATCACCCACAACCACCTGTGAATAATGCAGAAGTGAAACTGCTAAAGGTCAGACACGCAAGAAGACGCCCATTCAAGGAATGCATTTACTGTAATAGGTTGACTTTGTTAACATCTTACCAGAGCACATTCTTCGCCTATACTGACTGGATGTTGACTTCCTTATAGAACTTGATCCATGTACTAATGACTTGACAGCCATTCCACCTTTGGTGAAAGTACTAGCAGTATTTAATTGATCTGCTACTGGATCTTTCCAGGGTACTGCAGTCATGACAGTAGGACTGCCACAGTCAACATTTTGAAAGATATTGAAGGTGGTGCGGCTCGTAATGCTCAACCACATGACCAAATGCATCATGTCCCCACACAGTGCTTGGGAATTGGCCTCTGTGAAGGCTCGGTTCTTTGGAATAGCCGGTTTCCCAAATGTTGTAAGGGCCATTGACTTTACCCATGTCTGTATCATATAATCTTGGACAGGGGAGCAAATGTTAAGAGATCGTAAAATGCACTACTCCTTAAACATCTAGATGACGTGCAGTTCCAACTTTCAAACCACACATTGCTATGCACATTTTCCTGGATCGGTACATGATGCATATATCCTCCACAGTAGCAGCCTGCTAGTGGTGATGGGTAGCATAGTACATTTTCTTTGGATGAGGAACTTTCCCTACTACAACCAACTGATGAACTCGTGATGTGGTGTGGGAGTATGAGATATGGTGTGGGAACATGAGACACCAGCAGGATATATGAATGGTCATTACCTATGAATGCGTATGAGCACTGTGTGAAATAACACGTTACACAGTCCATTCAATGTTGGAGTTATTAAACATTGCTTATTGTCAACAGCACATCATTGCCAGGTGAATAAAGAAAGTCAAGTTGTTTACTGTTTTCATAATGATTGGTCTCAAGCAGTGGTGGAGACAGGGTGGGGGGGGGGTGCGGCCGCTCCGTTGGCTCCCCCCTGTTGCCCACTGCACTCCCAGCCTCCCACTGGTGCCATATTATCTGCCCCCTGGCACCAAAAGCTGCCTCTGCCACTGGTCTCAAGGATGTCATAGGTGTACAAGCTGCTGTTATTACTTATAGTGTCACAAAGGTCCTATGCAATTGTTTGACAACAGCAAATGTAAACATGGTACAACATAGCAAGCATTGGTTGTGGAGATTTAAATTTTAATGTGCAGCATCAAACATATTGATGGATCCAGGAAAATAATTCACACCACCAACTGGACTTTGAAGCGTAATGAAAGAACAAGATGTAAAGCTGCAGGAAAAACAAAATTGTCATTCTTCCCTTCACCTCTTATTGCACTGTTTGGCCTGTTCTTTCTTAGAGACTCGCTGAGATCTTTGCATTGCTGGTAATTCCTCCGGGGCCTCAGGGTCTGCAGAGGTACTTGGAGCAATGCTAGAAAGTACTGTAGAACTTTCTTCATCAGTGACCACCTCAGCAGGCACAGCCATGCTGGCAATGAGTAATGGGTGCTGTTTTTCCTGTACACCCAACAACTCGGTAAGCACTTTCAGCGTCAAGGCTTTGGCCTGCACAGCAGCAGATGCCATTTCCAGAGCATTCCTTAATGCCTGACTAATCCTTACATTTTCCTTATGTATTTCGACTTGTAATTCCATGCACTCTGCAACAGCAATGGTTAGGTGATCAACAGTCAAGCAAAGTCTTTCTCAATGGCACTCAACGCCCCACTACACTCATCGTGTCAGCATGCCCCACAGAGTTTTCCTTATTTTCAATAGCCACTTGGACTTTTACATGGCCCCTTTTACATGGCCCCTTATTTGTTCTAGTGTAAGGTATAGGTAACCTGGAAAAAAGACTGCGCCTAATTTTTGCAAATTAGTTTTATTTCTCAGAGAATTGTTGCCCTTATAGTTGATGACACGTGTTTCGGTCCTCCAAGGACCTTTTTCAAATCAGGGCTATTGATTAGTCTTAACATCATATAGTAATGAAAAAAGACAAAAAATTAAAACATAAGCAAATAGTCACATTGGTAGACGTGTATATATCCATAAATAAAGTGATGATATAGATAATAAGATTAAGTATGCATTGAAAGAAAAAATAAATAAACACAAAAATGCATGGATGTTAGAAATAAAAAGACAGACAATAATTGAATGGGGAATAGGGGTTGGAGAAAGCAGTGGTAAGATTTTGAGAGAAATAGATGCAAAGTCTTTGTTAGTTATGATACATGATGCATTTACAATAAAAACATTGTTATGGTCATTCATATTATTTAATGTCACAAAATATATGGAGAAGCGTGTTACCTTATAGTCATGTGAGATGCCCCTGTCACATAATGTGAAAAATGAGCTTCCATATGTCAAAAGGGTAAATCCCTGTAAGTAAAAAATCATATCATGAAAAAACTCTTATCTTACCCTAATATGAAAACTAGATAGTGAAAAATGCACTTAGTATTCGGTTTCCAACTGCAAAATACACGTAACCTGCATATAAAGTGTGCCAAAGTTGCACATATTCTTAATTATCAAAGCCTGTTGAGTGAAAACTACATGTAAAAAAGTGTTTGCACTCCTAATAACTCAAAGTGCACTTTCGCGTATGAAATTACACGTGAAAAAGCGTTTACACGTACGAAGACTCGCAATGCACTTTCACGTGAGGAAAATACACGCATAAATGGAGTTGCTGGTCTGATCCGTGAAAGACGCGCACATGCGCGTGCGGAAAATATGTAATCATTACAATAACGGGATCCTGATACCTTAAAGCAACCGGTAAGTAATAAGCGCACGCACGCGTGCACAAACTAGTGGGTGACAAAAGATAATCGCATCTTAGCTAAACGCGTGAATGTTTAAACGCGTGAAATCGTAGTGGCGGGTTGACACGTATTCTATACTGGAGGCGCACAATCGCGTGCGTGATATTACATTTTAAAGCTTTTAAGTGAGTCTATGTAAGAACAAAACTTTGGAGCCACCTACTATAGGATTCATCACCAAATTTGGCAACGATCATAAACATGTGAGAAAGATTTTGGCCAAACATTGGCATCTTTTGAAATTGGATGACCACATCTCCAAGTTTATTGACGACAAACCAAGAATCATCTTTAAGAGAGCACAGACACTAAAAAACAAACTAAGTCCTTCAGACTTACCATCGCATGAATCTTCAGATACGTGAAAAGTCAGACGCTCTCTTACCTGCTGTTCAGAATAAGCGCGTACGATCGCAAAGTTGCTATCAAGTCTCGAGGGGGTGCCATTATGCATCATCTCTGTCATTATATCTGTTGCTAAGGTAGCAAATACCACAGTCTGTCCTTTCTCCATGTTTAGTCACGTGTTCACTCGCAGCCATATTGTAATGCAGTGAACATACCATAAAGATATATGGTGAGTCACATAAAGTAAAATAGTAAGTTTGAAAAACGGTCTGCACATCAAGGACTTTGAATGTTAATGTATTAGAAATGTCAGCAAAGCGGAATTGAAGGGAAGTGCTTCTGTGTTAACATATTGAATAATGTCATAGTCGGAAAGGCCTTAGTGTATGATAGTGTGAATGAGATGGTAAACATGTTTCTAAACACTATAGTTACAACTTAATTATTGTTATAAAAAGGACACCACATGTGCCAAAAAATCCCCTGTCTTCCTGCCACATTTCCAACAATACTTCTGTATTGTAGAGAGATTGTGGAGTATGATACGCTATGACAAATCTTAACTCAATGCTCGTTGGGAATGTCGATATCAAGATCTCTTCCCTATTGTGGCCTAGCTGTAATCTGGCCCGCTGGTTCTGCCTTGAGCTACTCCTTGTATAGACTGGCTATGAGTCATTTATGGTCACTCTTCTGTATCAGGATTTTCCCGAATGATGTCAGTTCCCTAAAAAGGTTATACCCCACTCGAATTGGAGAGCGCTCCCTTCAGCTGTAGGCATCTTAATATTGGTAGTGACCTAATCTGCACATATTGCCCCAATCTCTCTGGGAAATGAATTTACCACCCTCCCATACCGGCCCCGCCTTCTCTCAACCAGCCATGTACTATGACTGAAAGTTGAGTGGCTCCTCAATAAAGTCTCACAATTACAGTGCCCAGATACAACTGAGGGCGAGGGCTAGGTCATGAGCCATCGCATAGAACTCCCCTCCCTCCAAATGGACCACTGAAGTGCCAGGACTGGGTGTTTAAAACCCTCCCTGGGATTCTCTTTTGTGGGACCCATAGCCAATCCCCTAACATTACTGGGGCAAGAATTGCATTCCCCGGTGCCACCTGTTGCTTGGAGGTTTGTGGGTCTAGGTGGCCCACCAACATCCTTCATTGTGCTGTCTTATACTATAACAGGAAGTCAGAGAAGCCCAACCCACCTTCATCCTTAGGAAGAACAAGGGTGCCGTAAACAATCCTAGGTCAGGCTCCTCCCTATAAACAGTTCAACAACGCTTTTTTTACTTTAACATGAAGGGATGAGGCACTACTGTGTGCAACATTTGAAATAGAAATAAGAATTTAGGGAATATGGTCATTTTGATACTATTCAACCTGGCCATCCAGGAAAGTTGAATTCTCCCCCATCGGTCCATATTTTGCTCAAACCTAGCCTATAGGGGGAGGCAATTTTCCTCAAATATGTCGCTATGAAACACATGTGTATTAGCACGATACAAATAAAGTAGGTTCTTTGGGACCCTTATTCCCAAATATCTACAGCCTTCTGCCTCGATCAGAAATGGCATACCACCAATATATTCCAACCCCATGGACTGAAGTGGTCCAGCTGGAAAGGCCACCAGCTTATCAAGGTTTATTTTAAAATTGGACATACTCCCAAAGTCCGACAACCCTCACAGAAAATGTGGAATCGAATCCTTGGGGTCTTGTGTGTCTAATAGGGCATCATCAGCAAACAAACGCAACTTGTATTCCATCCCCTGGACTATTATGCCCCAGATCCTCTGGTCACCGTGCACACTTGCCACTCAAGGCTCCATCACTAACGCCTACAGAAGAGGGCACAACAAGCATCCCTGCCTGGCTTCTTTACAGAGGGGAACACACCACACCCCTCAATATCAGCTTCTTTCTTCTCTCCTTTACTGCTATATAAAGCTTCATAAAACTCCCTGAATCACCAAAGAATCCCCTCTGGCGCTGTCTCAATTTTTCCTCCCCATTCCTTATCTGCGTCACTTTCCTATCTGCCTCATAATACGCAATCTATTCGCCAGAATCATCCCAAACCGGTCACCCTTTCCATAAAACCTCTGTTTAGTGTACCTCATTTTACAGAGTACTTCTTCCAGGAGCAGTGAATGTTTCTCCTGTCTCTTTTCTCTAATGGAGATCATGGTGGTTTCAAAATTCACTGCCCAACTGGTTAGATTGACTCGCAACCAGTGTATATCCACTTTCAGTCTCTCCTGTTTAAGGCTACTCTCCCTTTTCTTCCTGGCTCCCTCTTCAATAATGAGCCCCCTGAACCAAGCCTTTGCCACCTCCCAAACATGCCTCATGGCCACTTCCCTGCTGTCATTAATCTTTTCCTGGAAGATGAAAAAACAGATCCCCCAAGAGGGTGTAATTTCATTGCCAACAAGAGCCGGACTTCCGTTGTCTCCCCAAAATCCATACAGTCGTTACCATATCATGGCCTGACCAGGCTACCATTTCCATCCAAGAGGTTCCTATATATTGCAAACGTTCCCTTGGAACCAGTAGAAGGGCTATCCTAGTATATGTATAGTATGGAAGTGAGAAGAAAGTGTATCCACCCGGATGGCTATGCTGGGTCCTCCAGATATCTACCCAGAAGTGTTCCGCAAGGAGGTCGGAAAATTCCTTGTTCTCCCTACTCAGCTCTATCTGGGCGCAGTCTCTTCCAGACTTCCAATCCAGTTTGGGGTTGTCCAGGGTCATGTTGAAGTCCCCGCCCATGACTCTGAGTCCCTCTCCGCATTTCTCCACCACATTAAGGATAGACCTATTTGACCTGTATTGGGGGCATAGAGAGCAACCCAAGTTATTTGGGTACCATCCAGATATCCCTTAACCATAAGAAGCCACCCCTCCTAGTTTGAACCTGCTTTTGCTAGAATGATCCTCACCCCCTTTCTTTTTCTCCTTTTCAGAGGCCCAGAACGTTTGCCTGATTTCTTGACTGCACACCCTCTGCCCAGCTTAAAATGCGTCTGCTGTAGAAAAAGAATTGTGAGATCAAGCTTATGAAAAGCTCCACATAACAAGGGCCTTTTATGCTGTGAATTTAGTCCCTTCACATTTATAGTCAGCAATTTAAGCTCACCCATATTCCCCTGAAGAAATCTCTTGTTGGGACCACCCTTTGCTACTAGAGCCTACCCTGAACCAGCACCCAACAATTATGCACGGAAGAAAAGTGCTCCCTGCTCACCAACCCCAATATCCCCATGGCTTGAACCCCTAAGCTCCTCAACAGCAACATAAAACAGTAGGTTCCACAAACCATGCAAGATTGAGATGCCTAGGCATCCCTGGGCCACCAGGATACCCGTTCACTAGGAACCCCGCTCGTCACCCCCTCGAGCCTTTTAAAAACAAAAAACATTATTCAACACCGCTTCATTGCATCAATCTGAAAAGACGTACACCCCTAACTGTGAAATAAGTACAGGTTATCATTAACCCCTCCAAAGCCCTTGCAAGCACAGTCTGATCGCATCCAGATTTCTTTGGAGTGGATGCAGACATTTTCCTGAACTTTGTAGCACCGCTAACTTTCTTTCACAGTTGTAGCTCATGAAGAAGTTGCTCGCCCATTTTTCCTTGTTTTACCTTGTATTGTTCACCCTGAAACTTGATGGACATGGCAAATGGATATCGCCAGTGATAGCGAACCCCCTCTGCCCGACGACCGGTCCTGAAATATTTAACTTGTGGCTCCCTCTCATTTGAAAGTGTCCATTCCTCTGGCTTTTCTTAGGATATCTTCTTTGTCACTAAAATAGTGACATTTGGCTATCACTGATCGAGCAACAGAACCTGAAAATCCTCCTCTATGGACTCTGTCGAAAAGGATCTCAGGGATTCCAGACCTAACAACCTCTGCACCATCTATCTCAATTCCAAATCCTTGGCCGACTCACTTTCCCTCTGCCAGAGCTTCAACACCTGGAGGCTATTCCTCCAGCCCTGTTCTCAATGCCATCCATCTTGTTCCTTGTCTCTCTCTCCTTGATCTCTAGCTCTTTAATCTGTGCCTTCATTCTGCCTCCAAGACCTCTGCAGAGAGCTGGTTATTTTATGGAGCCTGCACCCTCCAACTTTCTTTCACTAAATGGCAACCATAGGTCTAAACCTCTGCCCTTAAGGCTTTCAGTTAAAGAGGAATGCATGGGCATCCTGCTGCTGAGCTCCCCTCCCCCGGAGAAAGGTTGCTCTTGTATCTGTACAGTCTAGCATCAGACACGCAAGATGCTATCCCGTGGAAGCACCCCTTTGCTGAAGCCAGTTCAGGTCCACTGTCACTGTGTTCCCCTGCTACCTTGGACCGCACATGCAATTCAGCGCTGAGCAGGCTATGGGCAATTTTATCCCCTGATTCGGTGCTCTCTGGAGCCTCCACCTACACCCTGGAGTTCAGGCAGCCGTGAAGGTGAGCAGCTGTGCCTGCTGAGGTCCACGGCCCATCCCCACCCTCCTTACTTACCTAGGGTTTTCATCAACCCTCAGTACTCGAGAAGAGGGGGACTGGGCTTGTTGTCCTCCAGAGCCTTTCAGTGATGAGCTCTCTCACTGGTCCACCGCACTGCCAATATGGCCGGTGAATGCCCATGAGCTACTCAGGCCAATCCGGGGCCTCCAGCCTACGTGGGGCACTGCAGATGTCCACACAGCAGGCCACCCTCCCTGCTCCACTATCACAGAGGCTCTCTGCTCCTGCCATGACATCAGGGCATTCCAGGCTGCCTCCGTCCTGGGCACTCGGTGTGTGGCTAACAGCCACCACACCATCCCCACACTTGCCCCAAAGCCATGCCGTCCTCTCAACCTCACCAGCAGCGGTACATTCCACCATCAATGCCCTGGTTCCCCAGACGGACCAAATCTCTGAGGTTGTGTTTGGCAAATCTCACCAGTAGCACAATGGTACTCTGCTTGGAAGGTGGAGCAGGGAGCAAACCGTTCAAACAGCCATGACAGTCCAAGTCCCCTGGTGGTCTCCACCTTTTTCATTTTTTAACCCCTTCAATCTGTCCTTACACTTTATCCCTTCTTTTTTTCAAAATCTTTCTTTAAGGCACTTCACTCCTTTTTTTTTTTAGCAATCTGACTTCTTTCTCCTTCTCTCCTACCTTTTAACTTTCTTACTCCTTCAGTGCCCCTTTGTGCTTACTTAATTACTTTACTCCTTACTTCAACTTGGAAATAAACTCCAACTTTATTTCTTTTTTTCTTACTCATCCAATCTACTTTACATACTCCTCTCACTTTTGTACCACTTATAATCTTCAAATCTTTCAGGCTATTAATTTCTTACTCCTGTTTGAATCCGTACTATGCTCTCTTCCCTCCTTCTTTAGTCCTTTTTAAAAAGAATTAGTTCTCCCCTCTTTTGCTCCTTACTAACCTCACCGTTGATAAAGGTGCCCCTTTTCACTCCTCTTAATTTATTCACAAATCTTCCTTTTTTTTTATAAATCTATCCTGTCATGTTTAAATCCATTCCACCCGTCTACTACTTTCCTTCAGCACATACACATGTGCTTTTTGGAAAAGTATGGGTGCCAGCAAGGGATGTTTGTGGCAGCATTGTCGTTAAATTATAAATCTCATGCAATTGTACGAAAATATTGCTGAAAACTTGCAATCCGCCTGCTAATTAAAAAAAAACAGGCGGAATTCAGGCAGTTTGCGGCACACCAGTGTAGTTCTCTGCGCAGATGCTCAGGGCTCCCTGAGAATAAAGGCATTACCAGGGAGTCAAGAAAAGGTGCAGTGAAGCATGGTGTTTATCCCGCTTACTCCGCCTTGATCAGAATTGTGCCCTGTTTCAGAAACCAGACTGCATTCCGCTCCCACCTCCAGTGGCCCTTTTGGCTTGAGCAGACCATGGGATGGACCTGTAACAGGACCAGTTGGGACCGGATCCAAATTCCTCTCAGTGGCCATTGATTGTAAACATGAGATCTTCAATAGACCCCATAGATAAAGAGGAAAGAGTCAAATATAACGCCAAGATTACGAGCAGAGGATGACGGAGAAAGCGCAGAAGGCGGGAATGAGAAAACCCGTGGAGAAGCTGGGAAAGAACAGTCAAAGTAGACTGGAGAGCAAGTATGCAAGGACTAAGAGTGGAATGAAGAGAATATGACAAGGAAGAAAAGGAGCCACACATATGTGGAAGAAGCATGTTCATGTTTGAATTCTCACAGAGTCCTTTCTGCTTTTCATCCTTACATAGTGGACAAAAATAGGTTCCATTTATGGGTTTTTTACAATGTAATAAAGACACAGCAGTATGTAAAAGAAAAAATGTCCCGATCAGTGTGATCGTGCAAAAGAAACCACTCATATAAGATCCATATAGCGCCATTATTCTTGACAGTAAGTCTATACCCACTTTTAGGTGCATATATCAAATTGCCATTTTGTGTGTGCTCTGTGAGGCTGTACTCTATTATGTTGACCTCAAGGTGCAACACATTTCTAAGCCACCTGTTTCATTTTTTATGCTGCCAAAGATCACCATTTAGGGCTCAATTCTCGGCTAGGTGATAAATTACCAAAAAGGTCAGATTAAGGTTTACCGACATTTTCAGTAATAACCCCTATTCTGATGCTTTCGGATTTTTCAGTGGGAGCACACAATGTGCCAGTTTAGGAACCTGTGTGTCTGTTTCCAGCATTCGCTGGAAACCAACATGGCAACCGGCAATTCTGCAAACCGGCCGTGTTTGCATGTTGATTCTGCTGTCACTCCTCCTCATTAGCGACAGCGTTAAATTGTCAGACATGTATGCTACCTCCTCTGGTGGCGGTCTCTTATTGCCCTTTCACCATTTTGGAGAAGTGTGGCCAGAGAACAGAGGCAAGGTCACCCACCTCCCTCACAGGCACAACCTACCCTCCACATCTTTTTTTTTTTTTGCAAAACCCCTAATTTTCCCTTACTTTCTGTTTTCACACAACACTCTCTTCTTTTCATAAGTACAGGTGCCAGCAGCAGGTGTTTTCGACAGCATTTTCGTTACATTGTGAATTTCATGCAATTTAACTAAAATGCTGCTGAAAACTGGAAATCCACCCATTATAATCCAAAAAACAGGCGGTTTTGGACACAGCACTGTCAGGCTCTGTGCTGACGCCCAGGTCCCCGTGAGAATAATGGCGATACCTGGGCATCAAGAGAAGATGCAGTGAATGTGGTGTTTGCCCTGCTCACTGTCCCTTTCAACAGAATCGGGCCCTCCGCCTGCAATTCCATCCTTTCAAAGTCACTTCCTGTTGCCCATTCTACCACGTCAACTCTTTCATGGGTATTAGGTCAGTTTTTTATAGATCGCTAAAAAAAGATCGATTTGGAAGGACTGTGGTGGCCTTAATAATGACAGGACACCTGATGTGGTAACTGTGGTATTTATTGAACAATTGGGGTGAAGGGATCAACTTGGGATGGCAGTGTCCAGGGGCAGGGGGTATACATGTACTCACAGTCCTGTAGCCCTTACTGCAGTAGTGTATTCTCTGCTGCTATGAAGTCCCTGCAGGTGAGGCACACCAATTACACCAGAGCCCCCAGGAGGCTGTCCCCAGCTATGGTGTTACGCTCAGGTGTGTGTGCTGAGTGTGCAGGCCTGTGAGCCTGCTGACTCCAATCTTCAGGAAGAGCACGGGGCAGTCCTCTCGCTGCGCTCTCCAGCCCGCTTCTCCTAGCTGCGCGTTAGTTGCGCTTCGCGGGCCCGAGATCTCGCGAGATCGCCTTCCCGTGAGATCTTGCGCCCGAAAGTCCCCACAAGGACTGATTAAAATCGTTAATTCGGTCTTTCTGAATCGATCCTTTAAACCCCTTTTACACATCTCCCTTGCCCATAATCAAACCTCCTCCCCACGCCGCACTTACCTTGCTTCACTCGACGCTGCCTTCCTCTCGGTGCGCGCCCATTTTAGGAATGCCAGCAGGTGCCTGCGACGCACACAAGTGCACACAGGTTGCTGACAGGTGAGGGATGTCGTGGAAGTGAGGTGTTTGTTGTGGTGTATTCATGTGTGTGTACATGTATGTGAGCAAGAGGTGGGTGAATGCGGTGGGAATGGAAGGGGGCGGGGTATTGGTTAAAATATATGGATGTTTTAATGTACGCATTGAAAGTGTAGTGCAGGGCAGGGCGGAGGGGCATGAAATGGAGGTTTCAGAAGTGAAAAACCCCAGATTTACACCCAAAAAAACAGCACAGGAGAGGGTGAGGGCCCAATATGTGATATTTCGGCATTTTGGGGGCAACACCAAAACGACCAAAATAAATCCGTCTTTTTGGTGTTCGACCTTCAAAATGCGGAAATATGACATTGAACTCTCTCATGTGCTTTGTCGGTTGCCACATTCTTAAGAAGGTGTGTTGCTCTTGTAGAGAGAACTGCAGAATGCAATCTATTAACAAAACAAAACGCGGAATCTGTGAATCATTGTCTGCTGCAAATATGAAGAGCAGTTGCATTTTTCAAAGGGATGCACCCCTGTGGATGCACTCAAATCTCCGCAACGTCTTTGCATCAGGTTCATATTCGCAGATCTTGGCTGGTGCGTCATTGTTTTTAGCTGTGCAGGGAATTCATATGCAATGCACGCTATTTAGTCTTAGAGAATACTCTGTATTACGCAGTGGCGTCGCCAGGAATCAAATATAGAGGGCGGGGGAGGGGGGGGCACAGAGGGAGCAAAGCCAAAATCAGACGGGCCACAGACAAAAGTAGGGGGGCTGCCTATGAAAGGCAATATGTGACGTCACAAGCACTCCTGCAGACAAGCGTTTGCGCACACCAACTACCAAACCCCACTGCACCCCCCTCCCCTCAGAATGTAGACACAAAACCGTTAAGTCATTAATGATTCATCATTCACAGTTTTGTGCGCTACATTCTGATTGGAGCGGCTGGTCTTGACGTCAGAGGGAACTTAACAGCTCTTCATTGTTGGTTGCGGCTCTGTGTGTGTGCCGTGCGGGCGAGCACTGCAGACAGTGCAGAGAGCCTAGCTCAGCTGACGTAGGGGGCCCCAAGGGGGGGGCAAGGATTTCAGAGGAAGGGCCCCAGGCCCCTCCCTAGCGACGCCACTGGTATTACACAAGACGCACACCTCGTTAGCCACGTGGTTTGGTGTTCTAGTAATAGTTGTGAGACTATTACCACCATTAACGCTATTTGCCATAGCCCCCAGCATGTGAAGCGATTTATAGACTTTTATTGACGTGAAGCAGAAAGAAAAAAGGAACCGATCAAGGGCGAAGAGCGAAAATAATCATCTTTTCACTTGACCAGGGTATTGCTGAAATGAATATAAAAATCTCAAACGTCTATGTCTACATCTTCGATTTTCTGTGTCTGACATGCTGCTTCATCCCGCCACGTACGATCTCTCAATGTAATAATAACTTCACGTTTTGTACATAGTGCTTTAAGTCTAAATGATGGCACTTCTCAGTGCTGCAATGTTACGTATAATTATTAAACAAGATGAAGATTTAAGTCTGCCTTGCTGAGATTCGAACTCGTGTCATGCAGGCGGACCAAAACAAAACTGTGGATATTGAGAGCCACAGAGGAGTTTTGTAACCAAATAAAGGAACAATGCGGAAGGCTGAGTTCCTTTATAAGGGTCCATAGCTCTGACATATATGGCTGCACAGTTATGCCCTTCTATCCGTGGTCTCTTACTCTAATGCAAGTTGTTACGGTGCTTGATACATAAAATCAATGGAGAATTCGCTCAATCGAAAAACCAAACTAATATGCAGTTTGTAATATGTTGCAAAATATTTGATTTATTTACTTATTGGATATTTGTAAGGCGCCCATACAACAAAATGGTGTTTCAATTGGGTGGTGTGGTGGGGGGGGGGCAAAGGAGAAAGATACAATAATGGTCCTACTAGGGCAAGTGCAGAACAAGAAGTGGGTTTGCGGAGGGGGAGTACCAGTCCGTGCAAAGGTGGGAAGGGACAAAGGTGAACAGGTGGGGGAGAGTGAAGGAGGAGGAGAAAAGGAGGGTCTTGAGGAGCTTCTGGAACTTAAGGAGATCTGGCTCAAGCCTGAGAGGGGCAGGGAGACCATTCCAGATGAAGGCTCCTGCGGAGGAGAGACATCTACCCTCCACTCTTTGCTTCGAGAAGCGTCTCATTCCCAGAGAGTTGGAGCTAGCTGACCGAAGGGCTCTGGCAGGGAGGTATTTAGGGAGAGAGGGTTGGATGGAGCGGGGTCCCAGACCCCAGAAAGCCTTGTTGATGATGCAGAGGGTCTTGAATTTGATCCTAGCAGCAACCGGGAGCTAGTGGAGAGAAATTAGGGCTGTAGATATACGGTCCCTGGCCTTGAGGCGAATAAGACTTGCAGTCCTATTCTGGATTAGTTGAAGGGGTCGAAGGGAGGAAGAGGGAAGATTGAGGAAGAGGCTGTTACAGTAGTCAAGCCTAGAGAGGACCAGAGCTCTGGAGACATTAAGGGCCTCATTACACGGAAGGCTATTAGCGCCATGGCTCATGCCGGTAAAATACCGGCACCGCCTTGGCGGAAAGGGGATTTACCGCCCCATTCCAAGGTTGGAGGGGCGGTAAATCCCCCTTCCGCCATTGCCCTTCCCCATTCCCATTTCTGCCCCATAGGGCTCTATGGGAATGGGGAAGGCGCTAATTACGGCACCGCAATTTTGCGGTGCCGTAATTAGCTCCGAGGTCCCTTAGCGGGTTGGATTTTAACGCCTGCAAAAAGCAGGCGTTAAATCCCCCAACCCGCAAAGGGACCTCGTAGTAAGGCGGTAGGGATTTACCGGTACTGGTATTTTACCAGTACCGGTAAATCCCTAACGCCATCTGTGTAATGAGGCCCTAAGTTTCTGGGGAAAGGTGAGGAAAAGGAGAATGCCTCTGAGGATGTGCAGCAGATAGTGGTCCTTCTTGGCAAGGTCTGCGATGTGAGGAGAGAAGGAGAGAAAGGAATCAAAGATGACAAGGTTCTTTGCCGTATAAGAGGGTGAGCGGAGGGGCCCGATAGAGGGTAGCCAGAGAGAGGAAGGGAAGGTGAGAGCTGGGGTCCCAAGGAAAAGGCTCTCAGTCTTACTGGCATTAAGGCAGAGATAATGGTCATAACTCCATGACTGAATAGTAGTCAGGCAGTCAGGGATGAGAGAAGAGGAAGGTACTTTGAAATAGAACTGCGTGTTGTCTGCATAACACTGGAAGTGGGGTGAGAAGGAAGAGATGAAATGGGCCAAAGGGGCAAGGAAGATGTTGAAAAGCCATGGCAAGAGGACAGAGCCTTGTCGGATATGGGAGAGAATAGGCTGGTTGGAGAAGAAGGAGGTCAACCAGTCCAGTGCCAGGCTCATGATGCCCAGGGTGTCACAGAGCCGATCTGCCAGGATGGCATGAGTGACCGTGTCGAAGGCAGAGGAAAGATCCAGGAGGATAAGAACGGATGGAGAGTTAGAGTCAAGATTAGAGAGCAGGTCATCATGGGTGTTGAGTAGAGCAGTTTCCGTGCCTCCAAGAGACTCTGTGTGTTGGGTCAATTGGGAAATGGCCAGCTTCTCCAGGAGTTTACCAATGAACGAGGTGATGGGGATAGGATGATAGTTGGCAGAGCAGGGGGGTGCTCAGAAGAGGGCTTTTTAAGGAGGGGGTGCACAAGACACAAGGAAGTGCTTGAGGGGAAGAGGGAAGGAGGCAGTGGCAAAGGAGTGGTTACAGAGGCAATGTTGTCCTTGATAATGCTGGAGGAGCAGGGAGCACCTATTTGGAGGAGACTTTCATTGAGAGGACTAGTCTAGGGACCTTACCCGGTGCTATGTGAGAGAAGGAGGAGAGAAGTAGGGCAGGGGAGAGGGGAGTCAAGGGAGGAATGACAATTGCGAAAGGAGGGTTGAGGGTGAAGAGGAGAGTGTGTCCTGAGTTTTGGAAAGGAAGTGGGAGGGCAGAGAGGTACAGAGGGTCAGGGATGGCAGGGGAGATGTGGAGACTGCAGGATTGGCGATAAATATATATATATATATATATATATATATATATATATATATATATATATATATATGTATATATATATATATATTTTAAGCAGTTTAACAATCTCCCTTTACAAGTTGTTTTTTGATTTAACATAAGTGTTAATATGACTGTAGATTCTTGCTCTGGTCTGCACAAGTGCACACAATAAGCATGCTTCCATAAACATTTCCCTATCATTTATTGGCTGTAAAGTGTCACAGAAGGTTATTTTAGATTAAATGAGCAGCATGGAGAGCAGACTTTCATGATCTGTGTATAAAACCTGGATTTCCCATCAGATGATTGGTCTCCAGTTCTGATATATCGATGTTGCAGCATTATAATTGTCTACTCAAAGTATTGTCCAATCAGATAGACCACGTTCATTTCCACACCAGCTAATGTGCTCTAAGCTCAGTGGTGTCTTCTGTGTATTGTGGCATCGTGCATAGATGTAAATATGGGAGAACATGAAGAGAAATGTTTGATCATACGTCAATTCTTATGATCACTAGATCCAAATTGTTCTCACAATGTTGTTAAACTGTGATGTGAGCGGGATATACTCTGGATCGAGGTAGCCATATCGTCAGCTGGTGGGGATACCTGTTTTTTCTTGAAACTCTTGTCTTTTGAAGATACATCAAAGCATGGAAACTATTCTTTTTTATTTGTATTCGCTATCTAGTTTATTACAAACTTTTACCTAGCAGATTGGCATGTCAACAGGTTGAGCATCAAAAACATCCGCTTTAAACGATATGCAAAAGGGGAGGATCGAAGCCTTTCGTGCCTCTTTTCAGTTTCCTCTCCTTTCTGTATGTTTTTCAAATTGCTTAGTATCTGGCATCATTTCCATTAGAAAATTTGATAGACTAAAAATGTATTTAAAATGATTTCCACATTAGAATCGTTCCCACCACTCATCCATGTCGATCCATGGCGCTTCAGATAAAATATCCCCCAAATGTCTTGATCTTTGCACCTTGAGGGACTCACAGCCCAGAAGCAAATTTTGTAGGTTTTCTGTATGCATACTACAAAATCTACAGAGAGAGTCCAAACTATTAAAATCCTTACATATGCAAAAAAAGCTATCAAGCAAACTGCAGGACCTAATTGCACAGTTCAGAGACTTGGGTTATTAATCAGTGTTAGGGCGCTCCAGCATTAGGGAGCGGAGGCCTTCCTGGGAATTGCTGGGTACTTGCTGGGTACTATAGGCTCTGTTAATTAATTAATGAATCTCTGAAGCTCAGCACAGCAGCAGATGCATGTTTCAGCGCAAACTATTCGCTTTGGTTGCATAGTGTGTAGGGCTGTGGTGTGGAGCAAACTGCTCTATGTGGCGTTTATTTACGACAGAGGAGGGTTTGTAAAGGGAAGCTCACAAGGCACAGGTAGAAATAGCAACCTTGGAAAGCACACTTCTAAATGTGTTGAATTTAAGGTGCATCTTGATGCATCTGGCAATGTGTTTAAGTGCATGGGTCCAGAACAGGGGCCTATTTTGGAAATACTTGGAAATACTTGTTTGTATGTAACATCACTTGAGCTGTCAGAGATGGTAAGGAATGTTTCTGAAGGGTTCCTCCTCAAGTACTCCATGGATGGGCGGTATCTTCTTTCAGTGGACTGACTGCACAGTAACCAGCCCTTCAATGTGGCTAGAGCGGTAGCCCATCCAAAAACCTACCACTGTGCAGAGGCCACTCCCTAGTCAAGACTTATATCCCTACACATTGTATTATTTTACTGTAATAGCTGTTCTCTTCCATGCACCCCTCCACACACTCCATACATGTATTTTTAGTGTTTCTAGTTTTGTAATCTTTTTCTAACACTGGGGCTCTCATCTTTGAGTGTCTCAACAAACATGGCAATTGTTAGGAAAGATTTCGTAATTGTAGGGAATTTTCCTTCCATGTGGCAACCCCTAAACTTTTTGCTATTGTTTTTAACCTTGTTCTTGACTTTGCCAGAGAAGTACAGCCTTCTGCCGCACTTCTCTGGGCTTTTGCTCTTTTCTTACGGGGAAACTGACATGCCCTTAAGACAGTCAGTACCGGGGAACGCTGTTTCCCGTAGTTTCTTTTATCATGTTGCGGCTTTAGTGCAACATGACACAAGAGGGCACTGTAAGCTAAGTTACAGCTCTCTTGGGTCTCTAGCCTTCTACAGACCCTAGATACTCTTTTAGGATGGTATTTGATCGGTGCAAGTCATTCAGGGACTCGAATGGTGGCAGCGATCGTTTTGTTTATTTTGAGCTCCTTTTGGCGTTCTGAGCACGTTTTTCGCACTGAACCCAAAATGGTGGCCTGGCTCCCAAAATGGCCAGACCACGAGGCTCCTTTGTCTTGTCCACTGACCGTCTTGCTCCCTTCACCTTCCCCAGGTCGGGCGACCCGGGGCCTTCCTTATTTGGGCATGTACTTTCCCGCGAAACGTGGTTGCTTTCGCGGGCTTCTACATGTCGTTTGTGTGCCTCCAGGGTGTGGACTGGGATGTCTGGTCCCAATACACATCCTGGGTGCCAGAGAGTCTGGGGTGGTGTGAATGCCTGGGACTACCGTGGTCCGTGATTGGTCCACGTATGGTATGTGTGTTGATGAGCGGATCTCCCATTGGCTCCCCTCCGTTTTGGTGCGAAGGGAACCGTGGATAAGAGGGAGCTGGAAACACCACTACCATGTCGATCTCCTGAGTTCTCACGAACGAAGGAATACAGGAGCCAAGTATCCTGCAACCCAGAGGCTGGACCGAGGAATCGCTGGTGACCCGCTGAAGGAATCCTCCTTTGCACTGCTGTCGTCCTGTGAAGCCCTTTCCTCCTTGGATCGAACCAGAAGGCCTGTACTGGTGCTTCGACCTTTGGAATAGCAGGAACAGCTATTCCCGGCGACTTCATCATCTCCTGCCAAGTAAGCCTTCGGAAGTGTCTCTGGGCCATCCAGTTGACTGACCAGCTTACAAGGGAGTCCTGCTCTGTAACCGCCGCCAGGTTGTGTTGTATTTCGAGTCCTTGTCACTCTCCCGCGCTTCGTACACTTGGCGTTCCCAAGTCTGAAGGGAGGAGTGTACATTTGGCTTGAATACACACGGCCGCTCCGTTGTCCTGCTGCGGCAACAAAACTGTGCTGGTTTCGTCGATTGGGACGTCTTTTTGCTCTACACGACTACGAGGCGTTCCCTGCTCTTCTGAACCTGCCAGCTGCTGAAACTAACGTGGAGAAGCCTGGGTCTGCTTGCTTCGGGGACCGGTGAGTAGTTTAGCTAGGATCTGGTCGCCCTCCTGCAGTATCCCATTGCTTTTCCCTGCTGTGTAAAAACAGCCCCCTTTTTGGCCGTACTCGCGCTCTGCTTCTGCCCACTGTGGAGGCTGCGCTTGAGTTGCGGAACCTGTTCTCCTTCTGCTGTGCACTAACCCGAACTGCCTGACTTCCTACGAAGAGCTTCCCCTTTTGCCCGTTGGCACCGGCGTGGCAGGTACTTTGAGCACAAGGCTCCACTCTTCGCAGGGCTCGGACTTCCATCTAGTTAGGTGCCTCTGAAGGCGAACTGAGTCTAAAGCGTTATTGCACTGCCTGTTTTCCTTTCCTTTCAGGTGGACTACATATTTCGTGCTTTAAACGCTTGCGACTGTGTATTTGTATATATATTGTGTTGATATGGTATGTGTTGGTTTAATATTGTTATAGTGTGATTTTCTCGCTACGGTCATTGTTTTAAAGGCCTTAAAATAAATGTGTATCTATTTTTGATATAATAACTGTTTGGAGTAGTTTGTAAGCGCTCTTGCTTTGTGTGCTCATTGCGGGCTTTCAGTCACCCTCACCCCTCTTGAGACCTAGTCTTGACCGCCGCGATCGCTACCTTGATTGGTCTGGCTTGTCCAGAGGTTACCCTGTTCCAAGTAATTAGGTTGGCCTTCTGAACTTCTGCGCCTCCAGGACAGAGTTCAGAAATCCGTCTTAACAGCAATATACCCCATTCCATTCAGCAGCTGCTAGTCCAGTTCTGGTTTTATCTTGTGACTTGCAGTTCTGGCTTTATAATGGGCAAAACCAAGACTTAAAGTCCCAGAATGCCAAGTTAAAATCCATGACTGCACTAGCATCTCTGGAATGGAATTAGGTGTGGTGGCATGTGTGGCACAGTGGGAGGAGGATAAACAGCCACTTCAATCTTGTCTTTGTTGCTCTCCTGGCATTCTCTGTCCTCTTACTCTCCATTCAACCTTCCTCCACCCACCATGGTCAATGGCCCACGCCCTAATTCCTTCTTCACTCAGTGTTTGCTAAAATGGCATATTGGCTGATGGGCAGTATGCACTATGTCACACAGGACAGCAAAGGCGTGATTCTTGACTAAATCTCAGACTACACATGCATGACCAGAATGTTGTTTTGTCTGATCTTGCAACGTGTTTACAGGGTGATTCGTCAGTGGCACAGGCAGTATGTGGCCAAAAGGTCAATACAAGCAGTAAGTAAGAAAAGACCAGCCTCAATGACACAGATTTCAGAATGACAATGTACAGTCAGGTGCAGGCTGAGACAATAATATGGCGAGGATGGAAAGCGGGCCAGGCCATACAACATGACAAAAACGTGCTGCCCCAAGAAAATAGCCCAAGCAAAGGGAAGGCTAAAACCGAGCGTGGCACGCCACTACCATGATGGTAGTACTTGGCACATGGCCCTTTTTATTGCCTACACAAAACAAAGAGGTAATGGCCGAATGGTTTAGAATAAATCTAAAACCTCAGGCAATTGCTCTGGGCAACCCTCCAGATCACCCTTCTTCTCATCCTTCTTTGTCTGCCAAGCCATTACTGAAGGGGGAAAGACCATATGCAATTCAGGCTTGGTCCCACCCCAAAAGGCATGTCCAGCCCAAACTTCTAGGTGACGTCCCTTCTGCTCTGAGACCAAAAGCATCCCCAGGCATGTTTCGGCTTTCTTGGGCCTCATCATTGAGGAGTAGCTTGGGTCTTTACCCACATCTGGGCATATCTGTCCTACTCAGGGTGACAAAGCAAAACAAAGAACCCCGGCAATTGCGCTGGGCAACCCGCCAAGATCACTGTTCTTTTCCTGCTAAGCCATTACAGAAGGGGAAAGACCATATGCAAATCAGGCGTGGCCAGTGGCCTCACGCCCCATTACTGCTAATAGCCCATTGGGCGCAGGTAAAAAAGTAGAAAAAAAGCAGAAATGCTGTTTATCTTAAGCATGCAAGAAGAGCCATGTGGTATGTGCGAGAACAAATGTAGTCACAAGGGACTAGTGGCCTGTGAGGCTCGCAGGCGGGCGATGATAGGAAGACAACTGAGGCAGTGTGAGGGCACAGTGCATCATGTCAAGGAAAAACAAATGATCCCAAATAGGGAAGATGGTGGGGCAGAGAGGCTGCAACATTTGTGGAGGGGGGGATGGGAACAGGAGCAAGCTGCCTATGTCAGGAGGAGGGCATTACATTAGTAGATGGGATGGTAGCCACACAAATTGAGGGCAACGAAAGCTGGCATCAGCACGTAACTCCCACATTTACTCAAATGGATGAGTTGCCATGCACAATAGGCAGAGAATTAATAGGTACCAAGGTGATGAGGGCTGTGCGCTGGCTTTCTTCTGGCAAGGTATTGACTCCATAGAGAACGCTATTGGAACATATGTGCACGCGTTTGTGGGTATCAAGCAAGGCAGGCTCCATATTTATGGCTTAGCTCTAAGTGGCCACTTAGAGAGTCCTCCAGCATAGCCATAATTTATGATATCATAAAGGATAGGATACACGCCCCACATACATTTCAAACTAAACCCAATGAGAATTGGGACAATGTCAATAATATTATCTCTCTATTACAGGCAACTTATTGAAAAGCTGAGTGAAAATAGATACACAAAATAGTAAACAAAACAAGTGCTGATTCAGTACAAATGTTGACGTAAACACGCAAAACAAAAACATATATATTCTTTCACAGCGAGACATCAAAATCAGTCAAACATACCACATTCAAATCGTGAAATTACACATCAAAAAATCAACATCAACATAACTGTAATGCAAATTCAATTTCATATGTGCACATGTGGTTGTGAATATTTTTTCCATTACATCAACAGTGCAAGATACGTCCTGATTATTTGGGACATATCCATAGAGTTAAGGCTCTTGACACATACACATACTGTGTGCTCTAAACGAGTCCTGCAGCATGTGCATGAACTCACAACATTGTACAATTCACTGTTCGGGTGACAGCAATGTACACACTCACCTTGGTTATGCTTGGGGATCACTGAGTGGCACACGTGATTTGCAGTTTACACATTTACCAGTCTCATTCACACTTTATTTAAATATGCACAAATGTTGCAGAGATGAACATGGAGCCTGTGCCCCCAACATGCTAAAGGAGGGAGGGAACCGCATGAAGGAACCCATGCAGCTCTGCAAACTGACACAGACCCCACTCCTCTCCAACCATCAAGATAAGCTGCTCGCCCACTACCAGCTCAAGTGACGAGCTGGTCAGATAGCACAGCGAGTAGAGTGCACGGTTCAAAGTGCAACTGTGCATAGTGTATTTTTGCAGTGCAAAGTCATTTTGTACTGCAATGCAAAAATACACTTTGCACAGATCCATGAATCAGGGTTTGGGTCGGCAGTGGAAAGTCACTTTGAACCGTGCATACGATTTGATGAATCGGGCCCATAGTGCACTTGTAAATCTAAGTAGTGGTTGTAGGAATTAATACTGAATTGGCAGTGCATGTTAATGTCAATAGGTACTTAAGTTAGGAAACTGAATACGAAATTAGCTATGGAGCACATAAATTGTAAGTGTTATGCCAGAACATGAACAGCATGAATAGCGTACATATGCACCTATTGCCTTTTTTGTATGCAGGTGTCTGAGGGTACAGGTTTATTCGCTTGCACTTGTTCACTTGGCTGCAGTTTCTTGCAAGTGCATCCATCTACATTTATATTCTTCTGGACTATCCCTCATTGAATGTGAACATTGAAATAATCCAGGTCATGAGGTATACTGCCGAGAAATATATTTTAAAAGCAGTGAGGAAAAGTGCAGAAGTTGGTAGATACATTTTAGTGTTTTGTTTCAATCCACCATGCTTTTTCCCCCAATAACTGAATGGTTATTTTCTCGTGATGAACTTACGGTTGCTGTGGTGGTTGCTGGTGTTAAAATAGGAGCAGGTTTTTGGCTTACAGAGTTGGGAGCATGATCTTGTATGTTGTGATGCTCATGGGCCTTTCTGTAATCGTCACAAGTTTACTCTTACAAGGTGTTGGATAAGAATGTATGTTCCCAAACTCTGAGATGGGTTTATTGGATCGCCTGTGGTGATGTTTCTATTCCCTGTTTTTGAACCTCAGCTGCTGTGCCCTAGTTTTAGATTCCCCACCCACTGTTTTTCCAGCCTGTGTACTTTCACCACCCTACTGCATTTCGTGTACCTGTACCCATTCAATGTATCCCCACCCACTATACTTCCACCAAATTACCTTATTGATTTATTAGTGTATGTTATTTTTTAATCCATCTTGGATTTGATTTCCCAATACCCAATGATTACTATGTGTGAAGAGAACTACACTGTACTATGCACACATTTTGTATCTTTTATAGCACCTCAAGGCCTTCCTCTTTGCTTCTGCTTTCTCTCCTCCTCTCCAATGCTGAGATCCTGGCTGAATCTAAAACGGCACTGGTTACCTGGCTACCCTCTGATCCCGGGCCCAGGTCCCCTCCCTGTGAGTTGCACACCTGCACTGCCCCCTTGCAATCCTTCCACTCTGGGACAGTTGCTGTATCCCTACAGCCCCTTCTAGCACTTGACACCTGATGTCTGCACTTACCTGTGCACTTGCCACCAGCTGGCCGCACTTTTATTTATTGTAGTTATTTATTTTACTGTTATTCTATGCACTGCACTGCAATATGAAATCCACTCACTTTACCTAAGTCTGACTACCCCCACCAACGCAGTCCGTTTAGTCTTTGAACGTTCTAGACTTTGTATCGACATCTGCTGAATTTTTATTCGGGTTATCTCTATCTTGTTGAACCCTTCTTATCCTATTGCCATAACATGTATTCATAGTACTGCACCATACTCCCATCATCTGTTGTATATATTTTAAAATGTAACTTACAAGTACTGAATACATACATATATACAAATGTACAAATATATATATATATTTTTAAACATTAATCCATAACTGCAGCTACCATACCAGCCAATGATATGGTGAAGCTTGAGGCACAGCTAATCACAGCAATGACTGGAGTACATATCCGCGGCTATGGCAGCACCTGTCACTATGCAGCGTACATATCTGTGGCCATACGTGAATCCTGTGTTACCGCAGCTATATAGATGCCACTAGTATGCAGTATATTTTCCCTGGATGTATAGCTGCGGCTAGCAGACATTTTGAGCAAAACTGCATCAGAGAAACAACAAGTATTATGGGGGAATGGGAGAGGGCAGTGGAGGTGAGGAGGATATTACGGGAGTGTTTTTAGCTGATAGAGATGTTCGGGGCACTTGCTGAGGGTTTGGGTGTGGAGGATCACATTTTTTTTGTCGTTGTGCTGAACAGCTGAACATCAGCCAATCGTTTGGAGATATTTTAAGCACAGTTTATCCTCATAACGGCTGGGGATCATACCTGCGGCTACAAGATAACCAATTATGGTGCGTTACACCTATTTGTGGCTATGCATGGGCATGTAGCCCTTGTTGGAGCCGTGGTTAGAATTATTGCCTATGGGCCAGGAGCCCATTCCATAGCGTTTTTGTAGCTGCGGTTATACACAAATTGTTTAAAAAAAATGCAAATGTGGATATATGTGTAGCTGTAATGTCTTTCTATTTATCAACAATAAATATAACTACATATTTTTAAAAGTTAAATAAGTATGCAAATACATTTTTTTGTAAACATACTTATTTGTGGGGAAATGTGGTTGTGGGATTTCTTTTTCTTTTAGTATTTACACATGATACATCTTCAGCAGTCCAATTATCTGGATTTTTACTGTCTATTATTTGTCTGACGTCTTTTATGTGCTTTTTCATTGATTCCATATCATTATGCATATTGATTAACATTTGTTTGATTTCTTTGAAAGTATCCATGAATGTATTTGTAGGAAGTTCCTGAGGTGGCTGTTGCTCAATTCATTTTGATAATTGAATGACGTCTTCATCTGTTTGAAAATATTTGATATATTTTTAAACAATTGAAATTATAGTACACTTTAAAATACATGTGGTTGCACAGCCATTTAAAAACAGTAAGCTAAAGTATTTCTATATGCTGAATGATATGTGTTACTTATACATATAATTGTTAGCCAAATTGTACATAAATATAAAAAATATAAAGAATAAACTTACAAAATCCTGGATGTTGTGTGCTTTCTTGTGGCTGCTTCTCTTTAATATTTTCCTTTAATAGTTTCTCCTCTGTGGAATAATTTTCCTCTACCCAGTCCATGCAATTGTCCATTCTACTGTGATAGTAAAAAACACTGTCTGTCACCTCACTTGTTAGAATGAACAATTGAAGAAGATTACATGAGGAGAGAAGCAGGGATTCTCAGTATTTACTCTTTGATTGGGTGTTTATTGTTTCTATGGTATACCAATAGGATGTCAAGTACCACAGGTGCTCCTCAGCTATTGAACCTATAATACAATGGAATCTTTGGAGTGATGTTTATATGTCCCAATTATGCTGGAGTTTATATTGCCCCATTATCCTAATTAGCTAATTTACACCCAATTAGCATATTTAAATATTACATGAAAGCCCTTTTAATAGTTGCATTAAGCACAGTTTCAAACCTAATGCTTGTTTTAAATCACCTAAAATTACAAGAAGTCATTGAGACTGGATATGAAGAATTGTTTGCAGGAAAACATGTCATTGTGTTTGGAGATGTTCTACAGTTAACTCCAGTGAAAGGCCAATCCATATTAAAAACATTAGGTTTCAAATGATGCTGTACCATCCTCAGCAGCATAGGGAACACTGATTTTTGGCCTCAGTTTTGCTAGAAAGAAGTAGTTCAATGCATCTATTAATATGGAAATCCGACATATTCTTACATTCTAAAGAGCATAAAAATTGGTGTATTCAATGAACATATATTTAAAATGGAGATTGTTAAGTTAACTGTGTGGACAGAAAACATTAGGCCCTCATGTAATGCAAAACTTAAGAGAACAAAATCACAATGTGTGTGTGTAATTGCATCCCATGAAAACTGTTTCAATTTAATGACACAATGCTCAAAAAGGAAATACCAGTCATAGTTCACATCAGCTGCAAAGAAAAAACAAGTGTGTGGCATGACACTCCCTATGTGTTACCAAGCAACTGCAAGTTTTAATATGTTACACAAATATGTATGGCACACAGCTGGATTGGAAAAGGTATTAACTCTTTGTCTAAACCACAGAGTCATACTAAAATGCAACCTTAACAGACTGCAAGTTTCAGTTCAAGGAGCCAATAAATATTTTGAATTTGCTAATGCAAAACTAAGTTCTTAGTGTAGGTGTTGGTGCTATACCCATGAACAAAATAAAATACTATTTCATCTGTGTGTAAATATGTATCTATTTTTAGATATTTTAGATAAGTGAGTAGAGTTTTTTTTCTCCAATAAGATGTTTTATTCCTCTTTATAATGATTATATGTAGAACGTTAAATGGTTAAGTACTAGGAATACATCCAGTATTACAAAAGGACTATTAGAAAATAAAAACTATACTAGTCTTATTTGTTTTCTATTATGAAATGTATTGCATTGTCTTTTACAGATGTAAAACTGATTCAACAGAAAAGATGAGACATTCATAAAGAAATTAGGTATTCATGTTTCTGTATTGTTCCGTCATTTTCTCCTATAGTGTACATATCTCAAAATACAACAGATAAGGAGTACTAAATACACACAGATACACATTTGTAATAAAAAAAACAAATTTTATAGCAGCGGCTATGTACATGGTGATGAGATTTGTCTAACCATATGCGTTTAATATCAGCAACTGCTGGCGTGTGTACCCATTACTACATTCTGCCCAATCGATGCCGTTGTGATAGCCGCGGCTATAAAAGAAAACGGTTTAAAAAACAAATGTATTCATACCTGTGGTAGATAGTTCTGTAAAGTTCTATTTTTAGATATATTGAGTGTATTGTTGGTCAAAAGTTACTGTAACACTTTAATGAGTTTGTATTCATGAATCATAAATATAACTGTAAATGGTTTAAAAAGATAAATAGGTATGCAACCAAAGATTTTTGTAAAAATATTTATTTGAGGGGGAATGTAAAACTGACTGAACAGAGAATCCATAAAAGAAATAAGGTAAGCCCTTGGTAGAACATATCCTTTTATAAAATTAACAATTACTAGGGCTAGTGATCTGGTAGTGTTCTAAAATATATAATGGGCACATCTAAAGGCAGTGGCTATTGGCCATGGCTAAGAACCATGGCTATTGTTGTCGAATAATCTATGGAATAACAAAACCCTTGAAATTCAAGGAAAAACACATCAGTTGCCGGGACATTAAGGTGAGAACTTAACACAACAAAACCCCTGAAATTCAGCTAAAGCCACCTTAAATTCGCACCCCCTATTGCGCAATCTATGACCACAATGATGACATCACAGATGGCATCACTGATGACATCACTAAATAGATTGCAACAGTAACTGGCACTAAGCATGGCCTTCAGCCATGGTTAGTGTGCATGGGCAAATATATTGTAACACATTGATGGGCCAGCCATGCCCACTTTATATTTGAACATGTAAATAGGCCACTAGAAATAGCCTTTGACCATGGCTAATGTGTACATCCTTCGGGTATATCCACTGTACATTTTAAAATAGCAATGTGCCACTAGCTATGGTCTTCCTCCATGCCTACAGTATATTTTATAACACTAACCAGTCATTAGTCATGGCCCTTGGCGTTGCTGATTGTATATTGTAGCATATAAATGGGCACTAGCCATGGCCTTTAGCTATGGTCAGTGACTACAGCTTTCAAGTTTGCCCACTGTATATTGTTAAACAATATACAGTGGGCAAACAGGAACACTAGGCATGGATTTCCACCATGCCCACTATATATTTTACTACACCAACCGACCTCTAGCTATGGCATTTGGTCATGGCCAGTGACCGCAACCTTCTTCTTGACCATTTACATGTCCTAAATTGTTATTAAGATAATCAAAGTTTTTATAGCTAAATTATTAATGATGTTATGTCTAATGCCATTATTGAGGCAATCTGTTATATTCAATATAATTAGTGTTGTCACCAGTGATGGCATCAGTGATGTGATCTGTGTTGTCGTCAGTGTTCTCATAAGACATGTACTTAGTGATGTCATCTGTGGTGTCATCATTGTGGTCATAGGCTGCAGAACAGGGGACACGAAGTCAAGGTGGCTTTAACTGAATTTCAGGGGTTTTGTTGCGTTATGTTCTCACCTTAACATTCCTGCAACTAACGTTTTTTCCTGGAATATATATGTATATATATATATATATATATATATATATATATATATATATATATATATATATATATATATATATTCAATGAAAAACATTGTTAAAGGGACGTTATTGTTACAAGTAAAACCTAAAAACCTTACAAATGTGTCAGTTATGGGAAGATAAGCGACCATAACTCACACCACCACCATGCACTGCTAAGACTAACACCCAGGACATCAAAGATGACATCACAATTGTAATTGTTGACATCACTGATGACATCACATATCTGGGCCACTTGTTTAAGTTCACTGATATATCCACGTCAGGTGGTTTTGTTCGGTGACAGTCAGAATGTGAAAATTGAAAATGTGTTATAAAGCTAGACGTTAACCATCTTGTATGTTCTTAAAGTACTTTCCTTAGGGTTTGGTCTCACCTCATGGTGCACATCTATGGGGCAATAAGCAGGCCTCAAACACACAATTAATTTGTATGCATGATGATAAATCTTTTATTTTTTTAATTTTTTTATTAAATATTCAGTTTTAATACAAAAACTTATGTTTCTCCTTTATTGTCAGTTTAAAACTCCTAAAGAAAGAAGAAGAATCGTTTAAAATCCAAGATTTCAAGCTGGCAAGTCAGAGGAAAGAAGAGAGGAGAAATAGAGCAAAGAAATGTGAACAGTCAATGCTCCAGGTGGCATCCAAATCGATATTCTGGGCTTCGGAGTTTTGGTTAAAACCTCTTTTTGGTTTTTTTCATGAATGATGGTTAATTTAAGCACTTTTGCCTCCATAAGTCTCTTTTTGAAGATCCTATACAAAAATGATACCATACATCTGATCATGGATAGAGTGGTCCCCCCATACAAATGAGCCCACTATTGATCAGGGTCAGTACCTGCTATATTCTTTAATTTCCCATATAGGATCAAGGTTCAGTGCGTTCTGAGCTCTGAACAATGAAGTGTCAAATGCTGCAGGGTTTCTTCGTGAAGGTAACATAATCTGCAATTCTTGTCTTTCGCCCACCCCCCATAGAGAAACAGCACAGATTTGGTTTGAATAATGTTAAGGTAGAATCTTAAGTAGGTGTTACGAAAAGCAGGGGCAGATACTTCCTCATATATGCTGGTACAACATTTAGTTCACTTTTAAGTGTCTCTGATAAGGTGTGGTTTTTTGAGTTAGATCTTTTTGCCTCTGTCACCACCCAGCCTGCAGCCAATATCATTCTTTTCGCCTTGAGTGGGTTTTCTGATTAGGTTTTTACAGACAGGCCCCACTGGACAGGATTTCCTTGCAGCTAGTAGACCATTCATTCAGAGTCCATTCACATGACCCGTCTCCCAATTTTTTTATGATATCGTATTGTGGGAGGCAATTCCAGGAATTTAGTTTGCCAAATAGAGAGAGTGACTTCCAGATGATCCATGCGTGCATAGATATTAAGCCCAGCTCATGTCTTATGATTTCTATAGGAATGGAATTCGGCAGCCGCAGCAGTCGTTTCCAGAACCTGCTCTCACATCTTTGCCATATTTCACTAGATATGCCCAAAAAAGCTTCACCTCCATAAGTTAGAGCATGCACCACCTTCTGGTTATGAAATGTGATCAGTGGCAAAAGGGAGAATTTGCATTATTTTCTTGTGAGGACCATACCCTGAGCTGTCAGTTGGTCAGTTTTCACTATTAAGTTTGCCGTCCATGCTGACTCTATTCGGCTAGCGCTGCTCCTGATTCCCAGATATTTTATGGAACTTAGAGTTAGTCTGCTGCTTCCCAGTCTACACCCAAACGGTTTTCTTTTTCTACCACCTGGATTTTGAATAAGGAGAATTTCAGTTTTCTCTGCATTTATTTTCTGGTTGTTTGACTTTACATATTCCTGCAGTGCATCTAACTTTTTTTGTAGGCCTAAGGGAGTCCTGTCCAGAAAGACTAAGCCGTCTGCGTATAGTAATCGACCGGTAGGTTCTCTGTTGATTCTTGGCGAGCAGGATCTTGTGGGGTCCAGGACATTTTGTACATCACTGATAAAGTAGTTGTACAATATAGGCGCCAAAGAGCAACCCTGTTTTAAGCCTTTCTTTGTTTTGATTTCCTTTGTGAGGCTCCCATCTTTGTTCAACCTAACCTGCAGCGAAGTTCCCGAATAGAGATCTTTTATTACAGCCACAAGGTCTTTTGGGCAGCCTCTATTCAGCAACTTGGACCAAAGAAGCTCTCTATCTATTGAGTCAAATGCTGCTTCCATATCAACACAGGCAACGTATAGGCACCCCTATGCTTTTAGAATTTTTGATTTTAACAGGCTTGATATAAACAAATTTAGGCCACAATCAGTGCCAGTCACAAAGCCTGATTGCCTTTTGCGGTAAGATTTTTAAGTTTTTATCCAATCTTTCAGGCGTTTCAAGAGAACTCTTGCAAAAAACTTTCCCCAGGACATCCAAAAGAGCGATAGGCCTATAGTTCTTTAGGTTCAGCCTGTCATGCTTTTTAAAAATGGGCACAATGATCCCCTTTTTCCATGAAGTTGGCACTTTTCCCTGCATTAATATTTCTTTGAAGAGGCTCATACAAAAGTCGGTCCACAGATCGGGAGCCAGTTTTAACATAGAATTTGTCATTCCGTCGGGGCCCGGTGCACGGGAAGCACTAGCTTTTGTAATGATGTTTTTGATTTCTGTTCTGTCCAGCGCAATATCCCATGTGCCTGTGGCACCCGAGGACACTAGAGCCTCTTTGTTAAAGGGCCCAGAGAATAGCTTCTCAAAATGAAAAATCTAACCAGACTCGTGGATGGGGTTGAGCTGGAGATCACCGATTATTTCATCTCTACCATTCAAGAGGGACCATAAATTCTTTCCATTATTAGAAAGGACCGCTTGTAACATCTTTTCCGAGTCCCTCTGGAAGAGAGTTGCTCTGCAAGAAGCTACCCAGTTCCGGTATTTCACTTTAGTTTCTTTTTTCCTTTAAGCCTGTATTGCAATGGTAGGCTACTCAGACTTTTCAAGTCTTTCCTTAATTGGGTATTTCTTTCCACCAAAATTTCATCATACTGGTGTTTAGGTTTGAAATAAGGCTTGCTCTTGTTCGCACCATCTTCTCTAAAAATCGATAGGCATACTTCATAGTCCACTCTAGCAGGCTTATTTGAGAGCCATCCTTCCAGGACGTTAGTCAGACTCAATGTTGATTTCTGAGTAATGCGTAGTCTGCCTCTGTTTTGCTCCAGTTGTACATTGTGAGGCCAAAGTGATCTTAATCCTTTGTGGTCTTGAGTATTTCCAGTCTTCGACAGGTCAAGATCAGAGGATTGTGATCACTCTTATTAGAGTCAAGAATCATTGAGGAAACAGCCCTACGATAAGTATCAGAGTCCACAAAAAAAATAGTCCAGCGTAGCGCTTGCTAAAGAGGAGTGCCATGTGGTTGCTCCATCCCGATCACCGCTAACATGCCCGTACACCATCTGGAGGTCTCTGATTTTAACTGCTTTGCACCATTCAGTTGTCCTCAAAGTATGTTTGCTTTGGAGCTTTTTGCCAGATTTTAACAGTCTCTAATACTTGTGCTAAAGAGTTGATGCTAAGGTACCCCCATGGTATGATCCATGGGTTCGAAAATTCCTCTCTAAAGTTGTCGATCCACTTTGTTGTTTCTTGTATAAATGTGTTGGATTCCTTTGCCTGTGGATTGCAATACAAGTTAATTAAAATCAGGATTCCCTCCTTCTCGATTGTAGCGTCCACCAGTTTGATAAACAGTATTTGAATCGAAGAGTTGGGGTGAATAGTATTAATCACTCGACCCATACAATAATTTTTAAAAATTGTAAGCAACCCCGAGCTCGGTCTGCCCATTGCACCTTTTTTAGCAACATTTAAATAGCCGGTGTAGCCATCTAGTAGGGGAGTTTTTCGCAACCAGGTTTCCTGGAAGCAGAGGATATCTACGTATTCAGTCTGGAATCAATGGCTCTCATCAAATGACTGCAGCCCCTTGTATTCCAGGAGCTTATACGAAAGTCATTCCCCATTTGTATTTTCTCATTCTAAGCTCTCGTGGGTTCTGTTAGAGCTCCCGTCAACCAGCTCCAGGACTATTCCTCTGAGATTTTAGTTTTCAATTCGTATTGGCCACTTTGTTTTCTATCAAATTTTGAAGGTCCTGTGGATTAGTTGTATAGCACGGTTGATAGTTATTTTCAAGGCTTCCGAGCCTTGTAAGGTAAACAGGGTATCTCTATTTGGTTTTAGAGAAAGATCTTTCAAAAGAACTTGAGAGTCTTTATCCACCTTTTGATATTACTAGAAAACTTGTTTGGGATAGACCGGTCGTGTCTGATTTTTACGTCAGTTTCCTTTATGCTGAAACCTAGAGCCATGAGCTCATCTGCTGTGTTGAGCACAAGCGTGACCACAGGTGAAGATGATATATGGAGTAGGACTTTGTCAAATTCTGCCTTGGATGGGAAAGCCACTATTTTTATGTCCTCTGTTGTAATTAGCCGTAGTTGCGGAATATAGTGGAATAAAGTCATCACGTTTCCACGGTTTAAAATGAGGCCGTCGTCGGCTTTCAAGACCGGTTCCAGAAGTAGTTTGTGTTGCGGTTTTAGGTCTCATTGCTGCGGTCTTGGGTTTCAATTAGGGCTTTTCCGTCTCATGCTTTTGTCTGGCAGATCACTTTTTTTTTTGTTGGAGGGCTCTCTTGATGTCGCCCTTTTTGTGTCTTTGCTCCCTTGCTAGAGCAAACCCCACCAAATTCTGGCCCCTCATCATTGTTTTAGTTCTCCTCTCTTGTAGCATTTCAAAGTTTCTCTGGTTGGATGGAATGATCGGTGGTTCTATTATCTGAACATTTCCATCTAATGACAGAGGATGCTTTGATCGGGTTCCTCTTCTTGCTCTTCGTGATCTTTGTAAATAGAGGGCATCATCAGATCTTCTTCTTCTGTATCAAAGTTTTCCGGTCCTTCCTCTACTGAGGGTCCAGTTCTACATCCCTGA
Organism: Ambystoma mexicanum; assembly: GCF_040938575.1. Taxonomy (NCBI): domain Eukaryota; kingdom Metazoa; phylum Chordata; class Amphibia; order Caudata; family Ambystomatidae; genus Ambystoma; species Ambystoma mexicanum. The sequence goes on from NC_090932.1 coordinate 808,665,141, forward strand.
TCTTTTTTCGGGGCCTGAGGGACCTTCTCCTGTAGGTTGTCTGGCTTTGGGTGTTGCTGCTGGCCTTGAGGGACCATGTCCACAATTTTTAGGTTGTGGATAAAGTTTTTTGCACCACCCCCTCGTGACCCCTTTCTGGATTTCATATTTCTGGCTTCTTTGTCGAGTCTGGTTTTGGGCGTTTAATCTTATTTGCAACCTTTGTTTGGCTGTTATTTTCTTTTGCAAAGATGGGAAAATGTTCAGGAATTCCTTGTAATTCTTCAGGGGTTTCCTCCTGTATCAAGTCTCTTAAGGCAGACCTCTGCCACGGTGGTTGTTCATTTAGTGGCAGCACTGAGGGTTCAATACTAATTACTGGACACTGGAGTAGGTTTGCTCTCTGAATCCCACTACCTGAGGGCCTTGGGGCTTCCTTCTCCATCTCAGACACACAACTCTTTTCAGTGGTTTTCTCTAGAGAGTTTTCTTCCCTACCAAGGACACATGGCTGTTGATGTAAGGATGGACAAGGTCTTGCTATGCGGGTTGAAACTTTAACTGCCCCCAGATCATCTTGCAGTTTCATCAGAGAAATTGTTTCCCTAAAGCAGGCCAGGAAGGACTTTTTATCTTCTCTAGAATCTTCTATCAAGTCGATCAATGTTTTGATGATGACTCCTTCAGTCTCCTTTTGCTTAGTTCTTTTTTCCCTGGCCGCTTCTATGTACTTTTCTACAAAGATCAGCTTTGAATACAGCAAAGCAAGCAAGGCTGACTGCTCCTTGTAGTTATCACTTAAGTGTTCGTACAGCTTTAAAAAAGGAGAGAGAGTTATGTTAACCATTCATCGCAGTGCTGCTTGGAGTTGCGCAAGTTGTACCTCCCAGTCTTGATGAGCATTTGACCCAGCTTGGGCTTGTGCATTCCGCAGGTTTTGTGGGATGTTTGTAGTGCTCAAACCTCTTTTTGGGGGTCTGTAGCCTCTATGGGGTTCGTCACAGGCAGGCAGACTCTGAATCCTGTGACTCCTCTGTCGATGTCCCTTGTTGAGAAGCTTATTTTTTTATAAAAGCAGCCTTTATTGGGCACTACCCACTTTTGATTAATGGTTGATGGCTTCAGAAAAGAGTTTGCAAATGTTATCCTTTGTTTTTTTATTGGAAGGCTAACAGCTATTAGGTCGTCATCTTCCATGTCGGACATTCATCTTTTTTCCCCTCTATTTGGGTAGTTTTTTCTTGTTCAGGGGCCTCTTAAGAGGCGGTCATTTCATTTTGGCTCCAGTTCAGCCAGGTCTAGTGTTTTTCGGGTATGAGGTCTTTGGGTTTCCTCCATTGCACTGTGGCAAAAAGCAGCTCACAGGGCCATACTTACAGGCAATTCAGTGACTGCATCAGCGTCTACCCCATCAAGGGGTGTTATTGGACCTTCAGTTTGGACTCTTGGTGAAAGTACGCCTGGTGGTGGGCTAGATACAGTGAGTTTGTTTTGGTTGATAGAGGGATGTCAAGTCCCGCCAATAAGTCTGTATCGGAGGGATTTTCCCAGTTGTCGTCTCCTTTTTGCAATGGATTTTTCTCCATTTGAGACGCAAACATAGATTTTGTTTGAAAATGCCAACAAATTGTCTTGGATTCGCATAGCGACTTGCTATGCTGTTTTTGCTTTATGAATCCACTTTTTTTTCTTTTGGGAACTATGGCAACTTTTTGGGACGAGGGAACCTGTTTGGGGAGTGTCACGGCTGGGACTGGGGGCAGCTGCGTTTCTAAAAACTGCATGCTCCTCTCATGAACAGCTTTCTCTCCTTCGTCGATAGGGGTTTTCCCCAGGTGCCCTTGGGGGCTGGTTCCGACTCCTTTTCCCTCTCCCTCACTAGTTGCCCATCCGTCTCGCTTGTCTCGATCAAGTTAGTCTCGATCACAAGAATCTTTTCTGTTGAGCCGTGTGTTGATAGAGGGCTCTTTTGTAGTATCAGTTGACTTTGGGGTTCTGTCTCGGCCAGGTTGTCCCACCTATTATTGGGGGCGAGACCATCTGTTAGCCGTAAGTTTGTAAGCAGTGCTGAGGCCGTTGCTCCACTGCTGGCATAAATTTGCTCCTCTGGGGTTATAGAAGAGGTTGTGGATGGGGGAAGTTGATCAGGTAAACCCACAGGGTGCATGGGAGTGCTACTGTCACTGTTTGGAAGTCAGCTGGATTGGCACTGGGACAGACACCCCCACAAATATTCGTTGCTCCCCCCTTACTCCCTTCAGCCATGAATTTCATTTGGCTTCAAGTCCGTAGCGACGTGGCAGCATCCATCACTGGAAGCCACTCCATAAGATTCTTTGCTGTCCTCTTCTTTCTAACTTGTTGGGCTATTGTAGGTTATTGTAGGAAGCCCGCTACCTTGCCGTTAAGGAGCTCAAGGGCAACCGTATACTCCTTGCAATAACCAGTAATCAGTTACACTCTTCTATCTGCCATCACCTCTGCAGAGGCGACTCAAAGGGAGAAACTCCTCACAGTCTTCACCTATTCCGGTCGGTAGGAGCGTGTGCAAAGATGTGTGGAGGTGTACAAAAATATGTGAGACAGACTCTATTACTTCGTAACAGGTAAATCACCAGGTAAGGTGTTGTCAAGCATTATAGGGTGCTGCAGAAGGGTAAAGGGGGTACAGCGAATAGTTCCTCTGGGGCCCCAAGTATACCTTACCTTACCTGGACCTGGAGTCAACCTGGAGTGCACTGTGCGAGTCCCCCTCAGAGCCGGCGGTTCAGCACTCAGATAGGATTCAGCTCCGAGATATTCCCTGTGTCACACAAGCCGCTCTGGCAGTGCTCAGGAAAGAACCTAGGACCGTGAACACGTCGTGTCAAGCCGCACCTCCTCTCGACTCGCTCTCAGAGGCCGCTTCCGACGCAATTAGTCACAGATAAACTTTATGTTATTGACATTTTCTAGTTTCCCTGTATGTGCCCCGCTGATTTCTATGTATTGTCGGTTTTCATATGTATTGTTTGTACTAAGACAAGTATGCACTAAGTCTTGAATTAGTAGCTATTCATTCCATGTTTAATATTACTCAAAACTCTGATAAAGTATTTATTATTTATTTATTTATTCATATTTGTGGCGCGCGCAACAGCCCGAAGGCACCATGGCACTTGTTACAATGAGTGATCAAAGCTTAGTTACACAACAAAAGACATACAGGCAAACTTATTGTACAATTTTTGTAAGGACCAGTTTGTAGAGCACATGGATAGGTTGGAAGGTGATAAAGGGTAATAGGTAGAGAGTGGTTAGTTAAAGAGGGAAGTTTTAAGGTTTTTTCTAAAGCCAGTGAGGGTATTTTCTGCCCTGAGGGCAGTGGGGAGCGAATTCCATAGCTTAGGGGCTAGATATGGGAAGCCTATCCCTCCTGCTTTGGCCCTGTTGATGCGTGGTACGGTGAGTTAGTTGGTGTAGCATGATCAGGTAGGCCTAGTTGAGGTAGCTCTGGATAGAGTGTCTGAGAGGTATGACGTGGCTGTAAGGTTAATGCATTTGTGTGTAGTCGTGAGAATTCTGAAAGTGATGCAGTCTTTGACTGGGAGCCAATGGACAGTCTTTCTTGCTTGTGAGATGTGGTCTCTTTTTGGTATGCTTACAGCTGCTCTTAAAGAGGTATTCTGGGTGATTTGGAGTTTGTTTATGTTTTTTATGGTTGTGCCGGCTAGGAGCACATTGCAATAGTCCAGCTTGGCCCCTATGGTGGCTCTTGCTATTGAGAGACAGTTGTCCTTAGTAAGGAACGGTTTTATGGCATTAATGAGTTTGGTACTTAGGGTGTAGGCAGAGACAATAGCGCTGACTTGCTTGTTCATGGATAGAGTGGCATCAATGTGGACCCCTAAAGTCTTGACAGAGGATAGGACTGGGATGATGCAGTTGTCGCTGGGATGATGCAGGTACCATTCATTATTTTACTATCCAAAATTACCAGATTAGAAATATTGTATTCTTATCATACATGCTGCAGCCATTGCCTATGTGTTCCTGTATTAACAACAACACTCCAATATAATGTTTTGTTTAGATGAGTACATTCTTTAATACATTAAGTAGCTCAGGATAAGTCTCCCGATAACCCCTGACATCTTGCTACCAAAATTATACACACAACCCCTTGCAAGGACTCTTAATCAAAATGAATTCCATATGTGATGTCATCAGTGATGACAATGAAGTTTTTTCATGGAATTTCATTAGTGAAACTTAACCATAGCATCCCTTTAACAAAGTTTTTTCAGTGAATTTCATAGGTTTTTACTAGTGCCCCTTTAATATGCTACAAGTTCCTCATATTATACGCCCCCCAAATGTCGGATATGGAGTCCGCGGAAAGCGTCGTAGCCCGCTGGCGTCGGGCGGCATTTACAAGGCTCAGAATCATTGGGGAGACCCAAAAATGATGTACCCATCAACCAACAAACAGATGTATCTAAAATCACAACTATTCTTTACAACATGCAGATATACCTTTTTGACCAAACATGTTAAAAAACAAATCATTTTTTATTTAGCACCCATTACAATGGAATGCACCAAATCACAAACCATAACTGTACACTTCATATAATCTCCTCACTACAACTCTGCATACAGATTGAGAAACACCATGTGCTTTATTGGACAACAAATTCTCACTAAATAGTAAGTGCATTGTATTTATTTCTCTATTATTAGCTTTCATTGTATAAGCATGTGTTATATGACAGAAGCCCTTTTTTTCTCTCACAGAAATGGCAAGCACACTTGAATGGTTAGAGAAGAATTTCCCAAAAGAAGAAATGAGCGACGATAATATCTCCAATGGTATTCAATAGAAATTTAAATTAAACAAATGATGTATTTTGTACACACCTTACTAAATTAATAATTTCAGTTTTTCTTACAGTACTTAGTTTTCATGAAGAAACCACGCACCAGTATAATTATTTCCAATCCCCAGAATCACAGACAGAGCACTATACCCAACTGTAAATAATCAAATCATGAACTTGTCCAACAAATCAGATGAACTTGGTAATGATTTCAAATAACTTTTACAGTATGTGAAAAATTATGTGATTAAAACTATTTCCTATCACTGTCCTTCTTGCACCTGTCCCCCTTGTCCCCAGTAATCATCCCAGCAAATTCTGAACATTTAATGAAAGGCACTTTGATGAATCCTCACTCCCGTCTCCCATCATAATTATTGTACAAAGGTTCCTGATTCTTCCATTTATGTTTCCCATTCTAATACCCCATCCCTTTCTTGAATAAATATATGTTTTGTACTATAAAAGTGTTGTTTATTGTTGTGTGATATTTCCTATTTTTTTAAAACTCCCATTATGTTTCTGCGGACACCACGACTGTCCGGGGTGTCCGCACCCAAAATAGAGGTGCCCCCGGACATGTCCGTTTTTGTGTGACACACTTTTAATTGGTCTGTGAACACCACACCTGTTCTATGATTTCCCAGCGCATGCGCCCTGCGATTCCTGCCCGAAAGGTGATCATGGATGGCTGTCAGGGCCACAGACAGCCAGGGATATCATCATGTGATCACACCCATGCGGTGTGACGGTGGTGCCCGCGAATGTTGTCCATGGCCGTGGACAGTTTAAAAGTGCATTTCCTGCCAAACAAGGATGTTTCAAGTTGAAACATTACCCTTAAACAGCTCCCAAACCCATTCTTAATTGATCTGGCAACTTTTTTTTAACTTTTCAAAGCATTTGTGCGACTCGATAGTCCACTGACTGTACCACTGTCTTTGGACTGTTCCTCTGAAGGGACCCACCCATTGCTTTTCCTCATTCTCCATCTGGCTATCCAGGGGAGAGCATCTTCCAGCACCTGCTTTGCAGAACTTTGCAGAACTTGCTTTGTGGACAGCATCATTGCATCTTCTATGGCCACTTCTGCTCCCTAACCCCCCCCAAACCCCCCAACACACCCCCACCACCATCACCATCTGGAGGGCCTGGACAAAGGAACAGGCGCAATGATGTAGTGGAGGATTAAGAGGAAGATGAAGATGATGTAGTTGAAGTGTCTACCTCCAGCACACAGAGTTAGTCCTGGGTGTAGCGGTTCTTAAAGACCATGGGTGGGGTCCCGAAGGCGAAGGCTGTCTGTGTTGAATGCATTGCATGTGGGTGGAACTCTGTCACAGACAACAGGGGCACTAATCCTTCAGGGCCACATCAATGCGCCACCATGTCAGTTCTAACCACCCGGTTGCACTGAGAAAGGCTGTTCCTTTCTCAGGGAGGAGCAGGCTATCTTCCTCTGTGCCATCTTCCTCAACTGCTCTTGCCAGAGACAGAATGGGGCCAGGTGGTCTATATAGAAGGTGTATCGTGAGAGTTTTGGAATTGGTGATTGGTATTTTGGCAGTTAGAGGCTCACAGGACTTGGAGACAGGTGATGGGGCAAGTCTGATGTTCAGGTTCAATTTAGCTATTATGGCTATGCCACCGCAGCGTGACTCGGTTCTATCACCTCTGAGTATAGTATAGCCCTCGGGAACTGCACGCGTGAGGGCAGGTCCGGCAGCCGTATGGAGCCATGATTCAGTGATGGCCATGAAGTCTAGTTTTTCTTACTGGATAATGCAGTATGGATTTATTTTCCTAATGACCCAATGATTATTTAATGTCAAAACAACAGCAGTTTGTTATACACTAATGTTGTACCAAACGTAGTACTTACAATGTACTGTTTATGAGGGTCTAAACAAATGTACATGTAAAATTGTATACAACTACAGCTTTTAAACTATCCTGCTTAACAAATTGTACTAGTTTTTGTTCCACAGAAAATAAACCAGATTCCATCTTCAAAACGCTATAAAACTAAGTAACCATAGCAATTATAATCAAACAATATTCTGAGCACTATCCTCAATTGTACTACAATCATAAGTACCATATACAGTTCAATTACATCATTCCTCCATATTGCAAACACTATAATACTATGTACTCCCAATACATTACCTATAATTACTATAGACATATTACTACTAAAGTGATTATGGACATACTACTACTACATTACCTATAATTACTATACACATATTACTACTAAAGTGATTATGGACATACTACTACTACTACATTACCTATAATTACTATACACATATTACTACTAAAGTGATTATGGACATACTACTACTACATTACCTACTACTACATTACCTATAATTACTATACACATATTACTACTAAAGTGATTATGGACATACTACTACTACATTACCTATAATTACTATACACATATTACTACTAAATTGATTATGGACATACTACTACTACAGTACCTATAATTACTATACACATATTACACCTAAATTGATTATGGACATACTACTACTACATTACCTATAATTACTATACACATATTACTACTGTGGTGGTTGTGGCCAGTGGACATATTCTTGGGGCCATGGCCTGCAGCTATGCCCCCCAGAATCTGACCATTGGCCTCAGCCACCACAATACAATTAACTATGTAAGAAGTATGTACCATCACCAGCATGGTTATAAAACTCACCCTGCCCCCCCTGCAATCCAAATGATGTCCATGGACAACAAAATTGACTGCAGAGTTGGCAGCATTTCCAAACCCCTTTTTCACCTATAAAAACAGCTCCACATTACCTTCATTCCACTTCCCTATCATTTCTAAACCCTCTTTCAGGCATGAAATAACACCAAATGTCTTTTCCAAGCCGCCCTTTCACAGCGCTGTTCGCGAACTGCTGTGGTGTCTGTGGACAGCTACAACATCTGCCCAGCCTTTTTCCACCTACAAAAATAGCCCCTTATCATCTATTTTCCACTCCCCCACCCTTCCCAGCCCCTCTTTCCACCACCAAATAACCCTAAATGTGTTTTCCAGACTTTTCCCCCACTGTGATGTCCGCGGTCAGCCGCAACTGTCGCACCTCACGTTTCTCGCCATCCAATCAGCGGCCGCGTCTGATGTCCACGGACCTCACGTCTACCCCTAGAGCAGTCGCAGGCCTGTCCACAGAGTGAACAGGAAGGTGAGTCCGCGGACCGAACCCAGATATCACTCCTTTTTGTTGAACTACTTTTTGGCCATTTTAAAAAAAACTACTGGACAAGTTTCCTCCAAATTTACAAAAGCACGCTTTCGGGAACAAGCCGCTCCTCCTGCCGCAAATTTGGTAAAAATCCATCCACCGGTTTGGGGTGTAGGCATGAGCACATTTTTTTTCCATTGCGACTAGGAAAAACCACGCAATTTGAGACCCACCCTATAAGTTTGTCCCCCTTGACGAAACCTCACCAAACTTTGCAGAATTAATCTGACAGGGCCATATAATTTTTGTTTGCAACGTTTTGTGAGGATTCATCCAGTGGTGAAATACTACAACCGATGGGTTGAGCAACTTAACCATAACTACAGGGCCGCTACTGCAGGCCCCGTAATATATTTCCTGTGTTATAATGAGAAGAGCTTTCAAATTGGAAATTGCGTGCATAATTCTAGTTCTGTTATGCTTTGAGTTAATCCTATTTATTTATTTATTTTGGTAATGTATTAGGTTCCACCTGCAGTATCCAGAATGATTTATAGCTCTTCATATGGAAAGGAGTGAGGGAATGAGCAAAAGGGGTTGAACAAAAGGGTAAATCACAGTAGTTCTTGGAGCATTCAGACCTGAATGGGAAAATGGTAGGGGAAGAGGAGAAGGTAAGCCAGCAACAAAGAAGGGCATTCCGAGAAGAAACAAGTGCGATTCTAAACACAGCCATAAGTGCAGATAAGGCATTCAGTTGTAAGTGTAGCCAAATGTCCATGTGGAGGGACTAGCGGGTAGCCGGGGAAGGTGGGTGAGGCAGGAGGCAATGCCCCAGCTTCCATTATAGACAACATTTACATAATGAATACCCCAGTAAGTAGCAGGGTATGTCTGCTTAAAAGAGTTGGATTTTGATCAGTTGTTGGATGTTGAAAGATAAATTGTTCCAGAAGGCAGAGCATCATGAATTGATTGGAAAATGCAAATTTTCTCTTCCTTGAACGTGGTAGATCTTAATTCAAATGGGGAGTTGTAATTTTTAATGTACGGTCTGATGCAGTAAGAAGGGAAGGTGGTCACTTCTGTTTATAGCATTATGTAAAATTCACAGAACTTTGTAATGGATGCGCTCCATCAAGGGCAGTCAAAGAGGCTGCCTTCTTCTGGAACAGATGCTCAGTGTGAACCCAGAACATTGTTTAGTAACTTCCTCCTTATGTTGCACACTAAGGTAGGGCAGAATGCATTCAAGCATGTGGGGAGAGGGGAAGTGACTGGATTTCAAAACCTCTCTTATGCGCCTGTTAAAGGACATTTTATGTTTGGAGAAAACCCCCAAATTCTTGTCTTCGGTAACTGTAATAGTGTTAAAGGTCATTTTGGAGGGGCAGTTAAAACCGAGGGACCTAGGGCTATTTAACCCAATGAAAATGACTTCAATTTTAAGGCGTTCATGCAGAGGTGATTATCTATCATTCCGTCCTGGAGGGTCACAAGACAGTAAGATGTTACAGCACATTTAGACAGCATAGAGGCAATTTGGATATTTACCACAGGTGCCTGAAATCAGGTAATTAAATAGCTGGTGGATATGAAAGAGCCTTGAGGAACACCATGAAAGAAACTCAAGGGTTGCAAACAGAAAATACCAATTCTGACAGTGACACTTCTTCCTTAAGGAAGGAGGTGATTCACTACAAAGCCATGTATGTAAGACCAAATGAGTGGTGCAGTCATTGCATCAGGATCTGGTGGTGAACAGGGCCACATTTTGCCGAGAGGTCAAACAGAAAGAGAACTGCAGGCACGTTGTTAAAGTTTCTTTTTCTCCACTTTTTAACCACACTTGACACCAATTTTTAGAAAACATATATATAATGTATCATATGCATGTATTCCACACCTAAAGGGCTTCCACTCTCTTCCAGTATCTTCGTTATACAACTTCAATGTCCTGTACCTCCATTTCAGATGCTTTGATGGTACACTTTCAGAAATCTCTAGAAAAAAATTCTGGACTGCCAGCCCAACCACACCCTGTGACACAACCAAGAAAATCCCTTGCACATCAGTAAAATAAAGTGAAATAGTTGATGCGGGTCACATACTTCTCTGTGGCCACCCCTTATATCTGGAAAAAAGTATGTAACGCCCAAACCTTTGTTGAGGAAAAAGGAACACTCATGACTCTGGTGAACACTTAATTAGTAAAAAGCAGTGACAGCATGAACCCAACAGCAACACGAGATACAAAGTTGCGAGCGCCCCCTTCCCTCACAGCCCCCCGGCCTTTATACCCACCAGGGCTCATGCTTTCTAATGTGAGAGGTGGTCCAAACAGGGCAATGTTGCACACTCAATTCATCCTGCTAGCAAAGAACAGAGCCTCATTATAGCAGCCTTTGACACCAGATGCACTCTTTCATGTATGCCAGTGTTATCAGTGAGGTTACCCTGTTGTAACTAAGTTAGTCAAGGTGTCTTCAGTCCTTAAAGATTCCCATATGCTATGAGGCAAGCAAGAGTGTTAGGGATGTGACGACTTCCGCTCCCCTGTGCCGCTTTTCTTACGATAGCGGGAGCCTAGATCCCTCTTGTCAAAAGGGAAACATGTCAGAAGTGAGAGATGTGAAAGTGAGCATTCCAACAGGCTAGGCGAAAGGCTTTCATTGTAAAGACATCCACGGCACGTTCTACAGTTTCCGCCTCACATAAGCAAGAAATGCTGTTTAATCACGGCTGGTTACAGGGCCAAGTGACTATAATACTCAGTGCCAGGCACGGGGAGTACATACAATTTTCATTTCCCAATTTTACTCCACACCATCATGTAATTCAAGGGGCTACTGAAAACCAATCTATTTAAGCCTCAACAATTATGCTACGTCCTCATTCCACAAACACAGTCACATCCTAAAGCTGCATTGACAAGCTACTGTTCTCTGGTCCCTCACCATTTGTAATCAAGGGAGTATTGTCTATCTATTTCCATTCCACAATGCTGAAATAAAGACAGATGTACAACTGTCTGCACTATTTATCATGGCATGTGATTTTTGTCTCCACCTGCGGTAATGTGCAAACCCCCGATGCCTTGCTGAGATGGCTCTGAACTGGAGGTGAACATCTAGTCATGGCTACGGGGTGGCATTGTGGCACGTGCAACTTGGCTCAAATGGATTTTTGTATCTATATACATCATACCTACACTCACTCCAAAGGGATCTTGTTTGGACAAGTTATAAGTAAACATTCTAATGTGGGATGCCGTAGGCCCTATTATTCCCAAGTCCTGGGGAACCCTAGGTACAATTTTCGGTTTTTACCTGTCACTCTAGAACCTAGAGGGCTGGAACATATGATTGAAAAAGAGGATGCATTCTGACCATGGGCAGATTCTGAAATACCCACCAGTCAGATATTGGTCATTGTTGATCTGTTGTCTTGATTGTTCACTCTGGCGTTGAGTTGTTGTATTTATCCTACCACTGAGTCTGATCAGACATTATTGTATCATAATTATTCTATGTAGTAGTTATAATTATAATAGTTCTTTTTTATAACATACCTGAGATCGATTTCTAGTCTTGCTTCCAAGACAAACCCGTTGCCGCTGAGCTATCGTCCCAGCCCTGTAGTTATTCTACAACTTTGTCTTGCATGAATTCATTCTGACTGTGCATACAAGCCTTAACTTTAATCTCCTCATGACATCCTGGACAATCTTTCTTAGGTGGTATTAGGTTCTGAGTAATCTTTTTTGTCTCTTCAAAGTTGGCTTCCGTGAGATTGGTCAGAATGGTCATACATGCCAAGGTTTTTCCTTTATGTCCATTCCGCAACCTGTTTGAGATTGTATTGACCTGACTCTACTGCTCACCTTTGAGACTCGGGGCATGTTTGGCTGTTGTGTTGCAATAGTCGTACCAGTTATTACTTCCTTATCCTGTTAAATGGTAGTGATCATGCCAGGTGTCATGCCAGGTGTACAAACGATATGATATGGCATTCATAACGTGCTAGTACACAAGTGTTTGTAGGCACGAGATACGATAAGAATCCCTGTTCCAGTAGAAGGCATGCCTCTGTTTGCTGTAAACCGGAAAGAATGTTCACATGAAAATGGGGTTACACCTCTTCTTCATCTGTTTGTGTTGTGTGATATATCACCACTCTTTTGCACCCTTAATTTGGAGATTAACTTGAGCTTAAACTGTATTTAGATGTAGCTTCTGCAGGGGCAGTCTGCATCTAAACAAAGTTGTAAAGAATAAGGATTGGGTAGTCTATTCCGCAAATCTACTTGTATTGACTGGCACAATTCAGTCTCAGATCTTGTTCAGCACCTTATTCCTGTTTCTCATTAGGCTGTACTATTTAACATTGACTCAATTAATCACTCAAATGCAACATTGCTAGGTCGTAGGTAGGGCTCCACAAGCATCAACATATCTTGTAAGCTTTGTGTTAGACTTAGCTTTCCCAGCAATTCCTTCAAAGCCAGTAGGAATAGGTCTTGCAGTCTAGGTTTTCAAGGCGAGTGCAAACACAATTCCCATAAATTTCACTAGGACTACTTTTCATACTGCAGTACATAGCAGCCCTTTTAAGAAGATCGGACTGCCTACCATCAGTGGCCATGCCCACACTTGAGTCAGGCCTGCTTGGTCACTTCTTTATTCGTCCCAGATGCAACCTCTGTGCCCGATGTGGCATGAGGTCTCTTCAGTCAGCCATGCTTGAACGTTGCCTCTCCCTCTGGGTGATCACTTTAACCAGTAACCTTGAAGGGTTACTCAGTGTTTGTTCCAGGTTCAGCTCAGTGGCCAGCCCCGGGACAATGACGTCAGAGTTGCTGCCATTTTTTGATAGCACAGCAGGACAGTGCACCTCAGGCTGCTTGAGGACAATACAGGACACATCATGCCATATTAGCTCAGTAGTGTAAGGTGTGTTCTAGAACACTAGAATAATAATTTAATCTCCTGCCGCTTTATCAGTGCTATTGCCACATGCAGAGTATTTGTTCAGAACATCAGATACTCTCGGATGGTATCCAACCCAGCGGATTACCATGAAAGTGGATACCTCGTCACCCCTAGAGCAAACAACAGATGTCTGAGGGATTACCTGAAAGTGCCTCCGTGGTCTGATAAACATCTTTGATGTGTACAGCAAAACAAGAACCGGGGCAAACGCTACTACTGAATTTCATGTCGCGCCCCGTAATCCCTTCCATGCATAATCAGCAATTTGTCAAATGTTGAATTCCTTGTATGTACTTAGTTTGCCAGTAGTACACACCTCCAGATGTTTTTTGGATTGCCATTCGCATTGTTTTATGCGTTTTATTGAAGCCGTGTGTTTTTTTATATGAAAAGAAATAACTTTAAAAAAATAACCCCCGATTGTAGAATACAAACAAAAGGAAAGGCATTGATTTCATTTGTGTGTTCATATTTAATGGCCAATTTTGCTTTGCTGACCATATTGCTTGCTTGAGCTCAGGGATATCATTTAGGGGTCGCCAGAGGTTGCAACTGCGACCTCTGAGGCCTCCCTTGCGACCTCTGGGGTCTCCCTTGCAACCTATAAAAAAAATAATATATATATATATATATCAGAGAAAAAAAGAGGAGAAAAGGAACCGCACTCTCCGCGGGCCAGATGGAGAATCCATATGAATAAACATAGCACAGCTCACAACGAAATATTAGTCAAAAATGTAATGTTGGATACACAAAAACACAGGTAAAAAAACACGGCCGGAAAGGCAGCAGCAACAACAGAGGCAGGACGCCCGTAAGCACGACCCGCACACAACGCGTTTCACGCTCAACTGAGCGCTTGGTCACGTGAAGAGAGGAAAGACAAGAGCACATTAATAGTTCACAGATGTAGTCCTTTTGCTATGTCAGTGGGACTGGGTAAGTGACTGGGGAAGTGAAGTAGGCGGCAGCCATGTTAGAAAGGAAAAGCGAAAAATGGCCAGCAATGTGAGCCAGGTGACAAGGCAGTGCGTAGTGCACGGAATCGAAATCGTAGCAAAATAGCCAAAAAAACATGGTCAAAGCCGCACATTCCACACCAGGCACACCCAAAGTTCCACAGTGGAATCCTGTTTTATTTGCAATTTTCAAAGTAGTAAAGCACAACAATTTCATAATACGCATGCAGTTGAAGAAGTGGAGATTCCACACACAATTGAAAAACCAGAAAATACATCAAATGACAATAAATTGAAGCATAGATCCGCCATTTACCGGCCCCATGATGAAAATACATATATATATTTTGTAATGCAAGCTCCTGGGCTGTGGCCAGCACCGTGTGGGTCTTTATTTCTGGAGTGGCTGGCTTTCTTGTTCAAGCCCCTTAAAAACAAAACAAAAAAATAAGAACAGGAGTGCCACAAGTCTAACACTTTCAGCATTGACCCTAAATAAGAAAGAATGGGAATACCAAGTTATACCAAGAATACCAAGTAATGTGTCTTTCTGGAATTCTATACAATAATTGCTAGACTCATTAAAGGTTTATTTCAGCCACACTTCAGGGGGTGAGTCACTGATTTAGTCTATTCTTAAACGCCTCAACTCGGCCTTTCATCCTTCTGAGGTCGATAAATGAGTACCAACACAGGTTGGGTGATAATGGGTGTATATTTTTTCTATATAAAGCGCTTAAGCGTAAGTGCTATATACTAACACATCATTATCATTTGGTCATGGAAGTCTTCTTGCATTCACAGTCATTTGGTAATATGGGCCTATACACACTGATCTTAATGATACATATGGCGATCCATTCTTGTATGAAATGTACATCACATTATAGTGATATTGTAACCATATTTTTTGTAGTGTACAATGCTATGTGATGCCACTTCCTGTTTTGTCTGTTCCATGTCATTTTATCGTGGGATGTTTTTTCGCGGTGCTTTTTACCGTGATTTTTTTCTTGAAAAAACCCATGGGATTTTTTTTGGGGGGAGGATGTCCCCCCAAAAATCCCCCTCCCAATTTTCTAAAAAATTAGTTGGGTTTTTTCGAAAAGAAATTTGCGGTAGAAAAACGCCGCGAAAAAACATCCCGCGACGAAAGGACGTCATACTGTTTTGTCAACGGATGAAAGGTCGTGTTCCATCGCTTCCCGCGATATCACTCCGGGGTGGGGTCAAATGACATCACTTCCTGTGTTGTCATCAGGGTTCAAGGGTCGTGTGATGTCACTTCCGCTACTCCTGGCATTTTGGCAGAGTCGGACTGGGACCTCGGCCTATCGGCCCGTGGCCAGTGCGAAATGACTTGGGAGGCGCGAGGGGCCGGTTTTTGAAGCACTCCTGGGCCAGTCTGCAGAGAGCCGCTTTGTGTTGCATTGCTCAGCAGAGAGAGACACCATGGCGCCAGCGGCCAGGTGAACTTACTTAGACACACAAGAGTAACTTTTATTTTACAAAAACAATTGGAGCGGCGGGGCTGGGCGGGGCTGGGGCTGCCTCAGCCCAGCCCACTCCCAGCGCATTGTAATATGAGTCCTGGGCGGGCCGTCCGCATTTGCAAGTTGCAATTTGCAAATTGCTTCAGTTCCTCGGTCGGCCTGTGGCACCTTTGATGTAGCCCAAAGCCGGCACCTGCGCCTCCCACTGCTGCGCAGCAGACCAACGTCAAGCTTACACAGTGAAGGCACCTGCTACCTGCCTATGAGCCCCGCGTCTCATTCACTCCAGGCGTGCAAGGGTTAAGTATCCTAAGCATTGGGGGGGTAAGGAGCCCCACGCCGCTGTTCGCGAGACGCCAGGCAGGTTCCGGTTCAGTGCGGAGCGGTTTCTTGTGGGAGCAGGGAGCCTGGAGCTGGAGGTAGTCTTTGTGTGGCTTCAATTGAAATTTGTCCTTGCTGTTACTTGTTTCAAGACCAATGTGCTGACACTGTTCAAATCCCGTGGAAGGTGGGACGTGGGTGTCATGCCTTTGTTAGGTTTACCTGCTAGTTTTAGGGTCATGCCCTGACCTGTCTACCAGAAAGCAATATTTCAGCACAGTGTTTAGTGTGTCAGTAGCATTTGTACTTTACAGGTGACATGGTGCTGGTGTGTGTGTGTGTGTCTGTGTGTGTGTGTATGTATGTATGTATGTATGTGTGTGTGTGTGTATGTATGTGTGTGTCTGTGACGTGCAAGTCTGTGTGTTATAGAGCTGTAACCCGTTTAGAAAATACATAGCAGATGGACAAGCGTCACTCGCCAGTTCTCCCCGGGCGCACAGCGTAGCATTGCTTACTCGCCAACAGTGAATTACAGAGCGCCAATGGCTAAAAGGCGAGTGAACAACATTTTGAGACACAAACGCGCGCGCCCTCACATCAGCCCTATTGTGACATGCTATGTTTCCTCAGTGTAACACATGTATGCACATAATGGCAATGTTTCAAATAATACGTTCAGTAACATCAGCGAGTGGGATGCATTGTAAAATGTGTTTTGGGGAAGACAACGGTGAAATGTTGTTTTAATCTGGATATGTGTATTAATCCTGCGGGAGGCAGTTTACCTATAAGGGGAGTATTTTCTAAAAGCCTACAACAGAGCCAGGGAACGCATTCCTTAATAATGCCCTCCTGCTGGACAGCTGAAAAGAGAAGAAAGTTAATTTTTTCCGACCTCAGCAAGACATCGTTTCACTGCTTCACTTATTGGCGCGGACTCCTACTCGGGATGTACAGTCCATTCCTGTTTTTTCTATGATGATTAAGTTTCCCCTAGTAAGGTACTGCGCAATTAATTTCATGGAAGGGTGCCAAAATCCAGAATAATATCATTTGAATTTCTTAATTAAACAAACATTTCCCTCTGGAGAAAATTCAGTCTTCTCCAGGGATCCCGTGTGGGACGGTGTCACAACACTGGGGAATATATGTCGTTTTATTCATCAGCGGTAGCAGCTTTCAGCTGCGAATGAACACGTGGAGAACTGGGAGGTGTAACATAGTCTTGTGTTAGAATTGTGTAATTTTACATTAAACCGTGTTTTTGTTGGGGATGTTATGTACAATATTCTCGTTCAAATTTCCAAACCCCACTACCAAGGGCATACATGCATGCTGTGCCTAGGCATCTACACATGGCAATGGATACACGTGGTGTACTGTATTCAACATTTTTTTTATGGAATGTATGACTGTGCACATAAATGTGATATATGGCAAAACATAGACATCTAGAAGTAATACACAGATTGTGTGTATTTGGTTATTTGCCTACCTATTCGCTGTCCATGGCCATGCTAATCCCCATGGTCACTCCACCCATTACCAGCCCCTCTCTGCACACAACACATCCTACTGGGATCTCTTCAAACTAGCTCTGGTTAGATAGCAACATCTAACTTGGACCTGCCAGTGTTATTTCTAAGCAGTCTGCTGAGAGATAATGGCATAATTGCAGATGTAAATGAGCTCATGGTATAAAAACAATGTTTTAACCAGGTGTGCCTTCAGCCACATGGTTTCTATCTGCCCTTGTACTGAAGTCCTGATAAAAACAAGCATGACAAAGCCAACAGTTGTGGCTTGTGTGTAGGTGTTCATTAGGTATTTGCCACGTACTGCTAATTACACAATTTCCCAGCTGCTAACATCTTATATGCCGGTAATACTGTTATGGCAATGACTGGCAAATAGCTATCGCATACCAACACAAACCCCAAACTGCTGGCTTTCCCAATGCAGGTTGAATTATTGCATTGGACTGAATGTGTTTGGTAGGTGAATTGTTTGTGGTGTGAGGCTTTGATTATTTGTAGCAGTCAGAAACTTGCTTGAGGGTTATTCTAAAAATGAACGTGATGTCTTGTTCTGGAAAAATACCTAATTGATGCAGCATTGGAGGATACATTCACAGATTCCTACTTGAGTGATAATCAAGTGTTGGTTTGAATTTTGTTGTATTATTTTGTACATGATCTCTTTTTTATTTATTATAATTTGCTGTGGGTGAATTGTTAAAACACACTCAACCATAAGATCTGGGTTAAGATGCGAATCACTGCAGTTAGTGTTAAGGTGGATGCTTTCACAGCAAACACATTTAGTTGGTTTATAACAACAGATACACACATTTAGCTGCTTGGATGTCTCTAGGCTAGGCATCCCTGGAGGCAGCAATATTCAGGAATCGAGGACCACGTTCTCATTCCGGTTTCCCTACTTCCCCCTTCCTATCCAACCATGGTCACCCTAACCCTCATTCCCTGCTGTGGTTGCGGAGCCCTGTATAAGCATCGACTTGCAGCAGGTCCCAAAACCGCACTAGGGGTGGTTGGTTCATGCCACTTCTGCACCTCGGAGCTGTGGACCATGTCACTGAACTGTATGCAAAGTTATGTTATTTTATGAGTTGTGTTGTAATGTAATAGACACATGAACCCTCCATAAGTAGTATTTTCTGTAAAGTCGTGAATTGACGCGATTCTCGGATGATGGTTTGAGGGCCACTTTTTTTGAGGGGTGGGCCACTTTTTTGAGGCGAGGAGTGGGCCACTTTTTTTTGGGTGTCCGGGCCTATTCCCTGTCCCAGTCCGACCCTGCATTTTGGTGAAATGACGTCCCTGCTTGAGCTTCCATTCCATAACAAGTCACATGCAAAAATTCAGCAGCTTCCTTTAGTAGCAGAATTAAGTTGACCCTGTGATTTTCCATCCAATAAGAGTGTTTTATAAACACGCAGGGAGGAACCTGGGCCTAAATATTCAAAGCTGCCTTGATTGTTCTTCTCAGAACCTTCCATTGCCCCTCTGGATCCTGGATCCTGGAAACGTGTCCACATTTCGCTCCATTTCTATCCTACCGAAGTACCCTGTATTTGTGAAACTCCAGTGCTTCACATACCTACCAGCATGCCCCATTCAATCCGGGAGATACTAGTCCAGTCCTGGAATAAACTCTAGAATTCTGGTTCTTGTAGTCTTGGGTTTATAATGAGGAAATCCAAGACAACAAGTCCCAGAATGCAAAGTTAAAAGGAAGACTGGACTAGCAGATGTCAAATGGAGCGGGACATGCTGGCATGTATGGCGTGATGGTGACGTATCAAGCGATTGAGTCTGTTCCTGTAGGTTTCCTGCCTTGCTCTGACTCTGCACCAGTCTTCCTTGACGTGAAACATGACGCTTCCACGGTCAGAGTGTCTAACGTTTGCATCAATGCTAAACAAAATAAGTGAATACACTTAGCACCGTTTTGCTGCTTGTGAGATCCAATAGCTCACATTTTAAACAAATCCATTTATTTTCAATAAAAATACAAACACACCTGTTACATCTCAAAGACACAATAATGCAAAAAGAAGGAAACAAGTAAACACAATTGGCATGCACAGTTTCAAAGTTTTCCAGATAACATTTTACATCAAGTTTTGTTGCTTTTATAAGTTATTGCGTATTTGTAAAGTGCTACACTGCCATGGGCGTGGCCCCATAGGACTGAGTGTTATTTTGAAGTATTTCACCACCTAATAGCCAAAACTAAAAGAGCAATCCTGCTTGGTCGCTTTGGGGACACCGACAGTCTCCCCCGAAAATGGCATTGATGTTACAGAGTAACGAGCGTATACGCATGCGCGAGCCTCGTTTGGTCTCACGCATGCGCGTTAAGAATAAACGCGTCCCGAATGTCAGTTGCCGCCAGGACCTCGCAAAGTGCAGACATGTCTCTGAGTCTCATCATTGTATGTGTGCGTGTGTGTATTGTGAGGCGGCCCGAGGCGCTCCGTAAGGCTAACATTGGCGACGAGGATGGGATGGTAAGAAACCAGCTAATACAAGGGTGCAATTCAAGTAAGTTGCGAAGGCAGATCCAGCGGGAACCTGGAATGACGTTGGCTCAAATCCTAGACACTGGAAGGGTATATGAACTAGCTGAAAGCAGAGGGGCAAAAATGGACGCGGTCGTACGACCAAGCAAAGGTGAAGAGGCTTTTGCCTTAGGAAAGTCCACTCCATCGAAGTCTTGGTGGAGCCAGAAGCGTCAAGATACATCCCCCGCCCAAGGCACTCCAGCAGTGTATCAGTACTGCGGGTACGATCTACCGCACGCAGAGGACTGCCCCACGAAGTCAAGAGTATGTGGAAGGTGCAACACACCAGGCCACTATGCCAGAATGTGCAGAGCTGCAGCACCAGTGACGACCCACAGGGGCCCTGCGAGGAAGAGCAGTGGAAATTTCAGGAGGCCACGCAGCGTAGCCACGCTGGAACAAGACACACAGAGACTCAACCTGGCTGAAGAGGAAGAAGAGGACGGATAAATATTCTTCATATCCAATATAGCTACGGGAGCCAAGAAAAGAAGGCAACCCACCTGCGTAGTAGACATTAAGGGCACCCCCACACCAGTCCTCATAGACACAGGTGCATCAGTGTGCGTTCTGGCCATAGAAAATTACAAGGTCCTCCCTGGCCCACCGGAGCTGGAAAAGTCAAAAGCTAGAATCTATACGATCGGAGGCGACACGCCGCTGCTGATCCAAGGGGTTTTTGTTGCACCAGTTACCCATGACCCCAATGCGATCGAAGCCTGATTTTATGTGACAAACGTCAGCCCACATTCTCTCCTGAGCTGCGCAGCATCTGAAGCCCTGAACATTGTTCATTTCACATTAGCAGTGTACCAGTCAGACATTGAACAGCTCCTAAGCAGGTTTGAAAGCATTTTTCAAGGGGTGGGCAAGCTAAAAGCGGAACCGAATCACCTGCACATTGACGAGACTGTAAGGCCCACAGCGCTCAAGCATAGGAGGATACCTTTCCATTTGAGAACGCAAGTGGAGAAAGAGCTACAAACACTGATTGAGATGGACATTATCGAGAAAGTTGAAGGATCCACGCCGTGGGTATCGCCAATTGTAGTAGCACCTAAACCCAAACAACCAAGTGCTGTCCGCATCTGCATGGACATGCGGTTGCCCAATGCGGCCATAAAAAGGGAACGCCACATTACCCCAATGCTGGACGATGTTGTCAGTGAGCTACAAGGTGCCAAAGTGTTTTCAAAGTTGGACCCACGTTCCGGGTACCACCAGTTTGAACTTCACCCGGAATCATGGTACATTATTACTTTCACGACCCACGAGGGGTTATATCAATTTAAGAGACTGAGCTTTGGCATGTCGTCCGCCGCCGAAGTGTTTCAAAACATGATCAGAGGAGCACTGGCTGGGTTACATGGGGTCCTCAACATGAGCGACGATATTCTAGTATTTGCATCATCGGAAATGGAGCACATGAAGAGGCTGGAACTGACCCTGCAGAGATTGCGCAAATTGGGTTTGACACTGCACCGGAGTAAATGCAAATTTTTCAAAGACCGCATAGAGTTTTTCGGGATCTCGCCCGACCCGGAAAAGGTTTGCGACATTCGCGAGGCCGCAGCACCAGAGTCGCCAGCAGAAGTCTGCAGCTTCCTTGGCATGGTGAATTAATGCAGCCGTTTTATCAAGGGTCATGCATCGCTCTCAGAACCTCTCCGAGCCTTGACGAAGAATGACGTGCCCTGGACATGGGACAAAAAGGAACAAAAGGCTTTGATAGTTTGTGAGGAACAAACTATCAATTTCAGAGGAAGGCCTGCTCCTACAGGGCCGACAGATAGTGATCCCATGTGCACTTGTGCCAAAAGTACTCAAACTGGCGCATACAGGCCACCAGAGGTCTGCCAAAACTAAAGCGAGGCTGAAAGTGTGGTTTCCTGACCTGGAAGAGAGAGTAGATGAACATGTGCGGAGGTGCCTGCCGTGCCAGGCCACAAGTCCATCCGAGAAGCCGCCACCCATTAAATCCATGGAGAGGAGCGAACAACCGTGGGTAACAGTACATGCAGATTTTGGCTCTACAGGTAGAGGAATGTACTTCTTAGCCGTCATTGATCTGTGGTCAAGATACCCCAAAGTAGAACTGGTAAAGTCCACCGCGTGTGACCTCACAATCCTAGCACTAGAGAAAATGTTCGCAACCCATGGGTTTCCGACTGTCCTATGCTCGGATAACGGGCCACCGTTCATGGGGAGTCAGTTTGCAAAGTACGTGGAGGAAAGGGAAATACAACACAGGAAGGTGACACCCCTCTGGCCTAGGGCGAACGGAGAAGCAGAGAGATTTATGAGGACTTTAAACAAGACATTTCGGATCTCTGCAAATGGAGGGGGGAACTAAAGAGAAACCTGTTCGAGTTCTTGAGGGAGTACAGAACAACCCTGCATCAATCCACTGGGGTTTCCCCAGCAGAGGCCCTGTTCAGACGATGCCCAAGAGGGCTCCTGCCTGAGCTTGAGGGGAGAGCGCCAGGAGTGATCAATGACGCCCGGGTCAGACAGGAAAGAATGGTCAGGAGTGAGAAGGAGAGCGAGAGAAGACATCTACAGGAGAAGGAAGTGACAGTGGGCGATACCGTGCTGGTCAAGAACCGCCACCCGGAGGGTAGACTGACACTCACCTACGAGCCACAACTCTGGAAAGTGACACATGTGAGAGGTTCGATGGTAACGGCGGCCATCGGGAGAGGAACTGTAACCAGGAACAAGTCTTTCTTCAAGAAAGTGGACATGAGTCTTGCAGAGGGGTCGCCGGTAGAGGCATCAAGGGAATGTCCAGCAGAGGTGGAGAGAACAGAGGAACCCAGACTCAATGAGGAAGCACCACTGCCGAACTGTGGGAGTAGCAGTCAGCCCGACCAAACAGGGTCGACAACCCCCTGCGCGATTCAAAGATTATATCATGGACTCAGGGGACTGAGCTGGCAGCAGCCAAGGTTAGGCGACTCACGTTGAGTCACAGTTATGTTATATATTGTGGGTTGTTTTCTGTTTAAAGAAAAGGAGGGATGTTACGGAGTAACGAGCGTATACGCATGCGCGAGCCTCGTTTGGGCTCACGCATGTGCGTTAAGAATAAACGCGTCCCGAATGGCAGTTGCCGCCGGGACCTCGCAAACTGCAGACGTGTCTCTGAGTCTCATCATTGTATGCATGCGTGTGTGTATTGTGAGGCGGCCCGAGGCGCTCCGTAAGGCTAACATTAATTACATCACAGCTGATTGATCTCAGTCGTTTATATGTAGGCGTCACACTACATTCCGTGGCCGCATCTATTCTGTTCTACCCTCTGCACTAAGCACACATCCCACCAGTATTGTGGCTGTTATCGAACAAGCCCATCGTTCTCAAAATAAAATGCAATCTCATTGTTTACCAGACGTCATTAGGCCCAACTGATACGCTACTAGAGGAGAGTGCTAACTTTACATGAGAATAATGATGTACCAAACTCTATACTAATTAGCACAGTCATCTTTACTTTTGATCAGCTATTCAATCACTTTTGACCCCGATTACATCTCCTCTCACTCACCTACTCATTACAGTGCCGAGAGCAGGCTGAATGTGTAGTACCTAAAATCACATATTACTGATATTTTCACAGATAGCAAATACTGTTAGCACATCGAAATTGCTATTGCCCTCCTCTCAGCCAATCAGAATGTTAAGAGTGCAGTCAATAACTACTGGTATTGGCTGCAGTCTGTCTTATAAAACGAAATGGGGAAACAACAATGTCATTTCCAAGCAAGATTCCTTTGAACAAGACACTTGTGGGAGGACCTTTTATTCACAGCAACTTTTTTAAACACACAAGAAAGAAAACTGAAACATGGAAATATGCTTTCACTTTCTTAGCGACAAACCGTTTACTTTTACAAGACACCTAGTGTCTGCTCATGTTAAACCCACTCCAGTTTCACTAAGTTTGCAATTACAAAACTTCATTTATGAAGACAACCTTGTTATACAATTTAAAACCACATTTAATTTCCTGAGTTTTTCTATTTACTTTACCCACTAATAAAGTAATGTTTTATCTTCACCACCAAAACTCCAAAACATGTATTGCTACCACCACCATTTGCTAATAGCCTTATAGGGCTTGGGAGGGGCCATTATTGTTTGGGATACTAACCCTTTTCCAATGTATGGCCCTTGGCTTCGCCTCAGGTCATAACTTTTTGGAGGCTCATTATCCCATGATAAAGACCCCTCCCTCGGCATATAAGGCTATACTATCAATTTATTTTTTAATAATAATGACAGGCCGATGGGCACCTCAGATGTCGACATTATACCTTGTACCTGAGTCAGAGAGCTTAAAACTAGAGCAAATGTGGCTATGGCTTGAACATTTTTTGTAAGGCTCATTTGTAAATGTGATTCACAAAGGTTTGCACGAGGACGTCACATTAATGTGATATGAAAATTCAGATCGGCTGCAATTTTGGGATTTGTGTAGAAGGCATACATAAGGTTCCAAGTGTATGCCTCAGATGCAGGCATCTCCTAATTTTCTTCAGTTCACATATTAATCAATCAAGCCCTTTTTTATCTGTTGAGCAAGATGCATTTTTAAGTGGAAAACACCTTTTTAAATTTCGTAATGACAATTTGTACTTTGAATATGTGTGCCTTTGAGTGATTGTGGGAGTGCATCAGGTTTCATGTACTGGTAATCCTACCGTATCAATTTATTTCTGTCCAATTTTGCATGCTTTGCATCTGTGATGTCACAAAAGTTTCTGGAATCTGAAAACAACCTAATTTTGCATAGTAACAGGTATTTTACATGCTTTCCTATTTTAACAAGTGATAAAAACTGAATATAAAACAGTTATGTCACAGCAAGTGTGGTATCTTCATATATAAAGCCGAATGTATGTATGTGTGTATGTTTGTCTGGTTATGCAAATCCACACCGTTGAACCCACGTCTACCAATTTTTGCATGGATTCCTCTTTTGTCTGGGACAGGTTTGTAGTCTATGTTTGGATGCAAAAATCATATATGCAAAAAGAATGTGGGGTATGTATGTTTGTCTGGCTATACAAATCCACACTGTTGAACCCACTGCTCCCACATTTTGCATGGATTCCTCATTTGTCTGGCGCAAGATTGTACTATATGTTTGGATGCAAAACATTCACTCCGTAGACACCCTCATTTACTGGTGCTGACCCCGATTCACTACAGTAGGTACTAGAAGGAGGCAACATTTGGAAAGGTGCCTGAAGCAAAATGTTTGATGTGTTGGTTATTACTTACAAATGTATTACTACTGTATAAAGTTAGAAAGTGTTTATTAAAACATTTTTAAAGGGAATTAAAAAGCAAGGTTACAGTTTACTTAAGTTCATTCACAAGAAGAGAGCACAATCAGTCAATCTTTCTTGGACACTTTCTCAAATGTGCTGAAGCCATTGAGTGACTGAAACATGGCGCACAAAAAATGAACATCACTTGGAAAAGCTCCATCTGTTGCAAAGTGAAAATCAATAACAAGAGCTTCTGAAACACAACAACAGCAGCACAACTTGCCGACCAGAGCACAAGACCAACTTTCTCCAGGGCAAATGTGATGCCAGAGCAAACTGAAGCAAGATTTACTGACATGAGGACAAGAGAAACATCCTCAAGGGCACATGAGACACCACAGCAAACTGAAGCAAGACTTGCCGACAAGAGGACAAGAGCAACAACCTCCAGGGCACATGAGACACCACTCGATCAGGATACGGGCAATGCCGGCTACCCCAGCTAGTAGTATATATTTTCTGTCCTTTGGTTGTAGCGCACTGCCTACTGACCGGAGGCTTGCCCAGGGTGCTTAAACAACTGGACTCAGGAATTTTGATTCACACAGTTTATTTTTAAAAAATTAGGCACAAAGGGCTCTATCACGAGTTGGGCCATAGCCCTTAAATAAGGCGGTAATGCTATTACCGCTGCATTTGAGTACTGGCCCAATAACGTGTTTGGCCCTGCCAGGACGCATTCACCTCCAGCTCTGAGCTGTAGGTGAATGCGCCGGCATAGAGGGCATTTTCAGCACTATTAGTGCCGGTGCAAATAGAGTCCTCAGCCCCATTGGGTCTGATGGGCCCAATGTGGAATGGGGAATTCCAGCTATGCTGCTACTCATGATCTGTTGCAAATTCCACCGGACCGAGTAGCAGCGGCGCTAATTGCGTTGGCAGTATCCCAGCACAATTACTGCCAGGATACCAGCAACCTCCTGATGAGGCCCAAAGAATAAAACCTTCAGAAAAATGATGAACCTAAAGTCAAGTCTCTCACACTGGGTCTCATGCCACAGTAGCTTTGTAGGTCTCCCAGAGGTTCACAAGCATGCAAAAGTCTCATAGTAGGCCCTGACGGCTTTCCAGGGGTTCCAGAACCATGTTGCCAGTCCTGGTTCTCAAAAGCTTCCCAGATAAGTCTCTTAGGCTCACCAACATATTGACGATGCAAATTCAAATGCACTGTCATGGAAAGGTGAAGCCAGAAGTTGCCACCTCTATTTTGTGATACCTTGCTTAGCCTTAGGAGTAAACCTTCCTTCTTCCACAAAGCTCAAGGCTTACAGCCCTTGGTTGAGTTGACTATTCATCCTGCGGTCTTCTTGCCTGGGTCTTGTTCATCCTCCCACCATCTCCATCTGTCTTGGGCCAAACTGGCCTCCTCGTTCCTAACTATTCTCTCTGGCTATGGGTTCCACTTCCCCTCATTCTCTTTAATCTTGCTCTCGCCACCTGGTCTAGTACCTCCTACGCCGCCAAAGGTTTATTTTATTGGGCATTCGTAAGGCGCTTATGCATCATGAAATTGTGTTTCAAAGCACCTGTGTTTCAAAGTTGCCACATCATCTCACTTACTGCTGTTACCACTTCCTCCTCCTCTATACCACCTTTATTTCTTTCTGTTGTCATCTCTTCCTTTGTGACAGCTTCACCTCCTGATGTTATCTCCTCTTCCTGTCCTTCTCAACCTCTCAACTCCTTAATACTTCTCCTATCACTCTCCAATGCTCTTCAACCACCTGCAACAACCTTCACCAACAATGGACACCTACTGACTGGGATGTCTGTTTTGTATAGGGCTCTGTTCTCTCGCCCTTGGTTGAACTCTCTGTAAATATCTACATGTGTTCTATAATTGTGGCCAGGCTGGAATTGGTTGCTTTTCACGAGGTTCATACACAGGGGTGGACTGGTCTAGAGGTAGGCCTCTGCACACTGGACCTCTTTTATGTAGTATTTCCAAATTTCCCCATAGAAAAATGGCTGGGCTTGATGAAAATGTGTGATATGGGGCCTGGTTGAACATTATTTCCAGTGCCTCTTTTGGCACCCAGTCCACCCCTGTTCACATAGGCCTTCTTTGGGGTGGGGGTGCCAGTCCAAGCATTTGCCAATTTGGGAATTCACTAATCATTTCTTGTTACTGCTTTAATCTCTCTTGGCAAGGCCCATAGCTCCTGTTCCCCCAGCATGTGAACTGGCTGCTGGGAAAGCTCTTGCTAAACCTTTCCTCTGTATATGAATAGAATGCAGGTTTGTGGTCAGCTTGCAACCCTGTAACCTCTGCAGTGAATGTTCTTCCGGTGACAATGGGCTGGTAAGATTGCATTACTTGTCGTTAAACCTATTGACAGAAGAAATTGAACTAGTAACATTGAGTCTAAAGCGGGCTTCAGAAGCTTGCAAATTGCTTCCCTGGGACGTAGATGTAACGTCCCTGCTTCCGAAGATTCACCGGTAACTGTAGTAGGAGAATTGATGCAGTCCACCTCAGACCTCCCCACAACCTATCACCCACTTGCTCAGGGCAACGCCCTCCCCTTCGATTGTCCTGGTTGCCTCCAGGGCCATACATGTGACCATGCCATTCTATATACATACTCTTCTCACTTTCCCCCTGATAGGTGGTAAGTGGTACAGTACCCAAAGAATTTAAAATCACACTAGGTATAGCATTGCAAATAAAGCCACAAATAGGGCCTTTAGCGTTATCACACCCATATCTTATTTAACATTCTTAGCTAAGTGACTGGAATAAAAGTTTACACGACAGTTACAAGCTTTTAGTGGAATCAGTGTGAATCTTGCACCTGTGCAGGCAGAATTCCAGCACAGCACAGCACAGCACAGCACAGCAGAGCACAGCACTGAATCAGCTGTCAATACCATCCAGGATGATCTTTGGTGGACACTTTATACTGGAGGACTTGTTGGCAGCATTGAACTCAATCAGTCACTCCATTCTCCTGACTTGCCTTTAGCACCTGGGCATTAGAGACAAAACACTGAACTCAATTGGCTCTTTACAACAGGTATCCATGCCCCCTTCTCCTTAAAGCCCTATACACGATTGTGCAGAGTTATTACTTGTCTCCACGTTTATTTGACCCTCATGAAGGTTTTACAGAATATAGGCAACCACCTTCTTAATTATGCAGACAACACCTAGTACATTTTTAAACGTGTCTTACATTCATAGAATTCAATCACAAATGACACAAATGGTATTTGTAACCCTTTTTAAAAACAGAATCCCACAAAAACTAATAATCTGATGGTCAGGCTTACGTCCTTCCCCCCAAAAAGTAGTCGGCCCGCAAAACTGTGTGCCAGCCCAATTCAATCCACAAAATTGAAAAATATGGGTGTCTCAATTCAAACCAAACTGCCATTGTGCCCACAAGTTGCTGCAGTAACTCCAAAAAGTTATTTTACTATAAAAATGAAATAAACAAAGCTCATGTCTCCTTTGATGTTTCTCCGCAAAACTCTGTTATTATTGGTATTGTTTCATTTGGACTATGCCAATAGCATTTATTTGGGAGCCGCTGGTTACCCGATTGATCGCCTTCTGAGAATTCAAAATTCTGCAGCATGGCTGCTACTCAGACTGAGCAAGCCTATCAACAGAACTAGTTGCGGATTGAGTCAACTGTGAGGCTCTTTGCATGGTACATCAGGCTGTCCAGGGAATCAGAATCTTTATGAACCAAACCGTTCCCTACGTTTGCAAATACCAATCCCCTGCCGTTCACAAAATATAAGCACGCTAGATCAGGAGGTTGTACCTTTTCTTACTGTACTGCCGAGTTATGGAACTTTATTCCAATTTATTTAAGACTGATTGAGGAACAAATCGTTTTTAGAAGAAAACTTTAAAAAATAAATATTTGACATCTTCTTAGTTCCATCAACCATACTCAGGATTCTTAATACACCTGAACAAACAACGTTTCACACTATCAGAACCACTAGACCACAACATGTGGTGACTGAGCGTTCCTCAAGACACGTATGATGTACGTAAACATAACCTTGCACTCCTCGTGTTGTGGTTTCACTCATCTTCTCCATAGCCTTATACAGTCTGATATTCAACAGTTACAAGTAGGACACCATATCCAGGTGTGAGGGAGGTTTTCCTTAATCCCCAGTGTCAGTGTTTTTCGGTGCTGTTGATTTCCTCAAGATCACCAGGCTCGCTAAGTGGTAGTATGGCAAAGCAGCCTAGGTATAACTCTCAGGAGATGGAGTAGGAGCCATCTTAAGGATTGTGTGCCCTGGGGCTCACACATATTTGGGATCCTGCCACCCCCTGCTCCTCCTTGAGATCAGAACCCAGTGCAGCAAAACAAATGGAGAAGGATGTACCCTTGAAATCCTGTCACCCTCTTCATCCGTGCTGGAATCAGAATAACAAACAAGTGGAATTTCAAGGTCAAGATAAGGTCATAATAAGGATACTTGGGTAATTAATAGGCACAGGACAATTCATCAATAAACCTGCGATGGGCGGGGGTATTACCGGTTCAAGTATTGCCCTGGGGCTGAGTTACAGGCCTGAGTGAAGCAAAGGCCTAAGCGTTAGCCCCAGGCATTACCAGACCCTGTAATGCCCCTTCTCGCAGGGGTTTATTGCTATTAGCATCCCGGAATCTTATACCAGAATGCTAATATTTATTTTCAAGTTGAGAAACAGAGTGCTTGGCGTTTCTCAACTTGAAAAAAAAACTACAAAGCAATATGGCCGCCATGGACTAGGGAGAAGGGAACTGCCCATAGTTTAGATGCATGATAGAGTTTTTAGCAGCGTCACAGAATGTAAATTCATTAAGCATGGATGCAGGCGATACATGAGATAGATTGGAAACAACAAGGTACACATAACATGACATATCTAGTATTACAGTGGATCAGAAGCTACCAAAAAGATGCATTTATCTGGACATAGACTGAGCACCATGGTTTTTAAAGTTTCATTACTTTTAGAGAGCAGTGATGGCAGTACAGACATGGTCCTTATTACGATACGTGAAGCAGCACTATATAGACAGATAAATCACGAGTGAGGATTTTTTGAAGAGCGTACCCTGATAACTAAATCAGTCTTAGGGACTGACAAACTTGAAATGTTTAAGTACTGGCAGAGTTTCCCAGGATCACACACTTTGGGTAAGAGGTGAAGCTGACTTTCAACCTCAGTCTTCAATTTCTGTGCTTGCCCATATTGTTTCCCAGTTTTTCTGTTACAGCACAGTGCAATTATTTGTGAGTGTATACTATGATGAGATAAATTATTTCCTATATTATAGACTTGATTTGGAAAGTACACAAATCACGTGATAACCCAGCATGAACATATTTACAAAACTTTACAGATGCATGTTTTGCAAAAGTAGAATGGTTTCAGTGTTTTTCTCCATCATTACAGGAAGTATACAAGTACCAGAAAACTAATATATGTGAGCCTAAACAACTCTCATCTAGGTTTTATCGCTGTATTTTAAAGCTTTAAATGCATTCAAAACATACACTTTTGGTTTGTTATTTGTGATCTGCAGAAGAGCATTTGACATTGTACAGAAAGCAAACTGGTTTTTGTTAAATATGTAGACTTCAAAATAAGCTAGCCAGAGGCCTTTGACATTTGGTCAGCTTTCTTCTGTCTATAACCTGTTCCAGAGAATTGGCTTAACAATGTCACCAAAATGTGAGTATGCAAACATTGTTGTCATAGGCTGCACAACAGGAGGCGCAAAGTTAAAATGGCTTTAGCTGAATTTCAGTTTTTTTTGCATTAAGTAAGTTCTCACCTTAACATCCATGCAACTAAAGGGTTTTGTTATTCCATAGATTTTTTCCACACCACTGGCAATGGCCTTCAGCCATGCCCACCGTACATTTTATAGCACTACCAGACTACTAGCCATGGCCAGTGGGCATGGTCGAACTGTTCATTTTAGAACACTACCAGACCACTGGCCTAAGGCCGTGCCCACTCTATATTTTGAAACACTTGCAACCCATCGCTCATTGACATTCAGCAATCGCAGACTGCTTTTGACCTGTTTTGACAGTGGTATTGCTATGTATAAAAGATGGCTGACTTTGAGAACTCACAATTCTTTTAGACAGTGAGCAGTGAGATTAAATTATTTGCCATGGATCACACACTTTATTTAAGCAGCGTGCTACAAGCACCTTGTTTTATGGCCAGTTTCTTACGTACTGTTGTGATACATCTCACATTCCCAACTAACCACATTTAAGGAGCATGGAGAAGGGATAAAATGACTGGCTGCATGTATTACATATGCCTAGGTACTTTTGCTCCCATTCTGAAAAACAAAATCTGGCATCCATGAATATATGTATAGTAAGTGAACATATATCTTAAAGTGAAAAAAGTAATGAACACCACAAAACTAACCCGAGCGAGGAAATGTTCCATTAAATATGCTGGCATAATATAAAAGGTGCCCACCTTTTAAACCCAGCAACCCGAAGTTAAATATTCCCTGGAAAACAAAATCCTAATACGAAACAAGTGTTTGCGGTCTTGTGGGTAAGTGTCTGCAGCCAAATACTTGAGCAACCTTGCCAACCTCAAAAGAAAACAAGGGGTTGCGTCCGCCCTCTGATAATATGTTACACTGTCCATCCACATGTGTCCTTTACTTGTGCCATGAAAAGCAACCACAATCAAGGGCAAAAACTGCACCATTGTCCATGATTGCAAACTCTCTTGTCACATCATGGGTAAATACGCATGACTTAATTTCCCTCTCATTATTTCCCCTCCTCATCCCCATGTCTGGCATTCAACAATACTGTGCTTTAAAGAGATAACTTGAAAAGTACACATACCACAGTCTCACTCAAATATATACATCCTTATAGAACTATATTAGGTAAACAGTGTACGATTGTGGCATCATTTGCCCCATCTTGACTGGGAGACTACAAATACCAGAACGCAATTCAGCAAAATGCAAAAGAATGGTCTTTGAGTGTAATACTTTCAAAGACTGACAAAAGCACAGTTTAAAAAAAATAAAATGTGGATGCTGTATGTTTTCTTAGTGTGTTATGAAATATTTAAAACTAAGAAAACACACAGCATACAGGACTGTGGACTGTCCCCATCCATGCAGTAACCAGGAATGACCCTGCTTAGCTTATAAGCGAGCAAGGGGTTGGCCCCCTCAGGCCATGTTGTCCTCAGTGGTCTTGTATCTTGTGCTAATTTATTAGGCAACATGGCCTGAGCGAGCCGGCCCCTTCCTTCCTGTGAAGCTAAGCAGGGTTTGTCTGATTATTGCTTGGATGAGTAGTCCTGAATGCCTATCGTGGGCAATTCATTTTCACCCCCGACGTCACTGTAGCAGTAAAAATATCTATTTTTCTATAGCCACTGGTACAGAACTACAGATACCGTCATTATCTGTAGTCCTCATACCCGTCGTTATCTGGGAAACAGTGAAACCCAAAAAGGATTCCCTGCCCCCCAGGTCCTCACCAAGTGCCCATCTCATATGTGCCAGTTCCCCCCACTCACCTGAAGGCCTCCTCAACCCTGCTGCCCTCTCCCTTTCCCACCACAACTCTCTCTGTTTCTGTGACGCGGTTTGCTATGAAATGTCGGCTATTCGCGCCTATTCTATGGGATAGCAGAGGATACAGAATAAGATTTGTGTTGCATACTCAGTCCCTAGACCCCCTCCATCTCCCAAATCAAATTTCACTTGTTGTCCTCTTACCTCCACCCACCTCTAGACTGATGGCATTTGCATGTTTTTGACCGGCAAAAGCCTTTTTTCTGCATTTCATTTTCCAATATCCTCAGCTATAACTTCTGCTATCTCTCACATCGAGAAAAAAAAAGATAAACACACAGATTCTTGGCAATTTACTTGAGATACAGCTATATATTTTGGAGAAGGGGGACCCCCTTTTCCATCAAATATTAAAATGACTACTGGACAGATTAACCCCAAACCACAAAAGGTACGCAAGTCAACGGTTCGTGCCCAAGTTGTTTCAGACTTGGTCCAAATCCATTCAGCGGTTTGGGCTGCGTGGAAGAGCAAAATTTGACCTTTATTGTCCATGGGAAAATAAATATTTTTCAAACAATCTTTCCCAATGTTTCCTGTCCAGGGGAAGGGGCGGTGTGCGCATCCCTAACTGTCTTCAGATTTTGGCCCACATCTGTCGCACGAGTCAAAAGTAATTAGCAATTCACTTTTTTCGGGTTTCCTCTAGGAAACCCTATAATATATATTATAGATAAGGTGCGCCAGACTCACATAGGAAATCTGAAAAAAGGAATTGCTAATAACTTCTGACTTGTGGGACAGAGTTGGCCGAAACCTTGCAGACAATTTTGTACATCCGCCCCCCCCCCCCAGACTGGAATGTTTGGGAAAGATTCTTTAAAAAATGTGAAATTATTAAGAAAACAATCAAAGGCACTTTTGACCTAGTACCCATTAATTTTCCCATAGATCAAAAAGGTACATTTTTTATCGACCACACAGCCAAAATCGCTGGACAGATTTGGACCAGTTTTGAAACAACTTGGGCATGAAGAGTTAACTTGCGATCCTTTTTTGGTTTGGGGTTATTCAGTCCAGTACTTTTTAAATTATTTGATGGAGAAGGGGGTGCTCCCTATGCAAAAATAAATAGCTATATCTGCCCGGATACACAGAGTATCCGGGTATTTAGGGTGTTCATATATGAAACAGCCGTCATCTTTTTTTTTTCTCGATGCAAATGGTGGCTGCAGTTATATGTCAGGTTATACCCCGGGAATCGGAAAATGAAACGCAAGTAATCTGCAGGTCAGAAAACATGCAAATGCCATCAGTCTAGAGGACAGGCGTGGGACTAACTTTGCAACATGAGGCTTAAACATTTTTCACATACCATTGGGTATAACCTGGGTTATATCCGTGGCTTCCCGACATTTTAACTGAAACTGCATCACATAAATGACGAGTGTTATGGGGTGAATGGGAAAGGCCAGTGTTGGTGAGCAGGCCATCAGGGGAGTCGAGGGAGCAGGCACATATGAGGGGGCACTTGG
Organism: Ambystoma mexicanum; assembly: GCF_040938575.1. Taxonomy (NCBI): domain Eukaryota; kingdom Metazoa; phylum Chordata; class Amphibia; order Caudata; family Ambystomatidae; genus Ambystoma; species Ambystoma mexicanum. The sequence goes on from NC_090932.1 coordinate 808,699,466, forward strand.
TGAGGGTCAGGGAGGGCAAGGAAGCATTTTTAGTTTTGCCATTTTCCCTGATAACCACGGGTATAACCTGCGGTATAACCTGAGGTATACCCACGGGTGTGGGAAAAAAGTTATAAAACAAAAGAGTCATTGGGACATTTACAGTGAGGTTGGGGGGGACAACCACTTCCCAGGGCCAAAGGCTATGGCCAGTGACTCTGTAGTGTTTTCAAGTAAAGAGTGGCATGGACGAGTGGGTGTGATATACAGTGGGCACACCCAGAGACTGTGGCCACTGGCTGTCACCGAAGGCCAAGTCCAGTGGACTGCACGTGTTTTAAAATATGCAGGGTGCACGAACATGGCCACTGGCCATGGCCGAATGGCTAGTGGGTTGCAAGCATTTTTAAAATATACAGGGGCACAGCTGAAGGCCTGTTAGTGTTTTAAAAAAATACAAAGGCCGTGGCTGTGGTCTGCTAGTGTTCTAAATTTACAGTGGGCATGGCCGAAGGCCATGGATAGTGGTCTGATAGTGTTAAAAAATATACAGTGGTCAGGGCCAAAGGCGATGGCCGAAGACCATAGCTAGTAGCCTATTAATGTTCTAAAAAGAAAAGTGGGCATGGCCGATGGCCATGGCTAGGGGTCTGGTAGTGTTCTAAAATACACAGCAGCCACAGCTGAAGGCCATGGCTAGTGGCGTAATAGTGTTGTCAAAAATACAGTGTTTCGTTGTACTCTAAAATATACAGTGGGCACAGCAGAGGGCCATGGCCACTGGCTATGGCTGAAACCCATGGCCAGTGGTGCATAAAAAGAATATGGTGTAACAAAAGGGTCTGGTAGTGTTCTAAATTATACAGTGGCCACAGATTAAGACCATTCCCACTAGCCATAGCCAAAGGCCATGGCTAGTGGTCTGGCAGTGTTGTAAAATATACAGTTGCCATGGACAAAGGCTGTGCCCACTGGCCATGACTAGTGGTCTGCTAGTGTTCTAAAATATACAGCAGCCATGGCCAAACGCCATGGTTAGTGGCATAATAGTGTTTTAAAAAATATAGTGGGCATGGTTGAAGTAGGTGGCCACTGGTCATGGCCAAAGGCCATTGCCAGAGGTGCGGATAAAAACTATGGTATATCAAAACCTTTGAAATTCAGGGGAAAAAACTTTACTTGCAGGGACGTTAAGGTGAGAACTTAATGCAAAAACAAACTGTAATTCAGCAAAAGCCTCCTTAATTTCATCAATGTATTAACATTGGATGCTATATAAAGATTACTTTTACTTTGTGCAGTATGGCGCTCATTACGACCCTGGCGGTAAGTGAAAAACAATGCCGGTAAAGGATTACCGGCATCGCTTACCGCTACGGCCGATTATGACCTGAGATAGCGCTATTAGCGGCACCGTAATCAACGGTGCCGGTAAAAGCGCCAAGGGCGCGGGCACGCGACCCCCATGCAGTAAATACCACCATGGCGCTAAGTGGGGAACATTACGAGTCACGCAGACATGCAAATAACGCCTTTGTGAAGGCCGTAAAGTACCTTACAGCCATGGTGCTAATACCGCCATCGCGGACCAACCGTAAATGGCCATGTGCAGTGTTCCCAGCTGCCACAGGTGCTCTCAATCAGCACAGGTGGAAGCAATACAGACTGGACAAGCACAAAAGGAGCACACCCCACCCCTTCCCACACCCAGTCACACTCCACAATGAATCCAATACGACTAGCAATGCTGGGGCTGGAGGACCTGATTGCAGTGGAAGTGCTACAACAACAACTACAAGAAGAACAACAACAGGCAGCACAGAGGAGACGCAGAAGGAGAAGGAGGGCAAGGCAGGGCCAGCATGCCCCACCAGCACAGCCAGTGCCACCACGCAGGCAGCCCCCAATCCCACACATCAGAGCCAGTCCATTCAACCTAACCGCTGAGCAGATCCACACCCTGTACCGTCTGGACCGGGACACCATCACCACCATTGTGGACATGATACATGACGACATTGTCAGCCTCATTGAAACACGCACCGCCATCCCACCCCTACTGAAGGTAGTGTCTGTGCTCCACTTCCTGGCCACAGGCACCTACAAACACACAGTGGGGCAACTGCATGGCATTTCACAACCATTATTCTCACGTACGTTGAACCAAGTGCTTGATGCCCTCCTCATGCACACAGACGAACACATTTCCTTACCACGGTCTGCCCAGGAGATCTCAAACACCAAAGTGGGTTTCCATTCACTGGCCGGCATACCTGGTTGCATTGGCGCCATCGACTGCACCCATGTGGAATTGGTGGTCCCACATGCCATGGAGGTAGTGTACTGCAACCGTAAGCTATACCACTCATTCAACGTGCAAATGGTATGTGACTGAAACAAGATCATCACACATTGTTGTGCTCGATACCCCGGATCAACCCATGATTCAATGGTCCTGCGGAACTCCACGATTCCACGCTACATGGAGCGACATGCAGGGCAGAGATCCTGGCTTCTCGGTGAGTCGCATGGTAGGCTCATGGAAATGTGATGTGGGTAGGTGATTGAGGCATAGATGCGTACTTCACCTGGCTGAGATGGGGGGGGAGAGATGCATACTTCACCTGGCTGAAATGGGGGGAGATGCATACTTCACCTGGCTGAGATGGGGCGGAGAGATGCATACTTCACCTGGCTGAGATGGGGGGGGAGAGATGCATACTTCACCTGGCTGAGATGGGGGGGGGAGAGATGCATACTTCACCTGGCTGAGATGGGGGTGGTGGAGATGCATACCTCACCTGGCTGAGATGGGGGGGGGGAGATGCATACTTCACCTGGCTGAGATGGGGGGGGGATGCATACTTCACCTGGCTGAGATGGGGGGGAGAGATGCATACATAACCTAGCTGCGAGTGCCAGAGGGAATGGAGCAAGCTCATACCCCAAAAGCAGCCCAGACTGGACCTGACACCTGACCACATAATGCAAGATGTAAGCAGCCCTACCATGCGAATGAAGCAGTGTCCCAACTATCCCACAGACATCTGCATGTGCACTGTACCAAATCAGACCGCATCCCCCTCAACAAAATGCAGCTACAAGCAACGACTATAGCCAATACACAGCACAAAACACCATGAACTGAAAGGCCAGTCCCCCATTACTGCGTACAAAGGAGTCACATGAGGGTCAAATACATCAATACACCACCACACTGACACAGAGGCCCAACGAAATTGCATGACACCATTTGTTGTGCGTAGTGAGAGCATCATGAGGCTGACATCAACGTTGCCAGGATGAAAGCATACAAATAACTGGACATCTGCAAGATCACAGAAACAACGGTCATGGACTGACACAGTGCATGTGCACTCACAAGGCAAAGGACCTCCCAGCGCACACTAATCGATGACATGCAAAACAGTCCATAAGAGGAATACACACGTAGCAGTCACATCGTGCGACTCCATTCATGCATGTAAATGGGGTTGAGATGAAGAATTAAATGCATGCCATGGTGTCACTTAATGAGGTCAAACATGATGAGTTAACTTACACATACATTGTTGCCCACATGCAGGTGATGCAGGCTATCCCTTGAAGCGGTGGCTCCTTACCCCAGTCCGGAACCCACAGAACAGGCACGAGGAGGACTATAATCGTGCCCATACACAAACCCGTGTGGTGATTGAGCAGACATTTGGCCTCTTGAAGGCACGGTTTCGCTGCCTCAGCAGGTCTGGTTGGGCACTCGTGTACCACCATGAGAAGGTGGCAAAGATCGTCATGGCATGTGTCATGCTACACAAAATGTGCATCAGACAGAATGTGCCCCTGCCCCCTGAAGCAGAACAGCAACCACCTGACGAAGAGGATGAGGAGGGTGGGGATGGGGCAGCACCTCAGGGAGGAAGCGATGCACAGGAGGGACGTGACATGCGTCGGACTCTGATCAACCACATCTTCTAGCACACATGGATGGGGGGTGTCACATGGAGATGGCACTTGGGGCACTGGGTGTGTCAGGGACATGGACACTGTAGACTGTTAACCAATGAAGCACACGTACGCAATAAGCAATGTCCACACATGTGATTTCTGCATAACCAAAAAGTGTATTGAAAAGGTAAATCTAAGTGAACACACCCACCACCCCACACATCCACTCCCCCCTCCCCCCTCTACTCCCCAACACACCCACTCCCCTCTCCCCCCTCTACTCCCCAACACACCCACTCCCCACTCCCCCCTCTACTCCCCAAAACACCCACTCCCCCCTCCCCCCTCTACTCCCAAAACATGGTGTGGATGACTGTGCACAAGTGCATCATGTGGCACCAGTACACAAGACTGCGTCTATTGGCATCCCCCGCTCCCAGCAGCCGGTGCACCCCTGTCGGAACACCGCAGGTTCCTGCCCGATCTGCGCTTGGGGCTGGTTCTGGTTGAACTGGCAGCCGAGGAAGAACTGGGTTGCTCACTTGGACGCATGTCCCGCATTGTTTGTACTAACTCGGAAAGTACGTGCCGCACCACGACCAGTTCAGCACATATGTCCTTAGAACTGGACTCGATAGCAGACCTAAGAGTAGCAGCACAATCACGCATTTCCCCCCTAGTGCTGGCGCATTCTGTGACATGCTGTGTCAACAGGGCTGTAAATTGCTGTTGGCGCGTAATGATTTCCTGCATTGCCTCTTGGGTGTTGTGGCCTGTGGCTGATGGTTGTGGCGTGCCCATTATACTGCTGCCCTCCTGCACATGTGCGGTTGGGCTGGGAGTAACCCTCAAAGAGTTTCCAGGAGATAGCCCCTGTATGATGTTGTCATGCTGGCTGCACGGGGACAGGTAGGTGGAATGCAGGGGGTCAGTGGGGGGACTCACAACATTATCAACATCCCCTTCCTCGTTGTCCGAGATCGCTGCGGTGGCAGCAGTTTCACCGATGGTGCTGCTTTCTGCGGATCCAGTGCCTTCGGCGGACAACACTGGGCAGATGGTGGATGTTGGTGGCGCCGAAGTGGTGGACTTGGTAGACATCGGTGCTGTGGCCTGTGCTGTGCTGTGGGACATTTCCTGTTGTTGGGGTTTCCTTGTTCCCCCTGAGGTGGAGGGACGGTGTTGTGCCTCTTCGGCCCTGGCCTTCTTAGCAGAGGTTGCACCTGTGTCATCATCGGCGCTGTCCAAATGTGAGCCTGTGGTGGACCAAAGGAGGGAGAGGGTTAGTGATGGGTCTACGGGCATTGAGCAGGCATTGTGATGGCTGAATTCATTTTGATTGCTGGATGGTTCACATTGGAGGCAGTGACATACAGGTAGTCTCACTCTTAGGTGGCTGATGCATGGATGCATGTGGGTAGCTACAGAAACGGGGAGCATTATGCATGTGTACAAGGTGGAGGTCAGCACTGCCTGTAGGCAGTCTTGTGCTAATGTGTCCGGTGGACCCTGGTATGCATCATTGCACTTCCCAATCATCTGGACATCATCGTGGTGAGATTGGCATAGTTGGACTTGAGGCACCTACCTGCATCGCCTGATGTCGGGGCTCCTCTCTCCATGTCCCCAACTCCCTCAATGCTCTCCGTGGCTATGGTGGCGGCACATATCTCCTCCCACGGCTGTAGTTTTAGGGGCGACTCAGCACCTCCACCAGTCGCCATGCCGAGATTCCGATTTGCCGCCAGTATGCTCCTGACGCGGAGACGTAGATCGTCCCACCGCTTGCGGCATTGTTTGGCAGTGCGGGGTGTTGTGCTGACAGCACTGGCGCTCTGGGCGACCATGGCCCATATTGCCTTTTTCCTCTGCAGCGGCGGTCTGGTCATCTCTGTGGCGAACACAACATCAGCATGCTCTTGGAGTGTTTCGGCCAACATTGTTAGCTCATCCCTTGAAAAGCGCTCCTGGCGCAGCCGATCTCTGCTCTTTTTCAAAACTTTAGTCATCGTGATGTCAAAGGGGTGGTGTAGGAGGTTTGTGGAAGTTGTGAGGGTCAGGTGTCTACTGGTAACAGAGGATGGCAATGGATTGTGTTTTTAAAGATGGCCTCCGTGCTCTTTCCCGTTCCTGTGCGGTGACGCTACTTTCGGATCCGCTTATTTAGGGTCACCGCTAATAGCGGTTCCCGCTAATTTCGGTTACCGCTATTAGCGGTGACCGCTAATGTCGATGGCTAGGGTGGCGGAGGTGCTATTTGCACGGCATATGATGCCGGTAAGTGGGATTTTACGCCCTTTCGCGGCATGGCGGTGATTCCATTACCAGCACTGCGCAATGCTCATGCCCGAGAACTCGTAATGTGCCGCTTTTAGCGGTCTCTGGCCAGCACGGACAGGTTATTTGCGCCATGCTGGTAATGGCCGATACTTACCGCCAGGGTCGTAATGAGGGCCTATGTGTTTTAATCACTTACAAAAGACACACAGAAAGACATATGCATCCACGTACATTTTTTCAAACAAATGTTGAATTTTAAAACTTAATTTCTTTTCTATACATATACACATTTAGAGTAATAACCACTTTTTTCAATACCCATTTATGGAAATAAAAAATATATCCTAATACATAGTTATTCCTTGCTTTAAAGCACTTCTCATGTCATTAAGAACATTAAATGTGTACACATCTTTCTTACAATAAAACAATTGAGTATTTACATATGTTAATTTTAGAAATGTAGTAAATAATTAGGGTTCAACACGTGTCTCTATTTCTAATAATTCTTTTTGTAACTGTATATGCATATTATATTACAGTGAACATATCTTACATACATTTGGCACAAACAGGAACATTCTAAGCAGTGTACTTTTTGCTATTAAAAGAAAGTAAAGATATTTTCAAAATATTACCTACTAGCAGGTGGACCGGTGCATAGTAATTCCTAGGGCTTGTAGTGCCGTACCCGTACGTGTACGGCTGAAGCATGTAAGCTTCTTACTGTTGAGATGGCATACACTCATCAACTTACATGGGAAATTAAGTTTCTGTAATTGTCATGAGAGATTTGCCACGATGTGACGGACGCCATTGCACACACTATTGAAGAGACATGCACCGTTTCCTGTCCCCCGCATTACTACAAAAGAACTGTATTGTGTCACCCGCATGACTTCAAATGTGAGTGCTGCTACTGTCAGCTAGAATGCTGATAGTGTGGGAAGTTTAGGAACAATGAACTGCTGAAGTTTTAATGAACTGCTGCACTTTAGGAACAATGAACGTAAAACTAGGGCAGAAATACGATGCAAAGAGCCATATGGCAGCGGTAAGCATTGCAGACTGCTTACAAAATAACTAAATCTGGAAAAATGTATATTTTATACTTGTTACATTGTCTACACCATGGAACCTACCCACATGCCGAATTTCAGATATGTAGCATTTTGGGAAGTATGCTGAACATTTCGAACAGACACACACACACACATATCCACAAATGTCCCTTTTATATATATAATACCCTTGCATGTGGCTTTGCCCACGTGGATTTGGGGATTTGGTACAACAGTGGTTCTCCCCTCAGGTGCTAGGATTACCAGAGAGTTAGGTGACCTCACTTTGGAGCAGGCCACGTAAAACTGCCCATGCGAGAAGCAGTCTTCCTTTAGGTCAATCCCTGCTACCTTTAAAGTTTACCCCTGAAATTTGTTGATGGTAATGGCGAAACAAACCTTCAAGGGAAACTGAAGTCTTCTGAATTCAAATGGATATTCTGAAGGTATAAGATGTATTTGTGGTATAAAAACGGACTCCCCCTGGCCAGAACCGGTTAGCACCATAGCCTCAATCACATTTCTGTTGAGAAGTTTCACTCACAACCTGGTGCCATTACAGAGCTAAGGTGGGTTGAGGTTCTGCAATAATGTCACAGGTGCTCCCATTTTGAGTAGATGTTTGTGTTCGGGAACAACAGGAGGATTTAAAGTGTTCAAGAACTCAACAGGATTGTGGACTGCGTCATCACTTTGAACCTTGAGTTTACAGAGCTGTAATGCACTTGGACTCCTCTGTGACAATTAATAAGTATCTTATTGATTATGGCAGCCATGCTGTTCTTTGCCATTAAAATGGCACGCTCACATAACCATTCTGTAGATTTCTTGATTAGATTTTTTATGTCAGGGTACATTTTGGATGTGAGGTCTGCTAGGGAATTGACAACTGTGCCCAGGTCGGAAGGGATGACAATTTGCTCTCAAATACGGGCCACTGTCCATTACCAATTTTAAGAAGCAGTTTGGAAACTTACTTTATTACGAAGATTGAAAATGTAAATGTTTGCTTTTCTAACATCTTCGGTTTGAGAAATCTGGGTATCCTTAAAAACAATTCACCCCCCCTTCCACCTCCCTTTACTGGATTTTCAGAAAATCGTAAAACACGTGCTTCTGTATTTTTGAAGAAGAATCTAAATACCAATTTTTCACGTTTGTAACATCTTCTGTTTTTGAGATATCGGAATCCTCCTAAGAAAAATCCTCTGCCCCTTTTTACCCCCTTTGGGATGGAATTTCCAAAAATCCCTCCTTGGTGGGTACTGTGAAAAACCTGAAGGTGTTTCATGACTAAGTCCCCGGGGATCCCTTATTCAGGTGGCCAGGGAAAGGCCATCGCTATTGGATCCCATCCCTGGGGGTGGACAAGCAAGGGAGGATCACCTGGGTAGGGGGTACTCGAGGAGTGGGGAGGAGACACCAGAAGGTGAGACATGGTATCCCCTATTTCCTGACAGTTATTCACCCCATATTTTCTCTACCTTTAAGGGATACTACAACTCCCATAACTCCCCTGTTTTCCTAATCACCTTTAAGGGATACTACAACTCCCATAACTCCCCTGTTTTCCTAATCGGCTCAACTACTGAGATGAGGAAGAGGAAGACTGAGACTAGGAAGATTACCACTAGTAACATGTACTGGCCTTGTCCCACTAATAAGGCCAGGCAACCTCAGGCACTCAGTCACAATCACACACACTTGAAACTCATGGACCGTTTTTCAAACTATAAACGGTGTAGAACGGGAATACACAGAGAGGAAGGTAGAGTCTAAGAAGGAATGGAAGCTGGATGGCGAGATGGAGCAGCAGCTGACAGAGAGCTGCAGAGAACAAGGCCAGGAGAACGGGATACTGAGATGCTGACAGGCTGCAAGTTGAGGCAGGAGAAAGCGTGGCAAGCAGCCATGTCTCCAAGAAGCCAGAAGGGAGTCGGGGCCTGCTAGTCCCTTTTCTCCATGTACCAGCTGACTGCGTGTTTCCACCCTTTGGCCGTGAGGCCGCCCTGGAGTGTCTGAGGGGCAGGTGGGCTAGACCCTGACCTTGATGCGTTGAAAACTGAAGGATGCACAAAGGCAATCAATCACAATCTGTGAGTTCAAAGAAAGAGAGAGCCAGTTTTGTAATATGCACGATTGTGAAAGCTGCCTTGTTACACGCAAGGCTACGTGTTGAAGGATAAAGGCACTGGATTGAAAGCTTGGAAGTATTTAGCCGGTGAGGGAGCCAATGAGAAACAAAGTAACAGAGCGGTGTTGTGTGAGAAGGCACGTTATTGAATGCTTAATGAAAGATAAAAGAACAGTGAATAATGAAAGTGAATTATGTTGAAAGCTAGTGAAGGGAAGGGCACGAGGGGAAGAGAGCATGCAGAGATCCCAAGAGGCTATTGTGAAAGTGAATTGACATTTTTGTAAAACGAGGAACATGGTCCCATCCTAATGAACTGTTTGCTTTTGTGAAATGAGAACCAGAGTGGCAGTGGGCCTGTTCTGCCAAGTGCAAGTGGCATGGATATTAATAAACAAACCCTATTGTCAGAGTGGTCACGCATAGGGGGAGAATATTATGCGGTTGCCAAGGTCTCTGGCAAAGTGAGAATAGTAAGGACACTGCTGTCGGAATAGTTACATATGGGGGTGATAATACTATGCGGTTACGAACGGTCCTGACAGGTGAACATTGTAAAAGAGAAGTACAAAGGTTGGGGAAGGGTGTTTCCCGAGCACTGAGAAGTGGAGCTGTTTAGATGGAAAGTGTTTCAGCCATGTTTAAGTGTATGAAGACAGGCAAGGCCAGCCTGTGAAGCACTGAGAAGCAGAGCTGTTTGAAGTCAGGTGAGGGAAGCCCGAAAGAATCCCCCGAAAGAGAATTGTGATGATGCATATTGAAGTGACATTGAAATAGGTGAGGAAAGCCTGACAGATTCATGAGAGATCTTTGAACTGTGCATAAAACCCACCTTGAAGGAACTCTGTAAGAACCCCATTGAACTGAACTTGGAGAAAGGAGTGGTGAGCCACTTTCATTGCCATTCTGACATTTCTTTTAATACACTCTTTATTTCCTTCCATTTTCCCACACTCAGTTATTGTGAAACGTTAGGGCAAGTGTAGGTTTCTGACACAGACTTTTTACTTTGTTTGACTGAATGACTTGGACCATTTTATTTTAATTTGATGGTAAAGGATACTCCCATTATAGAATTCGAGCCAGGTAGGAAGTCTACAACCCCAGTTAAACTTACTAAAGGTGTTGAAACTTGTACCTTTTGTGTCAGTGTCCTTACTTGTGATACCCTGCCTGCCTCACAGTGCCTACGTCATGAAAACAATGTACCTTGCATATTTCACATTTCTAGGTTCAATGGTTTGAGCAGGGCATTGAGGAGTCAGTTAAAAATTCACCCCCCCTTTTTACCCTCTTATGGACGTAATTTCCCAAACTCCTTCCGTAGTGGGTGCCTACGTGATGAAAATAATGTATTTTCCAAAATATACGTTCCTAGGTTAAACGTTTTGAGCTAGGTGTTGATGAGTCAGTCAGTCAGTCAGTCAGGACTTCTTTTATATATAGATTTATAATGTAGATATAATCTTTTACCACAGCACTAAAAAGTAAAGCTTCACAAGTATTAATATGATGCACATGTAGCTATTTACAGTTTTCAACAATGTAAGCATTGTTATGAACTATTATAAAATGCTAATATCACAAATGTAGAAACGTAAGGGTGGCCCAAATATGGGCAAATACCTAGGGTGCTCTTATGTCTGATGCCATTAGTTAAATAATCTTTGATGTCATAAATGATGATATTAGCGATATCACCAGTGATGCCATCAGTGATGCCGACAGTGATGTCATAGATGTAATTAGTGATGTCACCAGTGATGCCATTTGTGATGTTATCATTGTGGTCATAGACTACGCAACAGATGGCATGAAGTTAAGGTGACTTTACCTTAATTTCAGGTGTTATGTTGCACTATGTTCTCACCTTAACATCCCTGCAACAAATGTTTTTCCCCTGAATATATATATATATATATATATTCCGTGAAAACACATTGTTAAAGGGACGTTATGGTTAAGTTGCGCTAATAAAAACCTATCAAATTAAGTGAAAAACATTGTTAAAGGGACCTTATGGTTAAATTGCATTAATAAAAACATATCAAAACCAGTGGAAAAAGTGTCTTAAAGGGATATTATGATTAGAATTAATGAAAAATCCCAGAAATTCGCCAGTTATGGTAAGCTAAGCAACCATAACTTGCGCCACCACCGTGCACTGCTAAGATTAACACCCATGACATCACTGATGACATCACACATGTCATTGATGACATCACTGATGACATCACATGTCTGGCCCCTTGTTTTTCTTCACTGACATATCTTGGCCAGGTGGTTTTGTTCACTGACAGTTAGAAACTGAAAATTCAAAAAGTACTATATTTGTAGTCGTTACCCTTCTGATATGTTCTTACAGTACTTTCCTTAGGGTTCAGTCAGAGCTTGTGGTGCATATGATATGATAGGTTATTTATAACGTGCTTAATACCCAGAGGTTTCTAAGCGCGGACTCAGGATCGAACCTGTGTTGCTCTGTGTCGTCTTGTTTCTAAGGCAAGCAAGTTGCCCTGAGCTATCCTCCCGAGCCATGGGGGAAGAAGCACGTCTGAAACACAGCAATCAATTCTGTACATTAAGATAACCGTTTAGGTTATGAACAGTTTCTGATGATACGGCTTCCTTGCTTTACTTTCCCTGTATATGCCTCAGATTTGTATGCATTGTGGTTTTTTATGTTTTGTTTGCAGTAGTACAAGTGTGCAGTAAGAAATGAATTATTAGCTAGTTATTGCATGTTTCACAGTATGCAAAAGTGTGATATGGAAGCATTCATTATTTTACTATCCAACATTGCAAGATTATAAATATTGCACCTCTATGGTGCATGCTGCAGCCAATGCCTATGGTTTTGTATGAGTAGGTTCCTGTACTAGAAAGAACACTGCAATGGAATGTTGTTTAGAGCAATAGATTGTTTAATAAAGTATTTAGTTCATGATACATCACCCCTGGCAGTTTTTTGCCAACATTATAATCACAACATCTTGTAGGCACTTTTCATCAAAACTAAGTGCACATGTGATGTCATTAGTGATGTCATCAATGACATTTGTGATGTCATCTTTGATGTCATGAGTGTTAGTTTTAGCGTTTTAGCATTGCACAGTGGTGGCGCGAGTTATGGTTGCTTAGCTCACCATAACTGGTGAATTTCTGTTTTTTTTTTATTTTACTTGTAACCAGAATATCCCTTTAAGACACTTATTCCACTGGTTTTGATAGGTTTTTATTATACTGCAATTTAACCATAACGTCCCTTTAACAATGTTTTTTCACTAAATTTGATAGGTTTTTATTAGCGCAACTTAATCATAACGTCCCTTTAACAACGTTTTTTTCACTGAATTTCACAGGTTTTTACCAGGATACCATTAATTTGTGTACATGTGGCATACAACATACTGACCCCTAGCCCAACATGATAGCCACATAGTCTGCATCCACACTGCCCAAAAGCTCAGGGGTTATCTTACATTGTTGTAGCATGCAGCGAACCAACAGAAGATGTTTAAAGGGCAACACATATGTATACGACAAGACAAAATGAAGCAAGTCTACAAACTGTGTACTTATAAAAGCAGAAGTGCAATTACATAGGTTGTGCAACATAATGGAATGCACCAAGCCGAAAAATAACCTGTGTATCTAACAATATTACCTCAGTGCAGCTTTGCATGCACAGTGAGAAGAAACTGTCACAAGGAAGTCCAACGTATTAAGAAGAGAACCATAAGAAAAAATAAGTACACTATATTTCTTCCTGTAACAGTGGAGTCTGTTGTGTGTACATGACTAGTAAACAAGTATAATTTTTTTTACACATGAATGGCAAGCATCCTGGAGTGGCTCGAGGAAAATTTCCCCCATGATGAAATGAGTGACGATAGCAACTCTAATGGTACACAGTGCAATTTTTAAAATAGAAAAAGTAATGCACATTGCTGCATATGAAACATGCTTCTTTTTTAACAGTACATACTGCAAATGGGCCGGAAGCACCAGCTAATGTGCAAGAAGATGGGCACAAACAGACCCAAAGTGCAAATGTGGGAAATTAACTGATAAGCCTGTGTGCAAAAATGAATCAGCTGAACACCAGGTTTGCAGAATTTTAAGCATTTGTAGAAAGGCATACAATGGACAATATTACGTACCACTGCCCCACTTGTACCTGTGCCCCTTCACCCTGTCCCAGCCAACCATCCCCACAAATTCCCTTTAGTCAAAGACACTATGATGAGACCTCAATCCCTTCCTCCCGTGATGACCAGCCTGTGCAAAACCCCAATTCCCCTGTATATGTTGCCCTTTTCGCTACCCCTTCCCTTTCCTAATTGAATGTTTTTGGTCTGTGTTAATACATTTCTATGAGTTTACTGTTGATGTGTGTTTTTTTTAAAAAAAAAGCCCTGTTTGGAGTCCGTGGCAGCGCGATTCTCTGGCCTGTCCGTAATCAAAATGGAGGTAGCCCCGAACTGCGCGCCTGTCCGGGGGTGTGCGCAAAATCATGATGGACTTTTATATGATTTGGGGGCCCAGGCCCTGTCCTGCGGACACCTGGGTGCATGCGCATCCGATCCCCTGCCCTCCTAACACCGCGCCTGTCCACAGATGGCCGTACAATTGTGGCGTACTTTTAATTAGTTTGGTGGTCCTGCCCCTGTCCTACGGACACCTGTCACATGCTCATCTCATCCCCTGTGCCCTCCGACCACTGTGCCTGTCCGAAGATGTCTGTACAAACGTGACATACTTTAATTCGTTTGGGGGTCCTGCCCCTGTCCTAGGGACATCTGAGCGCATGCGCATCTGATCCCCCCTGTGCCCTCTGAACACCGTGCCTGTCTGCAGATGTCTGTAAAGTTGTTGCCGTACCTTAAATTAGTTTGGGGGTCCCGCCCCTGTCCTATGGACACCTGGGCACATGCGCATCTGATGCCTTGTGCCCTCTGTACAACGCGCCTCTCTGGAACTGTGTTGCACTTTAATTAGTTCGGGGATCCCGCCCCTGTCCTACGGACACCTGGGCGCATGCGCATCCCATGTAATAGCTGTCCTACGGACAGCTGTCACATCCACGAACATTTGCGATGTTACCATGTGACCGCACCCACGCTCAGCGTCGGTCTGTATCCACGGACACTGTTTGTACCCCCGGATACCTAAAAGGCCACACCCCACTGCTGCTCCTCATTCTGTTTCTGGCTGACCAGGGCTACTGAGCACTGCTGCAGGTTACTGTGTTGCTGGTTTCCTGATTACTTGGATAATGGCATCCATGGCTGCTCCTGCTGCTGCCTCTACTTCAGCACCACCCCACCCCCACCACCACCACCACCACCTTCTGGAGGGCATGAAGAGGGAAACAGGCGAGGTGATGCAGAGGGAGCTCAAGAAGAGGGAGAGGATGAGGTAGTGGAAGTCCCTACTACCAGCTGCAAATGTTAGTCTTGGGTGTGGAGGCTCTTTCCCACCATTGGGGGGGTACCCAAGGCACGTGCAGCCAAGGTTCACTGCACTGAGTGCAATATGGTACTCACTCATGGCAAGCCTGGGCTGTACAGCTACGGGACCACCTCCATGTGGCGACATCTGAGGTCGAACCACAAGGCAGCAGTCCGGAGGGTCATCCCTGTCGAAGGCGGTAGTAGGTTGAGTTTCCCTATCACATCCTCCGCATCTGCTCCTGTCACTACAAGAGACACTCCTGTGGGGCAGAGGGTTACTGTACTTTGTATGTACTGTGATGCAGTACTCTGCAGGGGGGAACAGTTCTGAAGTGCTTTCGAGGCTATGGTCCGAGAGCACCAAGAACATTGCCCCCCTACCTAAGTGAGGCCCACCCAACATCTTCCTTTCTCCGCCTGCCCCTTCATCCCTGTCGTTGGTGCTCCTTCCCTACCCTCCATTCCCCTCCCTCCCTTCTGTGTCATGTCAACAAAAAGCTAAAGAAATGTACAAAACACACACATAAAAAAGGAAAACGTCTCTTTTCCGAGATACCTTTCACAGTTGAAAAAAAGAAGTAGCAAAAAAATGGTGCAGGCCCCTGCGCAGCCTGTGAAGTCCGCTGACATCTAAAAAATGTGGGTGGTGCCACCATCTGAACCATTTAACTCTTTTGCAGGAGCAAAAGGTGGCTCTGAAAAGAGCCTTTTTGTTTTGTTTTTTGTTTTTGGATGGTTTTTTCAGGATTTAGAGAAAAAGTAGGCAAAACATACTGGAAAATGCTTGCGATAGTTGCAAAAGCGACTGCAAAGCATTTTGAATATTTCGCAAAAAAAGCTGACTGCCAGTATCAGTTAGATGGACTCCATCTCTGTGAAAAGTATTGGTGTTACGAAATGTTGTGTTTTCATTGTGGCAAGACGACATGCCAACATCTCTCAAAAATGCGCAAACAGCCTTGTTGACTTTACCTCTCGCTTTCTCCATTTGCAGACCAAATGAAGAGGAGTGCAGCCACATCTGTCTCTGGGCAATGAGTGAAAAAAGTACTTGGGAGTTAGGAAACATGTCCATGACTTTCCCAATTGCCTCCTTCATTGCAAACTACAGTGAGATTCTGGTAACATGGCCTAAACTGTTCCCTCCACAATGAACAATAATAATGGCTGGATGATGGTGCATCACCAAAGTGGCGCAAAGGGGAAGCAAGTCCACCCACTTCATGCTGTGCAATCCATATCAGTGCACATCCGCATGATCAAATCCAAGATGTGCGGCCACTCCACAGTGCTCTGCGTACACCTGCAACCAATGTATCCATGAATCCCCCAAAATCCACACACTCTGTCTCCTGAAAGACACAGCCATAGCCATAGCAATCTGCACTCCTCTCAGCAAACAGACCTTCTGCCACACTCTCTACTTGCACACCACACCCAGTGAACCTTATTGGCCAATCCCATGGCCTCCACAGTCCCATTTCCATGCCTGCCATCCTCAAAAGCCCCAGTTGTGGCACGTGCGGTCCACAGACTACTGCAGTGTCTGCAGATAAATCGGCTAATTCAAGGGGGTGGGTACAGAAATTTAACCCAGGGTAGGAGATTTTCACTTTAGTGGTGGCTCTGCAAAGAGCCTTTTTTTAATGTGCTTGTAAACAAATGCATTGTGTTTTGTATGTTATTTTGGCCTTTTCTCTTCTTTTCTTCATTATAGTCATACATGAACCTATTCTAAGCATCCCGTAGATTGTAAAAGAAAATGGCATTTCCAACGGTGGACAAAGAAATTGCATCTGCAGTCAAAAAGTTCACACTAAGAGAAATAATGTTCTCATTGTGGAAAGAGAACATCACAGCAATACGCAAAAATGCAGGCATGCCTCTGTTTACAAGGCACCTTCCACCATCCATACTGCTCTAGGTGGTATCTGTGAGGAAACCACCCTTTTGCACTGGGAAAAAGCAGCATCACTGTCTTCACCAAGTCCTTCAGTGCACAGAGCAAACTTGGAGCACTGATATAACCCAAATGCAGTGCTCCACAATGCACCACTACACCATCAGGAGTACTGAAAGTGGCCATATCTCTGCAAAGTGCAAGCACTCCTTGCAAATTGCGGCCAGGCACACCGCACCACAAAGCCTCCACTCCCTGAAAACCAAGATTGGCAACTCTTCTACCAATGCATATGAACCGAGTTCCTGCAATTTACCCTGCATAACCTACTCAATAATAATACTCTCATTTGTCCCATCTCCTGACATCAAGTGTCAGTTACTTACAATGCTGTGTGCTTTGAAAGATTTCTTTTAATGCCCACTTGCATAACAGTTTCAAATCGCATATTTCAATTTTAGTAGCACTCTCTATAATTGTTTTGTAAAAAAAAAAAAAAGAAAACCTCATTAGGAACATTTCCAAAGCCTGTTCAAGGACAAGCTCCTATGTGACACTTCAATATATTACCACAAAATGCATGCTTGCCCATATCACCCATTGTAATTTGCAAACTCTTATTTTCTTCTTTCAGTCTGTCACTTTTAAAACCACTTCTCCCAATAACACACCTGCAGTAATACACCCACAATGCACAAAGAAAACAAAAAGTGCATGTATGTTACCAAAGCATGCCAAGTAAATAGAAAGCAAAATTAACAAAATGGACTGCGTTTACAACTACTTATTTCAGCACCATTTGAAGGAAACCAAATAAATGCATGAGTACATTTGCAACAGTGCTAATCTGTAAATTTAATAAATAAATTGAAAGGAACAGGAAAGGATGTCTCAAACATACTGCAATGGCACTCAAGTAGCAAGCACCTATGTCTGGGAAAGTTAATAAAATTGCACACACTAACATTCTTCTTTATAATCTGTACATATGCTTGTGCTTCTGCCTTTTTCTCAGCATACTTGGACTTGCACTACTCCATTTCCAATGCAAACAGTGCAACAACAACTCTCACACTTGGAAAACTGCAGCCCTGTAGGGCATAATTATCACAGGACCACCAGCCCCAATACCAACAATGCTGATGCTCCCAGGTCCCCATTCCTATACAGTGCTGTACAATTGCACACGCATAAAGACTAACATTTTCCAACACCTGACTTTCCAGGTCATCATGGCCTGTAATATCCTAGTGACACTGGGAAGCTTTCACCCAAACAAGCATTAGGAATCTAGTGGCAACCCGTCTACACCAACAGCTGTTTTATAACCACATTCGTAATCATGTGCAATGTTACCAACTCTTCTTCCCAACAAATCCCCCTACAGTGTAAAATAATGTGCTCTCCTACTACAATTATTTTGCCATTAACACACATACCCACTAATGTTCTTCTTTCGCAATTGCAGTGAAGAACAGTCTCCTGAAATCCAGAAACGTCTCTACTAGATGATAAACCCAGAAGAAAACTACTCTTCACATCCAACAAAGTAAGTGCAGCAGTGTAGTAGTATTCTTCCTGTTACTCATATAGTGCAGTGTTGTTTTATGGTAGCCTACAACATTCTATTCAATCCAACAGCATTTGCTTCACTCTTACTCATTTCACCTCAGGAGGTACACTCTTTGTATTCTCATCTGAACACCAATATCGTAACACCCACTAGTATCGTGAAAACATCATACTGTCCTTACTTATCCATGCACAGTAGACTGTCATACACACTGAAGCAAACTTTTCACACATCAACACACACAGCTACTAGTACAACCTTCCCAACCAGAACTAACAGCCAATTGCTCAATCACACACCCCTCTAGTTATGCCTACTTGATATTCAGACACTCATGCGCAGTGCACACAAATACAATGCACAACTTTGAAATGCACACTTTCCTTTTTTCTCCAATAGACAGAAGAGAATGCCTACCAAAAAGCAACTCTGTAGAAAACAAGGCAAAAATAGAGCAGATAAAACTAAAAGCATGCAAAATAGTCATCCACCTCTAGCAGAATTTCTGGAAAATGTTCAAACAAAACAGCTAATACAGTCACTGAACAAAACTGAACCAGCTATTAGGAAAAAAAGTATGGCCCCTCTTCCAAAATGTAAAAATAAAAAGAAATGTATTAAGAAGAATAAAACTACCAGTAGTGCTAGCACTGCATCTACCAATGTTAACGTAGCCACAGTGAAGCATTCCAAAAAATTACTTTTACAAAAACAATTCCACCATTGAGTCCTTCAGAATCTTATAAAAACAGCTGAGAAATCAGGTTCAACCCTTAAAACGTACCGCAGAAAACTAATCCTGGAAGCTCTTATTGACAGTGCAATTCTCCTCAAAAGAAAATTGTTTATATTAATTTTAAACAGAATGAAAGCACCGACAAAATTAATCAGTAAACTACAAAAAGTACTTCGCAACATGCACAATATCAACATAGATACCTTTGCAAACTTCTGTGCAGGTGAGTGTATTCAAACAACCAGCACAGAGCCATATTTCAATGAAGAGGCATACAAACAAGAGCAGACAAACCCAATTGCCATACATTGCAGTGGCTGAGGGTATGAAATGGTAGACAACACCATTATGGCAGAAGAAACCCTAATTGAAAGAATGTCCCCAACAAACTTTCAATCAACTCTCCATTCCACCGAGCCAGTCCGTCCTGTCTACAAATGGCCCTGAACCTCAATGTGTAACGTACGAAAACAATCCTTCAAATCTTTGTGGCAATTCCTCAATCACTATTTAAAAGCGAAAGAGAAAATGAGAATGAAAACGTTGCAAACCATGGACTCCTGTCCAGTGCGCAAATACACAGGACTGCAAGGACATTCATTAGCCTGCATTTCCGGGTCTGCTTGCAAAAGCACCTTCCACCACATCAAAATGTTAGTGGCACACCATTCCACTATACAGAATCTTGTCCAGAGACTGTACTATGCAAAAAGTCCTGCTTTAGAACTGGAACATTTTAATCACATTCTCCTACATGGCACAGCCAAAGAACTCCTTGAAGAAATATACCACATCCAAATCAAATATTTTGGAAGTGAAGAGCAGTTAGAAAATCCAGTAACTTTAGAGAAGAGAAGCGACAACCGTACAGATGCCAACCTTCTAATACACACGTACAAAAAGAAATAATAAAGTTTAAAAGCACATCTGCTGAAGTACCAAACCAAGTATGTGTGTGTTGTTGCAGAACTTTTTATTCAAAGAGCACCAAAACTGTAGATACAACATACAAAATAGAAGACATCGAGGAATCCCAATGGTTCCAGTTAGCTCTCTACCTTATAGCAGAAAACAAATACGAAATTACTAACCCCTCAATACTTTGCACATACTGCACTACAGAGCTTGATAATAACCAAATGCCTTCACGGGCTATCGCTAATAACTTGGAACTATTCCCACTCCCAAAACTGCTCCAACAGCTTAATTTGTATGAGAGCATTATAATCCAAACAGTACACCGATTTCAAGTTATAATACGCCTTCAACCAACAACAGCCAAGTTGCCTCCTTCTGAATTACTAAAAGGCATTCGTGGCAAAGTAGTTTATTTGCCATTGGATCTAAAAGAAAATGTAGACACTCTGGGAGTGCAACGGCCAATAGATCAATCTTTGATTATCCTAGTGAATGGTGTACCTACGAAAGACAAAAGAATTTGGCAACAACTAGTAGACTTGAACAAAGATAGAGAAGCCCTACAATATCTTAAAGAGAACAATGAATACTACAAAGAAATAAACATTGAAGAAAACCTAGGGGAAACCACTGAAATAATTCAGTATTCCTAATCAACTGGCCAATTTGAACGTGTAGATCCTATTACAGCATCCAATATTTTACACCAGTATACAATTCACCCACTGCACTCCAAAGACAGCATAGATGACGCACTTAGCCACCCCTACGCCATTGGCATCATGTGAGCTCCTCTAAGTTAAGTTCCAAACCTCACCTAACAGTACTATCACACTACATATCATTTATAGGCTTCCAGGACCTCCTGGGTCTTTCGAAGAAGATATCACAGCCCTAGCAGCCGACACCACCAAACCCACGGCACAAAATATCATTTTAGGAGATTTCATCCTCGGTTTCAAGGACACAAGTGACACTCACGCCATCTCTCTAGCCTCTGCACTACTAGAACAAGGCTATACTCAAATTAGTACCAAACCTACACATGAAAAAGGAAGGATACTAGACTGGGTTGCGGTTCTAAATTGCACCATCACCCCACTAGATCCGACTCCACTAGTATGGTCAGACCACCACCTTATCACCTTTGAAATGTATATCAACAACTTGGAAAAGAAAAAGCCCATCATTGCTCCCCCCTGCCTCACAAGAAATAAACGTAACATCACAGCAGATGCTCTAGTTCCTTTGGTAGCCCCCCTACTCAATGCCCTACCGGATACTAATGATCCCAACACTCTAATTAACATATGCAATGAGACCATGACCAAAGCCATTGATGAGATTGCCCCGCTAAAACTTCGTAAAAGCAAACCCATAGCCCACCTTAACTCATGGTTCACTCCAGAGCTAAAATTACTCCGTACTGAAAAAAGAAAATGGGAATCACGCTGGAAATCTTCCCCTGCACCTGAAAACAAAACTAACCTGGCCACCATCACTGCCACTTACAAAAATAAGATAATCCAGGTCAAAAAAGAAACCTATAATGACAGAATAGCCCAAGCCAGTTCCAGTACTAAAGAACTATTCAACATTCTAAGAGAACTAGAGAACCCCAACCCACCACCAGATACATGCACCAAGGATAAAGCCTGGTGTACCAGCATTCAAAATGCCCTCTCCAATAAAATCAAAGGACTGCAGACCAAAATAGCTGACAAAAGATCCCAACTAACAGTCACTACACCAGCCCCTACCCCTCACATAAACTCAGGTTTCACATTAAAAAAGTCACCATTCCAGAAGTCCACAAAATTATTGTGTCACTTAAACCATCTAACTGCAAGGGCGACAGCTGCCCAGCCCAGATTATAAAAGATGCAGCTAGAGACCTTGCCCCATTCATCACTAAACTTGTAAACTCCTCCTTCTCTAATAATGCCGTCCCAAGTAACCTCAAACAGTCCTGGGTTCTACCACTATTAAAAAAACAGACCCTTGACCCGGCTATACCCACTAACTATAGACCAATTTCAACAGTCCCCTTTCTATTGAAAATATTGGACAGAATAGCCTACTTGCAAATACAAGATTATCTTGAAGCTCACAAATTACTCGGCACCCATCAATCTGGCTTCAGACTTCAGCATGGAACAGAAACCGCACTCGTCGACCTCAAAAGCCAGATTGATGAACTAAAAGACAAAGGAAAGATGGCCATCCTACTCGACCTTTCTGCGGCCTTTGATCTGGTGGATCACTCCATACTTTGTAACCACCTATCCTCTGCGGCCCATTTCTCGAGTTCTGCAGTTGCTTGGATCCAATCTTTCCTCGCCAACAGAACCATGCGCGTGTTCTCACCTTCAGCAGCTGCTGACCCCATCCCCATCACCTGCGGAGTCCCACAAGGATCCTGCATCTCGCCCACTTTGTACAACATTTTTACAAAGCCACTATTTGACAAACTGGACCGTCTGGGTGTCACCTACACAAATTATGCGGATGACACCCAGATACTCCTACCCATCTCAGGAACCTATGATATAGACGTCGCATTCAGGCATGGATGGCCACACATAGCCGCTGCCTGAATGATGATAAGACTGAATTACTCCTAGTCAGAGCATCTAACAACCTCCTCAAACTAAGTCCTCACTACACAAATATCGTCATTGATGGGAACAGCATACCCATTGCCAAACATGTAAAAACTTTAGATTTCTACCTCGATGCCCAGTCTAACCTAACTAAGCAGATTAACATGACCTCATCGGCCACAGCCTACACCGGCAAGTTGATCAGAGCCTGTAGACCTCTACTATCCCCCACTAGCTGCCTTACTTTGGCGAGAGCGCTCATACAATCCAAATTGGATTATTGCAACAGTCTTTATCTAGGAGCGAACAAAACCATCTTAAATAAACTACAGATCATGCAAAATAACGCACTTAGAGCCGCGTTGAATATTCCCAAAAGAGAGCATATATCAGAATTAGAAAGCACCACAGGTGGCTCTCTATACAGGACAACATTGCCCTAAAAACTATCTGCCTCACTCACAAAGCGCTTAACCACCAAGCCCCCCCCTACCTCACTGATAAGTTCACATGGAAGGTATCCAACAGAATCACCAGATCCTCCAACATACCATGTCTGGTGGTGCCCAGATACATTCCAAAAAGAGCCGGAGGCTCTAGCTTCCCAGTATTAGCCGCCCAGCTTTGGAACACTCTCCCCCAGAATATTCAAACCATTCAAACCTTTAACAATTTCAGAAGTCATGTTATCACTTGGTTACTAAATAAAACATAAAACAACAGCTTTTTGATACCACTAACCATCAGGTGTTGGACACATACTACTGCTATGACCTAATGTATAACAATGTATAATATGTATAATGATTAATATGTATAATGATCAATATGTATGTATGCACCATTGTATAACCAGGTTACTTTACCTGAATGTTCAAACTGTACTCATGCACATAACTGTCTATTCTATGCCTGTAACCATTACTTTCTTATAGCGCCCAATTACCTCCGGGTCAGGTGCGAGATATAAATAAAATAAACAAACAAACAAACAAACATATCAAACGCGGCAAGCCAAAGGATCTCCACTCAGCATATGGGAAAAAAGTGTTGAAGCACAAGCCTTTCCTCTGCTCTTTCCTACTGGAACAAGGGGAAGGTATGATGAATGATGCATACAAATAACAGCATCTGAATACCGCTCTTTACGAATGTATTCTGAAGACCGCAGATTCAGACAAAATGTTGAATACATATTCCACCTCCTGATTGAAAGTGAACTAGCAACTCTATGTTATGGAGTTGCACACACTATTTTTTAAACATGTCTGCTACGCATCTACTTCAAAAGATACAAGACAAAGATGAAGTTTTGCAGTCAAGTATCACAAATCTCTTTGCAAACATGTGTGGTACGAAAGAATACTGGTTCTGACATCACGCAGATGTACAGTGTATGCTACGGAACCTTGGCCCACCCATATGGTTTGTCACTTTAAGTTGTGCAGAGTATGCATGGGAAGGCTTGCTCAACTTCCATACACATAGCAAACGAAAACAAAGCAGGGATAGGCATAAAAACACCAGGATAATTCTGCTCTCTTGACCCTGTAGATGGATCAAGGTACTTTCAGCAACGCTTTATTGTCATGCTGCGCTTCATCTGTGATAAAGCAATTCCTCCCCTCCGAGAAGTGCAACACTTCTTTTGGAGAAAAGAATATCAATCCAGAGGAGCACCACACATCCACATGCTTTTGTGGATAAAAGATTCTCCTAAATTTGGTCAGGACAGTGATGCCACTGTTTTGCAGTTCATTCACAAAAATGTAACTTGCGACATCCCTTCAGAAAGCACGCATACTGATCTACATACACACATTTTACGGTTTCAAAGACATAAATGTGGCATGCAGATATAAAAACAAAGGCAAATACTACACCAAATGCCACTTTGCTTTTCCTAGACCAGTTTCAGGAAAAGGACAAGTAAAGAGCTACATGTCTTCGAGTAGAGCGCTCGCTTTGACACCTGTGCAGAGCCTGTTGACGCAGGTTCGAATCCCGGCAGGGCCAAACTCAGCCTTTCATCCTTCCGAGGTCGATAAATGAACACCACACACCGTGGGTAATAATAAGCAGCGCTCAGATACCTGAGGGTTCGTAGCACTATATAAATGCTAAATTATTATTATTGTTATTATTATTATTATTCTGTTAGACACAGTGTGAAAGGGAAATCGGCTAAGAACACATACTGCATTAAAAGAAGCAAAGCTTCAAAGTACATCAATGATTACAATGCAATCATTGCCCCCTTGTGGAATGCAAACATAGATATACAGTACATTGCAGGCAATTCCACTACTGTCGCACATTATGTCACAGCCTACCTAACCAAAGCTGAGAAAACAGAGCTGAAAGACCTCTGGGATGACATATCATCTGACAATACACTGTCACAAATATTATACAGCTTTGGCATAAAAATGTTCTCCCATAGAGAATGTGGTTGCTACAAAGCTGCAGACCATTTAACAGTCACAGCCTTAAATGGGAAATCTGAAAACATAGACTGGCTAAGCCTTGGTCCTGCTGCATCCAAAAAAGGAGTGCTCAAACCATACCAAGACATAGGGCCTCATTACGAGTATGGCGGTAAGGCAACAACGGCACCGGTATCGGTACCGGCACCGTTGTTACCATACCACCATACTACGAGTTCTGCTCGAGGGTGCCCTTGCAGCCACTTGGTCTGACCAGGTGGCCGTACCGGCACCCGCAAGCAGAACTTGATGGTAAAACCAGTACCGTTATTAACGGCATCAGTGCTACCACCCTCCCCATTCACATTGAGCCCTATGGGCTGAATGGGGATGGGGAGTCCCCTATTACCAGCACCCACGAATGGGCAATTACCGGGTCTGCCAAACTCGGCATGACCTGGTAATTGCCCATTCGCGGGTGCCGGAAAAAAATGGATACCGGCGGCAGCCGTGCCTGTACTACAGGCAAGGCTACCGCCAGCCTCGTAATGAGGCCCATAGAAACAATAGCCAAAAACGATCCCAATAGCCCGGACATTTTGAAAAACAATTTATTGGACACATACTACCCAAACAGGAGTACTGCTTTGGAAAACATGTGCTTATACCACATAGCCCACAATTTCTCATACAAGAATAATATTAAACCAGATAAAAAAAGGTAAATACATAGGGCCTCATCACGAGTCTGGCGGTAACCCTTAAATGCGGTAGTAGCGCTATTACTGCTGCATTTAAAGGTCCGCCAGATCATGGCTTTGGCGGATTTCCCCCCAGCTAAAAGCTAAAAGCTGGGGGGAAATCCGCGGCAAAATTGCGATTTTCGGCGCTATTACCGCCGGCGGGAAATCCGCCGGCGGTAATAGCGCGAAATTTCCCCATGGGACAATGGGGAATGAGGAACTCCGGAATGGGCACAATGGGGAATGGGCACTAACTGCTCCGCCAAACCCGTGATCCGGCACTAATAGCGCCGGGGGTTTGGCGGTAGGGCTAATACCGCCCAACTCGTGATGAGGCCCATAGTCAAAACTTGTGAAGGCAGCCTCATTAAACTTACCAAACCCAGCCTCATTAATTATATAAAGCTATCATTTAAAACTCCTCAACATAGAGAACTTTACTACATGTCCCTACTCCAACTTTTCAAACCATGGAGAAACGAAGAAGATTTATTAGGCATGCATGACTCCTATGAAGATGCTTTCAATGCAAATGAAAGCAGTATTACAAATATCAATTTCAAGCAGTACAAAAAGATGTTGGACAATGAACGCCAACAAGAGGAAGAAGTTCAAGCACAACTAAATGAAGACACTCCTGAGGGCAGTCAACCTTCTGTTACAGGAAACCAAGGACCACCTGCAGAACCACTCATAGTAAATGAAGCAGAATTAGCCATGACTGAAGTAGAAAACACCATGTGTCAATATGAGGAATCTGAAGAAAATGTTTGCTCTGCTGAAATCAATTCTCAATGATGAGCAATGTAGCATTATCCTGGAAGTAACTAAAGAAATTGAACATGGTGTGCAGCATGAAACTAAAACTTGTAGCTGTTAAAATTATAAACCTGTACTCCTGTATGTAAGTGGTGAAGCTGGTTCACGCAACACATCTTAATAAAAATCATCAGCAAGTTCCACCAAAAATTAACAAACAACAGGCTTTCAGATGTTGTAACAGCCCCCACAAGTTTAGCTGCCTACAACATAGGTGGTGTTACTTTACACCGACTGCTGCTCCTTCCAGTAGAACACCAACATAAATTAGAGTACTACAAACTTTCAACAGAAGCTGCTATGGAGCTATGCAGAATTCTGAAACAAATGAAAATGCTCCTAATAGATGAGGTGAGCATGGTTTCCAACCTAATGTTGGCTTTGATTCACCTCAGATTGCAAGAGGTCCTTAAAACGAACAACAAAGAACTCTTTGGAGGAAAACACATTATTGTTTTTGGAGATCTCCTACAATTAACACCAGTGAAAGGTGAACCTATTTTTAAAACCTTTGGATGCAAACTGTGCCATAACACACTCGGCAGCATAGCAAATGCAAATCTCTGGCATCATTTCCAATACAGAGAACTAACTCAAAACATGCGTCAGTCTGCAGAACTCACCTATGCTAACATTTTAAAAAGCATTGGGACTGGTCTTCTTAGGATTCACAATCTATCTTAAATAGTAGAGTCATCCATGAGCTATACGGGCATAACACATCTGCTTCTGATGTCATGAAAGCATTAGCACACAAAAAATGTGAAATGTATGTCCATAATGCCAACCCTAGCAAACTGTACACAATTCACTGAGACAACGTTAAAAAAAAGAAATGCAACCAATAGTGCAAATTAACTCCACAGACAAACTGGAAGTGCACAGCATGACACTCCCTATGTGTCAACAAGTTACAGCACAACTAAATAGCTTAGAAAACTGTATCTCTAACACAACTAGTTTGGAGAAAATGTTAACATTGTGTTTAAACTGTAGAGTAATTCTAAAACGTAACCTTGATGTGGAGTAAGGTTTAGTAAATGGAGCACTTGGTACAGTTGTGGTATCCAGACATAACCACGTGACAACAACATTCAGTTTGTCAACATACACTTTGACAAACTTTCAGAAGTTAAAAGGATAGGACACCCAACAGCATGATTCCTTCTGTTCAAAGACATGTATATATGCAGAGAACAGTTCTCTCTGTTTCTTGCATATGCAGTCACTATTCATAAATCGCAAGGTCTAACCCTAGATCAGGCATTGATTGACAATGGCAGCACAGTCTTTAAAGAAGGTATGAGTCACGTAGCACTGTAACAGCTACGTACACTTGACTGACTATTTCTAGTCAATTTTGATACAAACAAAGTCAAGGTTGACATTCCTTGCATCGTGGAGTACAACAGACTACGTGCACTCTACACACCCCATCCTGATATGTACCCTGTTCCTCAAAAAGAAAAACTTGTTAAAAGAAAAGTAATGCAAACAGAACTGAGAGATCTCCCAACAGTACCACCAAAGAAAGTGAAAGCAGCTGCTACTGCTTCAAGTAGCACAGCCACAAAAGGATGTAGTGCAAACGCACATCCAACAGCACAAACAAAGAGAAATATGTCTTCTAAAAAAACAAGTGGAGCTCCAGCAAAGGACACAGATACAGAACTCTCGGGTCCATTCAAGTTTTCCAACACAACTGGTGTAAATTGCTATGCAAATGTAGCAATCAATGTTCTGTTCCAATTGCCACCAATTATTCAAAACATTACTTGAACGGCGAGGAGCAGTTTTGTTTGCAAATGCTCCTCCTTCAAAGAAATGCAACAAACAATCCTGATAACACTTAGAGTGTCTCAGGAATAAGGCAGGATTTGGACTACTGCGCGGGAGTGGTGAGATTCACCATAAACACACAAGAATTTCTAATGTACTTACTGCAAGTGCTAGAAAGCAAAAATATAACTATATGTGGAAACATACATGCACTCTCTGCAACCATATTGAGTAGGAGCAAGTCCCTAATGTTAGCTTTGTGTATGTATCTATACCTAATTGTGAATCCATTCCATTCAGCAGCTAGTGCAAAATGCAAATCATGGCATATCATGTACTGTTTGCAATTCAGACAATCGTTCTACCTTACACATAAATTCACATAGCCAATACGTAATAATACGGCTTTTAAGATACAACGCAGATAGTACCAAAAACAATTGCAAGCTTACTAGCTTCGCACACGGGCAAGTATCGCTTGGCAAGAAAACCTTCCCAACAGTAGGCATAATCTACCACACGGGTGCCACAACCAGTGCAGGTCACTATACTGCATACATTAAAAAGAAATGTGGGTGGTTTGAATGCAATGATACTTCTGTTACTCTGAAACAGAGATTACCAGCAAATCTAACAAATGCCGACTTAATATTCCTCAAACCTAAATGTACTGACTTACCTGTAAAAGTAGCATAACCTACTGCCCAATAGACACCAACAGGTATGTAAGTGCAAAAGAAAAATACCCTTCTGACCTGTGAAACTATAACAACTTAGCATACACCAACTGTTACGTGAGTACATTCAATGCTTTTTCTAAAATGGAAAACAGTTTCAATAGGGCAACAAATGTGCATGTTGTACATTTTTCATAATGCTATACAGTTTTTTCCCCCAATGACCCAATGATTGTAGACACAGAAAAAACAACTGTGGAAAACATGCACTAATATTGTTTCACGTATATTACTTAAAATGTACTGAGTATGAGGGTCTGCAAACTTTATTCACTAACCTGTAAAACTAGCATCTGTTAGAATATGCCAACTGCTGTCTAACTGTGCCCATACCAATGCAATGAATTCAGCAACTGGCATATAACTGCACCCAGAATACTGCAATATCACTTGCCAATAGGGAAAAACTTGAAATGCACCAACAGGAATGCATGGGTGTATGGGCGTATTATGCTATAGTGGTTGTGGCTAGTCCCTAGACTCTTGGGTGCATGGCCTACGGCCTCTGGCCACGCACCCAAGAGTCTAGGGTCTGCCAACAACCACAACAGCATAAAACACCCATGCACCCAAGAATCTTTCCACTAACCACAAGAAAAACATGACATTTTGCTCTTTTTCACCAACGCCAATATCACCATATCATCTAGATAATACTCAACTAGTCTAACAAGCCGGCGTGCAGTCATCAAATAACCCCAAACATGTTCCTCCAAGTGCCCACCAAACACTACCTATTGCAATAGTTGTAGGCAAATTCTTGGTTGCATGGCCATATGATACTGCAGTGGTTGTGGCAGAGCCTAGATTCTTCGGTGCATGGCCTATTTTTAACCTACACAAACATCCTCATATCATCTACATTCCACTCCTCTACCCTAATGAAGCCTGCCTGCAGTCACCAGATAAGCCGCCCGCCCAAGGCCCTGTCTGCGGACTATCGCAGTGTCCGCGGCCTGCCGTGCCCTACACAGTCTTCTTCCACCTAAACAAATACATATCAACCATCTTTCACTCCTCCACCCGACCCAGCACCTCTTCCCAACACCAGATGCCCCAAAACATGTTTCCCAGCCCTGTTCCCCACCGCAATATCTGCAGAATGCCACGACTGTCTGCAGATGCAACATGGCGGGCGTTTTGGAAAAATATGACGCACATCACGCTTTTCACCAGCCAATCAGTGGGTGCATTGAGTGTCCGTGGACATTACGTCACCCTCTAGGCCAATTGGAGTCCTGTCCACAGAGTAAACAGGGAAATGGGTCAGCACAGCAGACCCAGATATCACTAATTGTATGGGACCTACATTTTGCCTATTTTAAAGAAAACTACTGGCCGGATTTACACCAAATTTGCAAACGCACGCTTTCGGGACCAAGCCGCCTGCTGCAAATTTGGTGAAAATCCGTCCAGCGGTTTGGACTGTAGGCGTGTACAACATTTCTTTACCATTGCATCTATGGAATAAAAATCATTTTGTGACCCCCCTATAACTTTAGCCCCCCCTTGACAAAACCTTGCCAAACTGGCCAAAGAAAATCATAGCGGCCCATATACTTGTTTTGCAAAGTTTGGTAAGGATTTGTCCAGGGGAAGCGAAGTTATAAGCCGCCCAAAAAGTGCTCTTCCTTTTAGTTGAGCAACTTAACCATAACTACACGCCCGCTAGCGCAGGCTGTGCAATATATAAGCACACACACACTTACGTTTATCAAACTCAGTGTGAGGAAAGGATTAGTCAGCCTAGCTAGAACTTGGTCTTGTGATTGGGCATGTAAACAAAGATCTCTGCATGAAATGTTTAAGTGGCACTCAAATGTATTAATATGCATTTCAAATGTGGCTGTTGCATATGATTTATAATTATAATTGGTTTTTATAACACACTTAATACCAAAGAGGTTTCTAAGTGCAGACCTGGGATTTGAATCTGTGTTGCTCTGTGATGTCTTGCTTCCAAGACGAGCGCATTGCCTCTGAGGTATACTACCCGTGCCACATAATATATTCCGCACAGAAAGGTGAAAACACTCCATGACTTCTGTTATAGTGAACACAAAGGGCCTCATTACAGCCATGCCAGTCTGGTAAAAAAAAAAGTGCTGATAACAACGGTTGCCTGCACCTTTTCAGACCCACATACTCTGTGACTGCCGGTATGGGCAGTGAACTACCAGCAGTCCTGACCTGCTGGCAGTTTAGCCCCTACCGGCAGATAATTCACTGAAGCACAGGCAAAGTTAACAGCAGTGCTGGTGCTTCAGTTGTTCCATTCCCATGGAATCCTAGGGGACTCAACAGGAATGAGAATTTAGCATACTTCCGGGCGGCAGAAACAGCAAAGGTTGGTCCTAACGGCAACCTCATAATGAGGGCCAAAATCTGTATATACCATATTGCAGGATTTATTGAGGGAATCATAACGTACTTGTGAAAACAGCCAGGCACCAAACTCAGACCAGAAACAGCTCACTATACGAAGAGTATATGTCAAATAGTCAGTGAATTGTTGATGACACCTAAATCCCTCTTGAAGTTTAAAATTGATCAGGTTGTTTGTGTGGTGGTCACGCTGACAATAGCCAATGCTCTTAGCAATGATAGAGATAGAAACATTGAGTAGGATTGGAAAAATAGGCCAATCTCTGTGATGCCCACATATAATGTGCTCCAGAATATGGGGATCTGCACCCTGAGTAACCTGCCTGCGTGCTCATTATATATGAACATAGTCTGGCAGACTCTCGAGGTACGAATAGACCTTACATTTGTTTTGTCCATTTTATCATGTTACTTGTGGGATTATGCACAATTGTCTTAATTTTCATGTCCCTGCCTGCCACTAACTGATATATATAGATCAGAAAACAGAATTGTGTGTTTGTGCACCAACTAGGATAAATCAGTTATTCACGCATCCTAAAAACAAGACCGTACTGTTCCATCAATTCCAATTCACTGTGCTCAAATTCTCTACTATTTATTTTCACACAAAGGACACAAACCTGAATCTAATCCAGTGTTGTTGTAATGTGATGCATCTAAAAATAATTCGATGTTATGCCTGTTTGCCAACACTTGTTTCAACCTGGAAAAGGTCTTTCTCAATTGAAATCATTCACATGAAAAAGTATTACACAGCGGTGCATTCAGAAAAAGTAGAGGAGTAAAAAACAAACATTCCAACAAAATGACTGTGTCGATCAAAGAGATATACGTTATACAAAAATCAAAACATATAATAATATTTCATAGACGGGAAAGAGGAAGACAAGAATGAAAAAGAAGAGAAACCCAAGATATAATCAGTATGAACTGGATGTGTTCCATACTTCCTTGAATTGACTAAAAAGTTAGATATATTACCTTACAAGATCCTAATCTGGTATTCATTTTACATTGACTTGTAAGAGAACATTCTCAATATTTTGAAACATCAATTGTGAATGTATCTGAAAACATAAAGGACAACTTTGGGATCAAGATAGATTCTAAATAATCCATTTTGTAAGTAGTCATCTTAGGACATTTTGGAATTGTAATACATTTCACGCAGGTATGTGTATAAAAGAGTCATATGTCGTAATTCCTGGAGGAAAATGTATAGAAATTCCAGTTTGGATTTCTAGTCTCATTATAAATTAGTAAATATTTGCATAGTGATGCTAAATCCTCACGAACGCGTCCAATCTAGAAATATGATTCTGATATATATCTTACTTTAAAATTGTGGGTGTTTTAACATGTCTTATTCGGCTATATTATTGGCGTACTGTGTGGTTCAGGCCGCCATTTTGTTTATTCATACCGTTCATGAGGTCATCACTGCAGAAATGCAAGACTTGATCCTGCGGTGACGTTTTCACTTTGAATAAAGAAAAAGGGATTTTTTCTTGCTGTACCGCATTAAAGAGATTAAACTCTTTATATCCCAATCCCATTATTGTTAGCAAAGTGCCAGAAAGAGGTAGTTTAATTTGTAGCCAAAAGTGCATGAAGGGGTCACTATATTTGGCCACATATTTACAGCACTGAGATTTATAAAAAAGGATAATCCTTAAAAGAGACATACGTTGTCAAAGAGCAGTTGTAATATTCTTCTAATATATATCATCTCAATAATATTGGTATAGTTTAAACAATATTCATGGGACTTAAATCCAAAGAGACGTTGTCAGTCGTTAACCAAAACATTTGTATATAGAGAGAGAACATTATAGGCTGAGGCTGCTTTAATTTTGCTTTAATTCGTTGTGCTCCCGGACCGCGAAGTGGAGCGTCTTCCAGGGCAGGCTGTTGCTTGCTGTTCCCTTGCTGTTCTAGTGAGTGAAGACTCCCTCCTGTTTTAGACTTTGACCTCAAGTCCACCGAGATCTATGATTGCTCTGAGCTGCTCTGAGTTGCCTAAACCCAGTATTCATGCAACACATCGGCGCAGCTCAGGACTGTGGACGTGTGACTTTTTCTTGAAACTGTAGAGGTGGAGGCTGATCCCTTGGGTCCCAGCCCGTTCTTAAGCTGAGGTTGAGGTGAAAATTGCATGGGGAGCCTGGATCTCGGAGAAAAGAAGAAATGCTGGACGTAACAGGAAGCGATTGGGGTCAGCAGCCTCTCGTTGCCTCTCATTTCCTTCACATGCTGAACTGTGTGAACTCTGCACTCTGCGAATTCTGAGAAGTCACACTTTTGAGGATTGATGTGAGCACCTCTTTAGAAGAAAAAAGTATAGGAAAGACAGGAAGTCTGTTCTCCTGGATACATGTGAGGACCGCGCCAGGAGTGTTGCTGGAGCTACTGCTGGCTTACCGGCCAGGCAACTTTCTGACTTGATCATTGCTAGTTACTGTTAGTTGCACCTAGGCTACTGCACACTTTGTTATATATAAGACAGGTGCAGGAGTGGGCAGCTCCAGGAATCTAGTTTTTGTGACGGACTGTAGGTTGCACGGAAGGGGAGGACTTGGACTTTGGTCTCCCCTTAAGCCGTCAGGCGTTCCCGATGTTCAGACCTCGCTGAAGGGCAGAAACCCTTGAAATGTTTAACTGTGGACACTGATGTTGCTATATATTTTAAATGGGGGTATATGAACCTACAAAAGCAGCCAGATGCATAGGGAAGAGAAAAGAAAGTGGGTCAACGAGATCAGTCTGTAGGAGCCGCACTCTTCGGGGGGTTTGTTTGCTTTGTGGGGGGCAATGAACCCGTCTCTGTTGCCTCTTCGAAACCTGTAGCAGTAGTGGTGCGAGAATTGGTGCAAATGATTTATAAAATTTGCCCGTTAGCCCGTCGGGGCCCGGTGCTTTGGTGCTTGGTAAGTCTTTAATGGCTTGGAGGATTTCCTCTTGTGTGATGGTTAGGTTTAAGGGTTCTCTCAGTGTTGCGTCTACCCAGCACAGTTCTATATCTGCCAGATATTGCTTTAATCTCTCTTGAGTGGAGGTGAAGTTGGTCTTGTATAAGTTTTGATAAAAGGCGCGGTCATGTTTCGGCTATTTCATTGTCTGTGTGCACCATGATGCCCTGAGAGTTTCGGATTTGCTCTATCTGTTTTGGTTTGCGGTCCGCTGCTATCAATCTCGCGAGGAGGGCACCTGTTTTCTGTCCTTCTCCATATTGGCGGATGCGGTGGCCATGTGATAGAAATTTTTGTTCTCGATCAGCAGTTGCTCTGAAGTTGTTGAGCTCTTTCTTCAATGCTGCCAACACGTGTGGTTCTGGTGTTGTGGTCTGTAAGTGCTCGAGCTCTTTTAATCGGACCTCGCTTGATGCCAGCTCGCGTTTTATGAGAGTGAGGTTGCCCTGTTCTTTGGTCAGACAGATCCCTCTGACGTAGCATTTCAAGGAGTCCCACAGGGTTCCGGCCGATGCCACCGAGTCTTGGTTGAGTCTGAGGAAGGAGATGATCTCTGAGCGGAGTTCATCTGCGAATACCTGGTCTTGTAAGGATCCGGGTTTGAACCTCCAGTGTCTTCTCCCCTCTGATGGATCTGGTGGGGTACATTCCACTGTGACTGCCGAGTGATCGGATATTGTTCTGGGTAGTATTTGTCTATCTGACCATCGGACTCGGCTGTGTGCGCAGACCAGTATGTAGTCAAGACGGGAACTTGTCTTGTGGGCCCAGGAGTGGAAGGAGTAGTCACGGGTCTTAATGTGTTGGCATCTCCATATGTCTACCAAGTCGTAAGCTTTACAGATTTTGATCACCTGGAGGGCTTTAGGGACGGTCGTGGATGATGAGTGGGACCTGTCCCAGTGAGGGTCTAGTGCAGTGTTCATGTCGCTTGCCCATATGATTGTTGTGGACCTCGCATCTCCTAAGTGCGTCATTACCCAGTCGAAGTTGTTGTATCCATCTGTGTTTGGCCCGTAGGAGTTTATGATAATGAATTCTATATTTTCCAGGGTCGCATGTACTAGGAGTGTCCTTCCTTCTTCGTTGTTTTTGACTTAGATTAGTTTGAATTTTAGGGATTTGTGTATGAGGATTGCCACTCCTCTAGGATATGAAGAATACGAGGTGAAGTATCGATGACAGCCCCAGTCTCAGGCCCAGCGGTTCTCTGTGCCGGGAAGAAGGTGGGTTTCCTGAATCAGAGCAATGTCTATTTTGTGTCTCCGGAGGTACTGTGTCATCTTTCTGGACTTTATCGGATTATTGCCCCCTTTAATGTTCCTGGTAGCTAACTTTATTGTTATTCATGATAGACTATTTGGTGGCTTTTGGAACAAGGAGGCTGTTGATTGTAACAGGCCAGGTTGCTACAATATTGTGCCCAGGTTTTAGCCCGCTTGTTCGGAGGCTGATTTCGGCACATCGACCAGGTGATCTTGGATACAGACGGGGGGTTGGCATCGGAGATTAGTTGTTCCGCGGTGTCTAGCCTTTCTCCATGCTTATCTAAGCGATGTTGTAGTTGGTCAACTTTTGTAGATAGGGAATCCAGTTTGCTGTCGATGTTTCCGATGCCGGCCTTTAATTCAAGAACGATCTCTCTGATGTCTGTGGTCTGAGTGGGGTCTTCGTCTTGAGGCGTGGACTCCTCCTGCCTCTCTCGTCGATCGTTTGCTTTTGGGGTTTTGACTATGGTTCGTGAATTGAAAGTCAATTTTCTTTGTGACTTGTGGGATTTCCCCATCCTGGTGGCTTTGTTGTTCCCAAATCATGTATGGTGCCTTGTCCGTGGGTTTCCCCCTTGTTACTCTTGCTTCAGGGAAGTGCCTGGTGGGCTCACCGGGGGTTCTTTAGCAGAAAGAGCTGTCTCTGTGATGGGCGACTGTAGCAGGGATGGGCTCTCTGATGGTCTCTAAGTGTTCGTCTCCTTATGTTGTCTTGCGATTGGAGGGAGGGAGTCCCGGCCGTTAGCTGTCTTTCTTCTCGCTCATGTGGGAGTTTGCTAGTGTTGCTTGCCTGACGAAGGGTCGGGGCTCCCGGGCTGGCGAGACCACTGGTGTTTAGTTGGGGCTTAGGCTGCCCCCGTTGATCGCCCCCGTTTAAATATTATGCTAGATGCAGCTCTGGGCAGTGGTGGTTTTACTCCGCAGCCTTTATTGAGTTCCTCGTCGTTGAGGATGGAGAGCCGCAGGTGTTGGGGGCTGATGCGGGTCTGCTTGTTGCCCTAGGTGGCATGGTCGGCTAGCTTGAGGATCTCAGTGGCCTGGTATGTGAGCCGGTAGCCAGGTGGACAGGGCATTGGGTCTCACCCGCTCCCCGCAGATCCCCCTCTGTGGTGGGTTGTGCGCACGGCCTGCTGGAGTCTGCAGGTCCGCCTGGGATGAGCGAGTCCCTGCCGCGGTACGGGTCCTCCCACTCAGCTACCCCTCGCTGGGGGGCTGAATGATTGGGTTGGGCAGGGGGTGACTCCTTGGCAGTGGACCGGGCTGCATTATTGTGCTTGGCCCCGTGTCTGGAGCTCTCTGTGTCTGCTTGGACTTCGCTGGGGGGGGCGGCTTACCTGAGGTGACTGCTTCTGTCTGCGTCTTTCTGCAGTGGAGTCCGGCCCTCTAGTCACAGGGCGAGCTGGGGAGTCGCTGGCTTGGTGATGGCCACTGGGAGGGCCTCGGTCCCTGCGCCTTGGAGTCTGCCCGTCTGGTGAGCCGCGCCGGAGCTCCACTCTCCCGATTGCCTCACTGGGTTGGTGCGGGCCGCCGTGGGGAGATGACGGGTGCTGGGTCTGTCCCAGGGCTTGCGCGTGGCTTCTCCGGGTGGCCGTTTGGCAGCTGCGGCCCCGCGAGGTGGGCCTCTGCATGCTGCAGATCTTTGTGGCTAGGATTTTGGGCACTGCCTTTGCAGTACGGGCAGCACCAGCGATCCACCCCTTGTTGCCGCCGCTCTCAGGATGTTGCCACGGGGAGCCACTCCGGCGCGTCCCGCACAAGGCCTCAAGCCCGTCAGATGGTCGTGGGAAGTCTTACTGTTGCCGATGAACCTCGGTCCGATGTGTATCGCCCAGGGACGTCAGCCTAGTCACGGGGGGGGAGGCGGATGGCCCCTGGAACCATTATATTTTGCAGGATTGATACGGTGCGCTCCCGGAGCTCACACAAGAGCCGCCATCTTGGTTGCGCTCTAGCGCCCTCTGTTTGTCTGATCCATTTAATGTTGAGAAGAGCATTAGACAGGGATGTGTCTTGGCACTCTACTTTCCTGCGTATCTATCAATGAGGTAATTAGTGACCTCATTGAATATTGTATGGATCCACCCAAGCTCGGTACTGATAGAGTGCCGGCACCTTTTTGGCAGCTGTTGCAGTCCTTTTGTCCAAAGCACCTGTGGGGCTTAGGCAGAGCTTGGCCGTCTTTGGGGGCAAAAACAAGAAGTTGGGTTTGCAGATAAATATTAGTAAAACTAAAACCATGGTTTTACGGCCCTCTCATTGCAAGTCCTGCCCATTGAGATTGGAAATACAGGGCCAAAGGTAGGAGCAGGTAGCCTCACATGATTATCTGGGGCTACAATTCTCTGAGAATTGCTCCTGGACTTTTCATTTTGTAAAGGTCAGAACTAGCCTAGAGTGAAGCTGTGGGGTTGTGAGAAGGTTTCGCGAATAGCCATGAGGGTGGAGAAATCTTAAAATCGATCAAGGTGTACAATGGACAGGCCAAACCCTCAGCTTTATTTGGGGCAGAGCTATGAGGCCATAGTAATGCCTATGAGTTTGCTATTATTGAAAATGTTTTTCTAAAAAGGTTATTGCTCCTTAGCCGAAGCACACCTGGTGCATCGTTCCATCTGGAGATGGATATCTGGCCAATTACTGATGAAATTATATTGAAAACTGTTTTTTATTGGGCCAGGATATGGAGCACGCCAGGAGTGGCCAAATATGAAGATACTTTAAAGCATGTCATGTCTCTGCAGGGTGGTAAAACGCTCCTGTGGCTACAACACATAAAGAGAACTTTTATAGAATTGAATCTTAGTTCTCATTGGGAAACCCTGCATGTCTTGCAATCAAGTTCTAAGCTAAAAATAAAGCAGGTGGCCACAGTCCGAGCCCAGAGTAGGATTGAATTTGTCTGCTCCCAATTGACAACCAGGAAATTGTATCTTGAATGTAAACCTGACTTTGGTTATGAGAAATATTTGCAAGTGTGCTTCGTCTTAAATTCAGGTTTAACACATGCAAGGAACCAGGAATAAGACGCGGTCACAGGGGTGTCATGGTGGTTGGCAAAAACCTTTGTTAACCAAAGTAAAAAGGGGGTTGGAGAAAATGAAAAGGGAAATGTCTCTCAGCTTGCCACTCATAGCTCTTTTCCAACATAAAGTTCCAAAGAAAGGGCTGAAAACAAAATGAAAGTTTCACAAGTTTAAGGGGGTTTGAGGGAGGGGGGCGTCCCTTCCGCTGAGTTTCTTCAGGTTTCATAAATTTCACAATCTCAAGGGGTATGGATCTTCCCTTGACCGTTCCCAGATTTAAATAATTCACAATCTGAAGTGGTCTGACTCGTCCTTCGAGCTTTCCCAGATTCTGAAAATTATACAATCTTAAGGGGCATGCCTCTTCCCTTGAGCTTTCCCAGATTTCCACAAGGTAAAGAAGCAGCTACACTTCTCTTAGATTCTTGACAGTACCAGGGGGAAATTATTCCCTGGTCACAATATATCCCAATTCCAGTTCCAGGGGCATTGACTCCCTTCCCCTGGATTCCACACAATCCAGGAAATTCAACAAGAGTGAGAGTGAGTTCCAGACCCTCCTCTGTCAGTCTGGTACTCTCTCCTATTATGCTTTCAATGATTTGAATCAACACAACTGGGTGCAGGTCCCAGACTTGCAATTCATCTGCCTGGTATACTCTCTTGCCAGAGCTTTCTTGACTTGGTTACATGTA
Organism: Ambystoma mexicanum; assembly: GCF_040938575.1. Taxonomy (NCBI): domain Eukaryota; kingdom Metazoa; phylum Chordata; class Amphibia; order Caudata; family Ambystomatidae; genus Ambystoma; species Ambystoma mexicanum. Next base: position 808,738,898 of record NC_090932.1, read on the forward strand.
TTTGGGTACAGGTCCTAGCCTCGCAATCCTCAGGCCTGGTATACTCTCCTGCCAGGGCTTTCTATTAATGAACTAACTTTCCTTTTTTCTCAATGTTAAACAGGTCCAAGATTTGATGTTTGCTTCTTTTTCACATTGGGTCCTCGACCCGTTCTTATCTCCCTTGGTTTCTCTCAACATATGACTCTGCGTCCCAGCTCCCCTGTTCGGGCTCACCAAGCTCATACAATTCTGTTCTAATGGTACGTGATACATACCATGAAGCACCCTGGCATCCCAAATTCCCTCTATCGGCTCACTGGCTTCACTCGGCAGCTTCGGCATCCTTTGCTGTCCTCAGTTCTCCCAGTGGCATGCTTCCTTGTCTGACAGGAGTCTCCTCGGCTCTCTGGCTCCCGAGATGCTTCAAACTTCACTTGGCGGCTTCTTCCACCCATGGCATTCACACAGCAAACCTCCCACTTCAGAGCTTCTTCTGATGGCACCTCTACGAGCTTCCTTGCTCCACACTGCAGCTTGCTTCCTATGGTTTTCCTGACTCGCGTCAGGAGTAGTGAGACTCCATCGTTCCCGACTCTTGGTGCGTTTGAATGTCCCAGCACCTTTCAAATGCTTCCAACAACTAGAGCTTGTTTCTTGCTTCTCAGCCTCAGCAATCTTCATCGCTTAGGTCCTCTTCCTCGTCTCAGTACGGTCAGACATTTTCAAATAAGGATAAAGAAGCTTGCTATTAGTCATGACTGGATGTTTTTGTCTAACATTAAAATATGCCATGGAGAATTGGGAAGTTACAGGGGTATTTTCAGGTTCTAAGGGGAAAGGGGATACCATGTTCCATCAAGCGAGGCCACTTCACTGCCATGAGGGTCTTCTCCCCCCATGTGGTCCTTCCTCAGATAGCCACCCCCAGGGCCAGGATCAGGTAGCTTCTGCCTTTCCCTAGCCACATGAGAAGAGACCTTCCATGGGGAGTCATTGATGACATTGCTAGTTTCATCACACACCCAAAATGTGGCTACATTGTTAAATACATGGAAGATTAATGGATCAAGCATATGCCCTGTATACAATGCGGGAGACACATATTTAATCTACTTCATGTTGATCTGTGCTTCTTACAAAACCTTGAGACTCAGATATCTAAAACCAGTATTTAAACTAATGGTGGTCCACATGGCCGATCCGGCAATGAGGTTGTGCAAATCAACACACAACTTGAATGTTGTTCACTTTGTTGCAAAGTATTTACACCAGGCTTGGCTCAGAAGGACATAGTTGAAAAGGTTGGAAAAACACTGGGCCTCGATAGTGACTATTTCGAATTAAATAATTTCGAATGCCAAAATGTCGAAAAAATTATACCTGAAAAAAAAATTAGAATGCCTTTTTTTAATTTTTTGTTTGAAATGGGGGGGTTCTCCACCCCACCCCCCTTTTTTAACCCTTTTTTTTACTCGTGAAACATGTAAATTAAAAAATAAGATATTTGAAATTTTTTTTGGGTATCATTTTTTCCACATATTAACTGGATACCCTGGGCCTCATTACAGGGTTGCTGGAAACCCCCCTGGTAGGCAGCTGGTTGCCAGCAACCCTGTAACAGCCGCACCACTGCCTAATATCCCGGTGCCACTGGGATATCACAAGTGGCGGCAGTAATGGTTACTCACCATTCTTCCTGAGATATGTTTTAAGGACAGCTCTGTCACAAGTTTTGACACACTTCTCCCTGAAGGTTACACAATCCTCTCTGCGCCCAGGCCCAACAGGCCAGGAGGTGGGGTAGCATTGATCTTTCCTGAGTGGATCTCTGTTTCCATTATCCCCACTCAGGTCTACTCCTCCTTTGAAAGCCTGGTCTGCAGGCTCTTTCTCTCCCCTGTCTCTTCTCTTACTCTGGCCTCCTTCTATCAGCCGCCAGACCAGTCCACCCTCTTCTTCTCAGAATGGGCTGACCTGGCCTCTTCTCTCCTCTCCTACTCTTCCCAACTCCTCCTGCTGGGGGTTCTTAACATCCATCTTGACTCTCTGGACTCCTCAGGACCTTTCCGCAACCTGTGTGACTCCCTTGTTCTTTCCATTCTACCCTCTGATCCAATGTACACTGCTGGCCACACCTTGGATGCTCTCATCTCCACAGACATCCCACTCTCTATTCCTCTCACTACCCCACTCTCATGGACTGATCATTCTCTTCTCTCTTCTCACCTGAAGCTCTTTTCTCCTTTTGCAATGTAACACCTTATACCACCTCCTGCCTTCAAGGTCATCCTACAGTTGAAAAGAGTGTCAGTGGCTGCCTGTGCCTCCACCTACTCTCCACCTTCTACTCTGCAGCTGACTCCCACCCTGATACAGCCCTCTCTAATTTTCACAGTTCCATCTGCAACAATCTTGACATTCTTACCACTGTCATGAGGTTCTGACTGAAGCATGCCAAAAAGTGCAACTCTTGGTACGACTCTGATCTGGCTGCCCTTAAACTCAAGTGCAGAGCAGCGGAACGGAAATGGGAATGTTCAGGTACACCTTCTGACAACCTGGCTTGCCGCCTTCTTCACAGACAATATAGACTCTGATCCGCTCCAAGAAAATAGTCTACATTCAAGCCTGCAACACCGCAGCATCTAACAATATGGCAGAACTTTATAAAGTCTGCACGGAGCTGGCCAACCCTACTGCGGCCTCATCCTCTACTGCACCCACCCAGCCCCATTGCTCAGCCCTGGCAGCACATTTCACCACCAAAACACAGGACATCCTGTCCTCACTCTCTTCCACTCTCCCTCCTGCACCAAAATCTCTTGGGCCCCCTTGGCCACCCCTACCCTTCCCCCTCTTCTCTCCTCCCTCTCCCCAGTCACACCTGATGAGGTCTCTAGACTAGTCCGGTCTATGAAAGCCTCTTCCAAACAGGTGGACCACTGCCCCTCCAAAACCATTAAGGACAATATTGACACTCTCGCTCCAGCCTTGGCTGACCTCGGCAACCTCTCTTTTGCTATTGGAGTTTTCCCCTCTCCTCTCAAGCACTCTCGTGTGCACCCTCTGCTAAAAGAAAGCTCAGCCGACCCGTCTATTCTGGCAAACTATTGCCCGATCTCCATCACCCCTTTCCTGGGAAAACTCCTGGAGAAGCTGGTTATCGCCCAACTTAACCTCCACACTGAATCTGTTGGTTTTTTCCATTACCATCAGTCTGGCTTTAGAGCATCCACAGGCACGGAAACTGCTCATCTGAACACCTGTGAAGACCTGCTCTCAAATCTTGACTCCAACTCTCCCCTGTACTCATTCTTCTTGACCTCTCTTCTGCTTTCAATAGGGTAAACCACAACATCCTGATCACCTGCCTCTGTGATACCCTGGGCATCACAGATGAGGCCCTGGCGTGGCTCACCCCCTTTCTCTCTGACCAGCCCTCCCAGGTGGAACTTGGGTCCTTTCTCTCCTCTGTCACTCTCCCTACCTATGGTGTCCCCCATGGATCTAACTTGTCCCCCTGGTTCTTCAATATCTGCATGGCCCCCGTGGCCCACAGGATCTCTACCTTTAACTCTAACTTTCAGTGTTATGCGGATGACACGCAGCTCTCTTTCAGGCTAGCCTCAGCCTTCTCCTCGCTCATCTCTGACTGTCTATCCACAATTTAGTCTCTTCCTGAATGCTAGTAAGACAGAGATTGTCCTAATTTGGACCCCTGCTCCCGCTTTCCCACTTTCACACTGGCGGGCCTCCCTTGGCGCTGCACCCTCACCTACCAATGAGGCAAAAGATCTTGGAGTCATCTTCGACTCCACTCTTTCCTTGTCTCTGCACATCTCATACCTCTCCAAAATGTCCCACTACCAACTGCACCTCCTCAAAGGTATTCTACCTTTTCTTACCTTCCCCCAGAGGCTCACCACTTCGGGAGCCCTGGTTTTCTCCAGGTTGGACTATGGCAACAGCCTCGTTCCCAACCTTCCTACTTCTACTCTCCGTACTCTACAACTCTTCTAGAACAGAACCGCAATGCTTTTCCTTGGCCTCAAGCCCAGTGACCGCATCTCTCCGGCGCTTAAATCCCTCCGCTGGCTCCCTGTGGCTGCAAGGATCAAGTTCAAGGCCTTGTGCATAATCCACAAGGCTTTTTGGGGCTGGCGCCTGCACTATCTACAATGATCTCTTCCTAAATACTCTTTCTAGAGTCCTCCGCTTGTCCTCCTCCAACTCTGCAGATTTGGAGGAAGATCTTTATCCTCAGTAGGTACCTCCCTCTGGAACAGCCTCCCTCCCTCTCTCTGTCTTGAGCCGGAGCACCTTAAGTTCTGCAAACTCCACAAGACCTTCCTCTTCTCTTCCTCCTTCTCTCTCTCTCTACCTTGCTAACCTCTGTTCCTTTCTCCACCCTCCTTCCTCCTTCTCCTCCCTTACTCTGTTCAGTTTTTGCTGACTGGTTGCCTGGTTCACCTCCAGAGCCTTACAGGTCCCAGCCCCCCTCGCGACACCCAGTCTTTGCACTTGCCTCCGGGCCACTGCACTATGTTCAGCATTACTTCACTTTCTGCTTACACTGTATGAGCGAGGCAACCTCGCTGCACTTAACGCAGGGCCCTGTTGTGACTGAATGCATTTGTTCCCCCACACCCTGTCTCTCGCACCTCCATCTGTACGCATGCGTTACCTAAATGTACTAGGACTAGTAAGCTCGTCTGTCCTGCCCCCCCCCACCTTTTTACTGCCCCCCCACGCTAGCTGGGTTGAAATTGTAAAACTTCATGCACTTGCACTAGGAGAAATGAAACTTCAAGTCCTAATAATGATTATTGTATTTCCTTGTTCCCTTCCAACCTTGAAGCGCTTTGAAGCACTCCACCTGTGTACAAGCACTGTACAAATAAACAATTACAATTACAATGAAGTCCCATAGGACTCCATGGAAATGGGGTCATGGAAGCACCTGGACCGTTGCTAACGGTGCCGGTGCTTCCGTGACAACCATGCCGGTAGGGGGGGGGGCCTGAAAATCCGACAAGTCACGCCTGCCGGGTGATCCATGGCCCTTACCGGCATCGTTGTAGTATGGCGATCCGGAAAGGGTGCCGGTTAGCTGCTACCAGCACCCTTATTTCTGGACCATCATACTTGTAATGTGGCTCACTGAGCTGGTTGAGGGGCACTGCTAATGAATACGAATTTTATCATTAATTGCAATGATGTGGTTTTAAAGTTGTTCACTTTTATATGGTTCTTTTTATCCCTCATGTTTGTTAATGTATAGACCTGCTGTCTAATGATTGTATGTCGAATAAAGGCTTGTGAAGAAGATTATTGGAGCAGTGAGTGTTGCAATATCAATTTCTATTGCACTTGTAGTCAATGTGATGTCAATGATATGTTTCATGCAAGCATAGTCATTTGCCGTTCAACCAATGAATGTGTACATATTTCAATAGTTTAGTCAATTTGTTATCTTACATTCTTGGTGCATAAATCAAACATTACAATTTCAACAATAGTGGTTTATGTATGAAACAATGAACATTTCATACATCAAAAATTATTGAATTTGAGCATTATAAAGAGGAATTTCACACAATTCATTCACATTGGGGTTGATGGGGTTGAAGCATTTGTGTTTATAAGGGCTTCCCCCTGTCTGCCCCATTCTCATAAATTTCACTCATGAAGCAGGAACCCAATGAAACAATGACCTGGCATTTCACTGGAGGGGTTCGTGCCGCGGGTGGGAACTCCAAAGCCTCTCTGGGGGGATAAGTGTTCGTAGGGATCTACTGTGATTTTGGACGGCATGTTATTGCATGGTGGCCCCTATTACTAATCTGTGGTGTGTGTTGGGTAGGAGATGGTCCTATCCCACCCCCCTTTCACTGCAGCCGCAGTAAATAAACCATGTGTAAGCCAAGGGGGGAGCGACACCCACCCCCAAGACACGTCCCCTCATGATATAACATAGAGAATGATATGAATAGCATAGCTTATACCGCAGTGGCAAGACACCATTTTGTATCGGACCAGACGCCATCTTTTACCAGGCCCAAAAAACGTCCCTCTGTAAAATCGTATCTCTCCCATTCCCAACATCCCACTCAGAGGAACCAAGCCATTGCCCTCCCTACCCAGCACTGCGCAAGCCTTGTTGTCACAGAAGTCCAGCCATTCACTGTTGCAAATGTTTAGTATCTTTACCAACGAATGTGTGCTCTGCAGCGCGTGAGACCAAAACAGGCCCAAGCACAAGTGCCCATCCATCTCCAGTAAACTGCCTCTGCCCTCTCAACCCCCAACCCACCATCCACGACCCCTCAATCCCTTTCATGCTGATACCCATCTGACCCCCTTGCACTGACCACCCAAGACCACCCACCACAGATCTAAACCCGTGCAGCAGTATATTCTCCCAAAAGCAACACACGCCTGCTCGTATCATGAGGCACATGGGAAGGTAGACAGATCAAACCCCCAGGGGGAGGCACCTGGGAGCGGGAACCACGGTATCAATGAAGCCCTGAATGTAGAGGTCGGCAGGCTAATATATTTTTCTATTCCCACTAAGTACCCCGTGCTATGTAATGATTTGATGTTCGTCATTTTTCGTGAAATGTCTCTTCCTGTTGTTTAGCTTAGATTAGTTAGTTGTGTATCATGTTCACCCTGACCTTCACCACGGAGATGAGTCCAGCTGAGCCACTTGCACCAAGATCGTCTGGGAGGCGAAGACCAATGATATGATATGATATGATATGGCATATAAATGCACCTAACCTATACACAAATGTTTCAATAGGCGCTTGCTATCCCGTATGGAGCAGGTGCCTCCATAAGTCCACCACCAACACGCAAAGTCACTTCTATTATAGTTGACTGTCGTCATTGATGATGCACACATCTTTTATAATGTGCTGCCCGAGTCATCTTTGGCAGAGCGCTCTCGGGCAGCAGAGTTCTTTGCTGGCACTTTAATATTATAAACTTTGTCATCTTTGCAACTCATCTCTTGGTCTCATTCCCTGACGGGGAGTGTTCTCTTTATTTTTTCATTTCATGAGGACACGTGTATGAGTGGGTGCCTTCACGTGCACTCCTGCACATACATCAGAGGTCCACACAGATTCACTGTATGAAGCAGTTATCGGTGCAGGAAACCGGGGTCCACCCACATTTATGAGACTGACACAGCTTGATGCAGTGACTCACAAAAATAGGGTGGGAAAGGCATGAACTGCGGTAGCAGCCATGCTGTTCCCACCACCACATTCTTTGCAGCAATGCAACCCTAAATATGTAATTGTGTCTGGCCTAGGTGAGCAGGCTGCTAATGTAGGAAGAAAAACTCAGACATTGAAGTGCAAAACAAGGAAAGTCCTGTGCTTCTTGATTTCAACATTGAGGTGATGAGGATACCTTTGTTATAGAATTCCATTTTCCAGGACATTGACAAATACTACAACGCGTGCACTTTATGCAAATGCACGGCTAAAAAGGAGCACCTGCATCAACGCGGTTTAAACTTGAACTTGTTTGAACTTTCCATGTTTAAATACTGACACATGGTGTACGTGCATGCTGGAGTCGTAGGTGACAACTGATGGATGTTTTCTTCAGACCATAAATATTTCAGTGTTGGCTCATTTCCATCCTGCTGTTTATTGGACTGTAGAGAGTTACTCGCCAGGATTATGCTAGTTTTATTTTACACTGTTTTTCTTCAAAGGGAAATGTTCATTTACATGCAAACCAGTTTTACCTGTACCTTCAAGAATCGTATCTTTATTACTAAATGCTGAGAGCTGAATTGAAAGCTTGTAATCTGACCTGCAATGCCCTTTGACAGAACAGATACCTTTGCCTCTGTGTGAGGCTTTGAAGAGGACAACACATGCCACAACATGTTTTATGGGTGAAAAGCTTGTGATATGTGTGCCTTTCACTGGTATTTCGATAGTGAGTCTGAAAAGTCAACGCATAAAAGGGAAGTCATTGCCTGTATGGAAAATGGTTTGCACGCCAGTTTGTTTAGCAACCCTCCGCAGTACGGTTCCTGTATAGGGATGGACAACACTAGCACCCATAGTGCAGTGGAAGTGGGTGGCGGGACAGGTAGACAATCCTACATCTGCTTTTGTAGTTTGGGTGGACACCACTGAGCTGTTTCTGATTGGGCAGAATTTGCTCAATCAGAGAGGTGGAAGAAGGTACTAGCATATGAACCATACCTGCCAACATTCTGGGACCAAAAAGATGTAGGATTTTTTAAGTTTCAAAAATAATAATTCCCATAACAATGACATCACAGGAAAATACAAAACATACAGTGTTGGCACCATTGAAGCCTTTCGAAAGTACACGACCCATCAAACAGCACAAAATGGAAAGATGTTGAAATTTAAAAAATGTGTCATTCTGAATGGGAACTTAACACCAAATCCCATTACCTAACTTCACAGAAGGTAATCACACAGAGCTGTGGGGGAACGTTTGCCACTGCTTTGTAGTGGCAACCCAGACAGTAAATATTTATTGCAAGTTGAACACCAAACTACATGGCGATACCGCCCTCAGTGTGATACTCAGATGCTGTGTGACGGTGTTACACTCTGCCACTTGCCTTCACTGGTGGTTCATCTAAGGGTTGCCTCTGCAGACTAATTAATGTGATGCATGCTTTGTCCTGGAGCTTGCCTTAGAGTCACATAAATTACTTGCCACTATAAAAAGCAGTAGGATCTGTCACTGAAATCTGTAGGCGGTAGGACTGCTTAGAAAAGCAGTAGCCTACTGCCTAAATCTGTAGGGTTGTCAAGTATGTATGAACATTTCAAATAATTGGGAGGCCAGAATGTTTTGATCATACTGATTGGTTGAAGTTTCTGGGATTTCAACGAACAAGAGCACGCTGATCATTCTGGCATCCTGATTCGCTGAAATCTTTGCGCGCATCTAAAGCCAATTTGAACAGGCAGATGGCCAGAATTTCCCTAAAGGATGCTCATATGTGGAAGTGGCAAAATCTGCCACTTCTGCTTCTGCCACAAATATTTTGTCCCTCCTACAAGTTTGGCTTAGCAATTATTTGGTTTATTAGACACATCTTTTCTTTTTGAACGACTGACAGCGATAACTGAGCGAGCAGAATATGCGGCCAATTTGCAAATGAAATGCACATGCCAGAATCCCTCGCCCCACTTACAATATGTATTATGCTCATTAGTTTGGTGTACCCAATTCACCAAAGGAAAAAGAAGTGCAAAATGTACTTGAACCTAGGGACGTCATTTCACCAAAATACCAGGGGTAGCAGAAGTGACATCACATGACCCTTGACCTCTGATGACATCACACGAAGTGATGGCACACAACCTTTCACCCCATGACAAAACAGGAAGTGGCATCACATAGCATTGTTCCTCAGTACACTAAGAAAAACATGGCAAAGCTTCAGTTGCTTCAAAACAAAACCTTCTGCGTGGCACTCGGCCTTTGCAAATCTGACCACATTTCTGCAACTCGTCGTGGGGTCCATTGGCTACTGATAAAAGCACGGATTGACTTAAAAACATTATCCATTGCACACCGCTGCATCCACAATGAAGCCCCCAATATCTTAACAGTAACATTGTAAGGAAACATCACTGTCACTCCCTCCGCTCATCTAATCACCTCACCCTCACAGTCCCACGCTTTAAATGCGTCAGAGCAGGAGGGGTAAGCTTCAGTACCACTGCCCCATCTCTTTGGAACTCACTTCCTGTGCACCTGAGAAATGAACCGTCATACCCAGCATTCAAAACACTTTTGAAAACTAAGCTGTTCTATAAGTAGGACTTACTTTACTGTGTATCTACTTGGAACATCATGAACTGATCAATGACCCACTATCCTGATTGTAGGTTTTTTTCTGTTACTGCCTTACTGTACAAATGTTGTGATACCGTAGGTCTGGGCATTACACAAATGTAAAAATAAATAAAATGGTTACGCTATTGCTCTAATATGATATACATCCCCTACAAGAATGGATCACCATATTTATTATTAATGTCAATGTGTATAGGCCGATATTATCAAATGACTGTGAATATAGGCAGAAGTCCAACATAACAACGTAGACTATTGTGCATCACTGGGCCTAAATGGTAAACAGACAGAGCATCTCAAAGACGCCTAAACCCCAAAGCGCAGACATCCAGTGCCTGTTGAGTATCTGGCCACATACTGGAAACAGCAACTGGCCAACACAAGTCCAACCAGAAAAACGATGGTCAGGAGGCTTGCCCAGAGATGTGCCAGTGGTTACGAATGATTTGAAACCTTCCAGCTATCACCTTTTGTTTTATTTAGTAAGTAAGCCACAGTTTTTTTTGTTAGATGGTAGATATAGGGGACGGATGTGTTGCGGGTCACAGTAATTGCAGGGTTTTGTGTTTTAAAATGTAAACAGCAGCAGCAACTCCACCACATCACTCCTAGAAAAGCCTGCTGGGCCTACAGGCCTAGGCTACTCCTCACTGATGACACCCCAGCCAACAAGGCTGAAACATTTTTGGGGATGCTTGTGGTCTCGTACAGAGGGGATGTGACCTAGCAGTTTGGGCTGGAGTGCCCCTTTTTTTGTGGGACCAAGCCTGATTTGCATGTGGTCTTTCCCTTCCAACAGTGGCTTGGCAGGCTGAACAACAATGGTCTGCAGGGTTGCCCAGAGCTGTGCCAGTGCCTATGAATGTTTTGAAACCTTCCAACCATCACCTTTCTGTTTTGCTTAATTGGTAAGTAACCCACAGTTTTTTGTTAGTTGGTAGTTAGAGGGGAAGGATGAGTTGCAGGTCACAGTAATTACAAGTGTTTTCATTTTAAAATGTAAACAGCAGCGGCATCTCCATGACAGCACCCCCAAAAGGCCCATTTTAATATTTTATTTGGTACTTTATAGCTTGCTTAATGCCATCCTCCTCCACCTTCTAAGTACTGGAACAGGAACTGAATCCATGTTGCACTGCAAGTGTGTTGCCCTGAGCTACCCTTCCATATATATATATATATATATGTTTCTTTCTTGAGGAAGCAACAGATGATGTATTTCAAAGGCGGAGGACAACTTCATGTAAATTAATGATCTCACTTTGTGTCTGTGATGCAGGTCTGGGAAATCTGGGTCAGGTCAAACAGTGCCCAGGCAGGATTGGTGGCATAAGCCACTGGGGCACACCCCTATCATCACAGGCCCAGTGGCTCATTGGATGTGCAAAGCAGACAACAAGAAACACTGATGAGATGTGCGTTCATGCTTTGCTATCACAGAGTACTGCAGGCTGCTCTTAGCCATTCCCAACGAGCTAGACCTAGCCCCCATACCCTTCCTGTTGCTACAGTACTGGGGATGAGCTGCACAGACAGCCCCACCTCTGAACCTAACCATTTAGGTATTCTTCACTAATGGACTGCCAAACTTTTAGTGATGTTGGCTTCATGGCTTTTCCTCCATCCTTGTTATTCTCCAGAAAACGAGATCGAGATTCCAGGTGAAAAAAGCTTTGGCACATTTAGCTGCATGTACAACCACCTTTTTCAGGTGCAACACAGATATCTGCTCTTGGCATTGCCTCTCTGTCTGGTGTCCCAGGGGTAGTACAGACAGGTCTAGGGGTAGCAGAGGGGAAGCCAGGTGTAGCAATTGCTACCCCTGGCAATCCCTAAATGACATCCCAGCGAGTTTGGTGGTAACACTAATTCTTATGGTATTTAAAAAATACCTCCAGAATTACAATCCATTGGATTAATGGTTTGAAGGTATTACCTTTGGCAGTATTCTAATGGTAAAGACCTTTAGCAATTTGTTATCATATTCCACCTGTATTAACCTTCACCTCAGAGGTTGGGGTAAAAATTCCAAATTTGCCTCACAATTTTATTTGAATTTGTTTACTGTCAAGATGGGAAGCGAATAGTGCCTCCCTTCAATTAAAACATTTTTTTAGAATGGCCTAGCAGTGAAAAGGTAGGCATTTCCGATGCCACCCTCTCTCCATCCTATCCACGTAATCAACACAATGCACAAGAGGGTCACTATTGACCCTTTCCTCCACTCAAATATATTAATTATTTTAGTATTGTGAACCATTACTTCACATTGTCCATTTTCACCATCAAAGTGAAAAAGATGTGCAATTTATTTTAAAAAAAACATTCCTGGAACACTCCTAAACATATTCCAGAAATACCTGTACCAGTGGTAAACTCTGAATCAGGGGGGTTTGCATGAACACCGAATGCAGAGTTGGTATTAACTATTGGCAGTATTTCTTTAAAAAGACTGCTGAACTAGTAAGGAGCCCCTATTCTTCACCTTGTTGTGTGCCTCATGGACACCACTTTAATTATTATATCTTCCTTCAAATAATGACAAGAGTCAGCCTGCATGTCTGAACTCCTTTATTCCCATATCATAACTGACTCCTCTCCATTCCATTCCTTCCCAAGTTCTACCCACCAAACATCTCACATTCTATTCAGCTACAACACACCCCAGAGGAGTTTCATATTAAAGAACCATTTTAATCAATTAACTGGTTAATACAAGCCAAAACTGCCATGGAGCTCCAGAACCCATCATTGACCCTCTAGCCTTCTGATTCTAAATCTAAATTCACATTTCTTCAATGGCAGAAGTATCTCACAGCATTCAACTGAAGTAGCACGTATACTGGATTGACCCCTGAGGTTGCACCAAGTCACCTTTCCTAAGTAGAAGCTCATAAACTTTCTGGGATTTTTAGTTTGGTTCATCAATTGCAGTTCCTAACCCCAGATTTCATTATTATAGTATAGCTCACAGGCTAACCTTTCCCCTCAGACATGGGGCCAGCATGCACTCTGTTAGTTCAAATCCTGCGGCAGAGCCAACCCAACATGTTCTCCTCCTCAGTTCAATACATTGGGCCTCATTACGACCCTGGCGGAAAGTGACTGACCGGACCGCAACAGCGTAAATAGCGTTTCCGCCATTGCACGAAGGAGCAAAGTGCGGCCAATCACGACCCATCGGGCACGAGCATTACGCCATGGCGGAATCCGAAAGGCTGCGATGGCGGAAATGACCCCAAAACGGCCCTTACCGCCGCCGTACGCTGCACCAGGTGCAATACCGCCACCCATCTTAGCGGTCACCGTAATGAGCGGTCACCGTAACGAGCGTGCACCGCAAATTACGGCCACCGTAAATATACGGAAACGGAAGTAAAAGCATGTGGCCGGAACGGGAAACAGCACGCCGCACAACTATAAAATCCGAATCCCAACACAACCATAAAAAATCCGACCCTGACACACATCCCAACCCGTTAGCAACCCCAGTTAAAAAAATAAATATGGGAAAGGTAGCCAAGAAAGCGTGTGACCGCAAGCGGCAGGTACACTTCTCCCGAGAGGAACTGACCGTGCTCACCGAGACCCTCCAGGAAAATTCCGCTGTCGTCTTCTCCAGTCAAATGACCAGGACGGCCCTTGCCAACAAGAAGGCCATATGGGCCCTGGTGGCACAGCGCGTAAGTGCGGTGGGGACAACACCCCGCACGCCACAGCAATGTCGCAAGCGGTGGGACGACCTGCGGATCCGCGTACGCAGCATACTTTCTGCGAACAGGAACATCGCCACAGCTACCGGGGGGGGTTCAGAGTCGCCCATCAAGTTGACCCCCTGGGAGGAAATCTGCGCCTCCACCATAGGAATGGAGAGCATAGAGGGAGTCGGAGGGATGGAGAAAGGAGTGCCGACATCCGGAGAATCAGGTAGGTTGGCCAAGAGAAACAATGCGAAATCCACAAACCACGAACATGTGCAGTACCATGTGACCCCATAGTGCAATACATACTTTGCCCTGACAGCGCCCTCTAAAAGTCAGAATGAACAAACAAATCAATCAAGAAGCCATAAACAACCCCTACATGTGCAGCATGCACCCCCTAACTGCAGGCAGCCAAATGAATGCATCCTCAATCCACACGAAAATGAGACCACCTCCAAGGCCCAGTCCCAAATCAGCCTCATGTACCACCCCAATGCATTTGATACGTTGCCATTCCAAATCCGACAGACCCATAACTAACGCTCGCCCCTCTTTACTCCACCACAGGGTCCGATACCAACGACGAGCTGCAGGACACCCCTACCAGCACGCCTGCAAAGAGGGCCAGGACCAACGTCCCAAGAGCCTCCACCTCAGGTGCAAGGATCAAGACACGGCAGCAGCAGGAATCAAGTGGCAGCACACTGGAGGGGACTGCAACAGGCACCCCAGCAGCCAGCAAGTCCACAACCCCAGCACCACAGGTCCCCCCAAAGAACGTATCTGATGGCACTGCCTCTGGTGGTAGCAGCACCATAGGTGACACAGCTGTCATGCCAGCATGCTCCGACACGGAAAACAGTGCTGGCGACGTAGGTACCATCCATGACCTTTCCCAATCCCCCTGCATGTTCCATCCCCTACACCATGACGAAACCACGCAGGGGCACCCTGAAGACGACGACTGGCCAACCCCCACAAGTCCTGTGCCAAGGCAACATGTGTTGAGCAGCCCCCCTGTCACACCACCGCAAATGTCCATGGCCCAGCAGAGGCAACAGTCCCTCGACCTGCTGATCGAGCAACAGCAGGAAGCGTCCACGCTACTCAAGGACCATGCAAATGAATGCGGGGGTTCCAGGGCAGCCATGGAAACATCCACCGAGACACTCAGGGCACAAATAGAGAAAAGTAGTGAGAGCCTCAGGGGAGAAATGGAGAGAAGCACCGAGAGCCTGAGAGCACAAATGGAGAAAAGCACCGAGAGCCTGAGGGGGGAACTGCATGCGACGTCCAAAGACGTTTGTGCTGAACTTGCTGCTGTGCGCCGTGTGCTCTCGGAGCTCTCACAAACCCTCAGAGACATGCATGGACGCGAGCAGGCAGAGACATCATCCGTGGCAAGTTCCGTCCAGGGCAGCCCCCAACGCAGATCTGGCAGGAACCTGCGCTCCACGGGCAGGGGTGCCCCTGATACCCGTAGAGGGGGCTTGCAATAGCGTCTACCCACGGACAGCATGCATATTTGGACACTGGTGTTGGGGGGGGAGGTAGTAGGGTGGAGGGGGTGTGTTGGGCTTCACTGGGTGGCGGGTCCATAGGGTGTATAAATCAAATCACATTAACAATACAGCACCTCATTATCATCCAATGACATGTGTGGACATTGATATTTGCGTACGAGGCCTTCATAGGCGTACAGTCCACAATGTGCCTGTACTACACACACACAGTGCCACAGGTCCCCTTTCCGTGTAATAGGCACCATGCGTGGTTGCTAGAAGCATGCATCTATGATGCTCTGTCGGATTGCACGTACATCCTGTGCCTCATGGACTCCTTGAGGTGCCTCCACATCCCCACCCTCATCATCATCATCATCTTCAGGTGCATGCAGTACAGCGTCAGGGGGCATGGGCACATTCCTACGTATGCACATGTTGTGCAGCATGACACATGCCATGACCATCTTAGAAACCTTCTCATGGCTGTACATGAGTGCCCCGCCAGACCTGCTGAGGCTGCGGAAACGAGCCTTCAGTAGGCCGAATGCCTGTTCAATGACCACACGGGTACGTGAGTGGGCATGGTTGTAGTCCTCCTCATGCTCGTTCTGTGGGTTCCGGATTGGTGTAAGGAGCCATCTCTTCAGTGGATACCCGGCATCACCTGTATGAGACGAATAAAGGGTGTCAGTGGAATGATAGTGCTAAGTAGCCCCCCCCCCCCCCTGCAAGGTCATTGACGCATCAAATGGGCCACGATGTCATGCATGGAATGAGACTCACCGAGTAGCCAGGATCTGTGCCCTGCGTGTCTCTCCATGTAGCGTGGTATTCTTGTGTTCCTCAGGACCATAGAATCATGGGTAGATCCTGGAAATCTGGCACAACAATGCGTAAATATCTTGTTGGAGTCACACACCATTTGCACATTGATTGAATGAAATTGTTTCCGGTTGCGGTACTGGACCTCCATGGCATGTGGGACAACCAATTCAACATGGGTGCAGTCGATGGCACCAATGCAACCCGGGATGCCGCCAAGTGCATGGAATCCCACTTTAGCGTTGGTAATCTCCTGGTACGTGCGTGGTAGTGTGATGTGGTCGTCGGCGTGCTTCAGGAGGGCATCGTGCACTTGGAAGAGTGTCCGTGAGAACAGTGGCTGTGAAATGCCATGCAACTGTCCCACTGTGTGCTGGTAGGTGCCTGTGGCCAGGAAGTGGAGTGCAGACACCACCTTCAGTAGGGGTGGGATGGCGGTTGGGCTATCTATCATGCTCACGAGGTCAGCATGTGTCATGTCCACAATGGCGATTATGGTGTCCCGGTCCAAACGGTAGAGGGTGTGGATCTGCTCAGCAGTGAGGTTGAACGGATCGGCTCGGAGGCGTGGGATTGCGGGCCGCCTGCGTGGTGGTAGTGGCAGTGCTTGTGGGCCTTGCTGACCCTGCCTTGCCCTCCTCCTCCTCCTTCTCCTCCGTCTCCCCTGTGCGCCCGGTTGTTGTACCTGTTGTTGTTCGTCGTCTTCTTGTAGTTGTAGCACTTGCAGTGCTATCTGGTACCCCAGGCCCAACATCGCTAGTCCTGCCGGTAGCATTTTGGAGTGGGAGTGGTTGTGGGAGGGGTTTGGGTCTGCAATATATGTGCTGTCGGCCTGTATGGCCTCCACCTGTGCTGATTGAATGAATCTGTGGCAGATGCAATCCCTTCTGGCCGAGCACGTCCCGCACGTAAGGCTGCATTTGGCCGCATGGCATCTTGGGATTTGAATCATGTATCAAATCCCGATGGCAGTGTGATGTACTTTGACTGATCTTCATGCTATGCTCCCATTGTTACACATGCTATGATTGCAGCCGCTTACATACCTGTGAAGAGTCAGTGGTATGTAGGGCTCGATCGATGGCCGACCCTCATGCAGCACAGTAACGTACTTCACCGACGGGCGTGGCGTGCCATTTGTGATTGCAGCCAGTTAGCATCATGACACACAGCCGCACTACATTGATGTAATTGTGAATGCAAGCGTTCACAGAAGCCTTTTCGACGTAATGTTGCAAGTGAGGAATTCGAAGGCCAGCATTTTGGGTTTTGAAGTAGCGGCGAGGATACGCCCACAGGTCTGGCTGGAAATGTAACGTTCTATTGTAGAATGTCCTTGGGACATGGCCCATAACGAGCAGGCAATGAATGATATGAATTGAATGGGATGCGCAACAGCGTAGTGGACGATAAGGCAGGACGTTCCCAAATCCATCTTGCTTCACAACACTACAGATCCGGCCAGGGGCACAGTGGTTTTTGCGGACTGCATTACGCACAGACGCGATGGAAGTTTCACATATTATGTGAGTGAATATTCATGCGTTTTCATTGCGGTATGAGGGAATGATGTGTGGATGCATGGACTGATGATTCCGTTTAGGGTCTGCCATGTACATGGGTTTTTTGATTCACTCCCCTTCCCCTGCGTTATGTGATGCAAGGCTGCCATAGTGGGACATACGTCTATCTGCCCTTGTCGGATCCTCCCTGTCTCGACGCGCCTTCATACACTTGTGTCTAGGCACGTTACTAATCCCATGTCATGGGTTCTATCTTGACGGACGCATGCACAGTAACCGACGTTGACAATGGTGTATTTAGCTCGATTGGTTTCGTTATGATTCGATACTGATTTAGGGGTGTGTATATTCCTTTGGAGTGGGCTAGCATGCATATGGGTGTGGATTTGGTGTGTTGAATGAAGATTGTAATGCATCATGAGTCCCGTAATGCAATCGGTTGATTTGTGTTTCTTTTGGGTGACAGGTATCTCCTGCCCTATTGCAGATGCCATCTCTACGCCACTCCTCCAGATGGTTTTTACTCTCGACTCCTGCAGCTTCGGGTGAATCAGTGGAGCACCATTTCGATCATATGGGACGATCGCCAATGGGCCACATGCCCTTACGCTGTACTGGTGGCTAGGTGCAACATTTCGGCCTTTCAGCTCGACTAGTGCCTGCCTCATGGGACGGACCTGCGGTTCTTGCCGCTTCCATGTGGCCTTTTGGAACGTTGATGTAGGCCCTGTGTGCCATGAAGGTACAGGGCGTCACACAAGTGGAAGCCGGTCAATTATTGCAGATGCAGCCCTCGGTGATGATGGTTGTTTTGGTGGTATTTTGCAAATTGCTGTGGGGCCTTTGTCATTTGGATGTGCATTTAAATTGTATTCCGATATTTGTCGTGTTGCGTTGTTCTTTGCAGGTGATGTGGCGATTTTCGCTTTGTGGCGGTATGTATTGCGTGATGATCTGCATTGTGTTCCGGCTTCTGAGTTGAGTTGTGTGGTACAGTACTGGCCGCGTTTGCCTACGTAGCACAGTATGGTCACGGATAGGGGCTGCCATTGTGACTGTTTACATGATGTGCTGTTCAGGGGCGGGGGATTGGCTTTTGGCCGACTGGTGCCTGTCAGCCAGGTCGATTGGTGGAATGATGGGTTGTTCAGAATGTGGCTGGTCACAGGTGACTGTGTTTGCGTGCGTTTGTTGGAGGGGGACTGGGGTCATGTCCATTGGAATAGCTTCTGTATTGATGCCATCTGTGCCCTGCAGCTCCCATCGGCCCCTCTTGGGATGAGCCTGGCTGCTCAGTCACTCTGCCGACTTGTGTGGTACATGCTTCTGCTGATGGTTGGTTTGTTTACTGGCATGAGTACAGGGCTGGTGCAATCCCCCTCAGGATGCTGTTTTGGATGTTGCCTTGCGCTGGTGGCAAGCGATGGGGGACTACTGTTGTTTTGTGTCATGTGTTCTTGATTTTCATTTTGATGTATTGTAGCTTCACATGCCTGTGCTGCGTCAGTACGGCTATGGTGTCATGCCGTACATGGATGCCCACTCACGGGGCGCTTTGAGCCCCTGCATGCTTTTCTACGTTGGCATGCATGGGTGAATTGTGGATTTCACTGGTTGCATAGTGTGAGTACATTGCGCCTGCCAGGAGTTGTGCAATGAGGCCAGGGAGTGGAGTACAGGCACTCAGTGGGCCATTTACGGTTGGTTCGCGTTGCCGTATTTCTCGCCATGGCGGAATGGTACTTTACGACGTGCTTGATGGCGTTCAGTACATGTCCGCTAGGGTCAGAATTCGCGTACCGTTGCGCCATGGCGGTGATTCCGGTTTTGCAAGGCGCGCGTGCGCGTACTTGGTGCAGTTAGCGTTGCCGTTCACTGCGGTGTCGCTAATGGCATCGTACTTTACGGTGACGGGTCATGATCGCAACGAGCGGTGTTCGATGGCGGTATTGCATTTCCGCCATCATTTTTCCATTTCCGCAAGGGTCGTAATGAGGCCCATTGATTATCATTACATTGTTTATTATGAGCGTATGTATGTATTTATGCATGTGTGGGATTAATAAAGTGCAAACCTAGCTATGAAGCAACAGAGGGCTGTACATAGGGGACACACAGAGGGAGGTGCAAGCAAGAAGCAGGGGTAGAAGAGGATCTATGATGGATGGAGGGAGAGGTGAGTGAGGAGATATGGAGGGGGGAGAAGTTTGGTTGAGTGGCACGATCAGTGAAAACCTAAGGACCATTTCCCACTCATCTCAAAACTGGGCAAATATTCCCACTTCTAACAATACAAATGCCAGACCTCAATGACCACAGCAACTATCGCACCATCACCTACCTTCCTTGCCTACACAAGGTCTTCAAAAGATCTGGTGCCAATCAGCTTCAAGCATGCATCGACACCAAGAACCTTGTACAGACCTGCCAATCTAGCTTCAGAGCTAGATGCAGTACCGAGACTGTCACCAATCAAATGGAAGAAAATGCTCTCTGCATCATCAATGATATTCGTCCTTGCCTCCTTGAAGTCCTTCATCTCTCTGCACCATTCAAAAGAGTGGATCATCAGGACCTCAGTGACATAATACACAACTGCATTGAAAATGGTGAGACAGTCCTCCAGTTGTTCACTTCATACCTTTGCATACCTAAAAGACTGGCAACAGTTAGTCCAGGTGGATACCGTCAGATCACCCCCACTGTCTGTCACCAAAGGAGTCCCACAATAATTCAGCCTCTCACCCTTGATCTTGAAAGTCTACACAAAGCCCTTAGTATCCCTCCTTGCCAGCCGTAACATCGCCATTCACTAATAGTGGAAGTCCAGTGCATACCCGAAACTGAACCCCACCAAAAAGGAATTCCTCCTCCTCTCCAATCGCACCCAACTGACTCAAATCTAGTCCCGGCTCTTCACAATGAACATAGAGGGCTTCGAACCACTGCTAACACCATGTGCCAATTCCTTATGATTCCACATTGACCTGCCATCACATATTCCAAACATAAATAGTGAAGATTTATTTGTTTTATTTGTACATGGTTCAAAGAACCTTTACAAACAACACAATAAAAAAAATACCTTATATACTTCTAGTTTATCAATCAACATCTTTCCTTTTGTGCGAAAGTTAACGTACAATTCATCATGATATTGACATAATATAACTTATAAAATAGTTAATAAAATGCAATATACAGTGTATGGTATAAAACTCTAAAATACAATTAAAATTACAGTTCTCCTACACACAACATCACTATGCAAGCCTAAGATAATGCAGGGCTGAAATATACTAAATCTCATACCAAGTTCCATGGCAGAATGCATTTATTTTTTAGGCAATAGGCGTGAACTAGTTCTGTCTACTAATAATTAACCACTGTATAATATCACTTGAGTGCCCTATACAGTAACTAATACAATTCCTCTACAGACATAAAAAGTTAAAACATGAGTCCTAGACCTCTCACAATAAATAATTAAAATGATAAACAATCTTATCATTAATGGACCAATTTCATGCCTTTGTTACCATGCTAACCTCCGCCAAGCCCTTCTCCACCATACCCCAAACATGAAACAGTGCCATACTGACTCTTTCTGAATTGGAGTTTGTGCAATAATTCCAGAAGTCCTGTTGTGTTATTGATTCGTAATCATGAACTGACTCACCCAATAGTGTCATATAGACAGTACCTAATTTTATATATTGGGTGAGGACATGTCTAGGGGTTTCTAGTTCCGCTGTAGCATTACATATCCTACATGTACTTTCGGCTTCGGGGATCTTAGTTCTGGCTCCCCAAGAAATCAGTAATGGCAGTGGGTTCATTCGCAGTTTCAGGCGGAATGCTTGCATTGCCGGGCAAGGACATTGCCTCAAATAACGTTGTGTCTACAGATAGGAGTGTACAATATTGGATACATATTTAAAATTCTTGAGTGTCTCTAGGTGTGTATAATTTTTGACCCAGTCCCATTTCCTTATTTTATTTTTATACAATTGGTTTAGGACAGATAACCTGGTCCCTCTGTCAAAGTCAGGTCTCCAGCCTATCTTCCCATAGATTCTGTACATTAAATTACCATAATCTGTTTTATTTTGGCAAAGATACGGCTCCCCCTTCTCACGCATCTTGGCGAGCAACTGATATTGCAGGCTGGAGTTTGCTTTTATGTGCAAGGGACCTTGGCGTATCATCTGTTGTGCCTTCAGGGAAACCAGTCCCAATTCCAGTAGCAAGTACTCTATGGGGGTCGAAGGACTCGATTTTAACATACGCTTCCAGAAATAACCCTCTAAGTGATCCAGCCACTGATAATCATCCATGCATAGGGCCTCCAGTCCTTACAGGACCATAGGGCAAAAACATTGTTTGTATAAGGTTATAATCCTGTCTAAAGTGTAACCCGCAGTCCTAGTGGAAAATGTTCCCACTAGGGCGTTCAGACAATGTTCCTTATTACTCTTTGCCTCTTTGATTCCACTGTAAGCTCTATTAGCACTTACTTTGAGCCCCAACTATGGATAACTATCCACGTAATCAATCACCCACAAACAGGTAGCAAAATTAACGTGCTTTATCCCTTTAGCAGAGATGGCCATCACCTTTGTTTTCCCCAAGTTGATTGTCAGGTCATTTGCCTTTGCATACCTGGCTAATATTTCAAACATACTGCGTGCCCCCAACAGTGTATGATTGAACATGACCGGGACATCCATATATAACTTACAGGGGATATGGCAATCATCTATCCTGGGGAAACAACCCAGGCCAATTCTGAAGCACACCCACAAATCGGCCAAGTACAGGTGGAACAAGAAAGGAGCTAGCAGGAATCCCTGTCTTACACCCTTATGTATTTTCACCAGATTAGTTATAGTGCCCTGGTCATCCAGGCACACTCTGGCTTGGGTATTCATACGGAGAACCCTAAGTATGTTCAGCAGCCACTCGGTACAGCCCCACTTTTCCATCTCTGCCCATAGTTTCTCGCGATTGACTCTGTCAAAAGCTGCATGGAAATCTACGAACATTACGTACAGCATACCCCTCCCCTTCCCCATTGCTTCATGAGCAAATACATCAAAAATCCTCCGGTTATGGATAGTACTAGAGCCTGGTCTGGACCCGGTTTGGGAGAAATGCAGGATCTGTTTACTAGTCTCCCATTTCTGTAGAGCCTCAAGGGTAAACATAGCAAAATAAATTCCTGTGACATCTAGGATAGAGAGTAATCTATAGTTACATTGGAGCCTCCTATCTACCTTC
Organism: Ambystoma mexicanum; assembly: GCF_040938575.1. Classification (NCBI taxonomy): domain Eukaryota; kingdom Metazoa; phylum Chordata; class Amphibia; order Caudata; family Ambystomatidae; genus Ambystoma; species Ambystoma mexicanum. The sequence continues at coordinate 808,761,593 of NC_090932.1, forward strand.
TTAAACACAGGTACCAATGTAGATTGCTGCCAAGAATTTGGTATTATTTACTCCCTACAGACTTTATCAAACAGCATTTTAAGAATTACCGCCCAGGCCCCTGGTTTCTGCTTTAAAACCACATTGACCAGTCCATTTTTCCCAGGGTGCTCTAGAGTCCTTGAGTCTCTGTATAGCTTTTTCAATGTCCTTTATTCTGATATTCAAGTGCCATCCTTTCAGCAGATAGCCAGACAAGGGAACAGTATTTACAGGTCCCCCTCTGCCTTTTATATGCTTAATCCATCTGGTTTCCTGAGTCAGATTTATTACCCTAGAACTGGGAGACCCCCTGGCTTTCGTCAATTCAGCCCATATTTTCCTAGGGTTACCCCCCGTAGGATACCAATCATTATTGTCATTGGACGTTCAACACAGAACGATTACAACCTCTAAGGCAAGTTTTGTATTCCTTTTTGATCATTGCCACTTTAGTCATCCTCCCCCTATCTGGGGATTTGGATTGGATTATGTTCCGAAGTTTGCACCTCATGGCACGTTTTGCATCCCTTATGGCGATATCAAACTTCTTAGTTGGCTTGATGCAGTGGGCCTTAGACGATCTTGGGCAACCACCCATTTTATGTGCCACAGCCCTAATCCAATCCTCCATTTCATTAGGGGCTAACTCGGCCAAGTATTGCAATGTTTCAAGCGACAAGGCAGCAATGTAATTGCTAACTCTGGTAATTTGTCTGGGGGCCCAACAAATACGATTACCACTACAATTTGTGGACATCACAGCTCCTCTCTGATTCACAAGATGAGGGGCGAAACACTGTAAACCTAATGCCAACATATTGTGGTCACTATGATTATTGAGAACCACCTCTAGCCTATCTACCCACCTAAGGCAGTGGTAGTTCCCAAAGTAGTAGTCCAATGCCGATGGGTTATTATTCCCGGTCCATGTGTAATCACTGGGAATGTCCCCTTTGGTATGACCATTTAGCATTACTAAGTCCCAGGTTTTCAAAAAATGTATCCATTTCATGCCTTTATCATTACTTTTACCTTGTCGCATAGTAAAAACCTGTGCTGTTCCCACACGAGGCACAAGGTAACTCAGCCACACATTTTGTGTTAAAATCACCACCCATCAATACCAGATAATCTAGTGTGATATAACAATTGTTAACAAAGATCTCTTCGATATGATCAAGCACATGACCCATAATTCCCGGTCTTGGGGGGGGGGGGGGGGGGGAATAGATGTTAATGAGGAGCATCCTATTTCCGTGAAGTGAAGAAAAACCAGACAGCTTTGTATCAACTATCTCTTTTGGTGAAAATCAAGCCCTCTCTTCCACGCAAATACATTTTGATCCACAGTAGATGCCATAGTCCTTTCTCACTTGGATGGTGTAATTGCCCTTCTCAACAGCCTAGCCATCTCCACCCTGAGAACCAATAAGAAGATCCACCACACTGTAGCCTGCCACATCGTAGTTGGTCCGATTGCACAGCGAGTAGAGCACTCGCTTTGACATCTGTGCAGAGCCTGCTGAGGTTCAAATCCCGGCAGGGGCAAACACAGCATTTCATCCTTCCAAGGCCAATAAATGAGCACCACACACCGTGGATAGCAATAAGCAGCGCTCAGATACTTGAGGGTTCGTAGAGCTATATAAATGCTAAATTATTATTATCAAAGGCCTCTGCAAATCTGATGACATTACTCCCAAACTCCTTGAACTACATTGGTTGCCCCTAACACAGGCATCACCTTCAAGACCAACTGCATTATTTACAGAGCTATAACCTTGCATGAACCCTCCTACCTGGGCTGCAAGGACACCGACTCGGGCAGCACAATGCTCCAAAAGAAGCCAGAACCTGGTCAGATTAGAATTTAAAAAATTCAACCATGAAAACAATGGGAAACAGGCTTTGTCTATCTACGCCCACTCGCTTTGGAACTTCATAACCATTCAAGAGACTTGCATTCACCCTCTTGTAATTCAGAAAGGAGCACAGGACCTTTCACTTCAAGGAGTACCTCCTTCGTGCAACATAACAACTCCGATCCCTGATTCCACCCCAGTCGATCCCCACCTCACCACTAATTTCTACTCCTGTTGCTTGAATGAATTGGAACTCAGCCATGTTGTAATTTAGTAATCCCTTTAACCTCTGATGAGCAGAGCTTTGCCCGAAGCCGTGCTAATGCTTGTGCCAACATAAAATGAAATGGCAAGATGTTCTTTGAAGAGTACTTATTACAGTGCTTAGAAGGTGGAGGAAACAGAATTAAGTGCTATGTTAGAATTCAAATGCAAGATTTTTATAAGTTAAAGAGTTCATTTAAAGGTTCAGAGGTGTCCATTTGTTTTTAATGCTTTTAGATGTTCTGCAGTCTTACTTCAAAACTTTGGCTTTAGCTTATTATATTCCTAGACTTTTTAAATTGCCATGGTTATTTAACCATGGCAAGCCGTGAATACAATCCTTGCATTTAGTCTGATTTTAATGCATAACCAAAGCTCACTTTAAGAATGCTTTGTTCTCTGTTTGTGATGCCAAATTACTTTTAGCACCAGCTCTTTGTGGGGGACAATCAGATCGCTTAGAAAACGTGCTATATTTGTCAGAACAAGCCTGTCTTTTGAGTAGTCTGAGACTTGATCATAAACCGGCTTCCATTTTGCTTTCCAAACCCCACACGCTCTGCATATTTATTCTTTATTATTTAAGACACTTACCTGGAGACTGTCTTTGGTAGTCCTCTGGTGCTCTCTACCAGACCTCCCTTTACCTGACATACATAACATGTATTGATAATAGGAAGAACGTTTTTTCTATGGTCACGTGTTGCTCTTATTTTTTCATGATGGCAAAAAAATCCTAATCACTTTTCCATTAGATCCCATGGTATTTTTCCAGAGTGGTAAAAGTGGAGAACCTGTGGGCAGCCATATTGATTGATAATAGTTTTGAAAATACATGACTGCATGACGCGTTAGATGTGCCTTTATTAGAAAGGGATGTCAGCCAACACGTGTTTCGACAAAAGTCGTTTTCAAGGCAATCATCCGATGTCCTGTATTTTGTATTGATATTATAAATTCGCCACAATAAAGTCACATTTGAAATTATTCCACTGTCAATAGGAATCAATCCTCTTAGAATACGCCCCTAATTCATATTATGGTGCAGATATCTTTAAATTCGTCTTCTTGGTACATTCCAAATAAGCCGATGGAAATGAGTTATATATTAACCCGATGGTTGCAGATTCTGGCAAGTGCTAGATCCCTGTGTTCGCATGTGTGTCAGGTGCTGGTGCACCCACTTTCTAACTTTGGTGACACAGCTAGCCACATCCTAAGGACACAGAGGCCATAGCGCACACCCTAGGGTCCATACCCATACATAGTTTTTCATTGATTGATAATAGAGCTACAGAGGTAGACAATGCCTTGGCTTCGTGCACGTTACCAACCAAATACTAGCCGCCACATCTCTGTTTATCGCTTTACTTTATTTTGGTCCGAGTACTGATATAGCATTCACTTTATACTGATAAAAATTTGAGAAAATTCATCATCACAGTCTGAAAGTATAGACATTCACAAATGCATTAGAGTGGACACCAACTTTGATTAAATACATTTATCAATTATAGAGAATGTTAAATGACATTCTTAAGTGGTCACCCAAAACCTGAATTGCACAGTTCAGGACAGGTAAATGCACAAGAAAATTGGGGAGGACTCCACCAATATCAGTTCCACCGAAGTATCAAATACTAAATTTGATTTAAACCCATTTGACATGAAGTGCAAAACAGTTCTTCAGTCCTTCCATCAGTGTAGATCACCCTTCAACAGAAACGACTTGAGTGGCAGAAACAGTAGCCGTGGCCAGTACATCTTGGACGGGAGTCCTTCATCAGGGCGGAGCTAAGAGTGATGGGACCTTCCTTTCATGGTCATGTGATCCACACATATAAAACAACAGCTACATAGCTGTAGAGGACAATCCTCTTTAATGCAGGGGTCCTCTCAAGAGTAATGAAGCAGAGACTGTTAGCAAGAGAAAGTCCCCTCCAATATTCTTGTATATATGTGAAGGTAAAGACATCTCAGGATTGTAAGAATGACCGCATCCTAGGAATCCAACCAGGAAAACTACTGGTTATCAATGTATTAACATTTAGGTTCCTCTGTAAAGTACTTTCCGGGTGCCAGTCATTGGCAATAATACCAATGAAATCAGGTTCACATAAGTGATGAGATGAAGGAAGGACAATACCTCAATAAGGTTAAGTGCGTTTTAAGGCCCTGCTCTAGAAAGGCTATTTATGACTGTCTGTCAACACCACTATGCCTTATCCTTTGAATCAGGGGCGCCGACTTTGGTTTTCCTACGAGTTTCCGAGGGGAGGGGTGCCGATGGCAACAAAAAAAACATCCCATTTTAAGAATAAGGACTTTCATGTAAATAGCGTTTCCCCGGGGGTGCCCTGTGTGCTCAACGCCCCCGGCTTTCAAATATGCCAACATGGAAATAAAAGAAGGGCAATTTGGCACAAACAATCGTGGATTGTCAGGTGTAGACATGATGCAAATGCGCTTTGGGCAATATGATCCAACAACTTAGCCAACTTGAGCCAGTCATGTACATTAAAGGCAAGGGATCCCTTGCAGGTTTCCCCATTATAGTTGCTGCCTATGGATTCATGCGTGTGCTAGAGGGCAAACTGCAAACATTGCACTTGTGGAGTTTGAGATAACTGTGAACAATCACAGTAAAGTCATGAATAATCAGAATAATCGCAGTTAAGGTGATCGGCCCTCGGTGTTAAGCCAGAGCGACTGTTTTGATAAAGTCGTGTAGATGGTAACCAGTGAACTAACTGCAGAAAATTCACCACACATATTCATTGCAATGAATTCATCGAATTTATAAAAATGGAAAAAGAAAAGACGGTTAGTTGGGAAGAGGGGATAATGAGTTAAAAGGTGTGTTTGGAGGGGGGATGGAAGTTAAAGCAAGCTTTTTGGGATGCCCTCTGCAAATCGTTAACAAAAAGGTTAAACTCAGAAAAATCGGCAGTAAAAAAAAATGGGGTTGATTCGGCAATGAAAGCCACATGGAACCGTTCACATGAGACACATGGCCCAGGATGCACCGGATATTAGCTGCATTATCTGGGGGAAGGTAAGGAGAGGGGAGGACTGTGCTTGATATTTTTCCCCTCTCTTGCTGGTATGGCCATCTTGACTCCTTCGACAGGCCGTTTTCCTCGTGCTTTGTGTGCACATCTTTATTGGAAATGATGGCAAGCACTTGGCATTATGGGCTAAGCTTTCCCTTTTGTTGTGAGGCCTCTCTGCTTCTTGTTGTGGGGTGACTGTGACAGAGAGTATTTGAAAGTGCGGGGGCTCTGTACTGTCACAGGCATGTCACATACCACCCGCTCCTCAGACACACACAGCCCAGGATGCACCGGATGTTGGCTGCATTCCTTGCGTGCTGCCTGTGAATACGGTGCAGATTTGGACACGTCTGCAAGCGGCCGGAAGGGTACCGGCCTGGCATAGTCTACACTTCGGGTTCGAGTCTCAGCGGTGCTGACTCGGTCCTTCATCCTTCCTAGAGTGACGCATTGGAACCATTTAGAGCATGGGGCTACCAACTACTGGATACAGGGCTCAAGCCACCTCTCAGTCATGTGGTGTGTTAGTGGTGTGTTTGGGTCTGTGCTAGCTATGGACGCAGACTCCTTGTCCTGCCCTCTTCCTCTAAACTATGTGAGGGAAAGTCAAAGGAGTTAATTTACTTTTCTCTTGTCCGGCATGGGATTATGGAAAATGCATCATGGAAGTAACGACCATGCAGGGGGTTCCCAGTGTCTCTTCTTTTAGGGCCTAGGTTCTCCGGTGCCGACGTGTTGCTTTCACGCCTCCTCTCAGACTTGTGGTAAGTGATAGGGCACATGGTAGCACATGTCTGTGCTTAGAGGGGTTCTCAGAGCCCCTGGCGCCTGTGGAGGGGGATGTCACTTCAGTGGGTTTTCCAGTATAGGCATACCCCAGGTAGGGGGTTGCCTTTGATGTCTGCTATCTGGGATGGATTGCTTTGCACCGCTTTGTGACAGTACTCTGCCCTTTTGATGCCAGCCTGGTGGCTCCTCTGTCGGCTGAGGGGGCCATAGTCTGTTGGACTTCTGGGCTGTCCTGTATCTTCCTTTTGATAAGTCTGATCTTTTTGTGGGCTGACAAGCATGCTGTTATATTCTGGCGCAGGCCTGTTTCAACGTCTTGTGATTTCCCTCTGGTGCAAGTGCAGTGACTGGCGGTTTTCCCTGGCTCCACGTCTCTATCTTCTCGGAGGTGTATGGGAACGGTGGGGTTCGGCTTCCTGGGCAATGGGCTCCATCCGGAGGGGGGTATCAGTTGCCGTTCCTGTCCAGGTTTGCATGGTTAGGACTTTTGTACCCAGTTCACGGTCCAAGTAGTTGGCCATGGGATCGTTCTCTCCGAACGGTTGTTGTGGGTTACCGTCTTGCCCGTTCCTCTCCCTGTTCAGGGTCAAGTTTTCTACTTGCGGGTGTTCCTGGTCCCTATGCCTTCTAGGATGTGTCACCTGCTTATGGGTCTCAAGACCCTGCACTACTTGTCCAGATGTCTGGGGAGAGCGTACTCTGGATGTTGTGCAGGGGGGGGGCGCTTGCTGGCTGTTCTGGGCTATGTTCTCAGAAGGCAGTATGTCTCGGCTCGCCTGTTGCTGAAGTTACGGGGCACGTGGCGTCTTGCGTGTTTTCCGATTCATTGAGCCCGTCTTCGGTTACGTCCCCTGGTGTCTTATACTCTCTCCCACTGGCTCCCCACATCTCGGCTTTCGTAGTTTTGTTTTCAGTGTCCCCAGTGATGCGAGTCTCCCTGCTATGGTGGCAGGGGGGTTTCAGGTTTACAGGTTGAGGTGTGCATGGTCCTTCCTCCTCTGGCCTCTCTTACTACCAACACCAGCAGAAAGGGTCTACATTGGGGGTCCTCTCAGCTCAAGGGTTGTGAGATCTGGGGATAGCCGGCGATCATCCAATTGGCAAGAGTTGTGCCATTGTCCAAGCTCTGGTGTACTTCGAGGAGTTGCTAGACGGTCGGCGGTTTTTGGTCCGATCGGACAATACGACGGCCTTGGCATATGTCAACTGCAAAAGGGGTTCCGGGCGCTCCTTGAATGCTCTGGCAGCGCTGATAGGAACCTGGGAGGAATCTCATCTGGTGTCTCTGGTGGCCTCACGTATCAGAAGGGTGAACAATGTTCAAGTAGATCTTCTCAGACGCCAGTTTTCATTCCTCTACGAAACTGGTGCTGTTGGCCTAGGTCTTTGCGGTGACCTTTGTCAGATTAGGGTCCTGGTTCTAGACCTGTTTGCATCCCTGGCCTCAGCAGAAGTTCCCCTCTTCTGCTCTCGGTTTCAGGCCGAGGGGTTTGGGGGATGGATGCCCTCTCTGTACAGTGGCCTTGGGGTTTTCCTTTATGCCTTTCCGCCTATTCCCTTTCTGCCCCGGGTGGTTTGGCGCATCAGAGTGTCCAGGGCAACTGTGTTGTTGTTAGCTCCGTTCTGGTCCCGCCGGAGTTGGCTCCCCTCTCTGTTGGAGCTTCGGTTCTAGGAACCTTGGCTGGTTCCGAGGTGGCCGCGTCCCCTTCAAGGGGATCTGCGGTTGGAAGTCCACCGGATGCAATGGGCAGTGTGGCTATTGCTCAGTCTAGGTTGATATCTCAGGGGTTCTCAGATCCTGTAATTGAGTCCATAATGGATGCACTTAGACCCTCCACTCTGAAGGTGTTCGGCAGACATTGGGGTCATTTCCGAGACTGGTATGGGCGGTCTGGGATCCCTCCCCTGCGTTCTGGCCTCTCTGCTATCCTTCTGTTCCTCCAGGAGGGGTTTTGACAGGGGCCTGGCAGTTTTTCCAGGCTTCGTTCTCAGTGGGCCTCTATGAAATTCCTTTTGGGGGACTCTGATGGTCACTTGGATAGGGAGGTGTTTGTGGGGAAGTTGATCCAGGGTTTTTCTTCTTCCCGTCCTTGTGCTGATAAGGGCTTCCCCCTTGGGATCTCCCTCTTGTATTACGGTTCCTTCACGTGCCTCCTTTTGAGCCCATTTCCGAGATTGATATCAAACATCTTACACTGAAATCTGCTTTTCTTATTGCCCTCACTTCTGCCCGTAGACTTGGGTAGATTGGGGCTCTCTTATGTCACGCTCCTTTCCTAAGGGTGCTGCCAGACTCGGTGGTGCTGGGGTATGGTCCGAAGTTTCTCCCTTAAATTGTCTCTCGGTTTTCACACCTCTCAGGGTGTGGTTCTCCCTGACTTCTTTCATGATCCAAGAACGCCTGAGTAGGTGGCTCGGATTAACATTGATGTCCGGCAGGACATGTTGGAGTATTTGGCTTGCTTTGCTTTTTCCACCAATCTGATAGTCTTCTGATTGCTTGTGGTCCGGCTGGGGCTGGGCATAACGCATCTGTGGTTTCCTTTTTCCGGTGGTTCCGGGTTGTAATCTCCAGGGCCTATGTGGCTTCTGGCCTTCCTGTGCCTGCGCACGATCAGGGCCGGTCCACCAGGGGTTTGGCGGCTTCCTGGGCTGATACAAGGAGGGTTTTTCTCTGCAAGAGATTTGTATGGCTGCCGCCTTGGCTGGTCTAGGCATTTTCATCAACCGCTATGGGTTGAGTTTCTCCCACTCAGGGGTTGGTTCCTTTGTGGTTGGAGTTTTGTCCGTGGGGATGTGATTTAAGAGTTATTGTGGGTGTGTTTTGCTGCACTGTTTTTGGCTCTGTGTCTCATTGGGACCTTTTCCCCCGTTGCTGCTTTGGTATACCTCATGAAGTAAGTACTGGGACGAGGAAGAGTGGACCTGGAGGTAATGCTCTGATTACTTACTGGTAATCTTCATTACTCCTAGTCCTACTCTTCCTTGTTGCAGTACTGACGACCCTCCTCACCCTCCCTGCGGGGAAGGTCCCATGCTCCAGCTTGGTAATATGAAACTGAGTGACGTGGATGTGGGGGAGGAGTTATAGGGATTTAAATAAATAGAAGAAGGTCCTGTGTCGGAGGCAGGTGCCTCATGAATTAAGTACTGCGAGGAGGAAGAGTAGGACTAGGAGTAATGAAGATTACCGGTAAGTAATCAGAGCATTACTAGAAGCTTCCACTTCTTTCAGAGGTTTGACTTGAAAAAAGAAAATATTCACAGCTTTATTTTGTGCCTTCGTTCTGGGGCAAAATCTCTGTAAATGGGATCCTGTGTGGTGTGTTGAGCACCATCAAGAATGCAGCTTTCCTTTTGCTTCTTGCGACACAAGTGAGAGGTGCTCGCTCACAATTCTGCGGTGTTTTCCATTTTGACCTGATGCACACATCACACTTTTTAGTGATAATCTATTAAATGTAGGCTGCCTGATAAGGGTTACTCGCTAGACAGAGAGAACCACCCAGATTGCGTAATCTTTACATTTGATTTTCTGACTCATGCCCAACCCTAGTGTACATGTATTTACTGTGCTTATCATATCCACACATACTGGAAACTTTGGAAATTACCTCCAGCTTTCTCTGTCGAGTTTCCTTGTAAGTCACAAGTTTGAGCATGAGCGCTTCATTAAGAGTTCAGCGGTGCAGTAAAAAACTGTCAGTCATTCAGTTACCAGAACTTTTATTGGCGGTAACGGAATTGCCCCCGCTTTTACCGCATAGATGAATTTCGAGTTCGGAGCAAAAGTGGAGGATTTAGCATCAGCAAAAAGCTGGAGGTAAATACTTCACTTTAGCTCAAACAATTGGTGGAAATACAGCAGCAAAATTACTGTTTACGTTAATTCTGCCAAAATCACAATGGAATCCTGTGGACTCCGAAAATTGTGTTTTCACCACCCTTCCACCGCTTGTAATCCCATGGTAAACCCACGGTACAGAGCGGGGTTAACAGTTAATGAATGGAGCGGTAATTCAGCAAATTTCCTGCCAAATTACTGCCAAACTTGGAATGAGGCAGTAGGTGCATTCTGAGAGATGTTGTCCAGGGCATCATGGCCTGTGCATAACCTGGGTGGGTATATTTTATGTCTAGTGTGAGCATTTGTGGGGACCAAGCAGGTCTCATGCATGCGTTTGAGGTTGGGGTCAGGGGAGTTTGGACTTCCCTGCTACAGTGATGTGGAGGGGTGAGTTGATGGTTAGAGTTGGAGGCTGGAAGGTGAGTTAAAAGTTAATATTGGATTTCGGAGAGGCCATATTATGTGACGCCTTCCATCTATCTGGTCTACTTATGGGTGGTTGGTGCACTGATGGTCCTGTAAACACTAGAATCGCTCCTGTTGTATTGTTAGATTTTGTAGCAGTTCGGCTCGATACATACAAGTAACTAGTTGATCAGCTTCTCACCTGTTCAAGACTATTTTGAAAGGTTCTGTTTTTACCTGAGCTCATATTCCCCAGCTAAAGATTTATTTTGTTTCTTAAGAAGTTTAGAAGAGGTCAGAATGTGGGTATTTTACTGGCTGGTGGCCATATTGATAATTATAGTTTCCATGGCATGCTTGCCTTTCTAGTGTCTAGTGAAGTGCAAGGTTCAGAGTGCTTTATGGAAGTCCAGGGTTTTGGCAGCTTGTGGGCACGTAGTTCCAAAAAATGGTGGTCATTATTATGAATAATGAGCCTCTTTGGTGCTCCCTGTTGTTTTAGGGCCTTGTTAGGAGCACTGTGTTGCTAGATTTTAGGACTTCAGGATGTGATTTTCTTTTGAATGAATTCTGCCCCCTGCCCTGCAAGGGGACCCGTGGACGATTCTGAGAGAGTGTTTTGAATAGCAGTCTTTGCTTGATGGGAAGCTAGTGCAGGGCTTGCGGCAGTGGTGTGATGCGATCGCTTTTGCCCAGTTGTAGTAGCAGTCTCAGGCCGTATTGTGTATGCCATGCCGCTTCGTCAACAGATGTTCTGGGATTCACAAGTAGATGCGGTTTATGCTGACCAGCTTTTACAGGGGAGTGGGCAACATGGATATGATTGCTAGGGAATTATCGTCATGTGTCACGCAGTTTCATATCTCCTCTGACTAGGGCATGGATACAGGGTTTGCTGATTTAGTTGGACACATAATGATTTCCGTTTTCTTGTGATCGTGTTTATGCCAGTTTGATCCGTCGCTATCCATGAGTTGGTTGTAACATATGGTTAGGTCATGTTGGGCTTCTGTGCTGTCATTGGAGAGGTTAACAAATATTTGAGTTAGGTATGGCATGTGAGGTCATATCAATTTGTTATTATTGAAAAGGAGTAGTGATAAACACGAACCCTGAGGTACTCCACTGCGTTTGTTTCATATAGCTGGTTGAAAGGAGGTACAGAGGTGGTTTCTCGTCTTTCAACTGGAAATAATGGCTTCAATATAGGGCAGTACTGGTTAGGACAGGTTCTTTTACTCTTTCGATGAGGGTGGTTTCATGTAGCTCAGGAAGTTGCTGTAGACATTACTCCCCGGTTCCACCCTTTACTCCAGTAAATGTATCATTTTGTGCAAGCTATATTGTAGCAAGTGCTTTTTGAGTGTTGATACTAATCTTTATGATATTCGATGGGGAAGAGACATAACAAGAAAAGAAACAAACTGATACTCTTTTTTCGGTTTTGGAAGCGTAGAGTTAGGCGCTGTTAAGAACGCTACACAGATTTGCCTGTATCCTCAATAGACAGCCAACACAAATTGTTAAAACAAAGATATCTAGTGGGCTTCCGTCTTATGAGGCCCAGCTCTGTTTGCAGCCAGTACTCTATTTATTTATTTATTTTTATTTTATTGGTAATTTATTATGCGCCTATACACGTGTGTCATAATGCGCAACAAGGAAAGGGGGTTAGAAACAATCCTACTAGGCTTTGTACATTCGGATCTTGCAAGTGCAGGTTATTTATATAACACACTTAATCCTGAGATCGGTTTCAAGCAGGGGTGTTGCTAGGTCTGGAAAAGACCCGGGGCTACGCTGATGTCGGAGCTGTTGGGACTGGGGGCTAGCTAGTCTTTTGGTTGTAGCTCCTGAGATTCTATCCGGGGCTACAACCAAAAGACCAGAGGCTATAGCCCCCTTATACCCGCCTAGCAACGCCTCTGGTTTCAAGTGTGGATCCGGGATTCAAACCTATGTTACTTAGCGTGGTCTTGCTTCCAAGACCCACGCGTTGCCACAGAGCTATGCTCTCTTCAAAAGGGCAATAGTTTGTTGATAGTTCTGAAGATGCTAATTTTAGGTGGGTTTTTAAGGAAATGACCATTCCCTAAACTTGATTCCTGTGCCAGATTTGGATGCATCACATAAAATATATGCTGGATTCACTAAACCTTGTCAGTGAAGTGGCTGGAGATGGTATTACGCGGCTCTTGCAAAGATGGTGTGTGGCTGCAGGAGGTTCGAATCCTCAGTTCCTGGGTGTGCATGGTGATTTCATTTTCTGTTAAGGCTGCTTTTTTTTTTATTTATCTGAGGACTCTGTAGTCTCATAATTGGCATTGATGGGATTCTTTGTCCTCAATGTTTCAACTTCTCCAAACTAATATCTCTTTTTGTTGTTTTTGTTCAGTGCCTTCGGTTGTGATGAGTGAGACCTGGTAACTTGTTTTTTGTCCAAGGGACTGAACTTCTATAAGGGTGCCAGTTTATCCACGGTGTTCAGGGTCCACCTTTGTTTGAAATGAATTCTTGGCGATTAGGGAGCTCTTTACCTCTGCTGTGGATGCAAGGACTAATGTGGTGCTGAGGAAACAGATGAACACATGGCCAGTCCTTGGCAGTGGAGTGAGATAGCTACTGTTGTTATGTGCTATGTGCAGAGGGTTCACTCATGGCCTGCTCTGTGTGTGGCTGTTGTGACCACCCACATGAAAAGGTCTCCATATTGAGAGATAGTGATCTCACTTCTGGGATGATGTTTTGCTAAAAAGAATGCAGAAACATGCAAGATGTTTGCGGTGCACAAGGTTGGATTTTGCTCCTGAGAGAAAAGCAGGTACATTGGTGGGAGATTAGAAGAAAAGTAAGAGTTCCCCTGCAAGCCCCTAAATGAGGGTTACTAGCTATACCTAACTATTGTCTTCTTACCACCCTGGGCATTTCTTAGTGGAGTACATGCCCTCACACCAATAAGCTCAGTACCAGACGGTGTCTGACTCCATTTTACTAGAAAGCCACGTGGGGAGGTGTTCTGTCTTGATGGTCGTGCAGATATGAAATACCTCCGTCCCCAAGTACCACACGAGTAGAAGGAAAACCACTACTCATGCAATCTTTGAGGCCACAGGTATAGAGTGCCATAGGCAAGGAATGGTTATTACACAATTGCAGTAATAAGTACTCAGAGTGATAAAGGGACAGTACCCGGGGCTTACCTAATGGGAACGGAAGGAGGCTCTGATGGATAGGGCAGGAGAATAACCGGCAGCAGCAGTAGTCTGATGAAGTCGTAGGAGCACTCTGAAAACACACCTGAGCTAGTTGCAGAGCAAGGTTGTAATCCGTGATCAGTCCGTAACGCAATCCAAGGTCGAGAGCCAAAATAGCAGCCAAAGTTCAGGAAGTCCAAATTCAGTATCCAGAGAACAAGCCAGGGGTCGGTTTCCAGAAAACAAAGATGTCACATCTGAATCCAAGGATAATTCAAAGCCAAGTCCAAGTAACATGGTCGTGAAAGAGCAAGAAAAACAAGAGTAAACCAAACGTCGAACAGTCCTCCGAGGAAGCAGCTGTGAAGCGAAGCTTCCGCGTTTCCTCAATCCATTTGAATGCGAGGAGAGTCACATGATGTGGATCACGTGACCGCGAGCATTGCGTCACGTGTTCTGCGAAGTAGACAGAGATTGGTGTTGTTTCGCGTGCGTCAGTTGTTTCCGGATCACGCGAGGCTGTTGTCTCCTGATCACGTGACATGAGGGCATCCGAACGCACGTGTGGTAACGCTGAGCATGGGGGAATCGCCATGGCAACTGCCAATGTAGGAATGGCCGCAAGTATCCCGGTTTACCAGTGGGGAAACCCCGCTTCCGGCTGAACCACTGCTGCTGCCGTCTGGTACGTGAGTGGGACTGGGGAATACCAGGGTTGTGGCGGGTGGTGGATGAGCGAACAGACATGACAGAGCCCCCCCCAAAGGCCCACGACCCCGTGGGCTAGACATGTGATCACGATGAAAATGGGAAACCAAGCGAGGGGCATGTACATCCTGGGAAGGAACCCACAAGCGGTCTTCGGGACCATAACCTAACCAGTCCACCAGATAGTGCAGGTGAATGGGAACCCAGGATGGCACTAACCTCAAACACATCGGGGGAGTAAACAGAAACAGGGACAGGAGGGGAAACAAGGCGGGTGGATCCTGGACAAGGCTTAATCAGAGAGGTATGAAAAACCGGGTGGATCCGTCAGGCGGAGAGGATCATCAGGCGTAAGGCCACAGGATTCAGGACCTTGGCAAACCGATAAGGCCCAACAAAACGAGGGAGTAATTTGCGGCAACCAGGGATGTGCAAATGGTGAGATGATAGCCATACCCGGTCTCCCACCTGATACTCAGGTGCCGCCACCCGCTTCCTATCGGCAGCCACCTTCATGGAAGACTGGGTCTCACGCAGATGGACAAGAGTTTGGGCATGGACTGAAACCAAAGTGCGGGCACAAGCAGTGGCCGCAGGGGTTCTGGAGGAGGAAAAATCTGGGAGAGGAAGAGTGCGAGGATGCTGCCATAAAGAGCAAAGAACGGGGAGAAACCAGTGGAAGAGTGTAGCGTATTGTTGTAGGCGAACTCTGCAAGATGTAGTAAATTTAGCCAGGTCTTCTGGTATTGGAGGGTCAGGCAGCGTAAGTACTGCTCCAATGCTTGGTTCACCCTTTCCGTCTGTCCATCGCTCTCTGGATGGTAAGCGGAGGAAAACCTAGCATCGATGCCAAGGAGCTTGGTAAGGGCTAGCCAGAACCGGGATGTAAACTTTGTACCGCGATCTGATACCAATACGTGTGGTAACCCAAAAAGGCAGAATACTGACTTGAAGAATAGTTTAGCCAATGTTGGAGCTGAGGGTATCTCAGTACATGGGATAAAGTGGGCCATCTTGGTATAGGAATCTACTACCACCCAAATGGTGTCATAACCCTGCATACGGGGCAAGTCGGTGATCAGATCCATAGAACCGTATGCCAGGGCCTTGGGGGTATTGGGAGTGGTTGGAGGAGTGCTAGTGGGTGACCCCTGCGAGATTTACACTGGGCACACACTGAACAGGTGTTTACGTAGTTCTCCACATCACGTTACATGGATGGCCACCAGCACCAACGTTTGAGTAGGTCCAGGGTACGTTTTTGTCCCGGATGACCGTTAATGGCAGCGTCATGGGACCAGTCTAGTGCCTGGTTACGCGTCTCACTCGTGGGTAGGAATAGTTTCCCTTGTATGAAAGGGAGACCGTCTTGAAAAACCGTATCCCATTCTGCCACTGTATGCGGATACTGTGAGACTCCCTGGCGTATGGTGGACAACATGGAACATGATGGTGCCCTTCTCTAACAAGGTGTTGGGAAAGGAAGGAAGAAAATCCCCTCCAGGGGAACGGGACAGGGCGTCTGCCTTCCCATGGACTAACCCGGGTCTGTGTTTAATCACAAAATCGTATGCCGCAAAGAACAGATGCCAACGCACTTGTCGACTGTTCGTACATTTGAGGCAAGCGAGATCCTGTAAGTTTTTGTGATCCGAGTATACCACGGTCTGATGTTTGGCCCCCAGAAGATGGTGCCGCCTGACCTTCAGTGCGTCCTTAATGGATAAAAGCTCCTTCTCCGTGACTGTATAATGCAATTCAGTTGACGTGAACTTCCGTCAGTGGTAAGCTACGGGATGTAATTGGCCAGTTGTTGGACAAGGTTGTGACAGCACAGCACCCAAGGCAAAGGATGAGGCATCTGCTTCCAAGGCAAATGGGAGTTCTGGGTCAGGGTGTTGAAGAACCGGTGCTGTGGTGAACATTGTCTTTAGGGAATCAAAAGCTGTTTGTTGCTCAATGGACCAAAGGAAAGGGACACGAGGGCTGGTCAGGGCAGTGACAGGGGCAACAATAGAAGAGAACCCAGTGATGAACCGCTGGTAAAAGTTAGCGAACCTCAAAAAAGACTGTAGTTGTTTAAGGTTCACCGGAACCGGCCAGTCTGTGATTGCGCAGACTTTGGATTGGTTCATGGCTAAACCCCCAGGTGATATGTGGAAACCCAAAAAGTCGACTTCCTTAGTGTGGAACAGACACTTTTCGGGGTTCGCAAACAGGGCGTTTCGTTGGAGACAGGTCAAGACTTCTCTAACGTGAGTGACAAGTTCCTACAAAGAAGAGGAGAAAATCAAAATATCATCCAGATATACCACTACATAGACGTTCAGGATGTCGCTGAACACGTCATCAATAAAGCACTGAAAGGTGGCTGGGGCGTTGCATAGGCCAAACGCCATCACTGTACATTCGAACAATCCCTGTCGGGAACAGGAAGCCGTTTTCCACTCATCCCCACTTCGCATGCGGATCAAATTATAAGCCCCTCGGAGATCCAGTTTGGTATACATAGAAGCATGTGTGAGTTTATCTAATAATGTGCTGATGAGAGGGATAGGGTAACGGTTCTTGATAGTGATGGAATTTAGCCATCTGTAATCCACACAGGGGCGGAGGTCCCCTCCTTCTTCGGAACGAAGAAGATCGGACTCGCTGCTGGCGAGGTCGAGGGGCTTATATGACCCAACCGCAAGGCCTGGTGGATGTACTCCTGTAAAGCCAGTTCTTCTGAACATGTCAGTGAATATATCCGACCTTTTAGAATCGGAGCACCAGGTACTAGGTCGATGGGGCAGTCGTAAGACCTATGTGGTGGAAGGCCCTCTGCGGAACCCTTGTCAAACACAGTCTGGAAGTCATGGTATACCGAAGGTATTCCAGCTGTGACCGCCCTACTGTGTGAGGAGCTGTAGGTGGAGGTTCCTTCTCCTCGAGGGTTAAAGACGCCACCACCCCGAGGGCATTAGGCCAGATTGGACACTATAGCAGACTCTACCAGGCAGTAGTGTTGACAAATCTCGGACTCAAAGGTGACTTGGCCCGTACCCCAGTTGATCATCGGTTATGTTTTTTTAGCCAAGGAATGCCTAGGATGATCCCAAATTGCGGTGTAGCGATGAGATCCAAGGAGAGGGTTTCTTTGTGAGTCTCTTGGATCACTACCTCCAAAGGAGCGGTTTGTTGCAGGATCGGGCCAGATTCGAGGAATGTCCCATCCACCGCCTGTACCGACTCCGGATGTCTTTTTGATATCAACTGTAGGTTGAGAGCGTTGGCTAATGTGATGTATATGAAGCTAGGTGCCCCTGAGTCGATTACTATGTGTACTGAATGTATGCAGTCTGTGGTGGATTTCAATAGAGCCTGGACCACCACTGGTCTGATAGGACCAAAGGCGGGTTCAAAGGGGTTTTTAGAAGGACTCGACCCTTACCCCTGGATTCAAGGGCGAGACTTCTGAAAACCTGAGTTCCTGTTCTTTGAACGACAAGGACACTCCTTGACATAATGGCCATTGAGACCGCAATAAAAAGAGACATTATCGTTTCTTCTGCGTTCTCGTTCGGCCTGGGTTATGGGGCTACGTATTCCCCCTATTTGCATGGGTTCACTGTTAGGTTCTGAGGAATGGGGTGTTTGAGAGTGTGAGAGGACTACTTCTGCCCTGCGCTCGGTCCTTCGAGCGTCCACCTGCAGAGCCAGATCAACCAGGTCAGCGTAAACGGCTGGCAGAGATGGAACTACCGGCAGGGCGTCCTTCATGGTGTTGCACAACCCTCGATAAAACACAACTGCCTTTTAGTTTTCGGGCCAGGATATCTCAGCGGACAGTTGGTTAAACCGAGTTATGTATTCTATGAGTGTTTGTTTGCCCTGGGTGAGATCTAACAATTCCATGTCTCGGGACTTTGCCTTGTACCTAGTATCAAATACTTTGGCCATTTCACTTACTAACAGATCGAAGTCATAGAGGGCAGGATGGTCACTTTCAAGTAGGGGTTTCGCCCAGGTAGCTGCCACACCCGACAAATGGGATAGCAGAAAAGATGCCTTAGTAACAGAATCAGGGAATGCTTAGGGTCGACACAAAAAATTGAGTTTGCATTGATTCAGGAAAGTGCAATACTTTCTGGGATCCCCCTGGTATCTCTCAGGTGCAGCAATAGGAAATGGGGCCGGGAGAACCACAGGAACGGCTTGCGCAGGAGGGGGAATGGCAGGGGCTGGATTTTGGGGTGGGGAAGGATCCCCGAACTCGGAATCCACAGGTAAAGGGTAGCGGGAGCTCTGAATAGTATCAAGGCGGTGATGTATTGCAGTTGTAGCTGCGGCCATGTCTGTCCAGAGAGCCGAAACAGCTTGCAATAGAGCGGCCACAGAGTCCCCGGCTGAGGTATCCATTATCTGGACGACCAACAGGCTTCACAGTCTGTTGTGTCTTGATGGTCGTGCAGATATAAAATACCTCCGTCCCCAAGTACCACACGAGTAGAAGGAAAACCACTACTCATGCAATCTTTGAGGCCACAGGTGTAGAGTGTCGTAGGCCTGGAACCAGGAACGCTGGAAGAACCCTCCAATCACTGTAAGGCAAGGAATGGTTATTACACAATTGCAGTAATAAGTACTCAGACTGATAAAGGGACAGTACCAGGGGCTTACCTAATGGGAACGGAAGGAGGCTCTGATGGATAGCGCAGGAGAATAACCGGCAGCAGCAGTAGGCTGATGAAGTCGTAGGAGCACTCTGAAAACACACCTGAGCCAGTTGCAGAGCAAGGTTGTAATCCGTGATCAGTCCGTAACGCAATCCAAGGTCGACAGCCAAAATAGGAGCCAAAATAGCAGCCAAAGTTCAGCAAGTCCAAATTCAGTATCCAGAGAACAAGCCAGGGGTCGGTCTCCAGAAAACAAAGATGTCGCGTCTGAATCCAAGGATAATCCAAAGCCAAGTCCAAGTAACGTTCTGTGGTCGTGAAAGAGGAAGAAAAAACAAGAGTAACCAAACGCCGAACAGTCCTCAGAGGAAGCAGCTGTGAAGCGAAGCTTCAGTGTTTCCTCAATCCATTTGAATGCGAGGAGAGTCACATGATGTGGGTCACGTGACCGTGAGCATTGCGTCACGTGTCCTGCGAAGTAGACAGAGATTGGTGTTGTTTCGCGTGTGTCAGTTGTTTCCGGATCACGTGAGGCTGTTGTTTCCTGATCACGTGACATGAGGGCATCCAAACGCCCGTGTGGTAACGTTGAGCATGGGGGAATCGCCATGGCAACTGCCAATGTAGGAATGGCCGCAAGTATCCCGGTTTACCAGCGGGGAAACCCCGCTTCTGGCTGAACCACTGCTGCTGCCGTCTGGTACGTGAGTGGGACTGGGGAATACCAGGGTTGTGGCGGGTGGTGGATGAGTGAACGGACATGACAGCAGGACTAGCTGTAGTTGGTACATGGTGCATATGCTGCACTAGGGTCATACTGAGGCCTTGGATACTATCACAGAAACCCCCCACTCCCAAGCACATGCTTAACATGTGGATTATGCCGTTCATAATCACTAATGATGTCATTGTGTCCATATGTGTATATGTATGGGATTTATAAGTCTCACACCTTAGCTGGGAAGCAACAGAGCATTGTACATGGGGATGGATGTGGATGTGACAGCATTATCAAGTGCCAAAACATGAGTAGCCATTTCAAGAGACAGTACTTCCCCAGAAGGGGATGGAGAGCGGTTTACCTGCACCTCCATGTGGGGGCTCTGGTACCTTCTTTACCCCTTCAAATGAGTACTGCATGCCCCTGTTCTCATGATTCTCATAAATAGGTGTATGGTGCATGGCAAGTTAATAACAGCGCTTGCCATCCTCTTGTGCACAGATAATGTGGATTGATGGCAGAGGACACTATGGGTCTAACTGATCAAGATGGGCACTGCAGCAATTCATGTGCATCTCCTACCCTATACCAGGCTGATCCACAAAGGCTAACACCGGACCCGACCTAGAGAGGCATGGGGCTTCTTTGAAATGCTCCTGTGCAAATGAGATTCACAAAGAGGTGCTCAAAGGTATCTCAAAGATGATTGAGGAATCTCCTCATTTGCTAGAGTTTCAGACTTTTGGAATCAACTATGAACTAGCATGTATAGAGGCTCAGGGCATCTCCTGATTTGCTTCCGTGAATATCTGTTGAAATCGGCCCTAAGTAGTTTTTGCAAGTTCATGGATCCACCACAATTTAAGAGTGTTTGAGATAGTACAACGTGCCATCAGCTGTTATAGCGCAACCATGAAAATCCAAGTGAACTGTAAATGACTTCTCATATTCAACCACATGCTCACCAATATCTCTAATGCTATAAAAGGACAACTTCACCCCCACAGAAGACTGTCAGCTTTAAACCTAGGCACCACATGGCTGATCAATAATCCATCAGACACACGCACACAAAGCCGACCTACCAGGAGAAGAAATTCCCCCCTCTAAGTTCCACTCTTCCATTCTTCCTAGGTAGAACACAAGAACACTCTAAGAGGCTGGTTATATGAAACAAATATTGTCTCTAGGTCCACCCCTACAATTTTATAGCCATAATAAGAAAACTACATTTGTGTTACTTAGCACAGCACAGTGTCAACACCTAGAATAAACAGGTATATTATTTTCTGGTACATAGTTATCATTCAAATGCACAGTCTGGTACACTCATGTTGTACACATTTGAAGTACCCCTGTGAGGGGATTGGACAAATAGCAGCAATTAGGGTCCGTAGCTACTTTGCATATAATCAAAAACATTTTGGGAACATACGAAGGACCCCAGATCTTATTTGACAAATGTGTCTGTAAATAAAAGGGTTGTATGTTTGAATCACTAAGTACATAATGCACAATGTGCTTAGTGTTCATTTATTTTTCTTACAACACTCCCCCTAACATTCAAGTGTTTGTAACCATCAACCATTGATACTGATTCAAACAGCCTCAGGATTTGGGTGGGAAGATAGAGTGACTGCAGAATATATAGCTCTAATGGGAGTTACAGAATATCTCCTCTCCCTTCATATAACTTCAGAGGGGGGAGGGCTCAGAGGGAAATCTTGGTTTCAAGGGAAGTATGGATTTGCACATGTTCATTCCCCTAATGCACATACCACCAGAGGGAATTCTCTCTCTCTCTCTATATATATATATAATAACTGTTTTGATAACAATCTTCCAGAGTGTCAGCAAGAAAGCAGTTTCATGTACTGCAGAAAAGATTGCATCAATTTAGGAAGACATTGTATACAGTCCTAACAGGGAGCAGTGCTCATTTTTAGGGGGCCACTTTGTGAAATGGTAAGGAAAAGAAGTATAGAAAAACATTCAGAGAATTGTGAAAAAATAACAAGCAGAGTGCCCTAGGTGAATAGACTTATAGACTTGAACATCTTGTTACTTTGTTTAGATATACTCTAGGGCCTGATTCGTAAACCTTTCTGACCACCTGCAGCAAACTGTATATACCACAATATGAACCTTTTCCCCTTGAGTGAAGTGCAGGTGCATGAAACTTCACGAAGCATCCTATAAGAACATTGAACGGATTACAACCGGTTAGAATTGGGGCTGAAATAGCAATTTCAGTCACAAATAAGTAGTGAATTGTCCCGCAATAGGAATGGTAAATTGCACAAACTCAGGTGAAAGTGCTTTTAAACAGTGGAGGAGGTGAGAAACTGCCAGGGAACAATGTTTACAAGAAGTGAAAATAGTGCCTGTAGATGTGTCCTAGTGCCATCTGACACATAGCATGTTGGAAAGGGGCAAAATGGGGTCCAGCAGAATAGGAGCAGGTCAGTTGCTGCTTATTCGTGAATCACTATCTCTCTATGTGGGTTTGTAGGTGTGGCCCCTATTTATAGTTCATATGCACTAATGGAGTCATTGGAAGTCCATCCATTTCTCGCCAATTTTATTACAGAATAAACTCAGTTGCTTCTCATATCAGTTTGTGAATCCAAGGCAGTTATCTATCGTGTATGTGAACTGTGTTGCTCGTGTTGCATAAGTGCATTTGCACATTCAAACACATCTTTGTGAATCAGGACTCCCGCGACTGCCACGCTTAACATCTGGATTTCCACCAAAGCCACTTTTCAGAGAGCAGCACATTTTCATCCGGGGGGTCCTATTGCCAACCATTCAATAAGCCAACACATGTGCACTCCTAAGTGGACGAGTGAGAGCTGGGCCTCTGACATATTCATCAGTAGGTTTGTGCTCTGCCAGTGAAAATCAGGTCAGAATCTGGAAACTGAACAAACTCTGAGCCGCCTCCTCCCCAATCTTCCTACAAATACCACCCCTCTTTGATTTCAGTATCCTGTGTCCTTCTCTTATGTAAATAAGGGGGCAGCTTCACTGACCCTGCCACTCCAGTCCCTTCTCACTCTTCCCAGGTGGAACCCAACCTCTACTGCTAATGTGCCATATATAGTGTAAATACATTGTAAGTGTAAGAAATCTTTAAATCCTTACCTTTTCTCATGAAAAGAGTGACATATATGCCAACTAGTTCTACTGTATAATAAGTGTGATTTGGTGTTGTTGAGAGACAGATGAATACGTCATCATTAGCCCCACCCATGGCCCCCGGTCCAATGCTGTACAGGTGAGGAACGTGTTTCACTAAGGCAACCGTACCACACATATCCCAGGCAGGTATAACAGGAGAGGGACATGATCTAAGCTAAAGATGGCAAGAATAAAAATCCTGACAATGAAGTAATGCATGTGCACGCATTAGACACGAAGCAAATGCACACTCAACATGAAGAACGCAAACACTAGGTAATACATGCATTTATACATATGAATATTAACATGGCATCCATAAGACATAAAGAACACTAATATAAACAATGTATACATTGAATGCAACATGGACACGCAAATATAGCTCATTAACATAGAAACGCAACAGTAATGGGCAGCCATCTTTTCCAAAATGGAAGATGCAACACTCTTCTACGTACATGAAAAGCCTCAAGACTTCATGAGAACTCAAAGTGCTGAAATCACAGAAAAACAGATCTGTGCAGAGCCCAGGCAGTAACTACCATCCCAAGCCAGGTTACCATGGAAAAGGGAGGATAGAAATGTTGCAGTGAAAGCATGAGATAATGATTCCCAAGATGCAAGCCATATATTCTTAGATGAAATAAAAGAAAAGCCAGTCTTTTAAGCCAAGTGTAGGACAATTAAAAGCACAAAGACTCTATGCGGAATAGCTGAAGAGTGTGCACGGTAGTAAAAGGAACCATAACACTAGCACTGATGTTAGCTATAAATCCCAATAAATGCAGGATTAAATATTTCTAAACACGGTCTCATAACACATGACCCATAATTGAAGAATACTGTCTATTAATTAGCAACAAACACAGATAGGACACCTGCCTCACTCCTCACACATATTCCCAGACACGAGGCGCCACACAAGGTTGAATACAAAGAAATCACTCTGGCTCATGGCCTAGGAATAAGGGATAGTATTTTATTTAATTGAAGGCAAAGCAGTCTATTGACCGCTCTCCCTCTACTCATGTCTGGCTCATGTCTTGACGACCTGTCAGTTGCCCATGGTTGGTCAGTAGAAAGCCAACCAATCAAAACCCCAATTTTAGGCCACTCATTATGTATTATGCCAACCAATAGTTTATTGTAGGGGTGATGTCTTTTTACTATTATCAATTTAGAGGAGGTCTCAGGAGGAACCTTCAGATTGTTGTTACCCAATCAGATGTTTAACCCCTATGAGATGCCCAAATCATTTAACTTTAATCCTGAAGAGCAATCCTCAGTGAGGACTCCAGGCACGTAAGTCCAGTCATTCTGTAGTTAATATCCACATGGCCCGGATGTGATAATGAAGATTGTAACCACACCTCTGGCTAGCATCCTTGAAACAGAGCGGTTATTGCTCATTTTCTGTTTACATTATTCATAGCAAATGGTGTGATTTTGTAAACAGTTGATAAGGTTACTCATTACCTGTGCATCAACACCTGTTTTCCTTTTGATAGGCCTTAAAGGAACCGATGGGAGAGAAATCCTGAATGGTCTGTTAAACTCACCTCTCATCTATTTTTTACTTAATCGTGTGTGTTCGTTCCCTATGTTTCTTGTAACTGAAGAACCCAATTCATAGATATCCTGTTGTCCACCAATTCCCAACTTCAGTTACAGAGGTAGTTCTTTTTCCATGGATCTATGTTGTTTCATCCCTGGCCTCTTTAATTCAAATTGCTCTATTTCGATTCAGCCCGTTGAAGAGGAAGTGCCCGGCATCATCCGCACTCCAGCCACCCCCTTCAAAGTGCCAGGAAGGTTCACGCCACAATATGTGACGTATGGAGAACAGATAAACCAGCAAAGAGCCACAGTTGGGCTCTGCCCAGTGCCTATCAGAATAACAGTACCTACTGAAGTACTGACACCTAAGCAAACCTGTACAGTAAGGTACCCATTGAGAAGACCATATCTACAGACAAGACAAAAGGACGAACGTCAGAATAAAATACCTGAAGAAGCCAAGAAGATACTAAGGGAAGACGAATGGTGACGTCATAAGAAATCAGACTGACGCACATATAGAAGAGACAATGACCTGAGAATACTGACAAAAAGATACGATACCATGGATGAGTGACATCTTGAGCATAATATGAAGAAATTGATGTCAAGGTGCAGAAACTTATGCCATAAGCACAATGAAGATATTTAGTTAGTTTAAACATGTACAGATGCAGGAAACCGCAAGAAGCAAAGAAATCGTGAAGTTTGGTTATGCTTAGTAGTAAAATAGATTGCGGCAAGCGCCAACTATACATATATCTACCTCAAAAGCACTTTATAGATGAGTGAAAATCCACTATGCACATGAGCCGAATGGAACAGAGGTTACTAAAGGTCTCAAGAGGAGAGTGCTGCAGCAAACAAATCAAGAATTAAGACAGAGAGAAACCCGGCTGAAGGTAACCATGCAAAGAAGTCAAGGTCGTATCAGGCTGGAATAGGCCAGTAATGGATACAATTAAGAAGAAAAGGAGCAGAGTATCCTGTTCAGAAAAGTCGAGATAAGCCGCAGATGGTAGACGACTGGCAGAACTAAATCAAATACACGAAATTGCATGGAGAAGAGGCCATTTTCACGGTGTCCTAATCACGTGACAAAGCAGGCAGAAAGGGATGAGACCTTCACACCTACGCATGGAGCCTTGCCGTACCCATACTCCTTAACCTTCTCAGACCAAGAAGCAGGCTCAAGGCCAAACTACGAAGCAGTAATTGACACACGACCACTGAGGTGATGAATGGTTGTAACATAATTGGAGGGAAGCTGGGGTGCAGACTTACTCCCTGCACCTGGCTGATTATTCTGCATGCTGCTAAGCGCAAGTGGAAAAATATGTGGGGGATCGATGCCAACCCCCCCCATAGTGGACCATGTAATCTAGGGTCCTATACAGAGTAGAGCCAATGGGACATCGTACTTTTAGTGACGTTTACAGTGGCCAGTTTGAAGGAAGGGCTTAGTTGCCCCACCTGACACTGATTATGCAATCCCCTCTCCCCTTTACCATGTACAGATATAGTAACTATGTTAAAGTTACCTTCCTATAACCAATCAAGTTGCATGTTAGGTTTTTAAGATTACACGTCAATGATGATGATTTTTTGGTATAAATGTTGTATTTTGTCTGAAATTAATTGGAGTTTAAGCGAGAAGGAAGATCGAGCCGTTGCTGATGTCTATTGAACTGCCCGTTTTTTGTACTTGTCATTAAACAAACTCCCTTTGCCAAACTATTGAGTTGTCATTATTATTTGGTGCAAGAGTACCAATCTGCATCCCCATCTATCTCAAGGGTGCTGCTTCTCATCTTAAAGGGCTGTTTGGAGACCCCCAGTCTTATGGGTCGGCTGGGGTCCATCCAGTTCACTGTTGTTCAGCACTTTGAATACACTTTATGCTGTCCTAATGTCTATTTTATCGGGTTGTGTGGTTCTTGGCTGCCCTGTTTCTCTGAAGAATGTTCACCCACATGTTTGATCCTCTTCCTCCTCCCTTTTGCATTTGCCCACTCCCACCAGTTTTATCCTTGCCACTCCACACTGCCTTCTTTTCCACTGGCCCACTCTGCTCCACATGCCTCTATGTTGCCACACTGCCTGCCTTCCTCCTCAACTTCCTATGCAATGTTGTAGCCATGCCGGGCCTCCCGTCTGGCCCTTGTTGGTGTTCTCTGAATGGTTATCCTAGTTTAATAATGTGTGTGTGTGTTGAGAATGGGGGTGATCATACTCTTTCGTGAGCACTCAGAAATAATCCATTAGATGTGGCTTATTGGGAAAAGCAACACATTCCCATTTCCAGCATCCGGAAGACACTCAGACAGAGACTCCTGTTTCCTATAGACAGCTGAAAGATGTCAACACTTGACAGAGACAGATGGTCCTGATGACGCACGACTACTGCAGGCAGCACGACTCCTGTTTTTCAATAGCAGCCAATCCAATCACACCACTGGATCCATCACAATCCATTGCCAATGAAGCAGCATTATCTGTAAAATTCTGCTTCGTGAGAGGAGTCAGAAAAAATCCTACATTCAGGAACTTGGAGAACACTCAAAGGAGAAGAGTGGATTGAACTATCATTCCCCCTACGGCAACACTACATAATTCGTCTTCCTCTCCGGAGCCGCAGACTGCCACCTTCATTCTAATCATATGAACCGCTTTTAGCACCTTCCCTTGAACAGGATCATAGCTGTGTGCACTAGTTGCCACTCACGGACCTCAATGATGTGTAATACAAGTTAAGTAATATGTTATGTTATATGTCACTTGTATATGATATGATATGATATGATATGGCATTTGTAACGCGCCTATACACAAGTGTTTCAAGGTGCGACGAGGCAGGGAGGGGGGAACAAGGGGAAGACAGACAACGATCATACTAGGCCACGTGTCATTCAGACCGCGCAAGTGCAGGGGTAGGGGGAAGGGAAAAGTGCAAGGGGAAGGCGAGGGGGGAAGTGCAGTACAAGTAAGTAGAATAAGTAAATAAATAGGGCCAGCTGGTGGCAAGTGCAAGGTAAGTGCAGACAAGTGCTGGGAAAGGGGGGGCTGTAGGGATACAGAGACAGTCCCTCAGTGCAGGGGTGGCCAGGAAAGCAGTGCAAGAGGAGAATGGCTGGGACCAGGATCGAGGTTGATGAGAGTGGCCCAGTTGAAGATTCGGTGCAGATTCAGTCGAGACTTGAGCAGGGGAGAGGGAGAGAGAAAGCAGAAGCAAAGAGGAAGGTTTTGAGGTGCTTCCGGAACCGGAGATGGTTCTCCTCAAGTTTCAGGGAGGCAGGAAGGCTGTTCCAGAGGGAGGCCCCTGCCACGGCGAGAGATCGACCCCCAACTCCTTGCTTCGAGAAGCGGCTGACCCTGAGGGAGTTGGAGATGGATGAGCGAAGGGCTCGGGAAGGAAGATATTTAGGAAGAGAGAGTTGAAGGTATTTAGGCCCCAGGCCCCAGAAGGCCTTGTGGACAATGCAGAGGGTTTTGAACTTAATCCTCGCAGCCACTGGGAGCCAGTGTAGAGATTTCAGTCCTGGAGAGATACGGTGCCTGGGCTTGAGGCCAAGGACAAGTCTCGCAGTTCTGTTCTGGATGAGTTGCAGGGGGCGGAGAGTGGAGGCAGGCAGATTAAGATAGAGGCTGTTACAGTAGTCCAGCTTCGAGAGAAACAGGGCTCGGGAGACAGTGAGCTTCTGGGGGAAGGAGAGGAAGGGAAGAATACCTCTGAGGAGGTGCAGCTGGTAATGTGACTTCTTAGAGACGTCAGATATATGAGGAGAGAAGGAGCAGGGCTGGACTGGGAACTAAAAGGGGCCCTGGAAATAATTACTGGGGACCAAAAGAGGCCCTGGAAATAAAGTTCAAAGTGGCCCCAAATTACAAATTTTCAGCAAGCCCAATGCTTTAACTATGAGAGAATTTGGAAATACCACAGAAAAGAGGCCCAGGGTGCAGAGGCCCACCGGGAAATCTCCAGAGTTCCGTATAGGCCAGTCCACCCCTGAGAAGGAGAGTGTGGAATCGAAGATGACCCCGAGGTTTTTTGCCTTGCAGGTAGGAGCAGGAGGAGGGCCAAGCGAGGCTGGCCAGAGAGCTACAGGGAAGGAGGGAGTGAGTGTGCAGATGAGTAGAATCTCAGTCTTACTAGCATTAAGGCAGAGGTCATTGGCGGCACACCATTCCTGGATGGCAGACGACATCAGATATATGAGGAGAGAAGGAGAGTGTGGAGTTGAAGATGACCCCGATAGCGCCCAATGTCATTGGTATGGTATGGCCTCAAAGCACTGTGGGGGTTGAACGCCCTTCAAATGACCACAGTCAGAAATGTTAGAGGTGACGAAAGGATTTCTAAAATGCGTGTGTGCCTTTTTAGACAGCACGAAGGTGGGTAGGGAGTTATCAGGTGAGAGGATGGGTGCCGTGAAAGATTGTCCAGGGAGTGGGAGAGTCAGGAGGGTCAGATAATGTGAACGGCTGGCCCGAATTTTGCATAGGTATCAGCTGTATTCTATTGGAGAAGGTGATGCATGTTATGGTGTGTGTAACGGAGTAGTGTTTGTTGAGAGGTATGCAGGTGAGTGGGCCATACCCGCGCGTGTAGGTTATGTTTGGTTGTGGTGGCGTGATTGAAGTTCTGTTGATGAGCTCTTGCAGAGCTCATCCTAAAGGCTTGAATCGGATGCATTCAATAGGGCTGAACTTGAAGGCAACCTGGGGGAGAAGAGGAGGATACTCAGATGGGTGTTGCAGGTGGGGGGGTCTTGCTAAAAAGGGGGGTCGGATGAGTCCTCATATGGGTGCTAGTATGGGTGGCAGGAGGTGGCATGTAAGGGTGAGGTCTGTCCTGGGCTGTGGGGCGTTTCTGGTGTACCAGTTGGTGTCTCTGATCTTTGAACTGATAGACATGGTGGGCGCAGGCACAGTGTGGCTGTAGCTCTTTTCACAATGGGAAAAGCCTCCAACCTGGATCCTTATTGGATGAAAAATGCAAACCCAACACAGAAGCACTGTGGTGAAGAATATACAATGTAGTGCAATGCAATGTGGTGTAATAGCACCAGCAATGGTTTGCATGCCTGCAGCTAGAGTGGCCACTGTTACAAAAGACATGTGCGGGACACTTTAAACCCGGCAGGGCATCAGAAGGGGCCTGCCACCCTTGGGGGTTCGTGCAGTCTCATTCGGCCCCGTCTTTTCCACCAATCACTTTTTTGGTAACATTAGTGACAGATGATATTTTAAGACATACACAGCATAACAAATAAGAATAATGTAGTTCTGTCCAGGCTATGTGGGGCAAAAGACATCAAATCACCTGATATGCCAATTTATTGACAAATGAAGTAACACTGCAGAGAAGGGCACTACAAGGAGCTTCATCAGTCTTTGATACTCGGCGGCACCATAGGAAGTGGCTTTACAAGAAGTTGTCATGAGAAAGCCGAGAGACGTTTATAAATGGTCACTATTATTATATATGGAGCAACTCTATAGTTAAGTAAACAAAGAACAAAACATTTATTTCAATAGCATATGTAACAGCTGGAAGCTGTATTACTTATTGGGACTCCAGATAAGACACAGGCAGGGTAAATGATTTTCCTGGGATCCCATACTTTGAGTAAGTGGTGAAACCAGGATGTGGGCGATTTAAGCACTTGTCCACATACTTGATATCAAGATGTGTTAAGGTTTTTAGTTTGGGTTTCATATGCTTAAATAATACCTTGTTTATAGCAATGCCTTGAAACAACCACACACGGACGACATTATAAACTAACCTTACACTATATGCACTCTCATAGAAACACGTTAAGTAAAACCACTGTGACTATGGTTTTATTTTTGCCCATCCTGAAATCACTGTAGCACCATGCAGAGTGATGCAAGCCTAAACAGACCTCCCTTAGGTTTTAAAGCTGTAGACATCATGTCGCAAAGCAGAAAACATTATGCACCCTTCCCATTTCTCATGCATCGCCATTTGCACTTCTTATCAATAAACCCACCAATGCCTAATTGCTCTCATGATAATGCTAGGTGGACCCAGAGTATAGTGTTAACATGCTTCACAGACCCCTGTGCGAGGTGCTCGGCTGCGAGTGGAAAGGCTTTAAAGACACCCGAAGGCAACGTTGGAACGTGTTCCTGCCCTGTACAGGGTGTGTACAGGACGAGGGGCACAGCCTATATAATCGGGACAGTCCCACAAAATACGGGATGTTTGCCCCCCTCCATCCCTACCTGCAGAACATTCAGTTCAACAAAAGTTAATATAGGGGTCTGCAACCTGTAGCTCTCCAGATGTTTTGAACTACAACTCCCATGATCCCTCACTATTGACTATTATGGCTAGGGCCAGTAGGAGTTGAAGTCCAAAACATCCAGAGAGCCAAAAATTGCAAAACCTTGCGTCAATACGATCGGAAATTGGTGTCAGTGTATTCGCTGCTACACTTACAATGTAGGCACAAATTGTGGGTCGAGAGAGACCATTGAAGGCCGATCACATTCCACAGCCATAATTGCGCCGCTTTCACGGTCTTCACTCTGCAATTTGTCAAGGCAAGGGTTGGTGCAGTTCCCGGCCTGCCACATTGTGTGCCCACTGCTACTGCTCATCATCACTGCCACTATCTTCTGCTGTATCACAATTTATTCATTCATTTCTAATGGCCGGCGACAAGTACCATGTTCATGCCATGAGCTTAATAATTTAAAAAACCAAACGCCACCTGTCATCCCTCTCCAGATTTCTGTTTTACAAGAGTGAAAAAAGTGTGTGTTTGTTCTGTCACATCATCACACCGCGGACTCTCTCTTGTAGAGAAATGTTTGTACAAAGTGAAAGATTAGACACAAGGATCGATATTGTAACAATGGGCGGTCAACATTTCCCATAACACAAACCTGACAATGTTGGACGGAGTCTGGCACTGGTGGGGAAAAAGCTTCCTAGCATGAGCCTTCTCTGTCACGTGTGTCACATGGCAAGTAGGCAGGTTTACATTATCATGGGATGTGAGGCAGCTCATGGAAATATACCCAAACATCTTCATCAGCGCTATAGGCTGAGTTGGAATTACACAGCCAGGTCTAAAAGGGGCAGTGTCACTGGGGGTAGGGTCACTGCAGTTCCTGGTAAGACCCTAAACATGTGGAGGACTCTCATGTGAGCCCAACCCCCAAAGGTATTGGGCCACATATGTGGTTCTTTTTTGCCTCTGAATTGTGCGTCAATGTTTGAAGCTGTCACTTGCATTGGCGGAGGAGGACATTTGTGTGGGGAGCTAGTGAATTATTTCATTGGAGGGGCATGCGTATTTCCTACAATTAACAAAGTAACTGAGCGCAGTAAGCAAGCCCCAATCAACAAAAAGGTTTTCGGGGGGTATCCCCCCAGGAAATATTTTAAAATGATCAGTTAAATGTTGAATTTTACAGCACACCTTTGTCAAAAAGTAGGCAAAAAGCCATCCTATTTACAATTGTTTTGGAGGGTAACATAAGCGAAATCAAGTATATAGATGCCAGGTCACTGACACCATAGAGGAGCATTTTGCAGAGCATGTTGATGCTGCCTTTGAATGCAATGAAGGCCGATATTCTGCCAGTGTAAGAATACATTTTCATTCAGGCTGTGCCTATATGTATCAGTATTCACAACTAAGAGCCCTAACTTTGGAATTCCTCTTAATGCCATAAGTAATGCCATACCATATCAAGGAAAGATGTAAAGATGACCGTGCTGGATATGCCATGGTAGTATCCCTACTTGGCAACACCCACCTTGGCTTTCTTGATTATGCAATGAGGGGGGATAGCTCAGGGGCAACACGTTTGTCTTGGAAGCAAGACAACACAGCACAACACAGGGTTGAATCTTTATCCTGTGCTTGGAAACCAATTTCTTGTATTAAGCGCCTTATGAAAGAACAATTATTCTAATTATGCAGTAATAATGCCATGCCACATTAAGAAAAAAATGCCCATGTTGTGGGGGGTGTGCCACATAGATCAATATCCCAACATAAGAACTCTCTATTTTGCTTTACTCACAGTGCTAGGAAGGTGGTGCCAGTTTCCCTTTGTAAGAACACTAATTTTGGCTGTTCTTTTCATGCCACTACTGTTGCCATGCCGCATCAAGAAAACATATCCATGCTGGGTGAGCCCACAATAGTATCCCCACAAAAGAAAATTCACATTGGCTTTGTTCTTGTTGGGAAGGTGGCGACCCTGTCCCACACCCCTAAGTGCTTTACAGTGAGGCGAGCGGCAGTCGAAACACTATGATGGGTTAGGGAGGAGGGGGGATGAGGGTTTGACCCCACCCCAATATAATAAACCCACATAGTATAGCCCCAGGCCCAAGGCTAACTATGCCATCTCAGAATAATCACGTGACATATTTATATATATCCATCAGGATATTTTCTCAATACTCAGCACAATTTAGAACTGTGGGGTAACAACTTGCAATCCTAAGGGACACATTGTCAGCCGATTTCCAATTTGCTACAACACGCTTTTATTAAACTCAATCAACAGACAGGCCCAAACACATGTATATTTCTTTGAAAGAGACTCAGTAATGACTAGGATCAGGATCATTTAATAGATAAGGCTGGGAGCTACATGAATCACCAGTCAATTTATAGCAGATGCATTATGAACAATATACCACAAGTGTTTACATATATACATACAGTACACAAATGAAAAGTGGAGTACGTATACATGCCTATACTCTTAAAAATCTGCTGTCTTTGACAGCCCTGAGCGTTATCTGTCCATTAACAAGAGATATGACTATGACTTGATATGAGCAGACAATGAATGCAGAAAAGAAAAAAAATATATATATTGTTTTCTTTTGAATCGGCTGGAATCACATCATGCGCATGTGCGTATGACATCACATGCACAATTATCGTATATAAACATGAACTAAAATGGCGCCCTCGCGCGTCCACGAGATACGGGTGTGGGGAACATCACAAAATAGACGAAATTGAACCAGGTAAGCTAAATGTGAGGTCCTATTGAAATTTTGGTCACCTGGGCCCTTAGCATTATGGAATCCAGTATATGTGGGACAACAGGAGGGAGGGCAAGTATGGTCCAATAACAATGACCATCACACCCCGTTTTTCTCAGGTATATGAACCTGACACTTTGAAACAACAAACAAGACAGAATATCCATCTAATACGCATGGGGCACATGAATTAATTTGGAGCGCCGTACCCAAGCTAACACACAAAGGAGAAGATTTACTGGTAAGGCCTAGGAACTCAAATCTAAGAATACATGAACCCTCATTTTTGCCTATATCTTTAATCAAGCTGACATGGAATTCCCAATTATTCTAGATTGAAGCCATTGGAAGAACCAAACCATAAAGTCATAAAGATGAACATAAATTTATCCCAAATCGGAAGCATTACCTTATTTAGGGGTAAGTAATGATGCACACATAACTGATCGGATCCTAGGAGGATTGTATGAAGGATCTAATTTGGGTTTCTTTTCAAAATTACACCAATAGATACCAACAGACAGGAGTAGTTGGCAAGCCATTTATTTTTTATTATAGAACACAAGATAACATGGGAAATTAGGGATCGGTGTAATTATGTCGCTGTGAATTTTATCTGCATTAAATTTAGAGACTACCTTATGCAACTACTCATTTCATGCCCAACCTGTTTTTGGGTCACATGAACTAATCACTTTTGACATATATATTAGTATGATCTGGTGGTTCGATCAAGAAGCACCACATAGGTCAGCTTAAGATATGATAAATACGTGGTTTTGAGATGTATGACTGATATGAACGGACTAGGAACAATATACGTATGTGTCATAGTACATGTAACAATGTCATACAAATCCAATGGTATGTGTAATAATGTGATATAAACTCAATGATCTGTGATTGTTTTAATGAAAATATATCTCATCTGTTCCAACTTTGCT
This sequence comes from Ambystoma mexicanum, assembly GCF_040938575.1. Classification (NCBI taxonomy): domain Eukaryota; kingdom Metazoa; phylum Chordata; class Amphibia; order Caudata; family Ambystomatidae; genus Ambystoma; species Ambystoma mexicanum. The sequence goes on from NC_090932.1 coordinate 808,795,851, forward strand.
CCAACTACCTGCCAAAAACCTTTGTATGTAATACTTTTTTTATCTTTTCTTCTGTATACAATCAGTTATGTAACTTGTATTGTAACCCATCTTTATTTTGTCCATTAATGGCATACCTTATGAATCTTTAATTTCTGCTACCATAATTTTTATGGTGTAAATTATGCAAACAGGCTTGAGAAAGACGAGGGGGTCGAAACACGTGTCAGTTGTGATCGATGCCAATATTAAATACATATCAGAAACCTTAGACTTATGTTTTTGTCATTTGGCCTATAGACACTGAGTGGTGAGGAGCAAGTCTGCAGCACCCACACCTATTTTGTCTCACATAAGTAGTAGGCCTGGAACAAAAAGTGGTTGTTAATTTAGCTTGTTATTCTAGTTTATTGTATTTGTGTTTTATTGGATGAATAACAGGCCGTAGGAGGGGCAGTAATTGTGTGTGTCGCGGTGTGGTGTGGCATTGGATGGTTTTGTGGAGTGGTGTGTGTGCGCATGGAACCGATACAGAAAAGGGTGGGAGGATGATTTTCCTTTTTTGTTTTGTTGTTGTCAATTGTCATAAGCAGCGGCAGCATGCGCGGCATGTCAGAAGGGCTTTGCGGGGATAGTAAGATGCAGACAGAACTTGCATGGGGGTAATGCCACTAGAGCATATCTACAAGGCCCTGCCACTATATTGTGACGTGGTGGAAAAATAACATAAGCAGTGGATCTCAAAGACAGGAGGAGAGGGATACCCTGCCCATGGCCAGAGCAGGGCTATCACAATATCAGTGTCTTGGAACACATGTCTACATTTTGAGTAGCTAGGTATAAGGGGAAACAGTTACAGAAGAGAAAGGGAGGCTACAGAAATATGGAAAGTGCTGGAGTTGAGAAGGAGATGATGCGGAGTCAGCGGAGCACAGGGCATTATATCCCCTGTGCCCCAGTTGGTCCCACAGACAGGTACACAAATCCAACCTATGTACCCATTGTGGTAGGGACCCCTTCAGCACAGTAACACCAGACACTACTGCTCCCCCATCCCCATATGCACACCCGCCTGCAGTATCAGCATCTGCAGGTGTCAGGTCAAGGGATTTCAAAGATAGGTTGGCAGTGTTGCTAACAGAGCTGAACAGTATACAGAGAAGTGAGTGATGTAGGGGTTCAGGAGAAGGGCTGGGAGAATGGAGATCAGGGGAGGTGCTGCTCAGGATGAACACTTAAGGAATAATGCATGTATGTGTTTAGAAGAAGGGAAACAAGGGTGAGTGGACAATCCTTGAACAGGAGAATACGGTGTTGGGAAACAATGTGAAGGAGGATGACAATGATACGTTTCATGAGGCTGAGAGTGAAGAAGAAGAAAGGAGTGAAGAGGCAGTTGAGAGTACCCCCCAAGTAGAATGTTCATGGGGGGCAGGTTGAGGAATAGGGCTGGCTGGCTGGATAGTGTTGGTAAAGAGAAGGGGAGTTATGAAGAAGAGTGTGGGAAGTGGGGTGAAGATGCAGATGCCCCTCATACATAAGGGGGCAGGGAGGACAGAGTATGTGCCCTGGCCTCAGATCGATAAAAACAAATTGATAATGGCTCTCCCATAGCTCACAGCAGGGACAAGTAAGTGGATGTATGAGTGTGAAAACCAAACCGGGGGGATGGCCCTGGCAGTAGGGGACATCAAGAATTTGATTGTTGCTATAATTTGGGACCAGGCTGGGGATATGTGGATATGAGCTTAGTGTGCAGGAATTACCCTGTGGATGATACACATGCATCCTTCAACAGAATTAGAGCACAGGTGGGGGATGCGCTATGAAGGGCTTTCCTAGACACCACTGATTTACAGTCCCTTATTGCAGTGTACAATGGACAATGATGAGGATCCAGCTAAATTTATTCTCAAATTATGAGAGATGCAGAGAGCTGAAACAGGAGGACCATGGGATCGATTGATACCATTCTTCTATTTCATCGTAAAGAAGGGCTTGCCAAAAGAAGTGCAGAAGGCGTTTGATAAGATTGTGGGTATCGAAGCAAAGGGGTGGCCGGAGATACAAAGTATAATAGTGCACCATTGTAAAAGAATCAAGGAGCAGGACAGAGAAACAGCCCAAAGGCATTAAATGGAGGAAGCACAATTGGCAGAAAAGAAATTGGCAAAGCTTGTTGTCCAGGCACCAGTGTCGATGCAAGTACAGGTGGAGGGGACAGAGCACCTAGCAGGTTTGTAAGTGCCACTATTGCTGCGCTTTGGGCTGAAGGAGGACAGAGACAGTCGGGCGAGGGGACAACATTACCCTGGCCCACAGTGGCAGCAAGGAGGACTGGAGTGAGGAAGAGGGTGCTTCAGAGGAGCAAGAGAAGGGGGATTTGGACCCAGAGGGGGTGGGTTTGTACCATCAGAAGGTTAGAATTGTCTGAGGTGGGGACATTTTGCAAGGGAATGCAGGAGCAGATCTGCAATGGGGTATAATTATGGGTCACCGCAGCAGGGCCAAGGGCCCCAAGGCCCCCAGGGACTAGGGTATCTGCAACAGGGTCAAGGGTATCAAAATCAAGGAACAACCCCAGGCATACAAACAGCAGCCTTAAGTATCTGATATACAGCAGGGCGGTGTGTCCCCGGTCAAAAGGGTACCAAGAGGAACCACCGCCCCCTTTGGAGGAGCAATAGTGACGGGGGTAACCCCTTCTTGCTCCCTGGAATGAGCTCATATCCTGATTTGGACTAATTTGTACAGCCCACAGAGAGCACTGGCATGTCCGGTCTTGACAACAACCATCCACCCTGAAGAGGAACCCTTGGTGGGGGCGGGGATAGGAGACAAACAGTTCATATATATGGTGGACTCTGGTACAATGAAATCGTGCATCATGGAAGGGAATTTCCCATTGTCAGGCAAATAACACGACATGCAGGATTTCTCTGGGGCTATTTCCATGGTTCCACACACTGAGGAGCTAGACGTGAAGGTGGGAGGGATGGTGGTGTGGGCTCCCCTACTATATTCTGAAAGTTCCCCTGTCAGTTTGCTGGGCAGGGACTTGCTCAGCAAATGAAACATCACAATTTCATTTACAGATCATGGTATAGTCTGCTCAATGCCTGTGATGCAGGGTCAGACTGGGACAAGAAATAGGCCCGGTCACCCCAAAAAAAGTGGCCCACCCCTCACCTCACGACCCTTGACCTCTGATGACATCACCGGAAGTGATGTCATTTGACCCACCCCAAAGTGACATCCCGGGAAGCGATGAAACACGACCTTTCACCCCTTGAAAAAACAGGAAGTGGCATCAAATGGCACTGTTCCTAAGTACACTATGAAAAATATGGTTATGATTTCATTAATGTGATATACATTTCATACAAGAATGGATCACCATATGTATCATTAATATCTCTGTGTATAGATCCATATTGTCAAATTACTGTGAATGTAAGCAGACGTCCAAGGCCAAATGATAATATGTTATTGTATAGCACTTACGCTTTAGCTCTTTTTTATAGAACAAATATGCATACAATATCACCCAGCCTCTGTTGGCAATCATTTATCGATCTAAGAGGGATGAAAGGCTTTTTGTAAAGAAAAAAAAAGTGAACATTTTTTTTCACAAAACTGGCCCCCACTCCCCAGGGACGATTTTGTCCTGGACACGGGCCAAAAGGCTGAGGGGCCAATACAACCCTGCTGTGATGTATGCAATAAGGGCAATGTTGATAATACACACAATGACAAGGGAGGTGGGGGTCCGCGGGACTCCGTTGGATTTGAACATGTTCATTAATGGCATTACTGTGCTTATGGAGGTGGTGCATCAAATCACTAAGCAGTGTTGGTGGGTGCCCGCAGATTTCATCTTTCGCCCAGTTGTGTCACCTGAGGCACTGGTTGAAGTGGGCGGGAGCGGTTGGGACGGTGCTCCTCTGCTTTTCTTTAATTAAGTTTTACTGTTCCTCTACTTTTGTTTTAAAAATAAACCATTCCGGAATCGTTTCATTTTCAAATAATAATGTAGTAAGCAGTTGAAACTTGCACTTCAGTTCACTGCACTGAACGTTCCCTAAAACAGCAGGCGCATGTGTTTGGGGGTTGGTATTGTGCATAGGAGGGGGCATGGCAATGGGGTTTGAGGGGAGGAGGGGCACGCCAGCAGGTATCATAGTTTCACTACTTCTTTTCATGCACTTCTATCGCTGACCTGAGGAGGTGGCAGGAACAATATTGTCACTGTATTGACCGGGATTGTTGGTCTTTGACAAGAGTGTTGACATGCTAGTAATTGACAGGGATGGTTGGGAGTGGTGCACAGTGCTCTGTATAGATCCAACAGTACAGTTAAAAGAAGTGACGGAGGATGAGCTGTTTGAGAAGATTGACAAAAATGGAGAGAGAATATTAGAGATGTGTATCCCCTGTGACATAATGGTACAGTACCGAAGGGTGCAATGCCCCCTGATGGCAGTACTAACTCCACCTCTATTCCTTGATGAAGACTTACACCACATGTCTTCACAGTTGTGCACTACAAATCCACAAGATATGGGACTACTGAAAAATGTGACCCGTGTGCATAAAACACTGAAGCCAGGTGAGGTGCTGCCCAGGATAAAACAATATCTATTATCAGGGGAGGTGGAGGAGGGTATTAGAAAAACAATACAGTCCCTACTGGACATGGGGATCATTGTACCATCGATATATCTGTGTAATACGGCGATATACCCTGTCAAGAAATCAACAGGGGGCAATTGGACAATGTCCAGGACTTGTGCCCCTAAATTATGTTGCACAAAACGAATGTCTAGTTGTCCTGAATCCTGTGACAATTTTATGTAGTATCCCCAAAGAGGCCACACACTTCACTGTTGTGGACTTGAAAAATGCATTTTTCTCGATTTCGCTCCATCCGTCGCGGTACCTCGCGATATTTACACGGGGCCAGATGCGGTACAAACATACTAGGTTACCTCAGGGGTACTGTGAGAGCCTGAGCATACTTAAAAGAATATTGTACGCTGATTTAGGGAATATTCAGGTGCCCAGCACAATTGTCCATTTCGCCCACATTACCGTCGCCAGGAAGGCAGGAGCCCACCCCCCAGTACCGCCACATCGGCTTCAGGAGAAGCGCGACCTGCACCCACGCTGCCATTCTCCTCATTGGTAAGCTCCCGCTGCACCTGCGCTTGTGAATCCATCTGCACAATTTATTCTGTACTTCATGAAACATCTACAGTCTGCATCATCGTCCGTTTGGCTATTTGTAGCCCTTGAAGTCTGAAAATCTGTATTTGCAGCCTCGGAGCAATAGGACATGACCATTCTAAAATGGCTGCTTCTGTATTATATACGCGTTGCTAAGCAACACTCTACAGCTGATCCTAGTGTCCTGATAGGCCTTGATCATCCATTTGGCCCAATCAGCGCCACCGGAAGTGGAAAGCCGGCCCCACACCAGAAGGCCCTCATCAAAAGGGCAGAACCTGTCTGTGCCTGTCCATTTCGCCCACATCATCCTCGCCGGGAGGGCATGAGCCCACCCCCCCACGAACCCTACGTCGGCTTCAGGAGAAGCACGACCTGCACCCACGCTGCCATTCTCTTCATTGGCAAGCTCCTGCTGCACTTGCGCTTGTGAATCCATCTCCACAATGTATTCTGTACGTCATGCAACATCTACAGTCTACAGCATCGTCCGTTCTGCTATTTGTAGCCCTTGAAGTCTGAAAATCTGTATTTGCAGTCTCAAAGCAACACGACACAATCATTCTAAAATGGCTGCCGCTGTATTGCATATGCGTTGCTAAGCAACACTTCACAGCTGATCCTAGCATCCTGATAGGCAGTGATCATCCATTTGGCCCAATCGACGCCAACGGAAGACAAAAGCCGGCCCCACCCAGAAGGCCCTCATCAAAAGGCCAGAACCTGTCTGTGCCTGTCCGTGCTGCCGGGCCTTGGGGCACATTACGGTATCCAAATCCCCTTTCTTCCTGCCACAGTGTGTCACCTCACCATGTCCATACATTAAAGCTCGCCAAATAACAACAACATTTCATTCACCAGCGAGACCACAGATCACGTTCCGGCCGATCTCACCTAGCAGTGGGGTAAGAAAAGACAATCTGCATTGGCACTGACTTAAACTTCGTTTGCCTTGCAGTTAAAACTTTAATCAGGGTTAGCACTAAAGTGCATCCTGATGAGACATTAACTGCTTCTATCGCTACTGTATATGTTGCCCCAGTGCAAGTTGTTTGCTGCTCTGCTACCGTTACATTTAAAGTTATTAAACACCACAACTATAGTTGTGCCTTCACCCATGTGCTACCTTGCTTTGCTCAACGTCCTATTACAATATTTTTGCTACTTCCACACCCAGATTCGCGCCGCGCATCATTGCACACATGTTCTATGACTGCCCATACTACCCAATGTGATTATCTAACATCATGCCAGCTAAACATGATTTCTGCGAGTTATTATTCTCCACGGTGTTCAGCGCACTAACCTACATCTGCTCCTCCCATTTTAACGGCTATTTGCAAATGAATTCATTCATAATTTGTTGCAAACAGATTCACTCATGATTCTAATTGCATTCTAATGCTGACTCTTGAGCTCTATGTACCATTATCTTTATGCATACTGTAGCTGCTAGGCACCACAGCCCTACCCCACTAAACAGCTCCAATCCAACATCTTATCAGAGGTACCTACACTTATCACCACTAACTATAGATTCTAATACGCGACACCACACCTATCCTAGCACTATTGTGCCTAGCCATGAACTTGCTCACTATAATTATCACAAGCATTTCAAATACATGCACCGTTTCACTATTACTCACAATTGCATCACACGTCTCAGTCAGCATTGCCAAAGGCAAAAACAACGACACTCAGGTACTCACTACAGCCCAATACGCCTCACTCAGTACACCCTGAATCTCCGTATCTATAGTCCTTAGACTACCATGGTCGGACAGTATCACTCCTAGCACATTTCTACCTTCCCTACACCAAAAGGCAATTCAACAGAATTGCTCTGCCCAAAAAGCACATAGTAATTCTCAACCACTCACACCAGCCCAATGGATTAAGCTCTTTGCCACAAGACCTACTCCTAACCAACCTTCCCCCAAATAAATCAGCAACTATAGACTAGGCTGCAGATTCATGACAGCCATCCCTCTACCAACTAATGGTAAAAGTAAAACTAAGATTAAGGGCCTCATTCCGAGTATGGAGGTAGTCATGGCGCTATTTGCGCCATGACTGCCTCCCATACCGGTACCAACTCCGGTTTGGTGAAAGGGAGACTTACCGGTCCAGTCTGACCTTGGCGGGACTGGTAAGTTCCTATTCACCAAACCATTCCCCATTCCCGTTGAGCCCTCATAGGGCAAATTGCGGTACCGTTATTAGCTCTAAAGTCCCTTAACGGGTCCCGTCTTTAACACCTGGTCAGACCAGGCGTTAAGGAAGGGACCCGCTAAGGGAACTCGTAGTAGGGGCGCAAAGGGTTTACCGGCACCATTGTCCTTACCGGTGCCAGTAATCCCTTTGCACCAAACTTGGAATGAGACCCTAAATCTATGCCTACAAATCTAAAAACAGCTAACCCTCTGAACAGTAAAGCCACTAACGCTCCATCTAGGCAAGAGAATGCAACTACTACTAAAAAGGACCTAGATAGCACTAATGTGCTCATCAAGGGAGCACTCATAAACGCCAGATCCCTGCCTGCTCATGCATTAGATATTGCCAACATCATAACCAAGAACGACTTTGACTTCTTAGCCATAACTGATACTTGGCTTCACGCTGCGGCAGGGCCCTCACTCTCACTAGCCATACCAGACGAGTACACAATCAACAGACAAGATAGAGAATCCTCTAAAGGCGGCAGCGTCGCCTTTATTGCAAAAACTTTACTAGGCCCTTACCAAACCAAACATTCCCCTCAGACGAATTACTACCTATCAAGTTACCCATCACAGCATCCTGAACTACTACCATCCACCTTCTGTATAGACCACGAGGACCACAATCCTCCTTCGAGGAAGACATTACTCCCACTTCTTACAGCAAACATCAAACCAGGGTTTCGAATTATGCTGCTAGGAGACCTGAACCTAGCACTGCACGATTCCAAAGATGAAAATGCGCTAGCTTTCGCTAGCACTATATCTGAACTAGGCTTCAAACAGCGCATCTCCCAGATCACCCACAATAATGGGAGAACATTCGATTGGATCGCAGACATCAACTTCGACATCAATATCCTCTTCAACACACCATGTGCTTGGTCCGACCACCATATCATCTTATTTACCATACAGGACAACAAACTTCCTAAACACTGCAATCCAGTCGCTCCTCCGACACTCACTAGGAACAACTGCAACATAACAGTAGAGAAACTACTCCCTCTGCTGCAACCTATCAAAAATCACCCCATCTCTAACAATGACCCTACCTCCTTAGTAGATCTGTACAATGACACACTACTCAGCACTATTAACACTATAGCGCCACTAAAAATGCAGAAAGCCAAACCCTGCTCCCACATAAATACATGGTTCACCCCGCACCTTCAAACCGTGCGCAAAAATAAAAGAATTGCCGAAACTCACTGGAAAACCTTCAGTCAGCACCTAACAAAGACACATTTGTAAAAGCCTCCCTCATAAACAAAGCTGCCATCCATCAAACCAAAAGTGACCTATAATGATATGGTGAAGGTCAAGGATTTGGATACTCCTTGCAAGTGTTTAATTAAGGAACTGGATTGCCAGACTGCAAATTTTGGTCTTACAGGATCTTCCACCCCTGAACTCATACAAGGAAGGGATAATATTGCCACAAGTTTTTCACCCGCATCTACCATAATGCTAGTGGGGGAAAGAGAAACATGCAGAACATAAAATACTGTCTTCTTCTGCCTCACTATGGGGCACTAGACCCAATAACTCTTTAGTAGTTCATACTGCCAATGCCCAGTGGTCTCACTTAAAGGTGAGTATATTTAAAGAGCTTCAACTATATAATATTCTTTCTGATCTCTGCTCTTTGGTGGACTTGCTAGATGACTATTTGATTGATCTGCACCCTCCTAGAGTGATCAACTGGAGAGGGTGGATGAAGCCTCACAAACCATACTGCCTGGGGATGACCCTCTGGCACCTTCAGGGGCAACACCTTCTACTAATGAAAATGATAATTCACGTGTTGATGCCACTAATCCGTAAATCCAGGAATTGCCTTCCATACTCCTTGCACCTGGCTATAAATCTTGCGTAAAATCTGCTGATCATCTTGTAGAGGTGAATGCTAAATTTAATGAAGTGACCTCTTGGAGATTGCACATAAGAAAGGCACAAATGGCAATAATTAAGGATAAGAGTATACAAGCCTTTGTTATGGACCAAAGGAACTTTGTTATTACAAACTTTGAGAAGCCTGTTGGAAAAGAGCATAGAGAAGCTTTTCGTAATAAGGTGCTGGCATGGCTTCGACAAAGAACAGGGCCGGCAGTTGTCAGATATTACGCAGGATTGATCTGAGCGAATGGTGTTCTCAATCAAATAGAGACTGTGTCCTTATGGGTTTTGGGTCTATTAATCTACTGATGTACTTAAATATGTGTCAATATTTTCCCAGAGGGTCCTCGAATTGTAATTTGATAATCTGATGCCATCCTGTGGAACTCGAGAGTAGTATGATTATGATCAATCGACTTGTTCAAGAAAAGGCTTTATTCATCTTGTGTTTGCCAACTGTTTCTCTATCGGATTGTTCCATTTGTGGGAGGAGTATTTGTTGTTTTTCTTATGTGCTGTGGTGTTTTCTTTTGTTCTTGTCTGTTCTGTTTACGCCCTTACGCCTCTGGGTCAATGGTGCGCGGTATAAATGTAATAAAGTAAAGAATCACTAAAGCAAAATCAAGTACCAAAGAATCATTCAGTATCCTCAGAGAGTTGGAATCTCCCATAACACCACCCAACACCACCCAAGACTTGTAGTAAAGATACTGGATGGTGCACCAATATACAGAAAGCGTTACTAGACAAAATTGAGTTACTACAAGCAAAATAGAATTTAAAAAACTTTGCCTTAATGCTGACTCTTCCCAATTCCTGCGTCAACATCTCCACCAAATCCTCACAATCTGTTTAAGTTATCACCTCTATCCACTAAGGACGTTGAGGGCCTAATAATGAACCTGAAGCCATCAAGATCCCAGGGGGATATCTGCCCAGCAAAGATCATTAAAGAGGCAGCGAGTGAGCTTGTGCGCTTTATTACCCCAGTAATCAATACCTCGTTCAAAACCTCCACAGTCCCCACCAATCTTAACGAAGCATGAGTCCTCCCTTTATTAAAGAAACCTACCCTTGACCCCAAAATTCCCACAAACTACAGAGCAATTACGACAGTTTTGTTCCTTCTGAAATCTTTGACAGGGCAGTCCATCTTCATTTCAGGAGCACCTCGAAAACAATAACCTCCTGGGCCGCCGACAATCAGGCTTGAGACCCAGACACGGCAACGAAAGAAGCTTTGATAGATCTAAAAACACAAACATCATAAAAGATAAAGGCAACCTAGCCCTCCCACTATTATTAGACCTATTGACTGTCTTTGACTTATCAAATCATAAAATCTTATGCAACCACCTCTCGTCTGTAGCACACTTCTCCAACAAAGGGACTGCTTGGATCCAGTCCTTTCTGGATAACAGAACTATGAGAGTGTTCGCACCCATGGCTTCAGCCGAGCCAGCACCAGCCACATGTGGAGTCCCTCAGGGCTCTTGCATCTCTTCGATGCTCTATAATATCTTCACAAAGCCCCTCTTCAATGACTTAGACCATTTGGGTGTCTCCTATAGCAACTATGAGGATGACACCCAAATTCTCATCCCCATCACTGCCGACTATCACATTGACTCAAAACTACTAAACGATATATACAAGCTTGGATGGCTAAACATTAGCTCTGTTTTAATGACGATAAGACAGTTAGTCCTCATATGGTCCTAAACAAGACTCAAAAAATTTGACAAACAGTTCAACTCGTTCAATATTAACAGCAACCATATAAAGGTATCCAAGGAAGTGAAAACGCTAGGCATTTACCTTGATTGCTCATTAACATTGACAAGCCATTGTCAATGTGACAGCGTTGGCCACAGCCTACACTTGCAAATTAATCAAAGCTTGTAGACCTTTCTTGTCCACGGCCAATTGTACCGCTATAGCTAGAGCGCTGATCCTATCAAAACTAGAATATTGCAATGCACTATACCTGGGAACCTACCTACACAACCTAAAAAAGTAGCAAATTCTCCAAAATAACATGCTTATATCTGCAATGAATATCCCCAGATCACACCATATTTCGGAGTTTGGACAAAAAAATGCTCACTGGCTATCAATCCATCAGAGAATTGAATTTAAAACCTTATCAATTACGCACAAATGTCTTTCCAACTTAGCGCCGAAATACCTGATTGACAAATTTTCACAAAGTCTGACAGACCACCCAACAAGATCCGCACAACAACACTGTCTTAAGATCCCTAGGTTCAAGCTTCAGAACGCAGGGGGCAGTAGTTTCCCAATCCTAGCAGCAAAATTGTGGAACACACTGCCAGTAGCAGTAAGAGCAGAACCATCCTACCTCAATTTTAGGAAAAATGCAGAAATGTGGCTTACCATGCAGGAGACAAAATAACCTGCACGTATTATGACAATTCTCTTCTCTGTACCTTTCTGTGATGCACTTTATTCAATTCCTGCATTGCCTTAACTGGATGTAAAATGTGTAGCATATGTAACTGTAAGAAATGCGCCCAGATAGGGTTTGGTGCGCTACATAAATAAACGAATCAAATCAAATCCAGTATGTGGACGATCTGTTAGTATGCAGTGAGCAGCACTGCCGAAGGGATTTCATTCTGCTCCTACAATTGCTCGCCTATAAGGGGTACAAGGTTGACAAGGCTAAGTTGCAATGCTGCCAACAGGAGAAGCTCTATCTGGGACAGTTCATATCTGCAAATGGTATAAGGATACTACCAGATAGTGCAGCGTCCATATGTGCCACACCCAGATCTGCCTCGGTTAATGAAATGCAGATGTTTTAAGGGCTATGCAAGTACTGTAGGGCATGGATCTTAGCTTACGAAGCATACACAAGACCACTTCTGCAGGCCCTCAGGCAAGCACAGAAAACAAAGGATCATAGGTTACAGTGGACTGCAGATATGTTCAAACAGTTCAACAATCTAAAGAAGTTATTAGTTCAGCGCCCGTACTGGCCACCCCAGACTATACACAGGAATGTTACTTGTTCTCACATTCAGATGGCCAGCTCAAGACTGCAGTGTTGACACAGAGCAGTAATATGGGCCATAAGCCATTGGCCTATTACAGTGGCACACTTGATTCAGTGATGTAGGGGCTGTTCGCGTGCAAACAAGCTTTAGCAGTTGCTACATTTGCAATAGAAGAACGTTCTACTATTGTAATGGGGTGCTCAGTTATGTTGTTTGTGGAACATTCTCTATTTGCCATCCTAGAAAGGACAAAGTCCACCCTGACTACACAGAGATCTTTGGCATACAAGATTACGATTTCAAAGCCCCAAATTCATGTGGTTAGATGCAAAACAGTGAATCCGGCCACCTTTCTAGCAGTTATGCCCACTCCCCAAGATCTAATAGTGCACGTCTGCACCACATACAAGTGGGAGGAGGATGATATCCCTAAAGCGAAAGATTGCGTATTGGCGGAGGGTGAGGTACTCATTGTTGATGGGTCACCCACATTTGACCAGGAGGATGGACAAAGACATATAGGGGCAGCAGTGGTACGACTTGAAGAAGGAGAGTATGAGACAAAGGTTATGAAAAGATTGCCCATACATTATTCTGCACAGGCGGCGGAACTCATAGTGCTTATTGAAGCATTAAGAGCGTCCTGATGGTGCCATGTCACAATATATTCCTACTCTGCGTACATCACAACAACTCTGCATGCTGCTGGAAGAGGAGGGGGTTTCGGAGGGCGGATGGATTCCCAGTGCAGCATGCAGCACTGGTAGGAATGCTGATAGAAGCATTATCCCAGCCATCTGTTGTGGCAGTTATCAAGTGCGCCACCCACACTAATGGGACAGACCAAATATCGATGGGGAATGCAGCCGCTAAAGCTAAAATAGCGGCGTATCTGCCAAATGAAATGCCTTCTGAGTACATTGTATCTGCCCCACCAGCCAGCGAACATCCAACACCTTATACAGCATTGCCTACCTCCCAGATAATAGAGTTACATGGTAAGGCACCAGAAAGGAAAAAAGGAACTGTGCCTACGAAGGGGATGCAAGCAATCCCCAACAGATCTATCATGGAGACAAGAGAGCTCCGGGAACACAATAATGCCCCAGGAGCTCCTAGCAGTAGCATTTGAACAGTTACACTAGCCGTCCCACAGTTCCAAGCAGCACATCGCAGCAGGAGGACTGATTTATACCAAACATCCAGTAAAGAATTACGGAAATGGTCATACACTGCGCCACATGTCAAGGTTTCAGTACAGGGATGCCATTACGGATGTTAAAGGGCACATTGCCACACCTTACTGGGCCTTTCCGTGAATTACACATAGATTATGCTGATATGGGTGAACATTGCAATTGCTCCAAGTACCTCATAGTAGTGGTTTGCCCTTTCACAAGGTGGGTGGAAGCAGGACCTTGCTCATATCCAGATGCCAAATAAGCTGCTAGATTCTTTGTATGCAAAGTTTTCCCTCGATGGGGTGTGTGCGAGTTTTTAAGGTCAGACAATGGCACACATTTTTTCAATGCACTGTTTCAGCACGTCACAGCACTACTTGGCATTAAGCACTGAATGTGTTCGATTTACCACCAACCGGCCTACTGTATTGGGGAGAGCATCAACGGGCTCCTCAACAGCAAATTGTCCAAACTGTGTACCATGTTGAAAAATAACTGAATGCACTGTTTGCCCCTGGCCCTCTTTAGTTTACGTACACAGCCCAGCAAAGACCACCATTTGTCACCTCATAAAGTGGTCACTGGTTGGTGCACATGCACACCCCCATATCCTCTGCAAGAAGAGCTTCAGACGCACACAAGGCAGCAGCAGTGTTAGGTGATGAGTTCAAAGATTATTTGACCACACTACCACAGGCAATTAAAATTAAATGTGTCTCCCAACAGATTGCACCTCCCAGAATTGAGACGACAGATAATGAGCGCATGACTGTACAACTGCTGCTGAGTGGTGACTTTGCATACATTCACAATTTTGTGCATAGGTGGAACAACCCACGTTTCCATGGGCACTACGAGGTGGTGTTTTGCACCCCTCTCGCTGTTAAGGGAAAGGGCTTGTGACATTGGGTACACCTCTCCAACATTCACAGGGCACTGCCAGACAGCACGTTGGCACATTAGTTATCTTAAAAGGAAGGCAGCAGTACCTGCACCCTATCTACCTTACCAGCCTGTCCAGGCACGATATGTGTGTGGTGTCAGACTCCGTTGATGGGCCAAGGCCCAGCTGCTAACTCCATACTCTTCTTTTTTGGAGCTCTTCTCTCTCTCGCTCTCTCTCCCTCTCTCTCGCTCTCTCTCCCTCTCTCTCTCTCTCTCTCTCTCTCTCTCTCTCTCTCTGTACAAGTAAATCCTGTACGTCTCTCCATTTCTTTGTTGTGTGTCTTTTTGCTTCCATTTCAGGAGAGAAGATGAATCTCACGAATGTCAATAATTGTTCGTTAAGTAGGGATCCGAGGTGTAGATGTATGGATGATAATATATGGGCTTATGCTTACTGTTGTGGAATTACCGTTATTGCATGTCTATGTATGATATTGAATGCACTATTGGGGCTTTATTGGGAAGAGTATGTTGTAGGGGAAGGTCCTATAAAGGGGGAATGGGATTGTATATTCAAAGGGCACAGTACATATAAATGTTAATATTATTAGTGGACCTACATATATTAGTAGCAATTTCAATGCTAACAATAACAATGGTAATGGATAAAGGAGTAACAAAAATGTTGATATAAATGTTAGGGATGTTTATAACACGTAGAATACAACAGCGAAAGTAGGTGCTCAATTGGCAATGGGGGTCACAGTGAAAAGGTTGTTTCTAGCAAATCGGAGATTGTTTTAATATTTGAAAACAATATGATGTTATTTTCGATAGCACTGTTGAAGCTGGCACACCTGAGCGAGTGTATAGAATAAGGAAAGGGAAGTACAAAAGAAGTGTGGTACGGATGAAGGGCTGGGTTTGGATGCGATTGAGGATATACAGCATCCCAAATGTACCAACCTGTGGCATACTGACATGAGTGGGGTGGGAAGAAACGCTGTGAATGGAAACTGTTATGTGTGCTCACTCATTCCACACGTGTCAGGGGCTTTCAAAGTATTAGTACCGCAAGCATTCCCAATTATAGAGGAATCAATGCCTAGTTCATCTTGCGCTAGGCAGATTAAAAGGAACGTTCCAGGCACACAGTGTGCAACTGCAAATGGTGGGCCAGATCTTGTGAAGTGCAATGACAACCCAAACAACATCAGGTGTGTGGAGTTGCCCTATTTGATGGTGAAAGGACGTAAACATGTCGATAACAAATGGCAGGACACCACACTACCTTGCCTTGCAGAAGGACTGGTAACATATAACAAGGACATGATTGCATGAGTGGACAATATCTGTGCACAAATATGGACTGATCATATCACAAAGCTGACGTGGATTGCAACAATGGAAAAGCCGGTGCGAGTGCACAGGGAAGAAGTATATGGACTTTGTTTCCGCAGCAAGGGTACAGTCTTTGTTGGCTTGGACAAACGTTGCAATAAGACTCTCTTGTTTGCAGACATGAAGAAGGGAACAGCGGGTGTGATGCATTACTACTGGGTCTGAGGCCAGCAAGCTTACTTGCACCTCCCACCATCATGAGGGCTGTTGTTCGCTAGCCACACTGCACTCAACTCTACTAGTAATCCCAGAAGGACACCTGATGGGGGGGCACTGCCTAGCGAGGAGCCAACTAGCCCTCCCATAGCCCTCACATGGCGCTGTGTCCCATCTGGGAGTAACAGAATCGAGGGGGAGGAGGTGGTGGTCATTTTTAAATGCCTCTCTTGAATTCACATCTATTTCACCTGACCCTAAAATTATCCTGTCACAAACCCTCAGTTTTAATGAATTTTCTCCCACAACATTACATTACCATATCACTCTGCTACCACTCCCCGGGTACCAACTCACTTACAAGTGAATCAAGCACCCGTTCCATGGACCCCATATGGCATTAGTATTCTTTCAGTTAGGTGATTTTTAATATATATATATATTTTTTTAATGTAGTGGATTTTTAAGTGACATACTTATTTGAATGATTGCAACATATGGTGCAACATCGATGATCTGGGGGATTTTGATTTATGGTACAAAATTATAACAGATTATGGAGGATCTGATGGAGTTCTGCACTATTTTGGTTGAGGCCCTTGGTGGTCTTTATTTTCATGGGTGCAACCAGTCTGATGGCTAAGGATATCATGACTGCCTAAAAATATGGAAAGTGACAGTTGGTCCCGCCAAATATTCAACCCTCCGCTTCTCCCACCAGTACTGCAGTCACACAAAGAGTTTGGAATCCTGTGCTGGCAGCAGATAATATTGTAATGAGACTGTTAAAATTTGCTCCACTTCCTTGTGACATGCTGGCTATAAATAAGCCAGTCAAATAACAAAGCACATACCCACCTGGAGCTCTACGTCCATTGCTGAAAAGGTGAAATACAAAACAAATGAGAAATGGTAACCACAGAATTTCTATTCGTGTTCTGACTTAACTGTACTGTGTTTTACACATCTTCCTTTAGTTTTGTATGCATTTTTGTAAACCTACTGCTAATTTTAAATTGGGCAGAGGGCAGAAAAGGTTCAATGGTTTTATGCATTGATTTGCCTCTCTGCTCCATTTTGTAGCAGGGACAAAATGGAGGAGGGTCATGGAGCGAAGATAAGATCCCCGCTCAGTGCTGTACTGGCCTATAGGGATATCTGGAGATTTCCTGCTAGGCCTCGGCACGCTGGGCCTCTTTTGTGTTGCATTTCCAAATGTTACCATAGGAAAAGTGTTTGGCTTGGTGAAAATGTGTAACATGGGGCCACTTTGAAAATTATTTCCAGGGCCTCTTTTGTTTCCCAGTCCACCCATCGAGGAAAGATGGCTCATCAGGAGGAAAAGAGGTCGTTTTTTGCACATCAATTAAATTCATTGAGGTTGCTTAAACATACACTTTCATTGCTTGTTCATTGATTTATTAGTGTATCCTGGGTTTGTGTGTTGCTAATTAAAGAGATGGGGTAATATCCTTGTAGTAGTAATGGGCCAGAATAGGGGCTCACATAAAGGGGGCCAATCCTTCCTTTAAGTCATTTTTTATATATATTCGACTGAAATGATACTTTCAGTCACCTCGAAGTCGAGAAGAGCGCTGATCCGATAATATTTGTTTTAAACCTGCATGGCATTTCTGTGCAGGTGTGAAACAAATGGATTCCTATGAAAAACGCCTTGGTGTAGCACCTGCTGAAGACCAGGCTGATTCCATAGAAATTCATTAATAAATCATGCCTGTAAGGCATAATGCAGGCACCATTTATTTCTCCACAAGATGGAGAGGAAAACTACAGACTAAGGAGCTTGTAATTTGGCGGCAGGGAGTTGTTAGGTTAACACTGCAACGTGTCACAGGTTTTATTACAGGGCACGCTCCAGCAAGGGACTCCTACACCGACAATGAATGTGGCGTACAATAAAGTGCTTTTTATTTTTAATAAACCACGAGTTCTTTTTCTTTAAGTAGGCCTCTAACCCGTCTCGCACCCAACCTCCACAAGCAAGCACCCTGTGTCACAATGGCCCAGGAATCAGGGCGGGGTGTATCAATAAGATATTTATTAATTTATTATTTAATGCAAAAGGAAAATCAAACAATTTCACAGCCACCAATCTTGTGGTAAAACAATCTTGTGGTAAAACAAATGCACTACTCGCTACAAAATAATTAGGTTAAGATCTCCTAATACAATTCACACAATCTTTAATGGCAACACAGAAAAATAAATATTTTATAAAGAGATAACACCAACGGTTTATCACTCCCCCCTGCAACACCCACCCCCAAACATGAGCTAACTTGATTCCTTTGAATGGAAGACAGTGGCAAGGAGTGGGAATAGAGAGAGAAAATCAGATTTGGGGTAAAGCCCACCACCCCAAGATGAGAAGCCAGCAAAGAAAGTGAAAACCCGTTTTTGGAGCAACATGGCAGAATGGGATTTTGATTATTACTCACAAGTGCTAGGGGACAGAATGACAGGAAATTAATGTTGCTTACACTTGAGGAGATATGGAATCTTGGATAATACTAATCAGCACACCAGGGCAAAGTAGAAATGAAATGGGAAAATCGGTTTTGGGAGAAAGCAAATACAAAAGGGAAACATACAATGGTAAATGGAAATTAGGTTTACATTGGATTTACAATGACAGGCAGCTCGGGGAAGGGGTTTAGCTCAGAATAGAAAAATCGGGTTTTAGTGGAAACGACAGAGGCACATAACAGATTGATTTGTAGGCAAAATGCATTGCTCTCAATGGGACTATGATTTGGGGTTTTAATAGGACAGATGCAATTTGTGGGGTGATGCACACACTACACAGACAAACTCGGTTTTCAGATACAAGGAGACTAATTCATTTGCGGCAACACTTTAATGACTATAATAATTAAAGAACGACATCAGTGACAAGGTGGTAAATTTCTAATTTCAACCATCTTGTACCGTGAATTTAAATGGGGGAATTCATTGATTTAATTAAAAATATGCTAAAGATTTATAGAGACAGTGAGAGGTTTACCAAAGGGAATATGCTTCAATACACAGGCTAAACAAAGATTCTTCTATGGGAAGGTGACTGCATTACACTAGCAATGTGGGGAATTAATGGGTGCAATGCTACAAAAGAAAGGGCATATACAACTTAGGGCAGGGGTTATTTGCTACTTACACATTAAGCCTTGGATTGGGATTCTGGAAAGCCAGCTGGATCTCAGGGCACTGTGGACAGCTAGGAAAGGGGTCTGCTCACTGCACTCTCAAAGATGGTAAGGTACAGCCGCCTTCTCTCTGTCCTCCTTCTCCTGTCTCCCCAGATTTTTGTGCGTCTCCCTTGACTTAGTACAATCCCCCTTATATAGCACAAATGACATCACTCACTTTACACTCTAGGGGGAGTAGTCTGTAATTACCCCTACTGCTCAGATGGGACAGTTTACCAAATGTGTCTCTGCCCCCTGGCATGATTGGTTTAAGGGCAGAGAGCACCATCTGTCTGTTTGCATTTATTACTATTCGTTGTTCTCTTGGCCACTTTTTGACAAAAAACAGTTATGTCTCATAACTTCATAATTCTATTAGCCACTGCTATTTGCATAAGATAAGTGGTTTTAATTGTTCATCAGGAATTAGGTAAGCCAATCGCCAACTCTGTATGATGTAGCATGGCCCGGTGCCACATTTCTGTCCTTTTCACAAAATGTATAACAGCCATAAATCTGCAATTGATCAAGTATGCTCATAATTTAATTTTCCATCTTTCCACCAATTGTTATATTTGTCTCATTTTTAGATCAGCCCGGAAAACATTCTAACTGGCCATTTCAGTCTCCAAAGACCTAGAAAAATTCACTTTATCTCTTTAAAACTGCCCAGAAATTACATAAAAACATAGCATAGAACAAAATTATTTCTCATTCTAATTGCTGCGAAAAATGCCTAAAAATGTAATCAGTCCTTTAATGTCAATTCGGAGGATCTGTCCCCTTCTATGGAGGGGCGCTTCATCCCCCACAGCCGGTGTCCTGATATTGTTAAGCCCCCTTTGAAGTTGTCAGTTTGTTCTTGCTAGTGGGTGCAGGAAGGAGCTCACATCTCCTAGTCAAGCTTTAGCCACACTTGCTTTCTTTGAAATCCCTGAGCCCCTGCCTTCAAGTCTGGAAGAGCAGGGAATTATGACGGCCTTCATAACATCACATTTGACTACGGCGTGTTTCGCTGCTAGGTGCGACTTCCAGTGGGAAGCAGGGCTTTTAAGTTTCCTGCTTTAGCCCAAACTAGTTTTTCCGGTATTCTGTGCCTCTTCAAAGGTAACTGAAGTCTTGTGCAGGGAGACATAATGTATATTGCTTTAGACAAACCCTGCACAGCTTATTTCCCTTACATTTCTGTGCAAGCCGTTCTATCTTTTCACTGTGGACTTTTCAAAGTAATTTTTCTTTTTCACACGTGTGCAAGCCGTTTTTTTCATTTAACGTTTGAAATACTATCTTGTATGCCAGAGAATTCTTTATTTTCTCCTTTTTGAGCAAGTTTGCATTTGCTGTTGGTCCATTGATAATGAGGGGTATGCCCCCTTCCACACGGTTCTCTGATTTGACATGAACAAAAGAAAAAACCAAGCTGTTTTTCGTCTGCAGTGTTTCAAGGGATGATGTTCAAGTGAAATGGAAAACAAACAGCCATGTCTGGTAGTGGTGTTGAAATGCTTGCCCCTCATGTGAATTAAAAGTAAAACAAGGCAATTTTTTGTTGTTGATGCAGTGTATACCTTCTTGTCATTCAAGTGAAATAAAAGCATCGCAGGGCCACTTTAGAATGCAGTGCATAACTTCTTGTCATTTTGTGAAATAAAAGCCATGCAGGGCCGCTTTCGGATGTAGTGCATAACTTCTTGCCATTTAGGTGAAGTAAAGGCAACGCAGGGCCGTTTTTGGATGCAGTGCATAACTTCTTGTCATTAAGGTGAAATAAAAGCAACGCAGGGCCACTTTTGGATGTAGTGCATAACTTCTTGTCATTAAGGTGAAATAAAAGCAACGCAGGGCGGTTTTTGGGTTACAGTTAATGTTAATGTTAAAGGATATTTGTACCACGCACTATCACCACCGGAGTGGTTCCCTGGCACTCTGGCAGCTCTGAAAGAGGGGGGGTGAGTTAGTGGGAATGAGCTGGAAAAGTGCAAGATAGCAGTGATGTGCTGTTGGCAGCCTCAGCCCGGTGGGCCCATTGGCTGGGCTTGGGGTGTTTTACGGCCGATAGTCGTTGTGTGCTGTTGTGCAAGTCTATGTGCGGTTTGTTTTGTTGTTGCAGTGTAGTGAAGTTTGTGCGGATTGCTGCGTTTTAGGCTTGTGATTGTGTTTGGTTAGAGTTTGAGAGGTGTATGCAGAGGGATGAAATTGTTAGTGGATTTGTTAGTTGCCATTCACTATTTCGTCGGAATGTGGCGTTTGCTAAATTTTCAATATTCTGACTAGATGTGAGGCTGGCTAGTGATCACCATTCCATTCAAGTGTTGCGCTTGTCATCATTCTGTGTTTCATTTAAGTGTTCTAACATTCACATTTCTATCTAGATGTGACGCAGGTTGAAGTTAAGAATTCCATCTGACAGGGAAAGCAAAGCACAGCTGTTTTTGGCGGTAGTGTTTAATGCGGTTTTCAGGTGAAAGGGATTTCTGTTTAGGGATTTTAAATGCACCCCACAAACGTAAACGGCTCCTCGCCCCAAATTTTGGTCATTTGCACAACGCAGTACAAAAATGCAGGGCAAAAGGTGGTGTACAAGCATGTACGCCACCTTTTGCACTCTGCAGTGCAAATGAAGGAAGCACTACTTGCCATTTACACATTGCAGTCAGCATTTACAAGAGATCCTTTTGGGGTTTGCCTGCTTTTTGCTGGAGCATGAAGCCGGCGGAACCCCATAGGGATCCCCAGCATTTGCACCCGTATTAAAATGCATGCAGGTTCAACTGCTCAGAGTATTTGTGTGGCGGCGAGGAAGGGGGCAGCTGGAAGACAATTTGCGTTCTGCTCCTCTTCTCCGCCATACAAATTGAGGAAAATTGGGCACACCATTAACTGAAAGTGTAAAAGTGCTATACAGGACCTTTACACTCTCTATTAATAGTGCATTAGGTGGAAAATGAGCCCCTGATTGGGAATACACCGTGTTTTACGCTTTAGTGTTCCACTCCAACATTTTAAAATTGCAGGAAGGGGAGCCAGCACCATGTAAATGCTAATGTTGATGGTCCTCGACATGCAATTTAAATTTGTAAAAAAATTATCCTTTGTTTGTCATGTCAAAATGTCATATGCATTGAAGTGCCATGAAGCCGTGGTCACTGTTAAATACGGGTGCAGGTAAAGACAACAGCTCCCAGTATGTGAGTGAATGGAGAATACAGATGTCAGAAATTATAAAAAGTCTTCTCCTCCAATGGCAAACTAGTAGGGAGTATGGGAACCTTTGCTATTTAGCAATTGAGAATTTCCTGCATTCATTAACCATGTTCATCAGACTAGGTTACCCCGGAAGGCGGCAGAACAGAACAGCATATCAGAAGCCTCACAAAGGGTTGATGACAGAGGCGTAGCCAGGATCGTCTTACAAGCGGGGCCTAAGCGGGGCCTGAAGCTACTGTAGTTGGGCACATCTCAGTGACATGAACATCTGTAAATGCCCACACAGCCCTGGGCATTTTCAGACTTTGGGTAGGCCTTGCCCGCTCAGGCCACACCCTGTCTGCACCTCGACTGCCGAGTCAGTGCCAGGTCATGTGCGATGATGGGACAGCAATTCCTCACACTGCCGATTTCTTTTTGCCTCAACATTGCCACATTTTCTAATCTTTAGAACAACAGTGCTATAGAAACCAAACAACTGGTGGCATTGAAGTGTAGGGATGGGTGAGGGTGAGACAAGAGTACTTGTCAAGTCTTCAATTCCCCAAGGCATCTAGATCCAGTAATGATACCTCTCTCTGGTGCCGAAGCACGAATCCACTATGCTGTATGGGGAATAACTTCCTTTAATGTAAAGTTTCACCAAAGTACCAGCAATTGTTACAACAACATAAACATTAAGACAGAAACACAAAATGGAGGTTTTGCAATTTCTTTTCAGAGACTGCTTGCGTTGGAGAGTATGCAAAATTAGTTCAGCAGTAATGCCATATTGCTATAAAGAAAACATTAAATAATGTTCTAAAAATTGAACATAGGTTCTTGCACAGACCAACACCAACTATTTCTTTAATCATATTATATGGCAGCCACAACACGATTTTAAAGCATCAGGTTGCCTACATGGAATATTAAGTAAACATGTGTTCATGTTTGGTTCATGTCTGGAAATCATGTTTGAGTCGAGCTATCCAAATCAAAATTCAAAACGACGTCTGCAAAAGCACCTTTGCTAAAAGTGTTCTCATAATAACATGTTATATTGCCTGGTGGCTGGGGATTACCAATGTTGTTATTTCGTGTGTTTTCATGTTTTAATGAGCATTTTACTCCTAACAAAATGTGTTTTAACGACATTTAAAATCTCAGTTGTGAACTGGAGCACAAGCAAATAAAGGGCCTTGCCCAAGGTCACACATCACTGTTTAGTGGGTGGGCACAGTGTTGAACCTGACCAATTGTACAGTAGGTTGTAGGTGTTGACTAATACAATGGTTTCTGTCCTAGAGTCGCTACCTGAGGAGGGTGCACCAGCAACTAAATCAGTTTGGAATGCAGGCTTTTATCCATTGGCATAAGCCCTCTTTTTGGGCAATCTCAGAAGCTGCCCTGTCTCCCCGTCTCCCACTCCTTTTCATTGTCACGGCAGTGCTGGCACTTGCTGTGCTACCTACTAGCTATGTATATCTTTGATTCCACTTTGCGCTGCACAGCCTTTTGTTCTCCACAGCTCCTGACTTCTATATAGGTGGAGAAAATTGAGAGTTTTACCTTCCTTGGGGGGGGGCACAGTGCAGACTTAGTGATTTTCTTCTTTTTCTGAATTACATACTGTGCACTGAGTGTATCCGTTGAACATTTTTTAAATTCATGGTCACAAGGCGTGATTCTCTTTCTGCAAATAGCTATAATGGATTGGTGCCGGGGCGGGGGGCTGTACCAACAGGTAATGATATCGCAGCACCCACTAAACTCCAGTGTTATGCTCAGTCTTTAACTTGGGATGACTGGCCATTAACCCAAGCACTGCACCTCATTTATGTAAGCATACATCCTAGGCGTCAAAGAAATGCAACAATGTGCATCATTTGGTGTATGATTATCAGCAACTCTATTGTTATCCATTTTTAATGTTGTATTGTACAATAGTAATTAGGAACTAAAGTAGGGGCACCACTCAGGACAAACACTGGACTCTTTAATTGATAAAGTGACCAAAGCTTCTTACTGCTTTAGCTGCCATCCACCCCTGACACACATCCCACTCTACCCATTCCACAGACACCGATTCATAGAACCCCATGAAGTTAATGGGGAATATGTAGACTGTTAATTACTCGACACAACTTGATACATTCTGTATGCTTGAATTGAAATTGTTATGTTTGAACTGAAGAAATTTACGTGCATTTTGAATATGGTATACAATTGGAAGTCATAATTGCCAACAAAGGCGGTTAGGTTTTGTAGTGAATGCTTATTGTGACTAACTGGATTAAAATATGTATAATTTTTGAATGTGTGTAGAAATACGTATTTTGGATTTTTGAAACTGAAATAATTAAGATTTGAATATTGTGAATGACAATACAAGTAAATACGCTTGAATTCTAAAAATATTACTTTACAAATAAGAAAGAAGATAAGAAGGGCACTGACCCTTGAGGAGTGCAGGAAAGTTTCACCCCTTTGCAAACAAGGGGTAATTCTTTGCATTGTAATTACTTGAGATCTCTGTTGGTCTAGAGATTCTACACTCTCCTGCACCTGAAATAATCAGGTTCAATTGAACCGCAGAAATTATTGACATAAACAGGAATGTTAATTGAACTATTGGGTACACATAGATACGAATAAGTAGTGCACCTCTAACCCCTCCCCCCTTCCTCATTTCCAGACATTAAAAGTGTTAGACCAAACACAGAGGGAGCACACTCTAATCACTATTACAGAAAATGTCTTTTGCACAAATCGATCAAACTACCAAGAACAGAGCAGAAGCATTGGGCTTTAGTGAAGAGGAAACCCAGAGAAATTTAAATCTAATCAAATCTACTGGCGAGGAGTTATCTACCACAGAGAAACCAGAAGCTTTAATCAGACAGCTCGAGTGGAAAATACGACGGGAAATTAATTTGAAACTACACGCATCTACGCTTGCTCAGTACCATAAAGCACAACGAATTCCGAGAGGACTGAGAGTGAACTTAGAACCAACTTTATGTAAGGACAATCCTGCCTTTGTGAAAAAGTGGCGGAAAATACTTAATAAGTGCTCATTAGATCTGATACTGCTCACGATAGAAGAACTAGCACACAACCTTGAAACTCTAGAAGAAGAAATCATAACTATTCAGAATAATCTAAAAACAGGACTAACTGGTGTCCAACTGAAAAACACTTTAGAAGACATTAACCTCAAATTGGCAAAATACAAACAGGAATTGGAGGTCAAAAAAATCCGGAAATTTAGACGGGACACGCAGGATTATCAACTGGACATTGTATACTCCTGGCAGGAGTACTACGGACAACGAACACCGAGACCCTTCCAACCACATCCACAAGCAAAGAAGAATCCAAGTGCAGAACAAACATCCTCGGAAGCCTCCAGCACCGAGTTAGACAACATCCAGAATCCAGTATCTGTGGAAGCACCGACAACATCCAGCATACCAACAATAGATAGGGATAGATCAGATTTTTTAGAAACAGACATACAAAAAGGGGAAAGAAGAAAAAACGCACCAAGGAAGAAGACCGGACCAAAGAAAACTTAGTTATCAATATCTCTAGATACCACCTCTCTAAACTGGAATCAAAGGTCCTACAAAAAGGCCTCTCCTTTGTCCCTCAACACTCAAGTACACTTCTAAAAGAAAACATTGATTTTTTTAAACTAATACGAAAAATGCGATTAAAAGTATTTTTCAACTCACCTGAAGAAGAGATTATGGAGCCCACAACAGAGTTCCTTGAACTAGCACCCAAAAGCGAGTTCAACCCACCTATACAGAACCACATACTTACAACTTTTGAAAAAAAGGTTCTGGAAGATCTTAAGAAACTATCATATACTCACAAAAAACACAGCAACTTCTCTAAACATGACAGTTTGATTCTTAAGAGATTACTGGACAACCAAGATATTATTTTCAAACCCGCAGACAAAGGGGGAGCCCTAGTCCTAATGGACAAGAGTGATTTTTTTTTTTTTAATTTATTTTTTTGTATTTAATCAAAATTAGATTTTTACAAAAGTGAAAGAAGAGGAACTTTCTTTCTTTGTCATCAACTGAAGAAAAATAGTCTACCATCTCCTATGTAAGAAGAATGTTCAACAAACAACAACAAAGTCATGTTGGTCGAAGGTTTCGAATTCATCGTTTTGCCGGATTTTTTCCAAGGCAATGTCTATTAGCATGGAGGCCGCTATTAGCCAGCTTGTTTTAGCACCCGTAATCAAACGGTTCCACCATACATTGTGATCGATAACATAGGAAGATGATTTGACTATGTGGCCAAGGAAAGCTTCTCTTTCGTGATTAATCGAAGGGCATGCCATCAGAAGATGTTTAATAGTTTCTATTGTTTTTGGGTCTTTACAAAGTCTGCAGGATTTTTCCTTGGATGCGGTCCGAATTGCCAGAACTTCTTGTCTCGGGAGAACATTTAAGCGGGCTTTAAGAAGGGTTCTCATAAGACTTTTGTTCGGATATTTCAGACAATAGTCCATAGGCTGCTTTAGTTTGTTGCAAATTGGTGGCAGATGGAATAATAGCTTATTAGCGATTGCGCTGTCATTTGTTCTTATCCAATCCAACCATTCCATTTTAGATTTTATTCGCATGGGATTCCGAATTAGTTCCTCTTCCGAGCAGGCTATTTCTTGTAGCATAAGTTTTTGTTTCTCTGCCCAGTTGGTTAGGGCTTTGTTGGTTCCCTTCGATATTTCTTCAGAAATCATTTTATAAATTTCCAGGCTATCTTGATCCCGCAATTTTCTGTAGAGCTGAATCGTGCTCTGTGCAACAACCGCCTCCAAGAAGAGCAGCCCGAGTTCTCGCCTTATCGGCGCCACTGCTGTCGATTTGGGCAGTCCTAAAGTTGTTCTTCAAATGAAACCTTCTAACTTTGCCCAGATGGTCGTTGGAATGGAAAGATTAGCATCCATGCCGTATGTCAAGGCTGGCACTATTTTGGACCTGTAGAATTGAATTGCAGGGAGAAGACTGAATTTACCATACTTTCTGTCTACTGCGCGTAGTTGTGCTGTTAAGTTTTTGGATTTAGACCACAAAATTTTTTGCATGCTGAGAGATTTTTTTGAACTGTCAATGGTTATTCCCAGGTATTTAAAAGAGGATACTGTTTCAATTTGTGATTGATTCAGAAACCACTTCGACGGAACCTTTTTCTTGCGACCTAGATTTTCAAGGGTCAGAATTTTCGTTTTAGAGTTATTTATTTCCAAGTTGTTTTCTTCCATGTATTTTTGCAGGTTGTCCAGTTGGCGTTGGAGACCCACCTGCGTCTGGTCTAGAATAATGAGGTCGTCTGCGTAGAAAAGTCTTGCAACCTTAGTCGTTCCTATTTTTGGCGGAAACGATCTAATAGATTCTTGTGAGTTTTGAAAATCTCTGAGGAAAGAGATAAAAAGGGCTGGGGCCAGAGGGCAGCCTTGTTTGACTCCTCGATTTGAATTTATAGGCTTGGAGAGAAGACCACTGTTGTTTAACCTGATCGATATTCGGGTGTCCGTATGCAAAGCCATGATGGGATCGAGGATCTGACTAGGGCAATTCCACTTGTTCAGTTTGAGCCACAGTTTGTCTCTGTCTACTCTGTCAAACGCTTGAGACAGATCGACAAAGGCAAGGTAGATTTTCGGTGAACCAAGCAGAACTTTTTCTTTTAAGATGTTAAGAATCATTAGATTGGCTGCAGTGCTGGCGTTTTTTTGGAAGCCGGTTTGAAGTGGATCCATAGCTGGCAATGTTATTGTCCAGTTCCGAAAGTGTTTCAACAGAGAAGTGGCAAAGACTTTTCCAATAACATCCAATAAAGCGATTGGGCGGTAATTGGATGGATCTTCCCTCGTACCCTTTTTAAATATCGGTACGATAATTGCTTGCGTCCTGGAGCTTGGAATTATCCTTTGTTCCATACACTGATTGAAAATCAGGCTCAGGGCTGAAGACCATTCTTCTGGATGTTGCTTCAAGTCGGTATTTGCCAGCCCATCCGGTCCCGGTGCACGTGAGGGTTTCAGTTTCACGATAATTTCCTTGATATCGTCAATATCGGATAAATCCACCCAGTTGGCTTTGGCTTTAAGTGGTGGGTGTACCCTCTCAGTCTCAGAAGGAGGGAGATCAAATAGTTTGTGGAAATGGTTAAACCAACTCTCTTCCGACACAGCATTTATCATTGAAGAATTCGAGTTAGATTTCGTATCGTTAATCAATTTCCAAAATTCCCTCGTTTTTTTGTTGGCCATGGTTGTAATCATGCTTTCCGCATCCGCTTGATAGAGTGACGCTATGTTATTTCTAAGCCATTGTTTATACGATCTGAGCTCCACTCTGTAAGTTTCCCATATGTTAGGAGAGTTCATCATAGATGCTTCTTTTTTTAGTTTCCTTAAGTGGCGCCGTCTATGCACTAGAGCCCGATTATAGATATGAGTAGGGTTCTCTGGTCGATTGGTCCCTCCTTTCCGTGGTTTTTTGTATTGCAGAAGTAAAGGGATGTAGCTGCTCTTAGATGTTTCTTCTTTGGCTTTGGTATCCCTAGTGAGAGCGACATAATCTTTAGACAAACATTTAACATCGTTTGCAGTCATGCGCAAACGAGAAAGCTGGGTATTTGGCTCAACCTTTGGGTAGTAAAATTGTTGGTCACATCTCTTCGTTCTACATGTGAGATGTAGCAGGTTGTGGTCACTTTTTTCCGTTCTGGTTACTTCAAAGGAAACAATGGACGAATAGATATTTTCTGCAACAAAAATATAGTCCAAGGTTGCTGAAGATTGCTTCCGCTCCCATGTAGGAATGGTGGGATGGTTACACGAGTTCGCCACATTGCGTAAGTTTTTGGAGATCATTAGCTCGAGCCACCTTGTGCCTCTTTCTGATGGAGGCGTTAAGTCAGTTGTTTTTAGACAATTACAGTTCAAATCGCCACAGATGAGAATATTCGAGGTTTTATATTCAATCATAATTTCATCGATGGTCCTTGTGGCTTCATCACAGAATTTAGCAGTGGACATTCTTTGAGGGTTCCAGTTTGTGTTGATAATTGCCCAGATCTCGGAGTCATTTTCGTAGGTTGTTCTTACAAGCACTCCCAAGAAGGCATAGGTAGCAACGACTGTCTTAAGTAGTTGGAGGTTGGCCCCAGACCGGATGGCGGTCAAGAGGCCGGAGGACGGTCTGCCGAAAGGCCCTTGTAGCGCTGGCGAGATCGCGATAGTGTAGCCATCAAGTGCCGGTTTATTCAAAAGCCACGTTTCCTGAAGGCAAATAATGTCATGGATTCCCAAGTTGTAACTGCCAATTTTAGTAAGGTGCGTATGACCTCTCGTATTCCATGATGCTATGGATATTATAGCATTTGTTTGGACTTGATGTATAAGTTCGGGGCGCCGAAGAAAAGAGGAGGCTCGCTTTGTTTGCTGCTATTTCTTTTGTCCCGGAGTAAAGACATTACGAAGCCAGGACCACGTGTCCTTAGTCGATGTGCCATGTCGATGTGGAGCGGACTGGGCTGCATCTTGTTTGGGTTGTGGGGTATGTCTTGGAGAAGGACGTCATTGGTTTCGGTAGCGCGCTGTGTCCGTTGGCGATGTTGATCTTCTGTAATCTTTCCAGTTTTTTGTGTCCTTTCTGTCCATCTTTCTCTCATTTGCATGGTAGTAAGCCCTTGGATGGGCAGATCTAGATTGTTGTAACCCCGACGTTCTAGTTTCATAGGAGACTAGTTTTTCCCAGCGGGACGGTGTTCTTTCCCGTCTTTTTGATCTGTATAGGTCTTCAATCTGTGATTTATATCTGTATTTTTTTTTGCTGCCATGGTTTTGTTACTTTCCAACTGGCTCTTGTTGGTTTTTTGCGGTGTGATCTCTGAGAGGATGAAACCTTCTTGGGCAACTTTTGCGTAGGCCTCTTGAGGGACGGTTTGAAGTGCTGAGTTCCTAATATGGAGATAGGCCTTCGCTTGATTATTTCTGTGGTACGGCTCAATGAGCGTAAAATCGTCAGATTTAAGTGTATTAAGTATATCGACCCGTTTGAGGATTTTGAGGACAGATCTCCTATTCAAGATCATATAGTGGTCTGCAGCTGGTTTTTGTTCAATCTTGAAGAGTCGCACTGAGTCGAGGATCTTTTCGTTAGCTCTTGCGGAAGTTTCCTGTTGGTTTTTAGATTGTGCTAGTTTTTCCTTATTGGATGGCGATCTGCTTGAGATGGAAGAATTGGTGGATTTTAGTTTTTCGTATAGTTGTTCGATACTCAAATCCTTCGGCTGTTTAGGATCGTTCTTACCCTTGTCAACATGGCTAAGTATAGGTATATTTATTTCTTCTTTTTTTGATGGGGATTTGGTTTTATCAGAATGTCTGTTAAAGTCTCCCGTCGTGGGATCAGAATCAGTGATTTCTGTTAAATCCTCATGTTGAGAGATGTCTATCAGTGAACTTTGGCACATGAACTCCTCGACTGAGCGAGGCGATTGAATTAACTGGTTTACGTCCATAGAGCCATTTTCGTATTCCATTTCTTTATCTGTTGTGTGGATTTTTGTCTCTTTAGAAGTTTCCTTGGGAATAAATGGTTGCTCTATTGTTGGTTCAAACTGTCTCTTGGCTGAGTCTGATACTGGAGTTTTTGTTAACTTCAGTAGAGGTTGGTTAGAAGATGTGGATTGCGTTTTTTTGGAATTTATTTTTGTGAGAACAGTTTTTAAAGGCTCAGCTGTTCTGTGAGGAGATTTAATTTTTTCGTTAAGGAAGAGCGGGGCTGTTTTTGTATGATGTATTTGCGCTGAGGTCAAGATTTCTTTCTCAGCCGGAGGACTTTTTCCAGGATTAGCCGTTTGTAACAGCCGTAGTTTTTCCTCGAGAACTGATAGCTTCAGGTCCCAAGTTTCTCTGTGATTCTTATTAGTTTGCTCCAAGGCGGTGATAAATCAGTTTTGTATGCATCATTGCCGACACTGTGATGCTGTCTTTTAGTGAATCGTTAATGTTTTCGTAAAGTTTCCCAAAAGGAGCTAGGGAGATTGTGATTGCCGACATAATAGTTGCTAGGTCATTTTTTTTTTAAGGGGAATCTTTTGGGTTAGGAGGGATTATTTCACTAAGTCTCCTGTTCCTTAATGGCGAACGAGGACGTGGGGATGAGAATGAAGATTGTTCCAGAGAGAATATACATTCATCTGTTTGAGTGAGCTGGTCTTGGTTTTTAGGTTTTTGTGTTGGTTTCTCCCACGAGGATTGAGGCTCAGGTTGTTGTTCCGCTGGATATTTGTTACTTAGGACTTGAAGACATTGTGGTACATTACCACTGTCAGGTTTATTTTCCGGAGATAGTTCGATGGTTTGGGGCAGCAATCCGCCAATTTGATCTTTTCCTTTCACAGGTGTAGGAGGTTTGGTATTATTTAGAGCCTCAGTTGGGCCTAAATTGATCAAACTTGGAGGCGATAATTGAGCAGGTTTCCGTAGGTCAGAGATAGGATTTTGGATGTTTTCGTTTAGGGTTGGTTGAGTATTTCTTCCTTTGGTTATTGTAGAAGGAATTTCTTTATTTTGGGAATTGACTAAGTCGGAGTCCACTTTGCTGGTGTCTACTGAATCCGTTGTTTTTATAACATATGAAGAGGTTTTTGTTGCTTTAGTTGCAGGCGGGAGATCTTGTATTGCTTCCAAGATTTCTGCATCTGAAAGTTCGTTGGCTTCATCCAGTTTTCTTTTGCATTGTTTTTTTAAAAAAATCCTTTAGCGCTGAAGATAACAATGGAAGAGGTAGAGTTTTTTTCCCTGAATCTTTTTTCTTATTTTTATTTTTATTTTTAAGTTTTGGTATTTTTTTAGGTTGAGCATCATGATTTGGGGTTTTAGTAATTACTTTTGGTGCGGGGAATTCTGGGGCCATTACTTCCACTATTCCCTCGATGTGTTCATTTGAAGTGGTTGTATTGTCTGCTTTGGATGGTCCGGGCACCGAGGGATTTTTGGGTCCTAAATAAGTGCCCACATTCTTTTTCCTTTGTGGGCTGTTTAAAGGGGAAAGTTCACTGGTGGCGTGGATTTGGGCTATAATTGAGACCGGCGACCGGTGTGTATGAAGCGTTTTCATGGTTGTTGGCGGGCTCTTATAGGGCTCCGTTAAATCAATTGTGGGCTCCTTTGCTGTAACGGAAGATGACGCCAATGAAGACAGGGCATTGCCATGAGGAGAAGTCATCGGCAGCCTACCTTGTGGCTGGGCCTCAGAGTCCGTGATGTCGCCGTCGGTGCCATCGGAGCCAGACTGAAAGATCTCATGTGGCCCCGCCCCCTCTCGACCGATCACCCAGCCTGCGAGCACAGGTGTAGACGCAGGCGGTCCTCCGACCGCCGAATTGACCGCACCTCTCGCCACCGTCGGGGCCTGGCGGGAAGGCTGGCCAGACTGGATGCCGATACGAGAAGGGGAGGAGGAGGAAGTCGGACCCCGCAGGGCCAAAGGCGAAGGGACTGGAGAAAGAGACACATCCTGGCGTCCCGACAAGTCCGCTGGACCATCCACGCCACGACCCCCCACAGCTGTTACTTCTAAGGAGTCTTTGCTCCGGAGTGAAATCTGAACTTACTTCTTGCAGTTCTTGAGGGTCTTGGAGTGTAGAGGGTATAGGGAGCGTAGGCTCTTCACTGGATCCGAGAGGTTTCATCATAGGCAGGCTATGAACCGCGGACGTGACCGCGGACTGCCGATGACTGCCTCTACCTCGCCTCTAGCTCCGCTCGCCGCTCCGCTCAGATCACCGGTATATGTGGGTCCACCCACTACTGAAAGAGTAGAGAGAATAGAGAGACTGCCGATGACTGCCTCTACCTCGCCTCTAGCTCCGCTCAGATCCGCAAGAGTGATTATATAGATGAGGTCAATAGACAATTGGAGGACAAAGAGACCTACAGAGAAATCAATTTTGACCCGACAGAGAAAGTATGTACCTTAATCACAGAGGGAGTAGATGAAGCATTGGAAAGAGGAGTCATTGGTGACAAAACATACAACTTCCTGTTGAAGGATCATCCAATTATGCCGGTCTTCTATATATTACCGAAAGTGCATAAAAGCCTAGAAAAACCACCTGGGAGACCTATCATTGCAGCAACAGAGAGCATCTTGGAACCGCTAGCAAAATATCTAGACAAAGGGGGTCATTACGACCCAGGCGGTAAGTTACTGCCTGGGTCGTACCTTTACCACCATGGCGTAAACTATGTTTACGCCATGGTGGTTGGCGGACTTACCACCCCATTCCGAGGTTGGCTGGGCGGTAAGTCCCCAATCCCCATTTACCCTTCCCCATTCCCATTTTTGCCCCATAGGGCATAATGGGAGTGGGGAAGGCGTTAATTACGCCACCGTAAATTACGGTGGCGTAATTAACATCAAGATCCCTTAGCACCATGGATTTTAACACCTGCTAAAAGCAGGTGTTAAAACCTCCATGGCGCTAAGGGACCTCGGAATCAGGCGGTAAGGGTCGGCGCTGTTTACGCCGCTGTAAACCCCTTACCGCCTGAGTCGTAATGAGGCCCAAAGTCCTACAACCCTTGATACAAAATAGCCCTACTTACGTGAAGGACACTACTCACTTCCTCACACTGCTGAAGGACACTCAGTTTGTGAAAGGCAGAGACATACTATTTACCATGGACGTGACCTCATTGTACACTAACATCATACACGAGGATGGCCTGGAAGCAGAGGAATGGCTACTGTTAAATGCGGAAACATGCCTTGGAGATAGGCTTTTCATATTGACATTACTGAAACTGGTATTAACAAACAATTTCTTCAAATTTAAAGATAAACATTATCTGCAACTATCAGGAACAAGCATGGGCGCAGCAATGGCCCCTTGCTACGCTAATACCTTTATGTTACACCTCGAGACAGAACATGTACTTAACTGTCCCCGATGGCTAAGGCACTTGTCAATATTTGTCCGTTACATAGACGATGTTTTTGGTATCTGGACAGGTCCACCAGAGGAACTAGAGGAATTTTTCTCAATAATGAATAATATGAACAGACGGATTAAATTTACCACACAAACCAGTGACACAAAAATTAACTTTCTGGACGTACAGATCTACTGGGAGAGAGACCGTCTGAATACAAGAATTTTCACAAAAACAACGGATAGGAACAGCCCCCTATTAGCCACAAGTTTTCATCCTCAACGGACACTAAACAATGTACCTTTCAGTCAATTCCTAAGATACAGGAGGAATACCTCAGACACAGAGGAGTACAAACAACAATCGAAAACTCTAGAAGCTAAATTCCTTGAAAGAGGCTATAAACAGAGCACCATCAGCAGATTGGCAACCAGAGTGGAGACCATGGAAAGAGAGAGTCTTTTCGAGAGTAAAAACAAAAAAACTGAAGGACAGCTAGTATGTGTAACTACGTACTCTACGCAAAGTAAGAAGATTAAAAGCATTATCAAGAAGAACTGGGCAATGCTTCAATTAGACCCACAACTACAAGAAATCTTTCCAGAAAACCCGATTTTTGCTTACAGAAACAGTAAATCCATACGCAACAGCCTGATAAAAGCTGAAATGACAGATGTACGAAGACCAAGATACAGCATCGAGGCACTCAGCCGTGTCATAACTGCCAACATTGTAGCAATGTGATTACAGGCACATATATTTCACATCCACATTCAGGGAAAAACATTGAACTTCAACACTCTTGCACTTGTGATGCCAGCAATGTAGTCTATGCATTGAAATGCCCATGCGGCCTCTATTATGTAGGAATTACCACTCGCAAAGTCAAAATTAGATGGACCGAACATAAATCCAACATTAGAACGTAGAACATAAAATCACCAGTGGCAGCACACTTTAAGGAACAGAAACATACCATTGCACAACTGAAATGTGTAATTTTGGAAGAAGTCAAAGTAGCCTCTAGGGGCGGCAATTTACGGAAAAAATTATTACAACGAGAAATCTATTGGGTTGATAAGCTAGACACACTACACCGAAGAGGAATGAATTGTGATTTCGACTTGATGTGTTTTGTATAAACAGGATTGTCTCACTCGAAGAACAAAACAAATAGAATGTGAGTGGAATCTCCAACAGATGCCTTATACCATCTAAGAGACTGATGTAATTAATCTGGAGATATGTGATGTTCAGTGCAATTTGTGATTGCCCCAAAATCGCATTCCATGAATATATAATATGCCTATTGTGATTATTCAAGATGACCTTTGTATAATGGGGCCACCCCATAAAACTGGTAAACAGTATCCCTTTTAACTACCTCGTGTGCAAATTTGGTATGAGCAATAAGCGCAAAATGAGCCTAGAATGCAAACACAAAAAATCCGATAGCAGATGACCCAGGTGCTTTAGAGGAACGAAGGGTTACTTCCCAGCGTTCCGACACCCCGGCACTTAGGGTCATAGAATTATGTATTTTACAGTCAGCGCTGTAATTGAGAAAGATAGTAGGCGAAACTTTTTTAATCTGACAATTGACAAGCGCTCGTGACCCATGATTACTTGTAATGGCCAAAATGTAGATTGTGACAAAATCGTATGAATACCAACACAAACAGTTCCCATGACTACATGTGAGGAGCCCAAACCAAGATGGCGGGCGCTATATTAGGATAGACTCATGCGCGCGGTCACCATAGTTACGAGAATACAATCTCGATGGTGACCGCCCGAGTCGCACGGCGAGAAGAACTCTGCGAGCAAGGTAAATAGCATTTATACATTGCTGTAACCATCACCGGCTCATAGCAATACCCTTTTAGACAATATGTTGAATAAAGATAAAACTACATAAATCACGAGCACTAAAGAGTAATTAGACGTCCTAGCTAATCACGAGTACTTCTAAGCATTGATATCCCGCCGCCCAGTAGACTCGAATACACTTACGAGTTAACAGCTTGTGAAAATCAGGCCACAAATTCACTGCATTGAAACAAACTTTATCTTTGTAGTATCTGGTAACATTTCCTGTGGGAGAATGACCAGCTACCCTCTGATACCGTACGTACCAGGGAAAGAATACAATCGCCATTGTGGTGAGTACTGATCTCCACACATACATAGAAATGAAAGCTGCACGTTACACAGACGGAAACTTGTAAAAGTAATAATTAGCCATTTTACTTATATGGTTATTACAGAGACATTACAAAGATACTTTAATTATGCCCATTTCTGTTTTATCTACAGAATGGCTATTTGCCTAAGGAACAGAGTACTTGATGGCCCTGAAGATGAACTCTAATGAGTTCGAAACGCGTCGGCACTAATCCTCTTTAGAAATAACATCTTTTCAAGTAACTTTTGGACTCTGGAAATATTTCCTATATTGAAAAAGACTAATTTGGATGATTCATAAACGAAAGACACCGATTCATAGAACCCCATGAAGTTAATGGGGAATATGTAGACTGTTAATTACTCGACACAACTTGATACATTCTGTATGCTTGAATTGAAATTGTAATGTTTGAACTGAAATAATTTACGTGCATTTTGAATATGGTATACAATTGGAAGTCATAATTGCCAACAAAGCCGGTTAGGTTTTGTAATGAATGCTTATTGTGACTAACTGGATTAAAATATGTATAATTTTTGAATGTGTGTAGAAATACGTATTTTGGATTTTTGAAACTGAAATAATTAAGATTTGAATATTGTGAATGACAATACAAGTAAATACGCTTGAATTCTAAAAATATTACTTTACAAATAAGAAAGAAGATAAGAAGGGCACTGACCCTTGAGGAGTGCAGGAAAGTTTCACCCCTTTGCAAACAAGGGGTCATTCTTTGCATTGTAATTACTTGGGATCTCTGTTGGTCTAGAGATTCTACACTCTCCTGCACCTGAAATAATCAGGTTCAATTGAACCGCAGAAATTATTGACATAAACAGGAATGTTAATTGAACTATTGGGTACACATAGATACGAATAAGTAGTGCACCTCTAACCCCCCTTCCACACATCCCACCCTACCCATTCCACATCTATGACCACAGGAGACTTTCATTTGGGAGGTAATTAGCCACCACTATTACATTTGATGGTGGGGAGTAGATTAAAGTCTAATGCAGATGCATCACTTTGTCAAAAAATCAAAAAGGGCACAAAGTATGTGGCACACATAAGCCGTGCTGTAATTAGGTAATAATGCAGAAGAACTGTGCCAAATGTGTTGCCACTCGAGGGTATTGTGTAACATGGCGCCTCTGACAAATAGCCTAGGGGCATGATGCAAATCTGACCAACACTGTACTGCAGGTGAGATGTACTGTAGGCGAGCAAACCACAACTCCCACAAAGCTTTGGCACCAAATATCCCTTTTTTTCTCATCACTCAACACGTTTTTTGGACAACGATTCCGATTAGCTCTACACAGGAAATTCACTGGGGAGGGTTGGCAGGAGTAGCATTTTTAATGATCACATGATCCACAGGCTCTGTAGCCACTTCAAACACTGGCACCTTGGTATACACACAATGCATACAGTCCATGTACTAATACCAGTGGTGGAAACAGAACTGCATCTCCAAGTCTCTGTATCTACAGAAACACATGAAATAATAAACACACTAATAACAATATAACAATAAGTATCAAAAACATTTGTAGGGTTCACCGAGTTGACAAGGCATTTGACCGCTTGATGAGGCTCACACCAGGTTTGAACCTTGGTCTTATATCACAGCTCTACCAGGTAGGGTTTCAAACTCACACAAGGCCTTGTGGCCAGAGGCAGCTCATGAAAATGCATGTGCGTCCCCCCTCATTGAATGACAAAGAGCCCCCTAGTGGTGAAATGAAGAACAGGGTTTAGAAAATCTGTGTACCGCGTGTATCAATGATACATTCGGTCAAAATAGCGTTGGGATGTGTAGGTGATATGGCTGGTTCAGTTACAAAAAACACGATGTATACATATTGCTCTCCATGAACCCAGAGCAGGTGGGATGCACCACTGCGCCGAGGTTGGTGGTGGTTAGAGAGGTTGAGCAACCACTGCAAGGTTGAAAGGCCTAAGCCACAACCAAGTCGCAGCATCCCTGCAATAGTTATGTTGTGTGGGCTTCCGAACATTTCACAGAGAACTCTGACCCATGCAGGGCTGCCAATCCTGATGTGCTCCCTTGATGACACTATTCTGACAAGGGGACTGTGCACACAATGTAACCCTGAGCCCCCAGGTGTGTACTCTAATCTGAGGTATTCTGCTGAGTGGATTGCATTAATTTTAATCCATTTCACAAACTCTTGGATGGCTCTATTGCTTGGCAGCACGCACTGGCAAACTTACGCCCTTTCTAAAATCCAGGGCGAAGATGGCCAGTGAGTATTTTGTTCCTATAAATGGTCTGGTTGATACACCGAAGTGAACATAGATTGTAATGACTTCTTTGCTTGATATTTCTAAAAGGCAAGACACGCCCAAATCCGTTCAGACAATTCCGAGGGGTCGCCTAGGGTGATTCATTGGAAATGCATGACTTCCACAGTATATATTTGAAAGCTGTTTTTGGAAAGCATCACTTTACCCCGAGTGAAATCAATTGAAGTGCACATTACCTTTGGACATTGAATATGGCAATACATATTTTATTCAGGACGATGATACATTAGGAATCACCGCGCAGTGGATTTGAACAACGTGCAGAATGACACGCAGTTTCCTTCTTCAATACTAATTAAATCGAACATGTTCTAAATGAGTTGTTAAATTGGAAGTGGAAATCTCTTTTTGTAGTAATTTCTAGAAAAACATGTTTATAGATTATATTTGATGTCATGACTAGTCAGGCAGATGCCTCTAATGAAGAAAGGCTGCTTTAAGATAATCAACCCCTGACAAGCAATGAAGCAGTACATGAAGATACTCCTGTCACAAGATACAGCATTCAAGGATGGGTTCACCAAAGGTCAACATATGCTTTTAACAACAAATGACAAGGAGGTGTGAAAAACACTGGCACACTAATTGGGTAGCTAAGAATCTAATAGCAGAATGGAAACTTCTTTGTTCAAAAGTACGTTCCACTTAACTAATCTGTATGATATCGAAGACTGTGACACATTTCTGATGGGAAATAGTCAATTAAAACAATTAGTAGAAACAGTTGAACTTTTTACTGCAAACAGAAAATCAGTCCAATCACTGTAACGTTCCTTGATTAATTAAAATAAGGACATGGCAAGTTATTTCTTTCTAAAAAGTGAACATTGTAAAGCATGATTTATGCAATCTGCTCCAATTCTATGCAGATATACCTTATCTTTCCTAATAGGCAATGGAGTCACGTATGTGTGTAATAGCAGTGAATGTATTATTTCAGATACGTAGTGCCTTTAATTGGGAGAAATGCACCTTTTTCTGCTAGGCAAAAAGAAAATAACACTTCCTTCGAAAACTATACAAAATATTCGGAGGCAAAGGCCTGTATAGAAGGATGTGTAAGGCTAGTAAGCCCGGACCTGTTCATCGACAAAACAGTAAAATCGACATGCCTTTTTGACTGATCAAAACAATATGCTAATAAAATTAATTAAAATGAATGCCAGTGGAAAGCGAATTTATCTTCATTCTAGAAACATAGATCAGATTAATAAATTCTTGGATCCATAAATTGATTCAGGGCAACTCTAATATACACAAAGTGAAGACATATGGATGCTTCTGTCACGTTTGTGAGGTTCAAGGTTCACCCCTTCCCAGTGCTTTAGATAAAAAGGATGGTTCTTCCCTGATGCCATTTTATTCATCCAAGCTGGCAAAAAAGACTACACAGTATGATGAAGGGCTATCTCCAATGGGTGAAGACGTCTGCTGGAAAAATAAACCTGTGGGAAGGCCTAAGGGCAAGCAACGATTTTTGATGCAAAGAGTACGTGGATCCTCTACTAAAGAGATGGCATCATATTGCTGAGTGGAACAGCTGCAGCAGCTCCCCCGCCATCTGTCATCAGCCACGTAAATAACAATAAGATGAAGAGGGTGTATCCCTGAGGTATTCCAAGAGGAGTAAAACGTGAATGGCAGACATCTTGGAACATGCAAAGTCCACTTTCTCTACCTAATAAAACCAACCCTACCAAAGGGTTAGAACTGCCACCCACACCTATCCTCAATACATCAGTACCATATCACTATGGGCTTACTAGTCCTAACACCTGCAAGCTACTTCAAGGTACCTAACAGACTGAGTGCCACACTCACCCTGATGCCCATGGAGAGAGAGTTGTTTC
Organism: Ambystoma mexicanum; assembly: GCF_040938575.1. NCBI lineage: Eukaryota > Metazoa > Chordata > Amphibia > Caudata > Ambystomatidae > Ambystoma > Ambystoma mexicanum. The sequence continues at coordinate 808,836,567 of NC_090932.1, forward strand.
CAGAATTTCAAAACCACACTGGCCCACTACATCTCAGACACCAAACTGTCCTTTACCACATCGCATAACAGTATACCTCTCCACTTTACAGAGGTGGAAGAGGTATTGACAGGAAACTGGCAATGGCAATCACACATCAGTCGGAGGGAGTGGCCAAAGCACCCAGGCTTGTAAAATGTATCACTATTTGGAAGATGCTTGCAGTGTATCAGATACTGTGCCAACTCTGGTTCGGGCATCCACATAATTTTTTCAATTTTATTTTTAATTTTTTTATTTGAAAAAAAACTACAGTTTTAACATAAAGAAAAAACTTTTGTTTCAAATTCCACAGTTACATTGGATGTTCCTCCAGTTATCTCACATACAACAATCAAAAGGAAAGAAAAAAATGAAAAAAGAAAATCACATATCTTTTAAGATGATACTGCCACACAGACAAGGCAGATGAAAATAAATATCACCGACCTTTGCAGTACGTCATATTGTCAACAACTTAGGCACTACTCAGGGTGGAAATTTCAAAAGAGCATCCAGATAGTTCACTATTGCACACACGTGTTTAACATTATTGCCAGATGAAATCTGAAATCATTCTCCACAAATCCACCATATCTTCATCCACCGGAGCAAATTAACCAAGATGAGTGGAACTTAGATTACAAGTTTTCTGACATTCAATCACTAGATGTTTTAGCGATTCAACTGAGACAAGACAAAAACGGCACAAGTTAAGTTGTCTTTAACCGACTTGTCCTTTCTTTGCCATAAAATTTCCTTAGATTGCAAGGTATTAGATCGAAATCTCAGGAATTGCTCACGGTAATAACGGAAAGGACAACGCAACAAATAATTCGATTGGTTATTTAACTTTTTTTGTTCATTGCCTAGCCAGTGGGTTGAGAGCAATTTCTCATGTTTCTCTATGTTGACAATCCAGGGCCAAGAATCACATTTTTCTTAGCGTGTTGTGGTTGACTGAAAAGATCGTATTTACTAATTGCCACAGCATCGACCCACGCTTGTACTCTTCATCGCCATTGATCTAGTGAGTTGATATTTTTGTCATCATGATTTTTTATGAATATTTGATAAGCCGGCATCAGCTTTTCGACAGTCATCTTTCGCATCAGCGAGATTGATTTCCAGATCACATGGCTGTACAATGAGTTCAATGAGAATTCATGACGTAGAGTTATCATTGAAACACATTGTGGAAGTTTAAGAACATGCCGCCAAAAGCGCCCTTCAAGAGTATTCCAGGTTTGCTCATTGATGTTCCAACTGACTTCAGCTCCGAAAGTTATGATAGGAACTACCTTTTGAAGGTAGAACGTCAGAACCAGTGTTAAGGAAAATTTACTGTAACTTTTATTTATTTTTGCAGCTTGAAGTGCAAGCCTTATGATCTACAATTTCAAATCCTTCACCCCTGATGTTCACAAATCGAGTTATTAAACTGAACTCCCAGGTATCTTATAGATTCGACTGAAACCAACAACTGGCCTCCAACCGACCACCTAAGGCTTTGTCTCTTTTGCTGGTTACATCTCCAATAGACACAATTTTTGTTTTTTCTACATTTATTGTGAGTTCATTAATGGATAAATAGGCATATAAACAGCCAAGTAGACGTTGGAGGCCAATTTCGGTTCTGTCCATCAAGACCAGATCATCTGCATAGGCAATGCACCTTACTGGGACCTGATTTATTTTGGGAGGAAAACAGTGTACCTGGTCAAGGTAATAAGGCAAGTCTGCCAAGAACAATTTAAACAGATTGGCAGCAAGGGGACACCCCTGCTTAACTCCCCTTGCTGTTGGAATAGAATCTGTTAGTTCTCTGTTTTTGTTAAGTCGAACACGAATCGAGGTATTCGAGTGGAGAGCCATTATTGGGTCAAGAATGTTCATTGGACAGTTCCATTTTTTTTAATTTAGCCCAGAGCAGGCCATGATTAACACCATCGAAGGCATGCTTCATGTCGATAAAAGCTAGATGGATTTTAGTTGTAGCTTTCTGCGCTTCTAGTTTTAAGGTTGTGAGTATCAAGAGATTGACATCAACCTCTACCCCTTTTAAGAAACCAGTTTGACGTAAAATAAGAAGGCCTGCCGTCAATGCCCATTTTGCTAGGTTCAATCGCAAACAAGAGCCATAAATGTTACCGATTGAGTCCAGCAATGCAATGGGGTGGTAATTAACGGGGCTATCCGGACTGCCCGTTCTTGTGGATGGGAACTACAATTGCCGATAACGCGAGTCCGGGAGTTGTTTAAACATGGCGATGGTCGTAAATAGTCTTTCCATGAAGACGGCCCACGCCAACCTATTCTTTTTAAGCATCACATTGCTGATCAGGTCTGGGCCGGCAGCACGAGAGTTCTTTAAATTCTTAATCACTAGAATTATGTGGTCACGCGACATTTCGACTGCCCAAGACCCTCCTTCTGAAACTATATATGAATCAGATTGTGTAGTCGGACCAGCAAACACTCTAGAAAAGTGGCTAGCCCATCTATCGCCAGAAATAGTGTTCTGAGGCGAAGCCGTGCCATTAACATTGCCTGTATTCAAAATCTGCCAGATTTACAGAGTGTTTTTTGTGATTAAGAGCTTCAGAATCAGCTCTGAACAATCTTGTTCAATGATGGTTCTATGTGAGATGGCCTACTTCCTATAGATGGATCTTCTTGCTCTAACGACCTCTGATACCTTGTTCCGCAGGGTTATTTTTTTTAAGAGCCTCAGGTCTCTTCGCAGTACTTTCTTTTGCTTGTGTACAACCATGCTAAATAGATGTTTATGACACTTTCGCTTTTTACTCAGATCAATGTCAGAACTTATGTAGTCGGTTAACAGAGGGGTATACTCAACTCTATTTGACGAACTCAAAATGTTTTCAGTAAGACGACCAATTTGAGTGGTATTTAATCAAAGTTGATTGCCCCCACTATTTGTCTCAACGGGTAAATTATATAAAGAGACTGAGATGCTGGCTTCCAAAAGACAACCAAGTTTCAGTAGCCTGTGATCGCTGTGGGACATAGTTTATATTTGCAGGCTTGAGATCTTCACCTAAAAATTCCTTGAAACCCAAAAGTAGTCAATAATGCTATGAGAGGACTCACGATGCCAAGTTGGCTGAGCGGGAATATCTCCACTTACTGCACACAATCACGCAATTTCATTGCTTTTGACCACATTTGCCCCCTGGCCACCACATCTTTTGTTGCCCGCCATTTGAAACATTGAGTTAATTCATCGTATTGAAACCAGGAGCAATTTAAGTCACCGCAACAGATACTTGTTAAGTTATTAAACATCACATTGCTTCATCCATTAATTTCCATACAGCATTTACAAAAGCCTTAGCTCTTATTTTCGCAGGGTGCCAATAACCATTGACAATCAAAAGATATTTTTTTGCTACTGAATTACATTTCGTTGTATACATAATTGACCCTTGCACATATGGATTTGGATTTAGACACACCGGAGATTACCAACTCTGAGTAATTTGTATCACCGTTAGAAGACCCACACTCAGTCTTCCCTGAGCATTTTTGACCGCTGGATATACTAACGTGGTAAAACCATCTCTCTTTGGGGCCTCTAACAACCACGTTTCCTGTAAACAAATTGCAAAAACGTTTTCTAAGGAGACCTCAAAGTCATTAAACAGATGCTTAAATCCATGGGTATTCCATGACAGGATGTGATATTGTGACTCATGAACTTCCAATCATGGCTACTCCTGGGCGCATTGTTTGTTAAGATTGCTATAGTTGACTTTAGGTTTCCCCAGATGGCCTTGTGTTGATGCCGATCTCATAATGTTTCGCAGTTGAGTCGCATCAGATTGTTTATTTACAATCAGATTGTCGTCCGACTCGATGTTGGTATTTCCATCGACTTTCACAGGCTCTAGAGAGATTTCAAAGCCAAAGAACAAAAGGTCATCAGCGGCTTTAAGAATTGAATTGCGAACCCCCGCTGAGTCAATGTGGAGTAAAACAGAATCGGAACTCTGCCCCATAACATATTCGACAATTTTTATGTCGTTTGAATTAATCAGCCGAAGTTGTGGCACACATTTGAACAGCCTCAGCACATTGGCTCGATTGAGGTTCAGTTCGTTGTCATCACTATGAATGTTCTGTAATCTTAGTTTACAGCTGACGGCAGTTGCATGTTGTAACTTGTTTTCCTGAACCAGGGATTTGAAGTGAGTAAGCTGTTTACATTGGATTAAAGTGAATTTTGGGTTTAAGATCGAGCCGGCCAAAGCAGATATTACAGTTTTTCCAGATTTGGCAGCTGCTGTTATTGGCTGCTCAACTTGGCATCTCGATGGCATAGAGCGCTCAACGTTTTGAACTGGACGAGTTGAAAGCTGTGGGGCCAACCCTGGCACAGCACCATGGTTCTGTGAAGTTTTGTTATCGTCAAAAGATGAGTACGTGGATAAATTGCAGAGATTGATCGATGCAGATTTCACAGAAGTGACTGACAGGCAGTCGTCAGAGCTGATAAGTCTTCGTTTGGGGGCTAGTTTCACCGTTGGCAACTGACTGTTGCGCTCCTTGGTAGAAGATCCCCCACAATGACCAGGATTATGCTCAAATAAACCAAGTCTTGGAGGGTACGTCAGGTTCCTTATGAATTTTTTGGTATTGGTGTAGCCAGTGGACTTAGCTTTAGTTTGGGATTTTTTTGATACGGTGGAGCTCTTGACTTTCTTTGAAAGCGCCATCGAATTGTCTGAAGGCGCTGCCAATTTTACTGTCGACATGGCTCCAACAGTGCCTGATTTGGCGGGGGCAACGAAGATGCCGAATTAAGAAACCTGCTTTCCATGCGATTCAGCGTGTGATTGGCAATCAGGTCGTATATCAACTCTGATATGAGATTCTAATATAGCCGGAGCAGATAGGTCTTTTTTGGCAAGAGACAGTGACTGATCCACATCAATTAATGGCTGTGCAATCTTGTCTGCCGAACCCAAATCATTGGTTGATGCAGAGGATAGTGCTTCTGGTGCTTCGTTCGTCACATTAATTGTATCAGGTACCCAATGTAGATCCATGGTAAGAGCGGTCCGTGGAAGGTTACTTGAAGGACCAGAGGCGTCCGGATTTCCAACAGTGTGCTTTTTTAAAGTGCAGCCGCATATGGTTTCCAATGGAGAGTCTTTTTGCTTCAAAACATTTATTGCATCCAATAGGCCAGTAATGAGATTGTAGTTTTGACCATGCTAGTGTGAAACTAAGTCATCCAGCCGGAGTTGCCACTGCAAAGTCAGGTCTGCTTCAGCTTGCATTTGTTCTTTTAGAAACATGGTGAAGTTGTCAAGTTGCTCCAATTTGGTAGGTTCATTATTATTGCACCTTGGTCACGTATAGTTTCATTCATGGCTTCGTACAACTTCACAAACGGTATCATTGCTTGAGATGATGCCGCAAGCACATTATTATGGATTTGAATGGCTGTGGTGACTGAAAGACTTGACTTCACATTTGGAGTTGTGGGATAGTCGGCACCCAGACTTACACGACTTGATGACTCTTTGTTCGGGGTATGAAACTTCGGTGAGTTAGCTGGATCAATAATCGAACTTGCTCTTTTGGAGCTATGACGGACATCAGGCTGTTTGAACAGGCTCGCAGAATCTTGAGACTTCACTGGTTGACCACATGGAAAAGAAACCTGGGGAGACGAGGTAAGTGAGAATGTCGCTGCAATATTAGCGCTTTGGTGACCCCGCTTTTTCGTAGACATTTGTTTCTGTTTGGCTAATGACAATTCGTTAGAATTTGGCAAGTGTAAGGCAGACAAGGGCTTTGAGCCTTCGATTGCAAGGGTAAAGAAGCATCATCAGAAGTAGCCATCAGGGAAGTATTTATTAGGCTTTCGGGAGCATTCATCATAGTCGAATCGTCAGGCACAAAGTCAACATGACATTGCAAGTTACTTCTCTACACTGCCGTTGAGGTTCCGGCATCGCAGAGACTGGAGTTCGTCGAACAAGACAATGATGGAAGCGGAAGGCTAATAGGAGACAGACAGGGCGTTAGGCAAAAAGATTTTGGTGTCTTCTGCTTCAAAGTCGCAGAAGCTTTTCTAACTGGCCCAGACGGTCCGTTCTCGCCTTCGTCTTGGTCTCCAGTTCCAGCAAATAGAGGCAGACTAGTACATGCTGACTCATGGTCTAATGAGCCATTACTCAAGCACACATCGGCAGAGTTAGAATCGAGTGGAGCACAGTGCGTTTCTGCGAAATCAGTCGGCACCAGACTCGAAGCACTCATGATCTCGGCGTCAGTTATATCAAACGGCGAGAAGTAGATGTCAGGTGAGTCTACGTGCATGGGTGAAAGTCTTTGAGGTATAGCGGACGCCAGCACTGGGACCAGTGCAAGATTTTCAAGCGACGGCAGCACAGCCGGACGTGTCATTTCTTTGTCATAAGGACAGTCTTGTGTATTAATTAGAAAGTCAGCTGCGCTCGCAAGTGAATGCACCGTTATTGCACAGTTAGCAGGATGCACAATCTGATAGGAATTCTCATGTAGCACTTGAGCATTGACCAACAAAAGAGCGGCAGTAATCTGTTGGTTTAGGGTAACAACTTCTTTGCTTACCTTGCTGCCGGTCAAACCATTTTATAGCAACGCCGTCCATGGGTTTAGCATCCAGCATTGCTGCAAGGTCTTATGGCGAGTCTGAGGGCCGATGGACATACCCTTCATTGGGGAGTCAATCATGCTAGCCCTAGACGCCCTGGACAGACCCGCACAGACTGGGCAGTCTGGACTCTGTGCCGGACTCTGCGCCGCGCTCCGCACGGAAGTTTGCTTTATATAAAGACAGAAAGAGGACTGGAACACTGTTGCTGCAGCTCCTCACCAGCACCAACACGAAGCACACAAGAAGAGTTTCAGGCAGACTGGAGTCTGTGCATCCATATCTTTGAAACTTCAATTTCCTCATAACCATTCAACTGTATCAATGGTGTTCTGCAAAGAGATCAGAGAACACCATTCCAAGATCAGATCTCTGCACCTCCTTAACCATCAGCAATGTTGTAACTCAACATTTGGGAGCCGCACTTTGAGCCATGCTGAGTGTCCCCTTAAGTGCAACAAAGCATAGGCGCACCACACTCTGGGCCGACCTGGACCATCACATGTGCGCAATGCCCATGATGATCATGCTGCTGCAAGGGCAGACGTTCACTGAGCTAGGTGAAAGATGTAAGTATGTTTTCATGAAATCTTAAATCTTTCACCTAGCGTAGAAACAAGGGTGTGGTACCTGGTCCCTCGTACACAAATATACCAACCACTTTTGGTGGCCGGTGACATTTTTAATTAGAGGGGTGTACATATTTGTCACAAGTAGCAAGGTAGCCCAAGAACATTTTTGGAATAATGGGTTAAAATGGTGCATTAGACAGCAAACATTCTGTGAACAATTGTTAAAAGAATCTAGACAGTTTACAACCGTTTTTGTAGGCTATCTCCTGAAAAAACCTAACAGATACAAGCAACCAACAGCACACAGCATCATCTCCCAATGCATTTTAATGTCTTTCCCCACAAAATATGTCATTATAAAAGCATTTTCTCAGTGGCTGTGCCTATACATTTCCATAAGCAATATATGCCTATTTCCCATATAACAACATACTCACATTTGCTTTGCAACATTTGCCAATAATGATACGGTAAGAAAACATGCCCAAGCTGGCTCTACTAATATATGTCAGTATACCCCCATGTAAGAAAATGCTCCTGTTGGCTTTGCCATTCCAAATTCCATGCCACAAAATGAAAACATGTCCAAACTGGCTCCAATGCAGGCCAGTCTAGACACATAAGAACACTTATCATGGTTGCTTTATCATAGATGCTCAGTAAAACATGTTGTGCCACAGTATGAAATGTCTACGCTGGCTGCACCAAAATGCCCGCCTTAGCCAAGTAGTAACACTTACCATGTTTTTCTTTTTTATAGATGCCCAGTAAAACATGTCATGCCACAATAGGAAATCGCTAGGCAGGCTGCCCCAAAAGACCAGTCTAACTATGTAATAACATTTTATTTTTATTTATTATGAACATAAAACAGGCAAAATGAGCACATGCAAAAAATATATCAAACCATTAAAGGAAAGATAAAAGAGAACACCAACTATCATTATAAAATGCAAGACCCAGCTCATTCAAAACTTTTAAAACTTATATAGTTAAGCAAACATCATGGCCTGATGCCGTTCTTTCCCAGAAGGAATCAGAAGTTAACCACCTCACATTTTCCACATAGCAAGACAATGACTTGACTCTCAACTCCCACATACCAGTGCAATCATTCAAGAGATGTTTAAGGGTCTGTGGCTCAGATTTTGCACATAACGGTCACAAATCATCGTCACAGAACTCTTTTTGCCGAATAAATTGAATGGCAGCAAATTTATGCAGAACCTTAGAAATTCTGAACGCCGCTATGCATTAGGAAATCGCTTTAACTATGTTGATAAAAAACCTCTTGGTATGTCAACAAAAGCGAAAGTGACGCTGTCAGTTTAGACCTATGCATAACAGAGATAGTTCAATCTTGTCATTTCAAGGATTCTTTGATGCTCATGGGATTTTCTACCAAGTCAATTTCAATGCGGTCACACTGATGCAAGATCCTTAAAGTTTCATTCTTTAAGTGTACCACAAACCCATTATTGGCCTTATTCAATAGTTCTCCTATGTCTTCATACAATGAGTTCCTCGGCGGAAGCAAGATCTGTCTATACAAAGAAATAATCCTCCGATATAAGTGAGCTTGCAAGGACTGCAAGCCTAACTCATATCTTAAACATGTCATAGGAAGACTAATGGGAATATTTCGCGAATTTTTCCAGATTTTGCCTTCTAACTTCCCTGAATCAGTTGAACTTGATAGGGGATTAATATCCAAACCATAGAACAGGGATGGAATTTCCGTACCCATATAGAACAGGGAATTACCAAAAATGTGCAGTAATTGTGAAGGACTTGTTTCATCTGACATGAAAGCTGAAGTAATTGGGATTCCAAGTCCAAGACTAATTGAGACATAGATAGAAAAGCTCTCAATTTGAATCCCAAATACGTAACTTCATTGACCACAGGAATTTCTTTGCCATTCTAAGTCAAACTGACTGAAGGAGAACTCTTCATCCTTGCTTAATTATAGATGCCTGGTAAAAATATGTCATGCCAGAGTAAGGAATGGCTAGACTGGCTGCTCCGAAATGCCAGTCTAGCCACGCTCTAACATTTATGATGCTTGCTTAATTATAAATGGCCAGTAAATAATGTCATGCCACAGAAAGAAATTACTAGACTGGCTGCACCAAAATACCAATCTAGCCACATAATAACACATCTGATGATTTATAATGGACGCCCATTAAAAATGCAGTAGTATTGTATTCCACCTACCTCCCCTACTCCCCATCCTCTACCCTCTCTGTCCTCCACCAGCCAAAATCAGATTCTCAGCCCAGCACAAAAACACGCTAACACACATTCACACAACATTCACTCCCTCATTTAAACACTCCATTCACTTGTTCATTCACATGCACTCCCATCCATCATCCCCTTGCTCATTCACATGTGCACGCAGCCACCCGCACATCATACACTCTGTAATTCACACGCTCACCCAGTCATCCACACATCATGCACTAACTCATTCACACACATTAGACAAATAATACACACCCTTTCATGCATGCAAGCATACACACGTAGAAACATACATCATAAATATGCAAAGCCCTTGCACGCATGGAGACACACTTCATTTTCTTTGTCTTACCTGTTTCCAGTTGCCTCTCCCCAGATGGACTACTCTTCAGCAGGTCTCTGGCTCCCACGTTCCACCGCACAGACAGCCAGGAAGCTCTCAAGCAGGGAGAGCTTCTTGGTTCTTGATATGTACAGTGAAGCCAGAGCGCCTCCACCTTACACTGCATAAGAAAGATTTTTTACGACTTGAGATGGAGGTGCTTCAGGGCCGGGGTGACTCCATCTCACGCCATAAAGGAATTAATTAATCAATTAATTATCCTTTCCGGCACAAGATGGAGGCACTCTGCAGCTTCCATCTTCCGTTGCAAAAGAAATAATTAATTATTCCCTTTCTAGTGCATGAACTCCGACTTCAGAATGAAATATGTCATTTCTGAATTCCCAGGATATGGGGTGGGGCAGCTCCTGCACTGCAGGGCCTGTGGATGTTCCCACAAGGGGTGGACTGTCCTACAGAGAAGTGTCCGGAAGGCCTCTGCACCCTGGGCCTCTTTTGTGTGGTATTTTCACATTTTCCCATAGGAAAAGGGTTGGGCTTGCTGAAAATGTGGAACATGGGGTCACTTACAAAATCATTTCCAGGGCCTCTTTTGGTTCCCAGTTCACTCCTTGTTCCCGCTACACTACTGGCCATCAGCTCTTAATGCTCTATAGACAGGCATCAACCTCAGAGCCTGCAATATGAGGTTGGCAAAATGATATTGAGGAAATAAGAATGGTCAACTAGGTTCTTGACTAGAAAGCTGGGCAATGAAGGTAGGCACAATGCACAAATCCAAATGTTTGTTGTTAGAGTCCATAGGCAAAGTCATATTCAATAGCTTAAGTGCACATTTTATTACTCATAGGACAGCCAACACGTGTTTCGACCTATCCGGTCGTTATCAAGGCTGTACATTTATCCCAATTGTAGAAAAATTATATGAAATAAAGTCAAACATACAAGTGAAAAAACATAACCAGGTGGTATAATATTCAAAATATAAAGAAGCCATATACATTACAAAGCAAAGAAAAAAGTCATCCCAGTGTTCAGTGTAGGGTTGAAGCCAGTAGGAAAGAAATAAAAGGATCCAGAAATAAAAATAACAGTTAATGAGAACTTATTGAACATCATTAACAATGAGAGAGCATGATTCGTAACTGTGCATGTGGAAAGATGCAACATAACGTGTATCCAGAATCAAGAAGAGCGAAATTGTCTGTGATGGTAAATGAGATTAATACCTGAAAAATAAATGAAGCCTAAGTAAAGCAGGCAGAGAGTGGAAATATCGAATTCTAGTGAGCCGGTGTTAAAGCTAATACCAACTCTATGTTTAGACAAAAAATAATTTATGCGCCCAACCTAAGGCAATAAAAATGATAAGATATAAGCTGGCTTACCATCCGGTAGAGGTCAAAAATTAAATGATTCCAATTCGAAAAATGGAATTGTGAAACCAATTGTGAGAAATATTGCACAATTGTTTAAATGTTAAAAGTTTAGAGTTAAAAAAGGGTCGTACCTGTAGCAATAAGGCTCTCTACAAATTGAGGGGTTAGATCACCAAGCAGCATTAAATCACCATATCCAGTCCGTGTAGGTGACTGGAAAGACAGGCACATTAATGGCTGTACTGAGCGAAGCAGCAAGGTCGCGCATGTCACATCACGTGCACGTTCTGCGGGTGACATCACGCACGCACGCACACACCTATTTGTGTAGGACGTCAGCATGCATCATTTGTGTACATCCCGTGATCGTCGTAAAGTAAATAGTATAATACTCGTGATCAATTAGCTCAAGCCACTTCAATACATAGATAATGCCAGTGGGTAAGTGTATTGAATTTAGATAACCCACACCTAGTTTAAATGTGAGTGCAAAAGTAAACGTAAGTCGGGAATATATTGAATTATGCACGATACGCGATCTGCAATATCTAACAGCAAATGATTCTCAAAACACACAGGGACCAACAGAGGAGTCAGAATGTGAATATATGGCAACATTACCCTCAAGTTTCACAGCGTTAATGCACAATCTGATAGGGGGGGTCAGTATTGCATAGATATACAGGTAAATATGGCATCATTACTCGCAAAGATAGATATCAGTATTGTCACGTAACATAGAGTACGAGGCGAACATTATTAAAGGTCCACAAGAAAAGAATAAAGCACATATTGGCGAAACCAAAAACAAAAGTGTCAGTGGTGGAGTATTACACATCAATGATACAGAAAAAATTGTGATGACATAGGCATAGGATTGGTAAATACGTTAATGCAAATTGTTGTATATCGGCAACATACTGAAGAAAGCTCCTGGCAAGGCACTAGGCAAACAGGGAACAGTAATTAGTCAGCCATATATGTTATGACTAGACATAGGGAAAAACAGTGTAATTGGGTAACTATGGGACAATGGTTTCTAAGCCATATACAATCCGAATAAACATCAGATATTAGTACATTAAAATCCACAGGAAGTACAAGTGCTTAAAGAAAAACGTGCATTTCATGGTCCGAATTAAGGGCGGCAGTAGTGCATCTCAAATGGCAGATAAGCTTACATTCAAGCTGTCTCAGTTTCAAACAGAGATTGCCACCACATTTGTTGAGTGAGGCTCTAGCCAGGCCCAAACAACGAATGTCTGTTTTATTGGCTAATTGATGTTCCATTTGCCAATGCAAAGCTAATGGCAAGTTAATACCAGTTTTGTTAAGGTTAGAAAGATGCTCTGTAATACGGATTCTCAATTGCCTGATCGTATTTCCTATGTATAATTTATTGCAGACACAAATAATTGCATAAACCACAAATTTGGTTTTGCAATTAATGAAATCTTTGATTGCAATCAATTTGAGTCCCATTTTGATTAACAAAATTCTGACAATTAGGATAAGCATGTTGACACTGGTTGCAATTGCCACATTTAAAGAAACCCACTGGTTGTTGTAACCATGTGCCTCGTTTTACTGCCTTGGAGGGATCAAAAAAGGAAGGACTAAGTCTGTTACGGAGAGTACTGGCTTTGGTGAAAATAAAGTTAGGCTTCTCAGAGATATAAGGTATTAGGTCTGGATCCAAATGTAAAAGGTGCCAATGCTTAGAGGCAGGTTTGAAATGGGTTGAGGAATCTCTAGTAAATTGAGTAATAATAGGAATGGGCCTTTGCTTGGCATCAACCTGTGGTTTAGTGCCCAATAAATCAACTTGTTTGACAGATTGATATTTGTAGGATGCCTTGTGCAACGGGAAAGCTGAATAGCCTCGTTGCCTGAAATGAGTGGTGAGCTGTGTGCATTCAGATTTGAAATCTATATCTTTAGAACAATTCCTCCTTGCTCTGTATAATTCGCCACTAGGGATATTTCGTATAGTGGCTTTTTGATGACAGCTTTTGGCGTGCAATATTGCATTGGCAGCTGTAGGTTTGCGAAATGTTCTGGTTTGCAGGGCATTGTTTTCAACAAAAGTTTCCAGGTCTAAAATGCAATCATAGTGTGATTTGAATGGCCAGACAGAGTGATACCAAAATGGTTATTATTGGTATGAGTAACAAAGTCATCAAATGAGTTGCTAGTGCCTTGCCAGATAATTAGAATATCATCTATATATCTTTTCCAACACACCAGGCTGTTTTGAAATTCAGGCTTGCTAAGTATGTGGGTTTCCTCGAAGTGTGACATGAAAAGATTTGCCATAGAAGGTGCAAATTTAGCACCCATAGCAACACTTTTGGGCTGCAAATAGTATACATTGTTGAAAAGAAAAACATTATTTGTGAGTGCGAATTTTAGAAATGAATTAACCATTTGAATATGACAGTGATAAGATACTGATGTGTTTCAAAAGATGAAATCAATGGCTTGAATAGCCAGGTCATGGTTGATATTGGAGTATAAAGCTGTAACATCTAGTGTAGCCAAGCGAAAGGTAGGTGAGTAATGATGCCATATTTGCCTGTAAATCTATGCAATACTGACCCACCTATCATATTGTGCATTAACGATGTGAAACTTGAGGGTAATGTTGCCATATATTCACATTCTGACTCCTCTGTTGGCCCCTGTGTGTTTTGAGAATCATTTGCTGTTAGACATTGCAGATCGCATATCGTGCTGTGGAAACTTGCACATTCTACCAACCTAATGTATATGCTTTCCAATATAATTCAATTTATTCCTGATTTACGTTTACTTTTGCACTCACATTTAAACTAGGTGTGGGTTATCTAAATTCTATACACTTACCCGATGGCATTATCTATCTATTGAAGTGGCTTGAGCTAATTGATCAAGAGTATTATACTATTTACTTTATGAAGTTCACAGTGTTTACACAGACCGCGGGATGTACACAAATGATGCGTGCTGATGTCATACGCAAAAACGTGCAAGCGTGACGTCACCCTTAGAACGTTCACGTGACGTCACACACGCGACCTTGCTGCTTCGCTCAGTACGGCCTTTAATGTGCCCGTCTTTCCAGTCACCTACACGGACTGGATATGGTGATTTACTGCTGCTTGGGGATCTGACCCCTCAATTTGTAGAGAGCATTATTGCTACAGGTACAACCCTTTTTTAACTATAGACTTTTAACATTTAAACAATTGTGTAATATTTCTTACAATTTGTTTTCACAATTCCATTTTTAGAATTGGAATCATTTCATTTTTGACCTCTACCGGATGTAAACCAGCTTTTTTCTTATCATTTGTATTGCCTTAGGTTGGGCGCATAAATTATTTTTTGTCTAAACATAGAGTTGGTATTAGCTTTAACACCGGCTCACTAGAATTCAATATTTCCACTCTCTGCCTGCTTTACTTAGGCTTCATTTATTTTTCAGGTATTAATCTCATTTACCATCACACCAAATTTTGCTCTTCTTGATTCTGGATACACTTTATGTTGCATCTTTCCACATGCACAGTTATGATTCATGCTCTCTCATTGTTAATGATGTTCAATAAGTTCTCATTAACTGTTATTTTTATTTCTGGATCCTTTTATTTCTTTCCTACTGGCTTCAACCGTACACTGAACACTGGTATGACTTTTTTCTTTGGTTTGTAATGTATATGGCTTCTTTATATTTTGGATGTTATACCACCTGGTTATGTTTTTTCACTTGTATATTTGACTTTATTTCAAATAACTTTTCTACTATTGGGATACATGTACAGCCTTGATAACGACCGGATAGGTCGAAACACGTGTCGGCTGTCCTATGTGCACTTAAGCCATTGTATACGACTTTGCCTATGGACTCTAACAACAAGCATTTGGATCTGCGCATTGTGCCTACCTTCATTGCCTAGCTTTCAATGTACTTGTCATGGTGTTCACTAGGGGACACCAGTGGAAGGGTGCCCACGCAGCAGGCCCTAATATCACCCAAAACCTGTGGTACCAACTAGCGCACTGTATTCTAACGACCCCCTGATTTTCCTTAGGTTCTTGACTATTTCGATACTTCATCGGCCAGATTGCAGTAAGTTGTTGCCACTCAGTTCAAATGTTGAGCCTCTAACAAAACATGCTTCCATTTAGAAATGCCCGCCTTCATTGCCATTCATTTTTATTCCACAAAAAAATAAGTATGCTCCGTAGAAAACCGATACAAATGAAATGTTCATACTGATCATCACTACAAGCACAGTCCAATTGGTGTACCAAAAGTACCAATACCCACAATAAAACGTCTAGAGGTCGCAGGCTGACACAACATATGTCTGGTAGCCAACACTTTCATTAAGGAATGGAAATCCCTTTCAACACCCTCAGATGAAAGACACCCATAACAAAATAAGGATCCTTTGCCAGCAAACACATTCTTTCAGAAGCACAAATGTATTCGCTCTAAATGAACAGCCTATTGGAATGTGTACCCGCACCCGCCCCAAAGAAATACAGGGTTTCTTTAACAAAGATGGACATGCCAAAACATCATACACTATTTTTTATATTCATGGGCAACCACGGAGTAGAAAGAAAAAACAAAATACACTACATTACTTTTCAAACTAACATTTCTCAGGCGTATCAAAAAGCCGATTACCGTCCAAACGCTATAAGATTTCTCACAATATTCACAAGATCATGATTTTACAAACCAAGATATTCATACATTATTGGTCAGTCTTAAAGAAAAGTGAATCTATAAACCCCTAAAAAGGTTTTGCAATACTATATAGCCCGAATGGCATTATAGTATAGCGATATGACCACAGGGGTTACTGTGGGCAGGTTCCCAGTGAAGTTGAGAACTTACCAGCAAGTGGTGACAAGTTCTCTTTCGTTTCAATTCCATTATAATATCAGCCTTTTGCAAAGATCGAAATGTCCCTAATTATAGATAACAGAGTGGGCAATTCTAGCTTAATTTTGAATTTGCAAAATAGCAAGGACTGCACCGGGTATTTTTACTGAACAATAGCTTGCGTTTCTTCATTTCATTGTAGGACTTCTGAAGAGGGAGTTTTCGGGAAAATAATACATGTGCCCAAAAAGAAGTACGTTCTAATCATACTCTACATTAGGATGCAGTACACAATCTGTAGGGTTATCCAACAAATTCATAGCCCTTGATACTGTAATGGAAACCTATCAAGAACATTTTGCTCTGATTCTGCCTCTTTCTTGTACCTCACTAGAAAGGGACGGTGCTCCCCTGAAGTCACCTACTCTGCCATCGCTGACACACAGACTCAACCAGATGGCTACTTGGGAATGTCTCTAATTAGGGAAAATCCCTTGTAGCAGAGCTCTCCTCCACATCTCCAGGGGGTCGTGAGTAGGTGCATTTTCAACGTGTAGGGTTCGGCAGTCCTCCAGTACAGAGACATTGTCACACTTTTGAGTAGGATAACTGCAACACACTTGTCAGTGACTGCTTAGATATCAAGTGCGGGCCAAAAATGTACTGAACTTGTCAGCAAATGTGTAATGTAGTCTGACGCGCGTTAAACCCTATGGCACGACGTCTTGCTGAGTGACCTTTAGTGTTTCATTTTTTGTCGTCGCTGATAGGCCTGGGGGGAAATGCTCTGATTACTTACGGGTAATCTTCATTTCTCCTAGTCCTACTCTTCCTCATCACAGTACTTTCCTCATGAGGCCCCCTGCCTCCGACACAGGACCTTTGTCTATTTCTTTAAATCCCTATAACTCCTTCCCCACATCCACGTCACTCAGTTTCATATTACCCAGCCAGAGCATGGGACCTTCCCCGCAGGGAGGACAAGGAGGGTCGTCAGTACTGTGACAAGGAAGAGTAGGACTAGGAGTAATGAAGATTACCAGTAAGTAATCAGAGCATTACCTCCACGTCCACTCTTCCTCGTCCCAGTACTTACCTCATGAGGTATACCAAAGCAGCAACGGGGAAAGGTCCCAATGAGACACAGAGCCAAAAACAGTACAGCAAAACACACACGCACAATAACTCTTAATTCACATTCCCACAGACAAAACTCCAACCCCCAAAGGAACCAACCCCTGAGTGGGAGAAACTCAACCCATAGCGGTTGATGAAAGTGCTTAGACCAGCCCAGGCGGCAGCCATACAAATCTCTTTTGCATAGAAACCCTCCTTGCATCAGCCCAGGAAGCCGCCAAACCCCTGGTGGACCACCCCTGATCGTGCGCAGGCACAGGCAGGCCAGAAGCCAAATAGGCCATGGAGATCACAACACGGAACCACCGGAAAATGGAAATCACAGATTCCTTACGCCCAGCCCCATCCAGACCACAAGCAATCAGAAGACTATCAGATTGGCGGAAAAGAGCAAACCTAGCCAAATACTCCAACATGGCCCGCCGGACATCAATGTTATGCCAAGCCACCTCCTCAGGCATTTTCGGATCATGAAAGAAGTCAGGGAGGACCAGATCTGAGAGGTGTGAAAACCGAGAGATAACTTTAGGGAGAAACTTAGGACCACACCTCAGCACCACCGAGTCCAGCAGCACCCTCAGGAAAGGAGGGTGACATAAGAGAGCCCCAATCTCCCAAAGCCTACAGACAGAAGTGATAGCAATAAGAAAAGCAGATTTCAGTGGAAGATGTTTGATATCAATCTCAGAAAAGGCCTCAAAAGACGGCCCTTGAAGGAACCGTAACACAAGAGGGAGATCCCAAGGGGGAAGCCCTTTATCAGCACAAGGAAAGGAAGAAGAAAAACCCTGGAGCAACTTCCCCACCAACACCTCCACATCCAAGTGACCATCAGAGTCCCCAAAAGGAATTTAATGGAGGCCCACTGAGAACGAAGCCTGGAGAAACCGCCAGGCCCTTGTCAAAACCCCTCCTGGAGGAATTGAAGGATAGCAGAGATGCCAGAACGCAGGGGAGGGATCCCAGACCGCCCATACCAGTCTCGGAAATGGCCCCAATGCCTGCCGAACACCTTCAGAGTGGATGGTCTAAGAGCATCCATTATGTACTCAACTACAGGACCTGAGAAGCCCTGAGATATCAGCGTAGACTGAGCAATAGCCACACTACACATTGCATCCAGCAGACTTCCAACCGGAGATCCCCTTGAAGGGGACACGGCTACTTCCGAACTAGCCAAGGTTCCTAGGACCAAAGCTCCAACAGAGAGGGGAACCAACTCCAGCGGGACCAGAACAGAGCTAACTGTCACGACCCTCACCCCGAAGCCCCCCTGGTCTACCTATGGGCCAGGGGGAGCCTTGACCCCAGTCCCAACTAGATCCAAACCTAGGCCTTCTTGGGGCCAGTCCTGGTGCCTCTGGCACCAGGCTCATACTTAATAATGAATTTGTGCTTGGGAACTACTTTTTGTTACTGTCATTCAATGTGGAAGCATCCACAGAATCAGGCTTCTTGGAACCTGGCTTGCAGAAGGATGGTTTGGGTGTGGTACCTTGGAACTCTTTAACCAGGACTTCTTTCTTGAAACTATTTAAACCACACCCGACTGGACTGACGCGCTTCGCATTAGTTTGCAATTCAGCAACGTGACGCTCACCGTGTTCAGCTTCAGCCACGAACCTCGGAGGAACAGCATCTGCAGAAAAAGAAAGAAGACATTGTTAGAAAACGTTGCAGCTTACCTGAATTTCATCATTAGCGGTCCTCAGCTCTTCCGACCGGTATCCTGGAACCAGCGCTCCTTCGGATCGACGGACCTGCAGAAAGGGAGAGACAAAGCATTAGACATTTTGCACAATTAATTAACTCCGTCAAAGGGCTTTCCTTGCCACTCGCACTTCATTCAGCAACTACTCTGGAATTCTACACTCTGGCGGAGCACCGCGACCTGTGAAGATAAAAGATAACAGGTTAGCAAAGGCAAGGCACCTTAGCGCTGTGTAAAGGTCCTACTCGCCGCGTCAAGGTGCTCCAAAAAACGCTAATACTTACCAGCGAACCCCAAATCCAATCTTCGGCATGAATTAGACTTACACGTACCTAAGGAAGAGAAAAAGACATTGTTAATTCCAGAAGGCATGCTAGGACAGCAAAACACCATAGCAATAAGACCTACCTGAAAGACTCAAGTCGGGCCGGCATCAGTGAAGTAACTCGACCACCATTGCCCGCAAAGCACTACGCGCCCCTGCCGAGACAGCAGGACGGAGAACCCGCCAACATCAAGAACAAGGTGAGAGGAAGCCCAGAGGGGCTGCAGACATACCGGGTGGTGGGAGGCTGTTAATCCCAGTTGCCCGATCCTAAACATTGCTTACCTGTATTTCTGGCAGGATTCTTCCACTGGTCACTACTGGGCATCGCAGGGAGGGATACCTGGACCCTGATTGCTGGGTGGCATCCCCGTGGAACCAGGTGAGCGTAACACTAACAGTAACACAGTCACCCTGGACAATCTGAAGCGCCGAACCACCCAGAGCAGAAGGGGAATAGGCAGAAAGGCATAATGGAAACCCCAAGGCCACTGTACAGAGCGGGCGTCCACCCCCAAATCCCCTCGGCCTGAAAACCGAGAGCAGAAGAGGGGAACTTCTGCTGAGGGCGGGGATGCCAACAGGTCTAGAACAGGGGACCCTAATCTGATACAGGTCACCGCAAAGACCTGGGCCGACAGGACCAGTTCCGCAGAGGAGTGAAACCGGTGTCTGAGAAGATCCGCATGAACATAGTCCACCCCTTGATATGTGAGACCACCAGAGACACCAGATGTGATTCCCCCCAGGTACCTATCAGTGCTGCCAGAGCATTCAAGGAGAGGCCGGAACCCCTTTTGCGGTTGACATATGCCAAGGCTGTTGTATTGTCCATTCGGACCAAAACTGCCTGACTATCCAGCAACTCCTCGAAGTACACCAGAGCTTGGAGAATGGCACCACTCTCGCCAATTTGATGATCGACACCTCTCCCCAGATCTCACAACCCTTGAGCTGAGAGGACCCCCAATGTAGACCCCCCAACCCATTCTGCTGGCATCGGTAGTAAGAGAGGCCACAGGAGCAAAGACCATGGACACCTCAGCCTGCAGATTTGGAACCCCCTGCCACCATAGCAGGGAGAATCGCAGCGCTGGGGACACTGAAATTAAAGCTTCGAAAGCCGAGATGTCGGGAGCCAGTGGGAGAGAGTATAAGACACCAGGGGACTTAACTGAAGACGGGCCCAAGGAGCTAGAAAACATGCAAGACGCCACATGCCCCGTAATTTCAGCAACAGGCGAGCCGAGACATACTGCCTTCTGAGAACTCAGCCCAGAACAGCCAGCAAGCAACGGACCCTCCCTAGGGACAGGAACACCCTCTCCATCCAGGTGCAAACCAGTGCCCCAATGAAAATTTGATCCTGAGAAGGCTCCAGCTGAGACTTTCGCCAGTTCACTAGCAAACCCCAGTCCCACAATGCCTAGCAGACTAAAGGGAGACGAGGCAGGATAGCCTGCCGACAGGATTCCTCGACCAACCAATTGTCCAGGTAGGGAAAACAAAAATTGCACTCCATGCAGATGCAAATTTACCACTAGGGGAGTGAGCAGCATGGAGAACACTCTGAGAGCCGATCGCACCCCAGACTGGAGCACTCAGAACCGAAAATGCTGAGATCCAATTCCCCCCTGCACAACATCCAGAGTGCGTTCCGCAAAGCCTCCACGTTGAAACGTTCCTTCCGAACAAGCAGTGCAGGGCCTCGGGACCCATAAGTAGGTGACACATCCTAGAAGGCATAGGGACCAGGAACACCCATGAGTAGAAAACTTGAGCCTGAACAGGGAGAGGAACGGGCAAAACGGTAACCCACAACAACCATTCGGAGGGAACGGATCCCATGGGCAACTACTTGGTCCGTGAGCTGGGTACCAAAGTCCTAACCATGCAAACCTGGACAGTAGGGGACAGGAACGGCAACTGATATCCCCCTCCGGAAGGAGCCCATTACCCAGGAAGCCGAACCCCACCGGTCCCATACACCTCCGAGAAGATAGAGACGAGGAGCCAGGGAAAACCGCCAGTCGCTGCACTTACACCAGAGGAAATTCACAGGATGTTGAAGCAGGCATGCGCCGCAATATAACAACATGCTTGTCAGCCCACAAAATGATCAGACCTATCAAAAGGAAGATACAGGACAGGCCAGAAATCCAGCAGACCATGGCCCCCTCAGTGGACAGAGGAGCCACCAGGCTGGTGTCAATGGGCAGAGTACTGTCACAAAGCGGGGCAATGCAATCCATCCCAGATAGCAGACACCAAAAGCAACCCCAGACCTGGGGTAAGCCTATACTGGAAAACTCACTGAAGGGACAGCCCCCTCCACCAGCAGCAGGGGCCCTGAGAATCCCTTTAAGCACAGACATGTGCCACCATCTTGCATATTACTTCCCGCATCTGAGAGGAGGCGTGAAAGCAACATGTCGGCATCGGAGGACCTAGGCCCTAAAAGAAGAGACACTGGGAACCCCGTGCATGGCCGTTACTTCCATGATGCATTTTCTATAATTCCATGCCGGACAAGGGAAAAGGAATGAATCTCCTTCGTCTGTCCCCCACGCAGTTCAGAGGAAGAGGACTGGATAAGGAGCCTGGGCCCATGGCTAGCACAGACCCAAACACACCACTAACTCGCCACATGACTGAGAGGTAGATTGAGCTTTGTATCAAGTAGCTGGTAGCTCCATGCTCTAAATAGTTCCAATGCGTCGGCCTTGGAAGGATGAAGGGCCGAGTCAGCGCCGCTGAGACTCGAACACAAAGTGTAGACTATGCCAGGCTGCTACTCTTCCGGCCGCTTGCAGACGTGTCCAAATCTGTGCCATTTTCACAGGGTGCACGCAGAGAATGCAGCTAATATCCGGTGCATCCTGGGCTGTGTGTGTCTGAGGAGCGGGTGGTATGTGACATGCCTGCGACAGAACAGAGCCCCCGCACTTTCAAAGACTTTCTGCCACTGTCACCCCATGACAAGAAGCAGAGAGGCCTTACAAAAAAGGGAAGGCTAGCCCATACTGCCAAGTACTTGCCATCATTTCCAATAAAGATGTGTACACAGAAATTGAGGAAACGGCCTGTCGAAGGAGCCGGCATGAATTGGACGCCAAGATGGCCATGCCAGCAGGGGAGGGGAAAAACAGCAAGCACATAGCCCCCTCCCCTCTCCTTACCTTCCCCTGGGCCGTGCAGGACGAGGGACACAATGCCCACGCTGCGGTCCAGAGCCCAGCAAAGAACCGAGCCCGGCAAACCCGCTCAACTGGGACTCCAAGCCCCGCAGGGGACACAGGAGCAGCGCTGCACCCGAAGGAGCTGAGGGCCCCGCCACACAGCCCCCCCCCCAGGGGGCCAGCATTCGTTGCTCCTCAGTGACCCTCACCAGGAAGAAAAAGTCCAACCTGCTGGAAGCAGGAAAAATTAAACTGAGTGACGTGGAAGTGGGGGAGGAGTTATAGGGATTTCAAGAAATAGACAAAGGTCCTGTGTCGGAGGCAGGGGCCTCATGAGTTAAATACTGGGACGAGGAAAAAAGGACGTGGAGGTAATGAATGCCACCTCTCCATTAGCTCTAGAGTGATGTGCTAAGCATGCACTGTGGCGTCCATCTGCAAGGTTTCGGGCTAAGCTGAGCTCATGAGGATGTGTTAACGCTTATCTATACACCTCACAAACTTCCTCAATAGGACATTGGTTGCAAATAGTTTAAGACAATGGCCTCCGGATGGTGGGAATTGTGAGAGCTAGTTTAGAATACAATCCACATGCCTTTTTGCATTGGCCTTGTGATTTATTGGTATTTTGTGGCTTTTGTTTACCCATTCACAAATGATATAAATCCATACATTCTGAAGGCAATATTGGCCTGCAGCTTTTCTAATATCTAATATGGTCCAGGTTAATGAGTGGAGAGAAGCCAAGATGGGTGATTGCAACTGTTCACTTTTTTCAAACTTTAGGCCTAGACAGGCCTCCTGCAAAATAAGGAGAGAAACAGCGGTAAATGGGCAAATCAAAGGAGTTCCATAAGACTGCAAGAATACGATCAAGGTGATCAGAAAGTAAAGAGAATTTAAAGGAATGGGAACAAGAACTGGAACCGAAATTGAATTTTGTTTCTATTGTAAAAATTGTTTTTCAATTAAATCGAATAAAAACATAAATCTAATATAGGAGCAGGAAACTGTCTCACAGCTTGATGGCCCAGGGGAAGTGACCCAGTCTGTGTTACGAGATGGACATGTTTGGGTAATCCAATCAGAGGCCAAAGTGCAAAGGTTCGGATTTAGCCTGCTTTGTTAGACTTTTCAGAAGCACCAACCTTTTGTAACATGTGCAGTGACTCTGCAAGTCACCCTGAGTTTCAGAGGCTCACAGCGGACTCTTTCCCAGCCCCATGACCCCCACAGGTTAGTGGACTATTCACTGTATTTACTTCCAGGACACTCCCAGCATGCATAGCTCTAGCCCTTTGCCTTACTATGTTTGGCGAATGTCCATTTCCATGGTCCATTTCGTCTACCTGACTTGCAACGTTCATGTGTGAACCCCAGAGAATTATAGCTGTAGGGATGGCCATGTATGCATAGTACTTTATAGCAGATTACTAGATGGTTATAACAATCATTCATTGTATTGGCCAGCTGCCACTCCCAGATTGCTAATTGTATCCATGGTGTTCTACGCCCCAGGCTGTTCAGCAAACAAATAGTACACCGCGTTATTTATCATGGTGCATTACGATGCAACATGGCACACAACACTAATGCAAATGCTCCACCTTGTTCTACAGGTGCAGTATGCCTTACCAGTGTACTCATGATGCAGAATTGCAAGGCCTGCTGATGGTGTGTACTGAAACCATTTACTGGTCCATCTGCAGTCCCAGTGAGAGGCACATGAGTCTGCTTGTACTGCACAGTATAACAAGGACACGGGGCACACACACATGGCGTTGGATTTAGAATATGTACCATATGCCTGAGGAGTGTACACTAGTAATGTCTTTGTATGTGCTTAGTAAGGGCTCAACAAATTGTACAGTGCACAGACATCCCCACACAACGGAGTCCTCCAAACCTGTAATAATACTTTCAAAGCAGTTTAATGTTCTACAAATAGCATTTTCAAACTCTGTTGAATACCTTCAATTAATATGTCATGCTTTCATTTACCTGGAGGTTGACGCTCACTCAGGTTATCACCATCCAGACAGCAATGAAGAGTTTATTCTGTGTTTTTTATTTGCAGATATTGATTCATGTAGATTCATAAGGCTATTGCAGCTATTGATTATTAACTGGGGTAGTCGTTGTGCAGTGGCCCAAGGTGGCTGTGAGGGATATTTCCCTGACTAAAGGGGGGAAGGGAACAGAGAAGTGGAAACACAAAGCTGTCTAGAGATGTTGGTAGAGCATCCGCAAGAATCCATTAATCGTATCCTTCAGGTGCTTGGTGTGATCCTTCATGACGCATGCACGCACAGAGGTTAGTATGGTGGTCCCTAAACTGATAGGCAGGAAAGCCTATTAGCCGAGTCACCAAAGTTGACTTTCTTATGCCATCTTTGTATAAAAAGCTGAATGTATGTATTTGTGTGTGTATGTATGTTTGTCCGGCTATACAAATCCACACCGTTGAACCCAGGTCTACCAAATTCTTCATGGATTTCTCTTTTGTCTGGGGCAAGATCATAGTCTATGTTTGGATGCAAAAATCTTATATGCAAAATATTTTTGGCCTGTGTGTGTATGTTTGTCCGGCTATACAAATCCACACTCTTGATCCCACTGCTATCAAATTTTGCATGTATTCCTCATTTGTCTGGCGCAAGATTGTAGTCTATGTTTGGATGCAAAAAATTCACTCCGTAGACATCCTCAGTTATTGATGCTCACCCCGATTCACTACAGTAGGTACTAGAAGGAGGCAAAATTTGGAAAAGTGAAGCAAAATGTTTGATGTGATGGTTATTCCTTTGAAATTTATTATTATTGTATACAGTTTGAAAGTGTTTATTAAAGCATTTTTAAAGGGAATTAAACAAATATATATATATATTATCATGCCACTCCAAATATGGGAAATGGCAAGGTTACAATTTACTTAAGTTCATTCACGAGAAGAGAGCACAATGAATCAATCTCTCTTGGCCATTTTCTCAAATGTGTTAAAACCACTGAGTGAGTGAAACAAGCCACAAAAAAAAACAAACATCACTTGGAAAAGCTTCATCTGATGCAAAGCGAAAATCAATATCAAGAGCTTCAGAAACACAACAACAAACAGTGGCACGACTTGCTGACCAGAGGACAAGAGCAATTCTCTCCAGGGCAAATGAGATGCCAGAGCAAACTGAAGCAAGACTTTCTGACATGAGGAGAAGAGCAACATCCTCCAGGCCATATGAGACACCAGAGCAAATTGAAGCAAGACTAGCCGACAAGAGGACAAGAGTAATATCCTCCGGAGCATATGAGACACCACTCGATCAGAACATGAGCAACACCAGGTACACCAGCTAGTTATTGATATTGCTCATATTACAGCAGATGTTTGACCAGAATGCATTCCATTTCATAAGTAAATGCTACCAATAACCTGCTCATCCTCCCTGATAGTAGCATGTAACAGGAAGTCATGCAAAGGGGCACCAGTGTTCTTCTTCCTGGTAATCATTTGGTGGGTTGAGGGATCCATACTACACTGAGGAGCAACTACAGTCGGGGGTTGTAAGGAGGAATGTGTTTTACTGGGGTGCCGATGTCCAGTAGACAGTTTGGTGTACTTTGGATTAAGCTGCCACGGTTGATTCTTTCAATGGGATATACATTTGACGATGACAATGAGTGGTGTCACTTGGGGCCAACAGTCATGTCAGGCGGACAGGATGTCAATTACGGAATGTGGGCAGTCCTAAGGTAACTGAAAAGGCCATTAGGAGTGCTAGGGCTCACATCATGCTATGCCAAGGTCATGGTCATGGGAACTAAAGGTTTGAGCTGTTCCTCAAAAATGTATTTGCCAAACGCACCGCTTCCACCAACTGCCTTAGCATACTGTCTCCGGGTACAGGGTTCAGAGTAAATAGCCTAAATCAAGGAGTGCATGGTGCGCGGGATACCTTGCAGGTGCTTGACCCTGAAAGTCTGCCACCTTCATCAGCACAATCTATTCTTTGTATCCCCTCTGGTCCTTGAGATTAGGTACTTACCCCTTTTATTTATGATCAGGTTTATTGGGTCTCTACGTTTTCTCCCACTTAATGGTTTTGTTCAGTGAATGTGGCTCCTACAAGATGACGCCTAGCACTGGCAGAGGTGTTGGCCATAAAGAAATGAACATCCGTCATATTAATGTCACTACTTTCAAAAATGTGAAGAATACAACAGTAGAGCATCAAACCCATCGAATGTCAATATATAATGAATGAAACACTTGTAACAAAATTAACCGTGGCTGTAATTGGAAGAACACAGAAGACAGTACTGTAGAGCCGTAGAGTTTCAAAACTCCCCAATTCCAATAGAAAGGGGATGAGATACTTGTAATAGGAAAGCTTGCAATGGAAAGCAGACCATACTGCTCACCATACAGTTTCAAATTCTTCCCTTGGCCATGACAATGAGAACAATAATAGAATAGCTCACATTTACAAAGTGCACAAACTTTCCAGGGATTTTGAATAGGACCTTGTTCTTTGTTTTAGGGCCTTTGTGGTCGCCACTCTCAGTGTCTTCCATTTCATGGCTGGGTTAGAACATCTAAACAATAGGTTATCAAGAAAGAAACACATAACCTTGTATGGCACGGTCTGCCATGTGCCATAGAATATGCCACCCATTTAGAGATGAATGCCATTGTATTGGATCAGATCTTTTTAAATACTGCCTTCAGAAATTAACCAGCAGCAAAATTGCACTTGTCAATTCCTCCCTTGGGTTATGTGTGGCACAAAGGCCGTTGTCATGTCAACAGGAGTTCTACCATGCAAATACTTTACTTTTTCTGTTTGAAGTGTTGCCATGCTACGACGGGGGCGAACTTGTGTGTGCTGTTTCCGACTCCCCCTGTGGTGCCATGTCCCTCTGCTAAGCAAAACATGGAACTGTTTTGACGATGACAATGAGTGGTGTCACTTGGGGCCAACAGTTATGTCAGGTGGGCAGGATGTCAATTACGGAATGTGGGCAGTCTTAAGATAACTGAAAAAGCCATTAGAGAGGGATGGAGTGCTAGGGCTCACACCATGCTCTGCCATGGGTCACAGAAAACATCTCTGAAGGTTGTATAAGTTTTATAGAGGAGCAGCCAACTGCCCCTGCAGGAAGTCCCGCCCCCTACTACCTGTATGCTGGAAGCCTGAAATAGTGCCATGTTTGACACCGTGACTATTCCGTGTCGAGTCTTCGAGAAAAGGTATCCAGTAAGAAACCCCTGTCAGATGTATTCCAGAAGAGATGACAATCTCTTGGAGGAGATACCCGAAGGAATATGAAAAAGAGAGAAAGAGAAGTTGGTGACGTCAAAACAGATGAGTGTGATGCACAGAGAAGACTGGCTGAAGAAGAGAATGCATGGACCTTATAGAAACTGATGACGAAGTAAAGAATCGAGTAAACTTTCATGTGCGAAACGAAGATTGGACGTGTGAAGAGCACTGTAGAAAATACAAATCATTCAATAACTGTACTGATGCAGCAACGCAAGTAGATCAAGTAATCTTAGGAGCTGGCTATACGCAGTGAACAGACTGCAGACAAAGCCACCACTATATAGAAACTGGACATCTATGTCACAATTTTAGTAAGTTCAGACCATGAAGAGAAGGGCTGAAAGCTCTGTCGCAGCAAAGAATTAGCTGGGAGCATGGAAGAAACAAGAAGGGGCTGTCTTGCCTGGTGTCAAGTCTAAAGGCAGGTGCAAATAAAGAACACCATGAGTGCCAAGTGTATTAATTCAAGATAATTAAATGCTATAAAATTGACCAAATTGTCGTCTCCTGTCACGTGAGCCAAGGATGGAAATAGAGTTGGGCACGCAGTTCCAGAACTATGATAAGCATGTACTCACACTCCCATATATTCCCAGAGATGAGAAGACATTGCAAGGCCAAGTTCAAAGACAGTCTGCATGGTTGAAAGAATGGGTGATGAGAGATGATGGGCTAATTGAGTGGGGCGGTAAAGTCAAGTTCACCACCCGGGACCTCGGTCTGAGCTCACATGTTGCTAAGTGAACTGAATGTTCCTGAAGGGCACGAGCATGCCAACCAATTATAGAGCACCATATAACGAAGGACCTTATAGTTTGCGAGCCAATGATGTTCCGCTTTTCTAATAATTGTTGAAGATGGCTCGCACTTGGGTTGGGCATGCGTTGTCCACCTGACTGTAGAGACCCAATCACAACCTGACCCCTTATAGAAAGTATACTTAGATGTTCCCCTTGAGTCAACCACAATCCCCCATAGGGTTTTTTTTTATTTGCCACGTAGTATGAAGTCTCGTATGAGGTCTCGTATGAGTTTTTGCTATGAAAGTGTTATTTTTTATGAAATGCTTTGAGAGAACACTGTGCGACATCCGTTGATGTCCGTTGTAACTCTGTGTTTTAGACAATTGATAATAAAACAGTAAAAAGACTTTGCCATCTTCCTGAGTTGGTCTGATTATTGGTGTACAGAGTTATTCTGTTTCCCATCCACCTGCATGACGCGCTACCTAATAGGGCCCTAAGGTCACGTGGTAGCAGTGGCAGGATGGTTCAGATCCATCGACCTGTAAGCTCTAGAGTTTCGGGCGATCGGACATCCTCTGCCATCTAGCCGGCAGATCACAGGGTTTCCGGTGGAGAGTGGCCGAATAGAAACCTTGCAAGACAAACCGAGATGGTGGGCAGGGTCCCTCTTTGACGAAATCTCTACCTGGTTTCCACAGGCGCTCTGCGGACGGAAGGCAAAAGTGGTCAGTCGCAGGAGGAGATGACACCAAAGGCCTTGAATCAAATGACTGAATGGTGAGTAGCATAAGGGGAATGGCAAATTAAGGGACAGGATTGTGGTAATTTAAAGGTAACAGGAAATATTGTGTAGCGATAGAGATAGAAACGCCCAGAAACCTGACCCAAGGGGGTTGAGAAGAAGTCGTCTCACACTCCAGTCGGAGTCCCTAGGCTACGTGTGAACAGGTTCACATAAGGAGATGATTTAAATCCTGTGACAGGATATTTGATTAGGGGTGAGAAGAAAAAGGTGATTACAGAGTATTTTTAGTAAATGTGTAAAGTCGCCTAGTCTGTCTGTGTTTGTGTTGTGTTAATCTTTTGAAGAAGTGACAAATGTTGTGAAGGAATTGAAACAAAGTTAAGGAGCCAAAAAGACTATCTAGGGAAGTGGTTGGCACCAATCCAGAGATAGACAGAGATAATTGGAAAGGTAGAGGCTTGAGCGGCGATTGTTGGAGAGCGCTCATATTTGTTGTTTTAAGAATATTGAAAAGTGGTGAAAGTATTTTATAAACCTGTTAAGTATTGACAGTCAATTGAGACTTGTCACAATGGGAGACACTCAGTGGAGTAACTTTGCTGAAAATGTTGGGGGGGACATGACAACTGAAAGAAAGGGGGCAGGGTGGAGGAAGAGCGGACGGTGGCTCTGAGGTATAACACTAAACTACTACACCACAAGAGTCTATTACCAATGCTCTGTTATAACTTTCATAAGACTGGTGGCATATCTTTAAAATTCAATTCTAAAGACACCCCAGTCTTCTGAAACATATAACACTACAGTTGGTCTTTAGAATGCACTGCATTGCAACAGTTAAAAAGCCTGCGCCCCCTCTACTTAAGGAGGGCCTTCAAGCAGGCTGAAGAGAGCGGGTGTGTGATTATTGTCACCAGGGCACTGACTGAAACAAGCATATAGACATAATGCAAAATGGATGCCTGCAAGATTTTAAAACAGCACATTAGGTTGCTTATTCATTAATTACTTGCAACATTCTGACTCATTAAAATTAAGGTATGTTTTCTTGTGTTCAAATGACCACAAGCAGTAGCGTAACGAGCGGGAGGTCAGACAGGGACATTTGTCAGGGGTCGCCACTCCCGTTCGGCACCTCAAAGAGGGTGCCCAAAGGAAAAGGACTCCCACTGGTAGGACAATGTTTGCCAAGCAATTCCTGCTCAGCAACAGGACACCTTACCCTTTCCGAGCGATAGAGGTGTCCTGCTGCCAGGACAGTGTCCCAAGGAGCTCCGGTAAACAGAGAGTCCTCACGTTGCTCTGTGTTAACAGAGCATTTCAATGTGAGCCATGAGGCACCAATGGGAGGAAGGGGGCGACTATTATCAGGAACCTTTGTCCCTTTAGAAATGTGTATGGGAGGGAGTGATCAGAAGTGATAAGGGTGCATAATGCTGCAGGCTTTATGAAATAATTACTATGGCTTTAAAACCCAAGGGGGATTTGTTAGGTTCACATTAATCTGCATAATGCTATGGTGGCTTTGCATGCAAGATGGGGAGAGTAAATCTAAAGCCATACTCCCATTGCTCAACGTAGTTGTATGACAATGTATATAGTGTATGGTAAGTCTACTATGAAAGGTTAGCATATTATGTAATGTGGTTTGCTTCCATGGCATTGCCAGAAGTAATTAGTTAAGCACATGAAATGTAAAGCAAAACCTTACTAAATGTCTAAATCAACTAAACCTGGGTAGAAGTGCACAGTTGCTTAAATTGTTCGCATCCCAGTTTCACCATTTAACCAAAGTGTGTGATCCTGGCCAATTCATTAAATCACACTGAAGCTCTGTACTTGATTCTGATTCACTTCAAAGCTTATGTTAATATATCATGCTATTATAATGGAAAAGCCTAATGGCTATTGAGTTGCTCCATATATAACAATAGTGCAATGTAGGTATTGTGCACCACAAAGTTATTTGCCACTTGGCTTACTTATGGCAACTTATTCTAAAGTCGCTTCCATGGTGCCTCTATGTATCAAAGACTAATGATGCTCCTGGCAATGTCCTTTTCTGTGAAGTCACTTCTGTTGGTGCAATCCATGTGCAAATTGTGAGGTTTCCATGTATTTTGCCCCAGAGGGCCTGGACAGAGCTCTAATAGATGACTTTCCTGCATATGCAAGGACCCTGCAGTTTTATTTTTTTTATCTGTAAAAATGCCATCTGCCACTAGTGTTACCAAAAAAGTAGATTGGGGAGGGGGTGGGCGGTTTGGGGGAGTAAATTAAAAGATTTTTCACGCACTGCATTTCATGGCTCCCCTCACTCTTGCAATGCTGGATTCTCCACTGACCCCAAATGTGATTGTCCAAATATGCCCCCTCACTAAAGTCAGCCTGCAGTGCAGCCCAGCCTTCCAATAAACATACGCTCAGCTCGGCATTATGTAATGAGAGAGCGCAAGCCTGGCTGGGCACCTCAGCCAGGCTCAAGCTGTCCCATTACATGATCAAAGAATGCGGCCCCTGACCCTCCCACCAAAAGATGGGGGGACAAAAAGGCATGCCACAAAAGTTGGGGGGGACGTGTCCCCTTCATCCCCCCTATAATTACGCCCATGGAGACACTCCCCTGATGCATTTATGTAAGACATTGCCAAAACACATGCCCACGCTCAAACAGTATAGTGCGGAACGGGTGAAAGGCACAGCAGATAAGATGTTCATGCTGTGGCCACAAGGGGGATCACTGTCAAAAGAAGTATTGAAACACATGACCACATACTTGCATGCTGCAAACACAGGGAAGAAATTGGAGAAAATATTAGCTATCCTCGAACTCTGGAAAATGTACCAAGAAGAAAGGGAAGATCCACCACTTGAGCAGTGGATGCTTGGCCAGTGTAAGGAGGAAGGTTGTGAGCCCTCAGCTCCCCTTACCTCACCTGAAGTAAAAGTGCTAGTGCAGAAGAAGTACGGTTGTACCCTCTAAAGGAACTGAAAGCGGCGACGGGGTACAGTAACCCGATTTACGAACCTCTGGCTTATAGCAGTGACAATAGTCCAGAGGAGAGTAAGAAAAAAGAGGAGAGCTTTAAGATCATACAATATAAAGAAGAGAAGAGTGAGTGATCAAATGCACCAACAGAATTAGAAAGAGCGATTAAGAGCTAGAAAGGGGAAAAGGACAAAGCTGACGAGGTAACACTTGTGCAGAACAAATGGATGGGAGGACAGATATTACTCAAGCTAGATGGGAAAAGCATTGAGGAAGTAAGTCAAAGAAAAGATAAGGACAAACAGGATAGAATAGACAGAGAGCGAGAAAAAAGGTTGAAGGAAGATGAGCACAAAAGAAAGAGCAAGGAGCGACAAGAACAGATGTATCAGGAGGAGCAAGAGAAAAAACAGGAGTGGGCAGAGGAGCAAAGAAAGTACAATAATAGGCAGAGAGCAATATAAGATATGGATAGAAAAGAAAGGAAGAGATAGGAGGAGGAAGCACAGACGTTACGGGAAAAAAGGATACAGAGACAAAGAGAAGAGAAGGAAAGGAGAGCAAAAGTGAGAAGAGAAGAGCAAAGACAAGAAGGGGAGAGAATTAGAAGGGAGGCGAGAAAACAAAGAGAATTAGATGAAGAGTTAGAACGAAGAAGGAGAAAGCAGGACTTTGAGATTAGCCTTGTTCGTAAGGAACCAGTAGAGTTGAGCCCAGCAATACGATGGGACAGAATAGAAGAGTTTCTTCCGTTAAAGGCAGCAATGTCAGGGGCATCCAGAGTAACATTAGAAGATGAAAACTTTGATATAGGAAGTATCAGAGACAGGATCGATAAAGCCAATCAAGAATTGAAGGAAAGTAGGAAATCTGGAAGCCGAGGGAAGGGAGATCAGTCCCTAGTATTCCAATCATGAAGTGAAGAAGAAAATCCATTTAGGCTCGAGCACAGAGCCTTATCCTTAAGTAGACAGAACTTAGATAGGGGTGAAGGAGACGAGAGTCACACTAGTTGGGGACTAGACATGTCAGATGAATGAATCCTTCCTTGGGGAAGAGGAAGGGAGCGTGTGTGCCCCAGAGCAAATCTTGCAGACAGACAAAGAAGTAAGAGAGTCTGATCTAGAGCAACCTAAGGATAGGACTCCAGATCCCATAGCATATTCAGAGTGTCCCGGAGGACGATTGTATAGTAACAAGAGAGAATCACTGCCATATGTGAGCAGGTTAAGATCGCTACCAGTGAGGGGACGGACAGGGACAATCATCCCTGCCATGTATAGACAGACGATGGGAGCCGAATGCAGGTTTGGGTTCACGCAGTTTCTCTTATTGGAAAAAGGGTGAACAAGACCATAGTATATTCCATGGCTGCAGATGGATAAGGATAATTTAAGGTGCACGCTCCCCAGTTTGACGTCAGGTGCTGGGAAATGGATATATGAATTTGAAAAAATGACAGGAGGGAACACACTGGCCATAGGGGACATTAACAGTCTCTTGGCAGATATCCTTGGGGAGAGAGCTGATGACATATAGAGGAGAGGAAGCTATTCAAGTGTGACAGCACAAAACACAGCACACAATGGAACACCATTTAATAATTGCAAAGCAGACGCTTGGAGGGCTCTCAGGGTGCAGTATCCCGACACATCAGATATGGGTGCAATCATGACACGTAAGATGAAGGAAGATGAAGACCCGTTTAGATTCTGGATATTCAAGAGTGTTGGCAACTTGAAACACACAAGCCTCGGGGGAAAAACTGTGACCTTATTTAACACATTTTATGTCAGGAATTGCCGAGCAAGTACAGAGGTAAATGAAGAAACAAGTGGCAATGGAAGTGAAGCCGTGGGCTGAAATATAGTTGATGATAATGCATCACTGTCGGCTATTGCAGGAGAAAAACAAGAAGAAAGATGAGGCTAGGAAGACTGAGGAAGCCAAATTAGCCCAAAAGAAATTGTCAAAATTTGCCCTAGAAGGGGCTGTATTGTCAAGCTGAGAAGGATTAGGAATGCAGCAAACAGTAGGTACATCACAGGCGAATAATCAACACCAGATAGACCAAGGAGGGAAGGGGTTCATGCCACGAGGCAGAGGTATGGGATGTAGAAGAACGGGTTGATTCCAAAACAATCAAGGTGGGTTTCAAAATGCGCAAAATGAGAATCAGAATGCGCAAGGAGAATTCAACCAAGGGGGACTAGTCAGGTGGCCTCTCCCTGTATGTTGGACTTGTGGGGGGACAGGACCCATTGTGCGCATATGTGGGAGCCAAGGGAATGTACAGAATGTGCAATTCTCGAGATGGGGGACAGCTTATCCTCCACCATATAGCATACAATCTAGGGAAGGGTTTGCCCAAGATCAGACAGTATATCAGACACAAGCACCGCAAATGCAACAGACACAGCAACTAGAGCAAGTGCAAATGAATCCACCACAAGGGTAGTCGCAACACACACACACAGACACAACAGTATGCAAACACAGGACAATTACTGACACCTAGAATAGGAGGTGCTACTGTGGTAGGAGAAAATCCTTTCACAGGTACAGGGGTATGCATGTACACACAATAGGACAGCTCACAGAGCGACTTGTTGTGTGACTAGACCCCCAAGAGGAACCAAGGGTTGATGTGACTATAGGAGGCAAATCCTTTTCTTTTCTAGTAGACACTGGGGCTACTCGTTCATGTATATGAGAGTGAAAATATCCAGTGTCGGGGATTGCCATGAATGCTTAAGCATTCTCTGGCGCTACGAGTCGAGTTCCTTTTACTGACGAAGGAATAGTAAGTTCCACTCCTGGAATACACTACTTAAATGTGGGTGAATTCATACTGGCGTTCACAGTGCAAATGGCTCTGAAAGGCGTTCCAATAGAGCCAGAGGTTTTTCTTTATGGGGTGAGCATTCTACTAACATGGTTACCTGGTTTAGCGGGGAAGACTGTGAGGAACCTGAAGAATTATTTTTCAGACCACAGATACCTATGGACGAAGAGGGGGGACAGACCATCTCTCTAGAGTTGGAAGCAGCCATAGTACAAAAGGAAATAGTGATGCTCGAAGCAACGGATGATGAGGGTAGACCATGGAGAACAATAATAGCTCTCAGAGAAGGGTACAGGTTGACTGACATTACTGATGATGATATTTTTAGAGGAGACCCAATGGATGATGAAGTAGTGTTCTTTATAAGCATTACATACTGGATAAGAATAGAAAAGAGGCAAATCCTATAGCAAATGGAAATAATGCGGCAGCGTCCAGCATTTTTTGCAGAGGACTTGGAGAAGGTGGCAAGTGTCCTATGGACTACAGGCCCTTATGAAGTAGGATTATTAAAGGGAATAGGGGAATTCAAAATAAAGCTGAAGCCAAGAGCGATTTTACCTCTAGCAAGACAGTACCCCATGTCTCACGAGGCTGAGGATGGTATGTGTCAGACTATTTCAGCACTGATAAAATAAGGTATTCTGGTGCCATCAGAATCATTGTGCAACACTGTGGTGTATCCTATCAAAAAATAAAAGGGAGGGTTATGGAGATTCATACAAGACATGAGAAGGATTAAATAGATTGTAGAGGCAGAGTTTCATCTAGTTCCTAACCCGGCGATGATACTATGACTTATCCCAGTAGAAGCACAATATTTTACGGAGATCGATTTGAAAAATGTGTTTATCTCAATACTGTTGCACAAGGACCCACAAAACTTGACTTCATTTATATTTTGCCAAACTCATCTAAAACATCCTTGTTTGCCCAAGCGGTACTGTGAATCTCCATCAATCTTTAACAGAGTCCTCCAGATGGACCTAGGCAATATTGATTTGAAAAGTGCGGTGATACAATACATAGATGATACTTTAATTTGTAGCACTACAGAAGATGAGTGCTGGCAGGACTCGATTCAGTTGATGACTAGCTTGGCAGACAAAGGATACAAGGTAGACAAGGAGAAGCTACAATATTGTCAAGAAGAGGTGTTATACATAGGACAGTTGATTTCACATGAGAGAAAAAAGGTGACACATAAAAGAGCTGAGGCTTAAAACCTCACACAGTAAAACAGATGCAACAATTTTGGGAATATGCATTTATGTTAGAGCCTGGGTGTTTGACTATAGTTCATACACAAGATCCCTTTTGCAGGCTTTAAAGGAAGCACAGGTGAACAAAGTAGAAATAGAATGACTGAGGAGATAGAGGAAGGATTTGAGGAAATGAAGAAAGCTATTTGTACAGCCCCTGTTTTAGGAATTCCAAATTATGCTGACAAATTCTATTTATATTTGCACACAAACGGGACAGTCATGACAGCAGTGTTTTCACAGAGGACTACATTGGGGTACACGCCTCTAGCCTATTACAGTGGGATTTTAGACCCAGTTATGAAAGGACACTTTTCTTGTGAACAGTCATTGGCAGCCGCTGCGTTCGCAATTGAAAAGTCTACAAGTATTGTTATGGGCTGCTCTATGACTCTCTTCATGGAGCATACTCTGTTTGCCATTTTAGAGAACCCCAAAGGTACACTGACATCTCAGGGAGCGTCAGCCCATGAAGTAATCATTTTGAACCCAACAATCAAAATTGTCAGATGTAAAATAGAGAATCCTGCCACATTTGTAGCTGAGCCAGTAACAGAAGGTGATCATGTGCATGACTGTGCAAATTATATTGAATTTTATGATGATATACCTTGTGTGAAAGAAAATGCTTTGCCAGGAGGGGACATTCTCTTTATTGATGGTTCTTTGAAAATTGATCAGACTAGTGGAGAAAGGCATTCTAGTGCAGCTGTAGTAAGGCATAGATTAAATGGGAAATTTTAAATAGTAGCAAATGCCAGGCTACTGTCTCACTT
Organism: Ambystoma mexicanum; assembly: GCF_040938575.1. Taxonomy (NCBI): domain Eukaryota; kingdom Metazoa; phylum Chordata; class Amphibia; order Caudata; family Ambystomatidae; genus Ambystoma; species Ambystoma mexicanum. Next base: position 808,873,714 of record NC_090932.1, read on the forward strand.
TTCAGCGCAAGTGGCAGAATTGGTAGGACTTATTGTCATGCTCGAGAAAAATGAAAGTCAAGAAGTGACGGTGTACAGTGACTCCGCCTACGTGACATCAACTGTACACACATGGCTAGCACGTTGGAAAAGGAGGCACTACCTCCGAGCGGGCGGCACTCCAGTGCAGCACACATCCTTATTGCATAAGCCTATTAGGGCATTACAACTCTCAGTAGTAATCAATAGCAGTCGTTAAATGTGCCGCTCAAACGAAGCAAACAGATTTTATTTCTTGCGGGATGAAGCTGCAGATGCAGAAGCCAAAAGGGTTGCATGTTCACCAGATATCTCAGGTTTGGATGCTGCAAATGTCACAGAGAAAGTAGTCACAATTATGGCAGTGCAAGAAGGGTTCAATCATTTGCTGAAGACCCAATTAATGGAGATCCAAGGAAGAGCACAGCAGAAAGAGCAAGATCTATGGTAATGAAGGGGGTGTTCTTTATCACTCAAACAAGCATTATGGTGACAGGATAGCACTCGAAAGCTGGTGATGCCAGTAGCATTGTTAAAGCTAGCACTTGAACAGCTGCATTAACCCACACATGTATCTAGGGAAAGTCTTCCTGCAATGATTGTGGAAGACTGGTTCATTCCAAATTTGTTACAGCACGTTACATTCTTTGTAGTGAATTGCATCATGTGTCAAAAATGTACCTGTGGGCATACACTGAGATCAATTGGAGGAGTAATGCTTTGTGTGATTGTGTTGATATGCTGCAAGCATGTAATGGATACAGGTATCTCATAGTGGTGGTGTGTCCCTTCTCTAGGTGAATCGGGGCAGGTCCGTGTACACACCCTTACGCCACTTGCGGAGTGACATTTTTAGTACGTGAAGTCTTCCCAAGATGGGGTGTGTGTGAAATGCTGAGATTCGATAATGGGCCACTTTTTGTTAATGAAGTGTTCGAACAGATAGGACTATTATTGAGTATTGAACACACGTTTTCTTCTGCTTATCACCCGCAATCAAACGGAATATGTGAGAGACTCACCAGCCTCCTTAAGGAAAGGATTGCAAAAATCAAGCTAACTTTGAAGAAGGGAATGCTATATTGAGAGTCACTGGAATCTTGAAAAATTGAACTTTAGAAATTACATGGATATGTCAAAATTATGCCTAAATGACAGTTCCTAGTTAAGAACTGGAAACGAGAACAATACCCTGATTCTTTTTTTTACTGAGTAGCTATTTGGTTAGCCCCATGGTCCTGACCGGTGGGGATGTACATATGCTTATATTTGCTGTTTTTGTATTTATCCTTCAAGCTTATCCTGCTCTTGTCAGAAGAAACGTTGATGTTCGCACTTTTTTACAGGATCCTAAAAATGGCCCCGTGATTAGGAGGTTGATAATTGTAGTTTTTGAGCATATACTGAAACACCAGGAGATATTGCAATTGCAGGAGTAAAAAAAATATTTTTTTTTCTTAAATGATCACAGTAGAAATGAGGAAGAATGAGGCAAACCCAGTTTTAGGGAATGAACAAGCACAACGAGTACCAGTATGGCGAGAGAGGTGGATGTCAATAGTCTTATGCATATTGTATGCATGTACAATTTCTATTTTTGTCTTTCTGTTTCTCCTGGTTCACACTCTCTATTTCATTGGTCCAAATAAGGCAGATATAGCTTTGATCCTTCCCACTACGGGAACTACTTCTGATTAGTTTATTTCCACTGAGGCAGAGGCCCCTCTAATCTCCCCAGCTGGGAGAACTTCTTTTGACTTGCTTAATGAGTATTACACAAATCATGCATTGGGGAGATACAAGAGAAGTACAAGGAAAGATAATGAGGGGATAAATACCTATCTAGATAATGCAGCACATCTGAGTGATAACATGTGGTATCAAAAGATTAAATAGGTGGGAGAGAGAGATCTAAGTGGAGTTACTATGCGTGTTCCCTGATACCTTATGCTTTGGAAGCCTCCAAAATATTCATAGCCAGAGAAGTATCAGTGAAAAAAGCCCATTGTCTGACACATCTCACACTTTGATTGACAAGAGGACAGCTCCAAGGCAGAACAGCATCCATGGTGTGGATGAATAAAGTGACATCTCAAAGAGAAGACAATTATGTGCATGATTTAAAGACAAAAGAGAAGCCAGAAACAAGACCTAAAAAATAATAAAATATAAAAAGCCTGGAATTAATGGAGTTGGAATCAAGATTGAAGAGAACAAGATTCTGCAATGCAAAGATAAGAATGTGAAGGAAATAAGAGAATGTTGGGAAAGAGGTCAACTACAAATCAAAGGAACAGTGCTTACTCACAAAGGATGGGCTGATGGACTGGTTGTGTGCAAAGCAGCAGCATTAACCGGATTGTGGGAAGCAGTTGTGGCAAATGCAGAAAAAGAATGCAAGGATCAATGCCCAAAGATTGCAAGAATTTTTACATGAGTCGACGACAAAGGAGGACCATTGCAAATAGTACCCCTGAAGGATTTGTCCTTATGTTTCAGAAATGATGGAATGAAGAAGGTTGGAGAGAATTGCCAGTGTGGCTGAATTGTTGATGTACCAGGCATGAGGAAGGAACAGCCGTCCTAATGGATTATTATTGGGCTTGTGGTTACAGAGCCTACATGAAGCTGCCCAAGGACAGGGGAGGGGCATGTTCATTAGTGCTCATCCATGTTCCAGTGTTAGTGATTCCTCAGGGTGACCTGAACATTGGTGAATTTCCAAAAGCAGATGCCCATTTAAGAAGATCACTGGAATTTCTCAATCGAACAAAGAGGTAAAATTATTTATCAGCAAAATCAATAGAAGCCTTTGATGCCATCCCATATGAGCACTGGTTGTTCAGAAAGACTGCCTCAATATTCACTGTTATCTTTATGCCAGGGATCCAGATGATGACCAATGCCAAATGGTTGCAGATTACCAGATGGGAACTTCTGCAGACCATCAACACTACCATAAAGGAATTCAATGCTTTTAGGGAAGAGCTGAGAGCCATACGACATATGACCCTGCAGAACAGATATGTCCTTGACATGATCACAGTGATGGATGGAGGAGTTTGTGCCGAAATCGGGCCATCATGTTGCAAGTTCATACCTTCTCACGATGACGAGAATGGGACATTGACAGAGGCCATAACGTTGCTGAAAAACCTGCACAACAAAATGGAAGATGAGCCAGAAGACATCACAGATGACGGATGGTTTGCGTCCATTTTCTCATGGGTTCCACAGTGGTTGTCAAACATCCCCAAGTTTCTTGGGGCAATATTGGTGATGGTAATGTTTGGATTCTGTGTGATCAGGATAATAATTACACAGTGCAATAAGGCAACTAAGAAGGCAGTAGGACTAAAGATCATGATTGATGTTGAATCAGAGTTGAGACCAAAGGAGTTGACAGATGAAGATATCTGAAAATACAGAGTCCAGCATTGTAGCACCTGAGGGAACAAAGTTCCTGTATCTGAAGAATCACAAGAAGTATGTGGGATGATGGGTCTATAGTAATCCAAACGGACAGTGCAGCTACATGACCTTGAGTGTTGATGAACATGTAAAATCAGCAGGATCCCTGAAGGGAGTAGTAATGATTTGGACAGCGAAGAAGGACTTTTTCACAAGAAGAAATGCAAATGTAGAGCTTATTGAAGGTGTGGTTGATGAATCAACCAGAGGGGGGAGTGTAGAGGAGCAGCCAACTGCCTCTGCAGGAAGTCCTGCCCCCTACTACATGTATGCTGAAAGCATGAAATGGTGCCATGCTTGACACCAGCAGTCATGACTATTCTGCTTCGAGTCTTTGAGAAAATGTATTCACTAAGAAAACCCTCTCAGGTGTTTTCCAGAAGAGATGACAATCTCTTGGAAGAGATCCCCAAAGGAATATGAAAAAGAGAGAAAGAGAAATTGGTGACATCACAAGAAATGAGCATGGCGCACAGAGAAGACTGGCTGTAGAAGAGAATGCATGGACCTTATAGAAACTGATGATGAAGTAAAGAATCGAGTAAACTGTCATGTGCGAAATGAAGATTGCACATTTGAAGAGCACTGTAGAAAATACAAATCATTCAGTAAAGTACATAAGCAGCAACACAAGTAGATCAAGTAATCTTAGAAGCTGGGTATACGTACTGAATAGATTGCAGGCAAAGCCACCATTATAAAGAAGCTGGACATCAGTGTCACAATTTTAGTGAGTTCAAACCATAAAGAGAAGGGCTGAAAGCAATGTCACAGCAAAGAATTAGCTGGGAGCATGGAAGAAATGAGAAGGGCTGTCTGGCCTGGTGTCAATACTAAAGGCAGGCAAGACCGGTTATCTATTCTTGAAGGCAGAGAACGTGAGAAGCTGACTCATCCCTTGTTACGGTACAAAGAAAGAACACCATCAGTGCCAAGTTTATTAATTCAAGACAATTAAATGCTATAAAATTGACCAAATTGAGGTCTCCTGTCACGTGAGCCAAGGAAGGAAATAGAGTTGGGCACGCAGTTCCAGAATTATGATAAGCGTGTGCTCACACTCCCATATATTCCCAGAGACGAGAAGACATTGCAAGGCCAAGTTCAAAGACAATCTGCATGGCAGAAGGCATGGGTGATGAGAGATGATGGGCTAACTGGGTGGGGAAGTAAAGTAAAGTCCATCTCCCGACACCTGGGTCTGAGCTCACATGCTGCTAAGTGAAAGGAATGTTCCAGAAGGGCACAAGCATGCCAACCAATTGTAGAGGGCCATATAACGAAGGGCCTTATAGTTTAATCGCCAATGATGTGCCACGTGTCCAATAATTGTTGAAGATGACTTGCACTAGGGGTGGGCATGAGTTGTCCACCTGAATGTAGAGACCCAATTACAACCTGACCCCTTGTAGAAAGTATAATTAGATGTTCCCCTTGAGCCAAATACAATCCCCTGTAGGTTTTTCTTATTTGCCAACTAGTATGATGTCACGTATGATGAGTTTTTGCTGTAAAAGTGTTGTTTTTTTATGAAATGCTTTGAGAGACCATTGTGCAACATCCGTTGATGTCCATTGTAACTCCCTGTTTTAGACAATTGATAATAAAACAGTGAAAGGACTTTGCCATCTTCCTGAGTGGTCTGCTTATTGGTTTATAGAGTTATTCTGTTTCCCATTCACCTGCATGACACGCAACCTAATAAGGGCCCTAAGGTCAGTTACAAACATCACTGTGAGCCACCAGGGCTCATCAGGCCAAAACAAATCCGAAAAATAACTTTATCTTTCCCTGCTGCATTTTTTGACCTTGCAATACAAGACAAAGTTCCCAAAGATGTTGGAACTTCTGCCCCCTGCACACTATCAAAGGCCAAATATCAGCCACAACACTACTATATAGATTTTAAAAGGTATACATTGAAGCAGTTTCAAAGTTGTTATGATAACCTGAGTATTCAACCAAACATTCATCAAGAGAAATGAATTTCAGAGCGCTCCTTTTTTCTTCATAGTTTCTACTTTAATGGGAAACCCAACGCGTTTCGAGTTACAGGAGACACCAGTGATACTATTTTGTGAAGATTACTGTAATTTAACCCAAAGAAAATGCAAAAGAAAACACTCGAAGATGCTATTCTTAAAATATTTTTTTTTTACATTTTGCCAGGATCACCTTAAGCATGATTAATCACCTTTTGAATAAAAACTCCAGAGATCCTCTGGTGGTGTATGTGATCTATAGACAATGTCCAAGTTTATTCCATCTGGTATAAACGATCTGGAAATCAATTTTGACCTCTATAATAATTACTCAAATGTGTAGCTCCCAATCTAAATGGGACCATATGTTCTATAAGAAAAGAGGTAAGTGAGCAATCTATTTCTTATCACTGTGTTGATAGTGACCAACATTGTGCTGTATAGTGCTTCCAAACTGAACACCTCATTTTCTGACCTTGAAACTTTACTTAACTGGGTGAAGACCTTCACCTTGCAGAAAAATGTTTAAAATGGGAAATAACACTTTGTTATCAATTATATTACCAGCAGTCGGTAGCCCTATACATTGTAAACCAATACATGAAGTTGTTAGGCACTTTGTAACCAGCACAAGCCGTCATGTGCCATCCCACATACATGCAGCGGATGGCATCTGTATTCACGCTGGCATCTTCCTTGGTGTGGGCACCAATGCACTGGGTGCAGGGCCCAGCAGGTTCAGACCCATAGTGGCCTCGGCCTCTGGGGCTCTAAGCCGTGTGACGGCGCAGGAGCCACCACATATGTTGGCTCACATCTGGGTGGTGGGCAGCTCCCTGGTTATGGAGAGATGACTCTAGGGTCACCATTACCATGGAAACGCCTCTGGAAATGCAGCAATCATATGGGGCCTCAGACTGCATAGGTCTGTACTGTGGCAAGGACGGTGCTTCTTATTGCTACGTGTTACTATAGTTCCCTTGCCCACCCTGTGGTTCTTGCCTTTACATTGTTCTAGCCTGGCCTTGCCCCTTTATCCTGCAAAGAAGTTTTCTTACTTTGTATTTACCCCCTTTTCTGTTGCCTTTGCCTCCCTATCCAGCTATTATGTGGAGTGGGTTCCTTGCTCCCTCCCTCATCCTCTACCTGACCCATGCCCTTCAGTTTGGCCACCTTATTCCGCTTCTCATCTGGTGCTGCCTTCGCAGATGGCCTGCCTACCTTATACCTGCTTTAGTTTCATCTTGCCTGCCAGATGATATCCTTTTTAAGGTTGGACTTGTTTAATTTAAGTGACTTGATTTGACCATCGGCTAAAACCATCTGACAAATGCATTTCTGACAAAATTTTGTATAGGCTCTGTTTTCTGTGGGAGTGACTGTGGGTGGTTTCTCACCTTTGAGCTCCAACAGACAGAGTTCAACAATTTGGGCGCTGGTGCTGGGCACTTGTAAACTTTGATAGATTGTTGAGACTTGATTATTTGTGCAAACCTTTTCGGGGAACGTATTTTAAAATACCTTATTTGCTGGCTTTGTCTGCTGTTGGTGGAACGGTAGTTTGCTTCACCTGTGACATGCAAGTGAAGTTACTACGTGATTGGGACTATATTTGCCTAGGATTCTTACGGTGTATTGATTTTTCTGCTGTTTTTCCTGTTTATATTTCTTCTTTCAAGCATGTAGAGGGGGCTCTGGATTATTTTGAATTTTGTTACACCTGTGGTCGTATGCAACTGCTGTTTGCACTTAACTCTTAAGCTATACAATCCTTGCTCCGCCTCTCCTCAGGGTGGAGTGCTTGTGGGCACTGGACGCTGGCGATCTTATATAGCCCTTTAGCTTTTACCTAGCTTTTGGCTTATAATAGACCTTGCAATGCGTGAACTGATGAGTGCAAAAAGCTACACTTTGGCTATGGCAAAATTCCAATATATGACGGAATCTGTTAATGGCCATGTCATTGCCCCTTCCCGTATCCCCAGATGGTGTTTTAGATTTAAATACACGAGGCACTAAGATCGGAGAACTGAGTAATCAAGGGAGTAGGTTGGGAGAAATTACTCATAGTGGCCCACCCGATACCATCCCCCCGAAGGCTAAAAAGGAGAAGGGGCAAAGGGGTCTCTGATGACTTAATTTTTCTTCCCAAAGGAGGGGCCTGATGGATCAAGGGGTACTAGAAATATACCAAAGGGCCCATCATTGAATACTACAATACATTCTAACAATGTTCCCCAACAGTCACCTATATCAGAGGAAAACTTTTCGATGTATGATATATCTTCACGAGAATCCATCAGTACTGATCAGACAATGGGGGGCATTGATAAAGGGGGGGCAGATTTTGATACATCTTATTTTATTCCTCCACTGCCCTTTGAACTTTTGAGGCACCCCTTGCTCTAAAACTCGGCTAAGAACTTTCGTTGGCAAGCACCGACGAATCAGACACTTTTGGAAATAAATCAAGTTCTTTGTACTTTGGTTTCCCTGTATGAGGGTATGATAGAAGACATTAAAGTAAAACTTTAATGTCTTAGAGTACCTGTTGAAAATAATAGATATGATGATGCCCTTGCAGAAACACAACGCTAGAACGTCCCAACAAGAATATCAAGTCCGGGTGGTTCGGGAGACAAGGGGTTTAAACCTTTGCCCATGCTTCTCTGGTAACAGGGAGGGATGGTATAAATGATTTGAAGGGGAGGGAACAAAGTACAAATCAGGTCAAAGTGTAAGATGGAATTTCTAGGATTGGTGTGAATTCTGACCCTGAAAATTTGAGAAGTGGTACATTTGCTAATTCCAGTCAGCTTCTTAGTTTGCATCCTACAGAATCCGCTATTGGTAAATCCTCTCATAAGACTGAAACTGCATGGATACCAATGATTACGATCTACACTTTTAAAAAAAGGAAGTTGCAGGAGCGGCAGTGAGATCCTGCCATGAAGAAACCTAAGGATCTTCCATTGCCCAAGCGGACTAGTGGGGGGACCACATCTTTCATTTCCACTTTCTTAAATCAGCCAGTGGTAAGGGATATGTTATTTAAAGACACCCCAAAACCCAACATAGTAAACACTTTGAAACCTCCCCTGGGGATTCCAGTTACGCAGTCCCTAACATTCTCATAGGAAATCAACATTCATCAAATGATAAGACTCGACTCGGAAAATCCAAGCAAAAGAAACTATCAGTCATTCCGGCTGTGAACAGGAATAAAGGCCAAGTTATAGGACACGATGGGTCGGACCGAGTCCTAAATAATATTTCATCTCAGTCCCATGTAGATCTGCCCTACCAGTGGGGGGCAAATTGGGATAGAGGGGTTGGGGGACGAACAAGTCAAGGAAATTATTAAATTCGGTGAGGAAAAGAGTATGACCCTAGTCCCCCAAACAGTATCTGCGCTACCCAGTCCAATTTTCTCAAACTATGGAAATTCAGTGTAAGGAGCAAAAAATAACTGGACCAGGAAAAAATGTGATGCTTTTAATTCCTCCGGCTATTAGAAGGGACCTGAATAAAAACTATTTTTTTAATTGCCAATTTCCTAGTGTTTTGGGCCAAATACCACAAAAGTCCCATTTGGATACACTCATGATGGAGGGGAGAATGAGGGGTGAAAACCCCTTGTGGGCTAGTAGACCTAAAGTCCCTGTAATAGAAAAGGGGAAGTAAAAATGGCTTCCTCGAGTGACAGCCCTTCCAAGAACTGCAATCTAAAAAAGGGTCCAGTCTCTTGTGATAATAAAGCAAACTGCACTTTGGTTTCCAAATGCGTACTACCTGAGAACAAAACAGTAATTCTCTGGTGCTCTACTATTTTACATCTGCTTTCCCTGATTCTGAACCTTGAGGGTATCGCAACCATGGACATTTCAAAGGTGATTTTCCTGATCGACAAAACCTGGCATGTTCAGTGGTTGCCTTTAACTCGAATCTTGTAGTAGATAAAATACCGACGAAAAGAGATGGTATTAAAGTGCAGGGGTTCGACGTATCAAGATTTAATCAGGGGCTACAGAATTCACAATACAATTTAAGTCTCTTGAGGGATTCTACCACCTGGGCAATTATTCAAGACCTACAACAGAAGATGGTCCAATTAGAGATATCTAATTATTGGTCTTGGTTAATAAATGGGTTGAATGGTAAGTGAGTCAGTGGAGAGCACAGCGAATCAGATGCTCCTAAAAAGAATTTGCTGAATTTAGTATGCTGGAATACTAGGGGTCATGGGCGTCTTTTTTCCTCAGTAGAGGTCACAACGTTGTTGAGCACTTATTCTGTTATTACCCTGCAAGAAACATGGTTGATGTAGTTCCCGATGTTTGAGGGATATGTGGTTAATGGTCAATCCGCCACCAAGGATCAAAGGGCCATCCTTCAGGTAGCCTTCTTACACTGATAAAGGTGTCTCCGGCACTTAAATTCCTAAGCTCCAATGACATCTGTCAAGGTTCCCTAGCTGCCACTTTTAAAATTATTACAACAGAAGGACGATTGGAGCTGATGGTAATTAATGTGTATTGGCACGATAAGCTTGTAGACTGGAATAATTTCTGCAGGATATTGAAGAATATATAATGGCATGGTTTCCACGCTATCTAGGAGACACGTCATTTTGGCAGGTGACCTTAACTCAAACTGTTTTAATAATGACAATTGGTATGCAATAATCGACTATGTCCTGGGGTTCCTTGTGATAATATCCCAGCAAAAATGTTGCCATACAAGAATGGTGCCTTTTTTGCGGCGATATTACCACATGGAACCTGCGGGAGACATCCCCGCAAACTACCTATTTTTTAAAGGGAGCAGGGGACTCCCCCAGAACCCCTGCTCCCATTTACCCCATATATTGTCCCTATAAATAATGTTGCCTATGCCGTTTCCTGGCAACTATATGTATAGCAACATTATTTATGGGGATAATATTACCTGATACCGATCTAGACAGAAAGAACAAAAAAAATAGTAATGGGAAGCTCCGGTCTACATGTTTAGAGGGCCTTGGTTTATCCATGTTGAATGACTGGGGCCCAACCATCTCTCCAACATGGACCAATGGTCACTCTACATCAGTACTGGACTACGTTTTTACTGATCAATGGTTGTCTCTTAGATGTTCTAACTTTGAAGCTCACTTTACTGCTCTTAGTGACCACGCTATAGTGGAAACTGAACTGTCTTTCAGATCAAGCTTATTCAGGGGCAAGCTCGGCCTGAATTAGCAGTCTCTAAAGAGCTTATAGTAAACAACAGTAGGAATAGGATCTCCTGGAATTGGGGCTCAGAGAGGAGGTTTAACCATCTACTTTCTAGCTACTTGAATTCAAATTCAGAGGCATGGAGATATCATGTTTTTCCCCGGCTAACTTTTGGAAATTTGTAACATCACTGTTAATAGAAGGTGGACACAGGTAGAGAGGACATCCGAGAGGCAGTCATACCCCTCAAATGCATGCATATAATGAATGTGTAGTGGCCCATAAAGAATTAATGAGGCAAATGATCAGCCATCATAGAAAAGCACCTCTGATTTCTGATTTGGACATGGCAGAAAGGATTACAAGGGTGCGACAAGCTTATAAAAAGTGGCTCCTCCAGTCCAGAAAGGACGATGCAGAGGTGATGCGTTGTTAAGGACAAAGATGCTAGAGCTTTTTGGCAGACTATAAATGCAGTTGATAACATTCAACCACAGATTTAGTTGAATGGAGTCGATGAGGCAGTGTGGGTTTCCCATTTTTCCAGAGTCTTTGCAGGGGAACCTCCAGGACATTGTGAAATACTTGAACTATGCGACAATAATAACGATCTAACCAAGGAAGACTTTAGCAGAGAAAGAGTTTGGGAATGCTTGGTAAGATTAGTACCTCTAACCTCCCAGGGCCGAACGGTCTCTCAAACTTTCGATTCAGGGGTGATCACCATGTATGGACAGTGGTCATATCATCTCTTTTTCAGAATATTATAAAGACGGGGGATTATCCTTCTTCTTGGCCAACTGCGTTTGTGGTCCCTGTTTTTAAAAAGGGTGACCGTATAATCCCTTGATCATGATTCTAGATGCGGACAGTAAGATTTTTCATCTATCCTGCGTTCACATCTGGAGTCGTGGCTGGCGCTATCGGGAAACTAGAGAAATGGCAGACTGGTTTCAGGCACAATATGGGCACCTCTCTTAATGGTACTGTAGTGAATTGTCTTCAGTCCTTTGCATGGAATGGAACATATAAGAGCGTATTTGTGGCCTCCCTTGACCTTACCGCTGCTTTTGATGCGGTCGATAGGGGCCTGGTGCAAATGGGCAGCATGGGGAATACCGAGTGGTCTACCGAGACTGATAATGGCCCTGCACTCAGACACGTCATTAAGGGTACGTATGAATCTTTAGAGGCCCATTTTGAAAGTATTCAATGTGGGAAGGTGTGTACTACAAGGTTGTATGTTAGCACCCTTGCTGTTTAACATGTACCTAGCAGATCTCAGAGAATGCATATCTTCTGAAGGCTTAGTCTCTCCCACACTACTTTGGCTTAGATTTAAATGGCCTGCATATGCAGACGACTACCTACTGTTCAATGTGACCGCAATTGGCCTGCAAAGACCAATCAATGCTTTTGTGAAATATGTGAACGATCTTTCTCTGACAGGTAACCCTGAAAAAACTTAGATCATTCAGTTAACTAAATCAAGGAAATGTTTTTTAAACATAGATGGCACATTAACAAAATAGAAATCATAAAGGTAAACCTCCTTACATATCTGGGATTCACTGTGAATGTGGGCCCAAGTATTTCTAGCGTATCTTCCTGGTTTAAGTCTAGAGCCTCCACTCTGGCAAACCAATTGACAAGAGTGGACTCTAAATTTGGTAAATCCTCTCTTAAACCAGCAGTTCGTTATGATGAAGTAAAAGTAGTCACAAAATTGCTATATCGAGTAGAGGTGTACCCATTGAGGATCATAGAATTACTCTTTCGTTTGGAAGGCAAAATATGGAAAAGAGTAATGCTAGCTCCAAAATTCCTTCCCCTGCCACTAATAAGATACAAGTTGGGTATAGTTTTGCTTAAGACCAGAGCATGTTGGAAGATTCTTTCATTAGCACAAAAGTTTCTTTGCCCACCTGTGAACTCACTATTCATAGATCTAAATAGGATCTATATAAGCCAGGGAGTCATGCATCTGAAAGCAATCTATACATTGTGTGGTGGTATTTTGGAGGTGACAGGAAGCTCAACCGAGGAATTCTGTATCAACCCCATGAAAGTAAAAAATTTGTTGAGACTGGATTAAAACACAGGAATCCCTACTTACTTATAGTTTTCTTCAACATTTTCATGGAGGACATAAAGATCTGGGTACATTAGCACCCTTTTTGAGTATTTACCAGGATAGATAAACTCGGTTGGGCTTCCTGCATTTTAGTTGGAACATAGTAGGGACTAAGAGTCTTCTTGTTTGATTTGGTTTGATTTCTACCGATCAAGCTAGTTGTAGATTTTGCACAAATGGTATGGACTCACTTCGACATTGGGTCCTTGAATGTAGGGCCCTTTCTCATCTACATGTCATATATTTTAGGAAATATTATGAATTCCACCAAATGAATTTGGCTGAGGGAAATTCTTTTATTTGGTCCCTTCTTCTAGCAGGCCGAACTACTTCTTCAATGGTTGCTATTACAGGTTTTATGAGAGCATTGAATTTAGATACTTTTTGCAACTGAGATTTCATTTAATTTTGCATCTTCTTTCTTTTTGTATTTTGTATTACTAAGACTTACCTAATTATTCATTATTTACTGTTTTAAAGGTTTTAGAAGTTTATGTATGCAGTATATTGATGTATCTCCCTGTATATTAATTACAGGTTTTGTTTCAACCCATAATTAATAAAAAGATTTTTTAAAAATGTATTTGGCTACTGTCAGAAAATGTAACATGCCCTACGCAATCATGAACTCTGGGGTACACTATTTTAAATACTCTTCACAAAGTTTCACAAACAGCCCAGTCCTTATACATGCCTAGTTGGTAAATGAATTCCCTAAAAGAATTTCAATTGATATCAGCGCTTTTCATTAATTATTGAGACACATATCTAAATCCACAGGAGTTGTTCTAGTCTGTTATAGTTTGTTTTCTCTTTTAAAGGCACAGGACAGGTAGTGTAATCTACAACTTTGGGCAGCTCAGCCATGTGAGCACTGAACTCAGTCTGCCCCCTGCTTTCAAAATCCTTCTCAGTTAATCTGATTCTGTTTTGGGCAAGGTTCCTACATCAGGCCCCCGCTGCAAAAGGCCTTTTTAGAGGGATTCCCAACAGCTACTCCTAAAATGGAAGCACCCTTCATCCACAGATTACCCAAGAATTCTACCTATTGTCTGTGGGTTTAGCCTTAAATAAGTGATAAACTCCACCCATGCAGCATCCTTTGTTGCAACATTTTCACATTGGGCGGAGCCTATCATTAGTTCTGTTCACATACTAGCGCTCCCAATAAACCTCCCATTTATTTTGATAGGTACAATGTATTTTGCCATGCGATAATGGGAGATTGTTCTCCTTCCTTCTGTAGTTCTGACCAGATTTGGACTCAAATCCGTTTCCTCCACACCTTTTGTTATGGAACTGTGCCATCCTTGGGGTCCACATTTACAAAATCCCAAGATAATTCTGAATCTGCAGATATCCTACTTGTTCCAAGTATTTGTAACATGAGAAAGTTGCGGCAGTATGTATATTTATTAATATGATATTATATGGCATTTGTAACTCGGCTATACACAAGTGTTTCAAGGCGTTGAGAGGCAAGGACGGGGGAACATAGGGAGGACAGAGACAACGATCTTACTAGGCCAAGTGACATTGAGATCGTGCAACTGCAGGGGAGGGGAGGGGAGGAGAGGGGAAAAGTGCCAGGGGAAGGGGTGGGGAGGTGCTGTACATGGTCTTCAAAGCCCTCTATTGTCTTGCCCCTCCCTATTTATCCTCCCTTCTCACTTTCTACACCCCTTCTCATTCTCTCTGTTCTGCAGATCTCTTCCTTCTTTCTCCTCCTCCATCATGTGCCCCTTCCCGCTTCTGCTCCTTCCAACTTCTTGCTCCTTTCCATTGGAACCACCTTCCCCTCCCAATCCGCTCTACTACCACCTACCCCTCATTTCGCACGTCTCTAAAATCCTACCTCTTCCATTCATCCCCCTATCATCTTTCAACTTCCTCTTTCTCCATTGAACCCTTCTCCTCCTTCACCTCCTAACCCTCCTCTCTCACTTCAGTCCCCCTCCATATGCACTTAACCTCACCAATAATGTAAATTGTTCCCTGTACTGTTTTCTGGTTTGATTCAATGTTATGTATTGCTTGTTGTAAATGCTTGTTCCTCATGTAAAGCGCTTTGGCTTAAAGCGCTACATAAATCTAAATAAATACAAAAATACAAATACATGGGATCAAAACAATAACAAGAAATGCGGCCAGCACGTGGCAGGTGCAAGGGTAAGTGCAGACAGCAGGTGTCCAAAAGTGCATGTAGGTGGGCCTGTGGGGTTACAGATACAGACCCAAGTGCGGGTGTGCAACTGGGCGGGCAGGGACCTGGGCCTGAAATCAGAGGGTAGCCAGGTGACCAGTGCAGTATCAGACAGGAAATCAGCAGGGGAGAGGGATAAAGAAGGCTGAAGCAAAGAGGGAGGTTTTGAGGTGCTTTCACAACCGGAGATGGTTTTCCACAAGTTGCAAAGAGGCAGGGAGGCTGTTGCAGAGGGAGGCCCCAGCCGAAAAAAGAGATCTACCACCAACTTGTTGCCTGGAGAAGTGACTGACCCTGAGGGATTTGGAGGTGGAGGAGTAAAGAGCTCACGTAGGAAGGTATTTACGAAGAAAGATTCCGAGGTTTTGAGGACCCAGGCCCCTGACGGCCTTGTGGACAATGCAGAGGGTCTTGTACTTAATCCTTGCAGCCACTGGGAGACAATGCAGAGATTTCAGTGCTGGAGAGATAGGATCCTAGGGATTGAGGCCAAGGACCAGTCTTGCAGTCCTGTGTTGGATGGGTTGCAGAGGGCAGAGAGTAGAAGCAGGCAGATTAAGGAAGAGGATGTTGCAGTAGTCCAGCCTCGATAGAACCAGAACTCTAGAGACAGTGAGCTTCTGGGGGAAGAAGAGGAAAGGAAGAATACCTCTGAGGAGGTGCAGTTGGTAGTTTGACTTCTTAGAGATGTCAGAGATGTGAGGAGAAAAGGAGACTGTGGAGTCGAAGATGACCCTGAGGTTCTTAGCCTCACAGGTGGGAGCAGGAAGAGGGCCAAGGGAGGCCAGCCAGCGAGTGACAGGAAAGAAGGGTGCAGGTGTGCTGATGAGGGGAATCTCCATCTTACTGGAATTAAGGCAGATATTAATATGTCATGTTTGTATTTACATTATGAACAACACTTTGCTGAATTCAAATCTGTTTTTAATTCAAGCAAAACATTCCAAAGTGATGACTATTAAGGTGATTTCATTTCTGTACCATGTTACATCAAATATTGTAATTAATGTTTGCGTTTTTCTGCACTGCAGATCTCTGCCACTTAAATATTAACTTTAAAGGCTAGCTTGAGTCCACTGGGATACATGCCTTTCAACAGACCTGCACAAATGGTCATTTATTGCCTAGCCAGAGCTCAAAAATATTGTGGTCTGCTTGAAACTGATGTATTGTCTTACTAAGAAATAGATACACATAAAACGGTTCAGACACTGCAAAAGGGAGGATTTTGGAATGCAAATGCTCTATTATACTTGTTTTAATACTTTTAGCATATGTTTGCAATCTCTCATCTGTGGGTCCAGCGCAGCTTAATGAATTAGTAATGGGTTAATGATGGGCTTTATTGTACCAGAGAATTGAACTTTTAGTCTATTTTCCTTAGGAACCATGCTTTACAGGATGCAGGCCAGGTTTCCAGCTGGATTTACTATTTAAAGTGATATATGAAAACAGCAAGCAAGGCTATGGCCCATTTTTCCCTTAATGCAGATGCTGATAATGCAATTTAATGTACTATGTACAATGCCTATTATTAGAATATATTTTATTGTAGACCTATTTTTGGGAAGCAACAAAGCGCTTTACAAATCATGGTGGAAGGGCACGGTGAGTGAAGCACAGATATAAGAGAGCAGGGAGATAACAATGGGGCAGGGTGTCAATTTGGCAGCAAGGGATCTGAAAGCAACCAAGGGAGGAACAAGTGGGGAGCATATCACCCAGTCTCAGGTAGGGTGGAGAGTGGAGGGTGTAGACATAGGTGTTAGGCAGAAGCCATTCCCTAAGATCCTCTGTCTAGGTTTGAAATGTGTACATAATCTCACCCCTCCATTTCTCGCTGAGATACTGATCCTCTATGAGTCCACACGCTATTTACGTTCCTCTGAAAAATTCCTATTGGTGATCCCTTCCTCTAGATTCATCGTCAGGGGGTGATAGGCCCTTTTCAGTCTACATTCCCAGACTATGGAACTCATTGCCATTGGATATTTGTAGCATTTTGACGTTTTTCAATATTTGGAAGACATTAAAAACATACTTGTTTAATTAATTGACATTATAACAAGGTTTCTATGGCCTGTCAATGCCTGATTGAGCTTAATGAACTTGAACTCTTCTTCACCAAGAAAAACATCTGTGCTGAGATGCAGTTTGTCGGTTTTAGGCTTGTTAGAACGCTTGTTAGAAAGCTTAGAATCTTAGCTTTAAAATGAAAGTTAAATCTCGTTCCTAGCACCTACGATTCAAAAGATACGGACGATTTAGTGAAGGTAGATTCTCAAAATTAAAGTGAAAGTTCAGAATGACAAAATGACACTTTTTACAGCTTTGAAATGACAGAATGAACACACGATTCATACGATGAAGTTCTGGACAGGTTCAAATGTGTTGAATCAGATTATTTTAAACTAAGAGATGGGTTCTGCACAGGCCTCAGGATACTCACTCCTAATTTTGGAAGGAATGGGTCTCGTCACGGATCTGGTCAACAAGTTGGACTGGACTTCTGGCGGCTTCTATTACTGGTTCTGCTCACAGCGGTCTGGTCTGGGTCTGCTAGAGGCACTGCGGCCTGGTCTGGGTCTCTGGTTCTGCTGGTCTGGATCAAGTGGATTCTGGATACAGCACTGCTTTCTGGGTACTGGCACAGGGTTCTAGGCCAGAATCAAACAGCTTGCCCGGCTGTTGAATAGTTTGGTTAGGTTTGCTGGATGCTGAGGCCCGCTGAGAAGAGTTCAGCTGTTTGGGTTAGGCGTCTTTGCTTTAAGTTCTGGCTTGGTTCTGGATCTATCTGGAGTTGAGTTCTGGATCTTGAAGTCGTCCGGCAAAATGCTTTGCAAGAAAATGGAAAGTGAGTGTCTTGCCTGTCCAAAGCAGTCTCTTTTTATGTGTTTTGAATATTGGTGTGTGCGTGGGCATAACTAAGCATGCCCCTCACAACTTATCATTGGCCAAGCTCTCCTCTCTCCCTTGATTGGGGGAAGGAATGGAGCGTAATCAGGCATCAATTTTATGGCACACAGAAAGAACACTACCCTTGTCAATTTGCACACAAATCTATTTTTGATCCAAATACATATTTATCTATGTACCATTTATCTAATATTATATGTCCAGTTAACATATTTTCTGTAGCACCAACCCATTCGATCCCTGTCTTTGTAAGATGTCGTGTCCACTTATGTCAGAATTCTGCCCTTTTCATCAATAACACAACCTCTAAACTTTTCCAGAATTTACACAAGAAATATGGGAATCAGATGATAAAGTGTCAGATTTTTAACATACAGACATTTGGAGTAATACCCTATTTTCCGCTACTACCCCCCAGAAAATACCACAGAGTCCTAACACCTCTTAAAATGTGCACAGAAAAATCACAAGAATAATGATATTAATTATATAATTTTGACAAGTCTGTACTATGAATTATCCATCTTTTTTAAAATTATGCTCTGGCCCAGAGGGGTGTGGTTTCCCAAAGCACATGGTGGAATTTCTGGTTTGTCCACTTCCTCCAACTCAGGTTGCTCATAGAGGCACTGCTCCTCCCAGTTTCTTCCAAGAGGAAGCCATTTACGACCCCCCCTAATTTAACATTTGCCTGAGGCAAGGAAAGCTCATTGTCTGTTTCCCTGCTCGCAGGTGCTCCTCCCCTGATTCAATCAGAGAGGTGTAATCTCCTTTTGGTGGGAGCAGCAAAAGGCAGCCAGGCCTGCGAATGCAGTGGCTGGGCAAGTTTCAACTCCTGTCAGGGGTAGTTGGCGGGCAGAATTCAATCTCTTCAAGCCAGGCTTCAGCCAAATGTCACTTTTGTTCCCAGTTTTTCTTCATTGAAATCAAACTTACAATTTTTACACATGCAGCTAGAACGCTGATTCTAAGTTCAAAACTATGACCTTTAAACAGTTGCAACCTATGTGACACTCAGAACTAGGTCACTCATTTATTTTAAACATTTCGATTTTAATGGTTTTAAATCCAATTTCAGTTAATCTGCTGACATCCACAGCTCAGCTAGTTTTGATATAAACATTGTTTTGGGCTCTTCATCTTTCCAGATTTTGTATGCACATAAGACTACACTCTGCCAAATGTCTGCTGGTGTTCAGTGATATTTTTGAATATCTTGCAATGTTTAAAATAGGCATTTTTAGCTTGCATTTCAGAGAAACAAAGGTGATTTCAAAGTGTTTATTTGAGCTAACAGGCACTGCTGTTTTTCCTTTGGCACCATGTTTCACTCATGGCGCTTCTGGCCCCTCCTGTTCGCACTGGTGGGTGGTAGGTCAGGCAACCATTTTGGTGTGCGCAAAACTGCGCGGTTTTCCTGGATTCTGGCGCAAATGTGGGTTTTCTAAGCCCACAGCACCAAATGTTGCAGCATAATAACCTGAACGTGGGTCAAGACACCTGACAATGTATGTATGCAGAGAAGAATTCTGTCTGTTTCTTGCATATGCAGTCACTATTCACAAATCGCAAGGTCTAACCCTATATCAGGCATTGATTGACATTGGCAGCACAGTCTTTAAGAAGGTATGAATTATGTAGCACTGTCACGTCTACCTACACTCAAAGGACTATTTCTAGTCAATTTTGATACAAAGTCAAGGCTGTATTCCTTGCAACATGGAGTACAACAGACCATGTGCACTCTACACACCCCATCTCGATATGTACCCTGTTCCTCAAAAAGAAAAACTTGTTAACAGAAAAGTAATGCAAACAGAACGTATAAGAGATCTCCCAACCGTATCACCAAAGAAAGTGAAAGCAACTGCTACTCCATCAAGTAGCACAACCACAAACCTATGCAGTGCAGGTGGAAGTGCACATCCAACAGCACAAAGAGAAATATGTCTTCTAAAAAAACAAGTGGAGGTCCAGCAAATGACACAGACACAGAACTCTCTGGTCCTTTTACATTTTCCAATACAACTGGTGTAAATTGCTATGCAAATGTAGCAATCAATGTTCTGTTCCAATTGCCACCAATTGTTCAAAACATTTACTTGAACGGCGCAGATCAGTTGTGTTTGCAAATGATCCTCCTTCATAGAAATGCAACAAACAATCCTGATAACACAGCATCTCAGGAATAAGGCAAAAATTGGACTACTGTGTGGGAATGGTAAGATTCACCATAAACACACAAGAAGATCCACAACAATTTCTAATGTACTTACTGCAAGTACTATAAAGCAAAAATATACCTATAAATGAAATCTTCTAGATTTCATATGCGTGGAAACATAGATGTGCACTTTGCAACCATGTTGCACAGGAGCAAGTCCCTAATGAACGATTTGTGTACATATCTATACCTAATTTTAAATCCATTCCCTTTCAGCAACTGGTGCAAAATGCAAATCATGGCATACTATGTACTTTTTGCAATTCAGACAATCGTTCCACCTTACACATAAACTCACATAGCCAATATGTAATAGTAATGCTTTTAAGATACAACTCAGAAGGTACCAAAAACAACTGCAAGCTCACTAGCTTCACACATGTGCAAGTATCGCTTGGCAAGAAAACCTTCACATCAGTAGGCAAAATCTACCACACTGGTGCCACAACCAGTGCAGGTCACTATACTGCATACATTAAAAAATGATGTGGTTGCTTTGAATGCAATGACACTTCCATTACTCTAAAACATAGATTACCAGCAAATCTAACAAATGCCTACTTAATATTCCTTAAACCTAAATTTACTCACTGACCTGTAAAACTAGCATAAGTTACTGCACCATAGACACCAACAGCTATGTAAGTGCTAATAAAATACCCTTCTGATCTGTAAAAGTATAAAAACGTAGCATACAACAGCTGGTATGTGAGTACGTCCCTAGCGCTACAATGCTGTCTGTGAAATGGAAAACAGTTTCAATATGCCAACAAATGTTCATGTTGTACATTTTTGATAATGCTATACAGTTTTTTCCCCAACGACCCAATTATTATGCACACACTAACAAGAACTGACCAAAAACACACACTAACATTGTTTCACCCATAGTACTTAATATTGACTGATTATGAAGGTCTACAAACTTTAGTCACTAACCTGTAAAACTCTCAACCGTTAGAATACACCAACTGCTGTCTAACTGCACCCATACCACTGCAATGTTACTTTCCAACAGTGAAATAGTTGGAATCCACCATCAGGAATGAAAGTGCTTCAAAACATACCCTTCTAAAGTATAAAACTATCAACAGTTAGACTACTCCAACTGGTATCTAACTACACCCATAATACTGCAATAATATTTTCCAATCATGGGAAAGTTAAAATCCACCAGCAAGAATGAAAGTGCTTCAAAACATACCCTTCAAGACTCTTTAACTATCAACAGTCAGAATACACCAACTGGTATCTGACTACACCCATAGTACTGCAATATTACTTCCAATAGTGAAACAGTTAAAATCCACAATCAGGAATGAAAGTGCTTCAAAACATACCCTTGAAAACTGTAAAACTATCAACAGTTAGAATATGCCAACTGGTGTCTAACTGCACCCCCCAGTACTACAATATTAGTTTTGAATAGTAAAGTACTTAGAATGCACAAACAGGAATTAAACTGCATCAAAGGATAGAATACGCCAAATGGCATCTAACTACAGCCATACCACCACCACTTTTGAAAATCAAAACACATGCACCATTTCAATTCCTCCTACTTTAACAGTGCTTGTAACAGCAAATGCACTTATTTGTGCACCTTAAACATTCCTGTAAGTAGTGCACACTTCAAACAAACAGTGTGACACGTAACGTCAAAAAAATGTAGTAGGATCTTTTTAATCCTACATGGATTTTTTTTTCTCCCAAACACACAATGATTATGCAACCAAACTCAGCAACTGTGCAAAACGCACAGTAATGTTGTTTGAAGCATAGTACTTGTAATGTACTAATTGTGAGGGTCTAAAAAGTACACGAATATGTGAGATTGTGTGCAATGCAACACTGTGAAGTGCCTTACCTAACATATTATGCTGTTCTTTTCACAGAGAAAGAAGCAATAATTTCTCCTGCATTACCATGTACAACAAACTCAATCTGTGCCTGCAATTTTACATCAATGAAAAGTACCATTTCCACGTCAATGGTATTGTGTCACTGTGTTCCACAGAGTATACACTGCCTATACAGTATGTATAATGACTATACACATATTATTGTAATGCTTCTTTCCAATGGCCAAATTCCATTTCTGTTCACATATTATTACAATGCTTGTGGCCAGTGGCCAGATTCTTGGGTGCATGGCCGTATAATGCTGTGGTGGTTGTAGCCAGTCCCTAGGCTCTTGGGTGCATGGCCGGAGGTAGATATATATCCTATGTTACACACATATCCATTCATGGCTATTTACTCGTGGAAGAGTGTGTACTCTCCTGCTCCATGAGGCATCACTCCAGTCCACCAAGCCGGTGCCTGCAGGACCAAAGCCTTTGTCAAGGGTTCTGCACAACCTCTGCACACAGGCTGTATGATGGAATGCAGCCATCAAAAAATATAATTCCAATGTGAGGGTTTCTTGTGAACCAGGCCCATTGGCATGCATTATTTTGCAACCTTAACTTTAACAGCATTCTCTCCTACTGCATTTCAGTGGCTCACCTACCAGTTCACCACATACAAGTGCAACTCCTTTTTGTTCATACTTACCAGCACCCAATCATGTATGTCCCATTGTGGGGGAGATCCTTACTGTCTAAATATTCCCCCAACACTTATTATACACACAGCAAAGAACTGGCTCGGACACCTCCATCACCAGCATCTGCTGTGGGAGAACACCCTCCACCATCAGCAATTCTAACATGATATGCATACTAGTCCCCACAACTCTTAGGAATTCCAGAACACTCATCAAGGCCATCATGCACCCACAACATGACTTGATGTTATGCCACCACCACAACAGTAAGGTCCTGCATGACAATCGTACATGCCAGGAAGGTAAGTTCTCATCTTTTCTGACCCATGCACCAACATCCTGGTGACATGCACAGACAGAATATCGAACCAACACATGCGAACATGCTGAATTGTGAATGGAATCAAACAGTTTAACATGTCCTCTTGTGGAGCTATATGACACATACCTCCACCTTTCAGTGCAATAATGGCAGGTGTAGGAATCACCATATATTAATGGCAACTCCATGAAGGACTATGCGTCAGAGAGAATAATAACCAGGCAGGATGTAGCATGCATTGCCAAGGCAGACTACCCATGACCTGATCATACAAAACACACCACCATGATGGCTGAATTGCATGTTTTCAGCAAACAGGCAATTCTATGATTCCAAATTCCCTGGGGTGGTCCCAGCAACCTGGATTAAATAGATGTGTTCCTGAATGGAATGGGAACAAGTAAAATCAATGGGTCCTTTAAGCTCATGAGGAACAGAAAGGAAGCTGTTTGAGATATGTTCTATTGAATGGGGGCTGAACCGAAAAGGGGATAGGCTCTTGAGCGCTGTCCAGTGAGATATATGTATAGATGACTACCAGTCAGCCTTTTAAGCTTGTGAGGGCCAGAAAGGAAGCTGTTTGAGATACATTTTACTGAACCACGTTGGACCAAAAAGGGGATAGGCTCTTGAGCGCTGTCCAGTGAGAGGTATGTCTAGATGACTACCAGTCAGCCTTTTAAGCTTGTGAGGTCCAGAAAGGTATCTGTCTTAGAAACTCATTAATATATTGGGCTCGGTCAGAAAGAGCACATGCTCTGGGGTGCTGTGCAATGAAAATTGTTTCCAAATGACAGCCTATCACTGTGTTCAGGTTATGAGTATCCAAAGGAAGTTTCTCTCAAACCCCTCTGTTCTTGAGGTGGACGAGAAAGAGTTCAAGCTCTGGAGTGCTGGCCAAAGTGATTTTTTTCTAGATGACAATCCTTTAGATTTGGGATTGTTTAGGAGCTATCCCAATAGCGTCTCCCAATTTGAGAGTTTGCTCAGTGGTGGAGTTGGTCTGTGCCTTATGCAGGCTACTGTAAGGTAACCAGATTCATTATGTGGCCATACATATGAAAATGGGATGTAGCAAGCATCTGCATTCACATCATCCCTACTGGTGTTTTTATGTTCCAGTTGCACCCCCTGAAATTCCTCATCACTCTTACGCTTGTCAATGTCGGTAGTAACAATCATTGCTTCTATATCATTATTCTCTACCTGTTCACCTGTTTCCCTTTCTGGTTATCCAGTTGGTATATCCCATGTAGACTCCTCAAATTATTTTCCTCCATCCATGTTATTTCTGCCCATATGCCCTTCCTCCCCATTTGACTCACCTGTAACATTGCCTTTCTTAACACTAGTATATGCCACTCTTCCACCTTCAGTTCCCTCCTCTACAACCTTTGCTGCTTCTTCTCTTTGTACCACAAGCTCCTTTCTCGATTGTTTCTTCTTGTTCTACATCCAACACTGCTTCTAGCATCTCTTGCCTCTGATCCTCTTTAACCATAACTATATCCTTAACTAGTGGGCAAGCACTTTCTTTTATCACCCTTGTTCAGTAATGCACTGGCTAACGATTGAGAACAATCCCTGTTTAAATAACTAAACTCATCACAATGGTTACGTTGTTTCTGCTCTGGACACTATTTTGATACACAAACCACCTTTTTAAAGTTAGAACAAATTATTGTGTTAGAATCAGCATTGAAATCACTCTTCTCACCACACCTTCTACATGTATGTGTCCACTGTAATATCCTCTTCTATTCACTCCTAAATAAAATAAGCTGTAACGTCTCCTTTTGGTATGCAGCCCAAAAATGGTTGCATTCGCAATGTCCATAGAGACTAACGCCCATGCATTTCCAATGGGCAGAGGAATAATACAATACATCTGTTCTGCACCCATTTTTATTGTATTCTGTAAAGCCATTCTACTATAATACAATCTGTAAGTCTCAATCTTCTTATTAACTTCTAGATACTCCCTTTAAACAGAAAATCTAACACAAAATCTGCTCTGCCCCCTATCCTTGGAGAAAGCGTATTATTTTTATTTTTTTACAAACTACCATGTATTTTCAACTAGCAAACAAAGAAAGAAAAAAAGGGAACAAATGAGTAGAAGACTGGACAGAATCACAGAATCACAGAACCTTCCAATCCAAGTTGCTCCTGTGCCTCCCTTAACCACAGCCTCTGCTCAAGCGAGTGGACTAGGATTTGGGGGCACAGGTATATGCCCCACTCTCTCTCATAGGCTTCCTCTCATTGGCATCCTTGTCACTAACTAGCACCCATTCAAGCGTGTAGTCCAAAGACTCAGTGGCGGTAGTATTCCCTTCCCTCAGAATTTGATTGATTGTGTGGCCATACATAAAGACATGGGTTGTAACAATCATCTGCATTCACATCATCCCTATTAGTCTTTTTATGTTCCAGTTCCATCCCCTGAAATTCCTCATCACTCTTACGCTTGTCAATGCCGGTAGTTACACCCATTGCTCCTATATCATTATTCTCTACCTGTTCACCTGTTACCCTTTCTGGTTATCCAGTTGGTATATCCCATGTAGACTCCTCAGATTCCTTTCCTCCATCCATGTTTTTATTTCTGCCCATATGCCCTTCCTCTTCATTGGACTCACATGTAACATTGCCTTTCTTAAAACTAGTATATGCCACTCTTTCACCTCCAGTTCCCTCCTCTAAAACCTTTGCTGCTTCTTCTCTTTGCACCACAACGTCCTCTTTCTCAATTTTAGTCTTATTCTACATCCAACACTGCTTCTAGAATCTCTTTCCTCTGATCCTCTCCAACTATAACTATATCCTTAACTAGTGGGCAAGCGCTTTCTTTTATCACCCTTGTTCTGTATGAGCCACGCCAACCCCCATGGTGTCCGGACAGAGTAGACCTAAAAGGTGCAGGGAGCTTTAGCTCGAACCAGTGTCTACAACTCAAATGCAAGTCTTTGAATCAACCATAACCATTGGCATTGCTCTTCCAGCCAAACCCTTCAGTTTTGCTTTTGTCATCCTGAGTGGCACAGGTATGCCCAGATGTGGGTCTTCAGCCTGCTGGGCCTAGAGACCCAAGCTACACGCCACTGATGATGCCCAGTCTGGCAGAGTAGTGTGCTTTGTGACTCGATTGCTTCTCTGACGTGTATATGGGATTATGTATATTGTCTACCACTGCTGTCTGGAATGGCCGGGCCTTTGGTAGCCCTCTGTAATACCCCTTGCAAGATGCATGAGTCCATGAATCAAATCACTGAACCATCTTGCCATTCAAGCCAGTAATGCTCTTGCCTTTACTTATCCCTTGAGCACTACAGTGACTAATGCAACACCTGAAAAGCCCTATGTATCTAGAGTGTTTGGGCTTCATTCCGAGTTAGGAGGTAAGTTCCGTTCATTACCGGCATGGTGCAAATAGCGTGTCCGAGCTGGCAATAGACTCCTATAAGCGCCCTATTACGAGTACGCGGGCACAAGCTTTGCGCCATGCCGGTAATGAACCTAGCGCCATGCCGCAAAAACGGCGGAAAAACCCTCTACCGGCATGAATCACACCCTAGCGAACACTACCGCCTTAGAGTAACGCGGCATTAGCAGTGACTGTAAATAGCGGTCATCGTTATTTACGGTCACCGTTAAATTGCGGAGCCGGAAACAGCGTCTTTGCACAGGAACTGGAAGGAGCACGGTGGCCATCTTTAAAAACACAATCCATTGCCATCCTCACCAGAAAGGACCCCAGGCAAACTTTCAACACCATGGAAACATCCCATCATCAAGGAGGAATGCTCAAAGCACCAAAAAAGGGAGCTGCCCGCCTCAGGAAGGAGCGATTCAGCCCTGATGAGCTCCAAGTGATGGTGGATACCCTCCACGAGCATGCCAACACCGTATTCAGCATTGACATGCAGAGGGTGTCGGTAATAAAAAAAAAGAGATCTGGGCTATGGTAGCGCAGAAGGGGAGCGCCGTGGCAACACCCTCCGCACCACTAAGGACTGCAGAAAAAGGTGGGACAACCTGCGACTGAGGGTGCGGAGCATCCTCTTGGCTAACAGAAGCCAGGCCCTGGAGACAGGAGGAGGGCCAGGTTCTCCGATTAAATTAATGCCGTGGGAGGAGACGTGTGCGGCCATGATAGGCCCCGAAGCCATAGAAGGGGTTGGAGATATGGAGTGCAGGGCAACGTCATCCGTTGATGGAGGTGAGTGTCCAGAGTCAATACTGCCAACGCAAATGTCATGAAAGTCACTGGTAAGGGCTGGGAAAGGTGTCACGGCATGGTCGGCCAAATCCCCCCCACTTTAAATCATGCCGAAACAAGTGAGACCCATGCTAGTGCCAGGTGCGAGGCCGTAACCTATATGACAAATACCACACAAAGAGGCCCATTCCGTGAGGCACACAGGGGAGTTGATGTAAACAGTGTGCATGTGGGGGAGCTGTTGCGCACAAGTGGAAATAGCCGCTCCTGTGTAAGCTGTGGTGAACAAGAGGGCCGAAATGCCGAGATATCTGCCATTAGTTCCTGATTCGTTATGAAAATATTTGAAGACGTGCAGTAACAACTGTAGAACAAGCTGACTGAATTTCAGAAAGTGAGCTGGCGGAACGTTGAAACAGCGGCGATCTTACAATCACACGCGCTGAAGGAGAGACAAGCCTAAAACGCAGCATAAGCGGGAAAGAGGAGCCCGGTGATCATCACAGTGTGTGGCGGCCACAGACAGGAACAATCACCCATATAGGGGGAGGACCGCGGGCGCACCGGTGGCCGTCGGGCGCCCGAGATGCCCCCCAGACCCACTGTTGCCACCGCAGCGTGGAAGCTGCGAACTAGAGGACAGCTGGAGAACCAGAGGATATTAAAGTGAACGTGCGGAAAAGAAGACGTGCCAAGGGTGCCGCGCGTGCGACGAGGAGGTGCCTGGCGCCAGCCATCACGAACGGAGACCAGAGACAGGAGGACTCGACTGCACTGGGGGTGCGCCGCGAGCGCTCCGGAGGCCGTCGAGCGCCAGCGAACCCCCCCAGAACCACTGCAGCAGCCCCTATGAAGGAGCGGTAACACACAGGAGCTGACCCAAGCACCGATCAGGTAGGCGGATATACACGGGGCACGTGCCCCTGTGGACTACATCTGAGGCATTGTTTGGCCCCATTAATCATTTAAGGACACCAGAGGGACAAGCGGGAGACCATACTGTGCCCTGGGATTAAACCCAGCACCAATGATCCCTGGAGGGAATAGGAAGGAGTCCTTGCTGATCCCTGTACCCCATCAGAAATCAGATATCGGGCCTCCCTTCCGGACCGCTCACCTACACAACGACATCGGGCCGGCCCCCTGCCCCCAAGTTAAGAACTAAGCAGTACAATATTCATATAGGCATAACTGAAACCACAAGCCTCCTACATCACAGTGCGTAAGACGCGCTGGGGGAGCTGAGCGGCTGCCTTGAGGCCTCTGGGGCAGAGCGACCCCTGGGCGGAATCCCCACAATCTGCGAGAGGCGTCCCCCCTTGGGCGGGCGGGCGGGTGAGCCGCAAAAGAAGATACAGAGACGGAGAGGCACGGTGGCCATCATACTGCTCACCTGAAATGTTTACAGAGAACATACACCCCCCCCAACAACATCATTATCCTGGGGATGGCAAGCGGCTGGTGGATTAACGCATGAGTAAGGTCCCCCTATAAGGAGAACACTGCGGATAACAGGTCCACGAATCATGGATAGCTAGACACCTGCTGGTGTACCATATCAGCGCTGATAACATTACAAGGCTTGCGCCTGTCTGCTACGCACCCTCCCATATATCCATAGGCTTGGGCACCATTGAAAGGGGCCTTCTGGGCTGGCCCCCCGGGACTCGCCCCAAATCCAGGAGGAGAATAGAAGGAAACAATGCCAAAAGGTTTCGGCCCTAAGAAGGGGAAAGGAGCCATTGATAAATACACAACAGCAGTGAGAAAAGAGTCAGGACGAGCAATGGCTGAGGAAGCGCCCCCTCCAGAGCAATCGGGGACCCCAGCACCAATGATGGACCCACAGGCTGTCTTTCTGGCAATGCAACAGGGCTTTTCCTCCCTTAATGAAAAGCTTGATGGAATAACAGCAAACGTGACCACCATCAAATCCCAACTGGATAAAACAACAACACGAATGACTGAGGCAGAGATGAGGATATCTGGCACAGAGGATGCACTGGAGACCTTGAAAAACACAGTGTCAACAATGGCAATTGAGCTTGGTACGGTAAAAGCTAAATGCGAAGATTTGGAGGCTAGATCCTGGCGGAATAACATCTGCATAGTCGGAGTTCCAGAGGAAGCAATGAAAGGATCCATGGAAAAGGCAGTGGAAGATCTCTTGTTCTTCTGGGGGACCCTGGATGGTCGGCAATGTTCATTGTGGAAAGAGCACATAGGTCACTCGCTCCAAAACCAAAACCAGGCGCATACCCAGACCTATAATAGCCCGTCTTATAAATTACCGACATTCTGAAAACTGCCAGGGAAAAGCAAGAATTGAGATGGGAAGCCAACATCATAGGCATCTTCCCAGATTTCACACTAGCGGTACAACAAAAGAGGAAACTATTCACAGGAGTCAAGAAACTACTCCGGGAGCTCCAGGTGCAATAGGCAATGCTTTATCCAGCGAGACTGAAAATCCACCATCAGAACAAAATTAATTTTTTCACATTTCCAGAAGAGGCGGAGAACTTCATCGAAACTCATATACACAGCAAACAAACGAGAAAGATTCTTGAACTTAGAGGTTATCCAATAGTAAGCACGTAAATGATTAAAAAAAAAAAAGTGATTCATGAAAGTGAAGGCCCCCCGGGGGTCAAACATAAGGGGAAGCTATGATGTATAATTCAAGTCATGATCTTGTGAGAAGACCCTGCATGAGTTATCACTAATGAGAGCAACATGATGAACTCAGAATTCTGTAAAAGACCGGAAAAGGCATGGCACTTGGAATCGCCACAGTTCCCCCTGTAGCAGGTGCACGATAAGTGGATGGGTGGAGAGGGGGGGTACTTGAGGAGCATAGTTGAAGTTTGGGGAACTATGAGGGAGGGGGAAAGAGGGAGGGGTCAGTTGGGGGTTGTTGGGAGTTGGTAAAGGAACGGGAAAACTTAAAACAAAAAGCACAAGGGTACTAAGCACTTTGATTTCCGATCGCACACTGGAAATACATCATCAAGCACACTATCACACCTACGTAGTAGACAATGGCTGAACGGGGCGCAGATCATATAAAAATACTGAGTTGGAATGTACGAGGCCTGCGAGCACGAGTTAAGAAAAGAAAGATATTTGCATACATCAACAGGCAGAACCCTAAAATAATCTTCCTGCAAGAAACACATGTAGGGCCTCACTATGAGGGACAACTGGTACCGCACTGGGGCACACATCAATACTATACAAAGTATTCCAGAAGGGCTAGAGGAGTAGCAACGCTAATTCACAAAACTCTCCCATTCACCTGCACTACCTCTGAATGTGATTCCCAAGGAAGATATGTATTGCTCCATGGTACCTTATATGATAAGGAGGTAGTCTTACTCAATGTATATGGCCCGAACATAGATGGCTCAGAGTTTTATTCCGAACTGTTTGAGAAACTGGTATTCTACCCCACGTCCTGTTTAATAATCGGGGAAGATTTTAACATGATCCTAGATACATATTTAGATCGTACTTCAACTCAACCGAGGGCATTGACCAAAGCAGCACAAAATATAATTACCCACATGACAGATCTAAATGTGAAGGATGCGTGGATAGCGTTAAACCCCTCGAAAAGGGAATATATATATTACTCCACAGTACATGACATACACTCCAGAATAGATTTATGGTTGGTAGACAATGAGGTGCTGGCATGGATTGATAACATACATATTTACCCCAGGACATACTCCGACCATTCCCCCATACAGCTAACACTGCACATACCGGAAATCATGGTACCCAGACCACCATGGAAATGTAAGCCTGCGGCCTTACAAGACCTGATATATAAAACCGCATTGACAAAACAAATACAGGAATATTTCGACATAAATGAGAACTCGGTCTCTAGTCAGGCTATATTTTGGCAGGCATTTAAAGTTTGTATACGAGGCAGTTCATTATCTACAGAGAGTGGAACCCTCAGGGACATCCGTGCTAGGCTAACACGCTTGGAAGCGCAAATGTCCACCCTACAAACCCTGCACGCACACACTACATCCCCACAGTTAAGCTTAGAGATTAAGCTTAAACGGGATGAATACAAAGAAGCGGCGGATCAAGAGATCCGATACTTCGATAAACCGGCTGCGGCACGCAGATACGGGGAGAGTGACCGCCCAGGGTGGCTATTGGCCAGAGCAGTAAGAGGTGAAAGAGGCCCTACAACAATACCATGTCTGAAATTAACTGATGGCACAGTTACCACGGATAACAATAAAGTTCTTGAGACATTCTATGAATACTACAAGGCATTATACTCCCCGCAGTGCAACGTCACTGTGGAGGAGATTGATGAATATCTCTCCCAAATACCAACAACATTATTAGCAGACGCTACTAGGGAATCATTAGAAAACCCGATATCTGAGGCAGAGATAGCGGAGGCAATTAAAACCTTGCCCAATGGGAAGGCCCCTGGGACGGATGGCCTTGGGGCAGAATTCTATAAGGAATTCAGTCACCTCTTGGTACCCAGACTACATGCCATCTGGCTGGAAGCCCTAGACAAAGGCAAATTACCCAAAACTACCAGAGAGGCAGTGATTACACTACTACTTAAACCCGGGAAGCCACCAGAGGAGTGTGGCTCGTATAGACCTTTGTCATTAATAAAAACAGACGCAAAGATTTTATCAAAAATACTAGCAACTTGGTTATCACCATTGATGCCCCATGAAGATCAAGCTGGGTTTGTCATGGGCAGGTCCACAGCCACAAATATAAGGCAGTGTTATAACATACTAGCCAAAATAGCTCCCGAAACTCAAGGAGTTGCGGTGTCTCTCGATATGCAAAAGGCATTCGACACAGTTTTCTGGCCCTTCCTATTTGGGGTGCTAAGAAATTACGGGTTTGGTCCTAATATTTTAAAATGGGTATGAATACTATATGCGTTCCCTTATGCTAGGATAAGAGTCAACGGCACCCTGACAGAGATACTAAAACTACTCAGAGGCACTAGGCAGGGATGCCAACTATCGCCTCTGCTGTTTGCTTTAGAGATAGAACCCCTAGCTGATATATTGAGGTCACGATACAGTTCATTTGGACTATGGATCGAGGGCAGGCTTCAAATTATTACCCTTTATGCCGATGATATTTTGCTATATCTACGTAATCCTAATAGCACACTGGGCAAAATTCTTGCAGAAGTTAGAAGATTTGGCGAATACTCCGGCTTAAGGCTCAATCATAACAAGTCAGAGATTTTCCCGCTCACAAAAAATACAATAGCGCCTCAAGATCTACAGGGCTTCATCTGGAGCCCGACACACATTCTATATTTGGGGGCACACATAGCTAGAACAGCCCAATTATCCCGGGCTCTGAACTATAGTACACTAGCTGACATCCTATGTGCCAAGATGAAATGCTGGAATGCACTACCAGTCTCAATGATGGGAAGAATAGCACTAGTTAAAATGATAATTTTGCCGAAATTGTTTTATTTGTTCAATACAGTCCCGGTTTGGCCAGGTCGAGCCCTGTTTACTAAGATGAATAGTGCGTGTATCTCTTTCGTGTGGGGAGGAAATCCAAGGTTGAGCTGGAAGACGTTAACTAACACATACACAAGGGGAGGTCTGATGGCACCTGACTTAGAACTGTACTATCTATCAGCACAAGCGCACTATGCAGCATATTGGGCCACAATCTTCCTCAACCCCGGAGTCCCCCCTCCGGATACAAAAGAATGGGAGGCAACGATAGCACTACACATGATGACTAAATCATCCCACAAACACCACAACTCCATAGATCCCATGAAGGTAACAGTCACGGCATGGGCCAAACTGGCAGACATATATGGGACAGATAGGTTATACCACCCGAGTATGCCGCTCTGGGGAGATCCTCAAACATCATTCACATTAGAAGGGGAGGTGGCTTTGCATTGGAGCTCCAGAGGTATAGCCCAATGGGGACAACTGTTCCTTGAGGAACTTTTTGTACGATGGGAAGAAATACAAGATATTGTGGGAAATACTAACAAAAATAAGATACAATATATGAGGGTAAAAGCAGCGGTACAGAGGATATTCCCCACCTTCCCCAATGAACCAGAGATAAATATGGGACTCGGCTATATGTTCACAGGGGGGACACAGAAAATCACAGCCTCATCACTGTATAAAGTCATAATGCAAACGCGCCCAGTAGGAAACCACACGGCCAGGAACAAATGGGAACAAGACCTGGGGCAGGGGCAACAAATTGAGGACCACGAGTGGTCCCGGATCTGCGAGCTAACCAAACAAATATCATGCAATGTCAGGTACAAACTAATACACTACAAAGTAGTGCATCGGACCCATTACACCCCAGAAAGGCTTGCACGAATCTACCCTGCCTTATCAGGAGCATGTCCGAGGTGTACGGGTGAAGAGGCGAAAATGTACCATATGCTCTGGGCATGTGCTAAATTGAGAACTTACTGGACAGAGGTTTGTGCAGCCCTGGATGATATGGCAGATCAGCCTGTGGAATGGACGCCATGTCTGTGTTTGCTGGGCGCAACGGGCAAAATGAACCTGACTTGGCGAAGACAGTTAAACCTTAGCTTATTGATAGCAAAGAGGACAATACTTATGAAGTGGAAAAACGCAAGCCCGCCAACTAAGGCAGATTGGGACAGTGATATGTTATGGACAAATGATACTGAGGAACTATATATAGACTCAGTGCTGTCCACATTCAAACCCAAAAATATATGGGCCAGGTATAAGCAATACTTAGCAGATAAAGCAGATATTGACAATGCTGGAGCAGAAGAAGACTGACTTGTGTGCAAATTATTGTAAGAAATGTTATTACATGAATGTATATGTGCTTACCTTGTGCAACAATAAATAAAGTGGTTAAAAAAAAAACAGTGTGCATGTGAGCCAGCACAGTACCCGGCCAACATGAGTGACACAGACATATGCATGCATTTACCACCCAAGCATAGATTAATGTGCCGTTCACCACCCAAATGCCGATAACCCACTAGAATCTGATTGTGATATTGTAGGCATGTCCAAATGCTGGCTCTTAAATCATCACTCATGCCGTCCGTCTCTTCCACCCCCACAGGCAGCGAGCATGACAGCGAGGACCAGGCAAGCAACTGGCCCAGCACCTCCAGGGGCCAAGTCAGGGCTCGCCGTCTACCTGCGAGCAGGAATACACCTGGAGGCACACCACCGGCTCTAGCAAGGCCTGTGGAGGGTGCACAACCCCGACCCTCACCCCTACCCCACCCTGTACTGGCGGCAGATACATGCCCTACGCCGCACTCTGAGGAGTCTAGTGTGGCTGGGGAGATTGCAGCCACGGGCCCCCTTGATGTTGCCGACAGCCCCTCATCCATATGCGGAGCAACTGAGGAGGACACATATGAGATTGCCCACACCCCTGATGGCCAAACCAACCCCCAAGTCTCATATAGTGACTCTGGTGAGAGTGATACACCTGGGCTTACGGGCAAGGAGCAACACAGGAACATGCCAGTCCTGTGGCCAGTTCCGTTAGTGAAGCACCGGAAAGACATGTGAGCCTGATTCCCAGCAGGTCAACCACATCAACCACATCAGCCATTGATGCAGAGCAGGCTCAGAAGCTCACAGGCCTCATAAATGACTTTATGCAAGACAATCGGCAGGCCAGGGAGGAGTGGCGGAATGAACTGAGGGCACTGGGCAAGGTCATTACAGACAGCACAAACCGGCTCTGCGAGGTCCTTGGCCGGATAGCAGATGCTCTGGAGGCTGCACCTCCTGCACGACAGCCCCAGCAGGAGGACACACCTTCTCAATGCTCCTCCACCCAGACCAGCCCGCTCCGTCGGTCTCAACGTACAATGCGCCGCCCGGACATGCCTCCCCCTGGCTCTGGGAGCACACAGTGACAATGCAGACATCCACATGTGGCCTATGTGGTCCTTATGGGACTAGTGTGGGGTTGTTGTGGTGGGAGGCGGAGGAGGGTGAGGGTGTGTTTGGGAGTTGTGGTGGGAGGGGAGGGGGGTGAGGGTGTGTTTGGGAGTTGTGGTGGGAGGGGGAGGGGAGAGGGTAGTGGAGGGTTAGTTTTTCACGTTTGAACCTTCAATTTCAATGCACCGGTTGCTCATCTAAAAAAAACAGAGCGGACATTCATCATTGCACATGTGTCATTCAATATTGCACAGTGCATAGTGTACATGTATCCCCACAACCAGTGCCTGATGTCCTGACATCCTCACACCCTCTGCTGACTTGTGTGTCCGAAATATTGTTCAATCAATGCTTGCCGCACGGCACGTCCCTCATGTGCATCGGCACCATGATGCTGTCCTGCCCCTTCTTCCTCCTCCTCCTCCCCTTCATCATCATCAGGTGGTAGCAGTCCCATGTCAAGGGGCAGGGGCACATTCCGATGGATGCACATATTGTGCATCATTACACATGCCATGGGGATCTTGGACACATTCTCATGGCTGTAGATGAGTGCCCCACCCGACCGGCTAAGGCAACAAGATTGTGCCTTCAACAGGCCAAAGGCCTGCTTAATCACCACATGTGTACGGGTATGGGAACGATTGTAGTCCTCCACGTGCCTGTTCTGTGGGTTCTAGACAGGGGTCATGAGCCACAGCGTCAAGGGGTAGCAACCATCACCTGCATGAGAGGGGA
The DNA here is from genome assembly GCF_040938575.1 of Ambystoma mexicanum. Lineage (NCBI taxonomy): Eukaryota > Metazoa > Chordata > Amphibia > Caudata > Ambystomatidae > Ambystoma > Ambystoma mexicanum. The sequence goes on from NC_090932.1 coordinate 808,909,672, forward strand.
ATGAAGGTAAGTGTTTGTACATTCATGGTGGACAACTGAACTAGTCTTACATGGCAGCAGGTGATTTCTGCCCATATGCACATGTCCCTGGATGCATTTACCCCATTTCTGGCCCCGCTATGTGTCCTGTGCAATGGAATGATGGAGGGCGTAGCATCTTCAAGATGGTTTATGGTGTGCACTCACATCTTGTAGCACGTGCATCGTATATGCATGCAGCAGTCCTGGGGTAAAATCATTGATGTGCTGTGTTCTGTGAGATTTGGTAGTAGGGAGTGTTGGCTGTAGTCAGCAGCATATTCGTCATTCTGCACTAATCAGTACCATGGTGACTTGCACCACTCCTATGGGTGTGCGGAACCAGTGACACTCTGTGGTATCCCTGTTGGGCTCACCTTGATGCACTCCCAGGGATGACTGTCCTGTGTGGTGATATGCTGGAGGCAGCGACATAGTGCATATGCAGTGCATAGTGTTGGAAGCCCTTACGATGTGTGAGGGCTGCCGATGAGTGGTGCATGTGTTGTTGAATGCGGCCAGGTTACCTGTTAGACATGTAGTATTAGGTGTCGGCCGAACTTCATCACTGTGGGATTTGGTAGTCATGTGCCGTTTCACTTGCTTTGGGGCACAGTGTTCGGTGAGGTGCACAATGTGCTCTGGCTTCAACATTTCCACCCAGGTGGAGTATGCATCTCCCCCCTTCCCACCCAGGTGGAGTATGCATCCCCCCCTTCCCACCCAGGTGGAGTATGCATCTCCCCCCCTTTCCACCCAGGTGGAGTATGCATCTGCCCCCCCTTCCCACCCAGGTGGAGTATGCAGCCACCCACCTCACAACCCCGATGCACTGCCATGGCCGCGTCAGGCAACTCACCAAACAGCCAGGCACGTCATCTAGCATGTCGCTCTATATAGTGTGGTAGCGTGGAGTCCCTCAGTACCAAAGAGTCATGAGTTGATCCTGGATATCGGGCACAGCAATGTGTGATGATCTTGCTGGCGTTACATACCATCTGCACGTTGATTGAGTGGTATTGGTTGCGGTTGCGATCTGCTACCTCCCTTGCATGAGGGACCACCAAGTTCACATGGCTGCAACCGAGTGGCATGCATGCCAGTGCATGGAAGGCAACTTTTGTATCAAATATCTCCTGGGGAGTCTGTGATAGGGATATGTAGTCCCTTGTGTGCTTGAGGAGGGCATCCAGCACTTGGGTCAGTATCCGGGGAAATAAGGGTTGTGATATGCCATGCATGTGCCCCACTGTGTGCTGGTAGGTGCCTGTGGCAAGGAAGTGCAGGACAGACACTACCTTCAGTAGGGGGGGAATGGTGGTGCGTATTTCTATGAGGCTCACTATGTCGTTGTGTATCAGGTCCACTACAGTGGTGATGGTGTCACGGTCAAGCCGGTACAGGGTGTGGATCTGCTCAGGTGTTAGGTTGAAGGGGGTGGCTCTGATGTGAGGGATTGGGGGCTGTCGTGGTAACGGTGGCTGCACTGGTAGGGCATGCTGGGCCTGTCTCACCCTCATTCTCCTCCTGTGTCTCCTCTGTGGTGGGGCCTGCTGTTGTTGTTGTAGTTGAGGCCTTGCAAGCAGGGCCTCCTGCTCCAGTAATGCTACCACTATCGGTGTCATCTTGGTGTGGGAGGGGGTGTCATGTGTGGGTGTGCTCCTTTTGTACTGGCCCTGACTCCATTGCCTCCACCTGTGCTGATTGTGTGCACCTGTGACACTTTTAAACACTGCTCAGGGTTCTTAACACCTTCTCGGAGATGCCGGTATTTTCTCCATGCCGTTAAGGTCTTTTTGGCCTTCAGGTGGCCGCTATTTGCATTTCCGCATTACTTGGGATCAGTTCCGGGTTACGGCATGCCGCTAATGTGGGCTTGGTGTGTCGCGCGCACGCGCCCTGACCGCTATTTACGGCATCGTACTTTACGGTGCCGTAAATAGCGGTCTGGTTGATTGGAATGGCCCGTAGCGGTAAGCAATGCCGGTAATCCTTTACTGGCATTGTTTTTCCCTTACCTCCAACCTCGGAATGACACCCTTTGTCTGTTTGTGAATGTGGTTTTAAAAGCTAGATATTAATGTATGTTTCAGGATTGGATCCCACTCATAAATTATAACTTGTCAAGGTTAAACAAACAGTGCACTTATATCATTCAATCTGGGGGCTAATATAATTTATTTTGCTGATCATTATATAAGCCATAATGACTAATCAAATAGACTGTGGCATAGACACTCCTTCAACTCCATATTGTAATAATTAATTTTTCCACTTAGGTAAGCTTGAGCCACCTTGACACGAAGATATGGGTGACAGCTCCTGAAAGCCGCATGGGTGGTGCAGACTCAGCGTCCCAAGGGCAAGCCCATTATCCTGGGTATAATGTTCCAGGTACCAAATTGCCCCATCTAGCAAATGGATCCAAGATCAGGTTGCTGAGGGTAGAAGAGTGAAGACCACGTAATGAAAACGTTGGTGGCAAACATGGAAGCAAGGAGGATAGCTCAGGGGCAAGCACTTGTCTTGGAAACAAGGCAATGCAGAGCATCATGTGTTCGATACCTGGTGGGCGTGGCATGATGCACAATATTACAAAAATAATGAAAACATAGTTTAAAGAAGGGAGAGAGTTGCAGCCTGTCTTCCTGCTGTGCTGGCTGATTTATTCAGAGTCTGAATACCAGGTGGCAAGCGCCAAACACTTATATCTCCAAAAGAAACAACATTATAAATAATAGCAGATGTTTTAAAACCATAAAATTAACTACTGCAGATGCCCACCAAAATGTTGATATTTTCAAGGCCCCGAAACTACCTCGAGGGAAAGCATGAACCTTAACTGAGAAGGCGAGCTCACGAACTGTGCCACTGATCTGCCCTGAAGCCACAGAGTGCCACCCTTTACCTAAAGCAGCTCTGAACGACTTACACAACTTCTACTTCAAATGTGTAGCATTGATTTCAATTTAGATAATATTAATCAAAGAAGACATTTGTGTCAAACTAATCAATGTAAATAAAATTATTATAAATATTTGTTGCATATTCAACTTTGTTTTTTTCAAGGCCACAGCTTAGAAACATAGCTTGAACAATTGACCCAGAGATTGACTAAATGAATACCACTCGGCTAACCTGTCAAGCAGAAGCTCCTGGAAAATGTTATTTCACTTCATTGCGATTATGGCCGTCATTGAAGGTAGACATCTTGCTTTGCGGCCTAGCCGGATAATTGTATACTTGTTTGAAGTGTGGCCGTCGGTGCCTGTTCTCACGCTGGCAGTAGTTCCAAATGTATCAAGCTGCTTTTGGAAGTGTGTCTTGTGCCTCCTGGGTTTTCTCGCATGCGTTTTCGGTGGCGCATTCTTTTTTGACTCATTCGAATGCCTCACATAGCGAAGGTGCCGCTGAAATGGTTTCTCTTTCTCAGGGGAGAATAGTTACTGTGTAAGAATGGAAACAATTGGCAGAGCTCCAGCTCTCGGTCCCCATCCCTGTTTTGAAGAATGTTCGACTCTTTGAGATAGAGCTTTATAAATATTGTCTCTTAAGGCTGAGGTAATTGCGATAATACTAGGGTGGGTACTGCTCCGCGCGTGGGTTTTCAGGGCTGGACACATTCTAAATATTTGACAGCAGTGATTCGGGTGCCAACGTTCCCTGCTGTATGTGGCTTGGCCAGTGAGAAATGCACAACTTTACACCTGTCCAAGCCATATCAACTTTCATACTAATGCACAGAAGCCTAACATAGCCCACCATACAGCCATTCTGCGGCTTTTTATTTGTGATCATTAACTGCATCGTCACTATAGGTCTTGTCAGGGGTGTTTCTAGGTCTGGAAAATATCCGGGGCTACACTAATGTCAGGATTGTCGGGACCGGGGCTGGCTAGCCTTTTGGTTGTAACTCCTGAGCTTCTATCCGTGGCTACAACCAAAAGACCCAGGGCTATAGCCCCCCCACACTCTCCCTAGCAACGCCTCTGGGTCTCGTGAACTCTGTTTTACTAATACTAAATCACAGCTTTCAGTTGCCCTATAATTTGGATTTCTTATAATCCATTGTTACTCTACAGTCTATGCAAACCTATAATTGACTTCAGTCCTGTTATTACCGGTTTACGTCTATCGTCAAAACCGAGCACAGTGGATGTTCTTAACCAGATGGCTAAGTTATGTAAGGTCCTCCATCTACACACAGGTGGCAAAATGATTACATGAATCCCGCCCTAAATGTCAACAGTCGATTGCAGGGTTCGACAAGAACCTGTGTATAGTCAGTGTTTGGTTTCTTTTCAACATTACTATTATGGAAACGTCTTTCAGCATGTACTGTACAGTATTGTTATGTCCGGGGTGCAGGGGAAGCAAAGTGACTCACTTCTGAAACAAAACACTTGCCACCCTGGACTTGCCACATGTTTGTAGCCCTCGTCTACAGCTGGAGGCCGCCGTTATATAAATAATGTGACACACACAATGCATAGGTTTAATTTCCAAACTCTTTATTCCTCTCCTTTCCTTGAATTTGCCTTCCCTTGCCTCCCCACTCTCCACGTCACTTCCTGTCTGCCCTCTCCTTAATGGTTCCACTCCCTCCTAAAGGCATGGTTAACTAGTACCTGGAGAGGGACAATGAGATTGTAACATGCAATCTCATTGGCCCTTGCCGGGTACTACCCGACTGGGAATCCCTCTCCCCCACAACGTTCCCTCCTTTCTGTCCCCGGTGGGTGGGGCGTGGCATCCACTCGCCTAATGAGGAGGCTCGGAATGGGGTAATCGCCGCTCCGAGCCACCACACGGCTGGAGGCTGCCATCTTCCCTCACCGGAGCTCAAGTTAAGTGTTGTTCCCACCCCCCACCCCAATCCAAAGAATCCCCTCCCTCTCAACCCCACTTACCTTCTTTTTTGTCCATTTGCAGAGTGGACACACTGGGAACACTTCTGACCCAGCGCGTCCGCTCCCGATCCGTAACAGGCCATCATGGAAAGGAAGAAGGGACTACACGTAGTCCCTTCTCTCCTTTTCATGGCGGCCATTTTATTTGTTTCCATTTTTCCCTATTTTTTGAATGGCCGCTAAGGCCATTTTGTTTGTTTACTTTTGCGCATTCATTTTAAATGGCCACCATGGAAACCGAAAACGGACTTCATTTTCCCTTCCATGGCGGGACATTTTTTGTACATTTTTTTTTCTGTCCCGAATCGCCTGAGCTTTTTGGAACAGAAAAGAAATACTCCTAGTACACCGGTCTTATGGCCGGGGTACTAATAGCAATAGGCCCCTCACAGAGGGGCATTACCACTTCAGGTAATATCCCAGGGCCTTCGTTCCGGCCCTCGCTTCACTAGGGTCTGTAACTTTGGGCCTTGGGGTATTACCTGAAGTGGTAATGGCCCTTGCTGCTCAGGGCCTATTGCTTAATTGCAACATTGATGAATGCTTTAATGGAAGCCTTTACTTCACTACTGAAACTAAATATGGCACTCGATCACCTGATCAGGTCATGCACTCATGTGCCATTATACGCACTCTTTAGCCCCTCTCAATGTATGCCAATCTTGTTTGCCCATAATCCCTCGCACTCCAACAACAGACACTCGAGACTGCTCCGTAGCATGTGAGGGGAAAGGATGCCTCACCATCTTCATTTGCAGGAAAGGTATAGAGGCAATTAAGTTCACAGTCTTGCAGACCATGAGGTGTGTTCTTTGCTTTCCTGCTCTGGGTAGGCTCATCCCAGGGGTTGACTAGCCTACAGGGAACTCTGGTGTTTTCCCTGTAGGCCTCTGTATCATGAGTCTTTTTTGTGTGGTTGCCTATTTTATTTCCACATTTTCTTACGGGAAAGGGGGATGTTTGCTTACACTGTGTAATATGGGGTTACTTTGAAAAACATTTCCAGGGCCTCTTTTGGTCCCGAGTACACCCCTGGGCCACCCTCCCCCGCTGGTCTGTCTGTTCTTCCACATTCGTAACATGACATCCATTCTGTGGCTCCAATGAGTCATGGACTGTATTGCATATGGTTTATGTGGTGATCTAGTGTTCTCCAAATGACTATGATTGCCTATTGCAGAGTTAGTTTCATGAGTTTAGCAATGCATGTTGTGTGTGGCGTTTTGTGACGTTGTATCTTTGACGATTCTTTATCTTTGCTGCAGAAACACTTTCACAACCTGTTGTAGTGTTTTTTAGATAAACACGTGACTCCGATGCAACGTTCATTCTTTCCCTGGTTGTACCCTGTTCTTTTATGTATGGATTAATTGCTTAGAGGAGCTGGAACCATGCCCTTTGCTTCGTGGGTAGCTTCATTTTCGCCCAGTTTTGTTTTTTTGTGGAGTGGGCGGGAGGAGATATGGCATGGCCATATGTTGAACACCTTCTCCCTGGGCCTTAGTGCCTCTATGAAGTTCTGTATCTCGCTGTGCTAGTGAGTCATGGTGTGAGATTTCTCTACCGTCCAGCCTGGATTTAATCAGTAATATGGCTAATGCCCTGTCATTACTTTGAATAGAACTGTTGTGGTATGTGGTGTTGGTCTGTGCACGATAATGAGTATTATGGTGCTGTTTTTATTTACTTAGCCATAACCTCTGTCATGGTAGAGGGGTGCCCTGTGATAGACAAGAGCAGACCTTTGAGCTAGGCAGCCTGGCATGAGACGTTATTGGATGCCATTTTCAAAAATGATTTACTTAGCATACGCTCATAAAAAGGGGTATGAAAGGCCTTAAGAGTCGATGATTTAGGGATGTTGCAAATAAAGAAAACACCTAATCATTCAAAGGTGTAATCAATAACTAATGCAAACTTCTGCTTGGAAAGTGGACTTTCTAAGTGACAAATAAACTCTAAGTCGTCCATTTCCCAAGATCTCCTGATCCACTCAATGCTGTTGATAGGGGTGTTTTGGTTGAGAACTTCTTGTGGCTACCAGCACTGGACTGCTAAATCTTCTCTTTCAAAGTCAATCTGGACGGTTTTGGGCATCTAACTTCTTGAGAAGAAAATAAACACGAACAGTTATCTCAGGATCCATTCCCTTTCTCCTCATCTGATTCATCCCAACCGCTCAAAACAATCCCATTAGTTTGTATCCCATTATCTGGGATCCCATAATCTGGCCTGGCCCTTGCGTCATCTGTCAGTAAAGCCTAGTGGCCAATACAATGAAACTGGAGGAGCTTCATCTGTGCATTAGACCCTTTCATCTCTGAGAGAAAAGTAGGAGCACAGCCACCCTCAGGTAATGGATGTCTAATTTGTACTTGTGGTTTGCCCTAGGTATCCCAAATTAAGGTTTTTTACACAGTATAAATCTCAATAACATGACATAACATCCAAAAGTGCGCCACCTTTGGAGCTGCTAACAGCTTGTTCTGAATGCGCGATTTATGCTCACTGAGCCGGTCGTTTGGTTTTGTCCAAATGGTTATTACACGGGAACGTGATAATATATTCAACACAAGCTGATTTACAGTTGTTATTAATATTATGGTATTTATTGTGCACAGACCTAGCTTCGAGAAGCAACGAAGCATTTTTCAGATGTAGCAACAGAACGGATATACATCAGGTGGTAGGATACGTAGGGGCATAGACGAGGGGTACCACTGTACAGGTTTGTAGGGAGTAGAGGGGTGGAAGTGTCTAGCAAGTCAGTTGTCACGGGTGGGAACGTGATGGCCTAGGTGTTGAGGAGGAGAGACTCCTGAAGAGGTGGGTCTTGAGTTCTTTTCTGAACTGTAAGATGTGAAGGCATCATGAAGAAAGACACAGACAATAGATTCAAAGTTCAAAATAAAATACTTTATTAAATTGAATGTCCGGATGGTAGAAGGCCTAACTTGCACTATACTAAGGTGGGATTTCCCTACCTGAACAAAACTAAGGAAAGTCTGAGTCAAAGAGTTCAACTTAAATGTTTGTCTGTGTCCAAAACCTATGCTTTCCCTCACAAATAAATCTAAACAACAAGTAGGGATGTTAATAAATCATCCAGGTCTTAGTTTCCTTTTCAGCTCCCCTTCCCCAAGTTCAAGAAAGTTCCACAAAAGTCTCACAATTACCTTTCTCACCTTCAAGGTAATACAGTTCCACACAACCCTTGGGGCTCCCATCCCCATGCTCCAAGCAACACAGTTCAAAAGAAAAGGGTCTTGACGGTTCGGTCTCAAGACAATACTTGCAGTTCCACAAGTCTCAGGGTTCCCTTCCCCAAAACTTTAGCTTAGCCCCTTGTACTTGTTTTAGTTTTTTCAAATCAAAATGTTTAACACAACTCGAGGTCAACCTGACCCTCCTTCTGGATAGCACCACCTGTTCACTTGCAGTGTTTCTCCTTGGTTTATTTCACAATGTCTTTGGTTCTCACAATTCAGGGCTCACTGGTCTAGGTACAGTTGTCAGACCACACGGGGCACCCACCACAGGTTTTGCAACCAGGATCCCTAGACTCACACAGTTTCTTCTATACTTGTCCCTGTGTACAGAGTAATGTTCCCTTAGTTTCTCTTTGTTGGCCTCTTGGCTTTATGTGCAATGTTTACACTCCTCTGGCTTCTCCTGTTCAGCCTCTTAGCTCTGACATAACGTGTCACACACCTCTTGACAGTCTTTGGCCATTCCGCACTGCATTTACTCATATAGTTCACTTTTTGGTGGTCTGTTCATGTCCCACCTTTCAATGGCACTCTTTCACACTTGCACATTGTTACATAGGTTGCTTTCTTATGGGCACTTTTGCTTTCACTGTCCTCTGCTACTTACTTTGCCCATGAAGTGTTATTCAATAAGCTTAATGGCAAGGTTTCATTCAGTCAGGTGTTCAACAGATATTGAATATGCTTAATTTTAAGTTTCCATTCAGTTTGGTATTCGATATGCTGAATTTCAAGTTTCCCTTTAGTTTGGTATTCAATATGCATTTGATTATTGTTTTTTTAAATTTATTTTTAATTTTCCATACAATCAGCCATACAGTTAGACATACACAAAAAATAGCACAAAAGAAAACAAATATGTCAGTAACCTCCAATGACAGCCCGCTTTTCCCATTATGATGCTTCATAATTCACCTATTTGTCAAAATCACATTTACCAACTGTATGATTATAACATTCCCTCGTCAAAAACGTCACTTCCCTCCACCTCCCATTCCCCAACTGGCCTTTGTATAATATCTTGTCCCTCCCTCCCGTAACTCTATGTCCATGTATTCTACCCTTTTATACATCTCGTCTCCCTCCCGCAGCATTGTGGCACTTTTCTACAGCGTTTCCTGCTTTAAATAATGTTTGTGTGAGTTCGATCCACCGCGATAGATCGTCCCCTAGGTCCTGCTGGTGCATGCTGACTGCCTGCGTCCATACCACCATCTCTGCTAATGTCCATATTTGCAAATCCTTCCACCACATCTCAACTGGCGGGCTTGACACAGATTTCCAGTTCATGGCTATGCAGCACTTGGCCAATACATAGGTCAGGTCTTTCAATTTACCCACAGACTTCCCAGTCTTACGTCGTGGGTACAGTCCCAACATTTTCTCAGGTAAAACAGAATAATCTTGTTCTTGTTCTTGCAGGATTACAGAAAGATGCCGAAGACCAGGAGCTGGACACGGTGAGCGCCACGCTACGGGTTGCAGAATAACTCGAAACGTGTTCTGCAGTCAGGGTGTGGTTTATATAGCCCAGGTAAAGTAGTACCAGGGAAAGTAGTTCCAGGCCTGCCACACCCAAAACACTAGACCGCATGGCTTGGTTTTTAGAACTAGACTGTGTGGGTGCTTCCATGTTGGATTTAAAGGCCCATTTACATAAATGGGACCTAGGTTGAACAGCCCTTCCTTCCTACATATGAGCCTGGTGCCAGTGGTTTTAAGGCCTTCAGGATTCTGGTGGGAGCCTTCTTGTGGCACAATGTGTGCCCCCTCAGCGTGGTCATGACAGCACTCCCCCCCCAGACAGGAAGGATACCTCTTATGGTATCCTTCCTGTCTGGTCCGGGTTTGGTGGGGTTATCCAGGTGAAACCTCTTAATCAGACGTGGTGCGTGAATATGTTCACTTGGTTCCCAAGTTCTGTCTTGAGGCCCGTACCCTTTCCAGTCCACTAAATAGTATAGCTTAGATCTGATACATTTTGAATCCAGGATGTTTTTAACTTTAAATGTAGGCTCTCCATCAACTAGCACAGGTTTTGGTGGTGTTAAGACTCGGGTTCATGGTTGTACAGGTTTGACAAGTGACACATGGAACACCGGATGAATTTGCATGCTTGGTGGTAAGGCTAACTTGACGGCCACCAGATTTATCACTGATTCGATGGTATAGGGTCCTAGATATCTTGGACGAAAGGTCCGGGTACCTTTTAGGGGCACATATTTTGATGCCAACCAGACTTTGTCTCCAACTTGGTAATCGTGAGCTTTCTTTCGATGCCGGTCTGAGAATTTTTTTGTCTGTCTTTGGCTTGCAGTAAATGTTCATTTGCCCTTTTGAAGGCTTGGGTTATGCTTGTGTGTAGAGTCTTTACCACTGGCATTTCCAAGGTTGTGGGGGAGTCTTGTTCAGAGGTACGTGGATGTCTTCCGTATATTGTCTAGAACAGGCTTTGTCCTGTGCTGGTGTGTATGGAGTTATTGTATGCGTATTCCGCTATCCATAACAAGTCTTTCCAATTCTCTTCCACTTGATGCAACATGCAATGTAAATACTGTTCTAATGTCCGGTTTGTTCTTTCTGTTTGTCCATCCGTTTGGGGGTGATGGCTAGTGGATAATCGAACATCGATTTGTGCCATGGTACACCATTTCCTCCAGAAGTTGGATACAAATTGGCTTCCACGATCTGAGATTAGGACTGAGGGGGAAACCATGCAGTTTTATAATCTGTTCAAGAAATGCTTTTGCCAGACCGGTAGCGTTAGGAAGTCCTTTGAATGGAATGAAATGTGCCATTTTAGAGAACAGGTCTACAACCACCAGAAAGGTATTAAAACCTTGACAGGGAGGTAATTCTGTAATAAAATCAAGAGAAAGAGTATGCCAGGGAGCCAGTGGAATATCTAGTGGTTGTAGGAGGCCAGCTGGTTTCAGTGATTTATTCTGTGCACATATCCCACAGGATAGAACAAATCGAGCAATGTCCTTACGTCAGGTTGGCCACCAATAATTCGGTTTAACCTTGGCTAGAGTCTTAGCAATTCCGGATGGCCTTCGATCAGGGAATCGTGATAACCAGACATGACCAATTCTTGCAGATCTTTACTTGGAAAATATAGTCGTTCCCTGAAGTAGGGTAATACATCCAGAACCGTGTGATGTTCATTTTGGGAATTCCATTTCTGCAAGATCTCGGGGTTCATTAAGGTTCAAATTATATCTTTAAGTTCACTTAGAGTCAATGTGGTGGTGAGTCCCAGTAGTTTATCACTTGGGATGATGGCAACAGGGTCCAGGGAACTGTTCGTTTTCTCTTCAACACCCATACGAGACAAGGCATCTGCCTTCCGATTCCGAACTCCCGGTCGGTATGTTATTACGTAATCGTATTCTGTGAAGAATAAAGTCCACTGTAACTGTTGCGACGATTGGGTTTTTGCTGACTTTAGGTATTGAAGGTTTCGGTGATCTGTGATTACTGTGATGGTATGTCTGGCACCTAATAGATACGACCGCCAGGCTTTGAAGGCTGATTTTATTGCCAACAATTCTTTTTCTGTAATTGCCTAGTTAAGTTCTGGTGGTGAGAATTTACGTGACCAAAAGGCCAAGGGGTGTAATTGGCCTGTCTCTGGATCTCTTTGAGAGAGAACTGCTCCCATAGCTACGCTGGAAGCATCAGTTTCCACTACATAGGGGAGATCAGGGGGAGGATGTCGTAAAAATTGGCGCAGAGGTGAATCTTTTCTTGAGTTCTTGAAAGGCCTGTTCTGCCTCTTCAGTCCATTGGAATTTTTTGTTGTTTTTTTCTCAGTAACGATGTGATTGGGTAGACTATCCGTGAGAAATCTGGAATAAATCGGCGATAAAAATTCGCAAAGCCGAGCCTGCTTTGGGTTCCTTTAAGTGAAGAAGGTGAAGGCCAATTAAGGATGGCATCTACTTTGTGTAAATCCATCTTGACTCCCGTTGGCGAGAGAACAAAACCGAGGAACTCAACTTCGGTGACATGGAAGGAGCATTTCTGGAGTTTAGCGTACAGTTTGTGCTGGCGAAGTTTTGCAAGGACGGAGCAAACATGTTCCACATGATCTCTTTCAGAGGGGGAATGCACCAGGATGTCGTCAATATAGATCAGGGCACAGACATCGATGAATTCCCGTAATGCATCATTCATGAAGTATTGGAACGCTGCGGGAGTGTTGCACAGCCCGAAAGGCATTACCTGATATTTGTACAGGCCATACTTGGTGTGAAACGCGGTTTTCCATTCATCCCCTTTCTTAACACGCACAAGGTGGTATGCTCCTCTGAGGTCTAGTTTTGTGTAGATTCAGGCATCCTTGACTTGGTCCAACAGTTCCGGGATAAGGGGCAAAGGGTAGCATTTTTTTACTGTGATTTGATTAAGTGCGCGGTAATCGATGCAAGTCCTCAAACCTCCTTCCTTCTTGGGTACGAAGAATAAGGGAGAGGCTGCCGGTGACTTTGACGGCGGATAAACCCATTAGCCAGGTATTGATCCAGATTGGACTTCAAATGGAGATTTTCGGTTTCCGTAAGTGCATAAATTTGACCACAAGGAACCTGTGCGCCAGGTATCAGATCGATCTGACAGTCATAGGGCCTATGTGGCAGTAATGTGTTAGCCTGTTCTTTCTGAAAAACATCTTGATAATCCTGATATTCTTTTGGTAAGGTGTCCATTGGTTCCGCGATCCCCGATGCTATTCCTTGAACAGATTTCAGGTTTGGCTGTGGTATAGATTTTGGGTAGGAAGCGTGGGCTCATTAGTCGGAAAAAAAGGTCAGTGTCTTTGCACGCCAGTCTATGTGGGGATTGTGAGTTACTAACCATGGCTCCCTAAAATCAACCGGAACTGAGGAGCTTTGATGAGGTTAAATGTGATTGCTGTCACGATCGTGCCACTGGCACACCAATTGGCACCCATCGTGGACTATTTGGGACTCAATTGCTTCCGTAATACTCCCTGGACAACATCTATTCATATTATTGTCTTTACTTTCAATTCACAAGGCTTTGGAACTTCGGTATTTACTTTTACAAACTACATGTCCCATAATGCACCCTGCTGGGATAGACTGAAATGCATTGGACAACAGAATGTTTGCAAATGGCCTTATAAGGATGAGAAATTATTAATAAATACATTTATACTTTAATTCATCGAATCAACTAGAATTGTTTCAACATATTCTGAGAATTAACAGATGTTTTCAAGAAAGCCCAGTGGGATCCCCACACAGGTCCTTCCAGCAGACCGGTATAACTAATCCGGTCAACATCATACCATTATATCTTTACCGCCCCTAGCAACGGGGAGGAATCAGGCGACAGGACCAAATACTACATTAAACATTGATCACCTTAGAGCAAGTACGTAGTGCCCACTCATTTTTTCTTTTTTGGACAACCGTCACACCAGTTTGCACACTGAGTGAGAGGCACACTGAACGTTTCTAGTATATGAATTATGTCATATGAAGAATTAAGCGGTTTAACTAATAAGAAAGCGGAAACTCTGGGATTCACTCCCGAAGAGGCCAATGCAATTTTAGATTCTATAAGAGACACTGGAGCAAGTCCAACTATTACTGATCCTAACATTAGAATTAAAACATTGGAACGCCTTATTCGTAAGGAGATTAACAGAAAATTACATGCTGTCACTCTTACTAAATACTATAAAGCACAAAGAATCCCAAGAGGACTAAGGATTCCGTTGCAACCCACCCTATGCAAAGAAAGTCACGAGTTCGTGAACAAATGGGAACAAATCTTGAACAGATGTTCTTTAGATTTAATATTGTTAACAGTTCAGGAACTTTCTAAAGAGTTGGACAAACTTACGGCAGAAATTTCAGAGATACAAGCAGAGCTAACCGAGGCACTAAGTGCATCTGACTTAGAGAAGATCTTAGAAGATATCAATAATAACCTCACAGAGTATAGAACAGAATTGGAAAACAAGAAATTGCGCACATTTCGTAGAGATACATATGATTATTTAAACAATGAGGTTTACAGCTGGGTGAACAAATACAATCAGAGGCCAACTCCCAGGAATTCAACAAGCTCATCAGACCCAGACACGAGTGGACCAGAGTCTACGAGTACCGAACAACAAAACGCAGGGGAAGGAACGAGTACCAGCTATAAACGCCCTACAGGAAGAGGGTCCCGTTCTAATATTTCTTTTTTAGACAGAGGCTAACGAGGAAGAGGACCAGGAGGGAACGCAGACAGAAATCAACTACGCCCACATACTCGATTGAACCCCAGGAAAACCAAGGAAGAGAACGATCTGTTGCAGAAAGGACTAAACTTTGTTCCAACGTATCATTCTAATTTATTTGAAAAGAAAATAGAACTTTTTAAGTTCACAAGAAAACTCAGATAAAAGGCATTTTTTGACTCAATCGAGGAGACAACAACAGATAATTCAGCACCTGAAATTGTGTACAAGGAATTCAAACCTAAGAGCAACTTCATACCACCAGTCAATTATCCTATAATTGATTTATTTCAAAGGATGGTTACCACCGATTTCAAGAAACTTTCATATAAATCACAGTGCCACAGCAATTTCAGTAAACAGGAGTTGAACATTATCCATAGACTATTTTCTAACAAAGACATCACATTTAAACCAGCGGATAAAGGGGGAGCAATGGTAATACAAGATACTACAGACTATCATCAAGAATGTACTCAGCAACTGTTGGACAGATCTGTATATAATCCTATAGACAGAGATCCTACTAATGAAATTCAACAGAATTTGGAATACATATTGGATTTAGCAGAAGGAAATGAATGGATTTCTGAAAAAACCTGACGCTTCCTAACTACCACAAACCCAGGAATACCTGTTTTTTATACTATTCCCAAAATTCATAAAACATTAATCAAACTACCGGGCAGACCCATCGTGTCTGCCACCAACAGTATCTTACAACCTTTGGGAACATACTTAGACTATTTTCTTCAGCCCATTATACAAAATACCAAGACTTATATCAAAGACACCAGTCATTTTCTAAATATTCTAGCTGGCATATCTATCAATGAGGAAATGATTCTGTTTACTGCGGATGTACAGAGTTTATAAACTTCAATTCCACATAACGAAGGAAAAGAATCAGTGGAATGGCTTTTACTGAACACCAGAGAAGTAGAAGCATCAAAAGAATTTTTAATGATCCTTTTGGAATTCATTGCCCAAAATTCATATTTCAGGTACAAAAAGCAATATTACTTACAAACAAGTGGTACCTCAATGGGAGCTACAAAGGCACCGAGCTATGCTAATAGCTTTATGTATAAATTTGAAATGGAGAACATTTTGGAACATGCGACCTGGAAACAACACCTCCAATATTGGGGAAGATACATTGATGATGTATTTGGAATTTGGCAAGGAACTGAGGAACAGTTTATACAATTTGCAGAAGTTCTTAATACCATTAACGTACAAATACAATTCACAACAACTCATAGCAAGAAAGAAGTCAATTTTTTGGATGTTACTGTGATGCAAAAAGACTTGAAACTTGTCACAACCTTGTATCGTAAACCTAGTGATCGGAACAACTTACTACATCGCCTAAGTTTTCATTCTCAAAACACCCTCAGAAGTCTCCCTTATAGTCAACTATTAAGGGTTAAAAAAATAGTGCAAGAAGAAGTTGAATGTCGAAAAGAGACACAAGAAATGGCAACGAGATTCTTACAAAGAGGCTACTCGACACAAGAAATCGAAGATTCAATTTCCAAAGTAGCAATAATGGATAGGCAAGAGATATTGACTAAATCCACAGATACCAAAGAAACTTCATTTATCTATGTGACAAAATATTCTATAGAAAGTAATAAGATCAGAAAAATTGTTTTGAAACTTTGGCACTTTCTGGCAGAAGATAGGATTTTGGGACATCTCTATACAACTCCACCAATGTTTGCCTACACTAGAAGCAGAAACATCAAGGACATGTTAATACGTAGTGATACTCAAGTACAGAAACCAAGACCAAAAAGGAAGGGAACTTACCCATGGCTGAACTGTTCGAATTGCCATATGGTCCAGAAGGGGGACATTGTGTTTCATCCAAACTCAGGTCAAACAATTTACTTGAAGAAATTCGCTACTTGCGATAACATGAATGTCATATACAGCATCAAGTGCCCATGTGGCAAATATTATGTGGGCCAAACTACTCTGAAAGCCAAAGTAAGATGGAACGAACATCGATCTAATATCCGTACAGGTAACATGAAATCCCCTGTATCGAGACATTTCAAGGAAGCTAAACACCAAATAGCACCGATGAAACTTCAAGTTCTTGATGTACTAGCAGTTACTCGTGGCACTAATGGGGACATTAACAGATTGTTACGTCAGAAAGAAACTTATTGGATTGAAAAGCTCAACTCTATGCAGCCAGGTGGTCTCAACGAAGAATGCAATTTTGCATGTTTTCTTTAATTCTAATTGTATTGGTTCTTAAGTTTAAAATGTTTAAATTAAGGAGAAAAGAATTGATTGTAAGTATGTTGCTGATTACAAAATGACCCACTATATGTGTAACAGGTTGAAGCTCATGTAAGAAATCAATTTTGTGTTTATTATTAAGTTGATTAGAACACATTAGAGCGATCAATTTGTCTATATTATCTAACCTGTACATTATGCAATGCTTAATGAGAGTTGTTGTAATTTTCGAATATACCTTTAACAAATAATACAAACAAGTGAAGGATCTTAGCTGAACCACTGTAGTTGAAAGGACCATAACATTATGTACATAGCTCCAGTTTCAACAGCACATGTTCTTACGAATTGTTCACATTAGGTTGTCATAGTGAACTGTTACCCATTGATGGAAAATCACGTATAGTGTGTCCAGAAGAACGCTTTTGGCCGCATAAACGTTATCATTAATGTTTTTATAGCATTTACAGATTAAGAACAGCAGACGAGCATTGTATAAACAAAAAACATTACACCAAAATGGCCGCCGGCACGCAATGACGTCATCACGTTGATGACGTCACTGCGTTACGTGCCGGCGCCATTTTTTCAACATAAAAACAGCCGGGGCAACCAGCAACGCGTATCTACGCGAACAAGGTGCCCTGCAGCTGTAACACAGTTCCACTTCAGGTAAGAATCCCCTTGCGGGGAGGCGAAGTTTTGATAGTTAGAGGATTAATTTAACAACTTCTTCAAGATTTTAAATCTATATTTGTTATCATCCAGATTGCCAGAATACACAGGAAGTCACATAGAGGCTATACATCAGCACAATTCAGAAAGAACGCTCAAGTGGAGCAGGAATTGGAATATTTTCCAACAAGAAAGTTAACATAAACAAGGCTAAAGTCACAAAGCGACATTGTACAGGTACATTCATTGAGGTTTCATAACGTTATGTTTTTGAAGTAAGAACACACAAGAACAAGTGTGTATATTTTTGAATGATCAGATTTATGAGTACCTTAGTTATTTATTGATTTTTTATTTTTTTCTTTATTGTCATTAGTCCCTGAAGAAGGTCTAGGATAGACCGAAATGCATTGGACAACAGAATGTTTGCAAATGGCCTTATAAGGATGAGAAATTATTAATAAATACATTTATACTTTAATTCATCGAATCAACTGGAATTTTTTCAACATATTCTGAGAATTAACAGGTGTTTTCAAGAAAGCCCAGTGGGATCCCCACAAAGGTCCTTCCAGCAGACCGGTATAACTAATCCGGTCAACATCATACCACCATAATGCACCTGTGGCAGTTCCCATTTCCTGGCTATTCCTATACAGCAGTTCTGGCACTACAATTCACAGAAGCCTTAGAGAACAGTGCAGCTTTCGCTTTCCCAGGACTAGAGAGGGCGGAGGCCAACTACATTTAGCTGTGCTGCTCCAGGTGTTGCTAATTAGCCTACTTCAGCACAGGGCAGCTCAGTATTTAAGCAGCTGCCTGCAGGAGCACAGGCCTCTTCAATTGAGCCTTCTACCAGCCCTTTGTTGCCCTGTTCCTTGGATATTTGCTGTGTCATGTGGCTTCCAGTTCCTGCTCTTGTTCCAGAGCCCTGTGTTTCCTGCCTTGCTGCCCTGCACAATCTCTCCCCTGCCTTTTGCCTGCTCCTTTGTGCCTTCCATACTTCACCCCTGCTTCCTTGTTTGCAGCACCCTGTTTCCTGGCTACTGCTCCCTTGCTCTCTTCCTTGTTTGCAAACCCCTGTTCCCTGGCTACAGCCCCCTTGCTCCCTTTCTTATTCAAAGCCCCCTGTTTTCTGGCTACAGCCCCCTTGCTTCCTTTCTTTATTAAGCCCTCTGTTCCTGGCTACTGCTCCCTTGCTCTCTTTCTTGTCTGCAGCCCTCTGTTCTTGATCCCTGTCCTTCTCTTCCTTGAGTCTTCAGTCCTCCCCTTAGGTTATCCATTTCAGTTATACTGTTTCCTTCATTTCCTCTGCTAGCTCTCTCTTGTCTTTCCAGCTCTGAGTTACTGTTCTACTATTCCGTGTACAGTTTCCGGTCGCCATTCCCTACATTTAGATACTAGGTTTCTGCTCTTTCCTTTCTTCCGGATTTTGTTCTGAACCTTGTTCTCTTTGACTTCCTTTTCCCTGGATATGTCTGTTCTTGTCTTCACTTGTGTCTTATGTAAATCCTTTGTACAGAGCTTGACTGTTGGATTCCAGCAGGCAACCTCTGCCCCTTATCTTGTCGGGTTTCAGTGTTGTACTTCGTGTCATTGTTTGGTTGCTGCTGGACCCGTACAGGCTTCAGTCTTGTGAGTACTGTTACCTTGTTCGTGCCTTGGGGTTCAGGTACAGACACCCACTGCTGTTGTTCCCAGCCACGAGCATTCAGAGTGGGCCCCTGTTATAGCAATCTGTGCAGAAGGTTGGAGTTTCCAAAGGTCTGTGGAACACTCTTTCCCATTTCTGCGTACACCCCAAGAGGGAACCCAGCTTGTTTGTATCTTTGCATTTCCTGCCCCTTTTTTGTTCACAGCTTATGTTGCCTATCCTTTCTTGTCTACAGGACTCCTTATAGTTCAGCTTCTTGTGTGTCCTTTCTCCCTTTGGCTTAGTGAGCACGCCTTTACCCTTAGGGCCTTCCTGACAATTGCTTCTAGATGTCCATCCTGACACAGAAGGGTTAATTCTGTTGTGCATTGGGTTACTGGTCCCGAAGCAATTTCTGTACTGCCAACAGTAGTTACCTTTTCAGTTGTTGGTTTTGTGCATAAGGGAAGTCCCATTTCTGTTGCCAGATCTCGATCTATGTAATTACCAACTGCTACACTGTCTATATATGCCTCTATGGCATGTATCCGTGAAAGTCGCTGGTGATTGATCAAGGTTACTGTTAGGGGGTGAAATGTGAGGTCTGTAACTCATCCTTTTTGCTCGGCAAGCGGACCTCTACACTTGCCGGGCGTGTAGTTTTCCGATTCCTTTCCATCATCTTCTTTCTCTGTAGCGCCTATCAACTTCCTTGGAAGTTTCACTGGGCATTCTTTGAGGTAGTGACCTGATTTACCGCAGTATAGGCATAACTGTAGCTGTCTCCTCTTGTCTCTTTCACCCTTGGCTAAAGGGAGTCATACTCCTCCAATCTGCATGGGTTCTGTGGTATTTTCTGATGGACGTTGAACATTACCTTTTGAACGTACGTACATGGCACGATTTTCGAGTCTACTTCGGTCTGTTCTTCGATCCTGTAATATGTGGTCCAACTGAACTACCAGGTTGATAAACTCTGCACAGTATTTAGGTGGGTCTCCCACTTGAGCAAGGACATTCTTCAGGTCTCCTCGTAGGCCCCGATGAAACAACGTGGTTCTTTTATCTTCTGGCCACCCTGCTTCTACAACCAGTCTATCAAAGGTGGCAATATAAGTCAGCAAATCTTGATTCCCTTGGCGGAGGCACAGGAGTTTGTTATCAAGAGCTTGTCCATGCAAGTGTCGAGCAAATAACTTTTCCATCTCCTGTTGAAAACCCCTGAAGTTCTGCAGTAATGGGTCATCCCGGCTCACTAAAGGTACTGACCAGTCTGCGGCACTTCCACTCAAATATGATAACACAAAGGCCGCCCTCGCCTGGTCGTTTGGGAAAGCCCCAGGCCTACAAAGAAAATGGAGGCGGCACTGGTTCATGAATGTTGCGTACCTTCTGGGGTCTCCATTAAACCGTTCTGGTGGTGCCAGGGGTACTGCTCCCGGCAACATTATCTGTACTGGATTGACTGATGATGGTGTAGCGACGGATGGGGCGAATCCGGGCAATGGAGCCTGTCCCACCTGTGTTTGTAGTAGCTGTTTTCTTAGTTCATCAGTACGGTCTTTTGTGACTATTAGCTCTCGCCTTAAGGCATTGGTTTCCTGCCGGGCTGCGTGTACCTCAGCGCGTAATTGTCCCAAAAGCTGGGCTAACTGATCAGTTTCAGATGTCTCCATGATGCCCAGGTGGATATGGTTAAAAGGCTTTTAGTTCTGTTACGCTCACCTGATATCCCCATGGGCGTCTGGAAGGCTCTGAGATCTGGAACCCTGGATGCGTAGTTGCCCAGTGCTGAATAATGAATCTTAGTTATTTGTAGGGTGAGCTAACCGTCCTGCGTTTCTTGTGCAGGGGCGCTTGGCGTTTGTTGGTGAGCTGCCCGAGTTGCTTCACTGGTGCAGTACACCTTCCTTGGGCCCAGGCCTGCTGTGACCCCGAATCTGCTGGTAGGCAGGTAGGTTTGTTAATTGTAAGTCTTTGTTCTGTTTATGGTGGGAATTTGTTAATGTCTTTATCTCCTTCTTTTCAGGTGCGAAGGTCTTAATGCTGGCGTACCGGATGGAGCGGCACATTTTCTAGGTAAGAGAAAGCGTGAGATGCGCAGCGCCTTTATTGTCTTTTAAAACTAACCTGTGTTTTCGTGTTCTTCTCCTCACAGGCCGCTGTGGTGCTGCGAGTGGATGAGAGGGCAATGACAAACAGGCCCCCGGAATCCGTTAGGGTAAGTACAGCGCTGTGCAGTTGTTTAATATTGAAAGTGAACATGAATATGTCTCTTTTCCTTTGCAGATGTTGTTGTGGTGCTCCGGATGGAAGCGTGGCGTAGCGCCATGGAATTCAGGTAAGACTGATAGAATTCGATGTTTTGGAAGCGCACGTTCTAATATTGCTTTTCCC
The DNA here is from genome assembly GCF_040938575.1 of Ambystoma mexicanum. Classification (NCBI taxonomy): domain Eukaryota; kingdom Metazoa; phylum Chordata; class Amphibia; order Caudata; family Ambystomatidae; genus Ambystoma; species Ambystoma mexicanum. Next base: position 808,931,089 of record NC_090932.1, read on the forward strand.
TTTCTCGTTATTGCAGGTTGCAATGTTCGAACAGCAGCTGTGGTAGCGGTTCGCTGGAAGTCCTTAAGCTAGTACTCACAAGTGAATGATGTTTCTTCTTCTCTCGGTTTCCACAGATTGCAACCCAGTTGAGATGCTGAGTGCTGGATGGTGTTTTCTCAGGTAAAACAGAATAATCTTGTTCTTGCAGGATTACAGGAAGATGCTGAAGACCAGGAGCTAGAAACGGTGAGCATCACACTGTGGGTTGCAGAATAACTCGAAGCGTGTTCTGCAGTCAGGGTGTGGTTTATATAGCCCAGGTAAAGTAGTACCAGGGAAAGTAGTTCTAGGCCTGCCACACACAAAACACTAGACCGCATGGCTTGGTTCTTAGAACTAGACTGTGTGGGTGCTTCCATGTTGGATTTAAAGGCCCATGTACATAAATGGGACCTAGGTTGAACAGCCCTTCCTTCCTACATATGAGCATGGTGCCAAAGGCCAACGGCACCAGGACTGGCTCCAGGAGCCCTTTTACAGTGGTTTTAAGGCCCTCAGGGTTCTGCCTGGAGCCTGCTTGTGGCACAACGTGTGCCCCCTCACAGTGGTCATGACAGCCTTCACTGCACCAGCAACAGGACTGTCCAAAAAGCTAAAGCCAAGAGGGCTAATAAGGATGCTGTTCTCCTTCTGAATTTAATGTGATAAGAGGATGCCACCTCCTACAGGCATCACACTTTCAACCCCCGCCTGAAAGCAAGCCACTGTAATGTTACCTTGACAATGTTCTTGACTCCTTTGAAACAAACTTGAGCACAATGTGGGGAAATGTAGTGCCATGGATTGTTTACTTAAGAAGGGAAAATGGGTATGCAGGAAATCATCCACAATGAGAGCATTACTTATATACATATGTTGGTTTTCCACCTTCTAGGCTACTTTTAATCCTCCCATGCAAAGTCATTGGCCATTACGTAATTGATTCTGAAATAATGTTGTTTTGGGTCTGTATTGGCAATAAGAAAATGTGGATGATAATATGTGTTGCTATTGTAGTCAGATATATGTATTGGTCACATACTACAGTTCCAAAACTTGAGGATGAGAAAGATACTTGAATATGTTATAGTTGAAACAGGGAGAGTGACTATGTTTTAGATGTATATACTATCATACCTTAGAACCAGCTTTGTTTGAATTTGGTTGACGGAACATATTGTATGAATATGATGAATTCAATTGCCTTTTTTGCGTTTCTTATGCATTGTTAATGGATGAACAATTGATAAAGGGGAGTAATCGTGCATTTCCAATGTTACTTTACAGATACTATGCTGTCTTGCTCTTGATGAAGGGATTGTACTCCCAAGAAGCGTTGAGCTCATCTTTTTATTGGAAAGAAGATCATTATTGAATAAGCAAAGAACATTCTCTAATAACGAGACAAGGAAATTGTGGACTATACTTAATGAATTGATTTGATATACAATTAATGATATAATTAACTACGTTGGTAAATAGTAATTTTGTTTGTGAATTCACTATATAAAAAATCATTAAAGGACTCAATATATATAATCACTAAGTATTGACTGGTTATACTGGTAAAAAGGTGTGTAGGGGAAAGCGGCAACCTTACTTCAGGATATCATTCTTTTTATACACATTCTGATATATACCCCTCCCATTGTGTAGGATGCTGGTGGGGCATGCTTTGTTGAGAGGAATGCTTTCCACCTTGCAGAATTCAGAGTATGATATGATATGATATTTTATTTGTATCGCGCTCGTACACAAGTGTTTCAGAGCGTGACTAGGCAAGGGAGGGGAACAAGGGAGAACACAGCACAACATAAAAACGATCTTACTCGGCCCAGTGACATTGAGAACGCGCAAGTGCATGGGAAAGGGAAAAGGGAAAAAGTGCATGGAAGGGGGAGAGTGGAAAGTGCAGAGCCGAGGAGCGCAGATAAATAAAATAAATAAAAATGCAGATGAACGAGAGTGGACAACATCTTTATTCAACAGTGTTTCAGTTAACACCCAGGAGAGATACATCGAGCAATCAAGTGACCAGAAACATGGGCAAAATCCCACAGTAACTAACCACGTTCTCTTGGCCACCCACTCACTTTCCCTGGGTGTCTGCCTTATTTGGGAACCTTGCACCTCCCACTTTGTCCCCAAACCCTTCTCCTCACCTAAACCCCCTCACCCCAGAGTCCCACTCGTTGTACCCGCACTCCACACCTTTTCAGCCACACTTACTTGCACGTCTCCTCCGGTCCCTTCATGCACTACCTTGGCCTCTCATCATGGACACAGAAAAGGGAATACTCCCATTTTTATTTGTCATGGGGGTGGACACCTTGGTTTATTTTTTCCATGACAGATTGGGCTTCCGCAATACATGCAAAGATCCTCTCCACTGCAAAAAAATATTTGAAAGCTGTCAGCACCCTGGAGGGAGCACCTGGGGAGCTAAAAGTGATTAACCCCAAAATGGGAGGCTGACAGAGCCTGTGGTGAACTTGAGCCTTTGTAAGTCACTCGCTGCACTCTGGCTCCAGCCATGAACGAATCTGTCAGCCCCTAATTGCAGGGGTTATTGCTATATTGTTTGTTTATTTATAATGACCTTGTAATATTGTTTGGCTTGGATGGGTTTAACAGAGTGATACATAACTAAACGATGTACCCTATTTGGAGTTGACTATTTAAATATACTAGAAACTCGATAAAACAACACAAAATATGAATGATCACATAGAACAATAAACACACTGCATTATCACCCCACCTTCAACTGAAGCCCCAGTTCCAACCAAGATTCATTGAAGATGTGGCATATCTCGGTCACAGTTTATGCTCCTCTAAGACAGATACTGTGCATGTTGCTCCAGGGACAAGGCCAATGTGCTTCCATTTGCAGTCACCATCTATGATATCAGTGGGCGTTTAGATACAGTCACTTTTGCTCAAGACTGTGGCACAACATGTTACCAAATTAAGATTCGTGTTGTTGTTTTTGTCTATAGTGTGGACCTTTAACGCATCTGGACCTGCACGTGTGTGTCAAAGCCTAACTTTCATTTTCCAAATCCCATTTCTCATGCCCTTTGATGTTGACTCAGCCATTCAAACATGTGCACCAACAATTCAGAAATGTGTTAAAGTTAGCTTCAGATTGAATGAATCGCTCACTCTCTCACCTGCTTGCTGTCATGATCAAACACTCACCCACCAATGGAGAAACTCTGTTGCCTGTTTACTCACCCACTGACTCAGTTTCTCACTCAATCACTCAAACACACAGTTTGATGCCCACTAGCTCACACAGTCACCAATCTAACCAAGACATTTAAATAAACTCACTCACCGGCCTAAACTCTTGCTCACTTACCCATCCAACTGGCTCGAGGACCTATTGACTGGCTCATTTTGACACTCATTTTCTCACCGAAACACCGACCCAACTGCCTACTTGCTTACAGTTACCAACCCAAACCAGACACACACCCACACACATAGACTTCTGCCTACTTGCACACATAGCGATCAACACAACCAAAATATTCAACTAATTCACTCACAATGTTCAATAATGTTCACTTTTTTTGTATGTAACCTCATAAAGAGAACAAAGTGTTTAAAAATATTTGAAATATTTTTTTTTAGACAGCCTTTAATTTGTTTTAGAAATCTCTCTATCCATAAATATATAAAAGGGATAAGTGTGTGTGTGTCTGTTCGAAATGTTCAGCCTACTTCCCAGCATGCTACAAACCTGAACTTTGGCATGTGGGTAGGTTCAATGGTGTAGACAATGTAAAAAGTATGAAATATACATTTTTCTAATTGTTTTTTAACAGTTTTTTAAGCGGTCTGCAATGCTTGGATATATGTGTGTGTCCCAACTTCCCAACATGCTACAGATGTGAAGTTTGGCATGTTGGTAGGTTCCGTGGTGTAGACAATGTAACAAGTATACAATGTACATTTTTCAATTCTTTTTATTTTTTAAGCGGTCTGCAATGTTTGGAAATGTTTGTGTGTGTCTGAAATATTCAGCATACTTCCCAACATGCTAAAAACCTGAAATTTAGCATGTGCGCAGGTCCCATTATGTAGACAAAGTAACAAGTATATTATATAACTTTTGGGGATTTAATTATTTTTTAAGCGGTCTGCAATGCTTACCATTGCCATATGGCTCTATCTGCCGTAGTTTGGCCATAGTTCTACATTCATTCTTCCTAAAGTTCAGCAGTTCATGAAAACTTCAGAAGTTCATTGGTCCTAAACTTTCCACACTATCATCATTCTAGCTGACATTAGCAGCACTCACTTTTGAATTCATGCAGGTGATGCAATACAGTGCTTTTGTAGTGATGCGGGTGACAGGAAATGGTGCATGTGTCTTCAATAGTGTCCGCAATGACATTGCCCGTCACATTGTGGCAAATCTCTCATGATAATTACAGAAACTTCATTTCCCGTGAAAGTTAAGTTGATTAATGTATGCCATCTAAACAGTACAAAGCTTACACACTTCAGCACTACACATACAGCACTTATGTTGAGGTCGCTGCTGCCTCGGCTGTAGATCAGGACACCAATAATGTTGCTGCGTAATCTCAATGCTCCAAATCAAAGTAGCTGAAACCGATTTACCGGATTCATGCTACTCTCATGGTCAGCTTTATGTGTCTTGCTCCAGAGTTGGAACCAAAGACAGTTTGTTCATACTAGCTCCTACAGGAGAGACTTGAGATATGGTTCATTAAATAAAGTTCAAAGAAGGACTGATGTAAGAATTACTGTGCAAAGCACAGGTATACCTGTTTGTATATTATAAATCAGAGGAAGAAAACGATCTGGACCTGGGGCTTTGAGCTTTGCAATCCCCATGTCCCCTTCCTCAATAGTGATTGTCCTTTGCAGTCACTCAGTCTCTGCAGCAACCAGCTTTGGCAACACAGCCATCTCCAAAAAATAGTTTACTGCCTCCTGAACTCCATGTTCTGTAACCGTATAGAAGCATTTAAACATCATTAACAAACGTCTTGGCTTTGCCAATGCTTGTTATTAGTGCAAGGGATGCAGCATTTTCTTTTTCTAACCAGATTGGTGGCAATGTGGCTTGGTTTCGGGGAGGCTTCCTATGAGGATCTCTTGCTAGAGACCATTTAGGTTACGTGATCGGATTAGGAGTAGGTTCCAATGTGCTGAACCAGGGCGGCACTGGTCAAGTGCCACACAATGAATAATCCATTCACAATAAAATGCAACAATTTGTTTATCTTCTGATCTTAAATATGGAATTTCAAAAGTAAACACACCCCTCCACATTCCTTTTTACTTTGGAATGCGACAATTTAATTGCTTAATTGACAATGATGATGTCACGTTACTGGGACCCAGACAAGTCACAAGACGGTTTAAACACAAACAGATACTTCCCCATTCTAGCAGAGAATAACAAGTTAGTACGTCTAAAAATGAAAGCGAGTATGTTATGACACTAGGCCACACCACATTGCCAAGGCATGAATCAAAGCAAAGTCACTGCCCAGTCATTAAACAGATTTAGAGAAGGAAAACAAAGAACATCCTTCATAGTCATAATTAAAGATATCAAAGCTAAATTATAGCAAACACTAGATTATTATCGCTGTCGGAAGGCACTTATGAGAACTGCATGCATTAAAGGTACAAATGATTAATACAACACAGGGTGTGTCCTCACTGTCAAGTGGTTAAAGCACATGTTTGCTTATAATTAATGTATTTTGTATTGCCTTGTGAGCAGTTTCTATTGAAACTACGTTACCCATGTACCTTTATTTAATTGCGCAAATCTGGAGGCCATTTTTAATCATTTCTAGAAACATCATGCCTTCTGGCTTATATGTGCTTGCCAAAGAGATATCCCGCATGGAGGGAGATAGTGGTTAGGTCTTCTGCTTATGCAGACATTAAAGGAGAATTTCAAAATTGTTGGTGTCTATAGCAGTGGGTTTTGTAAGATCCATGAGGGTTCCCCAATTTGTCAGCACTTTTCCATTGGGGCTGTTTAGTATTGTTTCTGATCTCTCACCACACCCTAATCATTAAAGGGAACCATTTGATTCAATGAGGAATGACAAAGGTATTCATTTAACAATGATATTTTTAAGTGTTTGTTAAAACCTGATTTGGTGGGCCTGATCGGGCGTTATCAGCCCAGGGCCCGAATTAAAGGCCCAAGTGTAGCAAGGGCATTTAAAGAGTGTCCCTGGGATGATAACACGTAATCCAGAACGCCAGAGAGGGTCTTAACACGATTAGCACCCAGGGTTGCCAATCCGGTAACCCGGGGTGCTGAGACCGGTAACCAGGGGTTCATTTTGATTGAATGAACGGAACACCTCGCAGCGTCCCATTCATTCAAACAAAATACTTTAGCAAGATGGCCGGCATAGTTCCGGAAGACAGGGCTCTATATGGAGCCCTTCTTCTATGTCCATGGTGGCCAGCGTGGACAATGGGAGGAGGCAGCAGCAGTGGTGGCACCCTCCACCTCTGCAGAACACATGTAAGTGTGGTCGGGGTTTGAAAGAAGACGGTAAGGGAATGGAGGTTGGAGGGAAGATGGCAGGGCAGGGAAGCAGCCATCACGTTGCTCGGAACGCAGGCTTAGATTGGTAGTTTCAGCCCATGTTCCGAATAACCTGATTGGTTGTTGCCCCTGCCCCGGGTGCTAATCTGCATAAGTTCTACTCTAACAACTCTCTCTCATTTAGGAGTTCTGAAACGTGCATATTAACATGAAGATGAGGTCATAGTAAGTCTAGATCGATTCACATTGTAATTGTGATAATTTGGTTTACATAATTCTCAGAAAACATTGAAGAGAGAACGTAGGGAAATAACTTAACATGAAATGACACACTTGACCACCAAAACCTCACATCTCTTGACTAATTCCTACTTAGCCACAAATAAATACAAATTATATCTTCTGGAAGCCAAACCCATTCACATACCAAGTAGTCAAGGCCTTTGACCGATGACATGCTCCCAGCTCTCTCCTGTCTTCAACCTTTCAATTTCCTCAGTCATCATACCAACATCTTTCAAGGTGACCATAGTCATACTTGCCTATCACTAGTACCAATAATTCAGCCAACAATTGACCTATCTGCCTGCTTCCTTACTTGACTAAATATCACATCTACACATGCATCACTGCCTATCTGAAGGCCACCAAATTTAACAGCCCCTTCAAAGCTGGGATTAGCAGAACACACCCCATTGAGAAAGTGCTCTTCTAACTACCCCACTATGCCTAGTCATTGACATATGTAGTCTATCCTCATTCTTGCTCTCTCTGATGAGAAACTGACTTTCTATTCCCTCTCCCCTTAAGACTGTCTCATAACTTTTCTTTGAGGGTTCCACCCTCATGTGAGTGGCTTCATACCTGCTAATCACCCCTTCTCTATCTCCTGGTGCACATTCCTTTCAGTATTGAACTTGCAAAGGTCTTTCCGTGGTCCCCTCATCTCTTGGCAAAACTCTCTTCCTCCTTGCTCTCTCATATCATCTATTTGCGGATGATACTCAATGTATCTTCTTCTCATTTCCCTTCAATCCAGACCTTTTCTATAGCATTACCAACTGCCTCTCGACTACCCATCACTGAATGGCTCTTCATTGCCTTATGGTAAACTGAAGAGCTATTTCATCCAACACCATATGCCCTCCCCTCTTCATCCCCTCTCCTACACCATTTCTCCCAGCCCTCCTTATCACACGTCCCAATGCACATAGCCTGGGGGTCCTCTTTGACAGCATCCTGATACATTAGCAGTTCTGGACCTCCAGTGCTGCGGCTGTCAGGCTTAACCTCCTGAACATCTGTAAAATCTTTCCTTCTCGTATTTCTCACTCTACCAAGACACTCACTGCAAACCTGATCCCCAGCAGGCTGTATTACTGGTGCAGGTTCATCATAGGGGGCTCCCCAAGACGTATTAGTTCCTCTCAACAATGTATTGAACGTTTAAACTCATTCCCTCAGACCCTTCCAAGACCATCACCCAAATCCATGCACCACCTTCAAGGGGGGGGGGCTTTCTATGCAAAATGACTTCCTAGTCTAATTCCTGCTTCTTTTGTTTAAACCTATCTAAGGGCTAGTGCATTAGATAGGTTTTCCCCTTCTCCAGCTGGTTTGACCTATTTTTTGCTAATCACTAATTGCACACTCCATGCTCCTAAATCCCCCTCCCTCTAACCATCCCCCATCCAACCTGCACTTGCTCCTTATTTGTCTTCTTCACCCTGCCAGCAACGTCATTTGGGGGTCCCCACCCCTGGCATCATTTTGTGACCCCTGAGCTTTTTTTAAAAAATAGTTTGTTGTCTTCATGGAAACTATATATTTTTTTTAAATCACGACAGGGCAAGTTCCATGATGCTTGCTTTGGGGTTTGGGCACGTCACCACTATGTCTGGAGCATTCTCGAGACTCAAGCTCATGGTTGCCAAGCAACCATGAGCTCATCCGATGTCACCACCTTCCCCTCGCCATAAGGGTAACCGGACGCCGCCTCACACTGGATTCCCGCAGCTGATCGCCATGCTTTGCGGACTAACAGGCAGTGCTTCATTTTATTTATGCCGCGCCATGCTTTCCAGGTTCTGGCCCCAGCACTTATTTTGGAAGCAGGTCAAACACCGGCATTTTCACAGGAACCTTTCACAGGCAACGAGGTGTGTTGCAGGTAGCCTGCAGTTGCTAACTTCCCACAACTTGCTCATTTGCGTGCCAATTATGAAAACAATGCCTTCTATTAGCAGATAGACGGATGTGACGAGTTGTGGGCGGAGACTTCATTGGCGTGAGGTGTGTCTTGGGCAGGCCAGAAGAATTACAGCACTGTGGGACATCACGACACCTTACTAGCAGTAGGCTCCATCAACTCCGTGCACAAAAGCAGGGCATCGGAAGCTGCCACGTCCACGCAGAAGGAACGTGCTTAACGGCTTTCCACTCAACTTTGCAGCAACATTTAACAGCTCAAAGCTGAACAGTCTGAGTTGCGAAGTGAACGCACTCTTGGAAGATGATTTGTTCCTTGTGGGAGCCGTGGGAGCTTTGAAAAAGCTAACCTGGATGCGAAAAGATAAATGATCGAGTATTTGTTTTACAACTTATAGTTGGAGAGGGCGTGGCGGTTATGGGTTTGTTCATTTGATTAAACACAGACCACTGTCAGTCTCACAGCATGGACAGTTTGTGATGACAGAACGGCAAAAGCCTGAAAATGTATTCATTTCTGGTTCTGCGCACTGCCCAGCAATGAAAGAGTAGAGCCATGTGAGTCTCCTTGCCTCCAAGTATATTCATACAGCCCTAATCATTTGAATCATGCATTTGATTTTCAAAACAGTGTCTAAAACATTCAATGTATTTGCCCTTATAACAAGTAGGCATAACGTGTGTGTGAAACTGATATGTGACGCAGGCTTAAATACAAAGAGGGTGATGAGAGAAATGTCCTGAGCGAAAGCGAGACAGCAGGAGCAAAGGCAGGACAGAGTACAGGGAAGAAGAGAATGGAGGAAAAGCTGGAGAAACAAAAATAAAAATGAGGAGTGAGTAGGGATGAGTGACTGCAGGAGAAAGATGACGAGGGCCCACCGGAAGGAAGAAGGAAGGCAGACGGCAGGATGGGGAGTATCAGGGAATAGAAGGAGGAGGGGCAAATAGACTGGTGGGAAGGCATTCTATGCACAGTAATATGAAAACATTACTGAGCTGATTCGAAGTGAGGTGCATGAACTTAAATGTGCTATTTGTGGATTTGTATTATATGTGCAAACCTTCTGTTTTTAAGCAACTGTTGGGAAACATGCACATGCATAGATAAACAGTAATATGCTACAGTAATTAGTTGACAGGCATTCTGTATCAAAGTAACCTATGTTCAGATGAATGCTTGGGTAGTCGTTGGCACAATAGAGTTTCTCACATAAGACTAGAACCAATTAAGGTACAGAACTGTGATTTGAGTATAAATTGAATATGCTTTGTTCGAAGCAGGGGCACATGAATGTAATTCAAAGTATTTCTCTGTCTATTGAATACTGGTGGACATATTCTCCTGGCGCGTGGATGCTGGTTCCCATTTTCTCTGGTACTGTAACTTTTGATGTCACAGGACTCATGTTCTTTATCCAGGAAAATTGGTTATAAATATGATAATCCTTTCTGCAATGGTTTCATTTTTTTAGATGAGCAATTATACCAGTAGCATAACAATAATGACTTTAAGCCAGGGAGATAGGTTTACTTCTGCAAATGAATAGCATGAACAAACCTTGTTTGTCCCGAGCAGACTATCCTTCTGCTTTCTTGTTGTACAGAATAATGCGGTTGTGGGCTACTGTACCAAATTTGAATTGCATTATTTTCATGATCCAATATGTTTAATAAATGGTTTCAAGTGCACAATTTGGATAATATTGTTATTGACGTGAAGTGTATGTCAAGGATTCAGGACACTGTGATGAGCCCCCTCCAGACTGATCTCACCGCTGGTGCTAAGGTGGCATGGTAAAAACTGGAGTAAGTGTCCGCTGGGCCAGACCCCCTCATTGAGACTTATCCCTGCCCCCGAGTGTGCTACAAAAGCTGCCCTCCGGGGTGCCAGTCACTTCAGAAATGGGTGCACGCCCGATCTTTGTCTGCTCAGAGGCGTCTTGCCAAACTCAGCCTTGTTCTTCACTCGTGTGCCTCAAAATAGTTTTCCTGGCTTCCCCAATTACAGAATCTCTTCTCAGCAACAAGAATATGCACAGGGTTTGTCTTGTGCACTTTCTTCTAAAGGGAACGGTCTATTGAACTACATTTGTATATTTCACTTTAAGATATGTTCACTAACTGTGCATTTATTAATGGGTGGCAGCTTTTGATTTTTGCTACAGTGACATAGAAGGGCGCTATACCCATCCCCAGGTCGAAATAACAAATTATACAACACATTTTTCAGCAGGAATAGAAAAAAAAGCCACATGATTTAAACTCTCTGAGCTATCCAATTGTGACACAGTATGCTGTAGAATGAATTGAGCACTACAATTATCAGGTTCTCTAGTGTGCCATGACATATCCCTGTTGTTTCTAAGCACTGTAATAATAAGTGTTATGTTAATAAGAAATGTAACCCCCATAGCCAATACATTACCAAATGCTGTGGTATGCACATTTAAGAATAAATAGCTAGTATGATATGATATGGCATTTATAAAGCGCCTGCACACAAGTGTTTCTAGGTACGATAAAACAAGGGAGGGAAGACATAGGGAGGACAAGACAAACGATCCTACTAAGCCTTGTGTCATTTGGATTGTGCACGTGTGACAGGAGAAGTGCAGGGGGAAGCAGAGGGGGAAGTGCAAGGGAGAGGAAAAGGGGAAGTGCGATCAGGGCAAGGCAGCTCTGGGTAAGTGCAAGGAGGCAGGGGCGTTGTAGGGGTTACAGTTACATCCCCTAAGTGCGCAGAAGTCCATGAGGCAGTGCAAAGGAAGACTGGTCGTGAAGGAGCCTGGTACCCAATGAGACTCTGAGGGAGCCAAGCAACCAGTCGGCGCAGCAGACAGGTAAGTTAGCAATGGAGCGAGAGAGAGAAGGCAGAGGAGAAAAGGAGGGTCTTGAGCTGCTTCTGGAACTTCAGGTGGTCCGACTGAAGTCTGAGAGGGGCAGGGAGGCCGTTCCAGAGGGAGGCACCTTCAGAGGAGAGGAATCTACCCCCACTCTCTGCCTGGAGAAGTGTCTGACCCTCAGAGAGTAGGAGGTAGCTGAGCGAAGGGCTCTAGAAGGAAAATATTTCGGAAGAGAGAGTTGGATGTAGTGCAGGCTCCTGATCCAGAAAGCCTTGTGGATGATGAAGAGGGCCTTGAACCTGATCCTTGCAGCCACCGGGAGCCAGTGGAGAGATTTCAGGGATGTAGAGATATGGTCCCTGGGCTTGAGGCCAAAGATAAGTCTTGCAGTCCTGTTCTGGATTAGTTGCAGGGGGCGAAGTGTAAAGAAGGGCAGATTGAGAAAGAAGCTGTTGCAGTAGTCCAGCCTGGAGAGAACCAGGGCTCTGGAGACTGAGCTTCTGGGGGAAAGTGAGAAAAGGTAGAATACATCTGAGGAGGTGCAGCTGGAAGTGGGCCTTGTTGGCAAGGTCCATGTTGTGAGGAGAAAAGGAGAGAGTGGAGTTGAAGATGACACCAAGATGTTTTGCCTCACTGGAAGGGGAAGGAAGAGTGCCCAGGGAGGGTGGCCAGAGTGAGATCGGGAAAGTAGAAGCAGGTGTCCCAATGAGAAGGATCTCTGTCTTACTGGCATTAAGACAATGATCTTCAGACAGTCAGAAATGAGCAAGGGGGAAGAGCAGGCTGAGGGAAGCCTGAAGTGTCAGCTGCATAACACTGAAAGTTAGAAGAGAAGGAGGAGATCAGGTGGGCCAAAGGGGCTAGATAGACATTGAAGAGCTGGGTGAGAGGATAGAGCACTGGGGACACCATAGGTTGAGTGAGAGGTGCCAGAGAGAAAGGACCCAAGTTGGACCTATGAGGGACGGTCCAGGGGGAAGGAGGTCCGCCACGCCCGGGCCTGATCCGTGATGCCCAGGTTCACATCAATTCTGTTGATCAGGGTGGTGTGATTGACCATGTCAAAAGCAGAGGAAATGTCAAGGAGGATGAGAGCTTGAGTCAAGGTTAGAGAGCAGATCTTCACGGGTGTTCAGGAGAGCAGTTTCCGTGCCTCTGGCTCCTCTGAAGCCAGACTGATGGTCATGGAGACAGCCAACAGATTCAGTGTGGAGGGTAAGCTGGGAGATGGCCAGCTTTTCCAGGAGTTTGCCCAGGAAAGGAGTGATAGAAATAGGGAGATAGTTTGGCGGACATGTAGGATCAGCAGAAGGCTTTTTTAGGAGGGGGTGGTGCACAAGTCAGTGCTTGAGGAGGGAGGGTAAAGATCCAGTGGTGAAAGAGTGATTGCAGACATCAGCCAGGGCTGGAGAGAGGGTGACCATTTGGTCCTTGATGGTTCTGGAGGAGCAGGTGAGCACCTGGTTGGACAACACTTTTCATAGATCGGACTTGTCTAGAGACATCGTCAGGTGTTGTCAGAGAGAAGGAGGAAAAAGGAAGAGGAGAGGGAGAGGTGGCCAAAGGGGGCATAAGAGTGGTGGAGGGAGAGGAAGAAGAAAGTGAGGACAGGATGTCCTGGGTTTTAGTGGTTAAATGAGAGGCAAAAGCCATACAGAGGTCCTGGGAGGTATAAGGAAGGCATGGTATTAATAGCAGACACAGACACAATGGATAAAAGTTTTGAAAACCTTTATTGGGTAATTTGGTTGGGTTTGTACAATTCCTAACTGGTCCTAACTCTAGAATGGGAGCAATCTGAACCATTAAATGAATAACAAACAGTCCTAGTCAGTCTTGTGAACGTAAAAGCCCTATACTAAGAAAACCTATCCTTGTCCACCTTCTCAAAATTACAAATGTGTTAAGGCAATTCAAAAGGAAAATAGTGTCTCAAAAGAAATGTCAGAATGGCTTTCATTTAACATCTCCCTTCCCCATGTTCAGCACCACAGGGTTTAGAGATTTTCTTAACAAGTGTAGTATGTGGATGGCACAGTTCTTTCAGTCCTGTACACTTTGGTTTACTGGCACAGTTTAACAGTTCAACAGTTCAGGCTTGGGCTTCAAGCTTCTCGTAGTTCAATCACGTCCTTAGACTTCCTACGCCTTGTCATAAATATACAGTTCCACTTTTGACCTTTATTGTACAGGCTTCCCTCTGCCGGGCTCAAGCCGGTCTTTCACCTTTCCCTTTATCACACAGGTCTGCACAGGCTTCCCTCTGCTGGGCTGAAGCCTGTCTTTCACCTTTCGCCTACCACATAGCTCTGCACAGGCTTCCCTCTGCCAGGCTCGATCCAGTCTTTCACTTTTCACTTTATCACACAGTTCTGCACAGACTTCCTTCCGTTGGGCTTGAGCCTGTCTTTCATCCCGTGTTTTTTTTTCTTTCCCCACGCTTTGTCTCAGGTGTCTTTTCGAAACTACAAGGATTTCACATAGACCTCTGCATGATCACTTCGACCTCTCTTTCAATATTTCTTCAATTCACAATCGTCCTCCTCTTACAACACCAATGCCTCTTGGTACTTGTAGGTTCATATTCTCTTAGGTTTGACTTCTAGGGCTCTTTCATAGTTCATATATTTTGCCCTCTTGGCATACTCAGAGTTCACATACTTTGCTTTTTGATAATTCACCTTTCTTTTGGGATCGTGATTGCTTTCTTGTCTTTGATTCCAGATCGACTCAGAACGTTTCACAGAGACTTTCAAATGTGCGATTTCGCCTCACTGGACCAGTCTCTTACTTTGTATCCATTCCTCTCACAATACACCAGTTGTCCTTTTATTACGCATTTTATCAGCAAATGCACAACCTTCAAATTTTAAGTTACAGTTACTTTTGTTTTTAACACAAACCAGAATTGTGTTGCCTTCGATAACTCACTGGTTATGTAAATCAGCCTTCTTTCATCAACGCTTTTCATGCAGCAGTCAAGGCCATCTCTAACGTCTCCTCTGTTCCTCCTCAACTGTGTCATTCACCCGGGAGGTTTGTAGGCTGCTTTCAAGTACCTCGAAGGTTTCTTTCTTCTGCTCACTCGGTTTCGATCTTGGAACACTTACAGCATCCCGAAAGTGGGGGATACTTCCCTGGCTCTCTCTCGATCATAGTAACCGCAGATCAACCCTGTTGCCTTCCGACTTCCATCGCCCGGTCCCATCAGCCCCAAAAGAGCTGTTCCTTCTCGTACCCCGCCTCGCTCACAGTGTGCCTGTGCGTAACACCTTTTATTCATCTCAATGGGAGTGTTAACAAGTGGCAGGTGTATATAGTTAGGATTACGTGCCTGACTCTGCCTGTCCTCATTACGGGGACAGAGCCATTGTAAGTTAGTGGAGGTAATCTGCTGGACCTTATTCCTCATCTTCCTCAGCTCAGTAGTATGGCCAATGTAATGTGGGGAGGAATTATGGGAGCTGTAGTTCCCCATAAAGTAAGCAAGGATAGGGGTTAGATGGGTTGTGGAAATAGGAGGATAGCATGTCTCGCCATCAGGTATCTCTTCCCCACTCCCTGACGACCCCCTAGTAGTGAGGCACAGACCAGGGTTTGGGTAAGTCTGAGCAGTTATGGGAGTGGGACCAGTGGAGGAGTCTGGTCAGAGTTGGAATAGATCATCTCAATTACCAAACTGCATTTCGCTCAGGCTCTGATATGCTTTGGGGTCCTGTATGAGACGTATACATGATAGATAAATAAATAGAAAACATACATTTAGAGAGTTTAGAGACTTTAAAGGGAAAGGGACTAAGCATGATCTTTTTAACTCGTGCACTACATTACATATTTTCAGACATTTGTTATGAAAAACTTCGGCATAGCTATATATATTGGATCACACGTTACAGATAAGTGTTTTTTAATATATTTCAGTCTATCAGAGCATTAAGGATAAATTGTGTCAGCTCACATCGCAGATAGACCATATTCCTTCTTTACTTTACTTTACTTTATTATATTTGTTAAGCACAGCCATGGACCATCGGGTTTAAGGGCGCTACAAGACATACACAACAATAAACATTTAGGAGCTGAGATCATAATCCAATTTATACATTCTAGGGAAACGCAAGCAAATTAATAGCCTAGTTAAACAGAGAATCCCAAACCTTAGGTCCGATAGCAAAGAAGGCTGTATTAGTGACCTTCACTGTTCTTCATTTTGGAATAGACACGAGATGTTGATTGTCCGATCTCAGTGCTCTACTGCAGGTTCTTACAGTTAATAAATACTGTAAATAGCTAGGCATTTTTCCCTGTCTGAATTTCTGTATAACAATGAGGGTTCTAAACAGAATTCTGGATTCAACTGATAGCCAATGAAGAGTGCATCCTGCCGCTGTGACACGCTTAAGCCAAAATTACCACTCTTATGGCTCCATTTTGGCAGACTTGTATTTTGTTTCAGTCAACTTTATCCACGCCAATTAACAGGCTAGAGCAATTATCAAGTTTTGCCCCTATAATTGCTCTAACAATGATTTTAGCACTATCTTGTGAGATAAAAGGTCTTAGATGTGCTAGCAACTTTATGTAGTAGGCGCAAGGTGAGACTAGGCTGCTTATATGATTTTTCATTGAGAGACACTGATTAAATGTCAGTCTTAGGGTTTTTACCTTCGTTAGAAGGATACTTTTTCAGCCACTAAGGTGAAGGCTCTTGTAGTTTGGGCCAAGTTTACGCAACATATGGAGCGATCCAATTACCAGCAGCTCAGTTTTGTCTTTGTTGAATGCTAATTTATTACGAATCATCCAAATTCGATGATAGCAAAGACTTTATTAATGGCTGCTTCATCCAAGTCATAAAAGCCAGACAACGGGAAGACACATTGTGTGACATCGGCGTAGTTGGTAACAGACACGCCCTTGTGATCCAACATGACAAATAAAGGGACTGTGAAGATATTATAGAAACAAGGAGAGGTGCAAGCCCCTTGTGATACCCCACACTTAATGGTGGGGGGCGCAGAGTCAGCCTCTACACAGAACACCCTACTATCACGATTGCAAAGGAACGAGTTGACCCATTGGGTTGCTAGTGAGGAGAAATTAGCAACCTCATTCAACCTGGTGGACATGATGGAATGGTCCACCAGGTCGAATGCCGCCGAAAGATCAAGCGGAATCAATAAGGAGGCTTCATTCCTGTCCAATGGGCCAGTATCTTGGATTTAAGCTCTAGAAGAGCCGTCTCCATTCCAAAGCCAACACAAAAACCGTATTGATGGTCATTTAATACAGAAGAGCTTTTAGGTGTACAGATATTTGTTGGTAAACCACACTGTCCAGGATTTTTAATAGAAAAGCAGTATTTGAGATCAGCTGTAGTTGTTGGGAGAGTCAAATGACAGGCCTGGTTTCTTTAAAATGGGCATGACCCAAGCCTTCTTGAGGTCCTGTGGTACGGTTCCTGTTTTTAGTGAAGCATTCCTAAACTTACAGATTGATGATAATAGAGTAGGGGAGCAAGTTTTGATGATCATTGCTGTGTGAACATCATTTTTGCACGTAGTAGTTGAAGGCGAGCGTCCCCAGATAGCACGATCCTCCCCACAATGAGAGACAATAATGAACTCTCCCAAGATGGGAATAAGGCTAAGACAAGTGCGGGTGAGCTTAATGGGAGTTTATATAAGTCAACATAGGGCATGCAAAGGACTCTGCAAACTCCGAGAGCGCTCTGTCTGACACTAGCAAAGACAGGCGTATATATTTACAAAATACGTCATACGAACCTACATACTATAGGGGGCACATGTTCGTGGGGATTGGGTGGCGATGACTAACTATAGGTGCAGCTGTGATGTGGTGCGCTGTGGTTGGTGGACGTCACAGGTTGCCAACGTGGGCCGGGCAGGTCAGCTGGGCTCATCCGGGCAGTGCTGTTTGCCAGGCGTGGCCAGTGTCATTGATGAAAGTCTTCCTTGGCTTTCTACCCTAAGGCCACGCACACCACATTCATTCAATACCGCAATATTATCTTCCTCTGTAAATCCTACAATAGGTTATTCTACAGGTTAATGCAACACAGGAGGAATGCACCTAGAGCGGGGTCCTTTGGTGATACATCAGTACTTGGTTACCATCATCCTATTGGCTGGGTATCGTAGGTCACGAGGTTGGGTCTTAGGGCAAGGGGTGAGCTGTCCAAGTTTTCGTGTCTCCTTAGATGTCATTATGAATGGGTTCCTCCAGTGTTGCTATAATATTGGGTGTCCTAATTTTACAGGGGCCATTAACCCCGGGTGAGCTGGTGGGTCGTGGAGCCTAAGAAAGGGCACCTTTTGGCCTGCGTTTATGGCCGGGGTTTACTGCTGGGTTGTAAATAATTCAGGTGGCTGGTTGCGGCCCTGGGAGCTGTGGGGGAACGTGAATGCTTGAAGCGGCTCCAGCCGAATTGGGGGAGGTGAGGTAGAGCAGCACAGGCCTCTGCTTTTCGTCTGGCAGGCTTCAATGGGGAGGGAGGGGGAATGGCCTTGGATATGCCCGCGATAGTATTTTCCTCGTGTGTTGCAGATTATGTAAAAAGGCATAAACATTCATATAATGTACAATACTCATTGAGTCTTTTCAAAGTTTACGTTTCTACATTGTTTGTGCCTTTACATGGCCATTTCAAATGCGTTACCTATACCCATTTTGCAATTGATAACTATGTGTTAAGTATTTAACAACCACGACATTTTGTTACACTCTATGCATGCACGATAAGCAAGGTAGTATTAAGGTTGGTGGAGCACGCAGGAACAACTGGCCAATGAGACTGATGGCAGTGCCACATGGTGAGCTTGGACATTCAAATACATTCTATGCGTTTTCTTACAGTGTTTACATGAGCTCCCAATGCGGTTGCACTTGTCTTCCTTTGCACTCTAGCAGCATTAGTTCAGTTATGACATAGGGCCTTGGAGTATATTCTTCTCGGAGAAACATATAACATAAAACCCCGGGACACTTCTACCATTTGCGCATAGCTACGGGGATGTGGGTATTTCAACCAGAATGTCACATGAACACACATTCTGCCATCTTCATGGAGGTTACATGTCTTATCAAAAGGTCGTGGAGAAAAGGGTTTCATCACAGGCAGTTTGCATATTGGTATTTGGGGTCTCTTCTTTTGCCGGGGGGCCATTTTACAGTTCTTTTCCACCCCGGCCCTGCTGGCTGGGTCATACTGTGGACAGTGATGCACTGCGGAAGGTGAATGTTACAGTGTTTGTTTCTAGCACTAGCTCATGTCCGCCTGTTCGTGGGAACGGGCTCTCAGCGGATCTGCCAGGGAGCTGCGGACGCGGGGACAAGTGAGACCTCTCCAAGGGTGGTGGCCGCGCTGCGGCGCACAGGGGCTCATGTCATTCTGGTTTCATGGCCTAGCTTAATACAGCACGTTTGGTCAATGTTTCAGCCAGTGGCTCACCCGCCACCTGGGCCCTGGTGGCAGGGGGAACCCCCTCCGAGCCATGGACTCAACAAGGGGGGGGGACTGCAGGGGCAGGGGGTTTCTTGGGCCTATCCTCCCATACATAGTCTTAAGTTGTTTGATTATTATTTCCAGTTCTTTTACTGAGATTACAGTGAAATTAAAGACTGGAATGGTAGGAGATCTCTCAAAAACCCAGTCTGAATTTGTAGCCTCATTACTCTTTAAGTTGTTAGTTTTCTCAATTATATTTTCTCTAATTAGGTGCAACTTATCTTGCATGGCTTGTTGCATCAATTCGCACCAAACGTCATTATCATTAATGGTCCTTTCTGGTATGGTGTGATTTGTGGTTTCTTGCTAATTTAGAATACTAAAGAGCTCTTTAGTATCTGATTGAGCATTGTTTATTCTGTTATTAAAGATTTTTTATCCCGCCTCTAAGATAGCTTGTCTGTAAATACTAGCCGCAGTCTTAATTGTACCAATAAGGTCCTGTGTCTTATCATTTTTCCAAGCATGGACGAGTTTAAGGGTTAGTAATTTTAAGTGTTGTAGTTCAGGCGTGAACCATGCATTACGCTTAG
Source organism: Ambystoma mexicanum (assembly GCF_040938575.1). Lineage (NCBI taxonomy): Eukaryota > Metazoa > Chordata > Amphibia > Caudata > Ambystomatidae > Ambystoma > Ambystoma mexicanum. Next base: position 808,950,787 of record NC_090932.1, read on the forward strand.
TCTCTGCCTTTGGCATTTCTTTCATTTATAATAAAATATTAGCAGTTATTTCAAGGTTAGATGAAATAGCTCTTGATAGCTCCTCGGGAAAATCTGCATTGGAAGGATGTAAACGTGTTTGGAATATTGGTTCCGTTTTGTCAATGGTAATGTTTTTCAAATTTCGTAATCTGATTTCTGTACCATTTTTTCGTTTTATTTTCTTGGGGAAGTCAGCTATTATAGTAAATTCTACAAAAAAGTGGTCAGACCAGGGACAAGGTAAGACAGATACTTCCCTTGATCTGATTTTATGCCCCGCAACCCAGTCCAGTGTATGTCCCAGATTATGGGTAGATTCATGAATAAATTACTCAAATCCCAATACATCCCGGGCATTTTGTAGCTCAACCGCCTCAATATCTTCCTTATAGTTAAGCCATAAGTTGATGTCACCCATAATAAAGTAGCTCAACTTAGTTTTAAGAGAGGAGAGGAAAAAACTGAAGCTATTCGCCAGGAAACCTACAGTTAGGGTGGGGGGTTTGTAGATCAAAAGCACATTCACTGTAGTTTCTGCGATTAATCCAATTTTGACACAAAGGGTGTCAACCCCTTCCATAATGTGTCCCTTGTTCTCCTATATATTAAGTGATAGCCTATAAATGAAGGCAACCCCCCCACCTCTACCCTCCTTCTATTGCATCTAAACATCCCACATCCTGGGGGAATAGCCAGGTTAAGAGAGGGCCCATCAGCTGCATGTGCCCAAGTTTCAGAGATAGCATACACATCTGTGTTATTGTCTTCTAGATGTGTGGCAACCTCAACAGCGTCCTTCACCAGTGATCTGGTGTTTAGCAAAGGAAATCTAATATTTGTAATGGGGATGGTCAGCCGTTTTGGGTTATTTTTGCAAACCTCAGGTTCGTGTCCAATGCTATGAATATTCTTTACCCATATAGTTTCTTCGGGGAGGGTAGGGGCAGTAATAGGGTGATTGAAGTCACCATGCAGCGGGATCAGATGATTGTTATCAATGGAATCCACTCAGTGTACTATTTCCGAGCAAAAAGACCCAGTAGTGGGTGCCGATGGATTAGGCGCTAGTTCCTCATCCGTACAACCAGCGTTACCGATGCTTAGTGTATTAACCTGTTCACTAATAGTATTTGTGGTGTCTGTTCTGCTATATATGTTAATGTGTGCTGTGGAACAGTGCTTATCAAAAATACCTCTATCAGCCGCAATTGCTGCTAAAACCTCTGCTATACCCACATCTCCAAGGAGCACTTCCGACCCTTACCGGCCCAGGAACTAGCAGAGACTAGCTTGTCCGATGCACGCTGGCGTGTTCGCACCGGGTTTGAGGGGAAGTATGCATCACGGACTGCAAACCCTGCTGGGTAATGTAGTTCTAAGATGCGTACAGTGTGTGCAGAGTACTCTGGGTGCTCTACTTCAAATTGCACTGTGTACAAATTAGGAAAGTAGTAAGGTCTGATCTTGCAGACACTATTAAAAGCATTGAATAATATCAACATAGTTATCTTTAAAACCAATCTAAAAAGAATAGTAACACAGAGTAAAAGCGCGAAATAGGCACAGTTAGAAAATAAATCAATGGGGGGCTAGGGAAAACAGCTTCTTTAAGTACCTTTCATGCAGACCAGCTTGCTCCGTGCGCGTTGCACGTTTGCGCTGGGTTTGAGGGGAAGTACACGTCACGGTCTGCAAACCCTGCTGGGTAATGTAGCTCTCGAGGAAAACTTCTTCCCGGCCAAACCCTGACCTGTCTTTCTTTAGGAGCATAACACAGACTTACTGGGTCAGTTTAATCAGGTGAGCAACATGCTCAAGAGATCATCTAGTATTGCCCCCTCTCGAGTATTGCCTCCCTGAACCACAGCTATGTGTTATTACTGTCAGTTCAGTGGATGGCCATTAAATCATTGTTTAAGCCAGTGAGCATACAGGGGACCTCTGCCTTCTCAACAAGACCTAGATAGCCTGCCTTTCTACAATTATGAAAGCCATGCCAGCAAAGCTTACAAAGCTATTGTCACCCATTATTCTGAGGGAACAGGGCCAAGAGGAACAGCCGGGACCGTGATTTTGAAACTGAAAAATCCATATACCTTCTCTCAGAATTTCTGAAGTGCAGGGCAATTCCACACCATATGATGCATTCCTTCACGAATGATGCGCCTCCCGCCTGCCACTGATTTCACAGGGTCAATCTTATGCATAATGGTGCGAGCGAGGTTAAGTTCCATCAAGATGGACTTAACTTCAATCAGGTGTTTTGTCAGACCGACTTGCATGCGTGCTTTGTCCCAATACCCTGCACGCATAAATAGCTCCTGGGACTTTTATATCACAAACACACTACAGGGAAAACAATCGGCCATGTTTTCTGGTAATAGATGTTCATACGTTTTCGCTTTTCCAGATTTCATGGGGGAAGAAAAACAAACGCTCCAAATTCCCACAAACTTTCTGACCTACATATCTCTGATCTCGCTCCTCTTTGTTGATGGACCTTTATTCAGTAATATTTAAAAATCATTTCAGCAAATGCTGACAGTTAGTGGCGAGTTGTATGTCTTCTAAATCTTTTGCTGACTTTGGAGACCTAAAACTAGTAAAGTGTTAACCATCTAGGTTCCAACAATCACACCCTAATATGAAATGGTGACAAGCCTTTGCAGTATGCAAAGCATTATCTAGTAAACACCAGCAACGCCGGTAGTGTTGACGTTTAGTTTTATTTAGGCTTTAGCGTCATATCCTGAGATCCGCAAAGCGTTTGTCAGTTATTGCCAGCATATGCCCAGGACGTACCTCATTTGTCAGGCAGTGCCATGGCGTGCTATGGTGCCCAGGTATTGTTGTCAGACGAGGTAATTCTATCTAAAGACCCAGTATTCACTCAGTATCCAGGGTTTGCTATCCAAGCATCAGTTATTTGCACCATTGAAATCAGACCCCAGGTTCTTGCACAGTTGCCATCTAATGGCCAAGTACCCACACTGTTCTCAAGGAGATGCATAGTTAGGATAGCAATGCCCACTTTCACTATGTGGATTTAACACAGCAAAGCTAGGCTCCTTTATGCCCAATTAGCATAGTAAAGGCATATACTACTATGCCCAGGTAGGAAAGCAATGCTGAATTCCATTAGGCCTAGTTAGCAACGTAAACCCCCTTTCCATTATTTGTGGTTGTAAAAGTAAATCCAATTATGGCCACTAGCAACCACCGTGAGATCAGATTCCTGGATGCACAAAATACCCCATGAAAATAAATCTAAATTCGGTGAGGACTGGATGTGTGTTCTGTTTGGTGCTTTAGCTGTGCACAGCGGGACACAGTGTGTGTGTGTGCACGTGTACGTGTGTGTGTGTTTGCGTGCTTGTGTCACACTATGCAGTGCATTGCTGAGGAGGCTTGTCTGTGTGCATTGAACTATTGAACTGGTGTGTGTGTGTGTGTGTGTGTGTGTGCGTGTCTGTGCAGTTCAGCATTGTGGAGATATTAGGTAATGAAGTGTTCAGGGCTTGGTTCTTGTGTGTGTGTGTGTGTGTGTGTCTGCCCTGCAGCGCTGAGTGTGGGTGTATGGTCTAGGTTGTGGGTGGTGTGTGTGCAATGCATTGCTAAAGGCACTCTTTGTGTGCCTGTGTCTATTGCTTGAGGCAGTGCGTGTGTGCAGTGCATTATTGCAGCTGTGTGTTTGTGTGGAGTGCAGTGCTGGGGTGGTGTGTGCATGTGTGCAGTGTGCATATATACAGTGTAGTACAGTGCAGAGCTGGTTTGTCTGTGTGCAGTAAGCTGCTGGTGGCGGTGTGTGAAATGCAGTATTCTGGTAGCATGCATGCAGTGATGTGCCTGACACTGCATTTGCAGTTCAGGGCTGTGTCCTTCAGTGCTTATGTGGGTGCACGTGTGCACTGCCGTACTGGGTGTGCATGTGGTATAAAGTGTGGATGGTGTGTGTGAGCAATGCAGTCTAAATCCATTCTGATAACACTGTATATAATACAAAATTAACCATACACGATCTTTGGTACATGCTCTTTGGATCCAATTAATTCATTCGTGTGGAAGGTAGTACTTCTTTTGTCAAAACATGATTTGTTCAATACATACTAGAGCCTCAGAGGGCAAAAAACAAAACCTGCTGAAATCATTTACCCAAATAATTGCATTTAAATCATCAAAACTAGTAGCAGCGCTTGTATAACTGAAAGATAGCAATAAGGGATTTAAAAATCGGCAATAGATGCATCAAATCACAAGTTTGAAATCATTACCTCAGTGGTAAATTGCATCTCAGTTGGATGACCTCAAAGCAAGTACCCCCTTCCCCCCACCCTCTTTTCATCAACAAAGATTGTGTATGCCACCGTGAGGCAGTAAGGGATCAGGGCCAGATCTCGCAGTGCAACAGTGACTGGCAATTTTTCATAAGCGGACGGGCAATTTTGCACTGACATTTGCACAGATATACCAGTGCAAAACAAGCCTGCAACTGATCAGTGCAAACACAACACATGGACTAACTGCCCACATTTTGCACGCAAAAATACACAGTTTGGACTATACACGTAGGTGTTAAGTTGGCGTTAGGTGGTACAAAGTGATGCGCCATTGCTTGTACCTTGCTCTACCCTTCTGGAATGTATGTGATCCAATTGCAATCCAGCAACAGTACCCTCCTCTTTTCTTGTGTTGATAATAAACATTCCATACATACATGCATGCATATATACATCACAGACATGGACAGTAATGGGCCCTCGGCCTGGGTCTGTTACCACCGGGCCGTCCACTGCTGCACCTTACACATGCTGAGAACTAATGGGCAGAGGATCTTGCCAGAAGTAAACATACAGGAGGTGTGAACCTGCACCTTGTGTTTTCAGGGGAGTTGAGTGGGCAGGTCCACATTAGCATGTGGACATTCCCCACTGTATTTTTCACACTGCAGTAGTGGTGGCTATGAATGGTGGTTCATTATGACAGAGCCACCAATAAATCGATCAAATGTGCCCCATTTGACACAAGCAAGCAGCCAGTAGTTTTTTTGGGGGGGTGTCGGGCCACTTGCTGGTCTCAAGGATATCCGTGATATGTGGGGTGTGCGTGGGAACCCTTCAGTTTGCTAGTGAGGTGTGCAGAAAGGTCCCCTGTCCAGCTGAGGCCTCCATATGGACACCGTCATGTGGCAGAGGTATTTCTGCCTGGTTGTCCATGGGACCAGTGGGTGGAAAATGGGCAGACAGGAACTAAAATGGGCTTTTATGACCTTTTTACCACCTGCTCAGAACCAGAGGGATTTGTTTCTTGTAATTCCAGTCAAACAAGGATTTATCACCTGGTCGGAATAATTACCATCCACCTCCACGGAAGGCACTTATTCCGAAATGAGGCCCCAAGACATTCTGCTAAATAACTTGAGGTCCAGGAGTTGCTCGCTTGTTTGGGAATAATGATCTCTGTTTTCCTACAATTTACTTTTAAATGATTAATGTTCATCTAATAATGAATGGCCATTAGACAGGCACAGATGATGGTGTACTGCAATGTGCGTCTGGGTGTCATCTGCGTAGGAAGAAACATGTAGGTTGGATGATAGAATTACTCTCAAAGTGTGAGAATAGATATATTAAATGGTATGGGGCTAATCGCAGAACCCTGTGGTACACGCAAGCAAGTGGTTGCTATAGTAAAGTAAAATTGAAATATTCTTGTATTGAGCTTAAAAAAACCTAGTGCAGAATTGATTCTTCATCTGGATGATGTTCGCTGTGGGCCAACATAGAAGCTCTAGTCATTTTCACAGTCCAACCATTTGCATATGTTCATGCATTACATACACCCATTAAAAACAAACAGAGATTATGGAGGGCAGTGTGCAGAAAAAGTCTTACTTTAGTGTGCAGCTGCACTGAAATGAGAGAGCAAAATCTAAAGTGCATGTTGAATGCAACAGGTGTCTCCTGCTGTGATATGATATGAGTCATTTATAACGCGCCTGTATGCAAGTACTTCTAGGCGCGACAAGGGAGGAAAGACAGAGGGAGGACAAAACAAACGATATTATGGGGCCTTGTGTCAATCAGATCGTGCAAGGGAACTGTAGGGTTCCAGATACAGCCCCTAAGTGCGCGCAGAACTCTGAGCCTGGTACCCGTGAGACTCTGAGGGTAGCCACGCATCCAGTCAGCTTAGCAAACAGGTTGGTCAGCAGGGGAGAGAGCAAGCAGAAGCAAAAAAGAAGGTCTTGAGCTGCTTCCAGGACTTCAGGTGGTCTGGCTCAAGTTTTGAGGAGCAGGGAGGCCATTCCAAAGGGAGACACCTGCAGAGGAGAGAGATGTACCCCCAGTCTGGGCCTCTGACACTCAGAGAGATGGAAGTGGCTGAGCAAAGGACTCAAGAGGGAAGGTGCTTAGGAAGAGAGAGTTGGATGTAGTGCCGGCCGCAGCCCCAGAAAGACTTGTGGATGATGCAGAGGGTCTTGAAATGGATCCTTGCAGCCATGAGTGGGGGGGGGTTAGGGTTAGAGATGAAATAAGAGCAGAGACACCTGTATCCTGTTGCTGGTGTGAGCATTAAAGAAGAAGCCCGGGAATGCAGCCATCAAAACATGAGATGACAGATATAATGCGAACCAGCAGAGTGTGAGGCCTGATTATGGTTTGCAGTGTCAAATGCTGTCCAGAAGTTTAGCAACATTAGGATACTGATTCTGCTGTTTGCCATGTGACACACATGGACTACCAGCATAACTGACACTGACTCTGCATCTCAAGCTGAATTCCAGCCTGCAACCAGTAAAGAACATCATTAGACTCATCATTGTTTTGAAGGTGTGAATCTAGAGCTGCTTCCAATACCTTGGCAGGTTATTATGTATTCTTAACAGGGCAGAAGTTGACAGATGCTTTTTAGTAAAGGAATTATGTTATGTTAGAGATAACATAGTGCACACATACAACTGAAAGTATCTTTGATCTTTGAACTTAGTGTCAGACACTCTGGATTGGATTGTAAAAGGAAAGATCCATGTCTTTCATGCTATTGGAAAATGGAAATAGTCTGTAATAGAGCAAGGGAAGGCAGGTATCTCATTTGTGAATGAGGGATTGACATCAAGTGAAAAGAGCTGGAGTTCAGGGCTCTGAAAAAGCCATCTCTGTGCTATAAACAGGGAGGGCTCAATTATGATAAGCCAGCTGAATTGTAATAATGGACATGAGAGTTCCACTCGGAATGGCAACGGCCCCACCTGTTCCCAATCACGAACAAAAGTATAATCTGAGAAAGGTTCAGTAAACTGTTAGCAAAACATTAGTGGCAGCCTCCATTAAGAGTAGAATAGGTTGGGGGCGTGGCCAGAATGCGAGTACGAAGGAAGTGAGTCCAGAGTGCTCCTCAAGCCGCCGACATAATTCTGGTTAATAATCCTCTTTTGACGGTGCATATCCATTGACAGCTTCATCCACGGCTGGGGGAACCCATGCGAGACCTCCTTGGATAATTGCAGCCTTCGCATCAGCCCATTGCTGAAGCTACCTGGCGATATCTCTGCCACTGATCGAGCATGGGGAAACTCTTCAAAGATGGCCGCCAGAGTCGCCGAAGTGAGTGGGTGGGACCGTTAGGAACCACAGTGTCGCAGGAGTATATGGCCACCCCGCATTGGCATTGTTAAGGGGCAGGAGCCCTGACAGCTATTTTTGAGGCCAGGGAGAGGGGCCCCATGCTTTGCCAGAGTGGTTTGGGGTGCTCGGCAAAGAACGGCACCCAAGACGTCGAAGTGTAAGGGACGGGAGAGATCTGCACTAGGATCCTGGTTGCAGCGCGGCCCGTCCTGCTGCCGCCCTGGAGGATCTGTCTTCCATGAACTGGACTCATACGGGAGAAGACCTCTGAGTAGGACCCCCCCGGCTGGAACCGGCGGAAGGTGGGTGACAGCGGCGTGGGCTGGCCGGTGCACCTCAGAGACCCCGCATGTTGGATCTGGGCGCACAATGAGAGCAGCTCTGGACATCGCGGTCCCAGTGCCCTGGTCCCCTCCCTCCCGGTGCGGTTCAGCCGTGGGACGGATCGGGGGAGTGGGCGGGTGACACAGCCCCCCACTGCACAAACAGGTGGATAGGAGACATTTTACTGGGTACCAAGGAAGCCATCCCCACTGTATCTATGGACTGGGGGCGACAGACAGTGGGGAGATACACTCCAGAGACCCTGTATAGCACCAGGGAGCAACAAATAGATATTTAATTGTTGTGCACAGTGAAATAGCCGGTGGGCACTCCAGTGCGACCAGGGGAGTGCGAGGAACTCGCGGCGGAGGACGATATCCACACCTTGGGTCTCCTGGGAACCCCAGCTGATAAGGAGCGCAACCTTGGATGAGTCACAACTATCCTATTGACTCCTCAATATTTGAACCTGCTCTTCCAGGGGATACTCATCTGTTGCTGTTTACTATGGTCTGCATACAGCTCTAACGGCCTGATCTACACCCGGAGCTGCTTCTCTCTTTCGCTCTACTCCCCGTTCAGCTACAGGCAGACCATCCGTAAGTGAAAGCATTATTCTCGTGGCACCTGGACACACCTGTGCTGACGCTGTGTTGGAAGACCCGGCTCTGAGCTCCAGTCTGAGCCCCAACCTGATGGACTCCTGGTTTTACAGAGAAAACAGCTAGGGACACTCACTGCATGCCAACAGCTGTAATGGATTTCAATCAGGCACACACCCAAGTCTCGCCTAGCATGCAGTGCGCAAAGGAAACCCTTATTTTATTTTTGTCTATAAGCTCAATATTCTGAATGACATACCACTCATATAACACCCTTCTCAAAAAAAATACCCCCCAGATCACACTGAACCAGGAATCAGGCTAGTTTGTAAAGGTAAAGATGTATTTATTTATTTAATATTCAATCACACATAGGTTTAATACAGATATATATGGAGCAGCAATCACCCAAAGGGTGACAATACTATTCAGAAAGATAAGCAAGCAAGTGAATTCACTTATAAGGAGGCTAAATAAAAAACACAGGGAAAAAGAACAGTCTTGTTTTGCACACAGATAGCGTTTGGGTTAATGTTGCAAAGTTTTGTTTAAATATAAAGGAGCAATCCTAAACCAATGTGAGTAATCAGCAGGTTTTCAGGAATTAAATACAATGTCTAGAGTTATAGGAAATCCTCCCTCCCAAACAAGAGAGAAAACCTTATTTTGGCAAATTACACTTTGAAATTGACAGGTGAAAATGGCTTTATGAAATACTGCAAAAGGGTGCAATAATGCTTAAATTGATAGAACTTTGAAGAAAAGCAACACTAATCAGGTCCTAACATACATGAACTATAATATAAACAACAATACACACTTGAGATTAGGATGGGATGAAAAAAGCACTTTGTAATGGGGAAACTTGGGAATTTGGCAAATTCGCAGCAAACTTTTACTATGCAATATTGAGGAAAAACGGGTCGAATACAGTGCAGTCTGTGGAGATAGCTAAGGATGTTAGGTATCAGTGAGAGTTAAAATTTCGTTTCTATCTTTAAAACTGAAGGAGTTATAGAGGTTTTAGTGAGAGGCGTTTTTGCAAAATAGGCGCGGAAATGAAAACAGAAATGCGCTTTTGAAAATGACAGATGGGTTTGATTACACTATATTATGACTATGAAAAAGAGAATGCCACAGATAGATCTTACAGTCATGTGATCAGCGTAACCTGTCCTGTTGTGGATACTCTACTTCTTCCTGGGATTTACTTTAGTTATTCAGAATCACTATGGAGTTATGGTTTTGGAACACAGGTAAGACAATCAGCACAAGAAAGATTCTAACAATACTGGAGTTCTGAATTAGAGATGGGATGGGTTGAGATAGGGATAACACAATGCAGATATACCAATGGTCACTGTTCTTCCTGTTAATAATTACAGAAGAATCTATTAAATTGGACCGTCAACTCTGGTCAATGAATTGGATCTGGTCTGCCGGCGGCAAGACATCTCTTGCGGGATTGGATCAGCAAGACGGCTCTGGTCAATTTGGACTGCACCTCAGACACGATTAGGAAGGGACCCTTCTGGTTACTGGACACAGTAGACAGCAGGATGCAAGTTTTCAGCAGGCAAGCCTTAGTAGTAGCAAGCCAAGCTGAATCAGAATTAAATATGTTCAAGTTTGGGATGTTTGCAATTGGGTCAGGCTAGTAATAATTTTGCAATGCTACAGTCTGGATTCTGCAAAGAAATCTGGATCTTTCAAGGATTCTGGAGTCAGCTATAGGTTGAAGAGTTCTGGAATAAGGCACTGCGTGGACATCTGGATGGGTTCTGGAATCAGTGTGTTCTGGCAGCAGTGGTCTGGAAGCAGTGTGTTTTGTGTAGTGAAACCTCTATATTTATAAATTACAAATGCCATCCCCCAGTTTATGGTGTGGGCAGAACTTCAAACCACACCCCAATGTCTATGAGTGGCTACTGGCATGTGCTTTGTCCTGGGTGGCAGTCTAAACAGAGCTGTGGATTTAGGAACTCCCACCTGGATTTTTACCCAAAACATACTTTTGCAGAAATGTACATTTCTACCATTATGTACCCTCATAAAATTGTACACATATACTTTATACTCCATTATCTACATTTACATTCACTTCCTATCTTTGTGAGAGCCGTATTGGTCATTCCATGGATTTTTATCAATTTCACCCCTAACACTTTGGATTAATCATTTCTAATTTGATACATCTCTGGGCGCTGATCAGGGGATCATGTACAAACAATTTTAAGCTTGCAACATTTATAGTTTTGTCTAGCATGAATTAAGATTTATAAGTTTGTATTTTTCACTTGTCTACTTATTTTAGCTGTCCTGCTAAATGTCATAAAGTTCTGAGTCAAAAACAAGTAATTTCCATTCAAAATCCAGTCCAGTTTTTTTTTCTTACTTTCAAAGTGAGCAAATGGCTGTAACGCTCACCTGGTCTCTGCGGTGCGTTGGGGCATAGTTGGAGCCCTCCCTTGACTTGACTCCTCGGAATCGCCTTTCCCTCCAGATAGGGGTTGGACCTGCGGCTTGGGAGATTGGTGTTGCCCCTGGGTGAAGAGGAGAGGCAATGAAAATGGAGTGGGGATATCGTGACTTCCCCCAGCCCTTTTGTGCCAAAATACGGTGTGCAAGCGCTTTCCCATATAAGCTCAGCTGTACTTTTGTAATGTTGAGCTATCCGTCCTGCTTATCCTAGCAGGGGCGCATAGAATGGACCAATTTGCTTCACTGGTCTGTGGGAGTATTGATCCTGACCAGCTGGGACCAATCCACTTTGAAGGTAAGTCTTTTGTTATAACTATTGTTCGATTAGACTGTCTGTATTTCGTCTAATAATTTTTCTTGCAATGTCTCATTCCATTTCCATAGGTACGGAGAAGTACATCTGGACCGAAGAGAGTCCGGAAGACCTTAGAGGCTGATGGAGTTTCAACAGTGACAGGTAAATTGGTCTTTACAAGGGAACTCTAGCCTTTTGTATGATGTGGCTGTGCGTTCGATATGCATATGAGTTCTAGCCTGTTGTGTTCTTATTTCCTCGTAGGTGCAGGCCGACTATGAAGAATGGCGTCCGGATTCTCGATGAAGATTCGCGGTTGCAGGGTGAAGACTCCAACTTTGACCGTGATGGAATGCCGGTGAGAAAGAAGACTTTGGCTCCGACCGTGATGGAGTGCAGGTAAGAGGAAGAGTCTGACTCTGACCGCAATGAGTTGCAGGTAAGAAGCGTTCTCAGCGATATAGCGGCTGGCAGCAGGTAAGATGCGCGCTCAGCGATGTAGCGGATAGCCGCAGGTAAGATGCGCGCCCAACGTCGTAGCGCTGGCAACAGGTAAGGAGTACCCTCAGCGATGGAGTAGTTGGGGTGGAAGGCGCGCGCAGAGATGTAGCGGTAGACTGAAGGTAAGGAGCGCTCTCAGGAATATCTTCAGGATGGGGCTGCAGGAATCCAGTCATGCGCAGGTAAGCACAGCGGAGAGCGGTACGCTGCTGAAAGCAGAATAATTCGAAGCAAAGTCACATGGATGGGCTGGCCTTATATAGGCTGGCTCAGGCCCCTCCCTTTAGCCCCGCCATACTGGCTCCACCTTGCCCTTCTTTGGGACTGTAGCACACGCCTTCCAGTTCTGTTCTATGGCCACGCCCGGCCCAGCTGCCCGGCCAGAGGCACCAGGACTGGGTCCAATGGGACCCTGGGGATGAGGAAGGACTGGCCCCTTGACTAGTGGCCATGACAGCACTCCCCCGCAAGTCCCCTTTCACGGGCAATCTTCTCACTGGTCCAGGCTTGGTGGGGATATTGCGATGAAACTGCCTGATTAGTCGATGCGCATGGATAAACTCCAAAGGCTCCCAAGTGCGATCTTGAGGTCCATAACCCTTCCAGTCGATTAAGTAGTACAGTTTTGACTGCACTATTTTAGAGTCCAAGATGTCCTTAACCTCCGGTGCTTGTGTAATTCTTGTCTTAGCCTTCACAGGCTTTAAGAGGGAAACGTGAAATACAGGGTGGATGCACATATTGTCAGGTAGCTCTAGCTTTACCACGACTGTGTGATGATGGCTTTGATGGGATAGGGTCCAAGATACCTGGAGCGGAAGACCCGAGGTCCTTTTAGCGGGATTTTTCTTGCCGCTAACCATACTTTTTCTCTGATTTGGTAGTGTGGAGCTTCCATTCTATGCTGGTCAGCACATTTCTTTTGTTGTTCTATGGCTTTGGTTAAGCTCTTGGTTGCTTCCTTGAGGGTTTGAGTAATAGTTTTATGCAGGGAGGTAACTGCTGGCATTTCTAGCTCATCAAGTGGGTCAAAGGAAGTTGTCCGTGGGTGCTGACCATTCATGATGTAGAATGGGGTTTGTCCCATGCTAGTGTGGATAGAATTATTGTAAGCAAATTCCGTTCGCCAAAGAACATCTTTCCAGGATCCTTCGGTCTGTTGCAGCATGCACCTTAGGTACTGCTCCAGTGTCCGGTGAGTCCTTTCGGTTTGACCATCGGTCTGGGGGTGGTGACTGGTAGAAAGGCAGAGGTCAATTTGCGCGATCTTGCAACAATTCCTCCAGAAGGCTGAGACAAATTGTGTCCCCCGATCAGAGTTCAGTACTGAGGGGAAGCCATGTAATTTGACTACTTGTTCCAGGAACACAGTGGCCAGGATTCCAGCAGTAGGAAGTCCTTTTAGTGGAATAAAATGTGCCATTTTAGAGAATAAGTACACTACTACTAAAATGGTGTTGAAGCCGTCACAAGGATGTAAGTCTGTAATGAAGTTCATGGACAAAGTATACCAAGGAACCAGTGGTATTCTTAGGGGATGTAATAATCCTACAAGGCTGGTTTTTTGAGATTTTTGCTGTGCGCAGACTCTGCAGGTCGCAATGAATTGGGCCACATCCTTTCTCCAAGTTGGCCACCATTAATTCTTCCTGATCTTGGCCCGTGTCTTAGTAATCCGGGGGTGTCCCTCCAATAGTGAGTCGTGATAGTTGGCAATGATCTTGTTTTGGGTTTCTTTATCCTTAATGTACAGTCTCCCCTGAAAATAGGGTAAGTTGTCCATGACAGAGTACTGACCTCCCTTATTCAACCATTCTTGTTGGGCGGTTTGATCCATTTGCGATTGGAGGTCGGTCTTTAATTCTTCCCAAAAGGCGGTTACTGCAATCTGGTTCTGAATTCGTTCCTCTGGAATAATGGGTACTGGTTCTGATGGTATGAATGCGTCCTGGTTATCGCCAATACGTGACAGAGCATCAGCTTTTCCGTTCCGCACTCCAAGTCGGTATGTGATTATGAAATCATACTCCGCAAAGAAGAGAGCCCAGCGAAGCTGACAAGATGATTGGGCCTTGGCTGTCTTTAAATACTGCAAATTGCGATGGCCCGTGATAACAGTGACAGTATGCCTAGCCCCCAGGAGGTAATGTCTCTAGTTTTTAAGGGCTCCTTTGATTGCCAATAGTTCTTCGTCGGTTATAGCATAGTTCTTTTTAGGTGCTGTAAACTTGCCCCCCCAAAATGCTATAGGATGTAACTGTCCGATGCCTGGGGCTCTCTGTGATAACACCACCTCCATGGCCACATTGGAGGCGTCGGTCTCAACCACATAAGGTAGATCGGGTCGAGGATGCCGGAGAACTGGGGCTGAAGTGAAAGCTGATTTCAATTCCTGCAATGCCTTTTCAGCGTCGGAGGTCCAAGAAAACATTTTATTCTTTCTTAGCAAAGAGGTAATAGGGTGGGCGATTCGTGAAAATCCCAGAATGAACCGCCGATAGAAATTGGAAAACCTGAGTATGCTCTGCACTCCTTTCATTGATGATGGAGATGGCAATTGAAGAATTGCTTCTACTTTACGAGTATCCATGTGTACCCCTAGTGGGGTAAGCATAAAGCCCAACAACTCGACTTCTGTAATGTGAAAAAAACATTTTTCTAGTTTGGCGAATAATTGGTTCTTATGGAGCTTTTCCAAAACGGCTCTTACATGGCCCACATGCTCCTCCTTGGATGCAGAATAAATGAGGATATCATCGATATAGACAAGGACACAGACGTCTAGCAGTTCATGCAGTACGTCGTTCATAAAGAACTGGAATGCGGCTGGTGCATTGCATTGACGAAGGGCATAACCTGGTACTCAAAAAGCCCATATTTGGTTTGGAATGCTGTCTTCCATTTGTTGCCCTTTTTCACTCTGACCAGGTGGTAAGCTCCTTGTAGATCTAACTTCGTATAGATTCGAGCATTCTTTACCTGGTCGAGTAGCTCAGGAATGAGTGGCAGAGGATACCTATTTTTTACAGTGATCTGGTCTAACGCCCTATAATCTATGCAGGTCCTGAGGTCCCCTTCTTTCTTTGGTACGAAGAAGAGAGATGAGGAGGCTGGGGACTTGGATGGGTGGATGAACCCATTAGCTAGATACTGATCAAGATATATTCGTAGATGCTGATTTTCCGGCTCAGTCAGAGCATAGATTCTGCTGCAGGGAACTTGTGCCCCAGGGACCAGATCAATTTGGCAAACGTAAGTTCTGTGTTGTGGTAGGGTGTTGGCTTGTTCCTTTTGGAACACATCTGCAAAGTCTTGATATTCGGAAGGCAATGAGCCTGACATTCCCAGGATGGGTTTCTCCTTGTGTTGTACTCTCCTCACACCCCTAAGGTAGCAGCTCTGGGTGCATTCTCGGGGAAAGGTCAGCTTTCTGGTGCGCTAGTCGATCCTTGGGTTATGGGTTTCCAGCCACGGCATTCCTAGAATCATTTGGAACTGGGGGGCCCCTATGAGATCAAACGAAATGCTTTCCCGGTGACCATCCTGACATGTCAGCATTACCTCGTCGGTGTGTTGAGTTACTGGCCCCGAAGACAGCTGAGAGCCATCCATGGCAGTGACCTTTTCCGAGTGCGGTTTTTGCTGAAGCGGAAGGCCTATCCGTGCAGCCAACCGCTGATCGATGTAATTTCCCACCTCACCACTATCGATGTAGGCTTCTAGAGCATGTACTCTCGATGGTTGTTGGGGTCGGGCTATTAATACTGGAATGACCAGGTGTGAGGTCGTTACAACTTTCTTGATTCCTCTCGACAACTGGACCTCTACACTTGCCGGGCATCCGAGTTTTCCGGCTCCTGTTCCATGTCTTTGTTGTCATTGTCTGTGGCACCTACCACCTTCTTGGGGGGTTTTGTAGGGCAATCCCGTAAGAAATGTCCAGGTTTTCGGCAATATAAACAGAGCCGCTGTTCTTTTCCTTTTTCTCTTTCAGCCTTAGAAATGGGAGCCTGTAATCCCCCTAGTTGCATAGGTTCTGGGGTTTCATGAGCCCTGGTCTGAGTGTCCCGAGGCCTTATGTAGACTGATCGCCCTTCAGCTCTTGTGTGGTCCATTTTTCGGTCTTGTAACCGGTGATCTAACTGCACAGTTAGGTTGATATAGTCTGCACAGCATTCGGGTGGGTTAACAACTTGAGCTAGTATGTCCTTTAACTCACCACGAAGCTCCCGGTAAAACAGTGTGGTCCTTTTCTCCTCCGGCCAGTTGGTCTGTGCTACAAGGCGATTGAAGGTGGCAATATAAGTCAATAATTTGTGGTTTCCTTGCCTCAGAGACAGTAGTTCGTTGTCTTATGCTTGCCCTTGAGTGTGTCTGGTGAACAGCTTTTCCAATTCCCGTTGGAATTCTGCAAAGTTCTGAAGTATAGGATCATCCTGAGCCACTAATTGTATGGACCAATCAGCTGCGCAGCCTCCCAAATAAGATAGCACAGAGGCCACCGTAGCACTGTCATTAGGGAAGGCTCCTGGTCGACACAAAAAGTGGAGGTGGCACTGATTCATGAACACAGCAAATTTGTTTTGGTCGCCAAAAAAGCATTTGGGTGGAGCAAGTGGAACCGCCCCCACGAGTACCACCTGTACTGGTGGTGAGGACTGCGGCAACAGAGTTGGTTTAATTCTGTGTAACGGGACTTTTCCTGCGCGTGTCTGAAGCATTTGTCTTGCCAGATCATCTGTTTGTTCTCGGGCTATAATAAGGTATCTCCTCAGGGAGTTAGTCTCCTGTCTTGAGGCATGCACCACGGCCCATAGCTCTCCCAATAGTTGGGCTAACTGGTCAGTTTCAGAAGTTTCCATAATGCCCAGGTGGAAAGTTGGAGAGGCTTTGTGTTCTGTTACGCTCACCTGGTCTCCGCGGGGGCGTTGGGGCACGGTTGGAGCCCTCCCTTGACTTGACTCCTGGAAATCGCCTTCCCCTCCAGATAGTGGTTGGACCTGCGGCTCGGGAGATGGGTGTTGCCCCTGAGTGAAGAGGAGAGGCAATGAAAATGGAGTGGGGATATCGTGACTTCCCCCAGCCCTTTCGTGACAAAATATGGTGTGCAATGCTTTCCCATATAAGCTCACCTGTAGTTTTGTAATGTTGAGCTATTCATCCTGCTTATCCTAGCAGGGGCACGTAGAACGGACCAAGTTGCTTCACTGGTCCGTGGGAGTGTTGATCCAGACCAGCTGCGACCAATCCACTTTGAAGGTAAGCCTTTTGTTTTAACTATTGTTCGATTAGACTGTCTGTATTTCATCTAATACTTATTCTTGTAATGTCTCATTCCATTTCCGTAGGTACGGAGAAGTAAATCGGGAGCGAAGAGAGTCCAGAAGACCTTAGAGGCTGATGGAGTTTCAACAGTGACAGGTAAGTTGGTCTTTACAAGGGAAAGACGTTTGTATGATGTGGCCATGCGTTCGATATGCATATGAGTTCTAACCTGTTGTGTTCTTATTTCCTCGTAGGTGCAGGCCGACTATGAAGAATGGCGTCTGGATTCTCGATGAAGATTCGCGGTTGCAGGGTGAAGACTCTGACTTTGACCATGATGGAATGCCGGTGAGAAAGAAGACTTTGACTCTGACCGTGATGGAATGCAGGTAAGTGGAAGAGTCCGACTCCGGCCGCGATGAGTTGCATGTAAGAAGCACTCTCCGTGCTGTAGCGGCTGGCAGCAGGTAAGATGCGCGCTCAGCAATGTAGTGGCTGGCTGCAAGTAAGATGCACGCCCAGTGATGTAGCGGCTGGCAGCAGGTAAGATGCGCACCCAGCGTTGTAGCGGCTGGCAACAGGTAAGGAGCACCCTCAGCGAAGGAGTTGTTGGGGTGGAAGGTGCGCGGAGATGTAGCAGTAGACTGCAGGTAAGGAGCGCTCTCAGGAATATCTTCAGGATGGGGCTGCAGGAATCCAGTGATGCGCAGGGAAGCACAGCGGAGAGCTTTGCACTGCTGAAAGCAGAATAACGCGAAGCAAAGGCACGTGGATGGGCTGGCCTTATATAGGCTGGCTCAGGCCCCTCCTTTTAGCCCCACCTACTGGCTCCACCTTGCCCTTCTTTGGGACTGTAGCATGTGCCTTCCAGTTCTGTTCTATGGCCACGGCCGGCCCAGCTGCACACGCCCTTGGCATAGAGTGTGCAGAGCACACTTTTACATGAGCCTGGCACCAGAGGCACCAGGACTGGGACCAATGGGACCTTGCGGATGAGGAAGGACTGGCCCTTTGACTAGTGGCCATTGCAATGGCCAGTCCTTTGAAGTTCACTGAGAAACCTCCTCCACATCCGGCCCCTCCTTTAGGAAGATGGGTATCCAAGCCTTCCTTTGTCCTTGGAGACAAATCAGCTAGGAGACAAATGTCTGAGGCTAGGAGACAAATGTCTGAGGCTTTCTTTGTTTTCATTATGTGGGAACCATTAACAGCCATTAGCTTTCCTGTTCTCAAGAAAGTGTCAAGCAGAGATGTCAGTTTTGCCAGGCCAGGCTATCAGATCAGAATTACATAGTGGATTGGTCCCAGACTGGGCCCTTTGACATTAAAGTTTTTCATTTCCCATATAAAATATAAGCACAGTTTATAAAGGATTTAAACATTTTAAAAGAATTAGCCCTTCACCAACAGAGGTGATTTTTGCCATTTTAATCAGGAAATAGAAACACTTTTAAACAGAGTTTGACAGCTAATTTTCTGATGTAGCTGTCTATCAGTGAGGCCTGGATTCCTCTGACTGCCTGGATAATCCATGATTTCAGCACAATTTCCTTTCAATAATTCACTGGGGAAAATGACTGAATTTAGCGCCAAAACAGCACTTTGGAGGTTGCCATTGATTAGGAAACTGTACTTAAGAGCATCTTCAGATTTTAGCCCTCCTGTGGCCTTGTTTTCAGTGACAGATGAGAGATGACAGATGACTGCAGTGATTCCTGTTTTTACACCAACTTTGCATGTGCATGTGGCAGGGTGTGCAGCTCTTTGGTGGTTTATGCACCATGCGCAATTTTTCAGATTTGGCGCACACAGGGTTATTTCCTAAATTTTTGACAGTTTTCTTTCCCCATTGGCAAAGAGGTGCAGTGTGGCGCAGTGGTGTGGATAAAAATGTTCCACACTACAACATGCTGCGGATGCCCGACGGACCCTCCCGGGTGGCTTTTGGAGGGGGGGATGTATAGGCGCCCAAGGCCCTAGCCTTAAAACAAAATTGGCAGATTGTGCCACCATCAGGTCGGGAACACCCCCACACATCCTGGTCATGCCCAAGACTCAGCCACAAGAGCAACGGAATCAACAACTTCCTCTACATCCTCTACATCGCTCCACGGCGACTTTATTCATATTTATAATAACAAGGGCAAAGACAAGACCAAGAAAACATCCACACAGAGCAGTATGGACCAATAGGTGACAAACTCCTCAGTCGCGACACCAGAAGCGGAACAGCAGGCGGCCTCGACTTCCTCAGACGACCCGCTGACGCTAAAGAACGTAATGGCACCCATTGCTAACTCCCGCTCCTCGATGGAGAAAAGAATTGACAAAATCTTGGCAGAGGTTTCCTTCCTCCGGCATGACCTCCAGAAATTGTCTGCACGCACCGGAGAGGTGGAATATCATGTGTCTGGGGTGGAGGATGACCTTGGTGTGGTGCATCAACAGTTGTCACAAGCCTTGACCCGCCTGAAAACATTAGAAGCGCGTGTGGACGAGAGCGATGGCAGATCACGCAGAAACAATATTCGCATACTGGGCCTTCCAGAAAGTTCAGAAGGACCCAGTATGGAACTATTTTTGGAACAATGGCTGGCAGATCTCTTCGCACCCAAATCCTTCTTGAAATTCTTCACAATAGAGCGGGCCCACCGAATGCCAGCGGGCAGACCAATTCCTGGCGCATCACCGAAAACAGTCATCTTACTAAACTATCGCGACAGAGATGCAATACTACAAATGGCCCGGACAAAGGGATCAATTACATATAATGGTACCAAAATTGCTTTCTTCCCAGACTACACCCGGAGGTCCAAAAGGCCAGACAGTCATTTGAACATTTGCAGAGGAAACACCATTCCATGAATGTGAAATATGGACTGCTCTTTCCGGCCCAACTGAGGATACAACATAACGGCTCCATAGTGCATTTCACTGACCCACGAGAAGCCTGGCAATGGGCAGAAACTCACATAAATGGTTATTGGCCTGCACATGGCCCAGATCCTGGGAACAGACCAAGGGACAGATTGCGTCAAGATAGACCTCCATGACAGCCTGTTCCACGAGACCAGCCTGATCAAGAAGGAGATGCCGACCCCTAAAGATCAACGGCCTGCATTTGTTGGACCGTGGGGTGCTCGGGGGGCTCCTCCGACCGCTCAGGAGAAATCTATCGCAATGACCTCGACCAGTGATGCTGTGTGCTATGGGCGGAGTAACTGATTCCCAAGACCACTGCGCTAGACACGATCAATGAGCACACATGGCAGAACATCGGGGCGAGAGGAACACAAAGGGAATACACCTTTCCAGACGTCATGGTCTCACCTGCCAGATATCATTACAGAACAGAACCGGCAGCCATAAAGGGCCACAATGCCATACCCGGCCACTTCGGCAAGGACAGTAAGTTGCGGGCTTGTCAGGTTTAGGAACATTCGAGCCAGGTTTTGCTTACTTCTAAGGCTTTTCTACAGGCAGAAAGCTTGGGGTACTGATTATTGGAGTTTCAAGTTTATGCTGACGCTCTAGTTTTCAGTGCCAACAATGTTTGGGCGACAGGTACTTCGTGTTGGGGTGGAGTATAGGGATGGGGGAGGGGAAGTTTGCATTATTTTTTGTTGTTCTTCAAGTATCACATACCTACAGGGCTAACCAGTCACACTAGTTACCAAATGCTGTCTCATACCATCTCCTGCTGGCACCACATCTCTGCTGCAACCAATACCTACACACTCTCCCTATTCTTAGACCATATAAAATCTGCAAACCCGGTGCTGTATACTATGAATGACATCCACACTAACCCGATCACCGCCTGTTGAGCATCCTAGATCTCTCAAACTAATTACATGGAATGTAAACGGAATGGGCACTGGGATCAAGCAGCGTCTTATTATGCAGTTTTTGAATAGGCACTCCCCTGACATTGCCCTGATAACTGAGACACACTTAGCAGGGACCAATTGCACCTTCTTTCGTAGAACCAACTATCGCTCCGCATTACACGCGGGATACACAATGGGATCCAGAGGGACTCTGATCCTGGTACATAAGCGCGTTCCGTTCGTGCCACTAACAATAGAACTTGATCCTAGGGGTCGGTGCGTGATGGTTCTTGGTACACTCTGGGGGAAAACACTAGTTGTCGCTTCGGTGTAGTTCCCGCCGGGGCTGGGGGAAGAACTGCTAGATGAACTGACTACCCTTATGACAAAGCATCAACCTGACATGGGGATTCTGGGGGGCGATTTTAACATTGTCATGCGTAACAGTGTGGATCGCACTCACGTTGGATACTGCAACCCGAATACCACCACAAAATTAGCGAAGTTTGTGTCAGCCCTGGGCCTCCGAGATGTATGGGGAGACCTTTACCCTGGAAGTAAGGTTTCTTTGTTCCATTCGGGAGCCCACGGTTCCCTGTCCAGATTGGACTATCTCTTCCTCCCGGGCAACGATGTACACAGGATGGTGGCCGCGGATCTGCTTTCATGAGGTATCTCTGACCACTCACTGCTAATGATGCTGTTGAATATGCAGGGTATAACTCCCCCCAGAACATGGAGATTGAATAGCTCCGATTTTATCGATCGTCTCACTGAGGCAATTAATGAATATGTCAAAATAAATAATACTACGGTCGATAGTCCCATAACGATACGGGAGGGCTACAAACCGGTGCTGAGGGGAGAGATAATCTCCTGGATGAAGAATAAAAAGAAAGAGCGGCTCCAGAAGTTGTCAGCGGCGGAAGTAGAAATGGGCGAGTGGCAAACCAGCTATATTCTTGATCCGAGCCCTGAGAACCTGAGGTCCCTTAAGAGCGCCAGAGAGCGACTCCGGAACATTGAGTTAGATAACGCTAAACACGCCCACAGGGAATCCAGGGCAAGAACCTATGATTTTGGGGACAAAGCGGGTTAAATGCTGGCCTGGTTTAAGAGAAGAGACGAGGGTCAACGCCATGTCAGGGAGATCAGTCACCAGTAGATGGAGCTGTAGGCTTAGGGTCTATATTGGTCCTACCGTGGCAATGAAAACCTGCACTTTGGCTCGTTTACACAGGCCTGTACATTAGTTGAAACATACAGTGCAAGCAGTCATAAAAAAGACGAATTGGGTCTGATTAAACAAATTGCACTGGAAAAGAGCAGGAAATGCCCTCAACATTTCAGGTTTGCTCCTGCTACCACCTTTGGCTGACTGGAGCATATTAAAGATGCTGATGTTCAAATGTGAATTACAAATATTTGCTCACGGGCATGTTCGGGATGCTCCAGGCATGTCCAGGGGTCCTCCGTTTGTATATTTTGTGAATCAGGTACAAGGCATAAGAATCACATCACAATTGCTCAGAGCACCTCCTGAGTAGCTCCAGTGCAAATCTCTGAATTTGGCTCAGAATCTGTGACACTGGTGCTGTGATTCAAACTGTTGCGGCAGTGGTGCATACAAACACCCAGTGTCTGCAGACTCCCACCAAACTACTTCAAGCCCAAGAGAGGAGCTATAATCCCCTAACATTCCA
This sequence comes from Ambystoma mexicanum, assembly GCF_040938575.1. Lineage (NCBI taxonomy): Eukaryota > Metazoa > Chordata > Amphibia > Caudata > Ambystomatidae > Ambystoma > Ambystoma mexicanum. The sequence goes on from NC_090932.1 coordinate 808,973,434, forward strand.
TAAAGATAGAGACAGTGGGCACTTGTGCCTCAAATGCTGCTTCAAGTTCGATGCTGCTACTGAAACGGAAGCAGGGGGAGGGAGCTTAGTTTGATCCTTTGTAAAGCAGAAGTAGGGCTGCTTATGCCCAAACCTATGAATAAACCTATGCATGTGGGACAGGGACGCTCGAGGCAGGCAATAGCACGGTTTGTGTTGTGAAGCTCTAAAATGCGGCCAAATGACACTGTTGCAGCAAAACATTTAGAGGTATATTTTCATTCAGGGAGCTACGTTGACCAATGAACTGTCTATGAACTATTTAAACGACTTCAAATATGTATGCATAATGAGTTAAACATGTTTACTCAATAATCCATTGAGAATTGATTGATAGAAGTTTTCCAATAGCTAAGTTAAGCAGTGTTTCTGGTATGTTATGTTATCTTGCATTTGCATAGTGCCTCCTGCCATGGGTTACGGTGAAGAAGGAAGCACGTTGCCTATCAGAGACGCAAAGGATAAGTATGGTGGAAAATGCAGTAGTGTTAGGGAGGAGAAAAGTTGGCTAGATAGTTGGGATGAGTGCAAAGATAGATAAGAGGATCAGGAAGGCATGATGAGGACAAGATGGAGGAGCTATGTGTACAACTGGACCGACTTTATATAGGGACTCAACAGTATTCTATGGGGTGCTGCACTAAAAAGGAGAGACAGCTGGAGAGAGGTGTTCACCCCGCCAGGAGGTATGTATGGAATTTATTCAACTCATGGTGAGCCATGGCATGGTGAAGCCATGCCCAAGAAAACACAGATGGTAAAGTCCTTAAATTTCCTTCCGTCCCTATGCTCCTAACACACATTTGGGAGGGGTTGCATGTCAGAAATCTAAATTCGCCAAGTTTAAAAAAGTTCCCTCAAAAGCGAGAAAAAACAACCTCACATTTTTGGGGGGTGTCCTCATTAATGCCATGCATACCAAAATGTATTTTTCTTACCCAAACCGTATGCTTGTGCTTTTGTGCAAAGTGCTTAACGACACAAAGTCTGTTTCTGGCTCGGCAGTGGTTAGACTTTGCGCCTTCCATAGTGTCATGGTGTTCAGATGCATGTTGAAGCCAGGCCCAAGAAAACAAAGATGCCAAAGCCCTTCTACTTCCTTCCTTCCTTAGGCCACCAACAAACATTTTGGAGGTGTTGCATGTCAAAACTCCAAATTTGAAAAAAGCTCCCTGAAAAGCAAGCAAAACAACCTCAAATTGTTGGGGTTTCCTCATTCATGCCAGGCATACCAGAAGCATTTTTGTTCGTCAAAACCCTAGGCTTCTGTTTCTGTGCTAAGTGCTTAAGGACACAACACATGTCTTTGACTTGGCAGTGGTCAGACTTAGAGCTTTCCACAGTTTTACAGCGACCCAAGGAATGTTGAGGGGCCCTTTTGCTTACTCTGTGTTAGGAGTATTGTTTCCCTAGGAGGGTAGAAACAATGGCGAGTTAACAAGATATAAATGATATACATTAAATAATGAATATGTAGGACCGACCTAGAGGATTTTGTTGTGGAAAGGTTGTGGAGAACGAAGAGCAACCAGAAAGGCTATCCAACCTCATGGAGCTCCGACATGGTCACAGCCACCATCAGTGAGCAGGACTGTGCATTTGCCTTGTCCAGGTCAGTGATGCTCTGGTGTTTCTGGATTGCTGCTAAACCTTTTTGAATGATTCCATGAAAATGTAACTTCAAGTCGAGATGCTTCAGAGGTCCTCATCAGAAAGCATAAAAAAAAGATAAATATTGAAAACTAGAGCGCATCATTAGACGCAGATGGTATTTGATTTGTACACATATTTTAATTCAATTTAGGAAGTAATACCTTATTTTGAAAAAAAAATGTGGTATTGTTTCAGAAATGTAATTAAAAACGTTGGTTGATTGTATGTAAGGGCGTCTAGGGATTTGTCATTCCAAAAGGATTGTGAAATAAAGAAAATATACTTCCCCCCTAAACTTGATTACTAAGGGGATGCCCTCGAAAAATCAATGAGCCTAGTTTTAGCCTATGAACAAGTCCAAACAAAGGAAAATGTTACCTAGTCCACCGTAGGAAGTGTTGAAACCGAAATCCCACACGAGTGAGAATACAGGGTCTCATACTTCAGGAACACTTTCCTCCTGAGAGCGCAGCCTGCAGATTTTGGAATATATCACTAGGATAGGGGCTCAGGTGAAAAGGCAGGAGGTTTTATGATCAAGCTGCAAAAGAAAACATAAACATAATAGGTATATGTGCTTGTCAAACAAACAGCACCTGCAGCCCACCATCCCCCAAATACCCAAGGCCTACCTGGGTTCTGTGCGTGATGAAAGGTAGACCTATATTTATAGAAACCTCTACCTCTGTGTGCAAGTCCATAGATCAGGATTCCGGAAATCCAAGCCACCCTGATGGCAGGAGGACGCACTCTGGGGACCTATTCCCGAATGGCACAAGGGTGCAGCAGCAACGTTCACCGCTGTCCAAAGGAAATCTGGGGAAGCTGCTGAAAATCCAAGAGAGTTCCTGAGGCAAGGAGATAAGGATACAGTCCCACGGTCCAATAGAAAATCCAAATGGGCAATCCTAACAAAACAGGCAAAGGGTCTGATAACCAAGCTATCAGTCGAACAGCACTGGGCAACCAAAATAGGATAAGGAAGAATGATGACAAAGTCTAAAGCAGAATAGCAAGTGTGCAGTAGCACTTATGAGTTGATGTGCAGAATGGGATTGCCATAATGATTGATCTCAGGCCCAAATAACCTGACAGACTCAAAGAATACGGAGAAAAAAAAAACTTTATTATCAGCTCAATGAAGTAGGGAAACATGGCGAATAACACATTGTAGTCCAAGCACTCTCAACTACATTTCAGTACACAAAGGCTTTATACATCGATGAACGTCAAATATGATGCCATCCGACGTAGCAAATAATGAAACCTATTGACACAGGGATTGGTTAGGGGAACATGTCTACCTATATGTTATGTAAGTGTTAGTAACATTATTGGCTGCTCCTCATCTGACAAACCTCAAACTTTCCTCTGAGTATGTATAATGCATATTATAACAGCATAACAGTAGCGGATTGGACCCTGCAATGTTGTATGCTCATCATTGCATAGGCCCTCATGATAGGTTGGCATTTTCTCCCAACATTGGACACTCGGCTCACTAGCAGCAAGTAAGCAAAATGAAACCCAGGTGCAGAGAACAATGTAAGACTACTTCCCACTTGCCCAATTAGTCTACCATCTTTCATCCGCCAAGCCTTCAGCCAAAGCATCTTCTTTGTACTTTACCTTGCTGGATGTTCTCTTCTCTGTAACTTTAAGGGGAGCCAAGGTATATTGTTTTCTTCGTCTGGGGCTTATGAATAGGCCTTGTTTTCCGGCACCACGTGTGAGGAAACCATGATTTTAGCAGTTTCGCCTTTTGTTTGATGCTATTTGATTTGATTATGTCAGGTGTCATTACCCTCTTTGGCCTCTAGAGACTTGGTTGCTCCGTCTCACATATGCTTTTCTGCATCTTTCATACTTGACATTCACAAATGGTCGCTCATTTATTTAATCTAAGAGATATGTGTCATGTTTACATTTCTAATCCTCGTTGACACCCTTTGTACTCTGTAGTATGCTTCTTATTATGGGGTCCTTGATCTCTGCCCACCAACTTTTCTTTGTTCATGCACAAATTTGTATTTCCAGCATCTATCAACTATGAAGCCCTGGTCTCTCTCCTTCAAGCTTTTCGCTTACTATTATTCAGAGCCAACGGCAATCTTTCTTTACCCGTGTTATATTTTCTACTGCGGCAAACTTATATATGACTCATCTACCTGTCACTTCTGCATATATACATTTACTACTAATCTAGATCTTTGTATATATGGTTTCTTCTCACTCGCATACATGCTTACTTTACTTCTTCAGTTATATCTTCATTCATTAGATATTCTTGTGCATCATCATGTCTTCTCCTTATGACATCACTTTTGCACCTGTCAGATTTTCTTTACAGCTCTTTGATGTTCAGTGGTGTCTGAAAAATCTCCTGTTACCACTTCAGTTCAAGGATACATGCAGTATATTTGTCTGAGTGCATGCCGTCTTCATATACGCAATGTGGTATTTGATACACAGTGTCTTCCTGTTGTTCATTCAATAGGTCAGAGGTGAGGGGGTGGGTTCTATCAGTGATGCACACATTTTCTCCTCTACATTCCCCCCTCTGGTCGAGTCTTCAACCACCTCCTCTTCCTCAATTCTCTTCATCCTTCCACAGAATTACTTGTTTGGGATCCATATCTTAGTCACCTCTCTTAGGTCACCTGCATTTTTTATATGTTTATCCACAATCCAGGTCATATGGCAGCACTCCCCAGTCAGTTGACAGAACACCTAACATCCTACATAGCTCTTATGGTCCTTAGGGTAATACAACTTTGTCGCTGGGGGTTCCAGAGGACTTTCTTTCAGGTCATTTTCTGTCTGTGTGTGCTTGTGTAGTGATAGCATTCACATCTATCATTATCCTCATCCCAGTTGCTTTTTTTACTGTTTTCTTGCATTGTCCTATGGATATTCATATATGACAGAATCCTAGCAATACTAACACTAGTATTGCTCCAAGTAGTTTGAAGGCATTAGCCAACCAGGTTGGAACCCATGAAAACAGGGATGAAAACCAAATATACCTCCATGGTCTCGTCTACTTCTTCCACCATCTTGGTTTGTAAGGTTGACAACATAGTTATTGCCTCTGTCAGAATTCCATTTTCTTCATCAGGGGCAGGTGGGTGTGTACAGCAGGATCTTGGTGCACATGCCTCCTTCCATTGCTGTAATTAAGTCCAGGACATACCTGTTCTGGAGGGCCATGTGCCTGATTACCCTCAGTTCTTCTCTGATCACATCAAATACCGTTATTGTTGTATTGATCATTTGTAGCAGGTCCCACATAGTGATCTGTAACCATTTGGCATTTACTGAAGTCCGAAACACTGGCATGAAGATAGATGTTAATATCACTGCTGTTCTGCTGAACAGTTTATGTTAATCTCGAATATCATAATATGCATTTACTGATTTTGCTGCGAAGTAGTTCTCCCTTTTTTGTCGAATACGTTTAAGCAATCTTTTCTTTCTCAGGTATGCATCCATTTTCGGAAAATCTGTGATCTGTAGGTCGCTTTTTGGTACTATTAAGGCTGGTAAGCTTATCAGTACTAATGAACAAACTCCTTCCAATTCTGGTGGCAACTTCATGTATGCTCTTGATCCACAGGCCCAGTACTGATCCAACAGAACTGCTGTTCTTTCCTTCATGCTTGTTACATCAAAAACACAGCCACAATCGAGATTATTATTCAGTGAATCGTCTCTTGCTTTGCTCTTGACTTCATGTCTTGTACATAATTGTCTTCTCTTTGAAATGCCGCTTTATTCACCCACTCTATGGATGCTGCCGTGGAATTGTCCTCTGGTTAGGCAAATTGTAAGGTGAGTCAGACAGTGTGCCTTTTTTATTGATACTTCTGTTTCTATGAATATTGTGGATGTTCACAAGGCATAAGGTAACATACATAGAAGCTTTCCTCTGATGTTTTTCTCCCCACAGTCTTCATGTGGTGATACCACATGTTATTTTTTAAATGGGGCGAATTGTCAAAATGTAGTTGTAAGTAGTATTGGCATAGTATTCAAATGCCAGATTGGGCCTCATTACAAGTCTGCCGGTCCGAGAATTTCAGTACCGGTAAGCTTGCCGGTACAGTAGTTCCAACCCGGCAATCTGCGAGTTGTGCTCAAGGGTGCCTTTCTGCCCGCTAGGTCTGACCTGGTGGGCAGAGCGGCACCCATGAGCACAGCATGTCGGATGCACCGGCACCGTTCATAACGGTGCCGGTGCATCCGGCTTCCCCATTCCCATTTGAGCCCTATGCGGCTCAAATGGGAATGGGGAAGAATTTTTCCCGGCGCCCAGGAAAGGGCAAATACTGTGTCCGGCAAGGCCATAATGACCCGGTAATTGCCCATTTCTGGGCGCTAGAAAAAATAAAATACCGGCCAGCCACGTCATTAGGCCCATTATCTCATTTGGCCTATCTGGTCTTCTTGTTAACAGTGTTAGTTTTATATAATGAAAAATTAAAATCTTCTATTTACTTTTTTCACCTTTTAGTCACTTTTTAAATGTTCACTTTTTTATAACAGGAACTAGAGTATTATAGCAATAATAAATCTGCGAATGATAGGGCTGTTTTTAGGATTTCCCAAAAATATAACAACATCCCCGTTTCGTCGCAGTAGAGCTGGATATGTTTGGAGTATGTATACAAAAACAGTATGCAGAAATGTGTGCAACGTATCAGGCAACATGAAGTTGTATTGTACAATCTTCGTATCATGTTTTCGATGTATAGTCCATCTTTAGTTTACTGAAAAACCTTCTGGAGCTGCAGCAAGTTCAGTCATCTCCTATTAGACTTAGGAAATGTCAATTTGTTCCAGAATGTTTTTAATTCATTGGTTCTTTGTCCTTGTCCTTGGTAGTCAATCTGGTCTGCATATGCAGAACTTCTTGTCACCGGTTGTCAGAGGGGTCTCTCCTGTGTAGAGCTTTACATCATTCAGGTGTAACCAGGCATGCCTCCCTTGAAGTTTCACAGCTGTGGGGGTGACCAGCTTTAAATTAGTACTTGGCCCCCTGGGTACAAACTAGGCTGTTATAATGAATCATTAACATCAGCTGGTTTGCCGTCTTCATCAATCTTATTTGACCCCCCCTCAAATTTTTTATCTGTTGCGAAATAAAAGATACACTAGCGGTCGTAGTTGTTAAATAATCATGCATCTCATCACCTAATGTTTTTCCTACACTGTGCATCAGTTTTTACCTGAGTGGGAGAAGCAAGGGGGGTTGGTGGCATCCAGTCACCAACTCGTGAGGGGTTAGGTGGTGATATGGCTGGTTTCTCAGGGCAAATAGAGCAAGGAGAAGAACATGTAGCCATCCCCTTTTCCGAGTGATTTTTATTTTAGCTATAATTTCTTTGAGAAGTCAGTTTAGCCCCTCATAGACACCATTTGCCTGTGGGTGATAGGTAAAAGAAAACTTTTATGCCTAATAGAAGAACTATCTGTTCAAACAACTCATTTACACAATGTGGGCCATTATCAGACTGCAGGACTTCGCACACACTCCATCTAGGAAACACTTCACATATGAGAAACTTGGCAGCGCGTCTGGCATTGGAGTGCGTGCATGGACCTACCTCGATCCATCTGAAAAAGGGACATACTACTACCAGTACATGTAACCGTTACATACTTGTAAAATATCCACATAATCTATATGTAGATGCTGAAAAGGACCATTGGGTCTAGGGATTGCTCCTCTCACTGTTCGCAAGGTATGCACTGCTGTAGATTTTTGGCACACAATGCTATTTACAATAAACTGTGCCACATGTTCTAATAAATTTGGTGTAAAACAGTCTTCCATGATTGTTGCAGCAAGACTGTCTCTGGTGTTGTGCGCTAGGTAGTGAAGCTGCTCCAGTGCCACCTCCAATAATGCTGGAGGCATAACTAGCTTTCCTGTGCTGTCTTGTCTACATATAGCCTCAGTGGGGGAAAAAGAACACCCAGTGTTTTCCATGGATCCTGCTCTTCCTGTGGTGCTCGACCCTGTAGCTCAATTAACCGTACAATGGACAACAGATCAAAACCTTCCTGCAGAAGCATGCATCGTTTTGATTCTGGCTTAATATCTTCTCATTCGAGATCAGAAATATTTGGAAAATATGCTGCTCTTTTTACCTCTGCATCTGAGGGGTTGTTACTGTGAAAAATTAGGTCTGCTCCTTTAGTATGGGCTGCGCATTTCACCACATTGATAGCCAATGGGAGTTTCAGTACTTTTAAAAGCTTGCCCAATAGAGATGCATGTTGCACTGGAGTGTCATCTGCATGGAGGAAACCCATCCTTTTCCAATATGACAACCCTGCATGTATGGTTGTCATCACATAGGCAGAGTCACAATACATTGTCATGTCCTCTTCTTCAAATCTCTGAAGCTCAGCAATGAGCGCCACTAATTCTGAAGCCTGTGTTGAACAATGTGAAGACAATCTCACACTCGTCACCACTTTGAAATCATCATTTGTTTTTAACTTCACTATTGCCTTCCCAGTATGCCTTTCGCAAGTCGTTTGGTCAATTTATGAAGCACCATCAATCAATGAAAATGCTCCATCCACCAACAGCATTTTCTCTAACGTTGGGAATATCATCATAACATTCTGTAAACATTGTGCAGTCATGTACATTTTCAACCTTTCCTGCTGGTTCTGCTATGAATGTGGATAGATTCACTATTCTGCATCTAACAATTTTGATTGCTAGATTTGAAATAATCACTTTGTATCCAGATGCTTTTTGTGTAGTCAATGTACTTTAGGGTTTCTCCAAAATGGCAAATAGGGAGTGCTCGACAAATAATGTTATTGAGCCTCAGATTGTAATACTGTCAGCTTTCTCAATTGTGATCGCAGTAGCTGCTAATGCCTGTTTGCAAGGATGATGTTCTTTCATTACTGGGTCTAGAATCCCACTATAATAGGCTAGTGGTTTGTGTCCATGTCGTTATGCCATTTTCTATGTAAGTACTGCTATCATCACTTCTCCATTTGAATGTGAGAATAAGTAAAACTCTTAATTATAGTACAGTATTCCTAACACAGGAGCTGTGCAAATCACCCTTTTTAATTCTTTCAATCCTTCGGTCATGTCATCTGCCCACGTTATCTTACTTTTGGCTATCTGTGCTTCCTTCAGTCCTTTTGGAAGTGGTTGAATATATGTACTGTAGTCAAAAACCCAGCCCCTACAATAACTAAATAGGCCTATGAACTGTTGCATTTCCCTTACTGTCTCAGGTTTTGCAGTTTTCATGATTGCTTCGGCTCTTTCAGATGTAACTGTTCTCCCCTCTTGAGAGATGAGCTGTCCTATGTACAGGACATCTTCCGGACAATATTGTAGTTTTTCTTTATCTAAAGTGTATCTTTTTTCTGCTAATATTGTCATTAGTCAAACTGAGTCCTCCCTGCATATTTCCTCTGTCTCACTGCACAATAATATGTCATTCACGTACTGAATTATCATGCTCTCCAGTGGTACATTACCCAACTACATCTGAAGGACCTTATTACAGTACCTTTGAGGTAGCCTTGTGTGTTTTAGTAGCTGAGTTCTATACAAACAGGAAGTCAAATTGTGTGAGTCTTGTTGAATGGAAATTGAAAAGAAGACATTTTTTAAATCTATCACAGTGTAATATTTGGCTTTAGCTGGAATGTCACATTATAATATAATATTGTAGCAGGGTGCGAGACCAAAGGAAACTCTGATTCAACAATATTGTTTAGGGGGCGGAATAAATCTCCACGACCCCCCAGTTAATTTCTTCTCTGGGTACACAGATGTGTTACATTGGGACTTTGATGACACTAACATTCCCTGGTTTATTAAAGCAGAAATGGTCTCAAATATGACTTCATCTGCTAAATTAGACATAGGATACTGTTTTGCACATGGCATAATTGCTTCTGGTTTAAGCTCGATTTTAACCACTCCTGCTCCACTTAATAGTTCCACGTCATATGGTTTTCTGGTCTATAAGATATTTGGCACCTTTTCTAAGTCTTCCTGAAAAAATGATGGTTTCTATTTAACAATATCATTCACTGTGGTATTTCTCTATTCTCAATTTTCATCCAATAAGACAGACTTATGAAAAATGCTATCTCATCATCTGAATACTCATCTCTAAACAAGTCTTCATCTGTTAGATCTGTCAGTCTGTATCCTTCCTTAAGGGCTATCACTGGCATACATGCTCTTCCCTCATCATCTGTCTCATGAACAACCACCCTTTCTAGATTCACCCCTGCAGCCTCTAACTCTATGGGAATGACCTGTCCCTCCTCATCATGCAGGAAGCCATGTCAACAAAATAGTTACTCCATACAGAAATATTTCTGGATCTAAAGGAACCCCTCATAATGCTTTTTGGCCTGTAAAAGCTAGTCTAAATTCTCTTACATTGATATAATGTATCCCTGGAGTTGAATGCTAGTCTAAATTCTCTTACATTGATATAATGTATTCCTGGAGTTGAACACACTAAGTCGTGTCGTAACATGTTAACCGGTGTCTCCCGAGATTACAATAGTTGTATTGACACGTCAAGTTCACCTATAGAAAGTGTTAGTTTGTCAGCAAAAGGAACCAAAATTGTGGCCCCAGAGAATTCCTGCCCATTCATGGCAATTCCAGACATTGGGTATTTTCCCTCTCAATCACAGGAACGAGATGCTCCCGTGTCCACAAAGAACGAAAATGTCTTGCCTCCTATTGTTACCCTGATGCTTGGTTCCTCTTGTGGGTCTGGTGCCACAAATAGCACTGAACACAACAAGTCGCTCTGTGGGCCTTCGTATTGCGGATATAAATTCATCTCTGTACCTGTAAAAGGATTTGCTCCAACTACTGTCACACTCCCTAACCTGGGTGTGTATGCTTGTGGGAGTCCTGTATTCACCTTCCATTGTGGCACTGTTGCTTATTGTACCAGTGCATGCTGTGGTTGCTGTGCCTGTACTTGTTGTGCCTGCATAGCTGTTTGCTGTGGTTGCCCTATGGTGACTGAATTTGCTGCACTTGCTGTATTTGTGTAGCAGTTGTCTGATACTGCTTGTGATCTTGGGCATAGTATTCCTGTGATTCTGTATTGTACTGTGGAGAATAGCCCATCCCCCCTCTTGGAGCTTGCCAGTTCCATTGCATGCCTTCTCCTCTACCTCTACACATTTAAGCTATATGTCTTTTCTCCCACAATTCCAGCATTGCTGTGGCTGTCCCCCATTAAATCCTCCTCCCCCTTGAGAGTTTTGAAAACAGACTTGTCATCTAGGTGCATTCCTTCTACCTCTTGGCCAAAGGTTTTACCTACTCTGATCCATAGGGTGCACTACATTGCTTTTCTGTACTGACAGTGTTTCTTGTGTGTTCACGCCTTCACCAGTCATCAATACTGCTCCTTCTATGGTGAACTTTGACAATTTCTTTCTGAACTAGCTTCGCTTCCTCCTGCTTTCTATTCTCAGCTTTCTTCTTATTCTTCTTTTGCAACAATCGACAATGATGTACGATTGTCAACTGTTTTCTGGCCATGGCTTAGTTTCCATCCATACCTGTTTCATCATCTGCCATTGCACTGGTTCGGGTAGTCCCTGACATAAAATAGGATAAAATAATGCTACTCTTTTATCCCATGGTTCTTTCCTCTCGAGATGCCAACGTTCCTGAATCTCCTGAATAAAGGCAACAGGATATTAGTCCTCTCCCATCTTCATTGTCATAATTACACCCATGTCTGATGTTTAATTTATTTATCTTGACATTTATTACAGTGCACAAAACCCAGAGGCATCTAGGCGCTAGTTACAGAAAGTGAATGTTCTCATTTGGTAATTACAGGTAGGTACAACTCAGGTGCAGCACAAGGCTTAGAGTGTCACAATAGGGGGTTACAGGCAGGTAAAATTCGGCACAGCGCAGGGCTGTGATGTCAGATTTGGTGGTTATGGGCAGGCAAGAATCAGGGACAGCAAAGGGCTGTGAGTGACACATTAGGTGGTTACAGGCCGGTAAAGTTCGGCACAGTGGAAGGCTGTGAATGTCACAATAGGTGGTTACAGGCAGGTAAAATTTGGAACAACGCAAAGCTGTGAATGCCCTCCATATTCATGGAGGATTTCATGAAGAAACTGTACATTAGGTAGTTACAGGCAGGCTACAATCAGGCACAGCGCAGGGCTGTGAGTGTCACATTAGGTGGTTAAAGGCAGGAAAAGATCAAGTATAGTGAGGAGGAGGATCAAAGTAGTTATTTGAGGGAAGTAGCTTACCAAGAAAAACGAAGGCTGCCCTGTTGATGTCAGTTGACAGAGCAAGTAGAGTTCTCCTCAGCCCCATGTTTTTCGGGTGGAGTATAAGAAAGCACCCTCAGACCCGACCAGGCAGCAGACAGGGAGCAGACAGAGCTTTGAGGTGAGGGCCCTAGAGTATGGGGCCGGCTTCATGCCTTCCCGCCGTCGCATTGGTGCTATAAAGGTTGCAACGGCCAATCAGGAGCCATGTTTACATGGTTCCTATGGCAACCCTCTGAGGCAACCCTAACTTTGGGAGTTAGGTTTTCATAAGGTCCCTAAAATGAGTGTAGCCTTGTGCTCAATGTTAATTTCTTGCGTAAACACGCAGGGTCGTGAGTAAAATTCACAGTGTCCAAATACTGTTTAGAGAGCACAAAAAGTTGGGAGGAGATTTCTGAAGGGGTGAAACGGGTTCTTAGAGTCAGGTGAGGATCTGTTACTGGTAACAAAGCTATTCCCAACTTTCTGAGGGCTCTAGGAAGCAAGCACTACCAAAGTCAAAAGGTGGTCAAAAATTTGCCAACAGTGAATTAATGCAGATGGAAGAACAAAGGGCCACCGATAAGTGACTTCACTACTCACTGCCCTTAGCCTGGCTTTGGTCCAGACTTGGGAGGTCTACAGGTGGTCACCAGAGGCATGATGTTCCCACCCTCCATTTGGGTATGTGTCAGGGTACTGTACTCTAAGCACGCTCCATATATCTGCCCTGCAATTATAAAATGATACTCCTTCATGTATCGTGTTCTGTGCTGTCACACTCGCATATCCTGCTCGTCTCCAAATGTTGTCAGCTCTCTCCCCAAGAATAGCTGCCATTAGGTCTTTTACGTCACCCACTGCTAAGGTCATTCCTGCTGCCATTATTTCTAATTCATAAATCCATTTTCCCACACCCACAGTCAAACTACGTAATTTGCATTTCAAATTGACTTTGTCCATTTCTGGCTCTGGAATATATTGTGGTCATCCTCCCCCTTTCTCTAATAATGGGAATTGTATAAATCCTGGTCCAAAATCATATCCCCCTTCACTTCGTGTCTTCTATTTGGGGCTAGTCTTGCCCTTAACCTGCTGACATAAGGCAGGGACATTTCCCGTGCAGTACGCAACCGTGCTGGTGGTCGTTCACAATATGGTGTCGGTTCTGGCATTTTTTCTTTCGTAATCTTCTAAATCTGACCACTTTACCCCTCTCTCTATGTTCGATATATTGAAAAACTGCATGCGCCTTCTCTTTGCTTTTTTCTCATTTTCCTCCCTTTCATCGTCTGACATTATTATAACCCAACTGGTATGGCTTTATCCGTTTCCTCGTCATGAAGATCTAGTCTACTTAGGGACAGCGTTCTATAAATGTCCATCAATGCAGTACCCAATCTATCACCTGTTTCCTGTGGGGAAGTCCTACGTTGCTCGTTCTGGTCTTGTAACCATCTTCTCCCTCATTTGCCTATATAGATCCCCAATCCTTCTCTCCATACCTTCTACTTCATGCTCATCGAACTATGTCCGTATTCTCGATATCCCTTGCAGCTCCCTGCATGGCTGTTGTGATCCTCTCTCTTCTTCCCATCACTCACGTGCTTCAGTGGGTATCAACCTTCTATTAACAATATGATTTTTCGTCATCTCTTTGTCCCCTACTCTTTCTCATTTCTTCTTCCCTTCTCCTCATCTCTCTTTTCTCTTCTTCCTCTCGCCTTCTTTGCAACCTACGTTCTTTCAATCTTTGAGCTTCTATTTCTTCACGTTTCTTTGCTTCTATTCTATCTTTCTCTTTTTTCTGTTCTTCATCCCGACTTCATTCTTACTTTTTTTCCTTTCCTTTTCCTTATCTTCCTTGTATGCCCTTTCTTGTTCCTTATTTTCTCTTTCCTCTCTTTTTTAACATCATCAATGCCCTTTCTGTCTAATTTAAGTAATATCTGTCCTCCCATCCACTCGTTTTGTACTATTGTCATTCCACTTGCTTTTTTTTATCATTCTTTTGTCTCCTGGCTTCCTCTTCTATCTCTATTTGTCTGTCCTTTCTTTCATCACACTCTTTATGTTCGTCGTGTGTCGATATATATCTACGTTCTTTATTCTTACTTTCCTCTTTGCTGTCTTCACTATTATAAGTGGGAGGTGCGTATGTTGGATTAAAATACCCTTCTGCTGCTTTTAATTCCTTTAGATGATAGATTCCCTATCTATCTTCCATTGTGCTATCATTTTTGGGAGGAGAAAGAGGAGCTGATGGCGTTACGCCCTCCTCTTTATGCAGATTAAGCAGCCATTCCTTCTCCGTTGGGTCTTCTATCTCACTTTGATACATCTTCCATAATTCTAAAAAAGCTAACCTTTACTTTAGCTTCTTCCCTGTGTATGTGGCATGAAAATATGTTGTCATGTGTCACAGCACTGCCTTTGATAAAGAACCTTCTTGAGGCCATGGCATGAGTTTTTTTGTTATAGTGCCTTTTTCCCACTCAGTATGATATTTTCTGATATTAGATGTGTATCTTGGTAGTGTCCTGGATAGATGTAAAAAGAAAGTGTCCCCCATAATGACAAATCGTTTTTAAATGTCAATACTTAAGAGGTTTTCTTGTTTATTATTTATTTAATCACACTTCAATAATCAGTTTCTGGTCAGCACCATCAATAGCTGCCCATTTCCCAAAAACTATTTCATCAAACAATTTTCAAACCTGTGCAACAATATCCATTTTATTTCTTCATTCATAGTTTTATCAATTCGTACTTTTCTGTTATTATTTTTGATTTTTTAAAGAACCTTATTTTGACCAAAAGAGCATGCTGATGTCACACATTATGGCACGGTTCGGCAGTGGAACCTGGGAGATGTAGTGTGGGTTCTCAAAAGACGGATTCTTGGTTGTTCGAGCCTCCAGGGAAGCTGCCATCCCAGCCGAGCGTTGCACTGCAGATAGTTGCGGGCTGGAATCATGACAGAAAGCCTGGAAAAGAAGGTGGGAGAAGGCTGGATTGGAAAAGTGATTTTAGTGTTGAATAGGGACCCAAAAAGTGCTCAGAAGAATATTTACAGCCTGATTCATGGAATTATTTGCGTGAAAAACGCAGATTTGCGTACCTTTCTGCCCTGTTTGAAGTATAGGGATTTTCGGGCAGAAAGGCACGCAAATCTGCGTTTTTCACGCAAATAATTCCTTGAATTAGGCTGCTAGTGTCCTAGGCAAGGAGAAGAGTCTCGAAGTAAAATAGAAGCAGAGGATAAACAGGGCTAGACAGAAAGCCCAATTCCTAGGGTGGTTTGTCCAGATCAGTCTCTGCAGGTCTGGGACACCATTTTCCTAAACTCTCTAGAGCGGTTGGAGGGTTATCACGTCTGGGCCGATGGAAGTGTTGATGTTTTGTAAGTACTCCCAATCTCTTTGTTCAAAGCAGTGAAAATCACAAATAGGAGTTGTAAGCCAATTTGTCTTCCAAGGTTGCTGCAGGTTTCAGGTGAATAGTCCATGCTTGGGATCACAGCACGTGACTCGCATATATCTTCTGAGCTGCACAACAGGTTGCTTTGGCAACTTAATCAGGTATCCAGCGATTATACCGAATAAAAATAGAGAATGAAATGTTACTGAATAAACAATAATTAAAAAATACCACTTTCTTTTTTAAATATATGTGGGGGTTCACTAAGCGGTTTTAAACATGGGAAAACAATGGTTAAGGGGGAACCCCCCACTCCCGAAGAAAAATATATTTTTCTTTGTTTATGTTTCGTTAACATTTCATTCTCTCTGGTAATATCCCATAGAACTAAAGCCTCATTGTGACAGTTCCCTGATTATGCATTGGACTGACTTTTAGACCGGACTGCATTGTTTTTCCTTCAGAGTCCCACTGGTGTGTCTGAAACATGTCAACTACTAAAGGGGTGCGCTAATGGTTAATAGGAGTGGGGGTTACAAAACATGTTTAAGTCCCCAAATCTTACAGCTTGTTATATAGGCTATACAGGAGGTGCTGATGCTTCACCCTTCTACCTGAAAAGATCACAGAGAGAGAGCAAGTGATAAAAGGCTGCAGCGTGGGGGGACATTAGATTAAACCAAGAGGAGGTTGCAGTTTCTATACAAGTGATCCGTTTCTTTGCAAAGGCTCTCGAGCTGTGCTTGGTCTCTTCTCTAGCAAAATCCGTTTTCCACATGTTGCCTAGGATCCAGCCAGCAGCTGTGGGAACAGAGAGGGGCTGGTGTCACAGGTCCCAACAGGATTTCCAAAATGTGAGTGACATTAACCCCTACATAAAGAATGTCACACAAATCATACCCAGTACGAAGAGAGCCCTCCTACAGAACAACATCTAGGGTATTGACTAGGAGAAGGAGGAGATATGTTGTTACTTTCCCACACCAAGCGGAGAGCGGGAGGAGATGTGGCTGATACAAGATGGGCCAATGGAAGAGCAGTGATTCATGCCTCCATTATGGGTGAGGACAAGATGTCTGTATTGTGTGATAATTTCTCTGGGTGGAACCTTGCAAGGATTATTCAATAACCTGGGACACTCAAGGGAGGGAAGAAAAGGCATCTGGTTGTATTCACAGTATAGGTATCACTGGACACCATCATAGGACTTCAGATGGAGGTGGGGGATGTTCGCTGACAGGACTGACTAGGGCCTGGCAATATTAAGATTAATGGCAGTGTCTACATATTGGAATGAGGATCTGATGACCTGTGGCACGATTCATCCATCTTAAAACCATACACACAGTGTGGGATGGTAGTCTTAGATCAGGGATAGGCTAACATGTGATGGGCGTAAAAGAGTAACCTGTAACACAGCTGACCCTAAAGTCATATACTGTTGTCTTTTAATCATAACGACGTAAGGACACTGCCATTTTTTGTCTAAGGGAGATCAGGCTCATACTAGCCTATAGGGCAATAGGACAATGCCTGAAGGGCCAGCCCATGATTCTATGATGGGGCAATTTGTATTGATAGAAGGACCACTTTTTTGGCCAGAGTGGGCCAGTTCCATAAGTTACTACACTAATTGTAACCAATGTTACTCAGCAAATATGTTTTCAAATGCATTATCTGCAACATATTTGACCAAGTACACCCTCTTGGAAAGTACTCAAACAGTGTTTTCTGGATACAAATGAATTGTAATGTGTGATCTTGGCCGCTTTTTCATTGGTGCCTGGGCGGATTTCATACCCCAGTCTGATCCTGAGGAGAATACTGGTGGAAATCCACCTCACTACTCTGTTTTAACCCAGTACTCCTGAGCATAATTCGTTACCTAACACCAGTGATAGTGAAACCTTCTGCAAGGGGTACGGTAAAATCATAAGCAAATACACACATTCATACAAAAAGATCCCAGTTTCTTTTCTAGGTGCCAAGTGCTGATTAATGGAAATCATTTATACTATAAACAATTTTACATCTCCAATGTGCAGGATATCAATCCAAAAAATTACATTCCAGATGTGGAATCGATTTTTGTTTAATTGGGTGATAGCATTTTTGTACATATATTATTAATAATACTGTTTGCTTTTTCCTATAAAAATGCCCCTGCTCTTGACTGCAAACATTCGTTTGCTGATAGTTTGGCTTTAGTATGTCTACTTTCTAAAAATTGTAACTATGTTTGTTAAATATCTAACCTCAAATCCTTCCTGAGGCTTACATGTTGCCCTGATCCCTTATTGAGGTAACACACAAGCACCCTTATGGGCAAACTTTGCAAACTGAATCAGTACCAAACCCTGTAATGCACACATTATGGGGCTTCTAAAGATAACCACAAAGGAAGCACTTCTTTAGAAGCCTGATGCTTGGAACTTCACAGGTTATGAATTTGAGGAAGGTTACGGGTTGTGGGACCCTGGGCGACAAAGGATGTGTGGGTCCCCCCTTATTTGCATAAATAATGACATCAGTGATGTTATAGACAATTATATCACAGAATGAGTGTTTAATACACAAAGGTATTATAGGAAGTTAAATTGAAAACACGTTGCCATGAGCAGGTGACACATACACTGTGACGTCCAGTATATGAATTGTCACTGTTGATAGTTCCCTATGTGGCAATATCAGGAGTAGCTTCTTTTTGCAGAAGCAGACAGTCTGAGCTGAATACCTTGTAGAGACTTCTAATTTTGGCAGATAATGCATAGTGAGATAAAAATATTTGCCCGGGAGCACACACTATGGTTAAGTGGCTAAGCCTGGACTTAAGACCCGTCTGCAATTCTGACACCTGAATACATCTCTTCCCAGATGTAATTGGTGGAAATATTATTTGCAAAAGGTATTTTTGAAATTTTGCTTTGAAAACAACATCTGACTGTGGAAGGAATTGCAGAAATATGGTGACTGTGTTTTGCTAATTGAAACTAACTACTGTTGTTGCAGAAATATCACAATTGTTTTATTTTTATTGTGCATATATTTGACATTGCACAATATACTTTTTATTGCAGACGCTACAGATAAGGATTATTTTTACTGTCAAAGGAAATAAACTCCAAACAGTTTCCAAAGATGTCATGTCAGGGCAGGGATTGAGCCTTGTGCAGACCGGGCAGGTTTTTGGTGTCACTGAGCCTATTTACCTCGGAGGTCTTGCGGCAGTGAGAGTCAAAATTAACAGGGCTCTGAAAAAAGTGCGAGGATCAATAACATACACATAGTAGCTGAGTATAGAATGGCAGTGGCACCTGTTATCCTTGAACAACGGGGGAAGTAGTGTCACGTTTCCGCTGTGGGGATTCTGCAAAGGATTTGCATGGGGTGACCAAAAGCAAAACAAATTCCAGATTGAGTGCAGTGCTCTTTTATATCACTGTCTCCTCTTCTGCTGGGTTCAGACTTGTTGGCATGTTAGCATGAATCTTGCCAAATGATCAAGTGCTGTTCGCTTCAAAATGAGAAGGGAGCCTCATCAATGTACCCCTTGAGCCTTGATTGGAGGGGGTGATCAGGCAAAAACTGTTTGGTGGGCGCTGTAATAGCAGGGTAAAGGAAGCAGTTGATCCTATAGAAGAATTCTGCAAAAGCAACTCAGCAGGTTAGGTGACTGTTGCTGAGATGTTATAGGTTTATACCTTTGTGTAAATTATATGGCTTTTTGCCTATTCCGGCTGTAAATATGCTGTAAAATGGGGTGTCTCAAAATGGGGAATGGGTACAGCTCCCTCACTTGATATTGTGTAGGAACTTCTCTCATTGTGAAAATCAAAAGCTGGCACCCAAGAGTATATGCACAATAAGTAAGCATACCTTAAAGTGAAAGACACACATTTAGTTCAATTGACCTTTTCCCTTAGAAGAAAGTTTACGAGACAAAAGTGCATTGCCCTTTCCAAAAAATGAATTGTAAGTGACTTCAATCTAGTATTCCAACTAAGTCAATGCCTAGTATGGGATGTCCAATTGAAACCTTTATTTATATATTTTTATGTCAAAAGTTCTTTAAGTCTGGATGATGAACCCTTATATAACGCCCCTCTCTTTGAATCTCCCCGACCTCACTGAGCCAAGAAGTAGGTTTGTTTTGCAAATTAAAAGGTTTATTTTAAGAATTGAACAATATATATATATATATATCACACTTTTATGAAAAGAAGAATATCTGAATAGCACACTTATGAATATGAACGGTGATCAGCAATGGGTAATATTACAACATCAACAATCTCTTTAATCAGTTAGGAGTAGGAATAGGAGAATAATGTAGCAGAGAATACTTTGCATGAGTTCAAGGAAATGCAAGATAGGAAAGAATGCAACACAGAAATAAAACTGGATATGATTTCAACAAAAGACAATATAATCACTTTTTCCCCCTGTTACTACTCACTCCCCCCAGTATGCAATATGAAGAGATGGAAATGAGGGCACACAGGTTTCAGGAATACAATCAATAATGCAGTTCAATCCCAGTTTCCCCAGCAAGCTTAGAGAGAATAGGTATGATTTTAAAACAGGCAAAAATGCTTTTGAATGTGATTGGCAATGAATGGGAAAATATGCTAAAATTATATTAATTCACTAAAGGAGATTCAGGATGAGTGAGAGTTACTTTGGATTGGTTCAGGTCAACACTAGCAATGATTCATGAATGATTATCAGATTGAAAACGAATTTCAGCAGTTGAAAACAAGAAACAGATATTTTGACATGTGGTGAAATTGAGCTAAATTGAAATTCGCTGCAATTTTTCCATGTGCGTGAAACGCGATTACGGAAAAACTATAAGGAATTGGAATGGCCGTTGGAAAGCTTAGGATCTCAGCTTCAAAATGACAAATGTGCGGTTCAAAATTTACAGAGGTTCTTGTGAAGGTAGATTTTTCAGAAACAGAATCAAGATTTCATAATGACAGATTGCGCTTTAAAGATTCGGAATCAATATGGACTTATACTAAGGGGCTATGCAGAAGCAAGACACTCAACGGGCAGCCACCAGAACAGCGGCACCTCCGATCTGACTTCTGTCTGTCAAAACACTTGTCCCTCTTCAGAAAAATATCACCGCAAAGATTATTGCTAGAATTATCACAGACAATATAATGAGAAGAATTCAGGATGGACACAAGATTCTATAATGCAGTTATGGATAGGTTGGAATGGATGGAATAAGATTACTTTAAACTAAGAGATGACTATGTTCAGTTCTAGACTAGATACACACTCGTATGGCTTTGGGTTATAGTGGGCCCGGTCAAAGATCTGGTCAAGGGTTTGGCTGGGATTCTCTCGCCACTGGACAGGTCTCAGGCACTGGGTCTGCTCTCCGCATGGCACTAGGATCTGCGCGGCCTCTTGGACTGGATCTGACAGGTTCTGGATACAGCTCTGCTCTCTGGGTCTGGATCTGGGTTCTAGCACAGGGTTCTCAGCTAGAATAGCAAAACAGCTCAGCCAGGCTGTTGAGTGGTTTGGTTAGGCCCCTTGGAAGTTTAGGGGTTAGAAACAGGTTGCAAAAGATTCTGAAGGCCTGCTGAGAAGGGTTCAGCTTGTGGGTTAGGCCTCTCTGCTTCAAGGTTTTAGAGTTTGGTTCTAGAGCTTGGTTCTGGAGTCTGGTTGTGGATCTATGTCTGGATCTTCCTGCAGGGTGCTTCACCAAGAAATCAGTTGAGAAGTGGAAAGTGTGTGTTCTGCCTGTCCTCAGCAGTCCCTATTTATGTATTTCCAAAGTGGGTGGGGAGGCTGATTCTCTATGCCCAACCCTCTAAGGATCTTATAGGTCAGAGGATTCCCTGTACCCTGATTGGAGAAAGAAGCAGTGTGTCATCCTGTGTCATCATGTGTCATGTTTATGGCTTAGGGGAAAACCCTCCCCTTTGTCCCTGTACAGTATATCTTATTTTTCATAAAACACATATTTACAATATACACAACTTGTTAATTCTACATAAATTGCATGACAGATTGCCTAAGGTACATTTCTGTTCAACTCTCATCTTCCTAAGAGCTTTGGTTCAGAAATTACAACTTTTTCACGCTTTTGGTGTGTTTCTCAATATTATTTCTGCACCAATTTTTAGACATGCATGCACACCCCACCTGGGCATATTTCTGCAATTGTTCATGTTCCTAGCATAAACACAATAGCTACAATATGAATACACTCCGGGGTTCAGTCTCAGAACATCGCACGGATTCCAGCTTAGTCTTAAACTGTGAGCCAATTTTTCATTTTAACAATCTCAAGGTTTCACATTTTTGTCAGTTCAGTGCAATTTGCTATACGCATTTTTCTAAAACATATATTTAACTCAATATTAAATCCACATTTCAGTCTGGTCCGCCTCCAGAGCTGGGCTGACTCAGAGGGGCACATGTCCTTCTTCCTGCAAGCAGTTTGTTGTCAGTCACATCCGAATTAGCATTTCTTTTCAGCCCAAGGACTACTTTGTCTTTACTCAGAGCAACAGGCCAGGGTGCCTCTCCTAGTTCCTTTTAACAACAGCCTGTCAATCTCTTAGCCAAGGGCAGGGGGAAGTTTCCTTTGTTCAGGGAGAGGTGTGGAATTTGTTTGAAGCACAGTGTTGAAAACTTTAACTCATAAACCCAATGTCTAAAAATGGTCTTATAATATAACTCACAGTTTTAACACATACATCAAACAATTTCTTACTTCAAGCCCATTCAGAATATAGTTTTCAATTGTCTCCACCTCTTAGGCTTCTAATAGCAAGTCTTCCTTTGGCATAGTTTGGGTTCAATATACAACTTTACACAAAATGGTTTTAAATCGCCGGCTTCTGATAGAGGTGAGTAACGGTGCTACACCCATTTTGACAGATTTCTTCCAGCAAGCAATCCTCAAAAGTGGGCTTTGTTCAGATAACACATAGTTCTGTGGACCTTATATTTATGTAGATTCTTGAAGGAGAATGATGTTGACCACCCAACAAGGAGGTTGGATCTTTTTGGGTGGTTTGTGAGCCATGATTTTTGCAAATTTGACACCAAATAAAAACAGATTTTTGAAAACAGCTCTGCTTCTTTTGCAATGATTTTGCTCTGTGGCAGCCAAATGATGGGTTTTGGCAGTGGTCTCCTGTGTTACCACTGACATAGGCAAAAGTAGATGGTGGAATATTTTTCAGATATTCACTGCGCACTTTCTGGTGATTTCTAGCGAGCAGCATGCTTTCCTGTGGCCATTTCAAAGGTTTCTGCTGCCAGCAATGCACAGTGATGTTGCAGGGCTTGGATTAGTGGGTTGAGACATCCCACAGAATCAACCGCAGAAGAATAAATCTGAGAAAAGAGATTTTCCAATAACTACGCTGGTAAAAGTATAAACCTAACAATCTATAATAAAATATTCCCTGGAAAACAAAATCACAATATGAGACATGTGCTTGGATAACAGTTTTACGTGGTTTTGTGGGCAAGCGTCAGCACTGGGGAACATGATAACTTTGGTGAAATCTGGGAAGTCAAACACTGGAACAAGCTTGGCGGGCTCAAACAAACCCAAGGTGGGATGCGTCCACCCTATGAAAAAAGTGGACTCTGTTCATCCACATGTATCCTCTACTTGTGACCTGAAAAAGAGCACATGGCACAGGCAGGGAAAAGGACCTCTCGATTCACCAGGATTGCAACCTCCCTTCCCACATTGTGGCCAAATATTCATGACACAATTGCCCTTCAAAAGTACAGATCGCATAGTAGGGTAAATCCATATAGAAATATGTTAGACAGAAAGTGTACAATTGTGGCATTATTCTCCTCATCTTGAATAGACAACTACAAATACCAGAATGCATTTCAGCAGTTGGCCCAAAATGGCCTTTGGCTTTTGAAAATGTACTTTCAAGAGTTAAAGACTCATAACTAAAGCTAATGTGTGAAAAGATTACCTGTTACTGTACACATGTTTGACAAATGCAGGCTTCATATGTTATGTGATGACAATATTACACTCCACCAAAAAAGAAATGCTTTTTAGTGTGTTAAATATGAACATCTGAAAATAATGTAGCTAGTTGAAAACTGTTTTGTGTGATATATTTTAATTGGCCTGGAGGAGGACGCAGATTTAAGCGTTTAACTGGTTCTTGGTGTACACTTTCAGAATAAAAATGCACCTTTGCATTTCTTAACACCGAAGCATTAAGCCCGTCTTGTTAAACACAATTATCTCTTAAATGAGCCATCACTAATCGCTCCCACTAGAAGAAAGAAACGGATGAGTAGTCATTAAGGGGCCATCCAGCGTGTGTGTCTGGGAGAGGGTCGTCAAACTATGGGGCGTGCCCCCCAGGGGGCGCCTCTGCATTCTAGGAGGTGGGGCGCGGGTCATCAACCTGAAATTTAAAAATGGGTTTTTTTAAATGGAGGAAATGGCCAGGGGCGGCTTACAGTGTCAGACTGGAGCATACAATTGTCTCGGGCACCAATGAAAAAGTGGCCCACAGTTGCAAATGGCAATTAATTTATATAGTGACAGACTGTTTGAATAGTACCCAAAGGGGTGTTTTTTGTTAAAATGTAAGCAAATTGTGATATTTAAGGAATAGTTATCAGCAACAACGGTCAAATCTACAAGCTGCATAGTGAAGTAACTCATCAGACTGGCCCACATTGGCCAAAAAACTGCCCCATTTAGACCAAAAAACTGGCCCACACTAGCATTTTGTATTTTTGATTCAGGCATTGCCCTGTTTCGTCTTATCCATAATGGGTGAGAGGGCCTCGACCCAGTGGCCCCCTCACACATTATGGATGAGCCAAAAGGCCAGCCCAGTGAAACACCAAAAACTCCCTCACCTTCTTTTCCCAGCTGAGGGAGTGCTCCGGGGCTGGCTGGACTGTCAAAGGGAAACACTGTTTCGCTTTGACAATTCAGTTCCCCAGCCACACATGCTCACAGAGCCATGCAAGGCTGGGGGCGTTTTACTTCGCTAGCCTTGCATAGGTTATTGGAAATGCTGGCTGGGGAGAGGGAGCTATGGCACATCTAGGGAAATATTTATGCCTTCCACTTTCACAAGCCGCCACTGGCCCTGCAACTGTGGTGGGAGCATGGTGGGGGAGCCCAGGGACTGTGGTGGGAGCAGGATAGGCAGGAGCCATGAGATAGTGGTGGGAGCAGGGTAGGGAGTGCCCAGGGTCAGTGGTGGGGTGGGGGGGCCCAGGGACTGGGTAGGAGTGGGATGAAGGAGCCCAGAGACTGTGATGGAAGCAGGTGGGGTAGCCCAGGGACTATACTGGTAGTAGTGTGCAGTGACGGGGCGCAGTAGTTCATAGTCATTTGGACTTACTGTCCATTTGACATTTTTGGGAGGGCCGGTCTGCCCACATCTTGCTTGGGGGGGCAGCCTAAAATGTTTGAAGACCACTGCTCTAGAGTGTCGTAAGGACTGGAGGATGACATTGTTGCCTCACTCAGACAAACAGAAAAGCGAGCCTCGTACATGGAAGCAGCACAGCTTCTCTTTAAAACAATGATACTTGGTATAGTTGGGGCAGGCTCTAGTGCCTGTGCGGCCCTGGGCCACCTCACATGCCTCGGGCTGCCCCTGTTAACGGTGCATTTCGCGGGGGCTTGCTGAAACGATAATGCCCAGCAGAATACAATTCTGTGTCAGACCAGTATTCCCTGTCATGGTGACACGCACACAAAAATAAAATGCATTTCTATCCTTGCAAAGAGTAAATAAATGCAACTGGGACTGCAGCAGAAGGGAAATGTGAGATTTTTTGACACGTGGGAAAGTGCATTACTTCTGTGAACATGGGATGTGCTTTTTATGAACTGTAACACACCCAGTACTCGATAAGGCAATTGTGCATCTGTACTAAGTAAGTGCTATGGAGTGTGCTCCTCAGAGATGCCGGCATCCCCCCACCCCTGATAAATCACCCGCAATGTCCTCCTGCCTACCTGCAAGAGGCGGAATGCACGAGTGCATCTCATTTGCTGGAGAAAAGGTTTTAGAATTGGCTCTAGCGTGCGCCTGAGATACCTCCCTCAGACCTGGGCAGCATTTGCAGGTGTCATTTTTCCCTATAGCTTTTCTTCAAAGTATCAGGAAATTATCTGTTTTGGAAACATAAGTGCTAAAATGATCCAGCCATTGGATAGTGGCATGCGGTTTGCTTATTGATGTTTTGGGGATTGATGTGATCACCAATATATCACAATGTGTGACTTTATTTATTTATTTATTTATAACACGCCAAAAGCCGGTAGGCATCAGGGCGCCCAAAAACACATAGGACAAAACATCAAAGTCGAGACAGAGGAAGAGCCTGATCTGCGAGAATAGTGGTCCTGGTTTAATTGAACAGGCAGTTTTTTAAAAGTCTATGGAAAGAGGAGAAGTTTTCCTTCCGCCTTATATTCGGAGGTAGCGCGTTCCAAACAGGTCTTGAAACTTTTCGTTTGCTCCGTTTAAATCGAGGCAACGCAAGAGATTAGTATTGCAAGATGGCAATTCTCTCTTCGTTTCGTATTTGACCAACTTTCCCTGTAGATGAACAGGGGCTTTGCCATGAAGACCTTTCTGTACCAGGTGAGTCACCTTAAATTGCATTCTGGCGGCCGCTGGCAACCAATGCATGCCTTTTCTTACGTTGGAGATGCAAGTTCTGTAAGGAACGTCCTTCACAATGCAGATGCCATCATTTTGTAAGCCTTGCAGTCTGTGCAGACAGTTTTTATTTGCAACCGGTTAATGAATATCACTGGAAAAAAGTTCAAAGAGCTACTTTTTTTGCTACAGTTCAGACCCTCGAAGTTGCAATATTTTTGCAACAGAAAAACATTTCATATTGCAGTTTCATCTTTTGCCATTAATAAACAAACACTGGATGTTACTGTGGCAATAAGCCACAAGACTGCGGGCCAATACCGCCCCAGGTAATGCCCCCGGGGCCGTAGTTAGTTTAACGAAGCCTGGGCATTACCTGGGGCGGTATTGGCCCACAGTTGAGGGGCTTATTGCCAATAGTACCCTGGCCCATTAGACCAGGGTACTAATTGCTTTTTTTCTGTTCCCGAAACATGTTTCGGAACAGAAAAAAAAAGGCAAAAAAATGGCCGCCGGGAAAGGGAAAACGTAGTCCGTTTTCCCTTTCCATGGCAGCCATCGGGAGCGGGCGCACTGGGTACACTCTGTTCCCAGCGCGTCTGCTCCCGAGATAAGAAGAAAAAAGAAGGTAAGTGGGGTGGGGAAGAAAAAAAAAAAAAAACATCGCGGTCTCCGCCGGGGGACGATGGAAGCCTCAGCGATGTCGAGGCTTGGAGCGGGGATGGTCCCGCTTCGAGTCTCTAGGCGGCTGGAGGTTTCCATCGTGCCCCACCAGAGACTGCGAGATAGAAGGTAAGTGGGGTGGGGTGGGAGGAGGGATGAGGAAAGGGGAAAAAAAATTCTTACCTGAGTCCCTGGCGGGGACGAAGGAAGCCTCCAGCCATGGGGAGGCTGGGAGCGGGGATTGCCCCGTTTCGAGCCTCCTCATTGGCTGAGGGGCTGCCACGCCCCTCGCCGGGAACAGAGTAGCCAATCACCACACAGTATTCCTGTTCAGCCGTGCATCCCGGGTACTAATGAAATGTATGGGTAATTGTATGATAGCTGTTCCTGGACCCACAGTGCATGGATCTTGATTCACAGATGAGCTGTTCTGCAACTTTGTGAGCCTTTGCATATGCCAGACCCAGTGGTAGAAGTGTACAGCAAAAAGTAGTGCAACTGTGTGGTCTTGCAGGGGAGAGGGTAGGCGGAAGCATAGTGCAACATGAGACAAGGTTTTGCAGGCGGGGAATCGCAATAGTCTAAGTGACTAGTAACTAAGGCTCCTAATACAACTTTACACTTGCACAGGGACATGAATGGACAAATCCTCCATAGAGAATGGTGAATATGGTCCTAAAAAGTAGAGGAATGATAAACAGAAAAAATAAAAGTAGTGGAACACCGCTCTCGACCGTTCCCGCTCACTTCGATCACTGGCCAGCCCAGAGAAAGCCTGAGCGCTCGCCCAGCTGAGGAAATGCTACCAAGCTGGCTGTGTTGTTGGTGAAACAAGGTTTGCCTTTGCATGGCGTAGCCCAGATGCGCATGGCCAATGATCAACGCAAGGCCAGGGATGTTTTGCTTCTGCAGCCTGGCATGATCCATTGTCCATGCTGCCTGGGGTACCGCAGGCTGGAAATTCCTAGTTGATGCTTCTACACGTAGGTGTGCCTGGCATGGGGAGTTCCTGCAGCTCTGCACGCACCTCAGGAACCATGTGCGACGAATTGACTTCTGTCCTGCAGGAGTACAAGTACGAGTAGCGGGAAAAGCTCCTACTCAGCACTTACGCTTCTACCAACCAAGAGTGAACCCAATCTTAAAGGTAAAACAGGCTCAGTGAAGAGAAATACCTCACTCACCTTCTGCGGTATCGTGGGCTGAGGGCAGGCTGCACACTCAAGAGGGTGTGAAAGTGAAACAGTAGCAACCCAAACAGCGAAGCACACCTGTGTAAAATAAAGGAATGTCAGTGCCTTGCCTGCAGCGGGGCAGGCCTGACCTATGGCAAGGAGCCGCAGAGAAAGAACCACCCATTATGAATACAGTATGCCACCCAGAATGCTCCCCTGGCATGCCGTACACATGCAGACTTCATTTGAGGACCCAGCGTGCATGCACATAGGTATTTGCACATGTAGTTTCTTTCTGTGCTTGACTCATCGCACAAAATGCATGCATGTTACCCACTTCTATGCACGTTTTCTACATGAAAGTGGGCAAAAATGTTAGAGAATAGGGTGCCTGTTCTTTTTTAGCAAGTGCTTTTATTTAGCTTCTAAGACAATCAGTAATGTAACGTGGCTTGTTGCACATTACATGGGTTAAATAATAAAACCCTCCGATCAGCTTTACAGTACAATGGAATAAAATATGTATTTAGACTCCATTTTAGTTCTGACTTTCAATGGCACACAAGTGCTACTAGGAGTAATGTTTTCATTTGCGTTGCTTCGCTCAATGGACGTCAACCAGAGAACAGCTTTTCAGCAAACAAAATGCAAAACTATTTTGTTTCTCAATGCTTGTTTTGTTAATATCCCCTCAAAAATATCGGCATGCAAAAATATCACCATATTTTTGCGGCAATATTAAGCCATGGAACCTATGGGGGGCACCCCTACAACCGGATCACTTTTTTTAATGGAGCAGGCGATCACCCCAGCATCCCCCAGTCCCAATAACACCATAAAGTATCCCCACAAATAATATCGCCTATGGCCTTACCCCACGGCCATATAAATGGCGATCTTATTGGTGGGGATAATATTACCTGATACCATGTATACCAGCACAAGTTCAATTCTCTCTACAGGTGTCACAACAGAAATTCCACTTTACTTTATGCGCACTGATGATTGTGGTGGGATAACTGCTGCACAGAAGCGCATCTTTGAAAGGCAATTTCCAATGAAGAACAATTGAATACAGGTAAACACAGACGTGCAGTAGTTAACTGAGATTAAGGACGGTGCAAACAGGCTGGTGAAGTGCTGGGTGTCAGGTCGCCAGCTGGCTGCTCAGATGCCTAGCGCGCTGCGCAGGTCGCTGCCGAGCTGGCTGCTCAGGCGTATCTTTGACTTGGGTCATGTACAGGGCAGCGCGCAAGCAGAAAGGAACAAGAACTAGGAAGAATGGCTTCATGGGAAGTCCCTCACCTGGGCCGCCTGCTATGCGAGCTTGTGCATTAGCTGCCCGGTCGGTTAAAAATCTGTTTCTCAAGTTCACTTTCAAGATCACAGCTCTGAAACACGACGCCGTGTCACCAGAGTTCACCCCCGAGTAGCCATCATGTACCTCATTGTCATCTCGTTTCCAAAGTCTCATTTCCTGCCATGTAACCTGCAAAGCCATTCACCTGTAAGAAAAGGGGCAGTATTGTCATTCGGCCCATTATAATGCTAACACACTGTAATTGAAGCCAGCTTGTAACTACCTGCAATCATAGATTACACAGTTGATCAAGTGGTACCAGAACACCCGTTTCCCATGGGAGTCACTAGCTCGTTTCTGTGCGAACAATAGAATAATTCAAGCGCCCTGAACAACACTTCTGTCCTCTGTGGGTCTCATTCAAGCAGCCTGGCTGCCCTGCCGACATGCTCGGCGGGTTCCGAGGATGAAAGCAGCCGAGGGCAGATGTAGTTACATGGTGGACGTGGAAGACGCCTGTCCTTCAAGATTTCAAAAGGCCTAGAATGGTGCTCATTCATGGACAGACTGAAAGGTCGCAAATGCAGCGCTCCATGAAACTAGATACAGAAAATGGACTTCATCAATGGAACTCTAGGCTGTTTAAAATGTCTACATGATTGTTTAGACATATATTGATTAACCATCAACAAGTTTGATTGTTGAACCACGTTTTTGGATCAGAATACCTAGTTGTTTTCCGTACGCCGTGACATCAATTACAACATGTGTTTTCTCTGACTGAAAACGGTAAATGTAAACTTTGCAACAGCGAAAGTGATGTCTTTCCATTCATACCAATGCAAACATTTCCCCAGTGCAATATTTCAAATATGCCTTGTGAATCAATGCTCATTAAGGCCCAGACAATTTTTCACCCAGTGCAAACACTATGATATGTTATAAGTAATTTATAACGCGCCTGTGCACAAGTCTTTCTAGGCGCGACAAGATAAGGAGGGGGAAACAGAAGAAGGACAAACAACGATCTTACTAGGCCTTGTGTCATTCAGTTCACGCAAGTGAGGGGAAGATGGGAGGGGGAGAAGTGACAAGGGGCTTGGGGGTTGCGGAGAAGTGCAGGTGACTCAATAAGTGCTGCCAGAGGGTGGCTCTTAAGTGCAAAGAGAAGGGATTGTAGGGTTACAGATACAGACCCTTAAGTGCTGGGGAGCCCAGAGGCAGTGCAAGGGCAATGGGACATGCAGGAGCCTGGGCCCAAGTTCAGGGCTGGCCAGGTGACCTGTATGCGGAGCTATCAGGGACATTAGCAGGGTAGAGGAAGAGAGAAAGCGGAAGCGAAAAGGAGGGTCTTGAGTTGCTTCCGGAAGCGGAGGTGGTTCTGCTCAGGTTTGCACAAGCTTCAGCTTTATGGTCCCAGCCGATAGAGAATGGATTTCATTTAACAATAAATCCTTCCCCAAAACAAAAACATGCAGAATATGTTCTTACAATGCTGTTTGTGTTTTAGAAGTAGCATTATAACTTTGCTTAGTTTATGTACACTATTAACATTCAGAGTTCAAAACCAACCAATAGCTGGCAGCAAACAAGCACACTCTACCATCGCTCTGCTGTACGCAGCTCTAGATTATCCTTGTGATAGCCTATGCATACATGCCGAATGAGTGCTCACCAAGCATCTATGTAAGGTCAAATGGAACATTAATATACATCCCATCAAAATGGTCAAACTAGTTGAGCACTCAGAGTTGAGCTGTTTTGCCAAACCAATGCTCAACAAACCCCTCAGTTTGTACAGATGAGAACTTGTTGAATATGTAAATTGCTCTCTCCATATGTCTTTTTTTAGTTTGGGCTGTTAGGTGTAGCTTGCGACATCTATAAGCTGAAACTGTTGCATTAAAGTACAGTTAGGGGGAAATAGCATATGTGTAGAGACACACAGCTTGTAGGTTTTTCTAGGTTAGTTGCCCACCCATTGACTACTCATGGTCATGCTAATCCCTATTGCCATTCCCACTCAGTTCCCGGCCTCCCTGCACAAAACACTGCCTCCTGGGAACTCTTTAGCTCACTTTAGTCAAGCCTAACCATCAAACGTTGCACTCCAAGTGCCTAGCAGTGTTATTTTTAAAACCGTTTTTTCCTGAGAGTTAATGACTTTGTTGGAGTTGTAAACCCGCAACTGGTGTAATACACATTTCTTAACAAGGTCTGCCTTCAGCCCCTCGATTTATAAACACTGTGCATGTCCTTCACTGAAGTCCTGTTAAAAAACAAGCATTGGCAAAGCCAACGGTTTTGCTTATGTATACGTTTAGGGCATTTACCAGGCTCTGCTAGCAGATGCCCAGGTACTCATACCATTTTGCTCCTGCTACCATCAATGGCTAGTGAATACCACGACGGCTGTGTCTGGCAAGTGCCATTCCCATGCTTACACAAAAGCCCAAACAGTTCACATTGCCAATGCTTGTTTTTGGAATTGTTGTTGAGCTTTGATCGAGTGCTTATAAAGAGTGATTAGATGGAGCGTACTTCTACATTCCCAGTTGAGGGCTTAGTACCCATTTACATTATTTGTTTAATTTGTATTTGTTAAGTGTTGTTGAACACTGATTGGACACATCAGCACTGAGAATAAGTTGAACATAGATTGATATAGGGTTTCGTTTTCATTATTCACTGTCATCTCCTTACAGTTTAGATGTTCACTGTCAATCCATCCATGGAGGTCAAGGGAGTCCTAAGGGAGCCTGTTATGGCCATGGCAAAAGGTGGGCAGAGTGATTGGCTCATGCTGTTTTTTAGTGAAAGCAATTATGTCCTTGCGAGTAAGGTGATCTCCTTGGGAATGCTCAGTTCATGTATAGGTTTCAGGTGTGAACATCTGCTCCAACTTCTGAAGGAAAGGTAAATGCATATCTGGACTCAGTATTGCTACATTTGTAAATAATGCTTTGCACACAGTTGCCTATTGTGCAGTGGGTCATGAGAATATGGGTTCCGGCATGCAAGGGTGGAGTGTGAGGAGAGAATGCTGGAGAGGAGTGAGAGCAGCAGCGAGAGGAGGAGGCTGCAGAAGGCAGGGCTGCTTTTAGGTTGTAATTTACTACGCGATAATAAAGATGTGAAACGTATTGCTGGAGTGAAGCGTCAACTTAATAAGTATCATTGAGAACAGGGCACTGCGAAGGGCTTTTATTCATACGTTTAAGCCCCCTGTTTCAAGCTCTGCATCTGTTTGTGGATGACTATTGTATACTGTGTCCGTTCAAAGTTATTATCTGCCTTGGTGCCTAGCTCTGGACCCATTTTCCACTCGGTTCCCAGTTCTGGCTCTATTTTCAAAAAAGCACTGGGCTTAAACCCCATTTAATCCCGAGTCAATCTGCGGGTACATAATATCCTCATACTTTATGCTCCATCCTATCGGTATCTTGAAGTAGAAATTGAGCCGTTGGGCGATTATCTCATGTGCCGGCAAGGACGTATAACCAGGGCGATGCAAGTGATAGCATTAATATCTTCATTCAAAAACAAACAGGGCGGCTTTACCTTGTGGGGGACCAGACACTTATACACCCAAGTGTTTGCGCCCATGATTACCTACGGCCTTGAGTCTCTACTCTCTTTCGATCTTGCCTGGCTGCAAGTGATGGAAGGTAAATTCTGGCGCCGATACTGGGATTACCTTCGAGTGTCCCAGTGGCCCTGATTAGGCTTGAAATGGGCCTCCCCTCACTCAAAGCATTGGTACTTAAAAGGAGGGCAGGATTTTATCTTAAAATGAAGGGCAGCCCTTCCAACCCGTTACTGGCTGTGATCCATCAAGAAGTGAGTAAAAAACACACCACTTCTCCCTTCCTGAAAGACATGACCACATTTCTCATGGATATAGGCTGGACGCAGAGAGGGGTGATTGCCTACAAGGATGTTCTGAAAGCACTTAGCAAAAAGGTGGACCTATGGGACTGGTTAGAGAATTTCTCACACCTGAGCAGCCTAAAGACCTTTCATTTTGTAAAATATAGACTTTATAATTTTATGCAACCACAAGCATATCTGTATCTCTGTCCCACCAAAAGGCTCAGACATTTCATTATTTTTTTCCGTCTGGAGCAATTACCGACCCTGTATAACATAGGAGCCAGGGAAAAGATCCCTGCCAGTGAGCGAGTTTGTCATTTGTGCAAATCTCCTGAATGTTTGGAGACAGCCAAGCACTTGTTGACTGAGTGTTCGGCTCTGGGGTGTTCAATCTCCAAATATCTTGGGGAATTTGTACACGATCCACTAACCATTTGTGAAATGTCATTCTGGCTCTATTGCACCAACACCTGCAACATGCATTTGTTTATTGCATTGTATAATGTGTGGCAGCTGATTGAAAAAAACCTGGGCTCCTTGATCTGAAACAACGCATCATGGTGGGTTAAGATTGCTTGTGATACCCTGATCAGGCAGGAGTTTAATACCTTCTGTACCTTTATTATCACTCCAAGGCAGGGTGTTTTATGTTGAGACGTTTATTGCTTACGTATATGGCTAAGATTGTGCTGATGTGTAGACAAAGACTATAAACTACACATAATTGTTTTTATTTGAATATTTTGTTTTCTTTCAAGTTGTAAATATTTAAAAGAACATTTTTGCTTTGCTACATATTTTCTTCTATATATGATAACTGTTGATTTGTTTCTCTTAATGAGTTAATATAATGTATGTTATTTGTATTATGTGTAAAGTTTGAATTTACTTTCAATCTGTATCACATTAAAGAATTATTATTATTATAAACCCCATTTGCCCAACAGTGCCGAGTTCTGCTTCCATTTTATCCTCAGTGCTCAGTCTACATCCTATTGCCCAGTTATGCGTCCACTTTCACCACAGTGCCACGATCTGATGCCATTTGCCACCCAGTGACGGGTTCTGGATCCATTTGTCCCTCAGTAAGTACCCAGTTCTGTATCTATTTATTTTTCAGTTGCACTTTCTGGACCCATTTTTCTTTAGTGACCGGTTTGGCGTTTGGGCGTTTTGGTGGAATACTCTAAGACTGTTCCTAGAGCGAGAGACATAAACGTGGTAGGGCATGGAGCACCGGCCTGATTGAACACTACCACCTACCCTTGCTAAGTGGGACGCAAGTAGCAGAACCTGAGCTGACTTGGCGTTTGGGGGAGTGGCGGTTTTATCTGGCAGTGCCTAGAGTGCCTCTATGGACGCCCACCTGGTTTGATGAAGCCGCTGGCCTCTCCTGTCATTTAACTGAGGGGCCGTCTTTTTGGGGGCTAGAGTGAGTGTGCCCCTAATCCCCTTCAGTACATCACTTTGCTTTTGTTGGGGAAAAGATTTTGTTTCTTTTTGCTGCTGCTGCAGGTGGCTTTGTTTTTAGGGATCCTATATTAGCCCAGACAGCCGCCACAGGCAGCAATGGACCACCAACAGTAATAGATAGGAAGGAGCGGGGAATGATAACATAACACCACTACCTAAGTAGGGGTTATGCTCGCCCCCTGGGTGTACTAAGCTCCGTAACTTAACTGCTGGCCAGCCGCACCACTGCCCCTGAAACTAGACAGTCAAGAAAGGGAAGGGAAGAATATACTACCTAATGGACTACCAACAGTAAATAGATAGAAAGGAGAGGGTGAATGATGATATAACACCACTATCAAACTAAGGAATAATGCTTGCCAAACCGGGGGTACTAATCCTATAAATCTGCTGGAAACCAGCCACGGTTTCACCAGAAACTAGACAATCAGTAAACCAAGAGAAAGAATATACCTACTCAGTATGACAACCTGAGACATAAACTAAACTACAACGATTCAGACATATAATCCACTAACCAAACCCTCACATTTCTGCATACTTAATTCACACAAAAACCCACACACCCACTTCTCTCACAGCAAACCGAATAGACTTCACCACACCGCAACAACAAACAATCAACGACTGCAACAACAGCACATGAGGATTTGCTTCGATCCTATATTGACACCGAAGCTCAGCGCACAGTGAAAACCGAACTGAAGCTGCCAACAGTGCACCACCTTCTCACTTTCCTACACCCTCTTCGCCCACTAACCCATCCCCCTCCTCTTTGTTTACAGATCCACCTGAGCGCCTGGAGACCAACTCTGTTGGTGACGTTGAGCTATATAAATACCTTTACCATTAACATTAACATTAACTTGCAACTGTAGCTGAGCTCTGGGTCCGGCCCGGGGGCCACGCAGTTTGAATAATGTCCCAGAAACCAGCTAAACACGATGTGGCTGACTCACAAGGTACGGTGGAGTGGTCAGACAATCTAGGGAGTAATCGTACGCAACATACCGCACAGAAAACCCTGAGAGCAGCTGTGGAGTTAGAAGAGGACTGGGCTCTCGAGGTACAGAGGGGTAACCTTGGTGACCATCGCACCGTATCTGACAGTTTGCTTTTCTTTGAGTCTCTACCTTGTACCTTACTTTCCACCACCCAAAGATATTCGGGGGGATCAGGTGGCTCTGAAGCTCAACTTGCAACACGCCTGGATCCCGGCTCACCTCTGTGCGCGGCAGCCTTGACCCGGTTGTGGGCTATCCTGTGTAGAATCAGCATGGAATCTGTAGATGCTGGCGGGGTGCATAGCAACGGTGGAGAGGCCGACCCAGGAGCAGGGGTGGACGGTGCAGGCACCAGTGGCTCTGGTGCTGGCTTCACAATAGTGGAGTCCTAGATGTCTGACATAGTGAGGGAGGCTTGCGGTGGTCTCACCAAAATACTCGACAGCTTGATGATACGGGCAGGGGGTGTGGCTCCTGCCTGTGAATTGTCCATTCTGGAGTCAAAATGCCAAGGGTAGGTAGGTAAGTCTACTTCTCTTGGGCAATGAGTGAGAGGGGCAAGAGGGGGCTCTCCCCTCTCTACCACGAGCCCCATCCTGTTTCCATGCCTGTCAAGGGAAATAGCCTCCTTCACCGACCTAACTGGAAAGAAACAACTGGCCACACAGACGTCCTTGGCCCCAGTGAAATGGAAGTGGAAGTGTGCCAAAAATATGAATGTTTGTGCAAGTGGTCTTTTGACACCCTCTGGGATGTTGGATGACCTGGAGAATTCCAAATCAAGCCGTCCTCGTCCAATGACATGTTGAGCAGGCAAATTTGCCCGAAACTTAGGGCTGGTCAACCTACTGAACTTACTGATGTGGAACTTCTGGAGGGCTTGGTGGGATTGGGGCTCCAAGAACGATTGGCAAGCCCCTCATCATCCAACAATCAAACCGACTGGGGAAGAACCGCTACACTGAAAATACCATGACTGCACTCATTAAATGGCTGTTGTGATGCAGAAGGCAACAATCCTAAAAGCCAGGGCTGGAGCATGGCATGGCCCAGCTAAAGGCCGGGCTACCTAAAATAATGGCTTGATCCCTTAATATGAGGAAGGAAGGACAATTACAGCACACCAGAAGGTGATGGACAAACAGACCAAGAGCCTCGCCCAGAGAAGATTGGGCCAACAACCAGACGGCTCTGGGTTGAGGAATCTTCAGCCAACCCCCTGAGCCCACTAACGGCCCTGACCTCCTCTGAGAAAGAAATCAAGGCACCTCAACTAGCAAGGTGGGAAAACCTATTAACATGCCTTATCCCAAACCTCTTCCTGTACAAAATATTGGATGAAGAGACGACCCAACTGACTATCTTTTAGCAAGTGGGTGTCAAGGGCCGTGCAGGAACAATGTCTCCAGTAAGAGGTCCTTGTCAGGGGCCTTAGCTAAAAATCTTGAAAAACATCTTTCTCTTCCTGTCTCGAGGTCTACCAACAAGATAAATTGCTCGATAGTGGGACATGAAAGACCCAGACCTAGAAGGAGAGAAAGTGACCACTCAAGAAAATCTGGGCAGGACCCCTTTAGTTAGATGTCAGTAGTGACTATTGCATTGGCCTCCTTTATGAAGCTATATGAATCGCTAAACAAAACACTAAAAGATCAAACAACTTTGTTAGCAATGCTACACTCTAAGATGATCTTCATAGAATGATTGGGTGGGATGACAAACCTGCGGATAATGGAAGGTGCTGGAGGGATTCAATAGCCCAAGGATATAGCAGTTATGCTTAGGTATTGTTCATGGTCAGATACGAGGAGTCGTATTGGTGTTTATAACTTTTTGCTTTATTGGTGCTTTTGCAATTCCACAAGGCAATTCAGAAACATCATAGTGGCGGAAAATGCCAGTTGTTGAACATTGGTGAGTGCAAACAGCCGACGCGCGTTTCGACCTAAGTCTTTTTCAGGGCTGTGAAGTGTGAATTGTGGTTTAGTGCAGAGATTGGCGCAGTGACATTTGTATGGATCACAGGTGGATTTCGAAATTTCAACATTGATAGCGAAATCAAATAATGAACACATGTAGGTATGAATGAGATGGTAATGCATGAGATGATTATGCATTAGATAATTAAAATTCAGTCATGGTAAAGAACAAGGTAAGAGGTTGAGCCGTTAGGGGGTGAAGGTGAGTGACAGTGAAGTGGTTTATAACAGAAGTACAATGGTGATCAGTTAATGAATATTTACATTGATAACAGATAGTCACATTTGTTAAAATAGCACACGAGCAAAGTACCAAGGGAGAGAAAGAGAGAGAGCAATTCGTTAGTTGAGGGAGTGAGTCAGTTGAATTAGTAGGCAATGGGTTGAAGGGTAGTGGAGATTACCCAATTAAGTAGTGTGGTGCACTCTGATTAGGGCTGATAGCTGGTCCTCCCGTGTCCGGGTGCCAGTGGGGCTAATTAGCCTGATCTGTGAAAAAATTATTATGGATGAGGTTTGATTCACAGAGAATTGCTTGGAGAACACAATTGAAGGTGGTCCAGGAACAGACCTGAGTGGGGAGAGAAAGGAGAGTCGGAGGAGCGGCAAGAGTGCCGTGCAGATGGTGGAATGAGGAGGCAGCCAGTGGCAAAAATGGGGACAGGGGCTCCTGTTATGATTGCATGGGGGGCAGTGCGGGGGCCTGTGAGGCCAGTTATAGAAGTTGTGGGAGTGCCGGGCAAGTGAGGTAGTCAGCGCGGCTGACAGCGGACTCGGGAATGTGGCTAGCGAGTCCCTAGGTTCTTAAGAGGTGCTGGGGCAAAATTGGACCGATGCGGTCAGTGGCAGTGGTCGAGTGCAAGGGCAGTAGCCCCTCTGATAATAATGGGGTGTCAGAGCTGTCACTGGTACTGGATGAAGGAAGAGCCCGGTGGCGCAGTGCTAATGCCATGCGGGTGCGGGCAGGGGGAATGAGGAGGTAAAGTCGGGTGAACCGGGAACGCAGGAGAGGTGCGGTCGTCGAGGTGGTCCCGTGTCGGGCAGGGGCATGGAGAGCCCACTCAGCCTGATCCCCCCCATACTAATATGCCCCCTGTTCGCTCAAGGGCTCCTCCCCCTCACCCCTCCCCCGGTGCCTGGCTTGCTACCAGCCCAATGCAAGTCTATCCTGCTTGCATTTACATTAACCCTCCATGGGTCTTGGCCTTCCTTGACCCACGTGATTACACAGGTTGGATGCACCTCGTACATCTCTCCAAGCATCAGCTTTCTCCGCCCCATTACTATCACCGACTCCTTAGAGACACACTGTTTCATCCCCTCTTGACATGAGTCCTTCCCCCCTTGCAATTAACATGTATGTGTTCACTCCTTCACCACTGGGGCCACCCCCCAACGGCATTTATATTCCACCCTGTTTCCTCACGTAAATCTTACAGGGTTTTCACCTCCAACATTGCTCGCGTCAATTTTCCTTTTTTATCATGTTCTACCAACACGCATTGTCAGCAACAGGCTGGACTGTTTACCTTTATCAGGCATTTGCAGGACAACCAATCAGGGCCACCCATTCAACTTCCAACCAGCTCGCTTCTTCCGCGACCAATCATATTAAGCTGTGGATATTAACCAGGAAGTTCTCTAATCCATTTCCACCTACTCTTCGGGAAACAGGATCAACGCTCCCCTCCGCCGATCGCGGCACCAGGTAAGACCATGGGCCATCCCGGCATGCCCACCACACCAATCAGGTGCCCCGACCACGCTACTGGGCTCTCCATGCCCCTGCCCGACACGGGACCACCTTGACGACCGCACCTCTCCTGCGTTCCCGGTTCTCCCGACTTTACCTCCTCATTCCCCTGCCCGCACCCGCACCCGCATGGCATTAGCACTGCGCCACCGGGCTCTTCCTTCATCCAGTACCAGCGACAGCTCTGACACCCCATTATTATCAGAGGGGCTACTGCACTTGCACTCGACCACTGGCACTGACCGCATCGGTCCAATTTTGCCCCAGCACCTCTTAAGAACCTAGGTACTCGCCAGCCACATTCCCCGAGTACGCCGTCAGCCGTGCTGACTACCTCACTTGCCCGGCACTCCCACAAATTCTATAACTGGCCTCACAGGCCCCCGCACTGCCTCCCATGCAATCATAACAGGAGCCCCTTTCCCCATTTTTGCCACTGACTGCCCCCTCATTCCACCATCCGCACGGCACTCTTGTCGCTCCTCCGACTCTCCCTGCTCAGGTCTGCTCCTGGACCACCTTCAATTGTGTTCTCCAAGCAATTCTCGGTGCATCAAACCTCATCCATAATCATTTTTTCACAGATCAGGCTAATTAGCCCCACTGGCACCCGGACACGGGAGGACCAGCTATCAGCCCTAATCAGAGTGCACCACACTACTTAATTGGGTAAGCTCAACTACCCTTCAACCAATTGCCTACTAATTCAACTGGCTCTCTCCCTCAACTAACGAATTGCTCTCTCTCTTTCTCTCCCTTGGTACTTTGCTTGTGTGCTATTTTAACAAATTTGACTATCTGTTATCAATGTAAATATTCATTAACTGATCACCATTGTACTTCTGTTATAAACCACTTCACTGTCACTCACCTTCACCCCCTAACGGCTCAACCTCTTACCTTGTTCTTTACCATGACTGAATTTTAATTATCTAATGCATAATCATCTCATGCATTACCATCTCATTCATAACTATATGTGTTCATTATTTGATTTTGCTATCAATGTTGAAATTTCTAAATCCACCTGTGATCCATACAAATGTCACTGCGCCAATCTCTGCACTAAACCACAATTCACACTTCACAGCCCTGAAAAAGACTTAGGTCGAAACGCGCGTTGGCTGTTTGCACTCACCAATGTTCAACAACTGTCATTTTCTACCACTATGATATTTCTAAATTGCCTTGTGGAATTGCAAAAGCACCAATAAAGCAAAAAGTTATAAACAACAATACGACTCCTCGGATCTGACCATGAACCGTAACTGCTATATCCTTGGGCTATTGAATCCCCCCAGCGCCTTCCATTATCCGCAGGTTTGTCATCCCACCCAATCATTCAGCCAATTGGGAACCCTGGAGTTGGCCCCAGACAAACCAGGAGCAAGGCTGCAGGCTGACTCACCAATTGACCCTATAGAAAGATGCGCGGAAGGTAGGGAGTCCCGACCAAGACAACTCCAACCAACTGTAAACTGATCTTCATAGAAGGCTACATCACATCGGGAAAGAAAGCAGGTGAGGGGAGCTACCATGACAATCTGTATGTGGAGACCAGTTTAAAAAAAAACATCAACTTGGATGCCGTAGGAGGCGACAAAACCAGAAATGGGCTGGTTGAAACACCACCAGCAGTCAGTCTGGCCCAGGTGGTGGAGCAGAGTCTGACTGTGGCGGTCAAACCCTCAGACCTCTGCGCACCCATGATGGAAGTTACAACTGTCTAAGAAGGGTGATATCATTGGGACACCAGCATGTGAGGAGGCTGTAAATCTAAAGACAATAACTACAGCCCTAAAACCAAACATAGAAGGTAGGCCAACAAAAACATTCCCACTCTTTTCCAGGAAAAGAAAGAGAAGTCTCTTGAGGCCGTCATTGCCCAATTCTCAAGTATATATCCCAATGGCTAAACCACAGGGTTTTCGAATCTTCTTCATAAACGTCTTTCTCCCGCAACCGGTGAGACCAACGCAAGAGAACATTAATAAAAAAATGATAGCTAATAGGAATGTTGACACAAAGAGGGCTGAGGACCCAATTTCAAGTAGAGGAGAGGTTGCCTTGGATGCGGAGGCCTTAAAAACACTCCTAAATGGATTCACCTATTTTGGGGAGGGGGAAGGAGACACCCTGAGCTGCATCCCAGATAAAATCGCAATCTACTCAGGGTCTCTGGATGACAGTTATAGGTCAGCGAACATTAACGTTGTGGAGCCGTACAAACCCTTCCTTACCATGGCTGTAAAAAGAAAGATAGCAATGACAAAGCCTTGGATCAGGGTAACAGAGACAATGAGGTCTGCTTGCACCAAGGAAGAAACTCAGCCCCCACTTCAGACCAGGAGGGTCCACCTACATTTTTTTTACAAGAACACAATGCAATGATGACCATCTGTATTTCACCAGAAAAGGACCAAACGGTCCGGCCACAGCCTTTAACTCTAGGCCCCACACTCGTTCTGTGGTAGATTAGGTGGAAGCTAAGCTCTCCTGAAAGAAAGAAGTTTAACCACCTTTATAGACCTTATTTGAGATGCCAGAGATTAGAGAGGGTCGTGGACAAAAGAGTGGAACTTATCCTAAACAGAGCTAACATCTTGAGGTTATGTCACTGTATCCCAGCCCTTCGTCAAATCTACACTGATGATCTTGCCATTGTGGAGTTTATAAGAGAAGAACGTTTGGACTAGGTACACCTTCATTTTTGCTCTACTGTGGTAAAGAACTTCATGCTCTCCATCACCCCGAGGGTTTGTGCTTATGGGTTTTGATCTTACAGACCTGAATGATGGGGGGTGCTATAGATATCACCCAAGCATCAACAAAGAGTCCCTGTCATGGGAAGGTTGGGATCAGTAGCTCCTCTACACATAACGCCAGCAATATTCCCTTATAAAGGCAGCCCCGAAGGTCAAAAGGAGTGACTCCTTCTACAACCGCCATTGACCCTTCAGTCACTGAGAGCTTCCCTCGAAGTCATCTGAGGATAAACCTGACATGGACAATAACACACCAAGGAGGTACAAACAAGGATATATTTGGTGATTTAAAAAACATAAATCATCAGAACTGCTGGAGGACGGACCCTGGGTGTGGCTGACGGTGGCCCTATTAAATGAAGATAACCACTAGGTGATCCCCCAAGGGAAAAGGGAAAAGACCCTCTTGATGGCCTCATGTAACACACAGGGTGTTTCTCATCTTTTCTCTAAAGGGGATCTAAACTGGGGCGCCCTCGACTTTGCATGCCTACAAGAAACATGGCTAAGAGAATGTCCAGTATTGGATGGGTTTACCACGCTCTTGAACCCTGCTATAATGGGCACATTCAAGCTGGCCTACAGACCCAGGAAAGTGTTTTGAAATGAAGTCTCACATTAGAAGAGGCCCCTATATTCATCAAACCACCATGCTGAACAAGGGGAGATGCCGGAACTCAAAGGAGGGGCGGTCTAAAAACCCGATAATTAGAAACATCTGCTGGAACCCACTACAAACTGTTGCAAAAGACATTGCTTGAAGAAGTCCGCCAGGCAGTCAACGGAGCTTACAGCCAAAACACAGCCCAGAAGAGGCCGATGCAATTTTGAACTCAATAAGAGACACGGGGAGAACTGAAACCATAACAGATCCAAGTACCTAAATTAAGACCTTAAAAAGGTTAATTCGAAAGGCGATAAACAGAAAATTACATGCAGTGACATTGACAAAATATTATGGAGCACAAAGGATCCCTCAAGGTTTAAGGATTCCCATGCGACCAACTTTGCGTAAAGAGAGCCGGGATTTTGTTTGGAAATGGGAACAAATTCTGAATAAACGTTCTTTAGATTTGATATTAATAAAGTACAAGAGCTTTCTAAAGAAATAGATAAGCTTGTGATGAAAATCTCAGAAATATAAAGAGAACTGACAACAACATTTACAGCTTCGGACCTAGAGAACACTTTGGAAGATATAAACAATAACCTCACAGAATATCTTACGGAACTTGAAAATAAAAAACTACGGAAATTTTGAAGGGACACATACGACTATCTTAATGAAGAAGTATACAGTTGGATGAATAAATACAGGCAGAACCAGATCTCCAACAATTCTACAAGGTCCTCAGATCCAGATGACAGTGGACAAGGAACACCTGGGACAGACCAACAAGAGGCAGGAGAAGGAACTAGTACGAACAACAGATATCCTACAGGAAGAGGATCCACTACAGCTAGGAACATTTTTTAGGGAGAGG
Organism: Ambystoma mexicanum; assembly: GCF_040938575.1. Classification (NCBI taxonomy): domain Eukaryota; kingdom Metazoa; phylum Chordata; class Amphibia; order Caudata; family Ambystomatidae; genus Ambystoma; species Ambystoma mexicanum. The sequence goes on from NC_090932.1 coordinate 809,016,978, forward strand.
TTCAAGAGGAAAAGGACCAGGAGAGTACAGAGGCAAAGGTCAGCAATGACCAAATACTCGACAGAACCCCCAGGAAAACTTAGTAATTCATCTTTCTAGCTATCCACTAAGCAAAGAAGAAATCACTCTACTACAAAAGGGATTACACTTCGTTCCAACAAACAACTCAAACTTGTTTGAGAAGAAAATGGAATTATTCAAATTCGCAAGAATATTAAGACTACAGGCTTTCGGCGCAAGAATGGAAGATCATTCCTCAGAAAGACAACCAGATGACACAGATTATAAAGAATTTAAGCCGAAGATTACTTTTATACCACCGACAAATTACCCCATAATTGACCTATTTCAAAGAATGGTGACCAGTGACCTCAAGAAACTATCTTACAAACCATCAAAAATTAGTAACTGTCACAAAAAGGATCTGAACATCATCCAGAAATTATTCTGAAATGAGAACATCACTTTCAAACCTGCGGATAAAGGGGGAGCATTGGTTATACAAGACACAAAGGACTATAATGAAGAATGTTTGAATCAACTAAAGGATTGATCAGTATACAGTCAAGTAAACTCGGACCCCACCAGTGGAATACAAAAGGATGTATAATACATACTGGATATAGCAGAAAAGAACAACTGGATAACAGAAAAAAACATGCTGATTCTTACCAACCACATGTCCAAGAATACTGTCTTTTTATACAATTCCTAAAATCCACAAAACACTTATAAAACCACCAGGCAGACCCATTGTGTCAGCCACAAATGGCATCCTTCAACGGGGACATATTTGGACTATTTCCTCCAACCCCTCATACAAAGTACAAACACTTACATCAAGGACACAACTCATTTTCTGAATATTCTAACCACAATACAGACGCAAGATAACATTATTCTTTTCACGTCAGATGTACGTAGCTTGTACACTTCAATACCACATAATTAAGGACAGGAATCAATTAAATAGCTACTCCTAAACACTGGGGAACTAGCAGCATCAAAGGAGTTATTAATGATATTGCTAGAATTCATCTCCCAGAATTCATACTTTAGGTATAAAGATCAATACTATTTACAAACTAGTGGTACCTCTATGGGAGCAATCATGGCGCCAAGTTACGCTAATGCCTCTATGTACAAGTTCGAAACGGAAAACATCACTAATCATGACACTTGTAAACAACATCTCCAATATTGAGGTAGGTATATCAATGACGTTTTTGGAATTTGGCAAGGAAAAGAAGAGCAGTTCAATACATTTGCAGAATTTCTCAACACAATTGACAAACGCATACAATTCACCATGACCCATAGTCAGCAAGAGGTTAATTTTCTGAATGTCACCATCATGTACAAAGATCATAAACTCATAACAACACTCTACCTCAAACAAAGTGATCGTAACAACTTATTACATCAAGTTTTCACCCTCCAAACACCTTGAAAAGCCTTCCATGCAGTCAATTTTTACGTGTGAAGAAGATAGTACAAGATGAAACAGAATGTGCTAAATTAATGAAAGAAATGGCCATGAGGGTATCAAATGGAGGAGACCAACAGCTCACTGACTAAGATTGAGACCATCGACAGAAAGACAATACTAGAGAAAGAAAAAAAGAAAAAAAAGAAATACCTGTTATATATGTAACTAAATATTCCACAGAAACTAACAAGATAAAAAGAAATCATCAGGAAACACTTGCATTATCTGTCAGAAGACAGAACCCTGGGAGATCTTTATTCAACCATACCAATGTTTACATACACTAGGAGTAAGAACATTCAAGGTATGCTAATAATACGGAGTGACGTGCAATCCTATAAGAAAAAATCAGCAAGCAAAGGCACATATCCTTGTTTGAATAGGTCTAATTGCAACATGGTCCAAAAAGGAGAGATTATAGTCCATCCAAACACAGGAAATAAAATGTATTTGAAGAAATATGCAACATGAGAAACAGCCAACGTAATATATAGTATCAAATGCCCTTGCAGCAAATATTACATGGGACAGACCACAAGAAAGGCAAAACTATGGTGGAATGAAATCGGTCAAATATACGCACCGGCAACATTAAATCTCTGGTATCAAGACATTTTAAGGAAGCCAAACATCAGATTTTGCAAATTAAATTCCAGATACTGGATGTAATTGAGACAAAAAAAGGCACAAACATGGACATTAACAGACTTTTAAGTAAAAAAGAAACCTACTGGATAGACAAACTTAATTCACTACACCCAGGAGGCCTCAATGAAGAATGCAACTACACATGCTTTCTTTAAGTTCAAATAGGAAGACATTGTAGATCAGAAGAACGTTGAACATTACAGACCCTATAATTTGAATACAACCTGAGAACTTATTATTCATTAATAAGAGGAGAACACCACAGAATGAGGTCGTACAAATTACTTTGTTATTGTCTTGACTTGACACGTCGTGAAGAATATATGGGGGACAGAGGTCCCCAGGTTCCACAGAGAGAGAGAGAAAACTACTCCCTATGCGAGCCTTGAGGCCACAGGTGGTTGTTGTTTCACAGGATCAGACGCCGCCGAGGACCCCAGAGCTGTTGGAATGAATTCAGGTATTAGCACAAACAAGCACAGTACTGGAAACAATGTAACTGTTATTGAAAAGGGGCTTACATAAGGGTAATTGAAAGGTGCTAGGAACTCTGAGGCTGTGGTGCAAGGAAGCGTCAGCAATCCATAATGCCAGGCGCCAGAAACTCAGCGCTGGCTACACAGCTGATGATTCTTGGATGTATTTGTGACACTGTGGTACTCGTGGACTACTTGGAGGCACCGTAGCAGTTCAAGGAACCTCGAAGACAGTAGAGTAAATGACAAAGAAGAGAAGGGTAATCCAAACAATCCGTTAACCGTTAGCCAAAAATCCAAAAGTCTGTGAATCCGAGCAGAAACCAAAACCACAAATCCAAGGAGCAAGAATAACCAGTCCGTAATCCGTAAGCTTGAGGTCTTTTTCCAATGAATCCAAAACGTGAATCGAAAACGCCAAACAGTGTTGTGAAACAGCTGTGAAGCGGCGAGTGATTCAAAGTGCGCGGCTTTTATGTCTGCCGACTCCCGATCACGTGAGCGGAGCTCAAGGCATGTGATCGGGAAGTCGGCCCGGAACCAGGAAGTGGTTGCGGTAGGCTGCTCCAGCCCGCTCGCAATCTCCATGGCAGTTGCCACTGGAAACGAGGGAACAAACAAAATCACCCTCTGACAGAGCCTTGGAGCTGATGACGCTTCCTTCGCACCACAGGTAGTGTGACCTTATGAAGGACTGACTGTGACTTGGGGAGTCTAGCTGTTTTATGTGTCGGGAAGTCCCCGGGGGTATGAGTGTTATGTAAAGCCATGTGCCTGAGGGTAACCTTCCTTCTGCACATGACAGAGCCCCCCCCAATGGCCCACGACCACATGGGCATGCGGGATGGTCCAGGTGAAAACGAGAAACCAGCCGCGGGGCATGGACATCTGCCGCAGGAACCCAACACCGTTCCTCTGGGCCAAAACCCGCCCAGTCCACAAGATACTGGAGACCACCCCTAACCACACGGGACCCCTGAATGTTTGACACCTCAGACTCCTCAGAACCACCCACAGAAACGGGGCCAGGGGCAGACCGGAGACGGGTAGGAGTGGGACAAGTTTTCAATAGGGAGGTATGAAACACGGGATGGATGCGCCAAGAAGCGGGAACAGAGAGGCGATAGGCCACCGGGTTGATCACTGCAGAAATCCTATAGGGTCCAACAAAACGGGGAAGCAATTTGCGAGAGCCTGGCAGTCGGAGGTAACGTGAAGAAAGCCAAACCCTGTCCCCCACAACATAGGAAGGTGCCACAGCCCTCCGTCTATCAGCCGCAGACTTCGCCGACGCCTGAGCCTCGTGAAGATGAGTGAGCGTCTGGGCATGGACAGCCGACAGATCACGGGCGCATGCAACCGCAGCAGGATTAACAGAAAGCGTGAAATCAGGAATATGCAAGGTACGGGGGTGCTGACCATACAGAACATAAAAGGGAGAAGAGCCAGTAGAAGCGTGCAAAGAGTTATTGTATGCAAATTCAGCAAGGTGCAAGACACTAAGCCATGATTGTTGGTGCTGTAAAATGAGACAATGTAAATACTGTTCCATGGCCTGGTTCACCCTCTCAGTCTGGCCATCTGTTTCCGGATGATAGGCGGATGAGAAACGGGAATCAATGCCCAGGAGTCCTGTGAGCGCCCGCCAGAACCGAGATGTGAATTGCGACCTCCTGTCCGAGATGATAACCGTGGGTAGCCCAAAAAGACAGAAGACAGATTTAAAGAAAAGGTTGCCCAAGACTGGGGCGGACGGAATTCCAGAACAGGGAATAAACCGAGTGACCTTAGAGAAAGAATCCACCACCACCCAAACTGTGTCGAAGCCCTTGGCTCGAGGCAAGTCCGTCACAAAATCCATCGAAACCGTGTGCCAGAGTCTAGGAGGTACAGGTAAGGGATGTAAGAGACCCGCTGGGCATCCCCGGCGATGTTTACACTGGGCACATATTGCACATGTGTTCACATAGCCTTCAACATCGCGTTTCATGGAGGGCCACCAACATCAGCGTTTGAGGAGGTCCAAAGTCCTCTTTTGTCCAGGATGTCCATTAATGGCTCTGTCATGGGACCATTCCAGAGCGAGGTTGCGGGTGTCTACTGTTGGTAACCATAATTTATTCTGGATGAAAGGTAAGCCATCATGAAACACCGGATCCCACTCGGAGACTTGTTCAGGATGTAGCGAAACCCATGTACGAATCGATTTCAGTAGTGGTAAAGGAGGTGTACAGAGACAAATGACATGTTGGACTAATAGGGTTTCAGGAAAAACAGGTAAGGAGACCGCGCCAGGGGAACGAGACAATGCGTCTGCCTTTCCATGGGACAAGCCCGATCGATGTTTGATTTGGAAGTAGAAGGCCGCAAAGAATAAATGCCACCGCACCTGCCGGCTATTGATACACTTGAGCGAGGCCAAATCTTGGATATTGCGGTGATCTGTGAATACCGTGATTGGATGTTTTGCCCCTAACAGATGATGTCACCAGACTTGAAAGGGATCCTTGATGGCCAATAATTCTTTTTCCGTAACAGTGTAATGGCTTTCGGTAGGGGAAAACTTTCGGGAATGAAATGCCACCGGATGTAGCTGACCTGAAAAGGGACAATGCTGGGATAACACTGCGCCAACAGCAAATGAGGATGCATCTGCTTCCACTATGAAAGGGAGTTCTAGGTCGGGATGTTTTAGAATGGGGGCAGTGGGAAATGCTGTCTTTAATGCATCAAAAGCTCTCTGGTGTTCATCTAGCCACACACAAGGCATCTTTGGGCTGGTTAATGCAGTAAGGGGTGTTACAATGGAGGAAAATTCCTGAATAAAATGCCTGTAGTAATTTGAGAAGCCCAGAAATGATTGTAATGCCTTGAGGTTACTGGGCTTCAGCCAATCTAACACAGCACGGACCTTGGAATGATTCATGGATAGACCTCCGGGCGTAATATGGAATCCCAGGAATTCCACACTGTCATTATGAAACTGACACTTCTCAGGCTTAGCGAAGAGTGAATTTTGACGAAGACTAGACAAAACCTCGCAGACGTGTATCACATGTTCTTTTACGTTTTGTGAGAAAATTAGGATATCATCGAGATATACCGCTACACATACGTCCAGCAAGTCATGGAATACCTCGTTCATGAAACGTTGAAACGTGGCTGGAGCGTTACAAAGCCCAAAGGGCATAACCACGTATTCAAACAGCCCATAACGAATACAGAAGGCAGTTTTCCACTCGTCTCCGGGGCAAATCCTAAGCAGGTTATATGCTCCACGGAGATCGAGTTTCGTAAAGACATTGGCGTGACTTAGTCTATCCAACAACGGGGTGATCAAAGGGATTGGATACCGATTTTTTACGGTGATGGAATTCAAGCGCGGTAGTCCGCACAGGGACGTAAGTCGCCCTCCTTCTTGGGAACAAAAAAAATAGGGCTGGCCGCCGGGGAGGTAGAAGGGCGTATGTGACCAATTTTTAGGGCCTTTTGGATATATTCCTTGAGAGCCTGTTCCTCCGAGGGAGACAGTCAGTAAATGCGTCCTGAAGGAATAATGGAATCAGGAATTATGTCAATGGGACAATCATAAGGGCGATGTGGAGGAAGAATTTCAGAAGAGCCCTTATCGAAAACCTCCTGAAAATCTTGGTATTCTGCAGGAATACCGGTTGCAACAGATCCCACCAGGTGTGGCTCTGATGGAGAAGGGATGTCATCATTCAGCGTGGGCTGCGCAATGGCCCCAAAACACGTGGGGGTGATTCAATGCCTTCGGGTGCGGTGACCACAAAAGTGATGGGTGGAAGGTGAGGCAATCATTTTGACCTATTTCTGACTCAAAATGAACATGCCCAGACTTCCAGTCAATCAGCGGATTATGTTGTTTCAACCACGGGATACCCAATATCAAACCAAACTGTGGCATCAAAATTAAATCAAAGGAAATCCCTTCCTGATGGGTGTTCTGTATATTCATGGTGATTGGGGCAGTTTGTTGTCTGATCGGACCGGAAATCAGTGCCGTGCCGTCCACTCCGTGTACAGGTTCTTGGTGTTGTTTGGTAACCAGGGGTAGATTCAATGACTTGGCCAACATTATATCAACATAATTGCCTGTGGCACCTGAATCAATAACAATGGACACTGTATGAACAACATCTGGTGTGGGTTTTAAAGTAGCCTGTACCACCACTGGCCTAACCCTCCCAAAAGCGGGTATCATTTCCGAGAGAGTAGATGAACTGCTCGATCCGGCCCTCGGATCTAGGGTCGAGCAGTCCGAAAAACCGGATTTTTTGTCTTGGGACGCCGAGGACAGGTCTTCACCTAATGACCGTTTAGGCCACAATAATAGCAGGCGTTATCAGTTCTACAGCGTTCTCGCTCGGTTTGCGAAATCGGGCTGCGGATTCCGCCTATTTGCATGGGTTCACCACCTGTATCTGTGGAAGGGGAGGTCTGAACTGTATTAGGAAACCCTGCTTCGGATTTGCGTTCAGAACGCCGTGCGTCTATCTGTAAGGCGAGGTCTACTAATTCAGTGTGTTGTGTGGGCAGAGAGGGGAGGACGGCCATAGCATCCTTCATGGAATTACTGAGTCCTCTATAAAACACCACTGCCTTTTTTGTTTCAGGCCAAGAAGTCTCAGCGGCCAATTGATTGAACCGGGCAATGTATTCTAGGAGTGAACTCTTTCCTTGAGATAATTCCTATAACTTGAGATCCCGGGACTGGGCCTTATGACGTGTGTCAAATACATGAGACATTTCTGTGACTAGTAAATTGAAATCATAAAGAACGGGACTGTCATTTTCCAATAACGGGTTAGCCCAAGTGGCAGCTGTACCAGCTAGATGGGATAGGGTAGACGCTGCCTTTGTGGTGGCATCGGTGAAGGCCTGGGGTCTACAGAGGAAATGCATTGGTTTAGGAATGTACGAAACCTTCTGGGATCTCCATGGAATCTTTCTGGAGCAGCCAAGGGAAAGGGCGTTGGCACGAGTACGGGAACCTGAGGTGCTGCCGTGGGAACGACAGGTGGCGCTACTGGGGGTTGGGCAGCAACATCACCGAACTCTGCATCAGCGGGTAAGGGATTGTGAGCACTTTGGATGAGGTCTAATCGCTATTTGTATAGCGGTATTGGCGGCTGTCATATCAGCCCTCAACACTGTGATTGCCTGTACCAACGCAGCCACAGTCCTTCTTTACTTGACGCGTCGTGAATAATATATGGGCCTCTGTCCCCAAGTTCCACAGAGAGAGAGAGAAAACTACTCCCTATGTGAGCCTTGAGGCCACAGGTGGTTGTTGTTTCGCAGGATCAGACGCCACCGAGGACCCAGGAGCTGTTGGAATGAATTCAGGTATTAGCACAAACAAGCACAGTACTGCAAACAATGTAACTGTTATTGAAAAGGGGCTTACCTAAGGGTAATTGAAAGGTGCTCGGAATTCTGAGGCTGTGGTGCAAGGAAGCATCAGCAATCCATAAAGCCAGTCACCAGAAACTCAGCACTGGCTACACACCTGATGATTCTTGGATGTATTTGTGACATTGTGGTACTCGTGGACTACTTGGAGGCACCGTAGCAGTTCAAGGAACCTCGAAGACAGTAGAGTAAATGACAAAGCAGAGAAAGGTAATCCAAACAATCCGTTAACCGTTAGCCAAAAATCCAAAAGTCTGTGAATCCGAGCAGAAACCAAAACCACAAATCCAAGGAGCAAGAATAACCAGTCCGTAATCCGTAAGCTTGAGGTCTTTTTCCAATGAATCGAAAACGTGAATCGAAAACGCCAAACAGTGTCGTGAAATAGCTGTGAAGCGGCAAGTGATTCAAAGTGCACGGTTTTTATGTCTGCCGACTCCCGATCACGTGACCGGAGCTCAAGGCATGTGACCGGGAAGTTGGCCCGGAACCAGGAAGTGGTTGCGGTCGGCTGCTCCAGCCCGCTAGCAATCTCCATGGCAGTTGCCACTGGAAACGAGGGAACAAACAAAATCGCCCTCTGACAGAGCCTTGGAGCTGATGACACTGCCCTCGCACCACAGGTAGCATGACCTTATGAAGGACTGACTGTGACTTGGGGAGTCTAGCTGTTTTATGTGTCGGGGAGTCCCCGGGGGTATGAGTGTTATGTAAAGCCGTGTGCCTGAGGGTAACCTTCCTTCCGCGCATGACAGTTATGGTTTAATTGTTTTGTTTTTTAATTTTCTTAACTTTTAATTAGTCGATTTCTGTAATTTTTCATTTTTTACTCCATCCTGATTAGTGACAACAATACGTTACTTGATTTTGAAGTACAAATTACTGTAAATATTACAATGATTCGGTACACCAGTAAGAAAACTGTGCATACCCGAAGAGTTTAAATTATCATTGCAAATAATTGTTCAACAAGCAACACAGCACAATCCTTTATTTATTTTTTGTCAATCAACCAGAAGATTTGTTTAAATTTCTTAAGTTTGCCTTAACATAAAAGATACATAAAAATCAATATCATATTGTCAATAGCTGGTGGTTCCAAACACATAAAATAAGAAAATAACATTAATTTTGAAACACATAAACACTATGAAATTGCTGAAAAGTCCATATTCAGTTAACAACAAATCAAAATGGCAGCTGGCATGTGATGATGTCATCACACTGATGACGTCATCACGTTACCCGCCAGCACCATTTTAAAAAGTACATATACAAGCAGGAACACAAGTAGCACGCACACACGCAAGCCTGGTGCCCTGCTGCCCTAAATTTCACCTGAAACAAGTAAGAATGTCCCTTTTGGGAGAAGAAACTTTGATCTTGAATTATCTGTATTTTCATTTGGATACTGGAAAATATTAGTTAGAATATGATTCATACTTTAACACACAGGCTATCTGGAGTAGCAAGACCAGAGGATAATTAATCAGACACCCGAGAAAAGGTATGAATTATACAATTCTTCCATATTAGTTTTTTGAGCATAGTGATGAAACAACTGTGGTATCATAAGAATTAGCCGCACATACACGAATTTGTGCTTATTTACCATTACACAGATATAAAGGGTACCATAAAGACAACCATTGAAAAATGTATATAAGTTTCTGGAGCATCATTAAGAAATGAGTATGAAAAATGGAAGTGGATTATATAAAAAATAACTGCAGTGGAATACCACACAGGTCCTTGCAGTCGACTGGGGAAATTAACCCAGTCTTACTCTTGTCATTATTTTGAACCACCCCATTGTGCAAAAGGGGAGCAATCTGGCGACAGGACCAAATAACCGTTATACTTGAAACATTGACTTAGTAATCAAATAACAAGGAAGCATAAGTAAACAAGCGGTGCCCACCAACCCCCATTCCAGCTACAGCCATAACGATCCATCAATAATTCTCTGCAGAGACCTGAACTTGTCCTGTACCGATGAAGATGGGAAAGTGATCCCGGGAGATTCTAACCCACGTAACATGCATGTCCAAAGAGGAATCTTTTGGTTGGCCCTAATGGAAAGGAAGAATCTCCACATCGCAAATGGGCATTTTGAAACAGCTGTGGATTGTCATCATTTTTGGGAATCGGGTTCGCAAAGATCGTTCATCGACTACATCTTTGTCTACAGGGACCTGATTGGCAACATGGACACCCTAGGACTACTTACTTTTAGTTCTAGTGACCACAACATACTAAAGATGACGTGGGTCACTCAAGTGGTGACACACCCACAAATGCTGAACTTGAAACTTGAGGCAGTAAATAATGGGCGCCGCCTGACAATGATGAAACAAGATGTAGAATACGCAAGTGCCGACTTCTATGCTAAACTCGGGGAGATGGACTCTTTAAATCCACTGCACGCTGTTAATTACATGCCTATTTTGGCACAATTTTTGGTTAAGAACGGAGCAAACAGGAAAGTACCCGGTGGACACCTGCATGTATACAATCAGCTGGTAGCCTAAAAAAAACAAGAAATAAAGAGTGCAGTCCGGATGGTCAAGAGAGCTAGACCATTGGCCTGGGAAACTGCCGAGAGAAAGATCAGAAACAACTATAAAAACTGCATCCAGGCATACAAAGGGTCCATTGTTCAGCAGGACACGGAGCGGATGCTGAAAGCTATCATCACTAAGAACACAGCTGAGATTTTGGGGCTTGAAAACTAGTCAAGCCAGGACTCTAACCTCACTCAAATAAACAAAGTGGCAGAGGGAGTTTGGCCAGACTTCTTTAGGTCCCTATATTCGCCCCCTCTTTAGACGAGAATGCTCAGCGGCTCACATCTAGTCCTCAAGAAAACCTTCTCAACGTAATTGGTCGTGCTTACCCACGTGAGGCCTGGACGGTCTTTCAAACGCAATCTTGAAAGAAAATCCAGATGAATGGGCCCTAATGCTTGAACTGATCCTGAAGAATGTTCTGGTGGCTCAAAAGATTTGGATTCTTGGAAGTCGGGCAATGTGGTGCCATATTTTAAGAATGGTAATAGACAGGTCCCTAACAGCTACTGGCCTATTGCCCTTTTGGGAAAAGCCTTTACAGCTCTACTTCTAAATAGAATGAACAAGTGGTCGAGCAGCATAGGCTGCATCAACATCTTCCTGAGTGGATTTGTCAAAGGACTGGGCACTGCCCGCCTGATCTTCTTGCTATCGATTCTGAAGGATGAAAGCACCAGGGCAAAGGGCAAACTTTATCTGGCCTTTGTGGACTTTAAAAAAAGCCTTTGGCAGCATCAACAGATAGCATTTATGGAGTAAATTAGCTGCTTGGGGGTGCCTGGAAGGTCTTGTGGCTCAACTATGGTCCCTACATACTCACACAATGATAAGAGTATGTTTAAATGCTAATGGGTGGCTAAGCGAGGAGGTCCCAACCAGAAGAGGAGTCAAGCAGGGGTGCCCTCTGGTTTTAGTTCTCTTCAATCTCTTCATCTCCCACCTGGCCAAGGAGATGGAAAATAACAGATGTTTCTCACCATCAATCGCTGATATAAAGGTGCCTGACCTTCTATATTCAGGCGACTTAGTCCTCCTAGACCAAACAGACATTGGACTGCAGATACAACTAAAGGCTCTGAATAAATACACAGTGGAAAAAGACCTCCAAATGAACACTGCGAAAACAAAGCTAAGAATAATAAAGAAATTAAAGCCCATCAGGAAGCATCCATTCAGATGGTCTTTGGAGTCTGAGGAGATCAACGTTGTGAAATCATTTAAATATCTAGGGGCTCATATCTCCAGCAGTGCAGTGGAAATGCATACGTGGTCCGCCTTAAAGGGGAAAGCTATCGCCCTAGCAAACCAGTCTCTGATCTTGAAACAAAGATACTGTTGATACTCTATGTTGCCCATACTGGAGATGTACAAAGCAAAGATGGTCCCAGTGCTAACTTAGGGAGCAGAGACCTTACTCAAATCCCCTAAAAAGCACTGGGCCCTTTTGGAAGGGTCCTTCTGGAAACGGGTGTTGGGTCTACCAAGATCAGTTCCAATTCAGGTAATCAGATGTGAGCTGGGTCTAGCCTTCTTGAAAGCAGCAGCAGACTGGAAAACCTTCAACTTCTTTAGAAAATATATGGACGAGAACTCGGCACCAATTTTGAGCATCATAAAAGCAAAACTGTTGAAGGAAGACCGGAGCGCACTGGCTGCCTGGGGAACAGACTGTAAAGCCATCTTGGGATGGCTAAGTGTTTCAGTGGAAGATCTCTGCCATACTTCGGGAAAGGTTAAGAAGAAGTTATGGACTCTAGACTTCATTATGAAAAATTACAAAGCTAACAAATACAAACTTTTGTACAACTTAGCAAAATAATCCAGATATAGGGGTAACATACCAGAATACCAGAGGATCAGACTGAACCTGTTCAAAACAATGGAAATCCTGTCAGCCAGAGCCTTGATGGGCTCAACTGCATCATTCTGCAGATTCTGTAATCACACTGGTCTAGTGGAAAACCTGACTAATCTGTTTACTGAATGCATGGCCATAACATTGATCAGGACAAGACATTTTGGGCGCTTCCTGGAAAGCTACACAACAATATGTGCTGCAGAGTGGTGGTCTTTGCTGCTGAGAGGGGAGAAGACCGTTCTGACCATCGCAGCTGTAAAATTTATAAGGGAATGCTTCATCTTATTTGATGATGATGGGGCTGTGGGGGTATGAAATTAAATTTGGAACGTTACTTTTTCCCCTTTCTTTTAAAGATTTTTACTTTGTGAAGCAGGAAGAAGATTTCTTGTTCTTTTTGCAAACATTTTTTAATTAAACGTATATGCAAATAAACAATTTTTTTTAAAAGTGTCCCATTCTGGACTCATTTGCCCCAATACCCAGTAATGCCTCTATCTGTACCTTCCTAGGTCAGGCTCCATGTGCCCAGTTGTGCCTCCATTTGCCTCATAGTGCCATTATCTGGCACACATTCTCCCTCAGTGCTTAGTTGTGCCCACATGTGCTCATTAGTAACCAACTCTGATCCAATTTTCCGATTGGTACCCAGATCTGATGCCAGACCTGGTGCCCCAATTTGCCCTGTCCTTCCCCATTTGCCCTGCAGTGCCACAGTCTGACACTAGTTTCTTCCGAGTTCCCAGTCATGGCCCCATCCGCCCCCCAGTGTCCAGTTCTATCCCATTTGCCCTACTCTGGCTCCACAGTGCCCACCTATGTTACCTTTTCCCCCTCAATGCTGCTCATAGTCCCCTTATGCTCCCCAGCCCCAATTCTGCCATGATCTTCCCTCAGTGCTCTGTTCTGATCCCATATGCCCATAAGCACCAGGTTCTGGCCCATTTTTCCAAAGTGCCCAGTCCTAGTCCTATTTGCCCTGGTGAAGAATGCTAGCACTGGGTGCAAATGTGTACTAGAACTGAAGGTCAGTCAGACTACTACCTGTGAAGGTCATTTAGGGCATTTGTACCAAGAGTCATTGGGGTACCGGCACTGATTAACACAGGCTTACTGGCAATGATGAGAACTTGCACCAATGAGTGAAAATAAATGAAGTGGGGGTACTATCATTAACGAATGTTCCAGCCACAAAGACAATCAAACTGTTCCACAACCCTCTTTACTTTCCTCACTCTCCTGAATGGCAGTGTGGCCTAGCCATAACCACATCACAACCTCATCTACCTCCCACTCACATGATCTGAAAACATCATCACAGCCACATCCATTTCAAAATCATATCATAATGTAAACGAGATCAATGCCACATATGCATCACAATCACATCCATGTCTTAAGCAGACCATAACCACACATAACACAGCCACAACTATATTCAAATCACAACCACATTCACAAACACAGATTCATCATGACCTTATCCCCACAATACATTGGGTCTCATTGCAAGATTGACAGTAAATTGGTGGGAAAATCCACTGGCTTTCTGCTAAAATAATGTATTTGTACGACCTCTTGGCTTGATGGTATTATCATGGAATTCTGAACGGTGGTATGGTGGTGTTAATAGGATTGCATGAGAATTATTGGTGGATTTACCATGCGCAGTAATACCATGCAGTACATTTACTGAGTTTTGGGAGTAAAGGTGAGGATCTACCTCAAGTAAAATACTGGAGGTGCATACTCTGCTTTAACTCCAAACCTTTATTAGAGCCACTTTACCACAGTTTTGTATCACAGTTATTACCACACCGATATATCCATAATGAGGCCCATTGTCACTATCATAGCCACATCCAGATTATACTAACATCCCAGCCACATCCACATTAGAGCCACACCTGCATCCATATCAAAGCCAAATCCATATCTCAACACTAAAACACAACATAATATAAAAAAATGTATCGGCATGGCTAAAATATACAACTATTGGCAAAGGTAGGGGCTGCAAGTAGTCGTTGGCCAGCAACTCTTTTTTTAAATCTAGCCTACACTTGTGATCACGGAGAGATAAGTGCATGTTGTGGCCATTTATTTTATTTTTATTTTATTTATCATTTATATTGTGCACCACTGACCCAGAGGCTTTAGGGTGCATGATATAGAAGCACAGAGCACAAGCATATAACAGAGATCAGAGACTAAAGGGGAATAATTCCAACCTCCCTATCTAAAAAGGTAAGTCTTCAGTCTATTTATAAATACAGCTGTGGATTTCTCCTCCCTTAACCCGAGGCAGTGTGTGTGCCAGGATTTTCAGTTGGTATGTATCATTATATCTGAGGTTACAAATATTAACTTTCAACCCACTTCACTAAGATACAATGGTGAGGGATCTGTCAAGCATTTCTGCGTTATCACTAAAAGGTGAAAAACAATTCTGACCTCTATTGGAAGCCAGTGCAGGCTCCTTCTAGCATCTGACACATGTTCCCTTTTCCTAATGTCCATAACAATCCTGACCGCATTATTTTGAATAACCTGAAGTCATCCCAACTCGGTTTTAGCCAGACCAATACATAGGTGGCCAGAATAATCTAGCCGTGAGCAAATTAAGGCTCTGACAAGTACCTCAAAAATTTCTTTGGATATGAAAGGGCGATCTTGGGATAAAGGTTTCATATAATATGAGGGTGATAATTTCATGCTACTAACCTGAGCCGTCATATTAAGATTGCAATTAAAGTAGACACCCAAAGTTTTAACTTTGCTTGTGGTGTCTATAACACAGCCATCAATACAAAATTCAGCATTTTCTGAGTCCAGTTTCCTCGTTTTTGCCAGGGTGCCCACCACCATAAGCTCGGCTTTGCCACTGTTCAATGCCAAACCATTTTCACGCGTCCAGTGTTGGATCACTAGATACGGCTGATTAATGACTCTTTGGTCCTCTGTATTATTACATGACAGATAAATGACACATTGCGTGTCATCAGCATAATTTGGAAAGTTGATTTTCTTTTCTTCAAGAAGATCAAGAAATGAGACAATAAAAATGTTATAAAATGTGAGAGACAAGTACGCCTCTTGTGGTACCCCATGTGTAAGTAAAATTGGGGTTGCCTCTGCCAAAGTAATGCTGACTGTACATCAACAATTGGACAGGAATGATTGAACCCATTGTATTGCTGGATCAGAAAACCCTGCCACCTTCCATAGACGATCAAGCAGTAAGGTATGATTTACCAGGTCGAAGGCAGCTGAGAGATCAAGCAGCATAAGAAGTGCTATTTGTCCTTTATCCATAATCCAAAGTAGTTTGGACTTCAAGTCCAGAAGAGCAGTCTTCGTAGCATGGTTTTCCCTGAACGCGGATTGCCACTTGTTAAAAATTTTGTTATTCTTTAAGTGTGTCAGAACTTGCGTATAGGCTACATGATCAAGTATTTTCAGCAAAAAGGGAGAATTAGAAAAAGACCTATAGTTCAGGGGATTGAGTGGATGTAGACCTGTTTTTTTCAACAGAAGCAAAATATATCTTTTCTTAATAGATTTAGGAACATTGCATTGACTGAAGGAGGTATTCACAACTATTCACAAATTCTATACATGGAGTCAAAGATCCATATCCAAACTCTGCCGAATCAGCCGCCCATACCCCATGATCAATCAAATGAGGACCACTTAGCCGAATGATGACTATTCATATTGTTTTTGTTTAAGTTTATTAGTTTTCTAAAGTACCCATACAGCTATTATTCATCCATGTTGTGTGATTATTGTACTTTTGGGGCTTTAGGTTTTTGAAGAAAAAGAGGTGAAGTGGCTCTGTCAGCTCGAAGGGAAAATGTGAAGAAATGTCATTGTATTACTCCAATGTGTCCTGGCTGATGCTATCTGCTGTGAACTTGGGCTTACTTCTGTAATGCCACATAGCAGGAAGATGCAAAGTGCATTACACTTGAAACTTCTTGGCCAAACAAATTCTTCTTCTTTGCTTACACTGTTTACTTCAATGTTATGTGGTACCATGTGGTTAAATTGTACTATGATGAAATGTATTGAGGACGTCCAACAGTTTCATGAGTTGACTGACTTTAATATAGAGTCTCCTGGTAATTTAGGTGTATGTATAAAACAAATGAAATGTAAAGCTTTGGGGAAGAGGAATATTGGTGGAACAACTTAGCCATACACCCAAATACAGAATATATGCCAGACAAGGCATACTTTTCCTCAACCCTTTTCTTATATTATAAACACGCAATATGGTTGTTTGAGGAGGTTCATAATGCATACAAGGTTTAATTTGTTGACTACGTTTGAATTGCTGGTGATCTGGGAACAAAATCCCTTTTGCTAATTATAAGTTTAGGTTGTGTGACCTGGAGGTAGAGTCTGCAAGACATGTATTAACTGGCTGTCCCATACTGTATGACAGATATGTCAAGGGGTATTCTTCATTCGTGAATGATATAGCATTCATCAAGACAGACCGGTTCTGGAGTAACATCTATACAGGTGACTCTTTAGTTAAGATGGCGGCAGCCTTACATATATGGAAGAAATTTGAAAAATTATTTTGATGGTCTGATTTTAATGATCAGAAGGTTGGAGTTGGAGGTTAAAGCGGTCCCCTGCATGACCTGAAAGTTTTAGTTGGTGGTTGTAGTATAGCCTGCGACCTGGCACATGGTTTGTCGGGGAACAACTCAGAGAAACAAAAAGTTTACGTAAAAGACTCTATAGACTGTAGAGAAAATACTGTATTCATATAATGTACCCACTAACAACCTAAAGTACATAAACCAGAGATGACACATTCACATAAAAGTGAGTTTCTTAAAAGTTCCTCTTTTGGCATCTGGCAGTTTGTAAAACAATCTAGCGCAAACTACGTACGTGTAATGTACAGTAGTGATGGCCATCTCCATCTAGCGGCCAACGTGCACACAACTTAGTTCAATGTTATCCCAGGGGAGCGCACGCACAAGAAGTCTCCAGAAACAAAGCTTTCTGTGAGTTAGTGTATCGCAAGTTCCCACCGACTCCAGACCCTAGTAGAATATTTGCGAGTAGAAGCTTCCCGGTACCCGATGTCTGCGTTACTAAGTTAGCTTTTCTGAGATATAATGAAGTTTGATTAACTGCACTGTCTAATTTCTATGGTAACAGAATTAATCTATCTTGTTCAGGCACTTTCACTCATTTTTGGCTGAAACTTAAGAATGTATTAATTTTCTTGAGCAAAGCGTAAAAATTGTTTGTCGTTGTTGTTTTGTAGACCCATAATGTCAGCATCCAAGAAAAAGAGGCACCAAACTGGTGCAGAAAATTAAAAATGTATCAGGAGATAATTTGCAAGGGGGGCCCCGAAATATGACTGCCTAGGGTCCTTACATAGGGTCTAATCCGGCACTGACTCTCAGAGTAGCGGTTCCTCCACACCTACTCCCAAATCTCCAGGACTTGGGGTGTACAAAAGTGATGCCATAGTGGTACAGCTTTATCTCCCACAAAAAATACATGTGACATGTGTAGCCAAGCTGCTGGTGTTTTGAACCTGTACACAGCAGAGTATACCTACAGTCACTATATGGATGACACTGATTATGTTACTCACTCTCTGAGCATCAGCCCCATCGTAACCACTGACACTCCTTTCTAACTAACCACAGAGAATAGACAGCAAGTATGTCTGTCCAGCAGAGCACACTTTACCATGTAGAAAAACAACTTTACTTTGTGTTACAAAAAGAAAAAGTCTCTTCAGAGTGTATCGTCACAGACAGCCTTCTGCCAGACTTATGGGATAATCATCCAGTGTCTCTTTTTCATTTTCAGCAAGGGTACACGCCTGACAAATTTGAACCACTAAACCAGGTTTTCAATCCATAGCACAATTATATTTTATTTGCAGTGGAAGCATTTGATTCTTTTGCCTATTGAATGTACCCACCGATTTAGGGGCCCTCTTCCAAACTATCCTGCTTTAGTTCAGGACCCAGAAGCCAATCGCAGTAAAACAATTATTTTCACAAAATCCATAATCGCAAAACTCGCAAACCAATTACTATAAGGATCATGACTCTTCAAATTTCAGGAATGAACTATAAACTAGGAGACAATAATAACTCAAAATGCTGCATACTCCTATGATTCACAAGCCAAGCACCCACTAGCCTAGACTCAACTGGTCCTGAAGCCAAAATACTCCAAACCTCTACATGGAAAACTGCAACCAGAGAGTCTGTTGCCACGGGGACTAAAATTTCTTAACCCAGTTCTGATGTATATCACTGAAGCACCCTAATCCAGCGATACCTATGTCTCAAGTGTATGTCTGCAAAAGGTTGAAACAAACGTCAACATCAATGAAAACCTGTGAGAATTAGAACCTCACTTACCGTCTGAGTTGCGCAGACTGAGGTAGTTGGAAGATGCGTGGGCCAAGAGGGCAGTGCCCTTCTCCTGATCGTCTTGAAAAACAGGTAAGCAGGGAAAGGTCCAGCCGCCAGGTCCCAATGAGGGAAAAAGGCGCTAGCCCAGAAAAAATCCCTCATAATGAATTTCCTTGAAGCTTGATGCCAGAGAATCCAAGGCAGGTTTGACCACAGGATACTGCGAAGAAATAAGGATTGTGAGACCTGGAGGTAGAGTCTGCAAGACATATATTAACTGGCTGTCCCATACTGTATGACAGATATGTCAAGGGGTATTCTTCATTCATGAATGATATAGCATTCATCAAGACAGACCGGTTCTGGAGTAACATCTATACAGGTGACTCTTTAGTTAAGATGGTGGCAGCCTTACATATATGGAAGAAATTTGAAAAATTATTTTGATGGTCTGATTTTAATGATCAGAAGGTTGGAGTTGGAGGTAAAAGCAGTCCCCTGCACGACCTGAAAGTTTTAGTTGGTGGTTGTAGTATAGCCTGCGACCTGGCACATGATTTTTCAGGGAACAACTCAAAGAAACAAAAGGTTTACGTAAAAGACTCTATAGACTGTAGAGAAAATACTGTATTCATGTAATGTACCCACTAACAACCTAAAGTACATAAACCAGAGATGACACATTCATATAAAAGTGAGTTTCTTAAAAGTTCCTCTTTTGGCATCTGGCAGTTTGTAAAACAATCCAGCGCAAACTACGTACGTGTAATGTACAGTAGTAATGACCATCTCCATCTAGCGGCCAACGTGCACGCAACTTAATTCAATGTTCTCCCAGGGGAGTGCACGCACAAGAAGTCTCCAGAAACAAAGCTTTCTGTGAGTTAGTGTGTCGCGAGTTCCCCCCAACTCCAGACCCTAGTAGAATATTTGCGAGTAGAAGCTTCCCGGTACCCGATGTCTGCGTTACTAAGTTAGCTTTTCTGAGTTATAATGAAGTTTGATTAACTTCACTGTCTAATTTCTATGGTAACAGAATTAATCTATCTTGTTCAGGCACTTTCACTCATTTTTGGCTGAAACTTAAGAATGTATTCATTTTCTTGAGAAAAGCGTAAATAGTGTTTGTCGTTGTTGTTTTGTAGACCCATAATGTCGGCATCCGAAAAAAAGAGGTACCAAAGTGGTGCAGAAAATTAAAAATGTATCAGGAGATAATTTGCGAGGGGGGCCCTGAAATATGACTGCCTAGGGTCCTTACATAGGGTTTAATCCGGCACTGACTCTCAGAGTAGCGGTTCCTCCACACCTGCTCCCAAATCTCCAGGACTTGGGGTGTACAAAAGTGATGCCATATTGGTACAGCTTTATCTCCCATAAAAAAATACATGTGACATGTGCAGCCAAGCTGCTGGTTTTTTTAACCTGTACACAGCAGAGTATACCTACAGTCACTATATGGATGACACTGATTATGTTACTCACTTTCTGAGCACCAGCCCCATCGTAACCACTGACACCCCTTTCTAACTAACCACAGAGAATAGACAGCAAGTATGTCTGTCCAGCAGAGCACACTTTACCGTGTTACAAAAAGAAAAAGTATCTTCAGAGTGTAACTTCACAGACAGCCTTCTGCCAGACTTATGGGGGATAATCATCCAGTGTCTCTTTTTCATTTTCTGCAAGGGTACACGCCTGACAAATTTGAACCACTAAACTAGGTTTTCAATCCATAGAACAATTATATTTTATTTGCAGTGGAAGCATTTGATTCTTTGGCCTATTGAATGTACCCACCGATTTAGGGGCCCTATTCCAAACTATCCTGCTTTAGTTCAGGACCCAGTAGCCAATCTCAGTAAAACAATTATTTTCACAAAATCCATAATCGCAAAACTTGCAAACCAATTACTATAAGGATCATGACTCTTCAAATTTCAGGAATGAACTATAAACTAGGAGACAATAATAACTCAAAATGCTGCATACTCCTATGATTCACAAGCCAAGCACCCACTAGCCTAGACTCAACTGGTCCTGAAGCCAAAATACTGCAAACCTCTACATGGAAAACTGCAACCAGAGAGTCTGTTGCCACAGGGACTACAATTTCTTCACCCAGGTCTGATCTATATCACTGAAGCACCCTAATCGACGATACCTATGTCTCAAGTTTATGTTTGCAAAAAATTGAAACAAACGTCAACATCAATGAAAACCTGTGAGAATTAGAACCTCACTTACCGTCTGAGTTGTGCAGACTGAGGTAGTTGGAAGATGCGTGGGCCAAGAGGGCAGTGCCCTTCTCCTGATCGTCTTGAACAACGGGTAAGCAGGGAAAGGTCCAGCCGCCAGGTTCCAATGAGGGAAAAAGGTGCTAGCCCAGAAAAAAACCCTCAAAGTGAATTTCCTTGAAGCTTGATGCCAGAGAATCCAAGGCAGGTTTGACCAAAAGATACTGCGAAGAAATAAGGATGTCAGAACCCAGGGATCCGAATGACGAGTACGAGTAAGGCTGGAAGTAGCAGGAAGCAGGCGGTAAAACTGAAGACAGCAGGAGCTAGAAGGATGGGTAAAGCTCAGGAAGGTATGAAGAAGGGGATGAACTGACGACAAGGAACAACAGAAAACAGGGAGTGTAAAGGAATCAGAATACCTGTATTGAGATGCGGTGCTCCGGAGGTTCAGGTGGAGTATATATCGCCAGGACGCCAATGCACTAGACACCAGTGGCCATCTTGGAAAACACTAGACTGCGCAGCTGTTAGCGGTCTAAGCCGTAATGGCAATACGCAACATGCGCGGTGTGCCAATGGTACCAGGGTGTCCGTGTTCTGACAGAATGCCCCCTCTCAAGGACCACAGGACCCAGCTTCCATGGGTGCAAATGATGAAAGTGACAAAGCAGATCTGGGGTATGGATGTTAGACACAAGCTCCCACGAGAGTTCAGAGACATCGTAGCCCACCCAATCGACCAGGTATTGCAGCCGTCTCCTGAAGTGCTGGGAGTCACAAATACAACGGACGGCATACCCAGGCATACCATCAACAAGCTAGGGTGGAGGTGCCCTTGTCTCTGTCTTTTCGGAGTGAAGGCAGGCAAGTTACTTCAGCAAGGAAGAGTGAAAAACCAGGTGAATCATTTTCCAAGAGACCGGCAGGGCCAACGTAACTGCAACATGGTTGATGACCTGTGTAATATGAAAAGGACCCAAGTACAAAGGAGAAAAATTAGATGGAGACAGCCTCTTGGGCAGGTATTCTGAGGATAACCATACCATATCCCCTATCTGATATTCAGGTTGTTGGGAGCAATGCGTATCAGCATACAATTTGATCTGTTCCTGGGTACGTTGGAGATGATTCATGGCATGCTGTTGTCCTACAGAGATGTTGGTGAGATGAAGGTCGACTGAAAGGACAGATGTAGAAGAGGGCAGGCGAAATGGAAAAGCAGAATGGTGAAACCCATAGGCACAATGGAACGGCATTATTTTGATTGATGTATGATAAGCATTACTATAAGCAAATTCTGCTGTGGGAAGTAAGGCTATCCAGTCATCTTGGGCTGAGGTGGAAAAACATTGCAGATATTGCTCCATAGTTTGATTGGTCCTTCCAGTGAGACCATTTGTTTGTGGTTGATATTGAGAGGAAAGGAATCACTTGATATTGAGGCTGGAACAAACAAGAGACCAGAACTTAGAGGCATATTGTAATCCTCTCAGAGCTGATGGAAGTTAGTAGGCCATGAAGACAGATTATATTCTTCAAAAAGACTGAAGTCATTTCAGCAGCGGAAGGAAGTTTAGGAAGAGGGCTAAAATGTGCTTGCCTACTGAAAGTGTGCACAGTTACCATTATGGCTGTACAGCCATGAGCTGGCGTATGTCGACAACAAAGTCTGTAGCGATAGTTTCCCAAGGACGAGAAGGCAAAGGAGGTTGTTGCAACATCTCGATCAAAGCCTGGGCGGTCCTTTTGTTTTGAGCGGAACAAGTCTTCACAAATTGTTTGACGTCTTTCATGGTCTGCCACCGAAATGATCTTTCAATAAGATGGATAGTAGGTAAAACACAACAGTGTCCTGCCGACCAACTGTTGTGATAAAGAAATTATTTGTTGCTGAAGAGCAGTATTAGGCACAAAGACCTTGTTTTGTTTACGTATTAGTCCTTCCTTTAAAGACACTCCAGGTTCTAAAACAGCATGAAGATTGACCATTAAGTAGAAAGCTGTTCCATCTTGAAGTTCCTGAATAAGGGTATGGACATGAAATAGGAAAGTCTTGGATCCTAGTACCTTCTCCAAAGGTTGTTGATTAGTTGACGTGTGAGTATCCTTCGGAGATGGGGCGTCGGACACAAGATTTTTGGAGCCCAGTATACAGGTAACAAGAAAGTCTAATTGCACAAAAATGTAGGACCAGCGGGCCTGCCGACTGTTCCTACATTCAAGGTTTTGTAAAGCATTAAGGTTCTTGTGATGAGTCCTGATAGCTACTGGATGCTGGGACCCCAATAGGAGATGTCTCCATTCTGTAAATGCTGTTTTGATGGCGAGAAGTTCCTTCTCAGGGATGATATAGTTCTACTCGTGACGAGACAAGGTATGGGATAGATATGCCGAAGGATTTTCTTCGTTGTCGGGCTGTTTTTGTAGGACAACGGCTCCTAAAGCACTATCAGAGGCATCAGCCTCAACTATGAGTGGCCTAGCCTGGAAGGATCTAGTTGGAAGAGGATGGGAGCTGAGGAAAAGGCAGTATTCAAGAGAACAAAGGCTTTGTCAGCAACCGAAGACCAGACAAAGGAAACATCCTTCTTGAGCAGATTAGTTAATGGAATAAATGATAGCGGAATAGTTGGAAATGAATTTCCTGTAAAAATTTGAGAGACTGAGGAATTTCTGAATATTTTTCAAAGATTTAGTTGTAGGCCAGCCTTCACTAGGATGGATCTTGCATTGGTCCATTTGGACTGCCTTGTTGGACAGTATAACCCCAAGATAAGGTACACTTTTAACTCCAAAAAGACATATGCCAAGTTTGACCAAAAGCGGGTTTTCTCAAAGCCTAGGCAGCACTTCTTTCACGTGGAATATGTGATCTGAAGATTTTCGGGAATAGATCAAAATATTGTATCAGTAAATAATCATGGTATGAAAAAGTAGGTCTGAGAAGAAGTGATCCACAAAATAATGGAAAACTGCTAGAGCGTTGGTTAGCCCGAAGGGCATAACTTTGTACTCAAAGTGGCCAAACGGAGTATGAGAGGTGGACTTCCACTCGTCAACGTCTCTTATTTGCAGCAAATGATAAGCTCCCCTGAGGTCAAGTTTTGGGAAAAGGACCGCTCCGCGGACTGCCTCTACTATATTGTGTATAAGTGGAAGGTAATACATGTCCTTTATGGTGATGTTGTTCAGGCCCCTGTAGTCTAAGCATGGCAGAATTACTTGCAGTCCTTTTTTTGGAACAAAAAAGTGTGATACTCCACACAGTGCCTTAGCTTTAGTTAGAAGGCCATTCTGCAAATTGATCTATAGATATTCCAGGAGAACTTATTTTTCAGATTCTGAGAGCATGAACATGCTACCAAACAGAACCATTAATCCAGGAACAAAATCAATAGCGCAGTCCTACTCCCAATGAGGTGGTAGTGTCTTGAGAGGTTGATCCCTGAATATGTCAAGGAAGTCATGATATTCTTCCAGTACTAACTGAATGTTCCAGATGGGCATTTTTTAAATGTTTTCTTGGATCGATGTAACAGGTTAAGCAACCACTGTGGAGGGAAAACAATGTTCCTTAAAGAAAGGAGATGAAAGGTGCACAAGATGATCTGTCCAATCTATAGCAGGATTATGTGACTGTAGCCATGGCAAGACCAGAACAAGAGCGTAGTGCGCAGCCTTGATTAAGTCAAACACAATGATCTCCTGATGGTTGGTGATTTTTAGTAGAATGGGAAGGTGTGTGTTGTAATTGGTCCAGTAATGGGGTTGGCCATCGATCGCTTCCACTGGTTGTGTTTCGATCTTAATTTCCCAGGGGATCCTATTCCTTTGTGCCCATTCCGTATCCATAAAACAACCATCAGCTTCACAATCTATGAGAGCATATGTCTCTATGATGCGTTCATTGATTGCCAGAGATACCCGTAAAATGATCAATGACATGGTGAAGTTGGCAGATGAACATAATGGGCCTCATTACGAGATTGCGGTCCGGTAACAACAGTACCGGTACGCTTGCCGGTACCATTGTTACCGGACCAGCAAACTCTGAGTTGTGCCGGGGGTGCCTTTCATTCTGCCAGGCATGCCCTGGCGGAATGAAAAGCACCTGCGAGCACAACATGCCTGTAGCACAGGCACCGTTATGAATGGTGAACAGTGCTACAGGCATCCCCATTCCCACTGAGCCCTATGGGCTGAAATGGGAATGGGGATCTACCGGCACCCGCGAAAGGGCAATTAACGGGTCTGGCGGGGTCGGAATACCCCAGTAATTGCCCATTCACGGGTGCCGGATTTTCTTGCCGGTATGGAGGTAGCCTTGCCAGTAAAACTGGTAAGGCTACCTCCAACCTCGTAATGAGGCCCAATTACTTGAAAGGAACAGGTAAGGCATTCTCCCATTCAAACATCCCTATTTTGGATGGGGATATTCATTTCACAAACACCTCAGCGGAACCAAAGGGCAATCTTTTAGCAAATTCGTGTCAACACCACAATACATACACAGGCCCATTTCTCTATGCCTCTTGCATACGAAAGTCAAGCTGCATGACTAATATCAAAAGTTTGGGAAAAGAAGGACGGGGTACTCTTGCTAATTCATTCTTCAAATATTCTTGCCAATCACGCCTGTATAAGGCAAACTGTGCAGATTCTGGCCACACTTGTCTCCACAGCAATCTGTTTGAAGCGGGTGATATACAACGATAAGCCTCCCGAACCCTGGGTAATGTCCAAAAGTGTTTCCTGACCCGAATATGTTTGTTTGGGTCAGTCAAACATTTATGTGAGTGAGCGAAGAAAAGTGGGTAATCCCTCATAACGGGAATATCAAGTGAAATCAGTGTGGTAGCCCAAGCTATAGCATTCTTAGTCAGGTTGGAAACCATAAACCCGATCTTTGCCCTGTCAAACGAGAAGGATAGTGGTCTAAATGAAAATTAAACTGAACATGCATTAGTAAACTCAGTCAGTTTCTTTGTGTTTCCATCACATTATTCCATGTTAGGGAAATCGGTCAGGGGTTCAACCCCTAACATCTCACGCGCAGCCCTCAATTGCCATAGTGTGGAATTCTCCACCTTTAAGGATTGAACCTCGTGAGATAACGACTGGATCGCATTCATTAACTCCTGTAGCTGAGACAGTCTTTTTTTTTTGCAGCGTCTCAAACTATGAGAATTAGAACCTCACTCACCATCTGAGTTGTGCAGAGTGAGGTAGTTGGAAGATGCGTGGGCCAATCATGCAGTCCCCTTCTCCTGATCATCCTGAACAACGGGTTAGCAGGGAAAAATCCAGCCGCCAGGTCCCAGTGAGGGGAAAAGGGGCTAGTCCAGAATAAACCCTCGTAGGGAATTTCGTTGAAGCTTGATGGGAGAGATTCCAAGGCAGGGATGATCACAGGATAGTCCAAGGAAATAAGGATGTTTGAACACAGAGATCAGAATGACGAGTAGGAGTGAGGCTAGAAGTAGTGGGAAGCAGGTGGTAAAACCGATGGCAGCAGGAGCCAGAAGAATGGTGACAGCTCAGGAAGGTAGGAAGAAGGGAAGCATCTGAAGACAAGGAACAACAGAAAACTGGGAGCGTCAAGGAAGCAGGGTACCTGTATTCAGAGGTGGTGCTCTGGGGGTTCAGAAGGAGTATATGCTGTCGGGACGCGATGCACTAGACACCGGCAGCCATCTTGGAAAACACTAGTCGGTGCAGCTGTTGGTGGTCTAAGCCGTGCTAGCAATACGCAATGTGCACTTTGCCAATGGTCCCAGGGTGTCTGTGTTCTGACAAACCCCCACAAATATTGACTGGGGTAACTAGACTGGCTAGCCAACTGGGGATGATAAAGTGAAAGACTCTTCTTTCTCAAAAGTGGTAGTTCATCTTGCTTCTCAACAACCACGTGGGTGGACAGAACAATCTGTGAACAAATGTGAGATCTGACCACAATATAGGTTCAGTGTCAAATGCCTCCTCCGATCCGTTTCTTCATTGGCAAGTAGAGAGTGGAAGTTAGACTGGAGACTGTGGTAGAAGAATCGGAGGCACCAGATTTGCTTCAATACTTCCCCTCTGTCTTCCTATCCTTTAAGTAAAAGGACATCTGCATGAATACCCCAATTAACTAATGGAAAGAGAGAATTGGCATACTATCAGGGCCAACACATCCTTAATCCTCTGCTTATATCTCCTAAAAAAAATAGATATTTTGTTCTTTTGAGCGACATTGTTCCATCAGCTAACTGCTTAAACTATGGGAGGAGGATAGTGTTTTGCTGCAGATCACATTAAGCCTCCTTTGCAGAAAACTCATCAGCAGGATGTTCAAACATCTGTAAAAAAAGCTGCTACAAAAGCAGAATAATTATGACTACTGGGTCAACAGCTGTTAGAAGAGACATAGCACAAGCTAAAGCATGAACTGCAAACTGTGATATTCCCTGTCTGCAATGAATAGGCCAAGCTTAAATGTAAACTGAATGTTAATGTTAAAGGACAATTGTACCGCGCACTATCACCACCGGAGTGGTCCCCTTGTGCACTGGCGCCTCTGAAAGAGGAAGGGACGGTGAGTTAGTGGGAGGAAGCAGGAAAGTGCAAGAGAGCAGTTATGTGCTCTTGACGGCCACAGCCCGGTGGGTCTGTTGGCTAGTCCTGGGGTGTTTGCGGCCGCTAGTCGTCGTATACTGTTGTGGAAGTCTATGTGTGTTTTTGTTTTGTTGTTGCAATGTAGTGAAGTTTGTGTGGTTTGTTGTGCTGTAGGTTTGTGCTTGTGTTTGGTTTGGTGTTTGATAGGTGTGTGCAGAGGTGGAAATTGTTAGTGGAATTGGTTAGTTGGCATCTCTATCCTGAATGGAGTTGTTGGGCTTGCAAAATCTCTCTGGATGCTCCTCTGTCCTGATCTGGGCCCATCTTGCATTGAGGTCCCTTTCACATCTGGACCCCACCTCAACCAGCCTCCCTCACATATCCACCTGTCCTCTCTTCCTACTCTTGTGGCCAGTGCACCTGCCAATGTTCACCACTCAGCTAGTGTGGTGATTGCCAGTGTCTCGAACAAATAAGGAATCAAGGAGTTCATTGATCTTGCCTTGCTTCTTCCTAAACCAAACTAATCCAAATGGACTCAGTACTTTTAAATCTGTGGGCAGTACACAATGTTTTCAAAAAAGCAATATCCAGTGGAAGCTCGTCAATATGGGTTGCTAGGGCACCACTCTTACTATGTTGGGACTCTTAGCGGCTCATTAAAGTTGACCAGTTCTGGAAAAAATGCATGAAAAAATGCCGGTAATTCTGGCACCAGCATTTTTTCCAGACCGGGGAAACACAAGTTTTCCAGTGGGGACAGAGATCTACCAGCAGGCCTCACCTGCCAGTAGTTCAGTCCCCTACAGCCAAATAAATGCGCAATCACTGACACCGGTAGTACTGGAGCCGGTAATGTCAGCAATCTCATCTCATGGAGTCTGATGGGACTCCATGGAATGAGAATTTACAAGCGTCTCCACTGCCCGTAATATCCCAGTAATACTGGGACATCGGGTGGCGGAAACGTTTTACCGGTATCCTGCCGGTATTTCCGGTGGGACACAGTCAAAACTGTAATGAGGGCTGTGAGGAACCAGGGGCTTCCTCACTTCTTTTCCCCCAGTATCCGATTCTCAGGTGGCCAGGGAAAGGCCATCATTTTTGGATTTTGACCCTGGGGGTGGATATGTTAGGGAGGATCACCTGGGTGGAGTAGACCAGGGGAGTGGGGAAAGGATCTGCTTAGGCGAGACATGGTGTCCCCCATTTCCCTTTTACCACAAACCCTCCATCCCTCAAGCCTTAATAGGCTTTTGTCAGCCCTTTCTCTATGATTCCCCTAAAGTATCCTACTGGAATGAAGACGAGGACAACTAGACCAACACATCTTCATTTCAGGAAAACAAACAAATAGCACCAACTAAGGACTGGGACGAGAGAGGAGGACACTTAGAGCAAAGCAGGACTACTGCTTTGCTAGTGAGTGGTCCTTGTAATGGAAATGGAGGCAGGAGCTTTAAAAACTCAAAGCCAGACACAAATGGAGTCAGCTGTGGAAGCACAGTCCGCAGCAGGAGCATAGTCCGCTGTGTGCAAGGAGACCTCTCCGGTGTGGCGGCATGGCAGGAGAATCCCTGGAGGCCCGGCAAGCATTGCAGAGTGTATGCAGCAGGAAGCAGTGGCAGAAGAAGCTGGAGGCGTTAGAAAGCCATGAGAAGGAGGCCGGCCGGACCGAGGGAAGTGGTCTTATGTATCCTGTTTCACTGTGGAAGCATTGCTGGGTGTGCGCGAGCCACAAGACCACCCCCAGGAGAAGGTGCGAGTGCCCACACAGAGAAACTGGAACCGATGGCAGCGGAAGGACGTGCGAGGAGCCGTAAAACCGACCAGTGAGTGAAGCCTTAGAGGGGAAATACCAGGCAGGTATGCGGTGATGTTGAATGAAACAAAAGCATTTGTTGAATAATGAATAAAAGGAAAACAAGACATTTTGAATACTGAATGAAACCAAAGCAAGTTAATGCACATTTTGAATATCAAACAAATTGAAAGCAAGGCATTTTAAATTTGGAACAAACTGAAAGCAGGTTGGAAATACTTTGGCATATTGAAAGAAGTGAACGAAAGATTGTGCACTTTACTGAAAGGAAAGTTTTGAAAAACATGAAAATAATGTACCGCATTAACTGCAACAAGTGCTAGTAAAGCCAAGAGCCCATGCAATATAAGGTGTGACAGGTGCAAGGTGGTTAAACAAGCCACAATACAGTATCAGGAGAGTATGACACGTGTGACCGAGGCAATCCTCACTGCTGAGAAGAAGCAGTGTACTGATGTCCAAGAAGAAACAGTCAAAGAAGGGTACCGGTTGCGTGTCCTGTAATGGGTGGACCATGTGGTCTGACAACTGCACCTAGACCAGATGCCCCTGAATGGAGAAGCGACTGAAAACACATATAAAGAAACTTTTGCTGTGCAAAGACCCTGTTGTGATATTTAAGTCAAGTGTTGGTTTGAAAGCTGGAAGATTTGCACTCTTGGGGAAGGGAAACCCTGTATTTGATGAACTACCTTGAACTTGGGGAAGGGAACCCCTGTATTTGATGAACTACCTTGAACTTGGAGAAGGGAACCCCTGTATTTGATGAACTACCTTGAACTTGGGGAAGGGGAGCTGATTACAAGCCAGAGAGCTAGAAGAAGCTCTGAGCTTTACTTTGAACCATATTTGAACACTATTCCTTTTTGATGCTGACATCCCTACACAATGTATGCAGTTAGATGTGAGGGCAAGTATAGGTTTTGGACACAGACAGACGTTTTACTTTGGCCTTCCTAACGTAGACTATCCTTAGTTTTCTTTAGGTAGGGAAATCTCACCTTAGCATAGGGAAAGTTAGACATTCAACAACCCTGCCTTTTATGTTGAATAAAACTTGGTTAAAAAAACGTGAACCTGTTGTCTGTGTCTGAATCATGATGCCTTCATAGGGCCTTATTATCCCATAAATGAACTTTCGTCACATGTGTACTATGGAGCAAGTGAATTTCACTGGCTCCTTAATGCAAATATGGTTTTGCATTTGCAAATAATCTAAATATATTTATATTCTTGCAAATACAAAGATTGTTAATGTTTCCAACACCATTAACAGAGTTGTGCATGGGAAAGGGTCAGGGTGCATCAGCGGTCCAGAGGCACCACCAAGGGGGGCCATGGCCACCCTTATAAAAACGCTGGCTCCTCCAACGGCCCACCTGCCAGTCATGTGTTTCTATAGGCCACCCCTATAAAAAATGTCTGAGGGCACCACTGCCGCTCCCATGGCCTATCATATTTTTGCTTATATGCCGGTTACAAAAGGCCAACTTTGCGGAATATATGTGGGTATGGCTCACCCTGCAAAGTTGGTCTTTTGTTCCCAGACCCCTCTCCCAGTGCTTTTCAGGAGGGTCTGCTGAGGTCATCCCTGCCCTGTGCATACCTGCTTCTCCTCTGTGTGGTCCTCCACTCCCCCTTCATGGCCCCTCCACTAATCTGCTGTCGACTCTGCCTGCCATGCTCATTGCTTGGAAGAGCGCAAACATAGAAGCCCCACACACAGCATGCGATGCTTCTCTATGCAACCTTTTGTACATCAGGCTTCCGTGTTCACTGCATACCGATGTAAATGGGGTCCAACACATCAATAAAGACTTGCCTGATGTCACAGTTTTGTTTCTCCTCCATTGGCTCTAGAAATTCAGTTCTTAAAGGCCATTCAAGGCCTCCTCATCCCACCATCTCCCTACTTATCACATGCCAGTGGCTGGATTAGAATATGGACCCTATCATGAGCCTGATTGCATAGCAGGAAAAGAGAGGGATGAACGGAGGTCATGAACACCTGTACCCCCTGTATGGTTGTGCTGCTGGCACTTGTAGGGAGCCTATGCCGATGGAAAAAGATATCACTGATGCAGCCCAGGTATGTATTTAGCAAAAAAATGTATATATATCTGTGTGCATATTTGGGTGAATGTGTGTGTGTCAGAGAGAGTTTGCTTGAGTGGCTGAGTACAATAATATGTGAGCTTGCATGTAGTATGTGTAGATGTGTGTATGGCAGTGAATGAATGTAGTGACGTTTAGCCTGTCATTCATACCTGTTTCTAAATACCATCAAGATTGACAAGGCTGTCTGCTTTTTCTTTTTTACAGTGCAATTATTATGGCATTAAGTGCAAAGCAATATGAGTGTTCTTGTGTAATGATTCTGGCCTTTACAACCGGCATCTACAAAGTTCCTTAAAGTGCCATAATTACTGGCATTTAGGGACAAACAACACCAGTGTTCTTGAGTGCAGATACCAGTCTATATTGGTACAGGCGAAATGGGCATGATTTCTTACAATGACATTATTACTGGCCTTAAAGGCAAACAAATATGAGTGTTCCTGCAGGCAGACTAGCCTACAATGGGCACAGTCTGCATGGATATGGTTTCTTACAGTGGCGCTATTACTGGCATTAAGATCAAAGCAACATGAATCTTCTTGTGTGCTAATTCTAGCCTATATTGGCATAAACCTAGAAGGACTTGTTTTCATACCTTGGAATTTCTACTGGCATTAAGTGCAAAGCAACATGGGTTTTCTGTCGTGTGACTTCTGGCCCACACTGGCACAGCTTGTATGAACATATTTTCTTTCATCTGGGGATGCTGGCCTATTTGGGAATACTGGGAACTATTGGGACAGCCTACAATGACATGGCTTCGTACAGTGTCATTAGTACACAGATTAAGAGCGAAGCAACATAATTGTTACTGGCCTATATTAGCACAGGCTGCATGGGCACGGATTTTTAAAGCGACATTATTTTGGCATTGAGGGCAGCGCAACATGTGTGTTTGAGGTGTGAGGATAATGGCCTATACTGCCATTAGCTGCGTGGACATGGTCCCTTACAGTGCCATTATTCCAGACATTTAGGGCAAAGAAACATAAGTGTTGTTGCATGCAGATACTAGCCTAGATTTGGCAGAAGCTGCGTGGACTGGTTTCTTACAGTGGCATTATAATTGGCGTTAAGAGCAAAATAAAGTGAGTGTTCTTGCATGTGGATACTGGCATATATTGACATGGCCTAAATATACATTATGTGTTACCATGGCATTATTTCTGGCATTAAGGGAAAATAAACTTGAGTGTTTATGTGAGAGGGTAGTGGCCTATATTGGCACAGCCTGTATGGACATGGCTTCTTACATTTGCATTATTACTTGCATTAAGGAAAAATCAGTGTTCTGATGTATGGATACTGCCATATGCTGTAGCTAAAAGGGCCACAGAAAAACTGGGAGTACCAAACATGGATAATACACAAAGAAGCAAGGCTAAACAGGTTTTTTATAATGCACACAATAAACAGATACACACAAATGGTCAGCTGAAATGTGGGGAGTACATTATAACAAGTTGTAGAAGCGCAGCTGCATGCCTATGCAGGGAACCTCGCCCCCCCCCCCTTCCTCCCATATGCTGGAGACCTGAGACCTTGCCGTGTTTGACACCAGTAGTTATGCCAATACCGCAGCGTGTGTTCGAAAGAAGATACCCATTGAGACAACCCTACCGAATGTATCCCCGAAGGGATGACAACCTAAGGGAGGTACGCCCTGTAGGAACATGAGAAAGAGCAGAGAAAAGGAGCTGGTGATGTCACAAAAAGTATGCACGACGTCCCGAGATACTGACTGAAGAGAATGTATAGACTTTAAAGAAACTAATGACGAAGTAAAGAATCAAGTGAACTTTAAAATACAAAGAAGCTGGTTATACGTAGTGAATAAAACGCAAGCAAAGCCGCCATTATATAGAAGCTGGACATCAGTATCATGAATTTAGTAAGCCAGGACCCATAAAGCGGGAAGGGAAAACTGTGTTGCAGCAAGAATAATTATAATTGTGGAGTATGATGTGTTGTATGCAGGTGATGGATCAAAGGCACCGGAATCTAGCAGAAAAGTAGCGTCTTCCATTTTTTCTTAAAGGCTTCTGTGGATTCCGTAGTTCTAATATCTGGAGCAGGGCATTCCAGGTTACTGGGGCTGCACAATTGAATGTGCCATTACAGGTTTTAGCAAGCTTACATCATGGATTATTAAGGAAGTTCGTGTTGTTAGATCTTAATGTTCTACTAATTTGTTTCTTTTCAATTGTTTTCAGAGAATGAACTGGCATTTGGCCTTTCAAGCATTTGTGGGTGATGAGGATCATCCTGAAGCGCACTCTTGCATGCATAGGCAGCCAATGCAGGTTGCGTCTGGCATCTGATATCTGATCCCTGTGACTCAGACCCTTCACCGCTCTCAGTGCTCCATTTTGAATAACCTGGAGGCGGTGAAGGTTAGATTGTGTGATGCCAACCAGGAGGCTACAGCCATAGTCCAGTTTAGAGCCAATGATGGCTCTAGCTAAGACCTCTGCATTCTTCTCTGATATAAAAGGGCAAATGTGTCGTAATAACTTAATGAAGTATGAAGAGGATGACACCAGACTATTAACCTGAGATTTCATGGTCATATTCTTGTCAAGAAAGATGCCCAAAGTCTTGACTTTCTTTTCAACCTTTTCAGCCTGTTGTCTGTCCCGACCATCAGAAGCTCAGTTTGTGAGCCATACCGTTCATCATTGATGGCTTGGTATATGTTATTGATGTATATTTTCGTCTTCCTCATGTGATCCTGAAATGGAGATGACACATTACGTGTCATTTGCATAGTTGACAAAGAATATCCCTTCCTGTTCCAACATGTGAAAGAAGGAAATGATGTAAAACGGGGATACACATGCCCCTTGTGGAACTCCAAATAACAATGGTATGGGTTTGGCTCTGCCATCTCGCTTGCAACTCTCATCTGTCTTCCACTTAAGAACGACAAAACCCATTGTGTGGCTTGGGCTGAGAAATTGGCATAATGCTTTAACCTGGTGGACAAGATGGCATGGTCCACCAGGTCAAATGCTGCGGATAAATTCAAAATCATCAGAAGGGCTGTTTGGCCTCCATCCATTGTTTGAAGTAGTTTATTTTAAGGATACCAGAGCAGTCCCAGATCCATGGATGAAAACCCCACTGAAATATATGAAGAATCTGTGATTTATTAAAGTGCTGTGAAATTTGATTGTATTGAACTCTATCCAGTATCTTCAACAAAAATGGGGTGTTGGTAATCGGTCTGTAATTAGAACGGGTGAAGGGGCACAAAATTTGGCTTTTTTAAAGCGGGTTGATCCATGCATTTTTAATATTGTTTGGTACGCGCTTATGCTTGAAGGAGGCATTCACACATTTTGTAATAGCCATTATAAGTAACGGTGAACATTCCTTAATAATCACTGCTGAGCAGGGATCACCCTTACAGCTTGTGATTTTTAGCTGAGCAATTGTTTTTGCTAATTCTGTCTCTGAGATAAAAGTAAAATTGAAAGGCTGGGACTTGTACCATTAACTGAAGGCAAGGAAAGGGGTGCTTCTAATTCCTTAGTGTTAAGGAGCAATTTTTTCTACTCAATGTAGACTTTTATCTTTTCTAGTTTGCCATTTAGCGCATCCTGTATGTTGTTACACCATCTCTCATCCGTTAGGAAAGAGTCTTGGTTAGCGCCCTTTGGATTTTCTTGCTCTTTTAAAATTTTAAAGAGCTCTCTACTGTTAGATGCTGCACAAGCAATTCTAGAATTTAACGATTCCTTCTTTGCTTGAATAGTAGCCATTTTATATGTCTTTCCTGCTTCTTTATCAGCTTCCAGACTGAACATGTCTCTGCTTTGATGCCACGCATAGAATAGTTTAACTTTGTTTGACTTTAGTTTTTAAGGTTATCATTGAACCAAGAATTACTTATGTGTTTCCTCTGATGAACAATCTTAAGAGGGGCAAGCTTCTCTGTCACCACACTTAGCAAATTCATGATTGTGGCTGAGATCTCATCCATCCCTTCTGTATTAGAGATATCTGTACTAAGGTTCGTGGCTCAAGTGCTCAGATTCTCTAGTGTCAACTTCTTAGAGCTTCTAACAGGCAAGATGGTTTTGGGCTTGACCTAAAAATGGGGGGAAAGAGGACAAATTACCAGGGTAATGCCCTTACTCTATATACTTTTTAACACAATAAATCGGACAAAACACATCTGTCTCATGATTTGTTACAGCCAATTCAAATCCAGTTTACAAAAAACCACAGTGGTAAGGGCAAAGATGCAAGAAGAACAAGGCTGTGGTGAAGGACAGAGAGGATACAATGAAGTTGTAACTGTCCCTACCTCCTATGCACACCTCCAACTAGGTAGCGCTGATGTGTCGCTTATCAAATAGTGATAGAAAAAGAGATAAAACAAACAACTTCTATACGTGGTAATACATTCAGCATTGTTTTTTCCCTAAACCACTCTCTTCCACTATGTGTGCATATTTGGAAGAGACAAGGAGCCAAATGAGTAAATTAAAAGAAACAGCGCATCAGTGGTTCATAACTCAGACATCTACTAGGGTGTATCTGAGTTTAATAGCCTAGAGATTGCCTGTTGACCCTGGTGTGCTGAGGTTTAAAAAGACATGAGCTACAAACAGACCATGTTTGTATGACAAAACAACATGAAAACACTACGAACTCCACTCTCCGTCTCAAGATGCTATTAGTTGTTGGAGGGTGGGGTTGAGTAAAAAGGTTGCTCAAACTACACAGTAGGTCAATTTGATGCCTCTTAGGTGTAGCAACCACCATCAACCGGTTTTAGTGGCATATGTAGCAATGGGGCCACTTTCATCAGGACAGTCTTCAGTTTCTGTAAACTTGTTAAGTCAAGAAAGTACTTGCCAAGTTATGGAAACATAAACAAGACAGATGGATATATACTTTACCACCTTGTCAATGCATCTTGCATTGAGGTCCCTTTCACATCTGGCCCCCACCTCAACCAGCCTCCCTCAAAAATCCACCTGTCCTCTCTTCCTACTCTTGTGGCCAGTGCACCTGCCAATGTTCACCACTCAGCTAGTGTGGTGATTGCCAGTGTCTCGAACAAATAAGGAATCAAGGAGTTCATTGATCTTGCCTTGCTTCTTCCTAAACCAAACTAATCCAAATGGACTCAGTACTTTTAAATCTGTGGGCAATACACAATGTTTTCAAAAAAGCAATATCCAGTGGAAGCTCGTCAATATGGGTTGCTAGGGCACCACTCTTACTATGTTGGGACTCTTAGCGGCTCATTAAAGTTGACCAGTTCTGGAAAAAATGCATGAAAAAATGCCGGAAATTCTGGCACCAGCATTTTTTCCAGACCGGGGAAACACAAGTTTTCCGGTGGGGGCAGTGATCTACCAGCAGGCCTCACCTGCCAGTAGTTCAGTCCCCTACAGCCAAATAAATGCGCAATCACTGACACCGGTAGTACTGTAACCGGTAATGTCAGCAGTCTCATCTCATGGAGTCTGATGGGACTCCATGGAATGAGAATTTACAAGCGTCTCCACTGCCCGTAATATCCCAGTAATACTGGGACATCGGGTGGCGGAAACGTTTTACTGGTATCCTGCCGGTATTTCCGGTGGGACACAGTCAAAACTGTAATGAGGGCTGTGAGGAACCAGGGGATTCCTCACTTCTTTTCCCCCAGTATCCGATTCTCAGGTGGCCAGGGAAAGGCCATCATATTTGGATTTTGACCCTGGGGGTGGATATGTTAGGGAGGATCACCTGGGTGGAGTAGACCAGGGGAGTGGGGAAAGGATGTGCTTAGGCGAGACATGGTGTCCCCCATTTCCCTTTTACCACAAACCCTCCATCCCTCAAGCCTTAATAGGCTTTTGTCAGCCTTTTCTCTATGATTCCCCTAAAGTATCCTACTGGAATGAAGACAAGGACAACTAGACCAACACATCTTCATTTCAGGAAAACAAACAAATAGCACCAACTAAGGACTGGGACGAGAGAGGAGGACACTTAGAGCAAAGCAGGACTACTGCTTTGCTAGTGAGTGGTCCTTGTAATGGAAATGGAGGCAGGAGCTTTAAAAGCTCAAAGCCAGACACAAATGGAGTCAGCTGTGGAAGCACAGTCCGCAGCAGGAGCATAGTCCGCTGTGTGCAAGGAGACCTCTCCGGTGTGGCGGCATGGCAGGAGAATCCCTGGAGGCCCGGCAAGTATTGCACAGTGTATGCAGCAGGAAGCAGTGGCAGAAGAAGCTGGAGGCATTAGAAAGCCATGAGAAGGAGGCCGGCCGGACCGAGGGAAGTGGTCTTATGTATCCTGTTTCACTGTGGAAGCATTGCTGGGTGTGCGCGAGCCACAAGACCACCCCCAGGAGAAGGTGCGAGTGCCCACACAGAGAAAATGGAACCGATGGTAGCGGAAGGACGTGCGAGGAGCCGTAAAACCGACCAGTGAGTGAAGCCGTAAAACCGACCAGTGAGTGAGGGGAAATACCAGGCAGGTATGCAGTGATGTTGAATGAAACAAAAGCATTTGTTGAATAATGAATAAAAGGAAAACAAGACATTTTGAATACTGAATGAAACAAAAGCAAGTTAATGCACATTTTGAATATCAAACAAATTGAAAGCAAGGCATTTTAAATTTGGAACGAACTGAAAGCAGGTTGGAAATACTTTGGCATATTAAAAGAAGTGAACGAAAGATTGTGAACTTTACTGAAAGGAAAGTTTTGAAAAACATGAAAATAATGTACTGCATTAACTGCAACAAGTGCTAGTAAAGCCAAGAGCCCATGCAATATAAGGTGTGACAAGTGCAAGGTGGTTAAACAAGCCACAATACAGTATCAGGAGAGTATGACACGTGCGACTGAGGCAATCCTCACTGCTGAGAAGAAGCAGTGTACTGATGTCCAAGAAGAAACAGTCAAAGAAGGGTACCGGTTGCGTGTCCTGTAATGGGTGGACCATGTGGTCCGACAACTGCACCTAGACCGGATGCCCCTGAATGGAGAAGCGACTGAAAACACATATAAAGAAACTTTTGTTTTGCAAAGACCCTGTTGTGATATTTAAGTCAAGTGTTGGTTTGAAAGCTGGAAGATTTGCACTCTTGGGGAAGGGAAACCCTGTATTTGATGAACTACCTTGAACTTGGGGAAGGGAACCCCTGTATTTGATGAACTACCTTGAACTTGGAGAAGGGAACCCCTGTATTTGATGAACTACCTTGAACTTGGGGAAGGGGAGCTGATTACAAGCCAGAGAGCTAGAAGAAGCTCTGAGCTTTACTTTGAACCCTATTTGAACACTATTCCTTTTTGATGCTGACATCCCTACACAATGTATGCAGTTAGATGTGAGGGCAAGTATAGGTTTTGGACACAGACAGACGTTTTACTTTGGCCTTCCTAACGTAGACTATCCTTAGTTTTCTTTAGGTAGGGAAATCTCACCTTAGCATAGGGAAAGTTAGATATTCAACAACCCTGCCTTTTATGTTGAATAAAACTTGGTTAAAAAAACGTGAACCTGTTGTCTGTGTCTGAATCATGATGCCTTCATAGGGCCTTATTATCCCATAAATGAACTTTCGTGACATGTGTACTATGGAGCAAGTGAATTTCACTGGCTCCTTAATGCAAATATGGTTTTGCATTTGCAAATAATCTAAATATATTTAGATTCTTGCAAATACAAAGATTGTTAATGTTTCCAACACCATTAACAGAGTTGTGCATGGGAAAGGGTCAGGGTGCATCAGCGGCCCAGAGGCACCACCAAGGGGGGCCATGGCCACCCTTATAAAAACGCTGTCTCCTCCAACGGCCCACCTGCCAGTCATGTGTTTCTATAGGCCACCCCTATAAAACATGTCTGGGGGCACCACTGCAGCTCCCATGGCCTATCATATTTTTGCTTATATGCCGGTTACAAAAGGCCAACTTTGCGGAATATATGTGGGTATGGCTCACCCTGCAAAGTTGGTCTTTTGTTCCCAGACCCCTCTCCCATTGCTTTTCAGGAGGGTCTGCTGAGGTCATCCCTGCCCTGTGCATACCTGCTTCTCCTCTGTGTGGTCCTCCACTCCCCCTTCATGGCCCCTCCACTAATCTGCTGTCGACTCTGCCTGCCATGCTCATTGCTTGGAAGACCGTAAACATAGAAGCCCCACACACAGCATGCGATGCTTCTCTATGCAACCTTTTATACATCAGGCTTCCGTGTTCACTGCATACAGATGTAAATGGGGTCCAACAGATCTATAAAGACTTGCCTGATGTCACAGTTTTGTTTCTCCTCCATTGGCTCTGGAAATTCAGTTCTTAAAGGCCATTCAAGGCCTCCTCATCCCACCATCTCCCTACTTATCACATGCCAGTGGCTGGATCAGAATATGGACCCCATCATGAGCCTGATTGCACAGCAGGAAAAGAGAGGGATGAACGGAGGTCATGAACACCTGTACCCCCTGTATGGTTGTGGTGCTGGCACTTGTAGGGAGCCTATGCCGATGGAAAAAAGATATCACTGATGCAGCCCAGGTATGTATTTAGCAAAAAAATGTATATATATCTGTGTGCATATTTGGGTGAATGTGTGTGTGTCAGAGAGAGTTTGCTTGAGTGGCTGAGTACAATAATATGTGAGCTTGCATGTAGTATGTGTAGATGTGTGTATGGCAGTGAATGAATGTAGTGACGTTTAGCCTGTCATTCATACCTGTTTCTAAATACCATCAAGATTGACAAGGCTGTCTGCTTTTTCTTTTTTACAGTGCAATTATTATGGCATTAAGTGCAAAGCAATATGAGTGTTCTTGTGTAATGATTCTGGCCTTTACAACCGGCATGTACAAAGTTCCTTAAAGTGCCATAATTACTAGCATTTAGGGACAAACAACACCAGTGTTCTTGAGTGCAGATACCAGTCTATATTGGTACAGGCGAAATGGGCATGATTTCTTACAATGACATTATTACTGGCCTTAAAGGCAAACTAATATGAGTGTTCCTGCAGGCAGACTAGCCTACAATGGGCACAGTCTGCATGGATATGGTTTCTTACAGTGGCGCTATTACTGGCATTAAGATCAAAGCAACATGAATCTTCTTGTGTGCTAATTCTAGCCTATATTGGCATAAACCTAGAAGGACTTGTTTTCCTACCTTGGAATTTCTACTGGCATTAAGTGCAAAGCAACATGGGTTTTCTGTCGTGTGACTTCTGGCCCACACTGGCACAGCTTGCATGAACATATTTTCTTTCATCTGGGGATGCTGGCCTATTTGGGAATACTGGGAACTATTGGCACAGCCTACAAGGACATGGCTTCGTACAGTGTCATTAGTACACAGATTAAGAGTGAAGCAACATAATTGTTACTGGCCTATATTAGCACAGGCTGCATGGGCACGGATTTTTAAAGCGACATTATTTTGGCATTGAGGGCAGCGCAACATGTGTGTTTGAGGTGTGAGGATAATGGCCTATACTGCCATTAGCTGCGTGGACATGGTCCCTTACAGTGCCATTATTCCAGACATTTAGGGCAAAGAAACATAAGTGTTGTTGCATGCAGATACTAGCCTAGATTTGGCAGAAGCTGCGTGGACTGGTTTCTTACAGTGGCATTATAATTGGCGTTAAGAGCAAAATAAAGTGAGTGTTCTTGCATGTGGATACTGGCATATATTGACATGGCCTAAATATACATTATGTGTTACCATGGCATTATTTCTGGCATTAAGGGAAAATAAACTTGAGTGTTTATGTGAGAGGGTAGTGGCCTATATTGGCACAGCCTGTATGGACATGGCTTCTTACATTTGCATTATTACTTGCATTAAGGAAAAATCAGTGTTCTGATGTATGGATACTGCCATATGCTGTAGCTAAAAGGGCCACAGAAAAACTGGGAGTACCAAACATGGATAATACACAAAGAAGCAAGGCTAAACAGGTTTTTTATAATGCACACAATAAACAGATACACACAAATGGTCAGCTGAAATGTGGGGAGTACATTATAACAAGTTGTAGAAGTGCAGCTGCATGCCTCTGCAGGGAACCTCGCCCCCCCCTTCCTCCCATATGCTGGAGACCTGAGACCTTGCCGTGTTTGACACCAGTAGTTATGCCAATACCGCAGCGTGTGTTCGAAAGAAGATACCCATTGAGACAACCCTACCGAATGTATCCCCGAAGGGATGACAACCTAAGGGAGGTACGCCCTGTAGGAATATGAGAAAGAGCAGAGAAAAGGAGCTGGTGATGTCACAAAAAGTATGCATGACGACCCGAGATACTGACTGAAGAGAATGTATAGACCTTAAAGAAACTAATGACGAAGTAAAGAATAAAGGGAACTTTAAAATACAAAGAAGATTACTCATGCATGAAGTGCTGTAGAAAATCAACCCTTCAATAAATGTACAGACGTTGAAACGCAAGGTAGACTAAGTCATCATAGAAGCTGGTTATACGTAGTGAATAAAACGCAAGCGAAGCCGCCATTATATAGAAGCTGGACATCAGTATCATGAATTTAGTAAGCCAGGACCCATAAAGCGGGAAGGGAAAACTGTGTTGCAGCAAGAATAATTAGAATTGTGGAGTATGATGTGTTGTATGCAGGTGATGGATCAAAGGCACCGGAATCTAGCAGAAAAGTAGCGTCTTCCATTTTTTCTTAAAGGCTTCTGTGGATTCCGTAGTTCTAATATCTGGAGCAGGGCATTCCAGGTTACTGGGGCTGCACAATTGAATGTGCCATTACAGGTTTTAGCAAGCTTACATCATGGATTATTAAGGAAGTTCGTGTTGTTAGATCTTAATCTTCTACTAATTTGTTTCTTTTCAATTGTTTCCAGAGAATGAACTGGCATTTGGCCTTTCAAGCATTTGTGGGTGATGAGGATCATCCTGAAGCGCACTCTTGCATGCATAGGCAGCCAATGCAGGTTGCGTCTGGCATCTGATATCTGATCCCTGTGACTCAGACCCTTCACCGCTCTCAGTGCTCCATTTTGAATAACCTGGAGGCGGTGAAGGTTAGATTGTGTAATGCCAACCAGGAGGCTACAGCCATAGTCCAGTTTAGAGCCAATGATGGCTCTAGCTAAGACCTCTGCATTCTTCTCTGATATAAAAGGGCGAATGTGTCGTAATAACTTAATGAAGTATGAAGAGGATGACACCAGACTATTAACCTGAGATTTCATGGTCATATTCTTGTCAAGAAAGATGCCCAAAGTCTTGACTTTCTTTTCAACTTTTTCAGCCTGTTGTCTGTCCCGACCATCAGAAGCTCAGTTTGTGAGCCATACCGTTCATCATTGATGGCTTGGTATATGTTATTGATGTATATTTTCGTCTTCCTCATGTGATCCTG
Organism: Ambystoma mexicanum; assembly: GCF_040938575.1. Classification (NCBI taxonomy): domain Eukaryota; kingdom Metazoa; phylum Chordata; class Amphibia; order Caudata; family Ambystomatidae; genus Ambystoma; species Ambystoma mexicanum. The sequence continues at coordinate 809,060,018 of NC_090932.1, forward strand.
AAATGGAGATGACACATTGCGTGTCATTTGCATAGTTGACAAAGAATATCCCTTCCTGTTCCAACATGTGAAAGAAGGAAATGATGTAAAACGGGGATACACATGCCCCTTGTGGAACTCCAAATAACAATGGTATGGGTTTGGCTCTGCCATCTCGCTTGCAACTCTCATCTGTCTTCCACTTAAGAACGACAAAACCCATTGTGTGGCTTGGGCTGAGAAATTGGCATAATGCTTTAACTTGGTGGACAAGATGGCATGGTCCACCAGGTCAAATGCTGCGGATAAATTCAAAATCATCAGCAGGGCTGTTTGGCCTCCATCCATTGTTTGAAGTAGTTTTGATTTTAAGGATACCAGAGCAGTCCCAGATCCATGGCTGAAAACCCCACTGAAATATGTGAAGAATCTGTGATTTATTAAAGTGCTGTGAAATTTGATTGTATTGAACTCTATCCAGTATCTTCAACAAAAATGGGGTGTTGGTAATCGGTCTGTAATTAGAACGGGTCAAGGGGCAGAGATTTGGCTTTTTTAAAGCGGGTTGATCCATGCATTTTTAATATTGTTTGGTACGCGCTTATACTTGAAGGAGGCATTCACACATTTTGTAATAGCCATTATAAGTAACGGTGAACATTCCTTAATAATCACTGCTGAGCAGGGATCACCCTTACAGCTTGTGATTTTTAGCTGAGCAATTGTTTTTGCTAACTCTGTCTCTGAGATAAAAGTAAAATTGAAAGGCTGGGACTTGTACCATTAACTGAAGGCAAGGAAAGGGGTGCTTCTAATTCCTTAGTGTTAAGGAGCAATTTTTTCTACTCAATGTAGACTTTTATCTTTTCTAGTTTGCCATTTAGCGCATCCTGTATGTTGTTACACCATCTCTCATCCGTTAGGACAGAGTCTTGGTTAGCGCCCTTTGGATTTTCTTGCTCTTTTAAAATTTTAAAGAGCTCTCTACTGTTAGATTCTGCACAAGCAATTCTAGAATTTAACGATTCCTTCTTTGCTTGAATAGTAGCCATTTTATATGTCTTTCCTGCTTCTTTATCAGCTTCCAGACTGAACATGTCTCTGCTTTGATGCCACGCATAGAATAGTTTAACTTTGTTTGACTTTAGTTTTTAAGGTTATCATTGAACCAAGAATTACTTATGTGTTTCCTCTGATGAACTATCTTAAGAGGGGCAAGCTTCTCTGTCACCACACTTAGCAAATTCATGATTGTGGCTGAGATCTCATCCATCCCTTCTGTATTAGAGATATCTGTACTAAGGTTCGTGGCTCAAGTGCTCAGATTCTCTAGTGTCAACTTCTTAGAGCTTCTAACAGGCAAGATGGTTTTGGGCTTGACCTAAAAATGGGGGGAAAGAGGACAAATTACCAGGGTAATGCCCTTACTCTATATACTTTTTAACACAATAAATCGGACAAAACACATCTGTCTCATGATTTGTTACAGCCAATTCAAATCCAGTTTACAAAAAACCACAGTGGTAAGGGCAAAGATGCAAGAAGAACAAGGCTGTGGTGAAGGACAGAGAGGATACAATGAAGTTGTAACTGTCCCTACCTCCTATGCACACCTCCAACTAGGTAGCGCCGATGTGTTGCTTATCAAATAGTGATAGAAAAAGAGATAAAACAAACAACTTCTACACGTGGTAATACATTCAGCATTGTTTTTTCCCTAAACCACTCTCTTCCACTATGTGTGCATATTTGGAAGAGACAAGGAGCCAAATGAGTAAATTAAAAGAAACAGTGCATCAGTGGTTCATAACTCAGACATCTACTAGGGTGTATCTGAGTTTAATAGCCTAGAGATTGCCTGTTGACCCTGGTGTGCTGAGGTTTAAAAAGACATAAGCTACAAACAGACCATGTTTGTATGACAAAACAACATGAAAACACTACGAACTCCACTCTCCGTCTCAAGATGCTATTAGTTGTTGGAGGGTGGGGTTGAGTAAAAAGGTTGCTCAAACTACACAGTAGGTCAATTTGATGCCTCTTAGGTGTAGCAACCACCATGAACCGGTTTTAGTGGCATATATAGCAATGGGGCCACTTTCATCAGGACAGTCTTCAGTTTCTGTAAACTTGTTAAGTCAAGAAAGTACTCGCCAAGTTATGGACACATAAACAAGACAGATGGATATATACTTTACCACCTTGTCAATGGTGCCATGGGACTGGATCAGTCAAGGAGGGAACCTAGAGGCAGAAAAAATACACCACAGTCACCTATAGGCTAGTAACTGCCAAACGAATGGCTATGAATTAGCACACTATTCACTGCTATATTCAACAATTATTGGTATCAATGCCACACTTTACCAAGGATGGTTTCAATATGAACATTATTGTCCATTGTTTTAAAACATTTGTCAATTTAGGTCGCTACAAGGTTACCAAGTAGCTTCTGTGCCTGTTGATATCAGAGCCTCAGTTCTGCAAGATGTGAATCATTTCCTGAGTCCATTATTTGGGCCCCATCTGCAAGGACAGCGTAGGCAACATAAGACAGCAAAACAATTACCCACTAACCTTATTTGGGATATCCCTGTGGGGTCTTAAGTACAACAAGAGTTCTCCAGATGTGTTGGAGTTCGCTATGGTCCCAGTCAGGCACTCTCTATCTAGTAGAAAGGAGAACGCCAATGTCACAATTGCTCATGCAAATTGTTGTAAAGTCACAGCTAAAGCAGCATACTGGTCGTTCATGGTTCTGTGCAACATCACACCAAAACGGTGTTTCAATCCCCATGCATGGAGCATAAGCCGTGCTCCCGGGTTGAAAACTAACTGATTCTTTCATTGGGGGCCCGGGCACGTCAATTCCTCCCCCTCTGATTTCAGCTCTGTCCCGTCTCATCAAGCAGTAACCTTCTGGAATTGATAATGCTATTGAAGGACCTGCTGCCTCATCAGCCCAGGTCTCCTTAAGAGCGCAAATATCAAGGTTGTGCTCCTCAATATCCGTATCTAACTGTGTAGCATGTTTCAGCAGGGATCTTGTATTAAGTAACATGAATTTCGAGTTACATAGCAGAGGTGTCCCTACTGTACTGCCTTTCTGAAAGGTCTGGATGAGATCTGAATCCGGAATTTTTTCCGGTAGATTTTCCTGTCTCAACTCATGTTGTTGTTTATTGCCCAGCTTTGAAAGTGGTAGACTTGTCCTCAGCACTGGGATGCATGCAACTTTCTTGATTTGCGTCCCTTCGGCTCGCCCATCCTTCTCATTGACTTTACTAATGATCTCTCTAGAAGGGGAGAGACTTTGATGACTATCGTTACCCTGGTCAGCCCTGGCATTAAGTATGGAATTTTCTCTTCTGTTTACTGGGCATGAGCTGCTGTGCAATTGCCTAGTTTCACATCCCCCTGGATTCCTAGGCTAGTTTCATATGGGCTGGGAGTGGGGTCAGCACCATGCGAACCCCTATCTTTAGGCATGACCCCCCCATAGTTACCTTGCACTAGTGATATCCGACTGTTAGCAAGAGATGTTCCCCTTGCAATCTGAAGTGCATATAGGACTTCCTTAATTCCCATTATATAATCAGCAAGTACTTACTAAATATAACGTGGGATCTGGGCCTGCTCGCCTGGATCTGGCACAAACCGGCCCCTTACGCGCAAACTACAAAGGAGCAGGTAAATGTAGCAATTATCCAGAGTGTAACAAGTAAACACACTGATCTAGTATTTTCAGCCAATAAAGATTAAAATAAAATTTTAAAAGTAAATTAAATGCGATGCACTATAATAACAATTAAAAAGCAATGTAATACAAATAGCGGCATTACATTTTCGTCTAACTAGTTAAAAAATCAAATCAATCTAATACGAGAGGAATGCAGAGAACTCTGTGGCAGGAGCCAGTTTGGGAGTAAAGCCACAAAGCATAACAAACCCTGTATCGTATAGATATGATTAGAAGTAGACTGCTGAAAGCAAAGAACCAAGCAGTGAGGGTCAATCAGTGGCCGTAAATGTAAGAACAATGTAAAGGCTTTGAATTAAAATAAAATTTAAAATAAATAAAAGAAGCAAAAAACAAGAAAACAAGTGAGGAGAAAAGAGACACATCTTCATCTTGTAAAATGCTGTCTAATGGGCCTGCAATGTACCATGTGACAGGAAGGAAGTATGTAACTGCCATATTCATTGGGGGAGCTCCTACCAGCAGTACTTACAAGTAGAAAAATAGTATTAGGGTACAACTTGAAATGGACTTCTCGAAACTGCCTACTACAACCAAGCAAAGCATGAATCCCTGCAACCAAACCCTTTTCCAATGAGGAACACCATAGCATGTGTACCATGCACCAGACAGCCACTAATGCATGTAGCAGCAATGCTGGATATGATGGCCAGTACTGAAACCTTAGATAGGGCACATCAAGCCTCAAGATGGGTTCCACAACCTAAGCTGCTATACAGAGCATGATGTGTAAAAATAACAAGCCATAATCACAGACTCCAAGTTCCTTATATATATTAAAAAACTACATTTCTCTGTGTAATCTTGTATCTTTGGTCAGTGGATGAGATGGTCATGCAAGATGCACAGGTGTGTGTATTTCGCCAGGGGTGCAATGTCTTTAAAAACCTTCATAATACAGGCTAGGTTGGAAAAGTGTCTGAACTCTGCAGTCTCCAGTGATATCTTCCGAACCTGTGATGAGCCTTTCCCCAAGGGTTCTAAATTACTCCAATCTCATTCAAAAAGGGATTACCAAAAGTAGCAGAATCTCTCTTTATCTGATGATTGGAACTTTCTCCCATGGAAATCAACATGTCCCTCCCAACAACAGCACTGATTTGCTGAGAGTAAGCATGAAGCTCTGCCAGTGTTAGCATTTACACCATGGGAGAACTGTCAGGTTACACAAAAAAAGAAGGTATCTCTAGGCAGGGTTTCCCAACCGTATAATCATTATGAACCTTTTTGGCCTGGGTCATCAAGCAAATGTTCTTGTACAATTGGTTTAATGTGAATGTACCTCATTACTCATGTAACTAAGTAAATCCACTGTAACAGTCCCAAGATGCCTCAGGGCTGCTTGTGCGCTTTATAAATATAAATAAATCAATATAAATTATGTAACTTTCCAGTTATTAGTGCATTTGAAAAGGTTGCCCGCCCCTATTTATCCAGTTTGCCATTTTGCTTGGTATTAGCACTAGGACAAAGTTTACCATAGGGCAAACCCCTATTCTTTAATGTATTCCTTGCACCAGGGCAAACTTTGCCCTAGTGCAAAAGTGTTCTTTTACCAGTGCAAGGTTTGTGTAACCTGGTCCCAGATGCCCATTAATTATCTGATTGGTGCACACATATTCTGTGAGTAATCATCACACACAACCTTTTGATTTTTGAATAACATCTTATTAAATTCTTCAAGCTTTAGAATTAGAAGAGCTTCTTCAAATCTTCATGAACATGAATCAGCTGTTTAGCCTTTACTAAAATGAACATAAAAAAGGTTTGTCTGATCAAAGCTGAACATGGCTATTGAGGCAACTAAAAAGACAATCGTACAGACAAGGAGCTGCATGGAGAGCAGAGTTAGTTAGGAGTCAGACACAGGGGCCTAGAATTAAACGAGGGCTTATTAGGGATAGTCACAAGGCTGGGCAGAAATAGGAAAAAGACAACATAAAGCTTCAATTACAACAAGATGACTTTTCCTCTAGTTTCACAGTCTGAATCGTTAATTTGCAAATCAGAGTCTGAGTTCCTTTCCCGTGAAATTAATACATTCACAGTCATTCACAGTTTTAAGTGTTACATTCACTTCCTTTTTGTCTCCTGACTTTCTCTTTCCTGGTTCTCAGCTTCTCAACCCTGATACAGGGGAAGACCTGTTGCACAGGTCTCCCGGATCCCAGTATGCCAGCCAGCTAAGCCGGCTCCCTAGTAGAAGCAGAGGTTGGTTAGCACTTGGAAAACTCACAGATTTTCGTCCAGGCATCTGGGAAGCTTACTTTGTCCACAAGGTTGGCTTAAAGTTTTTCACAATCTCCATTCATTAGAGTCATGGCTCTGTTCCTTTCCTGTTTTATGGTCCTGGTTCTCTTCCTAGAAATTCTTCCCTCACTCTCCCGATTGATGGGCCACCATGGTCCTGTACCTAAGAGTCTTTTCCTGCATCCCCTTTCCTATTCTCTACACTCTGTCTCTTCTTCTGTACCTCGGATTTGCATTGCCATATGCTCATACCTTTCCTCTCCTATGTGCACCTCGCCCTCGTAGCCAATTCTTTCTTAACTTTACCTTTAACCACCTTCTCTGTTTCTCATCCACCTACCATCTGAATATAACATTAGACCTCTCTTTTGAAGTTTCTCCCAACCTCCCAATTGGTGTTGTCTTTTTCTCCATCTCCTTTGTGGTCTTTCTCACCTCCTCTGTGAATCTCCTTCCCTCTTCCTCTTGGATGATCCTCCCAACATTACATGTTTTGTCCTCATTTGCATGTCCTTCTCCATGTATCCGCCTCTCTCACACTATGTGTATTCTCAGCTTCCACAAAGAGCTTCTTGCCAATCTTCTTCGTAATGCTCTCTACTTCTCTACTTCTTCCTCTCTCCTGATTCCTACAGCCACCTCTCTCCTCACTCTGTCAACCTCAGCTCTCTATTCCTCTTCTCAACTTCTTCCAAGATCTTCATCCCAATGTCCCTTGTATGGCTCCATCCTGCTACCTAATCCTTTCTACATCCAGCCACTTCTCTCCTTGCTTTGTCTACTGCCTCTCATTAACTCTCCTGCAATGCTCTCTCCTCCTTCATCTGGCCACCTCTCTCACTCCTTCAACCCCCTCTCTCTGTTTGGTCTCCACCTTCACCTCACTCCACTGCTATGAGTTTCTTTAACTCTCTCAGTGAGTCCTTACACCCAGATGCCAAATGTCCTGCCTTTCCTAAGGGGATCTGGACACTCCCATTAGGCTGTGTTGACTCTGAACAGGTACGCTTGTGCATAGGCCCCATACACATGCCCAATGCAATTAAATAAAATTGCATTGTATTGTTGTAGCCATGATTGGATTGGAGCAGTGTCCCGCTCATTGAGGTCACCTGAAGCTAACAAGTTCCTGCCTTGGTGCTGAGTGACTCGGACCAAGATGATTTTAGGCTTGACCGCTTTCTTAAATGCCATGCACAACACCTTCATTAGGACTTAGACTGGACTGCCTTCATACTCTCTCTCGCGCACTGAGATCCACTCCACCACTCTTTTATCACGCTGGAGCCCATTGGCATTCCACAGCTATGATCTTAAGCTCTCATAAGACGTTCTCATGTTATTTTTACTGCAGGCTTCTTCCAGAGCTGATCACAAAATAAGGGACCACTAATGTGTAGGAGGTTTTAAAGGACACACCCATTCCTTAAAAGGGATGGGTGATAAGAACCAGGGGGAAAATAACAGTCCTCTGCCACGGGTGCGGGGCAAGGTGGGTGGTACAGGGGATCCCCATGCACCTGCTCGTGCCCAGCATCATGCCTTAGGTGGTGGAACTGGGACCACATGATCACCCTATCCACTACCACCAACTGAAGGCAGGGGGTTACCTCATAGATGAGCATTGCTGTTTGTACCACCTTCAAGGCAAAATAATGCTGTAGGTAAAATGTTGATATTTGTGTACTATTTGGTATTGAGCCTTGGCCCAATGTGCTTTGGCCAAGGCAGCTACATCCAATGCTAGTTGGAGAAATCAGCACAGATGGGTATGCAGGGGGAAATCATGAAATGCATGCCTGTCTCTTGCGGAAGTATCACAAAGGATCCATGATGTCCTTGCATTCCCCCTGCAATTTTACTCCTGCTACCTGTAGCTCAGCAGCTAAGTGAAAATAGTTGAATATGGCCTTACTGAACATACTGGGCACAATGAAATACAGCAGTGCCATGCTAAATGGGCAAGTGTGTGCTAAGTGTACAAGAATGTCAACCTTTTGTATCCTCCATCTGGTCAACTATAGAGTGCTGTGACTTGGTAAAACATAAAACTCTGTAACTGGTGAACTGGGGTATCCTGCTACCCGTCAGCCTTCTTTTTGTAGGGCATCTCTTGACCAGATCAGAAGTGCCCCTTGTGGGCCTCCTCTGCATGGTGGCAGACTCCTGTGTCAGCCATCCCCTATGCACAACTTCTGGTTCGAGTTCACTGCTGCCCACTTTACGCCTTCTGCCTGCCAATTCACCCACTGCTTCTTATTCTGCACTTCAGGCCTGGGTCTCTGCACTACAGCAGTATTGATTGGGAACTCCTCCTCACATCCTCTCAGTGGCCTACCACGATTCATCACATTTGCCACTCAAGTGTCTCCCTTCCTCATTCAGGTAGGGAGACAAAACTGCCTTCTTCTTTCACTCTCTGAACCTGTGCTAACAGCAGACCTGGTCACCTGCTGTCTGATTTTGAGGTTTCACCACCCCTGGCTCTTTGGCTTACAGGCAGCTAATTTCCATCAGTACTTCCATCACCCTCACTCGTTGGCCTACAATAAACCTATTTAATTCAAGCACTCTTCATCTTGTGCCAATGATCAGTTCACTGGCTACCCACACCTTCCCATTGTGGTCCGGACCAACCATTGCTGATGTCAACCTGCTTACTACTGCCTGCCAATGAAGTCTCCCATCTGCCTTTGACAGTGCCCTCCAAATATGTAGGCAACCAAGTCCTCTTGCCTGCCATTTCCGCATTGCCAAACCAAAGAGCTCCTCTTGCCTTCCACGCTGCTCAGCCCTCTTCACCTCTGCCCTCTTTCACACACTTTCTACACAATCACAGTGCTTCCATCACTCCCCACCACTGATGACACCAGTGTGCTATTCACAAGCACAACCTTTTCTAGCCATGCACATACCACCCCCCACTGAAAGCACAATGATACATCAACTTCAGAGAATGCTGCTCAATACTTACTCTAATGCCAAGCATGCATAAGGCCTACCATCCCTTATCTTGCAATTGGCTTGATTTATTTTGTCTCACCAATACCTGACTCACAAATAAGTGTGATTCTCTCACAATACGAAGCTTCTGTCACCTTCAAAGATCCTCAACAATTACAGCCCCACAGCAGAAGTGACGGATTTGTTTTCTTCCACGTTGCCTCCCTCCCTTCCTTGATCATAAACCTTAATCTCCGACAGGGTGTGTGAACCCCTGCGCATAAATGCCCATATTACTGACATCCTCATTACACACTGTACTGCAAGCACATATGCTGCCTTTGTCCATGTCTTTGCTGAAATCATTGCCCAATTTCTTGTCTCCTGTTCTAACCTCATCATCCTCTGACGCGTCAACAAGCAATACTCATCTACTACATCATCCAAAATATGGAAGTACTTGTCTCTACCAAAGCATCTACAGCCCCACTCATCCCAAAGAGCAGACTGACAACCTTCTTTGCCCTCTCAACAACAACCCTTTAACTTGCTGTGAGGCCTCTCATACGCGGTCAGGCCGAAATCATGTGTAGTACCTCAGGGCCAGTTTCTGCTCACGCCTGTGCCGTGCCGGTTTGAAAAAAAACGTTTACATTTTTTTTTTACCTTGCTTTGATGATTGATTTGCATGCATGATGTGTGCATCATAAATTATGATGCATGCATGCATCATTCACATGCTGCTGCAGCATGTGGCCAACTTTGAACTAGACCTGCAGATGAACTTAACTGGTCTGCTGTTAAATCTCAGTTACCAGTTTAATGATATCCACCACAAAATAATTGCTCATTTTACTATAGCCGATATGATAGCTCAGTGGGTTGAGCACTTGCTGCTGTGATGTGTGTGTGATCTGCAGGTTGCAGGTTCGAATACCAGCAAGGCCATCTCAGCCTTTCATCCTTCTGAGGTCGATAAATAAGTACTAACACAGGTTCGGTGATATTGTGTGCATGTTTGTTCGATAAAAAAAGAGCTTAAACGTAAGTGCTATACAATAACATATTATCATTTGGCCTTGGATGTCTGCTTGCATTCACAGTAATTTGACAATATGGATCTATACACAGATATTAATGATACATATAGTGATCCATTCTTGCATGAAATGTATGTCACATTAGTGAAATCATAACCATATATTTCGTAGTGTACTTAGGACCAATGCCATTTGATGCCACTTCCTGTTTTGTCAAGGGGTGAAAGGTTGTTTCATCGCTTCCCAGGATGTCATTTTTGGGTGGGGTCAAATGACATCACTTCCGGTGATGTCATCAGAGGTCAAGGGTCGTAAGGCGAGGGGTGGGTAACTTTTTTGAGGCGAGGGGTGGGACACTTTTTCTTGCGTGTCCGGGCCTATTTCTTGTCCCAGTCCAACCCTGATAAGTAGACCCGTGTGTTGTGGCAGATGACTCTTTCGTATGTAGGCCAATTGGAAAGCCAGAGTGTGCCATAGATATTGTCTGTAGACTTGTTTTTGGCTGTTTGACGTAATCCCTTCATGAATCACGGTATCAACCTTTTAAAGAGATAATTGTATCTTTACTTTAGCACTGTCCATAAGTTTGAAAAGGGACACCTGACCTGCAACACAATTCACGAAATTCGCATTTAACAACTGAATCATGTTTGTTTACCCTCAAAAGAATTCCAGTTTTTATTCAAAAATGGGTCAATGCAAAATTTAGCAGAACCTTATTTCTAGATATGCCAGTAATACATCCTTTGAAGGGCACCTGTATGGTGTGGTCGGGAGTGCTCCGTCTAATTTATCCACCAAAAACAAGCTTCCACTTTATTTTTATTTGAATTTTGGCTCAGTGCTGGCTCTACCCAGAGGTTCGTAGAGCGCCTTACAACGTTAAAGGTTCAAAAGGTGGAAGGTGAAACAGAAGTTACTAAATCCTTTCAGCATAGTACAGGAAGATTAAGAGGTAATAGGGGAGGTGGAGGGGCTGAAGTACGTGTGGGGAAACAGCCATGTTTTGAGGCTCTTCCGTAACATGGTGATGGAGGGTACAGTGTGGATGTGAAGTAGTAGGGTGGGCCAGGCTCTGAGTAGCCAGTGTTTAAATGCTTGTTTTTGTGTATATGTTACTTTGCACAGTGGAATGTGTGGAAGATGATGGCTAGCTAAAAACCGGATGGAGCACTTTTGAAAGTGTCATCCCAGTCCTTCTAAAGATTTATCTAACTTTAGTCCCTGTTTGTTATTCCATCATTTTTGCCAACTTCTAATATTTGATTACAGTAAGGAGTATCAATAGACAATGGTATGAAAGTGCTTATAGTGTTTTTAAAAGAAAACTTACTTGAAAGGCTTCTGCTCGGTACCTCTATGTGTACATTTGAAGTGCATGGCACTTTCCTCCGACAGGTGGCTAATTCACATTTCAACTGCCAGGATGTTGCATAATTGTGCACAGCAGAATCTTACATGTGTATGCTATATGACTGGCCGTGACCATGTCACACACGGACAAGGCATGAAACCAGCCCAGGTATTATCACTGACAGTGCCGTTTTAGCAAAAGAGTATATGTGGGAAGGGTGTCTGTTTACCAGCACCACTTTCCTGCAAAGAACCCTTCTTCACATTGTATAGAACAAATAAAAAAGAAATGTTTGTACCCTACCAGATGGCATTCTGTCACATTTATCTTCTCTCTACAAAAGCAACAGTGGACCAGTGGATGTGAGATGACACCTTATATCCAGTTTATCTTTTCATATATATCGATAAACCATAAAAAACAATGTATTGGGCTCAGTCACAGCAAATTTCCATCATTCATTCACTTTCCTTTCTTCCTCACACTCTACTGTACTCTCATACAACAAATGACCATTTATATAGGTCACAGTAATCAACAATGTTCCATGTTCTCTGGTTCCCTTTGGCTATTCATTAGGTGACCCAACTCTGTATGTCCTTGTTCCTACAGGTTATGTGTCTACACGTGTTTCAGTTGTCGCCAGACTTCTCAATTAAAGTCCCATAGTCATGCAACCCTCTTCAGGACAGAAACCAGGGTTCTCTCTATAACCTGTATCAATGGTAGGGGGAGCCACACCACCTCCACCTTTCAATCTGCGAGGGTGATCCAGACATTTGGAATAAATCCAATTTTCATTTGCAGGTTAGAATTCGGCCAATCAAATCTCCACCAAATGATGGGCAGTTTCAGCGGGTTTGTCCATGCAATCCACGGGCTCCCACTTTCATAGAACGTTTCACTCTTCCTGATGCCGTCTTTCTCGTTTCTTGGGTTATATTGTTAATCTCTTTCCTTCTTTTTGAACGGACAGTCTGTTCATCTTGTATGGTCGAATGCCAGGACTTGTTATTCAATACGTCCTTGGCACTAGTCCTCATGGCATACGGTGCTATCTCTCGGTGTCGCGCTCAATGAGATCAGTAACCCGTGTCTCTGCTGCGAATCCTCTGAGAGAGTCATGAAGAAGGTTGCATGACTATGGGACTTTAATTGAGAAGTCCGACGACAACTGAAACATGTGTAGACACATAATCTGTAGGAACAAGGATATACAGAGTTGGGTCACCTAATGAATAGCCAAAGGGAACCAGAGAATATGGAACATTGTTGATTACAGTGACCTATATAAATGCTCACTAGTTTATGAGAGCACAGTAGAGTGTGAGGAAGAAGGGAAAGTGCATGAATGATGCAAATTTGCTGTGAGTGAGCCCAATACATAGTTTTTTATGGAATTGTATTGATGAAATTGTATGAATTAGGTATGTCAATTGATCCATTTTTTAATTAAATGAATAATTATTAAAACTGATTTTGTATTATAATAATTGGTTTATAGATATATATGAAAAGATAAACTGGATATAAGGTGTAATCTCTCATTCACTGGTCCACTGTTGCTTTTGTAGAGATTGTGTAGCCCGAAGGACCAGGTTGGAACTGGGCATTCCCCCTTTTTTTTGTTTGATATATTTATCTTCTCTACTACCTCCGAAAACCGGCACGGTAGCAACAGCCCTGCTCTCTCATCCCTTTACAGGCTCTCTCTTTTAAGTACATGCACAGCACCCCAAACCTATCCTCTCACCAGGGTTCCCTCTTTTATCTCCATGAACAACCAGCACTAATCACCACCCAGGAGTCTATTATTATTATTATTATTATTATTATTATTATTATTATTATTGCTATTTCATAGTGCTGAAGGCCAGATTGCGGGGGTTCAAACCCATGTCAGCTGGCATCGTTGTGTTTTTATGGCAAGCAAGTTGCGCCTGTGCTATTGTCCCAACTAACCTCCTCTTTTTGCCTATGCCTCTCTATTCTATGTCCACCAGACCCCATTCCGTAGGAAGGGCTTTCTCCATTGTCAGCTCTCAGTGCTAGAGCCACCTCCCACATCAAATTTGCTCCAGGCAGAATGATCTCACATCTTTCTCAGTGACAAGAGACCGCCTTGGTGGTGAACACTACACTTTATAAATGTTTCCATAAACAAATAAGTAAATAAATATACAATTTAGGATAGTATTGATAAAGGGACATAGTATCTACAGCTGTTGGCATACTATTTATTTATTTATTTGAATTCTTACATATCGCGCCACATGCCTGCAGTCCTCAGGGTACAAATACAGAAGACTGGCATCAGTCTTGACTGTGCATTGTGGGCATAATGGAAATCGCTGTCCTACTTAGGCTTAAATGAATGTGGCACAAGCATTTAAACTTTGAATGATGGGTAATAAAGGAATACCCGCCATATAATTTGAGTACTAGGGCATATCATCATGACAAAGAATGATACAAATAATTTTCGCATATCTAGTACTAATGACAGCAACGTCTGGAACTGGGCGGTTCTGCAAATGTTGTGGCCCTTTAATGTGTACGGTTACAAATCTACTGTGATGCTTCTAGCGCCCATTACATCAACTGATTACTTTATAGATCAGGGGTTAATAGTAAATGCTTTTTCAAGAGCCTTGGTTTCCTGAATCATTTGGTTTGGATCAGTGAAACTACCCAGCCATGTTTGGCCTACTTAAGAATCTGAGGTGTTGTGTGTGTGTTTGTGTGTGTGTGTGTGTGTTTTTTAAGTACATAACATTTTTCATCTATTGACCTGCAGGAACTGATGACAGTTTTGAAAAATGAAGAAGCTAAAAAATCTTGTTAGAGGCCAAATCGCCTTTCTTGTTATCTACTGCGAGCCCCTTTATTTGAAAAATCTGATGGACAACGAAATGATTGAAGGTAAGGCATATAGGTAACTCCTTTCAAGAATAGGCATCTTGAAGGTTCTGACAAATGGAATAGCAGAAACTGCTTGATGGGTTTTAAACTTCAGAAGAAATAAATCAAGTGAGGCATGTCAGGAGCTGCCATTTCTAGGGCTGGACGCATATATTTCTTTTATTTTACCTGCAAGTGGCAAACCAGTGAAAACACATTGCTTTTTTGGTTTCTTAAGTATCGAAATTATTCTTTAATTTTCTTGTTGATGGCAACTGACCTCTTTCAGTTACTAGAAGTATATATTGCTCTATGAATCTTTTAGTCAGTTATTTTTATTTAGTATGTATTTATTTTTGCATTTATAGCAGTGCAACAAACCCTCGGGAATCAGGGGCTAGTTACAGTAAGTGCGATGTGGAATTCTTAAAGGTGCGAGATCACATATGCAGGTTACAACAAGTGGTTCTTAATAGCATAATCTACCAGACACAAACCTCATGGTGAGGGGCGCTACATCAGGTATACAGATACAGGAGAGGCAAAATTAAGGTAAATTCACAGTCTGGCAAAACTACACTTCATGGTCGGGGGCTACATCAGGTATACAGATAGAAGAGAGGCAAAATTATTAAGGCAAATGCACAGTCTGGCAAAGCCACACCTTATGGTATGGGGGCTACATCACCTATACAGATACAGGAGAGGCAACATTAAGGTAAATTGACAGTCTGGCAAAGCCACACCTCATGGTACGGAGGGCTACATCAGGTATACAGATAAAAGGGAGTCAAAATTAAAAGTAAATGCACAGTCTGACATTGCCACACCTCATGGTACTGGGGCTACGCCAGGTATACAGATACAGGAGAGGCAAAATTAAGATAATTCACAGTCTGGCAAACCAACACCTCATGGTACGGGAGACTACATCAGGTATGCAGATACAAGAGAGGCAACATTAAGGCAAATGCACAGTCTGGCAAAGCCACACCTTATGGTACAGGGGCTACATCAGGTATACAGATACAAAGGAGGCAGGCCAAATTAAAGGTAAATGCACAGTCTGGTAAAGCCACACCTCATGGTACGGGGGGCTACATCAGGTATACAGATAAAAGAGAGGCAAAATTAAGGACAATGCAAACTAGCAGAGCTATGACTCATGGTGCAGGGATTCGATGCAGAAGTATAGATACAGATAAATGACCAAAGTCCGAATGTGTAAACAGTCAGGCAGAGTCTCTGCTCATCCCAGTACAAAATAAGTAAGTTATAACATCACAGTGCTGCAGGTCAAGATCAGCAGGTTACAGACACAGTATGTAAAATTAAACAGCACAGGGCTGTAAATCAAAGACATTATGTACATTGCATCAAAGTAGGTGATAGGAATTGGAACACTAAAAGGCTGCTATGCCATGTAGGGTAGGATAAATAGCATTAGAGGAGGCGTATCAGGAGGGTTCCGTTGCCTAGACAAGTCAGTGTTTATAAACCACGGGGCAGGCAAGTGAGGCAACATGAGGTTGCAGTGTCCTATCCGGTAGGGAGAATTACATGGAGTGAATCGAGCACAGAGCTGCAGGTGGTGAACGGATAGGTTACATATAAGAGTGTAGACTGCAAGTCAGAGCAACATAAGCTATCAGGTCGCCATTGGTTAAGATGCAGGTGCATGGCAGGTAGTGCAGGTAAATATGGTGAGGTTGATTACGGGGGACAAGGAGGAAATAAGAGAAAAGGCAAAAATGGGTATATGACACGGAACTGGTACAAACTAGATGTTTACCTTCGTGTTAGATGCTGATGAAGGTGAACACATTCAGGGGTCAGAGACAGCGGTTCCAGAGGGAAGGCTGTGCAGAGGAAGACTGAGGCCCGATGCACTCAGACAGTCCCAGACAGGGGCCTGAGGCCTTTTATGCCAGCCTTCGATACTTTTATAATAATGTTAATTGGGCAAAGAATAGCAAGGATCTGTGAATCAAACCACAAACACTAGTGATGCCTTGATTCACTTTCAAATCCATTAGAATCAGTTCTAATAACTGCATAAATAGCCACTGAGCAAAAAGTGAACAACACATTACAAATCAATGGAAATTTGACTTAAGACAACTCTTCTGGGCATTTCGGTTTGATTCCCTATGCACTAGGAGCACATTCTTTTCTTAGAAATTTAGTTTTTGGTAAATACAATTCACCTGGACATTGTTATAACATTTATTACGAGACCAAACACAAACTATATTTTGCATTTGTTTAGAATGTATGAATCTTAGGGGACATTGGATTGCTACGAGGACTTTGCTACGAGGAGCTCGGTATATCATCGGATGAAATAGTACTCAATGGGCCTCATTACGAGTCACCCGGTATGGAAATAACGGTGGCGGTAAACCCGCCGCCACTGTTGTTTCCATACCGGGTGATCTCGAGTCCTGCAGGCGGAGGTGTCATTCCCGCCAGGTCTGACCTGGCGGGTTTAACACCACCCGCCTGCAGGCAGACGTGGAAACACCGGCACCATCACAAGATGGTGCCGGTGTTTCCACTTCCGCATTCCCATTGAGTCCTATTGGACTCAATGGGAATGGGGACTTACAGAATTCCGCCTCCGGAATTACCGGTTCA
The DNA here is from genome assembly GCF_040938575.1 of Ambystoma mexicanum. Lineage (NCBI taxonomy): Eukaryota > Metazoa > Chordata > Amphibia > Caudata > Ambystomatidae > Ambystoma > Ambystoma mexicanum. The sequence goes on from NC_090932.1 coordinate 809,076,882, forward strand.
CCGGGGTTATAATGCCCCGGTGATTCCGGGAATCATGGAGGAAGAATGGTAATACGAGTCCGGCGGTAACCTGCCTGTTTTTCCGGCTCGGTTACTGCCGGACTCCTAATGAGGCCCAATGTCTTCTCAGGATTCTAGTCGAGTTAATGGTTGCAGCTGAGCATGGGAAGATGGGGTGCTCAGACAATAAGCCTAATCAGCAACAGACAGTTGGTGCCAGACAATGAAGATGATCCGAATGTTGGGCCTATTTACAGACCAAGTCCTCCATTTCATCATGATAGCAGTCACCTGCTTACAATAAATGGCCCTACTCAACCTCCCCTGAAAATAGTTTCCCTTTATCAGAGTCCATTCTCCTCCCACTGCCTGACACTCCCCCCACTTTTCTATTTTCTGCTTCCACCTTCCCAGTATCACCTCTACTTCTGCTCCCAAACTCCATAGAACTGGGCACGGTTCTCTGACTGGTGCCATAGTGCTCATTTCAATGGTGGCCATATTATTTGTTTTTGCTGTTGGTGCCATTGAAGAAAAATCCATTGACAGTGTTCAATAATTGCTGGTATAAGCCTTCTTTATCATGATGCCTCTACCTTTAGCCCACCTTCACCTTCCACCCTGTTACTCTGCTATTCCTTTCAGACAATGAAAATGAATCCCCTCTTCTTCTATGGTGCCCCTCTTATCTGACTGCAACCCCAACCTCCCCCAAGCCTTTCCCAGTGACATGCTGGAATTAAATGAACTCCCTTCTGTATTCAACATTTGACCAGGTTGCCCGCTCAGATTACCAAACATAATTCCAAGATGTACAAAGCAAAATGGTTCTCTAATAACATCCTTAAAGTGACACAACACATTATACCTTTGAACTCACCTGGTGTCACCTTATCAGGCCTTCTGTTAAACGCACCTATCCTATCCACTTGGGAGCCTATAAACAGCTGATCCAGAATGTGAAGAAAGCCCACCTTACATGATTTCTCCTTTATTCCAACATGTTCTTATCAGAATATTCTGTTCTCAAAAGGTAGAATATTCTCATGAAGCTTAAGAACCTTCACATTGGAGCTCTGTTATGTGGCAGGTGACTACAACCAAATGTAAAGGGTCCATGTTAGAGTTGAGGGGCCTCTAACAAGTGTGAAGGTCACATACTAGACAAGAGAACCTTATTGTAAGGGCTCCAATGGCGTTAGAGATTGTGCAGGGTGATTAAAGAGAGGCGCACCGGGAAGCACGAGAAAGCACTGTTTGCTGGCCGGTTCTTTGTGCAGGGCTCGTGAGGATCCTGTCACTACACGGCCTGGAGGACGTCTTTAGCAGCTACACCACGCTGCCTGGAGGTGAATCAGCGTGTGTGTTGTGGCTGTCTTCTAACCTCCTTTGGACCTGTTCTTTCATTACTGGACTTTTATTATATGGACTTTGCTGCATATACGGACTTTGTTTTATCTCTAGAAGCAACAGAGTATCTTACAGCCTTTATTTTTATTCTTTTTCAGTGTGCGCCTGTGGCTCCGCCCATTAGGTGCCTTGGGCACTTTTTCTGCCTATTAATTCCCGTGGTGCAGCGCACTCGCGCGCGCACTGGGAATCATGAGAAAGCACTGTTCGCTGTGTGCAGTGCGAGGTGCGCTTTGAATTCTCATTTTTGCAATTGTTCATATCGCACCCAAGGGGACCAAGTGGCTGGCTATTTGGCTGTTTGGGTGTCGGGTGTTGGGTGCGGGTGACAAATATTGTTTTATTTGTATACCTTTATGGGCTGGTAAGGAGACTGGGTTAGACTGCTGGGGAGTGGTGTTTTTGGTTTATATTAGGCAATTCAACGAAGTTCAGGGTTGCTTTAGTCTAAGGAGGCAACATGGGCAAAATTGTTAAATCAATAACCACGATGAAAGACCCGCACGCAGATTTTTTCTCAGCAGTAACAACGCGCAGAGCTAGTTTGGCGCGTGCGGCTGCGGTACCTTTGCCGCCTCCTTGTATTGAGGAAGACGAATTACTTGAATGCGCTCAAGCTTGCTCTAACGAACTTAAATCAAATGCTGAGTCACTTACAAATACGACCAAATTTACGGACTCTTCCCAATCACTGTTTGTGGAAGAATACTCAGTCCCTATGGGGAAGGAGGTTCTAAAACATCAGTGGGGGGTGGCTTCTGAGAAATTGCTCAATAGTAACTCCAATAATGATTCCTTTTGTGATACTCCTAGCGTCTTTCTGACTGCTGACTTAGAACTTTTAGGCAATCAAACGACCCATGACACTCCCCTGAATGAGTGAGTTGAGGTGACCAATAACAAGGATATTGGTACGATGTTAGGAATCTTCAATAGACTCATTTTGTACGAACTTAGGAGACAGACCGAAGTATTAGGTCAAATCAATTCTTCAATAGAACTGATCCCCTCGAGAGTGAATGACCTACTTTCTAATTCACCGAGTGATATAAAGTCTGCATTGGCGTGTTCAAAAACGGACTCGCCTGTCCAGGATCTTGGGGTTGCTCAATCCTCAGTCATCTCTCAAGATTTTATTGAAGTAATCATTGTACCTGATACACAGGGCTATAAGAGTGTGACAGACTCGGTTAAAACCGTCTTGGAAGCTGCCTTGGAGAAGGCAGATACTCCAAATATTCCTGTTATGGAATGTGTTTTGGCTGATAATTCCAAAAACACAGCCGTTTCAAAAAAAAAAAAAAAAAAAGCACGACAGACCAAACTGATGCGTGCAAATAACATGGCTAAATCATCTCGTAAATTTCTGAGAGACTCGACCTTCAAAAACTCGATCCTAGAGGCCAGGGAGGTAATGGAGGGTGGCTATGAGGACCAGCTCCCTTTGAAAGAGGGGGTCGAGGTCTAGTCTCTGCCTGGGGTTTCGAAGGAGGCCTGCCAATCCTCCTTGGGAGCGTATTTTGAGGCTAGCAACTCGATTTCTGATGCAATGAAGAACAAAAAAAGAGAGGCGAGTGAGATTGCCTCACAGTTATCATCTCTAAAAATAGGATTAGAGGACATTTTTGAAATATTTAAAACTAACTCTTTGAACGCTAATATCTCTCTTGCTCCAATTAACATAGGGACCAAAGTGGTTAATCATGCAAGTGGGCTGTTTGCTGCATTGCACTCACGTGATAATAATGAGGGTAAGGACTTACTCCCGAATGTCGGTGCCCCAATTGAAGACAAGGGTCAGCTGTCGTGTTCAGTTAACATGGGGCTGGGCTCCAGTGAACGGCATTATAAGGAGAAGATGGTCGGTGTTACATCTGTACAGACAGGATGTTTTGCCCTGGCCCCCGCGGGTTTAGCACCTGCCATTCAAAACAAGCCAACACCTACTGACTCTGTACCTATCCCTGTAACTATGTCCGAGGTGCTGCAAACGCCTGAAGCTACTGAGCCTCTTTCCGATACGATCACTGATTTGACTAATTCGGATGTGTCATTGTCTAAGTCAGTTACTCATACAGTCAGTAAAGAGGATGAAATTACATCTATGGTGAAGAAAATTTTAGAGGACACATTCGTATCGAATAATAATGGGTGGCATTTACCACACAATAATCTGAGAGAGCCTACAAGTATCAAGATGTGTGGCACAAACAAACAAAATTTTGAAAAACCAATCAACGATCTTGATCTAAGAAAACCTGCTTTGAGCGACCTTCCAAGTCTCATATTGACAACTCTGTTTTGGGAGGGTAACCGAATTTTTTAAACCGTTCCTACATACTCTCATTGTTTGCGGCAATTCCGGAACTAGCACTAATTTCATCTGCTGATATAGTTCTGGTGGACTTCATTCATAGACAGAGATTAGACTATGCGCGTCTTGTAATACCATCCCCGCTAGTAAGAAATATTTTGCTAAAGGAGGCTGAATCCTTACAACGTAGGGGTTTTGACCTCTTTCAATATGAGCACAACTTCCCCCCAAAGATTGGCAATTCTCAATTCAAAAATGGTGCGGAAGGTGGAGTAGGGGTGGAACCTCAGGCGGGGAGTAACAATCTTTCAATGGGCAATGATGACAAGCAAGAGTGGAGATGGTTGGCTCTTTCCCTCAGAGAATCCATTAACTCTCTGAGGGAAATAGGAAAACCACTCTAACAAGCCTAGAAAAATAACTTTGGCAAGTTGGAATGGAAGAGGACATTTACATTTAATCCATAATAGTGAAGTTACCAATGTTTTACAAACTTATGATTTGCTACTCTTGCAAGAAACTTGGGCTACCGGTGATCTCTTATGGGAAGGTTTTGATATAGCTCAAACTAAGGCTGTAAAGGGGGTTAAAGGTCGGCCTATGGGTGGACTCTTAATTGCCTGCAAACAAACTCTTGGGGCAACAGAAATGAGCGAATGGTCTAGTTCTAATTCCTTCCTAACTGTGACCTATGAAATCAAAATTCGCAAGATCAATATCCAATTTTGCATCACTAATGTATATTGGAACCCGCTAACATATTCTGATTCCCAATTGGTAAAAGAAATTAACAATTTGACCGCAAAAATCGATGCATGGAGAGCGGCCAATGTGAACGGTTTCATAATCTTAGCAGGGGACTTGAACTCAGATTGTAATATTTATTCTACGGTGGTGGATGCCTTATTGTCTGAAAACAAGCTGTATAACTGTAATGCCAAGTATACGGCAGGGAACCCCAAGTTTCGGGGAGCTCTATGGTATAATTTTGTGGAAATTATGGGATTATCGATGATGGATAACAAGTGCCATACTTGGAATGCTAGAGGCTGTAGCTCTATTTTGGACTATATTTTTGTGTCTATTGGGTTTGATAAAGTTATTTCCAAACTTACTGTAGTTAAGATGCCTACTAGTGACCATAATTTATTACATATTAACTTTCCTTATCCTGCACCAACTGAACCGTTATCATGCTATACTCAGGGACTGATAGTAAATCAAAAAGGTAACAGAGTGAGGTGGTCATTTGCTAAAACCAAGAAATGTTCCTCTGTTATGGTTAAGAATTTCGAACAGATGCATTTTGAAGACCGGATATGTAATTTGTCTGTGACCAGGTTTACAACACATGTGAACAATCTTATTTTGAATTCAGCAGTGAATACGATACCTGGTGGCAATGTTAGAAGGAATCATTCACACTGCTTCAATATGGAGGTTCATAACCATAGTAAATTAATGAGAAGTGAAATTTGTTCAGTTAACAAAATGGGCCATACTGCAGACCATGCATTTACGCTGATTAAAAAAATCAAGCAACAATACAAAAATTGGCTAATAAGCTTTAAGGGCATACAAGCCCAATCAGATGGGGAAAATATGATTAATGCACTAAAAGGTAACAACATTTCTAACTTTTGGCAAATCATTAATAAGGTTGAAGTATCCCAAGAGGAAATGCTATTTACTCAAATTAGTGAGAGAAGGTGGTATGACTACTTCTCGAAAATGTATGGCTGCGAGTTGGCCAATTTTGGAGGTTGTGTTAATAAGACTGCGATATGGGAATTGAACATCTCTGTCTCCAATATCTCTCACCTTATTATTAAATCAAAAACTTTGGCGGCTCCAGGGCCGAACAATTTATCAAATAAGATCCTAAAAATGGATACTGATGTATGGGCCAAGGTTCTGCATATCCTATATAAGGATATTCTGAGCACTAAAACTATACCTGAATCCTGGAGATTAGCTCTTGTACTTCCGATCTATAAAAAGGGATACAGATTTGCTCTGGAAAGCTATAGACCCATAGCTATCTCGGACCCGGAGTCTAAAATATTTGCCTCTATTGTATTGGAAGAAATGCAAGACTGGATTAAGAGCAACAACATATTGGATGTCAAACAAATTGGCTTTAAAAAAACATAGGTACGGACTGTGGGGGGCTCATACTTAAAAGTCTACAATCCAAAGCCCTAATGAAAAATGGAGTCTCAATTTTTGTTGCCTCTATGGATCTCAGTCGAGCATTCGACATGGTTGATCGCCCATCCTTATGGTCCATTCTCAGAGACTTGAATATCCCTAAACATCTCCTGGAGATAATGATAGAATTGTATTCAGAGACTAAAATTAAAGTGAGGTTAAACTCAGAAGGTCAGCTTACCTCAGAAATTTGCATTCCTAATGGTCTCCGACAAGGCTGCATGCTCGCTCCAACGCTGTTTAATCTATATGTCTGTGGAGCTAATAAAGCGTTAAAGAACAAAGGGCTGGTGGCACCAAAACTGGGAAACAAAGGGATTGAATGGCTAGCCTATGCTGATGATTTTTTTGCTTTTGGATTGCACCAAAGTGGGTTTACAACGATTGATAAACGCTTTTGTAATATTCGTGTCTAAATTACACTTAAAAATAAATGCAACCAAGACGACCATTGTATGTCTTGGCAAATGTAGGAACAATTTACTCGGTCACACATGGTACTGTGAGGGCAAACGTATCAAGTGTCAGACTGCCTTCAAGTACTTGGGTTATAATGTGATTGGTTCAGGTTCCACAACCACAATAAAAACTCAATTGAGGACAAAGGTAGAGATGGTCCTAAGGCAAATGCGTAAACTAGAGACCAAATACTGCAAATTCACCATGGTACCGTTAAGAACCTTCTACATTATGAAAGGCATTCCAAGGTTTATGCATGGTACAGAATTTTTTGATTTTGAAAAAACGGACTGGGTGAAGTCTCTAGAAAGTCTCAGATGGAAAGGAATCTTATACTTTATACCAAAAAGTGTTCTGATTGAAATTATAAGATATGAGTTGGGCCTACACTCTTTGCAATCGTTTATCATGTGGAAAAAGATCTTGCTATGGAGAAAGTGTTTAGTAAATCCATCAGATAACCTTTATACTATAGCAGGTACGGATTCCCATAACTTGTTTATCAACCAGTTAAAATCTAAGGTTGAGGATTGTCTCACCAATTTGGGTGTTTCAATTGAAATGTTACAATCTAACCCGCAAAAAGTAAAAGGTATCTTAAAAAGTGATGACTGGTTATAGACTGTATGTACAGTATTGCATTGATTAACTAGATGCTTCTATTATTGGACAGAGACTGAATTTGCACCAGGGCAAGGGTAGTCAGCTAATCAGGTGACTGGAACAGTGGGCGAGAACACACATTCCCCACCTGCTGTCCGAGCCGCCCGAGGCCCTTCTCTTGCCATTTCATTTTGTTTTGTTGATGTGGGGAGGCAACAGTGAGCCTCTCCCTGTTGGATACCCACTCCATCCTCGCCCAAAAATACCCATAACCCCTTTCCAACTCCCTCCCTCCATCCCCACTTGGTTATGGGTTGGGAGCTCTGTGGTCTGGTCCCAGCGCTGCTTTCGTCTCCTGGCCACTGCGATAGACACGGAAATGGGACTTAGTCCCTTTTTCATATGGTGGCAGCCATCTTTCTTGTTTCTTTTTGTCTCCGAGAGATCGGCTGCGCAAGCAGCGCAAATCTCCTGAGGAAAAATAATGAAAGCCATTCACACCCCGGATGAACCACGGGGTGCAAATGGCTTTCATGACTGCTCAATAGGGCAAATATGGCAGGTAATGACCCACACCCAAGCTGGGGCCCTTGTTACACTGGGGTTTCCCTTAGCTTGGGTTGGCAGGACATTACTGGCCACGTTCACCCCCGTGAGTGGGCATGAATGCCATATTCTGCACTTTTATATTTTCTGAAGAGAATAAATAAAATATACTCTTTTAGGCCTTAGTTTGTTGCATCAGCCAAACCTGATCCAAGTCAGGATTCAGAGCGAGCCGCAAACTTCAGATACCCACCGATCTTCCCTTGCTCTCCCTGTCACTTCCCTTTCTCTCTGTCCGGTCTACTCTCTCCCTTCTCTGGACTAGCTCAAACGTACCTCTTGGTATTGCAGTGCAACTGCCCCTCAACTCACCACCTTTTTCTGGCCTATCAGAAAAAAGGCTCTTTACGGAGCGCTGCCCTCCAGTTCCATGGTGCACATGTTAAGTGATGCCGTCTTTCTCCAAAACAATGGGTAACACATTTGTTACGGCTTGTAATTTATGATACATACATTGCATGTAGCACCCTGTGGATTTAGTGTAGCATAGGGACTAACACTACTCACGCCTAACATTAGTACTCCTAACCCCTAACCCTCTAATATAATTAGTGATTCGACTGGGGATACAGAGTGTAGCACTTCATTATGCGCTGCTGGTTTGGAAAATAAAAGGCACAAATAAAAACTATTTCACTTTGTGGACCTGAAGGCTGCGCAATGAATTCGCAAAATTATTCTGCCTAAAACAGTCTATTGTGTGTGAGCGGTCAGCGCAGGAAACTAGATTGCAAATTACAGGGAGTTCACTCCAGGCACAAGTTTGATTGACAGATGACATCACACCCAGGGCTGGAATATGATATGTGTTCTGTAAACGGGAGGGAAGCAGAAGTGGACTTAAAAGGCTGAGCAAAAGGAGTGGGGAGGTCTTTTGGTCAAAAGAACGGGAACCAAGAGGAGAGGAGAGGAAAAAAAAGTCAGAGTTTGGGGTTGCTGTGTTTTGTTGAGCCAAGCTACCTGTGTGCTGTGTTGGGAGGCTGGAAGCAAGAGGAGAGGGAGAAAGTCTGTGTGCTTCAAAAGGGATTGCTGTCAGCATGAAAGTGACAAATGAAGAGAGATTTTTGCACATGTTGGAAAAACTTACACTGATTAGCGAAAAGCCACATTATACACAAGGAGAACTACTTTGATCTTCATACGCAGGAGAGCAAATGCATTTTCCTTTACGGAGGTAGCTACTTGCAAAAGAAAGGAGTTACTGTGCTCCCAAAACAGTAATAGCTCAAGGTTGATAAAAAAAAATAAACGTGTGCTGTGCCAAATTTTCAGAAGGATGCATCCTTTGCAGTGTGCGGAGGGGAGCTCTTTGCTTGGTGTGAGAGAAGTCAATAAATGGTTCTGAAATTGCTATTGGCATAAATGCATTTCATCATTAGTGACAGATTGTGATAGTAAAAGGAGATTCGCTGGAATATGTTTTTTTCCTTCTCAGTTTGTTTTCAATGTTTAATGTGTGCCCAATTATTGCACATCATGTTTTCTTCTGTGCATTGTTATTATGATCTGTAGACAATCTATAAAGTGAATTACAGAATAACAAAAGCTGTGCATGGCTGGTTATTGTGTGCATGTTTTTGTAATGTGTAGAGGGTAGAATTTGGTGCAACTTTAACTGCAAATGCAGGATAAAGTTTAGAGTGCCCTGCACAATACAAAGCCTGGTAGTGACCTTAGTAAGAGCCGCAAACAAAAGGATACATTTTGTAATGAGCTAATCTCCATGCTAGAAATCAAAGAAACACATAACATAGCGCATAAGATTGTAGAGGCATAGAGATCAAAATATCTGACATATTTTTTGGTATCCCTATGTGGGCATTTTAACTTAAGATACAGTTGTTGGGCGTGGCCCTACATAGTACGGTCACATTGTATTGTGCTAGGTGGACTTTTAATTTTGTTTTGTTCTTCCCCTGTTTGATTTGCATTGCATGGGAAAGTGGTAGTGATTGTGCTGGGTGCAATTTGAACTTCTCTCTTCACTACCTTGGTGGCATTGTGTGATCGTTAGAGTGCAAATATGACAGAAGCTGAAGTTGGATTTGCTGACCAATTATGCAGAGGTTAAGCTCTTTGCTTTGGCAACATGGTCATCCAACACTTTACAAGGTAGGTTGACATGAGAGAATTACTTCTAAATTTGATAAGGAAGGTTTCAGTGAGATATTTGATGAAGGGAGTGTATTATAAACATGCGTTGCCTGGCACTTGAAGGCAGATGATCGTAAACAGCAGGTTAACTGCCTTATTCGGTTAGGTGCCAAATTGATGTTCTCATTACATAAATGTATTAAATTGCATGAAAAAGACTTGGAGGTTGTTGTAGAATTACGGTGTGACTTGGCAGCGAGTTATGAGCAAATGTTGCAATTGTAAGAGAAATTGAAACATGGTGAGCACTGCCTGCAGGCCCAATGTGACAATGTAAGTGCACGATTGGCGAAGAAAGAGTTTTTGGAGAGTGAGGAAGAGGTTGTGCATTTAAAAACTGTTTTGGATGGTGTTCCAAAAGATAGGGACCTAGCACTTGCAGAGGTTCACACACTCAGAAAGAGTGGTATTAAGTCATCTAAAGAATTACAGGCTAAAGAAGACGAGATTTGTAGGCTTATGGATGAGAATGAGAAAAGGATGGAAACAGTTGATCTTTGTAAAATGCAAATTGCAGAAATGAATGGAGGAATAGTCAAATTAAGGAAAGCGAATTCTACACTTTACAGTGAAAATCAGGATCTCCAAGCACAGTGCAGGGAGATAAGCCAACAAAATTTGAGTGTCAGAGGTGTTAGGAGTTCAGAGCTGTTCTCGCGCTGCAGACAGCAGGGCGTCACTGAGGATGGATGCAGCCGCAGTCTCGGAGATGTGCCAGCTGTTCAATCGGAAAGAACTGGCTGCTCTCCAGTGCTCGAAGCTGAGTCTGCCTACCCCAAGCACAGCAAGGGGGGTCACAGTAACCAATCATGCAATGCACTAAAGATAATGAAGTCTATCAAGACCTTAATCAAACAATTCAAAAAGGATTCAGGCATATCCAAAGAAGAACGTATCGAGGACGTGACTGATATTTTTCAGATGCTTGATATCCCAAGACCCAATACAGTAGGCTTTTCCATTTCACTACGGATCCCACTTCTAGCTTTATTCAAGGTTTAAATGAACAGAAAAACCTATCCTTTAAGGACTTTGAAAGGTAGATTAGAAAACAATTTTTCCCATGTCATTCTAACCAAGATGCTAAGAAGGATGCATACCAAAACACACTGAAAGAATACCCTGTAGCAATGATCAATAGACCAATTCATAAACAAAAAATAAAAAGCATTAATTAAGGTTTCATGAATTGGTCTATTGATCATTGCTACATGGTATCTTTTCAGTGTGTTTTGGTACTGTTCATTATTATAAGCTTTACCTGTATCTCCTTTTCTTGTTTTGCTAGAAGGCCACATACAGCATGACTTATTTAGATGAGTTGCCAGCATTTGAAAAGAGCATTCTCACATGTTGATGTGACATTTGACCCTAATTCAATGGAATTCAAGACCACTGTTTTCTATGCATTGCAGCAGGACATCGTTTCTCAGCTGGCCCATGAATTTAATAGAGATAAAACTTTAGAATGGATCATTGAAGAAGCCACTAAAATCTCTGAAATAATCTCTCATAAGAAGGGAGAAGTTAGGAACCCAAACAAAAAACTAAAGAATCTACTCCTGCATTCTAGAGGTGAAATCTGGGATGATGCCATTGGAGACAGCTCAAATTCAGATAAGGAATGACATACTACATAAACAGAGACTGATTCCTGTTTGTGTGTCCTCTGAATTCCCGTGATACAGTGGGTGCAGAGCACGGGGTGGCCGTCCTCTGACCATGGTCAACCTTTGGGGAGAACTGAGCATTATGATGAGGTGCATAGTTTACATTCAGTATCTCATTTGGCTGAAATTGTTCCTTCTTTTGGCTCCCATTTTCAATGAATCTATTTACATACCTTGGCCTTACCTGATTTCCATATACCATTGTGGCAGGGTGAAATCTGCTCTGGGCATAGAAGCCAGAGAAGAGGAGGAACGTGCCAGAGAGGAGGAGGAAGGTGCCAGAGAGGTGGTGGAAGAAGGAGGTGGAAGAGGAGCCTGAGAGGTGCTAGAAGGAGTAGCAGGAGAAGGAGGGAGGTTGATAAGATGTGGGAGATGCCCTGGACCAAGAAGGTGCCATTAAAATAGACATGGGTTTGTGGAGTATGTATCTTGGTGGAAATTGAGAGGAATAAATACATATAACAAGAAGCCACTCAAACATGGTAAAATGATTCAAGTCATAGATTAACTTGCTTCAGAGAATGGCATGATCATTCACTGGAGGAAAATACAAGGCCATCTGAAAACACCAAGTGAGGATAACGAGTGGAATGATACGACAGATCAGTTAGCCAAGATTGGGGCTGTGATGGGGGAATTATTTCCTATTCAGCGCCTCCTTGGTGAAATCCAAGTGGATGCGATAACACACTCCAAATCTCAGGAAACAGTTCATCAGCATGTAGCACAGTGGAGTTTTGGACTCCTGATCAGGACTTGGTCAAGGCAAACAAGAAGATCCCATTTTAGGTCTAATGTGTAACCATTTAATAGATGCAGAGCAAAATCCTTTGACTGAGGGGAGTCTATAAAGGGAGAGAGGAGTTGAGGGTATTGCAAAAGAACAGAAAACAAATTCGATTACAAGATGTGTTGATGGTGCGGGAGTCCGTGTCAGGCCAAATCCAGTGGGTGGTATCTGTGTCATTTCGGGTTTGATGCTACATCATGCCCATGAGGCCATAACTATTGGTCAAAGGGGTTCACAGAACATATTGGACATTTTAAAAGAATATGCTTATTGGCCACATATGTCCCAATATGTAGTGTTGTATACTAGTGGATGTTTAGTGTGTGCACAGCTTCAACCAAGAACTCCAACACATAGGGCGCCATTAATGAAAAGAGGTCTGACACTTCCCTGTCCAGATTTGCAAATTAACTTCAATGATCCTGTCCAAAGACCAGCACGGGGAACACGGGGAACACGGGGAAACAAATATATGCTGAAAGTCACTTGTTTAATGTCCAAATGGTTGGAGTGCATTCCAGCACCTGACTGCAATGCGAAAACAGAAGCTACATTGCTAATGAATCATGTTTTCTCTAGGTTTGGTTTGCCTAAAAGAGTACAATCAAAATGTGGAAGCCATTTTACTAGCACAGTGTTGAAAACAATGTGGCAAATTTTGGAAGTGAAAAGGAAACTGCATATTTCCTATTGGCCATCTTATTCTGGTGGTGTGGAACGTTGTGATATGATATGATATGATGTGGCATTTATAACGTGCCTGTACACAAGTGTTTATAGGGGCAACAAGACAAGGAGGTGGAAACAAGGGAGGACAAAATAATGATCTTACTAGGACTTATGGCATTCAGATTGTGCAAGTACAGGGAAGGGGAGAACTGCCAGGGCAGAGGGGAAGGGGGAAGTGAAGTTAACTCACAAGTGCAGCCAGCGAGTGAGCAGAAAAAAGGGACTGTAGGGTTGCAGATACAGATCCTTAAGTGCTGGGGAGTCCGGAGGCAGGGTGAGGGCAACTGGACATCCAGGAGCCTGGGCCCGAGTTCAGAGGGGGACCAGGTGACCAGTGCGCAGAGCAGTCAGGTGCATCAGCAGTGGAGAGGAAGAGAAAAAGAAGGTCTTGAGTTGCTTCCAGAATCAGAGGTGGTTCTGCTCAAGTTTGAGAGAGGCATGGAGGCTGTTCCAGAGGGAGGCCACAGCCAAGGAGATAGATCTGCCCACAACTCTCTGCTTGGAGAAGCATCTGACCCTCCGAGAGTTGGAGGTGGATGAGCTCAATTATTGACATTTTGAAAAGGCTTCTAGTTGAAGCAGGGTCCAGCTGGGATTTAGGTCAACACCCTCAAAATCAACAAACCTCCGCCCACACAAAATTATGACAGGCAAACAAAAATGTTTGCTGCAACATTTGTTATAGCAGACCAATCAGCAGGTTCTGGTAAATGCAGCCACAATTTATGAATATGTGGAAGAGCTGAGGAAGCATTTGCAGAATGCATTTTCATTTGCGCAGCAGAATCTAGAACAAGCAGCTGACAGTGCCAAATCATACTATGATAGGAAAACATCTGTGAGAGAGTATGAAGTAAGCAATCAAGTTTTTAAATTTGACTTTAAAAAAGGTAAACACAAGAAAGCAAAATTTCTAGCATCTTGGCGTGGGCCATGCAACATTGTGGCTAAGGTTTTACCTGTTGTCTACCGAAGTGTGATCAAGGAAGGATAGCTGACTGTGGAACAATGAGTCCATGTCAATCAAATAAAGCCATTTCACCTGACACATGAGGTGAAAAGGCTAAAACAAGCTTGAGAAACTAGTAGGGAATGAAAGGTGTAGTTGTACCTTGAAGGGATTCACCCTAACAGGTAAGTAGAAGCACCATAACAGGTAAGCAGGTGTGAATGGAATTATTGGGATACATTGTAAAAAGGGGGGATACAACAGGTGAGCAGGTATGTGTGGGAGTATGGATGTGAGGTGTGAAGAAAAATAAAACAAAAACAAATATATATATATATATATATATATAACAAACACACATAAGTAGTCATCAGGAAGGAATTGGCACTTATCAGAGATTTCTAAATGGTTAGAGGAACACTCACTCCAGAATTATCTTGATATTGGATGGATCCCCAGTGGTTTGTGCATAATGATGACTCCATCGTTTGAAGATCAAGATCCTTTGATGCTTGAGGAATGGGGTCAAGCTAGCACGGAATGATCTGCAAGGTTTTTGACTATTTTGGGGAAATTTACAAAGACAGACCATTTTAAAAATCATAGTGGAGGTTGAAAACCAGTTTAAAACTATACCTCCCACTGAAGAATGCAACAAACTGAGATCTAATATTGATGCCAGCTTGGTTACCTATGAGGAAGAAATAAAACAGCGCAAACATAGAAAATGTATTTGAGACAAGAATGATTATGACACTGGGAGGCTTTACACTTTTTCCAAATGTTTTCATATTTTACGAAATCAATCCAGGCCTCACTTAGGATTTAGAAAATCTAACTCTAGAGTGGTAACATCTTCGCAATCAGACGTCTCGAATTCTGAGAGTGATGAACCCATTAGCAAGATGAGTTTTTTAGACGAAATGTGACTCGTGCATCAAGATGGCAAGTCTCAAATGAGAGGCAGGGGTCGCGCAAGATGTTGAGGATGCAATTACCAGGTAGTATAAAACCTGCAGGGGCCAACTCAGGCAACGACTTAAGCAAACATCGTCAGAGCAGGTTAACTCGCTCTGGGGCCCAAGGCAAGAAATAAAATCTAACACCACGTGCAAGTTATCAATCTTTCATCTTATCAACTCAGTGAATCGCAGACTAATCTCTTGAAGTTGGGGCTCAATTTTTGCCCTTGTCCATCTTTTGACTACGTACAAACACGCTTGGACTTAGATAAATCATTTTGCAAATTAAAACTGAAAACTTTTTTTGCCATCAATCCTACCAAAGGAGGTACTTCGACATCCTGTGCAGGAAGAACTGAAGTTCTTATGTCAGACATTGAATCCATGTTAGATTTGGCAAGCTTGGTGGATCCTGCTATTGACATTGATAACATCAATTTTGAAGATTTCAACATTAACATTGGTTGGACATGTTCCTCTCTTTCAAAAGGCAAATCAAAGTTCAATCCTTCTATGCCTACAGGTGGTTGCATGGAGGCCTTTCATGATCGTTGCATAGCAGATTTTCACAAATTGCAAAAAACTTAATTTGTTCATAGGTTCAACCTTAACAGATCCCAAATGGATTACTTGGGAGTATTACAAAGTTTGAGAGACGTTGTCATTAAACCCTCAGATAAGGGCTCAAATATTTTACTGCACGATCGAGAAGATTATTTTGCTGAAGTTTTCAGGCAATTAAAAGATTTCACATGTTATTCTGAGATGTATGCCAATCCCTTGCACAGGTTACAAACAGAATTGCTGGCATTAGTCAAGTGAGGTTGGTATGATTGAAGGCGATCTGGTAAACATTTTTGTTCCCCCTACCGTCACGATTCCAACCATCTATTTTTTGCCCAGAATTCATAACTTGTCAAGCCACCTGGGAGACCCATAGTTACTTTGTCAGGTTCATTGTTGATAAACGTATCCTGTTTTGTTGATGAAACTTAGATTTTGTTTGTCTGTTTTACCCTCCTATTTGAAAGATACTAAGGATTTCTTATGTCATATCAATGAGGCTCCATGGGACAAAGGTCTTGTTTTGGCACTTTGGATGTTGTACCTTTGTATACCTCATAGACCCTATAGACCATTCATTAGGTGCCAATTCCTCTAAATATGTTTTGCAAAAACAATTCCTCAATGTGTTGTCACACAGTAACTTGATTTTGGAAATGTTATAATTTTGTTAATGTAACTATGTGTTTTTGTTTGAAGACATTTTTTTCCATCAAGTGCAAGGAACCACCATGGGTAGTTTCTTTGCCCCCCCTTTATGCCAATCCCACAATGGGCTGAAATTATCTGAAATTATAACTGAATTTTGTAATGATCAGATTGTTGCTTAGTGGCATTATATTGATGACATTTTTGTCTTATGGAAAGGAACTGAGTTCAATTGGGTTAATTTTGTCAAAAGGATTAACATAACCAGTGTAAATTTGGCTTTTACTGAAAGTCATAGCACATCTGAAATCATCTATCTCAATGTTAAAGTCACCTTGGACAAGGATGGGCTACATACTAAAAGAAACCCACCAATTTGAATCTTCTGTTACATGCTAAGAGTAGTCATCCCACCAGTTGTAAGAGGAGTATACCTTATGGTGCATTTGTGCTTTACCGCAGAAATTGCTCTGATTTGGTTTAGTTCCATAAATGTTGTGCAGAAGCGTCTTTCAATTTCCTAACCTGTGGCTACTCCAACGGTACTATGGAGAATGCCATATATTAAGGCTAGATCACTTGACAGGGATAAACTTCTTAACACCAATAGATCCCTCCTTGAAAAGAATGATGATGATCCACGTTTTGTTGTGACATTTTGTCCCTCTTCTTACATTGTTAGGAAGATCATTCAAAAGCACTGGCATGTGCTCAGGATGGATAAAGATTTAATGCCACTGATTTCATTGTGGCCCACACTAAACTTCAGATGTGCATCCTCACTGAGGGACCAATTTGTGTCTAGCTTTCTCCTTCCTAAGGTGAAAACATCTACTCAGACGTCTTGGTTATCCACATTGCCTGTTGGTTTTATGAAATGTTTTAACCGTAAGGTTTGTATTCATGCCACTCCATGCAAAGTCTTAGAACATCCTGTTACTGCCTTATATCAGACAATTCAACACTTGATTACATGTGACACTACCTTCATTGTATATGTATTGTGCTGTCCATCCATCAAATGGTATGTGGGCAGTACCACATGTAAGTTACCAATTCAGATTTTACAGCATTTGAGAGCTATAAAAACTTCTGATCGATCTTATTTTATGGCAACACGTTTTAAGGAGTTGCATGAAAACAATGCACAGTTGTTAACTTTTTTGGTGCCCATATTGCCATTCTTCCTCGAGGTGGAGATAGAACCTTAAGACTATGCCAGTTGGAGACTCAGCTTATTCTGGACTTTGACACTAATGCTGCATGGTCACAAGATTGATGAGGAGTTATACAACTACTATTGTATTTTCTGTACAATCTATCACTTTTTCTTAGAGGTTTTTGTCTCTTGTCTTCTAATTGATGTTGGTCATTTTTGCTGCTCATTTTTAATTCACCATAATATCCTTTAGGTGTATCAATTTTCACTTGTTGTATTTACCGGGTTCAAGTTATCATGTTTGGTCTAAGAGTTAATTTTATGTGTATATGCATTGTATGTTTTTCTTGTTTGATGAGGATTGTGCTATTCATACTGTATGCTTAAGTTCACTTTTACATCCTGCCTTTCTAGATTCATTCTGGTGTATTGCTTATCAATGTCTATTAACATGCTTTTTGATAAGTTTCCCTTGAGTTTTAGCAGACGTGGTCCCAGGAGTAATCTTGGCACCAGCACCTTATTCCGAGGCAGTTATGACCATTTGCACTTTATTATGTTTATTGAGGTCGCTATTAGCTTTTGCACTTGATAAGGTCCATTGAGGCAGCTATGAGAATTTGTACTTTATCGTGTCTATTTGGACCTTCTTGAGCATGCAATTTACTACTATGCAGGATTTTCTCTGTTTCAATATTTGTGAACATATTGATTGTGCGTATTACCTTTGGATCTTGTGATGTTATCTGTCTTTCATTTAATGCACCAGATGCATTTTCCCATTTTGGGTCAATACAGTCTATTGGCACAGCATGTGATAGGTATTTATTGCATTTGCAAATTACTTCCATACTTTAGCATGCTTAGTTTTATGGGCGCATTGTCGTAATTCTAAATTAATGTACTTCAGGATTCATTATTTTCTCTCGTTTCAGTGAGACAGGTTGTTAGTTATTTTGACCACTTCTGTCAATCAATTGCAAATGCACACATATCTGTATGTTTAGCAAATTAATGTATATAGTTTCATAATCAGTTTGGTTGCATTAATAACTTTGTTATTGTTTGTTATTTGTCTTTCTAACCATAGTTAGTTGCCTATTCCAATATTTCTGCCTCCATTGCATGTTTCACATGACTAGATATGTGTTGTTGCCAACATTGAAGAGGGACCATTACATTTTATATGGCCCATTTGGTCACATGAAACTTGTGTGAACAAGCACTCAGGAAGTGCAAAACTCGTCATCCCATTTTCCCCTCTGTACCTTGCCATTGTCAGTCTACAATTTTATTAATTAAAATTCTGTGTCTTAATTCATCTCACGGTTTTGCCTTTCCTTTTTTGTCTTATAGTCCTTGGAATGAGGCCCTGCCACTTTGCGTTTGTTTCTCCCTGTTCTTGTGTATATGCATGTATGTATGTATATATTACACAGCCTGCAGTAGCGGCCCTGTAGTCATGGTTAAGTTGCTAAACTCATAGGAAGAGCATTTTTTCTGTGGCTTATAACTTTGCTCCCCCTCAAGTAATCCTCACCAAACTTTGCAAAAAAAGTATATGGTCGGCTCAGAATTGTTTCACCAAGTTGGGTGAGGTTTTGGGTCGGGGGGGCAAAGTTATACAGGCTGAACGACTGGATGAATTTTCATCAAATTTGTGGCAGGAGCGGGTTCTTGGGCCAGAAAGCGTGCTTTTGTGTGTTTGGTGGAAATTGGACCAGTACTTTTGTTGCAAACTACTGAAAGGTACGCCCGAAAAAATTAGGGATATCTGGGTCCGCTCCATGGACCCATTTACCTGTTTGCTCCGTGGACCAAAGTGTCATTGGTGCGCGGTACGGTGTGATGTTGGCGAACAGTGGACATGACCAGTGGTTGGCTGGAGGGAAGCATGCTGTGCCTGAACGTTTTTGGGAAACGCTGCCATGGTGTGTCGGAGGATAGTGTTGTGATGTGTGTGGCAAGGTTGTAAGAGATAGTGTGTGCGGCTGGCCCTCTTGCACGTAGGATAGTGCACACTGAAATTAGTAGTTATATATGGCTCAGCTCTGGTGTGCCATTTTGCTGATCGCTGCCCGGGTGAAATTGTGATTGTACTGCAGTGGGTGGTGACGGTATGTGTGAGAAAGGTTAGCTATGACAGCGCAATGTTGTGTGGGAGGACAATGCAGCAACGAAAGGGCCTGAAGAACATGGCATGAGGTGGGTGCAAGAAGGGATGGAAAGGGGGCACAAGTGAGCAGCACTTTGTGTGAGAAATGTTATGGGAAGAGGAGGTTGGTGTGCCAGCGGTATTGGGGCATAGTATGGAAATGGGCGGTTACCTGAGTAGGCAGGAAACTTGTGCGGGGATTGCAGGGAACCTTAGATATGGCATGGGAGCTGCAGGGGCAATGTGCATATGTGAAGAGTGGTGGGCGGCACATTCAGACAAGGGGAGTGCATTGCACAAGACAATAGAATTTAAAGATAGGGTGCACTATGTTGTGAGAGGTAAGTCATTAGTGCCTTTGATGGCTGCAGGCATAGGAGAGGAAAGTATATCCACTGCCTGAAAACTTATGTCCAGTGGTTAAAAGTAGGTGACGCATTATTGGTTTGTGTGTTGTTGTATGGGTGTGGTGATTGGTGGAACAACGCACAGTTGTAGAAATGTTTGGGTGGAGATGCTCCAGTGAGCAGTCCTGCAGTGTGTCATGTCCAGTGGTTCAATGAAGGTGGTACATTGTTGGTTTGTGTGTGGTTGTATGGGTGTCGTGATTGGTGGAAGAACCTACAGTTGTAGATGTGTGTGGGTGGAGATGTTCCAGTGAGCAGTCCTGCAGTGTGTGTACTGCGTGCTGCAATGGGATACTGTACATATGGATGCCGCTATGGTGGTTTTGCTACTTATATGTGGTTCTCTAGTGTGCATTGCCCACATTAGTAAGTGCTGGAGTTCGCAATGCAGCATTGCTTGTGTGCACGTAGTGCAGTGTTCAGAGCAGGCTGAATGCTGTGTGAAATGTGCTGGTAGGGTGCCATACTTGCAATGCTTTGTGAATGCAAGTGGGTAGCGGTGCAAAGTACAGCCATATGTGTGTTTTCTATGGTAAGTGGAATACGTGTCCTTGTATCCCTGCATTGCGTTGCAGTGGCTGGGTAGAAGTGCTGGAGGCTATGTTGTCTTTGTTATTTGGGTACATGCTTACAAGGTGGCCTGCATGGCTCTGTTAAGGTGTGGTGGGTGGGGCCAAGGCCTAGATGGTTGGGTGCATGGCCGAAGGCCATAGGCCTTAGGCCATGTAGCCAGCAGGCCAGGCCTTTATGAGTAGCAGCACAACAAAATGTAGCCATGCAGTTGTAAATCGGCATGCATTTGAACTGAGTGAGGTGCACAGAATGGCTGCAGGGAACATTGTACACTTGGGTGAACAGTACATGTGGGGTGGTATGCGTATATTTGCATATGGTGCTCAGCATAGCCCCCGTTGAACAATAGGGCAGCTGATCGTTGCATTTGTGTTTGCTGTGAGTAGGCCCTTCTAAGAGGCTTGCATGATGAAGTGTTTGAATACATTGTCCCTTCAAAGGAAGTTATCAGCATGAGAAAGTTGCAATGTAGAAGTGATCAGCAGCAGAAAGGTGCAATATGGACAATGTACATAGCTACTCATGTACCGTTTTGCACAAGCAGCACAACGTCATGGAACGATTCATGTGCAGATGGGGTCAGAGTGAACGTTGTCAGGGCTCATTGCACATGGGGAGTGCATTAGACATGATAGGATGAGTGCAACATGGGTTGCGCTAGGGTGTGCTTTGTGTGGTGCTGGGCTAGTAGGCAGGCAGGGTAGAGCAATG
Source organism: Ambystoma mexicanum (assembly GCF_040938575.1). NCBI lineage: Eukaryota > Metazoa > Chordata > Amphibia > Caudata > Ambystomatidae > Ambystoma > Ambystoma mexicanum. The sequence goes on from NC_090932.1 coordinate 809,097,956, forward strand.
GCAGAAGGGGCCTTGTAGGCACTGGGAGCTATGTGCGATATTTGAGTGCAAGAGACATAGTATCAGAAGTCGCGCGCTACTCTTGTAGATGCCTGACAGAGGGTTGCAATAGTGCCGCCTACACATAAGTACAGTTGTGTAGATAATGATCTTTTGTGCAGTTGCTTGGAACCATAAATTGCATGGTGCTGTTGGTGGCATACTTTGGACAATGTCTGTACGCGATGGGGTGATGAGAAAAACATTTTGTCGCATTGTGGACAGGCAAGCAGAGAGATCCTGTTTCACTATTAGACGGTATGATATGGATAAAAAAGAATTTTCAACGCACATGGCACTGAAGTGCCACTTGAGGGTAGGGGATGGAGAACAAAGAGGGATGCTTGTAAAGAACGTAATGGTGGGTGTGTGTCACATATTGTGCGCACAGATGCTGGTAGCACAGTAGTAACCATACTGTAGAAAAGGTGTTCGTACCGAAATTTGGTGGCAGTGGGTGCTCATGTGGAGGAAAGTGGATGCAGTAAGGGTGCAATTTTGCAGTAACTTTTGTACAGATGGTGCGCAGTGACAGTACAGTAGCCGGCTGATTTTGTAACAGTACCTACGAAGTGTTGTGTACAGAAAACACTGTAGCATGCTAACGTCTTGCATGGCATTGGTGAAATCGTGTGTGCTTATTTACGTGTATCCAATTAGCAGCGGAGAAAACGTAGTGGAAAGGGAAGATGTACTTCTCCTTGTTTACTGGGGTGTGTCCCTCATGGTGTGTTGAGCACTGCACATGCCACAATATGCACTTCTTACTGTGCTGGCCAATGGCATGGGACTGTGAGGATTATCCAATCAGGTGCTGTGGGTGTGGTTCACAGGAAGGGTCGGTGAAAATGTTCTACATTGTACAGTGCATAGTGAGGATGGCTGACATGGCAAAATGCATAGTGTGGACCTTTGGTGATGCCTTTGTGATAGATCTGCACAATTATGCCTTGGAAAGAAACTTTAGTGCCAATTTTGGCTTGGAAGGAGTGGACGCATTGTGGAACGCTGTGTAGGAGCGTAGTTTTTCCGAAATGCATTCATTTTGCAAAGGCTTGGCCACTTTTGGTACAGCAGACGTTGTGGTTATCCACCACGGTGGCATGCATATGGGTTACGTGCATTGTGAAGGTTTATTTCGTCAACTGAGGAGGTTGGTGAATCTAATGAAGTCGCGTTTTCCCACTACGAAGGTGCTTTTCTCATCTATAACTCCACGAAGCGTATGGGGCACTGCTCCTGGATGTTGTTTGGAGCCAGAGGCAGGAAGGTGCACACTTTTGCATCTGGTGCTGGAATGTTCTTCTCCAACAATGACGTCATTAGTTGTGGAAATGCAGACTATTCTGAAGACAATAGCATTTCTTTGTCGCCCACTGGTAATGCAGTGTTGTTTGCCCGTCTAGGAGAAGCAGTGAAGAATGTACCATAAGAATGTCTGCACAATAAAAGAGAAAAGCAAGCAGTATCCGAAGGAGAAGGCATTTTGCTGCAAGCTTGCAAAAAAAATGCTTTCTTGAGAGCTGTTCCTACAACGAACATCCCGTACCATGGTTGCAAGTTCTTCCCCCACGGCAGCATGCAGTTTCAAAGCCACATATGGGGACTTTGAGGATGGCGGTCATGGAAATGGGACTGTACAGCCACAGGGATTGCGCAACAGTGTTTGTGGTCGTGGTATGTACGCAGAGACCTGTTGTACACAACTAATACTGTTAAATAGAGAGCTCTTCATTGTCATTGGTGGAAGCGAGTGCAATATTTAACCACTACACAATGACGCCGGGCTGTAAAGAACACAATGGAAAGGGAAGAAGGAATGTGTGTGCTTTATTTGGGTGAGGCTGTCCCGTCTTTGGGTACATGCACGTGAGTATACTCCCTTTTTTTGGAAGTTACCTATGACAATGGGGACTATGGCTGCTGCGGGTGTGGATGCCACAAAGGCCTGTTCATAATTTTTGCCACTATTGTGCGTAAATAGGCACAGTGAAATGGCTGGTACTAGTTGGAGATGCACTGTAGATGAGCAGATGTGGTCCAGCATTATTTGGAGGGCAAACCTATGTGCCGTACTCCACTCCTGAAAAAAGGCATAACACATTACATAGCACTGCAACGGTGTGCCTTTTGGCCGGATTGTTTTGGACATTTTTCACCCGGCAAGCAGACGTACATTGTTCTCAAACATGCATGCCTCTGCAATGGGACATAGCGATGTGTTTGTAAGGCAGCCCTTTTAAAAAAATACTGCATACATTGCTCTACCCTGTGCTTTGCCGCTGTCGGAGAGTCCGGCTCATGTCCCCGAAATGAGGATCCACGCACACTGTAGGTGTGGTCGACTGGTCACATTGGCACTGCTGGTCACGCAGCTCGAAAGCCATATCCGGGGACTTTCAGGATGGCAGCTATGGAAATGGGACTGTACAGGCACAGGAATTGCGCAACTATATTTGTGGCCGCGGTGTGTAGGCAGAGTCCTGTTGCAAACAACTAATACTGTGACATGGACAACTCTTCAATGTTATTGGTGGAAGCTTGTGCAACTTTTTACGAGTATGCAATGTCACTATGCTGCAAAGAAGACACTGCAAAGGGAAGAAGTACCATTTCACCTTCATCCGGACAAGGCCGTCGCCGTCACTGGGTAAACGCCCGTGCGTATACTCCCTTTTTCTGCAAGCTAGCTATGACATTGGGACAATGAGGAGTGTTGCTGCTGCGGGTGTGGATGAGAGGAAGGGAGGTTAATAATTTTCTCCACTACTGTGCGTACTCAGCCAGAGTGAAATGGTTGCTGGTAGTTGCAGACACACTGCGGATACCACTTTTAGCCATTCCACCATTGCGACAAGTGAAATACACCCTATTTCTTTTACAAATGGTTTGAACAGACAATGGGCCTCATTACAACCTGCCAGTCCGCGACCGTGCAAAGTCAGTGACGGCGGTAAAAACGTTTCCGTGTCCGCAAGGTTGCGGAAAAACCGTCCGATTACACGCTGTCGGTCGTGCGCACCACACGGACTCGGAAACGTTGTTACCGCCGTCACGGAAAACCCCACGGAAATGGAAATAACACAGCCACAAGTGGCGCAAAACCCGTGTCCGCCTCCGCCGACACGACACTGAACCGGAAATACCATGATCGCCAAAACAGGAAACAGAGAGGCGGCCATCATATAAAAGCACAATCCATTGCCATTGCCATCCAGAGTCAGCACAAGCACAATCCTAACTCTGAGAAGCCAAAAGGGACCACCAGCATGTCTGCCAGGATTCCTGCTCAGAGGCAAACAGCGCTTCAGCGAGGCGGAGCTAACCATCTTGGTGGAGCACATTGTGGACAATGCGGAGATGCTGTTCAGCGCCGACCAACGGCGTGCCACACAGCAGCGGAGGAAGGAGGTGTGGGCCGAAGCTGCATGCAAGTGCACCGCTGTGGGCGTGACAGTGAGGAGCGTGAAGGACTGCCACAAGCGGTGGGACGACCTGAGGCTGAGGGTACGCAACCTCATTTCCACGCACCGCCAACGCAGCAGTGGGACAGGCGGAGGACCCCCTTCCCCACTGAGGCTGCAAGCATGGGAGGAGCGTTGCAGCAGCGTCCTCCACCTTGAGGCAATCCATGGGATCGGGGAGGCTGAGGCAGGAGTGAGCCCACCTGCAGATGCCGGTAAGTGCCCAAACATGAATGGGCCAAAGGACCCATTAACAACCCCCCCCCAGGCAGTGCATGTGTGGGCCAAAGGACCCATTAACAACCCCCCCCCAGGCAGTGCATGTTTGGGCCAAAGGACCCATTAACAACCCCCCCCCCAGGCAGTGCATGTGTGGGCCAAAGGACCCATTAACAACCCCCCCCCCCAGGCAGTGCATGTGTGGGCCAAAGGACCCATCATGATCCGTATGGCAACCACTATCACAGAATGCATACACCAGCAATCAGATGCATGTGACTAACACTATTCAATGTACAATCTTAATGACGCATGTGATGCACCCATCTGCCACCACAACAACACTAATTGCATGCCCTTTGTGTCCCCACAGCCGTTTCAAGTGACAGTGATACTGCACAACAGGCCAGCCAATCTGCACCGGCAAGTACACAAGCCACCGCCACCACACAGGAGGATGCTGCCGGCAGTTCTGCACCTCTGGCCACATTACCAGCCACTACAGATGTGCCACCCACCACCACCACCGACATCCCCATCGTCTCCACACTGCCTGAGTCTAGACAGGTGCCACGGGAACCTATCATGGCCACCCAACACAACACCGAAGGCAGCAGCACTGCAGAGGGGGCGGCCTGCAGTGATTACAGTGCCCCGCAAGAGCACTCGGAAACGGGGCCACAGGGGGAGATGCCCACATTGGAAGACCTGGGCTCCTTCCATGAGCTGGAGTTCAGCCCCACATCACTGAGGAGTCCCATGAGGTCGCCCACCCCATCCATGGCCGAACTGAATGCCCGCATGCAGCGGATGGAGGAGCAGCAGGCTACCCTCACCCAGCTGGTGGAGAGGCAGCTAGAGGAATCCAGGCTGCAGAGGGAGAGCTACAGCGCCTCAGTGCATCGCCTGTCGAGGTCCATCGGACGCTTTGCAAGCACTATAGTAACCCTTGCACGCCATGTGCGGGAGGGCAACGACCACACCTCCAGGCTTGTAGAGGCCATGTTGGTTGGCCAACAGGCAAATCTGGCACGGATGCCCTCAATCCCAGATTCTGCGCAATCAAACACAACCACCCCATCCAGCTCCACTACTGCCAGTCCAAGGAGGCGCTCGAGTAGGCTAACGGGTCCCTCGGGCAAGGTTGCACAGGCACAGAAGCGCACACGGAAGTGATGGCATGTGTGTGGGGCAGTGCAGGACACATGTGGACTACAAGGGTGTGAGAGGGGTGGGCACGTTTGGGTGGTGGGGTAGGTAGTTTTGGGGGTTTGAACAATGGGGCCTGGGTGGGGGTGGGCACGTTTGGGTGGTGGGTGGCCCCGGGTGTACAGCTTCCCTAACCAATGCACCTCCTTCCCTGTTGTTATTACATCAATACATCACCATTTCGAATCAAGACATACATGTGTGGACATTGATCATTTATTTTGCAGTGCAACTATTAATTCATTGTCGTCACCATGTTCGTGCATTTCTGTGAATGTTCTGTGACTCAAAAGTAAATGCGAATCAGGGCATCCCGTGCTCTCTGGCCATCATGTGGACCCCCAGGGGGAGGCGGTGCCATCCCATCCCCATCTCCATCCCCATCCCCATCCCCATCTTCCTCATCTGCGTCTGGTGGCATTGGGATGTTCCTGCGCAGGCATATATTGTGCAGCATGGCACATACGAGCATGATTTTACCCGTCTTCACTGGGCTGTACAGCAGTGATCCGCCAGATCTGCTCAGACAGTGGAAACGGGCCTTCAGCAGTCCAAATGTCCTCTCAATCATTCCACGTGTGCGGATATGTGCCCTATTGTATGCCTCTTCATGCCTGTTCCTTTGTCTCCGTACAGGTGTCATCATCCATGGCGTGAGTGCATATCCCGCATCACCTACATGGGATGTAGATGGGGGGAACATGTCAGTGTTTGTGGCATCATGTCCTCATCTGCTGCTGTGCAATCTTGTATCATCATTCATTTATGCATATGTACCATGTAGTGTATGGAGGTATGTTTTGGGCATCACGATGTATGTCGCTAACTGGATATGGGCCTACACATTAACTTGCATGTTTACTGTGCCCTGCGGGTGACATTTGATTGTGTGCATGTCACGGTGCAGTGCTGTCCACACATGGCAGAGTGACTCCACTGTACGGAAGTAGTAAATACACGTCGTCTCATTTACACGTCTCTCATGCCTTTTGAGTCAGTGTTTCAATTGAGGGTGGGTGTCTGCAGTGGCACAAGGTTCATGGGACAGTGACGGGATTGGCTGTGCCAGCGTGTGCACGGGCACATTGTGGTGTCCTGTCATGTCTTCCTTCATGATGTTTGGCAGCCGCTGTGTATTTGGTAGATGGAAGGGGGGTGATGCATGTGCGGTCACAGGGGCACACTCACAATGCTCATTGGCCTGGACACACACACACCACTTCGACAGGGTTGTAGCATTGTCAGCAGTACTCACCAAATAGCCATGTGCTTTGTCCGGCATAGCGTTCCATGTACCGTGGCAACGTGGAATTCCGCAGTACCATTGAGTCATGTGATGAGCCTGGGAAACGTGCGCAGCAGTGTTTAATCAGTTGCATGGCATCACAAACCATCTGGACATTCAAAGAGTGATACTGTTTCCTATTGCGGAACACCGCCTCAATTGCACGTGGTACTGTCAGCTCAACGTGGGGGCAGTCAACTCCGCCTATGCAATTTGGCATGCCTGCTATGGCATGGAAGGCCAACTTGGTGGCAATGACCTCGGGGAGGTTGCGGGGTAGGGCTATGTGTTCCGACACATGGCGCAACAGGGCATCCAGTACCTGTACCAGGATTTTTGAGAAACAGGGTTGTGATATGCCGTGCAGCTCACCAACCGTGTGTTGATAGGTGCCAGTGCCAAGGAAATGCAGTACTGAGACAACCTTCAAGAGGGGGGGATGGCGGTGGGGGTGTCAATTTGGCTGCTGATGTTGTCCTCAATCATGGCGGTGATGTGCAGGATTGTTGCATGGTCCAGCCGGTATAGTGTGTGGATCTGTCCTGGGGTGAGGTTCCAGGGTGAGGCCCTGATGCGTGGTATTGCTGGCTGGCAGCGGGGTCGGGCTGGCTGGGCAATGGGGTTTGCCATAGCTGCAGGGTTGGCTGGTTGCCGCCTGCACCTCCTACGCCTACGCCTCCGCCTCTGCGCCATTACTGCCACCATGTGCAGTGCTGCCTGTTGGTTGAGTAGGCCCAGTCCCAGTGCTACTAGACCTGCTGCCTGCATGGTTCTGTGTTGTGTTGGGCTGGGTGTGGCCCTTTTGTAGGCTCCCAGTGGCCTGCTAGGTCCAGCTGGGCTGATTCGGTGCACCTGTGCCCTGATTCAGTTCAGCAGGCAGTGTATAACGCCATGTTCGCGGTGGCGGCGGTTCCGCAACCGTGATCACGGTATTAACGCCATTTTTTTGCTGGTATTTCCGTATCCGCGCTAGTTGATGAACATTCAGAGGCCACCGGCAATGTTGGTGTATCATGTGTAGTCTGATATATTGTGTAGGAAACTGAGTGATGTCTTATGAAAGTCGCCAATGCACTTTGCACAGACCCCCACCAGTGTATGTGTATCTTGTGAGATCTCAGTGAGTGTGTAGGAAACTGAGTGATATATTGTTGGGTGTCCTGACCCACGTTTGAGCTATCATGCTGCAACATTTGGTGCTGTGGGCTTAGAAAATCCAAGATGGCCAAAAAGTCCACATGTGCGCCAGAATCCAGGAGAACCACACAGTTTGTGCGCACACCAAAATGGTTACCTAACTTGCCACCCACCAGTGTAAAGAAAGATCTTTGTTAACAAAATCCACTGTTACTGATGTCAAAAAGTTGCTGAAATCGTGGCTCATCGGACCACTTTAAAGATTCAACCCTTTTGTGGGGTTCCACATAACCATTTTACTGTAAGGAGCCCCATCAAAACAATGTTAAGCAAGGATTATTTACTACCATGTAAGAACCATTCCTGTTTGGAATGCATTAATCCAAGAAAGATCCCAAAAATGGATGCAGTACCAACAAAATCCTCAAGGCGGCGCTAGCGGTCTAAACTCTGACAGGAGAACTGAGTGCAGTTGCTGACAAAGGAATTTGACTCAGCTGACTTCAAAGGCCGCATTTTAATAAAAAATTAGCCACCTGCTGTTCCCAGAGGCCAGAAGCCTGGGAAACCCTCTCACCTCAAGAGATTCACACCACAGCCCAGGATATCACATGGTCATAATAACCAAATGCAAAGTGGCCCCCTGGTCTGCTGACCTCAGCCTCCTGGAGACCACACAATAGGCTCTTGCACTTGAATAGAATATGTTGATTTTGACTGTTTCCTGTCAACAAAGACTTGCCGGCCCGGAGACACATGTGATCACTAACCCACCCAAGTCTTGGAGGCGGACTCCAACACTCTGAGAACTGAATTGAAAGCAAAATATATATTTTACGGAAACACTGATAACTCTTTGTAATCAAATGACAGGAATGTATAACTTTGAGAGCCTTAATTTAAAAAATGTACCTTCGATTCAAGCCCAAACTCCAATTTGTGTGAGTTTCTGGGGCAAAACCCCGCTATTTATTGACACCACATACTCTGTGTTTAAGCTAGAGATATGGGAATTTACTGGAGTAGGTATGGACAGCCTGTGTATATGTGTATAACTTTTAATGAAGAACCAAGGTTGCATAACCCACTAAAATCGAAAATAAGTTGCCATTTTTGAATGCAAGCCCTCAGGAAGAGCAGAGTTTGAACAGAGTATACCTCATGTGATATGTGATGGGTGCATGTAATTTTAAACAACTGTGTATCTGTGCAATATGTATTTGAATCAAATATAGATTTGTGGGCAAACTGACCAGGGGAGGATCCTCTGACCCATAAAACCTACAGCATCACTCTGACTCACATTTACTTCCCCCAATCATGGGAGAGGGGAGAATTGGGCCAATGACAAGTAGAAAGGGGCAGGCTTAGCTATGCCCAGGCACACACCCACTTTCAAAACACATAAAAAGAGACTGCTGGGACAGGTAGAGACATTCAAATCCAGTTGCTGCAATGCGCTCTGCCGGACCACACAACATCCAGAAGATACCAGACCCAACACTTGGACTTTAAAACTCCAAAGAACTTGATTCAGAACTCAAATCAGAGGCCTAAACCCACAAACTGAGGACTCTTCTCAGCAGGCCTCAGCATCCAGCAAACCTAACAGCGGTAGCAGCATCCAGGAGTCGTGCAGATCAGCACTGTGTCCAGAGAAAGCTGTGCAGAAAGATCCAGGAGCTGTGCAGAGACGCTGTACCCAGAGACCAGACTGTGTCAGAACCGGTGCCGGACAGAACCAGAGACCAGATCGCTGTGAAGTGCTGTGCGCAGAGACCGTCCGGGGCGAAACCAGAACCGAAGCCATCTTGACCCGATCCGTGAGACCTAGACCTTCCAAAACACATTGTGAGTACAGCTAGGACGGGGTGAAACCAAATCTCTTAGTTTCAAGTGATATAATTCAATCTATTTAACCTAAGTAGAACTGCCTCCTAACTGTCACTTGTCATTTTCAAAAGCTGTCACCTGTCATTTCAAAAGCTGTCACCTGTCATTTCAAAAGATGTCACCTGTCAATTTGAGTTATTTCAAATCCGAAAAACAACCTTCACAAAATCGTTCATAACTCCGTAACCGTTTGTGCTAGGAACTTGGTTTAACTTTCCTCTGAAAGCTTTGGATTCTCAGCTTCTCAACAAGCCTAGAACCGACTTGCTACCTTATACATTTGCCGTAATCACGATTCACGCACTCGCGAATTTTTGCTGTGATTTGCGATTTGGCCCGATTTCTTTACTGTAAAAATCAGCAGATTTTGCCTGAACTGCTAAAATTTCGTTTGCCTCTTAAGAACCATCCCTGAATCATTGGTAGAGTGAGCCTGAACTCATATTAACTAGATACCACTCACCCTGAACCTCCTGAAGGGAAATAAAAGCATTTTCAGCATATTTCTCACTGCATTGTCACCATATTCAAAGCATTTTGCCTGTGTTTCAAAACTCCTATCTGTTGTATAAGCTGCTGAGGGGGAATTGAACTGAATTCTATTTGATTACATTCCTAAGAACTGTGTGCTCTCATCTTCATCTCCTTACATTGCATAAAGGGGGGGGTGAATTGTCCAAGAAAGTGATTACATTGTCTTTTGCTGAAATCCTATCAAGTTATTTTCTGTACTGCATTTTCATTCCACATTGCATCTATTTGAAACCATAAAAGTATTGTTGCTATCTTATCCATCCTATACCCACTCATCATTGATTATAAAGAAGTGTGCTAGTGCCAGACTATCCATTATTGATTACTGCTCAGATTAAGTGTGATATTCAATTATTAATTCATTATAAAAGTGTGATATATATATATACTGTTTAATTTTTTTCAAATAAACCTTTTAAACTTGCAAAACAGAACTACTTCTTGGCTCAGTGGGGTCAGGGGGATTCCAAGAGAGGGGTGTTATATAGGGGTAGTCATCCAGAACTCATGAACTGGACATGAAAATATATCAATAAGGGTTTCCATTCAGTATCCCAGACTAGGCATTGATTTAGCTGTAGTGTTGAATTGAATCATCTTACAATATTATGTTTCTTTTTTTATTTATTTATGTATTTGGATTTGTCAAGTGTCTTATCAGCGCAAGGGCATCGAGGTGCTGTTGCATGACATTGTCTTAGTGAAGTGACATGAACCTGTTTTAGTTACATAGGGATACTTGGGTCATGGTTACAGTGATATAATATTATAAAGACCTTATACACAATCCAATCCTTTAACCAATCTGAACACACAAGAATACAATCAATGTAAAAAAGAAAAGCAAATTTAAAGCACAACCTGTCCTAACATATAAACTCCTGCTCATGGCCACCAAGGAAATAAGTATCTCCTTATTCCTCTCCATGAAAGAAAGATTACATTATGCAACCCTTTTGATTCAACCAGCACAAAAAGCTTTGCTAAATTGTCTGGTGAAATTATAAAACACACTTCCAAATCATAAATAAGATAAATCAAAATAGGAGTACTTCTCACCTCCTGAAGTTCCACACTTTGTGGTGAAACACATGTAGAGGACTTTTGGTTGACCAACTAAGGATTCTTTTGTGGAATGATTTTGATGCAGATGTCTCTTACTGTTTCATTACAGATTGTCCCACATTTAAATAGTTGTGGTTGTTTGGCAGTAGTTGGCAGTGGGCGTCTAATGTCGCTCCTGCTAAACTGTTGGGTGTTAAGGTAGGCAGACCCTTCTCTGCTACAAGTAGCATCTATATTGCTACCAGCTGCCCTGATTTTGGAACCCTGTATTGTATGTTTGCGTATACTTTGGGCACATTTTTGTGATGCTTACTTAATTCAATGTAACATTACAGTTTGTAACACCAGGTACACATGTCAACAGCTCCCCTCGTCTGGTCTGAATGGTTCTTCTTTCAAAGGGTACAGGTAGTTCATCAGGTTTGAATGTGCTAATTAGGATTGAAGAACAATATCAGAGGTAAATTAGGATCCCTTGGAAAAGAAGTTATTCTAGCAAGGAAGAAATGAAAGACCTCAAGCTGGGCAATGTGGCTTACCCTGAGGTATGAATCAAAAGTCTCCGAACGACGGAGGGTGAGGATCCCAATTTTGGAAGAAAGGTGCTATAAGACAACTGCCAGAAGACCTTGAAGCAGAAAGGGGTGAACAGATGTGTTCTGACAGTTCGTGGTGATCAGTAACGAGGCAGACGAAATCACCAAAGTCTGAATGGGAGCACTGACGTCCGAGCGCAGTGTATCTGTTGTCAGAAGCGGCATCTTTGCGACGCCGTGAAAGTGAAAGTAGTCCTGAATGGTCCTTTGCTTTCCCAAAACCGAGGGAGCGTGACCGATCGATTTCGCTGGAGAGTAGCAACCCACTGGATTGCCGTCCGCGTATCCTGATATGCGTTGCGTGCGTTGGGGGGCGGAGCTCCCGGCTCGTCGGCGGCTGTCTGGTACAATAGCCCCCTGCCGGCACACTGTACCACCTCCATGTTGTAGGAAGGAAGAGGATACCGTGCAGTGGTATCGCCGTGTATCGATAGCATTTATCACAAATAGTTCATTCGTACAGAAGTTGTACATGTGTCGTCCTGTCACACATTGTCCACTAGGTTTCATCCAGTTCTACAAATCCAAAGTGACTGGTGAATTACATTGTTGTTCTTGATATGTTTGATGAGGAAATTGTATTGTGGTGATGAAGAAAGTGGTGACAGTATGCATACGTTACTCATTTGCTACATTTCTTCATTATGATGGGTGACAGTATATGCGATGGAGCACATCAGGCAGTATGCTCCTGTGATGTTTTGAAGGCCATATGCCAACTTAGGTCCTTTCTTGTGATGTTTTAAGGTGACACTTCATGTGACATAATGTCCTGTGATACTATGTCCTGTCGTTTCATCGGGTGCAGTTCATGTGGCTTCATTTTCCGTTATGTCATCAATATGGGAGGTACTATTTCTGAAACGTTACCATTGCTACACATTTTCAGACACACAATGTTGCCATGTCTACTTTTGGACGACTGTCCGCTGGACACGTTTTGCCCAGACTGCGTTGTGTGCATGTGCATGTGTGTACTATGCACACTGTTGCCAATTTTCTATGGCGTAATAGTGGGCCACACGTGCGCCATCCATTTTGGGAACATGATGGCTACTTGTAGGGTACTCCAGGGGGGATGCTTTTATGCATAGCTATCTGTAGGACATGGGTGGATGCTGTGCCCACATTAACATTCTTTCGTATATGCTCCACATTACTCATGTTACGAGGACACAGAGGAACACATACATATGTCTGTACTTGCATTCCGCACAAACATCCGTTCTCGCACACATTGGTAGGTGGTGGACAACATGCCGACATGTGGAGCCTGCTGCCATCGTACGGATGCGTCCATTGTCATTGTGGGTAGTCTGTAGGACACCTATCTTTTGGTTAAATGCAAGCATTGCAAGGATGACTGTGTGCCGCAGAGTGAGCGCCATTTGATGAAAAAAAGCATACCACCCAAACATTTAGCTCCATTATCATTATTAACGTTCTCTTTTCCACATTCCAACAACCCGATAGGCAAGGGAAGTGGTAGCACAAATGCATACTTAGTGTGGGGAAATGCAGATTTGCAGACATTGGTTGTTAGGGCTGGAAGAGATTGATGTGTCACCGTCACATCTCCCATGACACGATTTTTGAGCTGATGGTGGACTGCGACATGGGGAAGGAATACACGTGCAGGTGTGCCACTGCCATTTCATTGTGTCCAAAACATTTCTTTTTACGCAACTTGTAAGGCGGCACAATTGTTGGCTATTGTTTTCACTTTGTGTTCCAGCCTCTCCATTTTGGTACTTACAGAGTTTATTTATTTTGCTATGCACGCATCTTGTTGTGCAAGGGTTGTGCCTTCTACTGCCTTGTTTTCCTTTCCAATATGATTTCTTACCGAACATAGAATCCGTTTGCTGTAAATGCAGGAATATATAGTCCATAATATACGCTTTAGATTACAATGCGTAGCAATGGGGTTGCTGTAGAAAGTAATTCTGTTATGAGGGACCTTTGTTTCCTGCCACTCAAAGGTGCTTGGCATTGCCGCGTTACAAAAAAGACACCTTATACATATGTACTGTTGCATAATGCAACATCAGTGCGATCATTAGAGAAAGTTCTGCTTCTTTATTACATTGTACTGAGGTTGTCTTCTTACCTATTGCCATTCGTTACTCTGCCTGTTACTACTTTCCTTGCATGTACAGTAGCAGTGCAGTATGATTGGTGAAGGCAGACTTTAATTATGTTGTTTATGCATTCCCTTACGGTGTCCTCCCAATGACTTACTTCTATTTCCTTTGTACATTCACAATTTGCCATTGTTCGCCACAGTGCTCTTTGCATATATACTTTGCGTTTGGTGCTTGGTAACACTATGTAAGAGAGTAGCTGACTTCCTTAGCAGGTTGGATGCCACCCAATGTTCACAAACAGACGCATAGTCCGCAACTGCTGTCTGCATTAACATTCTGCCAGCACTTTCACTATGTTGCACAGTTGTTCTTTACAAACTAAGGGTATCCTGCTAAAAAAAACAATGGAATTCACTGGCAAAAAAACATTTTTGAAGGAACGTTATGGATAAGATGCAGAAGCAAAAACCTATGCAATTCAATGGACAACCGTTGTTATAGGGACCTTATGGTTACAGGTAAAACCAAAAAAAACAAAATTCACATCGCAAGTTATGATAAACTAAGCAACCATAACTTGCGCCACCAGTGTGCACTGCAAAGACTAACACCTATGACATCAAAGATGCCATCACAAATCTCATTCATGACATCACTGATGACATCACATGTGCATTTAGTTTTCATGGGAAGCCTCACCAAGGTATGGTAATGATGGCAGAAAACTGTGAAACATCATTGGAAGAGCCAGCATGAGATAAGTAGCTTATTGAGCAATGCATTGCTATACACACCATTGCATTACAGACTTTTTTGCACTACATAAACAACTCATGTAAACCCTACCCATTGTCCGAGCTATGCCCTATAGAAGTGTTATCTTGAAAATCTTCCCATTTTACATAGTGAAATCATGAATGCTTTAGTTTTAGAGTTTCGGGTACTGTGACACATGGAAGAAGTAGCAACCATTGCCTTAATAACTACATAAGTGCACTACTAGACACCAAAAATAAAGACAGCACAATGCATACAAATATGAGCATATACAGGATAATTAAAGTAAGCAAAAAAGGATCAGTATTACCAGAAACATGTTCATAACATAACTGATTATCTTCATGCACAGAAATCATGGCAGTGTTGCACACTTTCTTCTACCCCTAAATGTGTATGTATCATATGAAATGAGTGTACCATAAGGAAAGTAGTGTAAGAACATATGAGAATGATGCCGTACACAAAGATAAACCCCTTTGAGTTGTTAGTTTCTGACTGTTAGTGAAGAAGAGCACCTGGGCTACTTATATCAGTGATCAAAAAAGAGGGAGCCACATATGTGATGTCATCAGTGATGTAATGAATGAGATTTGTGATGGCATCTTAAGGGAATGTGTAAGGTGAACAAATAAGTGTATTTGTTGTTACAAGCAGTGTTGCAGTAGGATGAATCGTAATGGTCTATTTGCAATGAAGTGATATGAAGGGTATTTTTGAAGTCGTGAGATACTTTTTGGTGTATTATAAGTGTTTTACTTTTCAAAAGTGCTGTTGGACTCTTTTTTTTTTTAAAGGAATTTTTGAAGTACTTAGATATCTGTTGGCATATTGAAACTGTTTTCCATTTCAAAAGCAGCATTGCAGTACTATATATGTAGTTAGATACCAGTTGGTGTATTCTAACTATTGATAGTTTTACAGTTCTGAAGGGTATGTTTTGAAGCAGTTCAATTCGTGTTGGTGTATTCTAACTATTTTACTATTGAAAAGTAACATTGCAGTGCTATGGGTGCAGTTAGATACCAGTTGGCGTATTCTAACTGTTGATCGTTTTACAGTTGTGAAGGGTATGTTTTGAATCAGTTTGATTCCTGTTGGTGTATTCTAACTATTTTGCTATTCAGAAGTAGCATTGCAGTACTATGGATGCAGTTAGATGCCAGTTGGTGTATTCTAACTGGTTATAGTTCTACAGGTCAGTGACTAAACTCTGTGGACCCTCATAATCAGTACATTTGAAGTACTATGTTTGAAACAACATTACTGTGTGTTCTGCACAGTTTTTTTCTGTTTCCATAATCATTGGGTAATTGGGGAAAAAATATATACAGCATTAACAAAAATGTACTACATTTATATCTGTTGGCGTATTGAAACCGTTTTCCATTTCAAAAACAGCATTGCAGAAATATGGATGTAGTTAGATACCAGTTGACGTATTCTAACTGTTGACAGTTTTATAGTTCTAAATGGTATTTTTTCAAGCAGTTCGATACCTGTTGGTGTATTCTAACTATTTTGCTATTCAAAAGTAACATTGCAGTATTATGGATGCAGTTAGATACCAGTTGGCATATTCTAACTGTTGATAGTTTTATAGTTCTGAAGGGTATTTTTTGAAGCAGTTAGATAGCTGTTGGTGTATTCCAACAATTTTGCTGTTCAAAAGTAACATTGCAGGATTATGGATGCAGTTAGATACCAGTTCTAACTGTTGATAGTTTTATAATCAGTACATGCTAAGTACTATGGTTGAAACAACATTACTGTGTGTTTTGCACAGTTGTTGTCTTTGTTTGCATAATCATTGGGAAAATATCTAGACAGCATTAACAAAATACTACATTTATGTGAATTTAACTTTCACAGTTTGAAGTGCACAGTACTTAAGGTAATGTCTAATGTGCACTAACTGTTGAAAGTTTCACAGGTCAATGACTACATTTAAGTTTAAGGAATATTAAGTAGGCATTTGTTAGATTTGCTGGTAATCTATCAGGGCTCCAGGAGTCCAGGCGCAGGAGTGGCACGAACCAACCACCCCCTCCAAGGTCTTGGCGCCTGCAAGCGAAAGCTTACGCAGACGTCCGCAACCCCAGCGGGGAAAGAGGGTTAGGGAACGCTGGTTGGATGGGTACGGGGAAATAGGAACACCGGATTGAGGTTGCAGGAAATAGTATTGGATAGGACACGGGAAACATAGGGAAAAAATCATTCAAAACCAAATCATGACATTACATACATCCATGCATTGCCACACCCATTTGGGGAGTGACTCCAAATAAACAAAAACAATTGGGCACTTAGCTCTGGGTTGAGTGCTGGCCACCTGCCTGCGCACTCCAGGTCCAGTCGGTATCAGAAGCGATCGATCGCTGCAAAAAGAGCAAGAATTAGGCAATGCTCCCTATAGCTCTGAATTACAGCGACACAGCACCTTTTTACTCATGCATGCACATTGTCCTTTTTTCTCAGGACACGAAAGTTAGTGAGTAAGCCACGCGGGGCCCCTGCCGTGTCTTGGTTCCCCCCTGACTCTCACACCAGAATAGGGCTCATAAGGTACTGTTTTGAGCCGGCTATGTTTCCTGGTCCTCAACCCGTGCGTTTAAAAAGAACCGCACATGGTTAAAGATGCTCCGGCATTGTTTTGGGGTTCTGGGCGTGACATGCGGAAGCCGCACGTGGCCTACAATTTAACCGCAAGCGCCGTTAGTTCCCACTGGTATGGGTTAATGTGCAAACTCAAACGAAATAACGTTGCTTTCAGGATTAAATGTCATCCAGTGCAACTGTGCACAGAACTTAACTTAGCCGTACGCAGGGGGGCTTAAGAGTGTGGGCGTTAACCCCCTGCGCGTGATTCCCCATTAATTCTCTCTCCAGCTGGGCATGCATGCATCACTTATCTGAGAGCCTCGAGGGGCCTGGCTGAAAGGTCCGTGGGGCGTGGCCCCTCGCGTAATCCCCTCAGGCTGGAGCTCCGGAAGATGCGACTGCTCGCGATGAAGTTCTGAGCACAAGCCCCGTGCTTGGAGCTTCGCGCATGCGCGCCGGCTCGCCACACCCCATGTGGCTTGCGAAGTGTAGTTCTTGCCGCCGGGTGTGCTGGGAAATGTGGTCCTGGAAGGCTTCTTCCTATGGAAAGGATGAAGAAGCCTTCTGTAGGGCAAAACACTATCCCCTCGCACGCTGGGCAGTCTGTACTGCTGCCTGACACTTCTGGTACCCTGACAGTACTCCCCCCCCTTCCGAAGGGTTTGAGGATTGGCTTTCCCCGGATAAGCAGTATGAAAGAGTTTCACAAGTTTCGGAGCATGGACATTACAAGCTGGTTCCCAGGAGCGGTCTTCAGGCCCATACCCAACCCACTCTACCAAATAATACACCTGGCCATCCTTTCGCAGTCGTGAGTTCAAGATAGCTTGCACCTCATATTCGGGGTGACCTTGCACCAACATGGGTGGTGGTTTCTTAGTGCGAATAGTGGGTCTAGCTGGTTTGAGTAAAGACACATGAAACGTGGGATGGATTTTCATTTGAGTTGGCAAGGCTAAACGAACAGCCACCGGATTTATCACCTCTGTGATTGTAAAAGGCCCAAGATACCGGGGCTGTAATTTACGAGGACCCTGTAAACGTATATGCTGGGTGGACAACCATACCCGATCCCCCTGGTGGTAAACAGGACTAGGGCGCCTTTTCTTATCCGCATAAGATTTATAGGTCTCTTTGGCTTGTTGTAGGTTGTGCTGTATATCCCCCCATACTTGTTTCACGTGTGCATGCCGTCCTACAAGCGTGGGTAAATCTACTGAAGGGGCTATCGGCGACATGGGCATGGTCCGTGGATGATAACCGTACATGCCAAAAAACGGCGTATACTTTGTTGAGCTGTGCACAGAATTGTTGTAGGCAATCTCGGCCAACCAGACATATTGCACCCAGGAAGTTTCGGCAGTGGTGGCATAACAGCGCAAATATTGCTCTAGACCTTGATTGACCTTCTCAGTCTGACCATCGGTCTCAGGATGGTACCCAGACGACAGACTGACTTCCATATTGATTAGCTTGCAGAACGCCCGCCAGAATCGGGATGTAAACTGAGGTCCCCTATCTGTAATAACACGAGAGGGAAGACCATGTAGACGTACTACATTATTAAGGAATAACTCAGCTACCTCCCCCGCAGTGGGCACGCCCTTGCAAGGGACAAAGTGACCCATCTTAGTGAGGGAATCTACAATGACTAGGATCGAAGTGTGTTTATCCACTGGTGGTAAATCCACAATTAGATCCATTGTTACGGTGTGCCATGGAGCTGATGGCGTGGGTAAGGGTTGCAGTAATCCTGCCGGTTTTTGATGGCCAGCCTTTTGTCGACTGCATGTGTCACAATCGGATACGTAAACTCGAGTATCTCGCAACATAGTGGGCCACCAAAAATGTCGCGCTACATTTCTTTGGGTTTTTGCTATACCTGGGTGCCCAGCTAGTGTGGAATCATGACACCACTGCATTACCTCAGTCCGCAACCCTGACGTGGGCAAATACAAAGCCTTTTCATAATAGGGAAGGCCATTCACAATAGTATGTTTGGGCCCTCTAGTGCTCCATTCTTCTAACTCTGAAGCTGACATATTTTCTAGCACATCCTCAAAGATGTTAGGTCTACCCACCACGCCTATAATCTGGTGTGGGGGTATTATTGGTCGGGTCTCACTCGCTTGCTTCTCCTCAGACTCGGGATACCGAGACAAGATATCAGCTTTACGATTGTCGGTCCCAGGCCGATACGTAATAAGGAAGTCGTAATCGGCAAAGAACAGAGCCCACCGTAGTTGGCGGTGGCTGAGTGTCTTAGCGGTTTTTATAAACTGCAAATTGCGGTGGTCAGTCATGACGGTTATTTTCTGACGGGCCCCTAACAGATAATGCCTCCATTCTGCAAAGGCGGACTTCACTGCCAACAGTTCCCTGTCGGCTATGGTATAGTTTATTTCTGCCGAGAGCAGCTTCCTGGAATGGTAGGCTACTGGGTGTAGAAGGCCAGTTTTAGGATCACGCTGGGAGAGGATTGCTCCCAGAGCATAACTAGACGCGTCTGTTTCTATCACGAATGGTATTGACAGATCTGGATGTCTTAACACTGGTGCAGACGTGAATGCCGACTTGAGTTGTTGAAAGCCACGCTCGGCAGATTCGTCCCAACGAAATGCTCGACCCTTCCGTAATAGCGTAGTTATTGGGGTTACCAGTTCTGAGAAATTTTTAATGAACCGCCGATAGAAATTAGCAAAGCCAAGAAAGGCCTGCACTTCCTTCACGGAAGTGGGTGCTGGCCAATCCAAGATTGCTTGGACCTTTCTTTTGTCCATTTGTACTCCTGACGGGGTCAAAAAGTACCCAAGGAATTCAACCGTGGTGCAGTGAAATTCGCACTTTTCAAGCTTGGCGAACAAGTTGTACTCTCTAAGGCGTTGTAAAATTGCCTTCACATGCTGAACATGCTCTTGCATATTTCGCGAGTAAATTAAGATGTCGTCTATGTACACGACAGCGAACACATCTAGATACTCACGAAGTACTTCATCAAGGAAGTGTTGGAAGGCTGCAGGGGCGTTACAGAGACCAAACGGCATTACTTGGTATTCGTATAAACCAAATTTTGTTCGAAAAGCCGTTTTCCACTCGTCCCCAGTTCTGACTCGCACCAAGTGGTAAGCCCCTCTTAGATCCAGTTTAGTGTAGACTGTGGCGTCTCGCACCTGATCTAATAGAACTGGTATTAGGGGTAGTGGGTATCGATTTTTTATTGTGATGTTGTTAACCCCGCGATAGTCGATACAAGTTCTTAATTCACCAGATTTTTTGGGGACAAAAAAGAGCGGTGACGAGACTGGCGAGTTGGAGTGCCTAATAAACCCACTGCGTAGGTTATCATCGATGTATTTTTTAAGGTGGGCCGTTTCCGCCTCGGTAAGGGCGTAAATACGGCTACACGGGAGTACTGCCCCGGGTTCCAGATCTATACGGCAATCGAAAGACCTATGTGGTGGTAACGTCTCAGCTGCTTGTTTGTCAAACACGTCCTTGAACCCATGGTATTCTGTGGGCAAACGCTGGAGGTCTTGCATCTCCGTCAGCATTACAATGGGCCGTAGAGGGGAGTCATGATCGTTCCGAGGAACTATACAACCTTTTTGACAATAGTCTGATGAAAAGGTAACTGTGCCTGTTGACCAGGACACCTGTGGGTCATGCCTCCTGAGCCAGGGAAGCCCCAAGATCAGGCGGAACTGTGGCGCAGCTATAAGGTCAAATTGCACCTTCTCGAGATGAGTTCCCGAGCAACGCAGTTCCAGCACTTGGGTTCTATGGGTTATGGGCCCGGAACTTAGGACTGTGCCATCTACTGCACGTACTGCCTCTGGATTCTCCCTTCGGCATACCGGTATGTTTAATTTGGCAGCATAAGCTATGTCTATAAAATTACCAGTTGCTCCTGAGTCCAGAAACAGCGTAACCTGGGTTTCTTGGTCTAGAAAACTCAAGCACCCTTGCAGAGAAATATGTGGTGCGTTACTTGTACTGTTGTTCCTTGGGGCCATTAAAACGTCCTGGCTCGACTGTATGACCCTTACTGTCGAGCTGACGCGTTTCCCTGCACCCTGGGTTTCGAGGGACATTCTCGGACAAAGTGTCCTGAGGTTCCGCAATACATGCAAAGACCCTCCTTTCGTCGGCGATCTCTTTCTTCCTTAACAAGGGGTCCCCGGGCAGCACCGATCTGCATGGGCTCTTCCCCACTCGCTTTCTCGGGTGTTCGAGTAGAGCGTGACTGATCTAGACGGGCGAACGGGCGTAAATCCCCGCGTCGCTTATCTCCCCGTCGCTCTGCCTGACGGTGATCCAACCGCAGAGCTAGATCGATCATAGCTGGGCAGCTAATGGGTTGTGGGTCCACCTGGGCGATTAAGTCCTTTAATTCATCCCGCAAACCCTGATAAAAAAGAGACATCCTTTTTTCCCTAGGCCAATCAGCCTCAGCCACTAGACGATTGAACTGAGTCACGTACGTGATCAGCTCCCTGTTGCCTTGTCGTAAGGTTAATAGCTCTCGGTCCCTACACAATGCTGCAGCTCTTCGGTCAAATATTTTTTCAAATTCAGCCAAAAACTCGTCCCAATCATATAGGACACCATCATCCCGTTGTATCAACGGATTTGCCCATGCCGCCGCATCACCACTAAGATAAGAAATCACGAAGGCTGTTCGTGCCTGTACAGAGCGAAAGGCGGCAGGCTTAGTGAGGAAATGTAGCCTACATTGTGTAATGAATGTCTGAAACTTATGGGGGTCTCCTGAATACCTCTCCGGAGGGGCCAAGGGAACCACAGATTCAGGAGTGACATGAACCTGCACTGGGGTCGGGGCTGGTATTCCTCCACTGGGCAGGGGGGCCGCCTGAGCACTAAGGCTGCGCACCTGAGCAGCCAAGGTAGCATAATCCTGTCTAGAGGCGGCTAACTCGGCCTGCAAGTCCTGTAACACTTTAGTAAGCTCTTCCATAGTGGGGATGGGTCGTGCCACTCGGGCGCCTGCCACACGTGGGCTTGTGCTACTATCAGGGCTCCAGGAGTCCAGGCGCAGGAGTGGCACGAACCAACCACCCCCTCCAAGGTCTTGGCGCCTGCAAGCGAAAGCTTACGCAGACGTCCGCAACCCCAGCGGGGAAAGAGGGTTAGGGAACGCTGGTTGGATGGGTACGGGGAAATAGGAACACCGGATTGAGGTTGCAGGAAATAGTATTGGATAGGACACGGGAAACATAGGGAAAAAATCATTCAAAACCAAATCATGACATTACATACATCCATGCATTGCCACACCCATTTGGGGAGTGACTCCAAATAAACAAAAACAATTGGGCACTTAGCTCTGGGTTGAGTGCTGGCCACCTGCCTGCGCACTCCAGGTCCAGTCGGTATCAGAAGCGATCGATCGCTGCAAAAAGAGCAAGAATTAGGCAATGCTCCCTATAGCTCTGAATTACAGCGACACAGCACCTTTTTACTCATGCATGCACATTGTCCTTTTTTCTCAGGACACGAAAGTTAGTGAGTAAGCCACGCGGGGCCCCTGCCGTGTCTTGGTTCCCCCCTGACTCTCACACCAGAATAGGGCTCATAAGGTACTGTTTTGAGCCGGCTATGTTTCCTGGTCCTCAACCCGTGCGTTTAAAAAGAACCGCACATGGTTAAAGATGCTCCGGCATTGTTTTGGGGTTCTGGGCGTGACATGCGGAAGCCGCACGTGGCCTACAATTTAACCGCAAGCGCCGTTAGTTCCCACTGGTATGGGTTAATGTGCAAACTCAAACGAAATAACGTTGCTTTCAGGATTAAATGTCATCCAGTGCAACTGTGCACAGAACTTAACTTAGCCGTACGCAGGGGGGCTTAAGAGTGTGGGCGTTAACCCCCTGCGCGTGATTCCCCATTAATTCTCTCTCCAGCTGGGCATGCATGCATCACTTATCTGAGAGCCTCGAGGGGCCTGGCTGAAAGGTCCGTGGGGCGTGGCCCCTCGCGTAATCCCCTCAGGCTGGAGCTCCGGAAGATGCGACTGCTCGCGATGAAGTTCTGAGCACAAGCCCCGTGCTTGGAGCTTCGCGCATGCGCGCCGGCTCGCCACACCCCATGTGGCTTGCGAAGTGTAGTTCTTGCCGCCGGGTGTGCTGGGAAATGTGGTCCTGGAAGGCTTCTTCCTATGGAAAGGATGAAGAAGCCTTCTGTAGGGCAAAACACTATCCCCTCGCACGCTGGGCAGTCTGTACTGCTGCCTGACACTTCTGGTACCCTGACATAATCTCTGTTTTAGAGCAATGGAAATGTAATTGCATTCAATCCAACCACATCTTTTTTTAATGTATGCAGTATAGTGACCTGCAGTGGTTGTGGCACCACTGTGGTAAATTATACCTACTGGTGTGAATTTTTTTTTGCCAAGAGATACTTGCCTGTGTGTGAATCTAGTAAGCTTGCAGTTGTTTTTGATACCACCTGCGTTGTACTTTAAAAGCATTGGTATTAAGTATTGGCTATGTGAGTTTATGTGTAAGGTGGAATGACTGTCTCAATTCAAAACAGTGAATAATATGGCATGATTTTGTATTTTACACCAGCTGATGAAATGGAATGGATTCACAATTTGGTATAGATACACACACAAATCATTAATTAGGCATTTGCTCCTGTGCAACATGGTTGCAGAGAGTGCATGTGTTTCCATGTGTATTATATCTGGAAGATTTTATTTATAGGTATGTCTTTGGTTTCCAGTACTTGCAGTAAGTACATTAGATATTCTTGTGGATCTTCCTATGTGTTTATGGTGAATGTTACCATTCCTGCACAGTAGTCCAATTCTTGCCTTATTCCCGAGACACGTTGTCTGGGTTAGTTGTGACATTTCTACGAAGGACAAGCATTTGTAAACACAACTGGTCTGAGCGGTTTGAGCAAATGTTTTGAACAATTGGTGGCAATTGGAACAGAATATTGATTGCTACATTTGCATAGCAATTTAAACCAATTGTGTTGGAAAATTTAAATGGACTGGAGAGGTCTGTCTCGGTGTAATTTGGTGGACCTCCACTTGTTATTTTAGAAGAAACATTTCTCTTTATATCTGCTGATGGATGTGCACTTGCGTTGGCACCAGATCGGTTTGTGGTTGTACTACTTGATGGAGTAGCAGTTGTTTTTAGTTTCTGTGGGGTATTATTGGGAGATCTTTTGCAAGTTCTGTTTGCATTCATTTTCTTTTCAAAACTTTACCTTTTTCAGGAACAGGGTACATATTGGGATGGGGTGTGTAGAGAACACGTAGTCTGTTGTACTCTAGGATGCAAGGATTGCCAGCCTTGACTTTGTTTGCATCAAAATTGACTATAATTTGCCTCTGAGTGTACCTAGATGTGAAATGCTACATAACTCATACCTTCTTTAAAGACTGTACTGCCAATGTCAATCAATGCCTGATCTAGGGTTAGACCTTGTGATTTCCAGATAGTGATTGCATATGCAAGAGACAGAGAGCATTTCTCTCTGCGCACATAAATGTCTATGAAAAGAAGGAATCGTGCTGTTGAGTGTTCTATCCTTTTAACTTCTGAAAGTTTGTCAAAGTGGACGTTGACAAACTGAATGTTGTTGTCAGGTAGATACGTCTGGAAGCCAACAACTGTACCAATTGCTCCATTGACTAAACCTTGCTCCACGTCAAGGTTACATTTCAGAATTACTCTGCAGTGTAAACACAACATTAACATTGCTCCAAACCATCTGTGTTGGAGATACATTTTTCTATGCTATTTAGTTGTGCTGTTACTTGTTGACACATAGGGCGTGTCATGCCGTGCACTTCCAGTGTGTCTGTGGAGCTAATATGCACTATTGTTTGCATTTCTTTTTTTAACATTGTCTCACTGAATTGCATACAGCTTGCTAGAGTTGGCATTAAGGACATACATTTTACATTTATGTGTGCTCATTTTTCCATGACATGTGTCATGCCCATATAGCCCATGGATGAGTCTACTATTTAAGATAGATTGTGAATCTTTAGAAAGAAGACCAGTCCTAATGCTTTTTAAAATGTTAACATAGGTCAGGTCTGCATGTTTTGAATTAGTTCTCTGTATTGGAAATGTTGTTGCCAGAGATTAACATTTCCTATGCCGTCAAGTGTGTTGCGGCACTGTTGTGTTCTTCAGTTTTAAAAATAGGTTCACCTTTCACTGGTGTTAATTGTAGGAGATCTCCAAAAACAATAACATGTTTCCCTCCAAAGAGTTCTTCGTTGTCCGTTTTAAGGACTTCTTGTAATCTGAGGTGAATTAAAGCCAACATTAGGTTGGAAACCATGCTTACCTCCTCTATTAGGAGCATTTTCATTTGTTTCAGAATTCTGCATACTTCAGTGGCAGCTTCTGTTGATAGTTTGCAGTACTCTAATTTGTTTTGGTTTTCTACTGGAAGGAGCACTAGTTGGTGTAAAGTAACACCTCCTATGTTGTAGGCAGCTAAACCTGTAGGGGCTGTTACAACAGCTGAAAGGTTGTTGTTTGTTAACTTTTGTATGAATTTGTGGATGATTTTAATTAAAAATGTTTTTCCAGAACCAGCTTCAACACTTACATAGAGGAGTAGAGGTTTATAATTTTGACAGCTACAAGTTTTACTTTCATGCTTCAACCCATGTTCAATTTCTTTAGTTCCGTCTAGGAAAATGCTAAATTGCTCATCATGTAGCTGCAGTTTCAGCAGTGCCAAGTTTTATTCTGATTGCTCATACTGGTGCATGGTGTTCTCTACTTCAGTCATGGCCAATTCTTCCTCATTTTCCATGAGTGGCTCTCCAAGGGGTTCTTGGCTTCCTGTAACAGAAAGTTGACTGCCCTCAGGAGTGTCTTCATTTAGTTGTGCTTGAACATATTCCTCTAGTTGGTGTTCATTGTCCAACATGTTTTTGTATTGTTTAAAATTGATATTTGTTATACTACTTTCATTTGCATTGAATGCAGCTTCAAATGAGTCATGGTTGTCTAAAAAACACTCTTCTTTTCTCCATGGTTTAAAACGTTGCAGTAGGGCCATGTAGTAAAGTGCTCTATGTTGATGAGTTTTACATGATAACTTCATATGATTAACTAGGCTGGGTTGGGTAAGTTTGACAAGGCTCCCTTCACAAGCTGAGACCACGTATTTCCCACATTTTTCTTCTGGTTTCACATTATTTTTGTAAGAGCAATGTTGGGCTATGTGGTACAGGCACATGTTTTCCAAAGCAGTACTTCTGTTTGGGTAGTATGTGTATAATAAATTGCTTTTTTTTAAAATTTCCTGTCTGTTGGGATCATTTTTGGCTATTGTTTCTATGTCTTGGCAGGATTTCAGCACTCTTTTTCTGGATGCAGCGAGACCAAGGCTTACCCAGACTATGTGTTCAGATTTGCCATATACGGCTGTGCCTGTTAAACGGTCTGCAGCTTTGTAGCATCCACATTGCCTACGGGAGAGCATTTTTATGCCAAAGCTGTGCAATTTTTATGAAAGTGTTTTGTCAGATGATATGTCATCCCCGAGGTCTTTTAGCTCGACTTCTCAGCTTTGGTTAGGTAGGCTGTGACATATCTTGCAAAAGCAGTGGCATTGTCTGCAATATATTGTATATGAATGTTTGCATTCCACAAGAGGGCAATGATTGCATTGTAATCATTGATGTACTTTGAAGCGTTGTTTCTTTTAATGCTGTATGTGTTTTTAGGCAATTTGCCTTTCACACTGTGTCTAACAGAAGACATGAAGCTGTTTACTTGTCCTCTTGATTAAACTGGTCTATGGAAACCAAAACGGCATTTGGTGCAGTATTTACCTTTGTTTTTATATCTGCGTTGCTAGTATTTGCCACACTTATGTTTTTGGAAGCATAAAATGTGTGTACGTAGCTCAGTATGTGTGGTTTCTGAAGGGATGTTGCAGGTCACGTGAATAAAGTGCAAAACAGTGGCATCACTGTCATGACCATATTTAGGAGCATCTATTAACCACAAAAGCAGGTGGATGTGTGGTGCTCCTCTGGATTGATATTCTTTTCTCCAAAAGAAGTGTTCCACGTCTCCGAGGGGAGGGATATTTCTATTACAGATGAAGTGCAGTATGGCAATAAAGCAGTGGTGAAATCTTGATACATTTTCAGGGTCAAGAGAGCAGAGATCTCCTGGTGTTTTTATGTCTGTTCCTTCTTTGTTTGGTTTGCTATGCATAGGAAGTCGTGCAAGTCATCCCATGCATATTCTGCACAACTTAAAGAAACAAAACATGTGGGTGGGCCAAGGTTCCTTAGCATACACCGTA
Organism: Ambystoma mexicanum; assembly: GCF_040938575.1. NCBI lineage: Eukaryota > Metazoa > Chordata > Amphibia > Caudata > Ambystomatidae > Ambystoma > Ambystoma mexicanum. The sequence continues at coordinate 809,125,188 of NC_090932.1, forward strand.
CATTAGCATGATGTCGGAACCAGTATTAATTTGTACCACGCATGTTTGACAAGAGATTTGTTTATACTTGACTGCAAAACTTCATCTTTGTCTTTTATCTTTTGAAGTAGTTTGGTAGTAGACATGTTTAAAACATTGGAGCCTATTTTCAGAGTTGCTAGTTCACTTTTGAACAGAAGGTGGAATATGTAATGAACATTTTGTCTGAATCTGGGGTCTTCAGAATACATTCGTAAAGAGTGGTATTCTGCTGCTGTTATTTGTGTGGATCTTTCATCACATCTTTCCTCTTTTCCTGTAGGAAAGAGTAGAGGAATGGCTTGTGCTTCTACACTTTTCTCCCATATTCTGATTGGAGATCCTTTGGTTTGACGAATTTGATATGTTTCTAATGCATTGTCTATGGTGTCTTTGGAGTGTAGTGGGTGAATTGTATACTGGTCTAAAATATTGGATGCCATAATAGGATCTACAAGTTGAAATTGGCCAGTTGGTGATGAAACCTGAATTATTTGGGTGGTTTCCCTTAAGTTCTCTTCAATGTTTATATCTTTGTAGTAGTCATTGTTTTCTTTTAGATATTGTAGGGATTTTCTAACTTGGCTTAAGTCTACCAGTTGTTGCCACATTTTTTTGTCTTTCGCTGGTACACCATTAACTAGGATAAACAAAGATTGATCTATGGCCGTTGCACTCCTAGAGTTTCTACATTTTCATTAAGATCTAATGGTAAATATACTGCTATGCCTTTTAGTAATTCAGAAGGAGGCACTTTGGCTGTTTTGGGTTGAAGGCATATTATAGCTTGAAATGGTTATACTGTTTGGATTATAATGCTCTCATACAAATTAAGCTGTTGGAGAGCTTTTGAAAGTGGGAATATTTCCACATTATTTGTGAAAGCACAGGAAGGCATTTGGTTATTATCAAGCTGTGTATTGCATTATGTGCAAAGTATTGAGGGGTCACCTATTTTGTATTTGTTTTCTGTTATAAGATATAGAGTAATTGGAACCATTGGGATTCCTCATTGTCTTCTATTTTGTAAGTCATATCTACAATGTTTTTGCACTTTTTATAAAACGCCCTGCAACAACACACACATAATTGGTTTGGTACTTCAGCAGATGTGCTTTTAAACTTTTCTTTTTCTTATGTGTTTATTAGAAGATTGGCGTTTGTAAGGTTTTTGCTAATGTTCCCTAAAGTTACTGAATTTTCTAAGTCATCTTCACCTCCAAAATATTTACTTTGGATGTGATCTATTTGTTAAAGGAGTTCTTTGGCTGTCCCATGTAGGAGAATGTTATTGAAATGTTGCAGTTTTGAAGCAGGCCTTTTTGCATAGTACATTCTCTGCACTGCAAAAAATTATGTAAAGTGGAATGGTGTGTTCCTAACATTTTGACGTGGTGGGAGGTGCTTTTGCAAGCAGGTCCAAAATGCAGACTAATGAATGTCCTCTCAGTCCAGTGTAGTTGCGCACTGGACAGGACTCCATGGTTTGTAAAGTTTTTATTCTCATTTTGTCTTTTACTTTCACATAGTGATTGAGGAATTGTCGTAAAGATTTGAAGGATTGTTTCCGTATGTTACACATTGAGCTGCATGGCCATTTGTAGACTGGACGGATTGGTTGGGTGGAAGGAACAGTTGATTGCAAGTTTGTTGGGGACATTTTTTCAATAAGGGTTTCTTGTGCCATAATGATGTTTTCTAGCATTTCATACCCTCTGCCATTTCTATGCATGGCAATGGGTTTTTTTCTGTTCTTGTTTATAAGCCTCTTCATTGAAATATGGTTCTGTGCTACTTGTGTGAATCCATTCACCCTCACCTAAGTTCGCAAAGGTATCTATGTTGACATTCCGCATGTTTAGAAGTACTTTTTGTAGTTTACTGATTAATTTTGTTAGTGGTTATATTCTGGTTAAAAACAATATAAACAATTTTCTTTTTAGCAGAATTGCTCTTTCAGTGAGAACTTCCAGGATTAGCCTTCTCCGGTAATTTTTAAGGGACGAGCATGACATTTCTGCTGTTTTCATAAGATTGTGACGTACTCTACAGTGGAAAATTGTTTGTAAAATACATTTTTTGGGAATGCTTAACAGTGGCTACGTTAACATTGTTAGATACAGTAGTAGTGTTGTTAGCAGTTTTATTCTTCTTAATACATTTATTTTGTAGTTTTCTTTTTTAGTGATATCTGGTTCAGTTATTTGACTGACTGTATTAGCAGTTTTGTTTGAATATTTGCTTTAAATTCAGCTACAGGTGAATGAGTGTTTTGCAAGCTTTTATTTTTTTCTGCTCTATTTTTTTCTTTGTTTTCTATGGAGTTGCTTTTTAGTAGGCATTCTGTTCTGTCTGTTGGAGAAAAAAGGAAATTGTGGGTTTGAAAGTTGTGGAATATATTTGTGTGCATTGGGAGCCGATGCGCGGGGACTGACGAGATATTTTGCAGGTGAAATCCTCTGCATCACTAACACGTCTCGGAGTTTGGGCGCTGAGTTCAGTCTGCAGCAGAGAATCGTGGTGAGAGGAGCAGGAGCTACAGTTTGCAAAACTCTGTTTCAGTGACTTGGTGGTGTGGCTTTAAAGAGAAATAAGCCCAACTATCCTTTAAAAACCCCTGGAAAGCGCAGAGCGTGCCCAGAGTTCGGGCGCTGAGTTCAGTCTGCAGCAGTCCGCAGCAGACAGCAGTAAAAAGAGGTAAGAGGGTCTTATGGCAGAAAATCAGCCGTTAACCCACCTTAAGTATAAACAAGCACAGAATTCTCTGGCATCTGTTTCAAGTCTCATGGTTGAAAATGGGCGGCACAAGGGTTGCGACAGTGAAACTGAAATTGACAATGATATTGACATTGCGGGAGTGAAAAGGAAACGGAGCTGGGAGGGAAATTAATTGTTGCGACATGTGAGCTAAGGGGGGCTGCAACTCCAAGAGCGGCGAGCGATCTGCAGGAGACACCTACCCCCTTGAAATCAACAATAGCAGTGAACATGGTGCACATGGCACGGACGAGGGAAGCTGTCCCAGATAACAGTGATAATGTAGCAGCTGTGGAGCTGGGGCCAGCAGTCCTCACACCACAGGCTGCCATTGTGGCGCAGTGCCCGGTCCATCGTGTATCAGTTCCACAATCACATTTGCAATCTGTGTCAATAAATGAGATCCCAGAAAGGGCGATGATCCCTTTACCTAAAGAAAAGGCTGTCTTGCTTGACTCGCTAATCACTCCCTCCACTGGCAATGAAGGCCGGTCAGAAGTGAACGAGGATGTTAGAATACTCCCAGAAAACCCATATGGCATGGACAAAACTACATCAGACATAACTGGGAATGGTCCGTGCGAACATGTAGACAATCTGGAAGTGATTGAAATAAATGCTGGAGCTTTTCAGTCACCGTTCAACGTGACTGATACGGAATTACTGGCAATAGATATGCCACGTTTCTCCATTGACACAAATATGTTGAGGTTTAACTTTCCACAAGAATATAGAGACTTACCAAATGGAGGAAATGTGAGCACACCGATACAGAAGAGTGTGTCCAGCCAGAATGAGAAAGGCAACAACTCCTGGGACATTAAAGGACGAAGTAACAGACTCGAAAATGAACTAAGAATGCAAAACAGCGCGGAAACACGAATTGGAGGAGAGACCAGTGGACTTGCTGCTGAATTGCAGTGGAGCCGAGACATGGGCTCATGTAACAAGGGGATTGATCTAGCGGGGCATGAGGCACGCTTGATGTGAGGCTCCAGGCAGACTTCGCGAAAATGAAAGCAAGATTGGCGGAAAGCTTTACTTCCTCAAAATTGGGATGGTCTGCACTACCAGGGGATGGTGTAAGAACCGGTACTGCCCGTAAATCCGATGAATGATCGAGCAGAAGAAACGATGCAAAATTGTAACCTTAGCGCAACAGAGGGGGTTATGTCGGCGGCACAATGGGAAAGGGCGGGAGCCAAATGTGACATGCAATCTACTCACGAAAGCAATGAAAGGTCAGCATTTGAGAGAAACGGAAAACCACAACAATAAATGGCTGAAACTGGGCAGACAGCAAACAAATCTGCAAACCATGTGACCGGGATGAACCATGGGGTGATGAGTATATGGACCATCGACAACAGACAAGGTCGAAAAGTCTGATTACACAAGGAACAAGTGAGTAGAAAAAAATGAACATTGAAAATGTTGGGAGTCCTGCCACTAAGGAAACTGACCTAAAATGTATCGGCCGCAGCTGCAATACAGATCCACAACAACGTTTTGGCAGCTGCATCTTTGGCAATAATTCCATTCATAAAATTATACTAAAGTATAAATGAGGCAATACAAAATAATGGTGCGGTATTGGGACATTTGAATGACAAAATAACAAAAATGGAAGTGCAGATTTCAGCCTGTCAACAATGACAAAAATCTGAAGAGTCCCAGGTAGTAGAGAGTATAAAAAAACCGCAATTAGATGATTTTGAAAGAAATAAGAGAAAAAAACAGCACATTGGACGAAATGTTTGGTGTGTTCAAAGTGATGGCTGGGCAGAGACCTCTACAGGCAACTGAAATACCAACCGTGGGGGAGCTCAGAGTAAACGCGGTCACACAATGCCACTTGGACACAATAACCCCAAACAGTTTGGGAGAAAAAAGTACAACGGGTTCTGAAGTGAATGGACTCGGCTGTACCGGGCTATCGGCTCCCAGAATGGAGGAGGGACAGCAAAGGAAGACACAAATCGCTGTGGCAGGCAATATTGGGGCAAATGGCCATGAGAAGACTACAGGAAGTGGGAAAGTGTTTTCCCCGGAGAAGTCCAAAGAACTCCCATCTTGCTCCCACGCTAAAGCATCGTATGGTATCTTTAGTGGCCCAGCAAAAAACCTCACAACTACGGAGAGTGAACTTAAATCGCAAATAGCGTCAAAGGGACAGACAAAGAAAAAAAATGGAAAAAAAGAAGCATATTCAGAAGGCATCGAATCAAACCAGTAACTCAAAGAAATGTATAAGAAATTTGACAACTACAGTGAAATTATTGGCGTTTGTAAGGGAAAAATCAGAGAAATCAAAGAAAAACAATCCTGAGGAAAAGGCCCCCAAAGGATTGCTTAAAGACAACAAAGAAGCCACAAACCCAAAAAAGCATATGAGAATCGAATCAGCCCAAAGTATGGGTTCGTCAGTTGATCCGACTGAAGATTTATGCAATCTATAAACATACTCCGATTATGACGACAATGAGTGCACAGTGTTGTCAGAAGGGGCACCGCAAAATGAAAACAAATGTAGCTCAGAGCTCCCAACACGGAGTACACAGGAGAAACAGCTGATAACAAAAACACGAGCAATTGAAATGGGAAAAAGCGAGATGCCTTTGGGAAAAATAACCTTGGCAAATCAACCAAGCACATTGACTAAATGGAATCCAAAAATGAGTGCAGAGCCTAAAAACAAAATTACAACGGTGTTGAATCCGAAGCATACACTAGCTCAAAATCATAAAATAGCTAAACCAGCAGCGGAAAAACAACAAGAACACAAAATGCTGGCACGAAAGATAATGATTGAAAACATGCTCTGGGTGACATTGATGTAAATCTGAATAGAGGAAATATAATGCGCTTGTGGCACTCAGTGCCAGTGCTACGAACCATTGCGTCTGATGACATTCGCATAGTTGAGCACACGTCAGAAGATCATGTCGATTGTGTGTTATTACACATAAACTCTAAAGCAGTGAGTAAAATCTTGTTGAATGAAAAAGATGAGCTATTGTGTCTAGGGTTTGAGATTTCCGAGTACGACCTGTTGAAAGTAGTGCATCAGCAATGGGCAACGGCGAGCAGGGTCAGAAGTTAACCATGGAACAATGATGAGAAGATCTGAGGAGGCATCTGAACATGGAGTCACTCCCAAAAACACAGAATGTGAAACGTAAGTTCGAGATAAAGAAGCATTAGCTAGAGAAGCCTAGCAGTGACGTTGCAGCAACTGTCATATCATGGAACACTAGGTGGTTTACCCATCTGTATAGTGACTTCCCAGTGGCCTTAATTGATAACTTTGCAATCTGCCTGCAGGAAACATGGATGCGTTCACCTCCAGTAAAAGATGGGTATAGGGTACTCATAAACCCTGCGGAGAAAAATGCAAAAGGAAGAGCTTTTTTTGGGCTAATAACAATGGTGAAGTCAAGCACAAACTGGGATATTACAGAAGAAAACAATCCAAACAGTTATGTGCAAGCGACAACTCTGCAATACCCCAGTGGATCCAAACAGAAACCCCAAACCTTGCTCTTGCTGAATGTCTATTGGAATCCTCTAAAGATCTCAGATGGTGCGTTTATATCTTCGGTGATGAAGATAATAGATCAAAATCAAAGGACTCGGCAAGATCTATAGATCATTGTGTGTGGAGACCTGAATATTTCCTGGTTCAATGAAAATAGAGAATTAATTTATGCCAAATCCCCTGATGGTCAAAACAGAAACACAAGAAGAAAGCAGTGGAATGATGAAATGCAAGCACGAGACTGCCATATGGTTAATGGAACTGTTAACAGCGACATGCCGCCACAATACATTTGGCATAACATGGGCTATAACAAGATCCTAGATTACATATGGATGTCGAGAAATGTGTTTGACAAAATCAATAGTTTGAAGATTGTCCCGACGGAGAACAGTGACCATCATGTACTGGTGATGTCGTGGGGAAAAATGTGCAAAGGAGAGTCTGGGGTCGATGGCCAAGCTCTGGAAGTAAACCAGGGGCGAAACAGACTCAGAATTAAAGAAAAACAAATTAACAAACTGACGATCCAGATACAGGAGCCAAATAATGATAACATCGATACAATAGGCTATGTAGCACTATTGCCAAGTTTGACTCTGGGATTCTCTCAAAAACAGTTTGGTGACAAGGACGATAAACATAATTGGAGTGGCTCATTAACGAAGGAAAAGAAGTGTTTAAAGAAAGACTTAGTGGACATAAAATCACGTTTTGGGGCCAGTGCTACCAGTCTGATAAAATGGAGAAAGCAACGATACCGAAACTGGCTGAAAGCCTTTTCGTGCCAGAGGGATCAAGAGCGAGGGGAAGAAATGCTAGCCCTAATAAAAACAAACAACACAAGAAAGATATGGAACATCTTGAATACAGGTTCTCTTAACCAAGCAGCGTCAATGGCGAATGGCGTGACGGAAAGTGATTGGCTAGCACATTTTCAGAAAGTGTTTTCAACACCTGAAGCAACAGCGGTGCCGGAATATGTAAAAGGAGATACAAGTTGGGATGTAATTGAGTCAAGCGCAGACATCTGTGAGGCCATCAAGAAACTTAAGAATTCAAGGGCCGCTGGACTTGATGGCATTACGAATGTGATGCTCAAAGAACATAAGCATGCATGGTCCCTCTTCATTCAAAAACTGTTTGCATTAATTGCCGAAACTCAGAAAATACCACCTTCATGGACTAAAGCAATAATAGTTCCAATTTCCAAAAAGGGCAGTCGGGCTGATCCAGCCAATTATCGCCCGATTGCCCTGCTGGATACAATTGGAAAGGTGCTTGCAACTTTCCTACAAAAAAAGCTTTCGACCTGGGCACTTAAAAATGAGTTATGCAATGAAAGGCAAAAAGGCTTCACCAAAGGAGTCGGAACAGAGATCAATCTAGCTTTGGTGAACATACTGAAGCTGAAAGCCCTGCAGAAGAAGGAAAACATTTTTCTTGCCTTTATTGATTTGCAGCAGGCATTCGATACTATAAATAGAGAGAAACTATGGCTGAAATTGGAGTCCTGGAAATGCCCAAAGGCCTTGTTATACCCAATAAGGGCCTTATACTCAGAAACATCAATCAGAATCAGGTTAAATGAAAGAGGACATTTGTCTGAGCCCATTGAAACTACCAAAGGGGTAAAACAGGGCTGGCCCCCGTCTGCTGCCTGTTTAAGCTATATATTGCTGAAGTGCCAACTGCCCTTGCAAGTGTCAAATGCTTTCCACCAAAAGTCAATGGGCAGCACAAAAGTTGTTTAATTTACGCAGATGATTTGGTATTGGTTGATCGTACCCAAAAAGGCTTACAGCGACTATTGTCAAAACTAGAATCTTACATGGACAAAAATGATTTGACAATGAATGCGAAAAAACGAAAATCATGAAACTTCAAAAGGCAGCATAAATAACAACTTCAAGTGGCAAGTCTACAATGCTAAAATTGAGGTAGTCACTGAAATCCGCTATCTGGGGATTCTGATGAACAACTCAATATGAGAGATGAGTTGGGTGAAAGACCTATATCAACGGATGAGAACCCTCTCGCTACAAGGAGCAAGAATACACGCATTATTTTGGAAATTTTCACCAATACCGGTACGCATGTTTTACATGCAGAAAGCAGTGCCTGCAATAACATTTGGGGGAGAGGCAGGGTGGAATATCGATTAGAAGTTATGGTCGCAATTGGAAGGTATTTTTTGCTGGCGTGCCCTGAGACTGCCAAAGTACATATCAATGATCATAGTACGCCATGAGCTACACAAATGATGGCAATGCGATGCATTGGAACTGCAAAGGACGACGCGTGTAGATTTTGTCTAACACATGTGGAGACAACAAAACACCTAGTAACTGAATGCTCGTCGCTCAGGGACTTAAGATCTGTCCATTTGAGTAAATTTGCCCCTAAAATTGACAGGATGGAAGATTTTTAGGCACGCATTCTAAGTGGAAGCTCAATCCACTTGATTTGTGCGGTTATTAATTTTCTTGATAAAAGCCATAAACTGATGAGGGAAAGAAAGGGAAATCTAAATGTAAACTGAATGAATTAATATGAGAAAAAGTTGTAATAAAAGTTTGATATAAACTAGATGTTACAAATAAAAAATAAATAAATAATAATAAAAAATTGTGAATGAGTGTGACACTATGAGAGCATATATAAATAGGGGGCTGTGTGATTGTGCAATGGGGCTGCTAGTTCTAGTTGGGAAGGTTGTAAGAGTAGCTGTGTGTGTAGATGTGTGAAGGGCTTGGGTTGGTGCGTAAGAGAATGGTAGTGTGAATGAATAAGTAAGGACATTACAATGTTTTCAGGATAATAGTGGGTGTTATGATAATTGTGTTCAGATGAGAATACAAAGATTGTACATATTGAGGTGCAATGAATAAGAGCGAAGTAAATGTTGGTTTGAAAGGAATTTTGTACGCTACTATGCGACTACACTGTACTGTATGAGTAACAGAAAGAATACTACTACACTACACTAGTAGGATGTTCAGAGTAGTTTCTTCAGGTGGTTGTCTTCCAGGAGGTTGTTTTTCTTCACTGCAATTGGGAAAGAAGAAGATGAGTGGGTATGTATGGTAATGGAGAAGTACCTTTTGTACAATAAAACATTATTTTTGAATGTAGGAGGAGTTGTTGGAAAGAAGAGTTACCCTGCCATTACTGCAGATGGGTTGCCTCCAGATTCATAATCATTTTTCCACAGGTAGCTTCCCGGTGCCACCAGGACATTACAGGTGGTCCTATTGGCCTAGAAAGTCAGCTGCCAGAAAATGTTAGTCCCTACTTCTGTGGAGACGCATAGATCTCTACGGAAATGGGGACACAGGAGCACTGGCAGCATTGCTAAAGGGGCCGGTGGTCCCGTGATAAGTATTCCTAACTGGGCCGTAGAAAGGAAGTGTGACATTTTTATGCAATATAAAATGGAAAATGTTGAGTGTTTAAAAATGTGATCTTTTTGGAGGCTTTACATGAAATTCAAGAAATGTTTTTTTGGATTTATAGCAGCACTATGCGTAACTTTTTTTTATAGAATAAAGAAATAGAGTTGGAAAATATTTGTAGAACGCTTTTAAGTGGCACTTGTGAAGGTTTGTTATGTTGTCAGTACATGTATACTTGCAAATGGGATGCATTGTAATGTGTACTCGCTTATTAAATGATGGTTCTTTTCTTTGTATTGTGGTTAGTTGTGGTTGCCGTATTTGCATTAGAAAAGGTGCACTGCAAGTCCCAGAATGCAGTCAAAAATCAAGGAGACAATAAGCACATACAGATTAGACAGGGGAATGTTAGCAAGTATGCATGTGGGGAAATGTTGATGAAATTGCATACACTGAGTGTTTTTGCAAAATGTTGGAGAAAATGTTTCCATTTTCTTTCATTTATTTATTAAAAATTACACATAGCACTGTTGTAAATGTATAAATGCATTTATATGTTTAACTTGAAATGGTGCTGAAATACATATTTGTAAAAGCATTGCATTTTGCCATTTTTCTTTCCACGTACATGCCATGCTTTGGTAACATACATGCAGTTTTCATTTTGAGTTTGCATTGCAGGAATTTTAGTGTAACTTTGTTAGTGTTTAGAAGTGGTGTTAAAAGTGACAGAATGAAATAAAGAAATAACACTTGGTAGATTATAATGGGTCATATTGGCAGGTATGCATGTACCGGTAATATATTGAACTGGGACACAGGATCTGGCACTTAAACATGCTGTGCAAATGTTTTAAATGTGGTTTTCTTTTCTCTCACAAAAAAGACACAGAGTGCTGCTGAAATTGAAAACATGTGTTTTGAAACTGTTATCAAAATGTTCATTAAAAGGAAATGTTGCAACCACACAGCATTGTAAGTAACTGCCACTTGATGTCAGGAGGTGGGACAATTGAGAGTATGATTGTTGAGTAGGTTAATGCAGGGTAAGTGGTAGGAACCCTGTTTATATACAGTTGTAAAAGAGTTGGAAATGTAATTTCAAAAATATATGCATATCTGCACTTTGTGTTGATAGATACAGATGTGTTTGAATCTGCAAATAGAAATCTTGGAGATGTGTACAGTAGTTTTTGATGCAGGTGCTTGGGAGTAACAGGAGACACATACTAAGTGTTCAACAGTACATCTGAAGTGTTGAACTGAGATGACAGAGTAAGATGTAAAGTTTAGGAAGCGATTGGTGGATGGGTGTGTGACTGCCTGAAAGTAGCCAATGAGAGTGCTGCAAAGATTAAAGTGGAAAGGGAAAAAGGGATGTCCTGTGTTACGGTGTCCATGGACACCACTGTATTCCGCGGATAGGACATGCCACATGCAGGCCTTTTAAAGATGACTGGCACGAGAAGGGGACTATGGGGATTAGCCAAAGAGGTCTTCCGGTTGTGCTTTATAGGAAGAGAGGGTAACAGTTATTTTCATTTTTGTGTGTAGGGAAGATGGCTGTGGTTCAGAAGAGAAGGCTTACTGTGTGGATGGTGGGATCTGAGAAGGTACACAGAAATGTGTGGCATTTCTGGAACCTTTGGATTGGAGGGAGTGGAGGCTTTTGGGTATGGTGTGCCTGGGCAAAGCTGGGAGACTTTATTTGCATATTATTTTCACATTGCAAAAATATGTCACATTTCCAATGTTCAGATATCATTATGGTGCATTGTGGAGGAGATTGTTGGGGGTACATCAGTGCAATAACTTTGCAGATTGCATTGAAAGATATGCTGGAGGCACTAATGGAACTGTTTCCATGTGGAAAGGTAATCCTTTGCCACATACCTCCTAGAGCACTATGGAGATGCACCAATGTGTTTTGTCCTCAACAAGACACAGCATGGTGCCTTGTGAGCAATGGGATAGGTTCATTTGTGCATGGTGTTGGGATGTTATCCTTCCCAAATGAGAGGATTCTGCTGGATGGTGGGCGTACTTTGTTCAGAGATGGCATCACTTTTTCTTAGATTGTGGCAATGCAATCTTTCTTGGCAATATTAAAAATGCACTCAGAAAGTTCTTGAGAAAATGATGTAGAGTGCATGTGAGTAATTGTAGGCAAATAAATCTGAAAAGCCCCCAAAAGAATTCTAAACAGAAAAAAAGGTTGTTTTCAGAGCAACCACTAAAGAGTACATAACTTATATTGCATTTAATTTCATGCCCCACCCCCTTAATTTGGATGATCTGTCCACGAACACGCGGTAGTCCATGGATGGTGCGTGCCACATCCAGGTCTTTGGGAATGCCAGGTATGAAAATAGGACTCTGCAGCCGAGGGGATTAGCGAATAAGGTTTCCTGGGTGTGTTATGCAAGGAGAGAGTTTAGCAGAAGGTGTGTTTGCTAAAAGGAGTACAGATGACTATTGCTATGTCTTTCCGCAGGCAGACTGTGTGGGTTTGGGGGGACTCATGGATCCATTGGTTGAAGGTGTATGCAGAGCAGTGAAGAGTGGCTGAAAATCTTGTATTTCATGATGTTCATGTGCAATGGTATGGATGCCTGGCTTCAAGTGGGTGGACTTGCTCCCATTTTGTGTGCATTTGGTCACACTAAATCACCCAGACATAATCATTGCTCATTTCAGAGGGAACATTTTAGGACATGTCACAGACATTTCACTGAAGTTTACAATGAAGGAAACATTTGGCAAATTGAAGGAAATGTTCCCGAATTCCAGATTGATTTTTTCTCGCATTGCCCAGAGACAGATGTTGATGCATTTGGTCCATGTGGAAAGATAATCTTTTCACACATACATCCTAGGGCAGTATGAGATACGCAAATATGTTTTTTCCTCCAACAAGAAGCAGGAAGGTGCCTCGTCAACAATGGAATACTGACAGGCCACGCACTCTGTTGCCAGTCAAGTTTTCCTGCATTGACTTCTCCTCCAAACGCATGTTTTCATGAGTCCATCAATCTTCAGGGAGGCTGCGTTTCTTTTCCTTTTCAGGCGTGTCTTCATTTCCTTTTCAGGTGTAGCAAGTTAATTGACTTTAGTGTCTCTAAAGATTCTGGTACTTGTATTTTTCGCATTTAATTTCACTTGCAGGTGACTGGAAAAAACTCCCTCCATAGCACAAATTTTACTCCCGATAGGGAGAGGGGGAAAGCCATGATTGTGGCCTGTTACTATTTCTTAACAATTTTGTCAACAAAGGAGTATGTTCATTTTTTTAATGCTGTTGGGATGACATCTTTTCCAAATGAGAACATTGTGCCGGATGGTGCATATACTTTGAGTAATGGCATGACTTTCACTGATTTTGGTAATGCAATCTTTCTCCAAAACATTCAAAATGCACTCAGAAATTTCCTTTTGAAAATGATGTAGAGTGCATGTGAGTAGTTGTAGGAAAACAAAACCTAAAAAGCCCCCCCAAAAATCAAAACTGAAAAAAATGTTCTTTTCAGAGCAACCACTAATGATTAAATAACATACATTGTGTTCGATTTCCCTAAACAACCCCTTCAATTGGACAATATGTCCGCAGACAGCGCAGTATTCCATGGACGGCACATGCAACATCTAGGTCTTTTTAGGATGCCATGCATGGAGATGGGACTGTGCAGCCCAGGGGATTAGCCAATCAGGTTTCGTGGGAGTGGTATACAAGGAGAGAGTCTGGCAGAAGCTTTGTTTGCTGAGAGGACTGCAGATGCCTATGGCTATGTATTTCAGGAGGCAGAGTGTATGGATTTTGGGGGACTCATGGATCCATTGGCTGATGGTGTATGCTGAGCACTGTGGAGTGGCTGAAAATCTTGCTTTTGATGAGGTTCTTGTACAATGGTATTGAGTGTGCGGCATGAAGTGGGTGGACTTGCTTCCATTTTGTGTAAATCTGGTCACACTGAAACATCTGGACATTATCGTTGTTCATTGTGGAGGGAACAGGTTAGGGTATGCAACTGGAATTTCACTGCAGTTTGCAATGAAGGAGACATTTGGCAAATTGAAGGAAATGTTCCCGAATTAATTCAAGACTAATTTCTTTCTCGCATTGCCCAGAGACAGATGTGGATACCCTAAAATTAATTTGGTCCACAAATGGAGAAAGTGAGGCTCAATGTCAACAAGGCTGTGTGTGCTTTTTTGGGAGATGTTGGCATGACGTCTTTCCATAATGAAAATATTAAATTTGCGATTGCCAATATTTTCTGCAAACATGGAGTACATCTTACTGATGCTGGTAATCAGCTTTTTTTGCAAAACCTTCCAAATGCTTTGAAGCATTTTTTGTAAATATAGAAAGCATTTTCTAGTAGGTGAAAATAAATGCATGGAAGCACAATGAAAACAACATGGTTACGGTTTTGTAAGTTGAAAGAAAAAGTTTAGTTTAGTAGATTGTTGCTTAGTTTACTTTAAAACTTGAAAAAACTCTGAAAAACAAAGAAATACTAAAAAAAGGTTCTTTTCAGAGCCACCACTTTCCCACGCAACAGAATTAAATGGTTTTGATGCCACCACCACCTACATTTTTAGATGTCCGCAGACTACCATGCTGTCCACAGACTCCACAGGCTGCGTAAGGGCCTGTAACTTTTTTGGGTACTTTTTTAACTGTGAAAGGTGGTGCTGAAGAGAACCTTTTTTTCACAGGAAAGAGAAGGGAGGGAAGAGAGGGAAGGGGCCCAACCACGGGTACAAAGGGGCAGGTGGAGAGAGAAAGATGTTGGGTAGGCCTTAGTCAAGTAAGGGACAGCATTTCTCATGCTCCCTGACCACAGCCTTGAAAGCACTCCAAAACTGCTCCCCCATAGAGAGCGGTGTGTCACAGTACATGCCACTGTCACTGTCACAGTACGTGTCACTGTCACCCACGAAAGATAAGGGTCTACTGTATTGTGGATGGCCTGTGAGGCTTCTGCAGGGATCCTCTGACCCACAGGAGTGTCCCTTGTCATGGCTGGAGTGGATGGTGAGGGTGAGGTAGTGGCTATCAGCCTTGAACTGCTGCCTTGTATTTGGACCAGAGTTGGTGCTGCATGTAGGTGGTCCTGTAGTTGTACAGACCAGGCTTTCTGCAACTGAGTACAACCTTGCACTCAGCGCATCGAACCTACACTGCGCAAGCCTTAGGTTCACCCCCAACAGTGGTAAAAAGCTGCCACACCCAGGATTCATGTCAGGAGCTGAAGAGAGGGACTTCCAGAACCTCATCTTCCTCTTAATCCACGTTGGTATCACCACACCTGTTCCCCTCTCCAGGCCCTGCAGGTGGTGGTGGTGGTGGTGGGGCAGCTGGAGTGGCCCTGGAAGCCATTGTCTCAAAGATGCAGAGAAGCAGAGATAGCTAGTAGCAAAGCCAGCAGCAGGTGCTTTCTCCTGTACAGCCAGAAACACAATGAGGAGCAGTAGTGGGTGGGTCAATTAAGATGGGCTGTCCACAAATGATAACTGTCCACGGACAGTTCGATTCACAGATGGGGCTCAAAAAAGTTGGCAGATCAACTAAGACACGGTCTAGAAGCTCTGCAAGGGTAATGTTTCATCTTAAAACACCATAGATTGGCCCAAAAGGCAGTTTTAAAATGTTCGGGGACATGGACACTGTCCACGGATACTCCCAACTTACAGCGCGGGTGCGGTCACATGATGACGTCCCTGGACGGCCGTGGACATGACGGCTGTCCTGCGGACACATATTGCGTGGGAGACGGTTCGCACATGTGCGCGTGTACCCATAGGACAGGGCAGGAATCCACGAACTAATTAAAAGTGCGACATGTGGGAGCGGACATGTCCAGACAGGCACGTTGTCCAGGGGCACAGTGAGAGCAAGTGCACATGCGTGCCCAGTGTCCGCAGGACAGGGGCAGAGTCCCCAAACTAATTAAAAGTGCAACACGTGCGAGCAGACATGTCAGGACAGGTCCAGTGTCCGGGGGCACATTGAGAACAGGTGTGCATGCGTGCCAGTGTCCGCAGTATAGGTGCAGAGTCCCTGAACTAATTAAAAGTGCGACACGTGCAAGTGGACATGTCCAGACAGGCGCGGTGTCCGGGGCAAAGTGAGAGCAAGTGAGCATGCGTGCCAGTGTCCGCAGGACAGGGGCGGAGTCCCTGAACTAATTAAAATTGTGACACATGTGAGTGGACATGTCCGGACAGGTGTGTTGTCTGGAGGCACAATGAGAGCAAGTTCACATCCATGCCAGTTTCCGCAGGACAGGGGCAGAGACCCTGAACTAATTAAATGTGTGACAGGTGGGAGCGGACATGTCTGGACAGGTGTGGTGTCCGGGGGCACATTGAGAGCAGGTGTGCATGCATGCAAGTGTCCGCAGGACAGTGGCATTGTCACCGAACTAATCAAAAAAATGCAACACATGTGAGCTGACATGTCCAGACAGGTGCAGTGTCCAGTGGCACCTCCATTTTGGTAACGGACAGCCCAGACTGTAAAACTCCAAATTGGGCTTTTAGAAAAAAACACGAACCAACAGTACACACACACACATTTATTAAAACAAACACATACAATCAATTAGGAAAGAGATTCGGTATCAGAATGGGAAACATATAAGGGGAATTGGGGTTTGCTATGTACTGTTCATGAGGGGAGGAAAGGATTGAGGGTTCATCATAGCATCTTTCATTTGGGTAATTTGATGGATGATTGGTTGGGACAGGGTGAATGGGTACAGGTACAAGTCGGGCAGTGATATTGTATATTTTCCTTCACATGAGTTTTTACAAATGTCATCAACTGTATAAAATTATTATTTAGTTCACCCATTTCTGCAGGTAAGTTGATCAGTTCATTTTGTACACTTGCAGTTAGGGGCGGTCTGTGCCCATCCTCAGGTTCATTTAACTGTAATTCAGGTTCATTTTCCTCATTCTCACTATATACTGTTAAAAAGAAAACCATGTTTTAGTGATATCGTTACAAATTACATAACGTGTTCTGGTTTAAAAAATGTATTATGTACCATAAGAGTGGTTTCCTTCACTCATTTCATCATGGGGGAAATGTCCCTCCAACCACTACAGTGTGCTTAACATTTCTGTTTAAAGAAACCAATACTGCTATTTCTTACAAGTTATCTATACATAATAAATTGTAATGGTACAGAAAGAAACACAGTGCACTTTGTATTTTTCTAAGGGTGTCTCCTGGAATAACATGCCAGCTGCTTCTCAGTGTTTAAGCAAGGTTCCACTGAGGTGATACAGTTAGATGTACAGTTCACGTTTGTGCTTGGTGCATTCCATTATGTTGTGCACCCTATGAAAACATACTTCTAGTTTCTAAAGTACAGAATTTCTATACACATTTATTTTGGATGTGCTACATATATCTTTTATTGTTTTATGTATATGTCTTTGACCATTGCAGGATTCAACAATGGAAGAAGAGACCAGCGCTGCACTGCATCCTGTGAGCTTGCCGCCTCTCCAATTACATCCAGGGGACACTGTTCATGTCTGTTCGCAGGTGGAGTGAGCCACGCTATAACGAAATCTTACATGGTAGTGTATGTCACACCATTTGCGGTCAAGGTGAAGGAACTTCAATATTGGGGCACCTCTCCGATGTCAGGAGGGCCCCCCATTCATCACCTCTTTTTAAAAACATTGAATGTTTCTTGTAAATTACTGTATTGAAAAGGTTTATTTTTTGATAACAGAAGAACATTTTTCTTATCTACACCATCGAACTATTGAACCAATTTAGGTGCGTACTTGTATTTTGTAATTTCGATAAATTGTTAGTGTTATTTTCATTTCTAATAATGTCTCTTCCCATTGATATTAAATGGTTTCCCCTTCCCCTTCACAGTACATTTAAGTTGTTCTATAAGTATAATTGTATTAGGTTTCTTTTTTATCCTTGCTGTGGGTTTCTTTTCGGTATATTTTTGTATTTGTCTAGTGAGTTTATATGGTTAGGACATTTTAAGGGAGGTGTAGTATAAGGGACTGTGCAAATAGGGAATTCTTTGATTCTACAACACCCACTGATGATGTTATGACTATTATAGTGAATCTTAAGAGAATATGTATACAGGACACAGTATCATGGCAATCGAAGTTGCATGTAAAAAGGGGAATCAATGAAAATAATGAATATGCCCAATATAAAGGAGTTGTTTTTGATACAATGTCTGAAGTGCAATATCCAGAATTTAATAATGTGTTGTACAGTGACATGTGCTCAGGGGGAAACAGAAGTATAAGGGGAGTGGTTACGTCTGTTCTCTCATCCGACATGCGTTGAGGGCACCCAAGATGTTAGTAACCGAAGAAATGCTTGGAAGCCCAGTGTTTGGTTCATTTGGCTCTGTGTCTGGTTCTCAGTTTGTTCCAGGGGCACAAGGTACAAGTTGAATTAACGGACAAGGATGCAGAAATGTGTGCCAAAGATGATGACAGTACTCAATGTAAACCACAACCCCTGCTGAAATTGGACGGAGTATTGTTTTTGTTAAACAGATGGGAAAGGCAGTGGTGAGCTGCGTGGCAGGGTGCTTGGCAAGGTTTGGAGAAGAAGTATTCTGGAATATCAATTAAAACGGTTTCAGATTATGGGCCACATAGGTATCGAAACTAATATGGATTGAGACAGAAGCTCCAGTGAAGGTTCAAGTAGCTGACGAATATGAGTTTTTCTTGCAAGGGTATTGGACAGTTCCCATTGGAATTAACATCAAATGCAATAAGATATTGTTCATTCCAGATCTTGCTAAAGGAACAGTTGCCCTCATGGATATGTAATGGGTATGTGGTCAGCAATCATACCTGCATCTTCCACCATCCTGGTGAGGCACCTGTGCATTGACAACGTTGCGCTCAGCTATTCTCATGGTGCCTGATGCTCTTAACAATTGCCTCTAAGCCTGGCATACAGCAACAGGACCAGGTTGTGACCCAACCCCCAGGGTGAAAAGAAAGAAGCGCTCACTGAAGATACAAAAAAGAAGATTGAAATATTTGTCCGAAGGTTTGTCTAGGCTGCTTAAAGCAATCCCACATAAATACCGCCTGTACACCAAGAGAGCTGTTCTTTGCCTCACTACTGATACCAGGGGGGTCAGGCACCAGCAAATGCTAAGTGGTTACAGATTGCGAGCTGGAGATGATCGAGCTGGCAAATGAAACAGAATAAGGCAGGATTGCTAGTGAATTGCGGGATATCTGGTTGATGACCCCCCCCCCAGAACAGCACGTTCTGGACCTTTTGAAGCCAATGGAAGGGGGCATGTGCAAAAAGATTGGACTGTCATGTTGCATTTATGACCCCACAAATGATGCAGAAAATGGGTCTCTATCACACATTATTGGGGCCTTTCATAAGTTATAGACAGATATGGAAAGTGAAGCAAGGGTGCAGGCTGAATATTTGTTTGACACTATGTTCTCATGGGCACCAACATGGCTCGGAGCAGTGGTGAAGATATTGGTCCCCATTGTGGTGGTTCTGCTGAGGATGTTCAGCACATGCCAAATGATACTTCGATGCTGTGCAAAGACAATCCAAAAAAGTGCAATGATGATGGTTACAATCAGGGCAGGAATGGCTCTCCTTGGTACAAAGGATGGGAAAGCATTTGCCTTACATGCACTCCGGAGAAATACGCCAGAGAAAAGCCTACATAACATATGTAGGGTGTGGGCCCCGAAGGATGAAGTGGACAGGAAGAGGGAGGGATTTGTTCCTGGAGGATTAACCAAAAGGGCGGAATGATGGGATGCATTTTCAGATCCCAGCCCCTCCCAGACGATGTAAACTGCAGAAAATATACTAATAAATAGGAAACAAAACATGAGCAGGTACAGGGGGTCGGTTGGGGGGGGGGGTGTCCTGGGGGCATAGGCGAATAGTGTGAGGCATATTGATCGTAGAAATTTTGAGAAGTTCAAGGTACTCTAAAAACAGCTCTATAGAGTGTTGATTAGATATACAGTGCATATACGCCACACATGATACAAGTCCTCACCCAATGATAAGAAATATAGAAGGATCACCATTTACAAAGTTAGGCCTGGGTTCATGCAGGCCATGTTAAGAACACAGAATGAGGCCTTGTGCTTGAATAGGTCACCCCCACTCCAGGCGAGGTAGGGAAATGCACAGACACATAATGTATCTTGTTAGAGCATTGAAAAACTAGAAAGGAATAGGAACAGCCTGCTACAAGCAGGGCTGCAGTCGTTGTGAAGGACAACCCCATGGGAACCAGGGCAGAGGTCTTGAGCGGCCAAAACACAGTTTGAGATTTAGGACACCAGTGCCCCCAGTATAATGGCCATTCTATTTGAACTGCCAGATGCCCACAACAAACCACCTAAATCCTTCTTAAATTAGATTGATAAGTGGGATCTGCAGGATAGCTAGGTCTTCCCCCAGGAGTGGCAGCTGATAAGGTGGAGCAGAGGATGACTTGACCCATGATTTGTACCATGAAGAGCAAAGGGTGATGCCGATACAACAAGATTGCAATGGGGAGGCAAAGTGGGGGTGCTTACGTTTTTGGGATGAGAAGAGAGTTACTTTATTCAAGAGGCCAGACTGAACTTGAAGTTATCCACTGTGCTCTTGGTGACTACCAGGACCACATTGCATGATTAGGCATCAGGGCAGGGCAATGATTCTATTAACCCAACCAATCACCTCACAGTGACCTGAGGTGAAGAGATCGAAGTCCACGTGGGAAGGAGTTGGAGTCGAAGATGATGCAGCCAATGACCTGGGGGTTCATATGTAATCAGTAGTATGTATATAGGCGGCAGCCAGTGAGAGTAAGGGATGAATACTGTATAGCGTGTGCATCACAAATGATTATTGCAGTTATAATGTGCCGTTTGCTTTGAAGAAGAGAGAACTTTTTGTATACAAATAAAGCTATTGTTCTTCTCACAAAAGACAAGCCTTTTTCCTTAAAGGAGTGTTATTTATCAGTCTGGTTGTTGGAGGTTTATCCCTACATATGCTATGTCTTCTCTAGGACCATGGGTTTGTGGAGAAATTACACAGTGTAGGCCTAGAGATTGTACTTGGTGATATAGGCTGCACATGTGTTAACTAACTCTGGGCCTCCACGGCGTGCCACATGTTGGCTGATGCATAGGACCTTCAATAAAAATCAGCATCTGATGAAAGCACTGTGCAAACCCCTCAAATGTTACTATTAGTTCTGCTTCATACAAACCTATACAATTATGTTCAAGACAGGAATGACATTGAAGAAAATACCATCTGGAAGATTGTAAAAGTTATTGTTTCACTAATAAACTAATATCAGACCAGGTTTACACCCAAAGGCCAATTAACAGGTAAAAGAAAATGATGATTTTACTACTGATCAGTGTGTTCTTTGGACAAAGTGACTTTCATATACCGCACCATGGTCTTGCAAACTTTGCACCAGAGATCAACCAATAAAATAATACTCAAGCCGTTGCTGGGATTAAGTATATATTGTGTTTGGGACTAAACATAAATTGCTATGTCGCCTTTGTTCACACAATAAATAAATAAATAACTGGAATGTGCATACCGCCTGTACTGGGATAATTGGGGTTTATTTAAATCTCAGTGGCAGCCAACATCAACTACGTGCAAACATAGCATTGTATTTGAACCTGCATCGTGCAAATTGAACAAGGTGCTGGGAGTAATGTAGGCGTATTATATGGTTTCAGGAGATTTTAAAAACACTGCAGGAATTCCTCTAAATCGAAGAATTCTGGAAGTGAATATGAACCTAGCCATAAAACATCTAGCAAAGTCAATACATTATATAATCTGAAGCAGGGATCACCAACCTTTTAGTCATCAGATGTTTTGTCCTTCAACTCATTATCCCTCTGATTGAGCTGGCCGATATAGGTTGTAGGCCATCCCTAGACCTAAAGAAACACTTACAAAGCTGTCCAACCAGCTCAGAGCTTGGTGTGGACTTCCGCCAATTATAGCGAGAGGCTGCAGGGTGTTCTGTGTTATGCATTTTTTCTAGAGAGCACCAGTGCCTGTACATCCCCCAAGAGCTTGTTTAGTAGGGGGAAAGAGTTTAAGTCGTTTTCTGGAGAGTATATTGCTTCCTGTAGGCAGAAGGATTAGCAAAGAATTCCAGCATAGCCGCCTGCAAGGAAAAGGCCAGTCCAACCAGGCATTCATTTTTAAATCTAGGCATGGTAAATATGCATGCTCAAAAGGCACGTAGATGAGTGCTCCAGTGATGAAAGGTGAAAGCTTAGTAGTCCTGGGAAACTAGTTTGAGGGAAACTGGTCCCACCGCACATCTGGCTACAGGGAGGGTTTCCAACGCTTCAGGCGATTTAGCTGAACATGTTAGAGGTTCATCCATGACAACCATGTAAGGGAGGACAGGCTGTTATTTCCACCAATCTCTATATCCCACTCTACTGACAGAATCTAGCAGTGCATGTTACACTCTTTTCTATTCCACAAAAGAACTGTTTTGTGTGTGGTGTTCAACAGATACTCACATGTCATAGTGCCTGGAGACTGCCCTTGGGTGGTAGCGGTGCACGGTATGAATCAACATAACATGTCACTCAGGATAGGGTACGAGCATGCCTAATGCTAAGCATGAAACAAATGATGTGCAATGCATAGTGTGTGTTAGGCAGAATTATATGCAGTACCCTTTGGGAACACTACACACAATTAGGACTACAAGTGACAGTACAATTTCACCTTTCGTACAAGCCTGTACTGCACAGTTATAGTGGTAGCAGTAGCGGAGCAGCCAGACTTATCTCAAGAGTAAGTGAGCAGTACAAGGAGTTACACAAAGGGACAGCAATTACTATGGTTCAGGCAAACACTGACTGAATGAATGAAGTGGGAGCAAAATGGCACTCCAGCAATTTAAAAGGGAGGGAAAAACAAAGTTATTAGAAATTAGGCAAAACCAACAGGTACGTACTCAGGGCAATTTGAACAAGAGAGACTACATTGAGGAGATCAGATAGAAAAGGCTTAGGGCCAAAGTCAGGACAAAAGTCTTTTGC
This sequence comes from Ambystoma mexicanum, assembly GCF_040938575.1. Lineage (NCBI taxonomy): Eukaryota > Metazoa > Chordata > Amphibia > Caudata > Ambystomatidae > Ambystoma > Ambystoma mexicanum. Next base: position 809,148,000 of record NC_090932.1, read on the forward strand.
TCAAGATCACACAGTTCAGGGTAGTTTGAGGTAAAGTTCGTGGAACAGATTCCAGACGAGGTTGGTTGGTAGAAAAGTTAGTTCAAAGAGAAGAGAAGGACAAGCCCTCAGATTGGAGAAAGATTTCAAACACTTTCACCACGGCTGAACGAAACGGACAACCGGATTTGCACAGTACCTTAAAATGGAGAAGGAGCTGTAGCTGAGGTGGACGTTCCTGGTGGTTCCTGCAGCCACTGTTGGGCTGACACGAAGTAGGAAGACTGGAGGGTCCTGCGCCACCCAGGGAAGAAACCAGCAGCAGAGCAAAACAACGAATAAAAGGTGCGCTCCTTAAAACCTAAGCATGGTCCGATCTTCCTGGCTATCTGGCCCACTGTAGCTCTGTACAGCGAATTCGGCCAGAGGAAGGGTCCTGGCTTGTAGTTTGGACAAACTGGTTGGTCCCACCAGCTCAAGGAAAGAAGTTTCCTGGAGGATCCTCTCTGTCATTGGATTCGGAGATTCGGACCTGCAGCAGGGCTTCACCGGGCGGTTCAGTTGTGGTAGGGGTCCTCTTCTGCCAGTTCCTCATTGGTTCTTTCGTTCCAGTGGTGACTCTGCTCTTCCAGTCCCAGAGACCTGCTTTTTGTGCAGTTTTCCCCCATTCATACAGCCTGGCTGTCAATCACACAGCAGGGTGGCTGGCCTGGCAAGGCCAATCCCCTTAGCCAATCAGATAAGCGTGCGACATGAGTTACCAAGGGAACCCATGGCAGGGGTCCGAAGATCCCTCACTCACTTCTTGCCTACCTAGACTATCAGGCACTTTAAGGAGGGCTTCTGTGCAGAAGCCCGCGAAAAGACAGCGAACAAAGGAATCATCCCCGGTTTGGCACGCAGAGAAAAACACGAGAAAGACTTTAACAAAAAGAAATGCTGAATAAACCCAGCCGGAAACAAAATAATGGAAAATACCACGTTTATCTAAGATTATCGCAGTAGAAAGGTTAGAGTAGTTACCACTGCCACCAGCCAAGTCTTAATGTTAAGGGAGCGAAACAAGGCTCCAAGAGTTAAAGACAAAAAGGGATAAGAGTTAACCCTTTCCAATACTCCATGTAAGATGGGGTGTACTGGGTCTGTGGTTTCAAGTGACTGTATAAAGTTAATGTCAACTTTACCTGTTTCTGGGGGACAGTAGTCAGCCCCAGAAAAATAGAGTCAGTGGGAAGTCTCAAAGACATCATGTGGTAATGCACTGAAGGTGCTGTTTAACACACAAAAAGTGGTGCACATGGAGTAGGTGAGGCTCCAGTGACCAAGATCCCACAAAAGTGAAAAACACACAGCAAAACACATGTAAGAGTGGGAAAAAGGCTCACACTCTTACCAGGTGAAAAAATAAAGCTTAGAAATCCAGCAAAGCTGCTGGGGGACTCTTTAGGTAGGGGAAAGCAGCCATTTATGAGAATTCTCCCTAACAGTGTCTTAACCATCAACAGGTAACATACAGGAAGCCAATGCAGTGAATGGATCGCGCGGGAGACATGCTCCCATCTCTTATGTCGAGAATTGAAGTGGGTAGCAGTTCTCTATACATTCTGCAGCATGCAGAGCATGTAGTCCTAGGCAGACTTCCTTGGCAACATGTAATGCTGTATCAGAGAGGCCAATGTTGCTTGTACCCTGTGAAGGAAAGTCCAAAGTAAAAATACTTCTTAGAAAATGTTGTTTTAGTGATTTACGAGATGTGGGCTGTTGTGAGCTCAGCTCCCAGAGGAGCATGCGTCAAATCCCAAGGACTGTCAGTTCGGTGAAGAGCTAGATGTAGATTGTGATGGGTGGCCTATTGTGGCCATTTGCGATGCTTTCAAAAAGTTGAGAAGGGATCCATAGAGATTCCCCAGAGTTGGTGCTGATGTTTCAGACTCTCCAATGTTTGTACAGTGCACGTTTCATTTCAGTGAATGACTTCCTGGGCTTCCTGAGGAGTGACAGCACCAAACAACTTACTACGAACAGTCTCGTTTACTTACGGCTAACCATATAGTGTCCTGCATTTTCTGGTCATTAATTAAGCAGTATACTCCGATGTGTGGGGACATTACCGGGTCAGGCAATGCCACGGGGCCAAGTTACAGGCTCGAGTGAAGCGGGTGGGAGTGCAGGTATAGAATTTGGGGGGTGAGGGGAGAGGGAAAGGGTGCACAGGCTCACTTAACTGTTGGTCTGGCAGGGAAAATAAGGGCCATGTCGCTGCTCAGAACACAGGAATTAAAAGAGAAAGACAGCATTCTTAGCTTCCTGATTGGCTGGGAGGCCCCCTGAGCGCTCTCCAGTTTGCCAATATTGACTAGAACCCACCGAATATTTAATCCGTGTTCTCATTGAACAATCCTCAGGCTAAAAGGGCCTGGTATAGCTCAGAATTGTTCTTATAGATTGCATATTGTTCAGAGGAGTGCATTTTAAGTTTACGAGCAGTACGGCCTAACTCGCAATCAAGTCCCTCCTATTTCCCATGCTGATTTATGCACAAAAGATTGCAGCGAAGTCGAGGAAGTTGGCTGCGGGTATAATAGCTATGTGTATTTTAGATATTTAGGAGGGCTTATAATAGCTTTGTAGACTCCACCTTCGGCCATATAAGGAGTTATGGGCTCATAACTCTCATTACAATACCTCACTGTGCTCAGGTCTTTAGCTCGGTCTTCAGGGCCCACAAGTTCTTGCACTGCATGGTCTCTAAAGCTTAATTATGAGGTCCTGAATCTTCTGAGAGGTTTCAATTGTTTTGTTATTATACTTTATACACAGACCGCCAGGAGACCATAAAAGGGCAGCAGTGCAAGGTATACATCCCAGTAACATAACACGGCTATCCATTTTATGTTTGCCTACCTAAGAGCGCTACTAATAGGCCGTTATTTAACAGAAACGTGAAAAACTGCCATGCTAAACTCGAGAGGTTAGACTGAAATACGTTTCTCCCATTTTAAGTGTTCTACAATTCGCATAGGAGGCTTTCCTTTCGAGAACTCCATTTTGCATAGGACTGAAACATTTCAAAAGTATGAATTCCTAGCAGAGAAACAGTGAATGCGCAATTGCCTAGGCTGCATACAAAAATAAAATAGTTAAAAAAAAATACACACAAAACTCAATCCCATAAAGCGTAGAAATGCAGGAAGATTATACTGGATTTCGCACATATGGGAATCAGCTATTTATTTATGCAATCATTTAATTGAATTATGCAACCGCTCAAGTTATTGTCAATTCTTGCATTTTGTCTGCCAACATATGGTGTGGTGACAACCCTCTTGAAGTTAAAGAACCCATTTTCTTGGTTGTAAACAATAGACATACTTTATTTGTGTTTCAGTAAAACTGCATGCATGTAGCTATACATTTCGGTCTTGATCATACTTCACATCTCCCAAAACCCTCTTCGTTTTGCACAGAAACAGCGGAAACCTCGGCAACTTCACATCTCTCACCGAAATTATTTAATCTTGTAGTACTTGGACAAATAATTATGGAAAGGCCATCTGTAAGTTATACATTTAGTATTATCAATTACAGAAGTTCTACTTAAAAAAAAATACAGTACAAGGTTTGCTATTTAATATTCACATTTGATTTAGAATTACAATATAAAAAGGGTATGGAATTTTTTTTAAATGGCATTTTAATAAATATCCCTACTGTACAAACTAGGCCATTTTAAAGTTTCCACCACAATACTTAGCACATTATTATTACTCCATATATTCATAAAAAAAACATTTATAAGACTTCACATACAACCCAACCAAGATGGCTGCGGGCCCGACTTCAGCATACCTTGTTACTTTTGATTTAATAGGTTTGGACCTTTTTGTACAACAGTAAATATGACTGGGTTAAGTCACAAACTAATAATGTAACTTTTAATCTGTTTAAAAAAAAGGTGCCAGCTGATACACATTGTTTGTACAGGAACAGTCCATGTTCGTTTGAGCCTTGGACGACTATACTATAAAAAGGACTGGCAAAGCTCTGCAAGCATTTTTTGTAAAATTGGGCTTACTGTGTTACTGCGGTCACGGTCATCTTAATAAACATAGACAAGAAATAAGACTTTGTATTCTCCACAATATCAATTTCAAACGGAAACCGCCATACTTTCTTCAGCTATCCTTGCCTTGGCCTTTGTATACATCTTTACAAGTTCTGTACACATCTTTACAAGTTCTAAAATGCAAGTAGGTAAACTAATGAAAGGGCAAGACCTCTTCAATTTGGTTTCCTATTCCAACACAACACATTCCACCCATTGTTCGAATGACTATCATAGACATGTAAACATATGCAGGTTTAACATGAAACCGTTTCTTTGTTTTGTTTTCTGTGTATATAGTTACCATTATGCTTTCAAATGACAGCCTTGGGAAACCTATGGCGCCATCCGTGTGCTATGATCAGTGATACGAGACTGCAATAAGACATGCTTTATAGAGAGAATGTCAGTTTGGCCAGCATCATACATTCTCAGATACATAGATAAAAACATGAATGCAGCAGCGCCTGCAGAATCAACAAATTATTACATTCATGGTTCATTTTCATCGATGATATTTCCTGTCAGATGATAACAAAACAGGCACTCTTCCTCAAAGGAATACAAAAGAAGCATATAAGCACATACCCAAAAGGCATGGGGCATAGACCTATAGCTACATATATTTGGTTATCAGTGCAATCAGGATGCAGAAGTACCATCGTCAACACCAAATGTGGAGGTGGTTGTCCATGCATATTGAAAAGTAGTAAATCTTCCACCTACAAAAATGCAAAAGCTAGGATACAACCAAACATTTTCCAAGCAGTGCATGAAGGCCAGGCATACACAACAGCATTTCAATGGTGCAAAATCTGTGTGTGCCAGAAGTTATAAACAACTGCTTAAGGTTCAGTTGATGAGAGCAACAGTACTTTCGTGTTGTCCGCCACATACGCCAGAGAAGAATTCTGAAGCCAGTCGGACATGAATGGGAATGAAGACGTAAGACGTGTAGATGATCATTACAATGACAGTCAACAAAACCGTGTTGAAAATATTTTGCTCCCATGGTTCCAAGACGTAGCAGCATGTAATTAGCAGGTATTGGTAGTATAGCCAAGACAGATACTCCTTCAAGTGCTTCACATCCATTCTTCTCCAAGTGTTCAGCTCTTAGAAATATCGACCTAAACAAAAACAAGAAATACAAGTGAAATTGATGTTGGCAACTACAGATTAAAAGCATGTGTGACCCACAACACAAATACTATGACACTGGACAGCCAAACAATTAAAATGGACTTTCACATGCTAAAAACCCAATTTTTATAAAAATGACATACTGTCTATGAAAACGGAAAACTCTAGGATAACATAACATTGCATGCAACAGTGCATTCAACATACATTTCCTAAAAGAAACCAATTGGGAAGGGGTTCTAACTTTGGGATGGTGGCCCAAGAAGACCTTCCCAGGATGGAAAGCATGTGAAGCCCATCCTGTAACTTGAAGAGAGCATGAACATCTTATCAAAACAGCATAGGACAAACCTTTCATTCGGTAAAAGTGTAATGACATGATTTGCTCAATTGCATCGAACAAGCTGCTTACTCTGGAGGCACCATTATCCATCGTCAAGAAATTATGAATAATAGAAACAATATTAATGTTTCACTCGGTATGCAATAAGAGGATGGCCGTATCAAAATATGAAACATCTACCTGGCAAAAGGCAGGATGCTGGGGCAGTACTCCATGGAGGAAAATTTTTGAACTGAAAAGAAGATCATCTGAATATTTGAACAGGTTTTGAATGAGGATGGATCCTTTCTAATTGTGTAAAACCAGCGTTATGCTTTCCTCATAGGAATGTGTGTATTATAACATAATAAAACACGAGCATAATTATCGGAACCTTAAAAAGTGATAGCAACTGCGTCCAAACTCTGGAGTAATAAAAGAACGTGTAATCAAATCTTTAACGCACAAGTTAAAGCAAAGGGATTACAACATAGCAGAATGATCTGAGACAAGTTCCAGTGGATTGGCACATGGATAGTCCTAACAGGAGGTATCTGGAGGGTAAACCTCATGCATCAAAAACACGGTAAGGTCTGCAGTACCTTGTACCCAGCAAATTCTTGCTCTGCTATTCTGCTTAAGATTTGTGTTACTCCTCACTAACAGCATCACATGTTCAGCCATTGTCTGATTCTCATGCGCACAGGCACTGATTGGATCATCATTCCCACAGATGATTGGGTTACATAAAAACACAAGACGGTAACCGGCAAAACACAACTGCACATTTCATACTTCTAACGAGTTTGCTAAAAAATATTCAACTTTATGAAACATTAAGCAAACCACAATTAGTAAGCACTAGGTCAAATATTGCTTCAATTCGTCTACCATTAGCAAGAAAACCCTTACAATTTGTATGGAAGAAAGTAGGTTTATGTTTAAATTGCTTACAACTCATCACAATTGGTACTAGATGCATAGAGAAGCAAGTTACAGCAGCAGCCTGATCAGAGAGTGAAGACAGACAGGGAAGGGTAACATCTTGCAAAAGTATAAGCATATTTATATAATTCAATGGCTAGGTATTTTTCTTGTTGGACGTGAGACAAGGAGGAGGCTTGTATGAATGCAGATGGGAAGATAAGTACTTGCCAAAGAAAGAAGCTTCCCTCCATAAAGCCAGAGGATTTGGAGGGGGCGATTGTAGGGAGCAACTGATGGGGGAATGGAGAGGTATCCAATGTCTTTCGTTGGGTGGAATCACCGAATTCTGTCCTCAAGTTAAGTGAGTGCAGAGTGGTAAAAACAATTCTAGGAAAGGTAGATCAGTGTAAAAAGAATGCAGGCTTTGAGAGTACCAGGTTCAATTTACTCAAGGAAACAGAGGTGTAATCCTTTCTGTGTGCTATCATAATGAGCACACTTTCTTTGACACCAACTAAAGACTTTATGTTTCGTAATCAGGGAGATGAACAGACGGCACATCATCCAGCCGTGAATTAACAAGGGAGTAAACGGTAATGTAGCAGGAGTCTCTTAAGTGATGCAGGAAATTATTTTGCATCTTCGAATTTGGGATTTTAAAGTGACTCCGCCATTATAATTGGTATGCTTTGTGGGAATCATTTTAGAATTGGTCAAACTTTACTTGTTCTTAAGTGCAAACTGAGCCAAGATTGTTCTAAAGAATGGATATAGTGAACGAGGCTTCTGAAAAATAAATATCTACATTAAAAAAATGGAGGAAAAAAAATACACGCAGATGACAATTAAACAGCCATGAGAGAACAAAGCAATAACTTAAGTTTCAAATGATCTTGACTGAACCTACTAAAATACAGTTCCAAGTGATTGGTCAAATGTGTGTCTTAGTCCAGTGTAATGATAGGCTTGCTTCTTGTGCTTCCTGATCCACCAGCGATTTTCCCTTTCTTTGACACCTACTTAGGTGTTCCCAAGCTTATAGCTACACCCATTTTTAAATGGCAGTCTGGGGCTGCATGAAAAAAAAGGCTTGGCTATGCCTTGTATTGCATGGAAAGGCTGTGTCGGGCACAGCAATGGCATTGTACCTCAATATTTAGCAACAAAGCTGCCCATCAGTGTGCCACCAGCAGCATTCAGCAGGTCCACATGCCACAGAGTACCCTTGGCTCTCACTGAAGCGGTCAGTGTTGCAATGTTTTCCCTAATGCCAATTGATTTTCTGTAGTACCACCCTTATTGTGGGGCGATAACCATTTTCTAGAGCCGTGCAGACAGTTTTAGAGATGGTCAAATGTAGGGTCCCATGTGAAAGGACCCTACTTCACATGGGACCCCATGTCCCTTCCTAGACACCCTACTTGTTTCATGGCTTCTCACAGGGTGGCACTATGCACTTTCATTAGTTCCCAGGTGGCGAGTACACACAGATATTCTGCACACTTGGATTGTAAATTTGAGCCACGGGAACAGGAAATCCGTTTCCCTCTGTAGCATCGGCACACCACCATACAAATCTTAGCCTATGACCGGGGTAGAGGGCACACATTTGGTTTTACGTAGGAGGCCTGGTAGACCTTTCGGGGGTCCTTCTACAACACCCAAGTTTGTGCCATTCAGTGAAATACAAAAGTAAAATCAGTTGAGCACATCAGAACACACTTAATGAAAACAACACTCGTGGCTAAGCGGAGTCAATGTAGTTTGGCTTGTCATCAAAGTAAACCAAAAAAAAAGACACGTTTAAACTCGACCCAAACTTGACTAGTTTCGATGTAGGCAGCACAGGTATGGTTTGTACATATACAAAAAAGGACAGTTTAGGAACACAGGAAACAAATGGAACAAGGTGGACGGGGGATATGGTTGGAACACCCCCCTCACAAGTAAGGAAAAAACACCCCCACCCCAAAAGAAATGGTCAACAAAAAGACAGTTTGCTCGTTTTCAATAGGCACAATTTGGATACATCAGTGGATATGGTCAACATCCACTCGTCCCTGTCACTCAGGTTGTATTATTTCAGAGGTATAAACACGTGAAAGGGTGCGTTTACCAGGAATGGAGCAGCGAAGAGCTGTTGCTGCTCATGAAGGGGTTGGGCAATGGCTCAAGTTTGACAACACCGGAAACTGGACATGCATCCCATTCCAAAACAGAACAGTACAACAAGTGCAACACTACACTGCGAATTAGTCGTGGTTTAAGTCAAGGCTGGTTGCCTATGTTTCCACCAGCAGGAGGACAACAGAGTGCTCGTGCAAGCAGCACAAAATGGCCCTTTGTCAGGCCAGGAAACTTTCAGTTCAGCTGGTAAGATGGCATGGATACATTTCATGGAATCGCCAAATCTCCTTGCATAGCCATGTCTATAAGTTGCTTATGCCAGACAGTTCCAAAATTATAATCATGGGGACCCTGCAGATTACAAAAGCAAATACTTTAAAAATGCACATTCTAAGCAACAGGACTATACATGGAACACGTTTGCAATAGTACATATTGTCGGAATCGAAATAAAATTATACCTCCTATCGCATTGTTTGAATGTGTGTTGGCCTACGCCAAGTTGTCTAAAAACATTGTGTTAATAGATTCCGCAGCAAGGTCTTGACCTTAATGTACTGTGTAAATCGCCATCTTGGATTTAGCCGCCATTTTAGGTTCTCTTGTAATGTGGAGGTCACCCTGAACACTAAAATGGAGGCCGAATGACATTTCGAGTGGGATTCTGGCCGTTGTGACCTCCGCACACATGAATAAATAATATGCCTGCAGGCCACTTTTTGGGGTCGCAAACTGAGACCTCGTCCTATCCCTGACCTATGTGTAAATGAACAACTGTATCAGCAGAACTGATCAAAATGCATACATTATGGGATCGACCTGGCAACAAACTCTAGGCCTGGTCCTAAGAATGGTTAACCCGGGAGGGGGTTGGCCAGAGCAGGATAAAGAGTATAAAAACACGAGTATCCCAATGTACGGTCTCTCACACTAATGCAGCGAACTACCGTTGAAAGTTCGTTCTGTTACTCTGAGAGCCGAATAGCTATCCGTTTGTCAATTGACTTTTTGGTAATTGTTGTAGCTTTTGAATAAAGCACTTTGTATGTTCTTTGTAACCTGTGTTGGTGTGTTTCTTTTGGGCTTCCCGGCCTCATATCAATTTCTTTGTTTTCACAATATGACCAAGCATTCCAAAAGCTGTGCTATTGCAGGTGCCATGTACAATTGGACCATATACCACCATTTCAACAAACCCTGGGCATCTATGAATGCATAGATGCCTGGATTTTCATTATGAAGGGTGGACAGCCTTGTTTAGTAAAGCTACCGCTTGCCAGTGAAAGAGTTTGTGTGTCGAGTGTGGTTTAATAATGCACCATTGTGCACCAATCGAACATGGACATATTTTAGATAATCGAGGATGTCTTGGTCTTTGTAACTTGGTTGAAGTACATTACAGGTGCTGCACATTATAAGGGCCCATCAACAGTGGTCGAAGTGTACGAAAAGAAGTAGTGGAACTATGTTCCCTACTGGCCTGCACCGCTCCCCACAAACCCCACTGATGAACCTCCTCCCATGCACAATACAAACCCAAAAACACATGTGCCTGATGTTTAAGGGAACATCCAGTGCAGTGCACTAAAAGTGCAAGTTTCAATGTGTTCCTACACCTTTATTTTAAAACGAAACCGTTCCGGAACGGTTTCTTTTTAAAAATAAAAATATAGGAACGGTAAAACCTATTTAAAAGTAGTATGGGAGCACCGCTCGCGCCCACTTCGACCACTGCCCATCAATTGTCATGTCGGACGGAATGAACACCGTGAAACACGAACAACGACCTGGAAACGTTTGATAGCTTCCTCATCTTCTCCAAAGACAAGCAGAACACGAAATGGCGCCAGATCAGCAACGTCACTGCCATCGACCAGTCTTCAGCAGGTGCCCCCACCGCAGGCCTAACGTGCAGACACGATAGCTTGTAATGTTATGTACTCAGCCGTCTATTGCATGGCAACATGTCTCTGTACAATTGTCTTCGAAAAGTTGGCATTTCCTACTTTGACAGCTGAAGGAGAAAGTCTCAAAGACAAGCTTATGTTAGTTACCACGGCGATTGTCTGAACAGCAGAGAGTGCAGGTTTAGCAGTGCAACCGGAGACTTGGAAGACCTTCGGATAAAAAGAAGGTCAGAGTTCAAGCTTTCCTAAGCGTGACCGACTAGGACAGGACGCGTGCATTGTAGCGTGCACAGAGCCACAAGTAAGAAATAACTATAGAACAGGAGCAGTGTTTGTACAGTGACCAAACATACTTTCAGTGTTTGCACTGCCAATCGGAGCTTCAAGAGCAAATAAAAAAGGGATGTTACAAGTAAGCTGAAGTTCAACATGCCAATTATCTTAATGAAAAAACAAATCTTAAGTGGCGGCAACGTTGGCAGGGCAGTTGCTTGTAGGGCGGTGCAGTGTTTGCAGTCCCTCATTCAAAATTCCGTATTCTTTGCAACAAAGTGAGTTGTATCTGGGATGGTATTTTTTTGCCAGTATTTAGGGCAAATGGTGCCTTTTAAAGCACATTGGTCTGGTGCCATTTCTTTATACCAGCTGCGCAGTGTGCCAAGTAAATAATGTAGCCCACACTGGTCCGTCACGCTGCCCCATGAATCATTGCCATATGGGCCAGTGCAAGTCTGGCACCCTGCGTTACATTTCCCTCCTATTTGCAGTCGATTTCCATTGTGCAGTTTTTGTCTCAATGTAAGATAAACCGAGTCGCAATCATGCTTCTCTACATGCATGGAAAAAGCTTTAGTTGCAGGGACGTTAAGATGAGAACTTAACACAACAAAACCCCTGAAATTCAGCTAAAGCCACCTTAACTTTACGCCTCCTGTTGCGCAGCCTATGTATGACCACAATAATGACATCACAGATCACATTACTGATGACCTCACTGATTACATTACAACAGTAGCTGGCATTAAGCATGGCCTTCAGCCATGGTCAGTGTGCATGACCAAATGGGTACTAGTCATGGCCTTCAGTTATGGACAGTGGTCACAACCTTCACCCATGTGCACTGAATATTTTGAAACACTAAGAGGCTACCAACCATAGATTCTGGCCTTACCAGTGGATAAAGCTTTCGACCGTGTCCACTTTATATTATTATACACTGAACAGGCACTAGCCATGGACTTTAGCACAATACTAGCCAGTGGCCACAATCTTTGGCTGTGCCCGCTATATATTCTAACATATAAATGGACCACAAGCCAAGGACTTTGGCCTTGAGCATTTTATACATCTTTTGGCCATGTCTACTGTATATTTTAAAACCAAAATGCAATAAACGATTGCCTTCGGCCGTGCCCAATGTGTACAACACTAACCAGCAACTAGCTAGGGCCTTGGGCCATGACCACTGTATATTATATATACTAACTAGCCATGGTCTTCAACACAATTCTAGCCAGTGCCACGGCTTTTGGCTGTGCCGACCGTATATTCTAACATATTAATGGGAACTAGCTATGGCCTTTATCCATGGCCACCGACAGCTTTGAATGTTGTCCACTGTATATTTTTAAAACAGTGATGGGCTATTAGGCACGGCTTTTAACCATGCACATTGGTATTTCTGAACACTAACTGACCACTAGCTATGGCCTTCGGTGCTGGCCAGTGACCCCAGCCTTTGTCATGGCCATATCCACGGCCTAAATTGTTATTAAGGTAATCAAGGTTTGCATGAGCTAATTTATAAATGAGGTTATGTCTAATTCCATTATTGACGTTATCAGTTATATACAATGTAATTAGTGTTGTCACCAGTGATGGCATCAGTGATGTGATTTGTAATGTCAACAGTGTTCTCATGCAATATGTAATTAGTGATGTCATCAGGACGTGATCTGTGATGTCATCATTGTGCTCATAGGCTGTGCAACGGGGGTGCAAAGCTAAGGTGGCTTTAACTGAATTTCAGGGGTTTTGTTGCGTTAGGTTCTCACCTTGACACCCCTGCACCTAATTGTTTTCCTTGAATTTCAAGGTTTTTGTTATTCCATAGATTTTTAGAATGCTTCCAGACCACTACCATGGTCTGCAGCCATGGTCAGTGGGCACAGCCTTTGGCCATGCCCACTGCCCATGTTAAAACACTTCCAGACCACTAGCCGATAGGCACGGCCACTCTGTATTTTAAAACACTTACAACCCATCTCGCAAAGACGTTCATCAATCACAAGCTGATTTTGTCCTTATCTTAACAGTGGTATTGTTATGTATAAAAGATTGCAGGCTTTGAGAACTCACAATATTTTTAGGCAATGTGCAGTGAGATTAAATGATTTGACATGGACCACACACTTTGAATAAGCAGGGTTCTTCAAGCCCCTTGTTTTATGGCCGGTCTCTTGGTGACTGTTGTGATACATCGCACAACCCCAACTAACCACATTTAAGCGGCACGGAAACAGGAAAATATTACCGGCTGCAAGAACAACATATGCCCAGGTACTTCCTGCACATATAGTGAAAATAGAAAGCTGGCACCCATGAATACACACAGTTCCTATCTTAAGGTGAAATATACAAATGTAGTTAATTTGACCTTTCCCTTGGAAGAAAGTGCGCAAGGCAAAATAGCATTGGACTTTATAAAAAAGTAATGAACACCAAAAAAATTATCGGAGAGAGGAAATGTTCAATAAATATGCTGGCAAAGTAAAAAGGGTGCTCACCTTTTTAACCCAGATATCTGTCATGAAATATTCCCTTTTAAACAAAATCACAAAACATAACGAGTGCTTGTGGTCAAGCGTCTGCACTGGGAACATTTAATTGAGTAAAGTCATGGTAGCCAAATACTTGAGCAAGCTTGCCAACCTAAAAGAAAACCCAATATGTTGCGTCTGCCCTATGAATAAAAGTTACGCTCTTCACCCACATGTGTCCTTTACTTGTGCCCTGAAAATCAGCCACAATAAGGGGAAAATAACTGCACCAATGTCCAGGATTACAAACTCTTTCCACATCGTGGGTAAATACTCATAACTTACTTGCCCTCTCATTTCCCTCCTCACCCTCATGTCTGGCTTTCAACAAAACTCTGATTTATAAAGATAACTTGAAAAGTACACATTGCATAGTGTCACTCAAATATATAAATCCTTATTGAACTATGTTAGGCAAACAGTGTACAATTGTGGCATTATTCCCCACCTTTACTGGCAGACTACAAATACAAGAATGCAGTTCAGCAAAAGGTAAACAAATGGTCTCTGAGTGCAAAACGTTTAAGGACTGACAGGAGCACAGTTTAAAAAAAATATGCAGATGCTGTGTGTTATGAGACATTTAAAACTAGGAAAACACATGGAATTCGAGACTATGGACTGTGTCCCATCCATGCAGTAAATAGGACCGAACCTGCTTAGCCTCAAAGTGAGTAAGGATGCAGGACCACCCTCAGGAGAGCACTGGACGCAGGTAAGCAGCTTTGGGCGTGGTCAGACTTCCCCTCCTATCTCATGTCCCCTTGATGCTAGGACCACGACATTTCGCAGAGGTAAGTCTTGTTAAACAAGCTGAAGATCCCCCAAGTTCTAGACCTCAACCTGGAATGGCAACATCTGCAGCACGGTATCACAAACTCAGAGCTGGTCAGCCACTGGGCGGTTCAGGGGCACTATCGAAGGCTCTTCTTCGTAGGACTCCGAGCTGACATCAAGAATGGATGTTCCCTCCACTTCAAGGGTCTCAGTTCCCTCGCAGGACTGCTGAAGATCGACTCAAAGACAGGGCTCTCACAGGACAGCAGCAGAAGTTGGTCGCCAGACCTTTTCCTACGTGTCTCAGGTCTCCTCGCAGGTCTTGCAGCTGGACAGGAGTCTTGGCTGCTTCATTTTCTTCCAGGATCTCTCTAGAGTGGGTACAGGGGCCCTCTTCCTATCCCAAAAGTGAGGTAAGAGCAGAAACTCTAACTAGCCGATGACAGATCTGGCTGACACAAACACACCTCAGCAGTGGTCCAATCATACTTTTGGACAGCGGTTATGGGACATTTTGTACTATGTCCCTTTTGGAGTGCCATCAGCAGAACATTCTCCCAAAGCAAATTTATGGGGCTCAACCACTGGCGTAACGGAGGCCCCTGCAGCCCCCATGGTGCATGGGGCCCGCATCCACATTTCCTGGGATGGGGCCCCACTTGGAAAAAAAAAGGCAAAAGAAAAACAAAGTTTAAAAAAAATAAAAAAATAAATATTATTTCCATTTACAAAGAAATTATTTCTATAACAGAAATAATGTCTTTATGAAGGAAGAGTGACTACAAAAAGAAACTTTCTTTTTGAAGCCCGAGGACTTTCCCGACCCCATGACATGGAAGACCCTCGCTGGAGGCCTCCATGTCATGAGGTGGGGGAGCCCTATGACTTCAAAAAGAAAGTTTATTTTTGCAGTCATTCTGCCTTCATAAAGAAATTATTTTAGTTATGGTTCGGGTCTTAACAGAAATAATTTCTTTATGAAGTCAGAGTGACTTCAAAAAGAAACAATTTCTTTTTGAAGTGATAGGGTTCCCCTCAATCCCATGACGTGTGTGAGAGTCTATGGTGAAAGGGTGCACACTTAAATGTATAGGTAGCTGCCTGTGTGAGTGTATGGTGAAAGGGTGAACATCAATGTATGGGTGGCTGGGTGTGCGGGTGTGCATGTAGAGTGAAAGGGTGCACACTTAAATGTATGGATGAGTACCCGGGTGTGTTCCTGTATGGTGAAACCGTGCACACTTAAATGTATCAGTGGCTTCCTGGGTGTGCCTGTATGGTGAAAGAGTGCACACCCAAATGCATGGAAGGCTTGGTGCGGGTGTGTGTATATGGTGAATGGTGTGTGTCCTTCCGTTCAGGGCACAACAAAACCTACATTTTGGCGGGCTAACCCTTCAAATGTTGGAGGCGCCAACTTCACGGGTGGAGGACCAAACATATTTGTGTGGGGGCATCTAACTTCTTTATGCATTTTAATGAGTCTACTCTAGTGCAGCTTCAATGTTACAAGCAGCTAACTCTCTCCTTTAAGTCTGAAAGCACTCACTTATGAACTGCTGTGAGATTGAGCGGACTCCTGTTCCCTCTCTACCCTTCTAATCACTCCCCTGGTATGTAAGTACTAAACCCACATCACAATTTTAATTGCCTAAAAAATGTAGCATTTGAATGCAGGTACCAACAGTGAAATGCTTTACGTTAGTAATTGCTGGGCCCTTGTTAACAGCAAAACCCAGGTGCCTTTCAACATTGGTGGCCTGTTCTGTTCGCCAACTGCCCTGTAGGTCAGCCAGGTCGAGTTAACATAGCCCAAAATTTCCGGGGGGAGACAGAGTCCTGAAGCCCAGTCAGCTCAATGGTGTTGCGCCACTACTTATGTTTAATGCCTTGATTACTTATTGGTAATTTTCTTTACTCCCAGCCCTATTCTTCCTCATCCCCGTACTAGTGTATGAGGCAGCATTTGTGTATGAGGCACTCTGCCTCATATACAAATACCGGGATACGGTAGAGGTACATGGAGGTAATGCTTGATTTAGCTACCTGTAATCTACATTACTTCTAGTCCCACTCTTCCTCATCCCAGTACTTACCTATGAGGCAAGGAGCCTCATACGTAAGCACTGGGACAAGGAAGAGGGACATGGAGGTAATTCTGGACCAAGGAGCTGATTTTGGAGGTTGGGGTAGAGTTTTTTCAAGGAGAGAGGATGTGTGGGAGGGGGGCAGGATTGTACGATCATCCATGTCCAGGCTAAGTAGGAATGATATGAGGTATTAATGGCTAGAGAGGCATTTTGGTGCAGCCAGTCTAGTCATTCCTCAGTTTTTGGTATTACTTTTCTTTAACTGGGCATTTCTGATAAAGCAGTCCTGCTAAGTATAATTACCTGGCTATACTGGCTTTTGGGTGCTGCCAGTCTAGCCGTTTCTTACTGCGGCATTGCATATTTTTCTGGGCATCTCTGATAAATGATAAATCATTTATAACATGCCTGTACACAAGTGTTTCTAGGTGTAACAAAACAAGGGAGGGAAGACAGGAAGGACAAGACAAACAATTCTACTATGCTTTGTGTCATTCAGATCCTGCAAGTCCGAGAACGAGAAGTGCAAGGGGAAAGGGAGAGGGAAGTGCAAGGGAGAGGGGAGGGGAAAACAGAGCAGCAATGCCCTGGGTAAGTGCAGCCTTGGGCAGCGTGGCTCTGGATAGTGCAAGGAGAACAAGGGACTATAGGGTTACAGTTACAGCCCCTAAGTGCATGATAGGCCTGGAGGCAGTGCAAGGGTGACTGATAAAGAAATAGCCTGGACTCAGTGAGACTTTGAGGGTAGCCAAGCAATCAGTCGGTACAGCAGGTAGGTCAGCAGGGGAGGGAGAGAGAGAAAGCAGAGGAGAAGAGGAACGTTTTGAGCTGCTTACGGAACTTCAGATGGTCTGGCTCAAGTTTGAGTGGGGCAGGGAGGCCATTCCAGAGAGAGGCACCTGCAGAGGAATGGGATCAACCCCCCACTAACTGCCTGCAGAAGCATCTAACCCTTAGAGAGTTGGAGGTAGCTGAGCAAAGGGCTTGAGAAGGAAGGTATTTTGGAAGAGAGCGTTGAATGTAGTGCAGGCCTCATCCCCATAAAGCCTTGTGGACAATGCAAAGGGTCTTGAACTTGATCCCTGCAGCCACCGGGAGCAAGTGGAGAGATTTCAGGGCTGGAGATATACGGTGCTTGGGCTTGAAGCCAAGGATATGCCTCTCAGCCCTGTTCTAAATTAGTTGCACAGGGCGGAGAGTAGAGCAAGGCAGATTGAGAAAGAAGCTGTTGCAGTAGTCCAGCCTAGAGAGAACCAGGGCTCTGGAGACAGTGGGCTTCTGGGGGAAAGTGAGAAATGGAAGAGTCCATTTGAGGAGGTGCAGCTGGAAGTGGGACTTCTTGGCGAGGTCCGAGATGTGAGGAGAGAAAGAGAGAGTGGAGTCGAAGATTACACCAAGGTTTTTTGCCTCTCAGGAAGGTGAAGGAAGAGGGCCCAAAGCGGGCAGCCAGAGTGATAGAGGGAAAGCATGGGCAGGTGTCCCAATGTGCAGGATCTCAATTTTACTGGCATTAAGGCAGAGACCGTTGGAGGCGCACCAATCCTGAATCGCAGATAGACAGTCGAGAAGGAGCAAGAGAGGAGAGGAGGCTGAGGGGAGCCTGGAGGAAAGCCGAGTGTCATCCGCATAACACTGAAAGTTATAGGAGAAGGTAGAGAGCAGGTGGGCCAAAGGGATCAAGTAGAGGTTGAAAAACCAGGGTGAGAGGATAGAGCACTGGGAAACTCCACAGGTAGAGAGAGATGTGGTGAACAGAAAGGGACCAAGTTGGACTTGAGGGATGGCCAAGAGGAAGGAGGTCAGCCACTCCAGGGCCTGATCTGTGATGCCCAGGTTCTCACAGAGTCGATTGATCAGGATGGCATGGTTGACCGTGTCAAAAGCAGAAGAAAGATCAAGGAACATGAGGACAGAAGAAATGCTGGAATCCAGATTTGAGAGCAGATCTTCATAGGTGTTCAGAAGAGCAGTTTCCATGCCTCTGGCACCTCTGAAGCTGATGGTCATGGAGACAACCAACAGATTCAATGTGGAGAGTAAGCGGTGAGATGGGCCGCTTTTCCAAGAGTTTGCCCAGGAAAGGGTGATGGAGATTGGGCAATAGTTTTCTGGGCAGGTCGGATCGGCGTGCGGCATCTTGAGGAGTGGGTGCACAAGGGAGTGCTTAAGGGGAAAGGGGAAAGTTCCAGGGGTGAAAGAGTCATTACAGAAATTGGTCAAGGCTGGAGCGAGGGTGTCAATGTGGTCCTTGATGATTTTGGAAGAGCAGGGTAGCACCTGTTTGGATGACACTTTTATAGATCGGACTTGTCTAGAAACCTCGTCAGGTGTTGTCAGAGAGAAAGAGGAGAAAGGGGGAGGAGAGGGAGATATGACCAAAGGGGGGCCGAGAGAGGAAGAGGGAGATGAAGAGGAGATAGAGGACAGGATGTCCTGAGTTCTAGCAGAGAAGTGAGAGACCAGAGCCACACAGAGGGCCTGGGAGGGAACAGGAGAGGTAGAGACCGCAACAGGATTGGCCAGTTCCTTGCAGATGTTTGAGAATTTGGCTGTGTTGTTAGAGGCCGCAGAGACGCAGGCTTGAATGTGTGCTTTCTTCTTGATGAGTGTTATTGCTTCAACTGGCATTTTGGTGCAACCAGTCTAGGTATGTCTAAATGTTGCCTGGCATGCTTTACTGTAATGTTATTACATGTCTACACTGGTCTACATCATGCAGCTAGTTGGACAGGTTTTCATTGTGGCATGGCATTTTTAATAGCCAAGCATTCATGTTCCTGTGCACTGTTGGTGACTTGCATGTATTGGATTGGTTTTACCCTACAAAACGATTGTAAACACTGGCTTTTTAGCACATTTTTTTTAGAATATGTGCTGTATATTGCATTTAAACATATATCTATATCTTTCTCCTAGTGCAGTGTGCAGCATACCCCTTCAGTAGCACATAAGTGCGTATTGCCCAAGCGTGGTAATCTAGGCCGGCCCAGAGTGTGGCGTGACACGTGATTTGTTGCCGAGTTGGGGGTGCCCTCAGCTTGGCTCGCAGGGGGCCCCCAAATGTTGTGTTACGCCACTGGTTCAAACCCATGGATAAGATTTGGACTGGGCAATTATCGAAGCAATAATATGGAGATGTACTCTTGCTCTTTCGCAGGGAGTTCCAATCAGCCTGATCCATCACAAATTGGCTCTTGTTTCCCTTCAAGTTCGTATTCAGTGGCAACTGTTCTATGCAAAACTACTAACCCCACTGTGTTTTCATTATGCGTAAGGCTTCAAGGGCAGTTGGCCCGCAATAAATGCAGGGTTCTGCGGTGATGGGCAGATAAGTGTAAACATATACAGGCTACTCGGAAGTAGATTTGATCTCCCCTCCCTGCAAGGTTAAACACAAACTATTTGAAATTGATTGGATAAACAATAGAGCCAGATTCTCCAAATACCATTTGTTTTATTGCTCGATGTACGATGTTAGACCTTTTAATGTATTACCTTGCTATCTTTTTAAGCAACCTTCACATGATTTTAGAGCAACGTTTTAAAGATGTAGATTAAATCTGTTTTTAACCAATAAAGTATTGGGTGCACGGTAGGGAATTCCCATAGGTGACAGATTGTGTAGATACTGTCACTGTGAGGTTGAAACACTGAAACAACTGACAGTGGTGTGCCCAATTTTAATTCCTTTGAGAAAGGAAATGTTTAAGATTTATGAATTGTTACATTTTGTGGTCGCAGGTTTATCTATGCAATCGAATTTTGAATGAATGAATTATCTTGAAGAATTGTGGAGTTGAATTTTTTTGAGTTTATTTTAAATGTGTCTTACGTTTGCTCACTGATAATCCTGTGTTCCTCTCTTTACAAGTGTAATTGACTATCATGAATTGTAATTGCATTGTAATCGTATGGGTGTTCTTTTGCTAAAGGTTACTTGTTAACCATAATGTAATAAATAATACAATAAAAAATAAATAAGACTACCTTAAAGGTTTTTCAAAAGGGGAAGAAGGGAATCCTGTGGGTTACTCTAAGCCCAGCAAATATATGGGGAATCCAGTGCACCCATTTCCCCACCAGGGAGGGATCCAAAGAAAGATGACTCCTCAATGTAATGGCGAGAACACCACAATTTTAGTCTACACCAAAAAGGGAGGCTTTTCCTCTTGCTAACCCAAGATGGCACATAGCAGGGACGTCAAAGTGAAGAAATAAAAACCCACAAAAAATCCACTGGGGGATGTGGAATTGCTTTCTTTAATTTCACTCGACTGGGACATTTCAATTTTTACCTTAAAGCAATGGGAATCCAGACAGCTGCAAATGCAATATGTACTTCGTTCACGCGAGGCTGCATAAAGCTAGTGAAATTATTTTAAAAAATCTCGACACCCACATGCATATAGCAAGCAACGTATTGCTCCACCAAAAAGTCCTCCTCCTTTGTTGTCAAAGTAAAGCAAGATAACTTCTACATTCACTTCTTCTAAGCAGCTATAGGGCGATTTTCAACACGAGTGAATCAATAAATTAAACAAAAATGCTTCTCCATCCCATCCCTTTAGGTATTCTTCTTATTGCGCTTACCATTAAGTAAACGCAATAAGAAATGCTTCTTCCTCATTCACTCAACAAAAAGAATCCTGCCATTCCTGTCCTTTACCCACAAAACACTGACAATCGTCGCCCTCATCATGTCAAGAATTGAGTACGCCAACAGCCTCTACCTCAGAAAGCCGAACACCTGCTGAAGAAACAATGCATCCAAAATGCAGCGGCTAGACGCCTCCTCAAACTATCAAGAAGAGATCACATCACACCAGTGCTAATAATACTACATTGGCTTCCAATCAAACAACGTATCACATTCAAAACAATGTGCATAACACACAGGGCAATCAGCGGCCAGGGAGCAGAATTCCTAAAAAAGAAAATAACCATCTACAAGCCGACAAGACTCCTTAGATCAAGCAATGAAATCCTCCTGGAACCAAAGCCATACACCAGGAAAAAACTTGGGGGAACCTCTTTCTTCCACCTGGCGGCAAACACCTGGAACAACCTCCCGAAAGGAATAAGAAACACCAGATACCACCTAAAATTCAGAAAACTACTCAAAACTTGGCTCTTCAACACCTCGGAACCAGACTGAAACAATAAAACCAAAAATGCAAAGAGAACCAGTTGACAGAACCCATGATGGTAATGATAACACCTAGAACCGACGGAGAGGGGAACACCCACAACAACAAGAGAGACAATGCTAGGCAGATCCGACCATGAGCAACAACCCAATCAGGACAAAATTCTAGCTAACAAGGCTGACACAAACAACAGGCACAACCATCAACCTACCCACTATCAAGCATCCCCGGAAATACATGACCACATGAACCTTGTGTAAACTCCAACCCAAAGCGAATTGGGCATCCACACTCTCCAACAACCACCTCACGCTCACAGGTCAACCAACCTAAACCTCTAAGCAACCGCTACATATAAGCTAACCCGCCAACCAAATGAGACCACTATCACAACACTAAGAAACCCACACCCAAGCTAGTAAGTAGAAGACGGAATGCACGAGACCAACATACACAATACCTTAGCAGTGTTCTTAGAGATGTACCGACTTCCTAATGATTAACCCAAAACGCACAACAAAATCCTCTGAGACATAGGTATGGTGATTCACTTTTGTCAATCCAGACATCCTGCTAAGGACTGAACTGTACTGTGTCACCATCAGACTGAGCGATGGGCATGGGCATAGGTCACAACTAGATAGATCCGCGGGGACCAGTTTGCATCAGCCACAGACTGGGATGTAGGGGCTGGTCTGAGTAAGAACAAAGATAGAATTGTAGAGATTAACTAACGCAACATATGGACAGAGAGAGGAGAGGCAGCCTTGTCATGCTGAAACTAGATCACTGTAAGAAAGAAATTTTGTCTAAATCTCGAAAGACACAACATGAGTGTGTGTTTTTCCAGACATCAATGCTAATAACCAACCCTACTAAAACCTCACCCCTCTTCACACACCTCTCAAACCCTAACTAAACACAAACATACCTCTTAAACCACAGCAACCCGCACGCACTTCACCACACCGCAACAACAAACACACCACACAGAGCCTTCCACAACAGTACACGACGGACTCTGACCGGATACCACACCAAAAGCTTAGTGAACGGTGTTAACTGAACTGAAGGACCCAACAGCACATCACAGCTCCCTTGCTCTTTCTCCAAACTTTGTCCTACTAATGCGCCCTAACCTATGCCCTTTCTTTCAGATCTGCCAGAGTGCCAGGGGACCACTACAAGGGTGATAATGTTACCTATCCAATTCTGTGGATGTCTGGGTGCTCGAATAGCAATATCATTTACACAGTATATAGAATTTGGGAACATGCTTTATGACACTGGTGCTAGCACATGTATATCATTACTCTTTATACACAAAACAAGAAGAGCACTTAAGACTATGGAACAATATTGGTCCCTCGTTTATTACAACAAATGTTATCACTCATTAACTGTTCGGCAGAATTGCATGCAGTACTCTCTGGGACCACCACATACAATTAGGACTACAGGTGCAAGTCAAACCAAACTTTGGTACAAGTCTGTACCACACAGTTTTTGGCAGCGAGCTGAGCAGCCAGGCTTATCTCAAGAGTGAATGTGAGCAGTACAAGAGGTTACACAGAGGTCTTTCAATCACAGTGGTTCATGTAGACACTTATACTCAAGGATTCTTGGTAAAGCACTTATTAATTTATTACACAATCATTTGAAAACATTTCACTGGAAGGAGGCAACTTAATATTATATACCAATACACTTCAATACAAAAGATATTGAGACAGTTTGAGCTCCCCTGAAGTAGGAGCAAAATAGCAGTTCAGTTACTAAGAAGTGGGTAAAAGGGACAAGGTAAGTAGAATAGATCACATATACTTCTTAGACAGTGCAAATAGTTTCAGTTCACCAGAAGAGTTCAATTCAAGTCAACAGGCCTAGGCCACAGTCAATGGGCTAGTGTTCTGGATAAGAAGGAGCAGTTCTGGTATCAAACGGTAAAGTCTTTGCAAAAGTTCTTAGAAGTAGTTTAGGCGGAAAAGGATCATATGTTGGGTCACAAGCTGATTATGCCTGCAAGTTGGGAAAATTTCACGAACTTTCACCGCAAGAGTGGCGTTCTCTCAATCGGGTTGGCACAGTACCTTTGTATGAAGAAACAAATGCTGTTAAAGTCGTTGGTTCCCGACAGTTCCTGCAGATCTTGCTGTTCCTGAGCCTCAGTCGTGGGGACAAGAGGGAGGACGTCTGGGGACTCCTGCATGGCACAGGATCATTGAAGAAAGCAAACAAGACAAAGATGGAGTCACTTCAGTTCCAGTAGCTGTAGATTCAAGAACACAAGCTGGTGTCCCTCTCCCTGGTTAATCCTAACCAGCCCTGAGAATGGTATACAGGTGCCTTATGAGTTGATTGGTCCCACCAACTCAAAGGAAGAAGCCGTCCTTGAAGGAGCTTCTCTGTCGAATGGAGTTTGGCAATTCGGACCTGCAGCAGGGCTTCACCGGGCAAACCAACGGTCCAGGAGTTGCAGCAGCCGTCCTCTTCCAGCTCATCTTCATTTCTTTAGTTCCAGTGGTCGACTCTGCTTTCCAGTCCAAGAGACTCACCTTTTAAACTGTTCTTTCCCTTTCATTCCAGCCTAGCTGCCACTCACCAGTCAGTCAGCCAATTACGCCAAAGTGCATTTGGGTCTCCTAGGAGACTAAGCACAGGGAGTTTCAAGCACCTCCCTCACTTCCTGCCCACCCGAGACACTCAGACGCCAGAGGCGGTCTTCACTCCTGAAGCCCGCCAAAGGCACACGAACAAAGGGACCAAACCTGGTTTGGCGCGCAGAGACAAACACTAGAATGACCTTTCCAAAAAGAAATGGTGAAAAAAGAAGACCGGGACCAGTTTAAACAAAGGGGCTTAAGGTTCCATCTTGAAAAACATGGCTCCCGTGATTTTTAGCTACTGGTGTTCGCGGTCGGGAAAAATCATGGTAGTTCGTTGTAAAACCACTGCCACCAGCCTTTTCAATAGGAAAGGGTAGCACTTGACTGCTACATGAGTATTTAGACACAGGGGATACTATGTAACCCCTCTAGCACTCCATTGTAAGATAGTGTGGGCTTGGTCTATGAATTTGGAAAGACTAGTAAAGTAAATTTCACTTGGGAAACAGTAGTTTCTCCCAGAGAAGGCAATACAACCTTTGGGTAGTCTAAAAGACATCCCTGTGTCACTGCACTGAAGGTGCTGTGCGACAAACATGAAAAGATGATGCATATGGGGCTATGTAAAACCCCATATTCAAAGAACACAAATGTAAAACACACATCAAAACACATGAAAGAGTGGGTAAAAAAGCCTCACACTCTTTCCAGGTAAAAAAAATCAAGTCCTCAAAATCCAGCAAAGTTGCTGGGTGTCTCTAAGGTGATGGGAATTAGCACATTTTTGAGAATTCTCCCCAACATTAACATCCAACTAATAACTATTCTTCAGTTTGGTCTCTGAGCATTTTCTCAAAGCAATTTTTCCACGAGTTACAATTTTCAGAAACAGCATCTTTTATAATTGATTTAGGTGGTATTAAAGAAACGTTGTACCATTACAAGTACAATTATAACCAGGGCACAAATTGCCCCAATACAAAAGAATAAATTGTGCACCAGGGCAATACATGTTGTAGTCCTGCGCATTAGCCCAGCTGCAGACATCCATTGAAAAATATGTTTTTGACACTAGAGCAATGTTTGCCATAGTGCCAATTGCACTTGCACAGGTCAAAAGTCTGTAGTACCACCCTAAATGTAGGACGGTCACCATTTAATGAATATTCAATTATTGCCACAGCCAACATAGTACTGGTATATAAACCTGAACCTGGAAATACTCCGTTTGATAATTCTATTTGAGAGAATGGTCAAGGTTTAATAGTGGTTTGACTTTAGAAACCAGCATATTACAGTATATATAAATCAACTGGTGTTTATTCGTAAACACTTTATAAGTTTACCTTTTACATGGTCTTCCTTTAAAAAAAGGCCTCCGACCCTATAAAGTAATCAATGTTTTAGATGACTACTGAAACAATTAATGTACATTTACTCCAGTTTCAATGCGATTATTAGAACTTTCATCCCGATGCCCCCCCTCCAGCCCCCTTTTTTACTGTTGTTCAGAGTACATAGCTGCGAATAACACAAATACTGGAAGCTATTTGGATGTCTCCCTTGTGCCCCCCATTCTCGCACACAGGTGTTGTCTGTTTTGCTTGATTCTTCTACCCTGCTCCCCCCTCACCCCACTCAAGCCGATTTCTACAGGAGTCTGTCCTGATACATTCTGGTTTCACCATCACCGTCTTGTGGACAATGCTGGATTTGACTTTTATGGACTTCATTCATTCATGGTGCGTCACCCTTTCTCAACTCTCATGCTGAACTTCTTTTGCATCTTGTACTCATGGTGGCCCTGAATCATGCTGTTCCCATCTTCATCTTGTATCCTGGCTTGCAACATTATGTGTTACTACTGACTTCTGCAATTGTATTCACTCTCCCCTCTTGCTTCTCCACTCTTGACTGCTAACTCTCTGTTCTCTCCTCCTTTCCTCCTTTCCCTTCTCCCTTTTCCTATCTCCTCCCCTTACTTTCTTCTATGCACTTACTCTATCAGAATTGTCCCTGGACCTAGTATGATAGCAACTTCGTCTATCTCCTCCTCCCTCCCCTTACTGGTTTTTTCCTCCCCAACTCCCCTCCAGCACTATCTGAAATGTCGTCGGGCCTAATATGATAGTCGCTTGTTTTGTTCCTCCCCTACCTTTCTGCACCCCACTCCCTCACCTCTTGTTTTTTTTCCGGCTCTACCAGAAATGACGTCAGGCCTAGTACGGTAGTCGCCTGTCTGTTTCCATTTCCTTCCCACTCTCCCCCTCCCTTCCTTATCTACGTTTTAGCTCTTGCACTATCTGAAATGGCGTCAGGCTGAGTATGATAGTTAATTTCACATCCGTACTGTTCATGGCCTGTAAGAATGTCATTGTTTTTTCCCTTGTTCCCTCCCTTGCCTTGAAGCGCTTTAAAACACACTGTGATAAACTATCATATAATATCTCACCTTCCAGTAGTGTCTCAGAGTGCCAGTCGAATACTCCTTTTCCAGCATGGCTCATTCAATATGATCTAGGTTTTGATTACATTCTACCTGATCTTATGCCGTTTCATATTGTCAGGTGCACCTTCCCAATAATCACGGAACAACCGAAAGTTGGAAAAACTAAGAATGCTCCCATTCCTTCTTTAATCATCTGTGCAGGTTCAGGTGTACTTTTGAACTGCTGGTCTGGCAATATTAGTACTCCCGCTCTGTCTCCTGCTCTTCAGTCAACTCTTGGTGCCAACTGGTGTAAGAGCTTGCAGATACATAAAGTCGCTGCACAACATCACTGGGTATGAACGCAACCTGTCTTGAGGGGCAATCAAGTTCTTGCCAAAATAGGAATATCAGATTTGCCTCTGGTCTGTTTGCATAATATGGTATTATATCAACACCCTGAACTTATTTTGTTTTCCAATAGACTCATTTCGGCAATAAGCCACACAAAACACATACAATTTCATACAAAATGAAAAACTATAATTTCAAAAGGAATATTAGAATGCAAAACATTTCAAACTCACATCAACAATTTAGAAAACTTGAAAAAGTATCAGTAAAAACTGCAATTCTACTTCTGATGTTTTTCTGATGCAGGCTTCAGAAGTGGATTTCTGCCTTCTTTTTTCTTAAGTGATATTGGGCTGCACATTGAGGATACTACAGTCCTTCTATGGGGAATATTTGAAGTAAGAGGAGCCTTTCTTTATGATCGACAGCACTGAAAATAAAGTTGGACCACTCCTATACTTTGTTTCACTTTGGCATGCCCGTGCCCATTTTCCATCAAAACCTTCAATCATTTTATCTGCAAAAACAATGTTTCCAGCTGCTTCGATTTGAACACAGATTGTATTCTGGCAACGTGCTCGCCTTGGAAGCAAGACCCAGCAGAGCAACACCTGGTTCGATCCCCGGGTCCACGCTTAGAAACCTGTGGGTATTAAGCACGTTATGAATAACCCATTTCAATAGTTTTTTACATCTCTAATTTCTACATTAATTGTGACAAGGTGTGCACTTGTACAAAAGCTACCCACTTGCTTCCATTACCATCCTCTTTTGGAAGGTTGATGAACATTTAGGGCTCTAGTGGTTACAAACGTAAGGCACCATCTTAGCGGTCTTAGTTTCTTCACCCTCCACAGCCTGCTCTCTGGTCTGCCCTACTTCCATTGGGCCAGGTTCTTGCTGCCTCCTGTCCTTTCAATTGCTTTGGGTTCTGCCTTTTCCTCCTGTGCCATCCGGGGTGCACATTCTGCGGGGAGGTGTTTGAGATTCCTAGTCAGGTAGGCCATTTGCGGAAGTCTACCCCCAGTAGTGCATGAAGTAAAAGTAATTGAGGCACCACAGACGAGGCTTCTTTTATCAATGCGTAGTTTAACAAACACCGTGTTTATATTGAGGTTCGGTCTCCAAGCACATTTCATTATCCAATGTTCTATCATTAGGCTTTTTTTCTTGCCGCCTACAGAGTTATAGGAGACTACTTAGCATAATTTGCATTGGAAATTTGTTTCATCCACAGAAGGGGCTTTATTGAACCCTGAGCGTCCATGTGTTTGTGCACCCTAAACCAGAGGGTCATCTGTAATTTTAATTGATTATTTATAACTCACTTAATACCCACAAGTTTCTAAACACAGACCTGGGGGATTGAACCTGTGTTGCTCCACGTCGTCTTGCTTCCAAGGCGAGCGCGTTGCCCCGGAGCTATCCTCCCAAGACGAATCCAGTTAAATGCACAGGAATTCCATATGCAGAGTTACATTGTTAAGACTTTTCCAGTAACTTCAAAGAGGTCGTAACTATTTGATAAAAGGCCCGTATGGAGCCTCTCCTTTCAGTTGCTCAAGGAAAAATAGTCGCCTCATCCCCGTGCATGTTTAATCACATTCCTACAAATGGGATAAAGTTCCTGCTGAGTTCCGCTATGCTGCGCTCTGAGACTTCCATTTCCATTATCTCACTGGTGAAACTGTTATGGCATTGGGTATTTCTACAGCGTTCAGTGGCTTTCTAATTTCTAATGGCTCGCTGGGAAGGCTTGCATGCAAAATTGGTCAGAATCAAATTCACCAAGAATGTGTTTTCCAACTATACACTCTAGATTATGATGCATGGATGAAGTTCCTCCTTTGGTAACAAATACTCTATAAAGCAGTAGTATTCAGAAAAGGTTAAGCCGAGCCCCCTTGAGAATAAATGTTGTTGCCAAGCCCCCCTGGAGTAAAGATATTGCTGCTGGACCCACTAGATGTAATTTCTGCCTATATGTTCTATTAAAATTAGTCACTGTACTGCTATTTGGAAGAGCATCGCCCCCCACCCCCCCTTGAACTCCCTTCACGCCCCCCGCAAGGGAACCAGCCCCACAGTTTGAATACCACTGCTCTCAAGACGGCATTTTTCATGGCATAAGGAAATAAGACTGGTGTCAATTATCACCAAATATTAGCATTTAAAACGATTTCCCCTACATTTCCCTTTTTCTTGAAGTTGTAAAAACAAATGTAGCCTCTTTTGAAAAATAACGAACAGGACATTTTGGGCAACATACTGTGGTTCCACAGATTTAGAACCTGAAAATATCCAGAGCTTTCATTTCCTGTTAACTTGCACTGACCTGAAAACACTTTGGTTCATATCGTTTTGGTTCATATCGTTACCACAAATGAATTAAGAGTTTGGCGGTACGCCGCTGATAAATCCACTGAAATTCAGCCAAACTCAATTACCATTACTTGGTTCCGTGGAGTTAGCACAGGATTGCAAGCGGTGGAAATTCCCCATTTTTGGAGCCCATATGACTCCATGAGTATTTTTGGCAGAATTACTGCCTGCAGAGTTTACAGTGTGGTAAATCCACCGATTTGTGAATGCAAAGTGGAGGATTTACCGCCAACAACATGGCGGAGGTCAATCTGCCAAAAATGATAACAGAATTACTGCCACTTTGTTCCTGCAACACCAAATTGTAATGAGTCCCAATAAATCTTTGCATATCAATTTAATGCAAAATCTGGTCAAATCTAATACCAAATGTGTTCCTTAATTATAGCTATTTTGTTTTAGCTTCAAATTGCATTGACTGCAAACCAGGTATTTTTCCTAAACAACTACGATGTAGGCACTTAGGTTTTAATTACTTCAGGATCAGACCCCCACCTTAAGAAAATGATACTAAATTGACAACACTTAGTCTGGACCAAACTTAACACTGGCGCCCTCCACCAAATGAACAAGTTGATATTCATTGCTGTAGTATCTGCCTAGCTGCTGCATGGATGCGGATGGAATATTGGTTGTATGATGGCATTAACATGCTGGTGAATGGAATTCTGAAAGCACCAGGATAATGAGTTCAGTTAAGAGTTGGTTGGCATAAGAAATGGGCGGTCCGGCTGGTGTTCATTTGACAAGATACTTACCAATAATTGCTAAGATGAAGCAACAATTAAACAAATAATTTGATTTACTACTACGACCACTACTACAACTGTTTTTTCTTCATTATTACACTGAAAGAGTAATATCTACATCCTGCCGTGAGATTGGCACGGGTGGGGTAAAGTAGAATAATAACCACTGCACCACAAAAAAGGTTCCAGCCATATGATTGTGTGGAAATAACGCCAAACTAGTGACACTGGCCATGTTTTCCAATCTGGCAAATCGTTTTGCTCATTTTCAGGGAGCACAAGAAAAAATTGAGATCTATTAATTTGCAGACCATGCGCATAAAGGCAAACAGCGTGTATCTCATTGGGCTGAAATTGTAGCCTAAGATCCAAACTGTAGGACTGTGGGATGGCACAGGCTGTGGGGGCATGGAGCCACCAGCATCAGTGATCCAACTGAGGATGGCTTCTGCACTGGCAAGCCTGCAGAAGAGGTGTGAATGCTGATGTCATTGCTGGAACACCGTGCAGAAACAAACGGCATGGAGGAAGCAGGCACAGTCATTGGCGAAGGACCATCAAGGCCTAGTTGTGTGCTTTTATTGGGTT
Source organism: Ambystoma mexicanum (assembly GCF_040938575.1). Lineage (NCBI taxonomy): Eukaryota > Metazoa > Chordata > Amphibia > Caudata > Ambystomatidae > Ambystoma > Ambystoma mexicanum. Next base: position 809,178,450 of record NC_090932.1, read on the forward strand.
GTGAGCCACAGAGGGCCCACTTCGAGGAAGCTTGATTCAGGGCCATTACAGTTTTCTGGTAGCCAATGAGGGAGCCACAGAAATCTGGCATGCATAGAGACAGGAATCAGCAGTGGCTCCACCTCATGTAGAAGAAGTTGAGAGTTGCACATTTCATGCAGCTATACAGATGAGTCCACATGCAAATGGGTCCTGGCTAAAGAGAGCTACATGTGGTGGTCATGGAGCTACGTTGTCACTCAGCGTCCTTGTATTTCTACAAGACTTTGATTCTCATGAATTGAATAATGATGTAATTTGTTTTATTTTTATTTTACTCACTTAATTGATATCACATGGGTAATTGAAACCTATCACGCACCGACACAAGTGGTTCATGCCAATCCTACACGTTCACTACACCAAAAAACCTGAGGCTGAGGCCAAATCAAGAAGAACTCCATCTGACACCCGTATATACCAGTTTTCAACATCTGCCAAAATTTACAAACATGCTATCTTACTGGCCAAAACCACTACTCAGAATTCTAGAATCGCCAATGCCAAGTCCAACACACAAGAGATCTTCTCCATCCTCAGAGAATTGGAATCTCCCTCCCCAACCCCTCTCAATGTCACCAAAGACGAGGCCTGGTGTAGCAAAATAAAAAATAAAAAACGCCTTCCTTGAAAAAATAGCCACTCTTCCTTCTAAAAAAAAAAACAACTAAAGCAAGTCACCATTAGCACTAACACTCTACCTCTCCCCATCATCCTGCCCCCAACTACCTCACCAGACTTACCCACTATCAAATTCAACCCCGTCACAGAAGTGGAGGTCAACGTAATTCTGAAAGGGCTAAAACCATCCAGATGCAAAGGAACGTGTGCCCAGCAGTAATCATCATGGACTGTTTAGAGGCCTTGACCCCATTCATTATAACGTTTATCAACTCTTCCTTCTCTACAGGCCTGGTCCCCGCCACCTTGAAAGAAGCCTGGGTAATCCCAATTCTAAAATAAAACATCCCCGGACCCATCCACCACTACCAACTACTGACCCATTATCACAGTCCACTTTCTCCTCAAGATTCTGAACAGAGTAGCTTACCTCCAAAGCCAGCAATACCTAGAGTGGAACGGCATCAGGCTTCCGCCCTGGGCATAGCACTGAAACTAGACTTAAAGAACCAGCTTGACAAGATCAAGGATGCAGGTAAGCCAGCACTCTTATTACTCCTAGACCTCTCAACAGAATTTGACCTGGTAGGTCACAAAATCCTCTGCCGGACCTCACCACCACAGCAAACCTCTCGCTGTAGGCAACATACTGGATCACTTTTTTTTCTGGAGGGTAGAACCATTCGACTCTTTTCAGAAATTCCAGGGGCCTCCCAGGGCCAATCTCGTGTGGCGTCCCCCAAGGCTCTTGCATCTCCCCAACCCACTACAACATTTCAACCTCCTAGACTCACTCGCTATCTCCTATACCAACTATGTGGACGATACCCAAATTCTCCTTCCCCTCTAATGCAACTACTCAGCAAACTCTGATACACTACACGCGGTCTACCAGACCATCCAAGCCTGGATGGCCACACACCTTCTTCATCTTAACGATGAAAAAACTGAAATCCTCATTGTAGGTCCTCCAGCAGTGCTTAAAAGGCGTAACCATCTCTATGCCCACTTTACTATCAATGACATCTCAATCACTGTCTCCCCGACAGTGAAGACACTTGGTATCTACCAGAATGCCCCACTCACCTGGTCTTACCAAGTCAATGCCATTGCCACTTCTGCAGCCTATGCAACCAAACTCATCAACAAATGCAGACCGTTCCTTTCTGCTGACAGCTGTTTTACCATTGCCCAGGCGGTTAGTGGATCCAGACTTGATTATTGCAATGCCCTATTTGTAGGCACTGCTCTACGAAATATCCTCAAACTGCAAGTAATCCAGAATGATGCTCTCCGAGCTGCCCTGAACATTCCTAGGTAAGAACATATCTCAGCCGCGAGAAGGGGTGTTCACTGGCTGCCAATACGAGAACAGATCACCTTCAAAACCTTGTCTATCACGCACAGGTGCCTCTCAAACTCTGCCCCCCCAGATATCACTGAAAATCAATATGCCCAGTTACGAGAACGGCTAGATCTGTTTACGCTCACCTCCTCATCACCCCTAAATTCAAACGGGCCTTAGCAGGTGGCGTGAGTTTCCCAGTCACTGCAGAGAAATGGTGGAATGCACTACCACCGGCCCCGAGAGTTGAACAATCCTATTGGTCATTCCGCAAACATTTGAAAACCTGGATTTTCACCTAGAGTACCTCCCTGCATCACCGTCCCTTAACACTTTATGCTACATGTATACAAGGATGTTTGCTTTGAAACCGGTATTGTAATCAGTGCCTTGATGCCACCGGGTTTACTGCGCTTTATAAATGTAAAAATAAATGCTATTTAATCTAATGTATCTGAAAAGTGTGTTCTATTATCTTTTAATATGGGTGTATGAAAGATGAAACTTATTGCTGTTAAGGTTTATGTAAGGCTGATTTTTTTGTTTTTTGGCTAATTCATAATAAACATAATTTGAACATGTATTCAATAATTAAGGAGCTAAGTAACATGCTTATTCAAATGTTAGTTGAACCTTGAGGTTCATTGTGTCTAGATTTGGTATGGAGTGCAGTCTCCCTTACCAGTCGGGGTTTTATTAAATCATTAGATGTATATGTAATCATTAGGCCCCGTTTAGGCACCTATAGAGCAACAGGAGTTAGTGTACCTGCCGGGTGATGTACAGTGCCTTATCCATTGCTGTAGTGAGGTGAACAAGCTGGTGCATGAGGTGTACATGTAATGCAGGGCACGATCCACGTTTTGCAGTCAGGTGTATGGCTTTGTTTAGATGTACAGTAAGGTGCAGTAATGTTTAATGTAGCTACATGCACAGTCAGGTGGATCAGTATTTAGTGGTGTGGATGTACAGTGAAATGCATCAGCATTTAATGGGGTGCTAGAGAGTTGTAGATGCACTTTAGTTTTCACATTAGTTGTGATGCATGCATCCACTAGTTGTGCTAGTGGGGTTTAATTTCTGTTATGAAATTATTTAAATGTGAGAGATTTGTGGCATCGGCCAATCAGCTGTATGACTGCTGATTCTTGTCATCGGTGTGTGATTTAAATGAGTGTCATCTTTAATGTCAGTTGTGAGATGGCTCGTATTCATACAAAATGTACAGATAGTCCCCTTAACTGTTTACTTCCCCCTTTTGTTTTTTGAATCACAGGCCTATTTTTGGTGGTATGGATTCTTCTGAATTCCACCTGCAACCCTTTCACTTAAGATTAGATTGTCCCATGGATGAGCAGAAGGTTCCAAGCACCCAATTTTAGCCATTGGAGGATTGGATCACCATAAAAGTGGCTTTAAGAAGTAGGCTGTGGCCGCTGTGATTTTAGTTTTGGATTCACCAGGGATGAAAGCCGATTTATTGCACTGCAATGTTATGTTATGTTATTGCGATTTGTACTGCACAGCGCTGCCATGTTCACAGTCTCCAGGAGATCAGTAAACCAATGTACCTTTTTGATAGCCATTGGGGTACCAATGTATTATTTTAAGTCCTACTCTCAGCCATTTTACTTTAGAAACTTACTTTGTTCAGGGAAACCAGGAAAATAGATGTTAAGCGCAAATGGGGTCTTTGGGAGCTGCAGAATATAAAAAATTAAAAGTCAGTCTATCTGAGATTTTGTTTGCTTCAAAATCAGGCTATGCATACAATAGTCTCAATAAGGCAGTGCCTCAGCTGCTGGGTGTACTTCTCAGGGGAGACACAGAGTGCTGCAACATCCGAGTATATATATATATATATATATATATCTCCCACAGGCATCGAGGCGCTGTTACAGGAATTTTTGTTTTGTTTTTTTTGGTCTTAGTTACGTTATAACGCGCTTAAATACCAAGAGGTTTCTAAGCGTGCACCTGGATCAAAACTGTGTTACTTTGTGTCATCTTGCTTCCAAGGTGAGCATGTTGCCCCTGAGCTACGCTCCCATGACATATATATAGAGAGAACCAATCAAAACCCTTTCCCGTATCCCCCAGCAGAATACCGAAGAGGAAGAGCTGTACCCGTTGGTCAAATGTGTGATCCCTATGGAGAATTCAAGAATTTAGAGGTGCAGATACCCCAAATATGCAAATATAATTGTGTGACATGTTATGTAGCACGTTCCTAAATGCCAACTTGTTTAGTTTGTAGTTAAGCAACAGCTGCTTCCAACCTGGATAAAGTAACAGAACTGTACCTCTGGCAATGGAGGATGGAATACATTAACGTGCAGAATTCTAGTGACAAGCCCCCTCCACCACACTCGTAAGCTCCCGAACAGCATCTGCTGCAATAGCCCTTCAATTGTTTTGGGGTCTGTACTACAGGCTGATGGTCAAATTGATTCACATTAAGACTTCGTGGAACACAGCCAGAGACATTATAAGAGAAGAAAGTGGCACATTTACCAAGGTAGCCTACTGACAAATCTGAGCAATGGAGAACATTGGCTATTGTTTGCAAAAGTAAATAAGGTTTAGATTCGAAAATGGAAATGTGCATATGTTTATAGAAAGAATGAGGTTCCCCATCCAAGATTGATCATGTAACCCAACATTTCTTTTTGCATATATCAGCTCAGAATTTGCCCATCATGTGTCCATAGTCTTTACAAATGTCTAATATTTTCCTGAAACAAAAAGTGGCGAACAGTTGGAAAGTGTCTCGATAAAAGAGCTAGAAGGTGTGGAAAATGAAGAGCTTCTAGAAAGAAAGGAATACGTTGTATTTGCACCTGAAGATGAGAACAGCTGTGTGCCAATAAAGTATCAGAGGAATCATTCAATTCTTGTTCATCAAAAACAATGTCCCTTCACTAAATTATCTGTGAATCACTTTGGCACACAAAGGTAAAGATGAGGGGTTTGTGGTTCCAATTATTTAGAAATAATGAATAGGGATAAACTTTAGTTGATAACAGAAAGCATAAATCTGTGAAAAACAAAATGTCATCCAACATTGTTTAGTCAAAAGAAATTATAGTAAAATCAATACATACAAATGCAAAAATTGAGTTAGTCAGAAAGAAGCAATTGAGACAATAATTTAGCAAGATACTCACAGAGCCATTTACCCAGAGTATGTCCTGATCAATTACTCTTTAGGGAACGCTACTTCGTACTAGTAATGGCCAGGTTACACAACCTTATCAATGTAATACAGTATTCAAGGATTACCGATTTCAGAAAGGAAATATATGACATTGGAGTAAAAAGTACATTTTAACTCGCACATTACCAAATGGATGACATCGCAGCAAGTTTAGGGCCTGGAACACGATTTACCAGTCTATGGAGATACTAGGTTTGACTGTTTTTAGAAATAGACTTGAGTGTGGTTGGTGCTTGGCACTAGAGGGGAGGGGGGTTACATTTTTGCTGTTCGTCAAAGCGAAAGTCCTTGTGGAAGTTTAAAAATATATGTTTTATCATAAAACAGAAACACAGGCCTTGAATGAATGCACAGAATGTAAGTCTGCGTGCCTTCTGCATTTTTTTTAAACACACACCTCTATATTGCAAGGGAATTACATTTGTAGGCAAATATTTTGCTGGCTGTTACATTTTGATACAAAGAGGAGATGGGTAGAACGTATACACTATACAATGGATTAATGTGTTCATTAAATCTAGTTGTATGGTTTATACAAAATATAGATGCAATTTTAGGGGAGTGTGAAGAGTCGAGGGAATTCGTTCTATTCTGCCAAAGGGGAGACTCCCGCCCTCTTTGAGGCCAGGGAGAGGAGCTTGCTTCTCAAGACCCTCCTTAGGGGTTTGGGCAAGCAGGACTTCACTGGTAGAGACTCTCCCTTAGGGCACAAGGACTCACGTTCCTTTTAGGAACTCTGTAAGCCATTCCCCATGCTAGCATACATAGGACTGTCTGACCTGAAGAAAAAAATAAAATCCAGACACTCGGATGAAGGCAAAGCTAAAATATGTTGTTGCTAGCAGCAAAAGTGTTCTGTCTCTTTAAAGAGAGACATCCACTGAACTGGGACAAGTGACCTGAAAAAGGAGGACCTGGCGAGACAAGGCAAGGAAGAGAGATGCAAATGCAAGCAAGGAAGACCCTCTGAATGCGTAGCTCCTCAGAGAGGCAGAGTCGAGAAGAGCATGGGAGCCTGCCACTTTCAGAAGTGTTCTGACAGCCAAAACAGAGCACTGGAGACCCAGCGTTTTTGCCCACAAGAGACGATAGAGAAAGGGATACCTATCCTGGTGCTGGCATGAGCATGATGACTTTACGGTGGGCAGTATGCCCATCCAACAATGCTGAAACCATCAGCTGAGAATTCAGCAAATAAGCTGCTTACCCACAGTGATAATGGGACACCGAACAAGAGAGATCTGAGAGTGGTGAACTGGTGGAAACTAACAGATGGAGGCAGAGCGAATGAAAAGAAAATGAGAGTGCAGGCTCTGCAGAAGTTACCATAACTGGAGGACGGGGAGACCGCCAGGAAATCTTCATTCAACAGGAGACACTCGTACCAGTGAAATTGCCCAAGTATTGAATGTACAGTTGAGGAAGGTGACCTTTAATAATGTAAGAAGCAGAATCACAATTGAATCTGAGAAAGATCATGCATACCTAGCAACCAACACCCTGGCAAGAAGGGAAAGTGTTCCCAAGTTTGAGAATATGAGAATGGAACAGCCCAGAGACATCCACAAGAGAACATACATACAAAACAAACTTCATCAAGTAAGGGGGGACATTCATTGACAAGACAAGATAACACTCATAAGAAAGTGTATGTTACAGAAACCTCCAAGACCTGCTAGCCTGAATCAAATGATAAGGAAAAGTGACAATAGGGGGTTCCTGGAAAACAACCCTTAAAGAGAAGGAAAAGCCCAATGACCTAGTGAAAGAATGTGAAGAACTCATACAGAGGGTGACAAAAGACTATTTAAGAATATCCTATTAGCAAGAACTCTGAAGCAGAAGGAGCATCATTGCCCGAAGAGACAGTAAGAAAAATGGAAGCATTCTCCTGACCTAAGTTTGTTATAAAAGTGGTAGGGTCAGTTAGACTCGACAGCAGACGGAATCATTTGGACATTTTCTGATGACCGATGAGCACCTTAGTTATTTACATAGGCAGGGAACACCCACATAGAAATAGTGAAAGATAGGCTTTTTTTCTTGTCATTTAACAAAACAGTCATTAGAAATGTCATCACTGTGCCGCATTCTTCTTCTGATTCACCACAGGAGGCTATATATTCTTTGATCTTTCTTCCCACTGAAAGTATTATTCATATGCTTAGTGTTATCCTCAGGGGTTGAAGGAAGGGTCTTCAGTTGATGATCATAACATCTTGTGAGCATGTATCACCAAGTGACAGGCCAGTCACTCAAGGAGCATCAGCATGCATCTTTCAATGAAATGACCACCAAAGTTGAGATCATTAAGGAATAGTTTTTGAGCCTCATTGATGAGGAACTACCTGCATGCAGTGATAATAGCCCCACATTTTAGCAACACAAGACTTTAGAATTTTGGAAATCCAAGGATTTAAGATACAAGATGACAAGTAAAATTAATTCTCAGAGGCTTTTGTTGAAGGACACAGGTTTGTAGCTTAAGGATATTAAAGAGGAGGACTCCCTTTCAGGCAACTGTGAAACTTTTAAGGATTCACATTTGGTGACCAGAAGAAAAACCTTATCAACTCACTGAGTTGACTGACTGTCCATATTTGTCCATTCAAAACTTCAGACTCAAGGCCAAAAAAAACCAGCTGGTTTTGCTGATTACTTATAAACAGTTTTGAATAGGGGTCCATAACAGGAACTCCTGAATGTTTAGCACTCCTGAATTTTCCACATATACCCTATGTCGAGGACACTTTTTTAAAATGAAACTGAAGGCATCATTAACAAAATGAATGAATCAAGCTTCCTTTCCTCATAAGCTAAACTCGGTCCATAGTTAAGCCAAAGCTATGATCGGTCCCTCTAGCCTATCGAAGAAGCAGAATGTGAGAGAAATGTCATAAAACTAGTTCATTAATTCTTGTAGAGACAATTCATGTACTTCTGTGGTGCACACTCTTCTGGCCATTCTTTTTTGCTTGCTTTGTTTCTTAAGTATTGTTTTCATCAGTAAAACAAATTGGACCTCATAGCTGTCAACCAATCAGGGAAAACATATTTTCAGCATATGCAAGAGAAATTCAATAGAGCATTGCAGAATGTTCTAGGGGTCTGAAAACAGCTCCTGGGTATCAGGCATTATCCAATAAGCAGGAGCTAGCTCCAGGGAATGAGCCGCTTGCAAATGGCATGCCAAAAATCCAACTTCATCATAGACGCAAACTATAACTTTTTGTATAGATAAATTAAATCTCCTAGGGCAGCCCTATAGTTATGGTGAAACTCATCATACATAAGAAATGCAAACATTCTTTGGCTAGTAACTTTGGAGCTGTAGGACAGATCAGCAGGACATTTGGCATTGCTAACTTGAAACTCAGGCCCCCAGAACTGTACATTTTCATGCAAATCTGTGTTAGCTTTCCCCAGATAAAAAAGGGTAAAAGAAATGTGGGTGTTTTCCACGTTTCCATTCATTTTCACCCAGGCCCAATTTTACTCAAGCACATAGCCCAAATTGCTGGCCGGTTTTGTGCCAAATAAGGAACAAGTCGGGTACAACGGGCTCAAAGGAAATCCTTTCTGGGTTTGTTGTAAACCCTTCTAGTATTTTTTTTTTATTTGGCATCGAGCTGGGTGCCCCTGTGCTATAAATGTTAGTCCCATCTCTCATGATGCGTTGCTGGTGCAGAGTTTTTTAATTTCTGAAAATCCACCATTACCCAATTTGAGAATCAAGTTCAGGAATTGATTTTGAAAAGTGCCCTTAATTGAAATAAAGGGTGTAAGTAGGGCAGTTTTGAGGACAAGGAGCAAGTGGGCCGGGTAAGAAAGTATCATTTGGGAAGGGTTGGGACTTGGAGATAGTGTCGTTTTGTTTATTTTTATGAAGCCTTTTTCAAAGTTAAAGACTTGTCACATATGGAATAAAAAATAATTAAAAACAAAGTGTAAATACTTCAAAACTATTGTATATTGAGATATGGCAATCATTGAGATTGCTAGATATGGAATTAGGGAAAGAGGATTCATATTAATTTAGGAAGTAATCTATTTTTATTACAAACTATTACAGGGATTTCTTCTGAAATTAACTTAGAAAAGGTGTGGGATGGGTCTATTAGGGTGGATTAGTGTTTTTTTTTGGTGTGGGGTGGGTCTATTCGGGTTGATTAGTGTGTATGGCGCGTCAAAGTGCTTAACCGCTTATAATTGCTTAATTAGTCCAATAAAAAGTGCATAACAAAAGATCAGAGGAAGCAGATTCTGGTTTACTTTATCATTTGTTTTGATTGGACAAGCTTTTCACGTGACTTAACAGTGAAGATCTCATTTCACTTCTGATATCAACAGGGAAGATATCTACATGATTGCAACCCGCTCTTCTTAGTCACAGTACCTAGTTAGTAATCCTACATCCCACTTCCTTGTTCCAATACTTAATATTAATAATATCTATATATCCCCACATCCCTCTTCCTCATCACAGCCACCCACTACCACGACCAGCTCACTCTTCTTCATCACAGTTCCCCACTATGACCACTTCACTGTTCTTTGTTACAGTACACCATTGCTAATCCCTCATCTAGTGGACACACAAATAAAAGAATACTTGATAACCCGATGCTGCATCCGCTATGTTAGAAAAAAAGAGAATTACAGGTGGTGGGAGGTTATAGGATAACAAAACTCTTGACATTAAATTTAGTGAAAAAATATAGTTGAGGTGAATATATTCTTTGTAACAAAACCCTTGAAATTTAGTCAAACAACTTTAGTTGAAGCACCATTAAGGTGCAATATTCTGTTGCAATGAAACCCTTGGCATTCAGTGAAAAAGACTTTAGTTGAAGTGACCTGATGGTGCCAATTGAATGTTAGCAAAAGCCCTGAAATACGACAGGCGCTGAAAGCTACACCACCTTAATGATGCGGCCCTCATTGTGCAGTCCGTAAGCACCTTGAACATCACAAATGCCATCACTGATTAAATCACCTCTGACATCATTAGTGGCATCAATGGTACAGCAGATCATGCGTGCAAGAAAGAGAGATGCAACATTTAAAATCTTGCAGTGCATCTTGCTATAGTGTTTGGTTATTCACCTTCATCGGGTATTACTACACCCTCTCAAATGAGATTGAGCATCTTCCTTCATTGAGAACTCTGCAATTTTTATCACCTTCTGTGTTCTCTTACATTCAAACAGCTTTCGGAAAGCAAAAAAGAATAGAAGAAAAGACTCCCAATCGCGTGCTGCTTTTGTCACGTCCAATGTTATGTTATCCGTCAAACATTGTATATATCATTGTGTTTACTGCTGGTCGGGTTTGTCATTTTGCCACTCCATTTGTGTCAGTGTCCTTGTATATATTCCATGAACTAACGTTATTTTGCTTGGGATGGCCATTTGTGCCATTGTGCAAGGTCATTATGCTGAATTCAGCATTCACGCTGAATAACGGACATGGAAGACAACTGATTTTCAATTGTGAAAATGCTGCAGTTAAGAAGCAAAAGACAAAATAAAAATAAATAAATTATAAAGGTTTGCAATCTATTTCTGGTCAGATACAATGTAATCACACAGAGCATTAATGTTCTGGTGTAGGACTCTCATTCAGGTTTACATCTTACAAAAAGGAGAGTAAATGCCAGTTCTCATTCAGTTTACAAATATTACTTTCAGATATGTAGCAAAGTGCTTCGCTCTGTGGTGGGAGATGTCAACTGTGCCAATAATGTTTTTGTGCTACCACGTTAAGATCTATCAAATGCTTTGCTATTGGTGACTTCATGATCCCGCTATGCATTGCCGTTGGTTTCCTTAGTCGCCCTTGACAAGCCTCACGAACGCTGTTGGAAATTTACGATATATTTTGTTTCAAATGAATGGGCTTATCGATTCTTGGATGCAGTAAAATGTCTCTTTATGAGATCATTAACTTTACACATCCTAAAGCAAGGGTGTGTTACTGTTTGTGGCTGACTGACGTTTGTTAGAGTCGCTGTTTCAACAATAGGGCCAGTATGCAACAGTAGTCACTCCCTCGGCTTGGTCTTTTGTATGCCATCATCAGTTTCTTCAGAAAACATTTAATCAATTCTCCTTCACTGTGGATGACTATCAAATGTTTTGAATGATCTTAACATTTCGGCTATAATTGCACAAATAGACAACATTTTGTTTCTGCATTTCTTTATTTTTCAGTAAATATTATATTATCTCTATTTGAATTTTGTTTGAAGAATCTTATAACCATTATTTGAATAGTATAGTCAACTCAGTCATCTTTTTATGCATGTATTTCTTTTCTAAAATCATTCTCTTTCCATTTTGATGAAGTCAATTATCAAAACTCATACAGAGAGGTAAAGTGGATTTATAAATCAATCACTTATAAGAACATCAGAAAAAGAATAGTAGGGAGAGTTTCCTTTTTCAATGGGGTGCAGTTACTAGAGGAGTAAAGCTCAAGTGTTTGTTCGCGTTGTGTGTGAGATACGTACTCATACGTTCAGATACTTGGAAGGTTATTCCATATCCCCTGGCTTGCTTCGAATTATGGCAAAAGTGGTTGTGGGTTTGAGCATATATGGATCATAATGAAACCCAGAGTTTCTTGGCGGTTCCTCTCCGAGGGCTTCGAGGTCCATCTCCATGGGACTGTTTGGGGGAGAGTTTTGCGTGCGTATAATGTAAAGTGGACTTTTAAAGGGAAGAGTTTAAGTGTGTGTCTGTCGAGTCCATGACCATGTCCACCTTGGTAGTTCCTTCGACTCCATGTCTCCTTAGATGTTTAGGTAATGTCTGCTTCAGGTTTGAGTGAATGTGCTCGCGTAAGCCACAAACACCCATTTCTTTCTTGCCATCAACCTACCACGAATGTCCATTATAGATAAACTGAAGAATGTTATAAAGTTAATATTTCGAATTTAGGAGATTTGATTTTCAAAAGGATTTCAGCCTCCATCAGTCGCAGGAACCAGATGTATGCAATAAATCGAAGAAGGCAATCTAGAAAATAGGCTTCCTCTCAAAGTGTGCTTTGGTTCAGTGGAAAACCCTATTAAAAAAAAAACTTTTATCTTTTAAAAAGAAAGTTCTTTGGCAGATGTGGATGATGTAGCTAGACAGTTAAAAAACATTTTTTTTTAAAAAACTATACGCATAAAATGAGAAAGTTAATGTTTCCTCATTTTCTAAGGTAAGGGGTCATAACTAAGGTGCAGTTAGCGCAACATCAGAGTGTTCCAGTAGCAACCCTAGTTAACGTTATAGGACACTAGAAAAAGACAAAAAGAGCCTCAGTTCAAGAAAAGATTACCGTTACCATTCTATATGAACGATGTCCCTCTTCTAAACAGCAACCATCATACTAGAAATTAAACCTGAAATGCACTTGACAGTAAACCTTTAAAGTATAGTACTGTGTCTGATTTTAGCAGTGGATTTATCAGGCTTCATGTGTAGTCCAATGGACATGTTTGGATGAGGGAATGCAGATATATACTTATTGGGCCTCATTACGAATTTGGAGGAGGCTATTCCCTTAATAAGGGCATGGCTGCCTCCAAACTCGGGTCCCGGTCCCGCAAAAGGGGACTTACCGAGCCATTCCGACCTTGAAGGGCCCGGTAAATCCCTTTCGTGGGACCCGGAACATCCCCATTCCCATTTGCGCTCCCATAGGGCTCAATGGGAATGGGGAGGATGCTAACAACGGGCCTGTTAATGACCGGCCCATTGTTAGCATCCGGATCTGCAAGCGGGTCCAGCTAAGGACACCTGGTCTGACCAGACGTCCTCAGCAGGACCCGCTGCAGACCTCAATGTGGCGGCCGAGAATGAACAGTGCCGGTCCCTTACCGGCACCATTCATTCCGCGGCCGCCACACTCCTAATGAGGCCCACTGTAGTAATATGGACATTAGCATCTTCAATGTTTGTAGATAATTTCAGTTTAATAAAAAAAAAACAACAAATCACCATTTGTGGTTGGCAAAACATACACAGGAGAAATTATCCAAGCACCAGTAATGTTTTCATATCTGTGGCCACAGTCTTGACCTCCGATCCATCTCCCAACCACGTTTACCTTTCCGCCGAGGCTCCGCTAACAGACACTTACACTTCATCATCCCTTGATGTTCCTCGCTAATACAAACCAACATGCCATCTGTTTAAATGAATCAGGTATCCTCTACAGTACCTATATACAGACAGAATTCCCCCCATATGTCCTTGGGCACCACACTAGCATATGCTTTCTAAAAGTCATTAGCAAATGCAGATTCCCGCAGCCACTCTGCACTCGTGGGACATTTACTTGATTTCCAAAATGTTTGTATGTATTTTTTTGCAATCGGGCATGCCAAATTGTCAAAGTCCTCATAGTAACGCACAGATTTTTCAATCTCTCCCAGGAGATACCTAGCTGGGGCTAGGGCTGGCGGCATGTCATCTCAAATAGTGTGGCTGCTATTGTCAACAAAAAAGTATTAGCCTGTGGACAGGTCCAAACATATGCATGAATCCAGCCCTCTCACTATGGCACTTGGGACATTTCCCCCCTGTACGTTTGGGGAAATTCATGCCATCTTCGCTGGCGTGTAATGCAACCTGTTAAGGATTTTAAATCGTATCAGGTGGAAAGAGGCACAGAGTGAGACTTCCTTCGTTAGCTGGTAACATCTCCAGCTTTCTTCTGTTATCTCATAGGTGGGTACATAGGTGGGAATCTGGTTAAATTGGGAAGGATGGCCACAGTTTCCTACACACCTCCCTCCTAAAGGTAGTATTAGAAAGCGAGCATGGGTGCGCTGCCCAGTTTATGTGAGAAGTCTTGATTCTTCCTTCTTCCATTCTGCGTCCTCTCCAACTAATCCAGTATAGGGCAGCAAGACTTATGCTTGGCCTCAAGCCCAGGAACTGCAGCTCTCCTGCCTGAAAAAGACTACACTGGCTCCCGGTTGCTTCATGGATTACATTCAAATCCCTCTGTATCATCCACAAGGCTTTCTGGGGCTGGGGTCCACACTATCTGCAACTCACTCTTACTAAATATTCCCCCTCTAGGCCCCTGTGCTCCTCTGGCACCAATTCTTTGGGCCTCATCACGAGTTGGGTGCCCGGGGCTATTAGCTCTACCTCCAAACCCCCTGGCACCATTTGCGCCAGATCACGGGTTTGGTGGAACCGTTAAGTCCCCATTCCCCATTGGGCCCATTCAGGAATTTCTCATTCCCATTGGGCCCAATGGGGAACGTTCAGTGCTATTATCGTCAGCGGTATTACAAAATCGCAGCGGATTGGACCCCAGCTCAGAGCTGGGGGTAAATACACAAAGCCTGTGATTTGGCAGACCCTTAAATGCGGCGGTAATAGTATTACCGCCGCATTTAAGGGTTACCACCAAACTCGTGATGAGGCCCTTTGTGTGTAAAGCATTTCGCTAAACAGAGGGCAGGAAGTCGATCTCTTTCCTCAGCTGGCTCCCTTCTTTGGAACCGCCTCCCTCTCCATCTTCATCTTGAGCATGACTTTCTTAAATTCTGGAAGCTCCTCAAGACTTTCCTCTTTACCTCTGCCTCCCCCTCACACTCCTCTGCTAATTTTACAGTTGCTTGTTTGGTGTTCAGGGCACTTATGCATCCCTGGCACCCTGACCTCCCACACCAAATTCCCCCAAGTTTCTGTCTATCGTCAGCACGTGGCTTGGCTCACCCTCCACTCTGGAGGCTCGCACTTATCTTACATTGCACTTCACTTGCTGCTCACCCTTAAGCACCACAGCACCTATCCCATTCCCCCACCCTTCTGCACTTGTGCATTCTGAACACTCACAAGGTATAGTAGGTTTGTATCCCCCCTCCCAATGTTTTCTATGTATTTCGATCATTGTTACTTGCCCTTGTCCCTTCCGTGTTGCCCTGTGGGCACTTTGAGACAGTATTTAATTCATGTATAAGCGCCTAACAAGCAAACAATAAATAAATAAAATAAATAAAAGGTCTTCTAGAGTCGCAAAGCATCCCTCAGAGAACATGTCTCCCATAGTTGCCACCCCTTCCCAGTCCCACCAAGCCCCAATTTCAAGCAAGGTCAGGTTGCTGCTGTCTGCAGCTCTAGCCTGGTGTGCTGGCTGTACCGCGGTCCCTTCTAGGACCTGCTACTCAGACCTGCCGCTTGCGACAGCTCCTGCGAGCCTGGTTGTGAAGGCTGCTGAATTTCATCAGCTGTTGCACCCCACAGGTGGTGGCCCACTCACCTGCACCTCCCGGCTCTGCCTGCGGTCAACATTCCTGTCCGACTCAGCAAAATTTGGATTCTCAAACTTTTCCCATGCCTTCTTTCGGCCCAACAATCGGTCCTGGACTATAATTGCATCACGTCCTCGGCAAAGTACGGCAAAGTCGGGTTGCTGCTGTCTGCAGCTGTCCGCGGATGGCTGCCTTCACCACTATTGTAAGGAACTCAGAGTGGCAACAGTAAAGACAGACACAAGTGATCATAGTTCAAGGGTGTTTATTAAACTGCATAATGGGTGAGAAAAACACCTAATCTAAAACATAAATTTAAGATGGGAGCAAGCTACAACCATCAAATAATAATAAGGCAGTCCTAGTGGCGTCTTGGCGTCTTGGCGTCTTGTCAAATAAAAAGGGCCTATACTAAAAAACCTATTGGCAATCCTTACAACTAAGTTACAAAATAGTGTGGGATAACGTTCACAAGAGAAGAAACAAGTATTTACCAAATAATGACAATATGGTATGGCTGCGATCTCCCTTCTCCACATTTGTAGCACGGGACAAGGCAGGACCTTTGAGCACAGGTTACAGTTCCTTTCCATGATGCCAGGACCTTCTGGGGCCAAGTCTCTTTTCCTGTCTCTTGCCTTAGAAGGCCTGCTGTACCACAAACAATAAACAGAAGTTCCTTTGGTCATCTTTCACATTGGGCGATTGCCCTTCGCCCCTTTGATTCCCCTCAGCCGGGCTCTGATCCTTCTTGCAACGTTAGCCTCCCTTAACTATTCACTATGGCCTTTCACTCAAAACATATAATTCAACAGTCTCAATGTCCTCTTAAACAAATACCCATTGTGGACATCCCTCAGCCGGGTTCACACTTGTCATCACAATGCTCATGGGTATATTAATGTTTAACCTCAATTTGCAGGCATGCCTCCGTCAGGTTCATATTTGCCAGTTTCACAGTTCAATCAGTTTTTTCCAATGTGTCAAAGACATTTGAGTGTACAAGGGGTTTTGCTTGGCGCTCGGAGGACCACTTTGACACTTCACACTGGCCTCTCCTAAGGCCTCTTGGTTCTCGGAGTTTCAACAAAACACAACCCAGAAAAGGCTTCAGTCAGAGTCCTTTGAGTGAGCGCCCCATGACGCCTGCCCACCCTGATTCTGAACCTCTTATTAGGGTTTCTTTAAAGTTTAATTACATAAGTTGTTCAACAAGATTACCGCCTGCAACCTTGGGCTCAGCACAGTTCAGTTTTATTATCTGTCTTCTCCGACTCACCGGCTGTGCTGAACTGTTGGAGTTTCTTGTCTCAGGAGCCAAGGAAAGCACCACGGCAGCAATTGCTTCTCCCCGCTTTGGTTATTAGAGTGGGAGGGCCCTGTGTGCCATTGACATCTGTCACTTCACACGCCAGCTGTACTTCCCGGTCTTATGATTTACCTTTTGGAGGCTTCGCGGATCTGAGCTGAAAAAGGCAAGGGCAATTCCCTCCTCGTCGTCCCTCCAGCTCTCTCCATCTTTCTCTTCAGTTTGAACTGCTGGTCGGGAATATCTGCTTCATCGTGCATTTGGTGCTCTTGTGCTCCACCTTTTATAACTGTGGGGAAGGGAAAGGCTGGTCAGGTGTGCATAGTTATTGTCAATTGCTTTACTCTGCCTGATCTTTGTGTTGGGACATGTCAGGTAAACAGCTCTGGCGTTAGTCCATTGTCTTTCACAGTGTAAGAAAGTGTTTGTGTCAGAAAAGGGGTGGGGGTAGAACTTTTGAATATCCTATGGGGTAGGATGGGGAAAAGGTGTTATAGGGAAGGGGGTACCGCGTCTCGCCCGTCAGTGTGCCACTCCACTCCCTGAGGAGCCCCCATCCAGGTGATCCTCGCACACTGGTCCACCCCAGGAACTGGATCCAAGAGAGATGGATGTGTCCTGGCCATCTGGATGACAGATCCACTGGTGCTCGCAGGTGAGACACCTTCAGGTATCTCACACTATGCAGCCCTTTTCTTCTAGCTCACTTGATCTACTGTTCCTAATGTTTCTCAGCTATTTTTCTCGGCCACTGCCTTGCCGATGTTCCTGTCCTGCACCCACCCTAGCTGTGTCACTCACTGGGTCAGTTTCCTTAAACATCTTCATGCCTGCCATATTTTTGCTCCTCCCATTGCATACTGCAACACCAAATGTTGTCTCCAACTATTCCTTACATTTCATTCTCTCACTCTGCTCAGTCATATACCCGTAATTACTATAATCCTCCTACTGTTCCTTTGCTACCTCCAATTATCTTGCTCTCTGGAATGCACACTCTGTGTGTAACAATCTCACTCTGGCCTTGGTGCCTTTCTTCATCTGAAGCTTAATTTTCTTTGTATCACTGAGACTTGGATTTCTCCATCCAATTTTGTTGTTCATGCGTTTCTCACTACTTCAACTTCCTTTCTTCACACCCCTCATTGACAGGGCCTTGGGAGAGGGGTTGGCATTCTCTTCTGCTCTGTTTACTACTGTTTCCATCTCTCCTTCTCTAGTCTGTTTTCTGTCTTTTGAATACTTACAAACTCTGTTAAACCTCATCCTCTTACCTTTCTGTTAGTCTATCGCCCGCCTTGTCCAATTGGCTCATTCTGTGACAATCTTGATGCATTACTTTCTATTGCTTTTCCTTCAACTCCCTTTATTCTTTTGGGTGACTTTAATCTTAGTCTCCCCCTCTGACCACGCTGCTGCTCTCAATTTCCTACTATCTTAGTCTTATTCATCCTTATGTATCGGGTTCTCGACTTTACCTAATTATTTCTTCTCCTCCCTCCACTTCATTGGTGGTAGATGAGCCAATGTGCTCCTCTGATAACCATCTTGCTTCTTTCTATTTTCCTTCTTCCTGTCCGCCACCCTTAAAACACCCCCCCTCTTCATCTCCTTTTGTACTTCTGATCTACCTTCTCACTCATCTTTTGCTGCTCTTTCTGTTGAAGATGCTGCTTCTCTCTTTTCTGCCCAATCTTCCTCCATTGATCCTCTGTATCCAGTTTCCCCTTTCATTCCTTCTTGAAAGCTTTCTCAGCCTTGGATGACTCTGCAACTTCGTACTATGTGCCAAGAACTACACCACTTGGTGCAAATCTCATTCAATGCTGATTCTTCTTCCTTGTCCTCTTTTCATTCACTATGACGAGGCTCTACCTGGATATAAATGCACTTTTTTATTCTAATCGTCCTCACACTCGGTTAACCAATCCTCAACATCTTTTCCAGACTCTTTCCTGCTTAATTTCTCCCACTTATCCTGTTTCTTCTTCTCCCCCCCCTCTCTGCTTCAGATTTTGCTTCCCATTTCATCAAAGGTTGTTTCCCTTTGCGCTTCTATTACAACCTCTGGTAATCATCCTGGCCACTTTCCATCCGATTACACTGCTGCTCTTTCATTTTGTTCTGCTATATCTACCTCTGACACTTCCATCTGTTTAAGTGTCCTCGTCCTACAATGGCACCTGCCGATCATATTCCTTCCTCACTTATACCTCAGATCTAACCTTCTTGGATTTCCTACTCAACATCGCTCTTTAATATTGCTCTTCTTTCTCCAACCTTCCCTGCTATCTTTAAGCATGCCTCTATTCTCCCTATCCTAAGAACGCCTTCCTTAGATGCTCTCTTCCTTCCATTTTCGGACCTATATCTCTCCTCCCTTATCTAACAAAAGCTAGTTGGGCACTGGTCTATATTTGGGTGTCTTCCTCGGTTTCTGTTCACTCTGTCCGTCCTCATTTCCAATCTGTTTTGCGTCTATCTCACTCCACTGAATCCGGTCTTCTTTCAGTCTCCAATGCTTTATTTCTGCTCTTTCCTCTTTTGGGTTCTCTGGTTCTGTCCTTGCCTGGTTTCATTATGTGATTGTTCCTATTCAGTGTCTTGGGTTGGCACATAATAATAATAATAATAATAATAATTTTGCATTTATATAGCGCTACGAACCCTAAGGTATCTGAGCGCTGCTCGTTATTATCCACAGTGTGTGGTGCTCATTTATTGACCTTGGAAGGATGAAAGGCGGAGTTTGGCCCTGCCGGGAATCAAACCTGCATCAGCTCACTCTGCACAGATGCCAAAGTGGGCGCTCTACTCGCTGTGCTATTGAACCGGCTTTAGAGTCCACCCCTCCTCTTTGTGGTATCCCCCAAGCAGTGCTTAATTTGTAAAAGTGCCAGGGCCCAACTATTTTCTAGCACTCCTACGACACAGCAGGTGGGCAGGTCCTCACTACTACTGCCACCACTCACAGTTGCTCTCCACAGTGTTTACATATTTGGGGTTACACTACAGCTCGCACCTCCTCATTGAGGTAGATGGATGCACGGACTATCACCACGTCATAATTAAAGTGAGTCAGAGATAATATGTGCCGGGGACCAAAAACAAGTGCCAGGCCTGAGCCCTAGTAAACACCCCAACAGTTTAAGCACTGCCCCAGGGCTCTGTCTTTGGCCTTATTAGTCTCTCTCTATACCTCAACTCTTGAATCTTTAATTGCCTCATTTCTACACTGACAACACTCAAGTTTCTTTCTCTTCTTTTACTTCCTCCACCCACCACACTTTATCATCCTGCCTGTTGGCTATTAAAACACAGATGGTGGATCACGTTCTGGTTCTCAATGCCTCTAAGATGAAGTTCCCTTTTTCCTGCCAATACCACCCCCCCTCCTCTTCCTGCAGCCTCCATTTCATTTCCCCCTGCTCTACTGCCTATGAATTTGTCTACTCTGAACTTGGGTCTCTATCTGGACTCTGATCTCTCATTTGCTCATCACATTTCTCTACTTTCACAGTCCTGTCAATTTCACCTTTTCAATGTTTGTAAGGCTCTTCCGTTCCTTACTTTCTATGCGACTAAACTCTTGATTTCTTCCCTTATTTTCTCTTGTTTATTTTATTGTTCGTGCAATCTCTTTGATCTTTCCGTTTCCTGGTTGGCTCCACTTAAATCAATCAGTTTTCAATTCTTCTGTTCGTCTTCTGTCTTCGCTCTTTACCTGATTCTACTTCTTCCTCACTATCATCTCTTGGCTCACCATCTTTTCACGCTTGATTGAAATTCAACTTTCCTTGTATGGTTTTTAAATCTCTTTGATCTCCCTTTATGTTCCTTCTTGATCACTTCAATCTCAGTCTCTTTACTTAGTAGTCGTTCGTTATCCTCCATGTTTTCAGTCCGGCTTTTGTTATTTTTCCCCCTTCCAGCTCTGTTACACTGAAACACACTTCCTCTTTCTCTGCATTCCTCTACAACACTTACACCAACTCCTCTTTGCGGCCTTATATGCCATGGGAGTTATTTACACCAGCTTTGCGGATGACACACACATACTCATCCCCATTACAGGTAATAGATCAGGACACCATTTGCATCAACAAAATCTACTCACTCAACCAGAATTGGATGGCAACTCACAGCCTCTGCCTCAACGGAGAACAAACAGATTCTTATAGTAGGCGCCCCAGTCCGCTTAAAAAAGTTACATCAAGAGTACACCTCCACCTCCACCTCCATTGGCATAGACTGTGCACCCATCAATATATCTAACCAAGTCACAACCTTAGATGTCTATCTCAACTCCAGCCTCATCATGTGCAAACACATAAACTCACTTGCTTCATCCACAGCGTATACCGCCAAACGTATTGCTCTAAGTCGACCCTTCCTCACTCCCCAAAACTGCATAACTCTGGCAAGAGCCCTTATCCTATCTAAGATTGACTACTGCAACATACTACTACTAGGGACTTCCAAGAAAAATATATATAAAATGCAACTCTTACAGAACAAGGCCTTGAGAGCAGCGCTAGGTATAAGCAAAAGAGACCACATTACGCAGCACAGGAGAAAAGCACACAGGCTAATTAAACAAGCAAGAATACTCCACAAAACCCTCACCCTCACACACAGATGTGTCACCTCTAATGCCCCGATCTACCTCAATCAATGCCTTACATGCAGTAAGATCACTTAGATCTAGTGCTAATTGTCCACTTACGGGTCCCCAGATTCAAGAATGCTAGAACAGGGAACTCTAGCTTCACTGTAGCTGCCCCCAGAATCTGGAACGCACTACCACCCAATATATGCAACAAGCTCTCCTGCCCACAGTTCAAGTAACTACTACAAACCTGGCTTTTTAATAATTACTAACCTCATGCCAAACACTACACGTAACACCTTCCACCTCTCACAAACACCATCACATTTTCTACCCTATTTAGGTGTTCCTTACTTTGTGGTCCTGAAACTATGCAACTATGCCTAGAATTTTTCCCAAACTCCCATATTATGTAACCAATAAGTGTAAGTTCACGTAACTAATAAGTCAGACAGTACATTTGCTTTTATCATAATTATTTCTATGTACTTCGACCATGTAATCAATTAATGTAACAAGTCTGAACGTAATCTTGTAAACCTATGTACATTTGGGCGTACATTCAAATGCAATAAATATATTAAATAAAATAAATAGTGCCTAGTGGCCGGGCCTCCATATAATGGATTGGAGATGTGGTGAAAGCTTTGCTTCCACATGGTTTTCTAAATAATGGGTTTAGTGTGATGTGCAGCTGGGAGTTTTAACCAATTTTACTGGCCTAATGTTCTTCAAAATAAATGTCCCGTTATGTTCAAACTGCCCAAAATGGACCTCCTGGCACAACTCAGCTTGCAGTGCAAAGTAATTT
The DNA here is from genome assembly GCF_040938575.1 of Ambystoma mexicanum. Taxonomy (NCBI): domain Eukaryota; kingdom Metazoa; phylum Chordata; class Amphibia; order Caudata; family Ambystomatidae; genus Ambystoma; species Ambystoma mexicanum. Next base: position 809,200,665 of record NC_090932.1, read on the forward strand.
TTTCATGAATGTACTAAACATGTACAGTACTGACACACACAGGGCAAACTTTAGTGACACACAGAAAAAAAACACATGCAGTAGAAGGTGAAACTTCCATGACATACAGGAAAGGTACAATATGGGTATTAGAGCAGGTGACTCTCACACAAAGAACAGGAACCACTTATGTTGTAGCATTGAAAGCTCTCATCGCAAACTGGGCAGATGCATCATGGTCAGTAACACTACAAGTTACTGTCACCCAGCAAACAGGTACAACATGCAATGGGACGCAGCAGGCCCACATTCCATCACAGGCACCCATAAGTCACAGTCTAGGCAGCAGTGCTGTAAAGTTTCCAAAAGAACAATCTTTCCTCAAATACAGCACATGCAGTTACTGTATGCAAAGAACCAGCACATGTTTCCCTCATAAACAGAACAGGCACAGGGTAGGCAGGGCCGGCACAGGCTTGGCCAATGGATGCTTTCCAAAAACCGGTACAGCATGCCCAGGGTCATTAAGCTTCCGTAACAAATACAAACTGCATGGACAGAGCTAGTGCAAGATTTCATCTCAAACAGATGTAGTTTATACACAACAAGACCAAACTTCTATCGCAAACAGTGCAGCATGGTCAAATGGAAGTTACCTTGCGAAACATCAATGTAATCACCTCAAACAAACAAGTGCAGGTATAAAGGGGACAGGACAGTGCACGAGTCCCTCACAAGAGGGTGCAAGCATGCCTTGGGCAAGTCCATTACATGTTTCATTAACAAATGGATACATGGACAGCATGGGTAGGGTCAGGCAAGCTTCCCTCATAAACAGATACAACATTGGCAGAGTCAGTGCAAGATCAGTGAAACAGGTACTGGCACAGCATGTCAGGTCTAAGTTTCTCTCACAGATTTGCACAAGTAGAGCAACTGTTTGCAGGAAATGTCTGGTATGTTTAATGCACAACCGGATCAGTCCAAACTTTACTCACACATTGGTTCAGGTACAGCATGTGCAAGGCCTGTGAAAGTTTTCCTCATCAGCTAATACAAATGCAGCATGGTCTGAGACAGGGCAAGCTCCCTCAACAGGAAACATAGGCAATACAGGTTTTACTTGCAAAGAACAGCCACAGCCACAGCCTAAGAGCTAGGTCAATAAAGGCTGCTAGATTCCATGCATGTACGCCAATTTGGAGCTCTTACCAGGGACTACAGGAGAGGTCTTTAAACTGTGTGGTGCGTGCAGCCGCATCCTGGGGGGGCGCGAGAGCCCAGCATGAACTGTTAAAATATATATTTTTTAAAAGATTTTTTTTCCTTTTTTTTTTAGGTCGCAAGGGGCGGCACACATGATCGGATTGGACCATAAAACGGACTCGGGCACCAATGAAAAAGTGGCACACAGTTGCAAATGGATATTCATTCCTTTAGTCACAGACCATTTGAATGGTACCCAAGGGGGGGGTTATATTAAAATGTAAGCAAATGGTGATATTTAAATATTTATTCAGCAACAATGGTCAAAACTACTACCTGCATAGTGAAGGAACTCATCAAACTGGCCCACATTGGCCAAAAAAGTGGGCCATTTTGAGGGGCCTACACTAGAATTTTGCATTTTTAGTACAGGCATTGTCCTATTGCCGTATAGACCAGTCCGAGCCTAGCGGCTCATCCATAATGGCCGAAGGGGCATACGCCCAGTGACCCCTAACCAGTGAAACACTGAGGGAGTGCTCCTGTGTGTGTTTGTTTTGGTCCATTCAGCTGATTTTGTGGATTGGGGATACAGGGGGGGGGGGGGAGGGTTGTACAACAAAGGCTTTTTAAAAATGCCTTTGTTGCACAATCCCCCTACCCACCTGCCAAAATCAGCTCTCCTTCTGAGGCGCTGTGGAGCCCAGGGGACAGGGATGGTACTTATTTTACTGGATATCTATCATATATATCCAGTAAAAAATGCCATGCTTTCCCCCTTGGCCCCCCAGCACCAATTGAAACTGGTTGGCTTTTTACCAATTTTTAGTAAACTATGCTCTAAAATGCAACATTTTAACCCATTATTTAAAAAAAAAAATCACGAGGGAAAGCCCCAAACCTCCCTTGATTGGTTCGGGCTCCTTCGCTACGCTCAGTCGCTATGGCACTTTTAAGGGAAATAATTATGCCAAAATTCACCAGATCCCACTGGCCCTCGGACTGTGTTGGGAATGGGGTGGGAGGAGCTCAGGGATTGTGGTGGGAGCAGGATGGGATGGAGCAGGAGGCTTCCAGGACGCCAAAGACAAGGACGCCACTGCACTAGAGAACACCATCTCCCAGTTTGGTTTTAAATCACGTATCCTTAAACCACCCACGACAAAGGCAGAACCTTGGATTGGTTGGCTGACCTCAACTGCTCCACCACAATCTTCAACAACGAACCTTGTGCATGGTCCGACCACCACTGCATCACCTTTTCCATTCAGGAAAAAGCTCTCCCTAACCCCGACATAACCACGGCCCCCTCTATTCTAGCAAGGAACAAGTGTAACCTAACACCAGACCAATTATTACCTCTGCTACATCCTATTGCCAATATTCCACTGAATACCGATAAAGACTAAGCCGATTTAGTCGATAGCTACAGTATGGTGAATTTAGTCAATAGCTACAGTATAGTGGTGGGAGCAGGGTGGGAAGAGACCAGGGACTGGGTAGGAGTGGGATGAGGGAGCCCAGCGACCATGATGGGAGCATTTGGGGGAGCCCAGGTACTATAATGGGAATAGGGTGCAGTGACGGCGCGCAATATTTCATATCCATTTGTACATACTGTCCATTTGACATTTTTGGGGGGGCCCGTCCAGCCCAAATTTTGCTTAGGGGGGCCCAGGCCAAAAATGTTTAAAGACCACTGGACTAGAGGGTGCACAGTGCAAACGTGTCTGATTTCTTCAGTCCGTCTCATCAATAGCTCATTACTATTGGGTCAGGGTGGAAAGGGACTAGACTTACTTGGGTCAGGGTGGAAAGGGCAAGTGAAGTAGAGGGGGTGGCAAGCGTAGCTGCTGCTGGCGTTGCGGCGCTCCCCTACACAAACACACCCATTAAAGAGAGTCTCCACTCCCAAGCTTGCCCAGTATGCCCACTAACCAATATCAGAATGTCCAAGGAGGCAGAAGGGGACAGCCATGGACCATGCCCTGAGACTGCAGGGAAGGGCAGCATGGCCCTTTGGAGCATAAGTGCAATGCAGGCAAGGTTTCATTAGCAATCCTCTATGTTGAAGAGCACCTATAATGGCTTAGGAGTTTCTCTGCTGGTGCTTTTAAATAACATCAATTGCGGGGGGAGAATCCCCCCCATCATCAACAAATTGCTAGTTTGACCCTCCAAAATGTTCAATTTGTTTAATTATGTTCACTTCAAGTTTAATTTTTGACCAGCATTTTATCATCAGAAGATCCAATAAACCTTTGACAGGTTGAGTGCGATGCATTGGCTATTAACATGCACATGTTTACAGCCAGCAGGCTTATCTTGGAATTATAACCTACACTGGACTTGTTGGACAAACATTCAGAAGGCACTCTCAGACAAAATTGCACTTCTACAATCCAAAATAGACACAAAAAGAAACAATTTACCACCTAGCTCCTACACAGCTGCAACCCCTAATCACAAAGTTCCACTGTCTACCCCCTTCCAATTCTCTCCAGTCTCCATCAAAGATGTGGAAAAGATTATTCTGGGAATTAAACCTTCGAACTGCCAGGGTGACATATGCCCTGTAGTGATCATCAAGGACAGCGCAAGAGAATTAGCCCCATTTATCATTACTCTGATAAACTCATCAAAAACTGCCCAGTTCCAGATGACCCCAAGGAAGCTTGTGTTATGTCACTACTAAAAAAACAAATCTAGACCCTAACGTGCCCACGAATTATAGGCCCATCACAATGGTCCCCTTTCTCTTAAAGATTCTAGACCGTGCAGCTTATATACAAATACAAAGACACCTTGAAGACAATAACTTATTAGGCCTTCGGCAATCCGGATTTAGACCGAGACATGGCACCGAGATGGCACTGCTAGATCTCAAGATTCAGATGGATGAACTTAAAGACAGAGGCAAGTTAGCCATCCTTCTGCTCTTGGCTCTATCAGCAGCCTTCGATTTGCCCATCAACTGTGGAGTCCCACAAATATCATGTGTATCGCCCGCGCTATACAATATTTTCATAAAACTCCTATTCGACCGCCTCGACAATCTGGGGGTCACGTACATCAACTACGCGGATGACAACCAGATTCTCATCACACTCACTAGATGTTACACTAAAGACACTAAACTGATCAATGACATCTATCTAGAGATCCAAGCCAGGGTGGCTACACAAAGTCTTTGCTTAAACGATGAAAAAAAACTACTGATCATTGGTTCCCAAACTCGATTAAACAAATTAGACAAATGCTATGATGCCTTCAACATTGATGGGAACGTCATTAGAGTCTCAAGGGAAGTCAAAACCCTGGGTATCTACCTCGACTCTACATTGACGCTAAATAAACAAGTTAACTCATTAGCCTCCTCCACAGCCTATACCAACAAGCTTATCAATGCGTGTAAACCCTTCTTATCTACCACCAGCTGTATTATATTAGCAAGAGCACTAATCCTCTCTAAGCTTGACTACTCTAACACCCTCCTCCTCGGGACCTCTGTGCGGAATGTAAACAAACTCCAAGTTTTGCAAAACAATGCTTTAGGATCGGCCCTAAATATACCTCATTCTTGTCACATCTCTTCCTTCAGAAGAGAGGCTGATTGGTTACCAATTTGTGACAGTATTACACTCCAGGCACTTGTCATCACTCATAAGTGCCTAGCAAACACAGCACCCTCCTATTTGACAGTCAAATTCTCGAGACATCAGACCAATAGACCCACCAGATCCAACTACCTCAACCAACTCACCAGCCCTAAATTCAACCTAAAAACAGCAGGAGGTTCTAGTTTCTCAGTGTTAGCGGCCAAACTCTGGAACTCCCTCCCCTCCGACATTAGAACAGAGCCTGCGTTTTGTACCTTCAGAGCAGAACAAAAGCATGGCTCCCTAGCTCTAACGACCCCTGAACATGACTAAACTCTGACATGTAGCGTGCATACACATAGTTTGTGCTGCTCTATTTCCTTGTAAATGTAACTTTAAATTTAACTTAGGCCTAGTGACTGTATTTCTATAAATTGTACCTATGTTTCTCATTGCTCCTGCCTATAAGGTGATATGTAACGCACCTCCACTGATCCTGCCTGTAAGGTGATCTTTAACACAACTCCTCCCTTGCCTTGCGGGGTCCTGTGTACTATCTCTGTAACCATGTACATAAGTAAAAGCGCCCAGATCCCTTTGGGTGGGGTGCGCTATATAAGTAAATAAACTAAACTAAACAATAGTGGTTCTCCCTTCAGGTGCTAGGATTACCAGAGAGTTACGTAGGCTCATTCTGGAGCAGGCTTGGTAAAACTGCCCATGTAAGAAGCAATCTTCCCTTAGGTCAATCCCTGCTACCTTTAAAGTCTGCCCCTGCGATTTGTTGAAGGTCATGACGAAACAAACCTTTAAGGGGAACTGAAGTCTTTTGAATTCAAATAGATATTCCGAAGGTATAAGAGGTATTCGTGGTATGAAAATGGACTACCAATGGCCACAACCAGTCAGCACCATAGCCTCAATCACATTACAGTGGAGAGCTTTCACTCCCAATCTGGTGCCATTACAGAGTTTAGGTGGGGTTAGGTTCTGGATAAATATCACAGGTGCTCCCACCTTGCGAAGAAGTGTTCAGGAAGACCAGGAGGATTTAAAGTGTTCAAGAACAGGGTTGTGGACTGCGTCATCACTTTGAACCACAGTATTTACAGATTTGTACTCCATTTGGACTCCTCCAAAAGAATTCATAAGTAACTTATTCATTACAGCAGTCATGCTGTTCTTTGTTGTTGAAATGGCACGCTCCCATAATCATTCTGTAGATTTCGCCATTCGATTTTTTATGCCAGGGTACATTTTGGATGTGAGGTCTTCTAGGGAATTGATGACTGTTCCTGGGAAGGGATGACAATTTTGCTCTCAAATACAGGATACTCTGTTACCAATTTAAAGAAGCAGTTCGGAAACGTACTTTATAATGAAGATTTAAAATGTAAATTTTTATTTTTCCAACCTCTTCGTTTTGTGGGATGGGTTATCCTTCAAAACAAATTCACCCTCCTTTTTCCACCTCCTGTAACTGGATTTTCAGGAAATGGTTAAACACATGTTTCTCTATTTTTGAAGAAGAATCTGAATACCAATTTTCACGTCTCTAATGTCTTCGGTTTTGAGATATAGGTATCCTGCTAAATCACCCCACCCCCTTTTCACCCCCATAGGGACAGAATTTCCAAATGTCCTTCCTTATAAGGGTGCCTTTGTCATGAAAATATTGTACCTTCCAAATGTCACGTTCCTAGGTTAAACTGTTTGAGCTGGGCATTGATGTTTCAGTTAGTCACTTAGGACTAAAAAAAACAAAGTTTTACTTGCTAATTTGGTGCTCAACCTACTTATAGCGAGTGCTCTCAGTTGGCTGCAAGAATGGCCATTTCAAACAAATGTGTTCACCCACAAATCCTATGAATAGCTGGCATTGCCAAACAGTACAATGTGGCGAGCACCAATTATATGAGAGCACTCAATCTATTGTAACAAACTTTAATAATTATTCCACTACTAAAATCACTTATCTTATGTATGATTTAAAACATAAACCAACATGGTCTTATAGAACAATTTATCTCAGGTTCTGCTGTGTAAAGCCAACTCCACATGCTCCAGCACTCCTTCAGGGACTTCTTCAGATGAAATTTGCACCATTGTAAAAATGTTATTTTCACTCTGACCGGTTGCATGACAAACACCGTCACATGACTCACTTTTAAATTTGCATTCAAGGTATCTTATAACTTGTCGGCCATTTTGTAATGGAGTGTATGATACCAAAAGGTACATCATATGTACGCTCTACTTGAAATAAGTGAGCGTTTATTCTCTAAACATTGTGACCTATCAGAACGTTGTACACAAATTTAAAATCTGATATAATAGCCCTAGAGCCAAATGGCTCCTCAATTATAATATTCACCACTTCAGTAAAATTCTGCACGGCACAGACAGAACTTTGGATAAATGTCATAGGACTTCAATATACAGTCAATCTAAAGTATAGCAAGGTGCAAAATTGAATTAATGCAAATGGTTAGATTCATATTTACCAAAGTGCATAAGGTTTGATGCCTAAATAGGCTAAAGTGCATTCAAACCAGCAGAAAAAGAGAAGAAAATCAAATTAAAATTCACAGTAGAATTATCAGATTAAAATCTTCATTTCAATCCTATGTTACCAATGGTTCACATTTTACATATCCATATATATCATATCTGAAAAATGAATTACACTTGATCAGACAAATTACTTCTGAGGGAACAAAATAAAAGGGAAGAGAAAACTTAATAAAGTTGTCAACTATAGGCAGAAATAGCACTGAAATATTTCAAAACAATACCAATTAGTTGCTTAACAAATGGACTGCTAGCTCTTCATCTGAATTATGTCCATAAGGTTTCTGATATTAAATTCAAAGATTAGCCTAGATTCCAATCTCTGCAATGTACGTTCTCTATTGCCCTTTCTTTTCAATTCAGGTACATAAGCTAATGCATAGTATTTTAAAAGAGAGGCATCACTGTTGTGAGTATCAGCAAAATGTACTCCCGGAGGAGAATTACTGTCCTGATGTAAAATAGCTCGATATTGTTGCAAAAAACAGATCTTGAGTTGGGAAATAGTGGATCCTATATTAACTTTAGCACAGGGACAACTGATGGCATACACCACATCTCTAGTTAGACAGTTTATCTTATCTGTGATGTATCATTTTGTCTGTTGAAATAAACCATACTTTTCAAAGGTTTTCTGTTCTGCAAATTTACACATTTCGCATTTCCTGCATTTGTCAAAACCACTCTTAGCTTTCATACTCCCTAACCAATTATTGTCCTGAGAATTTGGTTAAAACATACTCCGGGAAATAAGATCCTTTAATGTTTTAGCTCTTGAAAATGTAATTTGTGGAAAATTACCTATGAACAAATTTAGATCATCATCTGGCTTCGAAATAGGCCAATGTTTGTTCAATATCGATCTAATTTGTTGTGATTGTGGTGTTTGTGAGCTAAACTCTGCATTAAATCTAATGCAATGGAAGTCTTTCATTTTTTCTTTACCCTTCAAAAGAGCCTATTACATTTAGATATTTTGTCATAAGCAGTAACAATACTTTGTCTAGAGTATTCCCTTTCCAGGAACCGTGCTGCCATATTGTTTGCTTCTTGCTCAAAATCATTGTCTGGCGAACAGTTCCTCGTGGCTCTAACCATTTTGCCAAAGGGTATACTACTAATCAGTCTCCTCAGATGATGGCTTTTACCATGTAACAAAGCATTTGATGCAGTGGACTTCCTGTGTAACTTGCAGCAGATTTGATCATTCATTATGAACAATTCTACATCCTAAAATATCACCTGGCTTGGGTTACTGGAGGAAAAGGTCGAGTCCAAATTTAAATTATTCTTATTTAAGTGTGAAATATATTTACCCAATGATTCTTCAGTACCCTTCCAGATAAGGAACACATTGTCAATGTATCTATACCATGAAACAATTTGTCCTAGATATTTATCAAATTGTTCTGACCATGCCTGTTCTTGTTCCCACCACCCCATGTAGAGTTTAGCATATGTTGGCACTGTACAAGAGCCCATGCAGTCCCACATTTTTGTTTATATAGTTTACCTTTGAATAAGAAAATGTTATGTTCTAGACAAAATTCAAGCAAAGTATGTAGAACTTCATTTTGTTGTTTAAAGCCGACAGATCTAGAATTAAGAAAATATTTGCAAGCTTGAAGACCATTGTTATGTATAATTGACGTATAAAGAGGTGCTACGTCCATCGTAACTAGAATATAGTCAGATTCCCATTGTATTAGTCTTATTTTGGTAAGTAGGTCTGTAGTGTCCCTCACATATGAATTAAGATCCCTAACAAATGGCTGAAGAACAGTATCTAAATATTTAGAGACACTTTCTAACAATGAGCCCATTGATGCCACTATAGGTCTCCCAGGAGGTCAGATTAAACATTTATGCATTTTAGGAATAAAGTAATAGGAAACTCCTTGGTTAAATATGAAACTTCATACGGTTCTAACAAGTTAAGCATTTTAAATGAATAAATGAACTCATCCAATTCTGCTTTCATATTGTCAATAGCATTGTTTGATACCGCTTCGTTAGAAAATTGGCTATAGGATTCTTTCATTTATTGGGTTCTTGCCCAAACCACCACTCCTCCATCCTTATCTGCTTGTCTAATAACAATTGAGGTGCCATTTTTTAGATCAACCAGTGCTTTTGTTTGGCTATCATTCAAATTAGAGCGATTATTGTCAATTTTGTTTTTTAAGGTGCCTATGTTCCTTTATAACACATTGCTCAAACACATCTGCATTGTTAGACATAATTTGTGGTTTGAATGCAGATTTATTTTTCAGCCCACAATTCTCTGTATGATCAGTAGATATGTCAACCCTGTAAGGATTTGTCATTCAAATCTGAAGAAAAAGCATCATTATTTTCGTGTGTGAGTGTATCTAAACAAATCAAAAAATGTTATTGATAAGGTTAAATAATATCAACCTTTCAATTTTAATATATACAAAGTTGAAAAAGTAATACAAAAGTAAAAATAAAAAAAATAATGTCCCCCCTTTTTCCCTTACAACATAGTAATTAAAATGTTCACAATATGAGGAATAGAAAAACAGTATTTAAAGTGCTAAATAATTAAATTGTTCAACATCACAAGGCAAAAGAACATTTCATCATATGTGATGGAGATATTTTTAGTTTGAACATGACAATTAGCAGTTAATGGGACAATGAACTTTAAGCAAGACATAAAAATGTAGAATGGATGAAAAGACAGCTTGGAACAGATTAGCATCAAACTAATAATGATAAAAAAAATGGGTTTTATCTAACTCTGATCCCTCAAAGGTTCAGGTATGACAGCTTACATTTTGAACCAAAGCAACAATGGAGAAATTCAAATTAATAAAGATGGCAGGAACAGAATCCTTTTTGTCCAAAGTCAACGCTTCTAGAAATTTGATGATCGCTATTCTAACAGAAATACGCTCACTGATAAAGAGTAGATTCCATAAGATGTTTGAATCTGTAATTGCAAATTCATTAAAGCAACATTTTAAGTACAGGTTACGCATTTCAGCAAGCATAGAACATTTGGTTAATAAGTGTCGGAGATTTTCTAGTTTGCAGAATCAACACTTGTTTTCACTCATACCAATAAGATAATGCTTTGCTAATAACTCCTTGCATGGCCATAAGTTAAGCCTGAAACTTAGATAGGTATTTCTAGGAAAGTGGCTACTGTATGTATTTTCTGATTGCTGAAGTGATTCGATTTAAAATCAACGTATGTAGAACATTTTTGTTGTGTGATAATCCAATCATACTGGTGAAGTTTCAATTCAACTTGTGAAGGATTGGTCAATAAAAGGTCCAGTAAAATATCTGCTACAACCAAAGCATTAAGGGCAGCAGAACGTCAAGTAGTTACAAAATCTTGTGTTGAAGGTACTATGTGAGAGGCTAATAAATCAAGTATTGTATACGTTTTTGAAGCCAACACACATTTTCTGTAGAGAGTACAAAGTTTACACAGATAGCTTGAGTTTAAGGAAGTCAGACCCAGTTTGTAGCAAATTATTGCTACTGGTACACAATCCGGTAGTTGTAACACTTGTCGCCAAAAGCGACCTTCTAGTTTATCCCAGAATGTTTTTAGGAATTTATTTTCCACCCTGATCCATACAAGAGAATTGGAACAGTTTTTTTTATTATAGTAAGTGAGCCCAGGAAGACATGGACATTACCATACTTAATTAGTATGGGTTTTGCTTTCGAGATGGCTGTATCCAATTTCTGATTGATATCTGCAAGATATCGATCATCGTTGGGACGATCATTTATATTGATGCTGAGATAAATATACTGATGCACCACTTGAAGTGGTTCTGCTTGTAAGGTCCAAGTCAGTGTTTTGGTCAGAGAAAGCGGTTTCAGTGCATAATTTTGGTTTTAGAGAAGTTGATTTGCAAGCGATTCTCTCGAGCATAAATGCCCAGCTCATCAAGCAATGTCTGTAGGCCTTTAGGGCTTCGAGACAGCAGAATGAGATCATCCATTTAAAGTAGCCATGCAACCGTCTTATCTCCCAGTTTAGGTGCATCTGTGAGTATGCTAGCAAATCTGTCTTTTATATCTAAAATGAAAATTTCAAAAAGGGCGGAGGCCAAAATGAAGCCCTGTTTGAGGCCTCTAAAAGTAGGTATATATGCGGAAAGAACACCATCAAGCGTAAGGTGTACTTGTATAGAAGTCAATGAATGCAAAAAAAATGAACTAGGTTTGTAATGACCGGTGGACAATTGGCCCGAATTAGTTTATCAATCAATAGCTGTTTTGATACAGAGTCGAAAGCCGACCGGAAATCTACAAAGGCTAGATACACTGATTGTTTTGTTTGTATACAGTGAGATTTTATAGTGGTTAGCATCAAGAGGTTGATTCCAGTGCCTAAACCCGCAATAAACCCAGTCTGGAAAGAATCTCAATGTTGAGTTTTTAAGATCCACTCATTAAAATCCCTCAAAATAAATCTTTATTTCTTTATATCCGGGGCGTCAAATAGGGCTGTGGGTCTATAGTTTGTGGGTAATTGTCTGTCGCCCTTTTTAAAAATCGGTATAATTAAGGAGTGTTGCCATGATGCTGGTAAGGACTTAGTCTGAATGATGTGTCGAAAGATGGTTAACAACATTTTTGGCCCTGCCTCAGGATGTTGTTTGAGCATTGGATAGCCCGGCTAGTCTTGGGGCTCTTGATTGGCTAGATCTTTGTATAAAATGTAATATATACTCTTAGCAAATAGAGAGAAGGAAGTCCTCAGAGCGGATTTGTGTCTGCAAGATAGCGGTGGCTGAAGGACAAGCATATACGTTTGTGAAGTAGGTTATCCATAGTGACTCAGCACTCCGCTGATTTGAACAGAGTTTTGAGAGGAGGAGTTAGCATGATTTTATATTTGCATTTAATGGTCTTAATTGCATCACAATATAGAACAGATGGAAGAAGTTGGGCTACCCTAATCTCTTTTTCGATACTGTGTCTTTCTAGCTTTCACTTGTGAATCATAAGTATTGACATTTCTATGAATAGTTTTCCCCATTACAGAAGGATGGGTTTGAATAAATGTAAAATAACAGAATAGTTCTCTCTGATATATTGAAAACTTTTTGTGATTTTAATAGTTGAATAATTATTAAAGTTTGTTTACACCTTACAAAAGACTGAGCGCTCTCATATAATTGGTGCTCGCCACAATTTCTGCATAGCTTTCAAAGTTAGCACAGAAGACTGATAATTCATTTGGCATCTTTGCATTGGTATCTTCCCAAGTACTGCTAGATAATGCTTGCAGATATGAATTCCCACAGATACAAATTACTTGAACCTTCAAATACAGTGTGCCCAAAATAAAGTTTACTTAACCATTAAAACGTTTTAAAGTTGATTGAATAAATATACATTACTTCTGCTGGAGAGCAAATTCTACAACACATCAATTGTTGGGTCAGTACTTTGAATCAGCCCTTCTAGCATTGCATCTATCAGGTTGGTCATGCTAATATCAATGTTTCAGAGTAAATGTGCTTCAAGCTCAGCAAAGTTTGATCTATTCCAAAGTTATTTGGATAAGACTCAACTCCTTCTTGCTGGACTTCCACTACTTTGTTCGAGGCAGTGTCCCAGTACACCCACACCATGCTCTTTCTCACTGAAGGTTCCATCCTCTGTAGAAGAATAAACTTTAGAAATGGTTACTTTTCCAAGTCATTCCAGAACTCTCTCTTATCATCCAGCCACTTTGTTTGAAAACATTTACATTATTTTACTAATAGACGCAGGGACAATCAGGAATTGTCAAAGTTCCTTGCGTGGGATGGTTCTAGCTCGTGTTAACATTTGTACGGCATCTCTTAAAACACATATTGTCATGTTCACAAACCTGGGCTCTCAAAAACCAGATACTACTGTGTTGGATTTAAGGATTGATCATCAAATTAAAAAAAAAAAAAAATCCCCACAGACCTCAAATATATAAATACCAGTTTCCACGAACCAAGTAAAGTGTGCATGTCGTCTCAAATATCTAACATCTCTCTAGTATTTGTGCTATACAAAAAATAACACATTCAGTATGGGACTTTGAGCCCTGTCACATTACCAGTGCACTCTGCAATGTGCATATGTACTTAATTTAATAGGGAATACAGTGATTATAACGAAAAAGAAATAACATGTTTCAGTGAAAAATAAATAACGAAAGAAATGTTGAATTTTTGGTTAAAGGTATAGTACTACTCGGTTTTCCTTGTGTGTAGGGTTTAGCCGTTTATTTTAGGGAAGAAGTTGTTTATACAAATGACACTGAATATTAACAAACCTAAATTGCTTTATAAAGGAAAACAAACATTAGGGACAGAGCAACGTTTTCTTTTTGTTGCAAATCTGTAGTGGGATTACAGATCATACAGGTACACAGATTAATAATACTTTAAAAAAATGTAATTTAACTCCAGTTCATGCATGTAAATCATTAGATTCATAAGGAGGCACAGATGTGCAATAATCGATGCAGACAGGGGAGACCATCAGCAGCCCTTTGTTGAGGCAACGCTGGAAGGTTAAGAATAATCAGCCGGAGAACAGCGTAGTCCAAATGTGAATTAAAGTGAATGGTTTCATGAGTGGGTTAGAGAAAACTTGAGCTAAACGCTCAACATCTGGGTGTAGTGGCAAGGAGGCAATATTCGATATTTATTTGGAGAAATCACTCCCAATTGTTTTAAAGCTTGCCTCATTGTTGATCAGTGCATGTGCCCGAGCCTCAAAGGAAGTGAGGGTTTATAAATACCATTCCTTTGATTTAGATTTCATCTTACCTTTTAGCATCGAGACTAAAATCATAGATACACTGAAACAATAGCAGACAATAGTGTAAGGCAGCAGCCGTTAGGGATACTATCAAGATAAGAAGGTACCCACTTTGCTAAAAGGCTTTGGCATTGAGAAGCGGTGAAGGACAGAACAATGGTGCAGTTAAGTGGGATAAGGTGGACCTGTGAACAGATGGAAAATTACAGCATGCCAAGTGTTGGAGAATAGTGGCCTGTAGCCCTCAAGTTTATTGATGAGTCTGGACATTTTAAGAAGAATCCAGTCATGTAAAGTGTAAGATGCACAGGAAAGTAAAGATGGACTAACGAGAGTTCACTGCCCAAAACGGATTTAGGTGAGACCACCATCTTCCCAGATTGTTAGCTCCCCCAGGGCAAACTGAGTTTATAGGCATAGCTAAAAAAAAACCTCAATTGAGCACTTTTGGGGGGCATGGTCAGTTTATGTGTGCAGTTTAGAAGGAAGTCATGTGCTCACCATACGAACGGAGCATCAGAGAGGTGCCGGGTAGAGTTTGGAGCATTCGGCTCGTGATATACTCGCCACATCCGAGCTATCCCGAGAGCTTCTCGTCAGTCAAGAGGACTTTGTGGAATAGTTACACGCAGCTGCAGCCACTATATATAAGCCACACCACGATAGGGGCTGTCGTTATAGTGCACAATGAAAACTGACTACGTGCACAAGAATAAGCTCCACTACCCCTGCTACTACTTACAAATTGGCAGTGAGGTTCTTGCTCTACAATAACTATAAGCTACTCAAAAACAGAGCTGCCTTCCCGTCTGCATCAAGTTGCACATATCGTTGATTGGACATATTTAGTTATGGACATACCAATTGTTGACTAATAAGTAGTCCGCTGAAGAATTTACTCTTTACCAATCTCTTTAGGATAATGGGAATGAAACATGTTGGGTCAAAACAACTGTGAGAATGATGTCACAGGTTCAATAAAGCATTGACAGCTGAATTGTACTTCGAGATATTCAAAGAATCCCAGTACCAAAATAGGGGTTCTAAATATCATAATTTTACATCTACATGGATGCTAATATTACACTCAGTGTCAACCAGTTGGTTTAGTATACAATTGTATGTTTTGTATTTTAATGTTGGTTACATTTTTGTATGAAACCATATTTAATTGTGTGTAATTATTTTTCTTTTTATGTGTTGAAGTGGTTTTCAATATTTTAATTGTATGTTTTCACAGTATTCAGTTGGGTTAACACACTATTCTCTTAGGTGTTTATTTTCTTTTTGTTTTTTTAAATATTGGTGTTAGTTTTATGATTGGAATTTAAAAAAGAATTTTTGTAATAAAACACAGACATTTATATTTTTCCTAACAAATAATATTTGTGAGTGTTATCTGTTGCAGATGAGTAGGGCGGCTTAAAAAAGGTTCCTTGGGCATTAAAGCCCTGATCCTTTAGGGAGCCAGTCAGAGAGGTTCTAGGATTTTTTTGTAAATTATATGTTTTGTTTGGGGCACAATCCTAACCTCTAATATAAAAAAAACAGTCCTCTTCAAGTTTGATACAGTTTAGAAGGGGATATTGCATTGCAATGTAATAAACAGTCTGTGTTCCTTAATACTCGAATTCCACCTTAGGAGTTGCGTTTTTCTTCCACTATCTGGCACCGTGACTCGGACCCATTGGCATCCCAAGAGGACATTGACAGCTTGTGGACCGTTTCCCTCCCATCCGTGCAGCATCTCATCTGATGGGTAGGAGACACATTTAATTTTCTTTCAGCATATTTATCCGGAGTCTTGAGCACAGGTGTTGTTCCTTCATTGAGTTTACAAAGGGAACTATTTTCTTAGGAGTAGTGAGGACGCAGGGTGGACAGAAGGAAGAAAAGTTTAGGCACTGTATTAGAAACATTCCCAGTCAGTCACAGTAACTAATCAGTCAGTAAATCATGAATCTTATGTCGGTCATTAAGAATTGTAGGCGACTCCAGATAGCCAGATGCCTGGAGCGATGACCGGCAGGGAGAACTTCAAACACCAGAGTCCTATGATTAGTTATGCATGAATTTGATCTGGCTGGAAATATCCTGGCTTCAAGGAACACTAAGTAGAGTAACTACCGTGGCAGTTGGTATTGGAGGTAAGGGGACACCATGACCCAACTGATTTTTTTGTCCCCTTCACTCCTCCGGAGCCTTCATGAGTGAATACTTTTCGTGCACTCACTAACTATGAACATCCCAGAAAACTTGATGTGCACTCAACACAACAGTAGGACCTGTAGGTGGTTACAAGAACGGCTTGCTCTATAGAAGGGTAAATGGCATAATCATTTCCTTCTCAAAGATAGCAGACTTCGTGATTAAAGATCTAAGATCCTAAAAGGGTAAAATATTACCAAAACCATGGGGCACATACACTTATTGGCATAAAGAAGCATCACTCAGATACAATGTCCCCAAATTAAGGAGATAAAGGAGTCCAATTAAAAATGGTCCAATTTATTTTTTAAAACTAAAAAAGCCAAATTAGAAAACTGAGATCAAATGGTAAAGATGTAGACTCAGGACCAGCTCCTCCTCTGCTCTTACATGATGGATAAAATAGGTAGGATGAGGAGACAGCGACGATAGAACAGATGTCTTTAGTAAATGTCAATCTAATGCACAACATATTGCCCATTCCACTTTCCACTGCTCCATCTACGCCACAACACAATGCTCCCAGAAACCATTCCCTCCACCACCTCAACTTGCCCATTGATAGCTCAACAGCCACTTGCCCAAGATCTGCCCCTGCTCTGTACTCAAGCCATTCCTATACCCAGAGTCAGCTCCCTCCCCACAGCGGGACCTCTAACCTATTCTCCAAACAAAGTGCCTGGGGAGGCGGACACACCAGATTCCTATGAACACTTCTTTCCAGCAATCTTTCAACTAGGGAGGTAAAGAGGAGAGAAGCTTCTACTTGAAGCCCCTCTATGACAACTAGAGGGAAACTTGATGAAGGACACAACTATTACCGAGGACACTGAGGGGGCCTCTGAAACAAAGTCAACACATTTCCAAATAAAGTAGAAAAACAGATATGCAGAGGAACGTCAGAGAGTGGTACAGCTATAGAATCCCCTAAGGGCCGATATGAGCTGATGTATTTGTGTAATAATTCCCACTGAAATCAGCCAACGACTCATTCGAAGCTATTGACCAATGAAACAGTGGCCAACCACGGGAGAAAAAATTAACAAATGTAAACAGAACAAGGAGGAATTCCCTGTGGAATATCAGGACCACCTGGAAGTGTGTTTTTCACAGTGCTCTGGCAAAATTGAAAAGACTGCATACTGCACTAGAACCTGCGGCAAACACCTTTGCTTAGAAACTCTTGCCAAAACTGCAGAACAAAAATGATCTGTGCAGGTTGACAAACAAATCCCTGATCTGAAATGGTTATCGCAGGTAATGGTTATGGTTGCTCATCACCATGGGGCATGCCGGGAATAAAAATGAAAGAAAACACAGAGACCAAACTCTCAGCAGCAAGCGCTCCCAAAACCAGATGTCTCTAGGGGGAGGCGGTCGGTTTCAGAGGAGAGTCTGGGGAGGAAGGGGATCACCATAGAATTTCCAGAATATAGGTTTTGGAAGCCCCACCCTTTGTCATTATTGAAAATGGAAGGGCCACTAGAAGAACACATTCCCCAACCGACCCCAAAAAACATTTTGCCCCCACTCTCAGATCCACCACGGTTTCCTAAACCAGGTGCATCATCTTTTATGTCAAACAAAGCATCTAGTGCCCCAGCATTAGGACATCCTGAGAGACAGTCCCATGGTACACGTTGCTCAAGATGGCCCCTATATGCATGGTGCTTTACAACGGCAGTCTTTTCTCCGAAAAGAGAGTTAGTTAGTACACCACCTGCATAATCTGAAAGCTTTCCAGCTATACTTCCTTCCCCCATCCCTATTAACAACGTTGTTTATTGTAATACCCCAGTACCACATCGTGTCACTAAACATGCACCTCAAAAGACCACCTCACAGAGATACATGCATTTTTGCTGAGCCCCCCAAGCCCAGTTACCTTGTTAGGGCAGGACCTGATATGCAAACTGAATTGCGCCATACATTGCACGCCTGATAGTGTTCCATGAGCTTCCTGTCAACAATGCCGAATCAGTTAGTGACCCTGCAGGAGATTTTGCCCACAGAACCCAAAATGTGCCAATTGTTCACAGAACCCACTGAATTACTATTATAGTTTCTCAGCTGTTTATTTTTCTCACTTGACAATGAAGTACAATGTATATACAACACATAGCTTGTTCAAATAAGTGAATCCTGCCAAGGGATCATATAGGATTTCCAAGCAGGGTTACCATCCTTCCAGGTGGTCCCAAATCCGGCAACTATACCATCATGCAATCCACCTTCATCTCCCCAGTTCAATATAGTAGATCCCTGCTCTATCGTGGATATCCTGATGCTCTCCAGTTGTCAATAGTGGTTTAATTATTCTTATTACAGGTTACAGTACTGAGAGGAGGCTCCCAAAGGTATACACAGTCTCCCAGCCTGTTTTCTTAACTCTTGCAGGACTTGGATTCATTTAACATTTCCAGGTAAGTCTATGTTGGGGCAGTATCCAGGGAATCTCCTTTTAAACTCAACATCTTCTTATGATGCTTGCAAAAAAGATACACTAATGGTATTAACTGCATTAGCTCCCATGGGTCACAAAGCATCCCAAAAGAACTATATGTATGCCTGAAAGAGTACATTATCAAGGGCACAGCATCATAGCAGGGCAGGGACTATCAGTTAACAACCAACGAGATCCCAATAGTGGTTGGTGGTGGTTTTTTGTATTGCGAGCGGCGTAAAGGTTTCCCACAAATCGTCGAGAGCAACCGAGCTAGGCAAGGGTGCCTGATTCAACTAAGCGACCTTTGGAGGGGTGCTCCCCCAACCTTCCCCCTCCAAGCAAATGTATATATCTTATAACGGGCAGGTTTTACAGCACAGCGTGTGAAAAATTGGGTAAAGCCACGCAGTTTGCAATTGGTTTTGTAAACTCATGAAATTATCGAAGAGATGCAAGTGATCAATAGTGAACTGGAGTATTTTCATGAAACCTTGTCCTACAATATATGCCAGTTTAAAAAACATGTTCATGCTGCCTGCAAAAATATGTGCTAGGATTCCCATATAAGAAAAAAAGCCATGTTTGCTTTGTGCAAAATGCCAGTGATGGTACTCTAAAAGAAAGCATGTCCATGCTGGCTCTACTAATATCCCCATGTAACAATATAAACGTTAGTTTGGCCAGTAAAAATGCCATGCGACATTAAGACAAGATGCCCAGACTGGCTGAACCAACGTAGGCCAGTCTATCAATATAACACTTATTTTTGTTTTACCTTTGGTGCACAGTAAAAAAAAAAAAAATGCCAGGTCATCAATATTCAATGTCCCAATTCTCTTCTAGAGCACGCTGATGAACACGGGAGGTCCCTTTTCCTGTCATTCAACGCATGCGCTATGCTCACAATAACGAGAGTTGGCTGGTCCAATTTTCTGATGTCCTTATTACAAAGTATTTTGAGGAACCCGAAAGGCTCCATATTGAACATTAAAAATAATACGCAGCGGGGGGTGGAGGGAACGCATCCCTGCTCAGAGGCAGGGGCACAGCTCCCCCATGCCAAAAACATACCCAGGTCGGACGTGCAGACTGGCACAGTGCTTTGGTGAAAGGTGAACCTTTAGCCTAACATTCAGTATTGTTAATCTAAAGGTGTACATCTCACCCAAAGCAAGGGGGTGGGAATCCCTGCACTAATAAAGAAAACACCACTGTCGGTATGCCCCAGAATATCAGAATATTCCACAAGTCTCCAGACATACTGTAACTAATACACGATTTACCAGCAGCATAACTGAGGCAAAACAGTGAAAGCAACCCAGGAGTGCACCATAGATCCTAGGCCAGATTTGTAAACATCCAGGTTTATTACACCTAACTACTGAAATGTGGTTATCAGTTTGTACTGGTCATTGTCGATACCTTTCCGCTTTGGTTTGAAGCATACCCATGTAACAAGGTTCAAGGTACAATAGCAGTTAAATTGCATATAAGAAGTTGGGTGACCAGTTTTCGAGTCTGTGTGAATATAAATAGTGGCAGGGGATCCCCCTTCTCCAATCAGATCTTAAAACTACACACAGCACTTTAGACACAACAGAAACTGCACTTCCCTCACCGTACTCAGTCAGCTGAGCCACTGGAGTGGTATAATGGGGAAATTAAATGTAAGCTAGCTAAATTGTGTACTGAAATGGGTCACAATTGGCAAGGTACCTTACCCATAGTAGTTTTTAGCATTTGTGCCATGATGAACAAGAAGTCTGGTTTAAGTCCTCATGAAGACTTGATGGGTTTGTATTCTGTCTTTTCTCTCATCACCATCACTGAATACTCCCACAAGTCCCCATTTCACAGATAACATGATGCTGGAGTACTCCAATAAACTTCAATATATACACTGCAAGTAATGGAAGCCTTGGCATAGGTACCGAAGTCAGCGTGTCAACCACTGAACACCGAAACTAGGTGACTAAGTCCATGTGAAAGGTTCACCAGTGGAAAACGTTGCTAGTCTGCAGGTGGAGGGGGCTGTACAAGATACTGCTACCCACCAACACCACTGGTAAGGTAAAGGAGCTGGCCATTGCGAAAAGTGGTGGATCTGAAAGGGTTGAGGCACCAGCTAAATCCTGCTACTATTTTGTCATTGTTTCTTAATCGTTTGTCACTGATCACATACAATCAAATGGCACTTTGAGCAAAGACTTTGAAATAGAAGGTAAATACATAAAAGCATTATGCCAAGGTGTGGATTTAAGCAATGTAATAACCATGACAGAGGGGAGGAACTGGATCTAGTCGGAAAACCGAATTCCAACTGCTCTTGGAATTTCAGGTTGCCTGGAGACCCAATGCAAGGGATCCAGGACACGGCAAGTCCTTCTTGCTCTGCAGTTCCAGTCCATGGAGATTGGCTGGCACATACAGGGGTTTCTTCACCTCCAGTGAGGAGCCAGGCCGCCCTAGGTCTTCTGCCTTCACCTCTATGGCAGAGGACTCTGGAGTGGACTGCTGCTCTCCCAGAGGTCCAAACGTGTATTTTGCTTCATGGTGTCCAAATAGGAATTAAGTGGCAAGAGCTCCCTTTCTTATAAAGGCAAAATGTGATATTGGATTGGTCCAAAGCAAGCCGGCTGCAAGGTGTCCAATCTCTGTGGAGGTAAAAAGTGGCACTTGCATCCTCACATCCTACCCAGAATTCCTCACTCTGCAGGAAATGGAGGCGACAGGAAGGAAGAGAGCACAGGCAGAAAAGTAATATGGTGGGACCCCTTCTCAGGCCTACCTTCCGTCTCTGTCTGCTATACCTCCACCACTTTCCCAGACCTGATGATTTCGAATGAACACTGATTTGGCGGACTCCGATGTGAGGCTGGCTTTGCAATGGCAGAACTAATTGGAGACTTACTACTGCGAGGTCCTGGGCCTAGAGGTGAGGTTTTAGAATTCCTCTCTGGGGTTTAATAAAGGAAACATTCCGCCTATTGCTTTGTAGTCTTGGAGACACCTAGGCTAGCCATGAATACAGTGCCCTGGCATATGTGGGCTTGGGCTCACCGGGTTGACACTTGCAGGATACTGAATGGCAGGATACGTGCGTGCCATTATCAGCCACCATACAGTAACCGGGCATGACTTATATTTAGAGATTTCCCTCCTATCAGACTGATTAAGACAGGCATTTGTAATTTAGATGAAATGTGCAAAGTTAAAATCGTTATTCTACATGCAGTGATTTTGGGTGACACCAGTTGTCTGGGATGCACATGTGACCTGTATCTCGGTTCAATGGAAAACAGGAGCTGCAGATGTCGGGAGACCAGTGCATCCGAGGTACATGGATGCACTATGCTTTTGACATGGAGATTTTAAGAAAGGGGGTGTCTGTTTAGCAGGCTTCCTTTTTCAGAGATAGAATTAGTTCACCAACCTCCTTTCACTATAATAAAAATAGCTAATGCTTTCACCCCGCCAAATTGGATATCAGATGAAATTATTAGAAATCATTCTCTGCTACCACTATTAAACAAAAGACATTGCAACAGTGCTTGCAGTTCCCACTACCCAAGTCAATGAAGCCAAGTAAGATGAAATGATGGGCCCCAGGCCACCTAATATTAACAATCTTGCCTGGTACTGTGCGAATACTTCATTTTACAGAGTTGTGAAGAGATTGATCAAGTGGTATGCGGATTGTGAGGTGCATGCAACAGTTTATAAAATTATAGATGTTGTCCACGGCAGAATATGTGCCCACGGTTTCCTCGCCCTGAATCAGTAGATATGATGGCTGCCACAGTTTTTCCATTATATAGGAGGGGTGGGCACTGCTTATGTATTTAAATGTTGGTTCAATGTTTCTTCATGTATTTTGGGGCACACCTTGAGGCATTGGCACAAGGTTATGACATCCAAACAAAAGAAAGAATCAGAACTTAATTTGATCCTAGGTGTGCTCGCTCCCAGCTCTCCTGTTTGGAGTTGCTTTTAATTGTGACTGTCTTCAATAATGTTCACATCAAAATAGAAACTAGATTCACAGTTTATGTAAAATTATGAAGATTCTTGTCTTCCACTTTATTTATAAGGCATAGGCATTCCTTAATTTCATAGTGCCAACACATTTCTTTGCCAATGCATTTCGGACATGTGTCCGTCTTCAGGGCTCCTAGGCACTATATATTTATCACATTTTATCAAACAAAAGTAGATGTTTAACATCATCAATCAAGTGATTCACATAATTTATCCAAAAGGAAAGTCACAATATAATATCATTTCCCCATATTAGGCCATGATGAATGCATTTAGCCAAAATGAATATGCAAAATTTCATTAAATGAATGTGGTAACACACCGTTTCCAGTTGGTATCCAGATTGTCCAAATTCAAGAAAATAGACCAACAAACAAACAAATAGAAATTAATAATAATGAGTCCATTGGCTCAGTGACATGACAAAATGCAATAGGGTGTCAATTTAGCTCATAGTGTGTATTCCGTGTACCTGTATTCCAAAAGGGCACTGCCTGTGTCCTACGTGTTGTCACTGCACTAAGCCTCTGTTCACTCTAGTCCCCGTGGTATATTGAAGCAACCTGTTCGTTAAATTAAAAGTAACCCAGACTTGTTTACTATTGCTTTTCGCACAGTCGTACATTATTTCATTACTGACCAACTCGCCTCCCTTAGCTATCCCCCTCTGGGTTACCTTTGTCGCCCCTCCATACTCTGTGGTGTCTCTCGTTGCGAAAAACCGTCGTCTGTGACAGACGCTGGTTTTCTAGCTTGTTGACTGTCGTAACTTAGCAACTCGCATGCGCAGGTTGTGGGTGGATAGTTGCTTTCTGCTCGTTTACGTGTACCCAGCCGTAGCGCGGTTATGTTTATAAAATTGTAGGTGTGTGTGACCCTTAGACGTTGTACCATATATTAGTGGGTATTACTATGCACTGCTCCCCATTGATCACGTGTGTGTAGATTTCCTGAACATTATTCACTGTTCGGCTCATGTGTTTAAATACAGAAAATGAAAAGTATCATTCACTTTGTATTCGGGCAAATCGCTATACATTATCAATCATAATCAAATCTTGAATGCAAAAATGGAGTATAGCTTCCACTTAGTAGTTGGGCAGTCGCTATAACATACTGCACACTTAAACTAAATACATTACATTAGTCTTTATCAATATGGGTTAACATTTGATTGTTCGATCACTCTTAATGTCCTGTAGAAGACTGCTCAACTGTGGGTTGAGTTATGGCAGGAGTTCCAGCTTCTGCCTTGGGTCCCGCTTGGACCGAAGTGCCTCACAGGAAAGCACCCCCACAGTATATTCAAAAATGTGTGGAAAATATGTTCAAAGCAGTCTCTTAAACAAACGCCCATAGATATACTGCCTTCAACATCACCAAGTGTGCATCCTTCACAGAAAGCATACATAGTTCGTCTCTTTGTTGATCCCGCCTGGTTTTAACAAGTCCAGTCTATCAATCCAGTAGGTCTCTCGTTGGTTGAGTCTTCTGGTCAGGTCCTCATATTTGTCTCATATTTGTCTCTCTGTCTTACCACTTCTAGGACCTGAACCCTAATTTGGTTAATGTTGCGTTTCTTCATTTCCCAATGTCTTGCTACTGTGGAGTTCTTGTTGTTTGTGCAAATACATGATCTATGTTAGTTCCAACGGATCGTCCCTGACCTTGTTGATTGTCCGATCTAGTAAATTCCGCATTGATAATGATAGGAGCAATGAGAAATACCCCTACCATTCTAAGTGAAACAATCATCAACAAAAGACCATACCACCACTAAAAAATATATGTTCCAGCAAAGTCTTAACACTGTATAAAAACATATTGAGCAAATGATGTGTACAGTGATATAGTACTTAATTTCTCATGTTACGAATGCAACACAATTCCACTCTCTTCCTACTATTGCAAGCAAAAAGCTGGTATACAAATCAGCGGCTAGGCCAATCAGGTCATGACACATGTTGGCCATCTTGAATGTTACTCTAGGCATCCATCGGTTTCACATTGCTTTTGCCTGCTTATCAGGTGACTTCTCCATTCCTGAACGCTTACAAGGTCGCGCTCTTGTCTATTAAAGCAGACAGCACTGTTCCTCATGTAAAGTAAGTAAGATGTAACAGATTTAGTGTGTAATGAACCAAATGCTACACTTGCATCCTGGAGCAAGTGCAAGGGCCAATCATTTAACAACTGTTTGAGTTGACCAGAAAAGGCAATCGGCCCAACAACTGCAACACAAATGATGAATATTCATGCCAATGGAGGCGTTTCTTCATGGGGCACCATTGCTAAGGGCATGTGGACTAGCTTGATCTAGAACGGGCACTGTGGCTGACAAAGCAACGGAGTGGGAGGTTGCTTGTTCAATGGTCCATGATCTGCTCAATCAGTATTTGCTGAGAATTTGGGAGTATATATGCAACACAAAGTCTTGCCCAGCGAGCTTGCAGAAGAGTCTGGGATTCCTGCTGAACTACGGCAATGGTGGCAGATTTGGAAATACTCTGCCTGGAATGGTCAGCAATCGCAGTGCTCCTTTCAAGTGTATGGGCCCCAATTAGGTTCTTGGAGCTCCTACCTGTTGTATACTGCCCAGCCAATCTGGTCTGCGGTTTGGATCATCCACAGAGACCAAACAACACTGTCACACTCCCAACAGATTCGTGCTCAGCACCTTATTGAAAAGGCAGGAATTTTTGGTTAGGTCTCAGAACCAATTGGTAGTTGCAGCTTTTGGAACTGTAAATATTCCCCTTTGCTAGGCTATCAAAGGACCTGTAGAAGATTCCTTTTATCATCTTCACGGCAGTGAGCAAAAATGTGGCTTTTGCAGCCAGATCCTATTAATTTCTACACCACAATAGACCTGAGAATTACCAGGTAAGCTAAGAAACTTTTTATGAAATCAGAGAGAGAGCACATGAACGGAAACTCGGAACGCAGAACACATGGTCCTTACAAATTTAAATTTGACATTTCACAGATTTAAGTTGCATAGAACCAAGATCCCTTCTTCGGATGGTGGCCTATAATTTAAGGACCCACCTGGCCAAGGACCATATCCACTCACTGGAACAGGTAACTTGTACACCTGTACCTAGCTTAACAGTATATAACTGTCTATAAGAAATACAGCATTTATAGCTCTACCTATTTTTATGTTTCATCAGCAGTTCCACCAGTCACTACTTGGAAAAATCTTCACTAAAAGAAGAACCAGATTTGTATAGAATATTCAAAGTGACCAACCTCCTGACGAATGTTCCCAACCCATGTTGAGAACAGAAACATGTTGATATTTACTGTACCACTGGTTGAACTGTTGTACTATCCAACTAACTATTTTATATATTGCTAAAACCCTTCCCAAAAAGGTAGGGCATCCCTTTACAGTGTAATTTGGGATTCACCCTATCAATTTGAGTATTTTTGTTTTACGTCAGAATGTAAGACCTAGATTCTATGTGATTTCAACACATTTTTTGGGGGGCAGATTTTGCCACAAATGTATGCGGGAAGGAGACCCCCCACCACCTCTTCCATAATGCCCTTACTTTAGTTATTACCCTAAACCCACTGCCCACATATATTTGGAGCAAGGTTCATAGAAATAAATTCAATAACATCGAACTTGATGAATTCTCCTGCAGCAAAACCTCCCTATCCCAAAGAACGAAAAGCTGTGAAGCAAAACAATGGTGTGAAGTAAAACGACAAAACACAGAACACATTCTTATTACTGGCACATATTTGTTTAGATCATACATAATTTAAATGTTAAAGTTTTTGAAGTAAAAACATTTTTGAATCCATGGTGAGCCCAAAATATGTTCTCAAATGGATTCAGACCATAGGTTTCACCAGGAATTATGATAAAACTTTTGGATTAGCCCTAGGCATCTTAAGGAGATTCGGGGGATACATATTCACCCACTCTTAAAGGTTTTTAATTTAGCGATGTAGAGATTTGCACAGCCCTCTAGTCCACCCATTGGCAGCTTCAGAAAGGGAGAAGGGTGGAGGAGAGTAGACTAGGAATATGGAAGGAGGTCATAACAACCCTGGCATTCATATGAATACAGGAGATCCTTTAACCCGGGCAACCATCATCCGGCCTTGGGCAGTCTTTAGGCGTGCAAGAATGACTAAACAAACTGTAAAGGCCTTACAATTGGAGGTGGTGAAGAGCTTATTCAGCGTCAGATGCAGTATTAGGCTATTGATGAGTAAAAGAGGACCAAGGCAAGAAATGTTTCATTATTCCTGAGAAAAGGACAGGGTTTAAAAGGATCATATGGAGTAACATTCAGCATATGCCTTCTCATATGTGTGCAAGGAGACCATTTCAGAGGCTGAAGCCAGGGGGAATGTGACATTCTACCACTGTGTTTCTAGTGATAATCTCTTGAACAGGTAGGAAATTCCATTAAGGAGATCATAAGTCTAGTCAGATGATAAAGAATGAAAAGGATGGAGAGTACACCTGGAGATAAAACTGGGCCTACTTTTGAAGTGCAAGATCCTAAAACGAGCTCATTTCATGATCATGAGACACTGTAGGGCATTCAAGATTGGAGAAATGTGGTGATGGCCTTTGTGAGAAACCTGAAGGTGTCTCCCGAGCTAGCCCCCGTGGATCTGTCGTTCAGGTGGCCAGGACACAGGCACCGCTATTGGATCCAGTTCCTGGGGGTGGACCAGTGAGGGAGGATCACCTGGATGGGGGGTGCTTGGGGAGTGGGAGTGGGACACCGACAGGTGAGACGCAGTGTCCCCCTCCTTTCAACACCTTTTCCCCATCCTACCTCGTAGGATATTCCAAATAAATGCCCCCCCTTTCCAAAACAAACACTTTCATACAACACAGAAGACAACAGACTAACATCAGAGCCATTTCCCTGACCTCTCCCAATACAAGGGTCAGGGAAAGTCAGGCAATTTCCCAGAATCACACAAGCCCAACAGCCCTTTCCCTTCACCACAGGGATAAAAGGTGGAGCACCAGAGTACAAGATGTGCAAGGTAGACCGCACAACGTGAGAGCTAACCCAGCATGCCAGTTGAAGAGGAGGAGAAAGACGGCACAAACCGAGAGGGTGACAAGGAGAGAAGCGACCTTGCCCTTTCCAACCAAGGCCAATGAAATCTCTGCAGATGGAAACCTAAAAACGCAAACAATAGCCAACGTGTGTTGAAACAGATGTCTACGGTACATGAGACCCTCTTTCGCTGGTAACCAAGCCGGGGAAGGACGCTGGTCTCTGTGGTAACAACCTTGTCGTGAAGAGAAAGAAAGGCAAGTGGATAATCACAGCCAGTGAGCCGAGGGGAGTATCGATAAGAAACCAAACTATGTTGAAGGAAAAATAAATGTTGAAAGACACTATTGAAAAGAGGGGGAAATCCAGCAACAGGGAAGTCCAGCAACACGTGGGTGCTCAGGCAGGAACAAAGCCTGAAGTACTGTTTAAAAAGACATTAAGACTTGTGAATCTAACAGGTATTGGAAGACCAGGGGAAGTGAATTATCCTGCTTATCAAGTGTGTCCGAGCCCGGTCGAGGGAGATCCAGGGGTGAAAAGATATCACCCAAAGTTCACTGAGAAAGGAACTGTTCAATTGAGTGGTTGAATACGAAACATGAGGGGGACCCAGGGGTAAAGCCATCATCCAACATGAATAATGGAAAAAAAGTTTTTGTTTGTTTGTTTGTTGTTGAATACATCAGGCCCTCGAAGGCAAGAGAGTTTTTAATGACAAGAAAAGACCCGATAGCTGGAACAGAAATGTTGGCTTGTGCTGAGTAAGCTCGAGCGTGTGTTGTGCTCCTTGGTCCCACCTTGTCCAGTGCTGAAAACGTGGGGAAGGGAGACCTGTGGCAATCACATCCTGACTTATAATTTGAGAACACCTCTCTCTTTATTGAAACCCTATCCCACACTCTTTCTATAAATAGCTGTAAGGACTTGGCAATAGGTTTTTCTTAGTATAGGACCTTTTATTTGACACAACACCACTAGGACTGCCGTATTTTTCATTTGATGGTTGACGCTTGCTACCATCTTAGATTTAGGTTACGCGTTTTTCCACCCTGAATTCATTGTTCAATAAACACCCCTGAACTGTGATCACTTGTGTCTGTCTTTACTGTTCCTTACGCCTTGCAAACCAAATATACATTGAGCAGCACAGTTAGGGAACTTTCAGAGCAATTTTACCTAGAATCAGTGTAAAGGCTATTGAAGTAACCTAGTTTTGAGGTAACCACTGCAGAGGTTATGGAGATATTCTGTGGGAGCTTCAGAAAGGAAAGGATGGTATTGAGACAGCATTGGTAGAAGCCATTCCTACGGACCATATTTACAAGAGCATTGAGATGTCACTGTCAAATATCACTCTCAAATTACAGTATTATGGGTTGGAATAGGATCTGCGCTCATGGCTCAGCAAAGGAAATGGAATAGGAAGAGACATCAGAACCCATGATCAGGATATCCGTTTCACCTTGGCAAGAACTTTTGCATCAAAATATGGACTTGAGAAAACAATGTTTTGTGTGCATTGATGGCTAAATATGAAGATCAGTAAAAGGGAGATATTTATGGAACTGGAGATGTGATGCTGAGACAGCTTAAAGAGAAAAGATCCCAGTTTGGCTTGAAGAGAGCAGTGCCGTACAAATGGTGAAATCCATTTCATGGCTGTACCTCCAATGGCGGACCATGAAGAAAGAAAATGGAGCCGCTCTTCATGATAAATGTGGTTTATTTTTAAAAAGAATCAGGTCGTATTTTAGAGCCATCCTTCCCATTATTGGAGGCTGCAGCAAGCCCCATATATTTCAAAAGGCAGCGTCAGCGCCTCCACACTGTAAAAGAAAACTGCAGGTTACTCAGCAGAGAGTTGGATTCTAAACATGGAAGGATAATTGGGGTGGAGGGATAGTATACCATTTCCAAATCCTTGGCACTGAAAGATAGACCACATGCGAGGTAGATGTTGTCCAGGAACCTGGATCTATAGTTGGTTTCCTCAATACTGTTAAAATGGCACATTTCCAGGACTCCAGAATGGTGCCGCCTGAGCGAGATCGACAAAACTTGAAGGCCTTTGAATTGTGCCACCCAGGAGGAGTAAATATATTTTGATTGGAGACATGAATCTTGCCCAACACTGTTTCAGAGGCTTGTGTGACGTTGGACAAGAGCAGACGATTGGGTGGCTCTGAGCTGCAATGTGTACTTCTTGAAGTGTAGACCGTACTGAGGTCTACCCTTATGGAGTATATCTAATTATTAAAGAAACCATCAGTTTGTAGAGTAGGAAAGATAGGACCAGTCAAATGTGTCAATATGGGGTGTCAAATAAACTATACAAATAAAGGTCAAAAGCATGATGTGCGAGCCATAAATATGATTGTATGTCTCACATCAGATAGACACATGTATACATTTTCTCTGCTGAAACATTATACATAGGCAAGAAAATAATGTGGTTTTAGTTGACACCCATCAAACTGTCCAGGGCAGTTTAAGATTGTACTGGTTCTAGGCTTGAAATCATTACCCTTCAGAATGGAAAAGCAGGCCGTGTAGTGCATCCCCAAAAACTAAAAACTAAGGAAGTAGGTGTAGGTTGACAGTTGCGATTGAAATTGAGCAATAGAGCAAATGGCACTAGGACTTGCTTAAGACCACATTGGAATCCTTTCAAGCATTTTACCTAACATTAACTTTTGAAAAATATCAGAGCTCGAGTTCAAAGGGGACAGTGAATATTATTTAGAGGATTGACACAATTTGTGGTGGAAATCAACAATAGCTGTAATAAAATGGGTTTATCACTGGCCATGTAAACGTTTCTAAGACCAGTATTTCTTATTGCTTTCCAAGTTGACATTAATGCCCTTTGCAATTTAACTTTTTGTGAGATGGGCCAGTTTTGATTCTCACTCACGTTACTTTCTTCTCTCATAAATCGGATCTTTAGGTGAAATTCTTTGACCCACTCAATGTGCCTTCTAATATTTTTGTTGTCTCAAAAGCTCTCTTCATTGAGTTTTGGCACATGCACCTTTTGTTCATGTGGCAGGTATTTTTTTAAATGTATTTGTGTCTCTGGCTTAAATAAAAAGACCTTAACACCACACATTTACACCCGTTTATCTTATATTTCCTTAATTCATTCAACACATTCATTTCACTTAAAAAGAGAAAAATGTATAAAAAACTAAATTCACACATATCTAAAAGCCCAACTTTCGATTTGCTCTATTTAGATGTCTGTAGTACTTATAACTATGATTTTTCACCAGTGTCGATCCAATCAAGGTTAAAACATGTTTTCCTTGCCAACATGGGGTTGAAGACTACCTTTCCAATACCACTAGAAGCCTTGTGTAGGTGAAATCTGCAATATTAAACAAGCGATCCCAACTTGGTGCATATGTTGAAAAGCAGAGCCCTGGGGTGGCTGAATTAACTTTAAGCACAAAAGGATTATCTTCCACAGTACCTTGGTGTCTAAAGAAATGAGACCCAATTTGTCTCTAATAACAGGTACTGATTTCGGGAATCCTAATGTGCTTTTCCACAGTATTCCGTCAACATAATCAAAGTTATATTCGATCAGCTGGCAGTGTATTTCCAAACCATAGGAGATCATTAAGACCACCTTCATCTCATAGAACTTAAGCACTGGTGATGTAAAACTTTCATTTGGAAATTTGGAACAGCATTTGCTTAGTATGACTAATGGTATGGTCAATCAAGAACGCCTTGCCCTTTACTTCACAGATGTTAAATGCCAAGTATTTTAAGTCTCGGACCTCGTCAATTCTTTGGGTGTTCATTGTCCAATTACCTCAGGCTTTCCTGTGGCCAACATGTAACGCCATCATTTTTAATTTCTGATATTCATTGTTAAACCATTTTCCATTGCCTAGTGACTAATTGGCTTCCGTAAACTCTGAATGTCGACCTTGGAATGGTCCAAAAGCAGGATGTCATCCACGTAGGTAAGCCAGAATGTTTTGTATCCAAACACAGAGGGGGAAACAAACACTGACTGCATCAGCCAATTCTACGCCAATGTCTGACAAGTAGATATCGAATAATAAGGGCACCAAGACCCAGCCCTGGGGCAACCTGTTAATTGCTTGGATGGTAGAGATGACAAGTTTCCCCCTTGCTTTAACGTTACTTTTAGTGTTGTTTTGGAGTGTAATTTAATCAAAAGTGACAAAAAGTGATTAGGCATTCCCTATTTTCTTAGCTTGGATGAAAGCACGTTTCTCTCAACTCTGACAAATGTCATTGAAAGATCGATAGAGACAATGTATATCTCAGAAACATGCTTTTGCCAAATAGCCTGCTGCAAGTGATCAATAATGAAGCCTGATATATGGTCCCAACCCCCTTTCTGAAGCCAATTTGATTTGACTTGAGGACACCCATTGGGCGACTGTTACGCTCACCTGGCTCCCACGGGGGCGTCGATCGGAAACTGGGCCGCTGTTGTTTCCAGCAGCGTGACGCATAGCGCCGAGATGACTGACTGGACTGGCCCACTCAGCCTAGTTTGTCTGACTCGCAGGAATATCCTTCTGCAAAGGAGAAAGGGGATTAACCACCCATGGAATTGAGCGTTAACCCACCTTCCCCACCCCCCCCCATTGTCTTCCCACAGATCACTCTTGATATCTCCTCTTTAGTCTCACCTGATGGTTTGGAAGGATGAGCTCTCCATCCTGCAACGAACGCAGGGGCGCGTAGATGACCAATTACTTCACTGGTGTGGAGGAATTGGTGAGTTCCAGAGCGGTATTGACTCTAAGAATCCAGGCAAGGCGCCGTGAGACGGTAGGTAGAAAGAGTTCAAAATGTCTGATCTTCACTCTGTCCGATTCCTTGCAGGTTGCCGGTTTGCGGTCACGAAGAGTTCCACATGGCAACCGGTAAGATTTAGGTAAGTCTATTGTGGAGATAGGTTTTCCCCTATAGCCCTTTGTTTTCCCCTTAGGGGCCGGGGTACGGCAAAGATGCAGTGTAAGCTACGCCGACCCGAGATGAGCTAAGCACCCAATGTGGTAATCAGGTAAGTCTTTGGGGGGTAGCTTGCTTACTTGTCCTTTTGTTTTCCCTTAGCTCACCTTGTTGTTCTTGTCTCCCTAAGTGTCGGCGAGCGGCCGGGAGATGCTGAAGATTGCGATGGAATGCGGAGATGCAGCGAAGGCCGGCGAGCTCAGCGCGGCGCCACGAGATGCGAGGCGACGCACGTGTGACTTCTTGCTTCCAGCTCGAGTGCGTGATGGATCAAGGTTTCAGGTAAGGATTACTGTGATGCTCCTGTTCTAACCTCTTCTCCTTCTTTCTTCTTATTTCTAGGAGCTCCGGGCTTGAAGCGGGCGTGGCAGAAGACTGGAAGCTGCTGCAGGCACGTTGAGCGTTACGCTGCTGGATGCAGAATAACGCGAAGCGTGTGCTGCTGTTCGGGCGTGGTTTAAATAGCCTTGGAAGAAGTCCCAGGTAAGTATCCTTCCATAGCCCCACCCGAGTAAAAAGTAGTGCCTCAGGTAAAATAGTCACTCCTAAGCCTCATTTGGCTTGAGGCCTTTTGCAGCCTGGTCTACACCAGGTAGGTATGCAGCATGGTCTGCATCAGGTAAGTATGCAGCATGGTCTGCATCAGGTGGGGTTTTCTACTATGAGCCTGGCGCCATAGGTGCCAGGACTGCACCCAAACAGCCCCTAGCTGGGGTCTTTGGGCGCGCTCAAAATGGCATGATGCCTGCTTTCGGGGTTGCTGGGCCTGATCTGGTTTCCCGGGGGCAGGCATCATGACAGCGACCCATGGGTATACCTCGGCCCAGATGAGAGATGCAAACATTTTGGAGTCCACATCTAGGTGAGCGATCAGCCTATAGTCTGAGGGGCTAAAATTCTCACCTTTTTTGAATATAGGTACGAAAATATCTGTGCACCAGGAGTTTGGGAACCTTTGGTGTAAAAAGACAGATCTAGACAGTAGGGAGGCCCAAAAAATGGGATTAATCTTTAAAATGGCGTTAGAGACCACTGGGTCTGGGGCTCTAGACTGCGTAAGATTTCAAATCAGTCGCTCAATGTCCCCCCGATTAAAGCCGATGTCCCATGAGCCCACACTATGCACAGACTGGTAATACTGATTGGTTTAAATCAGTAAAATTGTCAATCCATACTTCTTCCCGAATGGGCCATTCCTGGAGTCTCACTTGGAGGAGTATCTCTTGTTAAGAATTTGGCAGAAATTATTTTCTGATTTTTTCAAAATGCTATTCAAAATACTCTCCCGTGATCATTTCTCAGTAATTACTACATACATTGATAATCAGCATTTAACCCAGATCACATGAATACAAGGAGGGTGGGTGAAAAGGGGTTCGACTTTGGGGGGCCCAAAAGGCAACACTACAAACCTATTTTGTCAGTACAGCCCTATAGATCACTATCCATGGCCGTTTCTGGGGCCCAGATACAGATTCCCCTCTGTAAAGGGTTCGATTGATGGAAAGCGTGTTTTGCCAGACATGGGACTCCAACTGGGTCCTGTGGTCAACTCAGAACCGCTGGTGACAATTCGACAGTCATTATAGAAACTTGCATCGATACACCTCTCTCTTAGATTGTCAATATTGGACAACAGAGGATTACGAACCAGGATTGAAGATATTTTAATCACTGCAATATCCAATCTGTTTTCTAAGATTAAATAAACTCTTGTAATGTCTCCTGATTTGATAATTCCTAATGCTGGTATTTTATGGAGTATTGACAAACTAGTGCTTCTGCTCTTGATTAGATTGTCTTCTCCCACAAAGACACATTCCATTAAAAGACGATCACAACTTTCATGGGTGGCACCATTTCCTTCCTTCTTATTGGGCCCCTTCACCACCATGTGACTGGTGGAGGGGGGGATTGCTCTCACTTGATCTGAGCCCCCCACTCAAGAAATCTAGAGTGGGGTCTCCACATTGGGTCGCCACATTCTTCCTAGAGATCAGGGGACTAGAGTATTAATCTTGCAGTTCCACTGAAGAGATGTCATATATACTGCCCTCTCTTAGGCCATATCACTGGGTCTTATAGTGAGGGGGGCTTCCTGGACAGTCTTATGCTGAAAATCATGTGTATTGAGAACACTCTCAGAGGTGGTCGGGACAGTATGATAAGCCACTTCCAGGGCACCTACAAAGGGAATATCATTTGTCTTAGCAGAAGCTATTACCATCTGTGGTTTAGTGATGCTCTTTGTGAAAATAAATAGATACTGCATTTGTTTCAAAGAAGGAACCACATTCTCCTGAGGTCGGGCTTTGCCTTTTTCACGCTGCTGCGTCCTACTGAGGGATAAGGCCATAAAAATTTCTATTTTGAGCCTTTCTCTGGTTTGCATCACTTCATGTTTTTGTGTTTGCGCTCTTAAGGTACTCTCTAATAGGGTGCCTTTTCCCCGTCCCTCCTTCTTTCCTTTTTTCTTTTAAATGTAACAGGTTCCCTCATGAGGTCCACATGTGGATCATTTCCCACATCTCACAAGGGAGGTGGGCCAGACTAACAAACTCTTCCAACATGGACTCTATCGTCCGATTCATCCGACTCTACATCAGTGGCCCTTAGTGTTGGTTCATTGCAGCTGATGACTGCCTGGGTGCCACCGCGCAGGCAACAGTGTTTTCATTTTCTGGTTGTGCTGATGCTGCTGATCTCAGCTCGCCCAAAAGAATAGAATGGTGCTGCAGTTCTGCTTCAATACATTCCATTGCCCCAAACACGTTGCAATTTGCCACCTCGTTCGTCCCCTTAGGGCCCATCATGACTTCGATTTTGTTCCTGACTCTCCCTTCCTTGAGGGCAGTTAACACCCTGTTCATTCTTCTTTCCCTAGTTCCCTTTCATTACAACAGGTTTCGTTGTAAGGTCCACTGACAAGGCGATTCCTTCCACTTCACAAGGGAGATGGACCAACCTACAGAACTCTTCCAAAGAAGAATCAGACAATGGAGTATCCTCCAGGCCGTTGAAATGTAACTGTCAGTTGCCATTGTTTTCAGCTCCTCACGCTTGGACGCTATCTGGAGGCCACTTACATTGTATTGCATTGTACTGTAGTCATTTATATAGCGTCATTTCCCCATTTGTATGGCCTCAATGCAGGAGCAGATTTTCTGTTTGCTCCACCATTGCTGATTTCAAGTCTCCTAGGAGTGTTGAATGGTGCACCAGTCCAGCTTTAATAGATTCCATAGCGGCCAGGACAGTGTTATTTACCACCTCTGTCAGCCCCACCAAAGATGAGTCACAGGAGCCTAGTCTACAGTAATTTCTAGTAGGATCCCAGAATGAATATACACCTCGCCTTTTAGCAACTCAAATACCTTAACTACACCACATTTCGTCAACTCACTCGTTAAAGTTGCATCACTAGCGTCCTTATGTGGACCCACCTGTTTAAAGAGATTTGGTTGATTCATTTGATGTTTGTTAGTCCCCCTTCCCGCATTTTCATGTACTTTCAAATCAGTCAGGGCATGAGCATAGAGGATGAAACTTAATGCAAGGTCACTCTCCAGATCAGTGGATACCAGGTGGTTGGACAGTTGAGCAGCCTACAGGGATGCAATATGTGTAGCGTACTGCTCAAACTGTTCTAGGTTCGGTAGTGGGGCCTCTGCGGTCCGCAAGTCCCTCAGACTCAAGCTATGGGTTTTGGAGAAAAAGTCAGTGACTTGACGTTTCATCGATGATGAGGACAACATGTAGTCATTATCATTTGTCAGTAATGAAGGCAATAGAGGTGCCCAGTTGAACACTGTGTGCACCGAGGAGCTAACCACTAGTGCAGTCAATTCATCACCCCTGTTCCCCCAATGAGGATATCAAGTGACGGACCATCAGAAGATCACACCTTGGTGTACTGTTGTCAAATGAATGAGTTTTGAGTAGTCAGGCCCCCAACCCATTCTGCATAGTCATTTTTGATTGCTCTAGGGTAATATCAGAGACTCGCGCTTTGCAAATTGTACATGGTAGCCACAGTGAATAAACATGAACAGAGAATGGGATATTTCTCTTCTCCGGTCAAGCAAGTGTGGACGGTGCTCCAAAGCAAATCAGCAAATGTATGATGATACCAAAAAAAGAGGAAGGACTCACCACGGCACTCCATAACCTGTACTGGGTTTCCAGATGCTAATTGACTCTGAGCAAAAGCTACAAATGTACGTGGAACAACTGAAACACAGCAAAAGCTCACACTGCACTGCCCACAGCAAACCACTTGTCTGCTCCGCACAGCAACTGATCTTTTGTAAGTCCACAGCAAGTGGGAACTGCTAAGCAGCACCTCCAACAGTAAGGCATGTAGAAAGACTTCCACAGGTTTACAGAGCAGACCACTTGTCTGCACCATTTCTCTGCAGCAGTACTTTTGAACCTCCGGTCTGGTGCACATTGAGTGCCAGGGACTTTCTGCTTTACATTTTCACTTTCTTGTGCATCTCCTGACCTTTGGGCACCTTGATCATGGGTAACATGCATCAAGACTGGCATTGGTCACTAAAACTCAAATCTTCCATGTTGTGTCAATGTCTTTCCAACATCTACAAATTAATCCATACAGCAGAATGGCTCTCCGTGAAAGAATTACCCACACACACACTACACTTCTTTAATGCTAGAGACAGATTATTGCTCCAGGGTATAGCCAAAGCGTCTCACTTCCATGCCATGGTGCAACTTCTAAAGCCTACCCCTATAGACTTGCAAGCACTGAAGTATCAGGATTGAGTTGGTCTCGTGTGTGCATCCGCTTATGCCTATACTCCAGAAGGATAATGTTTGAGAAACGGGAAGAATTCTGATTTAACCTTGAATTACACTTGCAGAAATAGGTTCGATTTACAAAAGAAGTTGGTCAGTAAGTTACGCTTATTCCTCTTTGCTTCCGTTTTCTCTCCCCCTCTCCCCTGCTGAATTCCCGGTTCAAACTGAATATGCACTGGTCACCTGGCCACCCCCTGATCTCAGCCCAGGTCCCCTCCTCCGCCAGTTGCACCTCTACACTGCCTCCCTGCCAACCCCCGCACTTGGGGACTGTATTCTGTATCCATACAGTCCCATACCAGCACTTGACACTTAATGTCTGCACTTACCCTTGCACTTGCCACCAGCTGGCTGCACTTTTTGCTTATTGCTTTTATTTATTCTATTTATTTTTTACTGTTGATCCCATGTACTGCACTGCCCCCTCGCTCACCCCCCCACACTTTTCCCCTTTCCTCTTCCCCTGCACTTGTGCAATCTCAATGGCACCTGGCCTACTAAGATCATTGTCTCGGTCTTCCTGCTGTTCCCCCTCCCTTGCCTCGTCGCACTTTTTTTTTTTTTTTAGGCACGTTATAAATGCCATATCATAGTCACAAATTGCGGTATTTTCCTGGTCCTTTGCACCCTGCAGAATTCACAGACTGGATTTTCTCCTCTCCTTTGCCCACACCCTGTGCCCTCTGCCCAAGATTGACAGGGAAAGGAAAGAGCAGGTACATTGTGCCCTTTGCTGCTGGTGTGTCTTACACTATATCCATGCAGAGGTGCCAGTGCCTGTGTACCTCCCCTTCCTGTAGGTACCTGCTCTAGGAGTGCCTCGATTTTAGCTCAGAGCGTTTTAGTGTGAGAAACTACGCGGTATTGAAAGATTTCAGTGAAGCAGCAGCATAGATGGGCTGAGGGGCCAGGCAGTCCTGCCCTGTTCTCTCTTGGTTCCATCCTGTTAACATGCGGGTGGGGGCGGGGGCGGGGGCTGGGAAGCTGCGGCTGTTTTAGAGTTATTTTTCCTCACCGGGGGACGGGGGGCTGTCAACACGCTTCGTGCAATCTCACAGAGTGCAGAAGACAAAGGAGGGAGGGGTATAAACCTCCAGAGTCCCGGCAGCACCATAGGTCTGAGAAACTGCAGCGGCTTTTACTAGATTAGTTAACAATAATGTCACCCATTTCAGCGCCTTCAACGTACACAAACGGAGGCTGGACACAGAATCACCACCTGTTGAGAAACATTGCCTTTCTCTGTCTTCAAGATGCTCATTTTTCAAAATGGAAAGTCACACGAAGCTGCACATCCATCTCAGCGTTCTTTGCCACATGAGAAATCACTACGCCCCGCGCAGAAATATCCTGCGCCTCGCTACAAGTTTGGCGTAATAGCAGGACTCACGGCCTGGCCGAATTACCGACACCGGATTCCCGAAGAGTATTTATCCGCCAGATTTAAGTGAAATGGTTATTCCACGTTGAGCAGTCCCATTGGACTCCACTGGGGACAAGCGGAACAATTCCTTCTCCTTAATACATGGTGACAAAACAACAGTGCAGAGCAACAATAGAGGCAGTATTCTGAAATACTGCACGTTTTACCAGTACGACAGGACTTCCAGCGAGTCCTTCTGCTTCTAAAAACAATCAAAACAAAGCCCGCAATAACAGTCACATTCCCCGCTCAACCAGACAGGTAGCCTTGACATCTATTGAAAGGCATTTAACACAGTTAATTGCCGATTTACAAAGGCTATGCACATTATGCATAGTGCAAGACACCTACATATGACAAACTACAACAAATGACTATCACGCAAGGTCTTCTGGATTGTGTGCAACCCTGAAGTACAACAATACTTGGAGAAGTAGTGTGCAGAGTTTGAATTTGTGCCTTGGCAGGTGTGTAAACCAGTCATGACTTATTGCATTCTAGTAATTTAGTTCTGAATTCACTTAACGCAGGAATGCAAAATGTCACGCAAAACAAATAGTGTAAGGATTTACAGTGCACTGTGGGACTAATATTAGGTGACAAAAGCTGATCATGTTTAATCTGCATTACTACCTTCAGCAGGCGTGTGAAGTTTCAAATTCAGCAATCACTTGAGGCATTGTACAGCCGTGTACCAAAGGATAAAACATGCACATGCTTGAATTCAAAACGTATTATGCTACTGGTATTCACTGTGATGCAGCGAGTCTCCTTAGTAAGTGTGAATTTACGAGTGCTTCACTTTGGTCTTGAGGACTGGGGGGTTGGGCTCTCGTCCCCATAACATCCATTCTCTCAAGACAACAAATTGAATTACCCCTCCCCCCCAGAAATCCACCACTTTAGTTTATTCCTACAATAGCTGCTTACTATATTTATAAAATGTGTTTGTTTTCGTGCCACTTAAAATCTTATCACATCACACAAACAAGATGCATTCCCTTGTCAAATAAGAACTACAAGCAGGTGTCCTTATCACAGATTGTGAAGAAGCACAATGCCGAAACCAGCAACACCCAGAGGAGAATTGTATGGGGTGCACATCACTTTACGTTCTAGTAAAACAGGAATGGACATTTGACAGAAAAGTGCCTTAGTCAAAACAGACAACCTAGAAATCAAACTGTGGCCTGTTGTGTAGGTGCAAATTGATGAAAACACCACAATACAATGAATGGTATCTCCTTTGGTTATGGAGGATCCTGCCCTGGTCAACATGCACAGTTTGCAGGCCCACCCTTACAAGAAATCCTGGCCACACCAATGATGCAAAAAAAACAGACTACATGTCTGTCTCCATGGGAATACACCTAAAGACCAGTGTAGTGTTTCTGTAGGAGCGCCAAGGCTGGGAGATAGAATAGACACATCAATGGTGGCATGCATGCATGCACGCTGTCTTCGAAGCAATTTGTTTTTACCTTAGCATTACATTTGGCGCAACAAGTGACCTTAAAGCACCACCCGGAGCTGCAAAAAGATTGTTTCCTAGTACAAAAGCCATGAAATCCAGGTCATTAGACATAGAGGACTATGCATTAGATCAAGCCATTGCTTTGTTAGAAAATACTCACAGGGCCTCATTACGAGTCTGGCGGTAGCCGTGCCGGAAAAACCGTCAGGCTGCCGCCAGACCCGTAATACCATTCCGCCTCTGTGATTGCTGGAATCACCGGGGAATTACAAATCCGGTGACCCAGTAATACCGGAGGCGCAAGGGGGATGGGGACCATGGAAACAAAGGTTCTCTCTATGACAGAGCCGGTGCTTCCATGTCCGTCTGCAGGCGGGTGATGTTAATCCCGCCAGGCCAGACCTGGCGGGAGTGACACCTCCTGCCTGCAGGACTCTGAATCAGCCGTTCTGGAAAGAACGGTGACAGCGGTTTTACCGCCACTGTTCTTTCTGGACTGGGAGGGTCGTAATGAGGCCCACAGGCCTTTCAGGCTTCTTGGAAGTTTTTCCTTCAATTTCAATCTCAGCGAATCATCAAATCCCATCGGCAGAACTCCTGACGGTCAAACTCCCCATCTCGCACAATCAAACCGTTACTTTACACCTCATCTACAGGCCACCAGGGCCCATCACTACCTTTGCAGATGACATCACATCCTTACTCGCAGACAAAACTAAAAGAAACTCACAAATTATCTTACTAGGTGACCTCAACTTGGGCCTACGACACCCTAATGATACTAATGCCTTAGAAATTGCCGATTCACTTACCTCCTCAGGCTTTAACCACCGCATCTGAGAACCCACACATAACAAGAGTAGAACCCTCGATTGGCTAACTGATCTTAACTGCAACATCTCCTCAGTAACTAACTCACCGTGTGCCTGGTCTGACCACCACACCATCACCTTTAACATCCTATCCACCTACCAATGACACACTCCCAATATAGCACCACCCACCAGCACCAGAAACAAAAGAGACATAACTAGAGACAACCTTCTCCCAGTTCCTCCCCTCGCTGAACAAGATACTCCAATCTTGCTCAGACCCTACAGCCCTTGTTGATACTTATAACAAGACCATCCTCAAAGCACTGGATGTCATCGCCCCTATTAAAATCAGGAAAGCCAAACCGCTTGCCCACCTCAACTCCTGGTTCACACCACATTTGAGGATCCTACGCAAAGAAAAAAGAAACTCCAAAGCCCGCTGGAAAAGTCACCCCTCTGATACTAACAAGGACAACCTTCTCTTAGCATCAATTAACTACAAAGAAGCCATCTGTTCTACTA
Organism: Ambystoma mexicanum; assembly: GCF_040938575.1. Lineage (NCBI taxonomy): Eukaryota > Metazoa > Chordata > Amphibia > Caudata > Ambystomatidae > Ambystoma > Ambystoma mexicanum. The sequence goes on from NC_090932.1 coordinate 809,242,614, forward strand.
AGAAGGAGACATACAACAAATGCATCCTTCAAGCCAAATCCAACACAAAAGAGCTTTTTAAGATTCTCAAATAACTGGAAACCCCTGTTACTTCCCCAGATAACTGTAGCAAAGACAGCACATGGTGCTCAAACATCCAAAAAGCACTTCTTGACAAAATTACAAAACTCCAGGCCAAAATAAATTCTAAAAAAGATAGTCTCAAATCCAACTCTCATCTCAACTCTCTCATTAACAAAACCGATCAGACCGTTCACACAGGTGAACCATTCAGTTTTTTGTCCTTAACCATCATCGAAGTAGAAAACATCATCAACAACCTCAAACCTTCTAACTGCTAGGGTGACTCATGTCCCGCCCCCATCATAAAGGAGGCCTCCCATGAATTAGCTCCTTTCATCACATCACTGATAAACAGCTCATTTAGATTGTGCATAGTGCCTGACAACCTGAAAGATGCATGGGTCAACCCACTCCTGAAAAAACCCACTCTTGACCCTAGCATACCTATGAACTACAGGCCCATTAGAACGGTGTCGTTCCTGCTAAAAATCCTGGACCATGCAGTTTAACTACAGATTCAGGCATACCTGGAATGTAACAACCTCCTCTGCCTTAGACAATCGGTCTTTCGCCCCAAGCACGGGACAGAGACAGCCTTGCTTGATTTAAAGACACAAATAGACGAACTGAAAGAGAAGGGCAAGATTGCACTCCTCCTGCTTCTAGATCTCTCAGCCGCCTTTGATTTGGTGAATCACCAAATCCTATGTCGATATCTCGAAATGGCAGCCCACTTCGCAGACAACGCCACCACTTGGATCAGATCATTCCTCGCCAATCACTCTATGAGGGTCTTTTCCCCACCCGCCTCAGCTGCTCCCTCACCAGTATTGTGCGGAGTCCCACAAGGGTCATGTGTCTCCCCCACGCTTTACAACGTGTTTACTAAACCTCTCTTCGATATTCTTGATTATCTGGGTGTCATCTACACTAATTATGCAGATGACACCCAGATACTCATCCCTATATCGGGTGACCATGCAGCTGATACCAAAGCGCTCAATGACGTATACTTGTTTATTCAGACCTGGGTGGCCCAACATGAACTCTGTCTTAATGATGACAAGACCGAGCTCCTTATCCTAGGCTCTACCCACCGACTTGGCAAACTCGACCACTCATTCAAATCCTTCGTCATTGATGGCAATATCATCAAAGTCTCGAATGATACCAAAACATTAGGCGTCTACCTTGACTCTGCCTTATCTCTCTCGAGACAAACTAATGCTGTGGTTTCAGCTTCTGCCTATACTTGCAAACTGATTACTGCCTGTCGACCTTTCATCAACACAGCCAACTGCATTATTCTTGCAAGAGCACTAATCCTATCGAAGATAGACTATTGTAACGCCCTGTATCTTGGAACTTGTCACTGCAACCTCAGCAAGCTCCAGGTCATCCAAAATAATGCGATCAGGCTGCGAGGAACCTCCCTAGGAACCAACACATATCAGACACCTGACGAAACCTGCGCTGGCTTTCTGTTTCTCAAAGAGTTACCCTCAAAACCCTAGCCCTCACTCACAAATGCTTAACTAACAAGGCACCTCCCTACATTAGCACTCGCTTCTCTAGGCAAACCTCCAGTTGGCCAGAAAGACAAGCCCAAACCCACTGCTTAGTTATACCTATATTTAAACTCTTGAAGTCAGGGGGGCCAGTTTCCCGATTCCTGCCGCAAAGCTCTGGAACTCCATGCCCCTTTCACTCAGACAAGAGCCTTCCTTCTCAGTCTTCAAGAACAAAGTGAAAGCATGGCTAATTGACCAAGATGCACACATCTTAACCATTGTATTGCCACTGAAGTATTGTCTGATACTTGCACTGTATCTGCCTCAGCCTTGTAACCTGTACCCTGATATGCCTGTATGACCCTATGTTAATACTTTATGTATATGTTTTTTACTTCCTGTAACCCCAAGAAATGTGCCCAGATGCCCATGGGCCTGGTGCGCTATATAAATAAAGAAATACAATACAATATCAACACGGTTGTGGATTCTCACCTAGTGTCAATGCTCACCTTGCTATAGAACAGGATGATGAAGCATAGTCAAAGTCAGTCAATCGTGTGGATTATAGAGGCCAAATAATGTTTGGGAGTGTAGTAATGCCATGCAAATCTGCAAAGCAGAGAGGCAGAATTTCATGATAAAAGCAGAGCTACTGTTGGATAACAACCAAATTGCAGATTTGCGCTTTGAGTGACCAGGCAGCTTATCTTATCCTGCATTTTGAAAACAGTGCATATTTGCATAAGAGAACTGGCAACAGTTCAATATGAAAATAATAGAGATTTTGCACGCAACACGCATTCCCCCACAAGGTGCTCATTAGCATAGGGAACTGCCAGTATTGAATGTGCTCTCATATTTGCTCTAACACGCACAGATTAATGAATGGATTGTGCCAATAAACACACACCTATACAGACATCATTTGCTTGCAGTTTTCTAAATTGTGTGTGTAAGAGGCCCATTAGATATTTAGAAGAGGAATAATAATGACAACTGGATTTTCAAGGGTACACATGGCCATCACTTGCCGCTATGTTGGAAACTTAAATGGAGTGTCCTCCGCTGGCTCTGCGTTGTCATGTGCACAACTGAGCAGGTATATCGGACTAAAGGCCCAAAGTGCTTTCAGAAGATAGTGGCAAACCACAATAACATGGCCATATTCCCAAAAAAGATCCAGTTAACCAGATCGAAAACAAAAAAAGTGGGCCAAACCCATCACTGTGCAGGGTAACTATCTGTGGAAGTCTGCAAACTTAGACCTGAAATAGAGGGCTACCACACATAACATACCACCAAAATGATGGGAAGAGGGCTTCTACAGGGAAGCCTTCATCCCTTTGACCAGGCACTTCACCACAACCCATGCTAAGGGGTCATTCTCCTCAAAGAGGAGCTCTCAGCTTTCCATGTCAAGTCATATTTCTGTCAATAAATGATTTGGGCATCCTGGAAAGCACCACAGCTCTGTGCCCACATAGGAGATCTACAACTCAATCTTCCGATTGAATGGCCGGGACAGCAAAAGGGATACACAGATCTCATCAAATAAATCAAATGAGCAAGTAAGACAAGTGCCATTGCTTACTGCAAATGGTTCCTAGTGGCAAGTAATTATTTCCAAACCCATGTCCACATTTTCCTTATAACTCTACCCACCCCCCTGCTCTCACCAATTTCAATATAAAAAAGCACATTTGATACTGCGGAGGATTTTTAGCAAAGTGAACATTCGTGTTTCCATCTCATAGACTTCAGCAGACATAGCCACTGTGCTACGTGGTTTCCTGAGGATCTTCAGAACATGGGATGGTTTGTTAATATGAAATTATGAGAAACACAATCGCCAAAGGAGAGGACGGCAGACACATGAAGGTGAAGTCATGCTTCCTTCTACTGGGGCTTCGGGATTACATTTTTACAAAGATTACCAGCTTGTGCACAATTATACGAACCTCTGTCCATTGCGGAGGCTGATAGATCCTCCATAACAGAGCTTTAGGAGAAAGGGTGCCGCCCCTTAACAGCCACACTTTACATTGTGGAACCACCTTCATGTACAGATCTTGCTGCTTTTACATCAGCGGGTGCTCCATGGTGCCCTTAGGTACATTCTCAATCACCCCAGACTAGGTCTCCAACAGAGCTCCTCTAAAGCAAGAATCACGTGGTCACATCTCATGAACCTAAAGAGGAGTCTACATCCCATTGTTCAAATCTTTGGTGTGAAGCACTGAGAATACAGCTTTCTGGTCCTCCTGAACGGGAGTCATATTTTAGTGAGCGGGGGGAGCTTTGTATAACACACATTGCAGCGGACCAAGTGCAATTTTTCACGACATTAACACAAAATTACCCTACAACAAATGTATTATTGTAATGCATTTTTGCACCACGGCAATGTAGGGCCTATAATGAAGAGGATTAGCAATAGGGCAAATACTGGCCTGGTATAAAAACGGAAAGAAGCCCGACTGCAGCAAGGTAAAAAACAGCAGCTAGTCTTATGCGTTTTCGTTAATGAGCACCCGCGAGGTCTAGACTCACCCGCATCTCTCTCTTTTTCTCCTTCCCCATGTGTTTCTCTTCCTGTTTCTCTGCTAGTGTCTACACGTGTTAGACCCTGCATTAAGAAGCATGCTGTAGGAAATTTGGACTCCAAGGCTTCTCATTCCCCCTTTTTCCTCATTATTGGGATCCCCCAGGCCGAGACAACTCTACCCATTTATGGATGGAATTCTGCTTAGAAAGGTCATTGTCATGCGACCCGGATCGCAGAAGGATTACGTTAGAGTTTCCCTTTTTCTTCTCCCTATTGCTTTGGGAAATAGACCTATTGAGGTCCACTTATGTGTTGTGTGTTTCCACCTTGTTACAGAAGAGAATAGTTGTGTGATGCCCAAGCACATTCTGGTTGAGAATATCCCGCAGCAGAGGATCTCTACGCCTGGTGTGTGTTCCATTCGGTCAAACTGCCCACGTGAGAGTGCAGTTGAGCCTCCTGGACCATCCTTTGGATGGTAAGCACCTGCCCCACACATTTGTAAAGTGGTGTACGAGCTGTGGCATAGGAACAGAGGCATGTTTGTAGGAATAGTTACCCGGGGTGGTAGCGGTAGTGATGGGCACCCACTGTAGACTCGGACCTCGGTGTTGTACTGATGTCGGCTGGTGGTGTTGATTGGTGAACACTTTTCTTTTTTGTTAGCCAAATTGAGTTATTTTTGTAAATTATATACTTGTTAGTTTGGTAGGGCATTTGGACCATGTTCTAATTGTCCTTCTTGTTTTTCTTTTTCCGTAGGTAACTAATCGTTTCAACAAGGGGTTGTGGCTGTGGATATACACCCTATAGGAATACTAGAGTGGCGCATTGTTCTTATGCCATTATTTGTACTTCTATATAGGCACTGATAGGATTATATCACGAGAGAATCAATTAATGTGTGTGTTCTCGTGTTTTACTTAGTGCACAAATGACCGACAGTTCCCTGACAAATTTCCTTTCATTTTTTGTTTATACCCCCTCTTTTTGTTGAGTGGTTGACGGAAAGAAACATGTTGGATAATTGTATGTTGAGAAGGGTGTGTATGAGATGTGTTGAACGAGAGAATGCTGTGTATGTTTGAGAAAACCTGGTGTTACTTTGCTTAAATGTTTGCGTAATTGCACTTGCACATGACACTTTATGTGCATAATACCTCAAACTTGTATGAGAGCTATTTTGCTCTGTCCTGTACACCCTAGACTGACGGTTTTATCTATGTCATTGCACTGATGTTCTTCTTTTTTCTTGTCCATTATTGCTAACACTGAAGAAACAAGGAGGGTTAATTTGACAATCAGCAAACTATATTGTTCTCCCTCCCTGAACTACTCAATGTCAGTACAATCTCTTCAAATGTACTGCTATACTCTTCAGTGAGTGTATTATCTTTGTATAGATTCTTATGATCATTTGTTGTGAATATTAATAAAATTGTATATTTTTCTACAAATTGCCTATTGATTTAATGGAATAAGGGCAGGCCTTTTTCTCAACCCTTTTGTTGACCCGAGGTTACCTACGTCGAATTCAAACAAGATACCTGTCGGACCTGTATGTTTAGTTCTAAAGGTTGTTGACCTTTTCATGAGGGTGGTCCAGCACAGGCTTTTCTTCCCTCTTTACCTCCTCAGTGTTATTGGTAGCTGGTATAGAAACACGCATAATATGTTTGAAGGCCTACTGCTAATTGCACGTTAATTTGGGAAATTTTCTGTAATGAGGGCTCCAGGATGGTCTTTTGTTTGGTGGATGGGTAGCCCTCCTGGCCATAAGTATGTGCTAGGGCATTTTTAAACCTGAATAAAGATGAATGTCCGTCAATATCTGATCGGGACTGGCCGTCCGGCTCAGTTATACTAGGCCTGATTGAGTCCAGCTACCTCATGTTTCCCTGTTCTTGTAAACTGGTCGGCATGAAGTTAGCAGCGCCCTGCGCATATAATGCAGTGATTTGGCTTGAGGCCCCTGGGAAAGATGACATAACACTGTGGTCAGAGGTTGCCCTTCCATACTCTAGCTATTCTGGGTGCCTCAAAGCCTGTTTGTATCTAGTCATTTCCTTCTCCAATCTCTCTGATTTATCTTTCTCAGCCCCTATCTCTTGGTGATATATAGAGGCTGAGAACGTATTTGCACAATATTTAAGATTACGAGTACAGTAGTTCACAAGCACAGACATTCAGGATTTGAAAAACAGTTTGAAGTACATATCTAGATTGTTATGCTGCTCCTCTTGGACAAGCAGTGATGTTTTTAGGCGAAGCGGAAGGGTATAAGGTTTGGTCCACCACCAGGACCTCGGTCTTGGCCCTGTGTGAGGCCAACCACTTTGCTGCCACCCAACCCTACAGTTCAGCCGGACCATTGTACATATTGGTTGGTGCATTATGAATCTGATCTTGGGGGCCCTATGAGCGAAATCACCACCAGTCTGTCTTTGCATAAATTCGGACATGTAGACTGGAAAGTACCAGGACACTCAGCAACTGTGCATGGGCGTCGAACATTAGGTGAAAATAGTGCTGATCACTACGGGACCCCAGCATGTGAGTTTGCGTTTTAATACCCAATATTGCCTTGGCACATTGGTATGCTTCAGATCGAAAGCACTCAATCAAGTCAAGTGCATGTCCCAATACATCCCTCCACCCCCATTCACTCATGCAGCCTTTTTAAACAGCACCAGCTCAAGCAGGATCAAAGCTGAAGCTTGACCCGGAAACGCTACAGCTGGAGTGAAGCAATGCATTGCCCTGAACCTTGACTGGAAACGATTTGTATCCTTTCATGGCTGGCACTACACATGGAAATGATATCCACAAGCACAGCCAGTAAAAAATAAAAAGTTGCATACGTATTGCATTAAAAGACCATGTATTATTACATAGAACCGGAAACTAAACACCTTGTTTAAAATATGGACCAGGGTGATTATTGGCGCAGTTGATTTAATGCAGTAAGGCCTCACCGTTTTTCTCTGCAAACGTTTTCTGGGTCTCCAAGTCAGACTTCATCCGCGGACTCCTACTGCTTGGACAACCTTTCAGGTATTGGCTACTAGAGAACACGTCAACCAATACAACGTTATTTATGATTGCCCAGGAAACGTTCCCTCAGAAAAAAAAGTGGCAGTGAGCCAGGGCTCATACAAGCTTCATGCTGTAGTCAGGATGCATTGACTGCAATGTTTTTATTGCAAATTTAGCACCCATTTCGTTAAGGAATAAGTTGCTACACTCTTTGGCTGTAAACATATACACATACAAATTCTAAAACAGATACCTGGATATTCACAGCATGTATAGAAAAAGTGCAGGAACCCACAGTTGTTCACGTACCCCTATTCATTCTGGAGGTACCTGGTGTACAGTGTGCAAAACATTGCAAACAAACAGCAATACCAAGTGCAAAAATACAGCGTCTATTTAATAAAGTGAGAACTTGAAAAAGCTAGTTGTACAAAAGTTCATAATTAGCTGTAGGGAATACACTTTTTATTGTGTGTACAGATTGCTAATTCCAGCTACATGTAATTATTCAAATACAGAATTTTTCGGACAGAGAAGATAAACCCTCAAAGTCTGAGTCGATATTGTGACTCATTCACTATTGGTCAATTCGGGGACCCATTTGCGGTCGACGTCACTAGACAAGTACTGAAACGGGTACTGAGTGTGGCAGGTGTCCCTAATGACCGGCCTTCCCTGGATGTTTCGGCATTAAACTGTTAGCTGCCTTCCTCTGGACCAAGAACAGGTGTACGCTGTTGAAAAACACCTGAATAAGGGTTACTGAATTGCATGTCCTGTTAAAACATGAAAGACTGCAACGTGCCGCTCATGGCAGCCAATGAAATTACTAACCTTTAGTTAAAGAGAACCCCTCTTGTGTGGAGGCGAGACGGGGTGGGTGGATAAATCTTGCTTGGAGTCTTAATCCTAAGCAGCTTGGAGCTGTATCTCACCCAGTCTGAGTAAGTACCTCCATCCAGGCCCTGCTGCATGTCTCGTGTTTTCCCACTACCCCATTCCGTTTGGTGCAGGTTTTCTTTTTGCTATACAGAATTGTGAACATTGGCATGCGTGACATCTCGATAGTGATGCCACTAACTAACCCTACTAAAAAAATCTCTCCTTTCTGCATACACCTCTCAACCTGCAACTAAATGAAACCATACAACAAACCACATGCGCTTCACTACATCTCAAAAACAAAACAAACCACACATAGCCTCACACAACAGCACATGACGGCTACCAACTGAAAAGCACACCTAAGCTCAGGGAACAGTGTTAACCGAACTGGGGCTGCCAACATCACATCACAGCTCTCTAGCGCTTTGCACGCTTAGCCTTACTAACCCATCCTGCCCTCTTTCCTTTCAGATCTGCCAGAGCACCACTCGGTGGTGATAGTGAGCGGTACAAATATCCTTTAACATTAACATTGTTCATCTTCTTTGGAGGGAAGGGGCATAAAGAGATGATTCATCGCCCTTTCAGTTCCTCGACACGCTGATCAGGCGCATCATTTTCCAAAGGCCTTTTGCTGGGGGCTGGAGGCGGTAGTTGACGCTGCTCCAGGTACAAAACAAAGGAAGATGGGGGTGCATAAAAGCAATGTTTGCCTTGTGCCTCTGCTCCTCTCGGCCCACCTTGATTAACATGAAAGAGGCTTTTGTCCTGAACAGCACGTGGCTACTGCTCCCTCTTTGTAATATTCTGTACAATTTGCTTTTAAACTATCCCCATTTTTCTGTGATACAGGCAGAAGCCTTGTTGTAGCTCTCAATTCATACATTTGTGCCTATTCCCTCTTTGTAGTACCTAATACGAATGACTAAGACGCTTGTGGTTGCAGAGCAGTGCCAGTAAAAATAGTACAGATCATGTGACCCCCTTGCAGTGAAAGCAATACATGAAATACACTGGGGCCAGGTTTGACCAATTTCACCAGATAAAACTGTTGTGTATTCAAGAATTTACACGTGGAGCTGAACTGCTGAGCTATGTTGAACGCCTGCATTCCAATTCCAGGGAGTATTAGACTACAAAATCAGATTGGAGTTTAATCGCTCCAAAACAAACTGGTGAACCTTGGCATGCAAGATGGATTTGATTACCAGGAGATTGAAGTAAATATTTTTAGAGCGTGAACAAGCATTACGGTATAAGTCATAGGCAATGAGTAAAGTAGGGCAATTGCTAAGGCAGGGATTAACTGTTGTGGAGCTTAGAAATGCATACCTATGAAAAATGTGTGCCTCCAAAACTGAGATGGACTAGCTATGATAGACTAATTATGCTTAAAACCCCAATTATGTATAAATGTAGAAGCTTTGGTGGCCATAGTTCAGAAATGCCAAGAAAGTCTATTCTGCTGAACAATGAGTCCTAAAGCACCATGACAGCATTATTGAAGACTGGGTCTTCTCTTACCCCAAACCTACCGAGTGTGCAGCTTCAGTCCCGATATAGGAGCATTCTGATACAAGTCAAAGACCAACAAAAAAAAAACACCACAAACATTTAAGACCTCAACAAGGTTTAATGATCATGGTTAAAAAGCTTAACAAAGTGTACAAACAATTTTAATATGCCAATCAACTAAGACATTAATACAAGTTACATCACCACATTCCATGGAATACATTTTAAAAGTACATTGATCTACATTTTAAAGATGGTTTAAAGTGTTATGCTACTGAAAGGGCAGGATAACCAACTCTGTGTGGCCTTCAGGGATCTTTTTGAATACCTAAATTAATTTAGTGTGACTATGATCAGGAAAGAGGAACATTGAAGAGCCTAAAAGTAAGGTCATCAAATCAAGGAAAGAAGAAGATTGAAGAGCCGAAAAGAAGGATCGTAAAATCAAAGAAAGAGCAAGATTGAAGAGCTTAACCGCAGGATCATCAAATCAAAGAAAAAGGAAGATTGAAGAGCCTAACAGCAGCATCATCAAATCAAGGAAAGAGGAAGATTGAAGAGCCGAAAAGCAGGGTCATCAATTCAAGGAAATAGGAAGATTGAAGAGCCAAAAAGCAGGGTCATCAAATCAAGGAAAGAGGAACATTGAAGATCCGAAAAGCAGGGTCATCAAATCAAGGAAAGAGGAACATTGTAGAGCCTAAAAGCAAGGAAAGAGGAAGATTGAAGAGCCTAAAAACAGGGTAATCAAATCAATTGCAGTTCTAGAATCATAGAACTTCGGTGGAACATCCACAATTTAGAATGGTCGGGACATGGGGAACCAGTGCAGATCATAAAAACACCACACACCCTACTACTTTCAGGCTTCTGTGTGATTCAGACGGGAGATATCATTAAAATGTATTTTTAATGAAATGGTAACTTGATTAGCTTACAATGTTATAGAGTGATAAATATGACTCCTCCGTGTGTCATTCTGTGGATGAGTCTTCCCCAAAATAGAGTTCTTATCGATTGTATATTTTATGAAATTTCACTGAGAATACCCCATTTCATCTCTGCTTAGATCCAGAATATAATACCCCCCCCCGCACCTCTCCATCTCCCTGTAGGTCTGCAAGCTGTGCAATGTTTGGAAGGCTGAACAAACAATTTCTTGCATTTTTGAAAACTCTGATGATAAGAGAGAGCGGCGTGTCCAAGATCTGGGTATAAATCACTTGCGTGTTGTGTGTTTATTCTCTAAAAAGTACTTTGAGGTGAGACTATAGTGTAGGAAGTTCTATGTCAAGCTTGGGTTCACTCCCTGAATGAAGGCTTTCAAAAGGGGAGCTCAGTTCTTAGAATATTGGCAGGTGATGAAAAACCACTTGTGCGGGAGTGGGCGGAGCCTACTATTCCTTATGGGAATTCAGGACAAACATACACGCCCTTAGAACGTCAGGGGTTAAGGAAATATGAACGTAGTACAATCAGTTTTACTTCTCTATGTAAAGTCCCAATTTGCAGCCACTAGTCTTTGCTAAGGAAGCCATATTTGCCACTTGCAAGGGGAAGTCTGGAATCCCCTGCTGGCAGAGCTATAGTCGGCCAAATAACATTGCCTTAATTTACTAAGATCCTAAAAGCTTAGAATCTGAATGTGCCCATAACATATTGTTGGTTTGATTAGCATTCTCCGCTGTGCCCTGAAGCTAACCACTGAGATAGCTCTACAAGTTAGATGTCTGTCCCAGACATCGGAGTTCAGCCTGGAAGAAATCTGTCAAACTCTGGCAGGGATGACTCTGCTCTCCATCATATAATTCTTAGATTTACATATTTAGTACCAACACATATTGTAACTTTTCAAAGGGTCACTGTGTGCCATAATGAACAGTTTGCATGCTCTACGAGCCAGTGTACATCGCAGATTGTCCAGCACCCTACCAGCGGCAATGTGGTAAATACCCACAGCCAAATCCACACAAACCACCTAAGTGGATTCATATGCTGTTCGCGTAACCATGCATAACCATGTTCATTTGAATAATAAAATCGGTGCATAATAGCTTTATAAACCCACTACCCAGGTCATACCTGTTGTTATGATCCCTCACACACGTTTTCTTTGCCCATTACAACCAGTGAGGCTTAAACTGCAGGTCTGTAAATTTAGATTATTTAATTGTTAGAAGCGGGAGTTGTCTGGCACAGAGCAATCAAAACAGTGTTGGTCAAGGCCCCATAATTCAATGTGATACACATCCTATCATGTTCCGCTCTTCCCCCACTTCCTTGCTCTCTTATTTTTGGGCTATTTCAAGCTAAAGCAGGAGTTGAGCAGTGTCCATATTGCGGATCAGATGCATTTTAATTTGTTTTATTTCCACTTCAGCTGCACTTGCTCACTTGTTTCCTTATCAGGGCATATACTGCCCTCCCAACATTACTCTGGTTTTGCAGAATCAAGCGTGAACGATTTGGATTGTGGAAAAGAAATAGTTCAATACATTCCAGGCTTCTTTTATTGACAGACTGCTTTGTATCATGTGAACCTTTCTTTTAGTGAATAGGATATCCCAGTGGGCTGAGATCCAGCTGCCAAGATCGGTGATTCAATCCTAGGGCATACACTACTTTCCAAAGTCAATTAAGTAAGGATATGGAGTAAAACAGGGTTACTTTTACCAAACAACCTGTGGCAGGAAATAAGTATCACAGCAAGGTATATATTTACCCCATCAAAAAAGAACAATTGCCACATTGCCAAGTCCATTTTACCAGGTTATCGTGGGTTCCCCTTTCAGAGATTCCAGAAAAATAAATGGGAACTAGAGTCATATTGAGGTCTTTAATAGATATCTAAGAAGGCGAAAGATGCCAAGATGCGGAGGCCGACATGTCCCCATCACCACCTCATGGCTGGTGGAATTATTCCTTCCAGGCAAGGGGCCATCAGAGACTTCCCCCAGGCTCAGGACTATGCTAGTGTTGTGTGGTTAGGGTGGGAGAATTCAAGGGGATCCCCTGGCCATAGTTATTGGGCTGACTGCCTCCCTCTGGGTGGATAGGCCACAAGCCTGCTCTGTAAGATGGAAATCTGGGCCACCTACATTATTCATGGGAGTTTGTATACAATATTAATATACCATCAGGACAGATTCAGGGTACTTGACAAGAGACATGGCAAGAACTGGGACAGGTCAGCAGGTCTTAGACAGGTGATCCTCTTAAGTGCCAAGGACGAGTATACTCATCCTTTTTGCATAGACTTGCATAATAGCCTGCACAGAATAATGGCTGCATGGTTAGAAGGGGTGTTATACGTTTCTAGGTTAAGAGGGGCGAGAGCACCTTGATGAGAAGACCAGAAAGGAGAGGAGCTGGCTAGTTTGAGGGGACAGGTCTTGGTTTGCTAGTGGTTTTGAGTTTCGATTGCCAAAGCCTTAGTGTGGCTTCATGCTACACCTCTGGCCTTGTAGCGGCGGGGGGCATTGGTAAAGCCTTGAAGAAGCAGCAATCCGCCCCCACTGGTCCAATAGCTTGAAACACGGGGGGGAGCATTAACATTTTGCAATATACCTAGAAACATGAATGTTAAAATTTGGTTAATTGTCAAGGAAATTCTTTATTTCCAAAAGTTCAAATTTGTATTTGGGTTTATAAAGCACACACCTAGCTAGGAAGCAGAAGAGCAAGGCACAATTTGAGGTTAACAGAGGTTGGTGGAAAGGGAGGTTCCAGGTTAAAGTAGCCTGGATATCCGATACTGCCGAGGTGATAAGTACCTTGGAGTGGCAGGTCCCAAGTGACCCCCTAGGTAGTTCCTAAAGAGCAGGGGACACTTTTTGTGACCAGGTTGGCTGGGGTTCCGGCAATAGTTGCTTTAGAAGAGATGCAGGCAGTTTTAAAAGCATCCTACCTGGGGTGGGTAGTCAGGATAATTAGCTTAGGATCGATGAGATAGTCGAATGTGCCTGGTACCCTTTATGCAGCGTGATTAATTTCAATAGTCCTAAGGGGCGGGGTCCACGTGTGTGGCCAGCATGCCAGGGAGGGCTACGTTTCCTACCTCAAGGTGTGAGATTGCAAGGTCATTGTCCATGGTTCTGAAACTTTCAGGTTGAAGGAAAAGTTTGTCACTCAGGCCAACTGAGGCGAGAATTCATGAAGCATAATATAATTTAGCCACCCCATGGATGGGTTTCTGAATTGATGGATATGATAGGTTATTCATAACACGCTTAATACCCAGAGGTTTCTAAGCGCGGACCCACGGATGAAACCTGTGTTGCTCCGTGTTGTCTTGCTTCCAAGGCGAGCACGTTGCCGCTGAGCTATCCTCCCGAGACTCTAGTAAGACAAATTCCATTTTGGTGGGATTGATTTTCAATGTTATCCCAGCTTCGATGCAGGTGAGGCATTTCCTCAATGACTTGAATACAATTTAAATCAGGAAGAAGCAGCAAAATGATCAGCAAGGTTCTTGAGAGTGAGGGGGGTGTAAAACGAAATATAGAGGGGCTAAGATTTCTAAATTGCCGCGCTTACATCGAACAGCCCCATATTTAGGTAACAAATACTTGTTTAAAAGGTATACTGCAGCCTACTAGAATATATATTTTTAAGGAAATTGGCACACGCCCCTGCCTCTCCCCAAAGCAATGTTCAGCCTTGACACTGAAGATGCACAAGAAGTCATGATGTTGTTATTCCTGGGGAAAGCTTAAACATTGGGTAGTGGGGAAGAGGTGCAATGCAGGCTATGCAAAGGTTAGAAACCACTTTTCTGAAATAACAAAAGGTATCCGTGCTTCAGTTGAGGGGGGGGGGAGTCAAAATATCCAAGCTCAAAACTCTTTTGGGAGCCAAATATACTTACTTGCTTAACATTTTGAAATACATGGCTGGTGACAAATAACGGGAGAACATGATTACATAAGAAAACAGTCAGAATTCTCTTGCGTTTTGTCTGTCAAGTCATGGCGAAAATAAGCAGATTTGCAAAAGCTGCAATTTGGCCAGAAGGAGTGGAAGGGTAGGTGGGCTTAATGAGAAGTGGCAGTCGCGGGCCGGCGTGCGCACGAGCTTGTGCGGCCGGCGCTCGCTGCGAGCAGCTGCAGCGGGGAGGGGTGGGCGGATGAAGTGCGTTGCCTTAAAGGGGCCGCATAGGGTAGTGTAGGCTGTCAGCCGCATGCGAGTGCGGTGTGACTGGAGAGCCTTCAAAGGGCGTGAGGTTTATACAGGGAGGGTAGGGGGAAGGGTTTGGAGCAGTTGCGGTTTTCGGGGGGGCATAGCTGCTGCTCTGGGCCCGAGGGGCAGGCAGGAGGGAGGGGGGCAATTTAGGGGGTAGGTTTTATAGTTTATAAAAAGAAAAAAGAAAAATGTTTTTAAAAAAAGGGTTTATAGAGGGAATAGTAGTGAGTGGGGCGGATAAAAAATAAAACAATATAAAAGTGGGAGGGAGAAAGCAAGGAGGGTCAAGGAAAGGGGGAGTAGAGGGTCAATTGGGAAAGCCCATAGTTGCTTCATAGTGTGGGGGGACAGCAGGAAGTTGGATGGCAAAAGAGGGAGCAAGATTTGGGGTAACCTTTGGCGTTTGCTGGGCTGGGGGCTGTGGTACAGGATCTGGGCAGCAGTTGGTAGGACAAGAGGGTGAAGGAAAGAGGGCTCCGGGGGTGGTGCTAGCAATCAAGGTTGGCACGTGTTGCATGGGGGAGGTCGGGATGGTTGGCCGCGTGGCAACCAAAAAAGGGCTGGTGGATGCCAAGGCACTGAAGGAGGCCCTTGCGATTATCAGCAGGGCCTCCAAAACACAGTTGGAAGGCGCTGTGGTGGAAGTTACTGGCAGGGGTGGTGGGGAGGTGTGAAGGCCGCAGGGCGAGTGGCGGCGGACGGGGCACTTGCGGCGGTTGTTGCATGCACCGCTGCGGCGGGAAAGGTGGGGGCTTAGGAGGGGGTGGTAGGCGGAGTAGGAGGGAGATCCCTAGGAGAGCATCAAAGAGGTCCAGGGAAGAGGGGAGTGGATCGAGGAGGGTTTCGGGGGAAGAGGTCAGGGGAGATGAAGGAAGAGAGGGGAATGTACTCAGGAGTGCTGGCGGGGGAAGAAGAGTGTAGGGGTGCGGAGGGGGAAGGGGGTACGTTAGGGTGGAGAGGTAAGGGTGGTAAGTATTTGCAGAAGAGTGTCAGAGGTAGACACAGGGAGCGGTCGCCGGAGAGCAGCAAAGAGAGGGAGAGGCGCGGAACGGCCTCCCCGGTGAGGAGGGAATCGGTTGGAGGGCTTGGGGCCAGGAGAGGGCTTAAGAACGGCCCCTCTACAGTTTATCAGGGAGCAGCCTAGAGGGCGTAGCACAGCCCCTAGCAAGGAGGAGCAACGGGTGGAGGTGAGGACCCCTTCCCCAAGAAGAGGAGAGCATGCAGGGGTTACCACGGCCCCACAGAGAGTGAGAAGGAGCGGCGAGGCGGACGCCCTGAGTTCGGAAGAGGAGGAACTGCCCGGCCCGAGCATGTGCTCGCAACTGCCCTGGTATGGCTTGGGGGATGATGAAGGGGTCGAAGAGTATGTGGGGCAATGGTTGGAGGAGGGGTTTGGTGGGGCTAAGAGGGGGGGAAAGAGGAGATGGCTTAAGATGTGAAGGGGATGACGAAGGGCAAGGAGTTTGGCAAAGGGTTGGGTCTGGGCAATTATCGAGAGAGGGTTGACATGTTTTCTTCTCGCAGCAGGAGCCCATTGAGGAGGGAGATGCAGGGGGTTGGAGTTGAGGCAAGGCTACAGATGGGCAGCAGTGGGGCAGAGAGAGGTGAGCAGGAGAGAGAATGGTCAGCGGCTTGGCGAAGGAGGGATGGGAGTTTGGGGGCAAACGGGGAAGGGGTGTTGGTACAAGGGGTAATGAGAGAGGTGGGCATGCAGGTTGTGGGAGCAGTGGGTGAGAAGAAGAAAGTGTCCTCGGTCGAGGTCCAGACTGACAGGGCGACTGATCCTGGGGCAACTGAGGTTCAGGTATCAAAGGAAAAGGATGGAGAAGGTAAAGTAAAGGAAAAAAAGGTTACCCTATATGGGCATCACTAAGCCATTGGGAGTGCACTTGATGGCAGCTACAAAAGAAAAGATCTGGGTGGGTGAGTTTGTGGACATTTTCAAGCTATTACACAGGGAGGTCAGAGCCAAGGAGGGCTCCAAGGAAGAGGAGAGGGAGTTAGCGATGCGTCCAAAGGTACCTGTGACTATAGAGAATTGGACGCCAGCGTTTATCATATATGCCAGTGTGTATTGCGAAAAATTTCCGGAGAGGTGTGTAGCATTGTTGAAGTATATGGATGTAATTAGGAAGGCTTTTACGAGCTTTGGAGGTTTTGCGTGGGTGCGATATGACGAGGAATTCAGGGCAAGACTGGCGAAAGACAGCCAGGCGGTCGGGGGGGAGATAGATATGGACCTCTGGCTACAATGGATGACGCCGACACGGCCTGCGCCGACAGGGCACGTGGCGAGTGGATTAGCTGTGCCTTATCGGCCCTTTCTTGGTCGCCCCGCCCACGAGGGGGTGGGGGAGGAGGCAGGGGCCAGCAGTCGGCAGTGTGTTGGGCCTTCCATAAGGAGGGCTGCCCGAGGACAGCGTGCAGGTTCAGACACGAATGCACCAGATGTGCAGGTCGGCACCCGGTTACACAGTGCTTTCAGCAAGGGGATCGAGGGCGGGGGCGGGGAGCAGGTCGAGGGGTTGTGGGGAAAAGCTTCTACTCTGGTTAAAGTTGAAGTTTTGGAGAGGTGGCTCAGTTTTTATCCAGACAGGGAGGGGAAGGAGATCCTGGGAGTCGGTTTTCGGGAGGGTTTCAGGTTGGGGTACCAAGGGCCGAGGCTGCGTAGATGGGCGGAAAACTTGAAATCAATCAAAGAGAATGGGGATGTGGTTAGGGCAAAGTTGCTCAAATAGGTGGAGGCAGGGAGGGTGGTAGGTCAATTTTTAGATCTGCCGGGCGATTTGGTGATTTCGCCGTTGGGGGTAGTGCCCAGGAAGGCGCCGGGGGAATTCAGGCTGATTCATCATTTATCTTGGCCAGAGAGCTTGTCCATCAATGACTTTATTGCCCCGGAGGATTGTGGGGTGTCATATGCGAGCGTGGATCAGGCAGTGGAGTTGATAAGGAAGGTGGGTCGCGGAGCATTTTTGGCCAAGTGTGATATCAAGGCAGCGTTCAGGTTGCTGCCGGTGCATCCGGAGGATTTTTGGTTGCTGGGGATGCAATTTGAAGATCGCATTTATGTGTACAAGGCTCTACTGATAGGGTGTGCTAAATCCTGTGCGTTGTTTGAGCGTTTTAGTTCATTCTTGCAGTGGGCTTTTACATTTAGTTCCGGTGCGCAGGGAGTTTTGCTCTATCTGGACGATTTTTTGTTCATCGGTGGGGCGGAGGATGAATCGGCGTGCAGGAACATGCTGAAGTCTTTTCAGGCATTGATGCAGAAATTTGGGGTGCCTTTGGCTGAAGACAAAACGGAAGGGCCGGCTGTGGTTTTGACCTTTTTGGGGATTGAGCTGGATTCCAGGTCCATGACATCACGCTTGCCGCACGACAAGGTGAGTCGTTTAGTGGGTCTGCTGGAGAAGGTGGTGGTGGCGCGGAAGATGACATTGCTGGAAATGCCGCGGTTGGTACGGCATTTGAATTTTGCATGTAGGGTGATGGCTCTGGGCTGTACTTTTTGTAGGAACATGTCGCGGGCCGTGGCGGGAGCTAAATGCCCACATCATCGGGTGAGGGTCTCAGGGGCGGTGCAGGTGGATTGTAGGATTTGGTTGCGTTTCTTGGAAGGTTTTAACGGGGTGTCTATGTGGCTTCAGGGGGATCCTGTAAGTTGGGAGGTACAGATATTTTCGGATGCAGCAGGTGCGGGTGGTTTCGGAGTTTTCTGGCAAGGTAGATGTGTGCGGAGAGGTGGTCGCCGCGGTCTTTGGAAGAGGGAAGAAGTATAGCATTCCTTGAGTTCTTTCCTTTGTTGATGGCGTTGGAACTGTGGGGCAGGGAGTTTTCCAACAGGAAGGTGAATTTTAATGTGGACAATGAGTGCGTGGTCAATGTTGTCAACAGGCAGTCGTCAAGGGATCACAGGGTGGCGAGGCTGATGAGGGAGTTTGTGTTGCGATGCATGGAATGGAATGTGCTGTTCAGGGCAACGCACGTGCCGGGTAAGGATAATGGCATCGCTGTTATAAATCAATAAATACAAATACAAATTATCTCGTTTTCAAGGCAGAGATTCCATGGATTGGCACCTGGAGCAGACCAGATTGGGCAGCGGATCCCGGAGGAGCTGTGGAAGCTAGGAAGTTGGGAGCTCTGTCGTTAGTGGAGGGCTCCCTGGCCTTGGCATCTAGGGCAGCTTACAGGAGGGTGTGGGAGGAATTCATAAAGTGGGGGGCACGCAGCTGGAAGGGTAGGGGAGATGCAGAGGAACGCAGACGGGATGATGTGGTCAATTTTCTGTTATGGTGTATGGACAAGGGTTGGTCGAAGACGACCATACCTGGAAAATTAGCAGGAATAGCTTTCTATGGCAAATGGTTTTGGGGCTTCCCACCTAGTGGCAGGGAGATGGCGAGTAGGATGTTAGAGGGATGGGTGAGGGAAAGGGGTAAGGAGAAGGATAGCAGACGACCGGTATCGGCGACCCTGTTGGTCAGCTTGTGTAGGGCTTTGGAAGAAGTTTGCTGGTCGGCCTGGGAGGGAGTTATGTTTCAAGTCTGCTTTATGTGGTTGTTTTTTGGGGCCTTCCGAGTATTGGAGCTGGTGGGGTTTAAAAAGGGAGCTGGTGGGTTGCAGTGCGAGGATGTCCATTTCTGGAATTTGGGGGTGGATATTAGGATCGGGAGGTCAAAGATGACCAGAGGGGAAGGGGCTTTTGGGTGTCACTGGGGTGGGGAAGTAAAGAGCTGTGCCCGGTAAGGGCAGGTTTGGTGTGGAAGGAGCTATCGGGAGGGAGGTCGGCGATGGTCTTCCGGCATGAAGTGGAGTCAAAGGTGTCGGCAGCGCAGGTATTGTGGGTGCTGAGGAAAGCGTTGGAGGTGGTGGGGGAGAAATCAGAGGAATTTGGGATGCATTCATTCAGAATAGGTGCAGCTTCTGAAGGTAACCGCTTCGGATTATCGGAGGATGAAGTTAAGAGCTTGGGCAGGTGGAGGTCTGGGAAGTATAAGGGATATATTAGGGATCTGGGAAAAGGGATGGGTTGAGTGGGGGGCAGCGGGTTTGTGGTGGGGAAAAAGTGTTTTTTTGGATGGTGAGGTGACAATATGATTTCTTTTTTCAGAGACGGCGAGGAGGTCGGGGCAGATGCAGCAGATCTGGATTGTCGGGCACTCAATCGTGAAATGGGGGGGTAGAGAGGCAGGTTGATTATTCATGCTTGGGAGAATGATTTGGTGCGTGATACGGGAGTAGCTCTGTTGAGGAAGATGAAACAGGATTTGGTATGGCTTAGGGAAATATGGCCTAAGGTAAGTCTGATATGGACTAAGTTGTTATCGAGGAGAGTTTGTTTGGAGAGGTGCAGTAAGAGAGGGCGCAGTAGAGCGAACGAGGAAGAAGATTAACAGGGAAATGATCAAGTTGTGTGGTTTTGCAGCAGTGGGAGTTTTGGAACATAAGGAGATTGTATATGAGAACTTTGAAGTTTTTAGGGAAGATGGGGTTCACCTGTCAGTTTATGGTAATAGCTACTACCTGTTGGATTTGACATTGTTATTACAGGGCATGGTGAAGAGTTGGAGGTAGTACGCTATTGAGGGGTGGGGCAGAAAAGAACACCTCAGGGGAGGGTTTTTTCTGGTGCCGGGGGGCATGGCCCCTTTGGATTAGGGGGGGAGGCAAGTAATGGGGAGAATAACGCAGGTATAGGATGGGGGTGGTGCTGTTTGCACGAATGGGCTACCCCAGGGGTGTAGAGAGGGGAGCAGGTCTTGAAGATGGAGGGGCATGGCCCCGGGGAGATGATGCCAAAAAGCGGGACAAAGGTTTGAGTAGAAGGTAAGGGGATGGTAAGGGCCTGGGGATAGGTAGGGAGGTAGTTGGGGTTAATTATTTATTTATTGTCAGAGGCATGAAGAGTTATTTATTTATTTAATGTTTGGCTAATTGTTAAAGTAGTTAATTTTAGTCTGTAAGGCCAGGGGCCAGGTTAGCGTTTATTTGTGAGCTTTGGCCTGTAACATTAAAGCGACCTTACCACTTTGAAGCGAGTCTGGGTTTTTGTGCAGTAAGCCCAAAAGCATTTTTATTTAGAATTGGGAAGCTGCACGCCCTGAAGGTATATTTTAAACACAATTCAAGCTTTGAAAATGACATCTAGCTCCTATTTAAGTTCCTTTTTCTTGATTTAAAAACATCTAAAAAGAGATTAACTGAAAGAGAGTGTATACCGTTGGACAGTGCAATCCTCTTACAGAGCTCCACATGCAAACGTGGAATTTATGCAATCCACACCACAGGCAACCATCTATTTGGTGAAACTTTTTTTTTTCCAAACAGTGCACCATACCATGTGAAATGCTGTATCATTGATTTTACATACAGTGCAACTTCTGTACAGTATATGAAATGTTACATATAGATCCATGAAAGAAAGCTGGCAATCCAAGTAACAGACTTCTGATCGGAGAGGGGAGTTAGATGTGCTGCCAGGTGGGCAAGCCAGCTCTGTTTTTTGAAACTCAAAACCTAGTGCAGCCTACTAAGAAGAGCAAGCACCAGAATACAGAGTAGAAAAAACTAGCACCAGCTCACCAGTTCCTTGGGCCTGAAGTCCGATGCCCACTACCTTTCCGATTTCTGGTATTCACTGCAAAAGTCTTCTTTCTGAAACCTGTATCACTGATGAAAGAGCGCAAGTTAATAAGAGGGTAACATTTTAGAGCATGTATTAAGCTAATCAGATGCATGACATAGAAGGACATTCATGCCCTTAATAGAGTCATCGTATGACAGGCAAAGATTGCCGTCGCACAGAGTGCATCCAAGGATCGTTCTCTAGCAGCTAGCTTGGGTGAACTCAGAGCATAATGTACCTTTTGAGTCAGCATAGGTTGGGGGCTGGTCTGGTGTTCTTGTTAACAGGCTCCTTCCTAGACAAGGGCCACGTCACTTTTGGCAGGCCTAAGGGGCTGGTGCTCCACTAATAATGTGGGACTTTAGGAGCGGGAGGACACACACACACATACACACAGGTCTTTAGCCGGATCTCCTGAAATTCCTGCAACTCCTCAAGACATTCCTCTTCTCCTCTTCCTTCTCTCTCCCTCTATCCTGCTAACCTAGTTGTCTGTCCTTTCGCTCTCTCCCTCCTATTCCTTGCAGCATGCTGAGTGGCTGCTTGGAGTACCTCAGAGTCTCACTGGTCCCCTGCACCCCCGCCAGTCCTCTCTCGCACTTGCCTCATGGCCCTACACCCCACCAACACTCAACGCACTGAGAAATTAACCCAAGAGAGTGGCTCTCTTTGCACTTACCCCAGTCTCAGCCGACCGGGTCCACTTGACCCTCCCCTCCCAGTGACTCTCTTTGCATTTGCACGATCTGTACGCACCACACCTGAAGACCGTCTTTCTGTTTCTCCACTTTCTATACCCCTAATTGTACTGTTTAAATTGCAGAATTGCCTTTGGGACTATTTGCTATATCCATACTGTTAAATGTATTCCATGCACCTAATCTACCTGTGCAGACTATTATCGTCTCAGATTTTCAAGGAATCTGAGCGACTCTTGTATTTTCCCTGTGCTCCCACCCTCCTTGTGCACTTTGAAACACTTGCCTTTGTATAGGTGCTATATAAATAAACAATATCATGACAAACCACACACACATACTTTGGGATCCTCTAATACCAAGTTAGGCTTACTTTGGGTGCCTAAGAATCATTCATTTGGGCTGGTTCATCATGATCAAAATGTATAGATCAGCAAAGAGTCATTACAAAAACACAGTTACAAATGCGATACGCAAACTGTACAATTACTTAAAAAATTAAAAAATAAAGTCCCATGCAAACCCTTTTCCCCCCTCCACCGTGTGGCCTTCTGGCTTTCTAAGCACGCCAGAGATACTAGGCCACCACAAACACCACTACTGGGCTATATGTGTGGTACAGCATCATAGACCTGTACCACATCCAAGCTCCAACGGACCTATTTTACATAGATAGCTAAGGAATAGGGGCCTCCCAACCCCCAGCTCTGATACCTAAGGAGGAGAATAGACACACCCAATCACATTATAAATAGTTCATTAGAATACTACAGGGAGTGTGCCGGGCTAACACCCACAACAGTCAGACGGTCTAGAAGGATAGTAGCAACTAATCCCACCCATAGTAATACAAATTAAATCGAACAGGATGTGTCACAAACAGGATTCTCACCCCACTAACCCTACCTTCACATTTCTGCATACCTAGCTCACCTGAAAATTCACACAACCAACTCTCGCCCAGCAAATCGCATGCACTTTACCACACCGCATCAACAACAAACCAAAAACAAATAAACAGCACCAACAGCCCACGGGGTCTCATCCAACACTTACACCAAAGCTCAGCACGCGGTGTATAGCGAACGGAAGCCGTCAACAGCACACTACCTCTCTCACTCTCCTACTCCCTCTTCTTCAGACTAACCCAACCCCGCCTGCCTTCGTGTTTTACAGATCGGCCAGAGCGCCTGGGCACCAACTTTGTTGGTGACGGTGCACAATATAAATACCTTTAACATTTAACATATGTGCTGTAGCGCAAAGCATGGCTGAGTGGAGGGGTTGGAAAGGAGCCTCCCCTAAGCAAGGGATTCCTCCAAGTAAACCTGGTCGACATATGCAAAAAGGGCAAAGAAAAAGGAAATGTGTGATGGCCTTAACGGCACCATCACCAGGTACAGAGGCTCTTTTAAGGGCCTAAATCCCTCCATCTCCCCACCCCAGCGTCTAATAGAAGAGCGCCAATAAAGTAAAGCTAGCACATATCTGCAATATACATAGGGCCAGATTCACAGAAGCATGTCATAATGGTGCAATCCCATTGAAAAATGTTCTGTGAATCAGGCCTATAGTATCCAAATATTGTTTGGAGTCCCGCTCCACCTTCAATCCGAGATAAGCAGCCTGTCTCAGGCTGGTTCCCTCAATGTAACTTACTTTGGCGGAAGTTGGCTCATAACTGCTGCTGCTTGACACCCAGTGGGGCAAAAACTATTGGTATGAAGGGTAGTAGATGCTACTGTGGATGAAAACGCATCTGTCTTATTAAAGCATGGTTATTCCAGCCTTCTCTCCATTTTGGGCATTGTGATTTACTGAAAGTGAACATACTGTGTGCCTTACTTGCAATTGGTTGCCTAAGTGCTTAAATCAATCTTGTCATTTGTAATGTTATGCAATGTATTGAGGTCTCTCAGTGATGTCATGAGGTTTGTGGCATTCATGACTGTATTTAACCAATGACAACATTAGTTTGGCTTTGCCGATGCTGGTTTTAAAATGTCACACGTGAAGTGTGTGCATGGTAGTTGGCCATCTACGTCCCACCTGCAAGAAGGTGCGTGGTTTCCTTCAGGGAAGTAATTGGGCCGGCACAGGCCGAGCTGTGCTGCGTCAAAAAATATCTTGTCAGAGCACTTTTCCATGTAGCCTCGAAGCCCAAACCCTTTCCAAGTTGAGTAGGTTCTCTGCCACAAGTCTTCTGAACATTATCTCAATGCGCACCAATATACACAGACTTCAGAAACTGAATTTGAAAGTCGTCCTTTGCTCACCAGGACAGCCAGACTCAAACAATCCAAAGCGGTACATAAAAAATTCGACCATTTGTCTTTCGACCAAATTGCGTCGACCATTTGTCCTGTCGACCATTTATTTTCGACCAAATGACCTGTAACTGATCTTGAGGTGCTTTCTGGGCTTGAGGCCAAGGAGAAGTCTCACAGTACTGTTTTGGAAGAGTTGTAGAGGGCGGAGAATAGAGGCAGGCAGATTTAGAAATATGCTGTTGCAGTATTCCAGCCTAGAGAGAACCAGAGCTCTGCAGACGGTGAGCTTCTGCAGGAAGGAGAGGAAAGGAAGAATACCTCTGAGGAGGTGCAGCTGGTAGTTTGACTTCTTAGAGACATCAGAGTTGTGAGGAGAGAAGGAAAGTGTGGAGTCAAAGCCTCACAGGTGGGAGCAGGAAGAGAGCCAAGAGAGGCCGGCCAGAGAGTGACAGGAAAGGAGCGAGCAGGTGTGCTGATGAGAAGAATGTCACCACTCCTGGATGGCAGACAGACAGAGATGAGAGAAGGAGAAGAGGTGGCTGAAGGGAGCCTGAAAATGACCTGAGTGTCATCTGTATGGCACTGAAAGTTGGGGCAGAGAGTGGCAATGCGGTGGGCAAGAAGTGACAGGTATTGGTTGAACAGCCAGGGAGAGAGGTTAGACCCCCTGAGGAAGACCACAGGTAGAGATAGAGATAAAGATAGAGGAGAGGAAGGACCTAAGTTGGACCTGGGAAGGTCGATCAGAGAGGAAGGAGGTCAGCCAAGCCAAGGCCTGATCGATGATACCCAGGTTATCACGGAGACGATTGAGCAGGGTGGCATGGTTGAATGTGTCAAAGGCAGAAGAGAGATCAAGTAAGATGAGGATACAGGGGCTGTTGGAATAAAGGTTGGAGAGCAGGTCTTTGCAGATGTTCAGGAGAGCAGATCCATGCTTCTGGCAGCTCTGGAGCCAGACTGATGGTGATGGAGACAACCAACAGATTCAGAGTGAAGATTAAGCTGGGAGATGGCCAGCTTTTCCAGGAGTTTGCCCAGGAAAGGAGTGATGGAGATTGGACCTGTTTTGATGAGACTTTCATAGATCGGACTTGTCTAGAAACCTTGTCTGAGGAGAACAGGGGAAAGGCAGAGAAGGATGGAGGAGAGGTGGCTGAAAAAGGGCCAGAGGAAGAGCAGGAAGTAGAGGGAGGAGAGGGAGAGGAAGAGAGTGAGGAAGGATGTCCCGAGTTTTTAAGATGAAACGAGAAGCCAGTGCCGTGCAGAGGGCCTCGGAGGGGACAGGAGAGGTAGAGACTGCAGCAGGATTGGCCAGCTCTTTGCAGATTTTAAAGAGTTTGGCCGAGTTGTTAGATGCCACGGAGCCGCAGGCTTGGATATGGGCTCTCTTCTTGGAGCGGGCAGGGAGCCGGTATTGTCGGTATTGAATAGAGAGTGAGAGAGAGTTGCAAAGGTCTCGAAAAAGTCCATTGGAAGGACAGGAAGCATCCAGGTGGATGTTGAAGTCTCCAAGAAGTCTTCCATGCAGCAAAGGAATGCTCGATTGAATTACTATTACTGACATGTTTGATAAATTGGTGGTCATTCTTATGTTCCCAAAAAGCGCTTTTGTTTATATGCAAAGCAACCAGCATCCTATATTGAGGACACCCACATTATTCAAGACACCCACATTTTTCAACACTTAGCACGGCCCCTGAGTTCCTCCCAAACCACTGTCAATCCACCCGCCCCAAACCCACCTAAGCTCGAAAGGGGTCCCCAGTTAATGCCCATTTCCAGAAGTGGTTTCATTGGCATTCAACCTCACGAACTTGGACAAACACTACAGAATCCGGGCCCTTCCAGATATATCATTGGAATAGCCATGGGGTGATGCAACAAGATGCCACGCCTACTGTATTCCACTGCAGCAAAGGAAATACTTCTGAAGGGAGGGTGAGGAACCCTGTGGTTATGTTTGTTGCTTTGAATATCTTTTGCATTCCACTTCGTGAAAGATGACCCAGTTCACAATGGCTCAACCTGCTCTCAGAATTGTCAGGCCGGAAACCCATCAATTAGCCAATGTTTACGCAGCTCTGCTCTCGTTTCAGAGTGTATGCACTGCCAACCCAAACGAACACAAGATCAGGGGCCAGATTACAGAAGCTTTGCACTATGCAAGTGCAAAGTTTGCGCAGTATTAGCACTAGGGCAAAGTGTGCCCTATTTCTAAAAACATTTGCAAATATTAAAAAACCACTGCACCATGAAAAATGCATTTTTGCATGTCATAAAAAGTTGCCCTAGTGCAAAAAAGATAAATTTCCACTTTAATTTTGCACCAGGGCAAACTTTGCCCGGTGCAAAAATGCATCGAAAACTTATCTTTTGCACTTGCTCAATTTTTGCCCTGGTGCTTATACCATGCCAGGCTGAACTTTCCATGGTGCATTGGTTTCTAATATTTACAAGATTTTTCAGAAATAGGGCAAACTTTGCATTATTGCTAATACCGTGCAACTATGGACTTGCACCAGTGCAACATTTCTGTAATCTGGCCCCTGAAGTCCAGGAGGTCACCCCCCCTTCCCCCGAACCCTCCACTTGGCGCCATCACAGACTGAAACCTTTGGAGCGGTTGTATTCACACTTCATTTTACATTAAGCCCCCTGACTCCAAAGCTACATGTGCTTACATTTTCTTTTAAAAGCAATCGTGTTTTGGAGCGCATTGCGCCCCCGCCTCAGGGGCCAGATAACAGAACGTTTGCACTGGTGCAAGTGCACAACTTGCACTATATGAGCACTAGGGCAAAGTTTGCCCTATTTTTTAAAAACACTGGGACACATTAAAAATCATTGCACCTCGACAAGTGCAGTTTGGCATATTAAAAGCATCAGGGCTAAAATTTCCCCAGTGTTAAAAAGATAAATTTTTAATGCATGTTTGCATCAGGGCAACGTTTGCCCTAGTACGAATACCAATCCGTTCTAGAACTAGGGCAAACTTTGCCCTGGTGCAAAAATGTACTGAAAATTCATATTTTGCACTAGGGCAATTTCTAATATGCCAAACTGCACTTGTCAAGATGCAAAGGTTTTTTAATGGGTCACATTGTTTTTAAAAATAGGGCAAACTATGCCCTGGTGCTAATACCGTTCAAACTTTGCACTTACACCGGTGCAAACTTTCTGTAATCTGGCGCCTCATCCTTCGGACCACACTAGGGGTAGCACACGCACAGTTTGACGACCATTGATTGAGAGTGTGTTGTGGAAACAGTCACAGAGGATTTCACACCCACACCTTCTTGAACGAGCCAAGTGGGGCTGAGGGGGCCGAGGGGGGGGGGGGATCCTGATGCGCAGGTTTGCCTACGTGCTTTAACCCGCCTTTCCAGTTTGAGATACGAGTGTAGCCCGGGATACAAACTACTGTAACCTCGTTCTCAGAGATCCCTACAGGACCCCAGAGAAGAGAGACCCGTTTATCAATTCCGGGTCACCGCAGAGTGGAGCGTATGCTGCGAGTCCTACATCTGCACGCCTTCAAAATACGCGCAAACTGATAGAAGCGCAATTGGAATTACGCAGGAGCTGATGACTGCCCTGTCACAATAGGTGTTATTTAAAGGTGACTAACAACACCCGCTGATGTTATTACCCGGAATGCCATTCCAAACACTCCTGTGTTTACTGTCGTGTCCTGGATAACGCCTTTACAATCCAATCTGCGTTAACAAACAGGTCATACATGAAAGCTTGTGAGTTGATTCAGTGGTAAATCGATCATAAGGATTTAAGATGTAAGCTTATGAGGCAAAGCCACCACTCTGCCAGCAATTGGTTAATTTGCATCTGAAACCAATCTCAGTGCCTGACATTAAATGAACGGTCTCTACAATGACAGTTTTACCCTCGGTCACTGAGAGAGCATTTTTTTTCCAGGCCGGGAAGGGGACGACATTTTTTGCAAAATATAGCGAGTACATGCACCCCATTGAAATCTACACAGTTATATCCAATAACGTGAAAGCTCCAGGTTGGCATGGCCAACAGTTTTGCCTTTTCTGCAGGCCTTACTGATACTAACTGGCCATTAATGGAAGCAGCTGCAAAAAGGTGGAAGCACCTGGGTATATAAAAGCAGTGCCTGGAAAATGCCCATACACAAGCCAAAACACAACCTCTGCCAATGCTGGTTTTTAAACAGGTCTTCTTCAGTGAAGGACGCACACACTGCCTATGCATCAATTGACTGAAGGCACACTTAGTTAAGACATTTTTATTAGACCAGAAACGCATGAACAGCTCCGTTGCAAGTTTAATATTACTGCTTGCTAAAGCAAGCTCAACGAGATCCCAGGATGATGTGTTTTGGGAAGAGAGGTGCACGATTGGCTCAGGCCATTACCATGGCCATGGGCAGTCAATGGGATGGTAAATACCCGAACATCAACGTACCCTTCCTTATAGCCACCCCCTCCTGGCTCTACTCCAAATGCAATATCTTCAGCTAAATGGTCACTTGGTAACTAAAACGAACCAGAGATTTCAAGTTGTCAAAAGGAAGGTGCAGGTGTCCCACCAAGCCTTGCCTGCTCTCTGAGGCACGTGATACTTTGTCTTTCATTTATGACGAAAAAGCAAAGTGCACGACTGAAGAGTCTCGCACGTTCTAGAGCTCTGAGATCAAGCGTTTACCCAACTAGCCACGGCGACAAGCACGTGCCTGGTGGCATTCTAAAAAGACGCATGAAGGTATGCCAAACACCTCATGCCTCACAGCCACTGGGCCGACAGTGTCCGGTCTGTTTATCATAGCGCCGGGCTAAGCCCAACTCCTGCATAGAAATACTACGATCATTTGTAAATAAAGAGTTGCTTTCCCCAAACTGGTTCTCAGTTTATGAAATGTTACCAATTTTTGCTAAAGTTGTGGACAACTCTCACTCATACTGTAGCTGCGGCAAACGAGAGGGTGGGGCTTAAAGTAAGAGACGTGCCTCCCATCGGCAACCAGGCTTATGCGTTGTGTTTGGAACATTTGACCAAGTTCGACTGCAGTAACATTCAAAGCTGCCAGCAAGTAACTTCCATCGTGATGGCAGTTGTAAGCCCTCACAGCAAAACGCAGCGTTTCCAAGGATTGCTATGCTGACGGTGGCAGAAAATCGTCACAGTCAACCCAGCACCCAAAACAAGCCTGGCGTCCGAGCTGCGAAAAGGAATGCAATCAGAACTATTTCAAAAGATATACACACACTTTACTGTTCTTCACTGAAGAACTACCTATACGTGTCGTTTTTATCAGGAGATACCCACACCTATTTGATCGAAATAGAAACCACTTTATAAAGGAAGGAGCTCACCTCAGCCTTCGGACCCCGCGGAAGCGCCTCCGTTGAGCTGCGTGGGTCCCTGCTGCATAGCGAAGTATGCCTGCTGAGTGTGCTTTCGTGCAGGTACTTGAGGTGTGACTGCCACACCCCGTTCCCTTTTGTTACAATCCACCTATGGCGACGCTGATTCTAATGATTAATAATTGACTAAAAGACAATGGCGCAGATCGTTCCAGGCATCACCCTGGAGATAATGACCGCCTGTTTTGTTTTTAAGCTCGGCATTTTTCTCGAATCAACCCCTCTTTGCATGCTGGGCAACTGCCTGTCGAGGGCTGAGGAATGCAGCGTCTTGCCTTTCTCCCCCCAGCTCATAGCCTCGGGTCTCTTGGAGAAATCACAGCGCCCCTCTCCCCAGCGGCAGTGCTGGTTCTTTGGGAAGGGAAGGGCTTCAGAGACCAAGTAACAGCCACAGCACTGCAGTAAGGCTGGCTGAGGCATTGCACGGCCGTCGCCCTGGTACTGCAGCAAAATGCACACAGGGATAAGGGTGAGCAAG
Organism: Ambystoma mexicanum; assembly: GCF_040938575.1. Taxonomy (NCBI): domain Eukaryota; kingdom Metazoa; phylum Chordata; class Amphibia; order Caudata; family Ambystomatidae; genus Ambystoma; species Ambystoma mexicanum. The sequence continues at coordinate 809,272,838 of NC_090932.1, forward strand.
ATAAAGAATTGACCCATCCCACAAAAGACACATCGTCTACAAGCTTTGTAGCCGCGTTATAAATGGCACTAACCACGTCAATATTTAATTTCTGAGAATAGGTGTACATTGCAGAGACAGTCTGATAAGCCCAGGTAGTACCAACATATGAATGCAACACAACATGACCCATTCAATTACTTGGAAACTAGTCATGTCCAGTTTTTTTGCTTTAAATCCTAGGACTTGTAATTTTCGATTTATAATGGAGGAATTCAAGACCACAAGTCCCCAAAGGCAAACCAAAGAAACAGGACTGGAATTTAATCCCCATAATGTAATTGGACATTACTGCCACATCCCTCTTTCGCATTGCAGCGATTACTGTTGAGACCCCGCCTCCCTCAGAGGAACCACCTTTTTGTTTTTCTTCTGGAGGTATATAAACTCCCACATACCCGCAATCCAGTGTTAAAAAATGCCCTGCCCTCCCGACAGGAAGGGCCAACATTTCCTGGAGCAGGGCTCTGGGTTGCAACAGCGAGCAGGTCTCCCTCGTTCCTCTTCCAGCTTGGCAGAGTTAGTACACGATGGTTGGCGTGCTCTTGGACCACCTGCTGGGAAAGAGGGTACAAGCAATTAAGCACAAGCTTGCGGGCCATGTTCGTGAGTATGCTCTCTGTGTCCATTGTGGGGCAAAGGGGCTGCGATTGAGGACCCACCAGTGTCCACTGTGGGCCCCTTGGCAGCGGGGAAAGGAGTGTCCATGGCCCGCAAGGTAAGGATAGAGGGAGGGACTGTCCAGAACAATGCAGCCACCACACAGTGGTGCCGCCATTTTTTGCATACTGAGATGCCGCTGTAAATATTGGAGACGTGCCTCCTGGAAATTCCATGGTTACTGCATCTCCGTCAGTACTGAACAGTCTGGCGTTCACTGCAGACTGCAATTGGGCTGAGGAGGCAGTGGGTGCTGATGTGGCTACTCCTTTCTTCAGTTGAGTGGCTAAAGATGGCACATTGTAGTTCAGACCCCTGATTTACTTTAAAATTCTCCAACTAAAAAAGATTCTGCTGTCAATTGGTAGAAAATAAGCCCAATATATATGTTCAGTGGAACAACTTTGTTACCGAGACATTATGGCTAAATTCCACTTGTAAAAACCTAACATCATTCAGTGGAAAAACGTTCTTAAAGGGTTTTTATGGTTACAAGTAAAATTGAAAACCACCAGAATTTCGCCATTTATTGTAAGCTAAGCAACCATAACTCGCGCCACCACTGTGCACTGCTAAGACTAACACCCAGGACATCAAAGATGACATCACAAATTTTCAGAACCACCTTTCACAGTTAAAAAATAGAAATACCCAAAAAAAGTCCGCTGACAGCGTGGTAGTCTGCGGACATCTAAAAATGTAGGTGGTGGTAGCATGTAAACCATTGCACTCTTTTGCGTGAGAAAGTGGTGCTCTGAAAATAGTTTTTTTGTATTTTTTGGGAAAGTTGTTTTCAAGTTTTAAAGTAAACTAAACAACATTCTCCTGAACTAAACGTGTCCGTGCTACTTGCACAACAATAGACATTTTGTTTTTACCATCCTTCCATGCCTTTTTTGTTCCACCTACTGGAAGATGCGTTCTATATTTACAAATAAAGCATTTTGAATATTTTTCAGAAAAAAGCTGATTGCCAGCATAAGAAAGATGTACTCCATCTCTCTGAAAAATATTGGTACTATCAAATTTAATATTTTCATTATCGAAAAACGTCATGCCAACATCTCCCAAAAATTGTGCCTGACTTTATCCATTTGCGGACCAAATGAACTGGAGTGCAGCCACATCTGTCTCTGGGCAATGCGAGAAAAAATTAGTCTGGAGTTCGGGAACATGTCCACCATTTTCCCAAATGTCTCCTTCATTGCAAACTGCAATGAAATTCCAGTTAAATGGCCTAAACTGGTCCCTCCACAATGCACAATGATAATGTCCGGATGTTGGAGCGTGACCAAATTAACACAAAATGGGAGCAAATCCAGCCACTTCATGTCACACACTCCATACCACTTCACATCAACATGATAAAATCCAAGATGTTCAGCCACTCCACACTTCTCTGCACACACCTGCACCCAATGGGTCCACGAGTCCCCCAAAATCCACACACTCCGACTTCTGAAAGACACAGTCATAGCCATAGCCATAGCCATAGCCATCTGCACTCCTCTCAGCAAACAGACCTTCTGTCACACTGTCTCCTTGCATACCACATCCAGAACTCAGAAAACCTGATTGGCCAATCCCCTGGGCTCCACAGTCCCATTTCCATGCCTGGTATCCTCAAAAGCCCCGGATGTGGCACGTGCTGTCTGCGGTCTACTGCGGTGTCCACGGACAGATCGTCCAATTTAAGGGGGTGGGGAGACAAATAAAACAGAAGGTAAGGTATTTACTCTTTAGTGGTGTCTCTGAAAAGAACCTTTTTTTAAGGGGCTTGTAAACAAACACCTTTTTTTAAATCATATTTTATTGCTTTTATTTTGTCTTTTTTCCTTACAGGAACCTCTTCAATGCATTCCTTACATTATAAAGGAACATTTCATTATCAATATTTGAAAAGTAAAAGCCTTCCTCAGAAAGAAAATCACACCCTGAGAATTGATGTTATCATTCTCAAAAGATGACATCCCAACACTGCACAAAAAGAAAATATGCCTTTGTTGACAAGATGCCTTCCTGCTTGTTGTTGAGGACATAGGACATTGGGACAGGTCCATAGTGCCCTAAGTGGTATATGAGAAAATGTCACCTTTGCACATGGAAAGAGCTGCATTAGTTCCTTTAGCAATTCCTTCACTGCACTCTACAAAGTTACTGCACTAATGTACCCCAAATACAGTCCTCCACAGTGCACTACAAGGACATATGGAGTGTTAAAAAAGCCATATTTTCACAACTTTCAAATTTAGCCCAGGCACACCACAAAGCTTCCACTCCCTTCAATCCAAGGTTGGCAGAAAAACCACAGATTTCTGGATACCTCTCCAGATTAGTTATAAAACAATATACCACTATCTCCATCTCTGTAACCACAGCCATCTTCACTACACACAGCAATGAAAAAAACAATGACCCTATCTTCCTTTCTATTTCACTCTTTGCAGCACTTCCTCATTGGCTACTGTTAAGCAGTTACCCACCCATCCACCAATCACAGCCAATAACTCTACATCTAACTCTGTCATCTCAGTTCAACACTGCAGATGTACTGTTGAACACTCAGAATACAGGTCTCCATGCACCTTCATCAAAAAGTAATATACAACTCTCCTAGATTTCTACTTCCAGATTCATCCACATCTGCATCTAACACAAAATACAGGTATGCATATATTTTTAAAATTACATTTCCAACTCTTTACAAACGCATGTCAACAGGGTTCCTACCAATTACCCTGCATTAACCTATTCAATAACCATACTCTCGTTTGTCCCACCTCCTGATATCAAATGGCAGTCACTTACAATGTTGTATAGTTGCAAACTTTTCCTTTACTGAAGATTTGCATAACACTTTCACAACACATATTTGAAATGTCAGCAGCACTGTCTGTGTCTTTTTTGTGAAACAAATGAAAACCACATTTGAAACATTGTCACAGCATGTTTAAGCACCAGATCCTGTCTGAAACCTCAATATATTACCAAGACATGCATGCTTGCCCATATCAACCATTGTAATGTATAAACAGTTATTTTCTTCTTTCATTCTGTCACTTTTAAAGCCACTTCTCACACTAACAAAGCTACACTAAAACTCCCGCAATGCACATGCAAAACGAAAACTGCATGTATGTTACTAAAGCATGGCATGTACATCAAATTAAAAATGACAAAATCCAATGTGTTTAAAACTATTCATTTCAGCACTATTTCAAGGAAAACAAATAGATCCATGTGTACATTTACAACAGTGCTGTGTGTAATTTTTACTAAGTAAATGAAACAAAATGGAAACAATTTCTCCAACATGTTGCAATAACACTTGGTGTGAGCAATTTCATCAACTTTTCCAGACTTGCAACCTAACATTCTCCTTTCTGATCTGTACATGCTTCTTGGCTTCTCGATTTTTCTCTGCATACTGGGACTTGCAATGCACCATTTCTAATACAAATGGTGCAACACCAATTCCCAAGCTTTTGAAACTCCAGCCCCGTAGGGCATACTTATCACGGGACCACCAGCCCCTTTACCAAGGCTGCTGGTGCTCCTATGTTCCCATCCCCACACAGTGCTATGCAACTCCACAGTAATAGAGACCAACATTTTCCACCACCTGTTTTTCCAGGCCTACATGAGCTGTAATATTCTAGTGACACTGGGAATCTAGCTGCCTAACAATTATCAGGAATCTTGTGGAAATCCATCTGCAGCAACGGCAGTGTTAAAGCCATACCCGTAATCACATGCAATGTTACTAACTCTTCTTCCCAAAACTCCTCCTACAGTGAAAAATAATGTCTTCTTGTGCTACAATTACTTTGCCATTACCATATATACCCACTAATTTTGTTCTTTCCCAATTGCAGTGAAGAACAGGCTCCTGAAAGACAACAACCTCTCTCCTAGAAGACAACGACCTGAAGAAAACTACTCTTCATATCCTACAAAGTAAGTGCAGTAGTATTCTTTATGTTACTCACACAGTACAGCACAGCCTGTACTAGCCTAAAAGTTATTTCCAAATCAACAGCATTTACTTCACTCTTACTCATTGCACCCCAGTAGGTTTTCTCACCTGAACACCAATATCATAACATGATTGATTGATTGATTGATATTGATTGATATTTTATTTCTATCGCGCTCATACACAAGTGTTTCAGAGCGCGACAAGGCAATGGAGGGGAGAACAAAACAGTGATCTTACAAGGCCCAGTGACATTGAGAACGCGCAATTGCATGGGAGAGGGGGGAGGGGAAAAGTGCATGGAAGGGGGGAGAGGTGGAAAGTGCGAAGCAGAGGAGAAACAGATAAATAACAATAAATAAATAATAAAGGCAACAAACAGTGGTAATGCAGCCAGCAATTTGCAAGTGCTTGGTTTAAGGCAGCAGACAGGGTAGCTCCGATAAGTGCAGGAAGAAAAAGGGGGCTGTATGGGTACAGATACAGACCCTAGTGCAAGGGGTGGCCCGGAGGCAGTGCGGGAGGGTGACAGGATGAGCAGGTACCTGGGCCCAAAAGACAGAGGGTGGCCAGGTGCACGGTGCCAACAGAGAACAGATCAGCAGGGGAGAGGGGGAGCGAAGGCAGAAGAAAAGAGGAAGGTCTTGAGGTGCTTCCGGAACTGGAGATGGTTCTCCTCAAGTTTTAGAGTGGCAGGGAGGCTGTTCCAGAGGGAGGCCCCAGCCGAAGACAAAGATCTACCCCAAGCTCGTTTCTTAGAAAAACAACTGACCCTGAGTGAGTGGGAGGTAGAGGAGCGAAGAGCTCAAGAGGGGAGGTATTTGCGGAGGGATAGCTGAAGGTATTTTGGACCCAGGCCCAACATAACACCCACTACTACTGTGAAAACATTGCAATTTCCTTACTTCTTCATGCACAGTACACTATTTTACGCACTAACCTAAAACCTTCACACATCTACACACACAGCTACTCTTACAGCCTTCCCAACCAGAATCAACAGCCCATTGCACAATCACACAGCCCTCTATTTATGTTTGCCCTCCTATTCACACAGTCATTCACAATGCATACAAATACATTCCACAAATTTAAAACCCACATTTTCCTTTTTCTCCAACAGACAAAACAGAATGCCCACTAAAAAGCAACTCTGTAGAAAACAACAGAAAAATAGAGCAGATAAAACTAAAAGCATGCAAAATACTCATCCACCTCCAGCAGAATTTATAGCCAATGTTCAAACAAAAGTGCTAATACAGCCAGTCAACAAAACTGAACCAGCTAGCAGTAAAACAACTAGGGCCCCTCTTTCAGTAAGTAAAAATCAGATCAAAGAAAAAATAACACTTCTAATAGCGCTAGCACTATATCTACCATTTTAACATAGCCACAGTTAAGCATTCCAAGAAATTAATTTTACAAAAAATGTTCCACCGTTACAATCTTATAAAAACAGAAAAGTCGCACTCAACCATTAAAAATTACTGCAGAAGACTAGTCCTGGAAGCCCTCATTGACAGTGCAATGCTCCTCAAAGGAAATTGTTTACATTCATTTTAACAGGAATGAAACCACTAATACAAAGTAATCAGTAAACTACAAAAAGTACCACTAAACCTGCTCAATGTCAACATAGATACCTTTGCAAACTTCTGTGCAGGTGAATGGATTCACACAAGCAGCACAGAACCATATTTCAATTAAGAGGCATATAAACATGAGCAGAAAAACCCAATTGCCATACATAGTAGTGACTGAGGGTATGAAATGGTAGACAACGCCATTATGGCACAAAAAACCCCCATTGAAAAAATTTCCCCAACATACAGAAACAATCCTTAAAATCTTTACGCCAATTTCGCAATCACTATGTGAAAATAAAAGATAAAATTAGAATTAAAACGTTGCAAACCACGGACTCCTGTCCAGTGTGCAATTACACTGGACTGTGAGGACATTCATTAGCCTGAATTTCAGGACCTGCTTGCAAAAGCACCTTCCACCACATCAACATGTTACCAACACACCATTCTAATATACAGAATATTCTCCAGAGATTGTACTATGCCAAAAGTCCTGCTTTAGAACTGCACCATTTTTATAACATTCTCCTTCTTGGCACAGCCAAAGAACTCCTTCAACAAATAAACCACATCCAAAGTAAACATTTTGGAAGTAAATATTATGTAGGAAATTCAGTAACTTTAGAGAAGAGTAGCGAAACCTTACAAATGCCAATCTTCTCATAAAAACGTACAAAAAAGAAGTAGCAAAGTTTAAAAGCACATCTGCTGAAGTACCAAAGCAAGTATGTGTTACGCTCACCTGGTCTCTGCAGGGACGTTGGGGCACAATTGGAACCCTCCTTCGAATTGGCTCCCATGAAAAGACTCTCTCCCCCAGCTGCTGCTGAGCCTGCTGTTCTGGACACTGGTATTGCCCGTGAGAGAAGATGAGAGGCAATGAGAATGGTGTGGTGGTGTCGTGAATTCCCTCAAACATCTCGTGCTAAAATGAAGTGTGTAAGCGTTTTTCCATGCAAGCTCACCTGTGGTTTTGTAACAATGAGTTCTCTGTCCTGCTTCTTGTAGCTGGGCGCTTAGAATGGGCCTAGTTACTTCACTAGTCCATGGAAATGGTGATCCAGACCGGCTGCAACCAATCCACTTAGAAGGTAAGTCTTTTGGTTATGATCAATGTTTGTTTTATTATAATGTCTTTTGCCTTGATTATTAATAGTAATTCTTGCACTGTGTTATCTCTTTTCCAATAGGTGTAAAGATGGCCAATCGGAGTCGTGGAGCGAGTCCGGGGATTCCCTTGAGGATGAAGGAGCTACCGAATTAGCTGGTAAATTGGCCTTTGTAATGGAACTCTAGACTCAGGTATGGCACGGCCAAGAGTTCATTAATTATATGGTTTCTCACCTGTTGTTTTCTTTTTCCCTTGCAGGAGAAGACTGGTGGCGTAGAGCGAAGTCTGGATGCTCGGGAGCAGCTCCGCGGTTGCAGGATGAAGGTACCGCAAAGATGAAGAAAGAAGTGGTGCTCCGTGTTGCTGGGCACCCAGATCAGGTGTGGAAAGGCTCTGACTCCGATAGCGATGGAACGGCTGGAATTAGGTAAGGCGTGCCTTCAGCGATGGAGTTATTGGAATCAGGTAAGGTGTGCCTTCAGCAATGGAGTTGCTGGAATCTGGTAAGATGCGTCTTCCACGATGAAGTAGCGAGATCCATGCAAGGTGGTCTTCAGTGATGGAGAAGCTGGAATCAAGTGGATGCACGACGAGATGAAGAACAGGTAAAGCGGTAAGCGTTACGCTGCTGAAAGCAGAATAATGTGAAGTGGAGGCATGTGGTTGGGTTGGCCTTAAATAGGCTGTCCCTGGCCCCTCCCTTTGGTCCCACCTTGTGGCTCCACCTTGCCCCTCCCAGGGACTCTTGCATGTGCCTTCCAATGATAGTCTATGGCCACTCCCAGCCCTGATGCATGTACCCTAGGCACAGAGTGTGCAAAGCACACCTTTCCATGAGCCTGGCGCCAGAGGTGCCAGGACTGGGTCCATTTGGACCCCGGGGGTGAGGAAGGCCTGGACCCTTGTCCAATGGCCATGACAGCACTCCCCTGCCAGGCCCCTCTCATGGGCATTCCTCTCCCCGGCCTAGGTTTGGTGGGGTTGTTATGGTGAAACCGTCTGATTAGTCAAGGTGAATGAACAACTTCCACAGGTTCCCAAGTGTGATCTTGAGGTTCATAACCCTCCCAATCGATTAAGTAGTACAGTTTTGATCGCACTATTTTAGAATCCAGGATGTCTTTAACCTCATACTCGGGTTCCTCTTCGATAACTTGTACTGGGGAGGATAGAGTTATTGTATGCAAATTCTGTTAAGCAAAGAATGTCCTTCCAGTATCCTTCCGTTTGCTGCAACATGCATCTCAGCTATTGCTCTAACGTCTGATTAGTCTTCTCAGTTTGACCATCAGTTTGGGGATGGTGACTGGTGGACAGGCAAAGATCGATCTGCGCTATCTTGCAACAATTCCTCCAGAAGGCTGAGACAAATTGCGTTCCTCAATCAGATATCAGTACCGAAGGGAAACCATGTAGTTTGATTACTTGTTCTAGGAATACAGTAGCCAGAGTTCCAGCAGAAGGAAGTCCTTTTAGTGGAATAAAGTGTGCCATTTTGGAAAATAAATCTACCACCACTAAGATTGTGTTGAAGCCATCGCAGGGAGGTAAATCTGTGATGAAATCCATGGATAACGTATGCCAAGGAAGTGGTGGTATAGCCAGAGGACGCAATAATCCTGCGGGACTTGACTTTTGGGATTTCTGTTGTGCACAAACTCTGCAGGTTGAAATGAATTGGGCCACATCCTTTCTCCAGGTTTGCCACCAATAATTCTTCCTGATTTTGGCTCGTGTTTTAGTAATCTCGGGATGTCCCTCCACTAATGACTCGTGGTAATTTGCTATAATCCTATTTTGAGTTTCTTTGTCTTTAATATATAGTCTCGCCTGGAAATAGGGTAAATTATCAGTGATGGAGTACTGGTCTTCCTTGTCTAACCATTCTTGTTGGGTGGTTTGGTCCATTTGAGATTGGAGGTCAACCTTCAAATCTTCCCAGCATGTGGTTACTGCGATCTGATTTTGAATTTGCTCTTCTGGAAAGACGGGTATTGGTTCTGATGGTATAAAATTGTCTTTGTCTTCTACCATTCCCAACAGAGCGTCTGCTTTTCCGTTACGGACTCCTGTTCGGTATGTGATCACAAATTCATACTCTGCACAGAAAAGAGCCCAACGAAGCTGACGAGAAAATTGGGCCTTGGCAGTTTTTAAATATTGCAAATTACGGTGATCCATGATAACAGTGACAGTATGTCTAGCCCCCAGGAGGTAGTGTCTCCAGGTTTTAAGGGCTCCTTAGATCTCCAGTAATCGCTTGTCGGTTATGGCATAGTTAATTTATGGTGCTGTAAACTTAGGGGACCAAAATGCTATGGGATGTAACTGCACCGTGTCCGGGTCCCTTTATGATAACACCGCCCCCATGGCCACACTGGAGGCATCGGTCTCAACTACATGGGGCAGTTCAGGTTGAGGATGCCGAAGAACGGGTGCTGAAGTGAAAGCCAATTTCAATTCCTGGAAGGCCTCGCCGGCGTCGGCAGTCCAAGAAAACTTTTTATTCTTTCTTAATAAAGAAGTGATAGGTTGAACGATTTGAGAAAATCCTGGGATGATTCGCCGGTAGAAATTGGCAAACCCTAGTACGCTCTGCACACCCTTGGTCGATGTCAGGGATGGCCACTGAAGAATAGCTTCCACCTTACGAGTGTCCATGTGCACCCCTCGTGGGGTAAGCATGCAGCCCAAGAACTCCACTTCCGTGACATGGAAAAAACATGTTTCCAATTTGGCAAACAGCTGATGCTTACAGAGTTTTTCCAGAATGGCCCTTACATGGCCCACATGATCTTCCTTGGATGCTGAATAGATGAGGATACCGTCGATGAAGACAAGGACACAGACGTCCAGCAGTTTGTGGAGTACATCGTTCATAAAGAACTGGAATGCTGCTGGTGCGTTGCATAACCCAAAGGGCTTGACCTGGTACTGGAAAAGTCAGTATTTGGTTCAGAATGCCGTCTTCCATTTGTTGCCTTTCTTTACCCTTGCCAAATGGTAAGCTCCTCGTAGGTCCAATTTTGTATAGATTGGAGCATTCTTTACTTGGTCAACTAGTTCGGGAATGAGTGGCAGATGGTATCCATTCTTCGCGGTAATCTGGTTTAACGCCCTATAATCTATACAAGTTCTGAGGTCCCCTTCCTTCTTTGGCACGAAGAAGAGAGCTGAGGAGGCTGGGGACTTAGACGGGTGGATGAACCCATTAGCTAGGTATTGGTCCAGATATCTACTTAGGTGCTGAATTTCTTTCCCAGTCAGAGCGTAGATTCTGCTGCACGGTATTTGTGCCCCAGGGACCAGATCGATTTGGCATTCGTAAGTTCTGTGTGGAGGCAGGGTTTTAGCTTGTTCCTTTTGGAACACGTCCACAAAATCTTGATATTCAGAAGGTAATGAACCAGAAATTCCTAGGATGCGTTTCCCCTTGAGTTGTAGAGTCCTCACATCCCTATGATAGTAGCTCTTTGTAAATTCTTGAGGGAAGGTCAGCTTTCTGGTGCGCCAGTCATCCTTGGGTTATGTGTTTCAAGCCACGGCATTCCTAAGATCATTTGGAACTGGGGGGCCCCTATCAGATCAAACGAAATGCTTTCCCATTGACCATCCTGACATGTCAGCATTACCTTGTCGGTCTGTTGAGGTACTGTCCCCGAAGACAGCTTGGAGCCATCCACGGCAGTAACGTTTTCCGAGTGTGATTTTTGCTGAAGTGGAAGGCCTATCCGTGTGGCCAAATCCTGATCAATCTAATTTCCCACCGCACCACTATCGATGTAGGCTTCTAGAGCATGTACTCTTGATGGTTGTTGGTGGTGGGTTATTAATACCGGAATGACCAGGTGTGAGGTCTGTACAACTTTCTTAATTCCGCTTGACAAGTGGACCCATACACTTGCCGGGCGTTTGAGTTTTTCTGACTTCTGTTCCTTTTCTTCGTTGCCAGTGTCCGTGGCACCTGCCATCTTCTTGGGAGGTTTAATAGGGCAATCTCGCAAGAAATGTCCAGCCTTTCCGCAATATAAGCAAAGTTGTTGTCTCCTTTTTTCCCCTCTCAGCCTTGGAAATGGGAATTCGTAATCCTCCAATTTGCATAGGTTCGGTGGTTTCATGAGTCCTGGTTTGATTTTCCAGAGGTCGCATGTAAACTGATCTCCCTTCTGCCCTCGTGCGGTCCATTTTTCGGTCTTGTAACTGGTGGGCCAATTGCACAGTTAGGTTGATATATTCCACACAACACTCAGGCGGATTGACCACTTGAGCTAGTACGTCTTTTAACTCACCACATAGCCGTCGGTAAAAAAGTGTGGTCCATTTCTCCTCAGGCCAATTAGTCTGGGAAATGAGACGGTTGAAGGTGGCAATGTAAATCAATAAGTCATGGTTTCCTTGTCTAAGAGATAGTAGTTTGTTGTCTAATTCCTATCCTTGGGTGTGCCTGTCAAACAATGTTTCCAATTCACGTTGGAATTCCCCAAAGTTCCAAAATATTGGATCATCCTGGGTTACTAATGGTATGGACCAGTCAGCTGCACAGCCTCCCAAATAGGAAAGTACAAAGGCCACCCTTGCGCTGTCGTTAGGGAAGGCTCCTGGTCGGCACATAAAGTGGAGATGGCACTCGTTCATGGACACAGCATATTTGTTCAGGTCGCTGGAGAAGTGTTCTGGTGGAGCCAGTTGGACTGCCCCTGGAAGTACCACTTGCACTGGTGGTGATGATTGAGGGAAAGGAGTGGGTTCAATCCGGGTTACAGAACTTGTCCTGCGTGTGCCTGGAGCATTTGCCTTGCCAAATCATCCGTCCGTTCCCGGGCTAAAATAACGTCTCTCCTCAAGGAATTAGTCTCTTGTCTTGAGGCATGCACTTCAGCCCGCAACTCCCGCAGTAATTGGGCTAACTGGTCGGTTTCAGAGGTTTCCATAACATCCATGCAGAGATTCAGAGAGGCTTTGCATTCTGTTACGCTCACCTGGTCGCTGCGGGGACGTTGGGGCACGGTTGGCACCCTCCTTCGTCTTGGCTCCCCTGGACAGACTCTCTCCCCAGCTGCTGCTGAGCCTGCTGTTCTGGATGCTGGTATTGCCCCTAAGAGAAGATGAGAGGCAATGAGAATGGCGTGCTGGTATCGTGAATTCCCTGAAACCTCTCGTGCTAAAATGAAGTGCGTAAGCGTTTTCCCATGCAAGCTCACCTGTGGTTTTGTAACAATGAGCTCTCCGTCCTGCTTCATGTAGCAGGGACGTGTAGAATGGGCCTAGTTACTTCACTAGTCCATGGAAGTGGTGATCCAGACCGGCTGCAACCAATCCACTTAGAAGGTAAGTCTTTTGGTTATGATTAATGTTTGTTTTATTATAATGTCTTTTGCCTTGATTATTAATAGTAATTCTTGCACTGTGTTATCTCTTTTTCAATAGGTGTAAAGATTGCCAATCAGAGTCGTGGAGCGAGTCTGGGGATTCCCTTGAGGATGATGGAGCTACCGAATTAGCTGGTAAATTGGCCTTCATAATGGAACTCTAGACTCAGGTATGGTGCGGCCAAGAGTTCATTATTTATATGGTTTCTAACCTGTTGTGTTCTTTTTCCCTTACAGGAGAAGACTAGTGGCGTAGAGCGAAGTCTGGATGCTCGGGAGCAGCTCTGCAGTTGCAGGATGAAGGTACTGCAAAGATGAATAAAAGAATTGGAGCTCCACGTTGCTGGGCGTCCGGATCAGGTGAGGAAAGGCTCTGACTCCGATAGCGCTGGGATGCAGGTAAGATGCGCGCCCAGTGATGGAATGGCTGGAATCAGGTAAGGCGTGCTTTCAGCGATCCAGTAGTTGGAATCAGGTAAGGCGTGCCTTCAGCGATGGAGTTGCTGGATCCAGGTAAGATTGTCTTCAGGGATGGAGCAGCTGGAATCAAGTGGATGCACAACGAGATGAAGAACAGGTAAAGACAGCGGTAAGCGTTACGCTGCTGAAAGCAGAATAACGCAAAGCAGAGGAATGTGGGTGGGTTGGCCTTAAATAGGCTGACCCTGGCCCCTCCCTTTGGCCCCGCCTTGTGGCTCCACCTTGCCCCCCCAGGGACTCTTGCACGTGCCTTCCAATGATAGTCTATGGCCACGGCCGGCCCTGATGCACCTGTTCTAGGCACAGAGTGTGCAAAACACACTTTTCCAAGATCCTGGCACCAGAGGCACCAGGACTGGGTCCATTTGGACCCCGGGGGTGAGGAAGGCCTGGACCCTTGTCCAATGGCAATGACAGTATGTGTGTGTTGTCACAGAACTGTTTATAAAAAGAGCAGCAAAACTGTAGATATAACACACAAAATAGAAGACAATGAGGAATCCTAATGGATCCATTTAGCTTTATATCTTATAACAGAAAAGAAATACAAAAAAACGAACCCCTCATACTTTGCACCTACTGCAATACAAAGCTTGATCATTACCAAATGCCTTCACAGGCTATTACTAATAACCTGGGAATATTCCCACTTCCAAAACCTCTCCAACAGCTTAATTTGTATGAGAACATTATAATCCAAACATTAAACCCATTTCAAGCTATAATACACCTTCAATTACAAAACAGCCAAATTGCCTCCTTCTGAATTACCTTAAGGCATTGGTGGCAAAGATGTTTATTTGCCGTTAGATCTTAAAGAAAATATAGACACTCTAGGAGTGCTACAGCCAATAGATCAACCTTTGATTATCCCAGTGGATTGTGAGCCAACGAAAGACAAATACATTTGGCAATAGCTAGTAGACTTAAACAAAGAAATAAACATTGAACAAAACCTAAGGGAAAACACCGAAATAATTCTGGATTCCTCACCAACTGGCCAATTTCAACTTGTAGATCCTTTTGCAGCATCCAATATTTTAGACCAGTATACAATTCACCCACTACACTCCAAAGACACCATAGATGATGCACTAGAAACATATTAAATGCGTCAAGCCAAAGGATCTACAATCAGCATATGGGAAAAAAAGTGTAGAAGCACAAGCCTTTCTTCTACTCTTTCCTACAGGAAAAGGGTGAAGATATGATGAAAGATGCACACAAATAACAGCATCAGAATACCACTATTTATGAAGGTATTCTGAAGACCCCAGATTCAGACAAAATGTTGAATACATATTCCACCTCATGTTCGAAAGTGAACTAGCAACTCTATGTAACGGAGTTGCACACACATTGAAAACAAGTTCCAATTCTTTAAACATGTCTGCTACCCAACCTCTTCAAAAGATAAAAGAGAAAGATGAAGTTTTGCAGTCAAGTATCACAAATCTCTTGGCAAACATGCGTGGTTCAAAAGAATACTGGTTACGATGTCCCGCTGATGTACAGTGTATGCTAAGGAACCTTTTCCCACCCACATGCTTTGTCACTTTGAGTTGTGCAGAATATTCGTGGGAGGACGTGCACAAATTCCTACTCATAGCAAACCAAAACAAACAAGGGATAGACATAAATACACCAGGAGAACTCTTCTCTCCTAACCCTGTAAATGTATCAAGATACTTTCAGCACCACTTTATTGCCATGCTGCACTTCATCTGTAATAAAAATATTCCTCCCCTCGGAGAAGTAGAACTCTTCTTTTGGAGAAAAGAATATCAATCCAGAGGAGCACCGCACATCCATATGCTTTTGTGGATAAAAGATGCTCTTAAATTTGGTCCTGACAGTGATGCCACTGTTTTGCAGTTTATTCACAAATATATAACCTGTGCCATCCTGTCAGAAAGCACAGAATGCTGCTTTGATTTCCCTATACTAGTTTCTGCAAAAGGACAAGTAAACAGCTTCATGTCTTTTGTTAGACACAAGGTGAAAGGCAAATCGCCTAAAACACATACTGCAATAAAAGAAACAAAGCTTCAAAATACATCAATGATTACAATGCAATCATTGCCCTTTTGAGGAATGTAAACATATATATATATACAATATACTGCAGACAATTCCATTGCTTTTGCAAGATATGTCACAGTCTACCTTACCAAAGCTGTGAAAACAGAGCTAAAAGACCTCTGGGATGACATATCATCTGACAAAAAACTGTCACAAAAATTGTACAGCTTTGGCATAAGAATGCTCTCCCATAGAGAATGTGGATGCTATGAAGCTGCAGGCCATTTAACAGGCACAGCATTTTATGCTGAATCTGAACACATAGAGCCTCATTACGAGGTGGGAGGTAAGGGATTACCGGCACCGGTAAGGGCACCAGTGCCGGTAATCCCTTAACTCCCTACTACGTGCTCCCTTTGCGGGTCCTTCCTTAACGTCTGGTTTTTGCAGGAGTTAAGGACGGGACCCGCAAAGGGACTCTACATCTAATAATGGTACCACAATTTGCGGTACCGTTATTAGTGCCTTCCCCATTCCCATTGAGCCCTATGGGGGCTCAAATGGGAATGGGGAATGGCCCTGGTGAATGGGGAATTACCGGTCCCTCTGACCTCGGAATGGACCGGTAATTGCTCCATTCACCAGGGTGGAGTCGGAAGGGTTTTGCCATGGCTACCACCAACCTCGTAATGAGGCCCATAGTCTGGCTGAACCTTGGTCCTGCCACATCCAGAAAAAGAGTGCTGAAATCATACCAAGCCATAGAAACAATAGCCCAAAATGATCCCAACAGCCAGGAATTTTGAAAAACAATTCATTAGACACATACTATCCAAACATAAGTACTGCTTTGGAAAGCACGTGCCTATACCACATAGCCCAAAATTTCTCCTACGTGAATAATGTTAAACCAGATGAACAAGTGGAAAATACATGGTCAAAACCGGTGAAGACAGCCTCATCAAACTTACCAAACCCAGCCTAATTAATCACATGAAGTTATCATTTAAAACTCCTCAACATAGAGAACGTTACTACATGTCCCTACTTCAACTTTTTAAACCATGGATAAAAGAAGAATGTGTATTGGGCACCTATGACTCATTTGAAGCTGCATTCAATGCAAATGAAAGCAGTATAATAAATGTCAATTTCAAGCAATACAAAAACTTGTTGGACAATGAACGCCAACAAGAGAAAGAAGTTCAAGCACAACTAAATGAAGACACTCCTGTTACAGGAAGCCAAGAAATACTTGGAATGCCACTCATAGTAAATGAAGCAGAATTAGCTATGACTGGAGTAGAAAACACCATGTATCAATATGAGCAATCAGAAGAAAACTTGGCACTGCTGAAATCAAAACTCAATGATGAGCAACTCAGCATTTTCCTAGAAGTGACTAAATAAATTGAACATGGTTTGCAACATGAAAGCAAAATTTGTAGCTGTCAAAATTATAAACCTGTACTCCTCTATGAAAGTGGTGAAGCTGGTTCAGGCAAAACATTCTTAACAAAAATCATCAGCAAATTCCTCCAAAAGTTAACAAACAACACCTTTCAGCTGTTGTAACAGCCCCCACAGGTTTAGCTGCATACAACATAGGAGGTGTAACATTACACCGACGACTGCTCCTTCCATTAGAACACCAAAACAAACTAGAGTACTACAAACTATCAACAGAAGGGGCTACTGAACTACGCAGAATTCTGAAACAAATGAAAATTCTCCTAATAGATGAGGTGAGCATGGTCTCCCACCTAATGTTGGCTTTAGTTCACATCAGATTACAAATTAATTAAAGATTAAAAACGGACCACGCAGAACTATTTTGAGGAAACACGTTATTGTTTTTTGAGATCTCCTACAATAAACACCAGTGAAAGGTGAACCTATTTTTAAAACTTAGGACACAAACAATGCCGCAACACATTTGGCAGCATTGTTAATCCTGGCAATGTATTGTAAATCTCTGGCAACATTTCCAATACAGAGAACTATACAGAGAACGAACTCAAAACATGCGTCAGTCTGCAGACCTCACCTATGCTAAAAAATGTTTTATAGCATTAGTGCTGGTCTTATTTCTAAATATGCACAATCTGTCTTCAATAAATTCATGAGCTATGTGGGCATGACACATCTGCTCCTGATGTCATGGAACAATTAGTACAGATAAAATGTATAATGTATGTTCTTAATGCCAACCCTTGCAAGCTGTATGCAATTAAATGAGACAATATTAGAAAAATAAATGCAACCAATAGTGTATATTAGCTCCTCTTACAAACTGAAAGTGCACTGCATGACACTCCCTAGTTGTCAACAAGCAACAGTACGACCAACACTGGTTTGGAGAAAATGTTAACATTGGGCCTCATTAGGAGTCTGGCGGTAAGAAACAGCAATTACCGCATGCCGGTACTAGTGTGACCATCTTGCACTGTGCCCGTAATGAATGGGATATCACCATTCTGTGTGCACGCATGTACTGGCATGCCGGTAACAGCAGTACCGCCATGCTTGTAAGGTCCATACCGCCCTCGATAGCGGCCTCATTGAATGCACAGAGACCTCCACCGGCATCGTAGAATCCGCTATGAACGGCACCACATACATCGGCATCGCTAATACCGGTAACAGCATTACCGCCACCGGAAGTAATGTCATCGCGCCGGAATGGGAAATGCGCCAGCGGCCATATTTGAAAACACAATCCATTGCCATCCACTGCACACAGGACCTGTTCCAGAGAACACACTACCCTGACTGCCAGATCATGTCTAAGGCAACCAGAAAAGGTACACCTCGCCTGCAAAAACCCAGGTTCAGTGATGATGAACTGAACATGTTCTCAGATACACTCGTCGACCATTCTGACATAGTGTTTTGCACTGACCTGCGCCGTGCAGCGCAGATCAGAAAATAAAACATATGGGAGGAGGTGGCCAGGAAGGTGTCTGCCGTGGGGACAACCCCATGCAGCGTGAAGGACTATAGGAAGAGATGGGATGACCTGCGGCTGCGAGTGAGAAACATCCTGTCCGCCAACCGCAGCCAGGGGCAGGCCACAGGTGGCGGACCTGCCTCACCCATGAAGTTGGCAAGGTGGTAGGAGACGTGCAGCTCTGTCACGGATATGGAGTCAATTGAAGGGGTTGGCCATGCGGAGACAGGAGTCCCATCATCGGACAATGACAGTGAGTGACCCTTTGTGCTATGCAGATATCAACACACACACCTGATGTCCCAAGTACACAGTTGAACTCCAAATGGGAGGTCGATGGGAGGAAATACATAGCCAATCAGCCCCACCTAAACACATCCCTAAACCAAACACCACATCATGGCCATGATAACACACAAGCAATTCCAAAGCCACAGAAAAAATGACCACACAATTGCACACACAAACAACACATGCATGCATGCATACACACACACAACCCTGTTGAGATGCTGGCATCACCACCGTCCCATTAAAGTGCATGCTGCATGCATCCCCACTGCAAAAACCACACTTGATACACAACCAAACAGCACATGGCACACAGCCCCTGAGCCATGGCCACAGCACAGAAGCCACAACACCCCTGTAGGCCACACAACAGACATCATGGACATCATGGCAGTACCAGAAGGATGCCAATAAAATGTCCCTCCTCCCCCAACCCTGCAAGCACAATGTGTGCCCCTCAAACATGCACACAACGATGCACATGACCCAAATTGTACCAACAACGATGCATGCAGGATGTAAGTACTCCCATGACTGATTCCCTGCCTCTCCATCCCCCACAGGCACGAATCCAGACAGCGACGCTGAACACAGCACATCAACAGGGAAGACACCTGCACGCATGGGCCGGGGTGAGGATGACACCACCAGGCCATCAACCTGCAACAAGCAAGACACCAGGACGCAACACGCAAGACAGGGACACCAAAATAACGCACCAGTGCCCAACAGGGTGCACACCCCAAGACCAGAAGGAGCAGGCACCTGTGGCAGGCACTCAAGAGCACCATGCCGGAGACATTTGTGCCATCAAGGCTAACTGCAACAAGATGCAGCAGCCAGAAAGGTCGCAGCAATGAGGAAACTGGCCTCCCAGCAGGCACCTCCTGCTGACGGTGACATAACCACAGTGGCCAGTGATGTGGAGGGTACACATTCCACGGCCACTAGTTCCATGGGTGAGGTGGCAGCCTCAGCACAACAAAGCGCTGAGGAGGATGATGGGCCTGAAGACAGACACACTGCAGGACCTACCATTTTGGGGGATGGCGAACACACCCCAAGCGAGCATGACACACCACAGTTCTCCCCTGACCATCTAGCTGGTGCCCACAGCACTGAGGAGGAAATGGCTGAACAAGGCTTCAGCCCGGTGATGAGCATATCACCACCTCCTGTACCACCTCCCGTACAACTATCTAGGAGCACAGCCATACGGGACATCGAGGGACGGCTGAGACAAATGGAGGCCAGACAGCAAGCCATGCCTGACATGGTCAAAGAGCACCTGGCTGAAGGGGAGGCCATACGCAGGGCAAACAGGGAGAACATGCAGGCAATAATACATGCAGTGAACCGTGTGGTGAAACGGGTACATGAGGGCATCTCAGCTTTGACACAGACTGTCGACCGTATAGCTGGCTACATGGCGCAAGAACGTCCTGCACTGGCCGAGCCACAACCACCATCGGCGAGCACTACACCTGCAAGCTCGACGCAGACAATCCCAGTCCACAGGTCCTTGCGTAGTCTGCGCCGGCCGGAACCACATACTCCTCCATCCAAGAGAGGCCGACAGTAGCCAGGGACACATGGACATGCAATGTGGCAGTCCTGTTGGACACAATTGGGCTGAGGGGCCGTGAGTGTGTGGGGGTGCTGGGATTGGGCTGAGGGTGTGTGTGTGGGGAGATTTGGGGGGTTGAGGGGATTGGGTGTATGGAGGTGTTGGGTGGTTGGGGGCATGGGTGTGTGGGGTGTTGGTGGGGTGAGGGGCATGGGTGTGTGGGGGTGTTGCGGGATAGGGGTGAGTAGTCTGTGGAGTAATGCGGGTGGAGGGTAAATCCATGTACATATAACCATTTCATTAATACACCTGTTGTGTGAAAAATAATCACATGTCTGGACATTGCTTCTTGTGTGTTTGTCGATTTAATGTTCAACAGTGACCAGTGCCCAGAGTCCCCCAGTACCTAGTGTCACACATTACCGGGACCTTCTGTGATCCAGTGCATCAAAAATAGTGTGATATCAATGTTTGGTGTACAGTACGTCCCTCACACGCATTGCGACACGGCCGATGTGTAGCATCTTCTTCATGATCATCATCTTCTCCCGTCGATGTCTGGTCCATGTCAAGTGGCAGAGGTATGTTGCGCAGGATGCACATGTTGTGCAGCATGGCAGATGTCAATATTATCTTCCCCACCTTCTCAGGCCCATACATGAGGGCCCCACCCGACCTGCTGAGGCAGCGAAACCATGTCTTCAACAGCCCAAAGGTCTGCTCTATCACCACACGAATAAGTGTATATGCACGATTGTAGTCCTCTTTGTGCCGGTTCAGTGGATGTCTGACAGGGGTGAGGGGCCACGGCTTCAGGGGATAGCCAATATCACCTGCATGGGAGCAAATTAAGTGTGTATGTGAGTATTTATGCCATTCCATGTGTGCACTGCCTGTACATTGTTCATGTCCATATGCACTGCATTTCCGATGTCAGCTATTGCCATCACACCTGCACAAATATAAGGCCTGTGTACTACTCGGTAAGCCATGGTGGGAGGCATGGGTGACGTACACAACTTAGAGACCTTGACAAGAGATACACCACTCACCCAGATGAGATGTGGAGGCCCATGATGTACTCACATGTGAGGGGTCTGTGGCAGGGATTGAGACGAAATGCATGTTGGGCACTGTATGATGCGTTTGGCTGATGTCCAACATGATACGGGTGGGTTTGACTATCACGCTTTCAATGATTTTTGATGCCATGCACATGTCCCTCAACGACTTCACCCATTTGAACTTGGCACAATGTGATTGGTGATATAGTCCACCAGTGTAGGGATACATCCCTTTATTGATTCAGGGTGTCACTGGAATGCTGGTGCTCCCCCCCCCAAATTAACACCGTGGCCCAGGAAGCAGACAGGTTGCATATGCATGTGATTCCCCCCCCCCAAATGTACACCATGACCATGTGGTCAGACTTACCCACAGCCAGGCACGTTGTGCAGCATGTCATTCCATGTAGCGGGGGAGCTTGGAGTTCTGCAGCACCATTGAATCATGTGTGGATCCTGGGTACCTGGCACAGCAATGTGTAATCATCTTGCTTGCATTACATATCATCTGGACATTAATGGAGTGGTATTGCTTCCAATTGCGGTACACCACCTCCACGGCATGCTGGACTACCAACTCCAAATGGGTGCAGTCGTCGAGGGCACCAATGAAGTTAGGCATGCCTGCAAGTGCATGGAATGCAATTGTGGTGTCATTTACCTCCTGTGCAGTCTGTGGTAGTGATATGTAGGCACTTGCGTGCTTTAGGAGTGCATCCAGCACCTGGTTCAGCACACCAGAAAAACATGGCTGCGAAATGGCACGCAGCTGACCCACTGTGTGATGGTAGGTGCCTGTGGCCAGGAAGTGGAGCACACACACTACCTTCAGCACAGGGGGGATGGTTGTACAGATGCTGATCAGGCTGACCAGGTCATCATGAAGGAGATCCACAATGGTGGTGATGGTGTCCCTGTCCAGACGGTACAGTGGATCTGTGCAGGGGTTGAGTCGAGTGGACTGGCCCTTGTGCGAGGGATTGGTGGCTGCCTGCGGGGTACCACTGCCTGCACTGGTGGTATTTGCTGGGCCTGTCTCACCCTCCTCCTCCTCTTCCTCTGTCTCCTCTGTAGTCCCTGGTGTACTGCCTGTTCAAAGAGTGCAGTGCAGGTTGTCCTCCAGGCCCTGTATCGCAACAGCAAGTGGAATCATTTTGTTCTTGGAAGGGGTGTGTGAAAACAGTGTATATTCTAATATCTACAATTGTTCCCTATAAGTGCTAGGTTATATCAATGGTTCCATGTACATTATTTTGAGTGTTTGGGAGTGTAGAAGGTCATGACTGTTTAAATCTGAAACAAGTAAACAGTAGGATGTAGCTACAAAAACAATAAATTACAATGTTTGTAAAATAAATTTAATTTAACTACTAATAGGAGTTTTAGGGAAGCATTTAGATATACTGTGTATACTTGTTATGTGTGTAGGTGGTCAAAATGAGGACACACAGAACGTTTTAAAAAGGTATTGCAATTCAATAAAAAAAAAAACCCTTACTTAAAGTATTAGTTTCTTCAATGTTTAAAGATGCTCTATTTACATTTGACCCTTGTCTTTGAAAGTGTTATTCTTTTAAGTTGTTTTCAATGCAATTATTATTTCATACAATTGTTAACATTTTGTTTAACCTGTCATATAGATATACTTGTAGAAATTGAGAGTTTCTAATTTGTGCATATATATATATATATATATATATATATATATATATATATATATATATATATATATATATATATATGCACAAATTAGAAACTCTCAATTTCTACAAGTATATATATATATTACATGGACTGCGGTAGCGGCCGTGTAGTTATGGTTAAGTTGCTCAACCCATAGGGAGAGCACTTTTTTTGGGCGGCTTATAACTTCGCTCCCCTTGGACGAATCCTCACCAAACTATGCAAAAAAGTATTTGGCCGGCTCTGAAATTTGTTTGCCAAGTTTGGTGAGGTTTTGTCCAGGGGGGGCAAAGTTGTAGGGGGGTCCTAATTGTTTTTTTTCCATGGACATAACGGGAAAAACTTTGCTCTCGCCTACAGATCAAACCGCTGGACGGATTTCCCTCAAATGTGCGGCAGGAGCAGAAGCTTGGTCATGAATGCATGCTTTTGTTAATTCGGTGAAAATCTGTCCAGTAGTTTTTTTTTAAATGACCAAAAAGTCAAAAGAATGTGTGATATCTGTGCCCAGTCCGCGGACACATTTCCCTGCTTGCTCCGCAGACAGCATTCCAATTGGTTTAGTGATTGCATCATGTCCACCGACGCATCCGCCGATTGGGTGAAAGGAAGCGTGAGTAGCGTCATCATTTTGAGAAACGCCTGCAATCTTGTGTCCACAGATAGCCGCGGACAGTGCAGTGGTGAAAGGGCCTTGAAAACATGTTTTGGGGCATTTGGTGGTGGGAAGTAGGGCTGGAAAGGGTGAGGAGTGAAAGGTGGGTAATAAGATTTGTTTAGGTGCAAGATGCCATTGTTATGTCTGCGGTGTCTGCGGTCACCACAGCAGTCCGCGGATGGTTCCTCGGGCAGACAGTTACTTTAGTGACTGCAAGCAGGCTTTATTAGTGTATGGAAGTGCATTGCAGATGATATGAGGATGTTTTTATTGTGCTGTGATGGTTGTGTGCATTGGAGTACCACGTGCACAGAAGTGGATAGAGTTTGACGTATATGCTTTATGTGTTTGTGTTGTGGTAAGTGGGCAGATGTTTGTGTGCATGGCTTTAATATGCTGCGGTGGTTGTGGTCACGGCCTGGAGTCTTGGGTGGGCCATAACCTCTGCAGTATAATACAGCCATGCAGGCAACATTTTCATTCTGGTATAAGAGTTGGAGAAATATATGCAGATAATGTATATTTGCAGATTATAAAGAAGTGTGACACCAATAATTGTATATTTACTGTTTGTATTGTTGAGGGTCTCTGCTGTTTTGTTTGCATGGTTTGTGGAAATGTATGACACATGTTTCTTTAATTCTCTTTTATAAAATAAAATATAGCATGGTCGGGTAGGTACTTTGTAAGGTTGTATTGCATTACATTGCAGACATTTGTGTAGTTTGTTGACCCTCATAGTTAGTGCTTCACAAGTACTATGCTTTAAACAAGTGCACTGTGCAATCTGCTCAGTGCCTGTTTTTTTCGCATAATAATTGGGTCGGAGGAAAAAAAATCCATGCAGGATAAAAAAACTTCTATGTTTAATTGTTGTTACATTGCATAGTTTGGTTTACGGACATGACCACGATTTATAGGAATAGTTGAGATTATTTTAATTTTGGAATTGCTATTTGTATGGTTGTAGTTAGATACCAGTTGGCATATTCTAACTGTTTATCTGTTTGTTCTTCTTAGCAGTATTTCTTTGTTTTTGGTTGTTGTTGAGGTTTTCTAAGTAGTGTGGTATTGCAGAGTAATATTGCAGAATTGTGGGGGCAGTTAGATACCTGTTGGCGTATTTTAACTGTTGATAGTTTGGAAGTTGTTGATGGTTTGTTTGTAGCACTGTGGTTGCTGAAGGTTGCTTTTGGTAGAATGATCGCTGGAAGTAATATTGAAGTTCTATGGTTGCAGTTCTTTTGGCAGATTTTGGTTGCTGGAAGTAATATTGAAGTACTATGGTTGTAGTTAGATACCGGTTGGCGTATTCTAACTGTTTACAGTTTTCCAATTTACAAGGTATGTTTTGAAGCACATTCATTTTTGATGGTACATTTAAATTTTTCAGTTTGTAGATGCTCATAGTAAGTACTTTTCTTTCTAAGTAGAATGTGGGTAGGTTATTCTACTTTTGTAGATTAGTGAGTACATTTTGTTTTCAAGAATATTAAGTAGGCATTTGCAAGATTTGCCGGTAATGTATGTTTCAGAGTAATGGAAGTATCATTGCATTCAAACATCCACATTTCTTTTTAATGTATGCAGTATAGTGACCTGCACTGGTTGTGGTGCCTGTGTGATAGATTATGCCTACTGTTGTGAAAGCTTTCTTGCCAAGTGATACTTGTCCATGTGTGAAGCTCGTTAGCTTGCAGTTGTTTTTCGATCCATCTGCATTGTATCGTAAAAGCATTATTATTATGTATTGGCTATGCGATTGTATTTGTAAATTGGAATGATTATCGGAATTGCAAGTAGTACATAATAGGCCATGGTTTGCATTTTGTAGCAGCTGTTGAAATTGAATGGATTCACAGTTAGGTTTGGATACATACACAAAGCGCTTGTTAGGGACTTGTTCCTGCACAACATGGTTGCAGAGAGTGCATTTATGTGTGTCCACTTGTATGAAATCTGAAAGATTTCATTTATAAGTATGTTCTTGCTTTCCAGTACTTGCAGTAAGTACATTATACATTCTTGTGAATCCTCTTGAGTGTTTAGAGTGAATCTCATCATTCCTGCACAGTAGTCCAATTCCTGTCTTATTCTAGAAACACTGTAAGTGTTCTCAGGATTGTTTGTTGCATTTCTATGAAGGAGTAGCATTTGCAAACACCATTGGTCTGCACCGTTTAATTAAATGTTTTTAAGAATTGGTGGCATAGCAATTTACACCACTTGCATTGGAAAATTTGAAACCAGCAGAAAGTTCTGTGTTTGAGTTATTTGATTGAAGTCCATGAGGTTTGTTTGCAGAGGTATTGGCCTTTGTTTGAGGAGTTGGGCATGCATTTTACTTTTCAGTACATCCTTTTGTGGTTTTGGTAGTTGATGGAGTATGAGCTGATTTCAATTTCTTTGGTGGTATTATTGGGAAATTCTGTATAAGTTCTGCTTGCATGAGTTTTCTTTTACAAAGTTTGTGTTTTTGAGGAACATGGTACATTTTCACATGGGTTGTGTAGAGTGCGTGTAGTCTATTGTACTCTATGATACAAGGAATGTCAGCGGTGACTTTACTTGCATCAAAATTTACTAGAAATAGTCCTTCAAGTGTTCATAGATGTGATAGTGCTATGTAACTCATGCCTTCTTTAAAAACTGTGCTGCCAATATCAATCAATGCTTGATCTAGGGTTAGACCTTGTGATTTATGAATGGTGACAGCGTATGCTAGAGACAGAACAAACTGTTTTCAACTGTTTCAACTGTTATTGAAAAGAAGGAATCAGGCTGTTGAGCGTCCTATCCTTTTTACTTCTGAAAGTTTGTCAAAGTGAACATTGACAAGCTGAATGCTGTTGTCACGTGGGTATATTTGGAAGCCAACAACTGTACCCAGTGCTCCATTAACTAAACCTTGCTCCACATCAAGGTTGCACTCCAGTATCAGTATTTACAGTTTAAACACATGGTTAACATTTTCGCTAAACCAGCTGTGTTAGAGATAGAGTTTTCTAAGGTATTTAGTTGTGCTGTGGCTTGTTGACACATAGGTAGTGTCATACCGTGCATGTCCAGTTTGCCTATGGAGTCAATTTGTACTAGTGGTTGCATTTCTTTTTTCAGCAATGTTTCATTGAATTGTGCGCAACTTGCAAGAGTTGGCATTAAGGACATACATTTTACATTTTTGTGTGCTAATTGTTCCATGACATCAGTAGCACATGTGTTATGTCCGTATAGGTCATGGATGCATCTGGTATTCAAGATAGACTGGGCTTCCTTAGATAGTAGACCAATACAAATACTTTTCAAAATGTTGGCATAGGTGAGGTCTGCAGACTGACGCATGTTCTCTGTTAGTTCTTTGCATTGGAAATGTTGCCAGAGATTTACATTTCCTATGCTGCCTAGAGTTTTACGGCACAGTTTGTCATGACCCACAGGACGCACCCCTTTTGGTCTTACTGGTCCTTATCGCAATGGGCCTTGCATTCCCTGACACTCCCAACATGGCCGTCCATCGTGACATGCCTTCCGCAGTCTATACGTTGGACTTAATGTATTCTACTAATAGACCGCACCCCCGCGGCTCTGCGCGGCTCAATGCTATTGCCAAGTAGCGATCAGACGTGTGCTCCGTAGTTCGCTGTATTGTTTTCCTGGTTCCTAGCTTTTCTACTTCCTTTCCTTGCCCCTTTCCCTTTCCTCTTGCTTCCTGGACTCGTGCACCATCAGCACGTCTTCTTCGTTTCCCGGATCCCCGGATTGCTGCATCCCGGAATCTTAAACGCACGCTGGAGTCGGAAGAGACTCCCTCAGCCTTATTCAAGTCCAGGTCTGTCCGCAAGAAGACACCGCCCACGGAGTCCAGCAAGGATCGGACTCAGGTGAGAAGGGGGGAACTCCGTGACAGTTTGAGACGCCTACCGACCGCACTCGAAGTCGACATGGAAGCGGCCGTCCAGGACCTGATGCGAGGTATGCAAGAAATAACCACTAAGGTGCAGAATTTAAAGGCGGAAAACGCTGCTCTCAAGCAATTAGTTCTATCCCGTGATTCAGCCGCAAAAGAAAGTGT
Organism: Ambystoma mexicanum; assembly: GCF_040938575.1. Taxonomy (NCBI): domain Eukaryota; kingdom Metazoa; phylum Chordata; class Amphibia; order Caudata; family Ambystomatidae; genus Ambystoma; species Ambystoma mexicanum. The sequence continues at coordinate 809,300,366 of NC_090932.1, forward strand.
GTTACTGGGCGGCATTGTTGACAAATACGATGGGTCGGCAAAAAACCCTTTGTGGATTCCTGGACTCATGTTTGGTTCACTTTACATTTAAGCCCTATTACTTTTCCACTCCCAGGGCTAAGGTGGGTTTCCTAATCTCTCACCTTCCGGAAATGCTTTAACCTGGGCTACACCCCTAGTTAACTCCGGCGACGCTCTCCTAGATGACTACGATGGTTTCATACGGGCCCTAAAGACCATGTTTGATCACCCAGAGCAGGTCTTTAGTGCACAGGAACGCCTCTTAGACTTTCAGCAGGGATCCCAGGATGTGCTCACGTATGTAACCCAATTCAAGCAATTGGTCAAGGAAGCTGATTGGTCTCCGGAGGTAAGTTTTACCCTTTTCAGGAAAGGACTAAATGAGGAGATTAAAGATGAGTTGGCCAGAGTGGCTCGACCAAACTCATTCCAGGCTCTTATGGACCTTAGCATGCGAATAGACTTTCGCATCCAGGAAAGGAAGGCAGAGAAGAAAAAATCTAGAGGAAACCCTCCGAAGGTGTCCTTTGAGAGTACCTCCAAATCTGATAAAAACCCAGGATCAGTCACCGAACCAGAACCCATGCAGATAGGAACTTTCCGTGGACCCATATCCCCGCAAGAAAGGATGAGAAGGATTAATATGGGGTTGTGCATGTATTGTGCCTCAGAAAAACACTTGGTTAGAGAATGCCCTCTGGCCCCTCCTCGGCGTTCGGGAAACGCCAACTCCCGATCCTAGATGGAGCAGGGCTTCGGGAGAGAGATGTTTGCACCACATCAATTCCATCCTTGAAATCTCCTGTACAAAACAATCTAGTGATACTGCAGGCCTTCCTATCAACCTCCGGGAATAGGACTTATCCTGTTTTGGCCTTGGTAGACTGCGGGGCTATGGGAATATTCATTGATCAAGATTGGGTTTTTAGTCACCACATCCCATACGAAACACGAAGCATCATGCAGCCGGTGGAAGCGATGGATGGAAGACCCCTCACCTCGGGGCCCATAAGCCTGCAGACCAAAGGGATCCAGCTTTCAATTAACCACCACCAAGAGCGGATTCGATTCGACATTAAGTCAGCTCATTACCCCATGATACTGGGCATGCCCTGGTTACAGAAACACAATCCGTATATCAATTGGACAGCAGGATCACTATTCCTCAGCTCAGAGTTTTGTATGTCTCACTGTGTAATCCTGGATCCCTCCTTGACCCCTTCCAAAGAACCACCAATAGACGATCAAGCACCTCTCATGGTTTCCAATACCGTGCATGTTCCTAAGGCCTATCAGGGATTTGTTGATGTGTTCTCAACTGCCATAGTCCAGGCCTTACCCCCTCACAGGCCTGAAGACTGCGCCATAGACACGGATCCCTCAGCAGTGATTCCCTTTGGCAGGATGTTCATCCTTTCTGCACCTGAGAAAAAGGCCCTCCGATAATACTTGGATACCAACCTTGAGAATGGCACCATAAGACCTTCAAAATCTCCAGCCGGTGCTTCATTGTTCTTTGCTCCTAAGAAGGACACTAAGGAACTCAGACCCTGCCTCGATTATTGTGGATTAAATCAATGCACCCTCAAGGACCGGTACCCTTTACCCTTAATCTCGGATATCCTGGAAGCGGTCAGAGGCGCTGTGATTTTCACGAAACTGGACCTCCGAGTGCCTATCATTTGATTCGTATCCGGGAAGGAGACGAATGGAAAACAGCATTCAGAACACCCATTGGCCACTTTGAATATCTGGTCAAGCCCTTTGGATTAGCTAATGCCCCAGCAGTCTTTCAACGTTTTATGGATAGGGTGTTCTCTGACATGCTATTCGTCTTCGTCATTGTCTACCTGGACGACATTTTGATCTACTCCAAGGACCTTCTAAAGCATGAAGAGCATGTAAAGGCAGTACTACAACGACTCTGTGAACATAAACTCTTGACCAAACCCGAGAAATGTCTGTTTCACGTTGCTTCTGTTCATTACCTAGGATTTATCCTTACTCCAGAGGGAATTGGCATGGACCCTTCAAAGGTAAAGGCTATATTATCCTGGCCTGCTCCCACGTCTGTGAAACAAGTTCAATCCTTCCTGGGGCTTGCCAATTTCTACCGGACGTTTATACCCACCTTCTCTGAGATTGTTCAACTGATTGTTGCTCTCCTGAAGAAAGACATCCCCTTTGTCTGGTCTATTCCACAAGATAAGGCATTCCAACTCTTGAAGACAAGATTTACTCAAGCCCCCATTCTGGCCCAACCCGACATTGATCGACCATTCCTTGTGGAAACGGATGCCTCTAACAACGCCATTGGAGTGGAGTTGAAGCAAGAATTTGAGGATAAACTAGAACACCCCATTGCTTACCTTTCACAAACCCTGACCCCCAGTGAGACACACTACTCCGTCCTGGAAAAAGAACTTTTAGCCATCCACCAAGCCTTCAGTGAGTGGCGACATCTACTCCTGGGAGCTAGATATCCAGTCCAGGTCTGCACGGACCACCGAAATCTTCAAATTCTACAGTCATTAGTGTCGGAACAGTCGTCAGGCTCGTTGGGCCTTCTTCTTTGCCCAGTACCAGTTCCACATCACTTATGTTCCTGGATCACAAAACTTGATTGCTCACGCCTTATCTCGATGGCCTGACTATGATACTACCGAAGATAAGGCCTATCCTAAGATGTTTCCCCACACGATTTTTGTAGCTCAAGCAGTCAATCTACTGGAAGAAATCTGAGTACAAACCCAATCCTCTGAACTTTGGAAGAATATTTCAAGAAAGAATCACTGGAACCTGAGAGGCAAGGAAGGATATTTGTTCAAGGACAACGCTCTGCTCATTCCTACACAAAAATTAGAACAAAGAATAATAAACCTCTGTCATGATACCCTTCACTCCGGACATCGTGGCATCACCAATACCCTCCACCTCATACAAAGACAACTTTGGTGGCCTAAAATGAAGACTGACGTACAACTATACATCCGAGCATGTGCAATCTGTAGTCAGAATAAACATGACAACAAGAGGCCAGCGGGTCTTCTGCTACACACCGCACTGCCAACAAGGCCATGGGAATTTATCGCTATAGACTTCATTGTGGAATTACCACCTTCCAGAGGGTACACCACCATCATGGTCACCATTGACTTGTTCACTCATATGGCCCATTTCACACCCCTCAGTAAGCTACCATCCTCATCTGAACTGGCTGGAATCTTCCTGGTGCACATATTCCGCCTTCATGGACTTCCTTCCAAGATAATTTCCGATCAAGGACCTCAATACGTCTCACAATTCTGGAAACACCTTCATCAAATATAAGGAATCAACGAGCTCTTTCATCAGGTTATCACCCTCAAACCAACAGGGCCACAGAACGTGCTAATCAGACTCTGGAACAATATCTTCAATGTTTTGCCACTAAGGTTCAGGATGACTGGTCGCTCCTGATACCTGTGGCTGAATTCGCCTATAACAATTCTGATCATTCAGCAGTTAAGACCAGTCCCTTTTATTGCAGCCAAGGATTCCATCCATCAGTTCTGCCCTCTGTTCTTCCACAACCCACACCGGTACCTACTGTCGACTCCTGGATTGAAACACTCATCAACATACATAAGGAGACCAAAGAGCACTTAGAGAAGGCCAGAACACAGACCAAGAGATATGCGGATTCCAAAAGAAGACCCAGGCCTTCTTATTCACTTGGAGATCAAGTCTGCTTGTCCTCGAAATTACTAACCCGACATCTACGGCCAAACAAATTGGCCCCCTGGTATTATGGTCCGTTTTCCATCAAGGAAATTATAAACCCAGTCTCATACCGGCTCAAGCTACCAGAATCCTGGAAAAAGATTCACCCAGTTTTTCACACCTCCTTATTAAAACCTTACATTCAATCCTCCTGGAAATCCTGCAGACCCACTCCTGTGGTGGTGGACAATCAACTGGAATATGAAGTGTCCCGGATACGCGACTCCAGGTATAAACGGGGTCAGCTTCAATACCTGGTTGAATGGAAAGGATATCCCCCCAGTGAAAGAACTTGGGAACCACTTTCTAATCTGAATACCCCTCGACTGCTTAGAAGATACCACCTCATACACCCAGGAAAACCTGGAGGAACAGGTTTTCGGAGGAGGTATGCTGTCATGACCCACAGGACGCACCCCTTTTGGCCTTCCTGGTCCTTATCGCAACAGGCCTTGCATTCCCTGACACTCCCAACATGGCCGTCCAGCGTGACACGCCTTCCGCAATCTATACGTTGGACGTAACGTATTCTACTAATAGACCGCACCCCGCGGCTCCGCGTGTCTCAATGCTATTGACAAGTAGCGATCAGACGTGTGCTCTGTATTTCGCTGTATTGCTTTCCTGGTTCCTAGATTTTCTACTTCCATTCCTTGCCCCTTTCCCTTTCGTCTTGCTTCCTGGACTCGTGTGCCATCAGCACGTCTTCTTCGTTTCCCGGATCCCCGGATTGCTGCATCCCAGAATCTTAAACGCACGCTGGAGTCGGAAGAGACTCCCTCAGCCTTATTCAAGTCCAGGTCTGTCCGCAAGAAGACACCTCCCACGGAGTCCAGCAAGGATCGGTCTCAGGTGAGAAGGGGGGAACTCCGTGACACAGTTTCAGTTTGTGTCCTAAGGATTTAAAAATAGGTTGTCCTTTCGCTGGTGTGAATTGAATAAGATCTCCAAAAACAATAACATGTTTTCCACCAAAGAGTTGTTTATAGTCTGTTTTTAAGGACTTCTTGCAATCTGAGGTGAATCAAAGCCAACATTAGGTTGGAGACCATGCTCACCACATCTATTAGGAACATTCTCATTTGTTTTAAAACTCTGCGTAGTTCCATAGCAGCTTCTGCTGAAAGTTTGTAGTAGTCTAATTTGTTTTGGTGTTCTACTAGAAGGAGTAACAATCAGTGTAAAGTGACACCACATATGTTGTAGGCCACTAAACCTGTGGGGTCAGTTACAACAGCTGAAAGCTTGTTGTTTGTTAATTGTTGGAGGAACTTGTTGATGATATTTATTAAGAATATTTTGCCTGAACCAGCTTGACTACTTACATAGAGCAGTATATGTTTATAGTCAGGTACAAGTTTTACTTTCGTGTTGTACATCATGTTCAATTGCTTCAGTTACTTCTAGGAAAATGCTACGCTGCTCATTGTTTAACTGTGATTTCAGTACAGCAAAGTGTTCTGTAGATTGCTCATACTGACACATGGTGTTTTCTACTTCTGTCCTGGCTAATTCTGCCTCATTTGCGATAAGTGGTTGTCCAGGTGATTCTTGGCTTCCTGTTAGAGAAGGTTGTCTGCTCTCAGGAGTGTCTATATTTATTTGTTCTTGAAATTCTTCCTCTTGTTTGCGTTCATTGTCCAACATGTTTTTGTACTGTGTAAAATGTATGTCTATTATAGTGCTTTCACTTGCATTGAAAGCATCTTCAGAGGAGGCATGGGTGTCTAATAAATCTTCTCCCTTTCAACTTGGTTTAAAAAGTTGGAGTAGGGATATGTAGTATAGTTCCTTATGTTGAGGAGTTTTTAAAGATAGCTTTATATGATTAATGAGGTTGACTTTGGTAAGTTTAACTAGGCTGCCCTCACAACCTTTCACTATGTATTTACTTTCTTTCTCATCTGGTTTAATATTATTTTTTTATGAGAAGTTTTGGGTTATATGGTATAGGCACATGGTTTCCAAAGCAGTACTTCTGTTTGGGTAGTATATGTCTAATAAGTTGTTTTTCACAATGTCCTGGCTCTTGGGATCATTTTTGGCTATTGTTTCTATCTCTTGGTATGATTTGAGAACTCTTTTTCTGGATGCAGCAGGACCAAGGCTTAGCCAGACTATGTTTTCATATTTCCCACACAAGGCGATGCCGGTTAAATGGTCTACGGCTTTGTAGCAGCCACATTCTCTATTGGAGAGCATTTTTATACCGAAGCTGTACAATTTTTGTGCCATTGTTTTGTCAGATGATATGTCATTTCAGAGGTCTTTCAGCTCTGTTTTCTCTGATTTGGTTAAGTAGGCTATGCCATATTGTGTAACTGCAGTGGAATTGTCTGCAATATACTGGACATCTATATTTGCATTCCATAGGAGGGCAATGATTGTATTGTATTCATTGATGTACTTTGATGCTTCAGTTCATTTTGTGCAGTATGTGTTTTTAGGTGATTTACTTTTCACACTGTGTCTAACTGAAGACATGAAGCTGGTCACTTGGCCTGTTGCTGAAACTGGTCTAGGGAACCCAAAGCAGCATTTGGTGTAATATTTCCCTTTTTTTTTTAATATTTGCACCGACAATACTTGCCATATTTGTGTCTTTGAAAGTGCAAAATTTGGTCATTTAGGTTACTCTGTAAAGTTTCCGAAGGGATTTTGCATGTGACATATTTGTGAATGAAGTCCAAAACAGTGGCATGACTGTCTTGACCAAGTTCTGGCACATTATTAATCCACAAAAGCATGTGGATGTGTGGTGCTCCTCTGGCTTGATATTCTTTTCTCCAAAAGAAGTGTTCCACTTCTCTTAGGGGAGGAACTGTTTTATTACAAATAAAGTGCAGCATGGCTATAAAGCGATGATGAAAGTACCTTGATGTGTTTACTGGATCCAGAGAACAGAGTTCTCCTAGTGTTTTTATGTCAATACCTCCTTTGTTTTTGTTTGCTATGCTTAGGAAGTCATGCAAATCTTCCCATGCATACTCAGCGCAACTTAAAGTAACAAACCATGTGGGTGGGCCAAGGTTGCGAACCATACACCGTACATCTGCGTGACATTGGAACGAGTACTCTTTTGTTGCACGCATGTTTGCCAAGAAATTTGTAATACTGGACTGTAAAACGTAATCTTTCTCTTGAACCTTCTGCAGTAGTTGCATAGCAGACATGTTTTGAAAATTGGAACCTATTTTTAATTTGTGTGCAACTCTGTAACATAGAGTAGCTAGTTCACTTTCAAACAGGAGGTAGAATATCTATTCGACATTTTGTCTGAATCTGGCATCCTCAGAATACATTCGTTAACAGCGGTATACTAATGCAGTTATCTGTGTGCACCTTTCATCGTACCTTCCACCTTTTCCTGTAGGAAAAAGTAGAGGAAAGTCTCGTGCTTCAACAATTTTTCAATATGCTGATTGGAGATCCTATAGATTGTCGCATTCATTTATGGTGTCCTTGGAGTGCAGTGGGTGAATTGTATACTGGTATAAAATTTTGGAGGCTGCAGTAGGATCTAAAAGTTCAAATTGTCCAGTTTCTGAGGAATCCTGAATTATTTTGGTGGCTTCTCTTAGGTTTTCTTCAATGTTTATTTCTTTATTGTATTCATTGTTGTCTTTAAGATTTTCCAGGGCTTCTATAACTTTATTTAAGTCTACTAGCTGTTGCCAAATTTCTTTGTCTTTTGTATGTACACCATTGACGAGGATAATCAAAGATTGATCTATTGACTCTTGTACTCCTATAGTATCTACATTTTCTTTGAGATCTAATGGCAAATAAACTACTTTGCCACAAATGCCTTTTAGTATTTCAGAAGGAGGCAACTTTACTGTTTTTGGTTGAAGGCATATTATTGCTTGAAGTGGGTGTATTGTTTGGATTATAATGCTCTCATATAAATGAAGCTGTTGGAGTGGTTTTGGCAGTGGGAATATTTATAAGTTATTGCTGATTGCTCGTGAAGGCATTTCGTTATTGTCCAGTTTTGCTGTGCAGTATGTGTACAGTATTGAGGGGTTGGTAATTTCATATTTGTTTTCTGCTATAAGGTAGAGAGCTAATTGGAACCATTGGTATTCCTTATTGTCTTCTATTTTGTGCATTATATCTACAGTTTTGATGCTCTTTCTATAAAAAGTTCTATGGCAACATACACATACTTGGTTTGGTACTTCGGCAGATGTGCGCTTAACTCTGTTATTTCTTTTTTGTATGTGTGTAATAGAAGGTTGACATGGGCAAGGATGTCGCTGTTCTTTTCTAAAGTATCTGGATTTTGAAAGTGCTCTTCAGTTCCAAAATATTTGCTTTGGATGTGGTCTATTTCTTCGAGGAGTTGTTTGGCTGTACCATGTAGTAGAATGTTATTCAAATGGTCCAGTGCTAAAACAGGACTTTTTGCAAAGTACAGCTTACGAACGAGATTTCTTACACCAGAATGGTGCGTCGCTAACGTTTTGATATGGTGGAAGGTGCTTTTGCAAGCAGGTCCAGAAATGCAGGTTAATGAATGTCCTCGTAATCCTGTGTATTTGCGCACTGGACAGGAATCCATAGTTTGTAGTATTTTCATTTTTACTTTTTCTTTGTCTTTTACATATCGACTGAGGAACTGCTGCAAAGATTTGAAAGTTTTTTGTGCACTTTACACATTGATGAACATGGTCATTTGTAGACAGGGCATATTGGTTCAGTGGTTTGAAGAGTTGACTCTAAGTTTGTTGGGGTTATTGTTGAAATCAGTTTTTATTCTTCCATAATTATATTGTCTACCTTCTCATATCCTCGCCCACTGCTATCTATGGCAATTTGCTTTGTTTTCCCTTGTTTGAATGCCTCTTCATTGAAAATTGGTTCTGTGCTGGTGGTGTGACACCACTCACCTGTACAGATGTTTCCAAAGTTATCTGTGTTGATATTGCATTTGTTTAATTTTGTTAGTGGTTTCATTCTGTTTAAAGTTACTATAAAGATGTTCCTTTTGAGCAGCAATGCACTCTGCGATAGCTTCCAGGATCAGTTTTCTGCTGTAAGTTTTAAGGGTTGAGCGTGATTTGTTGCCTGTTTTTAGGAGGTTCTGAAGGACTCTGTTGTGGAACATTTTTTGTCAAATTAATTTTTTGGAATGCTTTCTTGAGGCTATATTAATATTGATAGGTGCACTGTTACCACTAGTGGTTGATGAAAGCTTCTTAGACCATTTCTTTTTATTTTTACATTTTGAAAGAGGTGTCACAGTTTCTTTTCTGCAAGCTGTTTCAGTTTTGGCATAGTGACTGTATTAGGTGTTTTGTTTTAACTTTTTGTACAAATTCTGCTAGAGGTGGATGTCTATTTTGTATGCTTTTAGTTTGATCTGCTCTATTTCTGCGTTGCTTTTTACAGAGTTGCTTTTTGGTAGGCATTCTTTGGCGTCTGTTGGAGAAAAAAGAAACTTTGGGTTGGGAGGTTGTGCACTCTATATGTGTGCCCTGTACCTGAGTGTCTGAGTATGATAGTAAGCATACATGTAGAGGTGTGTGATTGTGCAATGGGCTGTTAGCTCAGGTTAGGAAAGCTGTATTCATATCTGTGTGTTGCTATGCTGGTGTTTAGATGATAATACAAAGTGTGCACCTGCTGAGGTATAATTAGTAATAGTGAATCAAATGCTCTTTTGTTGATACAATTGTGTGTTCTACAATAAATAGGTAGAACACTAAGACAATATTGCACTTAATTTGTTGGCTGCAAAAACTAGGTTTCTTCTGGGTTCTGTTTTGTACTTGAGACGCCACAGTTTTGAGTAGTGTTGTTTTCACTGCAATTGCAAAAGAAGGAAGTTAGTACATTTGTGTGTCAATGGCACAGTAGTTGCAGTTGAATAACAGATTTGTTACATTTGTAGAAGGGTTTCTTGCTAGGACACGATAATGTATGTGTTTCTGCTGAAGTATTTAGTGTGGAGATGGATTAGTGGAAGTTGTAGTAGGTTGAGAACAGGCTTAGAAAGATGCACAGATTGGAAAAGAGAATGGGGCCTCATTACGAGGTCGGCAGTGAGGGGTTATACTGGCGGTAAGGATGCTGGTGCCATTAACCCCTTACCGCCGCATTACGAGTTCCCTTAGCGGGAGCCGCTAAAAAACCAGGGAGCTAACAACGGGCCCGTTATTGACGGGCCCATTGTTAGCTCCCTGCCCATTCCCATTGAGCCCTGTGGGGGCTCGAATGGGAATGGGGATGGGTTCCCTGAATGGGGAAATACCAGGTCCTCCAAGGTTGGAATGACCCGGTAAATCCCCATTCAGGGAACCCAGACCCGGTATGCGGTATGGGGGTAACCATGGCGCTAATAGAACCATGGCTACCTCCATACTCGTAATGAGGGCCAATGTGTACGTGTGTGAAATCCCATTAACCTTTCTGGACATACATGATTGCTGCATGAGTGGAAGAAGTCTTTCAGTTTTTTAATTTATTTATCTACATTTCAAATGGCACCGTTCTCAATGTAGACATGCATTTGTTTGTTTTTGCAGTAATAGTGCATTCTGTTAATTGTGGATAGGATGTACATGCAGTTTCCTTTGTGTGCATTCTGGGCATTTTAATAGGAACTGTCCCTTGAACTTGCTTTATACATGATTCTAATAGGGTTTTCACTAGTACTGTAAAAAGAAATGAATGCATGTCTACATTGAGAACAGTTCCATATGAAATGTGAATAAATAGGTGTGTTAAGAGGGAAGTGGTTGTAAAAATGACAGAATGAATTAAGAGAATAATAGTTTGCACATTACAATGAGTGATATGGGTAAATGAAAATGTGGACCACACACAGTTTTGCAAGGGACATTTGATCATAGCAGATGGGAAAAATTACAGTATGTTTTTTTGCAGGTTATACAGGGTAAGTAGTAGGTACCCTGTTCATATATATTTATAAAAGAGTTGTAAATGTACTCTGCACAAAATATTCATACCTGTAGTTTGTGTTGATGTATGTGGATGTGGATGAATCTGGAATCAGAAATCTTAGAGAATTTGACAGTAGCTTTTGCTGTTGATGCTTTGCAATCAGAGGAGACTTGTACTCGGAGTGATGAACAGTACATCCAAAGTGCTGAACTCTGATGACAAAGTTAGATTTGGAGTTCTTGGATGTGAGTGGTGGATGTTTGTCTGATTGCTTAACAGTAGCCAATGAGGGCATGGCGCAGAGAGTGAAGTGGAAAGGGAAGAAGGGCTGCCCCCATGTTACGGGGTCTGTGGACACCGTGGTTGTTCGTGGACTTGGCGTGCCACATACAGGGCTTCTCAGCATGCCTGGCATGGAAATAGGACAGGGGTGATTAGCCAATCAGGTGTTGAGGGTGGCATTCATATGGAAAGAAGGAAATAATTTTTTTCATTGCTGTGTGTAGTGCAGAGGGCTGTGGTTCCAGAGATGGACAGAGTTATTGTGTGGATAGTGGGAGAGGGTTTCATCATTAATCTGCAGTGGTATGCAAAGATGTGTGGCATTTCTGCCAATCTTCGATTGCAGGGAGTGGATGGTATGTAGTGTGATGTGCCAGGGAGAAATTTGGGAGGTGTATTTACGCTTTGTAAACATATGGCTGTTTTGAACACTCCAGATAGCCTGTTGAGTAATTGTGGAGGAATGTATTTAGGGTATCTGAGTGCAATAAGTTTGCAGGGTACACTGAAGCAGGTGCTAAAGGAACTGATGTAACTATTTCTATCTGCAAAGGTAATTATGTCCCAAATACCACCTAGAACTGCATGGATGTCTTGTGGTGTCTTTAATCCTCAACAAGACATAGCAAGATGTCTTGTCTTGTTAATGAAGGGATATCTTCTTTTAAGTATTCTGTAGGCATGTCATTATTTCAAAATGAGAACCTTTTGGAAGATGGTGCAAGTTTTTTGTGATGGAATTACTTTTATAGATTGTGATAGTACAATATTTCTTATTAATATTCAGAACTCAGTCATAAGGTTGTTGTGAAGTCATGTAGCAGAGAAAAGCGGAAAAAGCCCAAAAATAAATAAATAAAGGCTCTTTTCAGAGCCACCATCATAGAGGAAATGTGCTACTTTGGTTGCGATGTCTGTCCCCACCCTCGCGATTTGCACGATATGTCCACGGACACAGCGTTAGTCTGCGCAGCACGCGTGGTACATGTGGCGCTTTTGATGCTGGCACGCATGGAAATGGGACTATGCAGGCTAGGGGGTAGGGTAATAAGGTTTTCAGGGTGTGGTGTGTTAGGAGAGACTTTGCCAGAAGATCTGTTTGCTGAGAACACAGCAGATGGCTATGACTATGGCTGGGTCTTTTAGGAGGCAGTGTGTCTGGATTTCTGGAGACTTGTGAATACATTGGTTGGAGGTGCATGCACATAAATATGGAGTTGCTGCAGATCTTGGATTCTATCATGTCGATGTGCACTGGTATGCAGTGCGCAGAATGAAGTGGTTGGATTTGGTTCCTCTTTGTGCCACTTTGGTGACATACAGTCATCCATATATTATTATTATTCATTGTGGAGGGAACAGTTTAGGACATGTTACTGGAATCTCATTGCAGTTTGCAATGAAAGAGGCACTTGAGAAAGCGATGGACATGTTTCCAAACTCCTGAGTAATTTTTTCTCGTATTGCGCAGAGACAAATGCACTCTTCTTTATTTGGTCCACAAATGGAGAAAGCGAGACGCAAAGTCAACAACGCTGTTTGCGCCTTTTTGAGAGATGTTGGTATGTCCTCTTTCCACAATGAAAATATTATGTTTCTTAGCACAAACATTTTTCGCACAGATGGAGTCCATCTTACTGATGCTGGCAATCAGATTTTTCTGGGAAATATCCAAAATGCATAGCAGCCCTTTTTGAAAGTAGAGCAAGCATTTTTCCAGAAGGTGTTGGCCACTTAGAGTCTTCAAAAAACAAACAAGCCACAGAGACGTGAGTCTGTGAATACATGTCAACTGTGCAGAGACTATTGTGCCGATACATGCCATCGATGTTTGCTCTTGTTTTACAATGACCCTTACTTTTTCTTTTCCCTTTCTTTGTGGTGAGTTGTGAATGTTGTGCTTGGAGAGCTTTTTATACGGCTCTCCCAGTTGTTGTAATGTTTATTTAACCTTGTATGAAAATTCAATAAAATGTTTGATAAAAAAAACAAAAAAACAAACAAGCACCACAAAAAGGCTCTTTTCAGAGCCACCACATTCTCCCGGAAAAGAGTGCAATGTTTTTGATGATGCCGCTGCCCAATATATTTTAAAAGTCTGCGGACTGTCCACGGACTTTACAATTTGCACAGGGGTATGCACCATTTTTTTGGCACTTCTATTTTTAAGATGTGAAAGGTGGCTCTGAAAAGAGAATTTTTTGGGGGGTTTTGTTGTTTTATATTTATTTTTGTATTTTTATACACAACACACTAGGAAAGGAAGGGAAGGGAGAGCATGGAAGGGGCACCAACCACAGGGATAAGAAAGAGCAGGTGCAGAGAGGAAGATGTTGGGTGGGCCTTACTTAGGTAGGTGGCAGACTTTCTCATGCTCCCAGACCATTGCATCGAAAGCACTTCGAAGTGTCCCCCTGCAGAGTATTGCATTGCAGTATATACACAATACAGCGACCCTTGAAAGCTAAGGGTCTACTGCGTCACGTATGGCCTGTAAGGCTGGTTTAGGGATGAGCTGCCCCACAGGAGTGTCTCCTGTGGTAACAGGAGCAGATATGGAGCATTTTGTAGAGGAACTCAACCTACTACTTTGATCGAAGGGGACGACCCCCCGAACTGCCACCCTGTGAAATGACCTTAGGTGACGCTGCATGAAAGTTGTCCCGTAGCTATACCGACCCGGTTTGCCACGACTGACCACCATGTTGCACGCAGCGCACCTTGTCTGCACGGAACTTGGGTACCCTTCCAACGGTGGCAAAGAGCCTCCACACCCAAGACACATGAGTGTCAGCAGTAGTGGGGACTTCAACTAGCTCATCCTCTTCTTCCTCTTCATCATTGTCTACATCTCCATGCCTGTTCTCTTCTCCAGTCCCTTGGGAAGGTGGTGGTGTTGGAGGGGGTGGTGCTGAAGCCGAGGCAGCTGCAGAGGTTGAAGCCATGGTTGCCATCTGGGATATAGCACAGGACAGCACAGCAGGCAGAGGAATGTTCTTCTCCAAATGTGGCACAGCACACACAGCACAGGAGGCAGAGTTCAGCAGTCAATCCAATAAAGGATACCAGCAATATTGAGCAATGCTCTCTCTGGTAGCCAAAAACCAAATGAGGAGCAGCTCTAGGGTGTGGCCTTTTATAGGGGTGCTGGGGAGCACGGCTCTTGGCAGACAATTCGAACACCAAAAAGGGCAAAAAAAGTTCAAAAAAGTATCCAGATCGCTAGGGGCATGTTCTGGGACAAGTGGCAGGGTGAAGTTTTACAGTAAAACACCTTGGATTGCTCATAAAAACACCTTTTAGGTTTCCAGGGGCCGGAACGGTACCCGCGGACAAGGGCCCACGCTCAGCATGGGTGCGGTCACATGATGACGTCACTGACATGTTCGCGGATGGGACAGGTGTCCATAGGACAGCTATTGCGCGGGATCAGTTCTACGCGTGTAAATAGGTGTTCTACGGACATGGTTTGTGTCCTCAAACTAATTAAAAGTGCGACACACATGCAGCGGACAGTTCTGGACAGTCGCGATGTTCATAGGACTCCGGTGATGTGATGCTCATGCACATAGGTGTTCTACGGACAGGGTTTGTGTCCTAGAACTAATACAATGTGTGTCACAGTTTTGAGAACACACAGACCTAGTGTTCTACGGACACTTCCATTTTAATTGCTGATAGCCCGGACAGGTAAGGTGTCCAAAGGGCACCCCCATTTTGCCTAATTACAAACATTCCAGACATGCTTGGTGTTCTACGGACAACTCCATCTTGATTGCGGACAGGCCGGACAGGGTAGGTGTCTGCAGGACACCCCCATTTTGATTAATTGCAGACACTCCGAACAATCGCTCCATTCGCGGACACCAAAGGGGTCTTTTAAAAAATAAAACGCAGAGACATACAGCAATAGTACACATATAACTTTATTTATACCACAAAAATATACAAATTACGAAAGAAAGGGGGAAGCAGAAATTAGACATATATAGGGGAATTGGGATTTTTTAGAGCTTTGGTATTAGGGGAAGAAGGGACTGAGGTCTCATCATAAGGTCTTTGCTTACAGAGAATTTGTGGGAATGGTTGGCTGGGACAGGGAGAAGAGGTACAGGTGCATGTGGGGCAGTGATATTTAATATTCTCCATGATATGTCTTTGTACAAAGTCTTTCAAATAAACAAAATAATACAATAGTTGATCCATTCTTTCTTCTAAGCGCACTACATGATTTTGTACAGTGTCATTTTCTTGTTTCATATTCTTTTGCAGTTGTACATGATTTACTGTTTCTGGGGCATCGGTGTGATTGTCCGTTTGTACTGTTGTCAGGTACATGTGAAACAATGTGCATTAATTGGCTTACTTTATAAATTGCATTGTGTACCAATAGAATCGCTGCCTTCACTCATTTCATCCTGTGGAAAATGTTCTTCAAGCCAGTCCAGGGTGCTAGTCATTTCTGTGTAAAAAAAGATACATTATTTTTTAGTGTACTATAATGAACAAAGTGTGTTGCTGTACAAATAAATGTAGTGTAGTTACCAGTTTGTTCTTAGGTTGTGCTGTTAGTGCTGGCAACAGTTTGTTGATAGTTTCTGTATGAAGCAGCAGTGAGGTAATTCTGCTTGTGGCATAGGTTATTTTCATTTTTGGTGTGTTCCCTTATGTTGTATAACCTATGGAATTGCACTGTTGGTTTCTCAAGACTACAGTTTGTACATTTACTATAGCTTTCTTTGTAATTTAATTACGTGCTGCTCGTACAACCTGATTAGTTTGTTTGATGTATGCTACAACAATATGACATACCCCCTGAGCTTTTGGGCAGTGTGGGTGTTTCCTACGTCCGCGGACAGGCGCATGGTCTGCGGACACCGCAGACACCACCTTGGGGGCAAGGAGGTTCGGTATATTGTATGGGAAATCTATAGGAGCTAATGTTATCCTGGTAAAAACATATGAAATTCAATGAAAAAACTTTGTTAAAGGGACGTTATGGTTAAGTTGCACTAATAAAAACCTCATGAAATTCAATGAAAAAACCTTGTTAAAGGGACGTTATGGTTAAGCTGCACTAATAAAAACCTGTGAATGTCATGCATCAAGCATGAAAGCAGTGGAATCGATGATGACTCTCCTAATATGGCCGTGACGGTTCCATTTTAACGGTCTATGCCTTTCTAAGATGGTCACCTGTCTATATGTAGGTCCTTTTTTCTAAACACCGGCACGTTGTATCATCTCTGATTCTTTCGCCAATGTTCTCTGTGTACTTCTTTCCCAGTGACTATTGTTATTCAGCATTTTTCCCTTTCAGCCTCCCATTTATTCTAGCGCTTCTGTGTTCTGTTCTGTCTATAACTACCTTTGGATTTCAGATTTAACAGGCACGTTTGGTATTCTTCAGACCTATCCTATCTCACTGTCTCGGGTTATTATTCTTCTTTTGGTGGCAACTATCGTATATTTAATTCTTTCTCATGCTTGGTTTTCTCTTTGCTTTCCTCTCTCTCTTGTTTACTTGGTACTCTTGTTTCGCTATTTCTTGTCTACCCGCTCGGGTTTCTGTTCGAGCAGCTCCTGCACTCTCCGCTCGGATTCCTGATCGAGCAACTCCTGTTTCCTTCGATATTTTTCCTGCTCTGTTATACCTACCCTTGATCTTGTCATGCGCCCGAACGCATGGAAGGAATGTCAGCGGTTTCGATGGAGCAGCCATTAGAGATTCCAGCACGCTTTTAGCTATAACTTGGGTGACGGTCTAGTCTTCCTCTATGCTTTTCGCGTTGCGACCACCGATAGTCAGGAAGTATTTACTTCCGGTCTTCCGGACTGTCTGCGCTTTGCAACGACTAAGTGGCTCCTTGCTACTTTGTTGCTACTACGCAGTGTTTTTTCCCCTCTTTTTGCGCTGTTGTTTTTCTTCTCCGTTTTGTTTCCCTTTGGGCCTTCCGCCTCTGTTGTGTGGTTTTTCCCCCATTTTTCGGGGTTCTGGCCACTTCCTCGTTTCTCGGGGGTCTTCGCTGAACCTGCGCGACAGACTTCTGGTGCTCAGTTGCTCTCTTCCTGCCCTCTCTACCTGGGTTTCCGAGTTTTTTAGCCTCCCCGCGATTTGCTATCTTCGCGGCTTCCAACAGTACCCTCTGGACATCCATCCAACGGCTTCCGCTGAACACCATCCACACGGACGTACCTGCTATCTGATCTCTGTTCTCGAAGAAGGTTTTTTTTATGCCAGTGGCTTTTTCCCCTGTTGCCTGTCTTCGGTGACGGGGCCGCAGTGGCCACAGTTTACGGGTGGCTGCTGTGGCTTCACACCGCGGAAGGTTCACCATGTCAATCACCTGTCACTACCAGGAGTCCACCTGGTACGCTACAGATTCAAGCTCTACAGGTGCGGAGTCGGAGGAGGGAAGTGGGTCGGATGAATCGGACACGTGTTGTGACAGATCTCTTCAGCAAGTCTTCCTCCGTCTAACAGCTCAGTGCTCCTTCTTTATTACGCTCTCGTACTTGTCTTTAGCCTTCTTCTTCCATCTGGTCAGGTCTTCGGTTGGAGCTCTGCTTTTCTTATTCTTATTCAGCTCCAGTGTATTCCAGGACTTCTTTCTGCAGCTACAGCGAACCTGTTGTCAACCACTCTGAGTCTATCCTCCAGTATAAGAGTCCATCAAAGCCACTACAGCAAACCTGTTGACAACCACTCTGAATCTATCCTCCAGTATAAGACTCCATCAAACCACTCTGAGAGACCACTCCTTACGACAACATCATCAGTTGTTCGGAGTTATCTCCCTGAAGCCTTCTTTCAGTCGGTCTCAAATTAAGGACTTCCCAGGTGTTTCCTTCGTGTCAAGATTTGAATCCCAGAGTTTTTTCTGCTACAGCTTTTTCCCTGATCTAGGAGCTTGCTCCTTGGGCTTCCCCTGACCTGGGCTCTCTTTCAGGTCAAGGTAGCGGCCAAGGGTGCTCGCCCTTATCTACACCATAAGAAGGAAAGAAAGGAAAAGCCAATCAAGTCAACAAGACTAAAGAAGAAGTCAGAACAGCGAGAGACCTCCTTGGAAGACACAGATGAGGAGGAGTGGGGGGAAAGTTTGTCCAGTCTTGACAATGAAATTCAATGAAAAAACTTTGTTAAAGAGACGTTATGGTTACAAGTAAAACAGAAAACCCCCAGAAATTTGTCAGTTATGGTAAGCTAAGCAACCATAACTCGCGCCACCAGAGCGCACTGCTAAGACTAACACCCATGACAACAAAGATGACATCACAAATGTCATTGATGACATCACCAATGACATCACATGTCTGACTCCCTCTTTTTTTTGTTCACTGACATATCTAGAGCAGGTGATTTTTCTTCACTGAGAGTTAGGAACTCAAAATTGAAAAGGTACTATATTTGTAGACCTTACCCTTCTCATATGTTCTTGCACTACTTTCCTTAGGGTTCAGTCACACCATATGATACATATACATAGGGGAAGAGGCAAGCCTGAAATACAGCAATCATTTCTGTGCATGAAGATAATCACTTAGGTTATGAACACTTTCTGGTAATACTGCAGTTTTTTTAAAAACTTTATTTTTCAGCTGACACGTATAGAACAACAACAGAACACACATGGCAAATTTGCAATACAAATTATAGTGTTTGCAGGTATTTAAAGCAATCACTCAGTGTGACCTGTGTGATTGAATCACCGGATTGAGTTACATCAGAGTGGTATATGGTTAGTCCTCGAAGTTCAGGTATCGCCTGGGGGGGGGGGGGGGCATATGTCCTTAGATACTGCTGCTTTATTGCTTTTGACTTAGTGATGTCATCAATGACATTTGTGATGTCATCTTTGAGGTCATGGGTGTTAGTCCTTGCAGTGCACAGTGGTAGCGTGAGTTATGGTTGTGTACCTTACCATAACTGGTGAATTTCTGGGGTTTTTCCATTGAATTTCATAGGTTTTATTTAGCAGTGCAACTTAACCATAATGTCCCTTTAACAAGGTTTTTTGTTAGTGAATTTCATAGGTTTTTAGTAGGGCATTTTAACCCTACGTTGCTTTTGGCTAGTTTTTTCAATAAAGGGGAAATATTTTTAGTAGCACAACTTAACCATAACGTCCCTTTAACAATGTTTTTTGTTGTATATATATATATATTATGGTAAGCTAAGCAACCATAACTCACGCCACCAGTGTTTACTGCAAGGACTAACATCCAGGACCTCAAAGATGCCATCACAAATCTCATTCACGACATCACTGATGACATCACATGTGTGGCTCCCTCTTTTTTGTTCACTGACTTAAGCAGGCCAGGTGCTTTTGTTTACTAACAGGTAGTAAGTAAAAGTTGAAAAGGTTCTGTCTTTTGTGTATGGCACCCTTCTCATATGTTGTGACACTACTTTCCTTGGGATACATTGATATGACATCATACATATACATATAGGGGAAGAAGAAAGCGTAAAACACAGGAAGCATTTCTGTGGATGAAAGTAATGAGTTATGTTATGAACAGTTACTGATAATAGTGCTCCTTTTTTGCTTAATTTAATTTCCCTGTATATGCTCATATTGGTATGCATTGTGGTGTCTATGTTTTCTGTACAGTTGTGCAATTATGTAGTTATTAAGAGAATGGTAGCTACTTCTTAAATGTTTCACAGTACCTTAAATTGTAAAACAAAAGCATTCATGATGTCACTATGTGACATGAGAACATTTTCAATAGTACACCTCATTGGGACATGGTGCAGAGAATGGCTTTGTTTCCACATGACTTGGGTCATGTACTGCAAAGAAGTGTGTAATACAATGGTGCGTATAGCTATGCATTGTTCAATGACCTACTTCTCTCTTGGTAGTTCTTCCAATGATGTTGCATAGTTTTTTTGCCACCATAACAATAACAGTCCCCTGTGGAGGCTTCCCATGAAAACGAAATGCACATGTGATGTCATCAGTGATGTCATGAAAGAGATTTGTGATGGCATCTTTGAGTTACTGTGTGTTAGTCCTTGCAGTGCACACTGGTGGCACAAGTTATGGTTGCTTAGCTTACCATAGCTTGCGAATGTCGTTTTTTTTTGGTTTTACCTGCAACCATAAAGTCCCTGTAACAACGGTTGTCTATTGAATTACATAGGTTTTTGCTAGTATAACTTTACCATAACGTTCCTTTAACAACGTTTTTTGCCTGTGACTTTCATTGGTTTTTAGCAGGGTATGCTAAGTTTGTAAATAAGAACTCTCCAACATAGTTAAACTGCTGGCAGCATGGTAATGCAGACAGCAGTCGCAAACTATGCATCTAGTTGCGCACATTGGGTGGCTTGCAACCTGCTCAAGAAGGCACCTGCTCTCTTACATAGTGGTGCCAATCACCAAATGCAAAACATTTATGAAAACAGCAGCATGGCAAAAAATGGCAAGACAAAATGGAGTAGGTGTCGAAAATGTATACATACAAAGCAAACAGAGGAAAGACATTGGGGGGACAGTAAGGGAATGCATCAACAACAGAATTAACATCTCCCTTAACCAATTGTACCACACTGCTACTGTACAAGGGAACAAAGAAGTAAGGTGCAGAGTAACAACTGGCAAGAGCTTAGAGCAAAACGTTGGTACAATGTAGTAAAGAAGCAGAACTGTCTGTAATGATTGCACAGCTTTTGCAGTATGCAATAGTATATATGTGTGATGTGTGTTTTTTGGAAATGCAGCAATGACAAGGACCTTCGAAGTGCAGGAAAAAAATGTCCCTCATAACCCCATTGGTACACACTGTAGTGTTAAGCGCACATTATGTACTATACATTCCTACATGTACAGCAAGCACATTCTGTTTTCCATAGGAAAACATATTGGAAAGGAAGGCAAAGAAAAGGAAGGCAGTAGAACCTGCAATACTTGCACAACACCATTTGCGCATAGCAAAGGAAAGAAATTGTGCAAATAGCAAATAAAAGAGGCTGGAAGGCAAAGGGGAAAGAAATGGGGAACAATTGTGCCCCCTTACAAGGTGCGTAACTGAAAAGTGACAGGTGAAATCAACTACCCCTTTTGCATTCCGCTCAATTAGAAGCCAACATATATGGCGCTGACTCTATCTGAAACCACTTAAAATAGAAATCATGGCTTCAGCAACGTTTTGCATAGCATATACTTTATTCATGAAGCAATACAAAATAATTAAGAGCAATAGTTTGGCTTCATAAGTTTAGCACTGTAATTTAATTTCATGTTTTCCATATAAAGGTACAGTAGTTGGTTTATTAACTTATTGTAATATGAAGCCTTAAGATAAGTTGCATTCAAACAAATGTTTTGGATGAAATTAAATGGCTGTGGCACACCACTACCCCCAGGCAGTCCCTTCATGTGGGCGGGGCGTGCACCCACGTTCTACAGATAGGTGTGCAAATATAAGCATCTGAGCTGGTGCACCCTATAAGTAGACAGCATCTTCCGAAAATGGCCGGAACATGTGTTGCGCACTATTAGTGTGTTGAAAATTGGCAACAGTGTGCATAGTGCACCCAGCCACATGCACACAACTCAGTATAACCAAAACGCGTGCAGTGGACAGTCGTCCAAAATCATACTTGCCAACATTCTGTGCACAAAAATGTGTAGGGGTGTGAAAGTTTCAACAATCATACCTAGCATGATTGACATAACAGGAAATGATGCCACATCAACTTCATGCAACGAAATGGCAGTACATTTCATCACAGGAAATAATTTCACATTAACTGGCACCTTATGGCATCACAGGAAATCACCTCAGTTGGCATATGGCCTTCAAGAGATCACAGGAGCAGAGTGCCTGGTAGGATCCATTCCCTATCCTCTGACCCATCATGATAAAGAGAAGTACCAAATGAGAGACTTGTACATAGTGTCACCATTTTCTTCCTTAGCACAACACATTTTCCTCTTGAAACATATCAATAACAACAATGTAATTCAGCATTCACTTTGGATTTTTAGAACTCGATCAAACCTAGTGAACAATTTATAAGATGAATATACATGTACTATGGCTATACAAATAAACCATTTTAATAGGTCTTGGTAAAACAAACGACATGCCAGTAAGTAAACACGAGCATGTAAAGAAAGTGATTATAGGGTACTCAGTAGGTAAATGCAGTAACCTTTTAAATAGCAAAGAGTACCTTGACATCAAACAGATTTTGTTTTGTAGAGGCCTAACAAAGGCTACAGTTTTTAACAAAAAACAAGTGTATTTGGTGTTACAAACTGTAATGTTACATTGAAATAAGTAAGCATCATAGAAATTAAGCCAAAATGCGAGCAAACATACAATACATGGTTCTAAAATCAGGGGAGCTGGGAGCAATGTACATGCTACCTGCAGCAGAGAAGGGCCTGCCCAGTTTAACAGTCAACAGTTAGCAGGAGCTACATTTCATACCCACAGCAACTACTGCCAAACAAGCACAAGTATGTCAATATGGGACAATATGTAATTAAACACTATGACACATCAACATCAAAATCATTCCAGAAAACAGTCCTTAGGTATTCACGAATAAGTCCTGTACATGTGTTTCACCACAAAGTGTGCATCTTCAGAAGGTGCAAAGTACTCTTAGGTTGATTTATCGTACGTATGATTTCCCAGCTCCTTTTATAATTCCACCAGACAAGTTATCAATGATTTTTGTACTAGTTGAATGCAATGGGCTTCATAATGCAATGTTTCTTTAATGGAGAGGAAGAAAGAGAGATTTTTCTCCTTGGTGGCCGTGAGCAGGAGTGTCTTTGCTCGGACAGTTTATACTGTTCAGTGGCTTTTCTGTTGCACATTGATTGTAATCTTGTTTGTTCGGATTGGCCAACGGCTCGGCTTGTGTGTAAGGTCTTTGTAAAATTACATCACTGTAACCAAGAGCCAAGTATCCCTATGTAAATAACACAAATCCATGTAACTAAGACAATATCATAGAACAGCACCTCAATGCCCTTGGGCTGGTAGTGTGCTTTGGAAATCCTAAATATTAAATAAAATAAAATAAAATAAAAAAACATAATATATCACTCAGTTTCCTACACATGCAATGTGGTCTCACAAGGAACAGAAACAGTAGTGGGGATTTGTGCAAGGTGCATAAAGGCTCAAAGAACACATCACCGACTTTCATACACAATCACTCAGACCTCACAAGGTACACATACACTGGTGGGAGTCTGTGCAAAGTGCATTAGCGACTTTCATAAGATATCAGTCTGTTGTCTATACATTCAGTCATACCGCACACAGTACATAAACACTGCAGGGGGCCTCTGAATATTGTTCAGCAGTATTTCACAAATGCATGTCCCATGCCTGGGTAGGCTGGGGTGCAAGAGTGTCTCTTGAAACCATTTCTAGAACATGTTGGGTGTATTTTACTTTCTGCAATGGTGGAATGTCTAAAAGTGGTGTCCTACAGTGTGTCTGCAACTACCACAAACTATTTCACTTTGGCTGAATACACACAGTAGGGGAGAAAATTATGAACGTCCCTTCCTGTCACCCTCAACAGGAACAGTCCCCATTGTCCCAATATCATAGGTAGCTTGCAGAAAAAAGGGAATGTACGCAAGTGTGTTTACCCACGGGTGGCGACGGCCTTCGCCAAATGAAGCTGAAACATTACTTCTTCCCTTTGCAGTGTCTTCTTTGCAGCACAGCAACATTGCGTACTCTGTTCGTCTACCCTCTATAATTTCAATATGATTATTGACTTGGGTTTACATAATGCTTATAGACTCTGTTGTACTCGGTTTTGACATGTTCTTTGCAAATTCAATGTACTTTTCTCAGTTCACCGATTTCTTGTACATCATTGTTTTCTTATTTAAAAGTAATTTTAAAACAATTATCTCAAAAAACGTGCACACTCTTCCACAAATAACATTCAAGAGCTCTCCATGCCACAGTATTACTTGTTTACAACAGCCTCTGCGTACACACTGCAAAAACAAACGCAGTTTTGCATTCCCTATGCCTGTACAGTCCCATTTCCATAGCTGCCATCCGCAAAGTCGCCAGATGTGCATTTACAGCTGCGTAACAATACCATTGCCAACTTGACCAGGCGACCACGCCGACGGTGCGGGCGCACTCAGTTCGGGTTCAAGAGCCGGACTCTCCAACAGTGGCAAAGCATATGTATGAGCAATGTGCGCAGTATTTTTTGGAAAGGGCAGGCTTACAAACACATCACTATATTTCAATGCACATGCATGCATGTTTCCGAAAAGTATACGGCTACTTTCTGCGTGAAAAATCTCCACAAAAATCCACCCAAAAGGCACACTGTAGAAGTGCTGTGTAATGTGTTTGCACCTTTTCTGAGCAGCGGAGTGCGGCTCATTGGTGTGCCCTGCAAGTAATGGGGCACCACATCTGCATCTGCTCACCTACAGTGAGTATGCAACTAGTACCAGCCATTTGACTGTGCACAGGCCTTGGTGACACCCACACCCGCAGCAGCGATTGTCCCCAATGGCGCAATGTCATTGGTAAGTTCCAGAAAATGGTAGTATACGCATGTGGGTGTGCCCAAGTCCGGCAACGACCTACCTAAATGAAGCACAAACATTTCTTGTAGCATTTCCCATTTCTTCTCTGCAGAACGCCGCCATTGCATACTGTTGAAAAGTTCCACACGCTTCTACCAATGACATGGAAGATGTCTGCATGTAACAGTAGCAGTTCTGTACAATAGTCCTCTGCGCACACAGGCCACCTAGATATGTTATTGCACAATGCCTATAGCTCCATAGTCCCATTTCCATTGAGCCATCCTGAAAATGTCTGGATGTGGCTTTCGTGCTGCGTGCAAGCGTGGTGCCATAACGTGCATCCAGGGAAGGGGAAGTTTGTTGTAATGGGCGGCTCTTAAAAGAGCTTTCGTAGTTTTTGTATTGTAAAGGCTTCTATCGGAAGACCTTCTTTTCCTTTTTTTTATTTTCTGTTTCCTTGTGCAGACATTGGTGAGGCAAACTCTTCACTGCATCTTGTAGAGGTGCAAACAAAACAGCATTAAAAATGGGCAACAAAGAAATGCCGTCTGGTTGGAAAAAATCTGCATTTCCACCACTAATGAGGTAATTGTTGCAGAAGAACATCCCAGCAGCAGACAAACAAGTATTCATGCTTCTGTTGATGAGGCATCTTCCTGCTCCTGTCTCGGAACAACACCCATGATCAGTGGCCCACACTCTTCATGGTGCTAGCGATGAAAACATTACCTTGGCAGTGGGGAAAAGCCTCTTCACTAGCTTTAGCAACCTCTTTAGTCAATGGAACAAGCCTAAACAAGTTATGAAACCCATGTGCATGCCGCAGTAGTGGATGATGATCAGGTCACCTCTACCTAAATTTGCCAGGTGTTTGCAAAGTGCATCCATGTTGACGAAACAGGGCTTGTACACGACGCTCCGCAATGCGACCACTCCTTACAATCCGAAATTTCCAGCAAAGTTTCTTTCCAGGGCATAATGATGCAGATGTAGTAGAAAGGCATCAACTATACACAACACAATACGTTTCGCCATGTCAACCAGCCTCACTATGCAGAGAATAATGTACAGTGGTGTAAACGCCCTTTCCAGCGAACCACACCGACAGTACCTGATTGGATAATGCCAAAACTCCCATGTTCATTGGACAACAACGTGAAAAGCGCAGATTCGGGCATGTGCGGTTCCCAAAGTACTGAGAGGGCCGCACCCCAGGAAACAAGGACCAGTCCTTCTTTCCTTTCCACTGCCTTTTGTCCAGAACCACCTCATTGGTTACGGGTAAATGGCCTCACACGATTCCACCAATGCAGTCGAAGACATTACCATCTAACACTGGCTGTGCTGCACAACACTACATAGGTACCGTTAGAAAATAAGCCTGCTACTGTACTGTCACTTGCCAGCAAGCTCACTACAAATGCTGGTAATACATTCCAAAATGTGTGCTTCCACATTTATCCACCTGTGCACCCACTACCACAAATGTAAGGTACCAAAGATGTTTATGCACTATACGTATTACTGTGTTACATCTGCGCTCGGTATCTGCCACTGAGCTGCCATTGCGGTCTTTAGAAGTGACAGGGAGAATTCTCCAGAATGGCTAATTTTCCTTACCTACTGAGTCCCTCAGCAGCTTTGCTGGATTTCTAGGATTAATTGTTTTCACCTGGTAAGAGTGTGAGCCTTTTTTCCCACTCTTGCATGTGTTTTGCTGTGTGTGTTTAACATTTTTGTGTTCATAGAGTGTGGAGCCTCACCTACTCCATAGGCATCATCTTTTCACTGTGTGTTACACAGCACCTTCAATGCAGTGACACAGGGTTGTCTTTTTCAGACTGCCTGTAAAGGAGTTGCTTCTATAATAGAGTAAGGACACAGAGCCAGAGAGTAGTTTTCGTGGGATTTTTTCTACCCAACAGTTTTCTGTACTAACAGGAAGTTTTCTTTCTTTCTTTTAGGGAAAAAAGGATACGTCTTTGCTACAGATCCTTCAGAAAGCTTCTCTACCAGACTTCTTTTGCAGAGAGGCTGTACAGGTAAGAGGTCTTGAAGCATCTCACTGTCTCTTTCCTCATACTTCCCACTTCCTGTATCTGTCTCTTTTAACAGGTTTCATTGAGTCACTTTCTTTTCTTTCATTTCAACACTGTCTTTTTAAGTCTTTGCTCTTTCTCTACTCTTTTCTCTGTTTTCTGTTTCTTTACAACACTATTCTTTTACTCAGCCACCTTCTTTCTTTTCCTTTCAATTGATGACTTGTCACTGAGTTACTAACAGTTGCGTGTGATTTCACAGTGTCTTTGTATTGCCACTACAGTTTCCCATCATAAACATTGCTTTTTTTAAACCTCTGTTCATCTGCATAGTTTTTAAAATAAACTCTGTTCCTCTTCAAGTTAGCCTTTTCCTGCTGGTTGTAGCCAAATAGGGGACTCTCTTTCACTTTATCAGTAGGGCCACTCGAATCTTACTAGTGACGCCTCCTGTCACCTAGCCTGCTTCGGTGCTCCATAAACACTCGAAGCACTCTCTTCTTTTCCTTCGTAACAGCAGCTTTCCTTGAGTCAGCGTATCGCTGACTCTGCCTTTTTATGCCCCTCCTCCTCACCTCATACGCGATCCGCCTCAGAAAGGCTCCAGCTGGAAGCCAGCTGATCGCGAAGAAATTCTCCGCCCTGAGTCGGAGGAAAGGGAGACATGCCTCCATCTCCGAACGCCTCCTTACCGGGGCCCGTACTTCTTCATCCGCGGGGCTCTTTAATTAAAACATTATATGCCAGCAAAAGGTCACCCTTTCAACACGAATCAGAGCTTTCCACTGTGCAACGGCACCTTCGTCTCAGGAACATGAACAAAAGTTTTCACAGCGCAACGGCGCAACCGGATCAGGAACATATAACATTAAAACTCGCACTCTCGTATCTTATCTTTTCAGTATGCCCAGACATAACTGTCACTCTCCGTCTCGCTCTGATCCTCGCTGGTCACCTGGCAACCAAAATAAAGCAGCTGTCATATTAGAAAAAGGCACCTCCTTAAGTGATTCGCATATTGTAAATATAAGAATAACATGGAATTAAATCATTCATTTCCACATTTATGATTATTTAAGAGTTATTAACCAAGACTTTATCACATACCCCGTCTACTGGGCCCTTACATTCGGGAAGGGTTTCAGCCCTGGACAAATAATCAGCCGGAGTTAGTAAATGGCCCGGTTGATGGATGGTTTTGAAAGAGAAGGGCTGGAGAGAAAGAAACCACCTTAGGACCCTTTGATTTGTGTCTTTGCTTCAGGCAAGCCAATGCAGGGGATCATGATCTGTTATTAAAGCGAACTCTCGCCCAAGTAGGTAATATCTCAAAGCTTCAATTGCCCACTTAACCCGCTAGACATTCTTTTTCTATAGTGGGATATTGTAACTCGTGTGGAAGTAGTTTTCTGCTTATAAATAGGATTGGTCTTTCGTTCTCCCCCTGGTTTTGGAACAAGACGGCACCAAAACCTGTGCCAGAAGCGTCTGTATGTAGGAAAAATGGAGCCTCATAGTCTGGCCAATGTAAAATGGCCTCATCTGTTAGAGCTTCTTTTAGAGAGTTGAATGCCTTTTCTGTCACCTCTGTTCGCCAATCCCTTTTAGAAGGAGAAGTCTTCTTCAACAAATCTGTTAATGGTGTAACCAACAGAGAAATGTGGAATAAACCTCCGGTAGTAACCTACAAACCCCGTAAATGCTCTTACTTGTCTGGCATTTTCTGGGAATTTCTTCTCTTGCGGTTTGATGATTCCTCGACCCACATAATATCCCAAATACTTGGTATGGAAGTTCGCAATATGCGTTTTTTTGGTGATTCACATGTAGCCTGGCTTGCTTTAGTGTTTTAAGTATAGACTCTAAGTGAGACAGGTGTTCCGGCCAGGACTGACTGAAAACTATGATGCCGTCGAAGTATGCGCCAACATACTGTTCGTGGCCTTGAATAATATAGTTCATCAACCTTTGGAAAGTAGCTGGGGCTCCATGCAGTCCGAATGGTAACACTGTGAACTGATAAAGTCCTGTCAGAGAGGCAAATGCAGTTTTTTCCTTATCGGGAGGAAACAAGGGTATTTGCCAGTACCCTTTTGTCAGGACTATTGTTGTCAGAAACCTCGCCTTTCCTAGATTATTTAGGAGATCCTCAATTCTCAGCATTGGCTACGCATCAAATTTAGATATCTCGTTCAACTTCCGGAAATCCATATAGAATCTGACACTACCATCTGGTTTTGGTACCAGAACCACAGGCGAACAACCAATCACTATGTGATGGTTCAATTACTCCTAGGTCCAACATCTCCTGAACCTCTTGATTAATGGCTTTGATTTTCATTTCTGGGATTCTGTATGGCCTTAGCCTTCCTGTGGATCCAGGTTTTGTGGTGATGTAGTGTCAAGTCAGGTTTGTTTTTCCAGGTAAGGAGGAAAACACTTCAGCGAACGTACCCAAGCTCTGCTTTCTGAGATGGAGACAGATCCTGATTAATGTTCAGACTTTCTATCCCCAACTTCTCCTCTGTTTGGGGAAAAGGTTCTTCCTGCAACTCTTGATGACTTATCATCGCCACCGTCTGAACCGGAGGTACCCATTTTATAAGGAAATTTACATGGTATATCTGAAGAGAAACTCTGCTTTCAGGTTG
The DNA here is from genome assembly GCF_040938575.1 of Ambystoma mexicanum. Lineage (NCBI taxonomy): Eukaryota > Metazoa > Chordata > Amphibia > Caudata > Ambystomatidae > Ambystoma > Ambystoma mexicanum. The sequence goes on from NC_090932.1 coordinate 809,329,580, forward strand.
TCTCACTTTATACGTCAGAGGACCCAATACTTCCTCGATTTTGTATGGTCCCTTCCATGCTGCGAACATTTTATTTTCAGACGTTGGTAATAATACCAAGACTTGGTCACCCACTTTAAAACCTCTGAGACAAGTGTTTTGATTATAGTATTTCTCTTGTTTCTCGTTTGCATGAAGAAGGTTATCCCTGGCGATGGCCTGCAGCTTCTCTATCCTTTCTTGTAACTTGGAGTCATACTCAGTAATTGATAACTCCCTTGACGGCTGTTCTTCACAGTTTTCCTTTAAAATACCTAACAGAGACTGTACCGGCCTTCCAAAAAGAAGCTCAAAAGGTGAAAAACCTGTCGACGATTGGGGCTGTCCCGTAACGTCATAAGTATCCAAGGGAGTACTCTGTCCCAGTCTTTATTCTCAGGTTTAGTAGCCTTCCTAATTATTTGTTTAATGGTCTGGTTATACCTTTCCACTAAACCATCTGTTTGAGGGTGGTACACAGTCGTTTTAAGATGGTCAATTTTTAGAGTTTTGCATACTTGTTTAAGGACATTGAACATGAAGTTTGATCCATGGTCTGTTAGGATCTCCTTAGGTATCCCGACATGACCCATGAAAGGAATCAGGGCATCACAAATCTGTTGTGTGTTGGTTGCTTTTAAAGGAAAAGTTTCAGGATAACGTGTTGCATAATCTACGATTACAAGAATATATTTGTGTCCTCTTCTAGATGGTTCTAAGGGTCCTACAATATTCATGCCTATCCTACTAAAAGGTTCCAACACCAACGGCATAGTCTGTAAAGGAACTTTCTTCACATTAGCTCTGCTCTTTTTTGGACGCTCTTCACAGGATTGACAAAACTTAACTATCTGACTATAGACTCCTGGCCAATAGAACCTTGACAACATTTTTTGAGATGTTTTTTCGGTCCTTAGTGACCCTCCCCAACTTGTAAATGAGCGACTTCCAATACTGTTTTAGAATATTTACTCACAACCAACAATTGTTTAAGTTCCTCATTATCTCGTGACTTGCTCAGGCGATAATAGAGTCCATTCTTTTTGATGAACCGAGGACCTTGTCCAGTTGGGGTTTCCAAGGCTCGTTCCCTGGCATATTGCAGAAGAGGATCCAATTCCTGGGCTGAACGAAAACTGTCTCCTTCCTCTTCTAGCCTCCAATCCACAGCTACAGGGAGAACATTCTTCGCTTTCCACTCTCGTTTAAGGAATCTCCTAAGCTTTTCACTCTTCTGCGTTTTTATAGAGGGACTGATGATTTCTTGGTTGTGAAACGGGGTAATTTCTAACCAGCTCTTCGCTATTTCGTTGACTAATTTTGAAAAATTAGGTACGTCTGATCCCACCAGTAAAGGTTTGGGTAACTTGGGTAATACAGCCGCTCTTACTCCCATGGTCTTCCCAGCCAACTTAATCTGTTTATTTTTCGAAGGGTATGATTTTACGTCCCCATGTACACATCTAATTGGTATTTTCCCTGAAGAATTATAACCTTCACCTACCAGGTCTGAGGTTACAGCTGTTTGTAGACTCCCTGAGTCTATTAACGCCCTGGTTGGTTTCCCATCTACTTCTGCATCACAAGTATATATATATTGCGGATGATTTTTCCCAGGTTGTTCTGGGTGTTCACTGTCCTTCAGTGACTCAAAAACTGCCACATCCATCGGTTCAGACTTCACCTTCTTTGGACGGAATCTGGCCAGGTGTCCCCATTCTCCGCAGTCGAAGCATTGAGGACCTCTGGTTGCGGTTGGGGCTTGTCTGTAGTTAATAGGGCCTTCGCTTCTAGGTCTGGATCATATATTTTCAGATTCTGATTTTATTAACATGGAGTTCGGCCACCTTGTCTGAGGCAAAGGTATGTTCAAACGGATATTGGGTCTATGGTGATTCATATAGGTTAGCATCTTGCCCTGCCTGGCTTTCTGATAAGCTGAGGTGATGTCAACAGCCTCAGCTAACGAGGGTCGGTGATGTTGTTTGACCCATCGTTGCATGGGTCCAGGAAGCGCTTCAACAAATCATTCCAAGACTATTTTCTCTTTTATCTCTTGAGGAGAGGAGATGGCCAAGTGCAACAATTTTTCAGCAAACTCCTTCACCCTATAGAACAGTTGTCTGGGAGTTTCTTCGCCGGTCAACTTCACCTCTCAGAACTTGATTCTATAAGTCTCTTCATCGTGCCCTAGTCTTTCTAAAACAACCTTCTTCATATCACCCTAGTTTGTGTCACTGATTGGGTTTTCTGCTTGATAAGCGCATTGCATTTCTCTGGTCATTAATGGGGCGATATAGTGGCACCACCTTTCTGTTGGCCATTGGGCATTCCTGGCCACTTTTCAAAATTCACGAAGAAATGTGCAGGATCTTCCCCGGCTGTATACTTCTGTAATATTGAGGTTGGTACTTGGGGATGATTTCTTAGACTCGTGACTTCCAGCAGTTGAGCTTGTTATACCTGTAGGACTTGTTGAAAAGACAGTCTATCTGCTTGAGCCTGTTGGCTCTGGAGTTGTAGAGCTTGTTGCAGGAGTTGTTGACCCCCACTTAGTGTTTTGATAAGTTCTTCCATGGCGTACTCTGTATCCCACTGCTGACACCAAAATTGTAACAGAGTTGCTTCTATAATAGAGTAAGGACACAGAGCCAGAGAGTGGTTTTCGTGGGATTTTTTTCTACCCAACAGTTTTTTTTATTAACAGGAAGTTTTCTTTCTTTCTTTTAGGGAAACAATGATACGTCTTTGCTGCAGATCCTTCAGAAATCTTCTCTAGCAGACTTCTTTTGCAGAGAGGCTGTACAGGTAAGAGGTCTTGAAGCATCTCACTGTCTCTTTCCTCTTACTTCCCACTTTCTGTATCTGTCTCTTTTAACAGGTTTCATTGAGTTACTTTCTTTTCTTTCGTTTCAACACTGTCTTTGTAAGTCTTTGCTCTTTCTCTTTTCTCTTCTCTGTTTTCTGTTTCTTTACAACACTTTTCTTTTACTCAGCTGCCTTTTTTCTTTTTCTTTCAAGTGATGACTGGACACTGAGTTACTAACGGTTGCGTGTGATTTCACATGGCCTTGGTATTGGCAGTACAGTTTCCTCTCATAAACATAGCTTTTTCTAAACCTCTGTTCATCTGCATAGTTTTTAAAAGAAACTCTGTTCCTCTTCCAGTTAGCCTTTTCCTGCTAGTTGTAGCCAAATAGGGGACTCTCTTTCACTTTATCAGTATGGCCACTCGTACCTTACTAGTGACGCCTCCTGTCACCTAGCCTTTTTCGGTGCTCCGTAAACACTCAGAGCGCTCTCTTCTTTTCCTTCGTAACAGCAGCTTTCCTTGAGTCAGCGTATCGCTGACTCTGCCTCTTTATGTCCCTCCTCCTCACCTTGTACGCGATCCGTTTCAGAAAGGCTCCAACTGGAAGCCAGCTGATTGCAAAGAAATTCTCCTCCCTGAGTTGGAGGAAAGGGAGACACGCCTCCGTCTCCGAACGCATCCTTACCGGGGCCCGTACATCTTCAGCACGGGGCTCTTTAATTAAAAAATTATATGCTGACGAACGGTCGCCCTTTCAACGCGAATTAGAGCTTTCACAGCGCAACAGCTCCTTCGTCCCAGGAACACAAATGAAACTTTTCACAGCGCAACGGCGCAACCAGATCAGGAACACATAACATTAAAACTCTCACTCTCATATCTTATCTTTTCAGTATGCCCAGAGGTAACTGTCACTCTCTGGCTCGCTCTGATCCTCGCTGGTCACCTGGCAACCAAAATAAAGCAGCTGTCATATTAGAAAAAGGCACCTCCTGAAGTGCTTCTGTTGGGTGTCCTGACCCACGTTTGGACTATTATGCTGCAACAGTTGGTGCTGTGGGCTTAGAAAATCCAAGATGGCTGAAAAGCCCACGTTGCGCCAGAATCCAGGAAAAACGCGCAGTTTTGGCGCACACCAAAATGTTCCCCTGACCTGCCACCCACCAGTGCGAGCATGATGGGCCAGGAGTGCCATGGGTGAAATGTGTGCCGAAGGAAAAACAGCAGTGCCGGTTAGCTCAGAAAGCGCTTTGAAATCACCTTTGTTTCTCTGAAATGCAAGCTAAAAATGCCTATTTTAAACATTGCAAGATATTCAAAAATCTCAATCAACACCAGCAGACATTTGGCAGAAGGTAGACTTGTGTGCATACACAATTTGGAAAGAGAAAGAGTCCAAAATAATGTTCATAATGAAACTGGCTGAGCTGTGGATGTAAGCAGCTGAAGCGAAATTGGACTTAAGGCCGCTAAAATCGAAATGTTTAAAATAAACGAGTGACCTACTGTTGAGTGTCACATAGTTTGCAACTGTTAAATGTCATAGTTTTGAACTTAGAATCAGCATTCTAGTTGCATGTGTAAAAATTGCAAGTTTGGTTTGAATATAGAAAACTGGGAACCAAAGTGACATTTAGCTGAAGCCTGGCTCAAAGAGATTGAATTCTGCCTGACAACTACCCCCGACAGGAGTTGAAACTTGATCAGCAGCTGTGTTCCCAGGCCTGGTTGCATTCTGCTGCCCCTGCCAAAAGGAGATGACACCTCTCTGATTGAATTAGGGGAGTGGCACCTGGGGACTGCCGGAAACTGAACAAAGCACTGTCTTGGGCTCAGGCAAATGTTATATTGGGGGGGTTGTAAAATAGCTTCCTCTTGGGAGAAGTGGGAGGAGAAGTGCCTCTGTGAGCAAGCTGAGCTTGGGGGAAGTGGACAAACCAGAAATTCCACCATGTGCTTTGGAAAACCACACCCCTTTGGGGCCAGAGCATAATTTTAAAAAGATGGATAATTCATAGTGCGGGCTTGTAAAAATTATATAAATAATATCATCATTTTTGTGATTTTTCTGTGCACATTTTAAGAGGTGTCAGGACTCTGTGGTATGTTCTGGGGAGTAGTAGCGGAAAATAAGGTTGGTACTCCAAATGTATGCATGTTAAAAATCTGACACTTTATCATCTGAAACCCATATCCCTTGTGCACAATTGTGTAAAATCTGGAAAAGTTTAGAGGTCGTTATCTGGATGAAAAGGGCAGAATTCTGTCAAAAGTGGACACAACATCTTACAAAGACAGGGATTGGATGGTTTGGTGCTACAGAAAATATGTTAACTGGACATATAATATTAGAAAAATGGTACATAGATAAATGGGTATTTGGATCAGAAATCGATTTGTGTGCAATTTGACAAGGGGAGGATCCTCTGACCATAAACCTACCTCATCACTCTGACTCACTGTTCCCTTCTCAAATCAGGTCAAAGAGAAATCCTTGACCTATCAAATCGTGAGTGGGTTGGGCAAAGAAAGTTAGCATCCACACCCATTTTCAAAAGACATAAAAAAAGCCACTGGAAGCCAGACAGGGACATTCACTTTCCACTTTCTTGCGGGACGCTTTGCCAGGAGACTCCAGACTTCAAATCCATCAATCTCCAGAGACCAGAACCAGAGAACCACAGACCAGACCGTGGTGAAGTGCAGAGCAGAGCTGAACCAGAGAGCTGTGACTTCAGAACCACCCGCCCGGAGTCAAGTCCAACCTGCTGACCAGACCCTGATGGCCTATTTCAAATTCATAGTGTGAGTACTTAGCCAGAACTGTGAAAAACCAATCTCTTAGTTACAATAATCTAATTCAAACTATTTTAACCTATTGAGAACTGCATCATAGAAATCGTGTCCCTCCTGTTGATTCAAAGCTGCAAAACTGTCATCTGTCATTCTGAGCTTTACTTTTATTTTGAGAAACTACCTTCACAAAATCGTCCGTATCTCTTGAACCATTTCGGCGAAACCTGTTCAGATTGGCCAACGGGTCGGCTTGTGTGTAAGGTCTTTGTAAAATTACGTCACTGTAACCAAGAGCCAAGTATCCCTATATAAATAACACAAATCCATGTAACTAAGACAATATCATAGAACAGCACCTCAAAGCCCTTGGGCTGGTAGTGTGCTTTGGAAATCCTAATGATTAAATAAAAAAATTAAAAAAAACATAATATATCACTCAGTTTCCTACACATGCAATGTGGTCTCACAAGGAACAGAAACAGTGGTGGGGATTTGTGCAAGGTTCATAAAGGCTCAAAGAACACATCACTGACTTTCATACACAGTCACTCAGACCTCACAAGGTACACATACACTGGTGGGAGTCTGTGCAAAGTGCATTAGCGACTTTCACAAGATATCAGTCTGTTGTCTATACATTCAGTCATACCGCACACAGTACATAAACACTGCAGGGGGCCTCTGAATATTGTTCAGCAGTATTTCACAAATGCATGTCCCATGCCTGGGTAGGCTGGGGTGCAAGAGTGTCTCTTGAAACCATTTCTAGAATAATTGGGTGTATTTTACTTTCTGCAATGGTGGAATGTCTAAAAGTGGTGTCCTACAGTGTGTCTGCAACTACCACAAACTATTTCACTCTGGCTGAATACACACAGTAGGGGAGAAAATTATGAACGTCCCTTCCTATCACCCACAACAGGAACAGTCCCCATTGTCCCAATATCATAGGTAGCTTGCAGAAAAAAGGGAATGTACGCAAGTGTGTTTACCCATGGATGGCGACGGCCTTCGCCAAATGAATCTGAAACATTACTTCTTCCCTTTGCAGTGTCTTCTTTGCAGCACAGCAACATTGTGTACTCTGATCGTCTCCCCTCTATAATTTCAATATGATTATTGACTTAGGTTTACATAATGCTTATAGACTCTGTTGTACTCAGTTTTGACATGTTCTTTGCAAATTCAATGTACTTTTCTCAGTTCACCGATTTCTTGTACATCATTGTGTTCTTATTTAAAAGTAATTTTAAAACAATTATCTCAAAAAACATGCATACTTTCCACAAATAACATTCAAGAGCTCTGCATGTCACAGTATTACTTGTTTACAACAGCCTCTGCGTACACACTGCAAAAACAAATGCAGTTTTGCATTCCCTGTGCCTGTACAGTCCCATTTCCATAGCTGCCATCCGCAAAGTCGCCAGATGTGCATTTCCAGCTGCGTAACAACACCATTGCCAACTTGACCAGGCGACCACACCGACGGTGCGGGCGCACTCAGTTCGGGTTCAAGAGCCGGACTCTCCAACAGCGGCAAAGCATATGTATGAGCAATGTGCGCAGTATTTTTTGGAAAGGGCAGGCTTACAAACACATCGCTATATTTCATTGCACATGCACGCATGTTTCCGAACAATATACGGCTACTTTCTGCGTGAAAAATCTCCACAACAATCCACCCAAAAGGCACACCGTAGAAGTGCTGTGTAATGTGTTTGCACTTTTTCTGAGCAGCGGAGTGCGGCTCATTGGTGTGCCCTGCAAGTAATGGGGCACCACATCTGCATCTGCTCACCTACAGTGAGTATGCAACTAGTACCAGCCATTTGACTGTGCACAGTTCTTGGTGACACCCACACCCGCAGCAGCGATTGTCCCCAATGGCGCAATGTCATTGGTAAGTTCCAGAAAATGGGAGTATACGCATGTGGGTGTGCCCAAGTCCGGCAACAACCTTCCCAAATGAAGCACAAACATTTCTTGTAGCATTTCCCATTTCTTCTCTGCAGAACGCCGCCATTGCATACTGTTGAAAAGTTCCACACGCTTCCACCGATGACATAGAAGTTGTCTGCATGTAACAGTAGCAGTTCTGTACAATAGTCCTCTGCACACCCAGGCCACCTAGATATGTTATTGCACAATGCCTATAGCTCCATAGTCCCATTTCCATTGCACCATCCTGAAAATGTCTGGATGTGGCTTTCGTGCTGCGTGCAAGCGTGGTGGCATAACGTGCAACCAGGGAAGGGGAAGTTTGTTGTAATGGGCGGCTCCTAAAAGAGCTTTCGTAGTTTTTGTATTGTAAAGTCTTTTATCGGAAGACCTTCTTTTCCTTTTTTTTATTTTCTGTTTCCTTGTGCAGACATTGGTGAAGCAAACTCTTCACTGCATCTTGTAGAGGTGCAAACAAAACAGCATTACAAATGGGCAAATGCCGTCTGGTTGGAAAAAATCTGCATTTCCACCACTAATGAGGTAATTGTTGCAGAAGAACATCCCAGCAGCGGGCAAAAAAGTATTCATGCTTCTGTTGATGAGGAATCTTCCTGCTCCTGTCTTGGAACAACACCCATGATCAGTGGCCCACACTCTTCATGGTACTAGCGATGAAAACATTACCTTGGCAGTGGGGAAAAGCCTCTTCACTAGCTTTAGCAACCTCTTTAGTCAATGGAACAAGCCTAAACAAGTTATGAAACCCATGTGCATGCCGCAGTAGTGGATGATGATCAGGTCACCTCTACCTAAATTTGCCAGGTGTTTGCAAAGTGCATCCATGTTGACGAAACTGGGCTTGTACACAAAGCTCCACAATGCGACCACTCCTTACAATCCGAAATTTCCAGCAAAGTTTCTTTCCAGGGCATAATGATGCAGATGTAGTAGAAAGGCATCAACTATACACAACACAATACGTTTCGCCATGTCAACCAGCCTCACTATGCAGAGAATAATGTACAGTGGTGTAAATGCCCTTTCCAGCGAACCACACCGACAGTACCTGATTGGATAATGCCAAAACTCTCATGTTTATTGGACAACAACGTGAAAAGCGCAGATTCGGGCATGTGTGGTTCCCAAAGTACTGAGAGGGCCGCACCCCAGGAAACAAGGACCAGTCCTTCTTTCCTTTCCACTGCCTTTTGTCCAGAACCACCTCATTGGGTACGGGTAAATGGCCACACATGATTCCACCAATGCAGTCAAAGACATTACCATCTAACACTGGCTGTGCTGCACAACACTACATAGGTACCGTTAGAAAATCAGCCTGCTACTGTACTGTCACTTGCCAGCAACCTCACTAAAAATGCTGGTAATCCATTCCAAAATGTGTGCTTCCACATTTATCCACCTGTGCACCCACTACCACAAATGTAAGGTACCAAAGATGTTTATGCACTATGCGTATTACTGTGTTACATCTGCGCTCGGTATCTGCCACTGAGCTGCCATTGCGGTCTTTAGAAGTGACAGGGAGAATTCTCCAGAATGGCTAATTTTCCTTACCTACTGAGTCCCTCAGCAGTTTTGCTGGATTTCTAGGATTAATTGTTTTCACCCGGTAAGAGTGTGAGCCTTTTTTCCCCACTCTTACATGTGTTTTGCTGTGTGTGTTTAACATTTTTGTGTTCATAGAGTGTGGAGCCTCACCTACTCCATAGGCATCATCTTTTCACTGTGTGTTACACAACACCTTCAATGCAGTGACACAGGGTTGTCTTTTTCAGACTGCCTGTAACGGAGTTGCTTCTATAATAGAGTAAGGGCACAGAGCCAGAGAGTAGTTTTCGTGGGATTTTTTCTACCCAACAGTTTTCTTTATTAACAGGAAGTTTTCTTTCTTTCTTTTAGGGAAAGAAGGATACGTCTTTGCTACAGATCCTTCAGAAAGCTTCTCTACAAGACTTCTTTTGCAGAGAGGCAGTACAGGTAAGAGGTCTTGAAGCATCTCACTGTCTCTTTCCTCATACCTCCCACTTTCTGTATCTGTCTCTTTTAACAGGTTTCATTGAGTTACTTTCTTTTCTTTCGTTTCAACACTGTCTTTTAAAGTCTTTGCTCTTTCTCTACTCTTTTCTCTGTTTTCTGTTTCTTTACAATACTTTCTTTTACTCAGCCGCCTTCTTTCTTTTCCTTTCAATTGATGACTGGACACTGAGTTACTAACGGTTGCGTGTGATTTCACAGTGTCTTGGTATTGGCACTACGGTTTCCCCTCATAACATAGCTTTTTTTAAACCTCTGTTCATCTGCATAGTTCTTAAAATAAACTCTGTTCCTCTTCAAGTTAGCCTTTTCCTGCTGGTTGTAGCCAAATAGAGGACTCTCTTTCACTTTATCAGTAGGGCTTCTCGAATCTTACTAGTGACGCCTCCTGTCACCTAGCCTGCTTCGGTGCTCCATAAACACTCGAAGCACTCTCTTCTTTTCCTTCGTAACAGCAGCTTTCCTTGAGTCAGCGTATCGCTGACTCTGCCTCTTTATGGCCCTCCTCCTCCTCACCTCATACGCGATCCACCTCGGAAAGGCTCCAGCTGGAAGCCAGCTGATCGTGAAGAACTTCTCCGCCCTGAGTCGGAGGAAAGGGAGACATGCCTCCATCTCCGAACGCCTCCTTACCGGGACCCGTAATTCTTCATCCGCGGGGCTCTTTAATTAAAACATTATATGCCGGCAAAAGGTCGCCCTTTCAACACGAATCAAAGCTTTCCACATTGCAACGGTGCCTTCGTCTCAGGAACATGAACAAATGTTTTCACAGCGCAACGGCGCAACCGGATCAGGAACACATAACATTAAAACTCGCACTCTCGTATCTTATCTTTTCAGTATGCCCAGATATAACTGTCACTCTCCGTCTCGCTCTGATCCTCGCTGGTCACCTGGCAACCAAAATAAAGCAGCTGTCATATTAGAAAAAGGCACCTCCTTAAGTGCTTCTCATATTATAAATATAAGCATAACATGGAATTAAAGCATTTGTTTCCACATTTATGATTATTTAAGAGTTATTAACCAAGATTTTATCACATACCCCCTCTACTGGGCCCTTACATTCGGGAAGGGTTTCAGCCCTGGACAAATAATCAGTCTGAGTTAGTAAATGGCCTGGTTGATGGATGGTTTTGAAAGAGATGGGCTGGAGAGAAAGAAACCACCGTAGGACCCTTTGATTTGTGTCTTTGCTTCGGGCAAGCCAAACCAGGGGAGCATGATCTGTTATTAAAGTAAACTCTCGCCCAAGTAGGTAATATCTCAAAGCTTCAATTGCCCACTTAACCCGCTAGACATTCTTTTTCTATAGTGGGATATTGTAACTCGTGTGGAAGTAGTTTTCTGCTTATAAATAGGATTCGTCTTTCCTTCTCCCCCTGGTTTTTGAACAAGACGGCACCAAGACCTGTGCCAGAAGCGTCTGTATGTAGGAAAAATGGAGCCTAATAGTCTGGCCAATGTAAAATGGCCTTATCTGTTAGAGCTTGTTTTAGAGAGTTGAATGCCTTTTCTGTCACCTCTGTTCGCCAATCCCTTCTAGAAGGAGAAGTCTTCTTCAACAAATTTGTTAATGGTGTAACCAACATAGAGAAATGTGGAATAAACCTCCAGTAGTAACCTACAAACCCCGTAAATGCTCTTACTTGTCTGGCATTTTCTGGGAATTTCTCCTCTTGCGGTTTGATGATTCCTTGACCCACATAATATCCCAAATACTTGGTATGGAAGTTCGCAATATGCATATTTTTTGGGATTCACATGTAGCCCGACTTGCTTTAGTGTTTTAAGTATAGACTCTAAGTGAGACAGGTGTTCCGGCCAGGACTGACTGCAAACTATGATGCCGTCCAAGTATGCGCCAACATATTGTTCGTGGCCTTGAATAATATAGTTCATCAACCTTTGGAAAGTAGCTGGGGCTCCATGCAGTCCGAATGGTAACACTGTGAACTGATAAAGTCCTGTCAGAGAGGCAAATGCAGTTTTTTCCTTATCGGGAGGAAACAAGGGTATTTGCCAGTACCCTTTTGTCAGGTCTATTTTTGTCAGAAACCTCACCTTTCCTAGATTATTTAGGAGATCCTCAATTTTCGGCATTGGATACGCATCAAATTTAGATATCTCGTTCAACTTCCGGAAAGCCATACAGAATCTGACACTACCATCTGGTTTTGGTACCAAAACCACAGGTGAACAACCAATCACTGTGATGATTCAATTACTCCTAGGTCCAACATCTCCTGAACCTCTTCATTAATGGCTTTGATTTTCATTTCTGGGATTCTGTATGGCCTTAGCTTTCCCGTGGATCCAGGTTTCATGGTGATATAGTGTCAAGTCAGGTTTGTTTTTCCAGGTAAGGAGGAAAACACTTCAGCGAACGTACCCAAGATCTGCTTTCTGAGATGGAGACAGATCCTGATTAATGTTCAGACTTTCTATCCCCAACTTCTCCTCTGTTTGGGGAAAAGGCTCTTCCTGCAACTCTTGATGACTTATCATAGCCACCGTCTGAACCGGAGGTACCCATTTTATAAGGAGATTTACATGGTATATCTGAAGAGAAACTCTGCTCAGGTTGTCTCACTTTATACGTCAGAGGACCCAATACTTCCTCGATTTTGTATGGTCCACTCCATGCTGCCAACATTTTATTTTCAGACGTTGGTAATAATACCAAGACTTGGTCACCCACTTTAAAACCTCTGAGACAAGTGTTTTGATTATAGTATTTCTCTTGTTTCTCGTTTGCATGAAGCACGTTATCCCTGTCGATGGCCTGCAGCTTCTCTATCCTTTCTTGTAACTTGGAGTCATACTCAGTAATTGATAACTCCCTTGATGGCTGTTATTCCCAGTTTTCATTTAAAGGATAGTTCCGGGACTTTTTTTTTATTGTCCCTACGGGTCGGCCATGTGTTTGTAAGCATAAATCGGTAGATCGTAGGAAACTTTCCTATGGACCTTACCCGACTTTTCGCCCATTATCGCACTCGAAATCAGCCTCCATTTTGTGATAATCCTATCATTTCGCCCCATCGACCTGGCTCACCTGCCTTTGCGGCACTAAATCAAATCCCCCGCCCCTGAGCCTGACATCAGCAGACGCGTACTGCCCATTTCAAGCACGTCTCGTGTCAACAATCGCTGCGCCTCAGCTATTGACGTGTTGCCATGGAAATGGCAGGACGCCTCTTTCCCCAATAAGTATAAACAGACCGTTTCACAACACACAGCAGCAGATTTTCGATTCCATTCCTCTCTCTGTGTTACTTTGAGTATTCTGTGACTCGTTTCTGTGCTCTGGTCAGCTACCTTCGCCGCTTGTAGCCCGTGTGAACACCTGTACCATCTCTGTAAATTATTTTACTATCTTTACCGCACAATGGCCACAATAATGCCGTATATGTACGAGCCCGAGTACACCGAGGAGGAACTACTGGAAAGGCAAGCACGCGAAAACGATGGGGATTCGGACGGCAGTTGGGAGGACCAGTCAACGGATGAAGAGCCTGGACCATGTCGCATGGACGGCGTCTCCACCTGGTGCACGTGCAATCGGTGCGAGCTAATGCCAACTGAGGAGGAGAACTGCTGCTGCCGTGAAAATTCCAGGTGCTTGGCCTACATTTCGGAAAGCGAGCAAAGTCTGCAGGAAGGCGAGCAAAGTCCGCAATGCATCACCGAGCTGCCAGAGTTCAGGGAAGCCTGCCTCTCACGGACAGTGTTGAGGATGATGATGGTGCTTATGCACGAACTTCGTGGCACTGTTCGTCCGCGTAATCCGAGTAACGAGTAAGTATACTCTGTTTGTGATGTCAGTGATGCCACCACTATTTCATGGTCGTCTCCCACATATAAAATTACATTTACATATCATTCGAACGCATGTAAATTGGTTCCATATAGTGCATTTTCTAGATAGAATTTTTTTCTAAGAAAAATGACATGTGTTACCTGAATCGACATTGATAAGAAAGTTTGGTCAGTTTAATACAGTTTGCATCTTTTTTTTTCACAGGTGGTACAGGCTGGTGGCCTATCGTTGCTTCACTTGGTGGCTTCACGGGAGGCTCGGACACCGCGTTCGGAGAGTAATACCTGCCTGTGCGGTACTTGCCATTAGACAACATTTCCCCAGTGACAGTGGACAATACCGCGGATTTTCCCTCGATGTGCTGCAACCTCAACTTTACAATGTGTAATGTTTATTATTTATGTTTAATTAAAATCTAAAATAAAGCCCAACATATATTTTAACAATGGTTGTTTTGATTTTTTAAATGAATCTAGTGTGTCTCCGTTGAATAGCCTTCCAGTGCCTTGTCTTGTCACACCACATGTCTCCGGCCAGCATCCTAGATCCTGCAGCCATCCTCTTACATTCAGTTAGATGGCCTCTCCTTGGTGAGGCCCTGCGGCAAACGGGTCTTGTCTGCACGACCACCGCCCCGATCCACCCCCCGCCCTATCAAAGGCAGTTCGCACCAGGGTACTTGCGCTGCTGGCAAGTGGAGCTGTCAGGGAGCGATAAAGGCCAAGAGGTGCCAAAGACCATGTACACTTCAAAGTGGTCTATAGAGCATGGGTTGTTGTTCCCATGTCTACCTCCAGACCCCGTGTCTCCTGCCAAGCATCCCCCTCACGATGGACGCCCCCCTGCAATCCACATAAGTGTGTCTCCATTCACAAGTCTTCCTGTGTCTTGTCTGCACGACCACCGCCCCGATCCACCCCCCGCCCTATCAAAGGCAGTTCGCACCAGGGTACTTGCGCTGCTGGCAAGTGGAGCTGTCAGGGAGCGATAAAGGCCAAGAGGTGCCAAAGACCATGTACACTTCAAAGTGGTCTATAGAGCATGGGTTGTTGTTCCCATTTCTACCTCCAGACCCCGTGTCTCCTGCCAAGCATCCCCCTCACGATGGACGCCCCCCTGCAATCCACATAAGTGTGTCTCCATTCACAAGTCTTCCTGTGTCTTGTCTGCACGACCACCGCCCCGATCCACCCCCCGCCCTATCAAAGGCAGTTCGCACCAGGGTACTTGCGCTGCTGGCAAGTGGAGCTGTCAGGGAGCGATAAAGGCCAAGAGGTGCCAAAGACCATGTACACTTCAAAGTGGTCTATAGAGCATGGGTTGTTGTTCCCATGTCTACCTCCAGACCCCGTGTCTCCTGCCAAGCATCCCCCCTCACGCTGGACGCCCCCCTGCAATCCGCATAATGCCACGACATATACACGTCATTCATTCACAAACACACCCCTGTTTCGAATTCTTTATAACCCACTTCATATTTCTAATGAGAACTTCTTTGCGCTTTGCTAGTCAACCCGTGAAGGTGCTGGTTATCTGCTCTTCGTCTCTGTGAACTTCCGTGACCACTTTGAGCAAACTCGTCAGTTTGCAACCTGTGAACTGCTCCCTGTTCTACGACAAGAAACTACTCTGATCCCTGCATCTAACTGTTTGTTCGTCAAGGTAAGTCCATGTACCATAATCATTTTGCGTCCAATTTTTTAATTTATATCTATTTGCTAGTAGTCATCAAATTGCATCCATGTTTTCTTTTCGTTCACGACAGTACATGCAAGGAACTAGTCACATGTTCTGAGTTTAGTCAAATTACTTTTTCTATTTTTTGAAAGTTATTGAAATACTTATCCGCATGTGAATAACGTGTATAGTTCCAAGAACCAAAACGGACCTTGCATTGAACCTTTTATGTGTCATTTAATGTTTTAACACATTGGTATTCATAGAGAATTGTTGATCTTTACTTTTCAGAACTTTCCATAATGCCTGCCTGTTCCATTGGCGGTTGCCCTTCGAAGACCCATAACAAATCTGAAGATACTATAATGCATGTTTTCCCTAAGACAATAGATCAGATAAGAGAATGGGTCCGATATTGCGGATATCCAGCCTCTGAGCTAGAAAGTAGAGTCCTAGAAGTCTTTGCGGACAAGAGGGGTGATCGATACCGCATCTGCAGCAGGCACTTTAGCCCAGACATGTACTCCACATCATTGCTAATAAAGAAGAAAACACCGCGAGCGAGGCGAAAATTGCTCTCAACCGCTATTCCCACTCTATTCGTCCACATCCCTCCACTGGTGAGTCAAGTTTACGTATTTGTCTCTCGGCCTTGCGGTAGTGTGTAGCATTAGCTAACAATAATTTCCCCATTTATGTATCCACTCAATATGAAGGCGGAAGATTCTCCATCCGTGTCGTTATTGCAGTCATCAGCCACTTCAAGCGCCTATCGGGTAATCTTACTTAGCTACTCTGACACTGACTTGTTTTAGGCATGTAAATCAATAGTTTTAATTGATCGTGTAATTATTTTACCTAATGGTACACCACAGTACTCGTCCTCTAGTCTTTGTTTTCAGTTATAATTATTGTTATCCAAAATAATGCAAGTACTGTCTTTCAGGGAGATGCTGAGGAGTCCAACGCATTGACGACAACCGTAGATGTCACTCAGATGCTCGAGGTACGTTTCCGGACAGTTCCATCGATGGAGATCATCAGATCTTGCATTCTTGTAGCGTGATTGTTACACACAATGTTTCTTTCGTTTTTAGTCATTGGTATGTCCTTCTGTCGTCGCCCTCCTATGTGTCTTCTTTTTTCAATATTGTGTTCATTACTAATGAAAGTCCTATGTTTCAGGGAGTCGATGGAGCATTATTCCAAGAAGAAGGGGGAGCATGCAGTTACGGGTCGGCGCAACAGCTTGCAGAAGTGTGCACCGCAGTTACAGCGTCCCTTGATGTTCTTATGCATTTCGAGGTATGGATACTGACAGATCAATCATGCGAGATCAAATGACGTGATTACATCCGCTATACTTCCTTCTTTATTAACGCAAGTACTATGTTTCAGGGAGCTGACGGAGCTTCTTCAACAAGAACATCACCCCTAGTAGTTGATGCAGATCTCTGGGTGGTGACACTTCCAACGATGGAGCAAATCGAATCATATTTAGATATCCATTATTTATTTTAGACAACTGATCATTTGTGCAGGTCTATTTAGATGAGCCGTTGACGCCTGCAGAAAGTTTATGTTCTTTTAAACAAAATAGAAAACCATACTAATGCAATTACTGTGTTTCAGGGAGTTGCTGAAGCGTCATCTTCAATAATATCATCAATGGAAGTCTATGCGGAGCCCGAGGTATGGATCTTGACAGTTCAATCTAACTAGATCAACAATGCGTGAACTATTGTCGTTTGAATGTTCTACACAATGCGTTCATTCGTGTTTTGCTATTGAGATGTACGTATGGGTATTGGTCCCCAAGTACATTTTGTGTTTTCAATATTATTATACATACTAATGAAAGTTCTATGTTTCAGGGAGTCGATGGAGCCTCAGTGAGTGATGGATGTGCTTATCATGAAAATATAGTCGTTGCAGCGCGAGAGGAAGTGGAGACATGCACACACGAGTCGGAGCAACAGCGTCCAGATGTTGAAGTTCGAGGCAAGAAAGTTTCAAAGAAAAGAAAGCAAAAGAAGGTTAGTGTCCTGTTCACTATATTATGTTGTCTTTCACTGTCAATAGTTCAATACTGTAAGTTGTGTTTAAACTGAACATCCCTTTTCTAATCTGTCCTCTAGTTGCGAGTGGGTGTAAGAACTAGATCTACACAGACAGTGAAGCGAACGAGAGATGTTGCTTGTCAAACCTTTTGGCAGGGACTTGAGACTGGAGATGCATCGTGCCAATGGGAAGAATATGAAGTGATTGACAACGGAGCTATACCACCACCAGCCATTGATAGTGAATGTCCTCCTGGTAGTTTGGATGCAGTCGGAGATCAATTCACAGAATCCACACCCGCAAAAAATAAGAGCGCGCGAAAGTTGAAGACATTGTTTTTTTCTCCCATCTCCGGACAAGGAACAGATGTTGCAATGGAAGAGAATGAAGTGGACGACAATGAAACACCATCAATATCACTCAGCATAGCGGAAGACGATATCAGAGATTGTACCTTTCATGCGAGTGACATGTCCTCAACGTTACAGGCCGAACCAGCTGGGATGCAGAGTGACAGTATAAGGAAAGAGGCCAAATTCATTGTATTCGATAGCTGTTTGATGGATATTATTATGATGATGAAATGTGGGCATTGGGTTGGTGGGGAAGTATGTGGGGAGCCATTGATTAATGTGACTCGTGCAATTCGAGGCACTAACCTTAAAATACATGCCACCTGTACACAATATCATCCGTTCGCATGGTCTGCACAACCCATGCTGGGGCAACTGCCAGCAGGCAATCTACTTTGTGCAGCGGCCGCACTTTTTAGTGGTTCAAGTTTTAAAAAGTTACAGTATTTCTTTCAGTTTGTGGGAATCCATTTCATTGCGAAAAGTCAGTTCTACAAATACCAAACCGATTATCTATTTCCAGCCATCAGCGAAGCTTGGAGAATGGAAAAAATGTCAATGGAAAGTACATTCGCGGGCAAACGCTTCAGGCTAGCCGGTGATGGACAGTGCGACAGCCCAGGATTTTCAGCCAAGTACTGCACCTACCACTTTCAGGACATGGAAAGTAAGAAAATTGTGAGTTCGGTGGTCGTGCAGGTGTCACAAAGTACATCCTCAGTGGCCATGGAGAAAGTTGGCTTTGTAGCATTATTGCAAGAACTACAATCGCGGGGAATGGTGATCGACCTGATAGCCACGGACAGACACGTTTCAATTGCCAAGACAATGAGAGAAGAGTACAAAAATATAAATCACCAATTTGACGTTTGGCATCTTGCAAAATCAATCAATAAAAAATTGTCGGCTGCAGGTAAAAAAAAAGAATTGCAAGGTATTTCACAGTGGTCCAAGTCAATCAGCAACCATCTTTGGTGGAGCTCAAAAACATGTGAAGGGTCGTTGGAAATTCTACTGGAAAAATGGCGGTCAGTAATGTTGCACTGTAGCAACGTACATCGATGGTCGACAAATGAACATTTCCACAAATGTGAACATGGCCATTTGTCCACAGAGGAGGCAAGGAAGAAGAAGTGGTTGATTCCTTCATCACCCACTCACAAAGCCATTGAAAAGATTGTATTTGATAAAACTATAACAAAAGCTTTGAGGGGACTCACGGAATTCTGCCACACAGGAGATTTGGAGGTGTTCCACAATATGTGCCTCAAGTACAGGCCCAAAAGATTGCATTTTGGCATGGAAGGCATGATAAATCGGACTCTTTTAGCGGTCTTGGCACATAACCATAATGTTGGCCGTCAACAAAGTAGGACGACCGGAACTTTAGGGACGCTTCGCTACAATAAGGCCTTCACTAAAAGAAGTAAACAATGGGTGATCAAACCAGTGTTTGAGGATATGCAATATGAGTTTATTGAGAGACTTATCGTAGATGTCCTCGATAGGCACATACATGGAGTGGTGAACGAACCTATGCAGGGGACAACTGCATTGCCACCCAACATTGCCTCTGTTCCATGTCCACCTAAAGCAGAGCTCATTGAGAAATACACATCACGGTTTAAATGATTGTAATTTGATTGTCTGTTCTCTCGAGTCTCCTCATGTTGCAGGCCCATTGCAATTAAACCAAACAGTAATATAAATCATTTTTACAAAAATTATAGAATGTTTCCGTATTACAAACACATGGCCGACCCATAGGGACAATAAAAAAAAAGGCACGCAGACAAGATGTCCCTAAAACTAACTGCAGCTAACTAGAAATGTGTGCTCGCTCAAAGTGAAGGTCAGCTGCTTTGATGTTTTGCTCGGGTGGCGGAACGGCCCACGACCCAATATAAGGTTCTATTGTGATTTGACCTTGACAGGCCGGGACCATCCTGAAAGACTAAGAAAAGATAATGAATAAAATTTCAGAAACGAAACGATGAGCCACGTTCATTAGAAGAAGTAACGTCGGCAAAGAAGGAGTGGTGTTTCGGGTCTGCCCTACACAGAGACACAATGGAAAATGCAAATATAATGTAAGTAACTTTTGATGAGTTTATACCGCAATTTCATTACTATACAGTGGCTTTAAAGACGGGTTCAGTTGTACTTGTTCGTTCTATGTGGCATATTGTTTTCTACCGCGCACTATCTTGAGGAGAAACATCTGCTTTTACTGAAGCACCTCAAAACCTTCCTCTTTGCTTCTGCTTTCTCTCTCCCTCTCCCCTGCTACAACTGGTCCACTGTCTGCGACCT
Source organism: Ambystoma mexicanum (assembly GCF_040938575.1). Taxonomy (NCBI): domain Eukaryota; kingdom Metazoa; phylum Chordata; class Amphibia; order Caudata; family Ambystomatidae; genus Ambystoma; species Ambystoma mexicanum. Next base: position 809,349,435 of record NC_090932.1, read on the forward strand.
CAGTCCTGGGCCCTTCCACTCTCCACCTGCACTGCCTCCCTGTCAACCCCTGCACTGGGGGACTGTCTCAGTATCCTACAGCCCCCCCTTCCCAGCACTTGTTCTGCACTTACCTTGCACTTGCCACCAGCTGGCCCTATTTATTTATTATTTTATGCTACTTACCTTGTACTCCACTCCCCCCCCCTCCATGCCTCGCCACGCCTTTAAACACTTGTGTACACCCAGTAGCGCTGTCCTCGCTATGAAATGAATAATTTTAATAAGGATCTGATGGTGAGACTAATTTCATTTTTTATGTTTTTAGGTACATCATTCACTACTGTCTGTGTCACGAGTACCAGACACCGGCGGACGGCTTCTACAGCCGCCAGTTGCTTCTCCGCGTGAACAACGTTACCACCCTGACCATTTTATGGGACGATCGCCAAGTACAAGTATGCCCTTACGCGGTACTAACGGTTAGATGCAACATACCTACCGTTGTGGTGGCCTAGTGCCTCGTTGTTGGAACAGCCATGCGATTATCAGTGCGACCGAAGAGCTTATTTTTATCGTAAACCAACACCCTGTGTACTGCACACGAACATCGCTTCCCTCAAGACGAACTAATTTGGATCGAGAGCAAAGAAAAATGCAAATCGCTGAATATTCTCTAAACATTTGATGTCCAATAAACGTACTTTGCCAAATGTACAATCTTGCCGTTTGCTTTTAAACCACGGTTTCACATTCCGAATTGTGGCGCTGTATTGTGAGATGCTCTAAGACCCTGTGTACAGCAAAGGACCATCGCGTTCCTCAATACGAACTTTTTGGAACGTGAGCAAATAAAAATGCAAATCGCTGAATATTCTCTAAACATTTGATGTCAAATAAATGTACTTTACCACATTTACAATCTTGCGGTTTGATTTCAAAGTACAGTTTCATATTCCGAATTGTGGCGCGCTGTATTGTGAGCTGATCTGTGTTGATTTCCGGGGTCTGTGTGGAGTCGCGTAGAAGACGCCTGGGCGCGTTTGCCTACGCAGCTCAGTCACGTCACGGATAGAGGCGGGGAATATGAATGTTTTGATAAAGTCTGTTTCAGGGGCGGGGGATTTGATTTAGTGCCGCAAAGGCAGGTGAGCCAGGTCGATGGGGCGAAATGATAGGATTATCACAAAATGGAGGCTGATTTCGAGTGCGATAATGGGCGAAAAGTCGGGTAAGGTCCATAGGAAAGTTTCCTACGATCTACCGATTTATGCTTACAAACACATGGCCGACCCGTAGGGACAATAAAAAAAAAGTTCCGGAACTATCCTTTAAAATATCTAACAGAGACTGTACCGGCCTTCCAAAAAGAAGCTCAAAAGGTGAAAAACCTGTCGACGATTGGGGGCTGTCCCGTAATGTCATAAATATCCAAGGGAGTACTCTGTCCCAGTCTTTGTTCTTAGGTGTAGTAGTCTTCCTCAGCATTTGTTTAATGGTCTGGTTATACCTTTCCACTAAACCATCTGTTTGAGGGTGGTACACAGTCGTTTTAAGATGGTCTATTTTAGAGTCTTGCATGCTTGCTTAAGGACATTGAACATGAAGTTTGATCCACGGTCTGTTAGGATCTCCTTAGGTATCCCGACTCGACCCATGAAAGGAATCAGGGCATCACAAATCTGTTGTGTGTTGGTTGCTTTTAAAGGAAAAGCTTCAGGATAACGTGTTGCATAATCTACGATTACAAGAATATATTTGTGTCCTCTTCTAGATGGTTCTAAGGGTCCTACAATATTCATGCCTATCCTACTAAAAGGTTCCAACACCAACGGCATAGTCTGTAAAGGAGCTTTCTTCACATTAGCTCTGCTCTTTTTTTGACGCTCTTCACAGGATTGACAAAACTTAACTATCTGATTATAGACTCCTGGCCAATAGAACATTGACAACATTTTTTGAGATGTTTTTTCGGTTCCTTAGTGACCCTCCCCAACTTGTAAATGAGCGACTTCCAATACTGTTTTGGAATATTTACTCGGAATCAACAATTGTTTCAGTTCCTCATTATCTCGTGACTTGCTCAGGCGATAATAGAGTCCATTCTGTTTGATGAACCGAGGACCTTGTCCAGTTGGGGTTTCCAAGGCTCGTTCCCTGGCATATTGCAGAAGAGGATCCAATTCCTGGGCTGAATGAAAACTGTCTCCTTCCTCTTCTAGCCTCCAATCCACAGCTACAGGGAGAACATTCTTCGCTTTCCAGTTTCGTTTAAGGAATCCCCTAAGCTTTTTACTCTTCTGCGTTTTTGTAGAGGGACTGATGATTTCTTGGTTGTGAAACGGGGCCATTTCTAACCAGCTCTTCCCTATTTCGTTGACTAACTTTGAACAATTAGGTACGTCTGATCCCACCAGTAAAGGTTTGGGTAACTTGGGTAATACAGCCGCTCTTACTGCCATGGTCTAACCAGCCAACTTAATCTGTATATTTTTCGAAGGGTATGATTTTACGTCCCCATGTACACATCTAATTGGTATTTTCCCTGAAAAATTATAACCTTCACCTACCAGTTGTGAGTTTACAGCTGTTTGTAGACTCCCTGAGTCTATTAACGCCCGGGTTGGTTTCCCATCTACTTCTGCATCACAAGTATATATATATTGCGGATGATTTTCCCCAGGTTGTTCTGCGTGTTCACTGTCCTTCAGTGACTCAAAAACTGCCACATCCATCGGTTCAGACTTCACCTTCTTTGGACGGAATCTGGCCAGGTGTCCCCATTCTCCGCAGACGAAGCATTGAGGACCTCTGGTTGCGTTTCGGGCTTGTCTGTAGTTAATAGGGCCTTCACTTCTAGGTCTGGATCATATATTTTCAGATTCTGATTTTCTTAACATGGAGTTCGGCCACCTTGTCTGAGGCAAAGGTATGTTCAAACGGATATTGGGTCTATGGTGATTCATATAGGTTAGCCTCTTGCCCTGCTTGGCTTTCTGACAAGCTGAGGCGATATCAACAGCCTCAGCTAACGAGGGTCGGTGATGTTGTTTGACCCATCGTTGCATGGGTCCAGGAAGCGCTTCAACAAATTGCTCCAAGACTATTTTCTCTGTTATCTATTGAGGAGAGGAGATGGCCAATTGCAACAATTTTTCGGCAAACTCCTTCACCCTATTGAACAGTTGTCTGGGAGTTTCTTTGCCGGTCAGCTTCAACTCTCAGAACTTGATTCTATAAGTCTCTTCATCGTGCACTAGTCTTTCTAAAACAACCTTCTTCATATCACCGTAGTTTGTGTCACCGATTGGGTTTTCTGCTTGATAAGCACATTGCATTTCTCCGGTCATTAATGGGGTGATATAGTGGCACCACCTTTCTGTTGGCCATTGGGTATTCCTGGCCACTTTTCAAAATTCACGAAGAAATGTGCAGGATCTTCCCCGGCTGTATACTTCTGTAATATTGAGGTTGGTACTTGGGGATGATTTCTTAGACTCGTGACTTCCAGCAGTTGAGCTTGTTGTACCTGTAGGGCTTGTTGAAAAGCCAGTCTATCTGCTTGAGCCTGTTGGCTCTGGAGTTGTAGAGCTTGTTGCAGGAGTTGTTGACCCTCACTTAGTGTTTTTATAAGTTCTTCCATGGCGTACTCTGTATCCCACTTCTAACACCAAAATTGTAACAGAGTTGCTTCTATAATAGAGTAAGGACACAGAGCCAGAGAGTGGTTTTCGTAGGATTTTTTTCTACCCAACAGTTTTCTTTATTAACAGGAAGTTTTCTTTCTTTCTTTTAGGGAAACAAGGATACGTCTTTGCTGCAGATCCTTCAGAAATCTTCTCTACCAGACTTCTTTTGCAGAGAGGCTGTACAGGTAAGAGGTCTTGAAGCATCTCACTGTCCCTTTCCTCTTACTTCCCAATTTCTGTATCTGTCTCTTTTAACAGGTTTCATTGAGTTACTTTCTTTCCTTTCGTTTCAACACTGTCTTTGTAAGTCTTTGCTCTTTCTCTTTTGTCTTCTCTGTTTTCTGTTTCTTAACAACACTTTTCTTTTACTCAGCTGCCTTTTTTCTTTTTCTTTCAATTGATGACTGGACACTGAGTTACTAACGGTTGCGTGTGATTTCACATGGTCTTGGTATTGGCAGTACAGTTTCCCCTCATAAACATAGCTTTTTTTTAAACCTCTGTTCATCTGCATAGTTTTTAAAAGAAACTCTGTTCCTCTTCCAGTTAGCCTTTTCCTGGTAGTTGTAGCCAAATAGGGGACTCTCTTTCAGTTTATCAGAATGGCCACTCGGACCTTACTAGTGACGCATCCTGTCACCTAGCCTGCTTCGGTGCTCCGTAAACACTCGGAGCGCTCTCTTCTTTTCCTTCGTAACAGCAGCTTTCCTTGAGTCAGCGTATCGCTGACTCTGCCTCTTTATGTCTCTCCTCCTCACCTTGTACGCTTTCTGTTTCAGAAAGGTTCCAGCTTGAAGCCAGCTGATTGCAAAGAAATTCTCCTCCCTGCGGTGGAGGAAAGGGAGACACGCATCCGTCTCCAAAATGCCTCCTTACCGGGCCCCGTACATCTTCAGCCACAGGGCTCTTTAATTAAAACATTATATGCTGACGAACGGTCGCCCTTTCAAAACGAATCAGAGCTTTCCACAGCGCAACAGCACCTTCGTCCCAGGAACATGAATGAAAGTTTTCACAGCGCAACGGCGCAACCAGATCTGGAACACATAACATTAAAACTCTCACTCTCATATCTTATCTTTTCAGTATGCCCAGAGGTAACTATCACTCTCTGGCTCGCTCTGATCCTCGCTGGTCACCTGGCAACCAAAATAAAGCAGCTGTCATATTAGAAAAAGGCACCTCCTGAAGTGCTTCTGTTGGGTGTCCTGACCCACGTTTGGACTATTATGCTGCAACAGTTGGTGCTGTGGGCTTAGAAAATCCAAGATGGCTGAAAAGCCGACGTTGCGCCAGAATCCAGGAAAACCGCGCAGTTTTGGCACACACCAAAATGTTCCCCTGACCTGCCACCCACCAGTGCGAGCGTGATGGGCCAGGAGTGCCATGGGTGAAATGTGTGCCAAAGGAAAAACAGCAGTGCCGGTTAGCTCAGAAAGCGCTTTGAAATCACCTTTGTTTCTCTGAAATGCAAGCTAAAAATGCCTATTTTAAACATTGCAAGATATTCAAAAATCTCAATGAACACCAGCAGACATTTGGCAGAAGGTAGACTTGTGTGCATACAAAATCTGGAGAGAGAAAGAGCCCAAAATAATGTTCATAATGAAACTGTCTGAGCTGTGGATGTCAGCAGCTGAAGTGAAATTGGACTTAAAGCCAATAAAATCGAAATGTTTAAAATAAACGAGTGACCTACTGTTGAGTGTCACATAGTTTGCAACTGTTAAATGTCATAGTTTTGAACCTAGAATCAGCATTCTAGCTGCATGTGTAAAAATTGCAAGTTTGGTTTGAATATAGAAAACTGGGAACCAAAGTGACATTTAGCTGAAGCCTGGCTCAAAGAGATTGAATTCTGCCTGACAACTACCCCCGACAGGAGTTGAAACTTGATCAGCAGCTGTGTTCCCAGGCCTGGTTGCATTCTGCTGCCCCTGCCAAAAGGAGATGACACCTCTCTGATTGAATTAGGGGAGTGGCACCTGGGGACTGCAGGAAACTGAACAAAGCACTGTGTAGGACTCAGGCAAATGTTACATTGGGGGGGTCGTAAAATAGCTTCCTCTTGGGAGAAGTGGGAGGAGAAGTGCCTCTGTGAGCAAGCTGAGCTTGGGGGAAGTGGACAGACCAGAAATTCCACCATGTGCTTTGGAAAACCACACCCCTTTGGGGCCAGAGCATAATTATAAAAAGATGGATAATTCATAGTGCAGACTTGTAAAAATTATATAAATAATATCATCATTCTTGTGATTTTTCTGTGCACATTTTAAGAGGTGTCAGGACTCTGTGGTATGTTCTGGGGAGTAGTAGTGGAAAATAAGGTTGTTACTCCAAATGTATGCATGTTAAAAATCTGACACTTTATCATCTGAAACCCATATCACTTGTGCACAATTGTGTAAAATCTGGAAAAGTTTAGAGGTCGTTATCTGGATGAAAAGGGCAGAATTCTGTCAAAAGTGGACACGACATCTTACAAAGACAGGGATCGGATGGTTTGGTGCTACAGAAAATATGTTAACTGGACATATAATATTAGAAAAATGGTACATAGATAAATGGGTATTTGGATCAGAAATAGATTTGTGTGCAATTTGACAAGGGGAGGATCCTCTGACCATAAACCTACCTCATCACTCTGACTCACTGTTCCCTTCTCAAATCAGGTCAAAGAGAAATCCTTGACCTATCAAATCGTGAGTGGGTTGTGCAAAGAAAGTTAGCATCCACACCCATTTTCAAAAGACATAAAAAGAGCCACTGGAAGCCAGACAGGGACATTCACTTTCCACTTTCTTGCATGACGCTTTGCCGGGAGACTCCAGACTTCAAATCCATCAATCTCCAGAGACCAGAACCAGAGAACCACAGACCAGACCGTGGTGAAGTGCAGAGCAGAGCTGAACCAGAGAGCTGTGACTTCAGAACCACCCGCCCGGAGTCAAGTCCAACCTGCTGACCAGACCCTGATGGCCTATTTCAAATTCATAGTGTGAGTACTTAGCCAGAACTGTGAAAAACCAATCTCTTAGTTAAAATAATCTAATTCAAACTATTTTAACCTATTGAGAACTGCATCATAGAAATCGTGTCCCTCCTGTTGATTCAAAGCTGCAAAACTGTCATCTGTCATTCTGAGCTTTACATTTATTTTGAGAATCTACCTTCACAAAATCGTCCGTATCTCTTGAACCGTTTGTGATAGAAGCGAGATTTAACTTTTATTCTAAAGCTGAGATTTATAGTTCCTTCGTAATTCCGCTCGACGCAAATGACTAAATTGCCGCGATTTGACATTTTGTTTCATTTCAGCCACGTGTAAAAATATTTGTCTTTTGCTTCCATTACGGAATTCCGCTTTTAACCTGGTAACCAGCCCTGAATCATTGATAGGTCTGGCCTGAACTGATTTAAAGTATCTCTCACTCACCCTGAATCTCTTATAGGGAATTAAAAATAATTATTAGCATATTTTTCCCTTCTTTGCATACCACATTTAAAGTACTTTGCCTGCGTTTCAAATCATCCCTGTGATCTAACCTTGCTAGGGGGGAACTGAATTCGGATTGTACTGTGATTGTATTCCTGAAGACTCTGTGTGTTACTTCCATTTCCTTACATTGCACAGGGGGGGGAGTGAATTGTCAGATAAAAGTAATAATATTATCTTTTGCTGAAATCATATCAAATTATTTCTTTGTTGTTGTCATGCCCGCGACGCTGGGACACGCATTGGCAACCATCATGGACTACTTGGTACTCATTTATCCTCCTAATACTCCTTGAACAACTCCTTTTCACGCCTTGGTCTTTTATTTCCATTTGCTCAACTTTGGTTCTTTCCTATTTTATTCAATTAACTACATTTACCATAATGCACCTGGCTACAGTCCTCAATTCATGGCTATTCTCATTCATCGTTATTGGGACCACAATCCCCAGAAGCCCTAGCGGCCAGTGCTGCTTCCACCTGCTCAGGACCAGAGAGGGAGGAGGCAGATTGTCATCAGGTGTGCTGCCCCAGGTGCTGTCAATTAGCCTGCCTCAGAACAGGGCAGGGCTGTATATAAGCAGCTGCCTGCAGGAGCACAGTGTCTTGCATCTTGAGATCTCCCCGCTCCTGTTTGCCTTGACCCGCTACTTTGTATGCTGTTCCTGTTGCTGCATTATCCTGTTTTGATCCAGTGCCCTTTCCGGGCTCCCTGCCTTGCAGTCGATCACGCTCCGCTGCCTTCTACCTACAGCCCTTGTTCTCTGGGCTTCCTGCCTTGCAGCCTATTACAGTCCTCTGCAGCCCTTTACAGTCAGCGGCCCTGCTCCTCTGGGCTCACTCCTTGCCCTGCAGCCTGCCTCACTCCGGCTGCCTACCGTCCTTGTCCTCTGGGCTCCTTGCCCTGCAGTCTGCCTCACTCCGGGTGCCTACAGTCCTTGTCCTCTGGGCTCCCTGCCCTGCAGCCTACCTCACTCCAGCTGCCTACAATCCTAGTCCTCTGCAGCCCGCCTTGCAGCCTGCCTCACTCCGGCAGCCTACAATCCTTGTCCTCTGGGCTCCCTGCCCTGCAGCCTGCCTCACTCCGGCTGCCTACCGTCCTTGTCCTCTGGGCTCCCTGCTCTGCAGCCCGCTTCACTCCGGCTGCCTACAGTCCTAGTCCTCTGCTGCCCGCCTTGCAGCCTGCCTAACTCCGGCTGCCTACAATCCTTGTCCTCTGGGCTCCCTGCCCTGCAGCCTGCCTCACTCTGGCAGCCTACCGTCCTTGTCCTCTGGGCTCCCTGCCCTGCAGCCTGCATCACTCTGGCTGCCTACAGCCCTTGTCCTCTGGGCTCCCTACTATGCAGCTTGCAACCTTCTGCTGTCTCCAAGCCCTTGTTCCCTGGGCTCCCTACCTTGCAGCCTGCACCTCTTCGCTGCCTACAGCCCTGCTCCTCTGGGCTCCCTACCTAGCAGCCCTATTCTTTTGGGCTCTCTGTCTGTCGCCTACTACTAATCTCTCTCTGTCCTGTTCTTTTGGACTCCCTGCCTTTCAGCCTACTACAGTCCTCTGCAGTCCAATACAGTTTGCCTGCACATAAAGCCACTCTTGACTGCAGACCTGCTTCCTACTTTGCAGCATTCTGTTTTCCTGACTGCTGCTCCTTGTTCTCTTCCTTGTGTCCTCTCTACTCCACCTTAGGTTATCTATTTCAGTCTAACTGCCTTTCCTTCATTTCCTTCGGCTAGATTGCTCATTGATATCCTTTTCGCTGGATATTTCTGTTCTTGTCTTCTCACGTGTCTTATGTAATCCCTTTGTACAGAGCTTGCCTGTTGGTTTCCGGCAGGCAACCTCTGCCCCTTCCTTAGTCGGGTTTTCAGTGTTACAGACACCCACTGCTGTTGTTCCCAGCCATGAGCATACAGCGTGGGCCTCTGTTATAGCAATCTGTGCAGAAGGCTGGAGTTTCCTAAGGTTCGTGGAAAACTCTTTCCCATTTCAGCATACACCCCAAGAGGGAATCCAGTTTGTTTATACCTTTGTATCTTTTGCCCCTTTTGGCTCACAGCTACTGTTTCCTACTCTTCTTTCCTGTTGAACTTCCTGCTGTGTGTGCTTATCTGCTACCTTACCTCAGCACAGCCACCCAAACCCTACTTGGGTACCCTGTGCCACTCTTGACAGAGTGCCATTCCTGACAGAATGCAAGACCAAAAAGATTCTTGTTCCATAGGCAGGAAGGGCACACACAGACCAAAGATGCTTTCTTTTCGGTTCAAGAAACCTCTGCAAAAATCTAAAGTTTTCTTAAGGACTGCAAACAAAAACCATAGTTTAAAAGACAGACTCGCCCTAGTAAACAAAGGTTTACAAGCACAGTACTACACTCACTGGCTCGCGGACCCTTCCATGTGTAACTACTATGACATTTGCAACTATGATCCGCAGTTTCTATCTATAGAAGAGCTACAGCAAGAAAATAAATTCCTGCAGATTTTGTTAGCCCAACCAGTGGAAAACACTCATGCGGGTTCTGGCATTTCTTCTGACACTACATTCGACATTCAGCCGGTACACGAACCTTGTATTCCTTTATCCCAGGCTACCCTGTCTCAGGACCAATGTCATAACACTGCTACAGCCAAGGATATTGCACTCATTGTGGCAGACTCTCAACCAGAGTACACTGTTGCCAAAGTGATATGCTCAAGATCAGCTTGGCAAGCTACACAACCTCCCCTGACTGCTGTAAACACTCATTTAACTGGACAAGGCATTCAGTATTCTGAGGTTAGTGCAGCAGGTTCTGGGTACAAAAGACCAATACTGACCATAGGTTGTCTTAATGCTTCCACAGTAACTACTAACCATGATAACTCTAAGGTCAGTCTGCCTATTGCAACACCCAAAGTTTCTGCTACACCAGATTCTGAAGCTGTAGAACAGGCTAATGGAACATACCTGTTACAAGAACAACTCTTAAGCCTTAAAAGACAAACCGAAGACCTCTATGATGAATTTGTCTATCTGTATTATAAGAATCTAGCGAAAGGACACGATCTACCAGACCATCTGACACTATGGTCAACACCCGACATTCTGTCTTTAAAGTTTAACAGATTAAGGCCTGTACTGGTAACACAGAAGAGGATACAGACTTATACAGAGCAGTTGGAAGACCTGAACTTGGCATATACATACCAGTTAAAGCTTGACACCGCTCATTCACTTACTAGCCACAGTAACACAGGCTGTCGTTCAGATAGTGAAGAATGGACTCCTCCAGTGGGCCAGATCGCTCACACGGCCATTACACCAAAGATCAAGTGTAATCATCTGACTGGACATTCCGCTGAGTCAAAGGATTGTTCCATTCTTGCCCTTGATGTCAGTCCTTTACTCCCACTTACAGCCTCTACTGAAGTGACCAGATCTGAGATGTACTCTGCTTCTATGAACATTGGCACTCCTGACCATGAGTCAGATCCTGAAACATACCCAGTACCTGTCTGGAATCCAACTTTGCCTACTGTCAATACCCTAGATCCATGTATCAACTTGGGCACACAAGACTTTGCAGGCCAGCCTTCGGATGGCTTACCCTTTCCTGGTCCTACATCCAGTATGCTACTTGTTACAAGATCTGCTAGCCCAATCTCTGCTGCTCCCCCTGCTAGTACTCCTGAATCTGCTACTGATGCCTCATCTCAGATCACTCCTACTGCAGTCGAAGCACCCCCTTCCTCTCTGCCTGCAAGGACAGTACCTGTTGCAAAGCCAGTTAAAAGTTCTCCTATTAAGGCTACAGCTCCGGTAGATCCTGTTGGTGCCTCTGCAGCACGTAAACTACCAGTCACGAAGCCATCAGTCTCAGTTGCGTCCCTGTCGGCTGGTGCTCCTGTGACACCTATACTTCCAGCTCTTACAGCATCTGAACTTCATACTGCCATTCCTGATCTTCCTTCAACTCATGGTGTTCCTGCAACTTTTGTTACTCCTGAAGTCTCTGTCGCAAATCTTCATGTTGCCATTGCTGCTTCTGACAATTTGGACGACCGTCCTAGAGCAACCAATTCAGCTGTATCTCTGGTCCCACCTTTCAGCACTGTACCATTGCCAGTCCTAAGGAAGACCACTTCCTTTCAAAGCAATATATGCCATGGAGCCTGCAGCATATCTCCAGTTTCTCAGTTCATGAAGGCACTATTGGATTTTGGGTCCCTAAGAGGTTGTATTTTCTGAATTCTACCTCAAAGGTTCGAAACATTGGTAATGTCTCCTCCCTTCAAGACTCTCACCTTGCAGCATTAAACAGTTTTTGGTGCTTCGTAATGTGCCTTTTCGGTATAAGACTCTCTCGCGGTGTGACAGGCCTTGGACGTGCTCTTCTTGTTGGTCAGTCTTCAGGGGGCCTGGAGAGGGGCATGGAGAGGGGAATACTGTCATGCCCGCGATGCTGGCACACGCATTGGCAACCATCATGGACTACTTGGTACTCATTTATCCTCCTAATACTCCTTGAACAACTCCTTTTCACGCTTTGGTCTTTTATTTCCATTTACTCAACTTTGGTTCTTTCTTATTTTATTCAATTAACTACATTTACCATAATGCACCTGGCTACAGTCCTCAATTCCTGGCTATTCTCATTCATCGTTATTGGGACCACAATCCCCAGAAGCCCTAGCGGCCAGTGCTGCTTCCACCTGCTCAGGACCAGAGAGGGAGGAGGCAGATTGTCATCAGGTGTGCTGCCCCAAGTGCTGTCAATTAGCCTGCCTCAGAACAGGGCAGGGCTGTATATAAGCAGCTGCCTGCAGGAGCACAGTGACTTGCATCTTGAGATCTCCCCGCTCCTGTTTGCCTTGACCCGCTACTTTGTATGCTGTTCCTGTTGCTGCATTATCCTGTTTTGATCCAGTGCCCTTTCCGGGCTCCCTGCCTTGCAGCCGATCATGCTCTGCTGCCTTCTACCTACAGCCCTTGTCCTCTGGGCTTCCTGCCTTGCAGCCTATTACAGTCCTCTGCAGCCCTCTACAGTCAGCGGCCCTGCTCCTCTGGGCTCACTCCTTGCCCTGCAGCCTGCCTCACTCCGGCTGCCTACAGTCCTTGTCTTCTGTGCTCCCTGCCCTGCAGCCTACCTCACTCCGGCTGCCTACAATCCTAGTCCTCTGCAGCCCGCCTTGCAGCCTGCCTCACTCCGGCAGCCTACAATCCTTGTCCTCTGGGCTCCCTGCCGTGCAGCCTGCCTCACTCCGGCTGCCTACCGTCCTTGTCCTCTGGGCTCCCTGCTCTGCAGCCTGCTTCACTCCGGCTGCCTACAGTCCTAGACCTCTGCTGCCCGCCTTGCAGCCTGCCTCACTCCGGCTGCCTACAATCCTTGTCCTATGGGCTCCCTGCCCTGCAGCCTGCCTCACTCCGGCTGCCTACCGTCCTTGTCCTCTGGGCTCCCTGCCCTGCAGCCTGCATCACTCCGGCTGCCTACAGCCCTTGTCCTCTGGGCTCCCTACCGTGCAGCTTGCAACCTTCTGCTGTCTCCAAGCCCTTGTTCCCTGGGCTCCCTACCTTGCACCCTGCACCTCTTCGCTGCCTACAGCCCTGCTCCTCTGGGCTCCCTACCTAGCAGCCCTATTCTTTTGGGCTCTCTGTCTGTCGCCTAGTACTAATCTCTCTCTGTCCTGTTCTTCTGGACTCCCTGCCTTTCAGCCTACCACAGTCCTCTGCAGTCCAATACAGTTTGCCTGCACATAGTGCCACTCTTGACTGCAGACCTGCTTCCTACTTTGCAGCCTTCTGTTTTCCTGACTGCTGCTCCTTGTTCTCTTCCTTGTGTCCTCTCTACTCCACCTTAGGTTATCTATTTCAGTCTAACTGCCTTTCCTTCATTTCCTTCTGCTAGATTGCTCATTGATTTCCTTTTCGCTGGATATTTCTGTTCTTGTCTTCTCATGTGTCTTATATAATCCCTTTGTACAGAGCTTGCCTGTTGGTTTCCGGCAGGCAACCTCTGCCCCTTCCTTAGTCGCGTTTTCAGTGTTACAGACACCCACTGCTGTTGTTCCCGGCCATGAGCATACAGCGTGGGCTTCTGTTATAGCAATCTGTGCAGAAGGCTGGAGTTTCCTAAGGTTCGTGGAAAACTCTTTCCCATTTCTGCATACACCCCAAGAGGGAATCCAGTTTGTTTATACCTTTGTATCTTTTGCCCCTTTTGGCTCACAGCTACTGTTTCCTACTCTTCTTTCCTGTTGAACTTCTTGCTTTGTGTGCTTATTTGCTACCTTACCTCAGCACAGCCACCCAAACCCTACTTGGGTACCCTGTGCCACTCTTGACAGAGTGCCATTCCTGACAGATGTATTCTGTCCCACCTGGCATTTCCTTGAACCATATAAAGCATTCTCTGCTACCTTAGTCCTCTGTTCTTATTCATAAGTAACCAAGAACTGTGCCACTGTAGGATTACCTATTGCTGATTACTGCTCATATTCACAAGTGTGTTATCAATTATAAATTTATTTATAAAAGTGTGATATATATATTGTTTAATTATTCAATAAATCTTTTAAATTGCAAAACAAACCTACTTCTTGGCTCAGTGAGGTCAGGGGAATTCTAAGAGAGGAGCGTGATACAAGGGTTCATCATCCAGATTTTAACTTTTCATAAAAATATATAAATAAGGGCTTCCCTTGGGCGTCCCAGACGAGGCACTGACTTAGTGGGATTGCTGAATTGAAGTCGCTTAACACTTCTCATATTGTAAATATAAGCATAACATGGAATTAAAGCATTAGTTCCATATTTATGATTATTTAAGAGTTATTAACGAAGACTTTGGGCCTCATTACACGGAAGGCGGTAATGGTTAACGGCCACCGTTAATGGTAAAGGTGGCCGTTAACCATTACCGCCTTACTACGAGGTCCCTTAGCGGGTTGGTGTTTTAACGCCTGCTTTTTGCAGGCGTTAAAAACCAACCCGCTAAGGGACCTCGGAGCTAATTACGGCACCGCAAAATTGCGGTGCCGTAATAGCGCCTTCCCCATTCCCATAAAGCCCTATGGGGCAGAAATGGGAATGGGGAAGTGCAATGGCGGAAGGGGGATTTACCGCCCCACCAACCTTGGAATGGGGCGGTAAATCCCCTTTCCGCCAAGGCGGTGCCGGTAATTTACCGGCATGGTCCAGGGTGCTAATAGCACCCTGGACCACCGCCTTCCGTGTAATGAGGCCCTTTATCACACTGCCCAACTCCGACTCCATTTTCTGAGACTGACTACTGTCTCTCAGAACATGTAAAGTGCCATTGACTTTATTAGTCTCTTTTAAAAACTCACAGACCCAATACAAACTATCTTACATAGAGTTCTGGAAAGGATTAATACTTATCCCTTTTTGTCTGCTTCTCTTGGAACATTGTTTCATTCCCTTTTCATTAAGACTTGGCTGGTAGCAGTGGTAACTACCCTATTTTTCCTACCGCCGTTATCTTAAATAGCCCTGGTATTGTTTTAGGCTATCTTGGTAGCTTCGAACTTAAACCCGCTGGACCATATATGTTTTTATCCGGTTCCAGCTGGGTTCATTCACCATTTCTTTTTGTAAAAGCCTTTCTTGTGTTTTACTCTGCGCGCCAAACCAGGCTTGTTTCCTTTGTTTGCCGTCCTTTCGCATGCTTCTGCACCTGTATGTCTGAGGGGGACAGGATGTGAGGGAGGGGTTAAGGACTCCCTGCACAGGCTCTCCTTGGAGACCCATGTCACACTCTGATATGATTGGCAGTGGTGACTGTCCCAGCGGGACAGCCACCCTGCTGTGTGATTGACAGCCAGGCTGTGTGAATGGGGGAAAACTGCATAAGAAGCAGGTCTCTGTGACTGGGAAGGCAGAGTCACCACTGAATCGAGAGAACTGAGGAGAAGCTGACAGAAGAGGACCTCTACCATGACTGAACTGCCCGGTGAAACCCTGCTGCAGGTGTGAATCTTCAAACTTCGATGACAGGGAAGAGCTGCAAGGATTCTTCTCCACTTGAGCTGGTGGAAACAACCAGTTCACCAAACTGCTCTCAGAGGCCTCCCTTCTCTGGTCGAATTTGCTGTACAGAGCTACAGTAAACCGGATAGCCAGGAGGAGCGACCCTGCTTGAGTTTTAAGGAGTGAACCTTTTATTCATTACTTTGCTCTGCTGCTGGTTTTTTTCCTGGGCAGTGCAGGACCATCCAGTGTTCCTCCTTCTTGTCAGTCCAACAGTCGCTTCAGGAACCGTGAGCTTGCAGGACCTGCCAGGAAGGTCTGCCTCAGCTATAGCATTCTTCTGCTTTAAAGGTACTGTGCTAACCAGGTTGTTCGTTTCGTACAGCCGCAGTGAACGTGTGTGAAATTTTTCACCAATCCAAGGGCTTGTACTTCTCCATTCTTTAAAGTAACTTTTCGTCCCACCAACTTCGTTCTGAACTCTTGGCAAAGACTTAACCGTGAACTACTCTGAACTGGGTGATCCTCTGCAAAGACTTTGGTCCATTGACTTTGGGCCAGGCCCCTTTAATGTGATTTCCTCACTGTAGTTCCCTTTTCTAGATTGCCCTGCTTACTTACCTGCTGGTGCTGCTCAATTTCTGTCTAACTTTGTCCCCCCCCTTTAAATTGCTGGAGTGCCATTTCGTTCACACTTTATTTTGAGCCTAACTTGTCCAGAATCTATTGGGTGTGGTGTAGTGTATTAGTAACATGATTTTCAACTGTTTGATAATAGTGAAATGTTTAATAACTGATGTGTAAATAAATGTATATTCTTTTACTCAGAAACCTTGAGTCAGTGTTTGTTTGAATCATAGTAATTGCTGTCCTTTGTGTAACTATTAATACTGCTCACTTTACTCTTGAGATAGGTCTGGCTGCTCAGCCATCACTACCACTTTACTGTGTAGTACAGGCTTTTACCAAAGGTGAATTTGTACTGTCACTTATAGTCCTAATTGTGTGTGGTGTTCCCAAAGGGTACTGCATATAATTCTGCCTAACACTGGTGTACAGGTGTGAGGATCAAGTATAGTGATTACACTTAGAGTGCTGCTATTACCTTGGATCAACTAACCACAAGGCTAAACATCACTAAAAAGCAATATTAATCATGTCTGATATGGAAAGCTACAGTCAGGAGACCCTCCTTAGTTACACTGTGCATTCTCTGAAAAATCTGTGTAGAGAAAGGAATCTCTCTGTTAAAGGCAAAAAGTCTGAATTAATTGAAAGGTTGTTAGAGAAACAAAGTCTGGAGGGTGGGTCTGAAATACCTGACCCCTCAGCAAATGTGAAAAATAACGAGGAAGATAATGTGACTATTATTGATGAGTTAGAGGAAGTAGAAGTGTCTCAGAATGTAGGCCTCACTGCTCCCTTATCTGCTCAGCAACCGCTACCTTTGTCCAATGAGACCCCTACATGTCCTACACTCAGTCCTGAATTCATTGCCCTAGAAAAGATGAGGCTTGAATTGGAATGTATACATTTAAATGCTCAAACTGAACAAAAGCATCAAGAACTTAAGCTCAGAGAAATGTAGATGAACCATGCCTTAGAGATGAAAAAGTTGTCTATTGAGAATTCTTCTCTCCCAGAGTCTTCTAGGTCTTCCAGTCCTAAGAGACCCTGTATGCCAAAAGAAATTGTGGGTATGTATGAGGTAAAGCTTGATATTTTGGATTGGTTGGCAATGTTTGAATATAACCATGGGAATCAAGACATTACAGGGAATCAGTTGCTTCCTTCGCTCTTCTCTAGGCTACCCACTGTTACATATGATGTTGTGATGGAGTTGAGGGAGGTGGATAGGATGGATTATGAGTGTGTGAAGCTAGCTTTAATTGCTAGATTTGGGAAGACCCCTTCCCAGTACCTTAAGAGGTTTAGGACCCTCAAAAAGCATGATGGTACCCCTTGGTCTAACTGGGTATGTGAATTTTTTAAAAACCTAGATGGTTGGGTTAAGAGTTACAGAGTAAACACTTATGAAGGTGTGAGAAATCTTGTTATTTTGGAGTCAATTTATGATGCCTTCTCTCCTGAGCTCAGACAGCACTTGGCTGATTCTAAGGAGATAGATCCAAAGAAGTTAGCTAAGGCTGCTGACTTGTGGGTTGCCAAGAGGGCTACTCACAAGGATTCTGGGGCAACTCAGAAGAAGAATGAGGGAAAGCAGCCAAAGAAAGATAGCAAGGAGAATTCAAATACCTCCAATCCAAAAGAGGACCCCACACAGCAACATAAGGGTAAACCACAAAGGAAACCGAATCACGCTAGTGCACCATCTACACCCAAACCAGATGGAGGTCAGAACAAACCCCCATTCATCAAAAGCTTTGGGTAAATGTTATGTTTGTGGGTCAACTGACCATGTGAAAGGGTATCCCATTGTAAGGGTAAACCTTCACGGGTCCACACTGTCTCCTTAGCCTTCTCCCCAGAGGAAGAAGTACCTATGGCAAGTGGACACTTTCACCTACTGGTTGATGAACCCATGAGTCTCAGCTAGTGTTTCTTTAGTGTCCCTGGGCTAGTGGTAACAACAGAATTTAGATGTCTATAATTCCATCTCAGATAATACTAAAGAGTATTATACAGATAGTGTTCTTGTGAGTGGCCAGGAGACTCCTGCCATCAGATACACTGGAGCCAGCATAACTGTGTTGGCCGAATCATTTTTCAAGGTGAAGTATATTGCTAAGGCACCCAAACGCCTCAACAAGTTAGCTGGAGGCCCTATGCAGATGCTTCCCCAGTTACCAGCTCTCATCCAGTGTAATGATATAACTGTCAAAATACCTGTTAGTGTGCAGAGTGAAGTGCCTGGGAGAGTCCTGGTGGGTAGTGACCTGAAAACTCTTGGAGTTGTGTCTACTACCCCCAGGCCTCCCATTAAAAGGAAACAGGAGCTCACTAGGCCTGCAAGGGAGAGGATCCTGAGAGGGTATCCAGAGGAGTTGATAGAGGAAACTATCACTCCCACTCCACATGAGTTGCTCACTGCTATTTCTAGAAAGAAAGAATCAAAGGGGAATCCCAAGACCTCAAGGAAAAAAAACAGACAGCACCCCTGTGCTACCAACAAGGACATCCCCAAGATTGTCCAAGGTCACACCTGTGACTCCTCGACCTGCTGAGGCAGAGTGTGAGGTACAACCATGTGTGGTTGATCTAGTTTCTGAAGTGTCAGATCTGGAGGAAGACACTGTTCTGGTTGGAGATCTTGACCCTGTTGACCATCCTGAGCAGAATGTGGAATGTGGACCCAACAGGGCAGACTTCAGTAGAGGACAAAGAGAGTGTCCTACTCTCGAAGGTCTTCGACAACAGGCTGCTTCTCAACTTGATGGGCAAGAAGTTGGAAAGCATAGGTTGAGATGGGAAGATGGCCTCTTCTACAGTGAACCGACTGAGTCTCTCCCTGGGGACTGCAAAAGAATTGTAGTGCCCCTAGCAAACAGACTCCAGTTCCTACTGTTGGCCCATGAGATACCTTTGGCTGGTCATTTGAGCTTCAAAGGAAAGGCTCTCCTTATACTTCTACTGGCCTAAAATGGGTTCAGAAGTTGATACATTCTGTAGGAGCTGTCGCACTTGCCAAACCTCTGGCAAAAGTGGAGCCAAGAATGTGGCACCCTGGTGCCTCCCCCAGTGGTGGGAGTTCCTTTTGAGAGGGTTGGCATCAGCATTGGTGGTCTCCTTGACCCTCCCACATCTTCAGGGAACAGGTTTATCCTGGTTGTAGTAGACCATGCTACAATATACCCAGAAGCAATACTATGAGGACTGTTACAGCTCAGGCTGTGGCTAAGGCTCTACTTGGTGTTTTTACCAGAGTAGGGTTTCCTAAGGAAGTGATATCCGACAGGGGATCCAATTTTTATGTCCCACTACATGCAAGCATGTGGAAAAACTGTGGTGTCACTTACACGTTCTCTACAGCCTACCATCCATAGACAAATGGACTAGTAGAGAGGTTTAATCGTACTATGAAGAGCATGATAGGTGCTTTAGAGGAACCCCTTAAAAGAAAGTGGGACCTTCTACTGCCATGCTGTCTCTTTGCTTATAGAAAAGTCCCTCAGGAGGGAGTTGGTTACAGTCCCTTTGAACATCTCTATGGCCATCCAGTCAGAGGTCCATTGGCCCTGATTAAGGAGGGGTTAGAGAGTGCTCCTCCCCCCAAGCCAGTCAGAGTGACTGACTATGCGATAGGTCTCCAGAGGAGAATGTCACACATGATGGCAGAAGCTAGTGATAACTTAAATGCAGGTCAGGCTCTGGTCAAACATTGGCATGACCAGAAGGCCAGCATGGTTGAGTTTACTCAGGACCAGCTTGCATTAGTTATGGTGCCAACAAGGCAGAGGGCCTTGCAGGACAAATGGATAGGACCCTTCAAGGTTGTGGGCAATCTTGGAGAGGTGAATTATTTGGTGGATTTAGGCAGACCCAAGGAGGCTCCCAGAGACTTTCACACCAACCATTTGAAGGCATATGTCTCGAGACCAGAAGTAGGATCTTTGCTTCTAGCTTCAGCTCAAGAGGAGTATGAGAGTGAACCTCTACCTGACCTCCTCAGAGGCCAACGTTTGGATGAGAACATAGAAGGAGTCAATCTCTCTTCTCAACTGGCTTCTGAACAACAGGAGGAATGCAAAGTTCTTTTAAATCAGTTTGCCTCCCTGTTCCCACTTTCACCAGGATTGACCCCTTGGGGCCAGCATGATATTCTCACTGGTAACTGTTTACCTGTGAAGAGCAGAGGTTACAGAATGTCAGAACATGTGAGATACCACATCAAAGGAGAGGTCAACAAGATGCTTGATCTCGGGGTTATAGAGCCCTCTAAAAGTCCATGGTCTAGTTCAGTTGTTCTAGTACCAAAGGCAGGATCCAAGGAGTTGAGATTCTGTGTGGACTATAGGGCTATAAATGCAGTCACTAAGACTGATGCCCATCCTTTTCCAAGGGCAGATGAACTGGTGGATAGACTTGGTTCAGCCAAGTACCTCAGTACATTTGATCTGACTTCAGGCTAATGGCAAACAGCCCTGACAGACCATACCAAGGAGAAAACTGCATTCTCAACCCCAGCAGGCCTCTACTAGTATAACGTTATGCCTTTTGGACTAAAGAATGCACCTGCTACATTTCAAAGGATGGTCAATCAAGTTCTGAATGGGATGGAGGACTTCTGCATGGCATACTTGGATGACATTGCAGTGTTCAGTCCTACATCGAAAGAACATATTGATCACTTAGGATATATTTTGCAGGGTCTTGAGCAGGCCCATCTGACCATAAAGGCAAGTGAATGTCAAATTGGTTAGAGAAAAGTGGTCTACCTTGGTCATGAGGTAGAAGGAGGTGAAATAAGGCCATGGCCTAGCAAAGTACAGGCTGTACAAAACTGGGCCACCCCTACTACTCAAACCCAAGTGAGAGCCATCCTAGGTCTCACTGGGTACTACAGGCATTTCATAGAAAACTATGGAGCCATAGCTTCACCCTTGAATGAGATCTCCCCTCCAAAATTCCCTAAAAAGGTTAGATGGAATGAGGCGTGCACTCAAGCCTTTAAAAGCCTGAAGAAAGCCCTTTGTCAAGCTCCCGTCCTAAGAGCTCCTGATTATCACCAACCCTTCATTGTGCAGACAGATGCATCCAATACAGGTATAGGTGAAGTTCTTAGTCAACTGGATGAGAAAGGTAGGGATGCTTCATCAGTAGGAAACTGAAGGAACCAGAAACAAGGTGGGCAACCATAGAGCGTGAATGTTCTGCCATTGTGTGGTCTTTGAAGAAATGTATACCATACTTGTATGGATCTACTTTTGTGATTCAAACTGACCACCAACCCTTGAGATGGTTAATGAAAATGAAAGGGGAGAAACCAAAACTTCCAAGATGGTCAATCTGCCTGCAAGGGTTTAATTTCATCCACTGAGCATAGAGCAGGATGTCACCACAAAAATTCTGATGGTCTCTCTAGGATGTTTTTAACCGACTAGAGGAAGAGATTCATCCAGGAGTGGATTAAATCCGCCTGTCCATTAGTCTGGGGGCAGGGGGGGGGGGGTTAATGTTAGGGAGAATTCTCCAGAATGGCTAATTTTCCTTACCTACTCAGTCCCTCAGCAGCTTTGCTGGATTTCTAGGATTTTCTTTTTCACCTGGTAAGAGTGTGAGCCTTTTTTCCCACTCTTACATGTGTTTTGCTTTGTGTGGTTAACATTTTTGTGTTCATAGACTGTGGAGCCTCACCTACTCTATAGGCATCATCTTTTTACTGTGTGTTACACAGCACCTTCAGTGCAGTGACACAGGTTCATCTTTTTCAGAATTCCCAACTCCGACTTCATTTTCTGAGACTGACTACTGTCTCTCAGAACATGTAAAGTTGCCATTGACTTTATTAGTCTTTTTTTAAAACTCACACACCCAGTACAAACTATCTTACATAGAGTTCTGGAAAGGGTTAATACTTATCCCTTTTTGTCTGTTTCTCTTGAAACATTGTTTCATTCCCTTTTCATTAACACTAAGATGGTGGCAGTAGTAACTACCCTATTTTTCCTACCGCGGTTATCTTAAATAGCCCTGGTATTGCTTTAGGCTATCTTGGTAGCCTCAAACTTAAACCCGCTTGACCATATACATTTTTATACGGTTCCGGCTGGGTTTATTCACCATTTCTTTTTGTAAAAGTCTTTCTCTTGTTTTACTCTGCACGCCATACAAGGTTTGGTTCCTTTGTTCACGGTCCTTTCGCAGGCTTCTGCACAGAAGCCCTCCTTAGGCACCTGTATGTCTGATGGGGACAGGATGTGAGGGTGGGGTTTAGGACTCCCTGCACAGAGTCTCCTTGGAGACCCATGTCGCACTCTGATATAATTTGCTGTGGCCATCCTGCTGTGTGATTGACAGCCAGGCTATGTGAATGGGGGAAAACTGCATAAAAAGCAGGTCTCTGGTACTGAGAAGGCAGAGTCACCACTGGATCGAGAGAAACGAGGAGAAGCTGACAGAAGAGGACCTCTACCACGACTGAACCGCCCGGTGAAGCCCTGCTGCGGGTCTGAATCTTCAAACTTCGACGACAGGGAAGATCGGCAAGGAATCTTCGCCCCTTGAGCTGGTGGGAACAACCAGTTCACCAAACTGCTCACCAAGCCTCCCTTCTCTGGTCGAATTTGCTGTACAGAGCTACAGTAAACCGGATAGCCAGAAGGAACGGACCCTGCTTGCGTTTTAGGGAGCGCACCTTTTATTTGTCGCTTTGCTCTGCTGCTGGTTTCTTCCCTGGGCATTGCAGGACCATCCAGTCTTCCTCCTTCTTGTCAGTCCGACAGTCGCTTCAGGAACCGTGAGCCTGCAGGACCAGGCAGGAAAGTTTGCCTCAGCTACAGCATTCTTCTGCTTTAAAGGTACTGTGCTAACCTGGTTGTTCGTTTCGTACAGCCGCGGTGAAAGTGTGTGAAATCTTTCACCAATCCGAGGGCTTCTCCATCTCGATTTTTAAAGTAACTTTTCGTCCAACCAACTTCGTTCTGAACTGTTGGAAAAGACTTAACCACAAACTACTCTGAACTGTGTCATCCTCTGCAAAGACTTTGGCCCATTGACTTTGGGCCAGGCCCCTTTAATTTGATTTCCTCACTGTAGTTCCTTTTTCTAGATTGCCCTGCTTACTTACCTGTTGGTGCTGCTCAATTTCTGTCTAACTTTATCTTTCCCTCCCTTTTAAATTGCTGGAGTGCCATTTTGCTCACACTTCATTTTGAGCCTAACTTGTCCAGAATCTATTGGGTCCGCTGTAGTGTATTAGTAACGTTATTTTTCAACTTCTTTTTTAATAGTGAAATGTTTAATAACTGATGTGTAAATAAATGTATATTCTTTTACTCAGAAACCTTGAGTCAGTGTTTGTTTGAATCTTAGTAATTGCTGTCCTTTGTGTAACTATTAGTACTGCTCACTTTAATCTTGAGATAAGTCTGGCTGCTCAGCCATCGCTACCACTTTACTGTGTAGTACAGGCTTGTACCAAAGGTGAATTTGCACTGTCACTTGTAGTCCTAATTGTGTGTGGTGTTCCCAAAGGGTACTGCATATAATTCTGCCTAACAAGAGGCATACTAGTTTTCCCATCCCCTAGCATGAAGTAGTACGTTATTGATATGTGCTTCCCAAGTTCGCATTGACCCATATCATGCAGTGTATTGTCCAGATAGGAATTCCTTTCTTCCCTTCCCACATTGGTGCAAAATGTTTTCCCAAATAATCCACCTCCTTCATAAAGTGTAAAAAAAATGGCATCGTTAGCAGTATTGATTGTATCGCACCCAGGGAAAGCAACTTTCCAAAAGATTATTATCTGCACAGCTGTACTTCTGGGTAGGCTGCACTAATAGAACAGGCTCTTGGTAAATGTGGGCCCTTGCACTCTCCGACCTCTGCAACGCATCCAGAAAGGGAGGGCACAGCTTGGAATGGTATCTGTCCTGCATTAAAATGTCGCCAATAGTTCCAAATGGTGCAAACAGTAAAGGTAGAAGACTGTGCATTGTGGCCCCTGGGATCACAATACCTTTAAATCTAACTCCCTATATATATCCGTGTGCAAGCTCTTCCCTCATCATTTCCACCCCCCTCAGGGCCATACGCTTCCACAAAAAAGCAATTGTTGGTAGAAGTGCTTTTTTCACCTGTGGCCTCCCTCTGCAACATGCTCCCTGCCTACTTGACACTTGAGGAGAACCATCGCCAGGTCCGGAAGCACCTCAAAGTCTTTCTCTTCGTGTCTGCTGTTTCTGCTCACTTCACCAGCTAACTTCATTACACTTAATCTGCACTATTTACCTGACGACTCTGTGATGTCGAACCCATGTCACCTTCCCCTGCCAGGCAAACCCCTACACTGGCTTTCAAGCAAACCAATCACTTGACAACTGTTTCCTGTATGCCTAAAAGTTTATCCACCACCTCGTGTGTTCACTTATCCATACACTTGGCACAATTGGCCTACATTTTTACTTGTTGTCATTTCTTCTTCTTCCCATCTACTCTACCTTCCCCTCCCTCCAACCATGCTCTCGGGGATGTAAGTGACACCTTGGCCCTCATTACGACCTCGGTGGTAGCCATGCCGCTATTGGCGGCATGGCTGCCGCTGAAATCGCTTCCGGGTCCACGGAATGAGGAATTACCGGACCATTCCGAGTTCGGAAGGCCCGGTAAATCCTCCCTCCAAGGACCCGGACCCGGTCCTTCCCCATTCCCATTTCAGCCCCCATAGGGCTGAATGGGAATGGGAGAGGGAGCAAACAACAGGCCATTACGAGTTGGCCCGTTGTTTGCTCCCTCTTCCCCTCGCGGGACCCGGTAAGCACACCTGGTTTGACCAGGCGTTACTTACCATGTCCTGCGAGGAGACCTCGTAATGAGGCGGTACAGGGTTAATGGCGCCGGCACCTTTTACGGCACCGTTAACCCCGTACTGCCAGGGTCATAATGAGGCCCCTAGGCTAGTAGGTTCATTATCTCTGTCTCCCCTCTGTGTGCCTTCCTTTGCCTCGTTGTGGCTTGCTGTGTGTAGGTGCATTACGATTGCCGTAGCATACATTTGCACATCATATTACATCATGCACAAAATGCACGCACAACAGTGGGATGCCTGCCACTTACTGTGTGCACTGCAAAGGTGCAGATTGGTTTCGGCACTACCGCCCTTATTGCACACTTGTCAAAAAATATTGGGCACACGCACCACACTTAGCATGTTACCAAAGAAATACATACACAGGCTGCATACACCCAGGCTTCCTGCTCCTTACATTGCTCACTTCCACCTTAGACCTCTGCACTGCCTTGTGTAAAGAAACCTTCTGGTACACTTTTTCCGTGCACAGCTGATCCACCAACCTTATGAACAGTGTCTTTCGCTCCACAGTTTCCTTTCCATGGGTCCCATCCAGAACATGGCTGGATGTGCTACATGAAAGAATAACGTTCAGAGTAAACTGCTGACGTTTCGTAGTAGGAAGGGAGGGGGAGGGGATGGGTTGGGGGTAATTGTAAAATAGGATAAGGAGTTGGGTCTTTTGTTTTTTATGTCTTTTCCTGTTCCTTTTTCCTCCTCACACTTGTACGTACAGAAGGTCAGCGCTTCTCGTACAGTTCTACAGGATTGTATGCAATGCTGCGTGCAGAGTGTCAAACAAAACAGCATTGCCAATGAAGGGCACAAAAATTCACTTTCCTTGCAACCAGTACAAATCTTGCTCCTTAATGCTGTCATAGTCGGTGCTGAACAATCCCAGCACTGCACACATGCTTCTGTTCATGAAACACCTCTCGACCTGTAGCTGTGAGAAAATTACGGCCTAGTGTGCTGCACATGCAATTACATACAGCATGTGCTTGGAAACGCATAGCACCTCACTGTGTTTGTTCCACCAAGAGTGAAATGCTCCCCACACCCATTATTCAAAGGTCACCATCCTCAGAAACAAACAGAGGCAACATGGCTGCAGTTTGTTATGCTGGCTGTCATCAAGGGATAGGCTCTTGGGTGGATAACCAACAGCCTACAGTCCTTGGCCATGTACCCAATACTGTAGGCCTTATCTACACCCAGCACAACATAATGGACTCATGAAAAATAACATTTCCCACAATCCAGAAATGTAACATATGACGGGTGGTGCTAAAGGCAACTGATATCAACCTCAGGTAGCGCCATGTAGCTCCCTTATGTGGCAGGTGGTGACATAATGGCTACCAGATGGTAACAGATGCATTTCAGGTCACTCTTGCTGTTCTACCACATCTACAAGGTCATGCACAACCTTTTTTGTAACATCGCCACCAGCGGAGACATGCATACTTAAAAGTGCATGTCGACATTGTGGTGGCATACTGTTGCGCAAGCCTAGCCTCTTCGGAGACTATCCTACGGGCTACAGGCTTTTTGGCATACACTCAACAGTGTTGGCCTTGTCCACACCCAGCTCACCATAACAGACTTCTGCATGTGAACAACTAGCCAGGTTCATGCAGGTCACCCCTAGACACTTGTAAGCCACTTCTAAGCATCCACTACTTCAACACTTCCCGCAGGACACACTGGAGGAGTCCGCACTCCATCAGGTCCAAGCATACGCTACACAGTGTAATAATTGCAACCAATCCCCACAATCGTAATAGCTAAATTTTATGCACTGATCACAATCCACACATCGAGGACAGGATTGTAAAACCAACTTCACTCCACAGCACTCTTTTGCCAGTGCAAGGTGGCCACCCATGCATGGACGGGTCTACAGGCTTAGCACACACAGCACACCGTATTGCAGTGTAGGTTCCACATTTCATGTGTTCTCCATGGTTTTCCTCTTCTATCATTGCTGTACCAGTATTGACCGCTAGCTCTCACCACACACTGAGCACCCTAGTGGAACCTATTTTGTACTTCTTATTTCATGTGTAATGCAGGCCCCATCTGCACATGACCCTGCCAACTTTCACTCTGGCAACATCTGTGCATACGTTGCTCAATTACATTGTGTTGCCTGTGCATTCCGGCATGTGAGTGGCAGTGTACATTGTGCAATTACCAACTTTCTGATGGCTTCCTTTCATGGCGCAATGTGGTGAAAGACTTTGTCAAGGAAGGGTTTTATAAGGGCCTACCCATTGCAAATGCAGATGGTGAGATGTGGCTCCCTATTGTCCAATCATGTGTACCATAGGCTATTGTATGCATACAAGCTCACTTCTGCTGTTCCACCAAGTGCACAATGTCCTCCGCAACCATTGTGTGGTACTCACCAACTCCAGAAGCATACACTGTAAGAGCTGCATTGCTGTATTATAATGTGGAGGCTGTAATTGAGGCCTAGACTGTTGGGTGCATGGCCACAGACGCCACATCATAACAGAGCCATGCAGGTGGCCAGTTATGCAAGTGCTAAATATCGCAAAGCCAACACACACATCAGCACTTCCACCCAACCACCACACCATAAAGCAGAGATGCAGCGACACGTGTTCCACTTACCGTAATGCAGCAACATACCAGTGTATTGTGCACCGCTACCCACTTCCAATCAGAAACCATTACAAGCATGGCAACCAAACAAGACAGTCTTCACAGCTTTCAACCTGCTTCCACCACTGCAGTACGCACATAGAAGCAATGGTGAATACTGTGTGGCAACACTTAGTAATCTGCGCAATGGACACTACACAAGCATATACCAGAAACATTTGCACCGGGACCTTTCACTTTGGTAGCTGTACCCTTTGGTACACTCCCAACAGTAGCAAAGAACTGGCAAACCCATGATTCAATCTTGGTGCTAGAAGTAGGCACTTCCTCTACCTCATCTTCTTGGTCCTCTTCATTGTCTTCGAAAGTACTGCGCTTTTTTTGTTGTTGTGAAGGTCCTCCAGCTGGTGGTGGTGGCTATTGGGGAGGAGTTTTGGCAATAACTGATGCCATTTTTAAGATAAATAGCAGTTTTGATAAAATTCTTCCAAGTATGTACTGTGTACTAGATTGGTAATCGATAATGAGTATGAAAAGGTGTAGGAGGTGTGCAAGAGAAATTTTGAAGTTGAAAGTTGCTAGATCAGTAGAAAATACAGTTCTGAACTGTCTTCGAAGCACAGATCCGATCATGAAGTGCAGACGTCTTTGCGAACACGTCACCATGCTGCATGCAAGCGTATGGTCACGTGGCACTGTCCAGAAGGTCTGCGATGAAGTCAGACGTTCGCGGACGTCTATGGATGCAAAATAATTTCAAAAACTTGCAGAAAGTGTATAGACGTGTTAAAAATGATGCTATAAGGTGGGAAATGGCAGAGTTTTAAGGTGAAACTGTGTAAATTGGACAAAAATATTGCTTATTGGGTAAGTATGATATTAGTAAGTTGTAGGAAAATAGCATGCACTGGTAAAAACCCATGAAATTCACTGAAACAACTTTGTTAAAGGGACGTTATGGTTAAGTTGCACTACTAAAAACCTATGAAATTCAATGAAAAAACTTAGTTAAATGGACGTTATGGTTATGTTGCACTAATAAAAACATATGCAATTCATTGTAAAAACATTGTTACAGGGACGTTATGGTTACAGGTAAAACCAAAAAACCTCAGAAATTACCCAGTTATGGTAAGCTAAGCAACCATAACTCGCGCCACCACTGTGCACTGCTAAGACTAACACCCAGTACATCAAAGATGACAACACAAATGTCATTGATGACATCACTGATGACATCACATATCTAGCTCACTTATTTAGGTTCACTGAAAAATCTAGGCCAGGTGGTTTTTTCACTGACAATCAGAAAATTAAAATTCAAAAGGTGCTGTATATCAAAACGTTAACCTTGTTGTATGTTCTTAAAGTATTTTCCTTAGGGTTTGGTCTCAGCTCATGGTGCACATGCATGGGGCAATAGCAGGCCTCAAACACACAATTCATTTGTATACAGGAAGATACACTTTAATGCTATTAACATTTTCTGATGATGCTGTTTCTTTCTTCCTTACTTTAGTTTCCCTGTATGTGCCTCTGATTTATATGCATTGTGGGTCTTCATTTGTATTGTTTGTACTAGCACAAGTGTATAGTAAATCTTGAATTGTTAGCTAGTTATTACATGTTTAACATTACACAATCACCCCTGACAGGCCTGTTGAGAGCCTGACTGGCCTCACTTCGTTGCCCCATCCAAGGGAAGAGGGCAGGAGCCCTTTCCCCATCGTCGGATACCGCAACAGCTGGTAAGCTGCAACGAAGGCCTGCCTGGCCTTGTCCTACTTCCTGCCTGACCCCCGCATGCCGGGCGCATCGCGGCGCCACAACGAGGCTAAGCCTCGCTTATCCACGCCACTACATCCGCCGGCAGGCGGATCTGCCGGCAGCCCTTACGAAGGCCATACAAAGGCCTGTTGAGAGCCTGACTGGCCTCACTTCGTTGCCCCATCCAAGGGAAGAGGGCAGGAGCCCTTTCCCCATCGTCGGATACCGCAACAGCTGGTAAGCTGCAACGAAGGCCTGCCTGGCCTTGTCCTACTTCCTGCCTGACCCCCGCATGCCGGGCGCATCGCGGCGCCACAACGAGGCTAAGCCTCGCTTATCCACGCCACTACATCCGCCGGCAGGCGGATCTGCCGGCGGCCCTTACGAAGGCCATACAAAGGCCTGTTGAGAGCCTGACTGGCCTCACTTCGTTGCCCCATCCAAGGGAAGAGGGCAGGAGCCCTTTCCCCATCGTCGGATACCGCAACAGCTGGTAAGCTGCAACGAAGGCCTGCCTGGCCTTGTCCTACTTCCTGCCTGACCCCCGCATGCCGGGCGCATCGCGGCGCCACAACGAGGCTAAGCCTCGCTTATCCACGCCACTACATCCGCCGGCAGGCGGATCTGCCGGCGGCCCTTACGAAGGCCATACAAAGGCCTGTTGAGAGCCTGTTCGGAGCCACAGGAGCCAGGGGCCAGGAACTCTGCCCTTACCGCTCCAGCCGCAGC
The DNA here is from genome assembly GCF_040938575.1 of Ambystoma mexicanum. NCBI lineage: Eukaryota > Metazoa > Chordata > Amphibia > Caudata > Ambystomatidae > Ambystoma > Ambystoma mexicanum. The sequence continues at coordinate 809,379,161 of NC_090932.1, forward strand.
AGCACACCACGGAGGAGGGGCATGAGCACTAGCCTCCCGAGCCGAGGAGCATCTCCAGCTACACACGATTCGGCCGTGCGTCAGATCACCCTGCCTCACCGATTTCCCTCAAGAGCGAGGGTTGCCATCTTATCTCAGTCAGGTATGGCCATCGTGCACATTCATTGATCTCCAGTTGCTCGTCGATAGCTAAAGCGCAACGCTTCTTGGAATCGACTGACTCCGTCAGACTCTTCCGCCTGGCCCAGCAATGGCGGGCGCATCGCGGCACCAGAGCGAGGCTCTGGCCGCACGAATCAGCTGTTGACCTCCCCATTCATAATTATCCCCTCCGCCGGCAGGCGGGAACGCCGGCCTCTCAACAAAGGCCCGCACTAAGGCCCCTGCTTGCCCCCTGTTCGCCTCCGGAGCCTTGGAGCCAGTGTCTACTTGGACCTCTAATCCATTGTGAGTAGAGGGGTTACCCTCAGTCTACACTATTGTGCTTTCTGGTATGTCTTCTGCTACTCCGCAATCACAAACATTTAAATTTGGTTTTTCTTCACCCTCGATAACTGTTTGCTATAAACACTTATGCCTCCAACTCTGTTGCCTCTTTGCGTTACTGCCACCCCTCAATAGTACAGTCACTTTCTGCCCCTAATGTGGTATGTCCCATGACTGCAATTGTGTTGTGCCTTATGGTCGTTAACTGACCACTGCAATTGTGTTGTGCCTTATGGTCGCTAACTGACCACTGCAATTGTGTTGTGCCTTATGGTCGTTAACTGACCACTGCAATTATGTTGTGCCTTATGGTCGCTAACTGACCACTGCAATTGTGTTGTGCCTTATGGTCGTTAACTGACCACTGCAATTGTGTTGTGCCTTATGGTCGCTAACTGACCACTGCAATTGTGTTGTGCCTTATGGTCGTTAACTGACCACTGCAACTGTGTTGTGCCCCTGGTCACTAACAGACTAGTGCTACTGTGTAAATGTCATATGGTCGCCCTCGCATTCCTTACCAGACTTCGCGCGCTTAGACTCTACCAGGTCAACATGCCCCCCACCAACAGTCTAACTACTGCAAACTCACCACTGTACTCTTTCAGTACCCTACTGACCAGACTGCTGCCTACCCTTCTCATCCTTATACTGCACCCTGGCTGCACTGCACTATACCATACCGCCACCTCTATCTACCACTCTTACTTGCATCATACCTTAACTATGCCATCCCACGCTCACCACACCAACCCTTATCTTAATAACCCAGCCCTCTGGATCCAGCACTTCGCCACCAGACCTTTACCCAACCTACCCTGCTCTATCTCCTTGAGAAATGCTAGACTTGGCTCGCGTCTCACCCACGCTTCCCATCATTTAGCTCACCGCATCAAACTGCCTCTCCCTCTGTCACCACCTACACTTTCACCTAATCTACCACCATCTTCCAACTCCCCTAACTTAAACAACATCAAAGGCGCGCTAATCAACGCCAGATCACTCCCGGCTCACGCCCTAGAAGTAGCTGACTTGATCCTCAACCTTGACCTCGACTTTATAGCAATCACTGAAACCTGGCTCCACCCAGCTTCAGGTCCTCTTCTCTCCCTCGCTATCCCTCCTGACTATAACATTATCAGACATGACCGTAATTCCATCCAATCTAAAGGAGGTGGCATCGCTATCATCCACAAAAACGCTCTGAACTTCCACCTCTCAGCCACACATCACTCCTCCACTCTGGAAGCACTGACAGCTAAACTAGCTCTCACACCCAACCATTCTATCACCTTTCATCTACTCTACCGGCCACCCGGCCCACTATCTACCTTCGCGGAGGACCTCTCCAACATCTTCACACACAACACCAAAGCTACCTCCCAGGTCATGATACTGGGGGATTTCAATTTAGGCCTCCACGACCCCAAGGACACCGCTGCTTCGTCTATTGACAACATCCTCACTAACGCTGGATTCACTCAGTTCCTAAACCAACCTACCCACAACAAGGGCAGAACCCTTGACTGGCTAGCCGCCCTCAACTGTCCCATCAACATCACCTCCAACCAACAGTGCGCCTGGACAGACCACAACTTAATTACATTCAATATTGAGTCCAAACCTATCAGCCTCCCTCACAACATTGCCCCGGCTATGGCCACCCGTAACAAACGCAACATTACCTGCGATAGACTCCTCCCCCTCCTCCTTCCAGCTCTTAATGTTCGGGATCCATCATGCTCTGACCCTACGGCCCTGGTCGACACTTTCAACCGGGCCATGCTTACAGCCTTAGACACCATTGCACCCTCGAAACTGAGAAAACCTAAACCTCGAGCCCACCTAAACTCCTGGTTTACACCCCATCTCAGAGCACTACGCAAAGAAAAACGAATTGCAGAATCCCACTGGAGAAGCAATCACTCTCTAGCTAACAAATCACGCGTACTCCTGGCCACCCTTAACTACAAGGAAGCTATATTCCAGGCAAAAAAAGACACATATAACAAACGCATCGAGCAAGCCAAATCTAACACCAAAGAATTGTTTAAAATCCTAAAAGAACTTGAAACTCCTGTTACCCCTCCTGACACATGTACCAAAGATAGCACCTGGTGCTCCAAAATCCAAGAAGCTCTCCTAGGTAAGATTGCCACTCTCCAAATTAAAATCAACAACAAACAATCTAGCCTTCAATCCAACCATCTACAGATCCCTATACCTACCATAAACCCCTCTATCACAGACTCTCTGACTCCTTTTAGCTTCTCTCCACTCTCCATTCTCGAAGTGGAAAAGATTATCACTAGCCTTAAACCGTCCAATTGTCAGGGTGACCTTTGTCCTGCACCTATTATTAAGGAAGCTGCTCACGACCTAGCACCTTTCATCACTACGCTCATCAACTCCTCCTTTAGCTCTGGGATTGTACCGGACAATCTTAAGGATGCATGGGTCATCCCGCTTCTGAAAAAACCTACCCTCGATCCCAGTATACCCACAAACTACAGACCAATTACCACTGTACCTTTTTTACTAAAAATCCTTGACCGCGCGGCCTACCTACAAATTCAGGAATACCTTGAATCAAATAAACTTCTGGGACTCAGGCAATCAGGCTTCCGGCCTCGCCATGGCACTGAGACCGCCCTTATTGACTTAAAAACGCAGATCGAAGATCTCAAAGACAAAGGCAAACTGGCGTTATTACTTCTCCTGGACCTCTCTGCTGCTTTTGATCTTGTCAATCACAAAATTCTCTGCCATCACCTCAAATCAGCCGCACACTTCTCAGAAAATGCCGCCACTTGGATCAGATCCTTCCTGGATAATAGATCTATGCGTGTGTTCTCCCCACTTGCGGCCGCACCACCCGCTCCGGTCTCTTGTGGTGTGCCTCAAGGGTCCTGTGTCTCGCCCACGTTATATAACGTGTTTACCAAACCCCTTTTTGATATTTTGGACCATTTGGGCGTCACGTATACCAATTACGCTGACGACACACAGATACTAATCCCCATCACTGGAGACTACACAACTGACTCCCTTGCCATCAACGCCATCTACCAGGTCATCCAAGCGTGGATGGCCCAGCACGGCCTCTGCCTAAATGATGAAAAGACAGAGCTCCTCATTCTTGGTTCACCACAAAAACTCACTAAACTTGACCCTGCCTTCAAGTCTTTCACCATTGATGGGAACACCATCCCGATTGCTAAGGACACGAAAACCCTAGGGATTTACATCGACTCAACCCTATCCTTGACTAGACAATCCAACGCAGTCTCATCTGCAGCAGCGCATACTTGCAAGCTCATCACCGCCTGTCGCCCGTTCCTAACCACTGCCAACTGCGTAACCTTGGCCAGGACCCTTGTACTATCCAAGGTTGACTACTGTAATGCCCTCTATCTAGGTACTAATCTCCGCAACTTAAACAAGCTACAAATTGTCCAAAACAATGCGATCAGAGCGGCCCTTAACATTCCCAGGCGCCAGCATATATCTGACACCAGGCGCAACCTGCACTGGCTCTCTATCCCACAGCGCATCTCCTTGAAGTCCTTGGCTCTCACACACAAATGCCTCCATAACCAAGCCCCTCGCTACCTGGCAAACAGATTCTCTTTCCACAATTCCACCAGACCTCGCAGAGCGGCCCAAGCCAACTGCCTTGACATCCCGCGTTTTAATCTCCAAAGATCTGGTGGAACCAGCTTCCCCATCCTGGCAGCCAAACTCTGGAACTCACTCCCCAATGACCTTAGAGCAGAACCTTCCTTCCTGAAATTCAAATACCTTACCAAAGCATGGCTATCCGCCCAAGACTGCTAACACCAGCTTACTGCCCTACTTGCACTTTGACCTACTCTGCATCCTTTATTAACTATCCTGTAAATCACTGCCTTATCGATATTCATTTGAATGTATATTTTGTAAATTTTGTAAATCTTCCTGTAATAATCTTGTAATACTCTGTCACATTGCCTTGTCATGCTTTCATCTTGTTGTAACTAAGTTAAGCGCCCGGTTGCCCCTGGGCCTGGTGCGCTATAGAAATAAATAAAATACAAAAATACAAATACATCTTGTTACCAACATAATAAAAACAACCCCTTGTAGGTAGGAACTTTTCATGAACATTAATTTCACATGTGATGTCATCAGCGATTAGTCTTAGCAGTGCACGGTGGTGGCGCGAGTTATGGTTGTTTAGCTTACCATAACTGGCGAATTTCTGAGGTTTTTCGGTTTTACCTGTAACCATGTTTTTCCATTGAATTTCATAGTTTTTTTTAGTGCAACTTATCCATAACGTCCCCTTAACTACATTTTTTCATTGAATATATATATAAATATATGGATGTATACACACATTTGTATATTTATTTTAACATTATTACTTCTAGCCACGGCTACAGCATTTGCCAATGGGATGTATGTATATGCAGGCATGGCTAAGGTGAGCAGAGACTGGAGTGGTTCTGTCTGCTGCTATAACCCCCCCTGTTAACAATGTGGCTATGGTTACAAGTTAAAATTTCAGGAGATTTTAGAGACTCAAACTGCATAAAATAAATTATAGATATTGCAATATATTTTTGCAGTCTATGTTCAATTTAATCGATTTTTGTAACTTAAAGGGTGTCCTTAAACAGGCCATTTTGGGGTAAGGAAAGAGGGGGGTGGAACAGGGGAGGTAAACACATAAGGATGAAACATACAACAAAGGGAATTAAAATAAAAAGCAACATTCATTTTATTTTTTTAAATTATTATTTTCAAAAAAAGAGGGGGGAAAAATGGCACTTAAAAGCAAAGGATGACAGTTAATCTGGTGTTCTGATATTAACTTCTCCCAATCCTTAGTTGTGGCACCTCCCGCGGGTACCCATTCATGGCATCATTCACACAGGACTCTCATAACTGAGAGTTTGGGAGCCGGTGAAATTGTAGGCAGTGCAGTGGACACTGCTGAAGAAGTTGAGGCTTCATTCAGTGTCAATGATGTCCCACTGGTGGATGCAGATGCTGGAGATGGTACTGATTTCCGTGTACTTAATGCATGCGCCCCATGCATTTTTATTTTGTGGTGCTCGGGCAATTTCTGATTCACATCATCCACATCATCCTAGTGGACTGCCACCAGATGATTTATCTTGATTGATGATCCCAGGCTTTGTGACGGAACTATAGAAAGGGAAAGTCTTAGTGTTCTTTTGCACAATGTGCATAGTACGTACTCTGCCTCTTTTTTGATATAGTGTTCTTTCACCTTGAAGTATCGCCAACTATCTGCAGTAATCTTCCTTCCAGTTGCTATCTTCCTGGTGGCAACTTATTGGGGACCGAGGTGACAACATCATCGCTGCTGCTGCTGTCATGGTTGGACATGTTGGAATGTCCATCTGGGAACGATAATGTAAAACAACACTAATGACAACACTAAAAAGTCAATGCCACAAAAAATTGAAAAGATTTATATAAAAGAAAAAAAGTTGAAAAAAATAGGCAAACTGAACAAATCACAAGACATGGATAAAGAGGATTACGTGAACAGTGGGTAAAAAGGAAGAGGAATTAATTGGTGAAAGTGCCAAAACTTCTTGCAGTTACTTGGATAACCTTTCACTAACAAGCAATGATCAATTTAAACTTATTTTTTTGTGGGTGGCGTGATCATACACGGCTACACACTGCTACGTGCTCTGATTGGACACTTGGGCATGTGGGCATAGCCACACTAATGCATCTCAACATGTGATTCGGTGGTTCGTCGACGCAGATAGGATTCATGCGTTGGCAAAGAGCCGCACTGTGTGATATGATTGGCTGTCGCATGAGGCGCGAAGATGCATAGCCGTGTTGCTGGAGCTCGACGTCCTATTTGGTCATTTCGCAGGTGCAGATTTTGTCAAACTGCAAGGGCGTAATGACTTCAATGCACCACAATGTGTCATTGGCTCGTTCATTGACACAACTAGGAGTGTGTCACAGCCCATAATCCGATTGGCTGTTAAAAACAGGTGCAAAGTCGCCTAGCCGCATCAACGTAGCTTTCAAAGTGATTGGGCTTTCCATTGACGCAGCTACTGACATGTGCAGGTGTGACTCCTCATTGGCCATGTGATTGGTCAATAATGTGGGTGCAAACACGTCATTGCGCTTGGGCATTCCCGCGTCCATGGAAAACACATTCCGGTTGGCTACATCTTATAACTGTGCTAACAGCGCTCTCTCAAACACATTTCTTATGTTTTCTGTCATTGCTTTTTGTCTCTTGGTAGGTGAACTTCATTGTGAGCCTTCACAAACTTTTAAAAGCAGTACCTTGATTTATCAATTCCTTTGTTATCTTTCCTCTTCCTATACCTTTGTCCTTTGTCTTGTGCTTTGTAGTTTGTCCGTTTTTGTTATTTTAGCTTGTTATATATTTTTTATTGCATTTTCTGTTATTAAATGGCAGAGTCCTTTTTGTGTTGTGTATTTTTACAGTTTTTATTTTTCTTCCATGTTCCTGCATTTCAAAGCGTTTACGACCAGCAGGGATGATGAGGTGGTGTAGGTGGCGCCAGCTTTACCACCATGGAAGAAGCAATGAGCACTAAAAACCATAGCTGACAGTTGGCAATATTTCCACATAAAGGACCAATAAAGCAAAAATGAGATTGAGGAGGTCATGTGTAATTTCGTGGTAAGGTTTTGCATATGGGACCTTTACACTAGCCGTTTCATAGCTTGGGGACATTGTTAATTCACCATCTTGTCCGTGTTCATTGGGGATGAAGTAGATGAATCCTATAGGAAGGTTCATGTGAAACATAAGGTCAAAGCACATGGAGCAAGATCATCACAGTAGTATTTGTCATCTGCGCTACAGACTTCCAATTCAATTACCAGCTATTTTCCACCAACTAATACCCAACCTTAGTCCATCCTGACTGTGCCCGATCTTTCTAATTTTATTGTGATGAGCAAAACTTGTCACAGCTTGATCAAGGTGGGAGGTGGCACCCGAGACACTTGGGGCAAGGCTTTTTTAGGACTTTGAACATGCCCACTGTATACTATATACACTAAGCAGCCACTAGCCACGGTCTTCAACACAATATTAGCCAGTGTATATGGGCTTTGGCCGTGCTGACTGACTATTCTAACATATTAATGGGCACTGACTATGGCCACTGATTACAGCTTTCAACGTTGCACAGTGTATATTTTAAAACAATGACTGGCTACTTGTCATGGCTTTTAACCATTCACATTAGTATTTTGCACCACTAACTGACCACTAGTTATGGTCTTTTGTGATGGCCAGTGACCACAGCCTTCGTCATGGTCAGGTCCATGGCATAAATTGTTATTAAGAAAATTAAAGTTTTTGTGAGCTAAAATATTCATCAAGCTATGTCTAATGCCATTATTGGTGTAATCTGTAATATACAATGTCATTTGTGTTGTCACCAGTGATGTCATTAGTGATGCAATTTGTAATGTTATCAGTGTTCTCCCACAACATGTAATTAGTGATGTCATCTGTGATGTCACCATTGTGGTTATAGGCTGAGCAACAGAAGGCACAGAGTTAAGGTGGCTTTAACTGAATTTCAGGGGTTTTGTTGAATTAAGATCTCACCTTAATGTACCTGCAACTAAATTTATTTTACTTGAATATCTGAATATTATAGGGCCTGCGGTAGTGGCCGTGTAGTTATGGTGCAGTTACTCAACTCATTGGAAGAGGCCTTTTTGGGCGGCTTATAACTTTGCCCTCTTTGGATGAATCCTCACCAAACCATGCATACATGCACCACTCAGAATGATTCTGTGAAGTTTGGTGCGCTTTCATCCAGGTGGGGCAAAGTTATGGGAGGGACCCCAAAATGTGTGGAAATCATTAAAGACGCAATGGAAAACAATTTTTGCCCGTGCCTACAGCACAAACCACTGGATGATTTTCACAAAATTGGCGCCAGGAGCGGTCACAAAAGTGTGCTTTTGTAAATTTTGTTTAAATCTGGCCAGTCTTTTTTTTAAAGAAATGTTCAAAAAGTAGGTAAATAAAATAGTGATATCTGGGTCCAATCCATAGACTAATTTCCTGATTCGGAGTCTGCGGACGCCTCTGGAACAATCTGGGCACAGCAACCATATGCAGCCATAAGTCGTGTCACATGCATACCCTGCTCAGACTAACACCCAGGACATCAAAGATGATTTCACAAATGGCCTCACTGATAACATCAGAAATTGCCTCAGTACTCTGCGACAATCCTAATGGACAGTGCCTACAAGGGGTTCTGATTAGTGTGGCTAGACAAATTTGAAGTGTGATGGGTAGGCCGTTCATGAACTCTACCAGCCTAGGGAGGGTTGCATGCAGAGAGGTAAACCCTGCTCCTCAGTAGGACTGGCCCCCAATGTGCCCTGGGAGTGGTTAGGGAACAAAGTTTGCCTCTGTTTGGAGAACCTCAATGGCTATATACTTTGGAAAGCTCAACTTTTGCAAACGAGGGCCAAATTATTTCTTTCTTAATTCCTGGATGGTCCAAAGTGAATTAAAGAAGGGGTGGGAGACACTTTTATAAGCACAATTCCACTTGAAATTGGAGGAAAACAAGTATTATTAAGGGGTCCACACCCTGTACTTGTGACCAGTGCCCCATTGCCTAACACTGTCAGATGCAGAGTTCCTTGTTCCGAAGGAAGTGGAGGGTACAGGAAGGAGAGAAATGCTGACAGAAAAGTAAGATGTAGCAATCCTTCCTCAAACCCACCTGTGTTGCCTGGCTGTCCTATTTCTCCCCCTTTCCTAGTCTGAGGCTTCATAGGCTATCTGGCATGCAGACCCCTAGTATGAGGCAGGTCTTTGTTATGGATTTAACTCTTTGTAGTCCATGAATCACAGCCATATCCAGCTGGGAGATCCTTGTCCTGGTAAGAGGGGCATTACTTTTGTTCTCAGTTTTCCTCAGAGTCAATAGAGGAATGCATCCTGTCATTGTATTACATTCATCGGAATGCAGACAGGCTTGGTACCTTATATCCACATAGCCTCCCATACCTGTCTGAGCTCTCAGGGATGACACAGGTATGCTTTTAATCAAGTGTGGCTTTAATAATAATGTGAGCAACCCACCACCTTATCCAAACAGATATGGCTTATAGTTCAAAGTTATCATGCCACCAGATGGGCCGTTTATCATAATTATGATGGCTTTTGGACAGATGTGTAAGCCTAAATGCACCTCTCCACTGCAGTGACCTGGCTGTCATGGAAGTTGTCAAACAGGCAACAGTGACCTCCGAACCTGCTTTATGCCACCGTAGAGCAGGCACTGCAGATCGGATCACTGATGCAGCACGGCACATTGGGGAACAGGTTAACATTATCCCTTTCGCTTCGAGTTTACTGAAAGAGGGGTCTGGTTATCAGACCACCTTTTATAAGAATGATTACCTAAATCATGTTATCCTTCATGCACCCATCCCGTTGATCCCCAGGATTCTGAGGCAAAATGGGTTCTGCCAGGCCCAAGTTTTCCTGGTAACTGCTTTTTGTACTTTGGGAAATTTGTTTCCTCTCTGCTGTCTCCAGCTGCTTCCTAAAACCTCACCCTCCTTTGATCCTTGCTGAAGACTCAATGCTGATCCAGTACTGGCAATGTGTTGCCAGGTCATTGAGAGGGAGGGTATCAAGCATCAGGGTCTATCTGCTTCTCTCTCCATCACTGATCAGGCCTTTAGGAGATTCTGTACCCTCCCTATGTATGACGGGCAGTAGGGTGCATATGTTGCTATGTGTAGCAAGCACAAACTTTCATCTTAACGTTGAACCCCCAGACATAGCCAGATTTCTTCAGGATGGCACAAAGGGCAGCCATTGGAGATTTTCCAGTCCCCTGGGTGGAGGTAATTTGCTTTGTGGTAATTCATGGGTGTCCCCACCTGTCCCCTACTCACAAAGCCCCTCCAATTACCCACACCTCCAAACCCCATACCGCTCTATATCTGCCAATATATTTTACCTCCACAAACTAAATTACTTATTTCGCTGGAAATAACACCAAGGGTAACTAACCAACACCTTCCTCAAATATTCTAGGGCTGGCGTTTTTTATATAACTGTGCCAGTCCCAAAATATGTTGGGCGGGGATGTTTAGTGCCTTTAAAAAAATATTGAGTCATCCTTGATGTTTTGACCAGTGATTATATCACATATAAGCAATTACCACATAGTAAATTACTACAAATTAATATATGTCTATGAAGCAACAGCACACATTTCCAAATTGTAACTCATTGATCAGCGGTCAATGGTCACTAGAACCACTTTATTGAGAATGGTCCAGTAGAGTTAAGGTTTAGTTGTTTAATTAGGTCATACAATTGTATTTATTTCAGCGTTTGCAATTATGTTTTATCTCTGCCTGTGTATGTCTGACAAAATGCTGAATGATTTCAGTGGGAACATTGTTTTTCATTTACGTTTGTAATGTTGTGGTAGAGAAGGCTTTAATCAGTCTTGCCTTTAGGTATCATTTTGACACAAAAGTAAATATCTTCACATATTTTTTTTTAAATATGTGCCTGCGTGAAGAGCTCAGGATTAAAGCCATCAGCATTCTGTTGGGTCAACAGGTCTGTGCTGACTGGGGTATTTGAAATGATTGTCTGCAGCTATATTTAGCATAAACCGCCCACCAGTCACTGGCTAATGTTGCTTTTTTGTGCATGGCGAGTGTGTTTTTTCAATTCCTCAGGGTAATTTGTCTTGTAGCTCAATGAGCCAAGTTAAAGCTTTACATGAATGACCAGATAGTTTTAGATTTCACATGCAGGGCACATAGTGACATCTCTGTTTGACAGAATGGGGCCTACAAATGGTCAACACACACAGCCGGTCACGTTACCCTGGCAATCATTCATGTTTAATAAACTTTATTGAGATTATAAGGGGTTAAGAACAATACATAGTATTAACATAGCAGATATTCATGAAGAAAAACATTAATTACAGTATAATCAAAGGAAACATGGTAACACATTCGAAAAACTAGTAGCCAAATGAGTAATGCCATGAGAGTAGTTGACGAGGGAAGTTAAAAAGCAATGAGATCTGCAATCGAGTGAAGTTCATAAGTAAAAGACTAACAGGGGGGACAAACAAGAGAACAGAGGGAAAAGAGGAGGGGGGAGGTACATATAACAATATGATTTTTGGCTTCTTTGATTCATAGCATTGGAAAAATCTAATCATCGAATAAAAGGGATTAAAAAGAGAGGAGAAAAAGATCAAATGCCAAAGGCTCAGGAACCATGCGTGACGCATTAAAGCAGTCTAGATAATGAATAAAAAAAGCCCATTTGGCATTATACTTGGGTATAGTATCCAGGCAAGTGGCCATACATAATTCAATTCTTTGTACATGACAGATGTTGTTCTATCAACCCCTGATGGATATATTGTGCAAATCTTTCCAGTTGGTAGTGATGATCTTCAGAGTAAGGTCAATGAACAAGTCATGTAGCTTGGCAGCGGCATGTAATTTGATGTTCGTGATAGCCAGGCTTCCCAAAAAAGTATTCAGAAAAGATAGCGGAACATCAGCTGTAAAAATGAGTTTAAGGAAATTCCAAACTTCCTGCCAGAACTTAAATACATATGGACAGTCAAAAAACATGTGTTTATAGGAGGCAGGGGCACCACCGCACGACCAACATTTATCATCTGCACCTTCTGTGGATTTGGATAGTTTCAAGGGATTAATAAATGCTCTGTGAATGAAGAAGAACAGACGTTGAGTTATGTTGGCCCAAGCAGATATACCCCTGCTACTGGTATACAAAAGAGACCAGGTGTGGTCACTAAGGGCACAACCCAGGTCATGTTCCCATTTCAAGCGCACAGGCCACACAACAATCACAGAAGTTAAAACATTGACAAATTTGGAAGCCTTGATATCAGAAACCATGGTTAGCAGCAAAAGCCTGAAGGTATCAAGCGATAGGATGGTATTCGAGAAATGATGGAGTGCATCAAATCACACATTAACGAAGTTATTATAAAAGTTGAAGTCAGAAACATGGGTGGAAAAGAGACTTCTAAGTTGTTGGAAGGAAAGAATGGAGGAACCATTGACAATTTGTTGAATAAATCTGATGCCGCTGTTTAACCAGGATTTACGACACAAAGCTCTATCGTTAATAATAATATGTTTTTTGTGCCAAAGAAATGGAGAGAGGTCCTTGGATGGGGTCTTAGTGTGAGGGAAGAGAAACAATCTTAGAGCAGAGATAGAGGCCTTAATGGGGTCAGACAAGGCTGCAGAAGAGTGACTAAATACACAGGTAAGGTCAGCAACATCACAGGGATGTACCACATGTTTTTCTAACTCACACCAGCAGGGAATATCTGAGGAATTAGGAGGAGCTAACCAGCAGTGGGACTCTTTAAGAAGAAATGCTGAATGATATGAAACCTAACCCCCCCATATCATATGGGGCTTTTAACTTGGCAACAGCAATCTTCTTACATTTTCCTGAGCCCCATAAGAAATCGAGAAGAATAGAATTGACCGACTTGAAGAATGAGGGCGACAAGGGTACCGGGAGGAGCGGCAAATAATATAAAACAATGGGAGACAGCATAATTTTAACGGTATGCAGCCGACCCCACAAGCAGAGGTAGAGGGGAGACCACATTGAGGTTAATTCCCTAAGTCTGTCTAACAATATTTGCATGTTAAGTTTGACGGTGTTGCATACTGAGGAGGCAAAGCTAATACCAAGATATTTAATTGAATCATTTAACCTTTTAAATCCTAACACATCTATGTAATGTTTGATACAACAGGAGTTGAGGGGGAAAATCTCAGATTTATCTTTATTGAGTTTGTAACCAGAGACTAGGGAAAATTGATGAAGTCTATTAAGCAGATGAGGAAGGTGACGTTTGGGATTCTTAATAAGGATAAGAATATCATCAGCATATGCAGCGATTAATAGTCGGTTTGCTACAGGGGATTCCAGGAATGTTTCTGTCTGATTTATGAGTTCTAACAAGGGTTCTAGAGAGAGAATGTAAAGTATAGGGGAGAGGGGGCAGCCCTGTCTAGTTCCTCTACGTGACGAAAAGAAGGATGGGGATTGACCGTTAATGCTAATAGACGATTTGGGACAAGAGTAGAGAGGTTTAATAAGAGAGATAAACTGCTCACCACAGCCATGCCATCAGAGAGATTGAAACATATAGTCGCAGTGGACCAGATGCAAAGCTTTTTCCGACCTCAAACGCAACTGCAGCGTAGCCCTGTTATCTTCCTTGGAAACTACATGAAAGGCACCAAGCAATAATCTAGAATCTGCAGAGATGTTCCACCCCTTCACATAACCAACTTGGTCATGTTTGATCAAGGCGTGGAGAGAAGATTCGGATCTGTTAGCGATATTTTTAGCATAGATCTTGCTTTCAACATTAGTGAGAGAGATTGGTCTATAGTTGCTGGGAAGTGTGGGATCTTTATCAGCTTTGGGAAATAAGATGAGTAAGGCCTCAGAGAAGGAGCCAGAGGAGTATTTCTGGGAGATAAAGCAGAAGTATAACAATATTAGTCTAGTGGTAAGGGAATGGGCGAAGCTTTAAAAAAATTCAATAGAAAGACCATCCAGCCCGGGGGCCTTTCCTTTACCCAACCCCTTAATGGCACGAGTGATTTCAGGAAGTGAGATATCGCCATCTAAATTAAAAAGATACATTTGGGGATAAGAATATCTATTGATATTACTGAGAAAGGAATCAATATTCTCAGAGGGAACAGTGGTTTCAAGAGTGTATAAGTCAGAATAGAATTGTTTAAAACAATGGAAGTGCCTTGCAAGTGCCTGCTTGAAGCCTGCGTGAAGCCTGCCTGCATCCTGCCTGCAGCTCTGCCCGCGATCGCTGCACTAATTCCGTTCAAACTGTGGATGTGCGCTCATTTCTATTTTGGAAAAACAGCGTGAGTGTAACCCCGACCTCTAGTAGGCAGGGACTACTATAAAGGCACAGGGCCCTCACCCCATGTGTGCACGCCCCCTGGAAGTGCCTTGCTAGTGCCTGCTTGAAGCCTGCCTGTTAGCCTGTTCTTCGTCTTCGCAGGTGGGCAGGAGCAGGTCTCTTGTGGCACACGTGCTGGGCCTTGCTTTGCTCTTATTTCCCAAATTAAAGCAAGGGGAGTGCGGGCTTCAAGGACAACTGTAAAGTACACTTATTCACGAACGGGGCCAGTAACCAGGAATGAGAGTATATCGGGATGCAGGCAATATGAGGACATCTTGTCGGCACCACTGATATTTACGCCGGTAAAAGGCACAATGAGAATGGAAATGGCAATGCCCCTTCCACCTTCCCCGCTGACCCCGACTGACAATGCATTACTGGCGGGAACAGTAGAAAACTCTTCTCTTCTACTAATTGAATCTGTTATGCAGGGATTGAGTTCCAGGGAGGGCGTTAGGGATCCATCCATTTTCCCAGTGAATCCTGCTGATAAAGATATATGTATTCTGCCAGTACTAACTGTAACCCCCCCCCCCCCCCCGGGAACGAAAATTTGGATAACTCACTTTTGGTCCATTCCCAATACCCTCTGAGTCAGGAGAGTGCAAGGGAAATATTGTCTGGCCAAAGCGAAGTTCAAGACACTAGTGAGGGTGAGGGGATGATGAAGGATGAATTAACACAAGGGAAAATCCTCCTAGAACTAAAACATCAAACGGCCTTACTGGATAAACTTTTGTTATCTCTTGAAATGAAGAGAGGCCCAGAGAGGGGGATCTGCAGAGAGATGTATTATAATACAGGGACACAAACGGACCAGTGGGTAGCAATCTTGGACATTGGACCTCTCAAGGCTGATATAGAGGTGCCTTTGCTGAATAAATCAACAGGCATGATGTGCCCAATACATTAAGACAGCTAAAAAAAATAATATATCGGAGTGCTCCTCTCCCTTAATGAAAAAGTTTCAAACAGCAAAGACAAACGTTTGTATAGTAAAGCCCATAAAAAAAATCCTAGAAACTCGGCGAAATATGATTAAAGTGGTTATGATATGTTGAGATAAGACATCTTACCTGGATACATCAGGAGATTGTGAGGTTATTTGCAACCCAGAGGGAGGAATATTAGGGGCTGACACTATCACCGATAATATGAAGAAAAAAAAATACCCACCAAAAAAAATGTATAATTAAAAATTGATTACGAAATGCCCTACTTTTGTTAAAAGTGTTGGAAAACAGAAGGGCATTATGCTAAAGTTTTTTCCGAAGAAACTTATCAATGAGAAAGCTGTGAGTACATCGGATACTCTTGTTGATTCTCTCCCTTCCCCTAAGGTAATTAGTGAGCAAGGGAAAGGGATGGACTATGTAAAACAAGCAGTTGGCCAGTACTCTAACAAAGGTCTTTATAGTAAAATATATATAGTATGGCACTGTTACAGTAGTTACGCCAATGAAATGTGGGGATTTACACGACACCTTTCACGGACTACAACTAAGAGCAGAGGTCCTGGTTGCTAAACCAGGAATTACCAAGAGTCTGTTAATACAGCACTCATGGGCAAATTTGAACCATGAGACTATACCACACAGGTTATGTAAAACAACAAACTTGATGCATAGTGATGGAAAAAGTACCACAAAACCCGAAGCACCTCAAGAACATTTGTCTGACTCACCATCCTTAATGGAAAAAATTGTGAGGAGAGTGGTGAGTGCGGTAATGGCAGACTCTCAAGAGCTCAATAACAAAATAATGGGTCAAGAGAAAAGTGTGATACAGGTTGTGTCTGATACATCTCCAATAGACGCAGACCGGCTCAGTGAAAATTGAGGGAAGCCAGTGTGAAGTCTGGAGATGAAGCGCATCGCTCTCTTGATTTAACAAAAAAAACTGAAAGGGGGACCAAGATTGACAACTATCTATCAAAGCGATTAAATGACAAAGAGCCATTGACTGTGGGTAAGCAGTTAGGCAGTAGCCCGTAAAATCATTTGACTGAAACCCTGTTGGGGATCAATCAACAACTCTTGTGGAATCTGTCGGCAAAACATTTACATTCCCAAGGCCATACTCCGGTAGTGGTTCCAAGCTTTGATCCACCTAAGGTGGTTCAGTCCAGTGACTTGAGGGGAGTAAAATGGAGACAGCCCCGTTATCTCAATTGTCTGAGTGTTCTAATATATTATCTGTTTGAACATGGGGCCCCCGTCTCGCTTCTTAGAGGGAGAGTACTCGCACTTTTGAATTAAATTCCAGCTTTGAGAACCTTATCATCTGCAGATATAAGGTTGGTAGATTTCATTCATCCGATGCGATTGGACCATGTTCGGTTGGGCTTAAACACAAGAAGGTTGTATGATGTAATTCTGCAGCAGGTGGGGGAATTTAACAGAATGGGCTACGATGTGCTATCTTTTTCCCCGGGGCATTTTGAAGCAGACACCACTAATGCTGCCACGTTACCTAATGATGCTAATCCGGTTAGGGGCTTTCCACTAAATAATGGTGGATCACAGGATAGTAGGGAAGCTGTTACAAGCTGGCGCTGGTTAGCAATGACCCTTAGGGATTCCATTCACCAACTGAAGGATTTAAGGTCCAATCTTTAATAGCGGGAATCTCTCGCTGTTGTCGTGGAACACTAGAGGTCATGGTCATTTAGTGAGCTCCCTGGATCTGTGTGCCAGACTTTCTGCTTACACCTTTTTATGTCTGCAGGAAACCTGGATGTCCTGCCCTCATGTCCTTGATGGTTTTGAATGTTTTTTGAACCTGCCCGACAAGGCCCTTTTGGTCGGCTGGCCGGTGGCTTACTAATTGCTGTAAAAGTGGATAGCAACATCAAAGTAGTCAGGTGCTCGAATATTGCTCAGGGGTTCTTGGCAGTTAGGATAGATATAGTAACATCAAAATGAAAATTACATCTACTGCTGGTCAATATCTATTGGTCACCAAAAAAGAATTTAACCTTGCATCTAGACTTGCTGAATAAGTACAATTCTGATGAAATAACAAATTGTGGTGATTTGCAGATCATTGTGACAGGTGACCTAAGCACTCATATAGAATGTGTAGAGAGTCGAGCTTCACTAAACAATGTATGGGAAAACAACAAAATTATGGAGAAAAAAACTGAGTAGGTAAAACTATGGGCTACTTTCTTTTTCAGTGGGGGTTTATCTTCTGTTAGAGAGTGGGATCATACCCAAAACCACTGACTTGGTCAAATGGTAAAAAAAAAAAAGGTGATTGATTATGTATTTCTAACACAAGATTTGCTTAATGCAACAACAGAATTCAGAATATTAGCAACTGAATTGAGTGACCATTCAATGTTGATAACAACTTGGGATTTGTGTACAAAACAAAAATCTAGCCTGTGTGGTGCATCAAAATTAACTGTAAATTGGGGTAAAACAAAGGTGAATTGGCATGAAGGGAATATTAAGAAAGTTAACAAGCTCTTCTTGAAAGATAACACAAAGTTCACATTTGAGGTAAAACAAGCCCTGTTTACTCACAAATCCTTTGGACAATACAAAGACAAAATATTCAGAAAACCAGTAAGCAAACCTGCAAAGACTCACCAAAATGGGGATAAACATAAACACAAGTTTGATAAACAAGTTAGAGACGTAAAGAATGCCTGTAAGTGAGCCATTAGATGTCCCAAAAATTCAGACATTAATGGGGAGTCTAGCTCTCTAGAAATTAAGAAACTGAAACAAAAACAAAGAAACTGGCTAAAAAACCATAGGCTAAGTCAAATGCAAGAAGAAAATGAAAATATGCTTGGAGTATTAAAAGATGGCTCTAGTACAAAGCTTTGGACTCCAATTAACAAATTAGAATCTAGTCAGCACATACTACGGACCAATTCCATAAGTGAAGTGGCCTGGTCGGGGCATTTTGGTGAAATTTATGTTAAAAAAGGGGAGCCAAAAAATTGGACTGATATTGCTGTGCTTCCATGGAACTTGAAATTCTCGGTTGATGCCATTGAGGCTCAGATTAAGAAAGCTAGTACTTCCAGAGCGGGTGGCCCCAATCATTTGTCCAATGTATTAATGAAGGGTGACAGTGGAATATGGGCTAAGGCTTTAGCATTTTTATTTGATGACATAATTAGGACAAAGATCACTCCATCAACTTGGACATTGCCATATATTGTCCCAATTTATAAAAGTGGAGACAAAAACAATCCCAAGAACTACCACCCTATAGCGATCATGGACGCTGATTCCAAGATTTTTTCCCGGATTAATATTTAATGACATACTGCAATGGGCTAAGTTTAGGAATATCCTGAAAACACAACAATTTGACTTCAGGAAACAAATTGAAACTGATGCCGGCGGACTGTTATTATCTATCCTGCAACATAGGGACTGGAAGGTCGGTGCAAGCCCCATGTATCTCTCAGCCACAGATTTAATGATGGCTTTTGATTTAGTGGATAGGGACACCCTGTGGTGTAAACTAAAAAATCTAGGCCTGCCAGGTAATCTTTTAGCATTACTTATACACTTGCATCAGGACTCATATGACCCGGTTCAATTGAACTTGGAGGGCTTATTAACTGGTCCTATAAAAATTGTCAATGGTCTAAGACAGGGGTGCATATTCGCTCCTACATTGTTTAATTTATGTGTATCAGATGCGGGCGATTGCTTGGACGATGCTTCCTTTATTCCACCTAAGATCTACGGTAAGATCGTCGCATGGTGTGCGTATGCCAATGACTTTCCTCTTTTTGACCAATCTGCGAAGGGAGTGCAGCAAATGATCTTGGCTTTTAACTCGTACGTAAAATGAAACCATTTAAAAATTAATGCGAACAAAGCAACGATTATGAAACTAAGTGGCTGAAGATCTTTGATGAGCTATAACTGGCATATTGACCATGTAAGGTTAACAGTGAAGAATGAGATGAAATTCCTGGCCTTTCCAGTTTTTGATAAATGTAGGAAGAGCCTTTTTCAAGATCATTTGCTGCATAAAATATCTTTGCAGATTGCTCAGATGAAGAAGGTAGACAATACATTTGGTGGGTATTCAATGATCCCTCTAATATGCTTTTACAACTTAAAGCTAATACCGAAAATACTCTACGGGTTGGAGCTATATCCTGATTCAGTATTATCTATGCTTGACGAATTTGAATCTAAAATTTGGAAGTCTGTGCTGTTTTTTACCAACTGCAGTACCAATTAAGGTAATACAGTATGAGTTAGGTCTCTTGTCACTGGCCTTCGATGTCTTCTGGAGACAATTATCATTGTTCAGAAGATTGATCATAGATTGAGGCGACAATTTGTACAGACTATTGGGAGGTAGTTTATTGCAGGGGAACGCCAATGCTGCTCGACTCTTGAATTTACAAATACTCTTAAAGGACTAGATAAATTGAACCTTTCCAGTAAAATGCTGATAGAAAATCCTGTCAGATTAAAGACATTGTTACAGCTTGGTGACTGGTCTGGTACACTGGACAGAGTAACTACAAGGAAAATGTATGCAGAACTTATTATTCATCAAAAAAGGTTGGGAGAGATGAAATCCTATTTAAAAAGATTTCCTAATAAGAGCTCGAGACACAATTACATGAGATTTTGTTTTAATGTATGCTTGAGCGGGGAAATATTGGAAATTAGGTCAGGCAAAGGAACATCTAGAGAATTTTGTCCATGTTGATTTTGTAACCACCTAACTGAGAAAGAATCACTTATACATCTGCTTCTTATTTTTTACCTGCTAGAATTAATGCTTTTAGAAAAATTGTGGTGAATCCGGATGGGTAAATTTGGACTCCCTTTGGTGGAATATGATGTACGGACAATCTGTATCACTTAAAATCGCAGTAGTGGACTTTTTGTTAAGAATATGTGGGGTTATTTCAACAAGCAACAATACACTCTGTGAATAATCTCTGCTTAAGGATCAAACAAAAGTGAATGGCTTCACCTACTGTCCATACTACACATGTTTGGTATGGGTTTTATGTTGTGGATGATTTAATGTTTGAAACTATTGTGAGTGACAGAGTTCCCTCTTTGTAGCCTTAGTTATGGAAACGGAGAAACAATAAAGAGTACATGTCTGGAAAACAAAAAGAACCAAGATAGAATGGTGATAGAAGTTCAGTTAGTGTAAACTCACCTGACACATGTCCTAAATATAGTTTGGACAATATTATGAATCGTGGGACGGTTCTAGTGGAGGGGTTGTGATGTGTTATGTTGTTTTTAGTGTTTTGTGAGATGGGATGACTTTTATATTATATGTATATTTTGTGTTATTCTTTATTACAAATGATGTATATTTGAATTCTAGCTATTTTGGAAAATCTGTTATTTTCTGTAAAGGTTTGTTTTTGATTGTATATGATTGTTATTTGTATGTTTGTTATTTTTATCTTCAATTGATGTATACTTGAATTTTAACTGTCTTGAAAATTTGTTATTTTTGTAAAGGTTTGCTTTTGCAAATAATGAACAAATAAAAAAAGTTGAAAAAATTAAGATATCATCAGGGTGATTAAGGGCTGTACCAGATTTATCTTTAATGTGTGGGATACATGTTTTTTCCTTCATAGTTTTAAGATGAGAGGTAAGTGACTTCCCGGCTTTGTTGGAAGTCTGATAGATCCTGGTCTTATATTTTAATAGAGTACCAGCAGCTAACTCAATGAGCTCATTATTCATTTGGAAATGTAAGGCCATGACCTGATGGAAGTTCGTTGCATTGGAGTCTTGATAGAAATGTTTTTCTGTGTTGGAAAGTTGAATACAAAAAATTGTTGTTGGAATGATTGAACGGGTTAGATAAACTGCTCATCTTGCACCAAAGAGTTAATGAATCTCCATTTGGACAACACCTTTTTGATGTACTCAAAGTTAAAGGAAATGCAAACAGGGGCATGATCAGAAATAATAATATTAGAGATCGAAGAGTCAATGATAGTGTGTTCTGACTTGAGTGTCGTGTAGACCGTTGATACCTCCGTCCCCAAGTGACGCACAGGGGAACCTAAAAGAACCCCGCTGTGCGACCTTTGGAGCCACAGGTGGGAATTGTTGCTTCCCGGATCCACGGAACCTCAGGAACACCAATGCTGCTGCAGAAAGAACGGGGTTAAGTACCAGGCAAATACAATATAATACAAGAATCAAAGGGTCTGAATAAGTTTACCTATCCGGTGGTTGGGAAACCCGGGAGACCTAGTGGAGGAGGTTTGAGACTCAGATGAGAGGTAGTCCCCAGAACAGCAGGGACCGGAGTGACACGTGGGTACAGGACAGCCCACCTGAGCCAAGGGATGGAGTCGTAGCGTGAGCCCCCAAAGGGCAAGGGCGTAGCGAAGACAAACAAAGTTCAAAGGGATGATCCGAAGGCAAGTGAGGGACGGGCCAAGGATCAGCGATGAGTCAACAGTTCCAAGCAAAGGTACAGAGGATAATCCGAGGGAGTCCAGGTGAGTGATCCAGAGTCAAGGTAAACCAGCAAAACAAAGTCCAGACGTAGCGCCAAACAGAGTTGGAAGACAGCTGAGAAGCGGTGAGTGCTCCGTGCATCAAGCGTTATGTACTGGGCGCTTCCGGGTCACATGACGCCCTCTATCGTCACGTGAGAAACGCCACCCTGAGTCACGTGAGCAGACGTCTGTTCAATGTGGAAGCGTTCTGCCACCCTTTCTGAAGTGTGCTCTCCATGGCAACTGCCAGTGCAGGAAGGGCTGCAACCGGGCATGTACATTGTACGAAACCTGGGGGGAGTAGTGTGGGAACCCGGGGAAGGTGTTGTGGGGATGCGAGCAGTGTTCTGATGTACGGAGGAGTGTCTAACATGGCCCCCCCCAAAGGCCCACGACCTCGTGAGCAGGACGGGTGATCCCAAGGGAATCGGGACACCAACCGAGGAGCGTTAACGTCCAAGGCGGAAACCCAAGAGCGCTCCTCCGGGCCATAACCCGCCCAGTCCACCAAATACTGGAACCTACCCCTAAACCAACGGGAACCCAGAATAGCCGACACCTCAAAGACATCAGGGGAGGCCAAGGACAACGGGGCCACCGGGGCACGGAGACGGGAGGAATCAGGGCAAGGCTTGAGAAGGGAGACATGAAAAATGGGATGGATGCGCCAAGAGCTCGGGAGAACCAGGCGAAAAGCCACTGGATTCACAACCTGGGAGATCACATACGGCCCAACAAAGCGAGGCAGAAGTTTCCGACAACCAACCAGGTGAAGATGACGGGAAGACAACCACACCCGGGAACCCACCGCAAGGGGAGGAGCAGCCAAGCACTTGGCATCAGCACGAGACTTCATGGAGGCCTTTGCTTCAGTAAGGTGGACAAGGGTACGAGCATGAACAGCAGACAGATCCCTAAGACAAGCCGTGGCAGCAGGATTCAAAGAGACAGAAGCGTCAGGGATGGGCAACACCTTGGGGTGTTGGCCATAGAGGGCGTAGAAAGGAGAGAGACCCGTAGCAGAGTGAGCCGCGTTGTTGCAGGCAAACTCGGCAAGCCGTAAAACACTCAACCAGGAGGACTGCTGCTGCAAGATAAGGCACCGGAGATACTGCTCCATAGATTGGTTCGTCCTTTCGGTCTGCCCATCAGTCTCGGGGTGATAGGCCGAGGAGTACCTGGTATCGATGCCAAGCAGCTTAGTCAAAGCTCGCCAAAAACGAGACGTGAATTGCGACCCACGATCAGACATAAGGACAGAAGGGAGCCCAAACAACGAGAAAACCAATTAAAAAAACAAGTCAGTCAGGACCGGGGCCGAAGGAATTCCCCTGCAAGGGACAAAGCAAGCCATTTTGGTGAATGTATCCACCACCACCCAGATGGTATCAAAACCCCGCACCCTGGGGAGATCGGTCACGAAATCCATAGTCAGTGTGTGCCAGGGTCTCAGGGGTATTGGCAGTGGAAGCAGCAGGCCAATTGGGCGGCCCCTTCGGTGTTTGGATTGAGCGCAAACAGAGCAGGTGTTGAGATAACATTCCACGTCGCGCTTCATAGAGGGCCACCAGCAGCAGCGCTTTAGGAGATCCATGGTGCGCTCCTGGCCGGGATGGGTGTTAAAGGGGGCATTGTGGAACCATTCAAGAGCCAGGTTACGGGTGTCGGGCGTGGGAACAAACAAACGATCATGCACGAAGGGCAAGCCGTCACAATACACCGGATCCCAGTCCCGCAGTTGGTCAGAGTGACTGCTCGTCCATGCTCGCGCAGAATCCAACAATGAGAGAGAGGGAGTACAAAGACAGATCACGTGACTCTTGCCTAGAAGAGTATCAGGGAAGGTTGGCAACGAGACCCCACCCGGAGAGCGTGACAAGGCATCCGCTTTCCCATGAGTGACCCCAGGGCGATGAGTGATGTGAAAGTCAAAAGCGGAAAAGAAGAGATGGCACCAGACCTGTCTGCTGTTGATGCACTTCAGGGAGGCCAAGTCCTGCAGGTTCTGATGATCGGAGTAAACGGTGATTCGATGCCTAGCCCCCAGGAGATGATGGCGCCAGTCACGAAAGGCGTCCATGACAGCCAGAAGTTCCTTCTCCGTCACAGTATAATGGGCCTCTGTACTGGAAAACTTGCAGGAGTGGTATGCCACCGGGTGCAACTTGCCCGTGGTCGGACAGGTCTGAGACAACACCGCACCGAGGGCGAAGGAGGAGGCGTCCGCCTCGACTATGAATGGGAGTTCGGGATTGGGGTGCTGAAGGATCGGTGCGGTGGTGAAAGCGGTCTTCAGAGCCTCGAAGGATTCCTGATGTTCCTTCCGCCACTGATAGGGTACCTGAGGGCTAGTCAGAGCCGTAAGTGGCGCCGCAATGGTGGAAAAGGACGAAATGAAGTGCCTGTAGAAGTTGGCGAAGCCCAAAAAGGCCTGCAAGGCCTTGAGCGTCTGAGGAATCGGCCATTCTAGAACCGCCCTCACCTTGGATTCGTTCATGGACAAGGCCCCAGGGGTGATGTGGAAGCCCAGAAACTCAACAGATGTTTTATGGAACTGACATTTCTCGGGTTTGCCAAACAGCGAATGTTTCCTTAAATGGGATAAGACCTCCCGGACATGCTGCACGTGCTCATCTAGATCTCGCGAAAAGATCAGGATGTCGTCCAGATAAACAACCATGTACACGTCCAGAATGTCCCTGAATATGTCGATCATAAATCGCTGGAATGTGGCCGGGGCGTTGCATAAGCCGAAGGGCATGACTAGGTATTCGTACAACCCATAACGGGTGCAAAAGGCAGTCTTCCACTCATCGCCCTCGCGGACACGCACTAGGTTGTACGCGCCCCGGAGGTCCAGCTTGGTAAAAACGGACGCATGGGATAAGCGGTCCAGGAGGGGGGTGATCAAAGGGATTGGATACCTGTCCTTTTTAGTGATGGCATTGATGCGCCGGTAATCCACGCAAGGGCGGAAATCCCCCTCTTTCTTGGGAACGAAGAAAATAGGGCTTGTGGCTGGTGAAGTAGAGGGGCGGATGTGGCCTAGTCGCAGGGCGTTCTGGACATATTGCTTCAGAGCCTGTTCTTCCGAGGGGGACAGAGAATAGATCCTGCCCGAAAGGAACGGCAGAACCCGGGATTAGTTCAATCGGGCAGTCATATGGCTGGTGTGGGGGAAGCACCTCAGAAGAACCGCAATCGAACACTGATTCGGATGCCCCGTACTCAGGGGGAATTCCGCCAACCACCCCTCCAACAGTATGGGAATCCGCAGCCATTGGTCCACCATCATCCAATGTGAGATGAGCGAGAGCTCCCAGAGCCCATGATGGAGTATCTGCTTCATGATGGGCTGGGAGACAATAGTTCTGGCAGATCTCTGACTCAAGGAGGACAGTGCCTGTTTGCCAATTAATGAGAGGATTGTGCTCACGCAACCAGGGTATCCCTAATATGATACCGAACTGGGGTGTGGTAATCAGGTCAAAACTTAGCGCCTCTGTGTGAATGTCTTGTATAGTCAATAAGAGGGGGGCAGTTTGGTGCCTAACGGGACCAGAGACTAAGGCAGTGCCGTCTACAGTCTGGACCGGTTCGGGTCGGGCTTTCACCACTAAAGGCAGATTGAGGGAATGGGCTAAGGCAATGTCTACGTAGTTCCCTGTGGCACCAGAGTCGATGATGATCGTGACTTCATGGGAGATGCCCGCAGAGGGACAAAGGGTGGCCTGTACAAAGATGGGCTGAACACGAGCAAAAGCAGGAGAGGCGCCCGGAGAGGAGGACTGGAATCTCGACCTGGTCTCCGGGTCTAGGGTCGAGCTGTCCGAAAAATATGGGACTTCTTGGGACGTCGGGGGCATTCCTTAACATAATGTCCCGTGATGCCACAATAAAAGCATACATTATCCACCATCCTACGTTCTCTCTCTGATGTCGTGATGGGACTACGCAACCCTCCCACTAGCATGGGTTCCTCTGTGCTGGAGGTGGGAGGATTGACCGCTGCGGGGTGGGAGAAGCCCAACTCAGCCCTGCGCTCTGAGCGACGTGCATCTACCTGCAGGGCAAGATCTACTAGTTCCTGATACTGAGTGGGCACGGAGGGGACCACTGATAAGGCATCCTTCATTGGATTGTTCAACCCCCTATAGAAAATGCCACCCGCTTGCTTTCCGGCCATGAAGTCTCGGCGACCAATTGGTTGAAGCGGGTGATGTAGTCTATCAAGGCCCCTCTACCCTGGGTTAGTTCTAACAGCTCCAGATCCCTGGATTGTGCCTTGTGCCGGGTGTTGAAGACTCGAGACACCTCGGTAACCAGCAGGTCAAAATCATAGAGAACCGGACTGTTGTTCTCCAGTAATGGGTTAGCCCAGGCGGCAGCCGTTCCGGCCAGGTGAGACAGGGTAAAGGCCGCCTTAGCAGTGGTGTCGGGGAAGGCCAGGGGTCTGCACAGGAAGTGCAACTTGCACTGATTGATGAAGGTCCTGAACTTCTTGAGGTCGCCCTGATAACGTTCAGGAGCAGCCAGGGGAGAAGGGGCTGGAAGGACCACCGGGGTCGGGGCTGGGGCACTTGCCACCGGAGGAGGCGTGGCTGGAGCGGCAGCATCCCCAAATTCAGAATCTGCATGGAGGGAATGCTGGACACTCTGTATGGAATCTAACCTTTGGTGAATCACGGTGTTTGCGGCGGCCATATCCGCCCTTAAAATTGTAATTGACCGTACTAAAGCAGCTATGGGTTCTTCCGTGGACCCCTGCATAGTTCAACACGACTATACGGCTTCTCAGTCTGTTCTGACTTGAGTGTCGTGTAGACCGTTGATACCTCTGTCCCCAAGTGACGCACAGGGGAACCTAAAAGAACCCCGCTGTGCGACGTTTGGAGCCACAGGTGGGAGATGTTGCTTCCCAGATCCACGGAACCTCAGGAACACCGATGCTGCTGCAGAAAAAACGGGGTTAAGTACCAGGCAAATACAATATGATACAAGAATCACAGGGTCTGAATAAGCTTACCTATCCGGTGGTTGGGAAACCTGGGAGACCTAGTGGAGGAGGTTCGAGACTCAGATGAGGGGTAGTCCCCAGAACATCAGGGACCGGAGTCACACGTGGGTACAGGACAGCCCACCTGAGCCAAGGGCTGGAGTCGTAGAGTGAGCCCCCAAAGGGCAAGGGCGTAGCGAAGACAAACAAAGTTCAAAGGGATGATCCGAAGGCAAGTGAGGGACGGGCCGAGGTTCATCGATGAGTCAACAGTTCCAAGCAAAGGTACAGAGGATAATCCGAGGGAGTCCAGGTGAGTGATCCAGAGTCAAGGTAAACCAGCAGAACAAAGTCCAGACGTAGCGCCAAACAGAGTCGAAAGACAGCTGAGAAGCAGTGAGTGCTCCGTGCATCAAGCGTTATGTACTGGGCGCTTCCGGGTCACGTGACGCCCTCTATCGTCACTTGAAAAATGCCGCCCTGAGTCACGTGAGCAGACGACTGTTCGATGCGGAAGCTTTCTGCCTCCCCTTCTGAAGTGTGCTCTCCATGGCACTGCCAGTGCAGGAAGGGCTGCAACCGGGCACGTACATTGTACCCGTTATGGAGCCTCCGGTCCTGTGGGGCAACCAAATCACTTGAGTCTCGAAACCTGGGGGGAGTAGTGTGGGAGCCCGGGGAAGGTGTTGTGGGGATGCTAGCAGTGTTCTGATGTACGGAGGAGTGTCTAACATAGTGCCAGTGAGAGATTTAGAAGAGAAGATGTAATCTAGACGCAAGAGTGTGACATGTGGAGGTGAGTGAAATGTGTAAATTAACTGCGTTGAATGGGAAAGCCTCCATGAATCTACTAGGCCGGTCTCAGCCAGACAACATACAAAGGATTTGTGGGTCTTAGACGCAAGAGTGTGTCATGTGGAGGTGAGTGAAATGTGTAAATTAACTGCGTTGAATGGGAAAGCCTCCATGAATCTACTAGGCCGGTCTCAGCCAGACAACATACAAAGGATTTGTGGGTCTTAGAGCTTTTGAAAACACATTTAGATATCCGATCTAAGAAAGGGTCGAGGACTTGATTAACATTGCCGCACATGATGAGATTGGTAAAACCATTTTTGAGAATCACTTGTTTCATGGAAACCCAAAAGCCTGGATCAGGTGGGGTAGGACCATAGATGTTCAAAATGGAAATATGATCCGTCCCAATTACAAGTTTGACCCATACCCATCGCCCATTAGTGTCAGCATCTTGGCCTAGAATCTTGAATGATAATTTTTTTGTTTAGAAGTATTGTAACTCAATTTTTCTTACCCACCGCATGACTCTCAATTACATCTTTGATCCAAAAGGATTTGAGTTTCATCACTTTAGCACTTGAAAGGTGAGTTTCTTGTATACATGCCACTGATGGATTACATTCATTGAGATGGGATATAATTTTGTGCCGCTTAATTGGATTATTGCATCCCTTAATGTTCCAAGTTACACTTTAAATACCATGGAACCAGTTAAGCAAATGTCGGAGCAAAATATAGACCTGTAACAAGCATAGAATACAAGCAAACCAGAATAAAATGTGAAGTGCCTGAACAATATGAATCAATTAAGTAACTCAATGAAGTAAAAACAAGATTAGGATGTCCCATAACTGAGACCAAACATAAACAGAAAATACACAAGGATGAGGGGACAGGGAAGGGAAGTCTGACCAAGTAATGCGTATTAGAAGTCAAAAAGTGAGGAAAAATTTCTGAGTCAGGAAAAAAAAAGCAACAGCATATATGACATGGGAACCAAAAGAAGATCAGGCTGGGAAAAGGAAAAAAAGGAAGAAAAGGCAATAGGGATCCCGTGACAATTATTGACTGCGTTGTTTTCCTTTCTTCTGTAGCCATTTCATTCTCAGCATGCAGTTACCAGGGGTCAAGTCCTAAAAATATAAGTGGAGGACCCATCAACAAACGCAATGGGATGTGACGTCGCCAGAAATTAGCATATCAAGGTTAAATATGCAAGTTTCATTAAATTGGCTTTGTATAACCACCCAAATTGTACAGGACGAATGGCATTTGCCTTTCATAAAATCAACACACACACAAAACCAAGAGAGGATATTTTCTTCTAGTAGTGTTTTTTGAAAACGTTAAAAGGTGTGCATGTTTTAAACTCCAAGAAGCAATACAAACGGATTCCCTGGAAAATGCAGTACTGAAATGAGACATTTCACCTTTAGTTGTTGGTTATTTTTCATCAGGTTATGTAGTGCAGTGGTGAAGTGTCCGGCCTGCAAACCTGGCGACTGTGCTGGATCCCTGATGTCGGCATATATTCAAGGAAGACTTTTATGTTTCTCATTTTAGCTGAGGGGGACTGAGTACACCCTCTGAAGAAAGTGGGTGGACTACGTCCACCCGCGTGTACCCTCGACTTTGGACCACTAGAGATAAGAGTGCTCACAATGCTCTCAAAGTTACCTTCTCATTCCGTGGAGGTGTAGCTAGGGACTGATTAGGAGAGGTGAGATCTGTAATGCTCGAACATCCATGATATGAGACAAACTGGGCTATAAGGCCATTGAAAGTTAGAACTTTGCCAGTTTCTTAGCAGAAATGTACACATATATCAATTTGGACGAAACTTGTAATGGAATCCTGTCTGCATTTAGGGTCCTGATTTCCAAGGTTAATGCTTTTCTAATGAGCGAACATTCCTGTGAAATGAGGCCGCGTGCGCATGCGTGGTTGGATGAGCAATACATGAATATAAAACTGA
The DNA here is from genome assembly GCF_040938575.1 of Ambystoma mexicanum. NCBI lineage: Eukaryota > Metazoa > Chordata > Amphibia > Caudata > Ambystomatidae > Ambystoma > Ambystoma mexicanum. The sequence goes on from NC_090932.1 coordinate 809,408,944, forward strand.
TTAGCTGCTTCTCTGAAGTTGCTGCCCTTTAATAAAATGTTGGTAATTACAGGAAGGGTGATGTATAAATAGCCTAACTAATATGATGCAATTAACGAGTTGGAAGAGTTTGAACTGGCAGCCCTGTCACATAATCCCCAGAAATGTTTGCAACTCATAGCTGCATCTTGTAGCGTGAAACTAGACACTTCTTTAATTGACTCCAACGTACCATCTCAAGATTTGATACTAGGACGCTTATCAAAAATCAATTGTTACCAACTATTGAAAATTGGTGACAAATCCGTTCAGCTCAATTAGATAGTTTTTTGACAATTGGATTCATACACATAAAATAACCTTTCACCTTGAACAAAGTAGAACTTCATCCAAAGGGCACCTATGCTTGAAAAGGCCTGGCTCCATGGCATTTATTAGTTTGGATTATTGGATGTCGCTTGCGACGTCTATAAGCCTAAACTATTGCATTAGAGTACAGATAGGGATTGTTTATTTATTTATTTATTTTTTACATTTGTATAGCGCACAAACAGCCCATGGGCATCGCAGCGCTGTTACTTTTAGGGAGCTTAGTTACAGGGAGGTACAATATAAATAAGGGAGGTACAATATACATATTTTACATTTTACATAAATCACATCGGTAACACATTAGTGCAGTCAGCTAGTTGCAGAAATATTTGCAGGTTTATCGGGAGAGGTGACGCAAGGTCCTTTAGGGACTGTGGTGTTGATCAGGCAAACAGAGTGGTTTTCATAGCTTTGCGGTAGGCAAAGGGTGAGGCTTCGGCACAAAGCATCACAGGAAAGGCCCTCCAGTGTAGGGAGGCAAGGTAGGGGAATCTAGCGAATTAAAAGCATATGAGGGGGAACAAACAGCTTGTTGGTGTTTGGTTATTTGCCCACTCATTGACTACACATGACCATGCTAATCCCTATTTCCATTCCCACACAGTTCCTGCCCCTCCTCGTGGGGACTCTTTGAGTTGGCTTTAATCAAGCCTTACCATCAAATGTTGCACTCAAAGGGCCTGCCAGTGTTTTTTCAAAGGAGTCTTCTGAGAGTTAACAGCTTACCTTAATGGAGTTGTAAACCCGCTACTAGTGTAATAAAAATGTCTTAACCCGGTCTGCCTTCAGCCACTCGATTTATAAGCACATTTGCTTCACTGAAGTCCTGTTAAAAACCTGCATTGACAAATCCAAATGTTTTGGCTTGTGTATATGTATTAGACATTTGCCAGACACTGCTATTAGATGCTCAAGTACTCACATGATTTTGCACCTGCTACCATCAATGGCCAGTTAATGCCAAAAGAAGTGTGTCGCGCATGTGCCTTTCCCATGCCTACACAAAAGCCCAAACTGTTGGCATTGCCAATGCTAGTTTGCTTACGAAACAGCAGTCATAACCTTGGATGCTGGTCTTTTTATGAATTCTCAATGCCATCACCACACCAGGGTCAGTGGCATTGATCTGGAACAAAACTACAATTTTTCCTATCTTAAATAGGACGACAAATCATTCTCAGGATCACATAGACCCATATCACCCTTCCATTGGTCCGGCCAACTCTTTAATAGATTCCAAGCTCCAGTGCAGCTGAAGGGCATTGACATATTGACCGAAATCCACTGTGGCTTTAGGTATGACCAAGCAAACACTAAATCTCTATTTTTTCAAGGCCTAGTATATCACTGTATAGAAAGGTCACTCTTTTTCTGGCTTAATGAATGTTTCCACTCCATTTGGTTGTATTAATAATCGTAAACTGTGTCAGATCGACTAGGAATCTGCAGGCGATTACTGAAGCGTTCGAGCCAACTCCACAACGTATTAAGCGCAGTGGTTAGTTATGGGAATAGGGAGTCCCATTGCAACAAAAAGGGACATAGATCAGGGATGAGGACTAGCACCCTAGTTGCCTACCTTCTATAGCAACTCCATTAAAACGTCTATTTTGTTGATGGTAATGTATATTCACAAGCTCACCAGGGGTCTAAGTATGCACTCATTTAACATTTTATGAGTATACACTCATTTAATTGAAACCTACTTCTATGACATCAAAACTCCTTGTGGTGTCATCTCACTGAAATGGCACTCACTGGTTTTAATGCAAAAGCTGTCAACATTTGAAAAGAAGTGAGAACAAGCATGTTAAACTGCTTAACGGAAACATACATGTTTAAATAATAAACAACGACCCTGGCGCTAAGGGATTACTGGTACCGGTAAGGGTACCCGTACCGGTAATCCTTTAGCGCCTGATTACGAGGTCCCTTTGCGGGTTCCCACCTTAACGGCTGGTCTTACCAGCCGTTAAGGAATGGACCCGCAAAGGGACCTTGGTGCTAATTACGGTACCGCAATTTGTGGTACCGTAGTTACTGCCTTCCCCATTCCCATTATGCCCTATGCGGCAAAAATGAAAATGGGGAAGGGCCATGGAGAAAGGGGGAATTACCGCCCTGCCAACCTTCTAGTGGGGTGGTAATTCCCCCTTTCTCCATGGCGGAGTCGGTAAGTTACCGGCATGGACCATGGTGCTATTAGCACCATGGTTTTCCGCCTGGGTCGTAATGAGGCCCAATATCATGGAATGGGTGGCCAGAGCAAGAATAACACCAATACTATGTCATTCCATAACTTTTGTTTGGAGTCTGTGTACAGGTACGAGCCAACTTAAACAGAACACTAGGATCTTCCCAAAGAAAACAACACTCAGGATGGTCTTCTCTCAAACAAAACAGGAGGGGCTCGTCCCAAATGTTACTCCTGCAGAATGTGGGAGAGAGGCTTTCAGTCCTCTGCAGCAATTGTTCGAGTCCATAAAATCCCAAAGGGGTTCCTTCACCTCCCTATTTCGGGAGTTTCTGTCGTAAGGGATCCAGAAACCTTTGGTTGGAGGGAACTAGTTTGAGCTTTCCTGGAATCCTGAACCCCATACACTAAACCTTGGCAACAGTCTGTCCAAGAAGTGGGGACGCTCACTGTGTTTGGTGAAAGTGAATTTATGAGAGAGGGACCTCCCTTCCCCTCACTATTCCTGCCGCAACCTTCCTGTCCTACTCTTGTTCCTCCTTCCACAGTCTTTTTCTTCCAACAGCTGATCCGGTCCAATGGAACTTCCCTGCTCTGACTAGCTGAATCCTGCTATCCCTTAGTCTCTCCATCACCTCCTGCTGATTTTATCTTTTCTACCAATTATCACAATATTATGTTTTTGGAGTCTTTCCTTCGGTCCCTCAAATTATAGTACTGAACTTAGAACCATTTCCATATCCATCCTTTATTACCATTTCCTACCTGTGGTAGTCCTCCTTCTTCCTCTTCTGGCCTACTCGCTTAAACCAACATGATCTCTTCAGTTTTATTCCCGGAATCTGATGTTCACACCTCTTCCTGGACCCTGGGTTGTACCACTTCCTCATGCACCCTGTTTCCTAACACCTCCTTTCCATATATGGATCCTGGTGTCATCCTTTCCTCCATCCTCCAGATATTAACTTCTCTGTCACATCCTTACCTCTCACCACCTCCCCTTGTCCGGTCTCTTTCTACGTTGATGCGACTGCCCCCTTTACTTCTTTACATTCTTCCCCCCATCTCTTTTCCTGAAGTCTCACACTCTGGAATTACCCACCCGCTCTGACATACTTGACTCCCATCACCTCCTTCTGTTCTCACTGTTTGATACTACCACTTAATCCTCCACCTTCTCCACTCCCACCAGTTAATTCTGTCCAATTGTAATCCCTGATTGTACTACCTCTTCCCAGACCCTTTGAGCTCTCACCATCTCCTGCTGCTGTCTACCGCTGTCAGCTCTCCATCCTCTTCCATCTATCCAGCCTCCCTCCTGTCCAGTACACCCCATTCTCCAACCTTCTCAAGCCCACCCCCGTTTATGCCGCTTGTGCAACACACATTGCAAGATTGGGCTGCCTTGGTTTTGGAGGTCCCTGCATCCTTCCTCTGGGTGGGAAATCCGATGAAGGTCTGAACCTGGGTTCTCCAATTACCATAGGGCTTTGATTGTGTGAGCTGCCTGATTTAGGCTACCTCGATTGACTTTCAACGTGCAGGTTAGTCAATCTGGTCGTCAAAAAAGGGTCAACCTACTATAACGGTCGACTGATTAAGGTGTTTGACCTCTTAGTTTGATTGACCAGTTTATAATGGGGGGGGATTATAGGTAATTTGATGGTGAGGTGGGAGGAGAGAGCATAATTGGAGGGGGTGGTAATTGGATGAGGGGAAATGAGAAGGGCTAACAGGGCTGAGGTGGGGACACTGAGTGGAGTGGTGGAGGTGGTGGAAATGTGAGGGCAGGGAAAGCAGAACAGTACAAGGTGCAAGCAAAGGGAGTGGCAATAGTAGCGAAGGAAGGGACAGGGGAAACAGAAAGGTGGAACCAGGCTCAGTATCAACCTAACAAGAGGGAACAAGGTGAGTTTGGGGAACTAGTGGGAAGGGGTTGAATAATATTGTCGGGCAGGAGAAGCAAAAGGTTTAAGGGAAGGGGATATTCAGGCAAATACTCTGGACAAGAGGAAAATATACTGGGGGAGAGGAGAGAGCTGGCAAGAGTGTGTAGGGGACCCCCTGTGAATGAGCAGAAAAGAAAGGGTGCAAGGAAGTCAGGAAGAAATTATGAAGGAAAGGAAGAATTAAGTTACATTACGTTATGTTGATTTATACCGCACACTGATACCACCCAAGGGCAGTCTCCAGGCACTCAAGTGGGTCTGCTAGAAAGAGGACGGGGTTGGTTAGTGAGGGAAGAATGATAGGTCCAGAACCAGGAGAAACTGGCGTGTGTGTGTGTGTTGGCTTGCAGGTGGATAAGTTGCATGCACTGGCTTTTTGTATCCGTACGGGTAAGGGCAAATGCCTGCAATGTTGACTGTGTGGCTGTTTGTTGTGTTTGGTATGTCTCTGTATTTTATTTGTAGATTGCTGGTATTTAGGGTTGTACGCACTGGCTTGTTGTATCCATACAGGTAAGGTCCAATGCCTGGGATGTTTCTATGTGATTGTTATGATGGGGTGTGTATGTGTGTTTTATGTGTAGAAAACAGGTGTTTAAGGTTGAGCGCACTGACTTGTTGTTTGCCTGCGGGTAAGATCCAGGGTCCACTTTGTTTGTTGTAAGTGTGTGTTGCTTGTGTTGTGTGTGTGTTAGCGTAAAGGTTGGCTAGCCCAGTGGGCATGTATAGTGTTTGGGTGGTGTATTTGAGGAAGTAGAAGCGGGGTGGTTAGTGCTATGGCTACTCACTACTTTCTTCTATGTGGCTAATCTACACAGATCTGTTGTGACAGATGACTAATCTGCACAGTTCTATGTAAGTGTGATGCATGGTTAATCTCCTCGAATTCTGTATAACTGCGGCGCATGACTTAACTTCACAGTCTTATCTAAATGTGCTGCATGGTTAATCTTCTCTGTTATATCTGAATAGACGTGTGGCTAATCTTCATAATTCTATCTAGGTCTGGCGCGTGGCTAAACTTCATAATTCTATCTAAATGTGACACATGATCAATCTTCTCATATTCTATATAAATGTGAGGTATGGCTACATCACAATCTTATCTAAATCTGATGCACGGTTAATCTTCCCTGTTCTATCTGAATGGGACGTTTAGCAGAAGGAAGGACATGGAAATAATTGAACAGAAGGTGGGAAAGAAAAGGTGGACATAAAAGCAACAAAAGAAAGAAGGAAAGAAAGGAAGATATGAAGAAATGAAAAGAAAGAAGCAAGCAAGTAAGTGGAAATAATAAAAAAGGAGGGAGGAAAGACAATAGACATGAAATCAAGGAGAACGAAGCAAATGAAGAAAGGAAGAAAGCAAGAAAGAAAATTAAATTAAAAGAATGGAAAAAGAGGATGGAAAGGAGTGCTATATCCAAAATCAAGAGAATACAATAAACTAAGAATGAGCTACATATATATTTGGAAGGCTTTTAACACTTCAATATGCAAATAAACATATCCTGATGACCATCAGGTGGCAAGTCACCACATTTTCGTTACAAATAATATAGGCCATGCAGTACAGAACAATGATCACTTATGGACAATCAGTGTATGTGTTCAATCCATTTAAAACACACATTAGGCATAGAACTAGATGCCTGTCTAGCATCGTGAAAGCCAGCTTACCTTCTGTGATCCTTCTCTGCGGTGTTTGTTGTGTGCTGGTAGCATGTGCTTTCCCATTCGTTAAATGCAGTACAAGAAACACACTAAGTACTCTTTCTACATCGTGAATGAATAGTCTATGTGGTTTTAAAAAGAAAAGCACACCCTTCTCCCCCTTCTTCTTGAACTGCATATCGTCTTGGGTAGGGGCTTCTGTTAAGAAATTATTTTGTAAAATTATATTACAATATTTTAACACATCACCCCACAGCACACCACATTGCAGAAAGTTAAGGAGGAAAGGGAGAGGAGAGAAAAAGCCAAAAGAGACCCAGTCATAGAGAAGAATAGAAATAATAGAAATAAAAAGAATGTTTAAGAGATAACCATGTAGGCACTACATTCCTTTGAGTAAGGGTTGGTAAAGAAACAGTGAGATTGGGAAGGACTCTATATACATTAGAGATATGAAGAGGGAAACATAGAGAGCGAGAGGAAAAGAGAGATGTGCTGCATAAACTCAAGTAAAAGATTAACTTAACATGAAGAATATACAATGTTCTGTGCCCTTTGCAAAACCTCCAAGTGGAATGGTGTGGTGCCAATTGCTTGATTCTGCTGGTGGGTGACCACCAACTCTTGAGGTGCTTATGTCAAGAAAAATGATGTAATGTTACAATATATAAGCACATCAGCACATAGCAAACAACACTACAGGAAGTTACAGAACTAAGGAAGGGTAAGAGTGCGAAAGAGAGGGAGAGAGAGAGAGAGTGATGACAAAGAATGAGAGAGAGAGAGAGAGAGAGAGAGAGAGAGAGAGAGAGAGAGATGGAGAGGGACCATGTGATTGCCACTGTCAGCCGTTTGTGCTATACAGTAACATAACATACAGTAATGAATGCTGAAATAATTAAAGAATGCAGAATGAATGTGTCACACACTGTAGTAAGGCAAAGTGGAGAGGGATGTACTATATAGATGGACCATAAACAACGGGCACCATGTTTTTCTAGGGCACCTTAGCAGGTTGGGTGGTTGGCATTTAGAGGCCCTTGGAAATCAAGGCATGTTTGGCCTTTGTTGGGAGTGACCTTCCAAGCATTGGGCAATCAACATGGAATTTCTGTGGAAGGGCGCTCCATGAATTCCTGGCTTCTATGGTCAGTGACTAGACAAATCGAATTCTGAGTGCATCAGTGGTGCATTGGAATACTCCCTCAGCTTGTAAACATGCTCTGAACTTTGTGTGGGCTGTGGAGATATGTTCATGCTAATGAAGGTTCCCCCCACACAGGTAGGCTAAGCTGAAGGTGTGGTGTAAGTACATGGAGAAGATGCTAGGTGCAACAACAGAGTAGGTCTAAATGTACATGATTGTGCTCCTATTTCAGCTGCCCCCTCACTTCTCTTCACCCTCCCCCATGCAGGTCCCATCATGTCCCATGGCACAATGGACTTCCCCCCAACACTCCCCTTTGAATTCCGACATGCCATATGCCCCCGCCTCTGCCCCGTGGCTTGAAGAGAGAAGAGTGTTGGTCCCCCATTGCCTGATTATACACTGAAAGCCATTTCAGCAGAGGATGAGCAAACAATTGTGTATACCTGTAAGCACATTCCAGGTAATATGGCATCAACATTTTCAATCATTTGGTCACTTTCCAGCAGTATTTTATTTATTTATTCGCATTTGTTGAGCGCACAGCAGCCTGGATCATCATGGCGCTGGTTACATACATTTTCTAAGTTACAGTTAAACATTGACATTTGCATATTTTTTGTTTTCAGTGCCAGTATAGGGGGAGAGGCGAGAGTGGAGAGTTAGGTGAAGAGAGTGGTTTTGAGTTTTTTTCGGAAGGCAAGGAGGTGCAATAGTGCAAATGAGTTCACTTTGACGAATGAGACAACAAGGCGTGCTTGCCTGTTTTTCTAAGGACCCCCATCCTCGCCTCTGTCCATATAACTTTCAAGGGTGACCACATCCATCTTTATAAGACTTAATTAAACACAATTTATTTTGTCTGCAAAAGTGGAACCCATGGCCTCTCTGCACTATTTGTCTCCAGCTCGAGCCCTTCACCTCTTAGTCCTCCTGACAAGTCGCAACCATCAGCCTTCCCTCTGAACCTTGTCCTTGGCTTCCTACCCTAGTAGCAGCTGTCAACCCTCCTACTCTGCTGACTCTGAATGTTCCTTTACCTGCTTCAATTGCACTGTGTAGCCAACTCTGTGCTTCATCTGCACTCTTAACCATAATGTGCTCCACTTATGTTCTTGAGCCTGACTCTTCATTTGTTTATTTGTAAGTCGTGCGGTTTTGATTTTTATGCTTGTGTTTTTTGTATTCCTTGTAACCTTTCGACTGAAACAAAAACATAGAAATGTAATTGATCTCTTCTGGTCTTCCAGGCACCAGGCTACAGTTACACTAACCTTTTCCACTTCCCAGATCAGCCACTCCATGGTTGGGCTTCACGCCACCTAGGTATAGTAAAATTCCCAGAAGCACCATTTGTGCCCCTCAGAGTTAGCGCATCACTTCTAAGGGACTGGCATGCATAACCGACCTGTGTCAGCATGGGTGGGGACCTACTATTAGACATTTTCCTGCTCATCTGTTTATTCGTAAGTCATGCAGTTTTGATTTTTATGCTTGTACATTTTATATTCCTTTTAACCATTTTATTTTTCGGCTGAAACAAAACATTGTATTTTAATTGATCTCTTGTGGTGTTCCGGCCACTAGGCTACAATTGCACTCACCTTTTCCACTTCCCAGAACAGCTACTCTGTGTTTGGGCTGTGCACCACTTGGGTGTACTACAATTCCCAGAAGCTCTGTTTCTGCCACACAGAGTTGACTGATTGATTAGTTATTTATTATGCGCCTAAACACAAGTGTTTCAAGGCGCAACTCGGCAAGGGAGGGGCGACAAAGGGAGAACAAGAAAATCCACCTTCATAGGCCTAGGGCCTCATTACAAGTTTGGAGATAGCCATGCCTGTAAAACAGGCAGACTACCTCCAAACTTGCGAAAAAAATCCGACACCCGCGAATGGACAATTACCGGGTCATGCCGAGTTTGGTACTCGTAGTATGCCGGTACTGTAGCAACGGCGCTGGTAGCATTACCGGCACCGTTGCTACTGTACCGCCATACTTAAAATGAGGCCCCTAGTGTCATTTAGAAAGTGCAAGTGTACAACAAAAAGTGCAGGAGAGACGGTACAGGGAGAAATGCAACCAGCGCAGCAGGGCCCTGAGTTAAGTGCAAGGACGGCTGGGACTACAGGGTACAATCCAAATCCGGTAGTGCAAGGTTAGCCAGGTTAGCCAGGCACAGTGCAATGTGGGCCAGGTGGCAAGTACAGTGGGACTGGTCACAGGGTCCTAGTGTCCTGTAAGACTCAGAAGACACCAAGCAGCCAGTCAGTAGATCGAGCAGGAGCAAGGAAATGTTAGCAGGGTAGAGAGAGTGAGAAAGAAGAGGAGAAAAGGTTGGTCTTGAGGCGCAGTAAGGAACTTAAGGAACTTAAGGAGATCCATATTAAGGCAGAGAGAGGCAGGGAGGCCATTCCAGGGGGAGGCACCTGCAGAGGAGAGAGATCTAACCACCATTCTCTGCTTGGAGAAGCGACTCACCACAGAGAATTAGAAGTAGATGAACAGAGGGCTCTCGGAGGAAGGTACTTGGGAAGAGAGAGTTGAAGGTAGTGAGGGCCACGGACCCAGAAAGTCTTGTGAATGATGCAGGCGGTCTTAAACTTGATCCTTGCATCCACCAGGAGCCAGTGGAGGGATTTCAGCAGCAGGTGAGATGCGGTCCCTGGGCTTGAGGCCAAGGATTAGTCTTGCGGTCCTGTTTTAGATGTGTTGAAGAGAGCGAAGAGTAGAGTTGGGCAGATTGAGAAAGAGGCTGTTGCAGTAGTCCAGCCTAGAGAGAACCAGGGCCCTGGACACAGTGAGTGTCCAGGGGAAAGTGAGAAAAGGGAGAACACCCCTGAGGAGGCGCAGCTGGAAATGGGCTTTCTTGGCAAGGTCCTTAATGTGTAGAGAGAAGGAGAGCATAAAATTCGAAGATGACCCCAAGGTTTTTTGCCTCACAAGAGGGTGAGAGCAAATGGCCCAAGGAGGGCAACCAGAGTGAGTGAGGAAAAGAGGGAGCAGGGGTCCTAATGAGAGGGATCTTAGTCTTACTGGCATTAAGGCAGAGATCACTAGGGGTGCACAATGCCTGAATGGCGGATAGACAGTCAGGGATGAGTGAGGAGGAGGTCGAGGGTAGCCTAAAAGAGAGCTGTCATCTGCATAACACTGAAAGTTAGAGGAAAGGTAGAAATCAGGAGGGCCAACTAGGGCCATATAGACATTGAAGAGCCAGGGAGAGAGGCTACAGCCCTGGGGAAGAGCATGTGTGAAGAGAGAGGTGGTGAAGAGGAAGGACCAAAGCTGAACTTGGGAAGGTCGGTCCAGGAGGAAGGAGGTCAGCCACACCAGAGCCTGATCCATGATGCCCAGGGTCTCCTGGAGAGGAGTATTCAGGATATTGTGGTTAACCATGTCAAATGCAGAAGAAAGGTCAAGGAGAATGAGGACCGAGGGAGAGCTAGAGTCAAGATTGGAGAGAAGATCTTCATGGGTGTTGAGATGTGCAGTTTATGTGCCTCTGGCTTCTCTGAATACAGAGTGATGGTCATGGAGATAACCAGCAGATTCAGTGCAGAGGGTTAGCCAATTTTACCAGTATTTTGCCCAGTAAAGGAGTGGTCAGCAGAAGACATTTTAGTAGGGGGTGCACAAGGGAGTGCTTGAGATGAGAGGGGAAAGATCCAGTGGTGAAGGAGTGATTATAGAAATCGTCCAAGGCTGGAGTGAGAGAACCATTAATGGTTACTGTTTCTATAAGAGCAGGGGGCCACCTGTTTGGATGAGACTTTCATAGACCAGGCTTGTCTGGAAACATCATCAGGTGTTACAGGAGAGAGGGAGGAGACAAGGAGAGCAGCCAAGGAGGGCCTGAGAGAACATGTAGAAAAGGTAGATACTCCGTAGGAATAGCCATATCCTTGCATATTTTGAAAAGTTTTGCCGTGTTGTTAGAGGTCGCAGAGATGCAGACTTGAATATGGACCCTCTTCTTAGAGAAGATGGACAGTCTGTATTGGCTTTTGAGCAGGTAGGAAGGCAGAGGGTGCACCTGAGGCTGCCCACTTCTGTTCAGCTACTCTGCACTTGCGTTTCAGAGTGGCCAGATCAGAGTCATACCAAGAGTTGCGCTTGGTGGCAGGCTTCAGGCGGATCCTCATGACAGGGGCAAGGACATCCAGAGAGTTAGAGGTGGAAAGGTGAAGGTTGGAAAGGGCTGTGTCAGGATGGGAGTCAGCCACCAGCGTAGGTGGTGGAGAGACAGTGGATGCAATGGCGGCAATTGAGACTCGATTGATAGGGCGAATGACTGCGAAGGAAGGTGGCAGTGCTGGGTGGGCCTTTGCCAAGGGGACAGGAAGCTTCAAGTGTGAATAAAGTTGAATGTGTTCAGTCCAGGAGTGAAGAGTAGTGAGAGGATTAGAGAGGGGATGTCTGAAGAGATGAGAACATCCAAGGTGTGTCCGGCAGATTGACTTGGGACAGAGGGTAGAATGGAGAGGGGAAAGAGTGTTGCATAGGTTGCGGAAAAGCCCAGAGGAGTCCAGGGAATCCGGTGGAAGTTGAGTTCCCCAAGGAGGAGAGGCTGGGAGGCAGAGGAATGGAGAGAGAGGACGTGAGGTCAGCTCATTCAGAGAGGAAGAGGCTGGCCTGTCCCCGGTGGCCTGTAGATGGTGGCCAAGTTCAGAGAGAGGCCAGGAGAGAAAGCCTGCAGGCCAGGCATTCAAAGGAGGAATAGGTCTGAGTGGGGATGATGGAAGCAGGGATCCACTCAGGAAACATCAGGGCAACTCTGCCTCCGGGCCTGTTAGGCCTGGGCTCGGAGAGGATCTTGTGGCCGTCAGGGAGGATTGTGTCAAAACTCGTGACAGAGCTGGCCTTGAACCATGTCTCAGTAAGACCGAGAGCATCTAGGTCCAGGAGGTCAAGGAGGTGGCAGATGTCAGAGGAGTGTTTGATAGCAGAGCGAGAGTTGAGAGTAGCTACGCAGAGCAGGTTGCCACTTTTGAAAGATTTCTGGGGAGGTGTACACGGGAGAGTGGGACCCATCGGAAGTGGCAGAGGAGCCAGAGAGGTGGAAGGTGGAGGCAGAAGAGGTGGCAGAGAGGTAGTGTATGGCAAGAGAGCCAGAAAGGTGGAGGACGGAGGTGGCCGAGGAGCCAGAGAGTTGGTAGATGGCATAGAAGCTGAAGCAGTAGAAGGAGGTGGCAGAGGAGCCATAGAAGAGGCAGAAGGAGTAGCAAGAGACAGAAGGAAGTTGATGAGGTGAGGGAGGGAGGTGCAGATCAAACAGTAGGAAATTGGGCTGAGGGCCCTGGACGATGATATGATGGTGCCATTTAGATAGACATTAATGATGACTCTGGAGGACTGGAAGGAAGCTGAGGACCTCCCATCGGGTGCCACCATTAATGGGGGAAGAGAGAAAGCCATGAAAAGTGCGACCATATGAAGGGTCCATAGGTCGGGAGAAGAAACGACAAAGAGGATGTTGGTGACAGTCTGTCTAGACGAAGCGCTGACATAGGTATAAGCATTGGGAGGACCTGGATTGGGACCTCAGTGTCCTTCTTGAGGATCTTCCTTCCAGTCTTAGTGAGAAGAGTAAGATAGGAGATAGAAAAGCAGTTAGAGAAGATGGGGGAAATTGAGATCACCATACTGGGTGTGAAAGAGGAAAGAGAAAGGGCTGGCGAGAGGAGCAGGAGAGAAGGAAACACTGCATAGAGCTATGGCACACAGGGTGCACAAGGAGGGGATTTGGGAGAAAATGGGGTTAAACAGAGGGGACAAACGGGCAACAACAGAGCACAGATGGAGACAAGTAGAAAAGGGCCGTAACAAGCAATGAGTGGAAACAGCGGTGGGAGCCGACCAGGCTCAGCTCAACCTAGAGAGGAAAAGGTCTGGAGGGCAACAGTAGTGATCACAGAGTAAGAGGGAACCTAGAGAAAGGGAGAAAGGCTTAATGGACACAGCAAGCCATGTACAAGTACACCCAAGAACAATCACCTAGAGGAGAAATGCAGAGAATGCAGGAGAAATGTAAGAACAGTGATAGAGGACAATGCATTCAACAAGCAGGAAAAACTGCAGAAAAGGCAGGGTAATGCAGAAAAACAGTGATGGGGGCCGAAGACATTCACCTAGAAGGGAAGAAAGTGGAACATGCAAGAGAAATGTAGAGAAACAGTTGCAGAGACAGAAAACAAAGTATGGCTACCGGGGAGAGGGGCAGCCAACTGAATGCTTAGAGACAGTGCAAGGTAAGATTTGCATTGAAATTGAAGTAAGCGCGAGGAAGAGAAGTTTAGTAGGATGCAGTTATGGCTGCACCCCCTTCCTGCACCTGTCTTTCCTTGCAGTTGCTGCTGGTTGACGGCTGTGCTGCATGCTCGCCCTCTGCACTCCGACCCCTTTGTCGCCAAACACCTGCATCACACAACATTGCATCCTTGTCCTGCATGGCCTTGTCCTTGCTAAAGGACCATCCAGATAAAACAGACCAGCTTCACCGCTGGCTTAAAGCCTGTTTTGCCTGGTTGGCCTGGCTGAACTTTGGATGGTATGCTCACTCTGCGTGTCCTCTAACCCTCTTTTGAGCTTCAGGTAAACAATGCACTCCGTTGAGCACTGCGTTTCTTGACCATCTACCTATTATTAATAGTTACACGTGCTAGTGGTGGCAGATGCTGAAATCTGTATGGAATTCCCTGCCACCATGGTAAGTAATCCTCAGTAGCGGTTGTATCTAAATATTTAGATTTTGAACAAATAGATATTTTCCCATTATTTACTGAGCCTTTAGTCCACTGTGTTTCTGCCAGGTTCTGCTAACAAGACGAGTTTAGAAGGACAAGAGGATCTAGTAAATCTGAGCCAGTTGACGACTCAGCTTTGAGTTCTAATTAGGAGGAGCTTCTCCCCAAGAAGCAGAATCAACCCAGGTTACTAAAGGCCACACGAGAAAAGCTTCATATTTAGTAAAAAAACGAGAAGAGACGGCTGAAATAACACTCAGCAGAAGCAACTCGTGCCAGGAAAGCCAAGGTCATTCCAATAGAAGAGACCAACAGTAGCTTCATTTAATTGAAACTAAGAACAAAATATCCTGCCTCTGAAAGGTCAAGATAAGAAACTGAAGACAGGTAGTGGGGAAACAAGAATCAAATACACAAATTGATGGAAGAAGAAGCAAATTCATGGTGTCTGAACCACGTGACCAGCCGAGCCGGATGAAAACGAGAGCTCACACCTACGCATGGCACAAGGCTAGGCAAAGATATCAGAACTTTTCCAGACAGAAGATGCAGTCTCGAGGCCAACCACAGTGAAATAATTGACACATGGCTACTAAAGTAATGATTGATTGTAGCAATGACTGGAGGAAGGCCAGGTAACTAAGGGGCACCTCGCACCTGGCCGACCATTCTGCATGCTGCTAAGCAAAGTGGAAAAGTATGCATGGGGTTGGTGCCAAACCAATCACAATGGACTGAACAATCTAGGGTCCTATATTTAGTGGAACCAATAAGACGTTGTACTTTTAGTGACGTCTGCAGTAGTCATTTTAAAGGTAGGAATTAGATGCCCACTTGACAGTGTTTACCCCCGGAAGTGAACAGCGCAGAAAGACACCAGAGCAGTCAGAGCTCGGAACGAAGTGGAACCCGGATCCCAAGCCGCACGTGATTCACGGGCCTCTACGAAAACAGGACTAGAGGTCTAAAATAACCTACAGGGAAGGAAAACGAAGTCAACTTAAAGTGACGTCATCCAGACAATGTTAAAGATAAAAGAGCTTTTCGGGATTTGTTCCTCCTGCATTTGGGGACGGCCTCTCACCACTCCTTGAACATCAGCACACTACGCACAGATTCTGCTTTCACGAAAAAGCCTTGCCCCACTGTACCCACAGTGGAGATTCTTTTCCGGGTCAATTGACCATAAGGGGAACAAAACCCGTGGAGTAAGAATACCACTGCAACTCCGACAAGAACGCTACAAAGGATTTGTTCTAGATTGAGAAAAAAAAAATTCTCCTGTTTTTTTAAATGCTATACTATTTTATAATGTGTGGTATGTCGTACTAACCCCTCACACTAGCCCCTGAAGAATTTCCGGATATTCAATACGAAACACCTAGCACGGAAAGAAACATGCCGGGCACATGTTGTGGATGTGGAATGAAATTTTCAATACTGAATGAAGGTAGAATGATTGGAATGTGATTGAGTGAGTTGTGATTAATGAGGTATGGCACAGTGCGATTAGTAGCACAGCACAAGACATTTGAACGGTTTAGTAGCCTAACCAATTGACTTTCCGCTTGAACGGGGTTACCATATGTTGAGACAATAACACACAAGTCTTTCTCAGGTTTTTGACAGAAGACCGTACAGGCACTTTAATGTTGTGAGTTTTTAACTTTTTGTATGTACTTGACTAATACAATTTGTATATTTTTTGATAAACTTGCTGTCATGCAAATGCTTTTTTCTGGACCACAAGTGAAAATGGTCAGAGAATAGAATCCTCCTAGATAGGTAGCAGTTCTAAACCACAAGCTTTGTGTTTCAATGTATTAAGGGTTGATCCCTTTAGTCCAAGGAGTTGCTTGTGGTTGATACCCCTTAATCTCCTTCTGTTTGATCTAGGATTTAGATGCCCACCTGACAGTGTTTACCCAATCCCCTCACTCCGTTACCATATACAGATATAGTACCTATATTAAAGTTACCTTTTCCTAACCAATAGAATTGTATTTCAACTTTTGAGTGTTACACGTCAATGATGACAAGTTGTTAGTATAAATGTTACAAGTTTTATGAAGTTCGTTGGAGTTGAAGCGAGAAGGAAGATCACAGCATTGCTGATATTCATAACTCCCCTTTTTTGTACTTGTCATTAAACTGACTCCCTTTGCCAAACCGTTTGAGTTGTCCTTATTGATTGGTGTTGAAGTATACATCTGCACCCCCATCCATCTCATGGGTGCTGCTATCTTGTCTTAAAGTGCTTCTGAGCAAACCCCGACTCTATGGGCCAGTTGGGGGTCTCAGGCACACTTGGTAGCAGCGATTGATGGTTATCTATTATCGATTAGAATAAGACACCCATTGACTGTCGACATAAAGTAACTCTAGGTCTTCGGCAATATCACGTGTCCTTTGCCATTCTGCTGAGTAGACCGTAAACTCCTCGTAGACAGTGGTAGAATAAAATCAGAAATCTGCAGAATGAGGTCTGAAGGGACCCGTGCTCCCCCACACAACCTCTTCCCACTCCTACGGGCAGCTGAGCGGGAGAAAAGCCCAAGAAGGCGGTCACCAAGGTGGTGATCCCAAGGATCCAGAGAGCAGAAATGCGAACTGTGAGTGAAAAAGACTAATGCTTTGGCAAAAGTGCCTGCCTTAGAAACAAGTAAGGGAAAAGGTAATGGAGGGAGGTGGGAAAACAACATTTTGTTAGAAGTAGAGAAGAATGTATATATATATATATATGGAAGGGAATAATTAAGTAGAAAGAGGGAAGATACCGGGCAGGACACCCGAGAAGAAAGAGGTTACCGGGGAGGACACCCAAAAGAGAGGTACCACCCTATTCCTACGATTTTTATAGAAGCTGCTAGAAGAAACTTGCATCCAGAGTCCCAAATTAAAGGGGAACAAATAGGCTACCACAGCGATTAATGACTCAGTGAAAGGGATAAGTTTAAACTCCATGTTGGGGTAATACTAGAGGCAGAGGTATATGTGGCCAGCTGGTGTTCGTCTAGTCTGTTAACATTTGTCTTATGTGAAGATTTGCGAGATTAAATAACTGAGATATTGTAGTATACAAATTGATGTTTATTGAGTAAAAATAGAGATATAAAATTTTGTGGAAAAATCGGGATTGGTGCTTGCTCATATTGTTGAAATTGTTTAAATCACGTGAAGTTTTGACAAGTGTTATATAAAGGGAAAGGGAACAGATTTAACCTTGGAGGGCATACCTCCATTAGCACACTTGTGCAAACAGTTGCCGAAAAAAATGCACCTAAACTGAAAAAATACAGTACAGAGTGGGTTAAAGGAACTGCTCACAAAATGTTTTGCCGTGGCCACAGGGCGGGTCCTTATCTAAAGCTGTTTTGAAAACACATGACAACATACTTGCACGCCACATAAAGGGCCAAAAAGTTGGGCAAACGCCTAGCTATTCTAGAGCTTTGGAAAATGTATAAACAGGAGAAGGAAGAGGAGCCGCCAATAGATTGGATACTTAATGTATGCACAGAGGGGGGTGAGATGCCTACCGTGCCAACCGCCCCATCTGAAATGAAGATTGAAGGAAATAAGGATGAAGGGTAATATCCACTGAGAGAACTTAAAGCAGCCACAGGGTTTAGCAACCCGGCATATGAGTCACCTACGCAAAGTAGTGACGCAAATCAAGGTAAAGATAAAGATAAGGATATCACCTCCACAGTCCCATGGGACAGGGAGAGACACGATGACGAAAGAAGGCACCAGACACAGACAAGTGCATCTCTCAACAAGGAGAGAGAGGGTAAAAGATGGAAAGGAAGCGAGGATAGAACTGATGAGATAGCATTTGCAAAGAACGAATGGATGGGAGGTGTTAAGGATTTCAATCAGGCACACACTGCGGTCTTGCCTAGCATGTAGTGTGCAATGAAACCCTTATTTATTTGTGTCTATAAGTTCAATATTCTGAATGATATATCACTCATACCACACCCCTCTCAAAATATCCCCCAGGTCACACTGAACCAGGAATCAGGCTAGTTTGTAAAGGTAAATATTTATTTATTTATTTATTTTATATTCAAATCACACATAAGTTTTTCATACATTTATGTGTATATATATATATATATATGGGGCAGCAATCACTAAGGGGTGACAATAAAATTCCAAAATAAATAAAGCAATTGAATTCACTTATAGTAATTCAGAATAGAAAACACAGGAAAAATAACAGTTTTGGTTTGTGAACAGATAGCGTTTAGGTTAATATTTCCCCCTGCAAAGTACTTTAAGGCACAAATGAGCAATCCTACACAGATGTCAGTAATCATCAGGTATTCAGGAATGAAAGACAACTTCTAGAGTTTACTTGCAATCTTCCCTCTTCAAACAAGAGAGAAAACCATTTCTGGTTTTTGACACTTTTAAAATGACAGGTGAAAATGGCTTTGTAAAATAATGCAAAAGTTACAAAAATGCTTAAATGGAGAAAAATTCTTAGGAAAGCAACACTAAACAGGTCCTAACAAACATGAGCTACAATATAAACAACAGTACACACTTTAGATCAGGATGGGATTTGAGAAACACTGAATGGGAAAAGACACGTGTAAACTTTTGAAAATGGCAAATTCGCAGCAAAATTTCACTATGCAACATTTGAAAAAAACAGGTCAAATACACGGTTATGGTTGTGGGTGTAGCTAAGGGTCTTAGGTATCGGTGAGAGTTGAAATTTCGTTTCTATCTATAAAATTGAAGAAGTTATAGAGGTTTTAGTGAGAGGTGTTTTTGCAAAATAGGCGCAAAAATGAAAACAGAAATTCGGTTTTAAAAATGACCGATTGTTTTTATTATATTGTATTAATGACTATGAAAAAGAGAATGCCGCACATGAATCTTCACAGTTACGTGGCCAGCGTAACCCTTCACGTGGTGGATACTCGATTCCTTTCTAGGATTTACTTTAGTTACTCAAAATCACTAATGACTTAGGGTTTTGTAATACAAAGGAGGAAAATCAGCGCAAGAATGGTTTTGACAATACTAGGGTTCTGAGTTTAAAGATGGGATGGGTTGAGACAGGGATAAGACAATTCAAATATATATGTGTCACTTTTCTTCCTATTAATACTTACAGTCCCTTGTAATTAAATTGGACCGTCAAAGTTCTGGTCATCGGATCGGGTCTACCGGCAGCAGGGCTCTTCTGGAGTGATTGATAAGTGGCGCAGTTCTGGTCAATTTTGGAACGCACCCCAGACTGGATTTTGGATGGGCCCTTCTGATCACTGGACACTGGACACAACTGTATGTGTTCTGGAAGCAGTGTAGGTCTATGTGTGTTGAAGTTCCTATATTTATACTGTCAAATGACATCACAAAGTTTATGGTGTGGGCAGAATTTCAAAAACACCCCCCCCCCACGGCTGTGAGTGCCCACAGGCACTTGCCTTGTTTTGATTGGTGGTCTGAACAGAGATGTCATCTTTATGATGGAATTTAGGAACTCCCACATTGATTTTGACCAAAACTTAACTTTTGCACAAATGTACATTTCTAAAATTATGTTCCCTCATAAAATCGGACATATAGGGCCTCATTACAACTTTGGAGGCAGCCATGCCCTTAATAAGGGCATGGCTACCTCCAAAATCATGTCCGGTCCGGGTTCCCTGAATGGGCCATTCAGGGAACTATTCAGGGAAATACTGGGCCATTCCGACTGTGAAGGGACCGGTATTTCCTCCATCAGGGAACCCGGACCCGGTCCTTCACCATTCCCATTCGAGCCCCCATAGGGCCTGTTAATAGCAGGCATGTTGTTAGCTCCCTGGTCCCCTGGCGGGACCCACTCTGGACGTCTGGTTAAAACCAGACGTCCAGAGTGGGTCCCGCGAGGGAACCTCGTAATAGGGCGGAAAGGGATTAACGGCGCTGGCACCATTAACAGCGCCATTAATCTTATTCTGCCAGCCTTGTAAGAGCTGTCTTTCTCATTCTATGGAATTTTCTCAATTTTAATCATAACAGTTTGGATTAATAATTTCTAATTTGGTACATCTCTGGGCGCCTATCAGTGGATCATGTACATACAATCTTAGGCTTGCAACATTAATAGTTCTGCTACAATTAGTTTTTTTTGTAACTTTGGTTCCTTAAGTCGTACAGGTTTCATCAATGTCTTCAAAGCAAAAGAACATCTACCAATTTTCAGACTTATCCTTCTTCTGGTTGCACAGTTAAAGAGTTTCAAACGTAACCACAAATAAGGATTTTAAACATCAAAGTTCTCCTTTTTAACATCCTCTTTCTTCCCAGGCCACAGCTGTCACAGTCCTTTGATCAAAAGGAGAGATTAGATGATGTACAGAGGAAGGAGAAGGAAAAAGAAAAAGGATTGAGAGATGAAAGAATAAGGAAAAAAGATAAACAGAGACGAGAACAGTTATATCGTGAAGAGCTAGAAAGGGAGCATGATCATAAACAAAGAGCAGCCAATGATCAAGACAGACAGGAGCAGCTTAAATTAGAGAAAGAGCAAAGAATATGAGAGAAAAGAATAAAGAGATGAAGGGATGAGGAAATCCGGGGGGCAAATGAACGTACTAATGCAAAGAAAGAGGAAGAAGATAGGGTCAGAGAAGAAGCAAGGAAGCGCAGAGAATTCGATGACGATGTACAACGTAAGCGAAGACAGAGAGCACACGATCGTTAATATCTGGAAAGAGAGGTTAAAAAAACCTGAGACAGTAGTAGATTGGGAAGACATCGAAGAATTATTTCCAGAGTGCGATTCAGTACCAGGCATGTCTAGGGCGAACATTGTGGATGATCTCGACACAAAAAGCATTGGAGAAATAATGGACAGAATCTATGATGAAACAGGGCTAGAACAAATACCCCGGGGGTGGGGGGGATGAGCGCCTAGAGAGCACTCAGCTTTATGACACTGAGGATGTCTCCCGAAGTAGTAGGAATGGGGAACTATCCCTAGATAGATTAGAAATAAGCATGAACAAAGAAGACACAAGAAGCTGCAGGAGTTGGGGACAGACAATGTCTGACACCGAAAGAGAGGAGCCTGAGGAAAAGGAGACAGAGAGGAGATGCGAAAGACGAGTTTCGAGGGACAAAGGGATAAATGGTCAGACACTAGTGAGTCTGCACCGAGGGCATCAGAGTCAGTCACACAGTCAGACCAATGCGAAGAAATATCTCACGGTCAGAGGGGGTGCCACCACCACCATATGTGAGCTGGCTAAGGACATTGCCAGGTAGGCGGCGATGCGGGAACATTACCCCTGCAATAGACAGGAGAACAATGACAGAAGATAGAGAGGGCTATGCACCCCAATTTCTGTTACTCGAGAAAGGGGGAGCAATACCACAATATATTACATGGCCACACATGGTTCGTGAAAACTTCAAAAACAAGCTTCCAATGTTGACATCGGGAGCCGGAAAATGGATACACGAGCTAGAAAAAATTACGGGAGGGAACATGTTAGCTATAGGGGATATTAAGTGTCTTTTAATCACCATACTTGGTGATAGAGCAGATGATGTGTGGACACGGGCAGGTTACCCTGGTGTGACCACAGTTAATACCGCGCATGACGGAGCTCCATTTAACAATTGCAGAGCGGCGGTTTGGAAAGCACTATGAGTGCTATACCCAGATATTTCCGATATGGGAGCTATAATGACATGAAAAATGAAGGAGACGGAGGATCTGTTCTTTTACATACAGAATTTTCAAGACGTGTGGGTACTCGAGACTCATGAATCTTGGGGGAAATTTATACCGGTTTTTTACCATATATTGTGCCAAGGGCTGCCAGAGCCGATACAGAAACAGCTCAAGAAATTGGAAGGACTCGAGGGTAACCCATGGTCAGAAATACAGCTGACCATCACACACTATTGCAGGCTGCTGCAAGAAAAGAATCGCAAAAAAGAAGCTGCACGGAAGGGTGAAGAGGCAAAATGAGTACAGAAGAAATGATCAAAATATGCTCTCGAAGGAGCAATGATAACTAGCACAGACGGGCCGAGCATGCAGCAGGTGAAAAATCCACAGCAGAATAATCAGGGCAACACTGGGTTTTACCCTAGGGGAACAGGATAGCAGAGTAATCAAGGAGGTTTTCAAAATAATCAAGGAGGTTTTCAAAACATGCAACATGGCAATCAAGATATGTCAAACGGGCAAATTATCAGACCACCGCCAGTATGTTGGTTGTGTGGGATGAGAGGGCATTTAGCTCACACATGCAGAAATCAAGGCATGAGGCAAAACGGCCAAGGAATAGGAGCAGGCATGGTGAATCCACCTGCGTTTTTGCAGCAGGAGTTGCACAGAAACACATGGTGCAACAGCAAATGCCAGGAGCACAGCAAGGCCCAAAACCTCAAAATATGGTGAGTCTTCCACAAGGACAGTCTCAACAGTTGCCTATGCAGCTGTCACAGACAGTAAGTACAGGACAGGCTGCGAACCCTGAAATGAGGGGTAACACTGGTAATGAGGGAAATCCATCAGGACAAGGTGGGCCAAAACTATATATGCACTAGGACATCAGAATCCTGATGTGTTCTACCCTATCAGTGACACCATACCCTCACCGGAAACCTAGGGTGGATGTCGTTATAGGGGATAAAGAATATTCCTTCTTAGTTAACACGGGCACAACACGTTCATGTATGCGTGAAGGCAAGTTTTCTTTGTCCAGCGATGCCATAAATACTCAGAGTTTCACAGGAGCTACAAGTCGTTTTCCCTTTATGAATGCACTTCCAGTCTCTGTAGGAGAATGTGAGGTGAATGTGCCTCTATTATATTCACGACAAACCCCCGTAAACATCTTGGGTCAAGATCTAATGACAAAGTTAAATATGACAATCTCATTCACGGAGGAGAGCATAATATGTTCAACTCCAGGAATGCACTATTGAACCGTATGCAAAATAATTAGAGCATACGCAGGACACACAGCTATGAGGGCTGTATCATTGGACCCCAAAATGTTCGTGTATGGAATACGTGTACTAATGGCAGGGCTGCCAGGCCTTGCAGACAAGATCATGAGGACCTCAGATGAATTTCTATTCAGGCCAAGAATACCGATGCACGAGGAAAAGGGACAAGTATTTCCCTTGGTGATACACACAGCTGCAGTATGAGGGAAAATGATGATTGATGGTTATGACGATGAAGGCCGACAATGGTGCACAGTAATCGCCATTGAAGAAGGATACCGATTGAAGTCACTGATGACGATCTGTTTGATGATCAAGCAGATATGGGAGAGACAACAGTTGAGGTGAGCCTCACCTTTTGGGTGAGTATGATCAAAAGAGAAGTGCCCCAGAGAATGATGTTGGCACAGAACCATCCCAAATATTTTGATGACGACATGGCCCAAGTCCATGTCTCAGTATGGACAACAGGCCCCTATGACGTAGGTTTAATGAAAGGAGTCAGAGAAGTGAAAATTAAACTGAAGCCAGGAGCAATTCTACCAAAAGTACAACAATACCCCATATCCAGGGAGGCAGATGAAGGAATTTTTAAGACAATTTCTGCTATGATGAAACAAGGCATCTAAGTGACGCCAGAGTCGTCATCCAATACTGCGGTTTATCCAATCAAAAAATAAAAGGGAGGGTTCTGGAGGCTAATTCAGGATTTAAGCCCAATAAATGATATTGTTGAGGCCGAGTTCCCTTTAGTCCTGAACCCGGCTACAATTCTATTTAATATACCCTTTGATGCTAAATATTTCATGGTGATTGACTTGAAAAATGCATTTTTCTCAATCCTGTTGCACTGTGACTCACAAGATCTGACGTCTTTTATGTTCAGACAGATGCGTCTGAAAAGCACAAGGCTACCCCAGGGGTACTTTGAGTCTCCTTCTATCTTTAAAAAAGTCCTGCAGATGGACCTAAGCAATATTGCATTAGAAAGTGTTGTCCTGCAATATGTGGATGACATCTTAATTTGCAGCACGACAGAGGAGCAATACAGACACAATTCTATTAAGCTCTTGACTATATTGGCTGAGAAAGGATATAAGGTTGCCAAAGAGAAGTTACAATATTATCAACAAGAATTGCTGTACATAGGCCAACTGTTCTCGCATGAGGGGAAAAGAGTTACCCAACAAAGAGCTGAAGCCATACTGAACATGGCCAAGCCACACACAGTAAAACAAATGCAAAGCTTCTTAGGCCTGTGCAATTATGTCAGGGCATGGGTCTTCGACTACAGCTCGTACACCAAGCCTCTGCTTCAGGCCCCAAAGAAAGCCCAAGTGACGAAAGAAAAGATTGAATGGTTTGAGGCCATGGAGGAAGGATTTGCTGAACTCAAGAGAGACATTTGCACAGCACCAGTTTTAGGAATTTTTCCTGTTCTCACACACAAATGGCAGCGTTATTACGGCAGTGCTCACACAGAGAACCACATTGGGGTACAAGCCCCTGGCATACTATAGTGGAAATTTGGACCCTGTGATGAGAGGCCATTTTCCATGCGAACAAAGTTTAGCTGTCGCAGCGTTCGCCATCGAGAAGGCTACAACCATTGTAATGGGATGTTCAATGACATTGTACGTTGAGCACTCACTATTTGCCATTCTAGAGAAACCAAAGGGCACACTGACATCTCAGAGAGCTTCTGCTTAGGAAGTGATCATATCAAATCCATCGTTTAAAATAGTCCAATGTAAGATAGTGAACCCAGCTATGTTTATATCAGAGCCAGTCACTGAAGGAGAGCCAATACATGACTGTGCAAATTATGAAGAATTCTATGATGAAATTCCCCGAATAAAAGAAAATGCATTGGCAGAAGGAGAAAGTGTCTTCATTGACGGTTCTTCGAGAAACGATCAAGGTGATGGACAAAGATATACAGGCGTCGCTGTGATAAAACACACAGAAAATTGAGAATTTTCGAGTACTCCTTAGTGCACGAATACCATCTCATTATTCAGCACAGGCTGCAGAATTATTGGCGTTGATACTCGCCATTGAGAATCACGCAGACCAGGAAGTAACAGTATACAGTCACTCCGCCTATGTGACATCGACAGTGCATGCAGGCCTAGCACGCTGGAAAAGGAGGGGCTACCTCCGAGCAGACGGCACACCCGTACAGCACGCAGCCTTATTGGACAGACTGAACAAGGCACTACAGCTCCCAGTGGGCATAGCAGTTGTAAAGTGCGCCGATCACACGAGAGGGACAGATTTTATCTCACGTGGAAATCAAGCAGCAGACACGGAAGCCAAGAGTATGGCATCCAAGAGTGAGATGATCATGGAAGTGGAAGTCACCCACACAAATGAGAAAATGATGGTTGCACGTATTGCACCTGAAAGCTATAACAATCTGGGACAAACATAGTTGATGGAACTCCAAGGGGAGGCACCACAGGAGGAAAATGTTTTGTGGAAGCGGCGAGGTTGTTCTTTAAACCCCTCTGACAATGTGTGGCAACAAGACAGCACTGGTAAACCAGTAATGCCTATAGCCCTGTTAAAATTAGTGCTGGAACAGTGACACTACCCAGCACACATGACAAAAGAGAATCTAGCGGCAACGCTCGCAGAAGACTGGTTCATACCGAAGTTAACCGAGCACGTTGCAATTTCTATAGTGAACTGTATAATCTGCCAGCAATTCACAGCTGGGCACACATTAAAGGTAATGAGAGGAGTCATCCCAAGGCCAAATGGGCCTTTTCAGGATTTGCATGTCGATTACGTCGACATTATTCAAGTATGTAACGGGTACAGATACCTAATTGTTGTGGTGTGTCCATTCTCTAGATGGATAGAGGCAGGTCCATGTACACAACCAGACTCTACCTGTGCGGCCAAATTTTTGTGAGAGAGGTATTTCCCAGGTGGGGGGGTATGTGAAGTCATGAGATCAGATAACGGGACCCACTTTGTAAACAAGGTTTTTGAACAGATTAGCTTGCTGCTTGGTATAAAGCACAAGTTCTCGTCAGCGTATCACCCACAAGGTAACAGAATATGTGAGAAGCTCAACGGCCTATTAAAGGAGAGGATAGCCAAGTTGAAGCTTACTCTAAGGAAGGGATGGTTGCACTGCCTTCCTTTGGCACTATATGCACTCAGGAACTAACCCGGTTCCGACCATCATCTTATGCCGCACGAAATAGCCACAGGAAGAAGAATGCGTACTCCCCTGACAACCCGAGATAGAGCTAGATGTGATGCCCAGTCGACAGGAGAAATCTTAGGGTCTGAAATGCAAATTTACTTGAATTGCATGACATCTTGCCTTATTGTAATTTCAGACCAGCTGCAGCGACGAGGAAAAGGGTGCAGGGCAGCACAGAACACAGAAGGAGATACTACTGCAGGCACAGCTCAAGGACTTTGTGTACCATCCGTTTTCCCTGGAGATACCGTCCTGGTAAAGAACCATACGAGAAAAAGGTGGGACGAACCAAGATTTAATGGTCCCTTTACTGCCTCCACCCCAGCGTGAAGAGACTACAGACAATGGGGAAGAACCAATTCACGTGCAGACAAGATCCATGACGAGGAAGCAGGACGCATGAGCAGCAGCAAAGCAAGGACAAAGACCTTTTGTGAGACAGTTGCGGTTTCACTTTGGACATTCCTCTGAGCAAAAAAGATAAGGACATGTGAAACGGACACTATGTGCATCCTAGTTGCAGGGTGAAGAAGAGAATTGCATTTATAAACCACAACATAGTCTGTTGACTCTGAACTTTGGAATGAGGCACACTAAAACCGTGACGTGAAAATAATATGCCACATTTTGATCAAGGACACATAAATTGGAAGAAAATTCACTATCCAGCTTCCTTCCAAACAGAGACCTTGTTCGGAATCACTTATGGTGTCCCACAGTAGCGACATCACCAAAGATGTGGTGGCATATTTCAAGCTAGTGCTAAGATTGTACCGGTCACTGGTGGGCAGGCTCACCAGTGTCACTGACTTTCTTCAAGATCCTGAAAACTAAAAAATTATAAAGCAATTGCATACTGTGATTGCTCAGTAGTTCCTCCTACTTCCGGAGTACAGCGAGGAAAAGGCAAATGTCCAAAGCAAATAGGGAAGTAAATGAGCTAGTCAACATATTGTTCTTTCACCTAATTGAAAACTGTCAAAATCTTGTCAGGATAACGACAGACATACTTAAGTTTCTTTGAGATCCAGCAAATACAGAACGTCTGAGCATAATCCTAAATAACATTGTGATCTTAGTTGCACTCCACTGTCAGGACTTGCGGGTGGAAACTATGGAACTACTGGAGGCATTGACTTGCTCATGTTAATGCTCTAGTCCTCAACAAACATGGCGTCCTGCCCTATAAATTCCGACTCCGCCCCCCCCGCCGGTGCGTTGTATCAGTTTTCTTCCTGTTACTACGCTCAGTTACTCTCCGTTACTCTAGTTGTTGAAACTCTTGTGTTGCTTGCACTCTTCCTTCCCTGGAATTTCATCCCTCCTTAGCTGTCGGTTACTTCCTGTCTTCTGTCTATTAACGTTTCTTCTTCGCGATCTTTCTATCACAGTGTTCTGTCCGTGTGTACTCCACTGCCCGCGCCCGCAGTGGACGTAGGCAGCGTTTGCCTTTCCTTTGTTTACTATACTTTTCCTTTCATGGTGCCTAGCCGTTCGACTCTGCTCCCTTCGCCTGTCTTCCATGTAAGCAGCGTTTGCTTTTCTTTTCTTTTCTTACTTTACTGTACACAGTGCCTGTCCGTTCTTGCTCGGCTGCACCTGCAACCTTAGACGTGAACAGCAATTTCGTTCCATCTTCTTACTCTGGCTTACCTTTTGCATAGAGCCGCTCACGTCTGGAGTACACCTGCTTCCTTTTCTATTTTCTGTCTACTAGACTGTGCCTGTGTATTTTTTTTTACAACTGTCTGTTCCTTTAAGTTTTCTCTTAACTGTTCTAGATTCCTTCCTCCTGATATTTTCCTTCTTTCTTTCCTCTGAGTTTCTTCCTTTCCTCATTTCTTGATTAGTAGTTTTGTTATCCAGTCGGACAGTATCTCGTGCGGATTTTGGTCTTTGGATCTTTGCACCATCTCTGAGAACCATCATCATCTCCAGGGTTTTTTCTGCCTTCCGGCTTTTTCCCTGGGAGCGAGGCTGGCCCCTGGGGTTCCCTGAGGGCAGATTCTCATTTCTGTCAAGGTGGCCTCCGGAGGGGCCAGACCTTATTTACATGAGCAAAAGGGACAGAAACTCAAGGATCAAAAACCCAAGAAGAAGAAGGATCGGAAGAAGACCGAAGCGGTTCTTTAGGATCACACTTCCGAGGATTCAGGTGAGGAGAAGGGGGAGTTAGTCCCTGAGCCTGACACTCCACGCAAACGGAATGTGCAGACATTGATCATAGTGAAGTGAAAGCCAAGACAGGACAAATGTCCCTGTCACCAGAAGACAGTAGATTGGCCAGCAACCGCCTTCTTCTGGTTAATCACAGATTTTCCAGAGCTAGTGGGGAGACCTGTAGATGTTGACGCCCTCACATTCATCAGAGACCCAACTAATTCTACACAGTTGGGCATGCTCTTGCATGGAATAGTGATGCAAATGGAACTCTCCAATCATCAGCAGAACTATTTGAGAAGATTTTAAACTTTCCGCCGAGGGACAGATCAAGAGAACAAGGCCAAGGACTTTTTCTTATTTTGATTTTCGTTATACTGACAAGGACACAGCATGTCTTCTGGAATGAAGCAGATTAAAGACGTGGACCGGGAGCTGATATATTTTGAGCATGCACAGTAAAGAGACTTGCTGAATTATTGCTTGATTTTGACAATTCCTATAGCCTAAGTAAGAGAACTGTATCCCGAGATAATAGAGAAGTGATTATTCAAAGGACAATTGTGTAACACATACAACTCACATACAGAATCCGAAGACAATATTGGTTAAAGGGTTATATTAAAAGTTAACATTTCAACGAATGATCGAGATGGGGATCCAGAGCAGTAATTTAGTCCTCCAGCAGGAAGAAAGACGTCCATATTTCTCAGGAAGTAAATGCTGCTGCCTGACCTATAGAGGCATAATGTATCTATGTAATATATTCATCATTGTCTTACTATGATTAACGATTAGAACTGCATTTTTTATTGGTGCACAGAGCGTTCCAATTCCAGTGTACCCACCTAATGATGCATGCATGAAACCTACAAAAGAACCCAGACCTTACATAGTCATTCCAGTCCCTGGATGATCTGATGGTGGAATGAATGAACTTGAGATGGATGTGTTTAGCAATGATACACACACACTTTTGGTAACAGAGGAATCAAAAAGCCGGAGAAAGGGTTAGCAAAGTATGAATGTGACAAGGCTACTAACAATCACACACATGCAAACACTGAATGCACATACACCAGGCCTAGTGTCAATGACTGCAAAACCACAATCCAAAGCATGGGAGAAGAAAAGACTGCCTACTATGAGAAATCCCACTACAAGTGAAAAGACAAATGGAAGAAGCTGAACCCCTGAAGAGACTAAAGGAGCTGAGGAATGAACCCGCAGAGACAACATTGCCGAGCATATATGTTCCAGTGAAAGGGACAAGTACAAGCTCCACAATACAACCATATACAGGACCAATGCCAGCATGGACATGGGCATTTCTAACCAGAAAGAAAAAGGTATACAAAGACAAGGAAAGAGCTGCCAGACTTTTGTCTACTCAAATGGCACTGATGAGAAGGCCTGCACCGTGGACCGGGATACCGGAAGAATCCTCCAGCAAGAAGAAGCCATACAGACGCATTCAGGGATGCAGTTATAGTGAATTACATGAAAACATTAAGAATCAAGAGAAGCATGCATGGAGAGGACAGTGAACTAAACGATTACTTGGACAGCACAGCACATTTGGGAAACAACATTTGGTACCAGCACATGAAAGAAGTTGGAAGACGAGGTTCAGAAGGGGAATTTGTTTGTGCACTCAAACTGTACAGCATGGGGAAGTCGTGTGCAAAACTAGAGGCCAGTTCATGGTTAGTGATGCCTCACTAAAATGGGCAACTGAAACAGCTTATCCCGATGAAGATGATTACGTTCAAGACATAAAGACAAGAAATAGAGCTCAAACTAGAAATCACGTGATCAGGTACGAGAAACCTGGAATAAAAGGAGCTGAAACTGGGGAGGTATATGCACAATAGTGAATGTCCATGTTCCAGCGTTGGTGATTCCAAAAAGCGACATGAATATTGATAGTTTCCCTAAAGCAGATGCTCACCTGCAGAAGAAGAGATCTGTGGAACTGATGACTCGAATGAAGGGGGAAAATTACTTTTCTGCCAAATCTGAAGAAGCTTTTCATGCAATTCCATATGAACACAGACTGTTTAGCCTCACCTCATCAGTGTTCACAACAATTTTCATGCCAAGATTCCAAGTTGGAGCAAATACTAAATGGTTGCAGATAACCAGATGGGAGATACTGCAGACCATCAACACGACAATAAAAGGAATCAATGCAATCAAGGAAGAGTGAAGGGTGATTCAACTAATGACTCTCCAGAACAGATATGTCCTTGACATGATCACAGCTATGGATGGAGGAGAATCATGTTGCACATTTATACCATCTCACAATGTGAAAAATTGAACTCTAAGAGAAGCCATAGGTATGCTGACCAAACTGCAGAACCAGATGATTGATGAGGCAGACGAAGTTGATGATGACAGCTGGTTTGGATCACTATACTCATGGGTTCCACATAGGATGGCAGATGCATTGAAGTTCATGGGAGCCCTGCTAGTGATGATATTGCTAGGATTCTCTGTTATTAAGATAATAATGTCGCAGTGCCAGAAAACTGCGAAGAAAGCCATAGGGATGAAGATCATGATTGATGTCAAGCCAGGATGGGAGCCCAAAGACCTGACTGATGAGGAGATACGAGATTTTGTGAAGGCCAGCATTCATGCACCAGAAGGAACAAAGTTCCTCTATCCCAGAAAGCACAGAAACTATGTGGGAAGATGGGTTTACTGCAGCCCAAGTGGACAATGTCAGCTGATGACATGGAACAAGGGTGAACACCTGAGAACAGCAGGAAGTCTAAAAGGAGTAATACTGGTACTGATCCTTGAAAGGTCTCCTGATATTGTCAATTGCTAAACTCTGCGTGTTTTAGCACCTACCACAAGCAGCACTGCGAGCGCTGCTCTTGCTGCTGTCTGACTCGTTCCCTGGAGGGGGTGGAGCCTATCACATTCACGTGATGGATCACGTGACTTTGAGGAACCTTAAATTGCCGGCCCAACCACCCTTGCTGCGTTAAGCCCTGGCCGCTGTAAGGGCTGGAGCCACTGTTTAGCTGTTTGGCTGTAACCTGTGTCTCTGTTCAGTGGGATCCTATACACACGTGCCTGCTGGCTGTTTACTGCCTAGATGTGGTCGCTTGAGTAAGACTGTTTGGGAACCCAGACTGCCCTACGGGATGCTCTAACAATTCCAAGTCATTAGGGTGAGGGAGGAGAGTCGGACTCTGGCCGCTCCTCAAGCTGTCGGGCGTTCCTTACCCTGTGACTTTAGCTAACACACTTCCCACTGGATTACATGTGATGTGCGGGAACCTTGACTTTTATAGTGTCTACATATCAGTACCTATTTGATATTTAAAATATAGCCTTTTCTCTACATCTCCAATTTTTAAGATTTATATCTGTATGTTTTAAAAGTATTTTTGTGGTAGTATATGTCTATTATTATCCCTTGATTCAAATAAGATACCACTTCCATTTAGTGCATTTTATTAGATATTTTAACTTACTGCCTGTGATATCGAGAATACGTTCACTTTGTTGACACATTGACCCTGTTCACTCTAGAACCGCTTCCTTTATTGGTATCTTTTGTTCTACTGGCCCCACAGTCCCAGGTGTAGACCTCCTCTTGGATGACACGCAGTGGTCTCAGGAGTCAGTCAGCCATAGAGGCTACTCTCTAATCTTTGAAATCTGTTGAAGAGGCTCACTCTCCAGATTAGAAAGAAGTCATTCTCCCTCTGAATTGTTCTTCTGCTTCTCTGGGTAAGCTCCCTACCACTCAAGTTCTTGACCCTTTGGGCTCTACTGTACTGAAAAGTACTGTTCATGCTCAAATTCACTCTCAGGATAGGAGTGAGGTTTTTAATGCAATGGGCATCGTCCCACGTATTTCGTGTGACGTATTTCGTGTGAGAATAGCTGTATTTTCAATGGGATTCATGAGATCTCCATTGAGGCTCGCTCAGGAAGAACGTTTAGCAGCTACTTTAGCTATGAATTTTGATGATGGGGTAGCTCTACTAGGCCGAGACCCTATTTTGATGCATCTGATAATGTAATGGTGAATGCTACCCATCTGACTCCTATCTCTTCATATTCAAAGATGTCCATGTCTGTTCCTAAGGTGGATGTTTCAGGTTCTAACTGCATAAAAGTACCTGCTTTTTCTAATGCTGTTACTGCCCCACAATCTTCCTTGTTAGAGGGTAATATTAATTATACTATTTCTCCTCCTAAGTTATCTGCTGGGGTGTTCCCTTCTGGGGGGGGGTGGCTAATCATACCTCAACTATTCATTTGAATCTTTCTGTCTGCTCTGCTGGGAATTCTGTCAGCCCTACCACCCCTAAGGAAACCATTGCCTAATATTTCCAAAACAAAACTTAAGCTGGGTTTGTTAGGGGAACCAATTCCAGCAAAGAAAATCTCTAATCATTTTTGGAAAAGAACAGCGACTAGTACCCTTATTAAACCTCCTCACTCAGCTTTGTCAGTGGTAACTCTAGATCATCTACATTTGGCAGAAGTAGCAAACAAATTTGGTACAGAGGAGTCCTCACATAATGATATTGATGACATTAGTATTATTGAATGTGCAGACAAAGCAATTGCCGAGAGTGTGTTAGAACCTAATCCGACTGATATTAACAATGTAACTCAACAAACCTGTGATTATTCTTTTGTGGGCTCTCCCTCTGAACTAACACATTTTATTCATGAATATACTGAAAAGCAAGTCTGGTTTAGAGAAAGGGGTCTACTCACAGACCTGATTAAGGAACATTCTAGCGATTCTATGTTGCACCATACTCTTAAAGAGGCTGATGAAAGGATACGACTGACTCACCCTACAGTTTCCACCTTGAATATGGTGTCAGTCTTTATGATAATATTTGAGCAGAGGTTAGATCTCACTCTCTTCTACTCTCAGAAATGTATACCAGGCTAGAGGGGCTTGATGGGTTTGAAGTGCTGGTGAAGATTATTAGGGAAGATAATCCCTCTATAATTAAGTCATGCCCTAACTCTGCCGTGCCATATCAAATAAGTACTGAAGGGGTTGCAACTACGAGGGCCTCCGATCTGGTAATGGCTGGTGCCTTTGGGGAGGAACCATATAAGATGCCTCTTTTGATATCTTCACTTCCTCCGGGGAGGGGAGTATCAGCTCAAACGTTGGGGACTCCATCTTTGAAGAATGAGGGAGCCGTCTCTGTTCACGCTATTGGAGCAAAATGATCACTTAACCTTGAAAAGGTGACTGCTATTATAGACCTAACGAAATCGGTTACTCCACCGGAAGAAGCTTTAGATGGGATGACTGTCTATTCTCCTAGTCCTTCTCTTCCTATAGACGCCTGCAACCCTAATATACCAGAAGATCGTAAACGGGATAAGGGAGTTGATGATATCTTGATTCCTGGATTAAAACTACAGTCAAATCTGGAGAATACCCCTGCTCTCCTGAATCTAACTAAACAAGCTGTACCCTTTAAGGGTTTTGCCCTTTTAGGTAAAAAAACTATACAACAAATTAAGAAAACTAAAAATCAGAAAAATATTAAAAAATTAAATTCATTCACTAACACATTTTTTTAAAATGTGGTTCTTCCAACAGTTTCTCTGCCCCTAAGCATTACTATCCCTCCGAAGGGGGTTTGCTCGTCGGGGGAGGTAGTGGTACCTCTCAATTCCATTCCTGATGCCGTTCCTATGGCTACTTTGGCAGATTTATTGCCTGCTAAAACAGCTGTAGTTATTCAGACAGATACCCTGGCAACTATCCCTGTGCTGGATGATAGCAACTCCCCTATGGCTGTGGGCAATACTATCTCGGCTGAGGACATTCCTGCTCTCCCTTTCTCCAATGATACCCTAGGTATCTCTGAGTCTTTAAAAAATAATGCTTTGGTTACTCTGAATGCCCAAATAGAATGCCAACCTGACATCTCCTCCTCTGTGAAAGTGTCTCCTATCATCCCTGGTGAACTGTCACCTTGTTCAAATTCTATTCACTCTCTCACCTCTACAGCTTCTGAACCTGTGCCCCTGGTTAATCTTGACATGGAGAAACAACTTCTTCAGGGTTTATATAGAATGAAGTCCTCCTCTGTGGTGGATGTTAACCCTATCCTGGGTTCAGACCAGGCTACTGCTACATGCTCCTCTGTTACAGCTGGCCAATCGTCTCCCCCTCTTGATGGCCATATGGATTTACCCCACTCGGCTTTGGGGGGTCGTACTATGGGATTTAGGGCAGAGGGGGATCTCTATGTCCCCAATATTGCAAACCCTGCTCAAATAAAGCCTGCAAATGGGGGTCAATGTAATGGTCAGGAAAGATTTCCGTTGGGTTTCCATTAAATCCAGAAAAGGACAATTGTACGGGGTGCAAGGGGCCCTGACTCGGATGATGATCCATTAATCCAATTTACCAAAAATATTGCAGATTCACTGCCCAAATCCGTGGGTGGAAAAGATCCGCTAGAGACTTTATAACTTATTAGTCTCAGGGGTAATGTCATGCCCATATGTTTTAACCAAGGGAATATTTTGAAAATTTTACATCAACTCCCGATATTGTCCTTGATTTCCAGCTATGATCTAGAGAGGATATACTTCCCTTCTAAGGATTGTGCAGATCTCTGCAATATTGTTTTGAAATCAAGAGTGGTGCTGGATTTGATAATGGGACAAAAGGAGGGCTTAAGGGAGCTTGGCTTTGAAATAAATCTGATAAAACTAAGCCAGTTACCCAGTATGCATGGAAGATCTGAGGCATATAGGGGAAACCTGACTATGGTCTACCACCTGGAAAGGCCTTCACAGCCTCAACAGAGGCATTTCCCGGCCAGAAACCATGGAGAGGCTAGAAATTGGGCCCAGGTTACTTCAGGCCTGTGGAAATGAGCTCTGTTCTAAAAGTCTGGAGCCTGCAACAAATAAAATAGTCTCCAATAAATTGATTCTTTTATCCTGGACTACAAGGGGAAATTTACATCTCCTGACAAATACGGATACAGCAGCTATTATTAATGGTTCAGACTGCTTTTATTTGCAGGAAACCTGGCTGCTCACATCCCCCTTGATCAATGGCTATGAAATCTATTTCCAAAATGCAAAACCTAGTCTCGGAGGAAGAGCGTCAGGGGGTCTACTTATTGGACTAAGAGTTTCTCTTGGCCTTAGGTGTGTGGTTATTTTGGACACACCATTTGGGATTCTAGCAGTGGAGACTTTTTCCAGAGAGGGTTTGTTTAATATTCTTATGATTAACATCTATTGGCATCAAGGCCTAGCTGCTCTTGAGCCCTTTTTGGAAAGCTTAACCGATCTGGTTCGAGCATGGAGATCTGTCAATATCAGGGGGAAAGTGATTCTGGCAGGTGATCTGAATTCTGATTGCTCCATATTGTCTGATGCCGATTATGCGGATCTGGGGCAGGATCTGGAGGATAATAACCAGAGGGGACAGAAATATTCTTGGGGCAGATTGTGGAATCTTTCTCTGGAATCGGTGGGTTTGATATGCCTGAATGGTATCTTTGATTCTACCCTCCCTATCCGCCCTACCTGGCATAGAGGCCCCTCAATTTCCATTATAGACTATGGGCCTCATTACACGGATGGCGGTAAGGGATTACCGGCACCTGTAAGGGCACCGGTGCCGGTAATCCCTTACTGCCCTACTACGAGGTCCCTCAGTGGGTCCCGTCCTTAAAGTGTGGTCAGACCACACGTTAAGGACAGGACCCGCTGAGGGACTTCAGAGCAAATAACGGTACCGCTAATTACGGTACCGTTATTTGCTCCTTCCCCATTCCCGTTGAGCCCTATGGGGGCTCAAATGGGAATGGGGAAGGGCCATGGTGAATGGGGAATTACTGGCCCGCCAACCTTGGAATGGGGCGGTAATTCCGCCATTCACCATGCCGGACTCCGGCGGCAACCATGGCGCTACTAGCACCATGGTTACCGCCATCCGTGTAATGAGGCCCCATGTCTTTGTAGATCACTCCCTGCTTCCTCTTTCCTCTGAAGTTCAGGTTCTTTTTACCCCTTGGAGTGATCATGGGTCTCTGTTTCCTTCTGTCTTCCAACTAAGAAGTTGCCCTCTGGGACAAGGTACTGGGGTACGCTGGTCTCCGGCTAATATTAATTATCTCAATGATCATCTCCTCTCCTCATTTAACCACACTTCTCTCCTGTGAAAACAAGTGGTTTTTAATACTCAACATTATGATAGCTTTTTGAATGCTCTTTATAGCAGCATCTACGATACACTTAGGAGGGGTAACTCTAAAAGAGTTCATGCCCATAGGTTTGATCAGGAGCTGGCTACTGAGAGGTCTATGTACATAAACTTATTAGAGAAACCCGACTCCTTGATATTGACCAGGTCAATAAAAAAGCTAAGATCAAATCCATATGCCAAAAATATAAAAACTATTGCATAGCAAGCAAATCTAGTATGCTACAAAATGATGCAGAGCTTATGCTACGAGTTTTGGTTAAAAGGGATCTCAGGGCTTTCAGGGCTCTTTTTTCTGCTCAAGACTCTATTTTGGCTACTGGTCAATTGAATGCTATACCGGAAGTTCAATGGGTAGATCACTACACTGAGCTCTTTGGTAAGGGGGAAGAGGGCTGGGAAGAAACTGCAACTGGAGAGGATGCACTCAATACCAGGTGGGAACCTGCTTTTGATTATGAGAGGATGCGTGGGCTAATCGTCAAAGCGGAGAAATCTAGGGCTCGGGGCCCCAATGGCTTGACGAATAATACATTGAAAGCCCTACCGGAAATATGGGCTAAGTTACTGTTACGCTCACCTGACTCCCACGGAGGCGCTGGCCTGGTTCGCGCTGCTGTGACCTCTTCTAAGGTGATGCGCAGGGTTCGGAAGATGGACTGGACCGGGCCCCCAAATCTGGCTTGTCTGGCTCGCAGAAGTATCCTTCTGTAGGTGAAAATAGGGAATTAACTGTCTGCGGGGTAATGCAATCGGCCTCCCACTTTCCCCTCTCACCCTCCTTGAAACCCTTCTGTGATTTCTCGTAGCGTCTCACCTTAGGGTCTGGAAGGACGAGCTCTCCATCCTGCTTCTGATGCAGGGGCGCGTTGGTATCCAGTTACTTCACTGGATTTTCGGATTGGTGAGAACCAAACTTGCGTGGCTTCCAGGTAAGTTTTTTGATAAGAGGTTCCCCTTGTGTCCATGCATTAATGTACTAATGCTAGTGTCTTTTTCCCCATAGGGGCCGGGGTACGGAATGCCGGGGAACAGGCACCGACCCGCGATGAGAGGTGAAATCCTTGTAGGAATCAGGTAAGTCTTTAATGAGCGTTTTTTGGTAATGTCTTTTCATTCGCTCATTAACGCTGATGTCTCTTTTTCCCCTTAGGGGCCAGGGTCCGGAAATGCCAGGATGCGGCGCGGACCCGAAATGAAGAGGGAATGAATCAACAGGTAAGTCTTAACATGGAGATTTAGCTCTCCTTATTCCCCTTCTCTCTCTCACCTTTTGTTCTGGTCTCTTTCTCCCTAGGCGCTGGGGAGTGACTGCGAATCCGGATGATCGCTGCTGAACATGGAGGCGCCCTGTAAAGGTGAGTGGAGTGCGCCGCTGCAGCGATCGACGCGATGAGCTTTTAAATTAAAGTCTTCCTTTTCAGGATTGTCGGCGAGATGTCTCCGGGATGCGGGTTTAGAAGGTAAGGACTTTTCCTTTTTCTGTTCTCTTCTTCTCTTCCTTTGCAGGTGATCCAGGATGCTGGCAGGTGTGGCAGAAGTCAGGATGCAGGAGCAGACACGGTGAGCGTCCAGCTGCTAGATGCAGAACAACGCGAAGCACGTGTGGCTGTTCGGGTGGGGTTTATATAGCCTTGAAAGAAGTTCCAGGTATGTATCCTTCCTCCAATCAGGTATGTATCCTTCCCCGACCACGCCCGGATGGTAAATTAGTCCCACAGGTAAAGTAGTTCCTTTCAGGCCTCAAGGAGGCCGGGATCCTGCAGCATGGTCTGCATCAGGTAAGTGCACCCAAGCATTCCCATAATGAGCCTGGCGCCTATGGCGCCAGGACTGATGTCTTTTATGAGCCTGGCACCATAGGCGCCAGGACACTGTCCAAAGGGCCCCTATATGGGGTTGCTGGGTCCTTCCTTGGGGACTGGATGTCTGCTTTCGGGGACGCCGGGCTTGAACCGGCTCCCCAGGAGCGGGCATCATGACAGCACTCCCCACCAAGGCCCCTCCCAAGGTTGTTCCCTCCGGGGGTTTTGGTTTGTCTGGGAAGAGTCGGTGGAATTTCTTGACTAATCGAGGTGCATGCACATGGTCGCTGGGTTCCCACGACCTCTCCTGAGGTCCGTACCCCTTCCAATCAATTAGGTAGAACAGTTTTGACCTAAACATTTTTGAGTCTAAAATGTTCTTCACATCGAATTCGGGCTCCCCATCTATTAGAATAGGTTCTGGAGGTTTCAGTAGTCGGGTTCCGGGTACCACTGGTTTCAGAAGTGACACATTAAAAACAGGGTGAATTTGCATATTAGCTGGTAAATCAAGTTTAACAGCCACTGGGTTAATTATTGCCGTAATAGAATAAGGTCCCAGATATTTTGGGTTAAAAGTTCAAGGCCCTTTGAGTGGTAAATGTCTGGTAGCTAACCACACTTGATCCCCAATCTGATACGGAGGTGGTTCACTCCGATGTAGATCAGCATTCTCCTTGTATTTTCTCTTGGCTTGTTGTAAATGCGTAGTTGCCTCTTTGAAGGCTTGGGTAATTGTAGAATGCAGATGTTCTACTGCAGGCATTCCGAGGTTCTGAGGTGAGTCAAGGTTTGAGGTTCGAGGGTGATGCCCAAACAAAGTATAAAAAGGACTGTGGCCAGTTCCAGAGTGTACTGAATTATTATATGCGTATTCGGCTATCCAAAGAATGGGCCTCATTCCGAGTACGGCGCTAACCAATGGCGCTATTAACGCCTTGGTTGACGCCGTACCCGGACCGGCAGCGCCTTGGTGGATGGCGGAATTACCGCCCCATTCCAAGGGTGGCGGGGCGGTAATTCCCCAATCCCCATTTACCCTTCCCCATTCCCATTTTTGCCCCATAGGGCATAATGGGAGTGGGGAAGGCGTTAATTACGCCACCGTAAATTACGGTGGCGTAATTAACATCATGGTCCCTTAGCGCCATGGTTTTTAACACCTGCTAAAAGCAGGCGTTAAAACCTCCATGGCGCAAAGGGAACTCGGAGTATGGCGGTAAGGGATTACCGCCACCGCTCTCGTTAGCGGTGGCCGCTATCCCTTACCGCCATACTCGGAATGAGGCCCAATGTCTTTCCAGTTGCTTTCAGATTGCTGTAACATACACCGTAAGTACTGTTCAAGAGTCTGATTTGTCCTCTCGGTCTGACCATCGGTCTGAGGGTGGTGACTGGTCGATAATCTTACGTCGATCTGCACCATTTGACAACATTTGCGCCAGAAGTGGGAAATGAATTGGCTTCCCCGGTCAGAGATTAGTATAGATGGGAATCCATGTAGCCGAACAATATTTTCGAGGAATTCTTTGGCTAGGACAGAAGCTGAAGGTAAACCTTTCAAAGGAATAAAGTGGGCCATTTTGGAAAACAAATCCACAATTACCAGAATAGTATTGTACCCCGAACAAGGAGGCAGGTCTGTAATAAAATCCATTGATAGGGTGTGCCAGGGTGCTGGTGGTATGTCTAGAGGTTGAAGGAGACCGGCTGGTCTTTTCTTTTGACTTTTATTTTGGGCGCAAACACCACAGGACATCACAAAAGATTTAACATCTTTTCGCCAAGAGGGCCACCAAAATTGTCGTTTCACCTTTTCCTCTGTCTTGGCAATACCGGGGTGTCCCTCTATTAATGTATCATGATAACCGGAAATAACTAGTTCGTGTAATTCCTTATGTGGCAGGAATAAGCGTCCTTGGAAATAAGGTAAACCATTATCTATGGTAAAGTCTGATCCCTTTTGTATCCATTCCTGTAAGGTTGTAGGGTCCAGGAGTTGTTTCACTCTGGCTTGAATGTCTTCAAGCGTCTGTAACAAAGTCATGCCTAGAATCCTCTGTTCCGGAATTATTGGTACTGGTTCTGAGTTTGTATCAGATTCTCCCATTCCAATTCGGGATAAGGTGCCTGCTTTGCCATTCTTGCAGCCAGGTCGATAGGTAATCACAAAATCAAATTCAGCGAAAAACAAAGCCCATCGGAGCTGCCGTGATGACAGAGCCTTGGCGGTTTTCAAATACTGTAAATTCCGGTGATCAGTGATCACTGTGATGGTATGTCGAGCGCCAATCAGATAATGCCGCCAGGCTTTAAAAGCGGACTTAATGGCTAACAGTTTTTTGTCCGTGATTGCATAATTAACCTCGGGTGCCGAGAATTTTCTGGACCAAAATGCTACGGGATGCAGTTGGTTGGTTTCGGGATCTCTTTGGGACAGGACAGCACCCATGGCTAGGCTGGATGCGTCAGTCTCGACGACATAAGGGAGATCTGGACTCGGGTGTTTCAATATAGGTGCGGGGGTAAACTTAGCTTTTAAATCCTGAAAGGCCTGCTCGGCTTCTTCAGACCATTAAAAACGTTTATTTTTCCTCAAAAGTGCAGTAATGGGTTGTACCACGCGTGAAAATTCCGGGATAAACCTGCGATAGAAATTGGCAAAGCTGAGCATGCTTTGAACCCCTTTTACAGAGCTAGGTGATGGCCATTTGAGGATGGCATCCACTTTTCTTGGGTCCATTCGGACTCCTTTGGGTGTCAGGATGAAACCTAGAAACTCGACTTCTGCGGTATGGAAAACACATTTCTCCAATTTAGCAAATAGTTTGTGTTGGCGCAGCTTTTCAAGTACTGCCCTGACGTGTTTTCTGTGATCAGATTCCGAAGAGGAGTACACCAGAATGTCATCGATATATACGACAACACAAACATCGATGAGTTCCCGAAGGACATCATTCATGAAGTATTGGAAGGCAGCCGGCGCGTTACACAATCCGAAAGGCATCACCTGGTACTCGAATAATCCGTATTTAGTACGGAAGGCAGTTTTCCATTCGTCGCCTTCTTTAACTCGTACCAGATGATAAGCCCCCCGGACATCTAACTTGTTGTATATGCAAGCGTCCTTCAACTGGTCAAGGAGTTCAGGGATCAGAGGCAAACGGTTTTTAACCGTTATCTGGTTCAATGCGCGATACAAGTTCTAAGGTCGCCTTCTTTTTTGGGCACGAAGAACAAAGCCGAGGATGCCGGGGACTTTGACGGGCGAATAAAACCATTAGCTAGGTATTGATCCAAATATTGTCTCAAATGCAGATTCTCAGATTCGGTAAGGGCATAAATCCTGCTACAAGGGGGTTGTGCACCGGGCACCAGATCGATTTGGCAATCGTACGATCTGTGAGGAGGTAACGTGTTGGCCTGTTCCTTTTGGAAGACGTCCTGAAGGTCTTGTTATTCTGGAGGTAGTTGCATGGAGGCAGAGGTTACAGATGCTAGATTAATCTTCAGGTTTTCTGGGTAGCAGGTTTGTGTACAATGCGGGAAGGTTATTCTCTTAGCTCGCCAATCAATTCGAGGATTATGTGTCTCTAACCAAGGGATTCCAAGAATAACCTGAAACTGTGGAGCCTTGATTACATCAAACACAACACCCTCCCGATGGCCATCGGGAACAATAAGAGTCACCTCAGTAGTGGAATGTGTTACCGGTCCAGAGGCAATTTCAGTTCCATCGACTGTGGTGATGACATCTTTGCTGGTTTTAGGACGGAGAGGGAGGTTAATCCTAGAGACCAATTCACAATCCACATAGTTTCCAATAGCCCCACTATCGATGTATGCCTTTATTGCATGCAACCGCTTAGGCTGTTCTGGATCTACGAGAACCATTGGCACAATGAAATGCGAGGTCTGAGAGTTAGTTTTCAAGCTCGGCAAGCGGACCCCTACACTTGTCGGGCGGAGTCGTTTCCCGAAACAGAGTCTTCATGGTTTTTATCAGCGACTCCTACCGCCTTTCGGGGTGGTTTAACCAGGCAATCTCGTAGAAAGTGTCCAGAATTCCCACAATAAAGACATAATTTTAACTGCCGCCTCCTTTCACGCTCCTTTTGAGTTAAGGGTCCTTTAACCCCTCCAATTTGCATAGGCTCAGAGACATCAACTCCCTCGGGATTAGCATGGGTCTTGACCAACACCCGGGTCTCAAACCTGGACCGATCTGCTTTTCTGTTTTGAAGTCTGTGATCCAATTGGACCACTAAGTCTATATACTCTGTGCATTCTTGGGGCGGATTTACAACTTGGGCCAAGACATCTTTAAGTTCTCTGCGAAGGCCTCGATAAAACAACGTGACTCTTTTATCCTCTGGCCATCCCGTTTCCACAATTAGTCTATTAAAGGTTGCAATATAGGATAGGAGGTCTTGATTGCCCTGTCGCAGGGATAGAAGTTCGTCATCCAGAGCCTGCCCCTGAGAGTGTCGAGCAAATAACCTTTCCATGCTTGCTTGAAACCTTTGAAAATCACGGAGAATTGGGTCATC
The DNA here is from genome assembly GCF_040938575.1 of Ambystoma mexicanum. Taxonomy (NCBI): domain Eukaryota; kingdom Metazoa; phylum Chordata; class Amphibia; order Caudata; family Ambystomatidae; genus Ambystoma; species Ambystoma mexicanum. The sequence goes on from NC_090932.1 coordinate 809,451,961, forward strand.
TTGAGTAACCAGTGGAACTGACCAATCGGCAGCGCAGCCGCTGAGATATGACAATACAAAGGCTACCTTGGTCTGATCATTAGGGAAGGCCCCAGGTCTGCATAGGAAGTGCAAACGACACTGATTCATGAATACTGCGAATCGTTTGTGGTCCCCAGCAAAGCGTTCGGGTGGGGCCAGTGGCATGTTTCCAGGTAGATTAATCTGCACAGGGTTACTGGAAACCACAGGAGCGTGGTTCCCTCCAGAACCGGGTAGAGGAGTTTGCCCAGCTTGACCTTGCAAAAGCTGTCTGGCCAGGTCATCAGTTCTTTCCTTTGATATTATTAATTCCCTCCTGAGGGCATTAGTCTCTTGACGAGCGGCATGTACTTCGGCCCGTAATTCCCCCAGTAATTGGGCCAACTGATCAGTCTCAGAACTTTCCATAGCGCCTGGGTGGGAATTTGTAGGAAGGCTTCGCGTTCTGTTACGCTCACCTGACTCCCACGGAGGCGCTGGCCTGGTTCGCGCTGCTGTGACCTCTTCTAAGGTGATGCGCAGGGTTCGGAAGACGGACTGGACCGGGCCCCAAATCTGGCCTGTCTGGCTCGCAGAAGTATCCTTCTGTAGGCGAAAATAGGGAATTAACTGTCTGCGGGGTAATGCAATCGGCCTCCCACTTTCCCCTCTCACCCTCTTTGAAACCCTTCTGTGATTTCTCGTAGCGTCTCACCTTAGGGTCTGGAAGGACGAGCTCTCCATCCTGCTTCTGATGCAGGGGCGCGTTGGCATCCAGTTACTTCACTGGATTTTCGGATTGGTGAGAACTTGTTCCCCTTGTGTCCATGCATTAATGTACTAATGGTAGTGTCTTTTTCCCCATAGGGGCCGGGGTACGGAATGCCGGGGAACAGGCACCGACCCGCGATGAGAGGTGAAATCCTTGTAGAAATCAGGTAAGTCTTTAATGAACGTTTTTTGGTAATGTCTTTTCATTCGCTCATTAACGCTGATGTCTCTTTTTCCCCTTAGGGGCCAGGGTCCGGAAATGCCAGGATGCGGCGCGGACCCGAGATGAAGAGGGAATGAATCAACAGGTAAGTCTTAACATGGAGATTTAGCTCTCCTTATTCCCCTTCTCTCTCTCACCTTTTGTTCTGGTCTTTTTCTCCCTAGGCACTGGGGTGTGACTGCGAATCCGGATGATCGCTGCTGAACAGGGAGGCGCCCTGTAAAGGTGAGTGGAGTGTGGCGCTGCAGCGATCGACGCGATGAGCTTTCAAATTAAAGTCTTCCTTTTCAGGATTGTCGGCGAGATGTCTCCGGGATGCGGATTTAGCAGGTAAGGACTTTTCCTTCTTCTGTTCTCTTCTTCTCTTCCTTTGCAGGTGATCCAGGATGCTGGCAGGCGTGGCAGAAGTCAGAATGCAGGAGCAGACACGGTGAGCGTCCAGCTGCTAGATGCAGAACAACGCGAAGCACGTGTGGCTGTTCGGGTGGGGTTTAAATAGCCTTGGAAGAAGTTCCAGGTATGTATCCTTCCTCCAATCAGGTATGTATCCTTCCCTGACCACGCCCGGATGGTAAATTAGTCCCACAGGTAAAGTAGTTCCTTTCAGGCCTCAAGGAGGCCGGGATCCTGCAGCATGGTTGCATCAGGTAAGTGCACCCAAGCATTCCCATAATGAGCCTGGCGCCTATGGCGCCAGGACTGATGTCTTTTATGAGCCTGGCACCATAGGCGCCAGGACACTGTCCAAAGGGCCTCTATATGGGGTTGCTGGGTCCTTCCTTGGGGACTGGATGTCTGCTTTCGGGGACGCCGGGCTTGAATCGGCTAGAAAAAATGTATGCTTTTTCAGGATATAGTGAAAACTGGCAGTGTACCTATTAGTTGGCAGACTGCCCATATTGTCCCCATCTTTAAGAGAGGTCAACGGACTCTGGTTAAGAACTACAGACCGATATCTCTTGTTGATGCGGATTGTAAGCTTTTTGCTTCTCTCCTTTTGTCCCATATCAATGTTTGGATTAAGGAGAACAATATTCTACCGAAATATCAAACAGGGTTTAGGGCTGGCTATTCAACCAATTTAAATGGCTTTATCTTAACTGCCTTACAAAGCTCAATATGGGGCAAATTTGGTGGAACTTTATATGACGCCGTAATCGATCCATCAAATGCTTTCAATCTGGTTATTAGGTCACGTCTCTGGGCTAAATTGTCAAAGTGGTGGCTCCCGGCAGGCCTACTCAATTTATATATGGCCATGTATCAGAACTCAGGGCCATATAAGGATTGACCTAGGGAGGACTCTGTCCAGAAGAATAAGGACACGCATAGGGGTGAGACAGGGTTGTTCTTTGGCTCCATGTCTTTTTATCCTTTATTTGGCAGATGTAGGGGAGTTCCTTAGGAATGCAGGTTTGGTGAATGCAAAACTAGGGGATCTCAGGCTCTCGTGGTTGGCATATGCTGACGATTTCTTTCTCTTTGATCAGACCAAAGTGGGCTTGCAAAGATTAATATGTATGTTTGAAGAATACGCTGCCATAAATGGCTTACAAATTAACCCGAGTAAAACCTGGGTTATGGTCCTCTCTAAAGGGAAAAAAGGGAATAAACAAGTGTGGAAAATTGGGGGTGAACCGATCGTGAGAGCTCATAAAATTGTTTACCAGGGATTTCTAATTCTGGCCCAACCATCGGTTGTTGAACTCAGACAATCGCTTAGATACAAAGTTCTCCCCCTTATTTCACAGCCTATTAAGCTGGATAATAAGTATGGTAGGATCTCTTTTAAGCCAGCGGTAGACATTTTTGAGGGAAAAGTTGCTCCAAAATTAATTTATGGCATGGAACTACATTACTTGGATATCCTGACTTTTTGGGACTCCCTTGAGGGTATTTTTTGGAGAAAGCTTATGAAACTTCCCAATAGTATCCCTACAGTGGCTATAAGGTTCGAACTGAGTCTGGTGTCTCTGCGAGCCAAAATCCTCTGGCAGGGTTCTGGCACTTTTTTCCTCTCTGCTCTGCCCTAAAGAGGGTACCCTTTATGAAGATTTGGGTAAAATACTCCTCTCACAGGGATCCCTGGATCGAAACACATATCTTCTAAAATTCAGAGATCTCTGTGATAAGACTCTATTTGACCTGTCTACTGACAGGGATAATCTGTTGACCAATCCGAATAAAGTGAAAAAAACTCCTTTACAGCTCCGATTGGAATAACACCTTGAAAAAACTCTATTCTCATCCCTCTCTCAGCGACCTAAGATATGATCATAAGAAGAGAGGTTTCCTGTCTTTTATTCTGACACGATTTCCTAACCACTATTATCGTTCCCTCCTCTAGAAACCTAGATGGAACTTTATGCCCACTAAGGAGGTTCTATACAGAAGGAAGGTGATTAATGATTTGGATCTCCTCTGCCACTTTTGTCATACTCCAGGGGTTACTGAAACTGCCCGTCACTTCTTTTTAGACTGTGTAGCATTGAAAGGATTGAGGGCACTATATCTTTGGTACTTCTGGGGGCAGAAATGTTTATTTGGTCAAGCTGTCTTTGAATTTCTAATACTACAGAGGTCCCTGCGGCTGCAAGATTCATCAAATCTTTAGATCTGTATGCACCTTTGGGCTGAGCTCCCTATTTGATGTATTCTTGTTTACACTTCCTTGTTGTCTGTTCAATGACTGTACTGTATTTTATGATGGTCTGCTATGCCGTGTGACGTATGAAATTGGAATTTATATTTATCTTAACTTTGCACTGATTTTATACGTTCTGTTTACATTTTCAAAGGAATCTAGGGCTATGCTGTATTTACAATTGATTGATATGTATGCATATATATATATATATATATATATATATATATATATATATATATATGTTTTCTCTTTTCTTTTTCTTTCTTCTAGTAAATGTAATTTTAAAGGTTTCTTATGTAAACCATATACAAAAAAAGGAGTAATAAAAATATGGACCCCAAAGAGACACTTCTTCAGACCATCATGTATAGACCCAGAAGACGAAGAAAGAATGGACCCAAATGACAAAGTAAAGGTGAATACAGAAGAACCAAGTAAAATGGATCCAAACACGGAAGTGAAGGTGGTCCATGAATCGCCCAGAGGGGGGAGTGTAGAGGAGGTCCCAAATAAAGCCTGCACTCCAATCGTCCATTTTGAAGTACCAGGAACGTTCACACCAATATATGTGACGTATGATGAGCAAATAAACCAGCCGAGAGCCACGGTAGGGCTCTGCCCAGTGCCTATTAGAAGAACAGCACCCATTGACGTACCAGTAATAAAAAAAACCATGGACAGTAAGATAGCCATTGAGAAAACCATAACAAAAAATGAAACGAAATGAAGATTGTCTGTGTACAGTCCCTGAAGAAACCAAAATGCCTTAATAGAAGACGAATGGTGACATCACAATGGCCCAGACGGACTCACAGATAGAAGAAATGACGACCAGAGAATGACGCAAAGAGACGAAATGACATGAACAAGGATATCGTAAAATTAAAGTGAGAGAATGATGTCAAAATATAAGAAGCTTAAACTGAAAGCAAGATGAAGATATTCAACCAGTTTACAGCAGTAAATATGCTTGGAACCGCAAGAAAGCTAAGAAAACAGCGCAGTTTGCTATGCTTAGTAGAAGAATGGTGCAGCAAGCACCACTGTACAAATTCTACCTCAAATGAAGCACCTTATTATAAGTATATTTCTACTTTGCACAAGAAGCAGAATCAACCCGGTTTACTAAAGGCCACACGAGAAAAGCTTCATATTTAGTAAAAATGAGAAGAGACGGCTGAAAAGAAACTCAGCAGAGGCAACTCGTGCCAGGCAAGCTGAGGTCATAGCAATAGAAGAGACTAACAGTAGCTACATCTAATTGAAACTAAGAACAGAATATCCTCCCTCTGAAAGGTCGAGATAAGAAACTGAAGGCAGGTGGTGGGTGAAACAAGAATCAAATAAATGAATTGATGAAAGAAGAAGTAAATTCACAGTTTCTGAACCACGTGACCAGCCGAGCCGGACGAAAAACAAGAGCTCACACCTACACATGGCACAAGGCCAGGCAAAGATATCAGAACTTTTCCAGACAGAAGATGCAGTCTTGATGTCAACCACAGTGAAATAATTGACACAGGGCTACTAAAGTAATGATTCATTGTAGCAATGACTGGAGGAAGGCCGGGTAACTAATGGGAACCTCGCATCTGGCCAACCATTCTGTGTGCTGCTAAGCAAAGTGGAAAAGTATGCATGGAGTTGGTGCCAAACCTATCACAATGGACCAAATAATCTAGGGTCCTATAGTTAGTGGAACAAATAGGACGTTGTACTTTTAGTGACGTCTGCAGTAGTCATTTTAAAGGTAGGGCTTAGATGCCCACTTGACAGTGTTTACTCAATCCCCTCACTTCCTTACCATATAAAGATATAGTACCTATATTAAAGTTACCTTTTTCTAACCAATAGAATTGCATGGTAACTTTTGAGTGTTACACGTCAATGATGATGAGTTTTTGGTATAAATGTTACAAGTTTTATGAAGTTCGTTGGAGTTGAAGCGAGAAGGAAGATCGCACCATTGCTGATATTCATAAATAACTCCCCGTTTTTTGTACTTGTCATTAAAAGGACTCCCTTTGCCAAACCATTTGAGTTGTCCTTATTGATTGGTGTTGAAGTATAAATCTGCTTCCCCATCCATCTCACAGGTGCTGCTACGTGTCTTAAAGTGCTTCTGAGCAAACCCCGACTCTATGGGCCAGTTGGGGGTCTCGGGGCACACCATGGCACAACAACCATGTGAGAGAGGTCCAAAAACATTGTCACCAGGTAGAGCGGGCTTGGAGAAAAGCACGAGACAAATATCTCAGGTTGTCTTATTCACAACAGCTGCAGATTTATAAACATCTCATTAAACAGATTTAACATGCTTAATACTTAATATTCCAGTTGCATTTTAGCTGGCTTCAACAGAAGTGAAGAGCTGCTTAAAGTTCCTAGTGAACTAGACACCCCTGTTTCTTTGAATCACACAGTACCCCCATCTCAAAAAACTCTGTGAGGATCATTCTCACTTTTTTGAGGCTACAATTCGATCTATACAATCATTTCGTTCTTTTACCTGTGTTGTCCACCTCCGCTCTGCATTCTGAAATCTTTGATTCCTTTCCAACCATATCTGAAACTGCTTTACTTAAATTCATGTTCATGCCGTCCCTCTGGCTCAACCTTTGATGTCTGCCCAGCTAGAATTCTCAAACAATTAAAATCATGTGTAATCTCTGACCTGTTATTAATCGCTCATTGCTAGTGGACAACGTTCCTAATGTCATGATGCCTACCTCCAAGGAGCCAGGTCCAACCCAGCAACCCCAGAGGCAGGCATCATTCCCCCCAGGGAAGTGCCAGCGGGCCCAAGCTGGGGCCCTTTTGGACACAGTCCTGGCGCCTTAGGCGCCAGGCTCATGTTGGACCCCTGTCCTGGCGCCTTAGGCGCCAGGCTCATAAACCTAGACATGTGTTCAAGTGTTTTAATGTGCACTTACCTGAGGCAGACCATGCTGCTACATCCAGGCCCTCTTGAGGCCTGAATGGAACTACTTTACCTGTGGGACTACTTTCCACCTGGGTGTGGTCGGGGAAGGATACATACCTGATCGGTGGAAGGATACATATCTGGAACCTTTTCCAAAGCTATTTAAACCACGCCCGATCAGCAACTCACGCTTCGCGTTGTTCTGCTCCTCGCAGCTGGACGCTCACCGTGTCAGCTCCTGCATCTGGACTTCAGCCACGCCTGTCAGCATCCTGGGTCGCCTGCAAAGGGAGATAAGAGAGAATTGGAGAGAAAGAAGACCTTACCTGCTAAAGCTGCATCACAGAGACATCACACCGACTATCCTGAAAGGGAAGACATCATTTTAAAAGCATTTCGCTTCGATCGCTGCAGCGCTGCATTTCACTCACCTTTCCTGGGCGCCTCCAACTTCAGCAGCGATCATCCGGATCCGCACCCACTTCCCAGAGCCTAGAGAGAAAAGACAAGAAAACAAGGTGAGAGAAGGAAGGGAAATAGGAAAAGCTCAGTTTCCTTCTAAGACTCACCTGTTGGGTCATTCCCATTTCATTTCGGGTGCTGCCGCTTCCTGGCATTCCGGACCCCGGCCCCTATGGGGAAAAAAGACAAAGACATTGAATGAGCGAATGCAAAGACATTACCTGAACGCTCATCCAGAACTTACCTGTCATTTACTGGAACTGCACGTTTCACTTCGGGTCGGCGCCATATCTCCGGCATTCCGAACCCCGGCCCCTAAGGGGAAAAAGACATAAGCATTAGCGCTTGCTGCAATAAGACAATGAACATTATTATTAAGCTTGAACTTTTGAACTTGCAACAGAACTCTTACAGCGTCTCACCTGAATAGTCAAGCTTATTTTGAACTCCCATCATACCTCAATCCAGTGAAGTAACTGGGTTTCAACGCGCCCCTTCATCAGAAGCAGGATGGAGAACTCATCCTTCCAGACCCTAAGGTGAGACTTCACGGGGAATCGTGGAAGGGTATACTCGGAGGGTTGGAAGGGAGTGGGAGGCTTGAGCATTATTCCGTCAGTAGGTAATACTCCCTTTTCACGCACAGGGGAATATTCCTGCGAGCCAGAAAAGCCAGAGTAGAGGGGCCCTTCCTGACCATCTTCAGAGTCCTGCGCTTCACCATTGAAGAAGCATCAGCACTCGAAGCCAGACCTGCGCCTCCGTGGGAATCAGGTGAGCGTGACACCTAACCCATTTAAGATAGCTGCAATTTCCCCTCTTCTAAAAACTCCTTGCTGGCCTGGCACATCAGGTTATTCCTGGCCGATATCACAACTCCCTATGTTGGGAAACTATTAGAGGCTATGATAACAACACAACTCCAATGTTCTGTTGAAGAAGCTAACTGGATGATATTCAGACTGGTTTTCATGCGGGTTATCATACTGAATCTGTCTTGTTAGCTACGTTAGATGATCTAATATTTTGGGAGGAAGAAATAGGCACTGGTGAACCTGTCCTGTTAGACCTATCCACAGCCTTTGATACGGTTGACCACAGTTTAAATGGGGCTGTAAGGTTGATTTTCTTTCTTGAGAAATATGTTCACATCTCCCCTTCTCTTCACTGGCTATCTGTAATCAATAGAGTGGAATTCAAAGCTCTGTGCTTAATGCATAAGGCCTGCTACAAAACAAGGACACAGTTTTCTCAAGTGTGTTCCCGGATGACATCTCTGTTCCGCCTCTGCTAAACTCTTGTCTGTTCTTAAATTCAAGAGACATAAAAGGGGTGGCCACACTTTTGCTATTCAAGCCTCAACTCTTTGGGATTCTCTGCCATTTACAATTTGAGACAAGTCTGGCGGCTTCATCTTCAGGAAACACTTGAAGGCCTGGATGTTCCCCAGAGTTTGACTCTTTCCTGGTGGCTGACAACTGAGATCTGCTTTAGCCATTCATGCCTCTTCTGAGGCGATCTGTTGCGCTCTACAAGACTTCTACCTGTTTACCTGCAATACAAATCTCAACAATAGTTCCAGTATATACTCATTGATTGCACTGTATGTATTGGGTGACTGGTGCACTATAAAAGCTGAATAACATAACATAATGGTGCAAGCATTAGAAGGGGGCATACAGTGCATTCACATATTGGTCGCGCCACATTGCACTCCATGAACACGGGAAGTAGTGCTTAATTTGTGGGGGTGTTTGCCAGGACCCAGCCCTGGCACTTATTTCTGAGCCCCGGCACTTATTGTCTCTGACCCAATTCCATTGTGATGTGGTGTTTTGGCAACTTTATTTTAACTGTCAGTCACCTAAGAAGCACCCATAAAATCAGAGCAAAATGTTAACAATGGTTGTGTTTAAAGAAACATTTAAATATTTGACTCAAATAAACTATTGCCTCATATCAAGGCACATCAAGAATGTTATTCTATGTTATGTTGATTGGAATTTGTAAATCACACATCTGCCATAGCACATCCAGCAACCCCAATGAGCCAGAGGCAGTTGCAGATTTAACCCCAGACCTATTGGCACTGAGGGGAGTAGCCATGGGTGGTGGCAACAGTGAGTGGGATGCCACCCGTCCCGATGAGCCATGGGTGTGCTTGAAAATATTTGAGCCCTGGCACTTATTTTATCACAAATTAAGCACTGCGCAGGAACCTGTGATATTAACTTTTTAAAAAGAATATAATTGAGTAACTACTTAATTGCATTTAATAAGAATAAGCCTCCATATGATTAGATTATGAAGACTAATTACCAGGTTCTCACTGTGGGCGCCTGGCACGTTGACTACATACTTGCCTTCTGAGCTCCACCCACCATCAGGTAAACATGCATTTGAAAGGGAGCCTTTGCAAAACTGCACTTCGCTACTTAAGGCCGAGTGGGTGTATCCATCTTGCAGTGCGACTTATTTTATGTCAATAAACATAAACTGTTTAACTGATTTATAATCAGGAAACATTCCATTTTAAAGTCCTTAGATGTCACAGATGTAAATACTCTATTAGTAGGTAGATAAAATATTTAGGTCGTCCTCATCATTATTTATTTCGGCACTGCCATGAAGCAATAAACATATACAAAGTAATATGGATAATTGCAGGCTTCATACATTTCAATCACAAAGTGCTATGTGCAACATATAAAATTATATGATACAACAATGATCTCCCACTTCAAATATCCTAAAACTGGTGTTTTGCGCCCTATGAAAATATATGAAATTAAACTAATCCCTCAAACTCAAGTGTACAATTATTAGCTAAAACTCTCTCTGCAAATTGATTAAATGGCACCATTTGTACTCACCATATTATACAGAAAATCAACAATAATCCCTCTAATTATTGCAACTATTGGCGCTCACAGCATGGGTCTTAATCTTGCATAAATATTGAAATGAAACACAGCAGCACAGTCATTTAACACGGAAGAAATTGATAATATCAGTACCTTGTACTTAAAACCCAATATAAAAATATTTAGAACAATGGCAATTTACTAAATCCTAAAACGATGCCACAGTAACGCAGTAAGATTTCCCTTTCTTGTCTATTTTGTGTTGGGGTGCCAAATAGAATGGGAACCCCTAAAGTCTTACTCACTGTTGCTTCATCAAAGAATATCGTAATGTCTTCTGCCATACTGATGCCATAAACTGGGCAATCTCTCTCTATATATAAAGCAACACATATGTTTGTTTATTTCTTACACAATTCCACACTGTTCCACCAATCAGCCCCAAATTGTGCATAGTTACCTGTTATGACCCTCTGGGTATTACTGGCTACATGGCATTTGAACACCCCACCCCTTCCACTAGATTTCTGCCCCTTCACACATGAGACGGTGGCCAGAAATCAGCGAAACATCAATGTGGTTGTAGAAGGACTGGACAAAGCTCATTAAGTGTCGACACGAGGAACAGAACTCCTTAAAAACCATGTTTCAAGGCCATTGGACAGACCATTTCCGAGATATTTGCCCCTCAACATACTGCAAGGGACTGCACAGTGACATGGTGAGGCGACAGGTGGGGAGAACGCACAGAAAGTCCCACTATGCTGCATCATGCCAACTCTCACCTTCCCTCCACATCTGCCATTTGGTATACAAGCCAGCCACATGTGCCCATTCTCAGTGCAGTTTATTCCAGGCTGCAAAGCCCATCAAGTGATAACCGACTCGGAACAGCGACCTACAGAATCACTGATTTTCAATAATTGATGAGAGTGATATCATTTCTGAAGTACGCATACTTATTGCTAGTTCTTTCATATATCCCAGTAATTTCTGGCCTTACATTTATCTATGTGTGGGATTTTAAAGTGTAAACTTTGCTAGCATGCGAATTAGCGCTGAGCAGAAAGGGGCTGAATACAGAGAGAGAAGGATATGTAGAGTTTTGCAGGAGAAGTGGTGAGGGGGGAAGAAGAGATATTAGGAGTGCAACAAACCATGAGATGTTTCTTTACAACATTTCACATGAATTAGTTAGCAATGAATACACAATTGAATAATAAAACAAATTAGGTCTGATTAATACATAATTAGGCTACTCAAAAAAGCACTGAGGATGCACTTTTTTTAATTGGCTGGCTTTAACGAATGTGCTGATCACATTGGTCTCAAAGATAATCTACACATTTTGGGTGGGTTGTGTACTAGCCCCAAGGATGCACTAGCTGCCACAATTGGAAAAGATAGTATTGTATGTGTTTCCAAAACACAGAAAGGCTTCCACTTCCCACCTGGAGATTATCACCTCCTTTGTGAACCACCTGCAGCTTGTTTCCAAATAAGTTAATGGGATGGGCTACTGCAGACCTTCTTTTGGCCATTTTCATTAGTGTAAAATCTGAAAGTTCATATCATCATATCATCAACTCTATAATAATGGTTTAAAATTGTTCTAAATTGTTCAGATAGTTCACCATGTTCATTGTTTGCACAGATATGTATAGTAGACACTAATTTTCACACACATACAAGCAATGGGAGATGGTCAAGATAAACTCGCAAAACAATAATCAAATATACAACAAAGTTTGGAAAATTACTGTATCAAGCAATCAACTTGACACCATTTTATTGTAAAGTCACTTACTGGCCATCTGCATTAGTGCTGCTCTTCCTGGCTCATCACAATCCATACTATGTGAGCTAATCCCAAAAACTCAAAAAGAGAAAGACAACATTCAAAAGGACCACCAAATTCCCAATCTTCTTCCCCTGCCTCTCAGAGGGGTAAACATGTACTAAAACTCAAAAGCCCTACATCCTTGCTCGTTCGCAATATCCAAGATTTTTGTGTATTAGTTTTAATTAATAAGCTTTAATACTTAGTTTGCACCTGGAAAAGGGCACTCAGCAAATGAGGTGACTAGAACAGCGAGCGAGAACAGACATTCTTCACCTGCTGTCCCAGCCTCCCGAGGCCCTTCCCCGGGTTGCACCATTTTGTTTCATTTTGTTAATGTGGGGAGGCAACAGGGAGCCTCTCCCTATTGTCTCCTCATCCACCCCTCCTGCCAAAATTCCCTGATCCCGTTTCCCACCTCTCCCTCTATCCCCACTTTCCTGCAGGCACAGAGCTTTGTGCTCCGGCCCCTGCACTCCTCCCGTCTCCCGGCCGCTGCTATACGCATGAAAAAGGACTTTGTCCCTTTTCCAAATGGTGGCGGCTATCTTTTTTCAATTTTTGTTACTTTTTTTCCTCCGGAGATTGGCTGTGCACACTTTGCTCGGCTTAGCTCCGGCTTGTGGGCCTTTAACAGCTATGCCCGCCCTCCTGAGCAGGCATGAAAGCCACAATCTTGACAAGGACCCAATTGCAGGCATTGTACCTCACAGCCTGTTTTCCAGAGACAAATATTTATTCATGGCTGCCATGAGGTACCCTCTTAGTATGCGGCAGAGTAACAGAATACAGCTCAGTTGTGGTTTCTCAAGTAGAGTATTTTTTCACTAAAGGTGGACATTAATTCTTTGAGAGAATGCGTGAAAAATGGATTTAGCCATGTACGGTCATGACTTGACTGCTTGGAATTTCAGGCACAATCCGACAGGACTTGTTCTGTTCTGGATGTTGTGACTGAAGTGTACAGTAACTTAAGCAAATCCAACTCCAGAGAGTTTGTACAGTGAAAAACATGCCTAAATTTAAAATGGCCACCAGCACTGATTGGGTGGGTGCCAAATGTTTGAATGCCTACAAATCAATTATTGATTTGGTGAGATCACACTTTTTATGCATGAATATGGATGACATGCTCCAGTTAATTGTTGATAATAATTTGTATTGTATGGAAGAAGATGCCTTAGCTGTTGTCAAAGTGAGGAATCCCGGTTAAATTGTCTACAAGTGGAGCAGGACTGGCAACTTTTGGCCTGGGGGCATGTACACTTGTCTGGCCCATGGTGGAGTGGCCAACACCCCAGTACAGAAGCCCGAATTCCAGAACATTTGAACTCAATACCTACCTCTCCCTACCCACATATTCTCCAGTACATATGGTAGACATTATTGACATCACTTTATTTGATGCAATATATCTTTCAATTATGTTTGTGGTTTCTTAGAGACCTGGGCCCCATGCACCATTTGCCACATACCAAACATTGAAAAATGATTTCAGAAGGATACACTAATTTGGCGAATGGAGAAAGTTGGGATTTCAGCACAGGTTTCTTCATGTCCCAGGTTGCAATTTGACAGCAGGCTACATCTCCTCCCATCCCATCTGATCCCATCCAATCTTTATTTTTAGAGCGATGTAAAGAGGTGGGGAAGATAGAGAATTCATTGGTAGTGCCTAGCCATAGCTGAACATGGGGGTCTGGTTTCACTCTATTTGCCAAACACAAGATGGGATGGCAAATGCCCCCTAACTGGCTTCCTGCCCCCCACACAACCCATAGCTGGCATCCTGTCTAATCACTCCCACAACATAAGACACTCACTTGGCATCCTGCCTCCACACCAGTACGCAGTATATAAATGGTCAATAGTATAAGCCCATATGAATTAGACATTCCCCACAGATTGTTAAGGAAAATAAGGCACAGTGATGAAAAGTGATTTGCTCAGGATCACTTCATGTGTGAAGTGTGAAAGGTGAGGATTTGAGCCCTGGCTCCACAGTTTACAATTAATGCACCAATGGAGACTTCATCTTTTCCTAGTCCATCTTCATTATTAGAGCCAACAAAACATGCTCTAAAACGATGTTATTCAAGGGCTAAACTAGTACACTATCTAATAAATTGGGCTTTCAAAGAACTGAGTTACAGGATGAAGCACCCTGACAAAATATAAGATAATTCTTAATTGAAACATATCATCATAAAACAATTATGAATCACTTTGTCAAAAAAAGAAAGGGTTTGAGTCAGTCCCACAATCCGGTGCAGTGGCATGCAGGTCAGGCACACGTCTGACCAACATTCACTGAATCTGCTGACCTACCTGTCTAGATTTGTATTTCTGTCTATTTTACCCTATCTTCCTTACACACCACCTTCTGGCTCACATTTATACGGCGGGCCACCTTGATTTGCCAGTCAGCCTATGGCAGACATGACAAGAAGCTGTGGTTGTGTTTGTGCTGGTGATTGTAGCTATGGGGTCTGCACTTGGATAACACAGAGTTTTTATTATGCTCCCAAGCTGCACTTTCAATGGAAGCATGAGGCTAATCGGGATGCTATTGAACTCTTATTTTAATGAACTCATCGGTTATCCAAAAAATCAAGAGGGCATAGGGGAAGCATTCTTACAGAATGTAACTGATGCCAACCTACAATAAGATTTGGACGTTTACTTCCTTGGCAATTAGGAGTTGTGATAAGTGGCTGCGGATTGTAAAAGACCAATGGTGTATGGGCCACAGTGGTGCCAACATTACCGCTCTTCTCCCTCTCACTCACTCACTGTGGACGCCCACATGTGGGTATTGATATTGATATTTTATTTCTATCGCGCTCATACCCAAGTGTTTCAGAGCGCCCTTTTGGCCACCAAGGCACATCTGCAACATTGCTGAAATCAAGACAAGTGCCTCACACCATGTACACAAAAGCTAAGCAGACCTTGGAGCACTCTGTTCATTTGATGCAGACTGGATTCTGAAGGGGGGTTTCTTTTTCATTTTTGTTTTTACATATTGGAACTCTGGTCCAGACAGCAACAGCCCAGGAAGCCTGCAGGGCAATTGCCCTCTTACCCCCCTTCCTAGTTGGCCCCTGTCTATAAGAATCTTCAACAACCCCAGCCAATGTTCTGCCCTATTGCTTGGGGAATCACCCTTGTTGCTTTTCAGGGTGAGGCCAAAACCAGAAATTACCTCGTTTGTCTCTGCAAGACCAGCCAGGACCAACTCTGATGAGTCACACATGCTCCTGCAGCAAACACTGGTCATGGACGGGGCCATACATCAGGGAAGGATGAGGGAAATTAGATGCTTTGAAATTGATAGAGATCGACATGTGCATTTGAAAAACCTTACCAGGACCTTACCAGGGTCAACCATACAAAGAGATCGCAGGGTGGTGCCCATCCCTTCCCTGCATATTAAATTACCTGTGTTTTATTTAGAGTCATCTATGTGTTTTGCCTGTCCTGTGATATTTCACACCTATTCTTTTGTATTGAGAACTGGACCTTCCTTTGCTAGTGCCACCATTCCCAGAGCCATTTCCCCCCTGGATGAGAATGTCTGCACACTACTCTGGACGCACAAATGACACACAGGCATCAAAGTACTGTGCTACGTTAAAAGATGCTAGCTCAAATGCCGGCTACCCACAGTGCTCCGCTGCTCTCGATCTAGGTCTGCACTTAAAACAATAAAATACAAAATAAAAATAAAAATAAATGATTACCCGATAAGCCCAGCTTAGGTATAAGTACATTGCAGATATTGTTTAATAGTGAAGTCTGCCCAAAGGTGGTGATTATTATTGCCACTTCCTGTTCATCAGCAACCGAGCTGAACAGACTCCCTTGGGAATGCCTCTTACTGTAGTCCATCGACCTTAGGAATGTTGGTGCAAAGATTTTCAATGTTGTTGTTTAAGTAAGATATGATATCACAGCCTTTCTCTTCTGGGATAAAAATAGTGGAGGTTTTCAGGAAGATGTATTGTGATCTAATCTTGAAAATAAATGTCCCTGACTCTGTATTTAGTATGTTTGTATCCACAATGATGTATAAGTAAGTCTACACAATAAGTGGAGAGTTGATGCTTTCACAAACGTTGTTCGAATGACCCATTATTGCAAATTCATTTCTGTAGGTTATCCTAGCACCAGGCCTAGATTGACTGGAGCGGAGCTATGAACAACTTTGCCTGGTGTTGCTTGAGGTAGGATAACAGGTCCATGGAAGTGGTATTCCTGTTGTGATGATTTCCAGGATTATGGAGTTGCAAGGGGCATGTGGCATCTTGAGGTGCTTGAGCATTTCCAGAAATGAAGATATGTTATATTCTCGAAGATCCTCATCATTGAGGCGGTTCAGTGTCAGCTTGGGCTCTTGGTGAAGATGCCTTCTGTCCCAAACATAACATGAATATAATTAGTCAAAAAATGTTGAGTATCGGAAAGTATGCAATGCCTAGGGAGAAACCCACAAGTTAAATTAAGGGGGAACTCTGAATTATTGAAAAAAACGACTGCCTTGCCTTGTTATACACATGTATGCATACCTTTTTATATAGGAACAAAAATTCCACAGGAAGCTACCCTGCTTTTACACACAATGGACGTGGGTAATGAGATTCAGTTCAATATAGGGCTGTTAGACATTGCTAAGCGAAACACAAGGTCAGTGGCAGTTTTGACACATTGTATTCAAAAACATAGTTTAAAACACTAAAAAGTGAAAGTATACACAGGTTTAATAGGGTGACCAACCCCAAGTTCCTTGCAAAATATTTTCAAAAAAGGTAGCAGGTGCCCCTCTCCAGAAAGAACATGGCATGATAACGTGTTTTGTGGTTTTTTCCACTTTGAGAGTTCGCAGCCATCGCTTTTTGCTCACTGTACCTTTCACAGATGGGAAATATCCATTTGCATATCAGTCTTTGTCCCGCCCACATGGGCAGTCCAGCACCGAAATGCTATGGCATTTCCCTTCTGAACAAGAGTACCAACAGCAACCCCATACATGTGTTTCAGCTTTGTTGGGCCTCATCAGTGAGGTGGAGCTGTGCCTCTCTGAGCACAGTGAGCAGGGAGTCCACGTCTGGGTTCCCCCAGGTAACTCAGGGTGACCAACCCCAAGTTCCTTGCAAAATATTTTCAAAAAAGGTAGTAGGTGCCCCTCTCCAGAAAGAACATTGCATGATAACCTGTTCTGTGGTTTTTTCCTACTTTGAGAGTTTGCAGCCATCGTTTTTTGCTCACTGTACCTTTCACAGATGGGAAATATCCATTTGCATATCAGTCTTTGTCCCAGGTAATTTCATAGAGTTAGCAATAGTTCACTGCAGCATGACAGAAATTGGGATTGCTCAGTGGTCGAAGTGTAGGAAAAGAAGTAGTGGAACTATGTTCCCTGCTAGCCTGCCACGCTCCTCACAAACCCCATTGCTCTGCCCCCTCCCACACACAATACAAACCCACAAACACATGTGCCTGCTGTTTAAGGAAATGTTAAGTGCAGTGCACTGAAAGTGCAAGTTTCAACTTCTTCCTACACTGTTATTTTAAAACGAAACCGTTCCGGAACGGTTTCTTTTTAAAATAAAAGTATAGGAGCTGTAAAACTTAATTTTAAAAAGTAGAGGAGCACCGCTCCCAACCGCTCCCACTCACTTTGACCACTGGGATTACTGATCTTTGCACTTTTGCAGAGACTGACATGTATGCTCTGGCAACGTGGTCTGCTGACACACTGGCAAGGTGGAGGAAAAGAATAACTTCTGAGATTGATAAGGAAATTCCTGAAGAATTGTTTTCTGATGGAAGTGTGTTACAAACTTGTATGTTGACGCTCTTTAATTCAAGGGATCAGCAAGAACAGATAAACTATCTTATCTACCTGGCTGCAAGGATGTGCTTTAATCTACATACATTAGTTAAACTGAGAGCAAAGGACAATGAGATAATTTCAGCCTTGCACACAGATTTTGCAGCTATGCGTGAGGAAATGTTGCAATTAGAAGAGAAATTGAAACAAGGTGGCATGGCCTACAGGCCTGGTATGATGATGTAAGTGCACAATTCACACAGAAAGAGACATTTTTCGGAAAGTGAGATAGAAATTGGACATTTATAAACTGTCATCGAGGACGTTTGAAAAGATGAAGACATTGCACTATCAGAGGCACAAGCGCTCATAAAGAGTGCTACTCAGTCATCTGAAGAATTACAGGCAATGGAAGATGAGATTGTTAGAGTTATGGACGACAATGATAAAAGGATGGAAACAGGTGATCATTTTAAAATTCAAATTACCCAATGTAATGAGGAGATAGCCAAACTAAGGAAAGGACATTCTGCACTTTACAGTGAAACACAAGCTCTTCATGCACAGTGTAGGGAAATAAACAGCAGAATTAGAGTGTCAGAGAAATTAGGAGTACAGAGCTGTTCTTGCCCTGTGACATTAGGGCGTTCCTCTCACTGAGGCTGAAGGCAGCCGCAGTCTGCGAAATGTGCCAGCTGCTGTTCATTCAGCAGGAGCTGGCTACTCTCCAATGCTCAAGGTTACCTACCCAGGGCAGAAAAGGGGGGGGGGCAAAGTGATCCATTGTGCAAAGCGTTGCATAATCCACTAAACATAATGAAGTTTATCAAGACTTTGATCAAACCATTCAAAAAGGATTCGGACATATTTATAGAAGAACATATCAAGAGTGTAACTGAAATATTACAGATGCTTGAAATCTCCAAGGACAAATATGGTAGGTTCTTCCACCTCATTATGGACCACACTTCTGCTAGCTTCATTCAAGATTTAAATGAGCAGAATAATGTATCATGGGAGGACATTGAAAGAGAGATTAGGAAACAATTATCCCCATATCATTCTATCGAAGATGCTAAGAAGGCCGCGTAAAGCGTTACTCAATTAGATGTGTCGCCACGTCACTTCTTGCAAAATCTGAAAAGAGCATTCTCACGTTTTGATGTGGCATGTGACTTTCATTCAACAGGGTTCAAGACCACATTTTTTTACGGATTGCATCAGGGAATCATTTCACAATTTGTTTGTAAATTTAATATGGATAAAACCTTAGAATGGATTATTGAACAAGCCACTGAAGTCTATGAAATAATCTATCATGGGACGGGAGAGGTTAGGAACAAAAAACTAAAGAATCTACTATGGGAAGATGTGATTAGAGAAAGCGGAAATACAAATAAGGAATGACATACAACATAATCAAAGAGGCGTGGCCATGCAAGGGAAGACAGCAACACCCCAAACACCTGTGTTCCAATCCATAGATCCCAGTGATAGAAGCTCATACATTAGTCCTCTGTGTCTTGGTACCTCACCAAAGGTGGGATTTTGCTATGATATGCTGGGGCCAAATAACACCCAGAATCATATGTGTGGGCCATATCTGGTGTTGTGGGCCCAGATTAGATTTTAACATACCACAATGGCATATGGCAATGAGGCAAGACCAAGGTATGTAGATAGGTTCATTGAAAATGGAAGTCAACAAAGGGAACAATTTCAGCCAAATGACAGACAGAATGTAAACTGTGCACCTCGCCATTATGTTCACTCCTCTCCACAGGGTGACCATGGTCAGAGGATGGTCGCCCCACGCTTCCCACTCTCTGTGTCCCGGGAATTCAGAGAAAACACAAATGCGAACCAGTCGCCTTAATGGATCCAGTACATGTCTAATCAGAGTGAATTTAACCAGTACCAGCGTAGATCACACACAGATGGATGACTTTAGGGATATGGCCAGATTTCAGTGCTTGGAGGAGCAGTTGAAGATGTCTGAGCAGATAGGAAAACTGTGTGCAGCAGCCGAGTGAAAGTGCAGAATGTCACAAGAGTGACATTGCACAGGGTTATAACAAATGACTACTCAGCCAGCCTCCTCACATTAAAAGCGCAAATGACCATGATATACCACTGAATGAACAAACTGAATTGCTTAGTCATTTAAAAGAAAGAAAACACATGAATGTCAATGACATAAGGAATAAAAACAGACACAACAAAAGGATAAAATATAATCTAGAGTTGAATCAAACCATTGACGAGTGTGAAAATGAAAGAGAACAAAACATAAATACACAGGAAGAATCCAAAGCACATAAAATCAAAAGAGAGTTAAAAAAGTGTATGCAATATGAAACAAATGAAATGATAGATGATGTTCCAATAGGGATCATTTCCCCCACAGAAATGAAAATTATACAAAGGTCAGATGCAAATTAGTTCCTGAACAATATTTGGAGCCCCAAATGTTCCATGAGGGAGAAATAACAGCAATAAATTGCACTCTCTTTGCATACTTAAAGAATGCAAGGATGGGTATTATGCCCCTGTTACTGTTGAAGAGAGGTGTAATACATTTGCAATGATTGACACTGGTGTACAGGCAGCCGGGATGTCAAGTAAATTGTTTGGGCAGCATAAATAAAGTGAAATCCCCACAAGCTGTGTTGAAGTTCAGACAAAATGAAGGCCCTTCACATAATTTCAATGGAGAAGATATACCAGTGGAAGGTGTCACTAAAGTTGACATCAAGGTAAGGAAGTATAGAATGAGACAAGAGGTAGTGGTCTCACCCATTGAAGAGACACAATTTCTGTTAGGGAGAAATTGCCTTAAGAGACTGTCACCCTTTACTGATGGGGTAAATGGGGTATTGTGATCTTTGTCGGAAAAAAATCTAAAAACTAAAAATTTGCCAGAGTAGCGGTGCAAAAGAATGGCACACCATCGCTGAAACAGAGACTGCAGTGGAAGTGTATTTTCCGAATGGACTCGCGAAAGGTGGATGCCATCCTCAAATGGCCATCTCCTAGCTCGGTGAAGGGAGTTCAGTGCATGCTCGGCTTCGCCAATTTCTATCGAAGATTCATCCCGGAATTTTCCCGAATAGTCCAACCCATCACAGCTCTCCTAAAGAAAAACAAACGCTTTGAATGGACTCTTGAGGCCGAACAAGCCTTTCAGGACCTGAAAACCAAATTCACCTCTGCACCTGTATTGAAGCACCCACACCCAGATCTCCCTTACATTGTGGAAACCGACGCATCCAGTTCGGCCATGGGAGCTGTCCTGTCGCAAAGAGACCCAGAAACTAACCAACTACACCCTGTGGCCTTTTGGTCCAGGAAATGTTCTCCTCCTGAAATCAACTACGCAATTACCGACAAAGAGTTACTGGCTATTAAATCTGCTTTCAAGGCTTGGCGTCACTACCTTCTCGGGGCAAGACACACCATCACCGTAATTACGGACCACAGAAATTTACAGTATTTAAAGACGGCCAAAGCTCAATCTTCACGACAACTCCGATGGGCTCTATTCTTTGCGGAATTTGATTTTGTAATTACCTATCGCCCTGGCTGCAAGAATGGTAAAGCGGACGCCTTATCCCGGATTGGCATGGAAGAACCCAATTCGAGTTTAGAACCTGTGCCAATCATACCTGAACAAAGAATCTTAGGCCTAACTTCATTGCAAACTATTGAGGACATCCAACCGCAAGTAAAACAACTTCTAGACTCTTCAGCCTTACTGGAATGGAGTCAAAAGGGTCCTCATTACACCGTTAAGGATGATTTACCCTACTTCCAGGAGCGGTTGTTTCTGCCAAGTAAAGAATTGCAAGAACTTGTTATTGCCCATCATCATGAATCATTAATGGAAGGACACCCTGGTATCGCTAAAACGGAGGAAAAAATCAAACGCCACTTCTGGTAGCCTTCTTGGAGAAAAGACATAAAGTCTTTTGTTTTGTCTTGCGGAATTTGCGCCCAAAACAAGGGTCAAAAGAAAAGGCCAGCCGGCCTACTTCAACCCTTGGATATTCCACCGGCACCATGGCACACCTTGTCAATGGACTTTATAACTGATCTGCCTCCTTGTGCTGGTTACAACACTATCCTTGTAATTGTGGATTTATTCTCCAAAATGGCCCACTTTATCCCTTTAAAAGGTTTGCCTTCAGCTTCCACCTTGGCCAAGGAATTTCTGGAGAATATAGTTCGCATACATGGTTTCCCTTCCATATTAGTCTCGGATCGTGGAAGTCAATTTATCTCCCATTTTTGGAAGAAGTGTTGCCAACTAGCACAAATAGATGTGTGGTTATCCACCAGCCACCACCCCCAGACCGACGTACAAACCGAGAGAACCAATCAGACTCTCGAGCAATATCTTCGGTGCATGTTACACCAATCCGAGTTAAATTGGAAAAACATCCTTTGGATCGCAGAATATGCATACAACAATTCAGTGCATTCTGGAACCGGACAAACTCCTTTTTATACTTTGTATGGTCAACATCCTCGGACCTCTGACCTAGATCCACCTCTGACCCTGGATATGCCCGCAGTAAATCATCTGCATTCCACAATAACCCGAGCCTTCAAAGAAGCTGCAATTCATTTACAGCAAGCCAAGAAAAAGTATAAAGAAAACGCTGATTTGCACCGAAGTAAAACTCCTCCTTACCAAGTAGGAGACCAGGTATGGCTAGCAACGAAACATTTACCCCTCAAGGGCCCGCGAACCTTCAATCCCAGATTCATAGGACCTTATCCCATCAAGGCTATAATCAATCCCGTGGCCTTTAAACTGGATTTACCGTCCAACATGCGTATTCATCCAGTTTTTCATGCATCACTTTTGAAGCCAGTACAACCAGGGACCCAACTGTCCAAGCCTCCAGACCCAGTTCAAATTGAAGGGGAATTGGAATTCGAAGTTAAAGACATTTTAGACTCCAAGGTGTTAAGGTCGAAACTCTTCTATTTTGTTGACTGGAAGGGATATGGACCTCAGGAGAGATCGTGGGAGCCTAGTAACCATGTTCACGCACCTCGATTAATACAAAGGTTCCACCGGAGATTTCCGAACAAGCCAAAACCCCCGGAGGGAACAACCTTGGGAGGGGCCTTGAGGGGGGTACTGTCATGATGCCTACCTCCAAGGAGCCAGGTCCAACCCAGCAACCCCAGAGGCAGGCATCATTCCCCCCCAGGGAAGTGCCAGCGGGCCCAAGCTGGGGCCCTTTGGACACAGTCCTGGCGCCTTAGGCGCCAGGCTCATGTTGGACCCCTGTCCTGGCGCCTTAGGCGCCAGGCTCATAAAGCTAGACATGTGTTCAAGTGTTTTAATATGCACTTACCTGAGGCAGACCATGCTGCTACATCCAGGCCCTCTTGAGGCCTGAATGGAACTACTTTACCTGTGGGACTACTTTCCACCTGGGTGTGGTCGGGGAGGGATACATACCTGATCGGTGGAAGGATACATACCTGGAACTTCTTCCAAAGCTATTTAAACCACGCCCGATCAGCAACTCACGCTTCGCGTTGTTCTGCTCCTCGCAGCTGGACGCTCACCGTGTCAGCTCCTGCATCTGGACTTCAGCCACGCCTATCAGCATCCTGGGTCGCCTGCAAAGGGAGATAAGAGAGAATTGGGGAGAAAAAAGACCTTACCTGCTAAAGCTGCATCACGGAGACATCACACCGACGATCCTGAAAGGGAAGACATCATTTTAAAAGCATTTCGCTTCGATCGCTGCAGCGCTGCATTTCACTCACCTTTCCTGGGCGCCTCCATCTTCAGCAGCGATCATCCGGATCCGCACCCACTTCCCAGAGCCTAGAGAGGAAAGACAAGAAAACAAGGTGAGAGAAGGAAGGGAAATAGGAAAAGCTCAGTTTCCTTCTAAGACGCACCTGTTGGGTCATTCCCATTTCATTTCGGGTCCTGCCGCTTCCTGGCATTCTGGACCCCGGCCCCTATGGGGAAAAAAGACAAAGACATTGAATGAGCGAATGCAAACCTACCTGTCATTTACTGAAACTGCACGTTTCACTTCGGGTCGGCGCCATATCTCCAGCATTCCGAACCCCGGCCCCTAAGGGGAAAAAGACATAAGCATTAGCGCTTGCTGCAATAAGACAATGAACATTATTATTAAGCTTGAACTTTTGAACTTGCAACAGAACTCTTACAGCGCCTCACCTGAATAGTCAAGCTTATTTTGAACTCCCATCATACCTCAATCCAGTGAAGTAACTGGGTTTCAACGCGCCCCTGCATCAGAAGCAGGATGGAGAACTCATCCTTCCAGACCCTAAGGTGAGACTTCACGGGGAATCGTGGAAGGGTATCGTGGAGGGTTGGAAGGGAGTGGGAGGCTTGAGCATTATTCCGTCAGTAGGTAATACTCCCTTTTCATGCACAGGGGAATATTCCTGCGAGCCAGAAAAGCCAGAGTAGAGGGGCCCTTCCTAACCATCTTCAGAGTCCTGCGCTTCACCATTGAAGAAGCATCAGCACTCGAAGCCAGACCTGCGCCTCCGTGGGAATCAGGTGAGCGTGACACCTAACCCACTTAAGATAGCTGCAATTTCCCCTCTTCTAAAAACTCCTTGCTGGCCTGGCACATCAGGTTATTCCTGGCCGATATCACAACTCCCTATGTTGGGAAACTATTAGAGGCTATGGTAACAACACAACTCCAATGTTCTGTTGAAGAAGCTAACTGGATGATATTCAGGCTGGTTTTCATGCGGGTTATCATACTGAATCTGTCTTGTTAGCTACGTTAGATGATCTAATATTTTGGGAGGAAGAAATAGGCACTGGTGAACTTGTCCTGTTAGACCTATCCACAGCCTTTGATACGGTTGACCACAGTATAAATGGGGCTGTAAGGTTGATTTTCTTTCTTGAGAAATATGTTCACATCTCCCCTTCTCTTCACTGGCTATCTGTAATCAATAGAGTGGAATTCAAAGCTCTGTGCTTAATGCATAAGGCCTGCTACAAAACAAGGACACAGTTTTCTCAAGTGTGTTCCCGGATGACATCTCTGTTCCGCCTAAGAGACATAAAAGGGGTGGCCACACTTTTGCTATTCAAGCCTCAACTCTTTGGGATTCTCTGCCATTTACAATTTGAGACAAGTCTGGCGGCTTCATCTTCAGGAAACACTTGAAGGCCTGGATGTTCCCCAGAGTTTGACTCTTTCCTGGTGGCTGACAACTGAGATCTGCTTTAGCCAATCATGCCTCTTCTGAGGCGATCTGTTGCGCTCTACAAGACTTCTACCTGTTTACCTGCAATACAAATCTCAACAATAGTTCCAGTATATACTCATTGATTGCACTGTATGCATTGGGTGACTGGTGCACTATAAAAGCTGAATAACATAACATAATGGTGCAAGCATTAGAAGGGGGCATACAGTGCATTCACATATTGGTCGTGCCACATTGCACTCCATGAACACGGGAAGTAGTGCTTAATTTGTGGGGGTGTTTGCCAGGACCCAGCCCTGGCACTTATTTCTGAGCCCCGGCACTTATTGTCTCTGACCCAATTCCATTGTGATGTGGTGTTTTGGCAACTTTATTTTAACTGTCAGTCACCTAAGAAGCACCCATAAAATCAGAGCAAAATGTTAACAATGGTTGTGTTTAAAGAAACATTTAAATATTTGACTCAAATAAACTATTGCCTCATATCAAGGCACATCAAGAATGTTATTTTATGTTTATGTTGATTGGAATTTGTAAATCACACATCTGCCATAGCACATCCAGCAACCCCAATGAGCCAGAGGCAGTTGCAGATTTAACCCCAGACCTATTGGCACTGAGGGGAGTAGCCATGGGTGGTGGCAACAGTGAGTGGGATGCCACCCGTCCCGATGAGTCATGGGTGTGCTTGAAAATATTTGAGCCCTGGCACTTATTTTACCACAAATTAAGCACTGCGCAGGAACCTTTGATATTAACTTTTTAAAAAGAATATAATTGAGTAACTACTTAATTGCATTTAATAAGAATAAGCCTCCATATGATTAGATTATGAAGACTAATTACCAGGTTCTCACTGTGGGCGCCTGGCACGTTGACTACATACTTGCCTTCTGAGCTCCACCCACCATCAGGTAAACATGCATTTGAAAGGGAGCCTTTGCAAAACTGCACTTCGCTACTTAAGGCCGAGTGGGTGTATCCATCTTGCAGTGCGACTTATTTTATGTCAATAAACATAAACTGTTTAACTAATTTATAATCAGGAAACATTCCATTTTAAAGTCCTTAGATGTCACAGATGTAAATACTCTATTAGTAGGTAGATAAAATATTTAGGTCGTCCTCATCATTATTTATTTCGGCACTGCCATGAAGCAATAAACATATACAAAGTAATATGGATAATTGCAGGCTTCATACATTTCAATCACAAAGTGCTATGTGCAACATATAAAATTATATGATAACAACAATGATCTCCCACTTCAAATATCCTAAAACTGGTGCTTTGCGCCCTATGAAAATATATGAAATTAAACTAATCCCTCAAACTCAAGTGTACAATTATTAGCTAAAACTCTCTCTGCAAATTGATTAAATGGCACCATTTGTACTCGCCATATTATACAGAAAATCAACAATAATCCCTCTAATTATTGCAACTATTGGCGCTCACAGCATGGGTCTTAATCTTGCATACAATATTGAAATGAAACACAGCAGCACAGTCATTTAACACGGAAGAAATTGGTAATATCAGTACCTTGCACTTAAAACCCAATATAAAAATATTTAGAACAATGACAATTTACTAAATCCTAAAACGATGCCACAGTAACGCAGTAAGATTTCCCTTTCTTGTCTATTTTGTGTTGGGGTGCCAAATAGAATGGGAACCCCTAAAGTCTTACTCACTGTTGCTTCATCAAAGAATATCGTAATGTCTTCTGCCATACTGATGCCATAAACTGGGCAATCTCTCTCTATATATAAAGCAACACATATGTTTGTTTATTTCTTACACAATTCCACACTGTTCCACCAATCAGCCCCAAATTGTGCATAGTTACCTGTTATGACACTCTGGGTATTACTGGCTACATGGCATTTGAACACCCCACCCCTTCCACTAGATTTCTGCCCCTTCACACATGAGACGGTGGCCAGAAATCAGCGAAACATCAATGTGGTTGTAGAAGGACTGGACAAAGCTCATTAAGTGTCGACACGAGGAACAGAAATCCTTAAAAACCATGTTTCAAGGCCATTGGACAGACCATTTCCGAGATATTTGCCCCTCAACATACTGCAAGGGACTGCACAGTGACATGGTGAGGCGACAGGTGGGGAGAACGCACAGAAAGTCCCACTATGCTGCATCATGCCAACTCTCACCTTCCCTCCACATCTGCCATTTGGTATACAAGCCAGCCACATGTGCCCATTCTCAGTGCAGTTTATTCCAGGCTGCAAAGCCCATCAAGTGATAACCGACTCGGAACAGCGACCTACAGAATCACTGATTTTCAATAATTGTTGAGAGTGATATCATTTCTGAAGTACGCATACTTATTGCTAGTTCTTTCATATATCCCAGTAATTTCTGGCCTTACATTTATCTATGTGTGGGATTTTAAAGCGTAAACTTTGCTAGCATGCGAAATAGCGCTGAGCAGAAAGGGGCTGAATACAGAGAGAGAAGGATATGTAGAGTTTTGCAGGAGAAGTGGTGAGGGGGGAAGAAGAGATATTAGGAGTGCAACAAACCATGAGATGTTTCTTTACAACATTTCACATGAATTAGTTAGCAATGAATACACAATTGAATAATAAAACAAATTAGGTCTGATTAATACATAATTAGGCTACTCAAAAAAGCACTGAGGATGCACTTTTTTTAATTGGCTGGCTTTAACGAATGTGCTGATCACATTGGTCTCAAAGATAATCTACACATTTTGGGTGGGTTGTGTACTAGCCCCAAGGATGCACTAGCTGCCACAATTGGAAAATATAGTATTGTATGTGTTTCCAAAAGACAGAAAGGCTTCCACTTCCCACCTGGAGATTATCACCTCCTTTGTGAACCACCTGCAGCTTGCTTCCAAATAAGTTAATGGGATGGGCTACTGCAGACCTTCTTTTGGCCATTTTCATTAGTGTAAAATCTGAAAGTTCATATCATCATATCATCAACTCTATAATAATGGTTTAAAATTGTTCTAAATTGTTCAGATAGTTCACCATGTTCATTGTTTGCACAGATATGTATAGTAGACACTAATTTTCACACACATACAAGCAATGGGAGATGGTCAAGATAAACTCACAAAACAATAATCAAATATACAACAAAGTTTGGAAAATTACTGTATCAAGCAATCAACTTGACACCATTTTATTGTAAAGTCACTTACTGGCCATCTGCATTAGTGCTGCTCCTCCTGGCTCATCACAATCCATACTATGTGAGCTAATCCCAAAAACTCAAAAAGAGAAAGACAACATTCAAAAGGACCACCAAATCCCAATCTTCTTCCCCTGCCTCTCAGAGGGGTAAACATGTACTAAAACTCAAAAGCCCTACATCCTTGCTCTTTCGCAATATCAAGATTTTTGTGTATTAGTTTTACTTAATAAGCTTTAATACTTAGTTTGCACCTAGAAAAGGGCACTCAGCAAATGAGGTGACTAGGACAGCGAGCGAGAACAGACATTCTTCAACTGCTGTCCCAGCTTCCCGAGGCCCTTCCCCGGGTTGCACCATTTTGTTTCATTTTGTTAATGTGGGGAGGCAACAGGGAGCCTCTCCCTGTTGTCTCCTCACCCACCCTCCTGCCAAAATTCCCTGATCCCCTTTCCCACCTCTCCCTCTATCCCCACTTTCCTGCAGGCACAGAGCTTTGTGCTCCGGCCCCTGCACTCCTCCCGTCTCCCGGCCGCTGCTATACGCATGAAAAAGGACTTTGTCCCTTTTCCAAATGGTGGCGGCTATCTTTTTTCAATTTTTGTTACTTTTTTTCCTCGGGAGATTGGCTGTGCACACTTTGCTCGGTTTAGCTCAGGCTTGTGGGCCTTTAACAGCTATGCCCGCCCTCCTGATCAGGCATGAAAGCCACAATCTTGACAAGGACCCAATTGCAGGCATTGTACCTCACAGCCTGTTTTCCAGAGACAAATAATTATTCATGGCTGCCATGAGGTACCCACTTAGTATGTGGCAGAGTAACAGAATACAGCTCAGTTGTGGTTTCTCAAGTAGAGTATTTTTTCATTAAAGGTGGACATTAATTCTTTGAGAGAATGCGTGAAAAATGGATTTAGCCATGTACGGTCATGACTTGACTGCTTGGAATTTCAGGCACAATCCGACAGGACTTGTTCTGTTCTGGATGTTGTGACTGAAGTGTACAGTAACTTAAGCAATTCCAACTCCAGAGATTTTTTACAGTGAAAAACATGCCTAAATTTAAAATGGCCACCAGCACTGATTGGGTGGGTGCCAAATGTTTGAATGCCTACAAATCAATTATTGATTTGGTGAGATCACACTTTTTATGCATGAATATAGATGACATGCTCCAGTTAATTGTTGATAATAATTTGTATTGTATGGAAGAAGATGCCTTAGCTGTTGTCAAAGTGAGGAATCCCTGTTAAATTATCTACAAGTGGAGCAGGACTGGCAACTTTTGGCCTGGGGGCATGTACACTTGCCTGGCCCATGGTGGAGTGGCCAACACCCCAGTACAGAAGCCCGAATTCCAGAACATTTGAACTCAATACCTACCTCTCCCCACCCACATATTCTCCAGTACATATGGTAGACATTATTGACATCACTTTATTCGATGCAATATATCTATCAATTATGTTTGTGGTTTCTTAGAGACCTGGGCCCCATGCACCGTTTGCCACATACCAAACATTGAAAAATGATTTCAGAAGGATACACTAATTTGGTGAATGGAGAAAGTTGGGATTTCAGCACAGGTTTCTTCATGTCCCAGGTTGCAATTTGACAGCAGGCTACATCTCCTCCCATCCCATCTGATCCCATCCAATCTTTATTTTTAGACCGATGTAAAGAGGTGGGGAAGATAGAGAATTCATTGGTAGTGCCTAGCCATAACCGAACATGGAGGTCTGGTTTCACTCTATTTGCCAAACACAAGATGGGATGGCAAATGCCCCCTAACTGGCTTCCTGCCTCCCCACACAACCCATAGCTGGCATCCTGTCTAATCACTCCCACAACATAAGACACTCACTTGGCATCCTGCCTCCACACCAGTACGCAGTATATAAATGGTCAATAGTATAAGCCCATATGAATTAGACATTCCCCACAGATTGTTAAGGAAAATAAGGCACAGTGATGAAAAGTGATTTGCTCAGGATCACTTCATGTGTGAAGTGTGAAAGGTGAGGATTTGAGCCCTGGCTCCACAGTTTACAATTAATGCACCAAGGGAGACTTCATCTTTTCCTAGTCCATCTTCATTATTAGAGCCAACAAAACATGCTCTAAAACGATGTTATTCAAGGGCTAAACTAGTACACTATCTAATAAATTGGGCTTTCAAAGAACTGAGTTACAGGATGAAGCACCCTGACAAAATATAAGATAATTCTTAATTGAAACATATCTTCATAAAACAATTATGAATCACTTTGTCAAAAAAAGAAAGGGTTTGAGTCAGTCCCACAATCCGGTGCAGTGGTATGCAGGTCAGGCACATGTCTGACCAACAGTCAATCAATCTGCTGACCTACCTGTCTAGATTTGTATTTCTGTCTATTTTACCCTATCTTCCTTACACACTGCCTTCTGGCTCACATTTATACGGCGGGCCACCTTGATTTGCCAGTCAGCCTATGGCAGACATGACAAGAAGCTGTGGTTGTGTTTGTGCTGGTGATTGTAGCTATGGGGTCTGCACTTGGATAACACAGAGTTTTTATTATGCTCCCAAGCTGCACTTTCAATGGAAGCATGGGGCTAATCGGGATGCTATTGAACTCTTATTTTAATGAACTCATCGGTTATCCAAAAAATCAAGAGGGCATAGGGGAAGCATTCTTACAGAATGTAACTGATGCCAACCTACAATAAGATTTGGACGTTTACTTCCTTGGCAGTTAGGAGTTGTGATAAGTGGCTGCGGATTGTAAAAGACCAATGGTGTATGGGCCACAGTGGTGCCAACATTACCGCTCTTCTCCCTCTCACTCACTCACTGTGGACACCCACATGTGGCTATTGATATTGATATTTTATTTCTATCACGCTCATACACAAGTGTTTCAGAGCGCCCTTTTGGCCACCAAGGCACATCTGCAACATTGCTGAAATCAAGACAAGTGCCTCACAACATGTACACAAAAGCTAAGCAGACCTTGGAGCACTCTGTTCATTTGATGCAGACTGGATTCTGAAGGGGGTTTTCTTTTTCATTTTTGTTTTTACATATTGGAACTCTGGTCCAGACAGCAACAGCCCAGGAAGCCTGCAGGGCAATTGCCCTCTTACCCCCCTTCCTAGTTGGCCCCTTTCTATTCTATAAGAATCTTCAACAACCCCAGCCAATATTCTGCCCTATTGCTTGGGGAATCACCCTTGTTGCTTTTCAGGGTGAGGCCAAGACCAGAAATTACCTCGTTTGTCTCTGCAAGACCAGCCAGGACCAACTCTGATGAGTCACACATGCTCCTGCAGCAAACACTGGTCATGGACGGGGCCATACATCAGGGAAGGATGAGGGAAATTAGATGCTTTGAAATTGATAGAGATCGACATGTGCATTTGAAAAACCTTACCAGGACCTTACCAGGGTCAACCATACAAAGAGATCGCAGGGTGGTGCCCATCCCTTCCCTGCATATTAAATTACCTGTGTTTTATTTAGAGTCATCTATGTGTTTTGCCTGTCCTGTGATATTTCACACCTATTCTTTTGTATTGAGAACTGGACCTTCATTTGCTAGTGCCACCATTCCCAGAGCCATTTCCCCCCTGGATGAGAATGTCTGCACACTACTCTGGACGCACAAATGACACACAGGCATCAAAGTACTGTGCTACTGTTAAAAGATGCTAGCTCAAATGCCGCTACCCACAGTGCTCCGCTGCTCTCGATCTAGGTCTGCACTTAAAACAATAAAATACAAAATAAAAATAAATGATTACCCGATAAGCCCAGCTTAGGTATAAGTACATTGCAGATATTGTTTAATAGTGAAGTCTGCCCAAAGGTGGTGATTATTATTGCCACTTCCTGTTCATCAGCAACCGAGCTGAACAGACTCCATTGGGAATGCCTCTTACTGTAGTCCATCGACCTTAGGAATGTTGGTGCAAAGATTTTCAATGTTGTTGTTTAAGTAAGATATGATATCACAGCCTTTCTCTTCTGGGATAAAAATAGTGGAGGTTTTCAGGGAGATGTATTGTGATCTAATCTTGAAAATAAATGTCCCTGACTCTGTATTTAGTATGTTTGTATCCACAATGATGTATAAGTAAGTCTGCACAATAAGTGGAGAGTTGATGCTTTCACAAACGTTGTTCGAATGACCCATTTTTACAAATTCATTTCTGTAGGTTATCCTAGCACCAGGCCTAGATTGACTGGAGCGGAGCTATGAACAACTTTGCCTGGTGTTGCTTGAGGTAGGATAACAGGTCCATGGAAGTGGTATTCCTGTTGTGATGATTTCCAGGATTATGGAGTTGCAAGGGGCATGTGGCATCTTGAGGTGCGTGAGCATTTCCAGAAATGAAGATATGTTATATTCTCGAACATCCTCATCATTGAGGCGGTTCAGTGTCAGCTTGGGCTCTTGGTGAAGATGCCTTCTGTCCCAAACATAACATGAATATAATTAGTCAAAAAATGTTGAGTATCGGAAAGTATGCAATGCCTAGGGAGAAACCCACAAGTTAAATTAAGGGGGAACTCTGAGTTATTGAAAAAAAACGACTGCCTTGCCTTGTTATACACATGTATGCATACCTTTTTATATAGGAACAAAAATTCCACAGGAAGCTACCCTGCTTTTACACACAATGGACGTGGGTAATGAGATTCAGTTCAACATAGGGCTGTTAGACATTGCTAAGCGAAACACAAGGTCAGTGGCAGTTTTGACACATTGTATTCAAAAACATAGTTTAAAACACTAAAAAGTGAAAGTATACACAGGTTTAATAGGGTGACCAACCCCAAGTTCCTTGCAAAATATTTTCAAAAAAGGTAGCAGGTGCCCCTCTCCAGAAAGAACATGGCATGATAACGTGTTTTGTGGTTTTTTCCACTTTGAGAGTTCGCAGCCATCGCTTTTTGCTCACTGTACCTTTCACAGATGGGAAATATCCATTTGCATATCAGTCTTTGTCCCGCCCACATGGGCAGTCCAGCACCGAAATGCTATGGCATTTCCCTTCTGAACAAGAGTACCAACAGCAACCCCATACATGTGTTTCAGCTTTGTTGGGCCTCATCAGTGAGGTGGAGCTGTGCCTCTCTGAGAACAGTGAGCAGGGAGTCCACGTCTGGGTTCCCCCAGGTAACTCAGGGTGACCAACCCCAAGTTCCTTGCAAAATATTTTCAAAAAAGGTAGTAGGTGCCCCTCTCCAGAAAGAACATTGCATGATAACCTGTTCTGTGGTTTTTTCCTACTTTGAGAGTTTGCAGCCATCGTTTTTTGCTCACTGTACCTTTCACAGATGGGAAATATCCATTTGCATATCAGTCTTTGTCCCAGGTAATTGCATAGAGTTAGCAATAGTTCACTGCAGCATGACAGAAATTGGGATTGCTCAGTGGTCGAAGTGTAAGAAAAGAAGTAGTGGAACTATGTTCCCTGCTAGCCTGCCACGCTCCTCACAAACCCCATTGCTCTGCCCCCTCCCACACACAATACAAACCCCCAAACACATGTGCCTGCTGTTTAAGGAAATGTTAAATGCAGTGCACTGAAAGTGCAAGTTTCAACTTCTTCCTACACTGTTATTTTAAAACGAAACCGTTCCGGAACGGTTTCTTTTTAAAATAAAAGTATAGGAGCTGTAAAACTTAATTTTAAAAAGTAGAGGAGCACCGCTCCCAACTGCTCCCTCTCACTTTGACCACTGGGATTACTGATCTTTGCACTTTTGCAGAGACTGACATGTATGCTCTGGCAACGTGGTCTGCTGACACACTGGCAAGGTGGAGGAAAGGAATAACTTCTGAGATTGATAAGGAAATTCCTGAAGAATTGTTTTCTGATGGAAGTGTGTTACAAACTTGTATGTTGACGCTCTTTAATTCAAGGGATCAGCAAGAACAGATAAACTATCTTATCTACCTGGCTGCAAAGATGTGCTTTAATCTACATAAATTAATTAAACTGAGAGCAAAGGAAAATGAGATAATTTCAGCCTTGCACACAGATTTGGCAGCTATGCGTGAGGAAATGTTGCAATTAGAAGAGAAATTGAAACAAGGTGGCATTGCCTACAGGCCTGGTATGATGATGTAAGTGCACAATTGACACAGAAAGAGACATTTTTCGGAAAGTGAGATAGAAATTGGACATTTATAAACTGTCATCGAGGACGTTTGAAAAGATTAAGACATTGCACTATCAGAGGCACAAGCGCTCATAAAGAGTGCTACTCAGTCATCTGAAGAATTACAGGCAATGGAAGATGAGATTGTTAGAGTTATGGACGACAATGATAAAAGGATGGAAACATGTGATCATTTTAAAATTCAAATTACCCAATGTAATGAGGAGATAGCCAAACTAAGGAAAGGACATTCTGCACTTTACAGTGAAACACAAGCTCTTCATGCACAGTGTAGGGAAATAAACAGCAGAATTAGAGTGTCAGAGAAATTAGGAGTACAGAGCTGTTCTTGCCCTGTGACATTAGGGCGTTCCTCTCACTGAGGCTGAAGGCAGCCGCAGTCTGCGAAATGTGCCAGCTGCTGTTCATTCAGCAGGAGCTGGCTACTCTCCAATACTCAAGGTTACCTACCCAGAGCAGAAAGGGGGGGGGGGGGGGCAAAGTGATCCATTGTGCAAAGCATTGCATAATCCACTAAACATAATGAAGTTTATCAAGACTTTGATCAAACCATTCAAAAAGGATTCGGACATATTTATAGAAGAACATGTCAAGAGTGTAACTGAAATATTACAGATGCTTGAAATCTCAAAGGACAAATATGGTAGGTTCTTCCACCTCGTTATGGACCGCACTTCTGCTAGCTTCATTCAAGATTTAAATGAGCAGAATAATGTATCATGGGAGGACATTGAAAGAGAGATTAGGAAACAATTATCCCCATATCATTCTATCGAAGATGCTAAGAAGGCTGCGTAAAGCGTTACTCAATTAGATGTGTCGCCACGTCACTTCTTGCAAAATCTGAAAAGAGCATTCTAACGTTTTGATGTGGCATGTGACTTTCATTCAACAGGGTTCAAGACCACATTTTTTTACGGATTGCATCGGGGAATCATTTCACAATTTGTTTGTAAATTTAATATGGATAAAACCTTAGAATGGATTATTGAACAAGCCACTGAAGTCTATGAAGTAATCTATCATGGGACGGGAGAGGTTAGGAACAAAAAACTAAAGAATCTACTATGGGAAGATGTGATTAGAGAAAGCGGAAATACAAATAAGGAATGACATACAACATAATCAAAGAGGCGTGGCCATGCAAGGGAAGACAGCAACACCCCAAACACCTGTGTTCCAATCCATAGATCCCAGTGATAGAAGCTCATACATTAGTCCTCTGTGTCTTGGTACCTCACCAAAGGTGGGATTTTGCTATGATATGCTGGGGCCAAATAACACCCAGAATCATATGTGTAATGGGCCATATCTGGTGTTGTGGGCCCAGATTAGATTTTAACATACCACAATGGCATATGGCAATGAGGCAAGACCAAGGTATGTAGATAGGTTCATTGAAAATGGAAGTCAACAAAGGGAACAATTTCAGCCAAATGACAGACAGAATGTAAACTGTGCACCTCGCCATTATGTTCACTCCTCTCCACAGGGTGACCATGGTCAGAGGATGGTCGCCCCACGCTTCCCACTCTCTGTGTCCCGGGAATTCAGAGAAAACACAAATGCGAACCAGTCGCCTTAATGGATCCAGTACATGTCTAATCAGAGTGAATTTAACCAGTACCAGCGTAGATCACACACAGATGAATGACTTTAGGGATATGGCCAGATTTCAGTGCTTGGAGGAGCAGTTGAAGATGTCTGAGCAGATAGGAAAACTGTGTGCAGCAGCCGAGTGAAAGTGCAGAATGTCACAAGAGTGACATTGCACAGGGTTATAACAAATGACTACTCAGCCAGCCTCCTCACATTAAAAGCGTAAATGACCATGATATACCACTGAATGAACAAACTGAATTGCTTAGTCATTTAAAAGAAAGAAAACACATGAATGTCAATGACATAAGGAATAAAAACAGACACAACAAAAGGATAAAATATAATCTAGAGTTGAATCAAACCATTGACGAGTGTGAAAATGAAAGAGAACAAAACATAAATACACAGGAAGAATCCAAAGCACAAAAAATCAAAAGAGAGTTAAAAAAGTGTATGCAATATGAAACAAATGAAATGATAGATGATGTTCCAATAGGGATCATTTCCCCCACAGAAATGAAAATTATACAAAGGTCAGATGCAAATTAGTTCCTGAACAATATTTGGAGCCCCAAATGTTCCATGAGGGAGAAATAACAGCAATAAATTGCACTCTCTTTGCATACTTAAAGAATGCAAGGATGGGTATTATGCCCCTGTTAATGTTGAAGAGAGGTGTAATACATTTGCAATGATTGA
The DNA here is from genome assembly GCF_040938575.1 of Ambystoma mexicanum. NCBI lineage: Eukaryota > Metazoa > Chordata > Amphibia > Caudata > Ambystomatidae > Ambystoma > Ambystoma mexicanum. The sequence continues at coordinate 809,488,426 of NC_090932.1, forward strand.
CACTGGTGTACAGGCAGCCGGGATGTCAAGTAAATTGTTTGGGCAGCATAAATAAAGTGAAATCCCCACAAGCTGTGTTGAAGTTGAGACAAATTGAAGGCTCTTCACATAATTTCAATGGAGAAGATATACCAGTGGAAGGTGTCACTAAAGTTGACATCAAGGTAAGGAAGTATAGAATGAGACAAGAGGTAGTGGTCTCACCCATTGAAGAGACACAATTTCTGTTAGGGAGAAATTGCCTTAAGAGACTGTCACCCTTTACTGATGGGGTAAATGGGGTATTGTGATCTTTGTCCGAAAAAAATCTAAAAACTAAAAATTTGCCAGAGTAGCGGTGCAAAAGAATGCCACACCATTGCTGAAACAGAGACTGCAGTGGAAGTGTATTTTCAGAAGGGTTATGTACCTAGCCTCACTGTCATTCCAATGTGTCAGAGTGAAATGCAAGGCAAAAGAGAAGAGCAATCTTTAGAGATTTACTTGGATAGGCAGAAATAGATGAAAACACATTGCATTTTTATCTAAGAAAACTGTAAACTAAATATTGCTACAGAGTCAGGTCAAGAAAATATATATTTCTTTTTTTTTTTTATTTGCTTTTATCAAATCAATGATTTTGCAAAGAAGAGGAAGAAGAAAGTCTTGAAGTTACAGTTTCAAAGTTTCGTATATATATTTCAACAATTGCAGCAATACACATGAAAGAAGGTCAGTCCTGAATTCCTGAACATGTGAATGGGCATCCAGAAATGATTGAAGGAATGTTGGCCCTAGAGTAGGAAACGAGTTTAATTAATTAAGTTGTGTTTAACAGAGTTGAAATATCAAGTTTTAAAATAAAGAATATCAACAAATCTTTTGTCTGGGTGGCACTGATTTGAGACAAAGAAATGTGTGGTCGGCTGCTGCATCGGAGCAGTGGTTTTCTGCTCGTGAACAGGCGTTTGTTTTTGTGTACGCCAGCACCAGCGCTGTGAGCAAGGAGAGGGCACTTGCTGGTTCCCGTGTGCATGTGTGCTGCCTGGAGGAGGCGGGGCCGTGCTAATCACGTGACGTATCACGTGACTTTGAACACCTTGAAGAGGCAGACCCATCCGTCCGAGGGGCGTCGGCTGCTGCATCGGAGCAGTTTTCTGCTTGTGAACAGGCGTTTGTTTTTGTGTACGCCAGCACCAGCGCTGTGAATATCACGTGACTTTGAACACCTTGAAGAGGCAGACCCATCCACCCTTGCGGCGTTAAGCCCTGTGGAGTTAAGTCCATCGGCTGTTGTGCGGCTGTTTGGTGGCGGCTTTTGCTTGTGGCTCCCACGTCCCTCTTGCCCCATCGGTGAGGGTGAGGGGGCCACCTGCTACTTTTTCCGAGAAATTAGATATCCAAGACCATCAAGGTCTTTTACAGGCAGAAGCTGTCGCGGCCAAACATCAGCCTGTGTTAAACTCAGGCGACGCGACTACGGAGCTTCTCTCCGCCGCCACCTCGTGGCAAAGCCAAGACTTGCAGCAACAGGCTTCCTTACCTGTTATTGAGAACGGGTTCACGGATGCAACCCCAGATCGCCAAACCCAGGGAAATAGACAAAATGCTGTAAGTGGCGAGCTCATTGCCCAGAAAAGAGAAATTGCAATGGCGCTATTAAAAAAAAGAGCATCATTAAGAAAGAGTGGAAAGGAACTGGGGGAACATTTAGAGCATAGCTCCCAACAACTAAAAAGGGCTCCAATTCAGAAACAAAAAAAATGTGACTCAGTCAAATCCACCTTTCAAAACCTTCCAACACCACACGCGCTCAAAGAATTCTTTTTTAAACAAAGAGAATACCCCAAACAGACACCGAACTTTCCGATGCAGAAATGCTCGATGTACCGCTGGAATTACCTCCAGTGGCGCAACAAAGAGAAAGAAAAGCAGATCTCACTCATAGTGCAGCTGAGGCCCAGTGTGGCAAACCCACCACCCCACTATTCAACAGTCGAGGTAAGAGGGAGCTGCAAGGAAACAGGATCAACCATTGTCGAACGAGAGTTCAAACAGAGATAATAAATCTGCTCGATGAAGACGTCCCCCCACATCACTCAGAGAGAACCGGACAGGAGGAACATTTTCTAATACCATCAACTACTTCCCCACCAATGAAAGTAAATAACCAAAGAAAGACTTCGTCACCAATACCAGCCTAACTGGATTTGGGGAATAAGTCCCTTCCTAGAATCGTTCCACCTGTGCTGGTTACGCATGGACAAAAGATATTTCCACCTGACCCTCCACCTGGAAGGCAGTCTTCATATAATGACTTTCTAAAAGACACCTCAACACCAGTCAGAAACAGAAGTTCAAGTGACATGGTGGGCCACCTTCCCCAAGAAACGCCAACAAAAAAGCCAGACTTGCTCACAATCATGTCCGCCACAACAGTTGGGCTGCCACCCTTTGTAAAATTGTATGAATCAATTAACGATTCAATGAAGGACTCTTTAACTCTTGCTTCGGCCCTGAATACAAAAGTAACATTTTTGGAAGGTTTCATTACTGCCCAAAACCAACAAAACGTGGAGAAAGAGAAACAATGGAATGCAAATCTTGCCCGGCTTGAATCTTTAATAACCACACTAACCACTGTAAGAAATATTGGGGAAAACAGGCAAAACCCCCAGTTAGAACATCCTCTGTCCTTAAACATAAAGGATCCACAAACACAAGGTGCAAAGGCAAATCAAGCCCTGAGAAGCCAAAGCACAAACTCTACACTTCAAAACGGGAAGAAAAGCAAAGAACATCGAAAAATGCCGGCAATGTTTAAAACTCCAAAAGTAATTGCTTCGACACAGGAAAAGATTTTAATTACCCACGCGCCACCTCAAGCCCCAGTTGGCAGTAACTCAGAAATGGAACAAACTATAATCGAACTTGACAATTCAAAACTAGATGAGCAAGGCTCAATGGGGAATTTGTCACTTCTTGACCTGACGGTCCATCTAAACGAAGAGGAAACGAACTTGGAGTTAAACGTAAATGACGGAGAAGAACCACAAATCGTGAGTAAATCCCTGCCTTCAAACACAAATAAAACAAAATCTACAACGTGTAAAGAGAGTGAAAAACTACTAGCGGATCCATCGATCAAAAAAAGGGAGGTACGGAAAAAGCAACATGAAAAAACACCTGAAAAGACGAAAAATGTAAATATTACAAAGATATCAGGGGAGACAAGGCGTCAGTGCGATTCCAAAGTAACATCTACCAGAGTCTTTAAAATGTAACAACTCGCAGCCAGGAAAAATGTCCTTGTCTTGAACAGAAAGACGGTCCTGAAAATCTTAACCAGCATACCGGCATTGAAATCTTTAAAAACATCAGATCTTGTATTGGTGGAGCCTTACCACAGAGACGGGAAGGCAAAAACTTACCTTCACGGAACAATCCCGTGGACTTGGATGGTGACGAAGACGTGAGCTCTGCCTTAATCCAATTAGGCTTCTCGATAGAGGAAGTCACGATGACTGAAGGTGCGGAAAAGGCTGTTCCTCTGCGAAGCAATGGAACGGTGGACTCTTGGGAACGCCACCTAAACACTACAAATCTGCCGGTGGGCAGTAGAAGAGTCGCTTTCAGGGAGAAACCTGAACAAAGCAGAGGGAGATTCAGATCGAGATTATACTCGTCGAACACCATCACAAACCATCGAAAATTTCAACATGAAGGTAACTGGAGTTCAAATCCCAGACGGTGGAAAATCCATAAGCACCCAGAGTCCACTGACAAAACTGCTGAGTGGGCCCATAATAAAAAGCGTGAACCGTTGGGGCCTTGGAGATGGTTAAAAAAGGTTCTGAACCCAAACCAGCAAGAATAACAACTAAAAGATTCAGCGACACCCACGGGACCTCTAACATCAGAATGTCTACAACGGAACAGGAGTATCATGTGTTCTTGGAACACGAGGGGTCACGATCACCTCACTAAGCCAGACGCTTTTGACCTGAGTGACTTTGATATTATCTGCCTCCAGGAGACGTGGCTTATGGAACCACCAGTACTAGATGGATACGATATACTGTAACGCTCACCTGATTCCCACAGAGGCGCTGACCCGTTCTGGACTGCTACCAATTCTTCTACAGTAAAGCGCAGGGCCCGGAAGATGGACTGGACTGGCCCTCCCCCGATCTCGTCTGTCTGGCTCGTAGGATAATTTTTCTGTAGGTGGGAAAGAGGGAGTTAATATCTGCTGGAAAGAGTATCTGCTCCCCCCTATTTCCCCCTTCTAAATCCCCTTGTCGCTAGTTCAGTTTTTGTGGGCTCTCACCTTATTTTCTGTAAGGATGAGCCCTCCATCCTGCTTCTGGTGCAGGGGCGCGTTGATTCCAGTTACTTCACTGGGGTATTTAGTGGGCGCGATTCCTCTGGCTGTTCGATCCCACTTCGGGATTGCCGTAAGTATGTAGTCTTTAGATTATATTAAATGTCTTTTCCCCTTCGGGGCCGCGGTCTAGGAAAGGCAGAAAGGCCCTTCTGACCCGAATGGAGGATTGAGTTCAACCAAAATCTGGTAAGTCCTCAGGTGAGTATTCCCTCCTATATCAAGTCCGATGCTCACCTTCTCCCCTTTTGCAGGAGCCGATTCGCTGCCGGCGTCGAAACCGCTGTTGTTCGTAAAGGTAAGTGGAATAGGTGTGGATGTGTGGCACCGGGTGAAGCAGAACGCTTCTAATCGTGTCTTTCCCCTTTTTGCAGGTGCCAAGGTGCTGCAAGCTTTGTAGCCGTTTCTGCACATGGCGCGGCCACGATAAGGTAAGAGAAAGCGGCGCTGCGGCGAGCGTTGTGGTGCGCTGCTAACCTTGTGCTTTTCTTTTGCAGGATTGTTGGAAGAAGGTTTCCTGAGTGCAAGATTCCGGTGAGTAAAGCTTTGGATGCTTGTCTTTTCTCTCCTTTTGTCTTTCAGGTGTTCCAGGAGCTGCGGGCGTGTCAGGAGCCAGGATGCAGGAGCCGACTCGGTGATGCAGAATAACGCGAAGCACGTGAATTCCTTCGGGCGTGGTTTAAATAGCAGAGGAGTGCTTCAGGTGAGTATCCTTCCTCCGGCCCCACCCAGGTAAGAAAAAGAGTTCATGAAGAGGAAAAATAGTTCCTCCCAGCCTAAATGGCTGGAGACCTCAGCCAGACTGGATTGCTCTGGGTGAGTAAGCAGCATGGTCTGCCTCAGGTAAGTCCACCCAAGCATTATGACATGTTTTGACCAAATGAGCCTGGCGCCTATGGCGCCAGGACTGAAGCCTTTTATGAGCCTGGCGCCAAAGGCGCCAGGACGTGGTCCAAAGGGCCCCAGTAGCGGTCTGCTGGATCCGGTGATGTGGGTGATAGGTCTGATTCCGGGGACGCTGGGCCTGGCCTGGCTCCCCGGGAGCAGCCATCATGACAGCACCCCCGCTCAAGGCCCCTCCCAAGATTGTCTTCCCAGGGGGTTTTGGTTTATTTGGAAAGGTCTGATGAAATTTCTTAATCAGCCGAGGAGCATGGACGTGGTCACAGGGTTCCCATGATCTCTCCTGAGGACCATAACCTTTCCAGTCAATTAGGTAGAACAGCTTTGACCTAATGACCTTAGAGTCAAAAATGTTCTTTACTTCGAATTCAGGTTCTCCATCCACTTGAATGGGTCCCGGAGGTTTAGTTAGTCTGGTTCCAGGTTGCATAGGTTTTAAAAGTGATACATCAAACACTGGATGTATTCGCATATGAGTTGGTAATTCTAGTTTAACAGCCACCGGATTAATTATAGCAGTAATAGGATATGGTCCCAGATACTTCGGATTAAAAGTGCGAGGTCCTTTGAGTGATAAGTGTTTGGTGGACAACCAGACTTGGCCCGCAACCTGGTATTGAGGTGTCTCGCTCCGGTGTTGATCTGCACCTCTCTTGTATCTTTCCTTGGCTTGCTGTAAGTGTGCCGTTGCTTCCTTGAAGGCTTGGGTAATAGTAGTGTGCAGCTGATCTACGGCGGGTGTTCCGAGATCCTGAGGAAGATCGAGGTTGGAGGTTTGAGGGTGGATTCCATATACTGTGTAGAAGGGACTCTGCCCCGTTCCTGAGTGAACTGAATTGTTGTATGCATATTCAGCTATCCAAAGAATGTCTTTCCAGTTGCTTTCTGACTGTTGTAGCATGCATCGTAAATATTGTTCGAGAGTCTGGTTCGTTCTCTCAGTTTGACCATCGGTTTGGGGGTGGTGGCTGGTTGAGAGTCTTAAATCAATTTGGGCCAACTGAAAGCAACTACGCCAGAAATGGGAAATAAATTGACTCCCTCTGTCGGAGATGAGTACCGACGGGAATCCGTGTAACCGGACAATATTTTCAAGGAATTCTCTGGCTAGTACTGAAGCTGAAGGTAAACCTTTTAACGGAATGAAATGTGCCATTTTGGAAAATAGATCTACAATAACGAGGATGGTGTTGTACCCGGAGCAGGGGGGTAAGTCAGTGATAAAATCCATAGAAAGGGTGTGCCAGGGAGATGGTGGAATGCCTAACGGTTGAAGAAGACCAGCCGGTCTTTTCTTTTGACCCTTGTTTTGTGCGCACACACCACAGGACATCACAAATTCTTTTATATCTTTTCTCCACGAAGGCCACCAGAATTGTCTTTTCACTTTTTCTTCTGTTTTGGCTATGCCAGGATGTCTTCTATCAATGAATCGTGATAGCAGGTAATAACTTGCTTTTGGAGTTCAGAGTGTGGAAGAAACAGTCGACCTCGGAAATAAGGTAGGCCATTGGTTAAGGTAAAATCAGTTCCTTTTTGTATCCAGTTCTGCAAATCAGTTGAATTTAAGAGTTGTTTAACTCTGTCCTGAATGTCTTCAAGTGATTGCGAAGAAGTCATGCCTAAGATTCTTTGCTCAGGAATTATTGGTACCGGTTCAGTGTTACTGATAACATCTCCCATTCCAATTCGAGAAAGGGCATCTGATTTACCATTCTTACAGCCAGGGCGGTAAGTGATTACAAAGTCGAATTCGGCAAAGAACAGGGCCCAACGGAGCTGTCGAGATGATTGTGCCCTGGCGGTTTTCAGATACTGTAAATTCCTATGATCAGTAATCACCGTGATGGTGTGTCTTGCTCCAAGGAGATAATGACGCCAGGCCTTAAAGGTGGATTTAATTGCCAGCAGTTCCTTGTCAGTGATGGCGTAGTTTATCTCGGGAGCTGAGAATTTCCGGGACCAGAACGCTACGGGATGTAATTGGTTGGTTTCTGGGTCTCTTTGAGGGAGAACGGCTCCCATAGCTAAGCTGGACGCGTCAGTTTCGACAATGTAAGGGAGGTCCGAACGTGGGTGTTTCAATATAGGTGCAGAAGTAAACTTCTCTTTTAGTTCTTGAAAGGCTTGCTCAGCTTCTTTGGACCATTCAAAACGTTTATTCTTTCTTAAGAGTGCCGTGATGGGTTGCACCACTCGTGAAAACTCTGGAACGAATCGGCGTTAAAAAGTGGAGAAACCTAAAATGCTCTGAACTCCTTTTACTGAACTGGGTGATGGCCATTTGAGGATAGCGTACACTTTTCGTGAGTCCATTTGGACTCCTTTAAGTGTCAGGATAAAACCCAGAAATTCGACTTCGGTGGCATGGAAAACACATTTTTCAAGTTTTGCAAATAATTTGTGTTGAAGTAATTTTTTAAGTACTGCTCTGACATGATTTCGATGACCAGCTTCCGAAGAGAAGTATACGAGAATGTCATCTATGTACACGACAACACAAACGTCAATGAGCTCCCTGAGGACATCATTCATAAAATATTGGAAGGCAGCCGGTGCATTGCACAGTCCGAAAGGCATCACTTGGTACTCAAACAACCCATATTTGGTGCGGAACGCCGTCTTCCATTCGTCGCCTTCCTTGACCCGCACCAAATGGTAAGCCCCTCGGAGATCTAACTTGGTGTATATGCAGGCGTCCTTCACATGGTCAAGAAGCTCTGGGATCAGAGGTAGTGGATATCTGTTTTTGACTGTTATCCGATTCAAAGCACGGTAATCTATGCAGGTTCTGAGGTCACCTGTTTTTGGTACGAAGAATAATGCCGAGGATGCAGGGGATTTTGACGGGCGAATAAAACCATTGGGCAGGTACTGGTCCAGATACTGACATAAATGAAGATTCTCGGGCTTGGTGAGGGCATAAATCCTGCTGCAGGGAGGAGTTGCTCCGGGTATTAAATCTATCTGACAATCATATGACCTGTGGGGCAGTAGGGTATTGGCTTGCTACTTTTGAAAAACATCCTGAAATTCTCGGTATTCTGGCGGTAATTGCAAGCAGTCAGCCGTTACTGTAGCTAGGCCAGTGCCCGAAGCTCGTAGGTAGCAGGTTTGTGCACACTCTGGAAAAGTTATCGTCTTTGCCTGCCAATCAATTTGAGGATTGTGTGTTTCCGGACAAGGAATTCCCAGAATTACTTGAAATTGCGGGGCCTTGATCACGTCAAACACTATTGCCTCCCGATGCCCATCTTGACCTAACAATGTCACTTCGGTAGTTGAGTGGGTTACCGGCCCAGAGGCGATCTCGGTTCCATCTACTGTGGTGATGACATCCATGATGGTTTTTGGGCAAAGAGGTAGATTCATCCTGGAAGCCAACTCGTGATCCACGTAGTTTCCTATAGCCCCACTGTCGATGTACGTCTGAATTGCATGCAATCGTTCTGGCTGCTTCGGATTTACGAGAACCATTGGCATAATGAAGTGCGAGGTCAAAGAATTGGTTTTCAAGCTCGGCAAGCGGACCTCTACGCTTGTCGGGCGAGGTCGTTTCCCGGCTCAGACTCTACAGGATTTTTATCAGAGGCACCTACTGTCTTCTTGGGAGGTTTCACCGGACAATCTCGAAGAAAATGCCCTGACGACCCACAGTAGAGACACAGTTGCATTTGCCGTCTTCTGTCACGCTCCTTTTGGGTCAAGGGGCCTTTTACCACCCCAATTTGCATAGGTTCAGTGGCGTCGAGGCCTTTGGAGTTACTCTGGATTTTTGCGAAAACCCGAGTTTCAAACCTGGATCGATCTGCTTTCCTATTTTGAAGCCTGTGATCCAATTGGACCACCAAGTCAATATATTCCGAACAGTCCTGGGGTGGATTTACAACCTGGGCAAGGACGTCTTTAAGTTCACCACGAAGACCTCAATGGAATAGCGGGGTTCTTTTGTCCTCGGGCCATCTTGTTTCTACAACTAGCCTATTGAAGGTTGCAATGTAGGCCAAAAGGTCCAGATTACCTTGTCGTAGGGATAGGAGTTCATTGTCCAGGGCCTGCCCTGGGAGTGTCTTGCAAACAGTCTTTCCATACTAGTCTGGAAGGCTTGAAAATTCCGAAGGATTGGATCATCTTGGGTAACCAATGGAATTGACCAGTCAGCTGCACTGCCACTGAGGTACGAAAGTACAAAAGCTACCTTGGTCTGGTCATTCGGGAAGGCCCCTGGCCTGCAGAGAAAGTGCAATCGACATTGATTCATAAATGCGAATCGTTTGGGATCTCCTGCAAAACGTTCAGGTGGTGCCAATGGCACATTTCAGGGTAGGTTGATTTGAACTGGATTAGTTGCAGGCACAGGGGTGAAATTCCCCCCTGAATTGGGTAAAGGTGTCTGCCCCGCTTGACTCTGTAACAGCTGTCTGGCAAGATCATCAGTTCGTTCCTTGGACACTATCAATTCCCTCCTGAGGGCTTTTGTCTCCTGGCCGGCAGCATGAACTTCGGCCCGTAGCTCCCCTAATAGCTGAGCCAGTTGGTCTGTCTCAGAAGTTTCCATAGCGTCTGGGTAGGAGGTTATTGGTAGTCTTCGCGTTCTGTAACGCTCACCTGATTCCCACAGAGGCGCTGACCCGTTCTGGACTGCTACCAATTCTTCTACAGTAAAGCGCAGGGCCCGGAAGATGGACTGGACTGGCCCTCCCCCGAATCTCGTCTGTCTGGCTCATAGGATAATTTTTCTGTAGGTGGGAAAGAGGGAGTTAATATCTGCTGGAAAGAGTATCTGCTCCCCCTTATCTCCCCCTTCTAAATCCCCTTGTCGCTAGTTCAGTTTTTGTGGGCTCTCACCTTATTTTCTGTAAGGATGAGCCCTCCATCCTGCTTCTGGTGCAGGGGCGCGTTGATTCCAGTTACTTCACTGGGGTATTTAGTGGGCGCGATTCCTCTGGCTGTTCGATCCCACTTCGGGATTGCCGTAAGTATGTAGTCTTTAGATTATATTAAATGTCTTTTCCCCTTCGGGGCCGGGGTCTAGGAAAGGCAGAAAGGCCCTTCTGACCCGAATGGAGGATTGAGTTCAACCAAAATCTGGTAAGTCCTTAGGTGAGTATTCCCTCCTGTATCAAGTCCGATGCTCACCTTCTCCCCTTTTGCAGGAGCCGATTCGCTGCCGGCGTCGAAACCGCTGTTGTTCGTGGTAAGGCCTCGTAAAGGTAAGTGGAATAGGTGTGGCACCGGGTGAAGCAGAGCGCTTTAATCGTGTCTTTCCCCTTTTTGCAGGTGCCGAGGTGCTGCAAACTTTGTAGCCGTTTCTGCACGTGGCGCAGCCACGATAAGGTAAGAGAAAGCGGCGCTGCGGCGAGCGTTGTGGTGCGCTGCTTACCTTGTGCTTTTCTTTTGCAGGATTGTCGGAAGAAGGTTTCCAGAGTGCAGGATTCCGGTGAGTAAAGCTTTGGATGCTTGTCTTTTCTCTCCTTTTGTCTTTCAGGTGTTCCAGGAGCTGCGGGCGTATCAGGAGCCAGGATGCAGGAGCCGACTCGGTGAGCGTCCTGCTGCTGATGCAGAATAACGCGAAGCATGTGAATTCCTTCGGGTGTGGTTTAAATAGCAGAGGAGTGCTTCAGGTGAGTATCCTTCCTCCGGTCCCACCCAGGTAAGAAAAAGAGTTGCTGAAAAGGAAAGATAGTTCCTCCCAGCCTAAATGGCTGGAGACCTCAGCCAGACTGGATTGCTCTGGGTGAGTAAGCAGCATGGTCTGCCTCAGGTAAGTCCACCCAAGCATTATGACATGTTTTTACCAAATGAGCCTGGCGCCTATGGCGCCAGGACTGAAGCCTTTTATGAGCCTGGCGCCAAAGGCGCCAGGACGTGGTCCAAAGGGCCCCAGTAGCGGTCTGCTGGATCCGGTGATGTGGGTGATAGGTCTGCTTCCGGGGACGCTGGGCCTGGCCTGGCTCCCCGGGAGCAGCCATCATGACATATACACATTTCTTCTGCAGTCAAAGGTCTGTTTGGAAGACCATCATCGGGCCTCCTAACGGCAATTAAAATTGGATGGGCATCTCTAGTAAAAAGAAAGTGGCCGAATCATATGGCATGTTAGCTCTACTAGTTGAGTGGCTTCATATAGAATCTATATCAAGAAGCAATACGAAATCCAACCTCGGAATCATCAATGTCTATTGGAACCCGCAAAGAACAAGTAACATGTAATTTCTTGATACCATCGCGGAAACCATAGATAAATTTCTTCTTGAAGAGAAAACTGACTACATCATAATCTGTGGCGTTCTTAACGCAAGAGTTGTCCAAACTGCTGCAGCACTAAATCTCTGCCCCTCGGCTCTGAGAGGTGTGCTTTGGACTGACTTTATGGACTCGAGAACATTTTACAATGTTGCACCAGCTAGAGGCCATATTCCAACTTGGGAACGTGCCGAAACATCAGCAACACTGGATCATATTTACGTCTCTTATCCGTTCCTCCCCTTTGTTGACTATTTCGAGGTATACAGAACAAGATTCAGCGACCATAATCCTCTGATAATGACTCTCGAGACCAAACCAACTCCAAAGCAAATATATCCTTTCGAGGTAGAGGTAGCGCGAAAGCCGTCGCAAATTCAACTTACAGCAACTAATATCAAGGAAATAACCGAGAAATTTGATGTACTGAGTAAAATAGATAGATGCAACAAGTAGACCAATTTACATCCCCTTGCTGCTGCCGTATAGGAAGGAAAAGGGTCTATGTTACCGATTCAATGGAAAAGGCGTCCATGAGTACGACAAAGAACTTGCCGTGAAAAAAAAAGCAGATGAGTAAATTAAACCATCTGGCCAAAGTCTCCAACAATCAGGTAGAAAAAGACTACGCTAAAGTGGCCACAAGATCCTACAAATCTTGGGTGAGGCACCATAAAGCAGCAATGTACCAGAATGACTCAGAGCAAATGCTAAAAACTCTAACAACAAAAAACCCAAGAGAATTCTGGTCCCTGATCAAAGACAAAAATGATGTGACAAACAACAAACTCTCGAACGCCGTCTCAGAACAGGCGTGGATAACCTTTTTCTCAACACAGTTTGCTTCTATCTCGCAAACCTCAAACAAATCTCTATGCTGCACAACATCACCTTGGGAAGATCTGGCAGATCACGACGAAATTCTGGCAACAATCCTGAAATTAAAAACCTCTAGGGCGCCTGTCCGCGATGGCTTAACCAACGTCGATCTAAAGCAGCATCCAGAGGAATGGGCCGCCCTAATCACAAAAATCTTTAAGCAATGTACGATCACTAGGCTAATACCTAAAACTTGGACTGAGGCGGTAATAGTTCCCATTTTTAAAAAGGGAAATAGAGAAATTCCAGAAAACTACCGCCCGATTGCCCTTCTCGACATCATGGCGAAGATCTTTGCCACCCTTCTATTAACTAGATTTCAAAACTGGGCAAGATCGGCGCCCTGTCTAGATAAATTTCAAACAGGCTTTGTTAAAAACGCAAGTACCAGTATAAACATCCTGATTTTGAACATCGTAAAGGACAATGTTAAGAACGGTGTGCCTTCAGTACACATCGCGTTTATCGATTTAAAACAAGCCTTTGACAAGATCAGCCATCCAAGGCTGTGGGCGAAATTAAAAACATGGAATTGCCCTGAAAAGATCCTATGCCCGGTGATCTCATTACACACAGATACTAAACTAAGAGTACGCTTAAATCGGCAAGGGATGTTATCGGACCAATTTTCATCAGAGCGTGGTGTTAAACAGGGCTGCCAGCTCACTCCGGCCCTATTCATCGCCTTCATGGGAGACTTCCAGCATACACAACCAGCAGTCAGAGCCTTTCCACCTAAATTGGGTAATACTGAAATTTCAAGATTGTTATATGCTGACGACTTGATCCTGATTGAGCAAACCCAAATAGGTCTCCAACGCCAACTTACGAACCTGGAAAGTTACACCAGCGACAATGACTTAGAGATAAACATCTATAAATCCAAAATTTTGACGATGGGGAAAAGTCGTTCAGCAACGATCCATCAAGACCACTGGTATTTAAACAACACACAACTTGAATCTGTGTCTACTATGAAATACTTGGGAATCATGACAGATTCAAAAAGGTCAGAAAGTGCGACCATTTCAGCGCTATGGACAAAGACAAAACTCTGACAATCCAAATGAAATTAGTAGATCGGAAATTTGGTAAATTCTCACTTCTTCCAGTGATCCAATACTACAAACAAAAGGTAGTTCCGTCTATAATCTACGGCATGGACGCTGCGTTGAACATCGATAACACCATATGGACCAAACTTGAAGGCTACCTATGGAAAGCCGTGTTAGGGCTGCCTAAATCCTCCGCAATTGATGCTGTTGGACGTAAACTGGGCTTACAATCATTACAAGCATCATTAGACCAAAGCAAGATATGTCTTTTTCGGAAAATTATTCTTCCAGATACCATTCCAATTTACAAGTTGGTTCAGATAGAGCTTAACCAAGGATGTTGCAGAGCACTAAACAACTGTCATGATCTCTGCTTCCAAAAGGTCAGGGTTTTCCCAATTCCCTTGGAAGCAGATCCATAACCCAGGTTCCGAGTGCCAACCAGTCCCAATTGGGACCTTTTGGACCCAGTCCTGGCGCCAGTGGCACCAGGCTCATAAATATGCCCAGTCCCAGCGCTGGAAGCGCCGGGCTCATAATGCTTGGGTGGACTTACCTGCAGCAGACCATGCTGCTTACTTGCCTGCCAGTTGAGCCTTTGATCCTCTTCTGTTTGGAACTACTTTTCCTGTTGGGTGGGGCTGGAGCCACTCCCTAGATTCAGAACACTGGAACTCTTCTGGAAGGCAGGAACTCTTTTTTTTACCAGGAACTCTTTTCTTACTTAGGCGTGGCTGTGGAAGGAGACACCTAAGCACTACAGGAGGCTATTTAAACCACACCCGGTGGATGAATCTTGCTTTGCGTTATTCTGCACCCTCTGCAGCAGAACGCTCATCGTGTCTTCTGCATCCGGTCCTGGGCCTAAGGAAAAAGGCTTACCATCCTGAATCCAGTCTTCAGCAACACCTATAAAGACAAGAAAGAACAGGTTAGCATTCCGGCATCTGAAAGGCAAAGGCTTACCTACTCTTTGTGCACTCCGGAGGTCTTCACACTGCATTCCGGCATCTGAAAGACAAAAGCTTACCAACTCTTCGCACGCTCCGGAGGCCGTCGGCGCTGCATCTCGCATCTGAAAGACAAAACAAGGTGCGTTTAAAGACATTGGGGAACTTTAATACTCACGTGCCATTACTCCTTTCCACATCTAACCCAGTGGGTATCCCGGCACCCTGCAGCCGCTCCGAACTTGTACCTGCAAAATAAAAAGACAGTTAGAGCGCTTCGTGAAGCTGGCAACAAGCGCTTACTTACGTGCTTCCAGGCGCTTCTATTCATCACACGGGCTCCATCTTCAACTCACTTCAGCCCGTCATCCGCCATCGCCGGAACCCTGCAAAACAAGAGACATCATTATTAAAGACTTTAAAGACATTTGAGTTACTCAAAACTTACCGTTCGTGCAGTAAACGACGGACAGCAGTCCTCTGAAGTCAAGAGGCCTGCGCTACCTATCCAGTGAAGAAACTGGTTACAGCACCCTGCCTGAGGCAGATGGAGAGCTCGGCATTCACTTACCTAAGGTGAGAGCGTTAACCTGTGGGGGTCTACAGGAGAGGAGAAGAGGAAAGAGATAGGGATACCCCAATAACCCCAGTTCATTAACCCCGTATTTTCTATCTGCAGACATCTCACTCTGCACGTCAGGCATACAGGGCACAGAGGTCCAGCCCAAAGAGCCAACCGGGTGCTGCACATCACCTTTGAAGATACGGTAGTCGCCCAGTCAAGACCGGCGCCTCTGCGAGAATCAGGTGAGCGTTACAGAACGCAAAGCCTACCGCAAAACTCTCGCCCAGGCGCTATGGAAACCTCGGATACTGACCACCTAGCCCGGTTACTTGGGGAACTAAGGGCAGAAGTGCATGCAGCTCGTCAGGAAACGAACGCTCTAAGAAGGGAACTAATTATTTCCAAGGAGAGAACAGATGATCTTGCTAGACAATTGCTACAGTCACAAGCCGGACAGACCCCGCTACCCGCATCAGGGGCAAATCTTCCTTCAACATCCTCTATGAATCCAGTGCAGATCAACCTACCTGGGAATGTACCTCTGGCTCCGCCCGAACGATTTTCTGGTGACCCAAAGAGGTTTGCGGTATTTATCAATCAGTGCCGGTTGCACTTCTTATGCCGGCCAGCAGCCTTTCCAACTGATCAAGCTAAAGTAGCTTTTGTACTTTCGTACCTTAGAGGCAATGCGGCAGACTGGTCGATCCCTCTAGTTAATCAAGATGATCCGGTTCTCCATGATTTTCAAGCCTTTCAGCTTAGTATGGAAAAACTGTTCGCAAGACATGCACAGGGGCAGGCCTTGGACAATGAGCTTCTTTCGTTGCGACAGGGTAATCAAGACCTTTTGGCTTATATTGCATCTTTCAATAGACTAATAGTGGAAACTCAATGGCCTGAGGACAAAAGGATTACGCTGTTTTATAGAGGTCTACGTGGAGAGCTCAAAGACGTTTTAGCCCAAGTAGTGAATCCCCCACAAGACTGTTCGGATTATATAGACTTGGTCGTTCAAATAGATCACAGACTGCAGAACAGGAAGGCCGATCGTTCCAAGTTTGATGCTCAAGTATTTTCCAAACCGCCCACTCCTTCCAAAGGAGTAGACTCCGGGGAACCCATGCAAATAGGGGGTCTGAAAGGTCCTCTAACACAAAGGGAGCGGGAAAGGAGAAAACAGTTGCAATTATGCCTATATTGCGGAAACTCAGGGCACTTTCTTCGAGACTGTCCGGTGAAACCTGCCAAGAAGGCAGTAGGAGCTGCAGTTACCACAGTTACAAACTCTGAGCAGGGAAACTACCTCGCCTGACAAGAATAGAGGTCCTCTTGCCGAGCGTGAAAACCAGTTCCGTGACATCGCATTTCGTGATACCTATGGTCCTCATTAGCCCTGATAATCCGGGTCGATTACATGCAATTGAAGCTTACGTCGACAGCGGTGCCATCGGCAATTATGTGGATCATGAAATGGTTTTGAGGATGAATCTAACTCTTTGTCCCAAGGCTGTAAAGGACATCATTACTACGGTGGATGGTACGGAGATAGCCTCCGGGCCAGTAACGCATACCACTCAAGAGGTGACGCTAGTAAGTCAAGATGGACACCATGAGAAGATCGTGTTCGATGTGATCAAGGCCCCTCAGTTCCAGGTTATTCTAGGAATACCTTGGTTAGAGAAACACAATCCTCTGATCGATTGGCGAGCAAGAACGGTCCAGTTTCCAGAATGTGTCTCTACGTGTCACCCTCCACCTGGTGTTGCACTGGCAGCAATTTCTTCAGAGACTCCCCAGTTACCTCCCGAATACCTAGAATACCAAGATGTTTTCCGGAAGGAGCAGGCTAACTCTCTACCTCCTCATAGGTCTTATGACTGCCAGATAGACCTGATACCTGGATCTACTCCTCCTTGTAGTAGAATTTATGCCCTCACCGAGCCTGAGAA
Source organism: Ambystoma mexicanum (assembly GCF_040938575.1). NCBI lineage: Eukaryota > Metazoa > Chordata > Amphibia > Caudata > Ambystomatidae > Ambystoma > Ambystoma mexicanum. The sequence continues at coordinate 809,505,336 of NC_090932.1, forward strand.
CCTTCACCTTCGACAATACCTGGATCAATACCTGGCAAATGGGTTTATTCGTCCCTCCAAGTCCCCTGCCTCTTCAGCTTTGTTCTTCGTTCCAAAAAAGGAAGGAGACCTTAGAACTTGTATCGATTATCGCTCCCTGAACCAGATCACCGTTAAGAATAGATATCCGTTACCTTTGATCCCTGAACTCCTGGACCAAGTCAGAAAAGCATGCATATATACAAAGCTGGATCTTAGAGGAGCTTACCACTTGGTACGAGTAAAAGAGGGCGATGAATGGAAAACGGCCTTCCGCACCAAGTATGGGCTATTTGAATATCAGGTCATGCCCTTCGGACTCTGCAATGCCCCGGCCGCCTTTCAATATTTTATGAACGATGTCCTCAGAGAGCTCATAGATGTGTGTGTTGTTGTTTACATCGACGACATTCTCGTTTATTCTTCATCGGAATCTGAACATCGGAAACACGTGAAAATGGTCCTCGAAAGATTGCGTCAACACAAACTTTTCGCTAAGTTGGAAAAATGTGTTTTCAACGTGACTGAAGTTGAATTCTTGGGATTCATATTATCACCTGGCGGAGTGCGTATGGATTCAAAGAAGGTCGATGCAGTTCTCAAATGGCCATCACCATCCTCCGTAAAAGGTGTGCAAAGCATGTTAGGCTTCGCTAACTTTTACCGCAGGTTTATCCCCGAGTTCTCTCGAATAGTCCAGCCCATCACTGCCTTGTTAAAGAAAAACAAACGTTTTGAATGGTCTACCGAGGCGGAACAAGCTTTCCAGGATTTGAAGACTAAATTTATCTCTGCACCGATCTTAAAACACCCTCGCCCCGAACTCCCCTATATCGTGGAAACTGATGCTTCAAGCCTTGCCATGGGGGCAGTTCTATCACAAAAGGACCCGGTAACCAATCAGTTGCATCCCGTGGCATTTTGGTCCCGCAAATTCTCGCCTCCTGAAGTCAATTACACGATTACTGACAAGGAACTTCTGGCTATCAAGTCTGCCTTTAAGGCTTGGCGGCATTATCTGCTGGGGGCCCGACACACCGTTACTGTGATTACGGATCACCGAAACCTGCAATATTTGAAAACCGCAAAAGCCCAATCCTCTAGACAACTCCGTTGGGCATTATTCTTTGCCGAGTTTGACTTCATAATTACCTATCGACCTGGTACCAAGAACGGTAAAGCCGATGCCCTTTCTCGGATGGGAGTGGAAGAACACTTGATCAACCCTAAACCTGTACCAATCATTCCCGAACAGAGAATTCTGGGTGTAATCACCACAGAATCCATAGAGGAAGTTAAGGATAAAGCCAGGCAACTTGTAACTCCAGCAGACATACAGAATTGGCATCTGCAGGGAAAGGACTTTGCAGTAAAGGACAACTTATTGTATTTCCAAGAACGATTATACCTACCCAGCACAGATTTACAGAAAAAAGTAATCTCTTGTTATCACGACTCCTTAATGGAAGGTCATCCCGGTATAGCCAAGACCTCAGAAAAGATCAAGCGCTACTTCTGGTGGCCGTCTTGGAAAAAAGATATCAGAGACTTTATAATGTCCTGTGGAGTATGCGCCCAAAACAAGAGTCAAAAGGAAAGACCAGCAGGCCTCTTACGCCCTATTGACATCCCACCTCGCCCTTGGCATACGCTTTCTATGGACTTCATCACCGATCTACCTCCATGCTCCGGATACAATACGATTCTAGTAATCGTGGACTTATTCTCCAAGATGGCGCATTTCATTCCGCTCAAAGGCTTGCCAACAGCAGCAATTCTGGCCCGAGAATTTCTCGAAAACATCGTCCGACTGCACGGTTTTCCTTCGGTTCTAATTTCGGATCGAGGTAGTCAATTTATTTCTCATTTTTGGCGAAGTTGCTGTCGGTCGGCTCAAATTGATGTGAGACTATCGACCAGTCACCACCCTCAGACCGACGGACAAACCGAGAGGACCAATCAAACTCTGGAACAGTATTTACGCTGCATGCTGCAACAAACTGAAAAAACTTGGAAAGATATCCTTTGGATAGCCGAGTATGCCTACAATAACTCTGTCCATTCGGGAACTGGGAAAACCCCGTTTTTTCTTTTGTACGGCAGTCACCCTCGAACCTCGGAGTTGGATCCCCTCCAAGATCTTGAAACACCAGCAGTAGACTACCTGCATTCTACAATCACCCAAGCCTTTAAGGAAGCTGTTTCTCACCTTCAAAGGGCTAAAGAACAATACAAGAAAGGAGCAGATCAACATCGGAAGGAAGCCCCTCACTATCAAGTAGGGGATCAAGTCTGGTTATCCACCAAATATCTATCTCTAAAAGGGCCACGCACATTCAACCCAAGATACCTTGGTCCCTATTCCATCACTACCATAGTAAACCCAGTAGCGGTCAAGTTGGACTTGCCCCCGCACATGAAGATACATCCGGTCTTCCACGTCTCTCTATTAAAACCCGTGCAACCTCAAACCCGACTAACCAAATCTCCAAAACCTATCCTAGTTGATGGAGAACTCGAGTTTGAAGTCAAAAGCATTCTGGACTCCAAGATCTCCAAATCTAAACTATTCTACCTAATTGACTGGAAAGGCTACGGCCCCCAAGAGAGATCCTGGGAACCTGCTGAATATGTCCACGCTCCTCGCCTAATCAAAAGATTTCACCGAACATTTCCTGACAAGCCAAAACCCCCGGAGAAGCCCGGTTTGGGAGGGGCCTTGAGAGGGGGTACTGTCATGATCTCTGCTTCCAAAAGGTCAGGGTTTTCCCAACTCCCTTGGAAGCAGATCCATAACCCAGGTTCCGAGTGCCAACCAGTCCCAATTGGGACCTTTTGGACCCAGTCCTGGCGCCAGTGGCACCAGGCTCATAAATATGCCCAGTCCCAGCGCTGGAAGCGCCGGGCTCATAATGCTTGGGTGGATTTACCTGCAGCAGACCATGCTGCTTACTTGCCTGCCAGTTGAGCCTCTGATCCTCTTCTGTTTGGAACTACTTTTCCTGTTGGGTGGGGCTGGAGCCACTCCCTAGATTCAGAACACTGGAACTCTTCTGGAAGGCAGGAACTCTTTTTTTTACCAGGAACTCTTTTCTTACTTAGGCGTGGCTGTGGAAGGAGACACCTAAGCACTACAGGAGGCTATTTAAACCACACCCGGTGGATGAATCTTGCTTTGCGTTATTCTGCACCCTCTGCAGCAGAACGCTCATCGTGTCTTCTGCATCCGGTCCTGGGCCTAAGGAAAAAGGCTTACCATCCTGAATCCAGTCTTCAGCAACACCTATAAAGACAAGAAAGAACAGGTTAGCATTCCGGCATCTGAAAGGCAAAGGCTTACCTACTCTTCGTGCACTCCGGAGGTCTTCACACTGCATTCCGGCATCTGAAAGACAAAAGCTTACCAACTCTTCGCACGCTCCGGAGGCCGTTGGCGCTGCATCTCGCATCTGAAAGACAAAACAAGGTGCGTTTAAAGACATTGGGGAACTTTAATACTCACGTGCCATTACTTCTTTCCACATCTAACCCAGTGGGTATCCCGGCACCCTGCAGCCGCTCCGAACTTGTACCTGCAAAATAAAAAGACAGTTAGAGCGCTTCGTGAAGCTGGCAACAAGCGCTTACTTACGTGCTTCCAGGCGCTTCTATTCATCACACGGGCTCCATCTTCAACTCACTTCAGCCCGTCATCCGCCATCGCAGGAACCCTGCAAAACAAGAGACATCATTATTAAAGACTTTAAAGACATTTGAGTTACTCAAAACTTACCGTTCGTGCAGTAAACGACGGACAGCAGTCCTCTGAAGTCAAGAGGCCTGCGCTACCTATCCAGTGAAGAAACTGGTTACAGCACCCTGCCCCGAGGCAGATGGAGAGCTCGGCATTCACTTACCTAAGGTGAGAGCGTTAACCTGTGGGGGTCTACAGGAGAGGAGAAGAGGAAAGAGATAGGGATACCCCAAAAACCCCAGTTCATTAACCCCGTATTTTCTATCTGCAGACATCTCGCTCTGCACGTCAGGCATACAGGGCACAGAGGTCCAGCCCAAAGAGCCAACCGGGTGCTGCACATCACCTTTGAAGATACGGTAGTCGCCCAGTCAAGACCGGCGACTCTGCGAGAATCAGGTGAGCGTTACAACAACTGGGTTCAAAAACTTACAAAACAACTAGCAGATTTGGCCTGTTCGACAGATGATCTGATCACAAACCCCAACAGAATCAAGACAAAAATAGCGCAAGCAGATTGGATCCAAACCGGCAAAAAAACAACAGGAAACAAACTCCTGGCTCATTTACCAGCAACAACAAATAAACTCAACCAACCTATCAGCTACTGCATAAAATTCCCCAACAAAAAAATGCAGAAAACTTTTATGAAAATAAGATTCAATCAATTACCAACACAGGAAATTATAGCAATCCGTACGAAAACGGACGCTCGTACCTGCAGATTCTGTCTGGACCCAGGAAAAGTGGAAACTCTGAGACACTTACTCACGACTTGCACTAGAACCCAATTTTTGCGGGAAGCCTATCTGCTCCCTTTGATGTATGACGTACCACTCCGAGAGGAAAACACATGGTGGTGTCGTCTGATTGCTGGAGACAGAACTAAGTGGTCGACAGCGACAGTAAAGATTTTAGAGGCAGCATTGAGTCTAAACCAAAACCTACAAACTAGTCAAGTGCAATTTAAAGAACAGTGACTTTCTTTTATGTTGAGACACAAAGTTTCTGCAGTGAAGCGCCTAGTTTCCTGGTTCCAATTATTCCTCTGATTCCCCTGTTTCTTGTCATCCACTTATTGTTCTGTCTTTATCTCTTTTTTTATCTGCATCTATGATATCTATTTTCTACAAAACGTGCGTTTTTTTTTCTTTTCTGCTTTTCATATCAACATCTTGTAAAAATCAAACGTTTTTGATTATAAACAAGTAAATAAAAAAAATAAATAAAAAAAAAATTGTGGGAAAATGCATGTTGAGATTCACAGTTGGGTGCAAGAACATTCATTACAATGTATGGATTGTAAGCAGAACCAAAACTAAATTCAATCTAGGAAATGACATCATGCACAGAATGTTTATGGTTTAAGATATTTTTAATCAAAAGGTTTGGTATAAGCTGGAAGTAGCAGCACCTCAATTTGAGAACAAAAGACAATTTTTTCATTGTGCCCAAATGAAGCCATATGCAATTGAGCTTCAGGTAAAGAAGGATATTAATATTGCTGCTTTTACCAGGCAAGTTGCCATAGCTTTACAGTACAGAAAGGGACAACAGATAAGAGGGCCTGTGACACCTTTGTGTGTCTCATTGAATCCATGAGACAGCAGGGGCTCGAATGTGAATATACACCATTAGTAGAGATTGGGGATGGCCCCATTCGAATACTGGTTAATAACAAGGGATGACAAGATATTCATTTCCCACTACACTGCTGATCTAAATAACCCAGTGATCGGAAACATCCCTGAAAGCTATGTCACTTCACAGGATAATTTGCCCGAGTCCTTAGATTCTAAACCAAAGGGGATTTTCAGGATTCAGTCTGTTTACCCTTGTGAATCAAAATATGTGATTTGTTGTCATCAGGATAATTGCATCCTATTAAGGTGGGTGAATCTGAAGAAGAAAAACAGCAAAAAGAAATACAGCAAATTGAAATGAAAGTTGATGTGCCAAGATATTTGAGGGTAGTGTCTCTCCAAAGAGGCACTGCCACAGAGCTAGAGGAAAGCACAGAAGTTCCTCCTTTAGAGGAATTTCCAGAATTCTCTCAAATGATACAGGAACAAATTCAAGCTGCAGATGCTTGCACACGTGAAGAAGAAAGAGATAATTTGAGACAAATATATATGGACTTTAAAGAGGTATTTGCCAAAGACACCTATGATTACGGGGTCAGTGATTTGCATGTCACCACAAAACCACAGGGGTATGGTAGGGAGCCTGTATTTGTGCAACATTATAGGCTACCTTTGGCCTGTCTGGAATCTGCCAGAAATATAAAACAATGGAGAATCCGGAGGTATCATTAGGCCTATCCACAGTACTTCAAATACTCCCATATTAGGAGTGCTAAAACCAAATGGTCAACGGCGCTTGTGTGCAGACTTAAGAGAATTAAGCAAGAGGGTACGTGTGTCAAAGTAGCCACTTCTGTTTGTTGATCAGTTCCTTGCTCAGGCTCAAGGATCAAAGGTATTTACCACTTTGGATCTTACACAGCAGGGTAACGGTATGTTCCACTGGCTGAAGATATTCAAAATCTATTTGCCTTCTCATTTAACTGATTACAGTATGCATAGAATCGTACCCCGTTTGGGTATATCAATGGTGGGAGTGAGTTTGGGATATTTCTGAGCAAAGCACTCCCAGATGTCGCTGAGAGGGGAACTGTGATATATGTGGATGATGTCCTGATCAAGAATGAAAACAGAAAAAGTCACATCAATGAAATTAGACATGTGCTCAACCAGTTACAAAAGGCTGCGGCAAAGGTATCATTACAGAAAGCACAGCGGTGTAGGAAGAGGGTACATTTGCTGAGACATGAAGTAACAGAGCATGGGTTAAAAAGGTGGGGGCCATGTGTGCTGTGTGCATGGCACTGGAAGAGGGAGAGAAGCCTTTTCGTGTTATCGCAGTGAGGCCTAGTTACCAAGATGGCATCAAGGGGGCGCAAAGATGGATGCCTTGTGTCTTGCGTGATGGTCCCATCTACGTAAATGCCAACCAGTGCTGACATTGCATAAGGGCAACGGGGGCACCCCCCCACCATTGGAGGCACATGGTCCAAGTTTGTACTAAGGAAAGGAGGGACGGGGGCCTACTGGCCCCTTACTCCCACACAATAGGAATACCAAACCAAGCCTTTCAGGTACCCAGTGTCAGTCTTGGGTTCAGTAAGTGTTAGAATTGGCTTGTTTTTCAGATTGGGGATGTCTGATTCAAATGATGGGACCTAATGTTCAGTGCCAATAAGGTTACTGTGGTTGAAAATGAACAAAAGCTTCTGCCACTGTTGTTGATGTTTATTAGCAAGAACATGAATATTTCCACTGGTTGATGTCACTGTTGTGTGACATTAGTCATGACCTGAGGATCACTGCACAAGATGACATTTTGTTGGTGAGGAACAAAAAGTTGGTATTGGTTATTTAGACAGTGGTAGATCTCAAATATCGGGTTCCAGGGTGATGGATAAAGGTGTTATTCTCGAATTTTCTTTTTAGATTTTTTGTGAATGCTCAAATGGGGATTTTGACCTCTTTGGCTTACGGACATGTGTGATAGTCAGTGTGTGGGAACATCGCTAAGACTGAGTGAGTGTTATCCTGAGCTTACCATCTGGTGACTGTATTGGACCCTATTCCCTCTTTGTGAGTTGCGATATGGGAAGACCCATGCAACTTTAGGCATATTGTCACACTGAAAGGCATTTAATGTTGGATGTCAGTATCTGGTGATATTGAAATATCTCTGAATGTAGTTTAGATTGTGTTACCTTTGTTAAGGCACTAGCTTGTTCTGCGGTAAAGTAGCAAAGATAGAAACGGTCTGGTATGGTATGGAACGTTTTTTATATATAGACTGTATGAGCGTATAGTGCTTTCTTATATCCTTCCACTCTTTGAACACTAGCCGACGTAAGTGAGCAAAGAAAGGAAAAGCAGTGCTAAATGCCTAACTATATTGACAAAACAAATCTCTTTTTCATCAATGGTATGTAGGAGAGATAAACATTCCATATATGTGCCCTTGTGTGTTCAAATACCAGCTTCACATTGTCTCACCTTGCCTGCACACCTAGAAAGCCGGAAACCCCATCCTCTTCTGAAGGTCTGAAGAATGCATACCCTCTGACAATTGAGTGGTTCTATAATATACTTACCATTTAACAGTTTGCCCAAACAGACAGTTCAGTCTGTTTTGATTACACCAAGCCTCTGGACATCAATTTTTCAAATTGATCGTGGGGAAAGCAAGGAATCCTTTCCCCATTATGGTAGGGAAATTTGTATTTCCATGTGTAATGGTTTGTATAATGCGCATCACCACTCTGGTACTTCCTGCTTATGCTTTGAAAAGGATTGTTTTCCTTCACGGCTATAGCAAACTCACAGGCCTCAGGAGCATTCATAACTAGTGACCACCTTTCCACCATCCTGTTGTGGTGTACACTGTCAGCTGGCGTGCAAGCTCTTGCTTCTTTGGGGGCTTGTGCTAATAAGCAAACAGACTGTTAGCATTGTGGGTGCCTGACTAGCACCTCCACTTTGGACTGACCTTACCTAACAATTAGACCCAGATAAATGGCTCTCCTAAATCTACAGGAACACTGTTAGAAAGAGAGCAACCCTGCAGTCACCCAGACAGCAAAAGAACATCCAAAAGGGGAGTACTGGAAGGACGAATTGGTGGTAAAAGGTTTGACCTTTGGACTTTCAGGACTGGTGTCACGTATCAACATGTGCAATGACACTACACAGATGGCACATTTCATACCCTAATCTGCAACAGAAGACGCGCAAATTGATTGTACTCTAGGTTATTTTCTCTGAAAAAGAATAACAGGTGTTTAGGTAAGTGGTTCTGCCTTTATTTCCAAGTCAGGCGTAAAGGTAAAAGAACATGAATGAGTTTGGCAGATTTTTCTGAAAAATTGTCTGCATGCTGTAATTACCGTTGACAGACATGGCGATAAGAGGCTCACTACAGGATTCTGTCTTTATTGTTCGACGTGCCCGAACAGTACATTCTACATGTGGTTGCTTATAGGAATTTGTATCCTGGAATAGGAAACGACTGTTAGTGCATGGGGAAATACTGTTAGTACAAGTATGCAAAACAGTATCAAGCGCAGGAGCCATGCTGGAAAATGCAAACCGTCACAAATCATACCATGGTGGCAGTCATCCTGCAAAAATGTCCAGTTAAGGAAAAAGCAGGAGCTGCAGGTCCTTGTGGCAGAGGTAGCAAAACATGGAGCACAGCTTATTGAATAGCTTCTGAGATAAAAACCTTTCCGGAAAGTGAACCCACCTCCGGGAAGCCATTTGGGACAGTCATCGTTGCTTCCACCCAACCAGTATCATTGAGGAGTGCAAGAAGCAGTGTCAACCATTGTGTCAAAGCTCTTGTGTCACAACATTGCCTGGTTGTGTGGCCATTGGTGGGGGCGCCATTCAACTCATTGTGCTACGTCAATGGGAGAAGGTTGCATCTGTCCTGGGCACGTCAGGCACTAATGGGATTGACAGGAGGTCAGAACAGAAACATCTGCAGCTGGTGTTAAGTACATTTCAAAATCCAATATGTCGTAATCAAACTAGCTCTTATAATGCACTAGTATGCAACTGAGCACACATCATTTTGGGAGCAATATAGCTGTATTGCCAAATGCAGACCTAACTTTAAAATGCATGATAGCACAATAGTGTCACACACGTTTCACCCCTGGGACATTCAGTCCTACAAGTTATTTGAAAAGTTATTTGAAAAGATGAACAATCCCAATGGGGAATTTTCGGTGCAAATACCGAGTGGTAATATCGCTGGCGGTAATTTCACCGTAAATGGGAATTGTTCTGGTGTGTTTATCCCCAGCTCTGAGATGGGTTTAAACACGGCAGATTCGAGATTGGGTGGACCCTTAAATGCGGCGGTAACTACGTTACCGCCGCATTTAAGAGCTACCGCCCAACTCGTGATCAGGCCTGTATTCTAGGAAAATACAGAGTCTAAGGGCCTCATTACACGGAAGGCGGTAATAGTTAAAGGCCACCGTTAATGGTAACGGTGACCGTTAACCATTACCGCCTTACTACGAGGTCCCTTAGCGGGTTGGTGCGGGTTGGTGCTTTAACGCCTGCTTTTTGCAGGCGTTAAAAACCAACCCGCTAAGGGACCTCGGAGCTAAATTTGCGGTGCCGTAATTAGCGCCTTCCCCATTCCCATAGAGCCCTATGGGGCAGAAATGGGAATGGGGAAGGGCAATGGCGGAAGGGGGATTTACCGCCCCACCAACCTTGGAATGGGGCGGTAAATCCCCTTTCCGCCAAGGCGGTGCCGGTATTTTACCGGCATGAGCCATGGCGCTAATAGCACCATGGCTCACCGCCTTCCATGTAATGAGGCTCTAAGTTTATGTACACCTTTGGCATGAATGTGCCGCATGGCTTATTGGCCAAGAGAAAATGCTGCAGCTTGTGCAAAAATGTTTTGAACTATTCCCTCCATGTTTCAAACTTCATAGATTTGCAACCTGTTGACACCCAATAGAGATTTTTAGTTCCCTCTCTCCGCACACTTCGACACGTTTTGATGATAGAACTACAGAAATGCAAATACAGCTCCACAACTTTAGTGAAATGTGGGCTGTTTTTTCTGGTTGCAGAATCTTTGCCACCATTTCTTTAGTGCAATATACTTCTTAATACTCTAATGACATCAGATATACTATACGGCAATCCCCCATTAAAAAAAAGACAAAATAACGAGTCCGAAAACTCATTTTTTAATTGAATTTTTTGATTTGTGTGCTCTTTTTTTAAGCAAAAAAATAGATGCGTGCTGTGGGGAAGGAATACAATAAGGAAGGAGGGATGTGAGGCGATTGCGGGGGTCTCTCCACAGATTTTACTTAAAAGAAAGTGCAATAAACCAAAAAGGCCTTTTCAAAATTTTATTTTTAAAAACAAATCTTATTATTTTTAAATGTACATCGCTTCACTTCAACATCGTTACAAATTAACTTCCCAAACTTCCCCTCCTCCTCTTGAACCCCAGAAGTGAGTTCTGTCTCTTTCTCTGCTTTGCCTGGTCTTGGTAGATCATAATACGTCCAAGATTCTAAACTTGTGCGGGCACCATTTGTATAATCACTTTGCAAGAATGTAAGGACAGGGCCCCATTCCTGTTTACATTTCTCCTGGCCCCCTTGGATTTTGTTTGTTACCCATTCCAGGGTCACATAGCTCCATACTTTTTGTAACCAGTCTTGTATGGCGGGGGCTGTCTGTTGTTTCCATTTGTGTGCAATCGCCAACCACGCTGCGATCAACATTGTCATTAGTACTCTTTTCTGAGATTGTGTGGGTGTTTTCGATCCCAGTTCCCACATTGCGCAAAATCAGATCTTATCCCCCATATGTTCAATTCTTTGGTGTGTTTCTTGCACTTGTTTCTTAATCTCCACCCAGAATGGTTGTATTATAGGACAGGTTTTATGTATCTCCAGTCTCCCACTGCCTTACACCCCCTTGAACATTGATCTGGTGTTGGAGGGAACATTCCGTGGATCCTCTCTGCAGTATAGTGCCATTGCAGAAGTACCTTGATCCACATTTCCCTTAGTTGTATAGAGCATGTTAGTTAGGGAATAGTTCCCAAAAGGAAATCCCACTGATTTCTTGTTATGGTTTCTCCCAATGTTTTCCCCCATTTCCTCATATAGCTCCATTGAACCCAATCTTCTTGGTCATTCAAGTGTTTGTATATATCAGATACTATGCTTTTTGTTCCTGTATTTGTGGTTATAAATTCTTCAAATGGCATTAATTGTCTTGTATCACACAAAGGGGAGTCCCCTTCAAATTCTGATTCTGTAAGCCCGTGCCCTTGCTAGAGCATGTAGCTATCATAAATTACATTTTAATAAATCTGTTGAATGGCACACAATGAAATATAAAACAATTAATTATTCATTCAGTAGGCCAATGGGTCCTACTGACCTACACATAATGAATATAATCTGTTTCGAATTATACAGATAATGCAAATAAATGACAAAACAATAATAAAGCCCCACCTAGATCCTGTTGTCCAAACCAAACATTATGCTAGCAAACCTATAATGCAATCAATTACATCTATAAATGATTGTTTTCCAAAAACAAAAAGAAAAAAAGTCTTCTTTGTTTTACAACAGGTTAGAGTGAGAATAGGAGTAGAACTAGATACACATCCCAGGTCCTAGGTTACACTTATTATCCACTCCTTTCCGCTCGCTATCCCGCCTGAATACACCATACTCAGAGCAGATCGCCATAATGCCACCGAAGGAGGTGTTGCCATCATCACAAAAAACACCCTCCAATTCAGAGAATACAACATAGAGACACTAACAGGATACAAACCCCTAGCTCTCAAACTAGCCACCAATCCTAAAAGTACTATTAACTTCCTTCTTGTGTATAGAACTACAAGCACCACTAACAACCCAGACATTGATCTTCCACTACTCAACACCCCGCTCCTCAAACCCTACACCAAATTCATCCTATTAGGAGATATCGACTTGGGTTACAATGACTCATCGGATCACAAAGCCACTGCCTAGAAATGCAATTCACGCACATTGTCAATTCCCAACCGACTCCAAGGGTAGAATCCTAGACTGGATCCTAACACTGAATACATCAGTCACCCTAGAAGATGTTCTACAGATATACTGGACTGATCAGTCTCTCATCAGGTTCAACATAAACATGACTAATGGCCTAGCCCCTGCAACTACGCCCCATCCCCATCTTGGTGAGAAATACTTGAAAACTCACCCCGGAAATGTTGTCCCCCATACTGAATAAATTACTTAGCACCAAACACATTGACGCAAACCCAGATAGCATCTCCTTGCACTACGACATGTGCCTCAAAACAACTATCGATGAGCTAGCCCCTCGCAAATCCAAACTCCCCAAGCTCAAACGCAATAACCTATGGTTTAAAGATGAACTCTCTGAACTCAGAAGTAAAAGAAGAGCTCTAGAACATATATCAAGAAAAAGCCCCACTAGCGAGTCCAAAAAAGAACTTCAGCTTATATCTAAAGCGTACAAACATGAAGTGATCACCCTCAAAGCCAATTCCTTGAACCAACGCATCACTAATGCTGCCTGGAATAGTAAAGAATTATTCTCTATCATTAGCGAATTAGAAACACCATCCCACCACCCAGCACAGCTATAGTGAGCAAAGCATGGTGTACCACCAGTCAGCACACACTAGCATCCAAAGTCAATATACTCCAAAACAAATTCGCACTGCAAACAAAACTATTAGCATAGACTACTGACCCCACCCCTCCGATAGCCACAAATCACATCTCGAACATTACTCTGTTTCACTTTACTGCTGTCATCACTGTACAGGTCATTACGACCATAGCATCACTCAAACCCTCCAATTGCAAAGGAGACAGCTTTCCTGCCAAATTAGTTAAGGCCTGTGCCCCCACCCTAGCACCTACTATCTCCAACTTCATCAACGCATCGTTCAGCTCCAACCACATTCCAGCTAACATCAAAGAAGCATGGGTCATACCCCTTCTTAAAAAAACGACACTAGAAACCCACAACCCCCACCAACTACAGATTTATTACAACGGTTACATTTCTCTTCAAAATCATAGACAAAATTGCCTACTCCCAAGTCCAATCTCACTTCGAAAACAACTACTTACTAGGGGACAGACAATCAGGTTTCCGTCTAAGGCATAGCACAGAGACAGCCCTACTGGACTTTAAAAACCAGATGGACGCCATCAGAGAATCAGGAAACTTCTGCATTTTACTACTACTCGATCTGTCTGTGGCTTTCGATTTAGTAGACCATGACAAATTATGCCAAATATAAAAAAACAGATTCTACTTCTCCAAAGAAGCAACCACCTGGATTCAATCATTCCTGCCGGACCGCACCTATAGGATGTCCGGATGAAGCAGCAGATCCCATTTCAGTCCCACTAGGCATCCCACAAGGGTCATGCCTTTCCCCCACTCTCTATAATGTGTACACCAAATGACTATGTGTTGCCCTGGATGCGATGGGAGTAATATACACCCAAACTCTTCCAGTTCTCTCATTAATATTAGTAGCAAACTTTCTGGGTTTGACAGGGATACTAGCATATCTTCTGCGAAGGCAAACATTTTGTGACTTTCTCCCGCCATAGCTATTCCTGTCGGCTGGTCTAATTCTAGTATCTTAATTAGTAGGGGCTCTAAATATATGGCGTAGAGCAGCAGGGATAGTGGGCATCCTTGTTTGGTTCCTCAATTTAAATCTACTTTGCCCTACACAGTGCCGTTTAAGGTTATGCAAATCGATGGTGTCACATAATTAGCCTGCACCATGTTAAGAAACTTCATCCCAAACCCAACATATTTCAGTGTATTAAATGACAATGACCATTCAACCCTGTCAAATGCTTTTTCTGCATCTAATGAGACGAGGATTGCTGGGTGTTGGGTTATTCCTGTTTTTTCTAGTATTATCGAATGTTTGTCTGGTCGGTATGAAGCCCAATTGATCCTGGCAAATTAATTTCGGTAGAAGGTGAGTCAATCTGTTAGCAAGTATTTTCGTATAGAATTTAGCATTTAACTTTATTAGAGCTATTGGTCGGTATGACCCTGGTGTTGTTGGGTCTTTCCCTTGTTTGTGAAATACTACCAGCTTTGCCTCATTCATAGATGGGGTTATATTTCCCTTAGTTTTAAATGTATTAAATAATCTTGTGAGAATTGGGATCAGCATGCTACTATATTTCTTGTACAAACTGGCCGGGTATCCGGGCCAGGGCTTTATTTTTTGGAAGATCTTTTATTGCTTTTTTGACCTCTTCTTCTTCCCTTATGTCCTCATCTAATTCTGCCTGTTCTTCTTCCCTTATCTGTGGGTTAGGGAGACCCTTTAGGTATAGCCTCTTGTCGTATTTCAAAGGGATTGTCAGAGGCGTACAACTTCTTATAGCACTCCTAAAAAAAAAACCATGTCTTCATTTGTTGTTTTGTCCTGTCCTTGGCTATTCTGAAGTTCTATAATTGTCTGGGCCCCCTTTTTTTCCTTCAGTTGTCTGGCTAAATGCCCCTCTGCTTTATTAGCTTTTACATAGTGCCACTGTTTTAGGTATAGTAACGCTTTCTCTGCCCTTTTTGTTCTTAGTATATCCAATTGTCCCTGGACATGTCTCATGGCCTTCCTTAGTTTATTATTTGTTTTTATTGCCATTTTCTCTTGTATGTCCCTTAACTTCTCTTCCAGACCTTATACCCACTGTCTTCTCTGTTTCTCTTTCCCCGCTTTGAGCGCTATAAGGTACACCCTTCCACCTTAAATGCATCCCATATTATTTCCTGAGGGACTTCCTCTAAAACGTTTTCTCTGAAGTATTGCTCAATCTTTTCTCATATTGTTTCGTACATTGTGTAGACGGTCTATGGGGAATTTCCAATTCCAAAGTCCCCCCTTCGTATTACCCCACTCCAAACTCATCCACAGTGGGGCATGATCCGATAGGGAGATTGCTCCCACATTTATTTCCCTTATTTTCCCAGTCGCCCTGTTGATGCCCAGATGTGATCTATCCTTGAGTTAGAGGAGTGTATGCGGGAATAATGCGTAACTCCCTGTTCTCGTCCTCTGACTACCTGCCAAGCACAGTGGAAGGCCAGTTTTGCCATCTTCTGTTTTAACGCTTTGGATGGGGCTTGTGTTTTCTGTGATACGTTCCCACTGCTATCCTGTCTCGGGACCCACGCTATGTTAAAATCACCCGTTGATATAATATCCCCTTTCACAAAAGTCTCTAGTTTTGACATGACTTTTCTTATGTACCCATCTTTTCTTGTGTTTGGCGCATATATAGAAGCTAGAGCAATCCTTTGGACCCTTAGGACTGAATTCAGAATATGCATCTTCCCTCTTTATCTGCTACCGACTCCTTAACTTGTGATCCCAGCCTATTACGTAATGCGATCAGCACTCCAGCTTTCTTTTCCCCACATTTGCTTGATATATTTGAGTGTATCCCCTGATTTTGTATTTCCATTTATCTGCTTTTCTTATGTGCGTTACTTGCAACATCAGTATATTTTAATTTACGCCTTGTAAGATGTGTTCCACCTTTTTCCTTTTGACTGGGGTATTGAGCCATCAGACATTATACGTCAGTACTTTAAGATCCTTCATCGGGAATTCCTTCTTCTACTCCCCTAATGTCTACCAGACTAAGACTTTTGTTTTCCCCACTTCTAGACTACTCCCTCTCCTTCCCCTTTCCCCAACTTGTCAACATCAATTTCCACCTCAAACTCCCCCTCCCCCTTCCCTTTCCCTGAGCAGGGTGCAGTTTCCTATGAGCGCTCGGATGGAGTGTCTGTCGCGCCTGGCCCTCGTGCCTTCCCAGAGATATAATTTTGGGGATTACTAAATCCCACTAATGGATTCAAGAAGTGCCCCTTCTTCCCATTCCCTGTGGGGCACTATTATATGTTACATGTTGTTGTCTTACCCATTCCTCCTGTGTTTCTGAGTCTGCTTCTCCTCCTGTTCGGTTCCATGTGTTAAAATCGTGGCAAAAATGGCCGTTTACACAAAAAATCATGGCAAAAAGGCTGTGGTTTTGCCACGCCATCCATGTAAAGGATGCGGGGGACACCCCCACAACCCTCAGACCCATTATACTATTTAAGGGGAGCGAGGGTCACCCCTGCAACCCCCGCTCCCCTTAAATGGTATTATAATGGGGTACACCTTTACAAGGTCAAACCACAGAATTTTTGCTGAAAGTTTTTGTAAAGG
Organism: Ambystoma mexicanum; assembly: GCF_040938575.1. Lineage (NCBI taxonomy): Eukaryota > Metazoa > Chordata > Amphibia > Caudata > Ambystomatidae > Ambystoma > Ambystoma mexicanum. Next base: position 809,521,951 of record NC_090932.1, read on the forward strand.
TGACATTTTTGCCGCAATTTTACTACTGCATACCCCCTCTTCTTGTGCTATCACTAACATAGCGTATATTTCCCACTTTTGCCTTTCCTTATTACTATTTTCCATTGCCACAGTTTCCTGCCGAGTACTTCGCCCCTTTGTTGTTCTTCTGTATTACCTCCTTCTTCTCTTTGCATATTTAGGATCTGTTTGTCTTCCTCACAAGTCGTAATCCTGTAGGTTTGCCCCTCCCATGTAAATAGTAAGCCGAAGGGAAATGTCGATTTGTATCTTGTCCGTTTTGACATTAGGAATGTCACCACTGGCCCCATCTGTCTCCTTTTTTGAAGCGTGGTCATTGCTAGGTCTTTGTATAGGTGAACCTCATTTCTGTTTATTCACACCTGCCCAATCTCCCTTGCTTTCTTTAGGATCTGTACCTTCTGGCCATAGGATGTTATTGCTGCTAGGATATCACTTGGGTGGGTGCCTGGTTCACCTATACATTTTGGTCCTACTGAGTGTATTCTATCCACTTGGACATGTTCCTCTTTGTCTATTTCCAATATTTCTGCGAAAAGGTATTGGGCTGTACTTTTTAAATTTTTATCTTCCACCGCTTCTGATAGATTTTTTATTTGAATGTTTGATTGTCTTGAGCGGTTTTCCAAGTCCTCATTTTGGATTTCAAGATTATATGTTAGGCGATGTCAGGATTCGGGGCTGGCAAAGTCGGGGAGTGTTTAAACATGCCTCTTAAGCTGGAGAGGACTGGGTCTGCGTGTAGTTCAACACGCGCGCGCTTGGCCAGCTGTCTGGGATTAAGGACAGCATATTAACTGGCAACGGCAGCAGGCAGGTGTGGCTTATTGTGATTCAGCGGTGAAGGCAGGCAGGCCGCGTGCGGAAAGGAGCGATGGAAATCAGAACTTCATGAACTGCAGATGGCCGCATTTCGGAAGGAGTAGGAGAGTTAAGAGATAAGTACGGGGAAAGGCACGGTCATTGCTTACATTGTCGGGAGTGATTTACAGCAGGTCGCATTTTGTCTGGGAAGTCCCAAGGGGCTCCCAGACTTAAGATAAGTAACGGCGAATGCTCTTGAATGTTGTGCTGGGAAAACACAGTGTGTACGCTCATGTACTGCTGCGCTGGGAAATCCCAGGGTGTATCAAGCAATAGTTAATCTGCATCAATAATGGGTGCCTATGTACAATGAAATAGTCACGGACAAAAGACTCTATATGATACATGGGAATTACGTTAACCAAGTCAACTAATCTTCACTGGTGCAGTAAACTAGTGGAAGGGGACATCATTATGTTATATGTTGCTTTGCTGCCCGAAGGGCCATGTGTCTTGTCTAATCAGTATGGGAGGTGTACCTAATGTTTGTTTTCATCCTGTTGCTTTTGCTTGCTTATGTGTTGTCTTGTGAACCAGCAAGGGTTAGTACACGTATTAAGGTGTGCTAGTTAGGAAGTAAGTAGGTGTTAGTTGTGGACAGTGTTACATGCTGGACAGCGTAGGGTTCTTTCGTGGTGCTTCCCCTGTCCCATCCAAAGTAGGAGTTCCTTACCCTTTTTCTGGTGTTCCTAAACCACCCATCCTATCCACAACCTCTCCCTAACCCCTCTTCCCCCCATTGGCTGCCACGTGGCGATCTGTTTTATATATCAGGCATCTGTGCCAACCACGGTGGGAAGGTCGAGTTCATTCGGCTTCCGTGGTTCGGGGGAGAGTGTCGATCTCTCTTCCTTGCCATTCAAGTGTGATTGTGACAGGCGAGCTAGGCAGTCCAAAGTTTCATCCTTTTGTTGTGTATTTTCCTCTATGCTTTGTACAGCTTTTTCCAATGTGGCAGTCCTTTCTTCTAACTTGGCCACATCTATTTTGAGTTCTTGTAATGATTGTCTCTTGTCTTTAAGTGATTCGAATTGTGGTTGAAAGGATGACATACACTGAGTTTGGAATTCTTTGAACCATCCGTGCATATCTTCTTAACTTGCCATTGCACCTTCTTCTCTTGCAATTTTGTAATCTGCTTAGTAGCTGGGGTTCTGGCAGCAGGGTCCTCTTTGGTCCCTGAATTTGCATTTTTTGGTCCTGGGTAAGTGCAAACTCAGGGACCAAAGTGGATCCTACTGCCAGAACCCCAACTACTAAGCAGATGGTAAAACTGGGATGCAACTAGGACACTTGAAGTCTTAGCAGACACAGTCCAATTTGAAGGATAACGTGGCCGCAGCTAGAAACGTGGCTGTTGGCGATATGCTTTGCAACAATATTTTCACACAAGTCACATCACAGGATAGGCTGTGAAGAGCCCGGACCACAAATCCTGGCCCTGATGAAGGACGTTGTTATCAAAAGCAACATGAACTGCTTTAGGCCGAAACACAAACGTGTTGACTATTTATGAATATTTGTGTCCGCCACTTACAACGGATACTAAATATATTTTGTTTCGATCAACTTTAATGTTAAACCCTGTACAAAATACACAAGGGGATGTATCAGTCACCAGGCAGTCTAAAAGTATGTTAACTTGTATGTAGAGTGGTGTATATGTTTCTTCCTTGGGAATCTACTGGGCTCACTTACTTACCTGTGGTGACAACTGTGCCTATATGTAATGCACAGTAATATTTGTTTGATAAAAATAGTGTTCCAATTGTGATCAGTTGTCTATTTACAGTTTGAGTCATCTGGAGAGATCAGAGAAATGACAGGTGCCCCTTTTGTTATACTTGCATAAAGGACTGCACACATTTTCTCGACTCACTAATACTATATCGGTTCTGTTGACCATGCTGTCTCCACTTCTGTGCGCAGGTACATGCTATCAAAACTAATTCTTTATTACTCAGGTGTACAGTACATAGAGTTGAAGTGACTTTTTCTGCTTTTTTATTGTGTAGTCCCTTTGAAACGGAAATCATTCCTCACCCAAACCATCTTGTCAACCCATATAGTGTAAGACTGTTTTATTACAATGCATGTTGATACATTACTGTATAAGGAATAGAACAAATGCAGGCTTTTCTCTCTTGTTCCCCAGATATGCATTGGAAATCAATCTATGTTGCAGAATTTGAATGTCTTTTATTGGCATGAACAAAACCCTTTCACTGGTTCATCTACCAATGGAAGTTGCATTAGTCTTATTGACTTCAGACTGGCAGGTCTGGGTTTTACCATAGGCGGAACTCATTCGTGTAAACACGCCCTGAATTTGCAACTCTGACAGTACAGTGCAAACTGTGGACATAGTACTGTTGCAGGCCTTTCCCTTTCATGAATAGAGCTTTCAACTGCTCACTCGTTACCACCGCATTTAAGGGCTATCACCCAACTCATGATGAGGCCCTTTGTCATTAATATGCTGGGTATGTTCCTCATGAAGCACCCAAAGGTTCATACTGTGAGAGTAGAAGTAGGTTTTTCATCAGTATGCAAGGCTTCTTACATGTGGAAGGTCTGCAGTTTCTACTGATGATCTGCTGGAACACTGTCACACAATGGCTAGTCAGGTAAGCAGGCACCAGTGCTCTCTTTTTCTTGGAATCATAGGGAAGGAACAATGGACAGTGCTACCGCATGGAGCAACTGTGACCAGGGGCACCGAGTATCCGGGTGCTCCGGGGCCCAGGCACCCACCAGGAGAATAGTTTGGGGATGAGCCCCCTCAGGAACCAGTCCAGAGAGAGGACACAGTATGTCTCTCTCTCCGGCCGGTCCATGGCACTGGGAGTGTCAGCTCCTTGAGCCCTGACCCCTTGGCCACCAGCAGGCCACTGCGTGCCATGTTGACTAGGGTTGTAACGGTAACGGGTATACCTAAACACATAGCACAGCGTGAACAATTTTATCATCATTGAATAACCGTTACCTATTGTAACGATACCTAGTGAGGTTTTTGTAGTGCACGTGTACAGTGCTCTTTGCAAATTAATGCAAGCAAGGCTATGAGGTATCCGGCAGGCTTCTTGCAGTCAGTGAGCCTGGCACTGGAGGCAGAGTTTGCCCGGGCCTAGGCTGCTTAGCCTTAGATTTTTCCCGAGTCCTGGCATACGTGTGATGTCAGAGAGACAGCGCCCAGCCAGCCTGTCTGAACCATCACAGCCCGGATTATTTACAACTGGAGCTCTTGAGTCCTGCGCTCCAACAGGCGGGCCTTGGTTGGCTCCAAAGATTGGCCTTTGCCACTGCGACATTGTCTGGTGATTGGTGCTCTACACTCTGGATTCGGACGCAGTAGCAGGCACAGCACAAAAAGAAAGGTATATTTTTCCCCGTAACTATTTCAGACTCGAAAGTGCGATATTAATTATGACCCGTAATACAACGGCTCAAGGAAGGGGTCCTTGACGCTTCTTCCTTCTCCTGAGGCCAATATAGAATCGTCTCAGGCTGTGCATTCAAGCACATGAGGAGTATTTTCCTTTTGCATTGCTCTGCAACAGTTTCCCAAGTCACATCCTGCCATAGAGACACACACAGACTCTAGCGGCTGTGGCTATGCTGCAGGTCGTAAAGGTACTCAGGTTGCATTTGCAATTGCAAACGCATTTCTTATCAGTGACAGTTAGAGACTTTCATATGCCCGATTGAACGTTTCCAAAACCACCCTTTTGCCTCGTAGCCAAGAAAATCTCGCAGCTGGCTGCAGCCCGTGCTTTAGTAGTTCTTCCATTCATGGCCGAGTGCACCCTCTCCAACACGCAGGCGCAGCTTTCACGTTTACTCCTGCCATGTATGAGAAGGCCATCGTGGTTCTTGAGCAGATGAATAATGAAGAACGCACATCCTCAGATTTTTACTTTTTGTATTTATTCTTATTTCAACAAAGTACAAGTAGCTGCAAATTAAATGCAGTATGTATATGCTGTCTCTGCCATGGAGCATAACTGCTCTGGTCCAGAGCACGGGTCTTCATCTCCGTCTGAATGCAGGTTAGTGCCCACATGCACCTTCTCTCATTTCCTGATCTCACTTAATCTCCCGCAAGATCAGGATACCACATTCTTCCCTCCTACCCTGTCCCCTAAGTCATATAGTTCAGTTAGTCTCTGCACCTGGTTGGGAGTCTCACCTCTCTGCGGGGTCATTTGTTACTATCGCCACTGTTCCATTCAGGCATACTTGTAGGTTCCCCTTCATAGAGCTCCCTCTCTGGCTCTCTCCATCGCTCTTTCATCTTTTTCCTACCTTTTCTCCTCTCTCGTCTCTCCCCCTGCTTGCTTCATTAACGTGGTTGTCCCTTGTGCAGGTGGTATCATCACTCCTGGGTCCATTACTGTCAACAGGTTCAGTAGGTTCTCTTCTATTTCTTCTGGATATGCTGCAGGCCGTGAAGGTGCTCAGGTTGCAATTGTAAACACATTTTTTAGTTACAGTCAATGGGCCTCATTACGAGGTTGGAGGTAATTAGCACCATGGCTGCCTCCAAAACCTTACTGACTACGCCCTGGTGAATGGAGCTATTACCGGCCCATTCCTAGGTTGGCGAGACCGGTAATTCCCCATTCACCAGGGCCCTTCCCCATTCCCATTTGAGCCCCCGTAGGGCTCAAATGGGAATGGGGAAGGCGCTAATAACGGTACCGCAAATTGCGGTACCGTTATTAGCTCCAGAGTCTCTTTGCGGGTCCCGTCCTTAACGCCTGGAAAAACCAGGCGTTAAGGGAGGACCCGCAAAGGGAACTCGTAGTAGAGCGGTAAGGGATTACCGGCACCGGTGCCCTTACTGGTGCCGGTAATCCCTTACCGCCCACCTCGTAATGAGGCCCAATGACTTTCATATGCATGATGGAATGTTTCCAGTTTCCAACTCAAAGAGCTCGCAAAGCAACAGTTACCTTGCACATTTGTGATAGTTAAAGCGAGCAACACAAAGCACCAAATTAAAGAATATCTTTAGATGCAAAAAAATTATGTTGCGCAGTGCGGGTATGTGGCTGGGTGGGCAGGGATCTAGGCCTGAGATCAGAGGGTAGCCAGGTGCCCAATGCCACTGCAGACAGAGATCAGCAGGGGAGAGGAAGAGCAAAGGCAGAAGCAAAGTGGAAGGTCTTGAGGTGCTTCAGGAGCCGAAGATGGTTCTCCTCAAGTTTCAGAGAGGCAGGGAGTCTATTCCAGAAGGGAGGCCCCAGCCGAAGAGAGAGATCTACCACCAATTTGTTGCTTGGAGAAGCGACTGACCCTGAGGAAGTTGGAGGTTGCGGCGCAAAGAGCTCGAGTAGGAAGATATTTCCGAAGGGAGAGTTAAAAGGTATTTTGGACCTTGGCCTCAGAAGGCTTTGTGGATAATGCAAAGGGTCTTGAACTTAATTCTTGCAGCCACTAGATGCCAATGAAGAGATTTCAGGGCTGGAGGGATAAAATCCCTGGGCTTGAGGCAAAGGACATGTCTCGCAGTCCTGTTCTGGATGAGTTGGAGAGGGTGGAGAGTAGAAGCAGGCAGATTTAGAAATTGGCTGTTGCAGTAGTCCAGCCGGGAGGGAACCAGAGCTCTAGAGAGAGGGAAGGAGAGGAAAGGAAGAATACCTCTGAGGTGGTGCAGTTTGACTTCTTAGAGATGTCAGAGATGTGTGGAGAAACACAAAGAGTGGAGTTGAAGATGACAACAAGGTTCTTAGCCTCAAAGGTAGGAGCAGGGAGAGGGCCAAGGGAGGTCGGCCAGAGAGAGACCAGAAAGGAAGATACAGGTGTGCCGATGAGGAGGATCTCTGTCTTACTGGCATTAAGGCAGAGGTTGTTGGTGGCACACCACTCCTGGATTGCAGACAGGCAGTCAGAGATGAGTGAGGGGGAAGAGGTGGCAGAGGGTTGAAAAGCCAGGGTGGGAGGTTAGACCCCTGGGGAACACCACAATTAGAGAGTGAGATAGAGGAAAGGAAGGAGCCAAGTTGGACCTGGGAGGGTCGGTTGGAGAGGAAGGAGGTCAGCTAGGCCAGGGCCTGATCAGTGATACCCAGGTTATCACAGAGGCGCTTGAGCAGGATCGCATGGTTGACCATGTCAAAGGAAGAAAAGAGATCGAGTAGGATGAGGAAAGAGGGCGATTAGAATCAAGGTTAGCGAGCAGGTATTCACAGATGTTAAGGGGGGCAGTTTTGATGCTTCTGGCTGCTCTGAAGCCATCTGGCCTAGAAGTTGTCATGGAGATAAGCAACAGAATCAGTATGAAGATTAAGCTGGGAGATGGCCAGCTTTTCCAGTAGTTTGCCCAGGAATGGAGTGATCGAGATCGGGCGACAGTTAGCTGGAACGGAGGGGTCAGATGTGGGTTTCCTGAGAAGAGGGTGCACAAGAGAGTGCTTAAGAGGGGAGGGGAATGCTCCAGGGGTGAAGGAATGGTTGTAGAAGTTGACCAGGGCAGGAGCGAGGGTGTCAATATGGTCCTTGATGGTTTTGTACGAACAGGGAAGAACCGGTTTTGATGAGACATTCATCGATCAGACTTGTCTGGAAATGTTGTTAGGGGAGAACCGAGGAAAGGAAGAGAAAGAGGGAGGAGAGGTGGCTGCAGGGGGGCCGGAGGTAGCAGAGAGAGAATGGGAAGGATGAGGAGAGGACAAGAGGTTGGACAGGATGCCCTGGGTTTTAGAGATTAAATGAGAGACCAGGGCCATACAGAGGGCCTGGGAAGGGACAGGAGAGGTAGAGACTGCAGCAGGATTGTCCAGCTCCTTGCAGATTGTAAAGAATTTGGCCAAGTTGTTAGATGCCGCAGAGACGTGGGCTTGGATGTGGGCTCTCTTCTTAGTGCGGACAGAGAGCCGATAATGCGTTTGGAGCAGGCGGCAGGCCAAGTTGTCAGAGGATGCACAAGATGCTTGCCATTTCCTTTCAGCCACCTTACACTTGCTTTTAAGGGTAGCTAGGTCAGAGTCATACCAAGAGTTGCACTTGGCTTTGGGCTTCAAGCAGATCCTCATGACAGGGGCAAGAACATCAATAGTATTACAGATAGAAGAGTGGAGCTTGGAAAGGGCAGTGTTAGGATGAGAGTCAACCAGAAGTGGAGGAGGGGTAGAGAAAGTGGCAGCGAAGGCCTCAACTGACACTCGCTTCATGGGCAGTGGTGGAGTAGGCTTGGCATGCAGGGTAGACAGGGAGAGATGGGAGGAACGGAGAAAGTGATCGCTCCAGGAGAGAGGAATGGTGAGGGGATTAGAGAGGGGTAGGTCAGAGGAGATGAGAGCATCAAGAGTCTGCCCTGCAGAGTCGGGCCAGAGGGAAGTATATATATATATAGAGAGAGAGAGTCACGAAAGAGTACAGAAGAGGGACAGGACGCATCCAGGTGGACATTGAGGTCTCCAAGGAGGAGTTGAGTGGTTGAGGCAAGGAGGGAGGAGGATAGGTCAGCCCACTCAGAGAGGAAAGAGGTAGTCGTACCATGTGGCCAATAGATAGCAGCAATGGTGAGAGAGTGGGCAGGAGAGACAGAAAGCCTACAGACAAGGCATTCGAAGGAGGAATGCCTTGTCTCTAGGCAATATGGTCTAGTGGAAAGCCTGCCATAGCTTCAGGTGGACATTTAGACCACCTTTGCAGTGATGGTTATGCTGTGGTATGCTGGTTATGATGTAGGTCCTGACAAAGCACTGTTGTCCTTTTAAATCAGGAAACATCTTTACTTATTTTTTTCCCTTAAATTAGGAACTTTTTTGGTGTTGGTGGTGGTACTCCCCCTTTCAGCTGTACATTCTGTTTAGCGAGCATGTTGTTCTCCCATCCTAGTCTTGTTGCTATCCCTTTTAAGGGCTACTACAACCTGGATGATTATAGAGGGGTGGATTAGGAGCAGTGATGTCTTACTGGAATGCAACTGGAAGGCTTGCAGCTCCTTCTTACTTGACTTTAGTATATGCAGTACATGCTAGCCAATGCTTCCACTGTTCTGCACCCCCCCCCCTTACAACAAGTTGGCGACAAAGTGCAAATGCGGTCATATAACTGCCGGTGATGTCACTTCTCTATATTTGGGCACCCCCGGGGAGATTCATATGTCAGCTCCCCTGACTGTGACAGGGTTTTTCAAGCATGAATGGGAGTTACTGCAGTACTTGCGCCCAGTAGACATGTTTGCAGTGCTGCAGATGAAGCTGCTACAGGTGTTGTGGTCAGTGGGTTAAATGTACTGAGGAGGGGTGTGAAGATGGGACAACAGTGAGGCCAGTTGGGCAGGGTTTCAACGAGTGAATGGGGTTATCAGGATGATTGCTAAATGAGTGGAGGGGTGGCAGTCAAAAGATAGCTGGCAAAGTCATTTGAGAGAGTTGGAGTGCAAGTCTTAGAATGCTGGAATCATGGTAATGGGCTTTTCATGCTGGGTTTGTTCCTCAGTAGTATAGTGCAATTGCTTCCTTCTCATGCTCGCTTTGCATGGTATTTCAAAATGCGGCTTTTGGGTGCACAGCTCAGTAACTAGCCTCCAGCCAGGTGTGCATGGTGAGTCTACAGCCCTGTAGGTGCCAGGCGTTTTTACAGGCTCCAAAATGTCCGTCGTGATATGAATCCCAGCACTTCCACCACCTCCCACCCAATGGTATAATCCGCTGGTTATTTGCGCACTCCTTTCACTGCCACTTTGTCACCGAGATCGTAGGAAGATTCTGACCCATGCTTCTTTCCTACTTCATGGTGTCCTTCGCAGATGTCATATTCACTTCTTGCAACTCCACTCCGTTGCTGTGATTGTTGGAAGATTGTTGTGTCCCCTGACCTTTCTCCCATTCGATTATGTTGTGCAGTGGCAGTGGCAGTGGCATCCAAGACAATATTCAGCACTGGCAGAGGTGTTGGCGTGAAGGGAAAGACACGCAGTATGTTACTAACATGGGTCCTCACGCATTGGAAGAACAACATGCACAACTGTACCCATAAAATATCAAGCCTTTCCAATGATTATAGAATACGAATGTGACACTTGTAATGGGAAGGTCTGTAAGGGCCACCAATGGAACTACACAACCAACAGTACTGTATCAACATTGAGTTTGAAACCCTAACAACAGCGATAATGATGGAAAATGTAATTGTTTATATTAAGGGAAGAGACATGAACGTGCAGTGGTTTACAAGCTGCTGTGAAGTATATCTTGTTGTGATGAAGGCATTCAGATTTGCTTGGTCGCTGGGTTCACATTTTCCTTAAATGTTGAGGTCTGTTACGTTTCATGTCATGGAGACCATGTTTCAACATTGATTAATGCAATCTTTTTGTGTGGTATAATCTGCTGCTTGCTGTAGAACTGCAGAGCCTCCTAGCCTTTATTTATACTTTGGTGCAATCAGTTCAAGTTGGTACTTGGCAAACACAGCGCAGAAGTGAACCAGCTGTAAAGGTGCAATTGGGCATCTCTCCATTCAGTTTAAGTGCTGTTTCGGAGATTTTCAGGTGAGCAGTTATACCCTGCACATGCCTTCCTGTTTCTCCCTGAAGCGCCGGCATGACACAGCAGTGGTTCCAATCACACTTCCAAGGGAAGGCATTGAAGTGGTCGAGTGTCAAGTACACTTAATGGCCGTCTTAGGCCAAAACTGAAGGCCTCAGTCAGGTGTGAATATCTGGGGGGGGGGCAATGAGGAGATGGAGAGAACGGGGGTAAAAAAGGTAGGCACCCCACGTTCCGCAGCCCATCCCCAACCTGCGAGGTTCATCTCATCACCCACCAACTTAAATCCCCTATACTCCCAAAGCTTGCCAGTTGACCAAGGACCAAATGATCCACCAAGGATCCACCTTTGTACAACAGATGCCTTAATTGCAGTGGTCCGATGTTGCATCTCAAGAACCAAGCCACAATCTCCCCATGCTTTGGGGGAGACAGGAGGGCACATGGAAGAAGTAAGGGCTGTGGGGGTCACACCTCCTACAATCACTGAGTATACAACAGCAGTTTAATGTTAAACAAACAAGGGGTATGTTTCTTCTGTGTTTTTGCAAAACTTTAGATAGCACCACAGAGTGTTTCTCTGTGGTACTCCATGAAGTTTTGCAACAGCTGACAGAGTTGAATGGAATGCAAGATGATGAATGCTCACTTTGACATCCCGCCCGCAGAGGCATGCTGCCAATTATGGAGCGACTCAAGACACTTAGGGAAACAAATTTACATTCAGGCAACCAATCTCTGAGAATGATGGCTTACTTACTGAAGCTGAGGAGAGGTCGGTACCCACTGACATGAGAGGCAGGCACAAACAGGTGTAAGAACCGGCTGCAATACAATCCAGCTGTTGTGGGCATTGTGGGAGGAAGTTGGACAGGGAAGGAAGGGTGGGGTGCAGTGGGCAGGTGCCAAGACTTAGAGAGCAGAATCAGCAGAACCAAGATGGAGAGACAGTAACAGGAGTGGGCAAGAGTAAGAATGCAAGAGAGGAGGAGGAGAAGGACACGTTTGGAAAATAGAGGAAAGGGTGAAAGAGATAAAGCAGAGTTGGAGATAGGAGGAATGTGTGAAAGGGCAGACATTAGGGAATCAGAGTGGGGAGACCCACAGAGGGAAGCAAGGAAAGAAAGAGGAACAAAAGAAGAGAGAACAGTGAAGACCAGTGAAGGGAAAAGTTAGTAGGAAAAAGTCAAGTGGGTGAAATGAAGAGAGGCAAGCAGAGGAGTTGAGGAGGGCTCAATAGTTAAAGGGACACAAGGAGGTGATTAAGGAAGAGAGTAACACAGTCAATGGTGTAAAGTAGGAGAATGAAGAATGGAAGAAGGAGGTGCTACAGAATGAATACATGTCCATCTTTTATTTGACAAGACTGGAAATGTCAAGAGCCAGGATTCCGCTGCACACACCCAATGCTTCCTGGGCCCAATGGGATCTACAGAAGTGTGTCCCATTGGGAAGACCACCTGGAGAGACCTCAGCTACCTGTCCATAATGATGACAGTTCAAGAACCAATTAAACCAAGAAAGGATCCAAGGGACACTTCAAATCCTATTGACAGTGAAAGACTTTCTTGTGTGAGCCCAGTGTACTAGGGATGGATTGACAGATTATGGTCCACAAGTATGCTAGAGTTGATCACTTTGATTTCCTTAAGAACCATGTACTCATTTACTTCTCCAACCCAATCCTTGCCCCTATTTCTGTTCTGAAAATTGTTCCTAAAAATGTTCTAAACCTTTCCTGAATTATCTGCTGAGTTTAATTGTTGGATTTACAGAAGCCAATTCATGGGTTGCCTAAAAACCATGCCTTTCACCCTGTAAGTAGTTTGAATTTCACCCCCATGCCACTGTTCCCAAAAGGATTACCTCAGGGGCAGTCAGATATGACATCTACAGCTGTGGGGGACATCATTTTCCTCCTAGGCACAGGGCTTGAGTTTAGTCTTTCTGGGGTAGGAGGCATACAATTCCAGAGCAGCATCCTCTTAATCCATGTGTATAATGTACATGCTTTTTGGATTTCGGTAAAGTCTAAGTTAGTCTGAGTTCTGCCTCACAGGAATAATGTTCCCTTCTAGGAGGAACATGTCCTAAAAAATGACTAAATGGTAGGCATCTAGTGGACATTTTCAGAAATGTTCTTACCGGACAATGATCCAAACATAAATAGGCTATATGATACATTTCATTAATATTTATTTTATCGAATATGTCATTTTATGAAGGAGCAATTATTTATTGGATTCCCAAAGCTACAGGATGAAAACTTCAGTTAGCCACATGTCGGAGAAATCTAAATAGATTACTTGTTTGTATGGCACGTAGTGGTTCACTGATCCAAACTAGAGTACATTCAAGTTCTTTTGGGGTAAATGGACCATGAAAATATCACTTCTATTCCAGTAACACAAAGATGTAAGCAAAATGTGATTGTACCATTTGGTTAATGAATAGCAGAGTTATGTCTTTGATGTCAATCACTAATTCCTATTGAATTAAACATCAAGCGTATTGTTATGGTTTCAGAATCTATTTAACCATCCACTGAGTAAATATGAAAACTTTATACTTTCACTAAGGGCTTCATTGTAATCTGTATTATGAGAAGGTTAATTCACTACAATTGGTTTTTGAAAAATGTTTGCTCATTTGTTAGCTCCTCTTGCAATTTCAGAATAAATATACAGATACATCTGCTTCTGTCTTCAATGTGTGTTTATAATTTATAATTTCCCCTTCTTCTCCATTACACCATCATTTATTCATTTTAACTTTGGTTAGTGCATGTTTATAGGTTCATTTCCAAATTATTTCAAGCCCTTATCTTGCCCCAAGTCAGGCAATTGGAGCCCATCAAACCCTTATTTAACTCTTTGAATTTTAGTTTCTGCGGTTGTCTTTTTCTATTATAAATTCAAGACTACAAGAACAAGAATGCAAAGAGATAACAAGCGCTGCATTAGCATAAACAGTGATGTTAATTCAAAAGAATGATCTTAATGTGCATGCAGCAATAACAGATACATTCGTGTCTACACCGGAAAAAAAATTGGTGCCAATTTTTGGGAGGGACACAATGAGAAAACACTGATAAACACTTATTTTGAAAGAAATTGAAAATCCTGATAAGACACCACTAGAATAAAAAAAAAACATGAACATTGAAAACAGGAGACCCTAATTATATGCATCTCACTCTAGTGTGTGTCAGTCACTGGACTCCTGAATGTATAAGATTAATCTAAACCACTCCTGAAGCAACTATCTAAAGCTTAGATTAAGTAGTCTTGGGCTATCTTTGACCAAAATAACTGATGAGCCGTGGCAGAGTATGTGCAAATTAACTGGTGAGACTTGCTTTATTTCTAAATTTAGGTACACTCAGTTCAAGGTATTGAATAGAATGCACAATAACCAAGCCAAAATACAGATTTTTAAGTTAGATTGTGAGGGATTGTGCACCAAGTGTAAAGCAAGTGGGACGATATGCATGCGTAATGGTCTTTACCATAGAGGCAGACATTTTGGAAAGATGTGCGCAACAACTGCTTAGTTACTTATGTGATTACACTCTTCCTGAATCCTTTATGTTGTCTATTTGGGTGCCAAATATGGCATGCAGATTCCTTAACCTTGAATTGTTACTGGACAAAAGATGTACCCCTGAGAAATGGACACAGCAATGTGCCCTGGTCGTGGAGTCATGGATGAGCAGTTTGACATAGGTCAACAACAATGAAGAGGTGTTTGCTTCACTACTACCAGCAGTTTCTAGGATAAAGGCCACATGAGTTGATTTTAGGAGCTCTTTAAAGGCCATACATTTTAATAACACTTGTGTACAGGCACATTATTAATGACTTATCACATCATATAATAATGTTTTGCTGTGAATGTTATTTATAGGATGACTGCTATTGCTGACCTTTTATATGATGCCTTCATGTGGTTGTAAGGGTGCTTGTCTTGTATTCAATGCATTTGTTATGACGAAGTTGTATGTAGCCAAGCACTTAAAAATAATGAATACATAAAAACATTTGTGGAAGATCAAGAATGTGAATGGGGTATTACATTTGACCCCACATGACATTAGCAGGCCCCCAAAGGTCTCCACTAAGCTGTCTCCTCTTTGAAATGGTTTATGGCAGAGTACCTCGAGAAGTGCTGGACATGTTGAAACAAGTTGGGAAAGAGAAGAGGACACTGGCCTCGCAGTGCGTGCACAGATTGGTAACCACTGTATGTTATGTTTTTACTAAGTTGTATGTAGCCAAGAAATTAAATACATAAATATTACTTTAAACATCCTTTTTGGGAAGCTTGTAGATCAAGACATCAAGACTTTGTAAGGGTTACTGCCTTTTACCCAATGGGCCATTTGCAGGATCCCAGAGATCTCCACTGGGCGTTCCCCATTTTAATTGGTTTATGACAAAGTACCCCAAAAAGTGCTGGGCACTTTGAAAGAAAGTTAAGAAAGCCATGAGAACAGTGTTAACAACATTGTTGAGTTTGTACAATGAACCAAGACAATAATAATCCTATTGTGAGAGCTGGTAAACAAAAACTTCAAAGAGGTATAAAAGAAGCAAAAATGACTATTATGTGACCAGGCTTGCCTTTTGGAATTTCAAGTGGGCCACAAGGTGCTAGCATGGCACTCACCTGGCAAACAAGCTACTGGCTCGATGAAATAGGCCCAACACAGTAACAGAAGTACTGAGTGACCTTAATCATCGGGCTCTTCAAACGGACAAACAGAACCCCTCCTTGGTTGTCCACATTAACTGGCTGAAAGTCTGACATGACCCTCAATATCCTGTAATGCCAGGTTAACAACTGTTTCACTTAGACACCTATTCCAGAAAATGGCACCTGAACTGAACATTGAAAATAGATTATTTTAATGTTCACTTGGTTTATCTGAATGTCATACAGAATGGAATATTGGAAAAGTGCTGTCAAAGAGTGTTGAAGCCTCATCGAAGTGCAATCTGTATATACCATCTGCATACCCCAGCCACTGCTGATTAGATTTGTACCTTGGATTACCAAAGCTCCACTGGCATCTGCCAATATCATTAAAGAGCCGAAGGACTAATTCACAGCCTTGCTTCAGGCCAATATGGTAGGAATGTTGTTACTAGGTCAACAGGTTTCATCCCAACTAACTAAAAAGAAAAGTACGATCTGATTATTTGAATACATTCACTTTGCTATTTTTCCAACTCAGGAGTGGGAGAGTTTACAGTGGAGATTTTGGCATAGGAAATTCAAAAGGTGGTTATACCTCTGCTGGAAAGTGTCTCCTTAAAATGCTGTTTCTTGTCATAGCCAAGGGATCAGCAGAAAACGTAACACCATATACACGTTGCAGTAGTAAGGTTAATCTGTATCACAATCAGACACATCACGCTCTCAGTGCTTCACTCTCCAAGCCATGCAAAGCCTCTTTAAACCCCGAGTCCTAAAGCTCCTCACTCCTCATGCCCGCCTGCTGCAAACCCATCTACTTGGTAGCTAACCAGTTACTTAAGGTTTCTGCGGTTTGTAGTGCCCCACAGATCTTTTTTGTATTTGTATGGTCTTCTAAGATATGTTGATAGTGGTGTCAGGACCAGCCATTGGTCCCTTTCGATTCTAACACCAGAAACCTCAATTCGCACTCTTACGTTTCCCAGCAGCTCAGAACGGGAAAATGCACTGCTGTCTGAGCCCTATGTACTTGCTACCACTTTTCTTAGGTTTCGTCTCAGGGTTTGCCGCACCATCTGGACCTTTGTCAGTTGAAGACACTCCTCCTACAACAAACTAGCAACCTTCAGAGTGCTCCGGTTTTAGTGGGCGGCTTAATGTACGCTCTTTCTAGACGTTCACTATTACACATGGCCAGCATCCCCGCAATCAGATACGTTACAAAAAAGCAACAAGACATGTTTTCTCTCACATTAAGGAAAAGTACTGGGATTTCAAATGGTGTATTTTCAAAACTGAAATGCCTTAACTTCTACAATGCATCATGGGACATTTAGCTATATTTTGGGTACTTAAGGCACCCCATTCTTCGCTGATTTCCTTTTTAAATTATTGAATAGACTTTCACAGTCTTGATTTGTTTTCTAAATAAAAATACAAATTCTATTTGGGGTGGCTCCTGAGCTATGTTTGAAGCAGATATGGAAGTGAGGAGTACGGGTGAGTTGGATTAGTGAAGGTCTGGAGTTTGTGGGCCCTGAGAAATCTTTTGCTTGCATTTCTCCCACATTGTGATGTAACATCTTGCTGTTTTACGAGCATCATAGAAAAACAATAAAAAAGAGATAATGAATGAAAATTTTGAAATTGTAATACAGAGGGAGATTAGTGACTTATACATATTTTGATTACATTGTAAAGAATTCCTATGTTTTGAAAAACGTGAGGGATTTCTTTCTAAATATATTTAAAATGATTTGTTTGCTGTGGGCAAGCGATTGAAGTGAAGTGAGGCTTGAAAATATGGGCAAGAGAGGGAAGAATAATGGCAATAGTTTGAAATCATACATATGCAGCAGAAGCATTTATTTTTATTTGATTTTTTATTTATTGAGCATTTGTATGGCGCCTATACAGCCGAAAGTGTTTCCAGGTGCCACAAGACAAAAAAGCAGGGAGGGGCAGAGGAGATACAACAGTAACGGTCCTACTAGGCCTTTTCACATTCCGATCGTGGAAGTTCAGTGTCAAGAAGTGCAGGGGCTGGGGGCAGGGGATGACAAGGGATGGGGTAGGAGGAGAAAAGGAAGGTCTTGAGAAGCTTCCGGAACGTACGGAGATCCAGCTCAAGCCGGAGAGGGGCAGGGAGACCTTTCCAGAGGGAGGCTCCTACTGAAGAGAGATCCACCCCCCACTCTCTGCATGCAGAAACATCTGATCTGCAGAGAGTTGGAGCTAGAGGACCAAAGGATTCTAGCCGGGAGGTATTTAGGGAGAGCAAGCTAAACATAACGAGGACCCAGTCCCCAGAAAGCATTGTAGATGATGGAGACGAATTTGATCCTTTCCGCTGCCCGGGAGCCAGTGGAGAGATTTTAGGGCTGGAGAGATGCGGTCCCTGGGCTTGAGGCCAAGGATATGTCTTGCAGTCCTGTTCCAGATTAGTTGAAGAGGGTGGAGTGAGGAAAGAGGCAGATTAAGGAAGAGGCTAGCAGTAATAAAGCCTTGAGTGAACCAGAGCTCTGGAGAAATTGAGTTTTGTGGGGGAAGAGGAGGAAAGGGAGGATGTCTCTGGGGAGGTGAAGCTGATAGTGGGCCTTCTTGGCAAGTTCGGTAGTATGAGGAGAGAAGGAGAGAGAGGAGTCGGAGATGACACCTACGTTTATAGCTTCACACGAGGATGAGAGGAGGGGGCCAAAGGAGGGCGGCCAGAGTGTATGAGGGAAGGAGGGAGTAGGAATCCTAATGAGAACGATCTCAGTCTTACTGGCATTAAGGCAGAGATCATTAGCGGCTCAACAAGCCTGAAAAGCAGTGAGACCATCAGGAATGAAAGAGGAAGGAGAGGAGTAAGAGGAGGGAAGGTTAAAGGAAAGCTGTGCGTTATCAGCATAACACTGGCAATGAGGAGAGAAGGTGGAGATCAAATGGTAAAGGGGCAAGGTAAATGTTGAAAAGCCTTGGCGAGAGGCTAGAGCCTGAAGGATACCGCAAGTCGAGAGTGAGGTAGAGGAGAGAAAGGGTCCCAGTTGAACTTGGGAAGGGCGATTTGAGAGGAAAGAGGTTAACCAATCCAGTGCCCAGTCCATGATGCCCATCGTATCATGGAACTGATTTATGATGATGGAATGATTGTGTCAAAGGCAGAGAACAGATCAAGGAGAATAAGGGTGTAGGGAGAGTTGCTGCATGAACAATCAGTCCCTATCTTAATGTTTTGATGTAATCAATCATTTACACAAGTACATTTCTATGAATTTACACTACAAATGATAAAGTGATATGACATAACTACGCTATTCTTAACGTGTTTCAGGATTCAGTTCACCAACGAATACATTTTTGGGTTTTTCTCTTTCTCTTAGTTCTGCTTCTCTGTCTTCTTCTAGTTTGCTAATGAATAGACACTTTATGTTATTCTTGTTTTTATGCATGACGTGATATTATCTTACGTTGTATTTTTTCACACCTGACAAATACAGCTTGAAAAATACTATAGCTGGTCGAAACACGTGTTGGTTGATTCTATGGATTATGTGCTCCTATTGGATACTTATGCATAAAAAATGTCTTTCAAGATTTTGCTTCATATCCATTCATTTGCTCTCCTTAATGTTGTGACTAGCGCTAGGTTCTTCTTTTGGCATATAGCCGGCATTAAGTGAAAAAAACGATTTAAAAAAATCAAACAAACAAATGTCTGATTTAGAAGGATCACTCTGAGCAGTCTTTCTAAATCGGTCTGTCAGCCCCTGGACACACACAACGGTGCGCAGTGGCTGACAAGCACAGGGAGACCTAGAGGAGGAGTCGCAGGAGTGCCAGGTGAGCGTGTCACAGTCTGTGCGTGTCTGTCTGTGTGTGCAGGTGAAAAGTAATGTTTGTGAAGGGTGAGGAATGGTGGAAAGGAACGGGTTGCATGTTTCTGTGTGTATGTGGTGGGGGACGCGGGGGACATGGTGGTCAGAGGGACTCACAGGGTGAACCCCCTCACCCCCGAATTGGAGGAAAACCTGCAGGCATGTGCTTTTTTGACTTTTTGAGGGATGCTCAAAATTGACCAAGATAAATTTGTCTTTTTTATGTGCGGCCTTAAAAAAAGCAGACAATTCACATAGAACCATATATCCTTAGCTTTATGGTGCATCTGGGCATCCATCCACCTACCTAGCCACAAATAGCCAGGTGCTTATTTCTTAACCAATTAGTCAGGGCCAGTTCGACCGTTGTTGTTGGTCCCCCCTTCCCCCCACACACCCCCTGCCATGTTCTTTTCATTCCAGTATGTAGGATTATTGTTTAATTTAGGAGTTAAAATGTTTACAGTGAAGCCACGCCCACCGATCTAGGGTCAGGATTAGTATATCCATGACCACCTCGTATTTCCAAGCAGCCCCTGACATTTTTGTTTCTATGACTAGTTCTTTCATCGAAGGTGGTTCGAATTTCCATTTATTGTCCCGATCAGGCCTTAAAATTATGGCTTTCTTGATATGTTAATGATTGGAGGGGCAGCCCTTTCTGAATTTGCAAAGAGCGATGATACCCATCATATCTCATTTAATTGGTTTGATGTCAGCACTCTTCTGCCAGTTTCTACCCTGGTTAGCTTATTTGCCAAATGTGTATGTTGTCTCTATTTCCTCCTGTAACTTGGAATTGAATACGACTCTAATCCTTTCCTTTTTTGATATAAATGACAGGAAAAGAGAACAACACAACATCATACTTACATTCTGTCCTAAAGAATGCACAAATATTCAATGCCTGGGTCGATAAAGATGCTTTATGAGAGCAGATGGGCGACATTTGGCTTGCATCACAAACTATGTGGCATAGCCCCTAGAGGTATGTACATTATTTTGATTTGCTGCCAATGTGGTCAAAATGCGGTGGCCCCAATTGCCACAAAGAAGTCAAGGCTGTGGTAAAAGCTGGATCAAGCGATGTAAACGAATTAAGGAAGTGACCAGAGGGAAGAGGCTGAAATAATGGATAAGAGTAAAGGGATCTATATGATCACTGCGACCACATGTAATTGCGACGGCCGAAGATGCCGACTTTTTTTTTTATTAAATCCCCTTTACACTGCATAGATATTGCGGGGGAGACCACCCGCCGCCCCCCCCCCATATTTCTATAATATCCCATTACCCCCCACATATATATGTGGTGTAAAGGGGGTGTTAAAAAAATAAAGTCGGCATTTTTCGGCCCTCGCAATTCCCAGGTCGACATTTTTGTACGATTCCGAGTGAAGGAGACTTCCTTAACGTAAACACAGGGACTAAAGTAATTTTAGATTATAGAGGCTTGGTCGTCCGACGAGGTGTCTTAACTTTAAGCTCAGTTTTTCAAAATTAATTTTTGTTTTACAGAAGACAAGAGGGCGATGAAAGACCAGGAGAGGAAGTGCAGTTTATCACAAGGCAAATGAAGACACCAAAGCTCGGATCCCATGTACTACACAGGCACAATTACACATCAGACACAATATTTACTGATTTAACAGTTCAAGCACTCTTATTTTGTGCATGTTTACTGCAGCTTGCCTATTGTGAAGGATTGCTATTGGGCAAGGGTGTAGAAGGGCTGTTTTTTTTAATTGTTATTAATAACTAGCAAAAAGTACCATTACTCTGTACGGGTTCTCTAGACAGACATGATAACAGTGTCAACAATTTTTGGAGATTCAATGATCCCGTAAGTTGCTGTTCCGAGTCCCTTATCACTTGATGTGCTTTGCACTCTGAAGTAAACTGCACTGAGAATGGGTGCCTGTGTCTGGCTGACATACTCCGGAGCAGACGTGGAGGGGAGGCGAGAGTTGGCTTTCTGCATCATACTTGGACATTCTGTCCTCTTTCCCCTGCTTTCGCTTTACTCAGTCATGTTGCAGTGCATCGTGGTGCAAATATCTCGAAAATCAGTGTGTTCTAGGCACGTGACACTTGGTTTTCCAAAGTTTTGTTCCAGACAGCGAGAGGCTTAAAATGAAATGTTTCCGGTCCTTCTACGACCACATTAATGTTTCACTAATTGTGTGCATTACAGTGCAAATATCTTTGAAACGGTGCATCCTATGGCCTTCAAACGTGGTAGTTCTGTTTCTCCCATCGAGATACTTAAAATGACACCCACCTTGATATTTCGCCACCTCCAGAAAACAGTCTCATGTGTGCAGGGGATGAAATCCAGGGAATGGTGTGTGGTGTCCACATGTAATGTAGCCATTGGTGTCCAGAGGGTCCTCACAAGTAACTATGCACAATTTGGTGCATATTGGTGGAATGGTGTGGAATTGTATAAGGAACAAACAAACCAACAAGTTTTATATATATAGATAGATAAAATGATGCAGATAAAACTGTCTTGGAAAGGGGCGCCTGATAAATTGATGCCCGTTTCTAGCAAACTCCATGCCGAGTAAAGTATATATCTGTGCCCTGCTGCATCAATATCCTTTTCTGCAGCACCTGATCTCCAGTGGCACAGAGGAGGTTCAGAGTTCACAGGTGCACACTTGAAAGTTACAGTGACAGCCAAGTCACTTCAGCACAGGGGCTGAATTTAAATTATGCACCTCTGTTCACAAACTACATAATTATAAGAAATCACCATGCTGGTGGCAGTTATACTCTTTAAACATAGACCATATCAAAGTTCGGTATGGTGGCTTATATTTCATGTCATAATTTAAGCCACACCTCAATGTGTGCCATATAAGGGCCAACATTGTGAGCTAGGCCAGCCATGGGCAGGCTGTGTGTATTCTCCACAGACTGGCTGTCTCTGCTGCAACCAGCAGGGCAGGAGCTAGTGGGTGATGCCTCTCTTTTGATCCTTTGTGAGGCCAGGTAACACCTCTCTCCAGCAATGCAGCCACTCAGCAGCAGAAAAGAGGAATCAAAGGGCACACTCTACACAAAATGAGTAGCCTCACATGGGGTGTTGCATACGAAAGGGAACTGGATGCTATGCCTCTGAGAATGGGTCAGTGTAGTCAGAGGAAGCTCAGCACAAGTGGGAAAGATCCCATTATTTTTTCCTCTCAGTACTTCTCTTTCCTGTCTCCCCCACTTCCTACGGTGCAATGCACTTTAGGCATAATGACTTTTGGACCATCCAAGATGTAAGGAAGAAGTTGTTTGGACCTTTTATGGGAGAGGTGATCTTTCTAAAACCCTGAGCAGGGATGCCATTTCACCAAAATGCCAGGGGTAGCAGAAGTGACATCACACTACCCTTGACCTCCTCATTGACATCCCAGGAAGTGATGTAATTTGACCCCACCCCCAAGTGACATCACAGGATGTCATTTAATTTGACCAAACCCCAAAATGAAATCACAGGAAGTGGTGACACCATTTGACATCACAGGAAGTGGCATCACACCGCATCGTCCTTCAGTACACTAAGAAAACTATGGTTGCGATATCACTGTAATGTGACATACATTTCATAGACGAATGGATCATCATATGTAGCATTATTAGCAGTGTGTGAAGGCCCATGTTACCACTGGAAGTGTATGAAGCGAAATCCCCTCTTTATGTGGATCCACCTTGTTATTTCAACATGACTACAGAGTAGAATCACATTCTGGTGGGGGGAGCCGGGGGGTATAAGGGAAAGCCAGGATAGAAGGGGAGAGAGCGAATATTTCACCACAGAACATGTGTTCTTATGATGGATGGCATACACAGTCTTCAATGATTTTGGAATTTACCTTCAGAATTATTTGCTGATTCGACAGGTAACCTTGAGGGTTACCTCTCAGTAGGATGTTTTGTGTTGTGATGTACTGTTTGCAGTTGTTACATGGACTACATTATTCCTCCAAAAAACTGCCAGACGTCTCTGATACTCTCCGATACTCATCGTCTTCAGAACCTAGAGCTAAGTTTAAAATTGGTGTGATTAGTGTCCGAAAAATATTGAATTTGTGTACAGCTAGGGAGAAATGGGATATGAGGAGGGAAACAGAGCTTGTAGGTGTTGTTTGGTTGTTTGCACACCCTTTGACTGCCCATCACTATTCTAATCCCTATGGCCATTCACACCCAGTTCCTACCCCTCCCAGCCCAAAACACCTCTTCATGGGAACTCTTTGAGTATGCTTTAAACAAGCCTTACCATCAAACTTTTCACTCGGAGTGCCTGCCAGTATTTCTATTTAATGTATTTTTATTGGCATTTAAACAGAACAACAATAACATCCCTCCTAAACCCTCCCCTCAGCAGAAGCAGTGCACTCGTGACTTTCCTCATCTCAGGTAGTCTATGGGAGTTCCTACAGGTAAATAATATCCAATATTCTCAGATTGTGCGTACACCACTGGCATACATAATCCCCTTTAAGGAAGTGTAAAACCATTGCCCAATCTTGTTGAAATTTGCAGGCATCCCCTTGTAAGTTGTATGTCACCCATTCTATTGCCATAAACCCCCACAGTTTATCCAACCAATCCCTTGTCATCAGCGCCTGCCTTTGTTTCCAGCATTTTGCGATTGCCAGACATGCCACTTTTATCATCAACATATAAGCCTTACCATGAGCCCTGGTGGGCAAGCTGATCCAGAGGTCAAACAGACCGTACATCCATTCCCTTGGTGTCAGAACTACATCAAGGTTTACCATTGTCTTTATCTGTGTCGTGACTTCCTCCCTAAATTTTCCCAGCCTCGGACACTCCCACCAGGTATGTCTCCAATCCCCTTTCATACCACATCCCCTCCAGCATTCCTCCGGGGTTGCAGAGACTATTTTGTGCAGCGTCTCTGGGGTTTAATTCCACTGTACCATTATCTTACACCAAGCTTCCCTAATCTGAATCAACCTTCAGCTAAGGGATTTTCCCCCACAAGTGTTCCCAATGTTCGCTTGGGATATCTATCCCTAGTGTATTTTCCCATGTGTGCATATACCCCCGTGCCAGGCCCGGATCCCTTCCATCAGAATCGCATATAGCTTTGACACGATCTGCCTGTTTGCTGTAACTTTTCAAAGGCAGTGAATTCTCTCCCTGCGGCCACCTTCCCCCCGTGAGCTAGCTATACAGTGCCTCAATTGGTAATATTCAACTCTATCCATTTCAGAGAGTCCCACACGCTGTTTACATTCCATCAATGTGCGGGTATCAGCCCCCTGCATCATATCCCGCAGCTTTGTGCACCCCACCTTCCACCATTGATGGAAAGCTCCCTGTAGAGTCCCTGGTTGGAATTACGGGTTCCCAAAAAGCAGGCTAAATGGGGGACGGGCCGGGGAAAGAAATTCCTTTTAAATATACGGTCCAATATCACACACCACTGCCAAAACCTGATTTATATGTGTGTTTTGGGGCATATCTTGTCTTTGTAGCGATAGGACCCCCTCCAGGGAGCCACCCGCCGCTGCCCTATCCATCCTTCCTTAGGGTTTTGGCATGTCTCCCGTAAACCATTCTCGCACTACTCTCAGCGGTGTGGCCTTGTAATACTTTGTAGAATTCAGGAGTCCCCCCCCCCTTTTGTCTCTGGGTGCCATTCAAGTGCGCATCACTGCCCTCAGGGGTTTATTTCACCAAAGGAATCTCAAAACCATTTTATTCAATGCCACAAAAAATATGTATTTATTTTTGGATTTGTAGAGCACCTAAATTCAGATCATCTTAAACATTAGATAACCCATACCTGTAGCCTTTAATACAACCCAAGATTGTAGAGGTCCAAGTGGTATGCTGGGTATACATTAGGTGAATAGCCAGGTTTTCAGAGCCTAACGGAAATGCCCAGTATGAGTCCTCTGCTCTTAGCTCTGGGGGGCTAAGAGGCTCGCTGCCACAAAAGGGAAGCTTGTTCTGCCTCCTTTGGCCTTTTTCACTTTGTGAGGGATTAGGGGGTGAGCATGTATGGATCTAACAGGTCTGTTTGACTTTGGCCTTTTGGCTTTATGAGAAATGTATTGTGTGCAGTGTTGCTTAAGCATTTATGAGTGATGGACATAATTTTGAAGACAATCCTTTCCCTAATTGGTAGGCAATGGACATTCTTCCTGATCTCCGAGTTGTGGTCTCTTTTTGCAATGATCTGTGCTGAACAAAGAGCTTTGTTCTGGATTATCTGTAGTTTAGTGATGTTCTGTTTAGCGGTTCCAGTGAAGAGGGCATTACTATAGTCCATCCTTGCGCTTATGATAGCTATGGCAATAGTTAGGCAGTTCTCTGGGGTCAAGAATTGTCTGGTTGCATTAATGAGCTGTGTAGGGTATGCAATTGCACTCAAATGTTAGTGAGGGAAAGTGAGGCGTCCAGGTAGACACCTAATGTTTTACAGAGGTTGAGACTGGGATTAAAATTCCATCTATGGTGATGGTGGTGAATTGAGGGCTTCGTTTTTTTTAGCAAAGCTGGAGAGCTCACCAGAAAGATCTGTCTTTACGTCATTCAGACAGAGGTGGTTTGTTGCCATCCAGACATGGATTACGGAGGAGATTTCATTGACAGTATGGGAGTTTTCATCATAGGAGCCTGATAGGGGGATGAGAATTTGGATGTCATCGGCATAATTTGGTATATGAAATACTAATGTTATCCAGGCGGTCAAAAAATGGTTTGGTGAATATGTTGTAAAGGGACGGGTATACACATGAACCTTGCCAAACACTGCACAGTATGGGGATAGGTCGGGTGCTTGCGGTACCTGAGAAAACTCTCATGGACCTGTTTTCAAGGAAGGATGCTATCCATACAGACGCTTCCTGGGAGAAGTTGGCTGAGCAGATGAGGTGGTGGCATAGAGTTGTGTGGTCTACCTGGTGGAAGGCAGCCGATAAGTGCAATCTTTCTTTTGTTCACCATATTTCTTTTAACTACTGTTCTTGTTGTTTCCATTTATACAATATTCGAAAAGTCTACCCTTTTCTCACTTGTCAGGCCACCCAACTCCTTATCTCTTCCCTAATCTTTTTATGACTCTTCTACTGCTCCAAAACACTCGTTGGCCTTCCAAGTTCCAGCCTTCCTCCCTTGAAAGCAATCTATAACTCTTGTGTTCGTTTACTTTGCCTTCTCTCCTATCATGGCTCAATTCTTCTTCACTTGCCTGACTTGGCGGGCTACCTTTTCACTCTCAGCTCAAATTCAATTTCTTATGCTTAGTCTTCAAATCACTTTACCAGCTTGCACCTGACTATCTTGCTTCACTTCTTTCCTTTTACATTCCTTCTCGCCCCTTGTGTTCTTCTTGTCTTTTCAGACTGAATGTCCCATGCCCGCCATGTGCCCAGTCCCGTTTCTGCTCTTTTCAGCTTCTAGCCCCACAACACTGGAATGCCATTCCTGTAGCTATTGGTTTTATCACTGACTATCCTACTTTTTGCTCTTCTTTGAAATCTCACTTTTTACATTGTTCTTGATTGTCTGCTACCAACATTGATGCATTGCTGTTTTGATGTATATTTACCATTATTTTTGTACCGCACTCTGTTTTTAATTGTACAGCGCTTTGGACAAAAGGGCTCTATATAAAATACAATAAAATACAAATAAAATACAAGTCGAGCAAGAGGAGGAGTGCATCCCTGAAGGAGTCTAATTGGATCTTGAGGTCTAGTAGCACAGATTCTGTGCTATGGCCTGGGCGAAAACTAGATTGCTGTGACCCTAAGATGTGGTTTGTTTTCAAGTAGAGCTGCTTCTGGTTATAGGCTGCTCTGTCTGGGATTTCTAGTAAGAAGGGTACTGTAGTAATTGGGCAGTAGTTAGTTGGTATCGATGGGTCTAGTGGGGGCTTCTTCAGTAAGGGGAGGACCCAGGATTCTTTTAGGCTGGCCGGAACCGATCTAGAGAGGAAGGAGGTGTTAATGAATTTTGTAATGAATGTAATAAGATCTTCTGAGCAATCTTTAATGATGGTCACTGGGCAGATATCCCGTTTAGATCTTGCCGGTTTGAGATTTTTGAGGATTTTGACTGTTTCCAATTCTGTAACTTGTCTAAACTGGAAAGGGGGTACAGTGTAAGGTTTGGTTATGAGAGGGCTGTTATGCAGGCATGATGTGGCTGGTTTCTTTTCGATTTTATGTTGTATGTTGTATTGAGATTTTATTTTGGAGCGCATGGCTTTCTGGGGGCTGGCACACCAGGTCTCATCTTTATTTATAGTGGTGGGGGTGGGATACTGGGGACTCAAGTTGGAACTGGCTTTAGCTATTCTGGCCTTGTAGATTTCCACTCCTGCTGCTATGATTGCCCGTTTATATTCTTGGGCAGTTTTGGTGAAGGCTGTTTTTAGGGGTTCCGTAGGATCTTTCTTCCAAGTGGCATCTGCCTTTCCCTTTTTGGCTCTCAAGGTTTGCAATTATGAGGTGAACCAAGGGTTGGAGCGTCTAATCTGTTTGGCCTTTCTAGGTAAAAGAGGGGCAACTGTATTTACAGCTTTGGTAAGGGTGCTTGCATACATGTCTGCTGATATTTGTGGGTCAGCAGAGTCCGGGGTCCCCCTACCTAGGACGGAGAGAAACAGAGAAAATAACTCTTTAGTGATTTTCCTTGAGCTACTGGCCATGGAGGGTGGCAATGAAGGCAAGGGTGGTAATGCTTGTTTTAGGGAAGGTGGAGGCTAAGATATGACGGTCGACCATGGGCAAGAGGTGTTGGTGGTAATAGAGATTTGACTCTTTAGAGCGGCGACCCAATCTAAGGTTCTACCTTTGTTGGGAGTGGCGGTGGATATACAGTGCTTGAAGCTTAGGTCAGAGAGAGCCTTGGCCATTGCCTTTGCCCCTGAGTCTGCAGGGGCATTGAGACCCTAATTGAGGTCCCTCAAGAGAATTACTCTTGAAGTACACTTGATGTTTTCGCCTATGATGTGGCTAAGGTCTTTTTCCAAAGAAGCTATTGGGCCTGGATGACAATAGATGATGTGCAAGTAGATGGAATCTGCTGGGTTGGTTGCGAGTTTAATGGTAATGCGTCCACAAAAATCTTCTGTAGAGAGACTGGATGGTCTTGTAAGGAGGGATTCTTTGTAAATGAGGACAGCAACTCCCCCTCTAGTCTCCAATCTATTGCACCTGAGAATGGTGTAACCCTCAGGTATGCTAGGCCTGAAGCTTGGTGGAGCCAGGTTTCCATAATGGCTAGGGGGTCGAGTTTTTGGGTGATGTCTAGGTCATGGATCTCAAGTGCATGTGCCAGGAGTGAACTTGCGTTAACAAGGGCACTGTGTATCGTGTGGGCCTGTTGGATTTTAGGTGTTGGTGGTATAGGTCCAGAGTAGGGCATATGTTCCATAGTCCCTGCTCGCCATGCCACCCTCCTGCACTAGAAATACCTCCCCTCTTTGCTCCTCTACCTCTTGCTCTAACTCCCTCAGGGTCAGTACATTTTCAAAGAAACGAGCTGGGAGTAGATCTCTGTCTTCGGCTGGGGACTCCCTCTGGAACATCCTCCCTGCCACTCTAAAACTTCCGGAAGCACCTCAATCCCTTCCTCTTTGCTTCTGCCTTGGCTCCCCCTCTCCCCTGCTGATCTGTTCTCTCTTGGAACCCTGCTCCTGGTCACTTTGTGTCCTATGGGCCCAGGTACCTGCTCACCCTGCCACCCTCCGACACTGCCTCCGGCCCACCCTTTGCACAGAGGAAGATGAAAAACAGTGGTCAATGGGCACAGCAGAATTCTGAAAGTGGCGAGGCAGGTGAAAAGCAGTAGTCAGTGGGCACAGCACAATTCAAAAAGTGGCAAGGCAGGTGAAATGCAGTGGTCAATGGGCACAGCACAATTTGAAAAGTGGCAAGGCAGGTGAAAAGCAGTGGTCACTGGGCACAGCACAATTCGAAAAGAGGCAAGGCAGGTGAAAAGCAGTGGTCACTGGGCACAGCACAATTCGAAAAGTGGCAAGGCAGATGAAAAGCAATGGTCACTGGGCACAGCACAATTCGGAAAGAGGCAAGGCAGATGAAAAGCAGTGGTCATTGGGCAGAGCACAATTCGAAAAGTGGCAAAGCAGATGAAAAGCAGTGGTCACTGGGCACAGCACAATTCAAAAAGAGGCAAAGCAGATGAAAAGCAGTGGTCACTGGGCACAGCACAATTCGAAAAGAGGCAAGGCAGGTGAAAAGCAGTGGTCACTGGGCACAGCACAATTCGAAAGCAGAAGAACACAGTGCAGAAGGAAAGGGGGAGCAAAGTCAGAGGTGTGGGAGGTGAAGATGTGACTAACCCACAAATAAGTGAAAAGTCACAAAGAGTTCAGTAGGCATTAGCGCGTGCAGGATCAGGTCTCTTCCCAGGACAACGGGAAGGAAGGCCACCCAGGCCATCCAGATAGCAGACAGGGCTTTAGATGTGGGCCTTTGAGGAATGGGCTGGCTCACGCCTCCCAGTGCCACCTATTGGCTCAATTAGCTGAGAGAAGGCAATGGTGGGATCAGGCCCAGGCTACACAACGAGCCTAGTAGAAGGTGGTGCATCCATCTTTAAGTGGAAGAAAGAGCGTAGGGCCAGTGTCTACAGTAGAAAGATCTCTGTTATCCAGCATCAGTATCACAAATGGGGCCGTAGTATTGAAGTCGCACCATGTAAAAGCACCAAGGCACACCATTGATTTTAGAACATGTGCTTCATGCTGATGCAGCAGCCTTTACCATGCACAGTGTACAATAAAGATTACCCCTGCTAACTGCGCAGGGAGTATTAATTCTATTAAAGACTAGGAGGCGAGCATTATGCTTCAACTTCTTTAATCTACTACTCTCCACAGCAGTTTCAACAAACTCAAAACTATACCAAAATGCTGAAAAACAGTCTGAACAGACTTTTTCTTCCTTGAACTACAATCCCCATAGTCTCTGTAGTCCATCCTAATCCAGCTCAGCTATGACCATATCCTGTCCCTGAGCTCCTCCTCTCTTTTACTCGCTCTGACAGTCCCAGAGAAAACTCCACACTTAGTCCTGCAACTGGCAATGACTTGAACCCTTCCAAACGAATGTCGCACTCCTTCAACTCAGGCAACGACTTCTACTCGTCTTTCCCTTCAATTATTCTTCTGCTCCTCTCCTAGAAATAATAGAAAAGCAGAAAAATCAGGGAGGTGTCCATGTATTGCCGTCATCCACATATTATTATCACATACATACATTCAATAATATGCACAATACATTTCTCGGGTGGGAATTTAATGCTCGCCTCCTAGTCTTTAATAGAATTAATACTCCCTGCGCAGTTAGCAGGGGTAATCTTTATTCTATGGCAAGACTGGAGGCGAGCATTATGCTTGTTCAAAGCTGTCCCAATACTGCACTCGCCATACTCTCTGTTGGTTTAAAATAAAATTCCCTAAATGTGCGATCATTCGCCCAGTCTGCTGCTGCCATAATATCTTGCAAGGGAACCCCTGTCCTATATGCTTTGGACGCCATGGCCCCCCTCACTGAATGTGCACCGAATTGTTGCAAATCGATCCCTGCTGCTAGCATTACTTCTCTGACCCATCTCGCTATGGTAGCTGTCTTTACCGCCTGAAAGGGCTTCCTACGCGCTATCAGCAACTGACTTGTACTACTCGCTCTATCTTCTGCCGTCCTGGCCTCGTATTCCTTGATGCAACTAGCTACGCACCATTTGACATTATTGGGGAAATAGGGATAGTGCACTGCGGATGTACTTGATTTCGTCCTTTGCACTACTACGAAGGTCACTCCCTCTGGTCCGAACCTCCTCCTATTGATTTCTAAGGCCCTAACATCTGACACTCTCTTGCAGGATATGAGACATAACAGCATAGCCAATTTGCCTGATAACTGCTTGAGAGACAAAAATCTATTCACTGGCCAACTCTCTAATAATTCCAAAACTCTCGTGACGTCCCATAACACCGTATATCTGGGAACCGGTGGCGCTTTAAATTTAGCTCCTCGAATGAGCCTACAGACTGCTGGGTGTTCACCCGCTGGTGCCCCTTCAATCGGCATATGACCCGCGGAAATCGCTGATCTGTACACTCCAATAGTGCGGAAAGCTTTCCCATCTTGTAGCAGGTCCGCCAAAAAATTCAGAATGGCCACTATAGGAGCAGAAATGGGATGAAAACCTCTCCCTCTGCACCAACTCGTCCACCTGGCCCAAGCCGCGTCGTAGCTCCTCCGAGTCGATGAAGCCCAGGATTCGGCAATAAGCTCTGCTGCCTGCATCGAAATGCCTGGCAGTTCCCATCGTCTCCTGATATCCTGCACGCGATGAGCGGGAGTGTCTTCTTCATTCTCAGAGGATGACACTGCCCAGCTGGGTCCGTGAGCAATCGTTCCCCTTCCGGGAGGATCCTCGGCAGGTCTATCATCCGCTCTATCAGCGTCGGGAACCACACTTGGGCTTTCCACAACGGTGCTATCAGCACTAGCTCTGCTCTCTCCCTCCGACACTTCGCCAGCACTCTGCTCAGCATCATGAACGGAGGAAAGGCGTAATGCGTGCCGCCTGTCCAGTCTTGCAGGAATGCGTCCGTACCCCTCGCGTCTGGGTCTAGTCTCCAGCTGAAATAGCTGGATATCTGGGCGTTGAGACGAGACGCAAATAGATCCGTGTGTAACGGACCCCATTTCTGATCTATCATCTGAAACACTGATGGGTCTAGCTTCCAGTCGCTGGAGTCTGTGAGGTACCGGGAGTTCCAATCTGCTATCACATTCAGTGAGCCGGGTAAGTACTCCGCTGTCACTGATGTCCCCGTCCTCAGGCAATAGTGCCAGAAATCTTTCGCTAGCTCGGCTAGCAGCCTGGACTTCGTCCCTCCTAAGTGGTTTATGTAACGCACTGCCGATATGTTGTCCATCTTCAGTAGGACGCAAGACTTCACTCTGTCTCTCGTGAATGTCTTTATCGCGAAGGAGCCTGCTAGGAGCTCTAAGCAGTTTATGTGCAGGTTCAGCTCCTCTGCGCTCCATCTCCCTCCAGTTTGCAACTCTCTGCATCGCGCTCCCCATCCTATACGGCTGGCGTCTGACTCTATCACGAGGTCTGGCCGGTCCCCGAATATGGCACGCCCATTCCAGGCGTCCATATTCTGCAACCACCATTCCAGTTCCGTGATCGATTCCTGATCTAGTGGTATCGATTGATGATACCTCAGCCCTTGTTGCAGGTGTCTGATTTTCAATCTTTGTAAAGCTCGATAGTGTAAGGGACCTGGAAAAATAGCTTGTATTGAGGCTACCAGTAGGCCCACAATCCTCGCTAGGATCCTCAGAGATATGACTCTCTTCCCTAGACATGCTCGGATCTCTCTCTTGATATCTCGGATCTTCCTCGCTGGAAGTTCCAGGGTGGCTTTCCTCGTGTCCAGGATGAATCCGAGAAAATCCAACCTCTGTGCCGGCTTCGTATCCGACTTCTCTGTGTTCACTAGAAACCCCAGTGACTGCAGGAGGTCTAGAACCCACTGTGTCTGATATTCCAGTGCCTTCTGATCTTCCGCTAGAAGCAATAGATCGTCTAAGTATATGATCAGCCGAATCCCTTTTTCTCGGATGGCTGCGGCTACTGGTTTCATCAGCTTCGTGAACGCCCAAGGCGCTGACGCAAGTCCGAATGGCATAGTCCTGAATTGCCAGAATTGTCCCTTCCAGCGAAAAGCCAGAAATCCTCTGAACCGCTCCTGTACTGGGACTGTAAGGTAGGCATCCTTCAGGTCTAACCTGGTTAGCCAGTCTCCCTCCCTCAGGGAGTCTCTGAGCTGATGGATTCCCTCCATCTTGAAATGATGGTAAACTATCCATCCGTTCAGCTCCTTCAAATTTATCACCGGGCGTACTTTCTCCTTCCTGTGAAAACTTGGGACCCCGGGGCATCTTTCTATGGCTCTCTTCCTCACTAAGAGCTCTAATTCGGTATTGAGGGCTGCTTGCTCCCCTCTTGCTAGCTGCTGGCGCTGGGGGGCTCCTGTCTGCACTGGGTCTTGGATGAACTCTAGCTGCAGACCTCTGACGGTTTGCAAAATCCAGGCATCGCTGCAAAGCGCGCGCCAGCTTCCCCAGAACCTCTTTGTTCTCCCTCCCACTGGAGGGTATGTTATCGCTCTTACCTGGTGTAAACCCTTGGCCTCGTCCGAAGCCTCTTCCTCGCCGTCCTCTGCTATTACGACCTCTGGCCGGGAAGAACGTGTCCTGTTGCCTGTTCTCCCAGTACTGGGCCCTGTGATTCGGGGGTCTTCTGCCTCCCTGTTGGCGACCGGTCGAGCGACCCCTGTAACGACCGGTCCCGGCAAAAACTCTCTGCGGGAAGATCTTACGGATGGAAGCTTGCGCCTTCTCCAGAGATGTGTATGTGCCTACAAATCGGCCCATCTCCTTCCCGAAAGTCTCTCCAAACAAGAGGCCTTGCGCTGTCTCCCCGGCCTCGTAGGATGCCAGGTCGCTGAGCTTCGAATCTATCTTCAGAAGCAATCCTCTTCTCCTCTCGGAGGCTATTGCGCAATTCGCGTTACCTAGGAGGCAAACCGCCCTTTGCGCCCATCCAGCTAGGGCCTCTGGATCCACCTCCTCGCCTGTGTCTTTCGCTCTTTCAGCTAAGTCCATGATCTTGGCGAGCGGACCGGCTAAGTCCAGGACCTTCTCCTGGCAACTCTTCCATGATCTATCAATTCCTTTACGGGGGTCCTTACTGGTCTTTGAAACAAAGGTGAGCATCTTTGGGTCCAATTCGGGGGCTTCCGCCACCTTCCCCGGTAAGTCCGGCCTGGGACATTCTGCACGAAGCCGCTGGCGGACTTCCTTGTCCAAGGCTTTTCTGAGCCTTGCTGTCATGTACTGAGCCACTCTTGGAGAAGGCTGCCAGTCGGAAGATCTCGGATTTCTGATGGCGTCCGGATCGAACATATCATCTTGCTCCTCGTCGAGGTGCTTCTCTTTGCGGGCTTTCTTACCCCCGCTGGGCGTAGCCCACTCCTCCTCGACTGGTTCCTCCGGCTCTTGAGGGGACAAGTCCTCCTCCTCTGGCTCTTCTTCCGAGCCTGGGTCATCATCTCCCACATTATCTTCCCCGGGAGAGGGGGTCATGAGGTCCGGCACGGCTTGACGCTGCAAATATGCTCTTTTGAGCTTCGCGAAAGCGTCGGCGACCTCCGGGGCCTTATCTCCTGCCCCATCCGATGGGCCCTGGGGGTCTGCAGAGGCTTTCCTCTTGCGGGCCTGAATACTCCCCTTAGACCCTGCTCCAGAGGGTTCCATGGGCAGGCTGCGAGTCGTCTTGGTGCTTTCCTTCGGCTGATGAAGCATAGCTTCTAGTGTCTCTAGCCTTTCTTGTAAGGGTCTCACCCCTTGAGCCACCGCATCTATCAGGGAATTCCCCAGCACCTCCTTGAAACTTGCAGCCAAGTCTAGGGACTGCTCCTCCTCACTCCACTCATATTCAGACATGATAAGGGGTGCTGCGTGCCTCGGTACCTGCGTGCAGGTGTCTTCTGCTGCCCACTTCCTGATAGATGCTCCCCTGAGACCTCTCCGAGTCTCCAAATATCTTAGATCTTACTTTTTTTTTTTTTTTTTTATATAGTATGTGGCTGCACCGGACTCTTCTTGGTATATTATGCCTGTGGTGGCTTGCTAGCTTTGTAAGTCAGCTGTAGGACTCTTTCCTTTTTTTTTTTTTTTTTTTTTATTATTCTCCAAGGCCTCGCTCCTGCTGCCTCTTATGAGGTAATGCAGGCCCACGCTCGCTGGGCGCTTCGCGCGCGCGAAGTCAGGACTCTCGTCCTGGAGCTTCGGATCGCTCCGAATGTGTAATCCCTTTCTGCTACAGCCGCGTCGCGTAATGTAAGCGACGCGGCTCAGCGCTTCTCTAGCTCCGCCCCCCCAAGGGTGGGGGGACTCTTCCTGGCCCTCCGCGAGGGCTCACCGCGTTCGGCGCACGGCTCCTCCCCCCCAAGGGAGGGGGCCCGCTGCAGCGTGCCCGCTCCCGCTGAGTGAGGGGAGGCTCGGGGAGCTCCAAGGCCCGGCGGGACACCCCTCGAGTGCCAGAAGTGTGGCACGGGGCTGGAGGCCGCCGGAGCTCCCGATGCTGCTGTGAAGCAGCTAATTAGATCGCTCCGCGAAGATGCGGAAATGCGGCGTTTCCGACTCGCAACGCAGTTCCGTCCTACCACGCATCAAACAAAACTTTATAGTACTGTCCTAAACACTGCCTCTCAGTGTAAACTTGTCGTGTAGGCACCTGAAGCCTTCCAGATAACCTAAAACCTACGCTAATGTACACAAACCCACATTATGCTAAGAGGTAAACAGAAAGTCACTTATCTGCTTGAAGAGCAGTAAAAGAAGAGGAGGAGCTCAGGGACAGGATATGGTCATAGCTGAGCTGGAGTAGGATGGACTACAGAGACTATGGGGATTGTAGTTCAAGGAAGAAAAAGTCTGTTCAGACTGTTTTTCAGCGTTTTGGTATAGTTTTGAGTTTGTTGAAACTGCTGTGGAGAGTAGTAGATTAAAGAAGTTGAAGCATAATGCTCGCCTCCAGTCTTGCCATAGAATTGCAAATGATGCGCCTAGCATATGACTGCTGGAGCACAGCCAGCCACTTAGAGAGGTACGAGAATGAAGCTGTTTTTTCCCGCTGATTTCTGTACATGAAAGCCCTCCTCCAAGCCTGAATTATCAGATAATTGACAAGAGTTCAAATATTGCGTGTTATGCAATAGGATTGTGGGAAAGCTAATCGTTCCCTCGCTTTTGTAGGAGCAAGAGGAATGTTGCTTCATTTCAGTCTGGTATTATATCTCTCTGGTAAAGAGCAGTCCGAGTTCAGTCCCAGGGGCACATACATCAAAATCACAAACCTATTTCAGTAAATCTATTATTAAATACGATACGCTTACCCGAAGTCTGAACTTGAGAATAGAAATGTATGCTGTGATCAGCAGGACAATTCACTGCACGAAGAAAAAAAAAAGCACATCCGTTCACTCACCTGGCTCTGAAAGCCAAATCTGGGAATAAATGCTGCAAGTAATATGCAGAGATGAATTTCATCCTGCAGCTCGCCTGGTTTGCTTCCTGGGAGTCCTCTGTTCAAAAAGCCCTTCTGGAAAGCTGGCAGCCTCCGAGTGACGACTAGGTGGGAAAGTTTAAAGCAAGCAGCATAGACAAAGAGATGGGACTGCCACTGGCCTCTTCTTTATTGATGGAAAATGTACTGGAGAACAGTCGGCCATCTTGCACGACAATACTGCAGCAATGTGTAAGGCAGGGGGCTGCGGGTGGAGGTTGGGGGGTTACGCCACTGCCTCCATCCCACAGCTTCAATTTAAAAAAGAAAAAAGGTATTTATTTTACAATTCGTTTTTTTATTGTTTTTACAGATTTCCCCAAAATGTTTCTTATAATGCAGTGGTTGTGAGCGAGACCGCATGTGTCATGACGGCGACCCCTGGCAGTCCCAGAATGCCATCCCTGGCCCTCAGCCTTTGAGGTGATGGAGGATTCGAAGACTGACGTAAGCTCTGCTCCTTATCCACTTTCAGGGCACAATGGGGTGACTCTTGCTAAGGACCAAGACCTGCCACTCAGCACCCAACCAACATAGTCTTGGAGAGCAGAAGCTGAAAGGACTCGCCCTGTCCTACAGCCCCCATCATCTGGATGGCTGGATCAGCCAGGTTCTTTTTCCACCACATTGAATCAGTCATAACGTATTCAAATACTGTTCACCACACTTGCACCTGAGGGACCTTCCGGTGCTTCTTTTGGCAGTTCATAGAACCTTCGCACAACCATTGCTTTGCATCACCTAATCTGGCTCAGTGTCAAATTGTTCCAAGAGGATCACTTCAACTGATCAGCTCCAACAACCTACTCACTGTGTGACCCAAATCAAACCACTGCCTCTTGAACAATGCATCGACTCACCAAATTCAATGCATCGAGCCAACAGACCTCGACTCAAACCTCTGGAGCATTGCTTCAATCGCTGACCAGTACCAGCAATTGCCAATGTTTCGAACAGACTCTCCCCACAATCTGACCTTGGTCAGCCATCTAAACTGCACGACCAGAATGTTGCACTCACACTGCACTGAGCTCTCACTCAACCCCACTAGATGCCAGATTGAGCTAGACTCAGCTTGCTTGACTCGCTGCTCCCAAACCTGATCTGACGTTAACAGCAGTACAGTTTGAAGCCTCCTTTGTTGCTGTTGAGCCACTTAACATTGGGTTAAGGTACTTTGAACTGGCCATGTACACATGGACCACCTTTTGGGGCCGTAGACACTGTCTAAGTCCCTTTTCCACCCTTTCCCAGTGAAAGACATATCCTATTGAATTTCTGTTGTATCCCCTGCCTATTTTTTCTCCCTGCTGAAAAATCAGAGTGCAGCACTATTACAGTCTGCATTTCTCTGTCTTTCCTTTACAGCGGTGGGTTTTTATAGTGTGTTATCATTATTTGTACATTGGTGTGTTTAATTAAAAGTATATATATTTTAATATAACCTTGATTGGACATTCCTTTAATTTTGTACTTTTGTTCTTTGCTATTTGGTTTGCTAGTGGATCACATTCACACTCCTGGTGAGAGTAAAACATTCCCTAGGCCCACGTTACCACAAAAGGATAAGGAGGTATATCGCTTGGTTGGGCCTGGTTTACCTTCATGATTGGAATCACTGTTGGTTTGTAGAAGTTTGGGGCTGAGTAGGCAGTTCAGCCACTACTCATCCTTGTGCTCCTGCAGAGCAGAAGCCATTTTGTCAGATTTATAGTGTACCACTGTGAGAATGTTTTGCGTCATTGCCCAAAGAGAGCCAATTTGATATGTGTGCACGGCTCATACACCATGGACGTATCCAAAGACCCCAAGATGGTGCCATCCTTTTATTTCTATCCATCTTCATTTCTCCTCCCTTTTTCACATACTTCTTTATTTGTTCTCCCTTTCCTTCTAATACTTCCAACACCGTTTGTCTACCTCTTTCCTGGGGCATAGGAGAGAAGTAGATTATGGAGAGTACAAGGCACAACCTCGGTTGGGGACAATGCAGTGATTTTCGTGACAAAAAGAAAATAATGTCAGTGTTTTAGAGAATGTTAAATCATATTTCTCAATGTATGAATACCAATTTTATTGGGAAGGCATATTCATAGGTACTTGATATTTCTTAAATGGGGGCCACATGGAGGGGTCCTTTTGGCTTGCAATTGTTGTCCAAACCTCTCTAATTTGTATCCTAGGGTAAACTGGTTCCTCCCTCCTGGGGGTTGTTTAAAAGTGACTGTGAAAACTACCAGTGAGAGTGTGCCTTTTTGCAATTAATTTTGCCACAAAACACTGCTGTGGTTAAAATAATATAGGTCCCTCTTGTCAGTCTCAGCGGAGAGGCCACACCAGGGTTTAATGGGCATGGCATCCGAACACCTTCCTCTCGCACTAGGGCTGATTTGCAGCACACACAGTGCATCCATGTATAGTTGTTTCCTACATTATATAATCCTAATTCCTGCCCACCCACTT
Organism: Ambystoma mexicanum; assembly: GCF_040938575.1. Taxonomy (NCBI): domain Eukaryota; kingdom Metazoa; phylum Chordata; class Amphibia; order Caudata; family Ambystomatidae; genus Ambystoma; species Ambystoma mexicanum. The sequence continues at coordinate 809,560,520 of NC_090932.1, forward strand.
GTACTCTTATGAAAATGTTACTCGTACCTCCATATAGATACAGAACTCAGATTGGCAGCGGCTGTCACAGAATGTACAAGTGCTCAAGTAAGGATACACCAGAGAGTTTGGAAGCAACGCCGAAGGCACACATACCATAGTATTGATAGAAGATGTGAACTAGAAGTTATTAGGAGGGGGCACGTACCCGAACATAGTCTGAGGTTAGAAGAGGGACATGGTTTTCAGGTGGCGTTGCCTTGAGTGAGCCAAAAACGAATTGCTTTGTGGTGTTCAATATGCGATAGACAGGATTATTCATGAAGCTACAGTGAATCCATATTAGTACCCGGCACGCGCGGCTGAACAGGAATACCGTGTGGTGATTGTCTCATTTGCGAGCCATACCACACGGTATTCCCGTCCACGCCATGCGTGCCGGCTACTCTGTTCCCGGCGAGGGGCGTGGCAGCCCCTCAGCCAATTAGGAGGCTCGAAACGGGGCAATCCCCGCTCTGAGCCTCCCCATGGCTGGAGGCTTCCTTCGTCCCCCGCCGGGGCTAAGTTGTGGGATAAGTTCACCTGCTTGTATTTATTGTTTGATGCAGACTGTCCAATTGTTCTTCACGATGTGAAGTACATTTGGAATTCTATAACAACAAGCAAGGTGATTGTTGTGTAAAATAAGCAGACCTGAAAATAAACTCAGCAAATGTCTGTGGCGTTTAGTCATCTCTCTTCGGTTTAGGGCCCATTCTCCTTAAATAAATTAATTAATGAACAGAAAGAGCAAATAGTAGGGTAAAGAAAGCCACCACAGTGTGAGGAGGCAAAACATGTGTCCAAGGGAAGCGCAGTGCTATATAGTGAGATGAGATCATCTATCCATAATCAAAGTATCGTCCAGTGCCAACGCCAGGAGATGGACACTACCACTTGGGTTCCACTGCCTTGAATCTGGCCACCTTATCACCTCGCTTCACTATCATACACACCATTGTGTGTGGTCGCCTACTTCCTACAACCCTTATTTATAAGAGCAAAGCTGTAGAGCTGCACTGCACTGATGCTATGTTTGTTTTTATAACTGGCACTTTTGGGGCCGGTACTTTGTTTTGTAGTAGGGTCGGTGCCAGTATCACGAAAGCTTATATTCAGAGGTTTAATCTCGTATTCCATTTAAACTTTCATCTGCTCCTTCACTCGGACTTGGTCTCCCCCTGATGACTGACTCCCTGACACTCTGACACTGAGGGGGGGTTGTCCAGCTCCACGTTTGTTATCCCCGAGACTCCATCAAAAGAAAAGGACTTAATGCCACAGGTCCCAATATGCAAAACAAACATGTGCCTAATTTGTCTAAGGTGTTAATAAGCAAAGCACAAAACAAAATGATTATTGTGTGGCTCACACAATGGAAAACGTGTTCTCATAACACACAAACAGAAGGAAGCCATATTGTGATGTGCATCTTGTGATATTCTCTGCAACAACTTTTTAACACACTGAGCTTTCTTCTGAAACGTCATGGCTCTCGCCTATTGACATGCATACTATTTTTGGTTATTGCTGGTGATTAATATATTCTACACAGGGTGTTGAAAATGCCACATAGATTCTGCCATAGAAAACACCAAACTATGTACTAGTTTGAAAGCATATCAATGCATAATGAATTGATCAGATCAGAATTTAGCTGTCATCAACAGCCGGGCAGCCACATCAGGTCACTATAGCATTCCATGATGTGTTTTTTATGTTTGGTAAAACAATGTCCACCAATATATGTCCTTCAAGCAGCTAGATGGCTACCCTTTTGCCCACCCATTAAAGATGTTCCTTAAAGATGGTATGAGATGTCACGAATATATTCTTCAATCATCTCTTATCTATCGTTTATATTCATGCATACCTCTCCCATCTCCATACTCCAATGCAGTGTGTAACAATACTGTGAGATTCTTATCCATAAACTCCTTACACCATAGGGACAACTATCTCTTAATACCTTGCTATATAGCGTTCATATTAAGCCAATAAGTTGTGAAAGGAGAGGCTCTCGTCAATTAAGATAAATCTTCCATATCATTTTAGTCAGAAAAGTCAACCCTAAATCGGCTGCGGATTGTTCCATATCCTTCCCACACCAATGCACATTTTACTACAATTACTTTAAGTTTCTTCGTAGTTAGAAACTTTGAGAAAGCAGAGATCTCTTTTTGTAGAGCTCATTGTATGGCCTATTTACATACAGTTATCTGCGTGTAAGATTACTTGGATATATGTGTTGGCAACCCTGGGAGGATCTCGTTTCACATCAATAAGAACCTGTTCTATTTTTTAACTAGCTTTTAAAAATGTTGCAGCACCAAGACACAGCCCGGTCTTGCATCTCTAATGAAAGTTAACACTTTTGCTTTTTTTCTCAGGACAGTTACTCTGTCTCAAAGTGTCATACTGTAATATTGTGTAAGACTGTTTCTCACATATAGTTAGATTCTCCTCACTCGCACAAGGTTATTTAAACTCCCAAAGTTGGATATTGTAACTCTTAATTTTGTTTATTCACAATTCTGTCCTTCTAAGATTCATGTACTTTCAAGTATCTTAGCACTTCTCTCAGCCTGTAGTCTATTTTGAAAGTTCTCAATACCCCTATCTCTTTGCCCCACTATGAGGCACTAGATGTTTTCTGAAATCTTTCAATGCCTCTTTACATTTCTAAATATCATCAATACTTCAAATAACCCTTGCGGCCTCTAGGGGCTTTGTAAATCTTCTTGATGCCCCTCTGAGATTCCAGATGCCTTTCATGCTTGACATCGCCCTCTAGGGCTGCACAGTGCCCCCTGAGTTTCCAGGTGCTTTCAGGGTCTTAGTGGTTCTTAAGGTAGTGACTTTTCTTTACGGCAGCCAGGTACTGGAAGTAAGAGATGGTCTCCATCAACCTCTCAATACACCAGCTCGATATTTCCTCCTACTGCTCTAGATGATGACTCACTGACTTCCAGCAATCTTGCTCTTCTTATACCCATCACCTTGAGCTCTGATTTGTAGGAAGTTCTCGTCCTTTTTGTTTTGTTTTCTATTGGCAAAGGAGGTTCTTAAGCAGTGCCTCGTTTTCCATCACAAACTGGTCATGATCCCTGTCAAATAATGGGGGAAGGCCATGTGATACAAAAAGCTCAGCTATCTTAGTTTCTGTGATCTAGCTTTTGGGAGCCACCATATGTATTTGCTAAATTTTGGAGAGAGATTGGTGAAGAATCATTGTTTTTAATTCACTGTTTTATGTTTTGTTACTGTGGGTCCTTCCTAACACTATACAAATATGACACAGAAGTAGACAACCTATACAGATGGAATAGCTGAAAACACAAAATATGTGCCTGCGACCCATTGGTTTACAGATATTCCTGGTATCCAAAATGTGCTATGGGGATTGTGGAGACAGAACACACGTTACTGACCTTGTGAAACAAAACATGGTGTAGACCCATATCGCAAGATAATATGCCTCATTATGAGTTTTGTCACTAAAGCCTCATTTTGAGATGTGCCTCACAGGTGCTAAGCATCTTCATCAATTTGAAGTACCCCTGTCAGGCTCTATGTGCCTTCTAAAACCTCTCAGCTTCTCAAGTTATAGTCATCTTGCACACTTCTCAGCACTCCCCCCATTCTCTAAGACATTTCTGAAAAATATCAATGCTTCTCTCACGTGCAGGTGTTTTTCAGGATTCTCAGTGCCCCCTCAGTATTTCCTCCGACTTTTTAGGTGCTTTCAGGGTGTCCAGGGGTTCTTTAAGCATCAACACCTCTGTGTGGTCGCCAGGTACTGGGAGTCAGAGACTTTCTCCATCAGTCTCTCAGGGCACCAGCTGAATGCTTTTTCTTCCTCTTCCAGATGATGACTCACTACCTTCTAGCAGACTTGCTTTTCTTAGCTTTCCAACTCCAGAGGTTGAGGAAATATTGTGCAGGAAAGCCCTGATGAGTTACTGACAGGCCATGATGCCATCATCCAATTTACTCCTGAGGAGAGGCCCATTTATTCCAAGCTGAAAATGCCCATTCTTAGGGAGTTTTGTAAGACCCTTCAGCAATATCTTGGGTAGACTTCTAGAACCTGTAGAGGGACAACCAAACTATTATAGAATTTGCCTTTTTTCCCTTTAAGTGCATGTCTAAGTGGTTAAGCAATTGGTATTATTATTGACATATTTAATTATATGTACATCCTGGTTGCTTGAGACAATATTCCTTTTTTGTGTTCTAATATTTATGTTGAGTTTCCAAGATACAACAGTACAAAACAGTAAAACATGACAACAATGAACCAAATCACTTATAATTATGACTAGACAGTAAATCTCCACATCTTCGGTAATGGAAAGTAGAGGTCATGTTGTACTGTTGAACTCCAGATACAAACCCACTCCTAACTACATGTAAATGGAGATAGGAGAAGAGCGATGAGGAAGGGGTTATGTATTTGGAGACAACCAGTCAGTCTACAAAGTTAGCATTCTGTCATATGTCCAAGCAGGCATAACAAAAGCGGCAGGCAGACATTCAAGGCAAAACAGGTTATATTTTACACAAAATCATTCCTCTCCAGGTAAATAACAAAAAACAATATATTAGGACAGTCTTTTCTCAAAACCCCAACAAGTCACACAATCCTTCACAGCGGTTGAGGGCAAACCCTGCCACTGACTCTATGGGTTAATGTCTCTGGCTCTCCTCTTAACTGACTCTTGTTGTTGGTGGGATATCTGCACCTCCCGCTCCCACTATAACTCCTGTAAGTGTTGCTGTGTCTCCAAGATGAGTTGTAGGTATAGTTGTAGCTTGCTATACCTTGGAAGCCTGCTGAAATTGGAATAATTATTTTACAGCATCACAGAACTATGGAAGATCCCATTTTTTAGATTTGCTGGTTTTTGTACGGGGCAAGGTGTCCTATAATGGGTGGCAAATATTGTTATATTTGGTTACCATATCATTACAGTTACCCAGATGAAATCTCTACCAAGCAGAACAGACAAGTCAACGGCCAATGAAGACTCAGAGATATTTCTTTCCTTGAAGGGTTGGGACAACAAGTAAGAACAGAAATATTTAATATCTCAAGAACATGGCCAGACCATAAAAGGAGAATACATAGAAAGATATGTATGCCAGTGAGCATACTTGACCTGAAATAATGTATTAAAAATGATTGATATATGTTCCAGAAGTGGTCGGTGAAAAGCAACAATGCACAATTGTCATGCAAACTTATTCTGACATTTTAGATTTAGCTTGCCAAATCCATAGCCCGGTTTACAGGATTGAGTAGTTGACTATCAGTCCCTCTCAACTGTAGCAACGTACAATGAGGGACGAACAGTAGTCTGGGGGAACTGTGAAGGCAATGGCTGAGTCTGAGTGCTTCATCAGCCCTTTTTCAGTCAAAAACATCAAAAACATCAAATCAGCTGGTGCTGCACATATGGCTTCATAAGTATGTTTAGCATTTCTAACTGCAGATCAGCAGGTTAGTAGTAGGCAATGCAGTGAGTCCTTATGTGAGCAGGGAACCACAATGACTAGAGTTTGGATATAAGTTAAGTATTGGGCACTGTGATATATTTCCAGTATCTTACATATATTAACTCAATGGTTGGTGAAGCCATGAAGGGAGCATGTCAGAATGCCTTAGCACATCTACCCCCTGAAACAGGCACAGACAGGACACATTTGGGGTGGGGCCAAGCCTGATTTGCATATGGTCTTTCCCTTCTGTAATGGCTTGGCAGGCGAAGAACGGTGGTCTGGAGGGTTGCCCAGAGCATTGCCAGTGGTTAAGATTAAGTCTAAACCTTCCAGCCATCACCTCTTTGTTTTTGCTATGTCACCCCGAGTGGGACGGGTATGCCCAGACGTGGGTCCCGTGCCTGCTGGGCCTAGAGACCCAAGCTACTCCTCACTGATGAGCCCCAACAAGGGCGAAACATGTTTGGGGATGCTTGTGGTCTCGTGCAGAAGGGATGTGGCCTAGCAGTTCGGGCTGGACTGCCCCTTTTGGGGTGGGGCCAAGCCTGATTTGCATATGGTCTTTCCCTTCTGTAATGGCTTGGCAGGCGAAGAACGGTGGTCTGGAGGGTTGCCCAGAGCATTGCCAGTGGTTAAGATTAAGTCTAAACCTTCCAGCCATCACCTCTTTGTTTTTGCTATGTCACCCCGAGTGGGACGGGTATGCCCAGACGTGGGTCCCGTGCCTGCTGGGCCTAGAGACCCAAGCTACTCTTCACTGATGAGCCCCAACAAGGGCGAAACATGTTTGGGGATGCTTGTGGTCTCGTGCAGAAGGGATGTGGCCTAGCAGTTCGGGCTGGACTGCCCCTTTTGGGGTGGGGCCAAGCCTGATTTGCATATGGTCTTTCCCTTCTGTAATGGCTTGGCAGGCGAAGAACGGTGGTCTGGAGGGTTGCCCAGAGCATTGCCAGTGGTTAAGATTAAGTCTAAACCTTCCAGCCATCACCTCTTTGTTTTTGCCACATCCTAATCTTTTACATCCTTTTCTTGCATGCCAGGTTTGAGCTCAACCAAAGGGAGAGAAAGCCCTCTGAAGGGAGGCTAGCAGCCTCTTTAGTTGTTTGTGGATCCACCGCACCCTGGAGTGTCTGGAAGGTGGCAGCACTGCAGGTGGAGGAAGGTCTCCAATGAAGAGGATCAGCAGTCTGTGTTTCAATGCATATTTCATGTTGGGAAACAATGGCAAGACGCACAACCATGCTAACAACAAATAACCTGTGATAACAACTGAAGCCATTCACTGAAAGGGACTGTAACAATGTTAAACTCACCCACGAAACATCCAGACCATATAAAGAAGTATATTGAAATGAAGGTACCTGTCCATAGATGGATGAGAACAGGTGAACATCTCCTGCAGATACTACAAATGAGATTTGCCGAAAGATATGTAAGCACAAGTATTTTCTATATAATTAAAACTGTCTAGACTTTAAACATTGTAATATTTTTATCATTAGGGGAACATATAAATATTCCTGTTCTCTATATGTACGACGAGAGGGGCTCACTGAGGCATGACCAAAAAGGAGAGAGAAGATACCCCAGCTTTGGGTTCTGCCACATACAACTAGACTAAGTATGGAAGACTCCTAAAACAGTACTTACAAGGCACATGGTGGGGGTGTAGCCTTGATCTTCCCTGAGTGGATTCCTGCCTCTATCATCCCCACTCAGATTTACTCCTCTTTCGAATGCCTTGTCTGTAGGCTCTGTCTCTCTCCTAGTCACTCTATTACTGTTGCTACTCTCTACCAGCCCCATCACCTCTTTTCTCTCCGAGTGGGCAGACCTCTCCTCTGCCCTCCTGGCCTCTACCTCTCAACTCCTCCTCCTTGGTGACCTCAACATTCATCTTGATTCTCCCTGTTGCTCATATGCGCTCTTTCGCGACCTCTGCAATTCACTCTCCCTATCTATCCTCCCCTCCGGCCTGCCTCACTCTGCTGGACACACACTTGATGTCCTGATATCCTCCGGCCTCCCCCTATCTACTCCCTTTACCACTCCTCTCTCCTGGAGTAATCACTGCCTCCTCTGCTCTCATCTTTCCATCTCCTCCCCGCAAGCCAAGCCCGCCGCAAGATTGCCACCCACCTTCTTGGACATCAGGCCATGAAGCGTGTGTCAGTCGAGGCTTTTGCTGCCACCTTCTCACCCCCTCCTTCACCCCGGGCTGACTCACACCCTGATACAGCACTGTCTCTACTGTACTCCTCTGCAACTCTTGATGCTCGTGCCCCTGTAATGAGGATCCGTTTGAAGCCAAAGTCAAGTGCAATTCTCGGTATGGCTCCGACCTAGCTACACTCAAACTTAAACGTAAGTGTAGGGGGGCAGAGAGGAAATGGAGGGCTTCTTGCTCATCCTCTGACAAAGTGGCCTGCCGCCTGCTCCAAAGGCAATACTGACTCTCTGTATGCACCAAGAAGTGAGTCCACATTCAAGCCCATGTCTCTGTGACATCTAACAACTCAGCCAAACTCTTTAACATCTGCAAGGAGCTGGCCAACCCTGCTGCTGTACCCACCCCTCCTCTCGCCTCTCAGGCTCTTTGCAATGCCCTCTCTGCACACTTTGTCTCGAAAACCCAGGACATCTTATCCACTCTCTCCTCCTCTGCCACTCCTCACCCCTCTCCTTCTCTGCTTGCTGACCCACCCTCAGCTAACTCCCTCCCTCTTTCTCCTACTTTCCTCTCTTCTCCCCCAATGAGGTTGCTAGACAAGTCCGATCTATGAAAGCCTCATCAAAACAGGTTCATCCCTGTTCCTCTAAAACCAATAAGGACCACATTGATACCCTTTCTCTGGCACTTGCTGATTTCTGCAACCTCTCCTTTGCCTCTGGGTCTTTCCCCTCCCCTCTGAAGAACTCCCTTGTGCATCCTCTCCTCAAGAAACCCACAGCTGATCCTTCTTGCCCGGCTAACTATCACCCAATTTCCATAACTCCCTTTTTGGGTAAGCTCCTGGAAAATCTTACCATCACTCAGCTTAACCTTCATTCTGACTCTGTTGGCTCTCTCCACGACCACCAATCTGGCTTCAGATCTGCCAGAAGCACGGAAACTGCTCTCCTGAACATCTGTGAAGACCCGCTCTCCAACCTTGACTCTAACATTCCCTCTGTCCTCATCCTACTCGATCTCTCCTCTGTTTCGACACAGTCAACCATACCACCCTGCTCAATCGTCTCCATGACAACCTGAGTATCACGATCAGGCTCTGGCCTGGCTGACCTATTTTCTCTCTCATCGACCCTCCCAGGTACAACTTGGGCCCTTCCTATCGTCTATCTCCCTCTCTACCTGTATTGTTCCCCAGGGGTCTAACCTTTCACCCTGGCTTTTCAACCAATACCTGGCAACTCTCGCATACTGCATCTCCATCTTCTGCTCAAATTTCCAGTGCTATGCTGATGACCCCCAACTCATTTTCAGGCTTCCTTCAGCCACCTCCTCTCCTTCCCTCATCTCTGACTATCTCATTGCCATTCAAAATTGGTGTGTCACCAACAATCTCTGTTTAAATGCCAACAAGACTTAGATCCTCCTCATTGGTACACCCTCTCCATCCTTTCCCCTCACTCTCTGGCCGGCCTCCCTTGGCCCTCCACCTGCCCCTACCTGCAAAGCTAAGAACCTCGGGGTCATCTTTGACTCCATACTTTTCTTCTTCCCACACATCTCTGATATCTCTAAAAAGTCAAACTTCTTACTGCACCTCCTTAAAGGTACTCTTCCTTTCCTCACCTTCCCTCAGAAGCTCACGATCTCCCAAGCTCTAATTTTCGATAGGTTGGACTACTGTAACAGCCTCTTTCTAAATCTACCTGCCTCCACTCTCCGCCTTTTACAACTAATCCAGAACAGGACTGTGAGACTTGTCCTTGGCCTCAAGCCCGGGATCGTATTTCTCCAGCTCTGAAATCCCTTCATTGGCTCCCAGTGGATGCAAGGATTACATTTAAAATCCTTTGCATTTTCCACAAGACTTTCTGGGGCCTGGGTCCAAAATACCTTGAACTATCCCTCCATAAATACCTCCCCTCTCGAGCCCTTCACTCCTCTACCTCTAACTCCCTCAGGGTCAGTCATTTTTCAAAGAAACGAGGTGGAGGTAGATCTCTGTCTTCGGCTGGGACTTCCCTTTGGAACTGCCTCCCTGCCACCTTGAAACTTGAAGAGAACCATCTACATTTCCGGAAGCTCCTCAAGACCTTCATCTTTTCTTCTGCCTTTGCCCCGCTCTCCCCTGCTGATCTGCCCTCTCCCTCGGCACTGTGCACCTGGCCACCCTCTATCCTTCAGGCCCAGGTACCTGCTCACCCTGCCATCCTCCTGCACTGCCTCCGGGCCACCCCTTGCACTGGGGCCTGTATCTGTACCCAAACAGTTCCCCACCAACTTTTTTTCTGCACTTATCTTATACACCCTATCTGACTAACCTAGCACCTTTGCCTCTTACAGGCTGCGCTACCACAGCTAACACCCTATTTAATTAATTATTTACTTCTATTTATTTTGTGCTCTCCTTTGCTCTACACTTTCCCCTTTTTCCCTTCCCCATGCACTTTCCCCCTTGTTCCCTTCCCCATGCACATGCGCGGTCTCAATGTCACTGGGCCTAGTAAGATCGTTGTTTTTGCTTCTCCCCTGTTCCCCTCCCTTCGCCTGGTCACACTATGCAACACCTGTGCACGAGCACGATATAAATAAAATATCATATCATATCATATCAAAGCAATTTCAAAACTCCTCTATGGACTCCTATAGACCACTGGATTTTTTCAGGCTGCCAGATGGTTTAATACGCCAAATATGTACTGGTGGTATTAAGATGAAAGGTTGAAAATTACCCTGATCCACTATGTGGGACAAAAGAAATATAAAAATGTGACCCCAGTTGATGGTGTTGTGAATTTCGAATTCAGCTGTAACTCAAGTACAGATTCCAGAAGGGGCTGCCAAACATAATTCGAGAGTTTGGGGACCGTACATGTTTTGGGAGAAGAAATGGTGACTGTACACATGATCTCAAATAAGAAAATTATATATAAAAAAATGGTGGTATCAAGAGGACTTCATTTAGGAGTGATCAGGGACTAGGAACATAGCTCCTGAAGAATGTTCACCAGCAAAAGGATATATGAACAGAAACATGTTAAGTAGGAGGCCCTAACTATTCTTTGTGCTGATTGTCCAATTTAGGAGATTTGATCTATTATTTAGAATAGACAAATGAGAGGTTGGCATGTTATAGTCATGGTAGCACTTTAAACATTGTATTGTTTTTAATGTTTTTTAATGTTTGCATATATGTGATGAACTTAAATCATGTTTCTGATAATTGAATAAAGTTAATATTTTTGAATTAAATAACAAAAGGGTGAGAATGTATGGCACCCATTATTTCAATACATACCTGAAAGACAGATCCATTCATCAAGCTGTAAATGTATTCCAATTCGTCTGACACCATTTTTCCATTGAAATATTGTAGTCCGAGTAAGGATCAGGTATACACATACTAAGGTACAGGTGTACCCCGGAGTTCTCCTCTCATTATACTTTGCAGCTTTATATTTATAGACACAGCATTGGTGTCAAAACGCTTGGAGTTGTACACAAACCATCATTGCCTGTGATTTCTAATTAAAAGGTAAAACAACACTTGAAATCGTGTTTTCAGGGCACATAATTTGTAAAAAAAAAAAACACTTTCTGTGGGAGTACACTCTTTTATGACAGAAATCATTCTAGACCAATATTCCTGCAATAAATTACAGCAGTTTCATTAAATACTCCTGATGAATTTCCAGCAACAAGAAAGCTGAAAGAAACATGTTTTGATTTACAGATCATGCTCTCACTGCCAGTGTGGCAAGAACGGATTGATGACGTTTCTCTTCGTGTTACATGCAGAAAAGCATGCAGCCAATTTTGCTATATCTTACATTCTTTTTAAAGCAAACCATCTTAACTAAAACGCTTTGTGGGTTTGTGGCGATTTCATTGTTATCTTACGATTTTTGGTCACTGTGCAAACGATAACAAACGGTAATGTAAAATCATTCTTCACTGTGTTATGGTATACTTGATGATTTTATTACAATGTCAGTATTCAGTTAAGCAACTACCTTTCAATATCCAAATGTGTATTCTCAGATTATCAACTCAATGGAGGTCTTTGTTTTCCATATTTGGTTGCCAACTGCCACTGCCTGATTATACTGGGTCATCTGGAGTCCAGTTTGACTCCTGTCATACAGGGTCATGGTCCAGACCATTTATTTTAATATTACCGGCAAGGTGAGCCCATCAATATATTGCCACTGTGGGAAGGATTTGAGTTTGTCTGCCCATCTGTCACATTCACATTTTATCTGCCTATGTGAGTTAGTAAAGGATGACCCACACAGTTGCCAGAATCTAAATCTACTTACTGATTGGGTGCCAGCGGTTGGATGGGACAGAACTTGGAGCAATTAGACTGATTTTGTTGGAGGACAACGAGATGCAGTAGGGGCAAGCCAAGCTAGTGTCATAATCATGGAACACGTTCCAAATAGATAAATAGAAAATCACCCAATGTCTGCATCAAAAGGGCCATTGTGTATGTTACCAGATAAAATGCTGTCTAGAACTCTTTTATACATATTGGTGCTTGGTATGATAACTTGGTATAAGCCGGTCAAGTGGCCTGCTAACGCAGGTTCGAATCCCGGCAGTGCCAAACTCAGCCTTTCATCCTTCCGAGCTCGATAAATGAGCACCACACACCGTGGGTAATAATAAGCAGCGCTCAGATACCTGAGGGTTCGTAGCGCTATATAAATGCAAAATTATTATTATTATTATTATAGAATTGATGCTTCACTTCCCAAGGTCCTTATGATCCTGTACTATGGTTTTGCTGCTTTTTAAGTTTTACCTTTGCTATTGGTCATGTCATTCTTTGGTATTTTGCTGGATCACGTGGGACCTAGTCTTGGCTTTCTCTCCATCTGCTCCAGTGTAGGTGGATGCTCTTCTCCTTGCTTTTATCATTTTCTTGCAGGGTATTAGATCCTGCCCCTGCTTGCTTATCTGTGTTGCTACTCATGGCAGACTTAACCCTCACATTCCTTGTGCATATTGAAAGCATGGTATGCGTGCTAGGGATGGGCAAGCATTAAACATGCTTGACTCAATTGCCAGATCAAACCTTTGAAGAAAAGTCTTGAATCGCCTCATGACTTTTCGAGCTGCTATAGAGATGGCTCACGAGTTTAATCGAGCCGAGTCAATAATTATCTGAATCAGCTCGAATCAGTTTCATCCTATTTGAGCCATAGGATATCATGGCTGGAATTGGGTTAAAAAAGGTTTCAAATCCATATGGACTTTACAAAAGGATAGGGCAGGGTCTTATAAATGTTTTGGTGAGATTGATGGGATGTGCTTGCTTATCCCATCACCTGTGCCAAAAAACTGTGGGCCCTATTCTCAAAGGGCGCCTGAATTTGTGCATCACAGATGAGCACATTATGATTTACTATGCGCATTTCTGCGAAAAAGAGGGGGTGGGTCTATGTGCGTTTCAAAGCGCATCCCAACTCCACAAATGGAATACTCTTTGAGATGCGCAGAAAATCGTCCAATTCCCTGTGCAGTGCATGACAGGTTCACGGCTGGCCTTGCCGTGAATTTTCTTTTAAATGGAACAGCAGCAGCATCGCCTGCTATTGTCACACCTGCTATGTCACAAACAGTAATAGAAGTGTTCTTTTTAACATTTCACAATGATGGGTCTTCTAAAGCCGGTCACTGTGAAATGAACCCAACTTGCATCCATGTGGGAACTTAGAGCCTCAGCCTCCTTAAACGTGCCCAGGTCACCTTTGAGGATAAGGTGATTCTTTTCTTGGTGCAAGTGATGAGATGCACCCCTCTCGTGAAGTAACAGTTCAGTCTCCCACTATATTTACATCCCATGAATATTGGCGTTTATTGTTGCCATAGACTGATGGTTCTAACACAGGAAGTGCAATAGATGTTGGTAACTTGGTACCATGTTACCCCCTAGGCAGCAGTTCATGGAGGAGACTCTACAACCATGCAACTGGTAGTAGGTTTGTCTCCCCTCCCTTTTATTTCGATCACTTTCCTCGGCAGTTCCTTCTGTGGAATAGCCTGCCCCTCGCTCTGCGACTTGAGCAGGACCTCCTTAAGTTCTGGAAATGCCACACGACCTTTCTCTTTACCTCTTCCTTCTCCTCCTCTCTTCCCTGCTAATTATACAGTAGCATGATGGATCTGTAGGGCCCGTATGTATCTTCGGGGCCCTGATCCCCACATCTCTCATGCCATCCGCTGTCTATTTTTTACTGCACTTACTTGCACCTACGTTCTACTCCTCTTAAGCACTTCACCCCAAGCACTTTCCCAGGAGCACCACAGCACATATCCCTTACCCCCCTCTGCACTTGCACGTTCTGAATACTAACAAGTAGGTCTGCCTCCCCTCCCTTTTATTCTTATTATTTGTTTGGAATATTATTCAATTATTTATTTATCTTTGTTGTAATTCATTGTCTACCTCCCCCATCCCCACCTTTTGCCCAGTTGGCACTTTGAAACCCTTTTTGCTAATTGTGGAAGCACCTAACAAATGACCAATAAATAAAATAAAATAAATAAACTCACTTTTCTGGTGGATTAAAATTGAGAAGGAAATGTCACCAATGTCAAGAGGGAATTGTGTTAGAGAGAATTCTCCAGAATGGCTAATTTCCCTTACCCAATGAGTCCCTCAGCAGTTTTGCTGGATTTCTAGGATTTATTTTTTTCACCTGGTAAGAGTGTGAGCCTTTTTCCCCACTCTTACAAGTGTTTTGCTGTGTGTGTTTAACATTTTCTTGCGTTCATAGACTGTGGAGCCTCCCCTACTCCATAGGCATCATCTTTTTACTGTGTGTTACACAGCACCTTCAGTGCAGTGACACAGGGTTGTCTTTTAAACTTCCCAACTCAGACTCCATTTTCTCGGACTGACTACTGTCTCCCAGAACATGCAAAGTTGCCATTGACTTTATTAGTCTCTTTAAATCCACAGACCCAGTACAAACGTTCTTACATAGAGTACTGGAAAGGGTTAATACTTATACCTTTTTGTCTGTTTGTCTTAGAGCACTATTTCGCTCCCTTTTCATCATGACTTGGCTGGTGGCAGTGGTAACTACCCTATTTTTACTACTGCGGTTATCTTAAATAACCTTGGTATTGTTTTTGGCTATCTTGGTAGCCTCGAACTTAAACCCGCTAGACCATATACTTTTTTATACGGTTCCGGCTGGGTTTATTCACCATTTCTTTTCGAAAATGTCTTTCTCGTGTTTTACTCTGCGCGCCAAACGAGGTTTGGTTCCTTTGTTCACCGTCCTATCGCGGGCTTCTACACAGAAGCCCTTCTTAGGCGCGTGAAAGTCTGGGTAGGCAGAATGTGAGGAAGGGGTTTTAGGACCCCTGCCATGGGTTCCCTTGGTAACCCAAGTCGCACTCCTGTTTGATTGGCTAGGTGACTGTCCCACTAGGACAGCCACCCTGCTGTGTGATTGACAGCCAGGCTGTGTTAATGGGGGAAAACTGCATAAAAACCTGATCTTTGGGGCTGGAAAGGCAGAGTCGCCACTGGAACAAAAGAACCGATGAGGAGCTGACAGAAGAGGACCCCTACAATGACTGAACCGCCCGGTGAAGCCCTGCTGCAGGTCTGAATCTTCAGACTCCAACGACAGAGAAGATCTACCAGGAATCTTCTTCCTCTGAGCTGGTGGGACCAACCAGTTCACCCAAACTGCAAGCCAGAACTCCCTCCTCTGGTCGAATTTGCTGTACAGTGCTACAGTGAACAGGATAGCCAGGAAGGTCGGACCCTGCTTGGTTTTAAGGAGCTCACCTTTTATTTGTTGCTTTACTCTGCTGCTGGTTTCTTCCATGGGCAGTACAGGACCCTCCAGTCTTCCTACTTCATGTCAGTCCGACAGTCACTTCAGGAACCGTGAGCCTGCAGGACCTGCCTGGAACGTTTGCCTCAGCTACAGCTTCTTCTCCATTTAAAGGTACTGTGCAAATCCGGTGGTTCGTTTTGTCCAGGCGCGGTGAAGGTGTGTGAATCCTTTCGCCAATCCGAGGGCTCGTCCTTCTCTACTCTTTAAACTAACCTTTCTCCCGACCAACTTTGTCCGGAACTCTTGGCAAAGACTTAACCGTAAACTACCCTGAACTGTGTGATCTTGAGCAAAAGACTTTTGTCCTAATGACTTTGGCCCTAAGCCTTTTAGATTTGATTCCATCACTGTAGTTCCCCTTTCTAGAGTCCCCTGCTTACTTACCTGTAATGCTGCTCAATTTTTGTCTAACTTTGTCTTTCCCTCCCTTTTGAATTATTGGAGTGCCATTTTGCTCACACTTCATTTTGAGCTTAACTGGTCCAGAATCTATTGGGAGTGGTGTAGTGTATTAAGAGTGTGATTTTTCAACTACTTTACTTTAGTGAAATGTTTTACAACTGATGTGTAAATAAATGTATATTCTTTTACTCAGAAACCTTGAGTCAGTGTTTATTTGAACCATAGTAATTGCTGTCCTTTGTGCAACTATTGTTACTGCTCACTTGCTCTTGAGATAAGTTTGGCTGCTCAGCCATCGCTACCACTTTACTGTGTAGTACAGGCTTGTACCAAAGGTGAATTTGTACTGTCACTTGTAGTCTTAATTGTGTGTGGTGTTTCCAAAGGGTACTGCATATAACCCTGCCTAACAAATTGTACAGTTTGTGCCGGTGTGAAGAATGAGAGCGAGTTTACAAGGGATTGTTATCACCTGCAGAAACTCGGCTGCAAGCCTTGGCTAAGATTTTGATGCAGGAGTATTTTAAGTGTATTTTAGGAAGTTGAGAATAACATTATTTTTTTAGGGTGAAAAAAGTAATTCATATTCCCAAATGCGGTAGCTTTTAAGTGAGCGAAAATATATTCTAATAAACATATCCTTTTATTGTTCATACAAATTTCTAACCTGAGGGTTCCCATAGATATCAGGCAGCAATATTTAAATTTCTTCTTTTGGCACTTCTCTGCTGGTTCTACTGGTTTGTGCATATCTGTGGAGCTGCATGGCTGCCTGCAGGGAGAATGTCTCTTCGTGCTAGTTGTTTCCTATTGTTTGTTGAGCATTTTTTCACTCCTCTATTTTATCGAAGTACCTGTCTTTTTTTTTTAGGGCCAGAAATTGACTCGTACACTGCTTGTCTGTAAGGACGCTCCTCTGCATCTTTGGCAAATTTTATCAATAAGTTTCATTTCAGGTTTCCCCAGGTCGCAGAGCTAGAGGTTTATAACTGTTCTTTTCTTCAAACAACTTTTTTTTGTTATTTGTGCTATGCTTAAAAACAAAACCTTCAGCACCAACACAAGAAATGCATACATTATTGTAAAAGACATTACATTCATTGATGAGAAACTGATTCTTAAAATCCTAAAATATATTATTCATAAATCATTATCACTTAAAAACAGAGTCAGATTCAGGAGGCACCAATCAACTAGTCAAATTAGTAACATTGATCAGCTTCATCGCCTCCTTCCAGATATATAAGGCCGCAGCTGTAAAAACCTGAGCTAGCACAGTAGATAAGACAAACAGTGCATGATTTTTGTCCAGGGAATACTCCTTGTGATAAATATCGATCATGGTCAGACAACTGGTGAGAACATGGTGAGATGATTCTACATAACCTACATACCCTTTCTTCATGAGCAATACCCCTCCACCTACCTAGATGTTCATAAGTGGATAGGATATTAAATGTTAAATAAGTTACATAACACTTTAATTGCAGGTTAGAGGGTTTACCCAGATAAGAGCAAGGCTTATTGGGGGTACATTTCTGACCTGCATATAGTGAATACATCTTTTTTGTCGATAGCTTGGTCAAGCTCATATCTATGTCCCAAACAGCACTTTTATTTTTTTAACGTAGCAAACCCTTTGGGTTGTCCATCACATCACCTAAAGAAATTCCAGTTGAGAGCAAGTGCTAACTCGAGGTGCCCTGCAAATTATCCATGAAAGCATTGGACGTAGTCTTGAAAGAGTTGGCTACTAGTGACAGAAGGGAGCCCGACCGGGCTGACATATTGAGCACCATAGTTCACATCTGGCAATCAGCCATGTAGATCTTAATGACTGAACACTTAATTCCACTCGTGGAGCCTCAAGAGGCACAGACTGGGGAACTCTCAAGATGGACCTCAAGATTTTCCCTTCCAAGTTTTCCAACCAAGTGCTCTCATCCTCAGACAGAAGAACAGCGCCATATAATATCCCTGGAATAATGGAGGTGCAGTATACAGCAGACATACCTTCCAAGTTGGAGCCTCCATTCCTGAAAATAAATGTTCTTAGGACCAACCACTTACTCAAAGTCTTCATAATCTTCAGAAGGAAAAAAAGTCATGGAATAACCTGTTACCTGGGTGCAATTTAATAGGAAAGCCCAGGTACAGACTCACAACTTCAGTAGGAGAAGGATTAAGTCTCCAAGTAAAACCGTCATCACTTTTTGATCCAGTCCTGGTTTGCACAATTTCAGTTTTGCCTATGTTGATAACTAGGGGATTTTGTCTGGCATATAAGCTCAGGGCATTGATTGATCGCTGCAGCCCTATTGGTGTGTGGTTCATTAAAATGGCAATGTCCGCATAGCTTAGCCATGGGGGTGGATTCTCCACCAATGGAGGGTGGGAAATTACATATAAGATTGATAGCCTGCACCATGTCTGAGGTATATAGGTTAAATTAGATGGGTGCAAGCGCACAACCCTGTTGTAGACCAGCATTAGTCTCGACCGGCTTGGTCAACTGCCCCTCATGGTTAGTGCAAATTGTAACAGTAGTTTCCGTATACAGGGACATAATAAATTGTAGCAGTTGAGGATCAATACTCAATTTCCGCAATTTCGACCAGAGCATCGAGCGATTTACAGTATTGAAAGCCCTCGGGAAATCAATAAAACAGACATATAAAGGCTTACCCTTCTTGCATACGGTATTCGATATTATGCTGAACAGCGCACTAATTATTGGGCGAGGTGGCATGATTTTTGGGACAACCCGTTTGGCATTTATGCAAAAGTTGTTTATTTTCTGGCCAGACATTTAACTTTTTTAGAAGCAACAAGGCCAACATTTTCGAGCTGCTGTCCAGCATGGCCAATAGCCGATAGTTGGACAGATTGTCCTTAGTGCCCTTTTTAAATACTGCAATCAGTATGGTGGTCCGCCAACTGGAAGGAATAATGCCAGACCTCCATATGTCAACAAACACTTCATACAGAACGCACAACCACATGTCAGGGTTGGACCAAATCACTACGTTGGAAAGCCCATCTGGGCCGGGAGCTATGGAACATTTGAGGGCTTTTACAATCAGTAGAAGATCCAACTGATCAACATCATGTACTCCATAAGTTTGGTGAATCTTAATTGGACTGCTAGTGATAGGGGTTGTGGCTTTCTAATAAAGTGCTCTGATGAATGTCACCCAGTCCTGTTCAGAGACAGTGACCTCATCACAATTGGGGTTTTCAGTGAGGGGTTGCCTAATAAGGTCAGATAGCACAGTGAGTAGAGCGCTCGCTTTGGCACCCGTGCAGAGTCTGCTGATGCAGGTTCGAATCCCAGCAGGGCCAAACTCGGCCTTTCATCCTTTGAAGTCGATAAACGAGCACCACACACCGTGGGAAACAAGTGGCGCTCAGATACCTGAGGGTTTGTAGCGCTATATAAATGCCCAAACAAACAAACAAGGGACCAGAACTTCTTATTATCATTGGTCTTAAGAAGGTCAAACAAGAACATTCAGTTAGCATTAGACAACATACCATTGTACATTCTTACCCAATTTTTGTATTTTGGTTGCCAAATTGCTTAGCTGGAGTTTCCTCTCTAGGTCGGTCAGGCCAGGATCATTCTTGATCACAGGTCTGGTACTTCTATACCCTCTCTTCCTTTCCTGAATTGGCAAGTCAAATCATGCACTGCAAGTATTCAAGCATAGGTGTTTCCCCAAAAGTTTTATTAGAGCTTGAAAATTCCACTCATTATTTCTTAGCCAATTTAAGGTGGCAATTCCATGAGTAGTGAAGAAACTAGAGAGTCTGCCAACATTGGAGTAAAACCAAGAAATACGGTTATGTTATTTATGGTGAGCTTGTTCTCTAGATGAGTTAATGTGATGGGCTTGGTCAGGTAGGTGCTCCATGTTACTCCTGCATGATCACTCAATGAAGAGAATATTCAGGGCCCCACAATGATTCCAAAACAAACGATCCACAAGCACGTAATCCAAACAAGAATAGGAAACGTTATTAGTCCCTGTATACTGCAAGCTCATACCACTAAGTTCTTTGACATTTAAGCAGACCAAATCGTGAGTTTGTACAAAAAGACCCCATTTTGTACACTGAGGGGAGTGTGTGCCCAAAGTTCTTTGCTCCTTCGTAGGTAGGACTGCCATATATGGGCCTAATAGAAGAAGGGTGACGCTGTAGTGTCGGTGTCTTTAGGTCCCCAGCAATAGTAAATAGGCCTTTGGGGCACATCTCCTCCCAATCAAAAATCATTTGTTCCATAATATGAAAGATGGGGGGAAAAGTCAGAAATCTGGTCCACAGTGGGCATATATAACTTTATAACTAATATAGATTGAGTTATATCTTCAGGTAACGTAATGACTGCAGGTAAGACATACGGGCTTTTAGGATTAAGAGAAAGGGGCTGAATGTCTATGTGAGACCTGGCCCCCATGGCTAGACCGCACTTCGGTCTACCTCTATCTGATTTAGTGGTGTTTCGGCTCAAGTTTGAAACCCGTCCAGGCGGAAAGGGCTGGTGAGACAGGTCTCCTGTAGTATAAACATATTGCAATTGTTCATATGAGCTACCTACTCCTGATGCTTTAGGAAGGAGCTATTGCCTCTAGTGTTCCAACATAACCAGACAATTTATTTCTGCTCAATAGCTGTTCAATTACTACCCACTTTCAGCTTCTCAGTGAGCCAATGGACCCTACCCGCGGAAACCACAGGGCATGGTTTTGGTTGGATTAGAGAAGTTCTGAGACTAGCTCTTTCAGTGCCTGAGGCAACTGCAAATGTTTCTGGAGATCTCTTGGCTGCCGAGACATGATGCCCTGACTTGTAGTCCGCTCTAGTCACATGTTTCCTGCAAACAGTTGGTTCAAAATCCAGGGCATTGAGTTCAACAATACACGAGCATAGCAACGCCACCACTGCTGTGGATAGAAACTCAATCAATGCCCAATTACAACAATCTCCCACCCTAAGTAATTTATACGAGTCATATCAACTGTGCTCAAGTTAGAGAGCTTGGGAATTAGACACCATAGGATCATAAGATTTGAACGGTTCAGAAATGGACATCTAACGCTGGATTCATTTCTGACAATATAACCCATCTCGGTAAATGATCATGACAACCATGATGAGTGGACCTTTGAGTTGATGAAGGCGGCTCAGCCTCACGAAAGCCTACATTAGAAGCAGGCTGAACAGCCCCAACCATGGGAGTAGTGTCGGGCATCACCAAAGTACCCAAAGGAAACTTGTCCTGGGGCCGACCCTCTCTGGAGAGGCTAGGATCAGGTTTTAACAGGGTAGGTAAGTCTCCAATGGCTTTGTTGGCAGCAGTGCAAATTCCCCCTGGCCCAGCTCCTTCTGTACCAGCCATCCATCTAGAGGGCCCTGCAGATATACCTCTCTAGTGGAGTCATCTGCTTGGGTTTGTATCACCCTGACACTCTTGTTGGAAACGGCATCACCCTTAGTCGCCATTAGTCGTAATTCCTGGTTACATTGCTGGATAGGCTGGGTGACAGGGGCAGATTCCACCCCCGACTGTTCCTCAAAGTTAGCAATGGCCTTGTGCAAACTGGTTCTCCTCCTCAATTTACGAGTGGGGTACCCCCTCCTGTGGTGAGGCTGCTACCCCTTGGGGTAGTACTTCATCTGCCAGGGGTAAGATGTTAGCGTGTCGTTCAAACACCACGGGGCAGGCAGTTACAACACAAATATCAATCATAATAGTGAGTTCTAACAGTAAAGCAGACTTGACTATCACTGATTGCCCGGAGAGAGCGGGGCCCGGCCTAGTATTGCCTGGGGTGGAGATGTTTCGACCATCCAAGAGTGAATCCACCACACTTGTCAAAATAAATTTCAGATCATGGTGTTCTTCTGAAATGGCAGTGCAGAGTAGATGGAGTGCATCGATCTTGTTGATACAATTAGTTATTGCACGCAAATGGGGATTATCTCCCTCCATTTCTTTACCAAAAGATAGTGCCTTTGCCACACTTCACGATGCTTCGCGAGTGTTATTACCGTTATAGTGGAGTACTACACTAAGAAGGCTCAGGTTGTCACATGAATGGGTTTACCTTTGGACTCTCAGTGCAGATTCTTTTGGAGCCCATGTGTCTTGATATTTTGGTCTACCATTAAACATGTTTTTTGATTGAGATACAAGATTTACTATGTTTTGGAAGTCTTATGTGTTGCTTAGTGTGTTCAGGCAAGAAAGAAAAACCTCACTTCACAGTGCAAGACAGATGAGGCATGCAGCAACAAGAGGGAGCATGCAAGGGGCCCTTATGGAGCACATGAAGACAATTAAATTAATGGGGCTAGAGGTTGGGGTTGGGACAGTTCCAAATGTAACATGGAAAATATTAATCTTCAGGTTTCATTAAAGATGCAATAGGTTATTTCATGTCAGAGATGGGTGCAGAGAGAGTTCAAATGTTGTGAGTCTTAAATGTCAAAACACTGGAATGGAGAGGTTCAGGCAATTGTCAAGTCTTGGTCCTCAAGAAGATTCCAGTGGCTCTAAGGGCAAAGAGGGAAGACAACCAGCAGACAACAGTCCTCCAATGAAGTCCCCCAATGAAGACAACAGTGGAGGCATTCCAGGATGGCCCAGATCAACAAGAGAGTATGTGTAGTGGTGTCCCTCAACCCTTCTGGATGATGGAAGCTCCCTACTCCAAGGTGCACAATCAAGGCAGTATTTCTGGAAGACAGCATTAAAACTGTCCAGACGTAGTGCCAGTGGAGGGATCCCACACTATCCAGAGACATTGGAGACAGTCCAGAAAGGACACCCAGCAGCCAGAAACTAAAACCAGAGCACAGGGAAGGACACAGGACCAGCCAGTCTAGACAGACCCGGTACTAACATTGCAGCAGGAGGCTTTGTGTGCAAAATCCTCCAACAGGTAAATAAACCTGTAGGCATAAGCTAGAAAACCAAAAGAATTAAGTCAGGGTTAGGACCTCTTCTACATGCCCAAACATTCATGGTTGGGCCCAAGCTAACCCTCCAATAACACGCAGGGTGACTCAAACGAAAGTCAATCAGGCTGACCCTATCGACCACCAAACATCCAGGTCCAGCCAAACAATATGTCCATTGACCTGTCTAGGGCTAGGGGCCTGTGTAAACCATCCCCAGACCACTGCAGGGTGCAGGGAGGGGCTCTGAGTGAGCTTGTGCTTGCACAGCAATCAATTTAGGCATTCCTCATAGATGCCCTCAAAAAAGGATTGGTCTAAAAATAAAAGGGCAGTACTTAACTAAATTGTATTCACATCCCAATGGCTACCAAAAAGGAACATTGGGCTATTAATCCGGTAAATTGCCTTTCACCCCGATGAAGCCGAAACTAAATCACAAATGCCAGCAGCCAACTCCCTAAAACGAATGTATGGTGATATAATTACCCTAGGGTGAAAATAAAGTTCCCAAAGAGCACCTCAGCTCTAGCACCTATAATGGCTATGCTAGGACCATTAATTAATAAAGGGTGGTAGTGGCAGTGGGATTTCAGTAGAAGTCCCTGTCACTGGGAAAACGAAGTCAGAGATCCTAAAAACCAAAAGGAAAAAACTAAGTGTAGAGGTCCCAATAATGGTACTAAACATATCAACATAGGCTAGATTAAATGATGAACTGGCCTTATTTGCATTAATTCAGGCTGTAGGATGAATACAGTTAATAGCTGCAAGCATTTAACTCACTGAGCCATCTCTATATACTTCTACACATTGTATAAAAAGGTGATTTCTGATCTGTACAACAGTACACAGAGAAAAATGCTTTGCACAATTTGTGATTGTCACATATCATGTATGCAAAGTCACACTTAACCAAACAGTTAACACAGAACTGTCACACACACTCAAGCGTAAAGAGAATAACAAACATTTATATACAGTACTTTCAAAGATGGAATGTTAGTAGAGATTGTGGGAACATTCTGTTTGCTAATGCCAGTAAACCAATAGATGTATCTTGCACTCTAGCATGAGTTCCTTAGAGTAGCGGCATCATACTTTTGAAAATAACGAAATCATTCAAAGAGTGTCGAAAGCAAATTGATTTATTTCAGCCCACATGGGTTTAATATAGCAATACTTGGCACAATGAATCACTTATTGTCTCCCAACTGCATAGACCAGTGGTCACTGCCACTGTCTTTCTGACTGGTGGTCAAAGAATCATACTACTGGTACCAAAGAGATTGGTCAGCTGTATTGTTTTTCTACCTCTGGTGAACTCTAACTGACATATTTCCTTACTCCGCTAAGATTAAAAGACGATGGCGTACATGCCACCCAAAAGTCTTTTCCAATAAACAGTTCTACCTGTGTCACTGCATGCGACTCTTGCCTCCTTTCAATGAGTGATGGACACCATACTCCAACCGCACCAATCATTTGCAGGCGCCTGCCCAGATAACGTTGTGCACAGTCGTAGCTGGCCCGACCACATGAGACATCTGCACCTGGTCGATAACATGAAGAAGGCGGCAATCACAGCCAACCCATTCCAGTGTCATTCTGCTCTGCCCACAGTCAAGTACCATTCCACCCCAAGTGGCAAAGGTGGAAAGCCTGAAAAACAACCCCACTCAGAAGAGGCTGCGAGTCTGCATACTATATTTAAAGGTAAATCTCCCAGGCCCAGTTTTTAAATAGATATACATAAAAGAATCACTCTATAAATAAGTTTATAATCACCACAGTCAGTGAATAAATCACCCTCCATCTGTACACAAATCAGTCACTGATAAGAAAGGGGATAAGGATGAACAGCACTATTATTGATTGCTGTCTACTGGACGGTGACTGGATCATGGCGTGGATGGTTGTTTGTGGAAATAGAGGGGATGGAAACTTGCATATGAGATTGTGAGGTTGTGATGTGGCAGGGAAGAGGATCAAGCTCATGGTTGTGGGGTGAAGAGAATGGGTTTGTGGAGGTGCTAGATGGAGGATGGTTTTGGGTTTGGATGGTGGCGTGGGACGAAGAAACACAGACTAGTTTGGACAGTGAAGCTATTATGAGGCAGCGGAGAGGGATTGGGTGTCTTACTTGGTAAACTGGACTCAAGGTGTCCCGACTGCACACCCTCACCATTCCGCTCCATGCTTATGAGCCCAATGGCATGCCTCAGGCAGGAAATAATCAGCCTTAATGAGAGCTGGTGTGAACGGGGAAAAGGCCTCCCTCGTTGGCCTCTTTAGGACTGATCTAGAGATTCTCTATCCTTCCTCAGTTAAACTGAGTTGCTTAAGTATTGGAGGGATAGCAACGGAAGACAGGCATGTTTGTGTGTTGATCTGGGTATGTTTCTGGAGCTTGCTTCATTTATTTGGTGGAAAATTCATTAGCTAATGTGACAATGAACATACTCTCGTCACTTCTCCCTGGAGGGAGCCCCTTCCCACCAGGCTGGGGTGGTGGGGCTGCAAACTGATGGTTCCCCTCGGTTGGTTACATGTGGGAGGACCTAATAAGGAGGATCTCCCCTCCTGTGGACAAGGACATGGTCCAAGGCTAACCATCATACCCACAACCCCACAAGGTAAGAACTACATTACATGCTTTCCTATCTAGTGAGGGAACCTCATAACCTTTTCACCCATGACCCACAGGAAATAAGATTTGTGAAAATCTCCCTTGACCATGCCAATATATACTATTGTGATATCCTTCTTATGACTTTGTTGTTCATGATGTTATCAGGAAACCTAAGCGAGAAGTATTAGCTAATTCTAGCTTTTCTGTTAACAGAACCTCGAATAATGGATTACAAAATACTGTGACGAGGAAGAGCAGGGATTACCTAAGGGAGGCCTACTTAGCAAGTATTGGGATGAAGAGGAGGTGCGGAGCAAGGAAGAGCAATGCTGAGAACTTTAATGAACGGTCTAGTATTTTATGTTGGCTTAGGATAAAGACGAACAATGGACTTACTTTGTTGTCACACCCGGCTGTCAAGCCAGCCCGTGAGACAAAGCAGGCATAGAAGCTGTGAGGCGTGGGAGCAGAAAGATGCCGGAGACCAGAGAGCAGAAGAGGCCATTGCGTTGCAGAATGAGGGTCTCTAGGACGTGAC
This sequence comes from Ambystoma mexicanum, assembly GCF_040938575.1. Classification (NCBI taxonomy): domain Eukaryota; kingdom Metazoa; phylum Chordata; class Amphibia; order Caudata; family Ambystomatidae; genus Ambystoma; species Ambystoma mexicanum. Next base: position 809,586,610 of record NC_090932.1, read on the forward strand.
ATCAGTCGGTCATTTTACCGTGAGGCCAGGCAAAGGTAAAGGCTCTGTGAGAAGGTGGACTCCAGGGTCCAAGAGCCACCCTTACCTCACCAGCAGTCAAGGATCACAGAAGTAGACAACAGAATCTGATGACCGGGAAGGAGAATCGAATGGCCACCACTGTGTGCAGGAGTCTCTAAAGGTAACGGGGGTGCCGGTCAGATCGGCTGGCACTTAGAGAGAACAGAAGGGCCTAATCCAAATGCTGCAAGTGTCATGAGGCCTGAGAAGAGGCCAAAGAGGGACTGGGACCCAACAGGAAGTTGTGAAAGTTACACATATGAACCTGGAAAGGGGACAAGTATGGTCTAGAACCCTGAGAAGAGAATTGTGAAGATCAGAGGGAATCTCTCTTGGGCTGGTTGTCAAGTAAAGCCACTGACCACCAGGGAAGGGTCAAGGACCCAGAAACAAGAGACCAACATGAGTCATCTTCCTTGTGGCTGTAATTAGAAGGAAAGGGCTCTAATTACCCTAATACAAAGAGTAAGACGAGAAATACGGGTCTGGGACGCACACTCACAAGAGGAGAGGAGTACAAATCATCTTCCTCTTGGCAGTACTTGGCAGGGGATTGAACCAAATCTGCCCCAGTCTGGAGACGGGGAAGCCTGGGTCTGGGACCTTCAAAGTGAAAGACTAAAAGTGTTCAACTGTGAAACCAAAGTGAGAAGTCAGGGTGAGGGAGTCATTCCCCCAGGTGGTGATGAACTGTGCACCTAAGTGAAAAGAGACCAGGGGAAAGGAGTCACCCCCCTGGTTGTAGCAAACTCGTAAATCAAGATGCCAGGAGAAGGGAGTTATTCTCCTGGTAAACAAGACCAGGGGAAGGGAGTCATTCCCCCTGGTTGAGTTGAAGTAGGAAATCAAGACACCAGGAAAAGGGATTCATTCTCTTGGTAACCAAAACTGCAAAAGACTTTCTGATACAAAGTGTTAAAAGATAAGCAGTGTGCCTGACAGAGAGAAAAGTGCTGGAAGTGTTTCCTTCGTGTTGAAGGCCAACTTTTAACCGGAGAAGGGAGTCATTCCCCTAAGAAGAAGCCAACACCTGGAATTGATCTTTTATCCCGAGTCCAGAAGAAGGGAGTCATTCCTCTAGACCAAGAAGGTCTACTTTATCTATAGTTTAGTTGTAAGTGTAAGGGACAGAAGCAGAGTTTTTGACACAGGATGGTCGACTGTTATTTAACACGGGCATTCTGACAGAACCCTTAGTGTTTTATTTAAGGCAGGGAAACCCCTGTTAGAGATAGGGAAAGTTAGGTTTTCTCTTTATTTTCTTGAATAATAAAAGTCTATAATCTATAGCAATAACCATGCCACCTGTGTATCAGTCTCCCCCTTCTGCACCCTTCCAGAAAGCATTCAGGTACTGTAAAGAAGACATCAGGAAGGTAGGCACCCACAGTGGGATTGTGAGGTGACCGTGCCTTGGGCAGGCACCAGCCCTAAATTAGTGTTGAACAAGAGCCCTGGTTTCTGCCCAGGCCTGTTCGAGCCCCTCAAAGCTTGTCCAGATGTATTACACTAGCAACCTAGTGTACCTCAAATGCTTGGCTATATAGGATCATGGACACCAACCCCAGACCCATGAGGAGGTTCCTGGCCTTTCAGCCATACTTCTTTTATATTATATACCGGAAAGCAAAACTCCAGGCTAATCCAGACTATCTCAGCCAATATCTAATTTCTGAACTGCAGGGTGTCAAAGGGAAGACAGCAAAATATGTGACAGAATCCTCTTTATTGCCTTGGGCACATCTAATGAAATGACCAAAAAGGTTGGTGCCTACCTTAGCTAGTGGGTGATGGGCTTGGGGAATGGTATAACAAGGATACCCTGGTCACCTCCAACTACTCCCGAGTGTCAGGGCATGTGGCAATCATATGTTGTTCCATCTGAACACTGACCCTTTAGGAAGAATGCACCTAGCACACCAGCACACTCAGTGACCACATATTCTCTGCCCTCCCCCTGCCCAAATGAAGGTGTTCCCTTCTGCCCTACCCAGAGAAACTTCCAAACATTGCGTCTTTAAGAGAGATGGGGGTGTCCATTTCTCTTAATCTGGAAAATGAAACCTAGACCAGACATCATAGGGACCCTGCTGAATTCTACAGCACTCACTCAGAGAGCCCACGTCGACATCAGGTACACTTTTCATTTCTCCCTGTGCTCGCTCGGCTTGCCGGCATAGGCTTTATATACACTAATGTTAATGTTTATGTTAATATTAAAGGTGTTTGTACCTCTCACCGTCACCAATGGAATTGGTACACAGGCGCTCAACTACACAATCTTTCCTGGTGCTCATTTGCCATCCTAAAGACTCGCAGTGAATACCGGTTATGGGATTATGCCTTGCCAATCACAATCCCGCATTCCGGTAATGCCACAGCTGCATTGTCTCTGGGAAAGCCCAACCTCAGGGGAGAGAATGGAGTGTCATATAAACTAAGAAGATCTGTCATGGGTTGAGGGTGTTTGAAGGAGGAGCTAGTTGGAGCATGTGTTTGGAGCAGGTTTAAGAGATTTGGAATTTGGAGGTGGTTGGTGAGAGTATGAGCTCGAAGGAAGATGAAGCATGAAGATAGATGAAAGGATTTGGAGGTGAGATGGGGAGACAAGTCACCAGGAGATTGCTAAAGGTCCTTAGAAAGTGGTTGGCTTAAGGGAGAAGCAAGTTGGTGGAAATTTGGGAACATCAGAAGACGAAAGTGCAGTCTATCAAGAGGTGAAATTGAAACATGTCCTAGCAATTAACACCCGGAAAGAAATGAGGACACTCTTGGCACAAGGCAGGTGATGGTGTGAAAGCTTTGCTCTGCACGGTCCAACCCCACAATGGGATGAGGAATGGGCATGGTGCGTGCCAGTGCAGAGGAGCAACATCTGAAGAGCAGTAGGGAAGCGGTCACAGGAATATAAGTCAGGCCCCCTAGAAAAGGAGATTATGCAGAGCTCCATCGCAACACCATAGGGAGGATGAAAGGTTGTATGAAATGAGTTAGAACTGAGTTTGTGCAAGAGGCGCTGAAGTAGCGTATGGGAACCTCTTAAACTGCGGACTGAGAACAGAGTTGTGGTAAGCACTGGAGAGCCTTACCATAGGAGGGCACGGGGAACCATTATGCTCAGGACTAGGAATCTAGTAAAAACTGTACTACTATCTACAGCTGGTGGTTAAAACCCAGGGACTCCTGTTGGCCAAAAATGGCCACCTTGAAGACTGTAAGTCAGGGACTTTCCCCAGTCTTTCTGAACTGTTCTAACTGGTCTTACTTGATCAATAATTGGAAAGAACCCCATGATCTTTTTTTGCCGAATGCTGTTTTGTGTCTGTTAAGGTTTGTGTTGTCAACACCTTGTGTTCGGCCTCCTTGTGGACTCCTACTCAGCTATATGACACACCCCAGATAGATGGTTGGATGGAGAAGGTCAACCAGAACCTGGACGAGTATCGCCAATGTTTTTTGAATAAACACCATATGCTTGGCCTTAGTATTTTTGCTTAGCTGAAAGCGAATCTTCCCATAACAAAGCTCTTCCTTCATGTTTGATCTGAACACTCCTCTTTTGTCAACATACACATCATCGTCCCATTGTTCTGCCTAGTAATACCTTTCCCATAGCTCAAGTAAGGGCTTTCTATATGCTAAGAGTTTAGGAGCAAGAACACATGCATTTAAGTTATCTAAACAATATTATAAGGAACATGCTGACACGAAATGGAGACCTGCCCCAGTGATTGTCTATGCAAAATCTTCTGTTTCTTATGTACTGTAAAACGTTTTGTCCTCAGTTTGTGGCCCATTCAACAGTGAAAAGAGTATATCTTGTATGCTTATAGAATGCAACATCTATTACGACTTAGACTACCCATTTTGTTTTCCACACCCATATTTTTGAAACCGCTAATACTGCACATGTGCGTCCTTAGTAACTGACAGACTCCCTATCAGATCCTGAGGATATGACGTGTTCAAGTGGTGTGACCCACAAGTAAGGGGCATGGGAACTGCTGCAACACAATGATATGCCCACACCCCTTGCTCAGCTTCACAGTAAGTTCATACCTCAACCAAGCAGATTGAGTTAAGCAACTGCTGGAAAAGCCACTAGCAGAAGGGCAGGTAAAAGTAAGACCCTCAGATTTGCTAGAATTCAATCATACTTACTACTCAGGTCCCAAAAGGAGGATGACACGGCCCCTTATATATATATGGGATGATGAAATGGGATGATGAAATGCATGGGTAGCACCGTCGGCATGGGAGGAGCATTTGGAAGCCTGCAAATAGAGAGACAAGAGGCAATAGTATCAGCTTCCAAACATAGATCTAGAAACCCCTGATTAACCTCCAGGGATGGTACTACAAACGAGATATCCTCCTGGAAATAGACACTTCACTTCTGAAGTGCTTGTGGACCTGATACTACAAGTCTGCTGTTTCTACTCTCTATATTGTTTCTGATCTCTTCCTTTGTGTTTGTTGGATCTTGTTGGTACTGGTCGGGCTTTCTAGGCCAGGTATTCCTTTGTGTGAGAAGGAATACGTCTTGTTTTCTTTTATGTTCCTTCTACATGGAATTATAACATTCCTCTGCTTTTCTTGGTTCTGCTGGTAGTATTCTTAGCCCACATACTCCTGCGGATAACTGGGCGCTCTGCCACTGTATGAAACTACTTGAATCTGGAGGTGTGGGCACCTGCATCAAGCCACAACCCCTCTATAGCCCTGTGAGCCAACTCGTGTGTCATCAGATAGTGACAGCATTGTGCAAAACGTTGATATGCAACACCTTGCACATTCACCATGCCTCATTGGGAGCTGGAGATGAAAGTCTGTGATCTGGCGGAGCCACTGTGGAGGTGCAGAAGAGCACGGATTTGTCCTGGGCACTGGTGGCAATGAACATGTTCCCCTTCACCCACATCTTCACGAGCTACTGATGGTTATCTTTTGGGTTCTGCCGCCTACTCACTCCCCCCTGGGGCGTGCATGTCAGCGTACATACATCTGTGGAGAGGAGTGTATCTGTCACCATGGGAGCCGACTTATGAATTTCCTTTGCCCAAATATAGGAAGTGACATCACCGGCAGTTATATGACCGCATTTGCACATAGTCGCCAACTTGGTGCAACAGTGGAAACATTGGCTAGCATGTACTGCATATGCTAAAGTCAAGTAAAGCAATGCAAGCCTTCCAGTTGCATTCCAGTGAATCATCACTTCCTCTACTCCACCCCTCTATAATAATCCAGGTTGTAGTAGCCCTCAAAAGGCAGAGCAACACAACTAGGATGGGAGAATGAAATTATTGCTAAACATAAGATACAGCTGCAAGGTGGAGTACAAACACCAAAAAAAGTTCCCAATTTAAGGGTTTATAGACCAGCGTTTTCTTGCAGGAAAGAGGCATTGTCCAAGGCTAGAAGAGAGCCAGAGTGTCATTATGTGTACCTTTTGTATCAATTTAATAGAACGAGTACCAGATATCTGTGGCTTGGAAGAACCATGTTGGTTTTGGCTATGTTTTTGGTTAATGTGCATGCCTATTTAATATTATTGACAGTATTGATCATTATCGGTTGTAATGCTGAAAATATTCACCTTCTCTGTTCTCCAAAACCCAAACACCCACACACCTCTCTCACCCAACACACCTCACACGTCTCACCGATTCCCCATTACAATTTGCATTCCCGAACCTCTCAATCTGTCATACCCATTCTCACATGCTCTGTCCTACTGCCAAGTCACAAGTTGCACTCCCCAGTCCCTACCACCCTCCAAATCATACTCACACCTTATGCCCCCCAATTCCTCCCGCAGTATACCATCCTTCATTCTTTCATGCTACATCTGCATCTTGCATCCTGTCTCCCATTCTATCGCACTCTTCCCTCATCCTTTCTCCCAATCTGCTGCTCACTGCCTCTTTCCGGTCAATCGCTCTGCTTTTTGGCAGAGTGCTCCCTCTGATCCTATGGTCTCACTACTTTCTGTACCTCTGCTCCTTCTCTGATTTCTGGCCCACTGCTCCCTCTATGATGTCTCGCACACCACTCCATTGATTCCACTCTGCTCTCTTGCCCACCGGTTCCCCATCTAACTCACTGCTCTCCCTCTGATTTCTTGCCTACCACTTCAGATCACACCCATCACCCCCCTCTCTCTCCTGTCCCTCTCTTATTGTGACCATTCTTTTTTATTTAAAACATGTTTAGGATCAGGCCAAGATCCTCAAATATTTGGGCAGCTAAAAAAGAGCAGAGGATATGCCATTTTTAGATAACCCATTTTTGGAAATGAGCATGTCACCTTATTCTCAAAGGTGACCTGCGCTTTTCCACAGGGCTGAGCTGTGGCACAAATGGTGCCCTGGCCGCTGGCCAGCGGCCTTAAATATGTTTGCGTTGCAAGCGCTCTCTCAACAATGTTCTCTACAAGCTCCCAGCACAATTCTCAGTGACAGGCCTTTAAGGTGCGTGCCACTGGAAACCGCGACCCAAAAAACAATTGTTCATCCATTTGAGGACAGAATTGCAAGTGAGACAACAGCAGTTCATAGCTCTGCTGTCACAATAAAACAAATAAGAAAATAAAAATTGTATGACCGGGTCGAGAAGACCCTATCATGCAATGGCACCCACCGTGTGCCTATTCGAAGCAGGCACATAGGGTTCCCTCCGATTTATGCATATTTAAAAGTGCATCTTGTTGGTAAATTTGGGATGTCCTTTTAAATGTGCAGAAACACCCCCTGATTTGCGCAAAGGGCTGAAAAAGGGCATCTCAATGGGCGCATCTTATATGCCACAGTGGATTGGGCTGCTCTTTTTTTTGGTGTTTGGTGTGAATGATGAGATGTGCTTGTGCATTTCATTTCTTGCATCAAAAAAAGTTTTGAGAACCTTGCCTCGTGTGTCTTTTTTTTTAAATGGTCGTTGTTGCAGGTGTTTTTGCAAAAACTGCCTGTTTTTGTGCTTAAAAAAAAGCCATTTCCACAGCATTTTGCTGGATCGCAAAACCGCTATAAGCCGGATTGTCAGCTAAATTAAGGCTGTTGCGCAACGTTTGTTCTGCAGCAGCCCAAGAAGTATTTCGGTTGTCACCCATACACCCACACAGCTAGGGTGTAGGCTTTAGATCATTCTTACACAAACATGTGGGAGCACAGCTTATAGAGCATTCTCATACAGTCACAGCGCACTGCACCTCTCAACCTGGGCCAGACTTTAGAAGTCTTTCTCAAGCCACCAAACAAGGAATCAGAGGTTTTCGATCACATGCTCCCAAGCAGAGGCGTTGCTGGGCGATGGGTAGGCCTGGGTCTTTTGGTTGCAGCCCCGGATAGAAGCTCAAGGGCTACAACCAAAAGGCTAGCTAGCTAGCCCTGGGTCCCGACAGCCCCGACATTAACATAGCCCCGGATCTTTTTCAGACCTAGCAACACCCCTGCTCCCAAGTGATTTTACTTTTAGGATTATGGGTGGTTTAACGGCTGGCTGAAAAGATAAACTTGTGTTTTTTTCTTCCTCCGGAGCGCTGATACTCACTCTCCTTTCAGCTGACAGGCTTCTCCGCACCCTGGAATGGCAATCTTAAATTTGGCTCGGATTTGATGTTTGTTTTTAAAAAAAAAAATGAGCAATCATTTTTTTTTCATCTTTTGAAAACTCACACAAGTTTATTGTCTGCCAGAAATTGGGCCAAACCATATATGGGGGTTGGAGGTGAGGGTAAGGGAAAGGGGGGGTTCAAGGGGAAGAACAGGGAAATACCCCTTTATGGGTAGTAGGATGGGACGCTTTAAAAAAGGGTCAGGATCAGGAACAAACTGATGGTTTCACGATTCGGCAATATGTGCCATACATAGCAAATAAAAAATGATTGCAGAGAATATTTTAGAACTAATTTTATTTAGTAGATGTTCGAGCATTACTGTTTTGATATTGAGAATGTGCTGAATTCGATAACATCCTTATCTATTACAAATGCCGCTAGAGTTCAAAGCTCATTTCCTTTTCAAACGTATGTCCTATCTTTTTATTTCTGGCCTTACATTAGAATTACGCATGTGGCGATTTTCATCACTAGATTGATATGCGTGAAAAGTAAGTTAATGGACCTATAAATCCCTGAGCTACTGGGGTGCAGGCCCCACACTGCAGACCTTTTGGTGGGTGATGTGGTGCTAATTTATTTATTTAATTAATAGTATGCTTACAACAAAAAGTTTTGCATACATTGCCACATAAAAAGAAATCATCAATCCGCTGCAATGATTACAACATATCACATTTACCACCCAAATATTCCATTTGATAACTCTTTTAAAATTTCAAGTGTCATCGCATAAAATTTCATCCTATAAAATATTAGATTCTTATCATTCCCATCAAACAGTTTTTGCCAAATCTCAAGCATATTACAGTTGTGCATGTTATTGGTATATTTCATAAGATGATTTCTACGTAGCTCATCAAGACTATCACACTCACATATGATATGGTATGATGTTTCTAAAGTATTTACTCCGCATAATCTGCAATATCTAACTTCTTTTTGAATACTGAGTTTTGCACCTAGTATTACTAGGACATTACATATGTTAAATTTAAACATCAGGTACCAGCGGATTGTAGTACAATCTGGATAGGCACATTGATAGGTCGGTTTGTTCACTCTCCTAGCCAAGTGGGCAAGAAATTCCCTACTATTTGATTTTGTTGCCAGATTGACTGAGCTTTGTTCACTATCCAAATCATTTATCAGTTTTTTTAATTTCCGCTTTATCTGTGCAATGAAATATAGCAGCCAATAAAAATGATCATTCCCAATCCATTTGTAATAGACCCCTCTCCATCTATGTAAGATTTTGAAATCAACCTTGTTATGTGCCTGCCCATTTTGCTCCATTAACTTCATTGCAAAAGTACCATTTGTGAGTCTAATCAGTTTAACATACAGCATTGCCTCCATCCATTCTATTTGACTACTGACACTGTTCAGGTCACATTCTAGTAGGATGTATTCATAAGCAAGATTCTTAGGCATTCTCATTAATATCCTCAGCAATTTTGCTTCAAATCTGTCCAGTTCTTTTTTGAAGTGACACCCCCAAATTGCAGCACCATATACCATACAGGATATAATTTTCACAGAATATAGCTTCAACACAGTACTCAGTGAAAAGTTCGCTTGACATCCAATAAATTTGCTTAGTGCCATAGTTGTTATCATACATTTTCTTTCAGTTTCACTCCAGTGTTTTTTCCAATTAAGCTTATTATCAATGATTACACCCAAATATTTATATTCATTTACAACTTCAATCTGTCGCTTATCTATTACCCATCTTATATTTTTATTTTTATTCAGTGTTTTATATTCAAACTTCATTATTTTAGTTTTATCTATATTTATCACCAGATCGTTCGCAACAGCAACCTTTTCGAGGTTATCCAGCTTTACCTGCAATCCCTTGGGTGTATAATCTAATAGAAGGAGGTAATCGGCATACCCTAGCCAACCAAGTTTCAGTGCCCCCATCTTAATATCATTCATCTCGGTTTGCTCCACATCTTTTAGAAAGTCTGCCAATATCATGCGCCTTGCACGCTCTCCATCCTGGCGCTTATGGCAGAGATGGCGACTGCTTCGCCATTAAGTGGTGCAATCCAACCTTTCTCTTTCCTATGTTATCGGTCTAGCTTTTTCCCTTTCATTGTTTTGCTTATGTTCTTAAGCCGCGCCTCTGATTCAATCCAGCGTGTTGCAACCCATCGCATTTTGCTCCGGGTGCCTGCGCTCTACCTGTTTAGGATCCGTTCCTGAATCTTCTCTCCTCCGGGTCTCGCCCCGTCCTCCTTATCCTTTAGCCAGCCTCCTGTTTGCTGTTTCTTTCCATCACTCGGCATTCTTTTTCCCTCTGCCTGTTCCTGCTGCTCTCTCGGATTTCTGTCTCCCGCCGCCTGCTTCTGCTGCTGCGGGCTTCGGCATTCCTTCTTTTCTCCCGCTCCTTACCTCTTCCTCGTGTTCCTTTTCCTCCTTGGTTACTTTCATTTTGGCGCTGTAGCCATCTTTTCTGCCTTTTTGGATTCCTCCTTGGAGTCGCCATCCCTCCAGACTTCCATCTGCCACAGAAGTCACTGTTGTACCTGCAAAGATTAATGTAAAGAGAGACTTACCATCTGGCTCTCCTGATTCCATATCATTTGCTCAACGAACTATACTACAGTCATCCGCTCAATAGATTGCCATTCTGGAACATCCCTACACCCAGTTTAAGACTGCTGACAAGAGAGTTTTTTTTAAGCACTTGCTTTTTTCCTCTCACAGGCCCTCTCAGAGGGGGGTCCCCTGTATCCCTGTCGCTCTAGGGAGGCAGGGTGGCTTCCGTCCGAGGTCGGCCATATCTCTTCTCAAGAAAAAAACCACAGACGAAGAAGGGACGCAAGAAGAAGTCATCTTCCGAAGATTCAGGTGAGGAGGAGTGGGGTTTGGAAGAGTGTGGGACATCAGAAGTTGACAGCCAAGTATAGATGAAAAAGTATAGCTGCTAATGTGCAGCCCTGCTTTACACCACGTAATGTGGGTATAGCTTCTGACAGTCTCCCCTCTATATCAAGGCGAACTCTAACAGACATGTCTTGATAAAGCAGTTGTATCACATAGAGAAGGCCAGGAGGTATTCCCCATTGTTTTAGTTTCACCCAATATTTATTTCGCGAGACAGTATTGAAGGCCGCCGAAAAGTCGATATAAGCAACATATACAGACAGCCCACGAGTCTTCCATGAATATTCCACTGCACTAGCTAGGATAGCTATATTATGGGATGTTGATGACTCCGCTCTAAATCCTGACTGATTATCAGGCAGTATCCCACAACCTAGGATCCATTGATTAAGCTTGCCAAGCAGAATTTTAGCAAAAACATTTGCTGGAATATCCAGCATGGCCAGCATCCTATAATTGTCTGTCTCTTTACGGGTACCTTTTTTATAGATTGGAAGTATGATGCTCTTCTGCCATGATTCAGGTACTTTTCCATATCTTCCTATCCACAAAAATAGGCTATACAACACCTTAGCCCATAGTTCAGGTGACTTGTGCAGCAAAGCATTAGAGGTACTGTCAGGTCCCGCCGCTCTTGATTTAGACAGTTTCTTTATCACACTTGTCAAAGAGGCAACCGAAAACGTTCCCTTCCACACCCTCACATCATTCTGGGGACCTTTATCATCTCTCGCCAGGGTACCCAATGTATTCCTAACATAAATAATCCAGCTACTTTCTGCAACACAATTGATCAGGAGTGTTTTTTCTTTTTTACTATTTATGATATCCCACATGGCTTGGCTATTTTTATTTTTTGATGCATGAGCCAGAGTCAGCCTTTTTCTTTTTCAGATGATTTTTTAACCACCTATTATGCTGCACTTTAAGTTTATGTATCCTGTCTACTACATGAATATCATTATCCTCAATACATTTACGAATATTCAATCTAAGCATTTTTTTACCCACATGATTGTCCTTATCGAATTTCCTATGATGTTCCAGATTCCATTTTTCATTGACTGGCTTATATCTTCGTTTCATCATTACAGCAACTTTTATTTTTTCAGTCACTTGTTCGAATTCACTGAACATGTTACTCTTAGGGTTAAATGGTCTAAATTCAAATGCTTCAATAACATTTTCCAGCAGATGTATAGCCGTCAGATTCCCTTTCTCAATATTCTTGGGGTTCCATTTTATACGACTGCCTGCAGTATTTACACCAATATTTCCGTTCCTTTGATATACACTCCTAGTTGTAGATTTATCAATTATCCAAAGATGTAGGGGAAGATGGTCACTTTCCTCTCTGCAGCCTACGGCCATATCCCACACAAGCACACACGCTCTTTTATTCACAATCATGTAATCAAGAGTACTCATACTCTGCCCACATATCCGAGTCACATTTTTTTCACAGTCCCCAGGTGTATTACCATTCAAAACTGTTAATTGAAATTTATTAAAGCAGAAGATCCATGCTTTACCCTCCCTAATATAGTTACAAGCAATGATCATTTCAAAGTTATGATCTTCTGTTATTATCTCAGATAAGAAATCAAGTTTTGCATTTAAGTCTCCTACAATGATTACTGGCATCTTACTGTCATATTCTACAAATATTTTAGTGTTTTTATGTTCTCTTTATTATACCTCCCACCTGGAGGATTATATATATTAATTAATACAAACTTGCCTATGGTTAACACCATATTAGTGGATTCCTTATGCTTTATTCCACTCCATGGTGGTTTAATGGAGGTCACTAGACCTCCCTTTGGTCGTCCTCTGGGTCCTTGTATAGCATTGCTTACATAATTGCTACGTCCATCAATTTCACATTCATTGACAAGCCATGTTTCCTGTAATGCAATCACTCTAAACATGTCACTATTATCCAAGAGACCATCATCACTTGTGTAATGAGCATTGCCTCTAGTATTCCAAGAAAGTATTATCTCGCAATCATCAGGAGCAGGCTTCCAAGTGAGTTTTAAATGTGGCGGAAGCCACTGCCAATACCCATCAGGCATTTCTTGATCAGCTGGTCTATTAGATATCTCAACACTTGATATCTTAGAGTTCATGGCACTCTCCCTTTTTCTTTAACCTCTAGGGTATTCTTACTCACTATTTGTTTAGGAGTTAGGAGTTTCTACCTCATACTTTACTTTCAGCATATATATTTCATTACATGTATAACCTAGCATTTCAAATAATTTGCTCTGACTCAGTACAAATTCACGAATTGACTGTTCTTTACACCAAACATTAGTGATAATTCTAGTAGAGCTCACCAGTTGATAAACAATTTTGAAATCATCTGATACAATCATCCGCAAGGGTACAACGGCTGCACATATTAGGAGAGTTTGGTTTCTATTAAGGATTATCATCTCGGATGTATCTGTTTTTTCTATTTGCAGGGCCACTGTCATGTCACTCTCCTTATTGCTTATTTCAACATACTTTTCGTTAGCCTTATTTATATATTGTGGAATCCCATTTGAGTGCCCCCCACTCGTCATTGGTTTAGTGTTTTTCATGCTTTCTTTTCTACCACCTTCATCAAAGAGAAGCGGGGTATTCACATATAACTTGTCTACATCTGTCAGTATTTTATCAGTGAGTTCCAAATTGCCTAACTTTTTCTTCTTTCGCAATACCGCCTTCTTGGGTAGACCCTGCCACCCTTCACCAGTTTTAGCTGAAATCATCATTGAAGGGTTAACAAACATTTTTCTAATATCAGTATCATTCACCTTCTTTTGTTTTTTAATTTTGCTCTTACTTTTATGATCTTTCATCCGGGGCTCATGTATCGCAACATTATGTTCTCCCACATAGTTGGCTTCTTTATATATTCTCAATGTTTTTGGTTCAGTATTGTTTCCCTTCCTATTAGTTTCAGGTTCCGATGGTTCGATTTTATTTATCTGAGCATCATCATTCACATCAACAATACAGCCATTATTTGTGTCTTTTTTTTTCTTATGCGTATTATACATGGCAGCTTGTCCATAACTTATTTTCTTGTTGCCCTTTTTCTGTTTTATTTGTCTTTTAAAATTCATACATTCCAGACTCTCCTTCTTACAACTTCCCTTCTTCTTAGTCGGAATATATTCTGCAACTGTATATTCATTATTTTCCTCTTGCGACTCACTATATTTATTCAAGATCATAAATATTTGGATGATTTCTCCCATCTTTATTTTCTTGTTCTGTGCAGGTATTTGTACTCTTTTCGCAAACCTTTTGCTTGCTCCTTTTACCAATATCGCATATTAACGGCAAATGTATAACTAATTTACTTTCTATAGATTTGCATTTTTCCACAAGTGTAACAAGAACATTTTCAAGAGCTTGAAATAGCTCCTCAGTGTTCATAATCATAAAGGTCGTCTCATCCAATATCTATATTTTTTAGACATTGGTTTTACATTCAGGAGACTTTCCCATTTGTTCCTCGGCTATAATATTGTCAATGGCCAAGCGAGCTTGCCTTATGACTATTAGACTAGAGATTGCATCAATTTCAAACCTCTCCCCAGGGTTTAGAAGCTCTTCTTCATCATCTCTTTTTTCCTCTATCAATAATTCAGACTGCATTTCAGTAAGCAGATTCACTTGTGTGCAATTACTAGGTGAAACAGTGTTATTCTTCTCTTGGCTAGGTGACGTGGTTTTTAAAACTTGAGACAACAATTTGCTACCAATACAGGGAAATGCTGCAGAGAGTTCCTCCATAATTTCAGATGTACTGCATTTGACTTCTTTAGGGGTCATCATTAGTTCACCTGTGCTCAATTTTACTAAAGAATGTAGTCATTTAAGCTAACTTACATTCTGTCAATGACCCAGGTTGTGAAATAATCTTGCGTTTCCATGCACGATTCATTCTTCCATCATTCATAATTTTAAAATTGCTATTATCAGCTTGCTTTAGCTTGTAATGTGCTAAATCTCACATTTTCTCTTGAGGTTTTTTTGTAGAGCGTAGTTCCATTACCTTAGTTACTGTTTGTAGGGGTTTATTTTTTTTCTTCACACTTATCTATCACACTACACACTCAGTTAAAAGGTTATCATCAGGTAAAATGCTTAAAAACACTTAAAAAAACAATCACAGCACCTTACCCCCTACCGCTCACTGTGCACAGTGAACAGTTAACAGTAGACTTGCGTGCACTCCCAGGTGCGCGCGCAGGTGCGCTGGACTAGGGGAATTTCAATCTTCCAGGTAGGAAGTGAAAGGGCGGGACCACAGGGACTTGGCCAATCACTGCGCACTGCAAAGAAAACAGAGGATAGAGTATCAGCCCAAGCGCGTAATCCTCAGTGTCATCATTAACCAACTACAGGGTTCAACCAGGAACTCAATAAAAGGTGCTCAACCAAGGGCAAAGTCAATTTCAGTCACATGTTTTTCTCATAAGAGAATGACAAAAATAGTTACTTCTCTTTAACGTGAGTCAGGCAGGCTAAGTGTTACATATAACGCCGTCCTCCTGCTTCCACGGCCGCTCCTTGGCAATCCAATTCACAATGTTAAAGCAGAGACCACTTAGACATTGTCCACAGTAACCCAGTCAACAGTACACTTGCGTGCACTTGCAGGTGCGCGCGCATGTTCGCTGGACTAGGGGAATTTCAATCTTCCGGGGAGGAAGTGAAAGGGCACAACCACAGGGACTTGGCCAATCACTGCGCTTTCAAAGAAAACAGAGGATAGAGTATCAGCCCAAGCTCGTAATCCTCAATGTCATCAGGGGCTCTTAACCAACTACAGGGCTCAACCAGGGACTCAATAAAATGTGCTCAACCAAGGGCACAGTCAATTTCAGTCACATGTTATTCTCGTAAGAGAATGACAAAAATAGTTACTTCTCTTTCACCTGAGTCAGGCAGGCTCCTTGTTACATATAACAACGTCCTCCTGCTTCCACGGCCGCTCCTCGGCCATCCAATTCACAAAGTTAAAGCAGAGTCTAGCTAGTGTTCCTAGATAAAGCTTGAAGAAAAAAGTAATGTCAGTCATCGTGATATGGTGAACTACGTCTCACGCAACAACAACAAAAATATCTTGATGACTGAACTACGGTTGTAGTAGTATACCTGGAAAGTCAATAAATCCTCAAATGTGTTTGTGACTTATACAGGTGCAACAAAGGGCACAGCATTGGCATTTGCCAAAAAAACAAAATGAGAGTAGAGTGGTGCCTGAATTGCAGGAGGGAACTGGGCAAGCATTTACAGGCAAGCATAAAGCCTACAGAGGTTCTCTTCATAAACAAAAAGTGTTGAGGACAGAAGGCAGGGGGTTTGTTCTGTCCAAGAGGCAGGAGCGGCTGAGTTTAGAAATAAAAGCCACGCCACCATTGAAAACATGTCCTTGCTGGCTGCACAATGCCCTCTGCCCCCATATAAGAACACTCAGGTTGTAGTTGCCTCCTAACACCAGTAAAATGTTACATGTCAAGGAAAGCTTGCCTTGTGGGTTGCACAAATGCAACCCATGTAAGAACATTAATCATGTTGCCTTTGACACCTGTAAACAAATGTCATATGCCCCCCTCTGAGAACACACATGTCGGCTTTACTCTTAATGCGAGCACAACATTCCATGCCATAGTACAACCCAGCCAGCCCCATTGTAGTGCCCTCCATGTAATAACACTCAGCACATTGGCTTGCATAACAATTACATCACAGGTGTGCAAGTAACAGCGCTGCAATGGCCAAGGCCTGTCTGCGCGCTGTACAAATGTAAAAATAAATCATACAAATAAATAAGTAGGGTTGGCAAGTATTCTTAAAGAACATGTACAGAGGAACTGCTCCGCTACCAGATGGATGCAAAATGAGTAACCTGCAAGTCACATTTCATTTCCTTACCTGTTGGATATTGCAGGACGATGTGGGTGTGCTGCAGCAGGGATGAGGGTCACAAACGAGCTGGATGCAAGAGGATCGACTGATGTCAAGCTGGTGGCGTGAAGGGATGCGCTGCAGGCTGGAGCAGGAAGCAGGTCCACGAGAATAATGCTCTTCGAACGCTCAGGCGATGGAATCCAGACAGCAGCAGCAGTCACGAAGGAAAAGAAAACGAATGCTGCTAGAAACTCCAAGCCCCACTCACGGAAGAAGATGGAAGAATGATGCTGCGACAGCCACGGAAGAAAAAGAATGAACCGTTCGTGCCCGTGGTCGAGGGTTTTATGTGTTGCCAGCCAGGGGTCCCATAACTTCCCCCAAACACGCCGCAAGTCGCGCTTCCTGCAACGTCACAAGCTGACGTTGCAGGAAGTCTCCAGGTCCTGGAGGGCGTCTATAGGCTGTGTGGCTGTGTTTCCGGCTTGGGCGGGGGCTTGGGCGCAGAGAAAGTGAAAGTATGAGCCTGCGCACTGCAGCGCAGGCTCATACTGCAGCGTCGGAGCGGTGTCGTCCGAAAATCGGGACACCAGACACCCGCGCAGCAAAACCCCGGACGGGGTTTGGAAAAAAAAAAAAACCCCGGGACCCCGGGACAGGGGGTGATTTCCCCGGACCTGTCCCGGGAAAACCGGGACGTCTGGTCACCCTAAGCAGAGACCAGTTAGACAGTGTCCACAGTAACCCAGCTAACAGTACACTTGCGTGCACTTCCAGGTGCGCGCACAGGTGCGCTGGACTAGGGGAATTTCAATCTTCTGGTGAGGAAGTGAAAGGGCGGGACAACAGGGACTTGGCCAATCACTGCGCGCTGCAAAGAAAACAGAGGATAGAGTATCAGCCCAGGTGCGTAATCCTCAATGTCATCAGGGGCTCTTAACCAACTACAGGGCTCAACCAGGGACTCAATAAAAGGTGCTCAACCAAGGGCACAGTCAATTTCAGTCACGTGTTTTTCTCATATGAGAATGACAAAAATAGTTACTTCTCTTTCACGTTAGTCAGGCAGGCTCTGTGTTACATATAAGAACGTCTTCCTGCTTCCACAGCTGCTCCTCGGCAATCCAATTCACAATGTTAAAGCAGAGACCAGTTAGACAGTGTCCACAGTAACCCAGTTAACAGTACACTTACATGCACTTGCAGGTGCGCGCGCAGGTGTGCTGGACTAGGGGAATTTCAATCTTACGGGGATGAAGTGAAAGGGTGGGACCACAGGGACTTGGCCAATCACTGAGCGTTCTCTTTCACGTGAGTCAGGCAGGCTCTGTGTTACATATAGCAACGTGGCATGCAGTCTGCGGGTTCCCATCACTCTGGTGCCAATGCCCCTCCAGGTTCCCGTCATTCCAGGCCCCCTTCTGCCCGTTTACCCTCACTTAACCAATCAGGGCGGCAGCAGCATGGTGTTCATTGGCAACGCACATGGAGGCAGACGGGCATGGAATGTCGCCCGAGGTCCCTGCCTCTGTTTCTCCATTGACAGCTGCCTTGGCGTCTTGCAACAGTTTGGCATAGCCTCGGGCCCAGCTCAGCTCTGCATCCGCATCACGTGACTAGGAGGGGCCAGCTGGTTGTTGTTACCACGCAACACGTGATGCGGAAGCGCTTGGGGGACCGTGCATCACGTGACGCAAAGACATCTGATCACCTGACTACTCAGCGGAGTTGAAAACGGCGATTACATGCTTGCACAGTGCTTCACAGCTGTTCATTTTCGGAACTGTTTAGCGTCGTCGTACTTTCTTGATCACGGTATTGGACTACGGAGAGTTTAAACAGATTCCTCTTGCCTCTCCCCTGGATTACGGTCTGCTTCTTGTTGCTTCTGGTCTTCTGACTCCTGGACAGCTAACTGGTTTTCCTTCAGAATATCCCTCAGACTTTGTTGTGCTCTTTGGCTTCTGACCTCGGAACTCTTGGATTGATTTTGGACTGCCCTGCTCCATTGTTATGCTTGAGCCCGCAAACGCGGCTCACACAGGTGTCACAGCGTGTGTTCATCCAGAGTGCTGACCAGTGTTTTCCACCGCTTGCTGCTGCCATTCACACACTGCTGGTGCCTGGAACGCCTCCTGCTCTGTCTGTCCCAACACTGGGCATGGTTGACGCCCATCCCTCCTTCCACCTAGGTAAGCCCATTAGTGTTTCACAGCATACATTCTGTTCACTGTCTGTTTTTGCCATTGTGCTGTACTAAACCCTTGCTTGCCTTACAGTGGTGAGGGGGGTTTCCGGCGTTCCAGGTTCCTGATACTTCAGCACTCAACACCTGTGGCCTCAAGGATTGCACAGGGAGTTGTTTAATATCTCCCTGTGTGGTACTTGGGGACGGAGGTGTTCCTAATCTTCACGACAATCAAGATATAACACAACATCCTCCTGCTTCCATGGCTGCTCCTCGGCAATCCAATTCACAATGTCAAAGCAGAGACCAGTTAGACAGTGTCCACAGTAACCCACTTAACAGTACACTTGCGTGCACTTCCAGGTGGTGCTTATGTTGTTGTGCTGCATATGCCACGTACACTCTGCCTCTCTGCTTTTCATCCTTGATGCTGTGAGATGGCCTTATTATGGTGTAAGGCACTGTACAAGCAACCACCAGAATGGTTTATCGATTGGAAATAAGCTGTACCAAATTAGAAACCAGAAATAATTGTTGCACCAACTTTGTATGGACTACATTGTTGAATCATGCAGGTCACACAAGTGTTAAGAAAAACGGTGTCAGTATATGAACTTTATTCTTCCATCAATGTCAACTACTCTTAGAAAGACACTTGCCCTCGCCTTTAACACGTAAATATAGCCAACTGAACCATCACGTCTGCACTTAGTCTGGGCTCTGTTCAACTGGGATCTCCCACCGTTGTTGGCAAAAAGTGAGTGATACATTCCAAAGTCCGGGTCCGTACAGCACTGTTCACTCCATGCACTTCTCAGTCTACTGTGTCATAATTTAGCTACAGTGACAAGCCTATAAGTCACTACATAGGAACTCATTTTGCTCCAGTGAGTAGTTTGGCAGTGTGGAGCCATTATATACAGAAATACATGTAAGCGGCTCCCCACCGCCACATTATAGTCATTTTTATGGTGGAGTGCAAATGTGCTGGGTAAAAGGTGGCTTACAC
Organism: Ambystoma mexicanum; assembly: GCF_040938575.1. Taxonomy (NCBI): domain Eukaryota; kingdom Metazoa; phylum Chordata; class Amphibia; order Caudata; family Ambystomatidae; genus Ambystoma; species Ambystoma mexicanum. The sequence continues at coordinate 809,606,299 of NC_090932.1, forward strand.
CGCCTTTTTAACCTGCACATTCCAACATTCCATCTTTCAAATGAGTAAACACTGCCTACCATGGGTGCATGGCAGGCAGAGCATACAATTACAATTAAACGCTGCCTAGCATGCAAGCATGGTAGACAGCATCTACAATTGATGCCTATGGAGTCCTCCAGCTTTATGCATATGCCGGCACCAATGCTGGGTCGTTTGTATGGCGGAGAGGAAGGAAAGCGGTAGAAACGCAAGTTGCGTTCTGAGCCTGCTTTCCGAAATACAAATGGATGAAAATGTGGTGTGGTGTGAAAGATGTAAAAGCCTTACACCACGCAACTGATAAAATGAACTCCACACAGTCAACCCGCATCCAAGGCACCATTCAACCCAACCCCAGACTTCGATCTGTCTGGTACTTAAGCTGTTGCGTCTCTTGCACTTTAGACATGCTACAGTTCTGAAAAGTCATAATTACGGCAGCTGTGTAGTATGAAAATTATGTATTGACATCTTCATAGGAATTTAAGGTAGAGTGGCTTAGAATGTAATTATGTGTTTATCCATCAGATCATCAACAAAAGAAATGTCATGCAAACTGAATCAAGAGAAAACGACTTAAATAAAAAACTTATTAACATGGTGTATGATGTTAGCATTAAGGACGAGAGTAGTTTTGTCAATTTCGAGTACGCTTTTTTTGTTGTATGTGTGTTCTGTCATTTCATGCAGAAACTGATGCATTTATGGGAAAGGGTGTGTTCAGGGAGTCATCCAATGTCACTGTATTTTGAACTCTTAAATGTTCTCTGTATGTCATAAAAACACACTTCCTGAACACAATGTATTTGTTTTGAAAACTAGATGATAAAAAATGGCGTATTTGCTGGCTTTAGAAATGTGTGAATGGTAAACACAGATGTATCATTTCAAGTTAGAGCATATTTACCAAGAGTTATCACATCTTGTGATAGGTTGTGCACAGAGTTGTATATAGTCTCCACCTGTTTGCTTCTCTGTGTTTACAACTCAGAATTATTCCTTTCGCACGCACCAGAAGTGGAAGAAAGTGGACTGTTGATTGGGCGAGCCGCTTGCCTGCGGATCTGCATTGGTGTTTTACAAGCGGATTAGTACGCTGAGAGAACGAGAACAGCAGGACGATGTTTCGTGCAACACGGACTGTGTTTGATGACTCATGAGAACAAGTAACTATTTATACATAGTTCCTATCCACCCCAGGTGACTTAACGTGTTGTGCCCCTGAGTCTTTGTGTCCCTTAAACTGATTGAGTCTGCTGTTGAGACCATCCATTAGGTTTTAAAGCTGACGGATGGCGGCTGACATCCATTTTTAAAATTTTGTTATATCGTCCTGTGATTGGACACGTGAATGTGACTCCGCCCCCACACTGCAGAAATACCCATAAGACAGCGCACCAGCACGCGCACCAGGAAGTGCAAGAAAGTGGACGGTTGACTGTTCACTATGCACGGTGTGCTGCGTGTGGTAAGGATGTCTTTAATTCTAATAGTGATTTTAGCTATTTTTAATTAACTAGGTACTGTGTAACGTGATTGGCAAGTATGAAGAAAAGGTTGGATAATTTATTGTAGTAACCAACAAAATGGAATTAAGATCTGCTAAAAATCCCCAAATAGGAATGTGTGACCCAGCTCTACATAAGGTTGTACAGAGGGAGAGCAGTGATACTAAGAACGTGCACAATGGAAGGGCTAGCCGAGCATGCAACAGAAAGATAATTACACAACACAGGTTATTGAACGAGGGTAAATTAGCCAAAACGACCTCCTTTTTTAGTAAAATTGAGAACACTGACACTAAACCTATAGCAGTTGAGGAACCCACTATGACTAGTAATGAGGTTGAATGTAGTGTGATAGAAATAATGGATGAATTATCGTCTGCCTTTCCCTGTATTAGTAGCAAACTGTTTGCACAAGTGTTAAAATCTACACCATGAGAACGGGATAACTATGTAGATGTAGACCCAAATGAACTGTTAGATAAAAAAAATTGTTGACTTAGAAATGAGGGAGGAGATAAAAGCAAATGATGGAATGTTTGTCAGAAAAATGATAGAACTCCACTACCCAGTAATGGTGCAGTAGTGAGTCTGACTACTAACATCCAGACTGAGATAATGAGTAAGAAGAAAGAATGCGATAAAGAGGAGCTGCTTAATCCAGGAGAGAGGTTTGAAATTGATCCCTCCGCTGGATTAATAGTAATAAAGAAAGCTCGCTTGGCAATTGATAACATCATGCCAGACAACCTGTTAGTGTCCCCGCAAGTTGAAAAACCCAACGCATTTATATTCGATAGTCTAAATGATACAAGTATTATGAGTATGAATACTGAAGAATTATTTCAGGCGCTTGAAAACGTATTAGTCAAGCTTGTGGAAAAATGTGAATCCATAGAAAATAAATTAGCAATCCATTCTCTTCTACTATGTGATATCAGTAAAAGAAGTAAGCAAAAGTTTTGCGAGTGTGGCACGAACACTGATAATAGTACAAACATTGAGTTAAAATTGCCAAGTGTCAATGTGAATGCTTACTCAGCAACCAAAGATCCAAGTAAGCTGAGTGGGTTGGAAGTGAGAGATAACGAATATACTATCTCGGAACACCCACTGACTAAGAAGAAAAATTGTAGTGTGAAAGAGAATATGGGGAGTAGAAATGTTAAAAAACTAACGAAACAGAAAAAGTATAATAGGAAAAGAGGATATGGACAAGCAGTCATGTACAATATAAATAAGAAGAAAGCAACTAGTAATGGCTGCATACTGGATGTAAAATGTATGGCAGATAGTAATATGATATAGGAAAGTCTGAATTAGGAATAAGTAAACAAGAGATGAGTAATGAACCTAAAAGCTTGTCGATGTATAAAGAAGCTAATTATGTTGGAGTCCATACTGCGGTAACACATGAGCCACAGGTAAAAGATGGCAGTAAAAATAAAGTCAAAAAACTAAAAATGACCAATGACTCTGATATTAGAGATTTACAAATTAATCCAGCTCAGATAAATTTAGGTGAGATCAGTGAAGAGTGGCAGGGCCTATCTAAGAAAACTTTAAAGCAGCATAAGAAAAAATATATAAATAACTTGTCAACTAAAGATGAAATATTGGCTGATGTACATAAGCTGTATAAGAACACATTGGGTCAGCCAGGAGAAGGTGCCCATATAGAAAAAGAAATGCGTAAAAAATTGGTAAAGATTAGTGAGAACATTAATGAAATTCCCCGGAAGGTGGAGAAAGCTAATGTTAACAAAATGTACAGCAACAATAAAGAAATGTTTGTAATAAGTGATACGATAAGGGCCCTGCAAATTGAAAGAAAATAGATGGGACTAAGATGTTGGTGCTTAATAGAAGTCGAATTCTTCAAATATGTGCGTCCATTGCTCCATTGAGGATGATAGTGTCAGCTGATTTTAAAATTGTGGACCAAGTAGTAAGCTCCACTAGAATTGTTACTAATCTGTGGTTCAGAGAACTAATGATACATGAATTCATACTGAGCTATAGAAATCTTTTTGAGAAATTAGGCTAAACGTGTAAAGAAATGAGTATGTTGAAAGATGAGTATGATTTGAAAATGACACATGAAGTAGATAGTAAGAATACATGAAGACTAAAAAGGAGATCAATATGAAAAATAAGAAATCTTGTGTTGTGAATCCTGAGCGACCGATTGATAAAGATATCTTAGATGGATATTGGCAGTGGCTGCCTACAGCTTTTAAATCCCACTTTGAAGCACACTCCTGATATCCCTGATATAACACTTTCCTGGAATACTCGAGGCAACTCACATTATATCAGTGAGGAGGGGGTAATGAATAATATTATGAAATGTAGTGTTATAGTCCTACAGGAAACTTGGCTTATTGATGAATGCAAAATAAATGGGCGTAGCAACCATGTAACTAATGCAGCACAAGGACCTAGAGGTCGACCTCAGGGAGGATTTCTGATTTCCATTAAACAGCCATGGAGTGGGAGAAGACATAAAGAATCGTCAACAATGGTGTTAGCTGTGACTGTAACATCTACAATGTCAACAATAGATACATGTGTACTTATCAACATGTACAATCCACCTAATGGTCGGTTATATAAAGAAATTATAGCCATGATAACTAAAATTCTCGTAGAAATTGATAATACAATGCCGTTGATTATTGTGGGTGACTTAAATGCCAAAATCAATTTTAAGTCTGAGGTCACAACAGAGGAATATAAATCTGAACCGATTACCAAAGGGCATAATAATAGGGAGGCCAAGGTTTGGGTTTCACTGTTAAATACATTTCAGTTAATAGTATTGAATGGAAACACACCTGGAGATTGTGAGAATAATGAGACCAGGGTGTGTGGACTCTGTATGAGTACTTTAGATTATATGATTGTGAAAAAAGGGCGCAATCGTTTGTGCTTGATATGGCAGTTGGATCCAGGGATGAAAGTGATCATCTCCCACTATATCTTTGGCTGATTACCAAGTCGATAGTGGGTGATGAATATCAAAAAAACGGTGATATCGGTGTAAACTCTGAAGGGAACAGAATAAAATGGAATCCCAAGACTATAGAGCAAGGTAATTATATAGCTAAACTGTTGTAGGAAAATGTCATCTAAACATTTGAATTTACTGAAATGTATTTAGAGAGCAATATGATGTGTGAGTTTGAAAAACTGACCAAGCAAATAAAAATTGTTGTAAATATAAACCGAAGTTATAGGTCTGTGTACGTAAGATGGAATTTGAAACACTATAAGAAATTTGATAAAGAAATACAATCGGAAAAAAAATACTTTTGATGAATATCCGTGAATGTATAAAAGAGAATGATATAAATGCTGTTGACATTATACACCAATGTACAATCAGTATAGAAGATGGCTAAAAAACCATTTGAAAATGAAAAAAGAAGAAATATGGCTTAAAAATAGCCAATTGATGTGGGATATTATAACAAAAAAGAAAGGACACTGCCTATTAATTGTGTGTTAGAGAGCAGTTGGACTAACCATGTTAAGAATACATTAGGATCCCTTGGGAGTGATGAAAAAGATATAAAGAAATGAAGTGAAAGGTTACCTATACAGTGGACTCTCTAACAAATTTGATTAAAAAGCTACCAAAGTCTAGAGCAGCTGGACCAGATAGCACCTGTAATGCACTACTACATCAGTGTCCTGAAAAATGCACCAAGGTCCTAAACATTATCTTTCAGTGGATTGGAGCAAATGGGAAGGTACCTGAAACATGGAAGAAGAGCATTATACTCCCCATGTATAAAAAAGGTGCTCAGAAAGATCCTGCCAATTACAGGATGTTGGCTATGTTAGATATTCCTGCAAAAATGTTTTGCTGAAATCTTGCTAAGTGAACTTAATCAGTGGATATGAAGCAACAGGATATTGGCAGAATGTCAATCAGGACTTAGAGTCGACATCCCATAACATAGCTATTTTGGTAAGTGCTGTTGAGTACTCATTGAAGAATCGGGGGCTGCTAGTATATGTTGTGTACATTGATTTCTTGGCAGCCTTCGATACTATTGCACAAAGCAAATTATGGGCAAAACTTGAACTTTGGGGAATTCCTGGTGGGTTGCTATATATGATACAATTGCTTTATCAGGATACATCTGTCATAATTTGTCTAGATATAGAGGGGAGAATGTCAGAATATCCCAACTTTACGCAGAGTTAAGAATGGTTGCACACTTGCAGCAACACTTTTTAATTTATATCTGGCAGATTTTCTAAGAAATGTGGTAAATGACCAAATTAATGATATTAAGATTAGCAAACTCACTTTGAGATGGTTAGGATATGCCGCTGATCTTCTTTTATTAGTCTACACACCTAAGGGTTTACAAGCAAAGTTGGATGAATTAGATAAATTTGCTATGACAAATAATCTTGTTATCAATATAGGGAAAACTAAAATAATGAAGTTTGAGTCTAAACCCTTGAATAGGAAAAATAACCATGGAAGATGGATGATTGATAAACAGCAGATTGAAGTTGTAAATGAATATAAATATTTGGGGGTAATAATTGACAATATGCTTACCCGGAAAAAGCATTGCAGTGAAACTAAGAGAAAATGTATGATCGCGACCATGGCATTAAGTACATTTATGGGAGGTCAGGGTAACTTCTCAGTAAATACGGTATTAAAATTGTACTCTGCTAAAATTGTATCCTGTTTGGTATATGGAGCTGAAATCTGGGGATACCATCTTAAAAATGATTTAGATAAATTTGAAGCAAAATTGTTGAGGCTATTGATGCGTATGCCAAAAAATCTCTCAAATGAATACATTCTTTTAGAATGTGAGCTCAATTTATGGTGGCCATGCTGTATGTTAAATTGACAAGATTATCTAATGGAACTTTCATGGTGAAGCTTATGGGACAATATGGATTGGTCGATAACAAAAATGACCTTGTAACTCTACATAGATGGAGATTGGCATATCACAAATGGATCAATAATGATACCTTCTGTTGGTTGTTCTATTCTACTGCCCAGATCAAACGAAAGTTGAACAATTTGATATATGAATTAGATAGAGAGCAGCGGATAGTTGATCTAGCAACAAAGGCTAATAGTAGAGTATCTATAGGTCATCTGGTGGAGAGAGAGAGACCAAACCAACAATTAGCATATCCTGATTGCTTCATCATACGTTGGTATTTGATGTTTAAATTTAACATATGCGATCTCATGGAAATATTAGGTTCCAAAGTTGATATCCAGAAAGAATTCAGGTTTTGTCGACTTTGTGGAGTAAATATTTAAGAATCAGCATACCACATCATATGTGTGTGTGAAAGTTTTGAGAAGCTACGTAGTAAATATCTTATGGCGTATGCTAATAAAATGTATAACTGCAACATGGATTACATGAAAACTACTAGATGGGAACGATTTTAACTTACTTGTTTATATGATGACATTTTTTACGCTGATTTTAGCTATTTTAAAAGAGTTATCGAATGACAGTTTTGTAGTATAAGGCGATGAGTTGATTTTATGAGCAGATTTTATGAAAACAATGTATTTGATTTTTATGTGTCTCAATATGCAAAACCTTTATTGTTGTAAGCATATCAATTAAATACATTAAATTATTCCTTTCCTCTTAAACATGTGTAACATTTGCGTGCACCCACTATTGCTTACAAAACAAGATGATGGATGAGAGGGGCTAGAGGGCATAGAGTGGGTGGGTGGGCGAACAGAGGGGGTAGGATGAGGGGTACTAGAGAGAGGAGGATTGGGTGGGTGGAGGTATAGAGAGAGGGGGGATGGTGGGTTGGGGAAAAGAGTAGGTAGGGTTGGTTAGAGAGAGAATGGGTAGAGTGGGTAGATATAGAGTAGGGGTAGGGTGGATGGCGGTAGAGAGAGTGGGAGTGGGTGGGGTATAGAGAATGGTGTTAGGGTGGATGGGCTTGGTTAAAGGGAGTGGGGGTTCCCTTGGGGTAGAGAGAGGGTGGGTATGTAGAGAGGATGGGGTGGGTGGGGAGTAGCGTGAGTGTGGCTAGGCTGAGTGTGTGAGGGGCTGGGGTTTTGGGGCTAGAGAGAGTAGGGATACGATGTGTTCGGGTAGAGGGAGTGGGGGTTCAGTAAGAGGGTGGGTATGTAGAGTGGATGGGGTTGGTGGGTGGGATAGATTTGAGTGGGTGAGGGGTAGAGAGAGTGGGGTTAGGGCAGGTGGGTGGGGCAGAGAGATTGGGTGGGATGGGACACTTTTGAGTCAGGAGCAAACTGATGGTTTCACGATTCGGCAATATGTGCCATACATGGCAAATTAAAAATGATTGCAGTGAATATTTTATAACTAATTTTATTTAGTAGATGTCGAGCATTACTAACTGTTTTGATATTAAGAATGTGCTGAATTCGATGACATCCTTATTTATTACAAATGCCACTAGAATTAAAAGCTCATTTCTTTTTCAAACTTGTGTACTATCTGTTTATTTCTGGCCTTACATTAGAATTACGTATGTGGTGATTTTCATCACTAGATTGAAATGCGCAAAAAGTAAGTTAATGGACGCATGAATCCCTGAGCTACTGGGGTGCAGGCCCACACTGCAGACCTTTTGGTGGGTGAAGTGGAGCTTACGTTGTTGTGCGTACACTCTGCCTCTCTGCTTTTCATCCTTGATGCTGTGAGATGGCCTTATTATGGTGTAAGTCCCTGTAAAAGCAACCACCAGAATGGTTTATCGATTGGAATTACGTTGTACCAAATTAGAAACCAGAAATAATTGTTGCACCAACTTTGTATGGACTACATTGTTGAATCATGCAGGTCACACAAGTGTTAAGAAAAACGGTGTCAGTATATGAACTTTATTCTTCCATCAATGCTAAGTACTCTTATAAAGGCACTTGCCCTCGTCTTTAACACGTAGATATAGCCAACCAAACTATCACGTCTGCACTTAGTCTGGGCTCTGTTCAACTGGGATCGCCCACCGTTCATGGCAAAAAGTGAGTGATGAATTCCAAAGGCCGGATCCGCACAGCACTCTTCACTCCATGCACTTCTCAGTATACTGTGTCATAATTTAGCTACAGTGACAAGCCTACAAGTCACTACATAGGAACTCATTTTGCTCCAGTGAGTAATTTGGCAGTGTGGAGCCATTATATGCAGGAATACACGTAAGAGGCTCCCCGCCACCACATTTTGGTCATGTTCATGGTGGAGTGCAAATGTGCTGGGTAAAAAGCGGCGTACACATTTGTATGCCACCTTTTTAACCTCCACATTCCAACATTCCATCTTTCAAATGAGTAAACACTGCCTACCATGGGTGCCTGGCAGACAGCACTTACAATTACAATTAAACACAGCCTACCATGCGAGCCTTGTAACAGCCTCTACAATGGATGCCTATGGAGTCCACCAGCTTTATGCATATGCCAGCACAAATGTTGGGGCATTTGTATGGCAGTGAGGAAGGGAGACGGTGGAAACGCAAGTTGCATTCTGAGCCTGCTCTCCGCTATACAAATGGACGAAAATGTGGTGTGGCATGAAAGATGTAAAAGCCTTATACCACACAACAGAGACAAATGAGCTCCACACAATCAACACGCATCCAAGGCACCATTCAACCAGACCCCAGACTTCGATCTGGTACTTAATAATAATAATTTAGCATTATATAGCGCTAAGAACCCTCAGGTATCTGAGCGCTGCTTATTATTACCCACAGTTTGTGGTGCTCATTTATCGACTTCAGAAAGAAGAAAAACTGTTTGGCCCTGCTGGGATTCAAACCTGCGTCAGCAGGCTCTGCACAGATGTCAAAGAGTGCTCTACTCACTGTGCTATCGGACCAGCTTAAGCTTCCTAAGCTATTGCATCCCATGCCCTTTAGACATGCTACAGTTCTGCAAAGTCATAATTACGGCAGCTGTGTAGTAAAGGATACACTTATGAAAATTATGTGATTGACATCATCATAGGAATTTAAGGTAGAGTGGCTTAGAATGTAATTATCTTTTTATAACCATCAACAAAAGAAATGCCATGCAAACTGAATCGAGAGGAAACGACTTAAATAAATAACTTATTAACATGGTGTATGATGCTAGCATTAAGGACGAGAGTAGTTTTGACAATTTCGAGTCGCTTTTTTTTGTATGTGTGTTCTGACATTTCCCGCAAAAATGGATGCATTTATGGGAACGGGTGTGTTCAGGGAGTCATCCCATGTCACTGTATTTTGAACTCTTAAATGTTCTCTATATGTCATAACAACACACTTTCTGCACACAATGTATTAGTTTTGAAAACTAGATGATAAAAAAGGCGTGTTTGCTGGCTGTAGAAATGTGTGAACGGTAAACACAGATGTATTATTTCAAGTTAGAGCATATTTACCTTGTGATAGGTGGTGCACAGAGTTGTACATAGTCTCCACCTGTTTGCTTCGCTGTGTTTACTACTCAGAATTATTCCTTTCCTCTGAAACATGGTGTCACATTTGCGTGCACCCACTATTGCTTAAAAAACAAGATGGCGTAGAGTGGGTGGGTGGGCTAATAGAGCAGCTAGGGTAAGGGGTGCTAGAGAGAGGAGGATTGGGTGTATGGGTGGGGGTATAGAGAGAGGGAGTGGGTGGAGTATAGAGAATGGTGTTAAGGTGGATGGGTTTGGTTAAAGAGAGTGAGGGTTCCCTTGGGGTAGAGAGAGGGTTGGCATGTAGAGAGGATGGCGTGGATGGGGAGTAGAGTGAAGGTGGGTAAGCTGAGTGTGTGAGGGGCTGGTTTTGGGGATAGAGAGAGTAGGGCTAAGGTGGGTGGGTGGGGCCGAGGGAGTAGGGGTTCAGTAAGAGGGTGGGTATGTAGAGAGGATGGGGTCGGTGGGTGGGGATAGGGTGAGTGTGTGAGGGGTAGAGAGAGTGGGGTTAAGGCAGGCGGGTGGGGTAGAGAGATTGGGGGTTGGGTGGGCGGGGTGGATTGAGTGTGGGTAGGGTTGGTGGCTGGGATAGAGTGGGGGTAGCATGGTGGCTAGGGTTCAGGCTTATGGGATGGAGGTAGAGAGAGTGCTGGACAGCAGGGCAGTAGGTGGGACTAGAGAGAGTGCGGGTAGAGAGTGTGGGGGATGGGCGGGTGGGTGGGTTAGAGAGAGTATGGTGGTAGCGTGGGTGGGTGGGGGAAGTTGGTGGGTTGAGGTAGATAGAGTGGGGGAAGGGTGGTTGTGTAGGAGGAGAGAAATGTGGGTGGGTGGGTGTCGAGAGAGTGGGTTAGGGTGAGTGGGTGGGTTTAGGGACAATGGAGGTAGGATGGGAGGGGTTAGAGAGAGTTGGGGTAGGGTGGGTGTGGGCAGACTGATTTTAGGTACAGTGTGTGGGGGTAGAGGGAGAGCGAGTGGGGGTAAGGTGGGTGGGTGTAGAGGAAGAGACAGGGTGGGTGGGGGATAGAGAGAGTGGGGTAGAGTGGGTGGGTGGGGTAGAGACAGCAGGGGTAGGGTGTGTGTGGATAGAGGGAGGGGGGTTGGTGCGGGTGGCTGGGGTAGCAAGTGTTGGGGCATGGTGGGTTGGGTAGAGAGAGTGGGGGTTGGGTGCGGGTAGAGAGAGGGTGAGTAGGGTGAGTGGGGGTTTTGTAGATGGAGTGGGGGTTGGCTTGGGGGTAGAAATAGGGTGGGTATGTAGAGAAGATGGGGTTGGTGGGTTGGAGTAGGTTGAGTGGGTAAAGGGTAGAGAGTGTCGGGCTAGGGCAGGTGGCTGAAGGTAAAGATAGTGGGGGTACGGCGGGTGGGTGCGGGTGGAGAGAGTAGGGTTAGTGTGGTTGGGTAGAGAGAGAGGGTGTAGGTTGGGTGGGTGTAGAGAGATTGGGGTCATAGGGAGAGTGGGGTGGGGATTAGAGAGAGTGGGGATTAGGTGGGTAGTTGGCCTAGAGAGAGTAGGGGTTCAGTGAGTCGGTGTAGGGTAGAGTGAGTGGGGATAGGATGGGTGGGTGGGGGTAGAGAAAGTGATGGTATGCAGAGAGAATGGTTGGGCATAGAGAAAGTGGGGGTGGGATAGTGGGGTAGAGGAGGTGGGAAACAACTATGCTTGTCTTCTCCTACTTACCCTCACAAAGAGCCTCTTCGGAAGTGTTCCTGGGCCATCCAGTTAAATTACCTGCTCCAACACAAGGTATCGCACAGGAACGCTGCTGTCCCAAGTTGAAAATTGACACTCTGGGAATCGCTAGCTTTTTGTCCTGGGCCCTCTCCCTCCAAATGTCGTTAGCCTAGCTCCTCTGGGGTGCAATTTATGAGAGTGCGCCACGGTGCAAGCATTTGCGGTCCCTGTGTCGCCCGCTGTGGCAAACATCACTGAAAGTGCCTGCAGTTCTTGCCTACCGTGTCCTAAACCGAGCTGTACTGCAGCAAACCTTCTTACTCCTTCAAGGGATGAGAAAAATCAAACATCCCATCATGGACAATCATCCTGTACCTCAGCCGCTGAGAGCCAGAGCATCCTGAAACTGCAGGGTTAACACAAACAGGCGAAGTGGGCTAGACTGCCAAAGTTATGTCCAGACTGTGTCGAGGGTTGGTGAGTACTTTCCCAACTTACTGTTGGCCCCCTGGCGCATCCATTCATTTATACGCATGAGTGTCCCTCCAAAGATACTCACCTTGGCTGGGATAGCCTGCGCTACCAGCTATTCCCAAACTATGAAAGTCACTCTATCCACAAGGGTAGACCCTCTTCTAGGAATAGGAACTTATTCTTTATCACCTCAATCCCCTTTCTGAGCAGTTAGAGCCCCCTAAAGAGAACCCGCTTTTTCGTTTACGCACGACCGTGGATGTTAACACACAACTGTTCTTTGAGCGCTAGGCTCCTCTCTTCATAGGACTACATAAGTTAGGGATTGTTGATGAAGGACTGCCTAAACTGATATCTGTGTTGATTTAAGCAGCAGAGTCTGTTGAGCAAGAGGAGCAAGCAGATCAAGCAGAGCAAGCAGAGCAAGCAGAGCAAGCGACCCTATTGTGGACTTTTGGAGTGTTTCTTTGCTTTCTATTGAACTGTGGCCGGAAACTCTGCAAAACCTCACTCCAGCAGAGTCTGTTGAGTCTGTGGATGCAAGGAAGAGAGGAAGCGCTCTACTTTAACGCTGACTTGCCGAGGCATCATGAGTGGATGCCCGTGGGAAAAATTAGCCTCCTCCCTGTGAACGAGGGCCCAACAGAAACGTAAGCTTCCAGCGGTACCCGGAGCTCCTCTCTCTCCAGCCTCAAGTAAGTCATTATCTCTCATGCTCAAGTGAACCATGCAAAACGTGAGAAACATGTGAAACCGAAGATCTTAATGCCGCACATACAGCATGTGAAATCGAGCCCAGCAAACTCATAACAAACTTGACGAGAGAGAGGGTAGCAGTGGCGGTAGGGGTGGTGAGTGCAGTGACTGTCTCTGTTCGACCCAATCTCTTTCCATGGCAGCCTGTAATCAGGAGTCCCCATCCCGTAACCCCGTTCAATGTCAAGCTAAACTCTAAAAATGCTCCAACAAATAATCCTGCCAACCAGGGGTCACTGACGTTTGACCTGCATACCAGAGCCCGACAGGCAGATTGTGGTGAGAATGCAGCTTAGGGGGCGAATCTCTGATGGGTGAACGTGTGCTCGGAGCCTTGAGGGAAGGCTGCCCAGGTGCTCCAGGCACCCCATTTGGTGCTGAGCCAACAGTGGCAATTCTCCAACTACGTGTCCTAGCCTGGCGCATCCTCAATAAACAGATGATACGGACAAAGTCTGATGTCAAGTGCGACTCTCATAATAGAGTTTCACAGCAAGAGGTTGGAACCCATTGTGAAATGAAGTTCAGCTACTTAAACTGTTCTTCTCATACGCAAAATAAGACACTTGAGACAGACAGTGCAAATCAGCATCAGGAATCCCTTCTCGAGCAAGAAGGCAATCTTAATGTGGGACTCTCAACAATCAACCTCAACGAGTCGAACGTTGACGTTGTTGATGAAGTGTTTTGCTTACCCTGGAAACACCTAGAGGGTTTTAATCACCAAACTGACAATTTTTTGCCTACCAATCCATCTATAATGCATGTCTCAACACCTATGCCTATGCCGCAAATGGCAAATAGACGAAACTCCTTGGAAGTGGTAAACAAACTGCTACAGGACTTGACTTCCCTGAATAAATCGCACAATTCAAAAACTTGAGCAAAAATCCTGTCTGATAAAAGCAGCTGTAACAAACAACATGCGAAGGACAAAGTAAGCCCAAATAGAAAGGCCCTGACCGAATCTTGGCCGAGTGGACACTCTAAACGAAGACGCATTGAGATCAGCTCGTCGCCAAAAATCAACTGCTCTCAACAGAAGACTAACATAAGATCCTGTGATAATAGGTGGGTGGCGGGTGTTAATAGTCTGAATAAGAAGAGCCAAACTGACTCATCCAACAGAGAGGGGTCATCATCAGTGACAAAGTAAACTTCTGACTCCTCACTCATGGAACAACCTTATCTGAAAATTAGGCGTACAAAGAACTTCACATTAATCAAACAGCAGGAAACACGTGAAGGTTCAAGAATGGCGCAAATTGGCCACATGGCGCAACCAGACCTTCAAACAATAATATTGTCATCAATGTCCATTTCAATTTCGCCATTCATCAAACTTTATGAAAACATTAATGATAACATCAAGGTCCTGACCACATTGATAGCCTTAATGAACTCAAAGATGTTAAAGCTTGAAGACCAAAACAATTTGATCCTTCAAAACGACCTCATTAAAAGGATTGACGCCTCGCTAACTACATTGACAGAACAAAAAAGAAACGCTACCTTGGAAAATAAATTGTTTGCCAAAGTTGCTAAAGAGGCACTGGCCCCATTCAAAAAAGAGAAACCGAAGCAGGACACTGTTGGCAGCGCTGATAGTGTGTCCTCCCCCTCTTGCCACACTAGCAAAAGAGAGACGCCCTTGCAACAGCCTTCCGCTAGCATAAAGCAAAGCTTACCTCTCAATGAGTCTGTTTGCCGGAAGACAGAAAAAACACCCAAGAACAATGACAAGAGTGGTAAGAAAGATGGCTCAAGTGTCACAGTCTTCGCTGAAGTCTGTTCTGTGCCTAAAGCCCTGATAAATCACAAGCGACTCAGAAAGAACACACAATGTAGGTGAACAATGCCACCCTAGAAGAGTTTACAACTCCAATTGAGGTACCCGAGAGACAAAAGAAGGGAAGTTTAACAACATCAAATGATAGAGATGCCATGCCAAGTCTGCCGCTAAGCGACGCCTCGGAATCATCATTCAACACTGCTCTAAAATACACCCTCGGCAGTGGAAACCTTGCGTTACAAGACTCGCAGCTACCTACAACATCAGGTCTGAGCCAACATTGTACTGGCACAACACGTGAGACACCAGGCATCCCAAATTACTCTAAGAAAAGTGAGGTTGGGGTCTTTTCAATATTCAATGGAAACAAGAGTCCACTCGTGGTCAAACTAAAGCCAAAGTCTTTGGCCCAAGCTCCCATAAAGAAACCCAAAAACCAACCGTCAAAAAAGATGCGCGGGGAGAATAGCGCAACAAAAATGTTGAGAAATATAAAAACTGTACATGTTACAGTAAATAGCAAATCCCCCAGCGAGCAAATCGAAAAACCAAAAACGTGTAATAAACAGCCCACCCAATTGGGTCCTGCAGACGACACTGTCTGCAAAATAGTCTGCATTGACGACATCTCTCCTGATCTAGTAAACATGTCGACTTTTGACAATGACATAGTACTGGAAATATGGTGCTGGAGCCTGTATCCCCTGACTCTACCCCCGAGGCCACAATGACCGAAATTGAGAGTAATGAGGGTAGCCTGACTTGTGCCAATCAAACAAGAATGTGCACCATTGTTCGCCCAGTGACCCTACCTGTGGCAGAACCAAAGGGTCCACTTAGCCCAATTTGTATCACTCTAAAAGGAAAATGGGAACATCTAGCCCGAAGCAATGCGTCGAACAAGGCTGATTGCAATAAAGTGAAGAGAACTGGTGGACACCTTGTAGGGTCTGAAGGAGGAATCAACAAAGATCCTAAAGGTCCGAGCCCAGCTGAGAACGGACAATCCAGCTCCGGCAGATCCCCACATGCAGCTACAAACTCTGACAAAAGAACTAGAAACCCTAACAACTACACAAAGAGCTTTAATTGTGAAGCCAAATACCTTACATCACACAAAACAACTCTGGAACGAGTGGACAACTGTGACAATCTCATCCTAAATTAGCACAATGTCATGAAAATACTTTATCTAGTTCAAAGCCTAGGACAGATCGTTTCTGACGACTTAAAGGTCGTTGAGTTTGCAGACGAATCTAGAAATGACAAAGTGGTGTTACATATCCAGTCCAAAATGATTGTGGACATAATCATTGAAGCTGCACCAGTGATTATGTCTCTTGGCTTTGAGGTATTTAAAACAAGAGAGAGATCTTCGTATCCACCTGAAGATGTGAGCAGAGCCATGGAGACAAAAAAGACACCAAATCTTTTAAGAAGCTGGAGCCGTCAATGGAATTCATTGAAAGAAGAAACCTAGAGAAATCTGCCAAAGTGCTCAAAAACAAGAATGTAGAGCACTCAGTATTACAAAATGAAGAATTTGAAATATTGGATCAGCAAAACGAACAGACTATTCATACCAAAGTTGACATGGAATCAAGAGACCAAATTAAAATCACTATAAAAGGAGCAAAAAGACTGAACAATGTGCTACCGAGGGAATTGTCGCACCAAAAATCTCAGGCACCCCAAATGACTGGCATTGGTTGGCTTCAACCTTAAACTACAGGCCCCAAAAGTAATGCTAGACTCTGGAGGGACCAAGTGAATATTTCTTTGGCTCCTGGAACACGTGAGGATTTTCCCACTTGTTCCAAACAAAATGGCTGGACAGTTTGGAGCTACTATGTTTACAGGAAACTTGATTGGGTGAATGCCCAATCGTCGAGGGATATGAAGTCTCCTTCAACCCGGCCAAAAAACAATTAAAAGGTCGCCCAATGGCAGGCCTCATAACACTGATAAAAAAAGACACTAGTTTCAGGATCCTGGAAACTAAAAATCTGACTCCCTTCATTCAGGTTACAACTCTTGCAAAACCAGATGAGGATCTGAAAATTACCGAACTCCTGATGAAAGTTAACCTGTATTGGAACCCCACGGGAGCCGGCACAAGATCATTTATAGACCAGTTAACCACAACATTGTATGGGTTTCTTGAGGAAGGGAAGTGGCCCAATATTATTGTATGCAGAGACTTAAATATTGACTGCATAAATAACATGAAGTGTCCAGACAACGCACAAATAAAAGTGTGGTGTCTGGAAATGGACCAAAGCAAGCTATTCCTGATGAATGGAAACACGATAGGAGACATATGAGCTGCGCCTATGTGGAGAAGAGGCGACCAACAATCAAAAATTGATTATATTTTTGTGTCAGAATGTATTCACACTCGAGTTAAAAGCATGCAGGTGGTTTCAATGACTAATAGTGACCACAGCATGCTGAGAAGGATTCTCATAAAGCATGATCGAACAAATTCTCCTGGATGGAAACACAAGGTCGAAGTCGAATCAAATAGGATTAGACAAAAATTAAACAACTCATCTGTTGCCCAAATTGCAACTCAATACTGCATGGAGGGAAACTCGGTGGAATACCAACATCTTCTAATCCAATTCGCAGAAAAGAGGCAGGGTTTAAAACATCCCGCCTTTGTACCAAAACACAAATTTGATTTGATCCTAAAGAAAAAATGGCTAATACGTGGCAAAATTAGAAATGCCTCGCGTGTGGATAAAAACGTTTTTGTGATACAAAAAAGAGCCGTCAACAAAAGTACAAAAACTGGCTTAAAGCGCACAAACACCTAATGATGCAAAATGACACTGAAGCAATGATGGAAAAATGAAAAACAAAAATTCTGGTGAATGATCAATAGTGAGAATGCTCCTCAGTCGGCGCTTCAAGTTAACTCGGTATCTGAAGCTGGCTGGATATTGCACTATACCAACCTATACAGCAGAAAAGGGAAAAATCATGCTTCTGAACCGATCACACTTCTTCATTGGGATCTCATCTTTGCAAAGGGAGATATCCTGAATACAATGAACAAAGCAAATGTCTCAAGGGCTCCCGGCCCTGATGGGTTGACAAACTTTACTATAAAACAAAACCCCGAATTATGAACGGACATCTGCTAGACCCTATTTAGCTTGATAACCATCCAACGCTGTACTCTAAAGTCTCAGAAAAGTGCTTTAATTGTGCTGATCTTTAAAAAGGGAAATACAGCTAATCCGACAGACTATCATCCGATAGCTCTATTAGACATTCTAGGCAAAGTCTATGCATCTCTTCTGCAGCAAAAGATTGTTGAATGGGCAGTAGAAACTAACCATGTCGACATGAGACAAGCTGGCTTTGTGAAAGGCATTGGATGTTCCTTGAACCTCTTGATTCTAAGCCTGCTCTAAACAGAGGTTTTGAGCACTAAATCTAAGGTAGTATTGACTTTTCATACGCATTTGACAGCATTGACTGTGAAAAATTCTGGGACAAACTGAAGAAATGGGACTGCCCTCCAAGTTTGTCAGCTGCCATTCGCGAATGACACACGGACAGTAACATCAGGATCCATTTAGATCAAAAATGATTGCTTTCGGCGCTGTTTAATACATTCAGAGGTTTGAAACGAGGGTGCCCCTTGGCATCAATTATATTAAATCTTTTTCTTTCTGACATTGGTGAAACTATAGACGGCGTCCATTCCTTTCCACCAAAAATCAACGGGTCCCATATAATTTGGCTATTATATGCCGACGATTTAATCTTGTTGGATGTCACACCAATTGGCCTACAAAGAAAATTAGATGCAGTCGAGGTGTATGTCGTGAATAACGGTTTACAAATAAATTTAAAAAAAGTGTCATATTCTAATACTCCATAACCTCAAAACAACAAACAAGGTTAACAGTAAAAAATTCACATGGACATTAGGACAGGGAACCCTAAACATAGTCTCTAGCCCAAGATACCTTGGTATGCAAATCAGTGCAAGCATTAACAACGGGCCATGGGTTGAAATTGCTAAAAGCAAATGCAGACAATTAGCCTCTCAAGCTTGTGTCTTAAACAAAAAATACGGGAAGTTTTCCCTAAGGCCGGTAATCCATTTTTACCAACAAAAGGCAGTGCCAGCCCTCAGTTACAGTGCCAAAAATTCAATTGGATGCTCTTGCGAGTTGTGGGCAACGCTTGAAACATATTCTGGGTCAAAGTACTCCAATTGCCAAAAGGCATGTCCACCGCATGCATACGTCATGAACTATCCTTAATTCCCATCCATGCAAGAATAAGCTGGAATTTACTGTCATTGTTTCGAACAAACGAAAGCAAAAGAGAATATTCCTCAGTTTGAAATTTTGCATGTCTCAGGCGCTGACAATGGGACCAACTCCTTAAGTAGTTGGAATAAGCGTTGTGAAGAAATGCTAAAGGAACTTGACATCAACATAGACACCTTACAGACCAATCCAAAATTGGTTAAAAGAAACATCTGACAAAGTGATTGGAATCTTACAGGGGATCAGAGGAGGTCCTGTAGGTTCATGAAAGATGTCTCTGGAGAAGGAAATGGCTTTGGGAAATTACAAAACTACGTAGATCGTTTCCCTGACCAGACTCAAAGACAACTGTATATGTGTTTTCGTCTTAATGCTTTTCAAACAAAAGAGAGACTTCGAGTTTGGGCAAACATGCAGATCTAAAATCAGATTTTAGATTTTATGCATTAAAAGATGAAACATTGAAACATCTTACTTTGCTGGAAACTACGAACATTAAGGACCAGACACTTGGGACCTTTACTCTTGAAGCAACCCCCTCGAAGTGCAGAGGAATGGTGGCTGAAAATGTTTGATGGCGTCGACCTGAAACTGATCTTTGCATTGACTCACTTTCTAAATGACATAAAAAACTTGCTGGCGGTGACCAGCTATGACATGGATTGATGCAAAGACAAACAGCTAAACTAATCCTAAAACTCTGTGGGTGATTAACACTGATGAAATTCAATGCTTGTTTTCTGTTTTGAAAGGTTTTGTTTAAACCAAACAAAAAAATAAAAAAAAATAAAAATAATTTAACCCCTTAGCTGTTACATGTCGTGGTTATTTTCTCCTTCTCCCTCCAATGACAGTGCAGACGGTGGTGGAGCTGCTCTCAGTAACAGTGCTGAAAGGGCTGTTGCTGCCTTTATTAAAGAGACAGGTGATGATCAGGGTGATTTAGAGTCCCATGTTTCCTCTGCTTGGCTCTGAAGCTGAAGCCCTGCTGGAATTCAAGAGACAAGAACTACTGTTTAAGCAGAAGGAGATTGAATTCTGCATGGCTAAGCTAGAACTGGTGAAAGCAGAAACCTTAATGGACTTCCAGGGGGAGACAAGAGCTTGAAACACAAATGAAAAAAAATAGCAATCACTTGAATCTTTGAGCAGGCTGGTGCACCAGTTGGCTTCTCTGTTAAACAAGCATTGGCAGTAGCATTCGTTTTGGCGTTTACTGCTGTTCTTTGTATTTTGCATTTATAGTCACTATGGTGCAAGGAGGAGCGTTCAAAGTTTCAAAGGAGGAGGCGATAAGGAGTGGAGGTATGCAATAGAATGAGAAGGGGAATAGAACAAGGGAGTACACCATTAATAGAGGGCTCCATTGATGAGGAGCAAGAGGAAATATGAGCAAGAAAGAGTGATAGTGAGGGCGTAAGAAATAAAGAGAAAGTGTGAGAGGAAGGGTGAGTGGGGATAAGGAGAGTGGGTAAGGTGGGTGGGGGAATAGAAGGGGTAGGGTGGGGTAAGGTGGGTGGGGAAATAAAGAGTGTACAGTGGGTAGAGCCAAAGAAAGGAGGGTAGGGTGTGTGGTGGGTGTAAAGAAGTAGGGTTGAGTAGACAGAGGGGGTAGGATGGGTGGAGGTAGAGAGAGTAGATTAGGGTGTGTGTGGATAGCTAGAGAGTGGGTGAGGTGGATGGTGATTGAAAGAGAGGGTGGGGTTGGGTGGGTTGGTGGGTGTAGGATAGGTGGGGTAGAGAGTTGGTAGGTTGGACGGGTGTGGGTAGGGAGAGTTGGTAGGCTGGGTGGGTACAGGTAGAGAGAGTTGATAGAGTGGGTGGTGGTAAAGGTAGTTGGGTAGGGTGGGAGTAGAGAGAGTTGGGTTTTTTCGATGAGTTGAGGTGGGTAGAGTGGGTAAGGGTAGAGATAGTGGGGCAGAGTGGGCAAGTTGGCATAGGGTGGGTGAGGGTAGAAAGTGGGGTTAGGGTGGTGGGGTACAGATAGTGGGGTAGGTTGGGTCAGTGGGAGTAGGGATGGGGTAGATTGGAGGAAGGGTGGGAGGGGGTAGGGAGAATGGGGATAGGGTAGGATTTGAAATAATGGTGGTAGGGTGGGTGTGGTTAGGGAAAGTGGGTGGGTTAGAAAGAGTGGGGGTAGGGCAGGTTTGGGTAGTGAGAGTGGGTGGCATAGAACGAGTGGGGGTAGGCTTGGTGGGGTAGAGAGTGGGGGTTGGGTGGGCAAGGGTAAAACAAGTGGATGTAGAGAGAGCATGGTTAGGGTCGGTGGAGGAAGAGAGAGTGGGTTAGGGTGGGGATATGTTAGAATGAGTAAGAGTAGAGTGTGTGGGGGTAGAAAGTGTGGAGGTAGAATGAGCAGGGGTGGGAGCAGGGGTGGGTGAAGTAGAGAACACAGATGGGTGGGTTAGGCTGATTGGGAGGAAAGAGAGTAGTGTTAGGGTGGATGGGAGAGTATACCAAATGGAAGTCAAGATGAGAAGAAGACTCAAAAAACACATCAAGATCAAACAAGTACTCTACCCAAGGTACTGCCGTGTGGAGCGTTCACTACTCCCCAAAACAAAATAGCCATGGCATGTGCCACATATGTGCAATAGAACCGCAGCAGATGCTGTCCCTATTCAGTACATGCCATCTTAACTTTCGACAGGCCCGGTGCAATTGTCCAACAGAGCTTAGGAAAACAAGCCAGCAGAAAAGAGCACACTGGCACCAGTAGAACGTGCCCATACTTGGAAAAACACAAGCGTCCTTTCTGACTTATGTGAAAGGGTGTTAGAGCTATTTCTTGGCAGTACATTTTGGTGGTATTTCTTTAGTATACTGATGACCCCAAAGATAGGGAACTGCCTGATAATTGTTCTTATACTGGGGTCACTAACAGTAACCCACTACTGGACTTAGTACACTCTAGGTCATAATTCCATGTCACTGCAGTATTTTATTTACAACTCTACACTATGCCCTTTTGGCGATATCTCAGAATACATTTACAATGTAAACCAAATATGAACATTAATTCAGAGTCTCTTAGAAGAACACAATTTAGATTGCCCAACTTGTCTTTGTATTTTGTCACACATGGCAATATGAATGTACTGCCTGTGGTAAAATGAATATACAATTTGTTATTCACAGATATCTGTTACCAGAGGAGACCAGAAGACATAATAAGTACACTGAAATAAATGAAATTTTGTCACTTCTGTTCTTTATAGAAGGTTAGAATTCTTTTTTTATGAGCATTTAGTATATTACAAACTTTTAGCTAGATTAAAATAATCTTTAATTGTCTCTCGTCTTCACAAAGGGGTTTAGATTGTAATGTTGTCCATTTTATCCTTTGCATATTCATTATCTTTAACATTTCTCTGATCTTACTTTTGGATCAACACTGAACAACCCTCACTCTGCTTGGCTGTTAATTTCTTCAGTGCAGCTTTCACAAAGTTCACAGTAGCATAATTAGTTCTTTGGTTATCAGCTAGATAAATTCTCTCCCCCCACTCCTCAGCGTCTAAACCCACAATGTGTCCCAACACAGGGAGAAGATAAATCGAGCGTAGGGCTGGGCAGAATTACAGCAAATGTTTCAATGATTCTTCTTCATGACCACACAGCTGACACTCGTCTACTGTTATTTTGTTGTATCTCTTTAGAGTGCTGTTATTGTGTAATATATTCAATTTTCGATTTTACTCTCATCTCTTCAGTTTTCTGCCAATCCTCTGCCCATATTGTTTTCTTTACAAGATCCAGATTTTGACACAATGGGCCTCATTATGACTTTGGAGGCAGCCATGCCCTTAAAAAGGGCATGGCTGCCTCCAAAATCGTGTCCTGGTCCAGGTTCCCTGAATGGGGAAATACCGGGCCATTCCGAGTATGGAGGGCCCAGTATTGTTCCCTTGAGGGAACCCGGGCCCGGTCCTTCCCCATTCCCATTCAAGCCCTCATAAGGCTCAATTGGAAATGGGAGGGAGTTAACATCAGGCCCGTTGTTAGCTCCCTGGTGCCCTCGTGGAACCCGCTATGGACGTCTGGAAAAAACAGACGTCCAGAGTGGGTCCCGCAAGGGGACCTCGTAATTGTGCAGAATGGGTTTAACAGCGCTGGCACTATTACCGGCGCCGTTAAACCCATTCCGCACAAGTCATAATGAGGCCCAATGCCTTTTCAGATAAACCTAGCAAAGAAAGAATCGTATTACATTCCAGCTTCCAGGTCTTGACTATATTTTCATCTTCTGAGTTTCTCTTTTTTTGATAACTTCCAATTGTGGTGGACAGTCTTCTCTAATCACTTTACTGAAGAGAGAGATTTTGTTCCACATGATCTTAGCATTGAGTGAGATCAGTTCTAACTCATGTTGAATTATTTGAACTGTTAACGATTTTGGTAACTTTAATATTCTTTTCCAGAAATAACTCTCACATTGATCCCACATTTCCCTTTTTAGACCTTCATTCGGGATTAAGGAGAATTTGCCAAATCGTTTGTTCAAAGCGCATCTTGAGCTGTCAACTGGTGTAGCTTCTTTTTTACATTTTCCATGCATGGTTTTTCACTTTTGAAACCATTAATAATGACCCTTAGATATTTTTGCTTGAGGACCGGATATAACCTTTCTTTTTTCAGCGTCCAGGAAACTTTCTTTTTGTTACGGTTCTTTTGTCAAAATAGTTTTGCAGTATATTTAATTTTCTCTGGAAACCAATTTTGGTCTGATCCAACAGGATCAGGTCGTCTGCATAAAGCAGTCAACCCACAGCCTCCCCATTGATCTTCGGGGGAAAAGTAGAGTTATCTGTGAGAGCTTCTTCTATATCCTCTATAAAGATATTAAATAGGGTTGCTGCCAAAGGGCAGCCCTGCTTCAACCCTTTAGTGGTTTTAATCGCTCTAGTTAGATTTCCCATATGGTCAAGCTTCACTTCAGTGTCAGAATATAATTCTTGATTAACTTCAAGCAGATCATTGGGGCATCCTTTGGTCTTCATTTTCGCCCCCACAACAGATCCCGATTAATGCTATCAAAAGCCTGAAACAAATCTATACTAGCTGTATAGATTTTCTCTTTTCTTTGGTCAGCATGATGTTTTAGGAGATTTAAGAGCAGCCAACGTCCTTAACAAAACCTGTTTGTCTTTTATCAATGGAGTTAGAGGCTTTTATCCATGTCTTCAGTCTTGCTAGAATAACCATCGCAAATATTTTTCCCAATGTGTCCATTAAGGCTATTGGTCTATAATTTGCAATTAATTTCGATCCCCTTGTTTGAATATAGGGATCATAATGGTTGACTTCCATGAGTTTGGTAATTTGCGCCTTTCAAATATTCTATTGAATAAACATTTGCAGAATTCGGCCCAATCTTATGGGGCTTCTTTCATCCGCGCATTAGTAATCCCTACAGGACCAGGTGCTCGAGATTTACTGCTTTTCTTTATGAGATCAAAGATCTCCTCTGTTTTACAAAATAGTCCCCAGAGATTTTTCTCTAACGTACCTTTACTTATGTCTTTCTTCACTTCCTTCTGTTTATTGAATAACATATTAAAGTGTTTCACTCATTTATCCTCAGGGATCACATTGAGAAAGCATGAAGTAATTGGATTCTCATTTTCGTTTAGTAATTGTCAAAAGCTCCTCCCTTTAATGTCAACTAGAGAGTTTAGCATTATTTCCGAATCTTTAAGATCCAGATTCATTCTATAATTTTAGTCCAATTTCTGTATTTCTGTTTCTGTTTCCTTATCAGCTCTTTCTTTCCTTCTACTTTCATATTCTTCAAATCTCTTAGGTCTCTCCATAGTAACTTTTTTGAGTTTGTATTTCTTTGTCAAATACGTGTAACTGTTTGTATTTTGGTTTCCATGGACATTTTTTATTTCGTTAAATGCCATCATTATTTGATAGTATTCCACCAGATGTTGCTCTTCTTTGAATAACTCTTTTAGATCTTTTGTTATTCTGGGCACTTCTGTTGGTTTTATTCGTAGTCTATTACGATTTCCTTCTACTTCAATTTTGTGGATCCATTTTATTTGCAGGTTATTTAGAAAAATGTTAAGAGTTATGATTAAAGGGTCATGATCACTCCTGTTGGTTTTTCCCACTTGCATTCTTATTATTTCAGGTAATATGTTGCCGGAAATAAAACAATAATTCAGAGTAGCTCGCAAGCTTCCATTTGTCCATGTTTATGCTGCTGGTATATAACCAGGGATGTTTCCGTTCAATAGCTACATGTCTCTTAGTGCCATCTCTTCCATCCATGCTGATCCTCTGAGTTTATTTCTTACCATTAACGTTATTTTTTTGGTTTTCTCAATCTTTTCTTCAATACAATTTGCATTTAAATCTCTGCAAATCAGTGTCTTCAGATTCTTTTGCTTTATCAAGTGTGTATCCAAGTTATTCATTACCAAATCAATATAGATATTGTCCTTGTTCACTTCAGGTGTCCAATAAAGGTTTGAAACCAATAGATCTTCTTCAACCGGTGTTTCACTTCTTGTTTTTTTTTCTTTTGTCAATCGAATCCATTGTATACGGGTATTTGGATTTTGTGTTTCAACTACTCTCGCACAATGGTTATTTTTCACCATCATCAATAATCCTGAAGACGGTCTGCCCTTTAAACCTCCTTTTGCTTGAGTCAGATAGGCAGTATAACCATCAAGAATAGGGACGTCCCTTAACCAAGTCTCTTGGAGACATATAAAATCTAAGTTGAATGGAATAGGAAGCATCTCATTAAATAAATGTCCATATCCTCTGGTATTCCAACATCCGCATTTCCAGTTTTCTTTTAGTCCACTTTTCTGGCTCTAATTTCCTGAGTTTGATACCAAGGTTCTTGCAAGCCAATCCAATGACTGCTTGTTTGCTATCTCATTTTTATTTATACTTCTTCCATTTAGCTCGGGTTGCTCAGTCCTGGGGTTGTTCCACTGTAAAGGTATTGTTATTCTTTTCGTTCTTGTTCCTCTTTATTAACCTGACATTTCTGTTCATCTTCATTTTATCATCCTGAACCACAAAGCTCTTTATAGGGATCTGTGCGTTGAACATACTGATGGCTTTTGTTTTTCCATTGCTCTCCGTCGACAAATTGACACCCGAGTTCACATACTCCTCATCTTCTTTGTCATTATCCTTTACCTCGAACCCTAATGCTTTTAGCTTTTCTTCAGATTCAAGGATAAGCGTACACGTAATGGCTGTCTTCATCATAAGTATTACCTTGTCATTCATCTGAAAATGCAACTATCTGGATGTCCTTTGATGTTATTGCTCTCAATTTTGGAATATGATGCATTAAGATCATCAAGTTCGCACGATTTAGGCTTAATCTATCTTTGCGTTTCTGAATTCTTTCCAGGAAGATGCGAAGTGCCTCTTCTTTGAGACTATTATTGTTCACTTTGTTGGTTCTCTCTTTATTATTTACAATTGGGTTCAATCGAAACGGATGATACTCTGTTTGTTGCAGGCTATGATACAAATTGAATCACACTGTATTTGCGTTTTCCGCTATAAGTGTCCTTCCAACTGTTACAAGGTTATGCGCTTCCACTCTCAATGTGGCTTTTATTATTAGTTGTCTTTTTTCACTTAAAGTGTGGAATCTTGGAGGGCTCTCTCCCACACTCTCGGTCTCGCTCACTATGATGTCCTTTGTTTTTAATGGGCTAATTAAGATGATTTTCTGTTGATCTGTTGAGGAAAATACTTTGTCCTCGTGAGTTGATAGCTCCAGTAAATCAGTGATGCTTAGGTTTACATCACCTTGAATCTTTGCTTCTGTTTGGTCGAGGCTGTGAGTTACACATTTTACTAATCACTTTACCTGGGACCACAGTTGTGTGAATCACTCTGGGGGCATGAGTTACCGCAGTGTCTCCCTTTTTTATCTTTTCATCCACTGCTTTCAGAATCCTTCAATATTTTCTTGAGCTGCATGTATTCTTCTTTGCCCATTTTTGTTGTTTTTAGTTTTCTTTTTAAATTGAGTTGCCTTTCCATTGGTTGGCCCTATAGGATTGGATTTTACAATTTGTTTAAAGATCGAGAATGGGTTGGTGCTCACTTGATTGATTTGTAACTCTGTGTCCTTATCATCCAAGATGACTTGTGAATTGGGTAACAAGTTCACATTGTCTTTGTTATTATGTATTAATGTACTGACAGTTAATGTTGACTGGGTTAATGAAGGTATTTGAACAGTAATTGAAGGTTCAAGTCGTGACTCCCTATTGGTTACAGGCTCAGGGGCCACGATCTCAAGAACCTTATTTATCGTATCACTTCCAAAGGCCAATTCATTCTCTGTTGTTACAGTTCTCGTTTGGAGGTCAGATTCCCTTTCCATCAATGAAACAGACATTTGGTTGATGGTTCTGTTTTCACCATGTTTTGTCGCCATCACGATTTTGCGCACAACTTTTAGGAATGCTCTTTTGTCTAGTTTAGCATCCTGTAGCATATCTATCAAAACAAAGCAAACAAAGGACAGTGTTCTCTCATAGCATTTTGCATCTATGACTCAAAAACAAAAATTACGCCTTCAGAAATACAACTCATCAGGGGTTACTTCCCCATGATATATCTGCTTTTCACTGCAATGCATAGTGGCACCTCAAAAAGTAACTATTTTGTCGATTATTTCTGGCTTTATGCTAACATCGGATAAATCTTTTGTGAAACTATGGATTGACTTCTGTTTAGAAGCTCTTGCGGTCGCAAGCATACCAATAACCTTGTTAATCTCTAACCCAACAAAGGCAAAACATCTTTTATACCAACTAGACTGGATCAAGACCTTAGAGAAATGCCAAAAATACCATCAACCATGTAAATACCGATTCTGGCCCAAAACGGTAAGAAGCCCTGAATCTTATCTATTAAAATTCCCATCAGTTGTACTGAGATCAGGAATAATGAGGGCACGTTTTGATCTATGGCCCACTCACCAAGTTCAAGTGAGACGCAATTTGAGATCTCGATCACTTTTGTCATGCAGATTTTGTAATGATTCAACTACCATTGAAACTCTTGAACATCTGGTCTGTAATTGTCCTCAATTATCTATATTAAGATCAAAACATTTTTCAAAGGTGATGAGTACGTTAACAATCATTGCCTATGATATGCGCTGGTCTTTTCTACTATGTTCCAACAAACACTCTGTCCAGGTGGCCCTAGTTAATTTCTTGATGGCTATAAACTGGAATACTCCTACCTGAGAGGTGGTTTTAAGCACAAACAGCGACTGACTTGAGGAGGAGTAACTGATTACTAAGACATCTACCAGATAACCTGTGTATTATGAATATTCTGATTGTGATGTAATAATTAGACTGACTGATATTTGTTAATTTACCTATATGTCTTTTGTGATGTTAAAGTAATAATAGTTCTGGCGCTGTTTGAGTCGGCACATCCAATATGAATTTTTAAATGTTTAAATGAAAATGCTCGCTGTTTTAAAAATGTTTAATGTTTGATGTCTGAATTTTGTATATTGAAAAGTTGTTTTTTAACAGCTAAATCAATAAAAAAAAATAAAAAAAAAATCTGCTTTTCACATTCAACTTAAAATAACCTCTTGTGATAGTTGGCCAGGACACTGTGATTTATAACCATGAGACCTATCTGCTATCTTGGCAGCTTAATGCTCCCACTAAAACTGAAACTTGCTATTCAGACGATGAATAAAACACATGGAAAGTTGCTTTCTCCATTTGTAAGTGTAAAGTATCGCCAGCCTGCAGCTGTCCATAATACAATTATACTATGTGAATTCAGACAAGTACACTCTCCTCAGGAGAATTCTGTATCTCGTTCACTCCCATCTCAGCCTGGAAGCCCACAAAGTCCTTCCCCAGCTTTTCTGACTGTCAGCGACTACCACATGCCCCCAGGGTCAGCCAGAGTTTGGGAGTGCCCAACACTGCCAGACTCTTCCGAGATACCTACACCAGCCCAAGCGAGCCAAACAATCGGCTGCAGTGCTATTTAAGCCCTCTCCCTGAGACTGGCCACGGATATACATTTTACTTACATTAAATGTAAAAGTGCCTGCCTTTCTCTGTGATGTAATTCTCCATCACAACCACCTCCCTTTTAATCAACAACCCTTGAGCACAAGATTATTATGAGCAGTTTGGAATGGCAGCAAAACAGACGAGAGCTACATTTCTCATGCATTGCATTCCAATCTTGCAAACTTAACAATTTCATTTCAAGTTAGCTTAGCATAGCACAAATGCCTGGACAGTCAGTTATCAATCTGCACGAACGTTTGTACACATAAAATCATGAACTGACTTGCCCTGAATATTAGTAGGCAATATTAGTGGTTAGGGGATAGAGATTAGGTGTTAATAATTGTTAGTTTTATGGTTCATTGAAAATCAGCCTATAACTGCGATGTAGAGCAAAATGCAAACATCATGTTATGCAATGCCAAATTCAAAACCTTCATTTTTTCTGCCATGTGTTTTATGCATTCACAATACTGGCATATAGTAGGTTCAGCCTGAGTCTCACACATGAGTCTCACGCTCTTGCTCACAAATGGGGAAGGTCTTTATTCTTGTTGAAATATGGAATCTTAGCTAAGATTCAGAGTCTCCTATCCATACACTGCCTCCTTTTTTATGCTCAGTCCTAACAAAAGTGTCACTGCGGAAAAACAAAACAATGTCGGCTACAGCTCTATGATTGATCTTGGGCATAAGATAAATAAATAATGTTGCACCTTGATTTCAAGATATTAATTTAACCAAATGAATCTACGACAATAAAACAACATGCAATCAATAAATACAAATGTTCACATATCCCTGAATGATGTATATATATATTGAATGTATTTGTTATGTTTTTTCCTTTTGCACATTCTACATTTGTATCCCCTTTTTTTTAGATCACTTCATCTTGTTTTTCTTTTCTTTGTTGTGATCTATGATGTTATATATATATATATATATATTGGTAATTCTACCTACAGGTAGCAAGTCCGAGCTGCACTCTCCACTGTCACCATGCTCGCCCAATTTGATCAAAGAAAATCTGGAGTCCACACCAACGTTTTCTTATTCGACTTAGCTTCCTTTATTTGTTCAGCAGGGAAAATTTCAAACGTATTTAAAACCATGGATATTAACTCCAAAAATAGAAAATGACCCCAAGGTGGGTCCTCCCAAGTGCAATATTCCTCCTTAATAGAGGCGTTAATGCGTTTCGTGGCCGACTCGCCGCTTTCTCACGCGGTAGCATCCATGTAGTTATGGTTAAGTTGGTGTTTCCATAGGAAGAGCATTTTTTGGGTGGCTTATAACATCGCTACCTCTGTACGAATCCTCACCAAACTTTGCAGAAAGAATATATGGCCCACTCTGATTTTTTGCAAAGTTTGGAGAGGTTTGGTCCAGGGAAGGCAAAGTTATAGGGGGGGTCCCAAAACTTTTGTTTTTTCCCATAGACATAATGGGAAAAACTTTGTGCACGCCTACAGCCCAAACCGCTGGACGGATTTACACCAAATTTGCGGCAGGAGCGGGGGCTTGCTCCCGAAAGCGTGCTTTTGCAAATTTGGTGTAAATACGTCCAGTAGTTTTTTTTTAAATGACCAAAATGTAAGGCAAAAAAATGAGTGATATCTCTGTTCGCTTCACGGACAGACTTCCCGGTTCGCTCTGCGGACAGTGCCCTGATTGGCCGGTCGGCTTGCGTGATGTCCGCAAACATGCGATGTGTTCGCTGATTGGACGGCGTGGGGCGTGGTGTGCGTCAGATTTTTTGTGGCGTCCGCCATCTTGCATTCGCCGACGACCGCGGACAGCGCCGTGAAACTTGGATTAAAATAGTATTTAGTGGAGTGTGTTGGTGTGTAAGAGTGTTTGGGGAGGGTGGGGGAGTATGAGATAGGTTCAATGTTCTGTTTTTTTATGTGCTAGATGCTTTTGTTTTGTTCGATTTTTCTGCAGACAACATGGCTGTTCTGAAATGTTCATAAATAAACAGAATGGATTCGGTGTCAAGTTGAAAGTGTTCTAAGGAGACTCGTGGGGTCCTGGAATGTTCGCAGGGAGTGTCCTGAAGACGTTGTCTGTATTGTTCGTTGTCAAGCTGAAAGTGTTCTAAGAACACTCGCGGTGCCCTGAAATGTTCGTACATAAAGAAAATGGGGGTGTTCTGAGGACGTTGACCGTATTGTTCGCTGGCAAGTTGAATGTGTTCTAAGAACACTCGCGGTTGAAATGTTCGAAAATAAACAAAATGGGGGTGTTCTGAAGACGTTCTCCATATTGTGTGCCTGCTTAGCTGTATCCAATGAGGGAATGGCACAGAGAGTGAAGTGGAAATGGTAGAAGGGCTGTCCAAGAGCTACGCGGTCCACGGACAGTGCGTGCTACATCCAGGGTTTTCCAGCAAATCCAGCTTGTAGGGAACAGCCAATCAGATGTTGAGGTTGTGGATTTGTGTTCAAAGAGACTGTGTGTAGTGAAGATGGCAGAAGTGGAGAAAGTCAGGGTGTTGGTGCTTGGAGATATGTTTGTGCATGGTTTACATCAGTATGCTCAATGCAGGCATGTTGCAAAGAATTTTGATGTTAAAGGAGTGGAGGTGGTGTGGAGCACTGTGCCTGATTGCAATGTACAGGGAATTGTACAAGTTTGTGAAGATATGGGCAGGATGAACAGTCCCCATGTGGTAGTTTTGCACTATGGTGCTTTCCATTTGGGCTATGTCAGTGCCGCTACTTTGTTGGCAGATTTGGAACACTTGGTTCAAGCAGTAATGAACATCCTTCCAAATGCCAAAGTAATTCTTTCTGGATTAGTACCTAGGGCAATATGGGACAATATTTCAGTTTTTTGTCCTCAGCAAAACAATGCTAGGTGTGTAATCAACCGAGGCATGTGTGCCTTCATGCTTAGAGCTGGTATGTTCTTCTGTAATAATGAGAATATTGATTCCAGCAATGCTGTTTATTTTAAATAAGATGGCATTTCCTTATCTTTTATGTGGGAAATGCCATTCTGTTTTGTAATGTAAGGGTTGCTTTGGAGAAGGTCATGTGAAGATTTTAGGAGTAAAGTAAGAAAAATAAAAAAAATACAAAATAACAGGTGTCTGTCAAGCATCTGCAAAAAACCCCAAAGAAAACGCCTCTTTTCAGAGCCAACCTCAAAGGGGAAATGGGGCACACTATTTAAATTTACATTCACCACGCTCAGATTTTCGATATGTCCGCGGACATGGCGGTAGTCCGCGGACATCGAAATCACTAGCTAGGGGTTCAGTATGTTCCATGTTACATGTATATAAAGTCAGGGATATTATGGTTAAGTTGTGCTACTAAAAACATATGAAATTCAGTAAAAAAACGTTGTTAAAGGGATGTTATGGTTAAGTTGCGCTAATAAAAACCTATCAAATTCAGTAAAAAAACTTTATTAAAGGGACGTTATGGTTCAAAGTAAAACTGAAAAACCCCTGAAATTCGGCAGTTATGGTAAGATAAGCAACCATAACTCGCGCCACCGTGCACTGCTAACACTAACACCCAGGACATAAAAGATGACATCACAAATGTCAATGATGACATCACTGATGACATCACATGGCTGTCTCTCCCTTTTTTCCTTTACTGACATATCTAAGCCACATAGTTTTGTTCAGTAACAGTCAGGAAGTAAAAATTGAAAAGGTACTATATTTGTAGACTTAGGGTCAAGTCATATCATATGAAACATATATATAGCGGAAGACTCAGGCTTGAAAGAGAGCAATCCTTTCTGTGCATGAAGGTAATCATTAGAGTTATCTGCACTTTCTCATAGTTTTATTTTTATTACTATACCTTCCCTGTATACGCTCATATTTGTATACATTGTACTCACACTCCTTTCCTTAGGGTTCACTGACATCATTTGATACACATACATACAGTAAGTAGCAGCTTTGAAACAGAGCAATCATTTCTCTGCATAAAGATAATCAGTTAGGTTATGAACTCTTTCTGCTACTACTTCTGCTTTTTTGCTTACTTCTCTGTTCCTGTATATACACATATTTGTATGTGTTGTTGTCTCTGTGTGTTTTGTCTGTAATCATGTAATTATGTATTAAGTGGGTTTTATTAGCTACTTATTACATGTTTCACAGTACGCAAAACTCTAATAAGAAAGCAGTTATCATTTCAATATTCTACATGGCAAGATTATGAATATTGCACCTTCATCATGTATACTGCACACACTGCCTAAGTTTCTGCATGAGTTGCTTAGTATACTGGATAGAACTTCATAATAGCATGCTATTTATATCAGTGCATTGCTTAATGCACTAATTAGCTCATGATATTTATTCAAATGATCCTTGACACTTTTTGGTCAACATTAGAAGAATCCCTCCTACAGAGTTTTCATGAAAAGTAAATGCACATGTCATGTCATCAGTGATGTCATCAATGACATTTGTGATGTCATCTTTGATGTCCTGGGTGTTAGTATTAGCAGTGCACGGTGGTGCGAGTTATGGTTGCTTATTTTACCATAACTGCCGAATTTCAGGGGTTTTTCGGTTTTACTTTGAACCATAACGTCCCTTTAACAAAGTTATTTTACTGAATATATATATATATATATATATATATATATATATATATATATATATATATATATATACATATATATATATATATATATATATATATATATATATATATATATATATATATATTTAAAAAGAACCCATTACCCGATCCGTGATGGAAACGGGATAAGGTTAGCGGAATGCACTCCCAAAAACAAATAGAGAAAGCCAAAATGACCCTCTATACAGA
The DNA here is from genome assembly GCF_040938575.1 of Ambystoma mexicanum. Taxonomy (NCBI): domain Eukaryota; kingdom Metazoa; phylum Chordata; class Amphibia; order Caudata; family Ambystomatidae; genus Ambystoma; species Ambystoma mexicanum. The sequence goes on from NC_090932.1 coordinate 809,640,109, forward strand.
GGCAAAAAAACCAGAGTTTGTCCAGACTGACATACCTTTATTTTAAAGTCAGCATGGATAAGAAAAAAGCACAGAATACAACGCGTTTCACGGTAAACAAACCGCTTGGTCACGTAGGAAAAGTGCAAACACAGACAAGGTGACTATATATAAGTACATACATCTCTATCCCCAGTGCTCAGTGAGGAATGTCTCCAAAGCAATTAACTACTGTCACGATTCCAACAAGGCAGACATCTTAACGTGCACAAAAGCCTGTCGATTTACCTTGATTTAAACATGTCAAACTTATTTTGAACACTTTGCATGATAACGTTGGCAGTTTCGGTTTACATAACTTAATACCTAAGTTACTAGACAGTTGCGTTCATAAAAAATGTAAATGCGTGATGCAAAGAATTTCTCGAAAATGCATAATTTCAAAACTGTTTGTCAAGCATTAATGTTCTATGCATGCCTCTAGTCTTGTCATTTCAGCATGTTTTTTCAATAATATGCCCAAAAAAATATGCGGGCAGTGGAACTCTGAGAATTGCTGTTCAAAAATGTTGCTCTTTAAAATATAATGCAATGCCATTTTGCCCGTTTAGCCCGTAATATTGAGCAAAACATGAAAGCTTACAAAATGTGAAAGCACTAGAGGCATCGATGGCCCCAAAGTGCATGCTAGCTCTAATGTCAATCAAAGTTAACAAATAATAGTGGACGGGAGGATATCCATGGAGGAAAAGTCTCTATTACTGGCATCGATAAATAAAGTGCCTACTGTATGCAGGATGACGGTAACTGCCAGCTTCCCTGTGCAAATATGCAAAGCAGCATTATCATGGATATAATCCACAATTTTGTTGTATCCTATAAAGTGCATAGTGCATATACATTATAAAGTGCTTAGTGCATGTAAACATATGGTCAGCAACAGACAATAGACTTGTGCAAATAAGCAACCAAATATATAATGCCTATTTTTATAATAAACCTGGATTCCTGTCTCAAAGCAATATTGACATAAGGCAACATGAGCAACAAAGTTACATGGTCCCACAGAATCAAACACAAGTGTGCACAGGAAAAGCCTGTGAATGTAGTGGAATCTGAAAGAGAGAATTATAAACCAAGGGAGAGAAGACAATACCAAAAAACAATATATCCCTAAAAGTTGTGAGCCTGTGTGCACTAATCCAAAGAACAGAAAAGTAAATTCAATGTTAAAATGGGACACAACAATGTGTGTCCTAGTTTTAAAACCTAAGCTTCATATTTTCCTCTGTTATACAAGAAGTTTGTCAAAAAATATATCATAAACCAGTAATCACAATAAGCCAACTTAGGATATAAATCAAAAAGGTTACTTAATTACATAAACAGTGGAATCACTTGTAAACCCTCCAGTATTGGAAAAACTTGGTGGCCCAGGGCGAGGAGACAACTAGCCCAATTTGAAGGAAACAAAAAGAGAGAAAGAAGAAAAGAGATAAATATATATATATATATATATTTCTTATATTTTTAAATAAATCATTACATTGTACACAGTATCAACATTCATATTGGCATGAAAAAATGAAAAATGATCATCGGATGTGGCTGCATCAGTGGCATATGACTGCATCAGTCCAATCCTGAAAATCACACTATTAAAGTCAAAGTTTATTAAACAAATGGAAAATAAATGTTTACAAATGTTATCCCCAAAAATAAGTGTTCTCGGGGATCAGGTAACTCGGTAATCTGGCTCTTGCCCATGAAATACTTTTCAAAGTCAATAAGGCTGCCACCCTTTGTAGGTGGGGTATCCTTTTGGTATCACCACCTTATCCCCACCGTATCGGTCTGGGGGTCTAATGGTCCCAGAGTCTCTGGTTCTTCCAGAGGCATCCTCCAGAGATGCGGTAGAATCAGTTAGTGTCTAGAGCACATAGAAAAAGACAAAATAAGAATCAAATACATCAATTAATTCATTTTCCCTTTTCTCTGAACCTCGCTTGAATTTCATCTGATATCAAAAGGATTATGTACATGAAATATTCAATATATAATGATGATCTTTGACTCAAAGATGTCTCCACAGTCAACTGCAAATAACACCCAAATTAAGCATAAAGACACAATACAGCACTTTTAGCTTGACTACAGATAAGCATGTATGTCAACACAACAAGCTCAACAAAGCATCTAATCGGGAAAAAAAAACAATATAAATTAATTAAATAATGCCACAAAATTCAATTTTCATTCAAAATCCCACCTGATCTAATCACACTCAACCTGCAACACAACTTTCCACCTTTTTCCTCTCTTATATATGCATCTTACTTACCTGCTATACCTAATGTCTTAAATATCTGTTTATTTATTTACTTCCTGAACACTTTGTGCTCATATTTCCACTTATGTACTGACCGGTCTCATGCTCCTTTATTCATGACATATCATTATAAAGATTTACACAGTTACTCACTGATGTATCTCTCCTTTCGACCACTTTACACTCCAAATTGATATTTTTTAAATCATTTGTACCTACTTACCTGCTATGGTGAGTCTATTTGATATGCAAGCGCCTTAGTTCCAGAATATAACTACATTTCTCACTACCTGGTTTCTCCAATTTGTTCAAGCCTTTTTATTTTGTGTTTCGGGTGGAAGGGCTTTATCTGGTTAACATGGACACATTTTTCCACTGTTAACTCTCCCTCCTTTTTGGCTATTCTGTAGACTAGAGATGAAACCTTACCTACAATCTCAAATGGGTCGCACCATAATGCAAGAAATGTGGAGTTTTTATGTTTGTCTTTTCCAAAATTAAATTGGTATACCTGGGCACCTACCTCATATACTCTTACAGATGTTTTTCAATCAAAGTATGATTTTGCACTGTCAGCAGCTTTTCCCAAATATCACTGCACACATGCAAAAACATGTTGCAAATGCCTTCTAAGATCTTCCACATTCTCGTGGATTGTGGATGCATTTACAAGGACCTGTTCATTTGTTATGTAAACTAGATGCCATTTTCTTACCTGTTAACATTTTATGTGGCCTGAGGTTTGTGGATATAGATGGTGTTGACATAATAGCCATTAACACCAAAGGAAGTCGCAGATACTAGCTCGATCATGCTTCAGCTACAAACTTTTTTTAACATGTCAACTATTGATCTATCACACCGTTCCACTCCCCCTGAAGAGGAGCGCTGAAATGAAATATGCACCTTCCTTTTCACAGCCAAGATTTGCCACATTTTTTTTTATTACTGCACTAGTGAAATGACTTCTATGGTCTGATTCTATTCTCTGAGGCAAACCAAATCTTGAAAAGATATGTTTGACTAACAAAGTGGCCACTGTTTGGGAACTGCAGTCTGAGACTGGAATACATTCCACCAATTTGGACATTAAACAAATGACCATCAACATCTACCTGTTTCCCCTTGCTGACCTTTGCACGCACCCTTCAAAATCAATTTGCAGATTGGACCATGGGAGTGTCAAACCTCTTTTCATTAATGGTGCTCTGTGAGTTGGGGAATCAGGCTGAAATTGTGCACACACTAAACATCCCCTGGTATAGAGTTCTAGAGCCTGTGACATGTGTGGCCAAAAGGCATAATCTCTTAATATTCCCAAAGATTTCTGTGAATCACTGCGGCCTGCAGTTATGGCACTGTTGGCATGATGTAACACCAATCCCCGAAATGACAAAGGCATTACCCATTGGATTTGGCCTGACACGGATTCCATATCCATCAGCCCATCTTGTAAACTAATCCTCTTCTTGTTTTTTTTATAACATCCTCAGCTCCTCTTTCCCTTCACAATCTTCCCCAGTCAAAGAATTTGTCTCTGCATCTAGCAAGTGGTTTTAAAATGGGCCTAAAATAAGTTCCTCCTTTTGTGCCTTAATCAAGTCATGATCAGGCGTATCAATATGAAATCTCTGCTGTGCCATGGGCTGATGAACTGTTTTCGGAGATTTGGAGTGTGTTATCGCACCCACCTGGAATTCACCAAGCACGTGTTCAATAGAAAGCAACTCCCCCGTTACAGCTCTAATTTTGGGTAATTCGGCTGCCTTATCATTTCCCTCCATATATTCCCCTGGTGTATTCAAATGACCACGTATCTACCTCCAATGGATGGTCATTTCATTTTTCTGAAACAAGTTTATCTATGGAGTGAATCATTTTGCTGCGTTTAAGTGGTTTGTTGTTATATGTGAGCATTCCTTTCAATTTCCAACTGGATAAATACTCCACAAAACTATTTTGTGCGTAATCAGAATCAGTGACTATAATGATCTCTAAGTTTATTTTCTGCTGATGTATATTGCCTTCTAAACGGCGGGCAATTCTACAACAGTGTTTGGGTCCTAACCTCATGCTTACTCTTTGGATGCTATTGCATTTAATCCACTAGTGTCCCATTCCTGCCACCAGTTCCTTTTCAGAATCATCACCCACATGGTATGTACATCCTTCTATATACACAGTTGGGAGATCCTTACATGCTTCTTCATTGAAAGGCTTGTGTGGGGATTGCTCAAATTCATTTAAATGTGTTTCTAATTCTGTGTCTTCAGGCACACAAGCAGATGTAAATCTGCTAGCCATTGAGCAACTGGGCTCCATTTGTTCTGTCCATTCTCACCTCCACTGGAAATTCCTGTAGTGCTAAAGTTGATGAAGTGATTCTTGACTGGGCCAAATTCCCTAATCTTATCCTTTTACTTTGCAACAATTGAAGAGGATGATGATTTGTACAAACGATTATCCGCTCCCATTGAATTAAGGGACACAATGTTGCAATGCCAAGGCAGTTGTTAAAGGTGCCTTTTCACATTCACTAAATTTGGTCTGTACCTGTGACAATGCCTTACTGGAATAGGCAATGGTTTTGTTATTTGCATCATGTTTTTATGGTGTAAAACTGCTGAGATATATTGATCTGTAAATCCTATTTCTACAAAGGAATCTTGTTTTTTGATTGGATAAGCTAAATATGGAGTTTTCAACAGACAGCCTTTTAACTTGGCCACTGCCTCATTTTATTCATTTCCCCATTTCACTTCAGTAATTTGGTCAAAGGTTGTATAATCTCTGCATAATCTTCATTACATTTCCTGTTATAACTTGTTCTTAACAATCTTTTTAAACGTTTCAAATTAGTGGGATCTTTTAGTTTTTGAATTGCTTCCACCTTTTGCTTTTGTGGGCTTCAGCCTTGTTCTGTCACTTCATTGCCTAGAAATGTTACCTTTCTTATATACCACTGCACTTTCTGTAAAGATACTTTTGCCCCAGCCTCCTGTAGCTGATTGAACCCATGTCTAATTTCATTGAAATGACATTTCAAATCTTCATTTTTGATTAACACATCATCCAAATAAACTATGGTTCCTCTCTCAGCTGCAACTGGGAGTACCTTGCTCAGGAAATCCCAAATTCCCTCCCACTATTGCCATACCCATAATGGGTCCGGGACCATGCATATTTTGATTTGTCAAATGAAAATGCAAATACATTTTATATATCTTAAACTAGTAGAACACACCAGTATACAGCTGTAAGATCCAAGGTGGTAAATACCTTTGATACCTGGACCTGTGCAAGGCCCTGATCAATAAATGTAAGTGCCCATCATGAAAAAGGTACCCCCTTGTTCAATTCTGCACACAAATTCCATTGGTCATTGGGGTTTGGCACAACTAATATGGGAGTATTTGATGTACTATGAATAGGCCTAATGATGCCTCTAGATTCCAAATGTTTTATTATTTCAGGCAGTGACTCCAGACATTCCAGGGGTAACCCTGATTCAGAGCCTCTTAGAAGAACACAATTTACAGTGACCAACTTTACTTTGTATTTTACGACACACAGCAATATGAATGTACCGCCTGATGTAAAATGAATATACCATTTGTTGTTCACGGATATCTGTGTTACCAGAGGGGACCAGAAGACATAATAAGTATGCTGAGATAAATTACATTTTCTCACTTCTGTTCTTTATAGAAGGTTAGAATTATGCAGAATATCAAAACACTGTAAATAAAGCACAGCTTTCTCTCATAGCATTTTACATCTGTGACTCAAAAACCGAAAAATTACACCTTCAGAAATACAACTCATCTGGGGTTGCTTTCCCATAATAGATGTGCTTTTTCACATTCAACTTCAAATAACCTCTTGTGATAGTTGGCCAAGACACTGCGATTTCTAACCTTGAGACCTATCTGCTATCTTGGCAGTTTAACGCTCCCACTAGAACTGAAACTTGTTATTCGGACGATGAATAAAACAAATGGAAAATTGCTGTCCTATCTGCAAGTGTAAAGTATCGCCACCCTGCAGCTGCCCAAAATATCATTATACTATGTGCGTTCACACAAGTACACTCTCCTCAATTAACTAGAAACTCACACAAGAAATATTGTGTGTCCCAAACTGCAAGCTACCTTCGTCTAGCTGCCCGGACAGGAGAATTCTTTATCTCGTTCACTCCCATTTACAGCCTGGAAGCCAACAAAGTCCTTCCCCAGCCTTTATGCCTGTCAGTGACTACTGCATGCCCCCAAGGACAGCCAGAGATTAAGAGTGCCTGAGACTGCCAGACTCTTCTGAGACACCTGCACCAGTCCAAGAGAGTCAGCCTACCGGCTGCAGTGCTATTTAAGCTCTCTCCCTGAGACTGCCCACAAATATAAATGTTACTTAGATTAAATGTAAAAGTGCCTACCTTTCTCTGTGATGTCATTCTCCATCAGAACCACCTCCCTGTTCATCAACCACCCTCGGGCACATGATTATTCCGAAAATGCGTGAGAGAGTTACATTTATCTTGCACTGCATTCCAATTTTGCAAACTTAACAATGTGCTCACTTCAAGCCACATTTAGACAGCAAAACGGATCTAACTTTTCATGCATATTTTTCTTGCATTTCAAATTAATCTAGCGCAGCACAAATGCCTGGACATTCAGTTATCAATCTGCACCAAAGTTTGTACACAAAAAATCATAAACTGACTTGCTCTGAATATTAGTAGTGGATATTAGTGGTTAGGGGATAGAGAGTAGTGGTTAATAAATGTTAGTTTTATGGTTCATTGAAATTCAGTCCATAACCTTGACGTGGAGCAAAATTTGAGTATCATGTTACGCAATGCCAAATTCAAAACCTTCATTTTTTCTGGCATGTGTTTTTTGCATTCACAATACAGACATATACCCGATTCAGCCTAAGTCTCACACATGAGTCTCAGACTCTTGCTCACAAATTGGGTCAGTCTTTATCCTTGTTGAAATGTGGAGTTTTAGCTAAAATTCAGAGTCTCCTCTCCCTACAAGGGGCTGCACTTTAAGGGACTACATTTAGAAAGCCAACATCATTTATCTACTGGAGACATTAAAAGAAAAGGGGCAGGGCATGACAAAGAAAATGGATGACATTTTAAAGTGGATGAGAGAGAGAGAGAGAGAGAGAGAGAGAGAGAGAGAGAGAGAGAGAGAGAGAGAGAATGAGAGAGAGAGAGAGAGAGAGAGAGAAAGAGATAGAGGAGATAAAGTACAGTAACATATGGGGAAATATGACTTCAATGATACACAGGAGAAAAGGCAGATAGTTATTGGACTGCAGCAATCTTGTTTGCCTCTGAATGTACAACTGGCTAAGAGTCGTTTGCCTGTTGTGACAGGTCATTTATTTCAGTGCAAGATTCACCTGGCATGGTTGGCTCCCTAGCACTCCCAGTTCTGACCTTCAGCTGTCCTGGTTTACCCTTTTCTACTAGGACCATGCAGTCCAGGGATTTAGGCCTATGTTTCCATGCATTGGTAATCTGTTTTTATTTAAATTTTGTGATGCAGATTCTGTCACTGGAGGGTGCAGACAGGCATTAAAAATCAATGAAATATAGTATTACTTGAGTACATTGTCAAGGCTTTGGCTATTGGTGGCTCTTCGATTATGGGTGATGCAGTGCCCACCTACCACCCATTATGGAAGAGCTAGCAAAGCAAGCCAGCCAAATGAAAACATGGTTCACTTCCTCAGCTGTAGGAAGCAGCTATGGACAGGTCCTGGGCTGGTTTTCTACTGTAGGGAAAAGTGGTTTCCGTTTTACAGCACAGTATGCCAGTCATGCATGCCTAATGTTGCATGAAAAGTCAGGCTGTTTTGCATCCCGTGCCCTGAATGGCCAATTGGGCATGCAGGCTGGGATATCGCAGTGCTAAATGTGCTAAATGTGTGTAGGAGGTGAACAGAACCTCCCAGTGTACGAAGGTCTTCTGAGGGAGAAATGGTGCTGCTACAGCTCCACGGTGCATGTCAGCAACCAGGAAGTGAGAGGTGCTGTGTTGCCATGTCCACGCATTTGAGGAGAATTTGTTATTTTTATTATTTTTATTTGTTTGTTACATGTTTTTATAATTCTCCAAAATGTCCCTTATTATTGCCTTTTTCACTGTCCAACTGTGACAGAAAGTCAAAAGTGTGGGTAGGCATTCTAAAAGATTTTTGTTTTTTGAAACACCACATGATGCTGTTAATTCTGTCTCAGAAAGTGAACTCTTCCAATCAGAATTCGCTTTCTTAAATTGGCCAGACTGAAAAGTATAATGCACATGCATTTTACTGACACACCTTCAACTTTGATGATGCTTGGCAAGATGACAACTCAGTAACCTGTACATTAATGACAGTCTGCGTGCTAGCAATCTAAATAAACCTCAGCCATGCTCTGCCCTTAACAGTGGACACCCATGATCAAAATTATATATATAATTGTACAGCCCCAAAACCTGGTGGAAGATTTAAAAATAAATATGAGGCTACACCTGGTTCTAAAATGATGGCTTTGGGAAACTACAGTTATAAGTGGCCAAACCCTATTTTTATGTCATTTTACTTGCCGGGCTCTGCAACTGACAGAGGGTTGTGTTTCACTGTCTATGGCTGTGTTATCCCAACAACAGGATGTTAGGCCAATCCTAGATGTGCCTTTTAACCGGAAGGCTTATCAGCTTCAAAGAGCAACAGAATCTGCCGCAAGGGCGACGTGTGGGAAACACTACTCAGACAGCTTTACCAGCACAATAAGGCTATTGCACCAGGGGGATAATGACTGGAGTCTCTTTGATGTAGGCAAAAAAGAGACAGTGAAGTTTAGAGTTGCCAAGGACAGGGGTCACAACCCAGATAGGGCTTTCGCCCTCTTGGCAGAACCAGCCAAAGACTATAGTCACAGCAGCCAGGATTGAGGCCTTATAGAAATCTTGAAATTGATTAATCTGCTCTGGAAAATGACAATATAAGGGGGTGAGACGCCCTTAATTGAATCATCTTTGGACTAAAAAAGAAGGTTTCACCTGGAGCTATATTGGAGTACTGTCTGCCCAAAGCCATCTGCCATAGAGGTAAACATAAGGATTTTCAAGGAGGGAGCACAGCCCTCCCATGACACACTTCAGAGGGCCTTAACCCTGACCTGCTGTTTGGACAAGGGCTGTCTGCTTGCTCGAAACAGGCATCCAGGACTCTGCCTACTGAAGGGGCAGCCCTGCAAGTGCTCTCTGGAAAGATTCCTGTCTGGGAAGGGTAGAAAAATGACTTACATTAACCTTGGAGACACTGGTTAGGGTCAGAACAGCCACCCCGGTGCAAAGAAACAACTTTACAATCTGTTTCCTGTCTCAAACTGCTTTTCAGTGACCTGACCTTTATTCAATCTTTTTTGATACACTTTAAGGCCTATGAAGCTGCCTTTGACCCTTAATTCCTAGGGAAGTGCTTTCAGTCATTGACTAAAATACTGCCATACTGCCTACAAGCTTCTCCAGCATGCTCAACCCGATCTATGCAACGCGCTGCATATCTGGAGCACATCAAACCAACTTAACTCTCTCGGTATCAACTTGATCCATGTAATCCGTGCAACTTGTGCCAGGAGGATAGCTCAGGGGCAACATGCTTGTCTTAGAAGCAAGGCAACACTGAACAGCATAGGTTCAGGGCCTTGCGCTCAGAGGCTGGACTCTGGCATGAAGCACATATAAAAGCCCAATTAAATTGTTTTTAACTTGGCCATATCAATGCTTACTCAACCAATTGGAAAGTGCCAAGAAGCTAGGGTTGCTGCTGTTGTGTACTCATGAAGAAGGTAAGCGATATTCACAGTGGTTCTGTACCCATTGCCTTGTATTAGGGGCCCTAGAGGCAATTCAAGAATCCACTCCATACCTTTTAATGACATAACCTTAAAACTTGATATTGCTGCAAAGACAATTGCCTGCAGACCTCTTTCTTCATAGCCAGGGTGCCTCCTTTTTCCGAAGACTGCTAATTCTGCGTGTTCCTTTATCTGTGTGAGTAATTAGTGTTTTTAATAGAGTGCTAGCATAATTAAATATTCCTATTTGTATACCCTTGATTTGATAATCCTTGTAGTGTGGTAACGCAGTTCTACTGCTGTTTTGGATACTTGCTTACAGACTCACTTCCATCTTGAAGTGGATAGCCTGCCCCCAGCCCTTGATAACTTAAAGAGTTGAAGGAGGTGTACAATTCATGTTGTGCTTTTTTTACCTTTATGATTGATAGCACTGCTGGTGTAGTAATAGTTGTTGGACTGAATGGGAGTTTAGAAACTACTACACATCCCTGTACTCCTGCAGACCACTAATCATTTTGTCAGACCAGAAATGTCCATTGCCCACACCATGGCTAGGCTTGCACACACAATCTCCAGGGCTGCAGAGCCAGCATCTCAATAACCGGCTCACAATTGTTGTTAGAACACATTTCTCTTGTTATCAGCAGCGCCTTTCTTATGTGTGAACATTTAGGTAATGGCAGCTGTGATTGGACATTACCAACTCAGAGACCCCACAGAGCATCCATGACCTCACAAATGTGTATCCTCATCTAAGATAACTAAAGTGAGTAGCACAATAAAGCTCCCTTTCAAAGATTAGCTTATATCCATGATGTCTTGACATGCAAGAAAGGGTAGTGTACATGATGAAATGTTCTTAACATGATGCACTTTAGCAAGCTGGACGTTTTGACAAATTATCTCTTAGCTAAGTGAGTTTATTACACAACTTCCTTTAGTCTCTGTCTTAAAGCGATGAAAATACAAATGTGTAAAACAGGAGATCTTTCAGTCTTACAATATTTTGCATTGCGGGGCTTATAGTTTTACGCAAAAAATGTGGAGAATGATGCTATAGTGATAATCTTCTGGCTGAACATGCCTGTTCATTTGACTTGGTCTGACTGTCGAAATATCATTCCAGAAGCCAGTCATAGCACAAGAGATTCTAGTATGGAGAACTGACTGTGGCAGAACCAACATTAATGTTCTCCCCCTTTTGTGCCAGTCACCAAAGTTTCTTCGCCCATCCGGAGCTATGACCCATATTGGAGAATGAGTGAAACTCTTAGCTATTCCATGTTATGCTGTGTTATTTAGTCTAGTATAACCATCATTATGCCGTTTTGACAGTTTCATGGTGCTTCAAGATCTACACGGGGTTGTGTAGGGAACTGATTTAGGAGCAGGGCAGTTTATTTGTTGCAATGTTGATGAGTGCAGCACTGAAAAGATATTACTTCATGTGGTAAGTTAGATATTTTGTGAGTTGTTTGGTGCAGTGGTTAATGTGCATTCCAAATTTCTTATGTAAATTGTGTGGTTGTCTGTGATGTCTGTCAGAGTGGTTTTTAAGGAAGGGGGAGAGTTGTGTGAGTGTACAATTAATGGGTTGCCGGTGTGTTTTTGGAAATTTAGGGGAGAAAATGTCTTCAGGTGGTGTATGATCCTTTGTGCAAATTGTATTGTTTTGGTGGATGAGTTTTGTGTCGTGATCTGTGGTGGGTTAGGGTGGCAGGTAGTAGGATTGTGCGGTGGTTAATGTAACCATAGCTTGCCTAACAGACTCCCCAAGAACAACTGAAGAAAACTACTTGTCACGTTGGAAACATGACAGTTGGTCGCTTTTATTTGTGTATAATCATGCAAAGCATTATTTAGTGCTATGCCTTCTTATACTGTAGCATGTGCTTTTAGTTTAGGTGATTCTGCATCAGGTGACACTATGTCTTTGCACAGTTCATATTCTTCTGATGGGGACCTCCCTTCTGACTGCCTAGTGACATCTGAAAGACACCCTAATCCTGTTGCCGCTCAGTTTTACATAGGATTGTGGTACAATGAAGGTAGACAAGCACCGCGAGCTCGCACATGACAAAATCAACCTTACATCACATCACAACCACATTATTAAAGGTGTGTATTTTGTCTTGCAATATTTTCATGTTTATGGGCAGTTGCACCATTTGCTGCTAATTAGACATCAGTTCCTACAAACATTCATATGGGACAACAGAAAAAGGGCCCCTTACAGGAAAGTGTACCCTCTCCAACAAAGTATGTGTAGATAGCATCCGCCCCAACACCCCAACATTTGAAGTGTTAGCACCCCACCACAAAGTTCTGGTCTAGTTGATCTCCTGATGCTGCGTGGCTCTCTCCGCATCACCTCGGAGCACCATAGCCAGCTGCTGAATTTCTGTTCCAGCCCAGACACATTTAGACCTGCAGCTCGTTGGTGCCTGGGTAGCCTACCCGCATTTCTTCTTACAAATAGTTCCTTCTATAATTCTTTACAAATCGCAGCCCTGCCTCAGAGCTAACCAGAAATGTGCATATGAATAAACCTGTTTTTAACTGCATTCCTCTGTCGTCTTAAATGGTGGCTGCAGGGCATGCTACTCTTGGCAGAGAGTGGGTATTGTCTGCCATGAAGTCTGCATGCACGTTGTTTTAATGAGCCAAATTCAAGCATCATACAATGCCCTTATTTGTTATTCCATTTAAATACACACTTTTTAAAATTCTGAATACATTGCATTACATTTGACTGCACAGCACAAGGAAGATAGACAATCTTGTTTCCTCTACAGGAGAGATTACCTTCTCAAAGACATAGGGCCTCATTACGAGTCCGGCGGTAACCGTGCCTGAAATTCCGGCTGGTTACTGCCGGACTCGTATTACCATTCCGCCTCCGTGATTCTCAGAATTACCGGGGCATTACGACCCCGGTGACCCGGGAATTCCGGAGGCGGAATTTGGTAAATCCCCATTCCCATTGAGTCCCCATTGAGTCCCACAGGACTCAATGGGAATAGGGAAGTGGAAACACCGGCACCATCTGGTGATGGTGCCGGTGTTTCCACGTCTGCCTGCAGACAGGTGGTGTTAAACCCGCCAGGTCAGACCTGGCGGGAATGACACCTCCACCTGCAGTACTCGAGATCACCCAGTATGGAAACAACAGTGGCGGCGGATTTACCGCCCCCGTTATTTCCATACCGGGTGACTCATAAGGAGGCCCATAGATCATTTACATTTACATTCATACATTTAGCACAGGGGTGATGAAGCAGAGGAGCCAAGGACCATAGGACAGCGACACACCAGGGAGACTAGTGAGTGAAGAACTAGAGGTGCAATGGACCAGATAAGCCACGTACTAGAGCCCTAGGGCAGACCAGAGGAGAGTGAAGGACCGGATTGGTGACAGACCAGCAGAGCCAAGAATACACTTTATATATCCTAAAAGTACAAGAACTTAACTGAAGATTGACAGTAAATGGCAATGATAATTATAGCTTGCTCTACCATACTATGTTTTTGCTCCATCTATGTATCTGTAAGGCATTGTGTTATATTTCTTACTTTTTTAGACCTATCCTGGATTTCTTAGATGTGCAGTTGTTGTTTTAGCTTATTTACATGAAGCCAGCTTCTGTTTGGCTTGTTTAAAAGGAGCATTCAGCTTATTTCTTTTCTGACCTGGCAACACTGGAGAGGTGTTTGATTGACACATCTCCCTGCTTCCTGTTCCTGTATTCAGGGTGTGCAGCAGCCAGAGGGCCATCCTGTCAGTGTCTGGCAGTGTCTGGAGTCCTGCGCTGGATCAGGTAAGAGAAACCCCTTTATGTATGTGGATGCATCTATGTGATCTTGTGAGTTTGTATGTATGTATGTATGTATGTATGAGATTGCGTCTGTGTGTCTGGATGTGTGAGCATGTGAATAAAAGGGCAGTCAGTTTGCATGCTGTAGGGGTGCGTGTGTGAATGAGAGAGCAGTGTGTATGTTGTAGTGGTGCACATGTCAATGGGAATCAGGGAGTATGCTGTGTGAGTGCTCATGTGAATGTATATGAATGTGTGCATGCAGGCTAGGGAGCAAGACTCTGACGAGGGGGGCTACATTGGGGCTGCCATCATGGACATGCTTTCTTACAGTGGCATAGTATTTTTGCTGGCATTAAGGGAAATGAAAGCCAACATTATGAGTGCTCCCAGATGATTGTGGCAGTTCTATGTTAGAGTGGCCAACATGTTTTCTTCCAGTGGGCATAGCATTTTTCAGGCAATATGCGAACAGCAAACATGAAGAGTGTTCTTACGTGGTGATATTACACTGGTGCGGGCAGAATGGATATGTTTTCTTACAGTGGCATAGCAATGTGGTTGGCATTATGGGTGTGAAAAAGGACTATTTCCCAACAGTAGTACCGGGGAGAGTGATGGGTTATAGATCTTATATTCCACCAGCACTCTATTAGTGCAGCATTGATTGGTTGATAATGGTGAATTACAAACTGAATGTCTATCTCCTTCATCTCTTAAGGTAACAAGAGTCAAAAGGAAGGTTCTTCGGGGATGTTACGGAAACATCCACACAACAATAGCACAGTGGTACCAAAAAAAAGGGTATTCACACAATGGTTTTTTTAAATAAAATATAGATACTCTACTAAAACACAGAAAAGTGGCCAAAAACATTGAATGGTTCTGAATGGTTGCAGGTACTGCAATAGTATGTGTACAGAAGTGGACAGGGCCTCGGGTGGTTGGCTTATGTTTGTGGGTTTTGGCCAGTGTGCAGATTGTTGGGTGTATGTCTGTATTTTGCTGTGGTGATTGTGGCCTGCTACGAGTCTCTTGGGTGCATGGCTGGGGCCATGCACCCAAGAGTCTACCCAATGGCTGCAAGAAGTGTAATAGTTTGTGTACAGAAGTAGATAGGGTGGGTGGCAGCTGGTTTATTGGACTGTCCTGAGGGTTGTGGCACTGGGCAGATTCTTGGGTGTATGGCTGTATTATGCTGTGTTGTGGTCAGCTACTAGAGTCTTGAGTGAGTCTGTCCACTGGCTGCTAGTAGTGTAATTGTATGTGTAGAGAAGTGGATAGGGTGAGTGGCAGGTGGCTTATTGGAGGGCACTGAGATTCTGTTGATAATCAGCATTTTTCTATGTTAAATTAGCGTGGGCTAATCCATTCATCCATTCATCCATTCATCTATTTAGTATAAGCTATGTTTAGCACTATAGTTTGTTTTGATCATAGATTGACATTTGCTGAGAGCCATGTAGAAATATATATTTAGCTTGTTATTTTGTAAAGCGCACATTCTCTGTTTCAAAGCGCTGTTGTGGGTTTTGTCCATCATGAATCCTGCTTTTTCTGAGCGCGGAACGCAAATGTGTTCGCAGCTGAAATACAGTGGAAGAGATGTTTTTCATAACAATCTGTTTCTTGGCAGACTGTCATTTATTCTCAAGCAGAGACACAGCCTTGGCTGGCTGCGTAAAAAGAGATAGCATGAGACTGTCTTGTGCGAAGAGCGAGAAGGAATGTTACAAGATATGCTTTGCTGTACTTAGAATAGAATATAGAAGAACATGTCACTGTTTCCCAGTACAGTACACGATTATGCTATGTTGAAATGATTTATGCACGAACGTAGGAATAGAATGCTGGTTGCCATAGAATGCTTTCTACACATGCAATTGTAAAATGCGTCATCTCTACGATGCTATTCTGTTTAACAGTAGATTGCTGTTCTTTTCAGGGGAGAGTTAGGGAGCTGGGGGTGCTGGGATGCTGGGAGGGAGCTCACTTCTCATTGCTATGGTGTTCAGTAGAGCATTGCTAGAGAGAAGCTGTGAGGGTTGGGTTTGCTAAAGCACTCATTGCTATAGAGTGCTGATTGTTAGTGATTAGTGACTATTGCCGTGCATAAATGAACATGCATTCTTAGCATCAATTTCTATGTCTTTGTGATCTACTTTTTGTTTTCCTCAGTATAGTATATTTAGTTTCACAACTGGGCAGATTCTTGGGAATATGGCTGTATTATGCTGTGTTAATTGTGGTCAGCTACTAGAGTCTTGGGTGAGTCTGTCCACGGGCTGCAAGTAGTGTAATAGTATGTGTAGAGAAGTGTATAGGGTGTGTGGCAGGTGGCTTATTGGAGTGCCCAGAGATTCTTGGTTGTATGAGAGCCTGTGCAGTGGGTTCAAGTAGTGTAATGGTATGTGAACGGGTAGGTCCTCAGGCGAGCAGCATTTCTGGTGACTGCAGGCAGGCTTCATTAGGGTAGGGGAGTGGAATGTAGATGATATGAGGATGTTTCTATAGGCTGTATTATGCTGTGGTGGTTGTGGCAACCTGCTGTACTCTTGGGTGCATGGCCGGATGCACCCAAGAGTTTGCCCACTGGTTGAAGTACTGTAATAGTATGTGTAGAGAAGTGCACAGGGCCACAGGCGGCTTAGGGTAGGGTAGGGGAGTGGAATGGAATGTAAATGGTTTAAAGCACTGCAATAGTATGTGTACAGAAGTGGACAGGGCATCTGGTGGTTGGCTTATGTGTGTGAGTTGTGACCAGTGTGTAGATTGTTGGGTGCATGTCTGTATTATGCTCTGTTGATTGTGGCCAGCTTCTAGTCTCTTGGGTGCATGAGAGTCTGCCCACTGGCTGCAAATACTGTAATAGTATGTGTACTGAAGTGTACCAGGTGTGTGGCAGCTGGCTTATCGGACTAGCCTGAGATTCTTGGGTGTATGATAGTCTGTGCAGTGGGTGCAAGTAATGTATGACTATGTGAACTGAAGTGGATAGGGTCTCAAGCGGGTGCCTTATGTGTGTGGGTTGTGGTCAGTGGGCAGATGTGTGGGTGCATGGCTGTATTGTACTGCAGTGGTTGTGGCAATACCCTAGACTCTTGGGTGCATAGCCGGAGGCCATGCACACATGATTGTGAAAACTAGCATATAGATTGCACAAATATGTGTATAGAAATGCAATTTGCTGATTACAAAGAAGCATGATACCAATAATCGTATACTCACTGTATATATTGTTGAGGCACTGTACACCTTTTTTGAACTCAGTGTAGAATACTGTTGAAGTGGCAACAGCAGATTTGAATATTGTGGCACTGTGGACACATATTGTCTTTATTGCATGTGGAAATGCAGAAGATATCTTTGTTTCATTGTCTGTGATAAAAGAAAACATAACATGTTAGGGAAGGTACTTCATAATGTCTTATTGCATTAATTTCAGACATTTATGTACTTTGTGGACCCTCCTAATTAGTACATTGCAAGTACTATGCTTTAAACAAGTGCACTGTGCAATGTTCACAGTTCCTGTGTTTGTTTGCATGATCATTAGGTCTGTGGGAAACGATATCCATGCAGGATTAAAAAGAAATCTACTACATTCATTTGTTGTTATGTGGCAGACTCTGTTTAATTGATGTGTGCAGTACTTACATGAATGTTTAAGATGCATATCAATGTGGTCTTGGTGTTATAAGCACTGTTGCAGTAGGAGGAATTGAAATAGTGTATCATTGACCTTTTGGAAGTGGTGATTCTATGGTTGTAGTTAGATACCAGTTGGCGTATTCTAACTGTTTATCTGTTTCCTCTTTTTAGCAGTATCTGTTTATGCATTTGATTGCTGTTGCTGTTTTTTAAGTAGTGTAGTATTGCAAACTAATATTACAGGATTGTGGGGGCAGTAAGACACCCATTGGCATATTCTAACTGTTGGTAGTTTGAAAGTTTTTGAGGGTATATTTGTAGCACTGTGATTGCTGAAGGCTGATTTTGACAGTTTGACCACTGGATGTAATATTGTAGTACTGCGGGGTAGTACGATACCAGTTGGTGTATTCTGGTTGTTTATACTTAATAAGTGTTGAAGGGTTTCCTCATTGAATATATATGAATGTGTGCATTGTTGCTGGTGGATTTCAAATTGTTTAGTAATGGGAAGTAATATTGTAGTATTATGGTTATAGTTAGATACCAGTTGGTGTATTCTGCCTGTTTACAGTTTCACAGTTTTGCAGGGTATGTCTTCAAGCACATTCATTCTTGTTGAAGGATTTCCATTTTTCACTATTGCGAAGTGCCTTTGTAGTATTATGGGTGTAGTTACATGCAGTTACATATTTATGGCAGTGGTATGGGCATTGCTAGAGAGCTGTTGCCATATTCTAACAGTTGGTCATTTCACAAGTCATTGATGACAGCTTGTAGACCCTCATACTGAGTAGTTTTCTTTTTAAGTACTATGTGGGAAACAATATCAGTGTGTCATTCCACAGTTGTTTCTGGGACTATAATCATTGGGTCATTGGGGAACAAACTGTATTGCAGTGCAACTGATGTCCTCATGGGCGAGTTGGTGTATGCTAAGTTGTTCCAGTTTCACAGGGCAGAAGGTTATTCTTTGTTTGCAATTACATATCTGTTGGTGGGTATTGGGCAGTAGGCTATGCTACTTTTGTAGATCAGTGAGTACATTTTGGTTTCAAGAATGTTAAGTAGGCATTTGCAAGATTTGCTGGTAATCTCTGCTGCTTCCGAGTAACGGAAGTATAATCTCATTCAAAACACCCATATTTCTTTTTAATGTATGCAGTATAGTGAACTGCAGTGGTTGTGACACCTGTGTGGTAGATTATGCCTACTGTTGTGAAGGTTTTCTTGCCAAGTGATACTTGCCCATGTGTGAAGCTAGTAAGCTTGCAGTTGTTTTTTGTACCATCTGCATTATATCGTAAATGCATTACTATAAAGTATTGGCTATGTGACTGTATATGTATGGTGGAACCATTGTCTGAATTGCAAGTAGTACATAATATGCCATGATTGGCATTTTGTACTAGCTGTTGAAATGGAATGGTTTCACAGTTAGGTATAGATATATACACAAAGCGCTCATTAGGGACTTGTTCCTGCCCACATGCTTGCAGAGAGTGCATGTATATTTACGTTATATATGAAATCTGGAAGATTTATTTATAGGTATATTTTTGCTTTCCAGTACTTGCAGTAAGTACATTAGACATTCATGTGGGTCTTCTTGTGTGTTTATAGTAAATCTCACCATCCCCACACAGTAGTCCAATTCCTGCCTTATTCCTGAGACACTGTAAGTGTTGTCAGGATTGTTTGTTGCATTTCTATGAAGGAGTAGTATTTGCAAACACAACTGAGCCGTTTAAGTAAATGTTTTCAACAATTGGTGGCAATTGGAATAGAACATTGATTGCTGCATTTGCATAGCATTTTACACCGGTTATGTTGGAAAATATGAATGGACCAGACAGTTCAGTGTCTGAGTCATTTAATGGAAGTCCACATGCTTATTTTGAAGAGGTTCTTCTCTTTGTTTGTGTAGTTGGGTATGCATTTTGCCTTTTCAGTACACCCTTCTGTGGTTGTGGTAGTTGATGGAGTAGCAGCTGCTTTCAATTTCTTTGGTGGTACTGTTGGGAGATCACGTATAAGTTGTGTTTGCACTAGTTTTCTTTTACAAAGTTTGCCGTTTTGAGGAACAGGGTACATTTTAAGATGGGGTGTTTAGAGTGCACATAGTCTGTTGTACTCTATGATGGAAGGAATGTCAGCCTTGACTTTGCTTGCATCAAAATAGACTAGAAATAGTCCTTCAAGTGTACATAGGCATGACAGTCCTACGTAACTCATGCCTTCTTTAAAGACTGTACTGCCAATGTCAATCAAAGCTTGATTTAGAGTTAGACCTTGAGATTTATGAACAGTGAATGCATATGCAAGAGATAGAGAAAACTGTTCTCTGCGTTCATACATGTCTTTGAAAAGAAGGAATGGGGCTGTTGAGCGTCCTATCCTTTTTACTTCTGAAAGTTTCTCAAAGTGGATGTTGACAAACTGAATGCTGTTGTCAAGTGCGTATGTCTGGAAGCCAGCAACTGTACCAAGTGCTCCATCAACTAAACCTTGCTTCACGTCAAGGTTACACTTTAGAATTACTCTACAGTTTAAACACAATGTTAACATTGGTCTGGAGTATTGCCCAGAGCAATGCCAAAGGTTAAGATACATTCTAAACCTTTGAGCCATCACCTCTTTGTTTTTGCTATGTCACCCCGAGTGGGACGGGTATGCTCAGACGTGGGTCACGTGCCTGCTGGGCCTAGAGAACCAAGCTACACCTCACTGATGAGGCCCAACAAGGCCAAAAAATGTTTGGGGATGCTTGTGGTCTCGTGCAGAAGGGATGTGACCTAGCAGTTCAGGCTGGACTGCCCCTTTTGGGGTGAGGCCAAGCCTGATTTGCATATGGTCTTTTCCCTTCTGTACTGGCTTGGCAGGTGAAGAATGATGGTCTGGAGCAATGCCAGAGGTTAAGATTCATTCTAAACCTTTCAGTCATCACCTCTTTGTTTTTTTCTCCCAACCAGCTGTGTTGGAGAGTTTTCTTAGCTATTTAGTCGTGCCATAGCTTGTTGATGCATAGGTATTATCATACTGTGTACGTCCTGTTTGTCTGTGGAGTAAATTTGCACTATTGGTTGCATTTCTTTTTTTCAAAATTAATTCATTAAATTGTGCACAGCTAGCTAGTGTTGGCATTAAGGACACACATTTAACATTTTTGTGTGCTATCAGTAGCAGATGTGTTATGCCCGTATAGCTCATGATGTGTCTGCTATTTAAGATTGATCTATTGGCCATTGCACTCCCAGAGTCTCTACATTTTCTTTAAGATCTAATGGCAAATAAACTACTTTGCCACAAATGCCTCTCAGTAAATCAGAAGTAGACAAATTGGCTGTTTCCAGCTGAAGGCGTATTATCGCTTGAAATGGGTGCACTGTTTGGATTACAATGCTCTCATACAATTTAAGCTGTTGGAGTGGTTTTGGCAGTGAGAATACTTCCAAAATATTACTGATCGCCCGTGAAGGCAATTGGTTTTTTTCCAGTTTTGCAGTGCACTATGTGCACAGTATGGGGGTCTTAGTAATTTTGTATTTGTTTTCAGCTCTACGACAACAAAGCAGATGTGCTCTAAAACGTTGCTATTTCTTTTTTATGTGTGTAATAGAAGGTTGGCATCTGCAAGGTTGTTGCTACTCTCTTCTAAAGTTACTAGATTTTGTAAGTGCTCTTCAGTTCCAAAATATTTGCTTTGGATATGGTCTATTTCTTCCAGCAATCCTTTGGCTCTACCTTGTAGGAGAATGTGATTTAAATGCTCCACTGCTAAAGCAGGACTTTTTGCATAGTACAGCCACTGAATGAGAT
This sequence comes from Ambystoma mexicanum, assembly GCF_040938575.1. Taxonomy (NCBI): domain Eukaryota; kingdom Metazoa; phylum Chordata; class Amphibia; order Caudata; family Ambystomatidae; genus Ambystoma; species Ambystoma mexicanum. The sequence continues at coordinate 809,661,569 of NC_090932.1, forward strand.
TTTGTATAGTGGAATGATGTGTTTCTAACATTTTGATGTGGTGGAAGGTGCCTTTGCAAGCAGCCCCAGAAATGTAGGCTAATGAATGTCCTCGTAGTCCTGTGTATTTTACGCACTGGACAGGAGTTCATGGTTTGTAATATTTTTTATTTTTTATTTGTTTTTGGCATTCACATACTGATTGAGGAACAGCTGAAAAGATTTGAAGGATTGTTTTCATACATTTGACATTGAAGTGCACGGCCATTTGTAGACAGGAGGGATTGGTTTGGTGGAATGGAGAGTTGATTGTAAGCTTTCTTGCCATTTCTTCTACCATAATGGTACTGTCTAACTTTTCATACCTTCAGCCCTGCTATGTATGGCAATTGGGTTTGTTTGCTGTTGTTTGTATGCCTCTTCATTGGAATATGGCTCTGTGCTGGTTGTGTGAATCCACTCACCTGCACAGACATTTGCAAAGGTATCTATGTTGATGTTGTGTATGTTGCGAAGTACTTTTTGTAGTTTACTAATTAGTTTTGTTAGTGGTTTCATTCTCTTTAAAATTAATATAAATAATTTCCTTTTGAGGAGCATTGCACTGTGTATGAGAGCCTCCAGGATCAGTTTTCTGTGGTAAGTTTTAAGGGTTGACTGTGATTTCTCCCATGTTTTTATAACGTTCTGAAGGATTATCTGGTGTAACATTTTTAGTAAAATTAATCTTTTGGAATGCTTAATTGTGGCTATGTTAACATTGGTAGATGTAGTGTCAGCACTACTGGTAGTTGCATTGTTCTTAATACATTTAGTTTTAGTTTTACATTTTGGAAGAGAAGTCACACTTGTTTTCCCTGCTACCTGGTTCTGTTTTGCTCAGTGACTGTATTAGCTGTTTTGTTTATACTTTTTGTACAAAGTCTGCTAGAGGTGGATGGCCATTTTTCATGGTTTGAGTTTTATCTGCTCTATTTCTGCATTGTTTTCTACAGAGTTGCTTTTCGGTAGGCATTGTCTTGTGTCTGTTGGAGAAAAAAGGGAAAGTGTGGATTTGGAAGTTGTGCAATGTATTTGTGTGTACTTTGCATGAGTGTCTGAATATGAGGTTAGGTATACATAGAGGAGAATGATTGTGCAAATGGCTGTTACCTTTGGTTGTGAAGGTTGTACTGATTTGTGTGTGTGTGTGCCTGTGGGAAAGGATTGCTTCAGTGCGTATGGCTGTGTAATGTGCTTAAATAAGTAAGGACATTACAATGTTTTTTTTTATAAAACTTGTGGGTTTTAACATACTGGTGTTCTGATAACAATAGGAACAGTGGACCTGGCAAAGTGCAATGAGTAAGGGTGAAGCTAGTGCTTTGGGGTTGGATAAAATTGTCTAGGCTAGAATACAACAACACTGCGCTGCCTGAGTAACAGGCAGAACACTACAACAGTACTGCACTTACTTTGTTGGATGTGAAGAGTAGGTTTCTTCTGGGTTTTATCTTTCAGCAGGGACGTCTTTTAAGGGGCGGTTATTCACTGCAATTGCAAAAGAAGGAAGTTAGTGGGTATGTGTGTTAATAGTACAGTAATAGCAGCAGGAGAACACCTCGGCAGACTTCACATGGACAATAATTGAAAAAGTGTCTATCCCCACAAGAGGCGGGAACCTACAGAATCTACTGTTCAAACGTGAACAACTCTGGATCTTCCGGCTCAAAACAGATAAAGACGGACTGAATGAAGCAACTAGTTGGCAAACTCTGGCCACGTTATGAATCAAAGTGCCAAACTGTTTTGTTTAATTTAACTTTCATTGTGACTGATTGACTTTGATGTACTCTGGACTGGCGCTCCTGATTGTGCTCGTGATGAGTGCTGTATGTATGAATGGCTGCTTAGGATGGTACATGCAGGCACCAGCAGCAAGATTCATGATGAAAATCGGGGATTTTTCCCACTCATAACATTTGATGTTAAGTTCCTGGGGACCCGCGGTCCGCTGTGCCTGACCTGGTGATGGCCGCAGCCTCCCTCTGTGGACGGCCATCCCAGAGTCAGGCACGCGTGATCACGTGACCACGCGCCAACCCATGGCAACATAAATAGTGTAGTCACACGGCCCGCGAAGACTCAACCCTCTCGCGCACGGCTCGTGAAACGGACTGAACTCTGCTCAGAGGTAAGCCCCTTGTGGCCCACCCGGGTTAGCCACTCCCTCTCCCACTGATGTCACGCCTTCGTGGGCATCCGGGATGTACTGAAGCTTGTTAGAAATATGTTTGCTAAATGTGTAGCGACAACGCCGAGCGCGTGTCGCACTAGACAGAAAACTACTCAATTTGGTTAGAAGAATAAGTAACGTTTTGTACTGACTTTTTTCCGATCCGATGTACTCAGACATCAAACTAGACAATAATAATTGTTGTCCTTTGGCCCCCAGGTATCGGGCCGTCTCATCGTTCTTGATTAAGCCACCAGATCACACGGAGCGGGTAAGCCTTCTTTTCCCCCTCCTGACACACCAGTGCAATGTCTTCTAATAGCTTGAATTGACAGCATGTGATATTTACCGCTGCTCTCCCTTTCTCTCTCTCCCCCTCCCCTCCTGTCACCCCTACAGGGAGAGGACGTTAAGATACGCAGACAGTGCTGCCCCATGAGACTAACAGCAGGCACACATGCAGATGCCCTGCACAAGCCCTGATGAATGTGGCCCACTTATTTGCACCACAGAAACCGGTCGGCTAAGAGAACGACTCTAACCTAGTGCATAACACGTACCGCACAGTTCTAGTTCGTTCAATTTGAGGCTACCCTGTTAAAAGCATTCAGGGACCCCTTCTCAATCCGAGGTGACCTACCTCAAGAGAGACTGTCGTTGAAGAAAACTCTTCACAATTTTAACTAACTTGTATTTGCACCTGCCTACCCAGAGAAAATCCAATAAAATTAATGTTTATCTTCATCTGGGGGGCAGCCAACACATGCCAAAGCCAAAGCGGTGGAGCATGTGTCTTTTAGCACAACACAAGTGCATTAAGAGACTATTCGGAAAGCGCAATTAGGCATATTGGCTTTTCTTAACTGCTTACCACTAGCCAATGAGAGACTGCTGCGAAGTGTGAAATGGAAAGGGAGAAGGGCCGCCCTTGGGTTACAGGATCCGCGAACACCATGGTAGTTTGCGGATCACACGTGCTACATCCGGGGCTTCTCAGCATGCCTGTCATGGAAATGGGACTGTGGGGATTAGCCAATCAGGTGTTAAGGGTGTGCTTTACAGGAAGGGAGGGTAATCATTTTTTTCATTGCTGTGTTGGTTGTGTAGTGAAGATGGCTGGAGTTACTGTATGGATAGTGGGAGATTCCTGTGTATGTGATCTGGAGAGGTATGCAAAGGCAAGAGGTGTTTCTGCAGATCTTGGTTTTCGAGGCCTGGAGGCTTTATGGTGAAGTGTTCCTGGACGCAATTTGCAGGAAATGCTTGTGCTTTGCAGAAACATGGCTACTTTTGGTAGTCCTGATATTTTGGTGGTGCACAGTGGAGGAGAGCATTTGGGCTACATCAGTGCTCCAAGTTTGGTTCCAGTATTGAAGTTTTTGGTGGAAGAACTAATTCTGCTTTTCCCTACTGCAAAGGTGTTTTTTTCCTGAAATACTACCAAGAGCACAATGGAACAACCCAAATGTCTTCAATCCCCAGCAAAATGTTGGAAGGTGCCTTGTTAATAGAGGCATGGCTATAGTTTTGCGACGTGCTGAGATGTCTGTTTTCTCCAATGACAACATTGACTGCTTTAGTATGCACTATTTTACAGCAGACAGCGTTTTGTTGTCCATAATTGGAAATGCTGTTTTTTTTCACAATCTAAGGGATGCTTTGCAGAGGTTGATGTAAGGGAGTAAGGAGGAAAACAAGAGAAAAATATCCCCCAAAAAATAGAAAACAAAAGGTGTTTGTTCAGTAGCACCTAAAAAAAAAAAAAAAAAAGGCTCTTTTCAGAGCCACCACAATAGATGAAATCTCTACCCTGTGTTAAATGTCTCTCCCCATCCCCTTGAATTGGGCGATGTATCCAAGAACTCTGCAGCAGTTCATGGATCGCACATGCCAATCTGGGACTTTTATGGATGGCAGGCATGGAAATGGGTCTGTGAAGGCTGGGGATTGGGTCAATAAGGTTCCCTGGGTGTGGTATGCAAGGCCAGAGTATTGGAGAGGCTCTGTTTGTTGAGATGTGTCAGGTGGATGTGGCTATGGCTGTATGTTTCAGGGGCAGAGTGTCTGGATTTTGGGGGAATCTTGAATACATTGGTTGCAGGTGTATGCAGAGCAATGTGGAGTGGCTGCATATGTTTGATTTCCTCATGTGGATGTGAACTGGTATGGAGTGTGAAGTGGGAGAATGGAACAAAAGGCTCCCACCAATCCCCTCACACCACTGGCCCAGAGGATCACTGCCTAGGCACCCGCCACGAGAGGAGTTTGCCCATCTACCAGACGATCAAATACCCTGGTACAGGAACATACAGATGTGCCCACCCACCTGCCCTGCCCATGCCGACACCTGCGGCATGGATGGACTCGACTGAACCATCCAACACTAAATCAACACATCGTTAGAGATGCCATGACGACCCAGCCTACGGTCAGCACACCCGTGCAAACATGCACACTGGACATTCCCACACCAATCCACACGAAGAACATATTCAGTGCTATGACGTAGGTGACGGGCACACTCACCGACGCGCATCTTTATTATTTTTCACATAGGCTTTTCAAAATGCAGAAACGCAAGACGCACAATGAACTCATCCAGAACGCTTGCTCACGCTTCCTAAACCCATGTATTACAATGAGAAATATAACGAAGACCTGATACTGGGGATAAAGCAATATGATACCATAACCTAAAGCGCCTGTGTACCAAACGGCTCCACCTATACACCAGGCCCAAGTAGGCCGCAAGCAAGAGCTTCCATGAACATTGAATGAGCAAGAGTACAGTTGCTGACCCTGCAGAATGAGCCCGGCGATAGCAGACAGTCAAAGGCACAATGTTGCAAACTCGTGTGCCGCAAGCCGACGCCAAGGTCACACCTGCAAATTAAACCAGGCACACAGTGGAAAATACAATATTAATTGTGCAGAATTCTGCCTCGACCACGGTCCCACCTCACGTGACCGAGCCGAACCTGACAGGGTGCCAGGCCCAGGAGGAGGGAGGCGCCTGGATCCCCCGTTTCAAGACACAGGCAGATACAATTAAGTGATTCAATGGACATCTGCGGCGGTGGGAGTAGTCGGCCTTCCAGCATATGAATAAATCTTCACATTGTCTGCACATACCCATAGTGAAACATTGTTGCAAATGACAGGTGCACCGCGAGCTGGGAACAGCGATGGTCCCAGACTGGGGGGCTCGCGTGTGGACCAACCAGAACATGGGGCTCTTATCACTGACGCCATTAACATTAGCCAATCCTCAGGGGTCTTCATGTAACAATTTTCATGTATCGAATTGAAGGGACAACCCATGAGTCGCTAACAGTCATCAGCTACCCTCTGCTGAACTACTCTCAATCAAACTCCCAATCTCTCCCAATCATACTGCCTTAGTACACCTCATCTATCGGCCACCTGGTTCTACGTCCACTTTCGTAGAAGATATCTCTTCTATCCTGGCATCCAGCACCAAGCCTAAATCCCAAATTATCTTACTTGGTGACCTTAATCCAGGCTATTTGGACACGAATGACACTAAAGCCGGTGACCTAGCCAATGTCCTATCTGACTTTGGCTTCACTCTGCATGTCAACGTACCTACCCATATCAAAGGACGTACACTGGATTGGGTTTCTGACATGAATTGTGCACTAAACTTAATCTCGGTGCTACCATGTGCATGGTCCGACCATCACAAAATAACATTTTCTATCAAATCTTTCCCATCTATGGATAAACCTTGTACGGCGCCACCCATACTTACTCGTAACAAGAAGGATATCACAACTGAGAAACTACTCCCACTCATCCTACCACTATTAAATTCGGTCCCCACAACCTGTGCTGACCCTACCGTTCTGGTGGACACCTACAATCGAGCTATGTTAAAAGCCTTGGATTCCATTGCCCCACTTAAACAGCGCAAAGAAAAATCACGCAACCATCTCAACCCCTGGTTCACCCCACTTCTTCGAGAACTTCGCAAAGATAAAAGTCTCTCTGGAGAAACTCACCTACGCCAGAAAATAAAATTAACCTTCTATCCATCACCCTCTCTTACAAAGAAGCCATACTATCGGCAAAAAAAGAAGTCTATAACAACAGGATCACACAAGCTCAATCCAATACTAAGGAACTCTTTAGAATTCTGAAGGAATTAGAGTCCCCAGCCGCCCCCATTGACACCTGTACCCCTGACACCGAATGGTGCGCCAACATACAAAAAGCATTACTCAACAAAATCACGACACTCCAAGCTAAAATTAACACAAAAAAAAACCATCTCCGCGACTCAGCAGGGAACCACCAACCCTCCAACATCTCATCCCCCATCCATCCATTCAAACCTTTCAGCTTCTCACCGCTTACCACTAGGGAAGTGGAAAATATCATCAAGAAGCTAAAACCTTCTAACTGTCAAGGCGACGCCTGCCCAGCACCAATCATAAAGGAAGCAGCACCTGAGCTCGCTCCCTTTATAACATCCTTCATCAACTCCTCTTTTAAATCTGGCATAGTACCTAACAACCTCAAGGATGCTTGGGTAATCCCCTTAATCAAAAAACCTAACTTAGACCCTAATAATCCCACCAACTATAGGCCCATCACCACGGTACCTTACCTCCTAAAAATCCTGGACCGTGCTGCATATCTCCAAATTCAAGATTATCTTGACAAAAATAACCTATTAGGACTCAGGCAATCTGGTTTCCGACCGAGACACGGCACTGAGACAGCTCTATTAGATCTAAAAACACAAATTGAGGATCTAAAAGACAAGGGCAAACAAGCGCTCCTACTCCTCTTAGATCTATCCGCCGCCTTCGATCTGGTGGACCACCAAATCCTTTGCCAGCATCTCAAAACGGCCGTCCACTTCTCCGATGCAGCCACCTCTTGGATAAGCTCATTCCTTGCCAACAGATCCATGAGAGTCTTCTCACCCTTGGCCGCGGCTGACCCAGCACTTGTCCTTTGCGGAGTCCCACAAGGCTCATGCGTATCACCTACGCTCTACAATGTATTCACTAAACCACTCTTTGATATTCTTGACCATCTGGGTGTCACCTACACAAATTATGCGGATGACACCCAGATACTCATCCCTATCACTGGTGACTATGTAACTGACGTCAAAGCTCTTAATGCAGTCTACTCCGTCATCCAGGCGTGGATGGCCCACCACGATCTCTGCCTAAATGATGAGAAAACTGACCTACTCATCCTCGGTTCTCAATCCAAACTTGCAAAACTTGACAGCAAATACGATGCCTTCATCATTGATGGTAACATTATCAAGGTCACTAAGGTCACTAAAACACTCGGTATTTATTTAGACTCGACCCTCTCTCTCACAAGACAAACCAACTCAGTAGTTTCAGCATCTGCGCACACGTGCAAACTAATCACTGCTTGCCGCCCCTTCTTATCTACGGACAATTGCTTGATCCTTGCCAGAACTCTCATCTTATGCAAAACTGATTACTGCAATGCCCTTTACTTGGGAACCAGTCAAAAAAACATTGACAAACTTCAGGTAACCCAGAATAACGCCATCAGGGCTGCTCTTAATATACCTAGGCGCACACACATCTCCTCCACTAGACGCAACTTACGATGGCTCACCATCTCACGGCGCATTGCCCTCAAAACACTGGTTCTTAATTACAAAGCACAGAACAACGCTGCACTAGCCTACCTGTCAGAGCGCTTCACACAACACACAGCCCACAGACCCCTAAGATCTGCACAAGCTAATACACTCATCATTCCCAGCTTCAAGCTCCAGACTGCCAGAGGCTCGAGCTTCCCAGTCCTGGCAGCCAAGCTCTGGAACTCACTTCCCAATGATCTCAGGAATGTCCCCTCCCTTCAATCCTTCAAAAATAGTGCAAAACAATGGCTTTATGAGCAAGACGAAGCTGCACGCTCACTGCACGCTGTACCAATCCTATCACTTCTGTATATATTGGGTCGACTAACTACCTTGTAAATATATGTATATTTCTTTGCCTTATGTATATTTATACTTTGTAATATGTAACTGCCTTCCTGTAACTGCCTTTCTGTAACTTCTCATTGTAACCCTTCCAAACATGCGCCCTGATGCCCGTGGGCAGGCTGCGCAATATAAATAAATAAATAAAATAAATAAATAAATGTATACCACCTGACTAACCCTTAACCACTAATATTGCTCTCTATACGTATGCTATACTAACCCTACCACTCGAGGAACCAATCCAGAGTGGCGATAGGTTTTTTGCTAACTTTCCAAGGTGACGCAAGTAGCGCGTCATACTAAGGTAAAAAGGGCCTGCGAGTCCCACAATGAGAGAGAGTGTCAGGACGGACGCGTACGATCCTTGACCCATCCCTGCCGTTTGTTTAATAAACAGCAGAATCACCTTGCTTCTTGCGTGTGTCTCATACTCATTTTTTTTGGGATATACGGGAGGGTTGGGGCCTCCCTGCCCGGAGGTCCGCGGACGGCCAAGCCGACCCCGGCAGAATTTCCCCCCGACAAGTTGGAGGCACTGCTGAGATCTGTTTAAGATCTGATTTTATTTTCATTTTTCCGAGTGCTCCCATTGCGAGGAGGCCCAGCGGCGCGGCCCCCTCTGCCGCTGCCCCCTTTTGAGGACTACAGGACCATCGCGGAACTGCGAGAAGACCGGACAGCGCAATCCGGATATTGGCCTTCGGGAGCCGGTTGAGAAGTATCCCGCCCGCGGTTGGCGAGTGTCCAGACGTGGTCCAGACGAGGGGAGGCGGCGAGCCGCTTGGAGGGGTGCACGCAGTCGAGTGGCCCCGCATCAAGAGAACTTGGTGAGTATGCCACGCACAACAAGCAATGTGAAATTGTGAGGGAGGGAGAAGGAACTGAATACGGGAGGCGGGAGGTGTTGCACAGGCGCGCGGCGAAGGTTTGATAAATTAGTGTTGACGGTGCAATGAATGGTAGCTGGACAAGTGCGAGAGCAGTCCGCTATGTTACGGGAGAAAAGGGGGTGAAGCACGAAAACATCACGTGCGACCGCTCGTAGACACTGATTGGCCTAGATCGCGACCACGTGTAAGGGTGTGTGTGTGTATGGTTTCCTACGATTTGGTAATTATTGATCAATGAGTAGATGAGGATCCCTATTGATCGAGCAGGAAACTCGATAGATAGATGACGTTTCCCTGTAGGCGGTAGCTAGCTGGTTGCCCAATACGGAAGATAATTGACTGGTTAAGCCCTCCTGTCGAGGGGCGTATCACACGCGAGGCGACGGAGCGTGCGCAGTCCGATTATATTGTTGATTACCTTGTTCCAGGCGTGACAGGAGGACAGCTGTGGAGTTAACGTGGGTAGATTTGCAAGCATATTTTGAACTTTAGAAAAAAAAATATGAAGAACTTACCAGTAGTTTTAAGAGATCGGTGACGTCACCAGTAGGGCTTTCATAGGACATCTCGAACACGAGGCATTTTTTTTCTTTTGGAGAGTGGTGGGGAAGAGAATTGTGGTAAGGGAGTGGAGACGGAGATAAACGGTAACGAGTAGATTGGGGGAGGGTGAGAAGGGGGACGTGGATGCGCACGGAAAACGCCGACCACAGCAAGTGAAGAAAGAGGAGGAGCGGTATAAGAAAGTGGGACGGCTGTATAAGAACGCAACAAGGGGCACGCAGCCACAGGGGGCTACGTGCGCCTCGGCGGCAGGGGGCCGTAAAGGTGTTCGGTAAAGGAAGAAAAGAAAGAAAAGGATATACAAATGTAAATGCTATATTTTACTAATTTCCCTTAGCGGACTATCGCAAGTCCCCAAACTTACGGGGCCAGGTAAAAATCTAAGGCTGTATAGTGTAAACTGTTAGTAAGATAACCGCTACCAAATAGGGGAAGGATAACAAGTGAAGTGTTACTATGTCATATGGGGTAGGATCGGGAGGGTGGGGGAACACCCTCACTACCCCACTACAGCACATATGTAAAACACTGTCACCCCATAGGGAGAAACTGATCAAGTATAGTATAGAATGGACACCGGGGACTCACAACAAAATGACGACACCATGGCCGCCTAATGGCAGTTCCGATCCATATACCCAACATTCACTATTAAACCATCTGCATAACACATACAAGGGGAAGAAGTTGATGCACCACGTAGAGGTGTTTAACTTATGGAGGATGTTCCAAGGGTCCCGACCAGGACCAAACGGAATGTTTATTATGGGGGAACCAACGGAAGAGAAGATTAAGAAGGAAGGAGAGAACGGGGACAAAGAGAGTGAAGGCACACAGAACACGGGGAACGGAGAAGAGGGAGGAGAAAAGAGTAACAACATAAAAGAAAAGGAAATAAAAAAGGAACAGAGCGACGATATACCCCTAGCGAAGATAGTGAAAAAGGAGGAAGGGGGTTATATCCTTTAACGGAACTGCGAGACATGGTTCAATTAAGGGCAGCTGAGGGGTACTCAAACCCGGCATACAGCCCGCCACCATATACAGCCACAGGTAGCCACACAGAAAGGGAGCAGAGTAGCATGACGGGATCAGCTCGCGTAAAAATACCCGCAGGGGAAGGGGGGATTGACAAAGAGCAAATCGCAGGAATAGGACAGGATGACTGGGTAGCTGTGCAGGTATTATTAAAATTACGAGGTTCATTAACAGAAGAAGAGGAGGAGGTAGTAAGGAAAATGGACGAAGAAAAAAACAGAAAGAGCGAAAGCAAAAGGGAAGAGGGGAAAAGAAAGGGGGAGGACCTGTTACGACAAAAGGAAGAGATTTTGGAAGAACGATTGGCAGAATTAAGGGATGAGCAGAATACACTGATCAAGCAGCTTGAGAGAGAGGAAAGAGAGAGAGCATGGGAAAGGAAAGAAAGCAAGGATGAGTTGGACAGAATGAGGGAACGAACTGAGGAGAAAAAGAGAGAAGCAGAAAGGGTGAAGGCAGTAGCAGAAAGGGTATCGAGAGCAGCACTGCGTGAAAAGAAAAGGGAAGAAGAAGAGAAAGAAAAGGAAATGGAAATATGGAGAAGGAGATTACTATCAGAAACGACAAGGAAATACGAAGAAGGAAGTATGATAGAGGGTATATTAGAGCAGGAAAGAGCGAGATGGGAAAAGAAGAAAGAAGAAGAAAGGATAATGGAAAAGATGAGTATTGAAGTAATGGAAGAATTGAAAAGGAAAAGAGAGGAAATTGGTAGAGAAATAGCGGAGAAAAATGAAGGGGAAAGAGAAGAACGGAGAGGGGGGAGTGAAGTAAGGAGGTATGTACACGGAGACACAGAAGTAGCAACAACCTCAGCACAAAGGGGAGCAATTGGCAATGAAGACAAGGGAGGAACGGATCTAATAGACTTAAGAACAGTAACGATTAAGGGGAAAAAGACAGATTTGGGGTTGCCATTAATGGAGGACTTTTGCAGTGAGGAAGGAGAAGGGATAGAGAAGGAAGGGAGAGAGAGTGAAAGGGAAAGCTTAGATAAATTATACATCACCCGGACAAACGGAGAATCACCATGGATCTGCAGGAGAAAGGAAGACTGGAGGGAAGTGAGGAGGAAGAGCAAGGAATAGCGGAAAGGCAGACACGTGCAGCCACACCGTCACCATTCCGTCCCACATGCTCCACTACCTCACGTTCATTACGTGCAACATGCCCATCTAAGCTCGCGCCCTTCCCACACGAACTAACACCCTATGCAGGCAGGCTTAGAGACCTCCCTGGACGCAGGCAGGGAGAACGAATACACACGCCCACATTAAATAAAGGAAATGATAAAAGAAAGGGAAGAGATGGAGGAGAAACAGTTACGAGCAGGGGAAATATGGACTCCATTGACGATGTAGAAGACAGGGAAGAAGAGGAGGGGTGTACGGATTCGATTGTGTGGGACCCAAAGGGCCAACCAGGACACAACCTAATGCCACTTCTGGAGAAGGGAGGGGTTAGACCACAATACGTCCCCTGGAAGCATGCAGACAAGGAAAATATAAAGTGCAGGCTCCCATCATTAAGTGGAGGTGCGGGAAAATGGATATGTGAAATGGAAAAACACACTGCAGGACAGAAATTGGCAGTGGGGGACGTAAATGGCCTTCTAATATCAATATTAGGGGATGCAGCAGATGACATCTGGAAGAGAGCAGGCTTCCCCGGGGTCACAATAACAAACACATCACACGATGGGGCACCATTCGCAAACTGCAGGCATGCTTTATGGCAGGCACTGAGGGTACAGTACCCGGACACATCAGACATAGGAGCAATTACCTCACGCAAGATGCGTGAGAATGAAGATCCTGTTGATTATATCCAGGAAATTCAAGAGAAGTGGCGCATGGAAACTAGAGAACAATGGGACAAGACACCAGCAATATTCTATCATATACTAGTACAAGGGCTCCCCGAAGCAGTCCAGAAACAACTGAAGAAAGTAGTGGGGATGGAAGCAAAAGCATGGCCAGAAATACAACTGACAATAGTGCATCATTGTAGGACATGGCAAGAAAAAATGAAACAAAAGGAAGACGATAGGAAAACGGAAGAGGCTAAATTAGTACAGAAAAAACTAATACACAATGGAAGGTGCACTAATAACTACACCTGCAACAATGACTCAAAACCCCACACAAGTAGTAGCTGCATTAGATCCCTCCCAAATACAATCATCACAGACTGTAACACAACAGCTGCCGTCACTCCAACCATACACGACTAACATGGGAGGAGGATACTCAACGCCAGGAGCTGGGTATTATAATTATAACAGGGGAAGGGGAGGAATAATGAGGGGGAGAGGATACGGATATAGCACACAACAGCAGGGGGGAGGATTTCGAAATTTCTACCCTTCGTGCAACCAGTATACCAGGACAACCCAGGAAGCTTTCCATGGCAGAACAGGGAACCACCAGTGTGTTGGATTTGTGGATTAGTAGGGCACATGTCACGCACGTGTAGAGTGAGACCAGGCACACCATCATGGAGTGAACAGGGACAACAAGGGCCCACACAGGAACAGCAGGGCATCCAGCAACAGCAGATATTACAACGGGGAAATGGGCAGCAACAACCAGTAACACAACAACAGCCACAGACAAATTCGCTGCCACAACAACGGGTAGCGATAACACAACAACCTCAAGTACAGCAAGCACAGCAACCTGCCCAAATCCAAGACCATAACATAACCTCTACCAATACACAACTACAGCAAACACAACTGGGAAGGGTGACGGTCCTGGGACACAACCCTTACACAGGAAGTGGTCAATCATTATACCCTCAATAGGACAGCCCACAGACGCCTTGGTGTGTCCCATCCTGTCGGTAACACCTAATAGTGCGGAGGAACCACGCATAGAGGTAACGATAGATTATCATTCCTTGTTGACACCGGGGCGACCCGGTCTTGCATAAGGGAAGGTAAATTTAAGATGTCAGGTGAAGCCATGAACACCCAAGGATTTTCTGGGGCTAGGGGATTGGTTCCCTTTACTGATAACATTCCCTTATCAATTGGGGATTATGACATGTCAATCCCGCTTTTATATTCTAGGGCCTCACCAGTAAACATACTGGGGAGAAACATAATGAGCAGGTTGAATATGACGATCTCCTTTACGGAGGACGGCATAATTTGCTCCACTCCAGGAATTAACATGTTCACTGTACGACAAATTATGCAAGCATACTGTGGACAGACAGTGATTAGGGCTGAGCCAGTAGATGGTGAACTGTTCCAGTACGGGACAGACATGGCATTTGCATGGATGCCAGGAATAGAAGGAAATATCTGGAGGAGGCCAGCAGCCTATTTGTTTAGACCAGAAACAACAGCCAATGAACCAGAAGGAAAGGTGATTTCAGTGAACATAGAGAGCATTATAGCAACTGCTGATTACATTGCAGTACATGCCCATGACGGAGAAGGAAGAGCATGGAGGGCAGTGATAGCACTAGCAGAGGGATGTAGACTCACCCAGGTGTCAGATGAGGAGCTCTTCTCAGAAGAAAAGGAAGAAGGTGAAATGGTGTTTATGATGAGTGTAGAAATATGGCTTAGAGTAACGTACAAACAAGTGGCACAGAAAATTGCAATGGCACTTGAAGCACCCACATCCACCCCAGCTCCCTTCTTTGAGGAGGATATGGCAAAGGTACCGACATCATTATGGACTACTAGTCCCTATGACGTGGGGTGTATAAAAAGTATAGGGGGAGTAAGAATAAAATTGAAAAAAGGTGCAATACTCCCCAGAGTGAAACAGTACCCACTATCAAAAGAGGCAGATGAGGGCATATATGAAACAATAATGGCATATTGGTACCATCAGAATCACCATGTAACACAGCTGTATACCCAGTGCGCAAAGCTAAAGGGGGGTCTTGGCGCTTCATACAGGACCTCAGGCCCTTGAACAACATAGTGGAAGCAGAATACCCCATAGCAGCGAACCCGGCCACAATATTGTGCGGTATTCCAGCAGAGGCATCACGATTTACAGTGATAGATCTCAAAAATGCCTTTTTCTCAACACCCCTGCACCCAGACTCACAAGATCTGACAAGCTTCACGTACAGGAACACAAAGTGGAAACACACCAGATTACCACAAGGCTACTGCGAGTCACCCTCAATCTTCAACAGGGTAATACAGATGGATTTGGGTAACATTGAAGTGGAAAGCACAGTGTTGCAGTATGTTGATGACATAATAATTTGCAGCACAAGCGAAAGAAGATGTAGAGAGGACTCATTGAAGATGCTGACGGTATTGGCTGAAAAGGGTTACAAGGTAGACAAGGAAAAGTTACAGTACTGTCAGGAACAGGTACTTTACATTGGTCAGCTCATATCTCAATACGGAAGAAAGATTGCACCACAAAGAGCACAGGCTATTTCAAAAACGCCGCCGCCCCACACAGTGAGGGAACTGCAGCAGTTCCTGGGATTGTGCAACTACTGTAGAGCCTGGGTGTTCGATTACAGCTCATACATAAGACCCCTACTTGAGGCATTAAAAGAAGCTAACAAAGGGGAGAAAAAGTTGGGGTGGACAATGGAAATGAAAGAGGCTTTTGATGAACTGAAAGATGCTATATCAACTGCTCCGGTGCTGGCCACCCCAGATTATGAACGACAATTTTTTATATTTTCACATTGCGACTCAGCAGTAATGAAAGCAGTGTTGGCTCAAAAAACAAGCATGGGCTACAAACCAGTAGCGTTTTACAGTGGTCACTTGGATCCTGTGATGTTAGGACATTTCCCTTGCGAACAAGGTCTCGCCGCAGCTGCCTTTGTGGTAGAGAAAGCATCAGCAATCACAATGGGGTGCTCAACCACACTATTTGTGGAACATGCACTATTTGCAATATTGAACAAGCCTAAGTCCACACTAACCACGCAGAGGGTGTCAGGTTATGAGATCATCTTATCTAGACCAGAACTATCAATTGTTAGATGCAGCACGGTTAACCCTGCAAGGTTTATAGCAGAAGTAATTGAGGAAGGAGATTAAAGGAGATTATGCACACGATTGTACGCAGACTACCAAAATGTACTCGTGTACTAGAAAGGTTGAAGAGAACGCACTAGATGGAGGTAAGCTCTTGTTCATTGATGGGTCCTCAACAATAGACCAAAGTGATGGGATAAGGAGAACTGGGGCAGCAGTGGTAAAAGTGACAGAGGAACCGGTGTGTGTGGCGATGAAATGCGTACAATTACCACAGCATTACTCTGCTCAAGCAGCCGAATTGGTTGCACTGATCTTGGCGTTGAAGGAAAGTTTCGACAAACGAGTGACTATATATTGTGACAGCGCATATGTCACGTCTACTGTCCACTCCGGGTTGTCCAAATGGAGGAGAAGAGGGTTTAGGAGAGCTGATGGCACCCCAGTGCAACATGCTCTCTTGTTGGCTGAACTAATTGAAGTAATAAATGACCCCCAAGAATTAGCTTTGGTCAAATGTACCGCACGCACCAATGGAGAAGATCATATCTCAAAAGGGAATGCAGCAGCTGACGCACATGCGAAGTATGCTGCATATTTTGGTGAGATATGGAACCCCCCAGAGTCAGAGAGAGGGAGAGGGAGGGGAATAGCTAAGGAGATGTTGATAAGAGAAGGGTACACCCATCTCCCAGCCACACAGATAATGGAGCTACAAGCGGCTGCACCAATGGCAGAAAAAGAAATATGGGTAAAAAGAGGATCTACAATGTCACCAACGGACGCACTATGGCGCCAGGGTAACACTGGAAAGATGGTACTGCCATTGGCACTATTGAACACCGCCCTGAGCCAACTCCACCACCCAGCCCACAAAGGCAAGGAAGTTATCGCAGCACGAATTGGGGAAGATTGGTTCTGTCCCGAGTGAGATTCCCATGTGACGAATTTCATCAGCAATTGTCTCACATGTCAACAGTTCACGGCCGGTCACACGCTGAAGGTGACAAAAGGTACTATACCCCGGCCTGAGGGACCCTTCCTGCACATCCATATTGACTATGTTGATATGATCAACGTATGTCAAGGAAATAGGTATATGATTGTAGTAGTATGCCCATTCTCCAGGTGGATTGAGGCAGGACCCTGCTCACACCCAGATGCATTCAGAGCAGCTAAATTTCTAGTGAGGGAGGTTTTCCCCAGGTGGGGAGTGTGCGAGGTACTGCGGTCAGATAATGGTCCGCATTTCGCTAATGAAATGTTCCAGCACATCACATCCTTACTGAACATCAAGCATAAATTTGCATGTGCATATCACCCGCAGGCCAACGGTTATGCGAACGCCTGAATGGCCTACTGAAGGAGGCAATTGCAAAGATACAGCAGACAACAAAGAAGAGTTGGCTGTATTGCCTTCCGCTAGCCCTATTTGAAATAAGGAATAGACCAGGCTCCGATCACCACCTCACCCCTCACGAGGTGGTGACCGGACGTCAAATGCGCCTTCCTCTAACGCCTACATCAAGAGCATTCACAGACTATGAAAATACAGCAATTGTTCTTGGTGATGAAATGTACCAATATGTGTCTTCCTTGATTACTAGTGTGGTGTTTGTGTCTCAACAGCTCGAGCGCACGCGGGGCGGGTCTAAGAGTGATCAACAAGAAGACGTGGATAAAGAATTGGAAAAGGAAAAACTGTGCAAAATTGCTAAAGGTGACCACGTACTACTCCGCAATTTGAACAGAAAGTGGAACAGCCCACGCTTCACTGGCCCCCACCTGGTAGAGGAAGTATCCACGAGAGCCGTAAAGTTACAGGACAAACGTGCCTGGAATCACCTACGCGACGTAAAGATCTGCAAACTCCAGACCCGCCCTAGCGTCACCGACAGGGCCATTGGAAGAACAGCAACAACATCACCCACGGAGGAAGAGACTTCTACCACAGCCAACAACCTAAGTGTCTCCCTACCCTACCACCACCCCTCAGGTTCCCCAGAGACAACTACTGAAATAGAGAAGGGTAATTCCCATACCGCCCATCCCATGGTCACACGATCAAAGAGTAAAGAGACTTCCGCCAGTTGAGCTCTAAACCCTCTGCCTATCGACGTCCTACCCACTGCAGTAATAACCCGACTGAAGGACATTATCTTGCACATATACACATGTAAACACTTGAATGTTCTCTTTTTTTTCTCTCGCACATGCAGGTACCGTGTATTATTGTACTGCTAAGAAAACAGATAACTAACAAGGTTCACTGCCCAGGAGTAGATGCTACCCTCAGACGATAACTACCCTGAAGAGCTATCACACCAATTTGTCTATCAAATAAAAAGGCCAAAGTACCTGAAAAGAAGGAGGGTACGTGTCTACTACACAGCATTTTTTCTTGGCCATAGAACAATCAATGCCCCATCTGCACCAATACTTGCCTGTCCTAAGAGATAGATCACTTAGATTGGCGTGGGAACAGCTCTTCGCCTGGGCACTGAACGACTACTTGATAGGGAGAGCTTGAAAACAACAACTAACACTAATAACAAGCATATTGAGAATTTTCAGGCGGGCAACTCTAACGTCGCAAGAATTAGCTGCCGGGCTGCAGCAAGGTAAGAGCAAAATGCCGGTGAGACTAGCCTCTGTAATAAAGATGATAGGGATTTTGATGATCACCGGGTTCTTGGCTGCCTCTGTATGGCAGAACAGTTATGCTATCAGTATTTTGGCTGTACCAAAACATAATATACCCCCACCCACGGCTGCAACAGGCGCTACGTCAGGTGGTACTGGCAAAATTCCACACAAGGGAAATAGAGTTAAACGCAGCACATACTCAGATAATAAAGGTATTGACACCTACATACAACATTCAGCACACGTCTCGAACAACATGTGGTACCAACACATGACTCAAATAGGTAAGCAGACAACAGAAGACAGCTGCTACGTCTGCTTATTGATCCCATACGCCATGAGTGCTTCTCGAACGTTCGTTGCCACAGAAATAGATGAGAAGACAGCACGATGTATAATATACCTGGCACTGTTCCAAACGAAAGGGAGATTTCAAGGGACGGTGGTGAAACTGGTGTGGAAAACACGAGACACATATACATATGAAAACAACTTCCTCAAGACATATTTGAGTTACCACAAGAGCAGTTTGCATGCTAAGGCCTTCAGATACATGACAAGTGGTCCTGAAAAGGGAGAAATAAAGGAAGTAACAATACAATACCTACCATGTGACTGGTACGCCACTGAAGTTCCTGGTAAACAAGGATGTTGGGAAAGACCACTGGTAACAATAACAGGGAAGGTGTACATGGACAACAAATGGGACATAGGAGTGATTGGCAGCAACATGGTAACAAGAGAAAATATTACAACTATTAATGAACACAACGACAGATGCTGGACGATTTGGGTCAAGTATGTACCCATGCTAACGTGGATAGAGAAGGATGAAGACCCAATAACCATACTGCCGCTGTCTGCACCTAAGGTATGCTACCAACATAGAGGAGAAGTGGACGTGGGATACAACACCAACTGTGAAAGCGTGACGGAGTTACCTGAGGGGGGAGCAGCAACAGCAGTATTAATGGACCATTACTGGGCCTGCGGAGACAAGGCATACCACGCACTGCCCCCTCTGTGGAATGATATATGCACAATGGTACACGTTAATGTACCATCACTAGTGGTGCCCCAGAAACATGTGAATGCGGCAAACTTCCCTAAAATGGATGAAGGAAACAAGAGGAAGAAGAGATCTGTACAACCTCAGACGGGGCAAGAAAGCCAAACCAACGGCAACAACACTGTCCTGAATAGAAAGAAAAGACAAGGAGAACCTCTGACAGGAAATTACCTATGGGGAAGGTCGGAAACAGCACTCACTTCAATCCCGCCAGAACACAGACTATTCAGCAGAGCAGCAATGTTCTTCTCCTCAATAATACATCCGGGA
Source organism: Ambystoma mexicanum (assembly GCF_040938575.1). Taxonomy (NCBI): domain Eukaryota; kingdom Metazoa; phylum Chordata; class Amphibia; order Caudata; family Ambystomatidae; genus Ambystoma; species Ambystoma mexicanum. The sequence continues at coordinate 809,681,225 of NC_090932.1, forward strand.
CTGCAGGCTTACGCAAACGCGAAATGGCTCCAGATAACTCGATGGGAACTAATGATGACAATTAACTCTACAGTAAATGGATTCAACGCAATAAAAGAGGAACTGCGAGCAGTGAGGATGGTAGCACTACAGAACAGATATGTACTGGACCTCCTCACAGCAATGGAAGGAGGAGTTTGCGCAAAGATAGGACGATCATGCTGCACATTCATTCCTGCTAACGATGCTGACAATGGTACTCTGACAGTAGCAGTATCACAATTGGCCTAGAGGTACTCCAAAATGGTGGATGAAAGTAAAGGTGTGAAAAAGGACGACAGCTGGTTTTCGCTATTATGGTCATGGATGCCATCTTGGCTGTCGGACGGACTGAAGATTATAGTTGGATGTATTATTTTGGCTGGAGCTGCACTGATCATAATAAGATTTTGGAAGGCCCAGAAGGCACGCACCACAGACGAAATGATCGAAATGGTTGGTATGCACCCCTTGATGCCGGCAGATGATGGCCAACACACAGGCGCAATAATAAAAGAAAGAGAGAAATTGCGCAACCAGATCATCACCAATCACCTGGACCCACCATCTGTGAAGCTCGAAAACCCAAGAAACCCAAGGAGCTACATAGGGAAATGGGTATACTGAACACCTGGAGGAACCCGTGTATATATGTATTGGTCATTCGAAGACCATGTCAACCACTATGGACATTTGGGAGGAGTAACTAAAATATGGAGAGTGAGAGGAGATAAGGAAAAGGATATGTTTGTGGTCGACAAGTCGACCAGAGGGGGGACTGAAGTGGGAGAATGGAACAAAAGGCTCCCACCAATCCCCTCACACCACTGGCCCAGAGGATCACGGCCTAGGCACCCGCCACGAGTGGAGTTTGCCCATCTACCAGACGATCAAATACCCTGGTACAGGAACATACGGATGTGCCCACCCGACTGCCCTGCCCATGCCGACACCTGCGGCATGGATGGACTCGACTGAACCATCCAACACTAAATCAACACATCGTTAGAGATGCCATGACGACCCAGCCTACGGTCAGCACACCCGTGCAAACATGCACACTGGACATTCCCACACCAATCATCACGAAGAACATATTCAGTGCTATGACGTAGGTGACGGGCACACTCACCGACGCGCATCTTTATTATTTTTCACATAGGCTTTTCAAAATGCAGAAACGCAAGACGCACAATGAACTCATCCAAAACGCTTGCTCACGCTTCTCCTAAACCCATGTATTACAATGAGAAATATAACGAAGACCTGATACTGGGGATAAAGCAATATGATACCATAACCTAAAGCGCCTGTGTACCAAACGGCTCCACCTATACACCAGGCCCAAGTAGGCCGCAAGCAAGAGCTTCCATGAACATTGAATGAGCAAGAGTACAGTTGCTGACCCTGCAGAATGAGCCCGGCGATAGCAGACAGTCAAGGGCACAATGTTGCAAACTCGTGTGCCGCAAGCCGACGCCAAGGTCACACCTGCAAATTAAACCAGGCACACAGTGGAAAATACAATATTAATTGTGCAGAATTCTGCCTCGACCACGGTCCCACCTCACGTGACCGAGCCGAACCTGACAGGGTGCCAGGCCCAGGAGGAGGGAGGCGCCTGGATCCCCCGTTTCAAGACACAGGCAGATACAATTAAGTGATTCAATGGACATCTGCGGCGGTGGGAGTAGTCGGCCTTCCAGCATATGAATAAATCTTCACATTGTCTGCACATACCCATAGTGAAACATTGTTGCAAATGACAGGTGCACCGTGAGCTGGGAACAGCGATGGTCCCAGACTGGGGGGCTTGTGTGTGGACCAATCAGAACATGGGGCTCTTATCACTGACACCATTAACATTAGCCAATCCTCAGGGGTCTTCATGTAACAATTTTCATGTATCGAATTGAAGGGACAACCCATGTATACCACCTGACTAACCCTTAACCACTAATATTGCTCTCTATACGTATGCTATACTAACCCTACCACTCGAGGAACCAATCCAGAGTGGCGATAGGTTTTTTGCTAACTTTCCAAGGTGACGCAAGTAGCGCGTCATATTAAGGTAAAAAGGGCCTGCGAGCCCCACAATGAGAGAGAGTGTCAGGACGGACGCGTACAATCCTTGACCCATCCCTGCCGTTTGTTTAATAAACAGCAGAATCACCTTGCTTCTTGCGTGTGTCTCATACTCATTTTTTTTTTTTTGGGATATACGGGAGAGGTTGGGGCCTCCCTGCCCGGAGGTCCGCGGACGGCCCAGCCGACCCCGGCAGAATTTCCCCCCGACAAGTGTGTGGCATGAAGTGGCTGGATTTGCCTACCCTTTGTGCCACTTTGGTGATGCCGCATCATCCAGGGATTATTATAGTTCATTGTGGAGGGAACAGTTTAGGCCATGTTGCCATGTTACTCGAATCTCTCTGCAGTTTGTGATGAAGGAAGCACTTGGGAAAGTCATGAACATGTTTCCAAATTCTTAAGTCATTTTTTCACGCATTGCCCACAGACAGATGTGGCTGCCCTCTTCATCATTTGGTCCGCAAATGGAGAAAGCCAGGCACAATGTCAACAAGGCTGGTAACACATTTTTGTGAGATGTTGGTATGTCTTCCTTCCACAATGAAAACATTATATTTCGTAGCACCAACATTTTCCGCAGAGATGGCGTCCATCTTACTGATGCTGGCAATCGCCTTTTGTGCACAGTATCCAAAATGCTTTGCAGCTGTCTTGCAAGCATATCAAGCATGTGTGCAGTAGGTGTTGGCCACTTCAAAACTTCCAAGAACAAAAGAAAACAACAAAAAAGGCTCTTTTCAGAGCCACCACTTTCTCCCGGAAAAGAATGCAATGCCACACCCTGCCACACCCTGCATGCTTTGCGATTCCGTGGACTACCGTGCTGTTTGCAGACTTTGCAGACTGTACAGGAGCCTGCACCATTTCATTTGCACTTCATTTTTTAAACTGTGAAAGGTGGCTCTGAAAACAGCCTTTTTTGTGTTTTGTGAAGTTCTTGGGATTTCTTTTAAATATTACACACAAAAGTAGGGAAGGGTGATGCATGTTTTTTTATCTAATAACACCATCTTAGATCTAGAGGCTTTTTCAAAAAGTTGGCTGCTTGTTTCAATGTATTTGTACTGTGCGTTAATAACCGCAGCCTTGGGCAGCCCTTCTCCCTGGTAGGCTCCCAGCCGCTGTAAACTCCAGCCGTTCTAATGAGCAGAACACGCCAACCGTTTCTCAGTGCACCCACGTGACCTAAACATTCGCTATCTCTTCTCACTGCCCTTTTCGGTTGATTGTATTTACCATGCAGTACTGGTAGTCGCAAAGTAGAAAGTGTTTTTTTTGGCTTAACGTAAACATAATAAATTAGGCTTTCTTCAAACTGTATGTTCCAACTTGCCTCTAGGGTAAACAGTTGCTGGAGACCCAGCACTCTGCTCGGCGAATGGAAGATCTTCCATCCCCGCTTTCCCACACTGGCAAGCTGCAAATCGATCAATTTTTAATACATGAGGAATTTTGCAAACACATGGGCAACCCCTTTAATGAGAGCCTTTTATTTACCCAAAATGCTTTAAAATAATAAGTAAAAATAATAAGTACCTGGCAACAGAATAATTATCCTGCAATTAAACAAAACAGGTTAAAATGTTGACAGGAGGTCAGTGAATCACGAATGCGAGACTTAATCAAACCAGGCACACCCCACATCTTGTGCAGGCAATGAACCTAGTTTTTCAGGAAAAAAACAATATCCCTCTCTGTTGTTTTTGTAAGTCTTTACACATGCATTATTGTAGTGCTGTCCTGGGGCTGTTGCAGCTTGCCACATTGGGATGCACGCTACAAGCGTTCAGTCAAACGTATTGGAGAAGGCAATAAGGAAACAGAACTTTCCTTTCTCATTGTCCAGTGTGCTGGTCCATTGGGAAAGCATGTGGGCCACCATAATGTGGCAATAAGCCAAGGGATGGCGGACCAATACCGTCCGAGGTAATGCTCCCGGGCCCATAGTTACAGGCCTGAGGGGGAGCGGATGCGCTGGGAACAGAAGTGTTCCCAGCGCGTTTGCTCCCAAGAAAAGAAGAAAAAAGAAGGTAAGTGGGGTTGGGGGGGAGGGGATAGTTTTCAGGGGATGGGGGTGGAGGAAAAAAACCATACCTGAGTCCCCAGCGGGGGACAAAGGCAGCCTCCAGCCATGGGGAGGCTCGGAGCAGGGATTGCCCCATTCCGAGCCTCCTCATTGGCTAAGGGGCTGCCACGCCCCCGCCGGGAACAAACCCAGGGCCGTATGTGCGTCCACTGGATTACACCGTGGTATGGCTCGGAAACGAGCCAATCTCGTTAAGTGTATCCCATGGACCCACGTCTGCCGGGTACTAATTGACTGTGTTATATCATGCGCCAGGTAACAATGGCTCTGGAATGAGGCGAAGCAGCAAATAATGGAGCACAGCCATTTACTTAAGCATAGGAGTAATGGTACTGTGTGGCTGGCACTATTGGGCTTTAGGTCATCCTGTAGGCCAACCAGAACGGCCTGTATGTTAATCACGTCATGCCTGTAGGTGGTAGTTGTTGGTCAGGGTGTGAAACAGTGAAAAAAATGAGGGGGTGGGACAGAGCAGATAGAGCGCCATCACTCAGCGGTAGACAGGGGCCAGCCATAAGCAAGTGAAAGGTCTTGGGAGAATAGCTCAGGGTAACGTGCTTGCCTTGAAAGCAAGACGACATGGAGCAACACAGGTTTAATCCCCGGTTCTGCACTTAGAAACCTCTGGGTGTTAAGCGCGTTATATATAACCAATCACATCATATCATTGAATCATCGTCAGTGAAAGATTAGAGCCCAGTCCTCAGTAATGGTTCAGAGAACAGTCTTCAGTAATGGATTGGGTGGGGGGGCAGCAGACTGACAGCTCATTCTCACAGCAGTCCTTAAGTGTGTGGTAACGGTTTCAGAATGAAGGAGAGAGTTAACTTCAGGTCGTGTTTGTGTGGGTTTGCACAGTAAATTGCACATTTTGGAAGCCATTTTTGCTAACTTTTTGCAGGGAGGAAACCAACATGCACCCACCTTGATGTGGGGCAGGCTAGCTCGCTGCGCTCACTTGCAAATTAGACCTGCAAAATTCACGCCCCACCACCTTTCAAAGTCAACAGCCGCCACTGCCTAGAGGATCACATTTGTATTTGTTTTGTATTCATTAAATGCATTCAGCACTTTCACCAAAGCGTTTAATAAACAGTGGCACAAAATAATTAAATTAAATGGCAAGTGAAACCAGAAGAACGCAAATTATTCATTAAGTATTGGAAAGAAGAGACAGGACTTGAAAGTGGTCTTTCAAGGAGGTCCAGAAAACATTAAGGGAAGTAGAGGTGCATATATGAAGGGGCCAAGCTTTCCAGTGTGTGGGGGCGAATAAAGCGAAAGAGTGAAAATGTGAAGCAGCACAAGGGGGCTTCGGGACAGAGAGACGGTAGAGCGATTGAGAGTAAAGGGAGAGCGGGTGGGAGAGTGGAAGGAGACTAGAGACAAGAGATAGGAGAGGGAAAGGCAATGAAGACATTCAAAAGTGAATGCAAAAAGGAAGATAGAGATCAACATAAAGTAAAGAGGCAGAGAGAAGAGGAGGAGGAGTAGTAGGGGACTGCATGGAGAGTGGAAGGAGGAGACGAATACAGGAATTCAAGACATAGAATAGGGGGCCAGATGGGAGGAAGGGAGAACAAGCAATGGGGCAGAGAAGTAGTTTAGGTGAGAAAAGATGAGCGAGAAGATGAGAAGCATAGTCACACAGAATGACAGAAAAGAGCACAATTCCACTTGGACCGGTATTACTAAGACCTGGATGATCAGGATATGGATTGTTTGACCTACAAACCTTGACCTACTGCCCATTTGACCTAATTTGTTTGACCTCATTTTTTATACCTACTGCAGAGTCCCACCACAAAGCCCCTTAATGCAGGGGAGACCCCCACACCCTCTCCCCTGACTTCCACCCACCTCAACGTATTCCCTTACCCCACCACACAACTATTTTCTAATTAAAGGGTACCATTTGACCTACCGAATTAGGTCAAACAGATGCGGTCAAATGGGAGAAGGTCAAATTGGCATTAGGTCAAATTGGACAATTCCACCTAGAATATCAGTATTCATTCTTTTGAGATTTCTTTTCATTCTAACATTAGCAATTTTGTGGTAAAACAAGAGTTACCAGAATAGTACCACAGTAAGATGGCGAATATATTCACAGTATTTTAAGTGTGGCTACTTATAGTGAGATTGGAGTTACTGAAGATCTCAGAAAGCAACACTACTACAATATGGCAGACAACATAGACATTTTTAAAGTTGAAGTGAGCGTTGCCAGTGGAATATGGACTATTCTGATTGGAGAAGATAGCAGACAAATGTGCAATAAGTAAAGATATTTTGATGCTTAATAAAGGACTTAACAAGTCAACCATGAATGGGAGCGAAAAGACCACATACTAGCCATAGAGAATCATCAAGGTGTACTCAAGGTAGGTCAACTCACACAGTGTGCAATAAAGGACTATACTAAGTTATAACAGGTGAGAACTCTGTATTGCAATTGCATGAGTGGAACAAATGCCACAACACTGATTAAACATTTGTGTGTTTGTGAAGTCAAATAGAGAATGAGGATACGCTGTGGAATTTGAAATTAAATATTATGTGTAAGATCTTGTTCTGATAATATCAGCAAGGTTTTTTTTATTGTAGACTGTGGCCCCGAATTGGCCCTGCTAGCCAGGGCTGAATGCTGGTTCACTAAGGGGAAAGATGGAAATAAAGACACAGACACCAGGATGTAGTGAAAACATACTTTATTTAATGTTTATGCACTATTTATGCACTAACGTGGACTGAACCATCCAGCCTGGATAAAAGAAAAAAAACAAAGAACAGAACTCACCTGCCCAAGAGTGGGATAGGCAGGGGAGATTAAACATTCTAAAAGAAACTGTTAAAAAAAGAGGAACTGTTGAGGAGAGAACAAGAAAGGAGACAGCACACCTTAGCTCTCTGGGGTGCAGTGGCCTGGAGCATCCTCCCAGGATTAATAACCTTTTCCCAACTGGGATGTATGTGTGGGATGACCGGGTGTCTATGATAGGCGTGTTCTGCAAGCCCGGAGCAGCATGGGCACCCACAGGGCCATAAGATTTTCAGCCTGCCAAAGGGCCACATCATACGTGCCCAAGCAGTAAAACAGCTGGACCGTGTGCCTGGAGCAGTCGAGGGGAAAAGGAGGCTCCACCCTGCTTGGATCGCATGGGCCAGGCGGTCCAAACTGGGTGATGTGGCCATGCCCTGTGAAGGCCCACCCCAGGGTCAGGCGAGGCAGCTCTCAAGAGAAAAGAAGTCCTCCTGGGATGCATATTCCAGGTGCAGCCTGAGAGGTGATTAGCAGGAGAAGGTGGCAGAAGTCCGCCCTGCCCCCGTCAGGCAGGAAATTGAAGGAAAGCCTCGAGCTGCCATTGTAGCCCAGGTTAAGAGAAGCAGTGGGCTGCCTGAGTCCAGGCATCCCGGGTGAAGAGGTAACCTCCAGCACACTGGCCGGAGGCCCAGTGAGTGTTCTCATGGTGGTGGCGGTGGGGGACGACTGAAGAAAATAAAGGCAGAAGAGCACGGCAGTGAGAGTCAGCCTTCATGGGAAATGGGGCCACTTCTGAAAAGCAACATATGGACACACGGGCCGCACAGTGAGATCTGGTGGCCCCACTTGGTGGATAGGACCACCCAGAAAAATAACAAGTACGAGGGACCGTCAGCTTGGTTTATGAACAGCCCCATTTTTTCCATCAGGGGGTAGACCTGCACCTACCAGAGACGGCACTCCAAAGGTACCGAAAATGAGTGGCTGGCTGCAACAGCCACACCTTTGTAATGTAATATATGCATATATTTGTGTGGCGTGTGTGTAATGTATATGCATGTATTTCTATATGTACATGTAGAGTTATAGTTATAAATAATATGATGCTATGGTGTGGCATTCTGTGGTCACTGTCAGTAGTTCAGTAGGGGAGTAGAGTGTTGGGTAATGGGTTAGCTAAGGGTGAGGAGATAGGAAACAATTGTGTTGTTGTGTACCCTGGTATGAGTAAGATAAGGGAAGCTGGAGGCTACTAGAGACTGCACACTGGGGCCATCCACCTGCCCTGCTTTACAGTGAGTGGTGCCAGGTAGGAGTTAGGGATCTATTCTGTCAAGTCCACTCTATGGGTTGTGCCGTGACAAGGAGGGTGGAGTGATGGGCAGATCCCTCAGAAAGAACTCACACCAGGTGAACAGAGAAGATGGCTATTGACAGGAGGGAATGTTTAGGAAATGTTTAATATATTCTGTTTTCGTGTTTTTATTAATAAGGAGGAGTCCCAGTTGGGATACCCAAACAATCCTCCTTGGTGTCTCGGTCCCATCACAATATAGAAGGTAAGGACTTAGGGTGTAACCTTATCCTGTTTTAACAGCGATTATATTTGCAGGTTTCAGTGCACTCCTTCCTATTCAGCTGGTCTGAGGGTTAGGGTGGTTGCTTCCCACAGGAATTGTCCCTGGCCTGGTGTAAGGGAGATGCTCATCTTCAACCCTAAACCACGGTCAGAAAACAGGGGATACATTACGCTTACATTATGCTTGTAGCATTGTTTCCTGCTGAAGATGGTTCTTAAAGAGACCAACCCATATTGATGAATGCAACAGTGTCCTCCACAGTACAATAATGTCTCAAAAGAAAGATGATTCCAAAGATGAAAGGAGCATATCTTGAAGTCAAATTAAAAGAATAAAAGAAATGACCGCAAAGAGTGCAGGACTCTATCAGTTTATGTATAAACTGAAGCTATAACTAAGTATCATTACAAGACCAGTACATTATGCCCTTTGCAACAGAAGATACTCAAAACGTATGGAAACAATCATAGTGCCAATATTAACAAACGCAAAACCCAATAGATTATGAATTTGTCCAACATGCAAATCACCCTTCAACAAACCGTGTTTCTTGGGGCACCTCCTTACAATGCACTTAAATTTATACTACCTCTAACAGTGTACAACCCCCACATAGGGCTGCTCTTGCATCTGTGTTTTGCGCCCCTGTGTTGCTAGACACCTCTGCCCTTGCTCTCATCGCACATGCAGTGCATGGTGATGCTGACATGGTCCCTGGCAACTCCTTCCTCTATGGGATGTAGGTGGGGACTCCAGGAGTGTTGGGCTCACAAGCATGGGCCTCTCTGGCATCAATTGACCTAATTTCGGGTCTGGAAAATGTAGTCACCCCACTTTAGCCTGAGGCTGAAGCATGTGTGACTTCAAGAGTAAATACTTGCCAACAACATACTATCAGAGAAGTGCTGGAATATTGCTGATTAAGTCATGTTCAACAGAGATATCTCAGTTACAAAAATGCTCGAACAATGCTGACATTTCTCTGTAATTTACAGATTGAAGTCCTAGAACCACAAACACTCCAGTCCCTCCACTTTCAGATGAAACATCACCGTCTGGTCGAGTCATAGATAATATAGCCTTTAGAGGTTAGTTCCTTTATCTACATCCACCAGGGTGCCTTATCATCATGTTCAAAAGTATTAAAACATTAAAACAATGATTAATGTATTATTTTTACATGCAGGGTCCACTTTGAATCACTGATCCTGAAGAAGCCCCCAACTGAGTCTATGGAAAGTTACCGAAACATCTGATTAAAATGCAGTTAGACCACACGCAAATGTTAACCAGCTAGTAGGGCAACCTCTGGGCCCTTATCAATTAAGTTTAGACATAGATCTGCTAAAAATAATTCACCCTTTGAAAAATTAATACAATCAATTGTGTGAATCATGTATATCTGAAGAAATTAATCTATTATGTGAAAGCTATGTTTATTGTTTCATGTTATGTGTTGGAATTGATTTTTTCTCTTCATTTATTTGAAATACTTCCAACTGTACACAACATTATTATTGTCATGATGTCTTTGACTATTGGAAAACACGTTTTATAACTTTGTGCTCAATGTATGTTTAGTGTTAGCACACTGATGCAAAAATAAGAATACAAAATATATATTTTTCTAAACAGATGCATTGTTCAAGATGAGGAAGATGAATGTGTAAATCTAAATTTAATTAATCTCTAAGGAAAATGACTATTGCCTCTTTTTGGGATCCATCTGCCAAGTATAAGGGACCCTAATATATATATATATATATATATATATATATATATATATATATATATATATATATATATATATATATATGCAACAAAGTATTGTCATGTTTTTAAATTGTATGTACATGTGTTGGCAACCCACTCTTGTATGCGGAGCAGTGATGAAGGAGAGCAAACCTAGACAATATCCAAAAGAGCCCCACCAATTTGTCCTGAAACAAAATAAGTCTCCCTCATTGTCACAGAATGTACATGAGAAGAACACTGACATCGAATTGCCTTGGAATTAGCAATACAAATGATGTTGAATGTCCTACAAATGTGGGTACATTTAGAAAACTGGATAACAGTGTTCCTTAATTGTAATTCATGGCCTCAAAGCATACTCCATCATAATATAACATTGCACAAAGTCAATAAGAACGTTACTAGAGATAGCTGTTAAATTTCATGTGGCATACTTCAGCTACCATTAGAATGAAATATTACATTTCATAAAGTTACAAAGGAGTCTAAGAGCCCCTCTACTGAGAACGAACATGGGTCGCATACCCTGTTCTATGGAATTTCTTCTACTCAGGAGGTACTAGAGATATCTGGTAAATTGCATGTGGCATCCTTCAGCTACCATTAGAATGAAATATTACATTTCATAAAGTTACCAAGGAGTCTAGGAGCTCCTCTACTGAGAACAAACATGATATGATATGATAGTTTATTTATATAGCGCCTATACACAATGTGTATCAAAGCACTTCAAGGCAAGGGAGGGAACAAGGGAAAATACAATGACATTCTCACAGGCCATGAACAGTAAGGATGTGAAATTAACTATCTTACTCGGCCTGACGACATTTCAGGTAGTGCAAGAGCTAAGACATAGATAAGGAAGGGAGGGGGAGAGTGGGAAGGAAATGGAAACAGACAGGTGACTACCGTACTAGGCCTGATGACATTTCTGGTAGAGCCGGAGAAAAACAAGAGGTGAGGGAGAGGGTGCAGAAAGGTAGGGGAGGAACAAAACAAGTAACTATCATACTAGGCCTGACGACATTTCAGATGGTGCTGGGGGTGGGGTGGGGAGGAAAAAAACAGTAAGGGGAGGGGGGAGGAGACAGATGAGGTTGCTATCATACTAGGTCCAGGGACAATTCTGATAGAGTAAGTGCATAGAAGAAAGTAAAGGGAGATGATAGTTAAAGGGAGAAGGGAAAGGAGGAGAGAACAGCGAGTTAGCAGTCAAAAGAGTGGAGGAGCAAGAAGGGAGAGTGAATACAATTACAGAAGTCAGTAGTAACACATAATGTTGCAAGCCAGGATACAAGATGAAGATGGGAACAGCATGATTCAGGGCCACCATGAGTACAAGATGCCAAGGAAGTCCAGCATGAGAGTTGAGAAAGGGTGATGCACCGTGAATTAATGAAGTCCATAAAAGTCAAATCCAGCATTGGCCACAAGACGGTGATGGTGAAACCAGAATTTATTAGGACAGACTCCTGAAGAAGTAGGCTTGAGGGGGATGAGGAGGGAGGAGGGAAGAAGAATCAAGCAAAACAGTCAATACCTGTGTGCGAGAATGGTGGGGGCACAAGGGAATATCACGGGATGGACCAGAGGGGGTGGGGATGGGCTGTGGGGACAGATGGAGTAACACATGTTGGTGCATGCTTACCTGCTGTCTGAGCAGGGGGTCGGGCCCTGGCTCCTCCTGGTCTGAACAGGTCCAAACAGGAATTGCCCTTTTCTTCGTCTGCTCTTCGCTTAGGACGCCTGGGTGAGAGACGCCCTTAGTTAAAAGAGGCTGGAGGGCTCCTTAAGTAGGGAAAAAGAGCGGCAAGCAAGAAGGCACCAGGTGGGCGGGGCTTGCTAAGTGGTGAAAAAGAGCGACAGGCAGGAAGGCACCAGGTGGGTGGTGCTTAGGCCAGGTGACCTAGATCCGCTAGCACCTGCTCCCCATCTGCAAAGGAAAAGAGGCTGGTGGGCTCCTTAAGTAGGGAAAAAGAGCGGCAGGCAGGAAGGCACCAGGTGGCCGGGGCTTGCTAAGTGGTGAAAAGTAGCGGCAAGCAGGAAGGCACCAGGTGGACAGGGATTAAGCCAGGTGGTCTAGATCCACTGGCACCTGCTCCCCATCTGCAAAGGAAAAGATGCTGAAGGGCTCCTTAAGTAGGGAAAAAGACCGGCAAGCAGGAAGGCACCAGGTGGGTGGGACTTGATAAGTGGTGAAAAAGAGCTGCAAGCAGGAAGGCACCAGGTAGGCGGGGCTTGCTAAGTGGTGAAAAAGAGCGGCAAGCAGGAAGGCACCAGGTGGGCGGGGCTTGCTAAGTGGTGGAAAAGAGCAGCAAGCAGGAAGGCACCAGCTGGGCGGGGCTTGTGGCAGGGGCTTAGGCCAGGTGACCTACATCCACTTGCACCTGCTCCCCATCTGCCCGCATACCTTGTTCTATGGAATTTCTTCTACTCAGGAGGGTCTACAACCACGTTTTATCTCACTGCACCCTTCACAGAAGAGAAATATTCATTTGCATATCAGTCTTTGTCCCACCCACAGGGGCAGTCCAGCAGCGAAATGCTAGGCAAATCACCTCTGAAAAAGAGTACCATCAGCAAACACAGACACGTTTTTCAGTCTAGTCGGACTCATCAGGGAGGTGAAGCTGAGCCTACCTAGAACGCAGTGAGCAAGGAGTCCACGTCTGGATTACCATGGGTTACTTAGGGTAAAACCCTGCATTTTACAAAGTTACAAAGGAGTGTGGGAGCCCCTCTGCTGAGAATGAACATGGGTCAAATACTCTGTTCTATGAATTTCTTCCACTCAGGAGGGTCTACAACCAAGTTTTATCTCACTGCACCCTTCACAGAGGAGAAATAATCATTTGCATATCAGTGTCCTTTATTACATTTCATAAAGCGTGCTTTAAAAAGCGATATCATGCCCCCATTAGATAGGAACCAATATGACAACAGGGCTGGACATAGAAAGAAACTTGCAAACAGGCATTTAATGGTCACCTTATGGCTCTGCTGTGCACTGCAACCCACACATAAGGGAGGCCTTATCCCCACAGACAAGCCCATTCTAGATTGGTTGCCACCATTGGATACAATACAAAAATGCAAAAGCTTAAAATCAGGATGGACACAGAGGTAGTCAGTACTGAGTGCCTTGCAAAACACAAAGAACAAAACAACTACCAGCTGGGCCTGTGGTTCACTCCAGCATGCTTAGCAGGCACTACAGGCCCGGTTGTAGCCCTATCACAAGCTACCAGGAGTCGCTCTGCTCTATGTCAGACTCCCAACTCCTTGTGAAATTCTACCAGCACCAACCGACCCTCCCCAAAACAATGGTCCACAAACCACTGAGTGGTATTGGAGGCCAAAGGTTACTCCAATGGGTCAATCCACAATCAAAACCTCCAGTCCACATTCAAAACCCTCCACATCATCTCCAGGGCAAAGGGAGGGCTTGCTCCAATCCTACCTGGATCATCCTAGGTCCCCTGCAGTGAATCCAATCCTCTGGTGTTACCATTCCATCATATCCACCCTTTTCACACAATAAACGAATACAATGTACCGCACTCTAATAATAGAATATACTACAATTGACAGGCCAACCCAGTTTCTTCAAAAAGGCGCCACTTGTTATTTCCTAGTAGTAAACCTCAGATCAAATCAATTGTGGATGTTTAATATAATTTACAATATCACCACGTCTGATCTAAAGCCACCATGTCACTGATTAATTCTGTACATCTTGTGAATGATCTTGTGCAAAATATTGGCTGAAATAAAAAAAAAAAAATACTTGCTGTTAATGCAGAGCACATAGAGTCACAGTATGTAACTGATTTATATAAACTGTAAGATGTTTAACGGGGCAGGGGGGCAACCACAAATAACTCTGCTGACTCTGAGAGTAAAATTCACAGGTGTTTATTTAAACCTTTGCTGGCCAGAATGGCTGGTTTTCTTCAGGGCCTAATGGGCTGAAAATATTTGGCACTAGGGCCGGCCCTTTCTTCTCTTCTGCTTCCCTGGACATGGTTCCCACCACCAGAGCCCAACATTGCTATCGAGGTGGTGAGTAACTCTCAGATTGGTAACCTCTAGCTGTCTTTCTTCTCTCAACACTTTAGGTGTTTGCCCTAAAACGATGGCTACCTGACTCCCTATGGGACTTCTAACTTTGCCTCTCCTGCCATCGGTTAGTACTTATAGAATTGGGAACCGTGCCTTCTTTTGTCCAAGCATCATGTTCACACCTTTCTCAACCTCTCGTACCTGACCATTAGCTATACATATCGCTTAAACTGTTCTCCTTCCACCATGTTACTGTCCCTTCAATCTCTCACTCTGCCTTTGCACCTCCACCCATCGATTTTTCTTCCTTTAACACTCCTATTCTTGCTATCGCTTCTATCTCCAACTATCCTCCTTCCTCTCACTCTGCTTTCCCTGCCTCTTACTGGATCTCTAGTTATAACTTGTATTTTTTTTTTGTTTTTTTTTTGTTTTATTGGTTAAACAAGGTTACACCTTTAACATTCCTTTAACATTCCCTCCCCAAAGAGGTGGAAGCCCCCCAAATTAGGTTCAAGTTCAAATTCACTAAATGACCCCCCCCTAGGCCAGAATCTCCAGTTGTTTGGGTGACATCCACCTCAGGCTCCCCCTCCTCCTGCTCCAGTTTTAAGGATTCAACAAATTTCAATGCGTCCAAAGTACAGCCCACTTTCTCAGCTGTGATGAGTCTTTCCCAATACTCTTCTTCATTCTCCTCCGAGATCAGGCTCGTATAATTTCCCATGTACATCAGGCGTTTCAATACCAGGTTTGGACAAGTTAGCATCACATGCCTTATAGTTTCCAGTTGGTCCTTCTTTCTGCAAAATCTGCAATATGCTAGTGATTTGTCAATTTGCCTTCTTCGCCACCTTGTTTCTCTCGAGTGGCAGATGTTAAATCTACAGCGCATAAGCAGATCTCGGTAGTGCTGTGAGGTAAATTTCATCAAATATGGAGGTAGCATGTTCAGAGCTTTGCGTTCCCAGATGACATTATGACATTGGTCTCGTGATAATTTCTTTTCCTGTGTTTCCACCCAGTCTTTTTCCCGATTTGTTCTTTTAGCCTTTTCTGGGTTATTTTTCAGGGTGTCTTCAGAGATCACCAGGCATTTTAAAGTAGCTTCACATCTCATGTTCCAGTCTTGGAGAATTATATCACTACTGAAAACCCCTGGCTTTGCTAGGATTCTAAATGGCAAAGGTGGATTGGCCAAAATACACTTTCTATAAAGAGATAGTGATTTCCACGTCGTGATTGAAGTGATGGATTGCAGTCTTAGTTCCGATCTTATAAGTTCCAAGGGTAGCGAATTTGGAAGGCGCAAGATCTTTGCCAGAAATAGGCTTCGCATAGGTTCCAGACCTCCCATTTTAGGGCTATAAGGGCCTCGGCTCCATATGTAATGACGGCCACTACCTTTTGCTTATAGAAGGTTGTAATCGTCAACAGAGAAAGTTTTCCATATCTACGATGTAGAAGTAGACCTTGATTAACCAGACTTTTTAGTTTTTCTCTGATCAGGGTATAATGGGCCTGCTCATTGCAGTTCCTATAAATTCTTATCCCGAGGTAGATCGTGGTATCCACTACTGCCAGTTTTTCTTTTTCCAATGAACAAGTCTGAATTTTCCCTGCTAGTTTCTTTCCGTGGGTTGATTTCATAGTCAAAATCATAGATTTTTTTGCATTTATTTTCATGTCATTGGCTTCAAGATAGTCATTGAAAACCTCAATCCTGCGCTGAAGACCTATCGGCGTCTGATCTATAAACACTGCGTCATCCGCATATAGCATCCATGGTATCTCTATGCCATTTTCCTTCGGTGGGAAGGCCCGGATCTGATCTTGTGAAGACTTCATGTCAGCCATATAGAGCATAAAGAGAAAAGGGGTGAGGGCATATCCCTGCTTGATACCTCGGGTTGTCTTGATCCGCCTTGATAGTCCTCCATTTGCAGTAATTTGAACCTGGATCGAGGTATCAGTATACAGTGCCTGGATTGCCTCCAATAGGTCCACAGGGCATCCCCAATTCCTCAGTTTTGCCCACAGCTGTTCTCTATTTATTCCATCCAACGCCTGTTCGAGATCTATAAAGGCCAAGTAGATCGTTGTTTTTCCTTTTAGGGCCTTTGCTTTTAATATATTGATCAGGAACAGGTTGAGGCAAGTGCCCACTCCACTCACAAAAGCAGTTTGTCTCTCGTCCAAAATTCCGGCTTGAGCTGCCCAGTTCTTTAGATCCCTTAAGAGGATGGAGGCGAAAAGCTTGCCAATGGAGTCTAGTAACGCAATCGGCCTGTAATTTCTTGGATTACCGCGGTCACCTTTTTTAAAAATAGGCACGATGTAGGCCTCCGTCCACGTAGTGGGAATTTGGTTGGTTCTCGCTACTTGTTTGAAAAGCGCGTATATTAGGTCAGACCATCCTTCCACGTTTTCTTTCAACATCTTGTTGGAAACGCCGCCGGACGGGCAGCCCTAGAAGAGCTTAATTTTTTGATGAGTATTTGAATGTCTTCTCTATCGAAGTTCAATGCCCAGGCAGCGTTTCCTATTCTTTTCTCAACTACTTTTTCCTCGTTCTTCCCTTTGAACAGGGCAGTAACTTGTATTTTAGTCTACACCAATATCTACTCCTACTATCCCACTCACTGTCACACGTCCTGCTCTACCTTTACTATTGTTTTTATTTTGCTACTACCATTACCTCTCTACTTACACTGTCTTCCTCTCACCAGACCTCCAAGGATATCGTGCCCTGCTCACCTCACTCGCAAGCCGTCTACTGCCCACTACCACCTATCTCCTTCACTTACTCCTCCCAACTACCACTACTCCACTCCACCACTACTCCTACTCTACCTCTAATACTCACACTTCCCCCTCTCTGACACAAACACTCCACAGACCTTAGTGGTTTTCCTTGCGAGGTTGTTGTGCAGTGCAACACCAGGTCATGCCATGGTACCGTGCTGGCAGGTAAGAAGATGATGGGAGGATGCCTGTCTGCACAGTATCCGGCATCCAGGTTTTTTGGGGTCGGGCTCCCTCACACCTCTGACAGGGCTGGATCAATGGTCCTGTCACAGATGTAAGAACATTTTATTCGCCTAGAAGTATAGAAATACTTCTGATTTTTCTCCTTGAGGACCTCTAGTTTATCAGCAAAGTTAACCAATTGAATGTCCACAGGTCAAAGTGTATAGCATTAATGAACATTCTTCTGGATAACATCATAATGTAACTGTCGAAACCCACTTCAGAAGCTCCAAGATGAAGGTGACAGTCTCTTGTTCGGACAATTATCAATTATTTCATGAAAACTTACTTTAAATTGGTAATGAATGCTTTGGGAACAACCTCATCAATGGCAGCTAACTTTCACTGCTACAGTCACTTTAAAATTAGCATATAGAAAGTGTATTTTTCTTTTTTTTTAAACATATTTTTATTGAGAGAGTAGGTCAGCAGCAAGATACAACACAAACATATCAAAACATAGCTTAATTATTTTACAGCCTTCATGTTAAGGGAGGGGGGGAAGAGGAAGACATCACAGTTTTCGGACATGAGAGCAGCCAGTACAAGAGTAGTAGACATTGCAAATCAAGGCGAGGACCCGGGTGTTGCATCAGGGTCCGAGTCCAGGTCGCACAGGTAAAAGCCTAGCAATGACCAAATATCCTTGGGGCGACATGGTGACGGAAGCGACAATACAAATAGTTCCTCATCGTCATTTACCATACAAAGGTCTTTTAAGAAAGTGGTTCTGGTTGGGGCGGTGGAGGACTTCCAACATTTAAGAATACAGCGTTTGGAAACAATGCAAGAGATGTTAAATAGTCGCCTCGTGGATCCTTTACCTTGCCTATATCGCCCAACAAGTATTTCAGGGGGGAGAGAGTCGCCGGGATGGCCGTGATATCTTCAAGGAGCCTCGCGACTTCCTTCCAGAACTCCACAATCAAGGGACATGACCAGTACATATGATAAGGCCCCGCATTGGGGGTGTCACATTTGGGACAGGCACCTGTGCAATTTTCCACAAATGTAGCTAATCTAGCAGGGGAATAGTGTAATTGGTTTAAAACTTTGAACTGAATCAGCCGGAGCCCAGCATTCATGGACACTGATCGAGTAAGCTGACAATACCGGGCCCAGCGGACCTCATCTATCTGAGTGCCCACGTCTCGCTCCCAGATTTCTCTCATCGTGTTGCACGATGGGGAATGGGTCTGCACCAATGAATATAGCATAGAGACCCCCTTGCCATGACCGTACATAGACACTATTGACCTAATGCATGCATGGGACTGGGGTTCCTGCGGAAATGTCAGCCACTTCGCCGAGAAAGCAGCCCTAATCCTGTAGTATTGAAGGCGTTTAAGCTGGCCCCTCCCCACCGCTTCAGTAAAGCCTGTGAGGTCACAGAACTCATCATCAGGGACCATGTCGCGTAGCATGAAAAGCTTGTTAGGGCCCCAGGATTGCTGGAGAGCTCGATCAAATGTGGGGGAAATGCTGGAGAAGTCCCACAGGGGGACTTCTGGGTCATAGGGGGATTCCAGTCCTAGCCTCTTGTAAATTCTGGCCCAAGCATGAGTGGTCGTGTATACCGGATCGAACAGGCATATGTCCACATAGCTTGGGTTAAGAAGGACTGAGCGTATGTTGTTTGGACGAACAGAGTGCTTTTCAATCAATATGTGGGGGGCAGTGTCCTCTGGGTCGAACCAGTGCTTTGCAAATTGAGCTTGCGCGCATAAATAATAAAGCTCGAAGTCTGGAGCCGCAATGCCTCCCTGCACGAAAGGCTCAACCATCTTATCCCAGCCCATCCTGGCAGTTTTCCCATTCCAGATAAACGAGAAGGCGAGTGATTTAAGTTTCGAGAAGAAGGGTTTACCAGGCCAAAGTGGGATGTTATTGAAGTAATATAGGAGCTTGGGGAGGACCACCATTTTGAGTAGCGCAACTCTGCCATACAGGGATAGTGGAAGGCTAGCCCACATCTGAAATTTGGTCGCAAGGGCTGACAACAGTTCCCCATGATTGTGCGTATATAGCAGGGCTTTATCTCTGGCGATCATTATCCCTAGGTAGCGTACCATGGTAGGGGCAGGTCTAAATCCCTCTATTTCAGCTAGGTCTCCCGTGCCGTCAGTAAGGGGAAATATTTCTGACTTCGGTACATTAATTCTATATCCTGAGTATTCTGAGAATTCATATATGTCCGACATGATGTGTTGCACATTTTCTTTGGGGTCGCGGACATATAGTAAAGTGTCGTCCGCGTAAAGTGATATTATCTGAGGGGGGCCGGTCATCCTAAGACCTCTGTGTGAGTGGTTCTGTCGTATGGATTCCGCCATTGGTTCAATGGTCAGAGCGAAAAGTATGGGCGAGAAGGGACATCCCTGCCTGGTCCCCCTGTGTAGGTGGAATGACGGGGAGAGAGTGGTGTTAGTCAGGACCTTAGCTGTCGGCTGTGTATATAATAATCGGACACAGTTAATATAGTACTGGCCGAGACCAAACCGCTCCAGCACCAGAAAGAGGTATGCCCAGGAAACGGAGTCAAAAGCCTTCTCGGCCTCTAATGCGACCATGGCCGCCTTGGCATCTGGGTCTATCTGTGCCATAACATTAAATAAGCGTCTCAGGTTGAGAGCCGTGGATCGGGCTGGTATAAAGCTGGCCTGGTCGGGATGAACCAGGATCGGCATGTATGGCAGGAGTCTGGTGGCTAGCACTTTTGCGAAGATTTAGGCGTCAGTGTTGATTAAAGACAGGGGTCGATAGGACGCCATGTCTTGTGGCAGTCTATGGGGTTTCAAAAGGACAGTGATGATCGCTTCTCGCATCGATTCCGGGAGAACCCGCAGGCTCATTGCCTCTTCCCACACTTTCAGCAGTATCGGGGCCAATTCACTAGAGAATTCTTTGTATAGTTTGCTGGAAGGCCATCCGAGCCAGGGGAACGGCCTCTCGACAGAGCTTTTATGGCCTCTGCAATCTCCTCTGATGTGATTGGCCTGTCTAGTATATTACGAGTTTCGGCCGTTAATGTGGGATGGTCGAGATTATCTAGATATTGAAACGTGTCGTCTTTGTTTTTTTTATCGTGGTTGGAATAGAGGGAGGAGTAGAACTCGGTAAAAGCGGAGTTGATGTCTCGGTCTCTGTTTACCGTCCCTCCCGTCGGTGTCTGTATGCTCGTGATCGGGTTATGGTGCCTATCAGTTCTAAGCATGTTGGCCAGGAATCTCCCAGCCTTATTGCTTTCCCCGTATCGTCGGGCTTTGGCTGGTGCAGCCATATAGAGAACTTCTCTATGGGCCAACTTGTGGAATTCTTTTAGCAAGTATGTATTTGCGACAGGGTTCCCTTATCCTGTGTGATGCTGTACTCAGTCTGTAACAGGTCAATTTTTGTCTCGGCCACCCCCAATTCCTCACGTACTGACTTCAACATACCAGTCGACTTGCCCAGGATGGCTCCCCGGACCCAGGCCTTGAATGCATCCCATAGTGTGGCATAAGTGGCTACCGAACCCTCATTTAGTTCTAGGAACTCTGCAATCTCTGTATGTAGCGATTCGCATATGTTGGGGTCTCTTTGGATTGCAGGGGGCATCCTCCATCTTCTCGCCGGGGGGGGAGACGTCCCTAAAGTTGATGTCAAGCGACACCGGCGAGTGATCCGAAAGAGTACGGGGATGTATATCGCATTGGGAGATCGCCCCAGATAGGGACTGACTAACGATCCAATAGTCAATGCGCGAATGAGAATCGTGCACCGACGAGTAAAAGGTGTATTTCGTCTCGCTTGGGTGTAATGCGCGCCATGCATCTACCATACCCATCTGTTCCATTAATTGTGTTACTACCAGTGCGGCCTTGGAGGGGGTTCTGGGGACAGTCGATGAGCGATCCGGGGATTGGTCCAATAACATATTGAAGTCGCCACACCAGAGTATTTGTGTCTCCCCAGATGATGATAGCATATCCAGTATTGTGCAATATAACTGTGGGTCATCTAAATTGGGAACATAGGTATTAATCAGAAGCACTTGGTGCCCCGCCAATTCCCCCCACACCTGTCGGTCTATTTTCCTGGACTGATATTTAAAACATAATTTGGGGTGTATGAGAGTCAACACTCCTCTGGATTGTGCTGAATATTCTGTATAGTACCTGTGCGACCCCCACCTTGGTAAAAGTTTAGTATTGACCTGCCCAAGCGCGTGCGTCTCTTGCATAAAAAGAATGTGAGGGTTATGGCGTGTGATGTATGCTGTGATCTTCCTTGCCTTAATCGGGTTATTCAACCCTCGGATATTCCAGGAAAGGAGCTTAACATTAAAGCCCTTATTGACCTGTGTCATGGTCGTACCTGAGATTAGGCATACGTCCATACTCCCGCCCCTGCCGCAGGGAGAGTGGGTATCCCGCTGCAAAACCGCTCTCTATTTTAACCGCAATAACAAGCCGAAACTTGGGTTCCCCCAACAAGCCCGGCATTCCGCACGGCAACACAGTATCCCCATTCCGCTCCCAACCCCCTCCCGCATCATCAACCCCAACTGGACGATGTACCCCTAAAACCATAACCTAGGAACACTCCTGGGGGTGTGAGCTGCACTCATATGACCGCCGACCCAGGAAGTCTGCATGGCTCCATTCCAACAAACATTTACATTCAGGGCCACCCTGCAGCCTTCAATTTAACACATTATAGCAGTGTGGCATCAGAAAAAACACATCACCCCGCGGGGTCGTCGGGCTCCACCATGCCCCGGGGCAGCAGATTCTGGTTCCCGGCCCGCTCCCGGGTCGGTAGAGGGATGGAGGCTTCAACGTAGAGCATGGCTTCGGTTGGATTTTCAAAAAAGTGAGCCCTGCCTCCATGTTGGATTCTCATTTTCGCTGGGTAGACAAGGGAGTACAGGACCTGGCGAAGTCTCAGTTGTCTCTTGACGGGCTCATAAGATCTCCTAAGTGATTGCACATTGGTGGAAAAGTTCGGATATATGTGGATTCTGTTGTTTTCATGGAATAGGGTGCCCTTATCCCTGGATATCCGCAGGATAGCGTCCCTGTCCCTATAATTGAGAAGGCGGGCAATTATTGTACGAGGTGGAGCTCCAGGCCTGGGCGGAGGCGCCGATGTACGGTGTGCTTGCTCCACAAGGAAATGGTCCGTAAAGGAGTCGGAACCCAGGAGTTCCTTCAGAAGGGCCTCTACCTGGCGTTCCATAGACCCCTTGCCAAAGGTTTCAGCCACACCAACCAGACGGATATTGTTCTTCCTGGAACGGGATTCCAAATCCTCGCATTTGTCTAGGGTTTTCCGGAGGTCCCCTTTCAACTGGGCAATATCACGGTCATGTTGTAGTATCGAGTCTTCATTGATAGCGATCCTGCCTTCGGCCTCAGTAATCCGTGTGCTTTCCTTGTCCACCCTCGCCTTCAAGGAGCTGATTGTTGCCCTTATGTCATCCAATTTAGTGTTCACCGCTAGGAAGCTGTTCTGAACCATAGCCATCAACCGGTCCTCCCTCTCCTACGTTGGCAACTTGGGCTGACTGTCCACTTGCTGCGACGGGGGCGCCATGGACCTGCTGTGCTGGGAATTGGCAAAGGAGTCCATTGGGCCTGTTTTCTTGGGGCGTGCTCATTTCTGCTTGTACCGGCCCATGTGTAGATTCAAGTAGACCGCGTCTTCCATCGCCTCCAGCCCCGTCCACCCCAACGTATGGTACGGACTCTATACAGGATTGGTAGTGAGCTTAGACCCAGTTATCGTGCAGGAGAGGGGTGTGAAGGTTATCACCCAGGGAGGGATGTAGTCGGATAAAATGTCCCCTCCTCGGCAGATCCTGTTCGGGGTTTCCACCCTCCTCATGCGTTGCCCCACCTGTTCTTACTTGTTTTTATGTCCGTCCACTTGTGGAGGGGCACTTCACCAGCGGGAGATATCAGGGGAGCCAAGGGCAGCTCCGCAGGCATGGGAGTCGGATCAACAGTGGCCCGCGTAGCACGGCGGCTGCACACCATGCGGCCGTTGGTGGGGGACCACCGCGTTTTCTGCGCCCAGTGTGCGGCGGCGATATATACCGACGTGGCACCCTCACATTAGCCTGCAGCGATGGTCCGATCGCCTCCAGGAGTTTGGTCAAAGCGTGGCCTCTCCGATTCGATCCGGCCCCTCCCCCCACGGCTCCAGGGGAAGTTCGCCCGGAACTCGCGGGCGGCCAATGTCCCAGCCTCCGTCCGCAGGATCTTCAGGACGGTGTATCTTCAACGCGGTCCGGCGTAGCGGCCCAAATTTTTCCCAGTATGTGCCCACAGTCTTGCGACACAGATCGACGTGCTTTGTTTGTTCCCCGCGCGGCCCTGAGAGAGGATGCGTATCTTGAAGGATTTATAGAAGCCGGAGCTCTAGAACTAGGCGGCCATCTTAGATGTGCGCAACAGCGCCCCCTTAGAAAGTGTTTGTTGTTGCCTAATAAAACATCTGTTCAATGTTAGTTTTCATCCTAATCTTTACCTAAATGTGAATTTAAAAGCGCCGCAAAATCTGTGAGACTGCGATTCTGATTGGCCAGTGGGGTATTATTACATCAAGTGACACAGAGGCGTGCACATCAGGCCATCTCCATTTAACAGCTGCAAAGGGTGCTTGCAACCCGGATTGGAGAACTCAGAGTGTATTCAATGGGACTAGCCCATGTTTCTCTCTGTTGCTACTTTGATGCTGAATTTTCCCTCATGCTTTGCTCTACCTGAACCGTTTTGGTCTGTTTTCCTCTTCTTCGTCTAGCTTTTTAAGTTGAACATTGAGTCAGGAAGGCAGCTAGTTAGGTGCGTGGAGTACTGGCATTAATCAGTGCATTTGATTGTGCAAGAAAGGTAATGAAGTTCCTTTCTCTAATTGGATTGCAAAATGTTCGCCATAACATGAAGTGAGAGCACAGTGCCAGGTATTGAAGGATGGTGCTGTTCAGGTATTAGCGCATTTCTTAAATGTTTTAGCTCGTGTATTGCAACCATCAGTTATCACTTAAAGGTGCACTGAGAGCCTCTTTGGTTACATTGCAGTGTCTAAACTTTTGGCCATGACGAAGACGAGGCACCCATTGGCCTGCTGTCGAAATTAGGATGCTCCCTCTAGAATATTCCTATATAAAATTGGCTTCGTCATCAATGGAGTGGTAATGTATCGTTCTAGAGCTTGACTATGAATTAAATGAATGTTTATTTGGGATTCTGATCTAGAGATATTGGGTCACATCAGGAGTAGGGCAGTATCCCGGCGCTAACTGCACCAGGATACCACCCAATGCGAATAGCGTTATCGCAACTCGATCCAGCGATATTAATGCCTGGTCATAAATTGCGGTGGTGGGGGCAGTAAGTCTCCATTCCCATTGGGTCCATTGGACTCAATGGGGTTGGAGGGTGCAATTACCGCCGGCACTAATACCGCCCCTAGTAATAGTGTTAATGTTAATGTTAATGTTAAAGGTCATTTGTACCGCGCACTATCACCACCGGAGTGGTCCCCTGGCGCTCTGGCGGCTCTGAAAGAGGGGGGGGATGGTGGGTTAGTGGGTGGAGGCTGGAAAAGTGCAAGATTGCAGTGATGTGCTGTTGGCAGCCTCAGCCCGGTGGTTCCGTCGGCTGGGCCTGGGGTGTATGCGGCCGGTAGTCGTCGTGTGCTGATGTGCGAGTCTATGTGTTTTTTTTTGTTTTGTTGTTGCAGTGTAGTGAAGTTCGTGCGGTTTGCTGCGCTAGAGGTTTGTGGTTGTGTTTGGTTTGGAGTTTGAGAGGTGTATGCAGAGAAGGAAATTGTTAGTGGTATTCGTTAGTCATCTCTATCCTGGACTGAACCGTGTAATCTTACCCGACGGGATGCTTGTACACCCTGAGCCTCAGGAGGTATGTGCCCGATTTTCCATTCGAGGCCGTTTGAGGATCTAGCTGCCCCCTCCGCCCGCTCCCTTAATAACCTTGCATGCTCCTCCCCCCCTCCACATGACTAGCGCCGCTGCTAGTGTCCATACACCCGGTTGTGTGGTGATTGGTGGTATATTGTCTGTTCCACAGCCTCGTGGGACCTAGTTGTGGCTGTAAGGGCGGTGGGGGATGGTAAGGGTTGGCTGGAGTAGTTGTATCCGTTTCTCTGTGTCTCGCGGGTGGACCCCTGTGTCCAGCGTCAGCCCTGTTGGTGCCCCGGGTACTTCTGTCGGTTCTAGCGGTTTGTCACTGTCCTTTTTTGATGATTCGTTTGTCTTATTGTTGTTTTGGTTTTATTCTCCGGTGTTGAAGAGGTAGGTTTTTAGTAATTTTCTGAATTTAAGGTGGTCTTTGGTGTTCCTTATTAATTTTGGGATGTTGTTCCAGGTTTTCGCGGCTAGGTGGTAGAAAGCGGTGCCTCCGAGTTTCTTCTTGATGTAAGGTTTTTGTTCCAGTCGGATTTCGTTGGTTGACCTGAGTGGTCTCGTTGGCTTGTAGATTGTTATTTTTTTTTGTAGGAATTCAGCTCCTTGTCCGCTGATTGCCCTGTGCGTTATGCACATTGTTTTGAAGATGATACGCTGTTTTACTGGGAGCCAGTGTAGTGTTTTTAGGGCCGGGGTGATGTGGTCTCTTCTGGTGGGTTTCTCATTTCTTTAATGATACGGAACATTTCTTTTTGTGTGTTGGTGGCATTTGTGATTCTGTCATCATAATGCTTTCTCTTTGCCTTTTGAATTTCCTTCTTGTATGCGCGAATGTGCTTCTGGAACATTGTTTTTTTGTCTGGATTGTAATCTTTCCTCCATTCCGTTTCCATCTTTTTGTTTTCCTTTTTCATGGTGCTTAGTAGTGGGGTAAACCATTTTGCCATTGCTCTTTTTTTTGATGGTGTGAATGGTTTTTCTGGGGCCATCTTGTCGATTGTGTCTGCAATCCATTTGTGTAGTATCTCCGCTTTCCCGTCTAGGTCAGCTAGGTCTAGTTCTGTTGTTGAGGGCTTGGTTAACTCCAGTTGTTCGAATAGGTTGCCTTTTTTGACGTCTTTCCAGTTTCTTTTTGTGGTGGCTGTGAGTTTGGGAGGTTGGATGTAGACTTGAGTAGGCAAAGTGATTACGAATGGGATGATGAGATGGTCACTCCACAGTATTTGTATCGGCGGTGCCATGGTGATGAGTTTTTCCTCTGCGAATATTGCGTCCAAGGTGTGTCCTGCCGAGTGAGTTGCCCCTTTTACTAGTTGTCGTAGTTTCATGGTGGCGAGTTGTTCAGTCAGTGAGTTTTGTGCTGAAAATGCCCTTAACACTGGCTCATTCACCACCAGCTCAGAGCTGGAGGTGAATGTTCTGGAGCACGGGATTGGACAGAACAGTAAATGCAGCGTTAATAGCATTATCGCCCATTCACATTAACTATTGTATTATAAGCAACTAGGTGGGCTTTTTTGATAACCATATTGTTGGGCCATCCATGTGAATTATCTACTTTTTACTATGTCATTTATAAAGCACTGATGCACTTCATTTTAGAGACATTTTATTAAGCACTGTTGCACTTTTGCACTTTTCATTGTATATATGTATTACATTTGTCTCTATTCCAATTTATTTTGCTGACATTGTATGAAACCCAGTGTGAATATTGCCATTGACATGACTTTTAATTTGTTGGCGTCTAATTTATATGTGCTGATTTGGACAAAAATAAATGTATTCATTTTATGTATGGCTGCGGTATAGGGGAATTTTGTATGGGAGATTTTTGTCCCTAAATATTTATGAATTAAATGGTCTTTAGCGATTATTTTGTGAGCATTCTGGCTCACATGTTTCTTCTATTTTGCAGTAATGGCATCAACATAAAAAAGGGCACAGACTTTAATATGTAAAGCAACCTGGAGGCCATCATAAGAAGAACATGTGCACAATTTACGAAACTGGTTTCTAACCGTTGTAACCTGGAGGGGTGCTCTTAAGTATATACAATAGAAGACCACCCATCCTCACACACTCCAGCTCAGACCACCAACTGACACATTTTGAACATTCAAGCACCCATCAACATTCTCCCGACCTGTCAGTCACAGCCTCCACCAACATTCCATCAACATTCACAGAGGGCCATCAGAACAAGACAACATTCACCAAGTCACTACACTAACTGTGTTTGTGTACACATGGAACATTGTCTTCCCAATATTGCCACCAAAGCATTTCACATGCTACTGTCGTCTTTGTCCTTTTTTAATTTTCTTTGTCATTTCCACGCTCCCAGCCATGTACCTGTTACAGCAAGACTTGCCACGTGTCTCACCTGGATCTTGATCAGCGTCTTCAGAATGTGAAGATGTAGGCTTGTGAGTCTTGTTCTTAGTATGTCTCTGTATAGCAGAACCCCCTTGTTCAGAAAAGGACAATCCCTCTCTGCAAGCACCGCGCCAGCCTGTAAATACTAGCTTGCACCGGTGACCACAGAAACGAACATCTGTAGTTGGCGGAAAAAGCAATTGCCAAAAAACCACAATGAGGAATGCAGCTCCGGTAGGCAACGAAGATAAGCGTTCTTGTCCAGAACTCCAAAAATACTGCTAGGTACGTAGGACAGTTGAAGACTGGTCCACAGCGAAAGAAACAGAAATCAATCAGCAGGAGTACAGAGGTGAGGGGTGAAGAAGCAAGGGGGGCATAAGAAAGGCTTAGGTTAGAGCAAGAGAGTGAAGGCTACTTACACTACTGTTGGTTCCCGTAACTCAGAGAATGGGTTACAACGCAAGGAATGCTAAGGGCTCAGCGGCTAAAGTATCGTCCGCCATCTTGGAAATAGACGTGTGCACTGCAGACACTTGTAGGTAAAACGTGAAGGCATTGCTGTGTGCAACCATTTCCATCTCTTCCAGATGGTGTAACATAATGCCTTGACAGTATGACCCTTCGTCCATGGTCTGGGACCGGGCTTCCCCAGACAGCGCCTATGGAACAGTCAAATGAGGCAAGGCACGAACACCTGACTGGCAGGTTCCCAAGAGTGTTTTGCAGGTGAATAGCCCTTCCAATGAATGAGATACTGCAGGCCTCCTTGGAAGTAGCGAGAGTCACATATTTTGGATACTTTGTACTCATCTTCTTGATGTGCTGTTCGAGGTAAGTTGAGAAAGAGCCTGTAGAATGGATCCGGCCGGTAGAGTTTTAGGAGAGACGAATGAAAAACAGGATGAATCCTCTTCCAAGCTCTGGGTAATTTGAGTCTGTAGGCAACAACATTGATTCTCTTTTCAATTTCAAATGGCCTGAGATATAGTGAAGCTAACTTTGAAGGACACATCCATCGTAGGAGATATCTAGTGGACAGCCAGACCTTGGCTCCTGGTTCCCAGGCAGGATCCTGCCTGCGATTTTGATCTGCAAATTCGTTGGTCTTTTCTCTGCTTCTTTCCAAATTGGAGTATGCCCTGCAATGATTTTCTGTTATTCGTTGGAGTTGACATTCCGGGGATGGAATATTAGACAGAGGAAGGTTGGCCACTGAGAGAGAATGTTGCTGTACCCCTGCTGAAGCAAAAAAAGGACTCATACCTGTAGAGGAATGCACTGTGTTATTATAGGCAAACTCTGTTGCCGGCAGAAGATCCATCCAGTCGTCATGATTGGTAGACACAAAACAATGGAGATATTGTTCTAAAGTACAGTTCAACCTTTCTGTCTGTCCATTAGAGTGAGGATGGTATCCAGAGGAGAGCGCTCTATTGGTCTCTAGTTTCTTACATAAAGCTGCCCAGAAGTGTGAAGTATATTGCGTACCTCTATCTGTAGTTATGACTTGAAGTAGTCCATGTAATCTGAAGATTTCCAGTAGGAAGATTTGAGCTATTTGCTGGGGCTGAAGGTAGTTTCTTTAATGGAGTGAAATGTGCCATCTTTGTGAAGCCATCAATGGTTTGCACAATGGTATTACACAAATTCGAAGGACGGAGGTCCACGACAAACTCAGTGGAGATATGAGTCCAAGGACTGGTGGGTGTTGGGCTGTGATGCAGCGTGCCTAGATGTTTGGCCGAGGAATATTTCCTGTTTGTGCAAGAAAGAACATAAGCCCTCACATTCGTCTTCCATTAAGGCCACCAAAAGGAACAAGAAATAAGTTCTGAAGTGGCACCAACTCTCTTATGACAGGCGGTCTGGTTGTTCTGACACCAGGTAAGGTTCTTTCACTGGAGCGTGGGATTTGAAACTACCAACCTAGAACCTAGGAATGTCTGTCCTTTCTGAACACTACCATAACAATGCCAGGCATGGGTAGGACAGAAAATCCCACTGTAGCTCTTCGTACCTCTTGGAGAAATGTGTTGACAGACATCAGGAATCTCTTCCCTGAGAGCAGGTATTCCTTTTCTAGAGCCTATTCATTCTCTCTTTGGTGACTTCTGGAGAGCCTGTCTGCCGCTACATTGGATTCCCCTGAGAGGTAGTTGAGAAAGAAATCATATTGAAGAAAGAAGTTGTCCCATCAGGCTAGGCGACTGTTGTTGCATTCTAGTTGTTGTAGAACCTTTAAATTTTTATGGTCTGTGCTCACTTCGAACAGTGCAGAAGCCCCCAGAAGTAAATGTCTCCATTCAAGGTAAGCCTGCTTTATAGCCAATAACTCTTTCTCAAGGACCGAACAGTTACATTCCCTGGGAGTCAAAGTCCTTGAATAATGCGCTATCGGGTGTTCCTCTCCATCAAGCCCTATCTGTTTGAAAACAGCCCCTAAAGCTGAAGATGAGGCATCCATCTTCAGGATGAAATGTTGATATTGATCCGGTTGCAGAAGAATGGGTGCTGAACAGAACTTGTTCATCAAAGGGTTGAACGCTCCATCTTGAGCATTCCCCCATTGAAAGGGAATGTCTTTCTTGAGTAAAGAAGTTATAGGGAGCACATTCTTGGAAAGTTTTCATATGAAGCTGCGACAGAAATCTGCCAATCCCAAAAACCCCTTGAATCTCCTGGGGAACGCATTTCAATATGGCCTTGAACTTTCTGGGATCCATCTCAATCCCTTCATTATAGAGAATGAAGCCCAGATAAGCCACACAGGTGGTTTCAAAATAACATTTTTTGGGTTTAACCAACAGGTAATTTTGCCTCATTCTTTCCAATATTTGTTGTACATGCGATTGGTGGTCTTCCCTCTTCTTGGAATATACAAGGATATCGTCAAGATAAACTATGACAGTATGGAAGAGTAGGTCAGCAAAGACGCAATCTATAAATTGTTAAAATACTGCAGGCACGTTAACAAGTCCGAAAGGCATGACACAATACTCAAAATGCCCAAACGGTATCCGGAAGGCTGTCTTAGATTCATCTCCTTTTCGGACTCATAATAAATGAAATGCCCCACGTAGATTTAGTTTGGAAAACATTTGAGCTCCCTGTACTGCCTCCAGGATGTCTTTTATAAGGGGCATCGGGTATCGGTCTCTTACAGTAATCCTATTGAGACCCCTATGAAAGTATGGTCCTTTAGCAACGTGCATGCAATGGATGGGGTTTCAAGAACGACTCCAAATAATCAAACCAACTCAGGAAGATGGCAAAGGTTGCTGTTTTATTAACAATTATCTAAAACAAGGAGGTTACAACATCAGTTCTCGACAAATTTCACATAAAAACACCTTTATATGCAAAGAACACATAATACTATGTGGCAAATAAGAAAAACCTACGAGGGATTGTGATACGTTCAAGGGGAACATCTAAGTATACTTCTATAAGGGCTGGGATTGTGATTGGCTGTTTACTGTCAGGTGAACAACTTATGCCTACCTCTAAAACATGTCATCTTCAACTCTATTTTGTACACGGTATATCATTGGCTCTCCAACTATAAGGCCCTTCGTCATACAGCCCTCTACAATTGGTTGGCATTCTCGTGCCATGTCTGGAACATCCGGTTCACTTGGCAGCATGTAATCTCATTCCCAGGTGCCAGGAGGTGGACTTGACTTTACCTCCCCACCCAATTAGCCCAACATCTCTCATTACCCATGCCTTCTGGGATGCAGATTGTCTTTGAACTTGGCCTTGCAAAGTGTCCTTGTATGTGGGAATATATGGGAATACAGGCTTTCACTATCATTGTTCTAGGACTCCAAGCTCAACTCTATTTCTATCCTCAGCTCACGTGACAGGAGACCAGGATCCTGGTCCATACTGCAGCATTTAAATGTCTTAAATGAATAAAACTTGGCACTCTTGGTGTTATTTCTTTGCCCCTCGATAAGGAATGATTTATCCTTCCAATGTTTATTGCTTTCAAGAATAGATAACGGACCTTGGAAACTTCTGTCAGTCACTGTAACTTCCCTGATGACCCCCCATCTGAGGGGTAATCAGGGAAGTTACAGTTCCTTTGTTTGCCCTCCCCAGGTCACTGACCCTCTGTGAACCTGCGGGCTCCACGATCTAATATGTAGATTAGATCACTCACGGAGCCCGCGGGTTCCCAGAGGGAGATAGACGCCTCGGGCTCTGTGATCTCTGCTCAGAGCAGCGATCACTGAGCCCGAGGTGCCTGTCTCCTTTGGCAAATCTTTATAAAAGATGCCTTGAAATGTGTATGTTTCAAGCCATCTTTTATAAACGTAGAAATATGTCTACGTTTATAACAGACGGCTTGAAATGTACACAGTTCAAGGCATCTTTTATTAAGCTTTGTCGACGGACAAAACCACCTTGGGTTTTGTCCGTCCTCAACGCTTTATAAAAGATGGCTTGTACGTTTCAAGCCATCTTTTATGAACATAGAAATATGTTACAAATGTCTATGTTTATAAAAGGTGGCTTGAAAAGTACACAAACCATAGTAAGGTAAGCACACAAGTGTGCGTAACTTACTATGGTTTGTACACTTTCAAGCCACCTTTTATAAACATAGAAATATGTAACATTGCTAAGTTTATAAAAGAAGGCTTGAAAAATACACAAACCATACTAGTACGCATACAAATATATAACTGCTCTACTACATTTATATATTTGTTTGCGCACCCTACTATGATTTGTGCACTTTTAGGCCACGCCCACAGCGGATGCCACGCCCCCAAACGAGGGCCCCTCCTCAATTTCTTACCCCACTTAAAGTACTGAGAACAAGTATTCTGCATGAAATGAATCTGGATACTGATCTCGTTTCCAATTTGTAATCACAAACTGACATTTAGGCATGACAATGACACTTGAATGTGTATTTCTAAAGTTCATTTTGGGCCTACTGAAATTCACTGCAAGTCTTTTCACTCACTGCTAAAATATCTATAAGGAGTGGTGTCCATTTAAATTTCAGTCAAAAATAAATCTGTATTAACCACTGGTAGTTGCTTTATCGTCCTTCTTCATCATTTATCGAGTCTGCACATGCTGAAATTCTTCTTCTTGTCTTGCATCTGAATCGGCAATGGTGGGAGGGTGGGTCTCACCTTTGTAGGTCTTTACATCCCCTAAGTGAAGCCAAACTCGCCTCCCTTGGACTTTCACAGCTGAAGGAGTTATATTCTCAATGCAAAAGGGACCATTAAAACATGGCTAATGCCACTTTGTAGTAAAATTGTTGATTAGGACTAGGTCTCCAACATATAACTTAGTTGCCGAAAATAATTGAATTGGGTTTGTTGGTGAATTGTCTTCTTCTGTGTTCTGAGACCAACCCCCCTTGAGCTTGACTTGATCTGAAATGAGAGTCATGCTAGAGGCCATATATGCCAAATAATCATGCATTTCATCACCTAACATTTTAGCTACACTCTGGGCATCATTTCTACTCCTAGATAGAGGTATAATGGGCATTCTCATATGCCGCCTGTCACTAGTTCATGAGGGGTGATGTGATGGTCTGATCCTGGCTGATTACGAAGGGTATACAAGGCTAAAGGTAGGTAATATAGTCACCCCATATTCAAAGTAATTTTAATCTTGGCAATCCTTTCTTTAAGGAGGCATTTGAGTCTCTCACATATATTCCATTTGCTTGTTGGTGATAAGCAGAAGAAAACGTATGTTTAATGTTGAGTAGAAGCCCTATCTGTTCAAATAACTCATTAACAAAATGTGGCCCATTGTCGGATGTCAGCACTTCACACACACCGCATCCCGGGAAGACTTTGCGCACTAAAAAATGTGCTGCACAAGTGGCATCAGGGTGTGTAGATGGACCTGCTTCAATCCACCTGGAAAAGAGACACACCACCACTAATAGATACCTATATCCATTACACACATACAGCATATCAACATAATCGATATGTAAATGCTGACACTGACCATTCGGTCGAGGTATCACACCTCTAATCGTCCTCAGTGTATGCCCAGCAGTAAACATTTGACACACGATGCAGTTCACCATAATAAAATGCAATGTTTTCCAACAAATTCGGAATGAAACAGTCTTGCGCAATCCTTTCGTACTATGGCTGCTTCCAATGGTATAGGGGTAGTCTGTCCCCCCTCTTCGTCCATAGGTATTCGCGGTCTAGGCAAAAACTCGTCAGGTATCCTCACGATCTTTCCCACTAAACCAGGTAGCCATGTCAATAGAATGCTCACTTCAAACATAAAAATCACTGGATCTACTGGAACGTCTCTCAGAGCCACTTGCCCTGTGCCCTGTGAACACCAGTATACATTCTCCCATGTTCAAATAGTGTATTCCTGGAGTGGAGAACACTATTCCTTGATCAGTGAATGAAATCGTCATGTTAAGTTTTGTCATTAAATCTCTTCCCAAAATGTTAACTGGTGTCTATCAGGAATATAACAAAGGAACAGACATGTCACAATCTGCTATAGAAACTGGTAATTCATTAGTAAAAGGAACTCGATACATAGCTCCAGAGAACCCTTGAGCATTCATCACCATGCCCCACATTGGATATTTTGCCTCTCGTATACATGAACAAGTAGCTCCAGTGTCTACTAAAAAAAGAAAAAGATTTGCTTCCTATCGTCACATCGACTTTTGGTTCCTCTTGGGGGTCTGGTGTCAGAAATAGTACTGAACACACCAAGTCACCCTGTGAGCTGTCCTATTGTGAATACAGGCTCATCCCTGTCCCCGTGAAAGGATTCTCTCCTACCAGAGTGACACCTCCGATTGTGGTTGTCAGTACTTGTCAGGTGTTTGCATACTACTGTGTCTGCATTGGGGCTTGTTGGGACTGCCATTGCAGTGGATTCATTTGCACTCATTCTTGCTGTTGCACCTGCTGCACTCACAGTGCTTGTGTCTGATACAATGTCTGATCCCGAGCGAACTGTTCTCTAATCTGTGTACTATATGGTGGAGGATAAGCTGTCCCCCGCTTGCAAATTGGCCATTTTGTACATTCCCTTTGCTGGTGCAATGTGGCCTGTCATCCCACAAGTCCAACATACTGGAGGTGTCCATCTGACAAGCCCTCCTTGAATACTCTAGCTCTGATTCTGTGTACCTTGAAACCCACCTTGATTATTTGGAAATCCTCCTCTTCCTCTATAGCCTATACCTCTGCCTCGTTGCACAAACCTATATCTACCTTGGTACATCAGGGCAAAATTACTCACCTGCAATATACCGACTGCTTCCTGCATTCCTAATCCTTCTCTGCTTGTCAATACCGCCCCTTCTATGACACATTTTGACAACTTTTTCTGAACTAACTTGGCTTCCTCAATTTTCCTATTCTCATCTTTCTTTTTATTGTTCTCCTTTAACAGCCATCTGTTAAACAACAATACAACAATGTTGTACTATTGTCAACTGTATCTCACCCAAGGCTTTGCTTTCATCCCCACTTGTTTCTTCATCTCTCTCTGCACTGACTCAGGCGACCACTGACATAAAATGTGGTAAAATAATGCCACTGTCTTTTCCCATGGCTCAGGAGTTTCAAGTTGCCATTTCTCCTGAATATCCTGAATATATACAATAGGGTCTTCATCTTCCTTCAGTTTGTGTGTCATAATTTCACCCATATCTGATGTGTCAGGATACTGTACCCTGAGCACTGCTCTGCAATTATTAAATGGTGCCCCATCATGCACTGAATTCTGTGCTGGCACACTTGAATACCTCACTCTTCTCCATATGTCGTCAGCTCTCTCCCCAAGAATAGCTGGCAAGAGACCTTTCATGTCCCCTATGGCCAATGTGTTCCCTCCTGTCATTTTTTCAAATTGTACATCCATTTCCCATTGCCCGGGAGCTTACACCTTAAATTATCCTTGCCCATCTGAAG
The DNA here is from genome assembly GCF_040938575.1 of Ambystoma mexicanum. Taxonomy (NCBI): domain Eukaryota; kingdom Metazoa; phylum Chordata; class Amphibia; order Caudata; family Ambystomatidae; genus Ambystoma; species Ambystoma mexicanum. The sequence continues at coordinate 809,716,848 of NC_090932.1, forward strand.
CCATGGAATATACTGCAGTCTTGCTTCCCTTTTTTCCAATAAGGGAAACTGCGGAAACCCTGCCCCACAGTCGGATGCTATTATTGGTCTATCCATGGCAGGGCAATCATCCCTCTCTGCCTCCTTGTGGGTAACAACCTTAACCTGCTCACATACGGTGGCAACTCTACCTTCTCACTATATGATCGTCCTTGGGGATGCTGAAGATACGCTATGGGATCTGATGTACTATCCTTAGGTTGTTCCATATCAGACCATTTCACTTCCTTGTCCATTTGCAAACTTCCTTCAGGGGCACACACGCTCCCTCCTCCGACCAAGAGGGTAGATTCTCTTTCCTCATCTGGCATGTCTTGTCCCCTACTAGTGTGACTATCATCCCCTTCACCTTTATCCAGATTCAATCTACTTTAAGACAATGCTCGACGTTCATCACTGAACAGGCATCCCTCTTCTCTTTGTGATCGAGGTATTAGGGATCAATCATCGTTCCCTCGAGTTTCATACTCACTATTTCGTCTCAACTGTTGATAGACCTTATCGATCCTTTCTCCAATGCTTTCAGAATCAAACCTTTCTTCGCCTAATGCAACTCTAGATGCCCCTGACGTTGCTTCCTTTATCGGAAGGAACTCTCCTATTCTACCCCATCATATTTCTGGGCTTGGCCCTACTGATTCTTTACGAGTGAGACTGGTGTCAAGACTTTGTTGCCTCCTCCTTCGTTCCACTTCTTCGTCTATTTTGCTTTGCTTTCTCGCATTCCTTCTAATTCTTTCTTCCTCTTGCCTTTGTTCTTCCCCTCTCCTTATTCTTTCCTTCTTTCCTCTTCTTCCCTTCATCTCTGTAATCTTTTATCCCTTAGTCTTTGTACTTCCTCCTCTTCTTTCTTCCTTTCTTGTCTACCTCTTTCTTCTACCACTATCTGTCTATTGTCATACTTCATTTGTTCTTGTGCCTGTTCTTCTTTTCTCTCTTGCTCTTCATGATATATTTGTTCTCGTTGCTCTCAAAGCTTTCTTTTCTGCTCATCTTCTCTTAATCTCTGCTCTCGTTCTTTATCTTACTTTCTTGTTCGTCCTTGTCTTCTCTTTGCCTAAATTCCTCCATACTCTTCTCATCTATTTTAAGTAAAATCTGTCCTCCCATTCATTCTTTCTGCATCAGCCCTATCTTGTCAGCTTTATCCTTCTCTCCTTTCCATATCTTCATTTCCCTATCTATTTCTGTCAACAATTTCGACCACTCACTCCATTTTCCAGAGCTCAAAAATCACACAGCTTCCCTGGGTACGCAGTGTGCAAGTATGTGGTCATGTGTTGCAATACCACTTTTGACAATGATCCCTCTTGTGGCCATGCCTGAACATTTTATCTACCATGCCTTTCACTCATTCCGCACTATACTGTTTGAGCTTGGGAATATGCTTTGATAATGGTTTACATAAATGCATTAGAAGAGTATCTCCCATAGTGACAAGTCTCAATTGACTGTCAATACTTATCAGACTTATGAAATAACATTTATACTTTTTCTTAAATCACCACTTTTTTAACACCTTTAAGACAACAAATATGAGCATGCACCATCAATCAATGCTCAAGCCTCTAATTTCTTGATTAGCTATCTCTATCCTTTGATTGGTACCAATCACTTCGCTATGCTCAATCACTATTGCTCCTCAACTTTTTCAATTCCTTCACAACTTTTATCGGTCTTCGATATTTGTACTCATCAAAAAACACACAGGTTAGTCGACATTACACATTTACTTCATACCCTATACAGGGTTAGAGACGTCACCTTACGTAAACCGGTTTACGCGTTATATGTTTCTGCTCTACACCCGATGGGATTTGAAGCGTCTCCTTCTGAAACTCGCTTGAGTCAGGACTTCTAGGCAATACCATTTCTTCACACAATATTTCCTATTACTTAAAAAAATTATCACAATCCCATCCTCTTCATTTGCCATTTCCCTTAGTCTACTCACCATTCGTTCGTTAATCGACTCGAGGCCTTCAGTATCGATGCCTCCTCCAATCTGACCACTGTGCCTTACGTCTGCAGAGCACCCGTGGAAACCGGGCAGGGATTTCATCAAAGGGGGACCTGCAAACCGCCTCGGTTTTTCTTGCAAGTTTATTTCTATTGGCCGGTCTCCACAGGAAACCCTGCGATCTTCCCTCTAATGGTGGAGGATACTCGATCATCCAAATGACTGGGAATAAAAAGGTTTGGATCTTTTCCAACCATCCGCACCGCTCCCACATGAACCTATGGTCCTTTAGCAATGTGCATGCAATGGATGCGGTTTACAAAATAACTCAGAGTCCAAATAATTGAACCAACTCGGGAAGATGAAAAATGTTGCTGTTTTATTAACAATTATCTAAAACAGGGAGGTTACAACGGACATCAACGGATCTTTGCTTAGTTCTCAACAAATTTCACATAAAAACATCCTTATATACGTAAAATACATCAGCAGTGACATCATACTACGTGGCAAATAAGAAAAACCCATGAGGGATTGTTATATGTTCAAGGGGAACATCAAGTATACTTTCTGTATGGGCTGGGATTGTGATTGGCTGACTACTGTCAGGTGGACAGCTTATGCCTACCTCTAAAATATGTCATCTTCAACAATATTAAGTACACCATATATCTTTGGCTCTCCAACTATAAGGCCCTTCATTATACGGCCCTCTACAATTGGTTGGCACGCTCGTGCCATGTCTGGAACATTCGGTTCACTTAGCAGCATGTAAGCTCATTCCCAGGTGCCAGACAGTGTACTTGACTTTACCTTCGCACCCAATTAGCTCAACATCTCTCATCACCTATGCCTTCTGCCATGCAGAATGTCTTTGAACTTGGCCTTGCAAAGTATCCTTGTCTGTGGGAATATATGGGAGTACAGACTTTCACTATCGTTTTTCTAGGACTCCAAGTTCAACTTTATTTCCATCCTCAGCTCACATGACAGGAGACCATTATCCTGGTCCATTCTGCAGCATTTAAATGTCTTAAATGAATAAAACTTGGCAATCTTGGTGTTCTTTCTTTGCCCCTCGATAAGGAATGATTCATCCTTCCAATGTTTATTGCTTTCAAGAATAGATAACCTACCATGGCTACTTCTGTTTTCATGCCAGACCAGACAACCCTGCCAAGCTCTTCCAAGATCTCAGCTTGTTCGTGCTGCAACACAATTCTCAGCCTTTCCTCTCCATGGGTTCTGGCTTTTTCATGACACTGATGTCCAGGTTTTATACAATGGTGACTTCGCCTGTAATCTTTTCACTATGTATAGCCAGCTTCTATGATCACTTACTCTACTTGTGTTTCACCGTCTGTACAATCAATGAACGGTTGAATTTCTATTGCACTTTGCATCCGTGCAATTTTCTTTTCTGCATATGAAAGTTTACTCGATTCTTAACTTCGTCATCAGTTTCTGTAAGATCCATATATTCTCTTCAATCAATATTCTCAGTGTGTCACACTCGTCTTTTGTGATGTCACTAGCTTCTCTTTCACTCTTTTTCATATTCCGTCAGGGAGTTCCTCCTTCATATTGTCATCTCTTCGGGATACATTTGATAGGGTTTTCTCAGAGGTTACCTTTTCTCAAACACTTGCTGCGGAATTGACGTAACTGCTGGTATCAAACATGGCGCGGTCTCCAACTTCCAACATATAGGAGGCAGGGGGGAAACATTTCCGGCAGAGGCATGCAGCTGCTCCTCTACACCTGTATTCTTTACAGGGCCGGAGTTCCTTGGTTTCTTTCTTTGGAATAAATAATAGGGAATCTCCCGCCGGATATCTTGATTTCCTAATGAGACCATGTGCAAAGTTAATGCTCAAATAACTCCTCAAGGCTACCTTTTCAGGTAATGATAATGGTAACGGTACATGGGACCAAAAGGGACTAAAGACTCGGGCTCAAGCTCTATTCCACAGTCTTCTGGTTGATCAGGTGGTAAATCCCTAGGAATCCGGTCCTCAAAGACATCAATGTAATTCTGATAAGAACATGGGATATGATGTATACTTCTGGCCCTGGTTGAAGGTCCATGTGATAATTCTGCATCCTTTTGGGGGGTGTTCCCAAGAAAACAAAAATGGTGACAGTGCTGTAAATTATATTGGAGGGTGTTGGCTGTCCAATCAATATTTGGGTTGTGCTAGCCAAGGAATACCTGGAAAGGGGAAAATGAGCAGCTCTGATGTGTGGAAGGATAGGATCTCTGTATGTTCTGGATCTCCATTTGTAGTGAAGTGGAACTGCCATTTATGGGACCAGAACTCATCAGTCTACCATCAATCCCTTCTATGGGTAGTGGTTCTGTCTTAGTCACTTAAGGTATCTTGTTCTTGTCAGCCCATACCCTGTCCACAAAATTGCCGGCAGTGCCGCTATGCAATAGCACTAGTACTTCCAGTGGTTCCTTTTGGGGTGCTTGAATGGTAACACAAAGCACCATATGGTGGTTATCCAACTCTTCTTCAGTTCTTATGGTAACTATGGCAGGACCTCTGATGATATCCCTGCTCCTTGTCTTGTCTAGGAGTGGGGTTTGTAGTTTTCCCGACCTCCGAGGGGGGACATCCAGGCATTCTCTTAATAAATGTCACTTAGAACCGCAATATAAACATAACCCATGGTCTTGTCACCTCTTTCTTTATTCAAGAGTAGGGGGCATCTCATCAGACCAACTTGCATTGGTTCCTCAAGGGAGCATGGTTCTGGAGTAGACAAGGTAGGAGATGGATGAGGAAAACAGATCTTCTTTTATTCTTCCTTCTCTCTTCCTTTCTTTCAGTTATGCAGAAGTCTATCTGAAGACCAGAGAAACCAATTCAGAGAAAGGAGCAGGCCTGGGTACTCTGGCCAACACGTCCTTGTGTGTTACTCTGTGGGTTATCTGGCCATCCTGCTTGTACAGCAGTCTTCTTAAAGGTAGAGACATTATCCAAAATGTTGGAAGATCCTTGGCGGAGATCCAAAAGTGTCTCCTAAGCAGAGTATACCATCTCAGGGCTCTCAAAAGTCTCTTTGAATGCTTGAACAAAAGTTCCATAGTCCATCAAGAGTGGGCTAACCTTGGGGACCAAAGGGGTCACCAGGCTACGGCATTTCCCACCATGTTGGGGGATCCGTCAAACTTGTTTGGCAAACCCCTAATGGGGGCCGTTGATTAGTTGTAATTCCCGAGCAGTGACTATTTGCCTCAAGGAGGTATTCTCTGCCCGTAACTGTTGCATCTTGAGTGTTAAACCCTGAACAGCTTGCATTAGTTCCTGTAGCTGTCCCATCTTCTTTTGCTCCTTTAGGCAATGTAATATGTTATGGCGAGACTTGCCACATGTCTCACCTGGATCTTGATCAGGGTCTTCAGAATGTGAAGATGTAGGGTTGTGAGTCTTCTTCTTAGTCTTTCTCTGTATAGCAGAACTCCCCTTGTTGAGAAAAGAGTGGCCACCGTGCCAGCCTGTAGATACCAGCTTGCACCAGTGTCTAAAGAAAGGAACGTCTGTAGTTTGGGGGAAAAGCAATTGCCGATGAAGAATGCAGCTCCGGTAGGCAGCGAAGATAAGCATTCTTCTTGTCCGGAACTCTGAAAATACTGGTAGGTATGTAGGAGAGTTGGAGACTGGACCAGAGTTAATGAAACAGAAGTCAAGCAGCAGGAGTACAGAGGTAAGGGTTGAAGAAGCAGGGGGACATAAGAGAGGCTTAGGCAGAGCAAGAGAGCGAAGGCTACTTACACTAGCGTTGGTTCCATTAACCATAGAGAATGGGTTGCAATGCAAGGAATGTCGAGGGCTCAGCGGCTAAAGTATCATCCGCCATCTTGGGAATAGAGTAACGCGCTGCAGATGCTTGTAGGTGAAACGTGAAGGCACTACCGTGTGCAACCATTTCCATATCTTCCAGATGGTCTAACATGATGCTGTGACAGTACCTTCCTGGCTTCCTTTTGATGTTTTCCGCTCTCTGTTTCGCATTATCGTCTGCACCACATCTCTTTCGAAATAGCACACGTGTGAAGGACAATAAACACCCTGAGAACAGGCTGAAATGGCAGGAAAAGGTGCTGCTGACCTTGGTACTAGCTGTTTGGCTCAAGCTAGCAAGCCATTGCCTGTCGGTACTCAGCCTACTACCAGCCTACTACCAAGCCTACTACCAAGTTGTTTATTATCTAGTTGGAGCCATCAAATAAAGCATTTTGATTGGTTAATCAGTGGAGTGCATGTTCCAATAGGCGGTAATGCTATCAGGAAGGTTCATTTAGGCATGTGGCACCCCATGGAGGCCTGTTTTTCCTAAATCACAACCATTTCCTTTCTCTCACTCATACCCTTTTTTAACAAATCAACAAATCAACTTCCGGGGCACCAGTGGTCCAGGGTTGAATAGCAGTTTCTAAACCATCAATCAGCCACACACCCCTAGTACACAAGAAGGGATACAAACAGATTGGAATCACAAGTAAATTATAAACCTCCTTGTCCAATTATTGGTAACGTGGACAGAATGGCAGACTTATCTCCACAAAAGTTTGTGGCTTGTTGGTTAGTTTCAACACAGCGAAAATACAATTATTACCCAATGATCAAAGGGACTGTCCAGTCAAGATTGTATAAAAATATCTACTTTATTATTATTACAACAGAAAGTTCTAGCACACTACAAAATAAAACCCACCCTGTAAAGGAACACAGAGGACAGACAGTTTCACAAAGGAAAGGGATGCACTCTGTATACTGACAGGAGGGTAGCCAGTAAAGCAATCAGTTTTAACTGGTCAAGGTTATTTGGTTTCAGCACCAAGGGAGCAAGGGGTCGTAAATGTCACCAGGGGCCTTTGGAGAAGGACCAGGGGACAGAACCACAATGTACCTGGTGCTTGAGATGATCTTGATGCTCGACAGCATTGAGTCGGTTCCAGGATGCTTTGCAGCTCCTGGGACAGAGTAGAGTTCAAGATGGGAGACAGCTGCGGGCACCAGGCAGCAGGCAGGTCAGCAAGCGAGGCTGGACGGACAGCTGCAGGCTGGCCTACATGGCGGCTCGTGGTTAAAAATCATTGTCTCTGTGCTGGTTGCTGGATCTGGAATGCTGCTTGAAGCGTCTCAGATGGCTTTAGTGACTGCAGTATGACAACAGTCAGTGGTGCAGCCGGTCAAGGTTCCAGGGCTTGACTGTCTCAAAAATGTTCTTAAAAGATGTACGCTGGTTGATGCTTGTTGTGGCAATCTTCCTAGCTTCTTCACAGGGCTCATGTCGTCCTTTAAGGCGGATGGCCCAAATCTGAGGAGAGTGTTTGCAGGCAACGGCCTTGTCCTTTGTTCAGAGACTCTCTGACACTTCCCACCTAGGAAGCTAGTTGGTAGAACCTAGCAGGGCATGCTGTGTGATGGCTGGGTACCGATTCTGGAGCTTCTGGGCAGATCATCTGAGATCATCTGAGTCTGGTATCACTCACTGTTCCCTGGGAGGTGTTTAGGGGAGGGAAATGCTTCCCTCTTGGGAATCCTGGCCTTCCTTCACTGGTGGAAGCTGTAAGGCAGATTGTAACTTTCTGTCTCCATCAAATCACATACTTCTTCCCTCTGAAAGGGGGTCTCCCTGTAGGGGTTGCCTACTGTAAACAGTTGTCCCAGACATGCCATTCACTGCCCTTCACACAGAGGGGTGGGAGATAGCTTCAAGTTAACACATTGCATATCAAAGAGGTGTTGGGGATTCCTATCCCCTTTTGTCAGTTCTGCAATCAGGTCTATCGCATTAATTCTCATCAGTATGCACTGCCACCTGCAGAAATTAGACGATGAAGCCTTTGATATTTTAATTAGACTGGCCATAGCCGGAGGAAGGTGTTGCCTTCCCCCTTCAGAGATGCTTTGATGTACCCATTGATGCCACATTCCAGCTAAATGTGACAGGGAGGTTTGCCCCTGTAGGCTGTGTGTCCCCAGAGTACACATGACTATGTGTTTGTTGTGCGGTGAGCAGAGGAAAAGGTGTGTGGATTAGCACCACACATTGGTTGATCTCCCATCATTCATTTTCAGTACAAAAACATCAAAAAAACCCAGGCGAGCACACACTCCCTGTGTGGATGGTCGAATCCCACACATGCCCCCCAGCCTCAACATGTGAATTACCTCCCTACTAAGGGTCTGGTTCGTCATCAAGGTGAAAGTACCGGCTGAGGCCATCTGCATTTCCATCCTGCGAGCCTGGCTTGTGCTGGATGTCATATCTAATCATTGTAAGGATGTGGCCTAACAAAAAAGCTTAGTGTTCTCCCCTTGCATTGCCATTAACCATCGCATAGGCCAGTGGTCTAACTGGATCGTAAAGTAAGACCCAAAGATGCAGGGTTTCAGCTTCTTCATGACCCACACAACTGCGCACGCCTTTTTTTCTACGACAGCCTAGTTCCTTTCCCTTTTTGTCAATCGTCTGCAAATGTAGGTGAGTGGTTGCTCTACCCCTTCAGAGTTCAGCTGTGCTAACACTGCTCTAATCCCAAAATAACAGGTATCCGAATGGATAATGAACTCCTGACCATAGTTTGGCACTTTCAGAACTGGGGCCCTGCAAAATCCACCCTTTGAATCCTGAAAGGAAGTTTGTGTTAAGAAAGGAAGAAGGCAATGAATATGGCGAGGGAAATGTGCACGGAATCGCACAGTGAACAACTTTGAATCTAACAACGTGCATACAATACCCAAGACTCGTGTATACTAAAACCCAGGAGTGCAAATAGAGTGAAACAATAATACCAATACATGAAAAGGGATGTGGGGTAAGCACTTAGAACCTCCTTATGACTGAAAGGAAAGTCGGCAAACTCCTTACCCACTATGCTATTACAGATACTGACAGCGCTAAGCCCACGTAGAGGGCAAGCAAGGACAGGATCTGTGAGCTGACACTCTGGATGATACTGAATAAGGAACTTAGAAACAGTACTCACGAGGACCGGAAAGACCACTTGAATGTCAGTATATTCACAAACCCAGTAGATCAAACAGGGACCCAGAAGGCTATAACAGCAATGGGTGGAGGATAACTAAATTCATAAGACCCAAGTCAAGGGGCAAGTAGGAATTGTGATTGTAGAATAGTGAGGAAAACAAAAGGCATTCACACAGGGACTAGTTACAACATCACCCCACACCTAATAATCAATGGGAAATAAATGCAGAAGTGCAATGGAAAACATGTAATGGATCCCAATAGAAGGTAAGGATCAGGAGCAGGGAAAATGATATCACAAAAGGAAACCTTTCCTACCCATCCAAGGAGAAAAGGCAGGAAGCTAAATCTAAAAAGGGAAAGACTAATGCATCAAGTATTTCAGTAGCAAAGGACAGCATCAAAGAAACAGAGAACACAGGCAAATTGGGCTGCATCAAAGGGTAAAGCACAGAGAAAGGCTGCCTGCAGACAGAGGAAGACAGAAAGGGAAATCCAGAAAGCAGAAATCAATTAAGCACATAAATCCGAAATCCAGGGCAGAGGAACAAGAAACAGGAACTAGGAACTAGGCACAAAAGCTAGGAACAAGGAACAAGGGACCAGTCACAACAGGAACACTGCAACAATGACCAGCGCTGGACTGAAGTAAACTGAGGCTTTTAAAGCTCCTTAACGAGCACACCCCTCAGGTCTGCCGCCTGCTGCACCTGCAGCCACAGGTGTTTCCTATCCTCCACCCAACCTTGTCCTGCAAGGGAGGAGGTGAGGCAGTGAGCCAGGCATTCTGGGAAGTATAGTCATTTGATTAAAGTAGCATGCTGGCTGCCAAAATCCTGGAATGGATCCGGAAGGGAAGTAACTTGGAAAATAAGGTTTTAGCGCTCCCAATTCATCACAACACTGTGGCATAAGGTTCAGAGGAAATGTCCAGTAGGGAATAAACCCCAAAACATGCCCCCAAGTGGCAGGAACGGGAGCGAAGGGAGCGAGCCGTGACAGTTTGACAGGCGGGGGTCCAAGTTACATTCTTTGGCATTTTCTTGGAGGTTACATCATTCAGGGGTATGGAAATGGTCCCATACCCTCTGATGAACGACCGGTAGTACACAGTGACACCTGAAAAGGCTCTCACCTGCGTTTGTGTGGTGGGAATTTCCCAATCCTTCACAGCCTGTACCTTTTCTTCGAGAGGTTGTTTCTTACCTCCACCGACCAGGCGTCCTAGGTAAGTCGCGGTACCCTTCGCTATCTGGTACTTTGTGGCCTTGATAGTCAGACCTGCATTTTGTAGCACCTGAATCACTTGTTTCAGGTGGGATACGTGATCTTCCCAGGTATGGCTGAAGACAGCAATGTCATCTAAATAAGTTTTCCAGACCCAAAAAAACCTGGTTACCCATCCACTGAAAAGTGGCAGGGGCATTCTTCAATCCGAAAGGCATCACAGTGAACTGATAATGTCCTTCCGGGGTTAAGAATGCTGACCTCTCTCTCATGCCATCTGTCAATCCAACCTGCCAATACCCTGCAGTGAGCTCAAAGGTACTCATGTTCTTGGCAGCAACAAGCTTGTCAATGGGCTCATCTGCCCAAGGAATGGAGTGACCATCTGTCTTTGTGACAGAATTGAGTCCCCTGTAGCACACACAAAAGCAAACTTCAGTCTTCCCACCAGTGGTCTTTTTAGGGACCAGTACCACTGGGCTAGCCCAGTGGCTGTGGGATGGCTCTATCACACCTAGGGACAACATCTTGGAAACGTCCTCCTTGATGGTGCCCCTGACCTTATCAAACATCCTGTGAATTCTATTCTTCGGCGACTTACTGTCTCTAGTGTCCACATCATGGTTGCACCAATCTTCGTGACCTGGAGTCAGAGAAAACAGACCGGCAAACTGCCCCAGGAAACAGCGACAGTCTGTCAGTTGCTGTTCTGACAGGTCTGTTGCAAATTTGACACCTTCAACTGACCCATCTGTGGCTTCAGTGTGCAAGAGGTCTGGGAGGGGATTGGTCTCCTCCTCAGTCTCTCTGTAAGTCAATAATGCCATGACCAAGTCATCCCGGCTCTAATGAGGGTTTAGCTGGATGACGTGAAAGACCCTGCACATCTGTTTAGGTCCTTTCACGTCAATGAGATAATTCATCTCACTGACCTATACGAGCACACAGGAAGGCCCAGTCCACTTGTCCTGAAGGGCACTGGGTTTGACAGACTCCAAAATCCACTCACACTGGCCTTTGAGAACAGACTGTCACTGTGGCCTTCTGGTTGTGCCAGTGCTTCATCAGCTCCTGACTGGCATATAGGTTCTTTGTCGACTGTTCCATGTACTTTGCCATTCTAGACTTAAGGAAGAATACATAGACCACCACATCTCGTGTATGGGGTGAGACATTGCTTTCCCATCCCTCTTTCACTAGACTGAGGGGACCTTGTACAGGGTGACCAAACAGAAACTCAAATGGCCTAAACCCTACTCCGTTCTGTGGCACCTCCCTGGAGGTGAACAGAAGGCTTGGCAGGAGAATATCCCATTTTCTTCTCAGGTGCTCTTCCAAGCCACCTATCATGCATTTCAGGATCTTGTTGAACTGGTCAACAACGCCCATTTGTTTGTGAATGGAAGGATGTAGAGAAACTATCGGTGAGTCCACACTCTCCCACATGGCCTTCATATATGCTGATATGAAGTTTGATCCCCTGTCAGAAACAACTTCCTTGGGGAATCCAAAACGGGAGAATATCCCAATCAGAGCCTTCACAACCACGGGGGCTTTGATGATCATCAGAGGGACAGCCTCATTGTATCATGTGGCATGGTCTACCACCACCAAGATATATCTGTTGCCTCAGCTGGTTTGAGGATCCAAAGGACCCACAATATCCATGCCTATTCTCTCGAAAGGCTGCCCAACCACGGCTTGTGGAATTAAAGGGGCCGTTGTGGCACCACCTGACTTGCCAGAAGCTTAGATAAGTCAGGCAGGACTGGATACATTCCTTAACCTTTATGCCTAACTGCGGCCAGTAAAAGTGTGCAGACAACCGGTCTGTTGTCTTAGTCACTCCCAAGTGATCCGCTAAAGAAATTTGGTGAGCCAAATCCAAAAGAAACTTTCTCTGGCATTGGGGAATCACCAACCTTCTGGTGCCCTTGCCCTCAGAATCTTTTGGCTCACAGGAGTCCATCCTCCCAGTGCATTTGAACAGTTCAGGGGCCTCGCACTTAATCTGCTCCTCTGCCTGCTTCCACAGACCCGCCAGAGTGGGACACTCTGTCTGGGTTGTGAAACGGTCAGTCTGACCTAGGCCCCCTGCTGATGCAAACTCATCCAGCATGGGCAGGCCCTTCAGATCTGTGCCCACCTGGTCCTCCACCTCAGGTTCCTGCGCTGCGCCAGGCAACTCTGAAGTCACTGAGTCCCCTGCTACCAAAGCAGGGTCCTCAGTGGCTACTAGCCCCTCTCCCGCAGGAGTAGGTGACTCAGTAGCCTCTGGAACTGGACTAGGGGCTACAGGTCAGGCTGGTGCTTCCAACAAGCCCTCTGGAAGCACTGCAGGCCCTAAGGCTCTCTGAGTGTTCAATCTGGCACTGTCTTTGGCCCTCGATCGGGTAGCCGCTGTGACTATATCAGGATCAGGAAGATCATTACCCAACAGACATGGGACGGGGTGGAGTCTTTCACTGCTACACGGCGCTGGGTCTTTTCACCTCGCCAGCTGAACTCTACTATCGCCAAGGGGCACTTACTCTTTCCGTCAAACCCACATATGCACAAATCAGGCCCATCAATATACTGGCCTGGTTGTACCCACTGCCGGGTGACAGTAGTGACACTAGCCACGGTGACTTGGACTGCAGGAGTTTGTGCCCATTGATATACACATGTTCCAGATAGAGTTGAGTTTTATTGGGATCTGGGGTCTCTTCTGGAGTACCGGTACCATTCCCATTCAGTGTAACCAATCCACATTCGGTCAATCCCTGGCCTAGTGGGAAGCCCTCCTCTAAGAAGCCTACACTAATGATGACCTCTTCCACCAGTCCAACATTCACTATGGCTTGCTTGGGTAATCCCTTGCAAGCAGGACTCCCCTTCCTATGGCCCATCTCCTTATACACAAAACAAACTCTGAGTGGTGAGAACGCAGGTGTCCCAGTATTAGGGGTGCCTGTGCTCTTCTTTTCGATGTGCACAGCTGAACTAACATTTTGGGATTTCCCTTCGTTCTTTTGGGGACCTGACTTGGAATAGGATTGGGTTGGTCATTTGCCGTTCCCATCCTTGTTTACTATTTTGTCCAACAATTTCTCTTTCAGTTTGGGTGTGCTCACTGGAGCCTTTTTCTGGACTCGAGTACTCACAAACCTGTTGGCAGCCTTTGCAAGCTCCGTAGGGTCTGTGATAGTCATGTCCACAAGATGCTGGTGTAGGTCAACCTCACAATTTTTCAATACATGCTCACATGCAATCAAATAGTAAATCTCTTTAAATGTGTCAACTTTGTTACCAGCCACCCACTCACTCAGATATTTCAACGACAAGTGTGTGAATGCTTCAAATGTCTGCCCGCTTTTCTTTCTGAGCTCTCTGAAGTTCTTGAGATACTGTTTACAGAGCTTCCTGAGGAGGGCCACCTTCATGCTTTCATAAATGGGACTTTCCTCAGGAGTTAACTGAAGAATTGCATCAGTCCCTGGTGTTGGTAAGTGACTCATCAAGCCTGTACCCCACAGTACCTAATCCAACTCCTGTAGCTGAAAAGCAGGCTCAAGTGCTTCAAAACAGTCAAAAATATCCTTCCCCACTTCATAAACCTGCACTAGGTCTTTGGGGATGTGCCGTCAGGGCTTATCCCGGGCACTTTGGTTTAAGCCACTACTGCTGCTTTCGCTAGAGGTGATCTGTTGGCCTCCTTCTTCTCTTCAAGTTCCAGCTTATGCTGCTCTATGCGGCCCTGTACTGTTCTATGGTAACCTTGTCCCGCTGTTTCTGTTCCTCTAGCACTAGTCTCCTCTCCTCGAGCAGGAGCTTTCTAGCCGCTACCTCATTAACAGCCGGAACAGTTGCTTGGCCACTTAGAGACTGTACTGAGGCCTGGAACCTGCAGGATGCCACACTAGCCCCTGTCCTCACTGACACTCTCGAGTGTTGAGAAACCACACCTGCCCCCCAGCAAGATGATTGGTGAGAAACACTGCTCATGCGGTCGTCCTTGTCATTTTCCCCCTCCAGAAGATCTTGTCCATTCGGGTACACAGGCTTTAGCTGTTCCCATGGGGCCTTCTCCCCAACTGCTCTTGCTTCTACCCAAGCTTGGAGGCTGGTTAGGAACTTAGGCCTATTAACCTTAGTGCTGTGGGGAAGTCCCCTCTCTTGACATAAAACGAGCAGGACATCCTTGGTCCTGCCTTTTACAGTCTCCATGTCAAGATCTATGACTATTACTAATACCTAGCAGTGACTAAATGTTGCCTGCAACTGTACGTTTATTGTTCGGTGGCTAAGCTGCGCGCAAGGCTCCAACTGATCCGACCGCTTGCCCCAATGTGATGAATCAACTTCCAAGGGCACCAGTGGTCCAGGGATGAAAATTGTTTTCTAAACCATCAATCGGCCCCATACTTATAGTACACCGAAAGGGATATGAACAGATTAGAAGCACAAGTAAATTAGAAACCCCCTTGTCCAATTTTTGGTAACATGGATGGAATGACAGGCTTATCCCTGCAAAGTCGTGGATCATTGGTTAGGTGCAAAACAGCGAAATTATTACCCAATGATAAAAGAGACTGTCCAATCAAGGTTGTATACAAATGTTGACTTTATTATTACAACAGACAGTTCTAGCACACTACATTATACAACCCACCCCATAAAGGAACACAAAGGACAGTTTCAAGAAGGAAAGGTGATGCACTCTGGATACTGACAGGACAGTAGTCAGTAAAGTAATCAGTCTTAACTGTTCATGGTATTTTGGTTACAGCACCAAGGGAGCAAGGGGTCATAAATGTCACTAGGGTCCTTTGGAGAAGGACCAGGGGCACAGAACCACAATGTGCCTGGTGCTTGAGATCATCTTGATGCTCAACAGTGTCGAGTCGGTTCCAGGATGGTTTGCAGCTCCTCCGACAGAGTTCACAACAGAAGACAGCTTTGGGTATCAGGCGGCAGGCAGTTCGGCAGGTGAGGCTGGACGGATGGCTGCAGGCTGGCCTACATGGTGGCTCAGGGTCAAGAATCGTTGTCTCTGTGCTGGTTGGCAGATCTGGAATGCTGGTCGAGGCTTTAATGACTACAGTGTGACAGCAGTCAGTGGTGCAGTCGGTCGCAGTTCGAGGGCTTGAATGTCTCGAAAATGTCCTTAAAAGATGGACGCTGATTGATGCTTGTTGTGGAACTCCTCCTAGCTTCTTCGCAGGGCTTGTGTTGTCCTTTAAGGCAGATGGCCCAAAGGAGAGTGTTTGAAGGCAACAGCCTTGTCCTTTGTTCAGAGACTCTTTGGCACTTCCTACCTAGGAAGCTTTCTTGCAGAACCTAGCAGGGCATTCTGTGTGTGGGCTAGGTACCGGTTCTGGAGCTGCTGGATGGTATCTCCCTCTGTTCCCTAGGAGATGTTTAGGGGAGGGATATTGCTTCCCTCTTGGAAATCCTAGCCTTCCTTCACTGGTGGAAGCTGTAAGGCAGACTGTACCTTCAGCTAGGGTCCAAATGAGTCCTTCATTTTACTCCTTTTGAAGTCATTGGATGATCTGCCAAAAGAGGGGCTCGGCTCTCTTTTAAAGCCAAATGGTCCCCAGTGATTGGTGCAGGCTAAGCCTACCTTAATGAACCAATCTTGGGTCCCCACCAACAATCTTCTGTTATGCGTAAGGTCATAACTAGAGTGATTTGCAACAGGAAAGGTAAGGGGTGACAACATGCACTACTAAGTCCCACCCATCTTCTTATCTGTTGTGGATCAAAGTGTCTCTCTGGTTAATTGAGCTCTCTGTAACTCTTGATCAAAGTGCAGACCTCCCTTGATGTTTGGGGCGAGAACAGACTTTCTGTCTCCATCAAATCACATATTTCTTCCCTCTGAAAGCGGGTCTCCCTGCAGGGGTTGCCTACTGTAAACAGTTGTCCCAGACATGCCATTCACTGCCCTGCATACAGAGAGGTGGGAGCTAGCTTCATGTCGACACATTGCATATCAAAGCTGTGTTTGGGGTTCCTGTGCCCTTTTGTCAGTTCTGCGATTAGGCTTATGGCAGGCCTGTTTCAATTAACTCTCATCTATATACGTTTCCACCAGCAAAACTTAGAAAATAGAGAGGGCAGATCCATGGAGCCTTTGATGTTTTAATTAGGCTGGCCATGGTCAGAGGAAGGTGTTGCCTTCCCTCTGCAGAGATGCTTTTATGTATCTGTGGCTGCCTCATCCCAGCTAAATGTGACAGGGAGACCTGTGCCTCTAGGCTGTGTCCCCCCAGAGTACACATGACTGTGTTTGTTGATCAGTGAGCAGAGGAAAATGTGTGTGGATTAGCCGCATCAAAGAGCACAGGTGAGCGCCCACTCCCTGTGCGGATGGTCGAATTCCCCACACCTTTATTGAACGGTCACATGATTTTATAGTCAAAATACTTTAGGATTGTTATGGACACCACTGTGAAATGATTGTGTATCTTTTTTAACCTTGAAAACGTTGTTTATGGCACACAGAAGATCATTATTTCAGGCAAATATTGCTAATTGTTTCAGTTTCGAAGTTTAGCTAAAATAAAGACCTCTATTATTTCCTGCATTTCTATGCCCTTGTGACAATCAAGTCATGTTTATTTACATTTGACATTACGTTCGTCATGGCTTGGCACATATCTGTCAACAACACACATTTTCAGAAAGTCTGGCGTACGTCAAATAGCCTGTTCGCTTGGAAAATCAACCATATGAAAACAAGTCTTGTTAATAATGCTGTGTAGTCAGACAAGTCATTTTACAATACATTCCTGAATCAGGTCTGTCCAAACATTGTGTAAAAACATTGTGTAAAAGGTTTTCAAAAAACAAAGAGCGCCTTTAGTAAGAGCTAACAAGGAAGTTAATTCTTCAATACCCGTGTTTAATCAACAATGAACGCATTGTAGCCCATGTGTACTTATGCAGTCAGTGTTGCATTCTCACTGACTAGATTCAGTCACCTTCTCATACTTCTAATGGTGGGGAGCAGACCTCTTTTTGAATTTCACCTAGGTCATGGGTTGTTGCCTGAGTTTCTTGATTGGACTTGCAGCAGGCAATAGTGAATGGGACACATTGTGCTAGACAGTCTGCTCGGAGCCAGTGGTGGTCTGCCATACAGGGAACTCTGGCCATTTCCCGTTAGGCCTGCGCACTGTGGGCCTCTTTTGAGTGGGATGAGTAAAGAATGTGTTGTAAAGTCTCAGTGTATGTTAATATAGGGCCAGATTGAAAAACATGTCCAGAGCCACTTTTGGTTCCCACTACAGCCCTGCTGAGAGCAGCCCAGAGCAGGGTTTTTTCCCGGTGTCTGCTTCTTACTTCAGGTTGCCAGCTGTCCACATTACACAGAGACAACCCCTATGACACAGACGGAATCTTGCTATTATGTCTTTGCTACCGTCAACTCTTTTTTCGCAGTATATACGATGCATGCCATGCTCGAAGTGTTCACATCCATTCACCTTGCTTCTCACAGCACACAACATGTTTGAGCCTTAGCTGCTGCTAAAGTGTCTGGTCTGTACAGAACACAGAGGTATGAAAAGATACTGGCGTTCAGATGCCTGCCTGAAGGCTAAGACATCAGACAGCAAAGCCCTTTAGTCACAAACCTCCATCTGTCCCAACTGGCATGACTCTTGCCACCACAGAAACCAGGCACAGAGCCACACTCTGACGAATATATAGGTGAAGAGCAGGAAGAGTTATGAATCATATTCCTTCCCACCTGGATCGTTTTATAAAGGAAGTCACCTGACAGAAAAGGAGTGTTCACAGGTCATAATCGCCTCTCAGCTCTCAGCAATCCACCTGAACGAAAGGCAATGCTATTAAATGCATCATACATTCGGGAATGGGTAAACACACATCCAATAATCAAAATCCACCACAGTAGAGCCCATTTGCCACTAGAAACACTATGCTGTGTTGCATGGCCCCATTCACCCAATGCACTAGCCCACATAGCTACTGGATACCAGATTTAAGCCACCTGACACCATAGGCCACCATGATGATCCTGGAGAATAACAACCCAGACGTATTTTAGATATAGCCCTCAGCATGCTCCTCTGATGCTCAAATCGATTTTGAAATAACTCCTTGTCCACAAACAACTGCAGTCACAGAACACAATATAGGAGTCTCTATGTGGATACACACGACCTCTTAATTAGATCTTTTTTCACAACCCTGAGTAGCCTAAGAGCTTAAGTACTCTGTTGCACTGTTAATACTACAATATACCCTCATTCCTTTCACAAAATCCTCATTAATAATCACAAAACATTACCATAGTTGTTCCCAGTATAAGCTGGATGGCCATGTCTGTTTTAAGTATTTTGTTTTTGCCTTCTCTGTTACTCCCTCGGGGATCCTAACAGGGGGTCCCACATGATATGATATGATATGGTATTTGTAACGCGCCTATACACAGGTGTTTCAAGGCGCGACGAGGCAGGGAGGGGAGGAACAAGGGGAGACAGACAAACGATCCTACTAGGCCAGGTGTCATTCAGATCGCGCAAGTGCAGGGGTGGGGTAGGGGGAAAAGTGCAAGGGGAAGGGGAGGGGGGGAAGTGCAGAACAAGGTAAGTGGCGTAAAGTAATAAATAAATAGAGCCAGCTGGTGGCAAGTGCAAGATAAGTGCAGAACAAGTGCTGGGGAAGGGGGGGGTGGCTGTAGGGATACAGAGACAGTCCCGCAGTGCAGAGGGGTTCCAGGGCATCAGTGCAAGTGGAGAGTGGCTGGGCCCAGGACCGAGGCCGTTTAGAGTGGTCCAGTTGCAGGATCAGTGCAGTTTCAGTGAAGAATTAATTAGCTGTTCAGCAGGGGAGAGGGAGAGAGAAAGCAGAAGCAAAGAGGAAGGTTTTGAGGTGCTTCCGGAACCGGAGATGGTTCTCCTCAAGTTTCAGGGAGGCAGGGAGGCTGATCCAGAGGGAGGCCCCTGCCGCGGAGAGAGATCTACCCCCAGCTCGTTGCTTCGAGAAGCGGCTAACCCTGAGGGAGTTGGAGGCGGATGAGCGAAGGGCTCGGGAGGGAAGATGTTTGGGAAGAGAGAGTTGAAGGTATTTAGGACCCAGGCCCCAGAAGGCCTTGTGGACAATGCAGAGGGTTTTGAACTTTATCCTCGCAGCCACTGGGAGCCAGTGTAGAGATTTCAGTCCTGGAGAGATACGGTCCCTGGGCTTGAGGCCAAGAACAAGTCTCACAGTTCTGTTCTGGATGAGTTGCAGAGGGCGGAGAGTGGAGGCAGGCAGATTAAGATAGAGGCTGTTACAGTAGTCCAGCTTCGAGAGAACCAGGGCTCGGGAGACAGTGAGCTTCTGGGGGAAGGAGAGGAAGGGAAGAATACCTCTGAGGAGGTGCAGCTGGTAGTGTGACCTCTTGGCGACGTCAGAAATATGAGGAGAGAAGGAGAGTGTGGAGTCGAAGATGACCCCAAGGTTTTTTGCCTTGCAGGTAGGAGCAGGGAGGGGGCCAAGGGAGGCAGGCCAGAGAGCTGCAGGGAAGGAGGGAGTGGGAGTACCGATGAGTAGAATCTCAGTCTTACTGGCATTAAGGCAGAGGTCATTGGCGGCACACCATTCTTGGATAGCAGACAGACAGTCAGAGATGAGGGAAGGAGAGGAGGAGGCTGAGGGTAGCCTGAAAATGAGCTGGGTATCGTCCGCATAGCACTGGAAATTAGGGCAGAGAGCGGCGATGCGGTGGGCAAGGAGTGCCAGATACTGGTTGAACAGCCAGGGAGAGAGATTAGATCCCTGGGGGACACCACAGGTGGAGAAAAAGATGTCGGAGAGGAAGGACCCCAGTTGGACCTGGGAGGGTCAATTTGAAAGGAAAGAGGTCAGCCACGCCAGAGCCTGACCAGTGATACCCAGGTTTTCCCAGAGACGGTTGAGCAGGATGTCATGGTTGACAGTGTCAAAGGCAGAGGAGAGATCGAGCAGAATGAGAACACACGGAGTGTTGGAATCGAGGTTCAAGAGCAGGTCTTCACGGATGTTCAGGAGAGCAGTTTCCGTGCTTCTGGCAGCTCTGAAGCCAGATTGATGGTCATGAAGACTACCAACAGATTCAGCATGGAGGTTAAGCTGGGAGATGGCCAGTTTCTCCAGGAGCTTGCTCAGGAAGGGAGTGATGGAGATAGGGCGATAGTTAGCCGGGAAGGAGGGGTCGGAAGAGGGTTTCTTGAGAAGAGGGTGCACAAGGGAGTGCTTGAGGGGGGAAGGGAAGACTCCAGAGGTGAAGGAGTGGTTGCAAAAGTCAGCCAGGGCAGGAGCCAGGGAGTCGATGTGGTCCTTGATAGTTTTGGAGGAACAGGGGTGAACCTGTTTAGACAAGACTTTCATTGATCGGACTTGTCTGGAAACCTCGTCAGCAGAGAAAGGTGGAAAGGCAGAGAAAGAGGGAGGAGGGGTGACCGGAGAAGGGCCAGAGGAAGGGCCGGGTAGGGAGGGAGGGAGGTGAAAGGAGAAGAGCGAGGACAGGATGTCCTGAGTTTTAGAGATGAAGTGAGAGGCCAGTGCAGTGCAGAGGGCCTGGGAGGGGACAGGAGAGGTAGAGACTGCAACAGGGTTGGCCAGCTCCTTGCAGATTTTAAAGAGTTCGGCAGAGTTGTTTGATGCCGCAGAGATGCGGGCTTGGATAAGGGCTCTCTTCTTGGTGAGAACGGAGAGCCGGTACTGCCTTTGGAGCAGGCGGCAGGCCAGTTTGTCAGAGGATGAACATGAAGCACGCCATTTCCTCTCTGCAACCCTGCACTTGCGTTTTAGGGTGACGAGATCCGAGTCATACCAGGAGTTACATTTGGCTTTGGGCTTCAGGCGGATTCTCATGACGGGGGCAAGGATATCAAGAGTAACAGATATAGCAGAGTGGAGCATGGAGAGGGCTGTGTCAGGGTGGGAGTCAGCCGAAGGGGCAGGGGGGGGCGAGAAGGTAGCAGCGAAAGCCTCAACTGACACACGCTTCATGGGTCGGATGACCGAGAAGGTGGGTGGCAGTGAAGAGGGTGGCTTTGCCTGTGGGGTAGGGAGGGTGAGGTGGGAGGATAGGAGAAAGTGATCACTCCAGGAGAGAGGAGTGGAGAGAGGGACAGAGAGGGGAAGGTCAGAAGAGATCAGAGCATCAAGAGTGTGCCCAGCAGAGTGAGTAGGCCCAGATGGGAGAATAGAGAGTGAGAGAGAGTCGCAGAGGTCACGAAAGAGACCAGTGGGGGGACTGGAGGCATCAAGGTGGATGTTAAAGTCGCCAAGAAAGAGGAGTTGAGTGGTTGAGGACAGGAGTGAGGAGGAGAGGTCAGCCCACTCAGAGAGGAAGGAGGAAATTTGACCAGGTGGCCGATAGATAGTAGCCACGTTAAGGGAATGGCTAGGAGAGAGAGAGAGTCGGCAGACAAGACATTCAAAAGAGGAGTAGGTCTGCGTAGGAGTGACAGTGGCAGGAATCCACTCAGGGAAGATAAGGGCAACACCACCCCCTGCACGGTTAGGCCTGGGCATGGAGAGGATCTTGTAACCGTCAGGTAGGAGTGTGTCAAAGGTGGTGGCAGAGCTGGCTGTGAACCATGTCTCAGTGAGAGAAAGGACGTCGAGGTCCAGTATCTCAAGGAGGTGACAGATATTTGAGGAGTGCTTGATGGCAGAGCGAGTGTTTAGTGTGGCAATGTGGAGAAGGCTGCCATCCTTGAAGAACTTCCGGGGAGGGTTACAGATCAGACGTACGCCCTGCGGAGGTATTGAAGAAGGAGGTGAAGAAGGAGCACGAGAGGGGGCAGGGAGGGAGGGTAGAGGCAAGGTAGCCAAGGATAGAGGAGGGGGGACAGCAGGAGAGGAGAGGAAGTTGATGAGGTGTGGGAAGCGTCTATCGAAGAGGTGAAGGTTGGCCTGAGGGCCTTGGACCAAGACGGTCCCATTAGCGTAGACATTAATGATGGCCTTAGAGGAGCGGAAGGGGGCCAAGAGGACATCCCAACGGGTGCCACCATTAATGGGAGAGGAGGAGAAAGGAGAGAGCACAGAGACCATATGAAGGGTCCATAGGTCAGGCGAAGGCACGAAAAAGAGGATGTCAGTGAGAGTTTTCTTAGAGCAGGCATTAGTGTAGGTGTCAGCGATAGGGAGGCCTGGGTTGGAGACCAGGATGTCCTTTTTAAACTTTTTCCTACCAGATTTAGTGAGGAGAGCAGAATAGTCAATGGAGAAGCAGTTAGAGAAGATAGGCGAGACGGAGAGCACCATGGAGTAGGAGGGAGGGAGGGGGGGGGGAGACAGACGAAACGAGAGCACGCAGACAGGAAGTGAGCGGCAAGCACAAGTTACCACAATTAGAGCAAACAAACAGTGAAGCGTATTAGGTACCGGGCCACCTAAGTTTGAGAATCCTGCGAGGGGAGAAAAACACCCTAGTATACCACAGTTCAGAGCAAACAGTAATGCGTATTAGGTACCGGGCCACCTAAGTTTGAGAATCCTGCAAGAAGAGAAAAAACACCCTAGTTTACCACAACTGTGAAAACAGTGAGGCAAGGCCCCATGCGGATGTAACCAGGAGTAGGAGGGGTTGGCCGGGGAACGGAGAACAGGTGGAACTGGCGCCTGGCGTCCCCTGCGGACACCTGCAGACACACAGGGAGCCGCACTGTAGGAGTCGCCCTTGGCCTGGGGCCCTTAGCCGCGGGGGCTGCCGGGCAGAGGGCTGCCCAGGAGGGGGGAGGTTATAGGCAGAGGGAGAGGAAAGGGGGGGGGTGTGGGCGGGCAGGGAGGCGGGGAGGGAGAGGAGGACCAGGAAGTGGGAGGGGGGAGCAGGAGCAGGCCAAACACCGCGCTAGGAGCGCGAAGAACAATAAACTATTTTCTCAGGAACAAAACACTCACGGAGGCCCAGGCAGGGCTTCCCAGGCCTGCTGTTCCCCTCAGGCCACCGGCGACCGCTCTCCACGCTCAGCTGGGGAAAAGAAGCGAGCGGGGGGAACGGCCGTCGAGTAGGCCAGAGGGGAGGCAGGCACACAGCCAATCAGAGGGGGGGGTGGGCGGGCAGGGAGGCGGGGAGGGAGAGGAAGACCAGGAAGTGGGAGGGGGGAGCAGGAGCAGGCCAAACACCGCGCTAGGAGCGCGAAGAACAATAAACTATTTTCTCAGAAACAAAACACTCACGGAGGCCCAGGCAGGGCTTCCCAGGCCTGCTGTTCCCCTCAGGCCACCGGCGACTGCTCTCCACGCTCAGCTGGGGAAAAGAAGCGAGCGGGGGGAACGGCCGTCGAGTAGGCCAGAGGGGAGGCAGGCACACAGCCAATCAGAGGGGGGTGTGGGCGGGCAGGGAGGCGGGGAGGGAGAGGAAGACCAGGAAGTGGGAGCGGGGAGCAGGAGCAGGCCAAACACCGCGCTAGGAGCGCGAAGAACAATAAACTATTTTCTCAGAAACAAAACACTCACGGAGGCCCAGGCAGGGCTTCCCAGGCCTGCTGTTCCCCTCAGGCCACCGGCGACCGCTCTCGACGCTCAGCTGGGGAAAACACATGGAGAACATTATCAAGAAGTTGTGAATTCCAATCACCTAGCTCTCTCTCAGTCTTTGTCTATCACTATTTCTATTTATGATGAGAGAGGTTTCACAGTGCTTAACCCGAACAGCAGTCAGAAAACTTGTAGCCAACACATCTCTAGCATTGTCTCTCCCACCTCTGTGTTCCTTGTCCTGATATTCTTTCCTTCCTTTCTCTTCCTTATACTCTCCTGCCTACTCCTCGTCCCACTCTCCTCGTTCTCTACCTCTCTGTTTCTCTCTTCTATGTTCATCACATATTCCTCAATCTTCTGCTACTCTCCCTCATTCTCTACTACTGTCCACTCCCGACTCTACTACTCTACACTCCCCTTTTCACTACTCTCCACCCCCTCTCTACTACTCTCCACTCCCCTCTCTACTACTATACAAACATTCTACTCTCTACTTTACTCTGTACTTTACTACTCTCCCCTCACTACTCTACCACACTCTCCTCTTCTACTACTTTCCACACTCCTCCCACTACTCTCTTGTCTCCTCCCACTACTTTCCCCACACTCTCCTCTCACTACGCCCTACTCTCCTCCCACTCTACACTAAACCCCTGTTTCTCTCACAGTCACCCTCAGTCAGCTCTCTCATTTACCTTTCTCCGTCAGCCTCACTCACTCCCTGCACTCCCACTTAGTCTCACTCAGTCACCTTGTTCCCCAAACAGGCACTTTCACACCCAAGTACCACTTTCTCTCATTAACCAGTACCTCACCAAGTACACATTATTGGTAATCTTCCTCCATGCACCAATGTGTTGTCCTTCCTCCGCCTGATTTCTAGATCTGCTTTCTCCTCCCTTGACCTCACTCGAACAGCCCACAGTCCCATGTTCTTCCTTTGTCCCTTTTGTATCCTTCTGCCTGCCTCATTTTTTAACGTGGGTCTGCCAGTGTCTTGTAATGGCAGGTCGATATGCTGAAAGTCAATTTCAGACTTCGTTTTCAGGATGCAATGGATTTCCTGACTGCCAGTCCTCCTTGAGCAATTTTCTGCTTGCTGCTGGTTTGCTGCTTCCTCTCTCGCCCATTAATTATAAATGCCGCTCCACACGGCAAGGCCTTCTGGACGTGGCAGTCCCAAACAGAAGAGAGAGAACATTGGCCAGCATTGTAGCAGGTAGGCAATGGGTGATCGCAAGTGGTACTTGACATTTGCAGCCAGGCACAGTTTGAAGGGACAGTAACTGGAGACCTCCCAAATCCTTCACCCCACCTCTGGGAAAGGTCTGGCTCTGGCAAAAACCCTGGTAGGCCTCCTGCCCCAGGTTGCGCGATGTCCCCATCCCACTTGACAGGGTCAGGTCTTTGACACAGCCAACCTTAACAGAATTGAAGTGTACTGGTAAGCAGTCTGATATTTTTTTCTATTGCTAGGAAGGAGTTAGGTTTCTTGTTTCCTATGCACACACAACTGAAAACAAGACTTGTATTATGTATGTGTTATCTAGGATGTTATAGTAATAAATTAGAATTTCTGAATGCTGTATTCCTGTTCTGCGACACATTGCAGTACAACTCCAATATTGGCACAGTAACAGGGTTTTAACTTCAGTGTTTCAATTTGGACATGTGGGTGCAGCGAATTCACTTTATCAAGCAGGAAAGTAATGTGGGCGTTTTACTGTTCTTGTTAATGTTGTTTCCTTGCAGGTGTGCACTTTTGGACATGTGGGTGTTGGGGTTCAGGATATTGCGAATCTTTTCCTGCAACTCTGATATTTGTTCATTTACTGTTCTTTTGTGTTTTTTTCCTGTCTCGATGGAGGAGTTGGGAGTGCCTGGCTGTTGCTTACAGTGAGTGAGATAGTGTGGATATGTGTTATGCTGTGTGTACAGTAGGTGTGGTAGCTTTTGGTTACAGCCGGTGTCTTGATTCTTGGTTACAGTCACTGAGGTAGTGTTTGGTATTGGTTGCAGTCAGTGGGTGGTGTATGGTGTTAAGGCTGTTGGTTACAGTCAGAGATGTGACTGTTGGTTACAGTCAGCGAGGTAGGTGTAGTGTTACATCTGTTGGGTACAGAGAGAGTTTTAGTGTTTTGTGTTACAGCTGGAGTTTTGACTGTTGGTTACAGTCGTAGAGTGTGGCATGTATTGTGTTTAGAGATTTGACTGTTGGTTACAGTCGGGGAGGTTGTGTGGTGAATAGTGTATTTAGAGATTAGACTGTTGTTTACCGTCATGGAATTTAGATTTTAGACTGTTGTTTACAGTCGTGAGGTGATTTAGAGTTTTCACTGTTGGTTACAGTCGGGTGTTTACTGTGATTACAGACGGTGGTTTGGAATTTAGAGTTGGTGAGATTTAACTGTGGAATACAGTCACGGAGGGGAGTTGAGAGTCAGAGTTAACTGTTGATTACAGTTGTGTGGTGTGCAGTGTATAGACTGTTGGTTACTGTCAGAGAGTGCGGTGTGGGGAGTTTAGACTGTGATTACAGTCAGGAGTTTGCCTACAGGTGTTTTACCATTGTTGGTTACAGTGGTGATGAATGGTGGTGAGTGTGGTTGTTTGTTCGGTACCATTGAATGGTGAGTTCTAGGAGTTCTTCACTGTTAGTCATTCTGCTATCTCCAGTGCCCGGTGGACGGCATTGGTTGTCTACATTGCAGTGGTTGGTTAGCTGTGTGTGCTGTACAGGTTCCCCAGTTTTCCAAATTGTTGTATTACATCATTGTTTTTCCCATTGTAGGTGTACTGCTCACGTGGCTGTTTTGTACCAGAATTGAACTGTTTTTTCTGGTGAGAGGTTCCTTAGGTTGTTTCATCTGTTCTCATTAGTTGTGGTGAGAAGTAGTTTAATCCGTCTCTTATTTGTTGTGGTCTTTGCCTGCAGGTGAGGTCGGGCTGGTATGTTTGTTTTGCCGGGTGTGGGTCAGTGTTCGGATGTTGTAATGAGTGAACGGGAGAAGAGGTGTAGTAGTGTGTTTATGGGATTGGTTCTGATGGTGTGTGTGATGAAGTAACGGGGGAGAAGTGCAGTAATGTTCTTGTTGTACATTACTTGCCAGTGTGGTGGATGTCAGTGGAATGTGATGGTGTCAGTGGATTGTTATGTGTCATGTGGAATGTTGGTGTCTTTGAATGGTGAGGTGGACAGTTAGAGAGACCTAAGCTGGAGTGTGGATGGGCCAGTGTTTCTTTCTGCATTACACTTGGGCTAAGTGTATAACGGGACAATAAATATTACCTATGAACTTACCTGGCGTCCTGCGCTGTACTTGAGCGAAGAATCCATTGGTTACTTCAAAATACTGCGTTTGTCTGACTGCCTTTTGGAGTTCTCAGACCTGAGGAAAGCGGAGCAAGACGAAGGTGCTGTGGAAAAGCCTGCACCACATTCAGCGGTAGGCCTCTGAAGCTGAGAGGCCAACTTCCGATTGTGGCGAGGCTCTTTAACAGTGCGGAACTGAATATTTGACAGAAACATACCTGCATCACTGTCCCACTTGGAGATAAGTGCTGCACTTGGCTGGTAGCCTCTCAGCTGCAGAGGGCTGGTGTTCAGCAAAGCCTTATTCACTGATAGTGGACATGCTGCAGGCCTGTGACTCATTCTGTCAATAAGAGATATGCTCTTAACAGCGGTAATAAGGGGAAGGGCGAGGGAGAGCAGATGGAGGCAGGCGAAATTGCCACGATGCTGTGTTTTTTTTATTTTTGGTTGTGGGAAAGGGCAGGAGGCCCCATGAGGGAGTGTGGGTAAGGTGGAAGACGGACAGCTTTGCATTTCCAGAAATGTACAAGGACTTCTTTGGCACGTGAGTGACTCTTCAACAAGAAATGGATTCCTTCAAAGCATTTTTCAAACTCACCCCTGCTCTTCTACTGCAACTTCTAAAAACACTCCTCTCCAAACTGCAATACACCCTGCAGAAAACCTGTGAGAAGTCAGGCCGCGTGTAGGGGAACAAGGCACAAAGGCAGTGCACCCCTCTGTGAACTAATGGCCTGGTCCAGGATGCATTTACTTAACTCGTTGCATTCCCCACACACTCAGATGCTGCAGGCACGCCAGAGCTGTGTTACTACTCACTGACACTGCATTCCTTTTCTGTCATGCGCACGCTCCACACAAAAGAGGGAAATGTATTCTTGAATTGGGGGTGTAACTGAGGGCATACCACTAGCTATTGATAAAAACAGCCAATGGCATTCAAAACTGAAACAAAACATACATGTAAAGAATAAAGTAGGGCAGTTGTACAGGGGAGTTGCTATGTCTGGAAAAGACCCGGGGCTAAGCTGATGTCGGAACTGTGCTGTGAGAATCCTTTCCTAAAGACATAAGTTTGCCAGATCCCTGTGCTCAGACCTTAAAGCGCATTTCACAAAGTGTGAGTTTCAGCACAAGTCTCTGTTTGGTGAATGCTTACAGACATGTTAACACATATTGGCAAGTTTCTCTGTGTCGTGTCCTGGATCACAGTGCCTCTCATAGACAGTTGTAATATCGGCCAACGTGCAATGTCTGCTTAGCCTTCTGATGAGATGTGTTGTCTCCTTAAGTTATCATTATAATTGTTAATTGTTAATACCTGGGACCAGTTTCTAAGCACAAGCCCAGGATTCGAACCGGTGTTGCGATGCATTGTCTTGCAACCAAGACACACGCCTTGCCCCTGAGATATCCTCCTGACCGTACCCCTGCTTGATTTGTTTTTCCCATTGCTGATACCCCCAAAGAGAAAGTCATTGCACTGCTCCACTACCTCCACTGTGTAGAACCTGATGCAGATGTTGCTACCCAGGCACACGTTTTTGCCTGAGCTAAGTGCCTAGTGACATATTGGGATGTGTTGAAGCCCTTCAGTGTTTCTACGGTCTTCACTTGCATGGTGTTGGATTGGCAAGTGGCTATCCCTCGACTCTCCCAATGAGGAGCAGTCGTGAAAGCTAGGTTCGAATACCTCCTCTGCCATTGCTTTTTAGAATTAGATTTGTAGTTCTCACATTATGTATTACAGAATAAAAACAAAGCTGATTGGTTTCTTGGGCAATACAGTATGCAACTAATCTCGTGGCTTGGATGGCCAAGGGGAAATGTTAAGCAAGGGTTTATAATTCCTGCTCCTTGTTATTCATCACATTTCAAACCACTTTGCCATTCTTATCAAATGTATTACATTTTTAATGTTTTTACAGAAGTAAGTTCAGTCCTCTGAATTTGCCTACACTTCTTAATATTATAACCGTGTCATAGGCCATGTTACATACTGGTGTTCTGTGTAAAGTTGGCACAGCTCTGTTCTCCATCGTAATCGGTGCCACTTCTCTCTCTCCTTTCAAACAGATACTTTACAAGATTTGCTACTGTTAGTGCCAACTTCTTAAAATGTCACAAAGTGCTCAAGCTGTCCTGCTCACACTCATTTGCATTCTCTCAGCAGTTCAGACAGCAACTGGTTCCCATGTAAAAGGGTGTAAGGTTCAAACAGGGGAGGCAGTATTGAGCACTCTGCAGGAAGTTAACAACCCCATCAAAACCCAAAATGTTAAGACAATGAACAAAAGGTAAGAAATTGATAGAGTCAGACCAATCTATTGTGTACATTTCTGGGCAATGCTGCATGGGCATCCCACAAGCGAGGCAGGGTAACTGCTGTTACCATCAGCAGCTGGGAGAGGGGCAGCCCCAACCTCCCCACGCCTGCCCCTCTCCTCCCCCCATCTACAGAGACACGCAGTCTCGGCAGCACAAAATCCACAGAAGGGTAAGGTGCGAACAGTCATCGCACCCTTCCTCCAAACAGCAAGGTGCTAAACGCCATAAGGAAAACAACCGTCAGGCAGGGCCCAGGTTCAAAAGATCTGCCCCCACCAGGGGGTCAGACAGTCGGCTATCCGGCCGGGGGCTGCGACAATAGCAGCCCCCACCACATACACAACAAAGACCCAGGGCCTCCCTGGGTCCTATATATGAGAGCAGCATGCTCAGAGTAAACACAATCGGTTTGTGGACCCTGAACGGGGACCCAAGCAAACAGGAGGTTCACTGTTTACTCAGTGTCTTCCAAATCTTCTTGCTTCTTTACCACAGAACCCAGCCACCCTACAAAAAGGGGAGAAGAACAAAAAGAAGTACAAGGCACTGTACGGTGCCCACAACAAGTCGTGGGACACAAGAAGGCGGCACTGGTCCGAGGGGGTAACCTCAGGACCCGGTGCCCAAAAGTATGATACCATCATGATATGTGATATTGTTATTGCCATAACCCATATCTGTACAATAAAATCCTACGGCCTTTTATTGCCAACACTTGATACAAGTTGTGAGCCTATCATTATGGGTGAGGGTTTGGTTTTCGGCCATTACTAATGCATGCATATGGGTTCAGCAGTTAAATAAAGATGTCACAATAAAGAGTAAACACTGCGATTATTATTTTACTCAGAAGTCAGATACGACGTTGATAGTGCGCTATTTGATAACTTGAGGCATTATTTCAAATCAACCGTCGGTGACCACCTCCAGCTAATGTAGCAAGTCACTGCACAGAATTCCTCGGCCAACCAAGCTTTCATGGTAAATGTGGCACTGGGTGTACATAAGCATGCAAACAGTACTGCACGCTCCGACTAATATTTGTATGCTATGTTTTGTTTGTATTTTAATTGCTTGAAGATAAAAGAACAAAAGCACCAAAATACATGTTAAAAAAAGCCAGTCAAAAAGGGTTTGGCAGGGGTCAGAATCGAACACAGCTCTGCCGGCCTCCTGCCATGAGAGGCAACGCTCTCCCTGCTTCACCACCAACATTGTGCAGATGAAGCCTGGAGAATAGTGGAAGAGCATCATTAGCTGATAGCCACACATCACAATGGGGGTCATTACGAGTCGGGGGGTAGAGGAGACCGGTGCCGGTAATCCCCTACCGCCCGATTCTGAGGTCCCCTAACGGGAACCGCAAGGGACGTGTGGTCGGACCGGGACTAAACCGGGACGAGACAGGTAAGTCCCCATTGCACCACACCGGACTCAGTCCCGTTATTGGAGGCAGTCATGACGCAAATAGCGCCATGACTACCTCCAATCTCAGAATGAGGCCCAATGTCTTCTGCTGCAAAGTGACTATCGTACTTTAATGTACTAGAGCAACAAGGCTCATTGTGGTTCCAACATTTCTCGATATGTTACCACTTATACTTAAACCAACCAAAGCATGGACTGGCAATTATAGTTTACCTTTTCTATGTGGGTCTTCAACCTGTAACTCTTCTGATGTGTTGTACTATAAATGTTTTACCAAGGCTTCATCCTTTCCTCTTTGTTGGTTCCACCGTTCATAAAGCGGTGGGGAGGAGGGTTGGGGGACATTCCCATGATCCACATTTTAACCTTCAATAAACTTAAATTCTGTTACTCTCTGACCTGTTTATGTTTTTGGAATATTTTAATGTTTTCCATTTGTCCTAGTCAATGAAGCAATGCTATCCAAATGAAAGTCCCTAACCAAATAGGTCTGGGCCATGCATTTAAAAGTGTACGGAGTAAGTTCTCAAAGTTCTCCCATTTAAAATGCCTTTAGGGATGTACATCTACAGTCACTACAAGTCCTTGCTTGATAAAACAGAGCAGTGGTATATTCCTCTATGAAGTGGTGTTAAATCTTCTAATGGACACAAGCATGCATGAAAATAAAATACTGCACTCACTAAAGGGGCGGGGGTGGTAGAATAACATAGATCAGGTGTGCGTGTGCTGCTTTGTTGTAAGTGCAGTTAGAGATGGCAAAGAGAGAGAATTCAACGGTATACAGTAAGGTGCTTCACCGGAAGTGGGGTAGTGGTGGAGCACAATTAAATGTGTGCATGAAGTGACGTGTGAACATGCCCATGTTCCATCTTTAACAAGCTTCCTGAAGACTGGTCTGAAGATACATCTAAAATAGACTAGTGCATATTGGCGTTTTCTTTATATCCAGAAACACTTAATAAGTGTAGACGCCCAATAGAGAAGACCAATATATAGAGATAGAAGTTAAACGTATCTCACCTTTGTTACTAACCTCACAAAAGTAACTGAAACAACCGAAAACTATTGTGTTCTCTCCGCTTGTGTCGCACATTTTCCATACAACACGTTTCATCCAGATACAATAATTTTTTGTGTGTGTTTTTGTTTTTTTATAGTTTTAGCCCAATTCTATATATGTATATTAATTAAAATATGTGTTTAATGATTTTGACCTGGCATTCTACTATGTAAATAATTTGTTACAGTATAATAGTACATCCTGTGTTGGACATTGACGACCTTTCTGTGTAAAAGTCGGGGTAGCTTTTTGTGGAATCTTCTCTGGTCGAATGCACAGTTACAATAGACAAGAGACAATAGGCAAGAAACAAAACATATGTACCTTCTCCCCAGCCTGTACGATGCAATGCCATTTTCACTCTATAGCAGAGCAAATGTTGACCTATAAGGATGGGTTGATATACACGTGGAGTAGCAATTATCTTTTTGGCCAGGGTGGCCAAGTACATTTCTGCACAGACTTGCTAGTTGATGATAGTCTCTGCATATGTCGAAATTCCCAGGACTGGTTAAAATAATCTGCTCAGAGATCAAATAGTACACGTTCTAATTGCTTCCAGAGCATTTTTAGTGTATGGGTAAAATAATAATAGGCAGTATGGTGCTGATTTATCGTGATAACTGTATTGAAGTGTGAGCTATGGTTATTGCCACCTTTATAATGCCTTACTTTTCCAACAGTACCTTTGTATGATGGCTTTGCAGTCGGGGTGCACCACTTGTATGGAGATGTTTAACCTCCACAGAGTACTTTTGACACTTGCAAATTGTCTGCAACATGCACATTTTCACATGGGACTCTTGCTGTTAGGTGTAAATGGCTGAAGTTGGAAAAGGCAATTGGGTGTCAACTGGCAATTGTAACAACTTCAAGGTCTTTGGATGCAGGGGCAAAGCAATGTTAACAATCACCTACATGGAAACTACAATTTGCTGGTCTGATACACCCAATGCCAGAGGGGAGGGTCAACATCTATGGTACCTGGGACACAATCATTCACTAATACGAATCCCATTAAAGGTCCATTATAAAAAGGATTGCAGGGTAGCAAGCTCAAGTCAGATGTGAGTGTGCCATTCTTTGTAAGAACAGACAGAGGCAGAAAGGTGAGATAATTCAAGTGTGGGATGGATGGCCCTCAAGGTGGCAAGGGGCTGGTGCAGGGGAGCAACCACCTTTGAAATGTTGTAGGGGTCCATTATTACCAGATGTACATTTAGGATTCTGGTGTTGGAACAGTTTAGCAGCAATAAATACAAGATTACTCAGTAGTCTCCCTTGCAAAGTAAATTAGCTGTATAAAGTCACAGTATGCCTGCAGCCTGCAGTAGGATGAGTACACATATGTCAACTATAGGAAGGTTTGCCTTTCATTTAAGAAATTTGAGTTCTTTACATATGTTTTTGCCTGTGGAAAACATGAGCTAAGGGGATTTACCAATCCCCATGGACTAAAACCTAAAAGACTGATAGACTCTAGGAGTTTGCCTACTGATAGAAAATCATCACATACAGAGGTTGGAGGCTGAAGATTTTCTTATAGACATACTGCCTTTTACCTGTAGGGATGGAATAATTCTGAGCTGTATCACCAGGACAAAGAACGAAGTGAAAACAAGAATTATAGAGTCTATCCATTGTCCAAGGGACATAACACTACATTTCACTTGTTAGATTCTGAGCATTGTCTCACTCATGGAAAGGATCGGTAAGACTCATTGGGCCTCATTACGACCCAGGCGGTAAGTTACCGCCTGGGCCGTGACTTTACCACCATGGCGTAAACTACGTTTACGCCATGGTGGTTGGCGGACTTACCGCCCCATTCCGACCTTGGCGGGGCGGTAAGTCCCCAATCCCCATTTACCCTTCCCCATTCCCATTTTTGCCCCATAGGGTATAATGGGAGTGGGGAAGGCGTTAATTACGCCACCGTAAATTACGGTGGCGTAATTAACTCCATGGTCCCTTAGCGCCATGGATTTTAACACCTGCTAAAAGCAGGTGTTAAAAGCACCATGGCGCTAAGGGACCTCGTACTCAGATGGTAAGGGTCGGCGCTGTTAACGCTGCCGTTAACCCCTTACCGCCTGGGTCGTAATGAGGCCCATTGAAATAATGGAATCTGGGGTACTGCCAGATATCGGGAACAAATCATGGCTTATTACCTGAATTAAGGATGGCTCCATGGGTTCATAGAGGATAGGGGATCTGTCCCCTGCAGGAAGGATGGATTATGGGAATTTGCTTGGGGACAAAAACAATATTTCCCAATTTTCCCCTTGTAGGAAGCAGGGGTTTTGGGGATTCACCCATAGACAAAGAACCTGCTACCTGTAGAAAGAATGCACTCTGCGGATCAGAACGAGGGGAGAACCTACCATTAACATTTGAAATTGTGTGATTATGCGCTATACAAATACAAGTTATTGTTATGTGGGAAGAATGGGGTCTGATTAGCAAAGTGGCGATTAGCCAGTCACCTATAGGAATGATTGATTCTGGCGTGTTTCCCAGGATAATCATCTAGTTACTTATGGGATGAATGGGCTTTGGGGATTCACCAGAGACAGATAAATATGTCACCTGAAGGAAGGATGTGTTCTGGGAATTTAGACAGCGATCAGGAACCTTCCCATTTTTAAGCTTAATTCATTCATTTTGTAATTTACATAATGCTTTTCGCCATAATTATGATGCCAACGTGCTGTTGGTAGAACGCCCTCGGAGAGAACGGAGTACACAATTTGGGAGAATTGTGAGGTGTTATTATGCGTGTGTGCATTTCGGGCCATTAAAGTTATGTGTGGGTGGCCAAGACCCTGCTAGTCACCTATGTCTTAATGGCGTTTGGATGGGTGTTGTGGAGCTAGACTATAAACTAAACTAAGTGGCTTGTGTTTAAGGAGATAGAGAGTTATGTGAGAAGCTACAGTTCGAATTTTTGTCATTAAAAGTAGTTCATTCTTATGGCAGAGGTGTTGTGCAATAGTGTTTGCATTGTATGTGGGTGCAGGGTGTGTGGAATTAGCTTGTGCCTCCTTCTAGGTTACAAAAATGTGGTGTGCGAGGGGAGAAAAAGGGTGAGCTGTACAAATTACAATGTTTGCATCCTGGGTTGTCTTATTTTATTTATTTATTTTATTCTATTTTTTAATTCTTGATAACGCACCAGATTGCCGTAAGGCCTCAAGGAGCACTTATGCACCAAGAGCACTGCTCTGTATCAACAACAAAATAAGTACTCAATGAATACATAATACTCACCCACTAAGAGGATCTTAGAGTGATAAAATGCAATCCCTAATTTCATTTAATGCAAAAAAGACTCCCCCTTCATTTTTTCTTACTGCTGCGTGGCCCATCTTCATGTGCATTAGGGTAACATACAGTTGCATGATGACGTACACTGTGCTCTCCCTACTCAACCAACCATAGTCAGAGACAGGCCAAGTTCCACCACAAAGTACCCCTAGATTACACATGGGTAGCAAAGGCCATTTCTAAGACCTATCACTGCAAGATGTGCCAGGGATTAATGACTCACAATCCCAATGTAATTAAGACATGAAATAAAATACATGAAGAAATCATTCATGAGATAAACACATATAATACATTTGGCTACCTGTAGGAATCCTTATGGGATTCAGTTACCCAGGGATATAAAACATCTCACTCAGGTGAACAACTTGTTTTTTGTCTTCGACTAAGGACAGGCAACATGTCACCTGTAGTAAGGCCAGGTTCCTGGTGAGTCACCCAGGGATATAGAATGGTCAAATGTAGCAAATGTCAAATGAGGCAATGGTGGGGTTTTGGGTTCATACAGGTAGGGACATTGTTAACACTAGGAAAGATTGGTTCACACCAGTCAGGAGAGTCTGCCATTTGCAAAAATGATGGGTCTGGGCTTTCTCTTTGGAGACTGGGAACTTTGCTTATAGGTAGGATGGGCATCTGATTTTTCACTCAGGGAAAATAGCACTGGCCCAGAAATTATATTTTATGGTGATTAAGCCTGTAATGTAGCGAGGTGAGTTAAGCGCTTCCCTAAGACATTTGTATTTTCAGTCTAGAGTACAGATTCAAAGCCCACTCAGCTCTTCCTCTGACTGAGGTCTATACATTAAGTATGATTACAGTGGCTAATAACAACACCTATTATTATTGGGCTTGGATGCATGAAGAAACCACAAGAAAGTGCTGGAAAAACATTATTTTTTAATCTAGTGGCAGAGAACCTGACAAAACAGTACAGACATCTGGAACTAGCACATGGGTACAGCGCCGCCCATCTCTCAGGCTGGATGGGCCAGAGTACCGTCACAGAATTGCAAAGGCTCCCCCTTCAAGACAGGATGGGCTGAATTGCTTATCACAGGGATATGTAGTGGATCAGCCCAGCTATACAAAGTCATTCACCTCCTACAGTAGATAGGTACAATAAGACTGGAATGGGGCAAAGGATTTGAGGAGAAAAACAACTACCTATCTTTCAGACTTTATGGATTCATAGCTGTTCATAGGACCATGGGAGTTGGAAAATGTGTCAGAGGATTAACGTCCATATCAACACCACCCTTAATTAAGAATGGATGCATATATGGGAATTGCACAGGATGCCTAACTCAACATCCGGCCATTTGACAGGTTACATATGGGTATTGACCATCCATGTTCTTCTTGGTCTCTTTCTGGAGGCCTCGCATTGAGGTGGTTGAATTCCACTAATCATCCATACATTGGCCTCTCTCTAAAAGGGTGAAATATCAGGAGAGATATTGGATACTGGGCCAATGCAGTACCTGGCATATTACTGCACAGACTCCTCTACAGATGTCATTTTCTCTATACATGCCCATTTAATCTCTGTCCTCCCATTGGAAAGATGCCATCCAAAGTTGAGGTGCACACTAGTTTCTCAAATATCCTCTTGTATTCCCATCTGTGGGACACCTCCCACCATATTTTTAGCTCTCTTCAAAATGTTCCCTGCTCTGCTGTATGCCCACCCCTTCCATGATCCATCATCATCACTATTCATTCTCAATTACCCGGTCCAAACAAGCTTACTAGTTAGGCTAACGTGCTGCCGTTACTAGCCCCTAACAGCTCAGCTCTTACCATGACTGTGAATAGTATACTAGCCATAGGCATTCGGGAGGTCCTGGGGGAAACATATGTGAAGAGAGAACACAGAAAATAATTTTGCAGAGAAGAACCTGGTCTCATGAGAAGGCGCACCTGATTTGTCCCATTTTTTCCCTGAATACTTACCCAATGGGAGGGACGACTGGCTCGGGCATTGCATTATGGGGTTTGGAATTTGGGACGTGTTTTTTTTTTACTTGAAGGTGAGTTTATGTTGGCAGAGCTCAGCCTACGGATGTCTCGTCTCTGGCTTAGTGGTCTGGTACTGTGGTAGTATGCACACCTAGTGAATGGGCAAGCAACTCTCACCTACATGCCAGCAGACTTTGCTGCATGATCCTACCCAACTAAGAAACATGTGTATCAATGTTACCCAGCTCAGGCTGGTGCCAGGCCAGGCCCTTGTGCAGTATGCTGTATGTTGAATTTGAAAAGAACAGTCAGTAGCAGCAGGCAAGACCCAAGAAATACAGCTGTCATCATATGTCAGGAATAGGCAGCATCATGCTAAATGCAAGATGAAAATATTTGGATAGTCTCATCCTCCATACCATGTTATTCCCATACCAGAATGAGGTTCCAATTAAAATGGAAGTCTGTCAGTTGCACAAAATCATGGGTACTCCCTGTGAGACCTGCTGATGAGGCATAAAACAGTCAAAAGTCATGGTGATATTGAAAAGAAGATTTACTTTGGCTCCCTTTCTGTATCACCCTAATGATGATTTCCGGTTTGTGGTAAACGCGGATGAATCTGGTTTGGCGATAGGGGCTATTATCGGTCAAAAAGATTGGACTTTAGTTGGTCTACACACAGTGGTGTTTCTCTAAATTATAGCATCTGAACTACACAAACTAGGACTATTGATGTTTAATAGGTTGCAGGATCAACAGACAAGTCAAGACTCACATTCAGTAGCAACTTTTTTTATTAAGGGATGTGTAGAAAAAAGGGTAATCTCAAA
The DNA here is from genome assembly GCF_040938575.1 of Ambystoma mexicanum. Lineage (NCBI taxonomy): Eukaryota > Metazoa > Chordata > Amphibia > Caudata > Ambystomatidae > Ambystoma > Ambystoma mexicanum. Next base: position 809,754,815 of record NC_090932.1, read on the forward strand.
TATAGGGCAACCACCAGGATACCAAGATGTTTCAGCGCCACAGTGCAAAATGAGCAGCTTCAGCCTCCCAGCAAACCTGCTGAAGGGCACCCCAAGCTCTTCGTAGAAGCACACGTCGCTCCACAGACATCACACATGCAAAATGCAGACGATGGTCATGCTGCACAAGGTAAAATATGCAAAAATGTTTCTTAATCAAACCTTGAACCTTCACCTAGTGTGAAAATAATGGGGGAGGGTCCTCGTGGCCAAACGTACCGACTGCCACTGTACACGGCTAGTAACATTATTATGTGTATGCCAGTGGGAGAGGCAGCTTTTGGTGCTGGGGCAGGCAGTTGCCTCCTGAGGGGCATTGGCATTGTGAAGTGATTAAAGATTAGTGGTGGGAGTGGATTATCTTTTAGTGGTGGGGTATTGACATCCCCCATGAATTAGTGCAAGCGACCGAGCGTAGCAAGGTAACCATAAGTAACGTATTGAGGGTCAGCTGGGTTACCTGACCAGGAACACTTTTAAAAATAATATGTTCAAAGGTTGGATCCATTAGCATTTTTATGTAGAAAAATTGGGTAAACAGTCAATAAATGTTCTCTAGGGTAACACAGGAACAAATTCAGTAAATTAAAAATTGAAGGGTGGCACCACACCAAAGTGGATCGATAGTGATGGGTGTTGCCTAAAGGGTGGGCTCATGCCCCAAATAATGTGTCATGTGTCCTTGCAAACATGTATTTTGCGTCAGTCAGCATGATCTGCGTTGTCTTGTTTGCATCCAGTCTGCATATTTTAAATACATTTCTCTTGTTCAGTTTGTAAAAAAATCACAGTCTTTGAATACAATGCTCTCTCACTCAGCATATAAACCATTGAATCAATGTTAGCACTTGTGTGCTGGTGAGTCCTATGCATGCTATTTCCTACATTTACGAAACGCAGTGAACACAGTTGAAAATGTACTCTCCGTTTTGTAAAAAAAATCACCTATGGAATTCCCCTGCTTTTAGCATGTGTTAAATGCAAGAAGATTCTGCATGAATCCATTCGTTGCATGCCTGCATGAATATATCAGACAGGTGTAAAAGTAGACGGTTTAGCATGCGGAGAAAAAATGAGGTGAAGAAAACGTATTCCGCACCTGATTTTTAAAATTCTCTGGAGTGGTTAAAACAAGTGCAAAGACTTATGTAAGCCTTTTTGTGTCTCAGTTTCACACTTATTGTACGTCACTGCAGCTTTTAAAATGAGACCCGGTGAGAAAATGTACCACATTCTGTAAAATAAATCACCTAAGGAAAATGGTAGGGTGACAAATAGCACCTGGCTCAGTACATAAGAATGAGCACTGAATTGTATATTTGATGCACACTGGGATTGATTCTCATTCCATTTATAACAATCCTCACCCTAACAGTAAAATGTCTGCAAACCATGAGACACATATACCTTTTTGGACAGTGTTTCCTTTTGGTTGTGATGTTTGACCTGTCCGGCTTAAACTGCAGGGGTAAATATAAGGGTACCTGTAAATATCATAGGTCCTCCAGGTAAGGTATATAGAAAATAAACAATTGACCTAGATATATGTGGGGCTAGAGGCAATACTTCCACAAATACAGAAACAATTCTTGTAATAGAAAAACATATATTTTTATTTATATCACCTCATATTCCAACCTCATATTCAAGTTCTTAATTCAGAACATATTTCCAACACATACATTCTTAGACATCAACATCCGATGGAGTATCGTTAACATGTCACCTCCTCTCGTTGGTTGTTTCAATGTTTTTCCAATTGCTCTGGGTCATCTACGAGCTCAGAGGACCCTAACACGGCACAACCCAGGACTAGTACGGGATTGTTAGATGTCAACAAACAGGTTTTTTTCCACTGGGAGGCCAGAGAGGCCGTCCGAGACGAAGATAGCAACAATTTGGCCAATGAGTCAGAACACGCCAATGTCACCCTGACAGGGGCAGAACAAGAACTCTTAGCCAAAGGGTTATCCTTCGTACCGGTGACAAGAGCTGATGGGTTCACAAGCGAAATGGAACTCCAGAGATTTTTCAGGAACGTGAGATTAAAACATTACTTTGAAGTATACCTCTCAAGCCAAAACAAAAATAAGATTAATACCAGGGAAATAGATGTACCCAACTGTTAGGCTCACCTGATATCCCTGGGGCTTCTGGAAGGCTCTGAGATCTGGAACCCTGGATGTGTAGTTGCCCAGTGCTGAATAATGAATCTGCAATTACAGAATGGAGGATTTGTGATAACTGTCTCTAATGGATGAATCTCCCAACTCCCTCTGACCGATTCCCTTCCCACTGGGTTCTTTTCTCACCTTAGTTATTTGTAGGGTGAGCTTTCCGTCCTGCGTTTCTTGTGCAGGGGTGCTTGACGTTTGTTGGTGAGCTGCCCGAGTTGCTTCACTGGTGCAGTACACCTTCCTTGGGCCCAGGCCTGCTGTGACCCCGAATCTGCTGGTAGGCAGGTACGTTTGTAAATTGTACGTTTTTGTTCTGTTTATGGTGGGAATTTGTTAATGTCTTTATCTCCGTCTTTTAAGGTGCGAAGGTCTTGATGCTGGCGTGCCGGATGGAGAGGCACGTTTCTAGGTAAGAGAAAGCGCGAAGCGCAGTGCCTTTATTGTCTTTTAAAGCTAACCTGTGTGTTCTTCTTCTTCTCTTCACAGGCTGCTCTGGTGCTGCAAGTGGATGAGAGCGCAATGAAAAACAGGCCCCCAGAATCCGTTAAGGTATGTACAGCGCTGTACGGTTGTTACGGTTGTGTAATATTGAAAGCAAACCTGAATATGTCTCTTTTCCTTTGCAGATGTTGCTGTGGTGCTCCGTATGGAAGTGTGGCGTACCACGATTGAATTCAGGTAAGACTGATGGAATTCGATGTTTTGGAAGCGCGCGTTCTAATATTGTTTTTCCCTTTCTCTCTCGTCATTGCAGGTCGCAATGTTCGAACAGCAGCTGTGGTAGCGGTTCGCCGGAAGTCCTTAAGCTAGTACTCACAGGTGAGTGATGTTTCTTCTTCTCACGGTTTCCACAGATTGCAGCCCAGTTGAGATGCTGAGTGCTGGATGGTGTTTTCTCAGGTAAGCCAGAATAATCTTGTTCTTGCAGGGTTACAGGAAGATGCTGAAGACCAGGAGCTGGACACGGTGAGCGTCACGCTGCTGGTTGCAGAATAACACGAAGCGTGTTCTGCAGTCAGGGTGTGGCTTATATAGCCCAGGTAAAGTAGCACCAGGAAAGTAGTTCCAGGCCTGCCACACCCAAAACACTACACCGCATGGCTTGGTTCTTAGAACTAGACTGTGTGGGTGCTTCCATAATGGAATTAAAGGTCCATGTACATAAATGGGACCTAGTTTGAACATCCCTTCCTTCCTACATATGAGCCCGGTGCCAAAGGCACCAGGACTGGCTCGAGGAGCACTTTTGTGCTGGTTTTAAGGCCCTCAGGGTTCTGGTGGTAGCCTGCTTGTGGCACAACTTGTGCCCCCTCACAGTGGTCGTGACAGCACTCCCCCCCCAAGGCCCCTCTCATGGTATCCTTCCTGTCCGGTCCGGGTTTGGTGGGGTTATCCAGTTGAAACCTCTTAATAAGACGTGGTGGGTGAATATGTTCACTTGGTTGCCAAGTTGTGTCTTGAGGCCCATACCCTTTCCAGTCCACTAAATAGTATAACTTAGATCTGGTACGTTTCGAATCTAGGACGTTTTTAACTTCAAATAATTCAGGCTCTCTGTCAACTAGCACAGGTTTTGGTGGTGTTAAGACTCAGGTTCCTGGTTGTACAGGTTTTACAAGTGACACATGGAACACCGGATGAATTTGCATGCTTGGTGGTAAGCCTAACTTGACGTCCACCGAATTTATCACCCATTCGATGATATAGGGTGCTAGATATCTTGGACGAAAGGTCCGGGTACCTTTTATGGGCACATGTTTTGATGCCAACCAGACTTCATCTCCAACTTGGTAATCGGGAGCTTTCTTTCGATGGCGGTCCGAGAATTATTTTTGTCTGCCCTTTGGCTTGCAGTAAATGTTCATTTGCCCTTTTGAAGGCTTGTGTTATGCTTGTGTGTAGAGTCTTTACCGCTGGCATTTCCAAGGTCGTGGAGGAGTCTAGTTCAGAGGTATGTGGATGTCTCCGTACATTGCGTAGAACAGGTTTTGTCCTGTGCTAGTGTGTATGGATTTATTGTATGCGTATTCTGCTATCCATAACAAGTCTTTCCAATTCTCTTCTACTTGATGCAGCATTCACCATAGATACTGTTCTAATGTCTGGTTTGTTCTTTCTTTTTGTCCATCCATTTGGGGGTGATGGCTAGTGGATAATCGAACATCGATTTGTGCCATGGTACAACATTTCCTCCAGAAGTTGGATACAAATAGGCTTCCACGATCTGAGATTAGGATTGACGGGAAACCATGCAATTTTATAATCTGTTCAAGAAATGCTTTTGCCAGACCGGTAGCGTTAGGAAGTCCTTTGAATGGAATGAAATGTGCCATTTTAGAGAACAGGTCTACAACCACCATAATGGTATTAAAACCTTGACAGGGACGTAGGTCCGTAATAAAATCAAAAGAAAGAATATGCCAGGGTGCCGGTGGAAAATCCAGTGGTTGTAGGAGGCCAGCTGGTTTCTGTTTTTGTGATTTATTCTGTGCACGTATCCCACAGGATAGAATAAATCGAGCAATGTCCTTACGCCAGGTTCGCCACCAATAATTCTGTTGAACCTTGGCTAGAGTCTTAGCAATTCCAGGATGGCCTTCGATCAGGGAATCGTGATAACCAGACATGACCAATTCTTGCATATCTTTACTTGGTAGATATAGTAATTCCCTGAAGTAGGGTAATCCATCCAGAACCGTGTGATGTTCATTTTGGGAATTCCATTTCTGCAAGTTCTCGGGGCTCATTAAGGTTTGAATCTTATCTTGAAGTTCACTCAGAGTCAATGTGGTGGTGAGTCCCAGTAGTTTATCACTTGGGATGATGGCAACAGGGTCCAGGGTACTGTTTGTTTTCTCTTCAACACCCATACGAGACAAGGCATCGGCCTTCCCATTCCGAAATCCCGGTCGGTATGTTATTGCGTAATCGTATTCTGCGAGGAATAGAGCCCACTGCAACTGTTGTGACGATTGGGCTTTTGCTGACTTTAGGTATTGAAGGTTTCGGTGATCTGTGATTACTATGATGGTATCTCTGGCACCTAATAGATACTGCCACCAGGCTTTGAAGGCTGATTTTACTGCTAACAATTCTTTGTCTGTAATTGCATAGTTAAGTTCTGGTGGTGAGAATTTATGTGACCAAAAGGCCACAGGGTTTAATTGGCCTGTCTCTGGATCTCTTTGAGAGAGAAATGCTCCCATAGCTACGCTGGAAGCGTCAGTTTCCACTACATAGGGGAGATCAGGGCGAGGATGTCGTAAAATTGGTGCAAAGGTGCATCTTTTCTTGAGTTCTTGAAAGGCCTGTTCCGCCTCTTCAGTCCATTGGAATTTTTTGTTTTTTTCTCAGTAACGATGTGATTGGGTTGACTATTCGTGAGAAATCTGGAATAAATCGGTGATAAAAATTTGCAAAGCCGAGCATGCTTTGGGTTGAAGAAGGTGACGGCCAGTAAAGATGCCATCTACTTTGTGTAAATCCATCCTGACTCCCTTTGGCGAGAGAACAAAACTTAGGAACTCAACTTCGATGACATGACATCCAAAACACTAGACCGCATGGCTTGGTTCTTAGAACTAGACTGTGCGGGTGCTTCCATGTTGGATTTAAAGGCCCATGTACATAAATGGGACCTAATATGAATAGCCCTACCTTCCTACATGTGAGCCCGGTGCCAAAGGCGCCAAGACTGGCTCCAGGAGCCCTTTTGCCCTGGGTTTAAGGCCCTCAGGGTTCTGGTGGGAGCCTGCTTGTGGCACAACTTGTGTCCCCTCACAGTGGTCATGACACCAAAAACACAGGATTAAAAAATAAATCTCAGTTTACACCATCAGCCTATGTATGTCCACCCGAAATTCTTACATTTGAGAATAGAGTGACCAAACAAACCCAAGTAGCAATAAAAAACATAATTTTCACCAAGATAATCTGGGGTGAGATGAGAGAGACAGTCTGAAAAATGTGTGCGGCAATGAGTCCCTAACTTTGTAAAGATCATCCAAAGAGAGTGGCATTTTATATTTTACCTCAAATGCATAAAAATCCACTATGTCCACCAGGTAGGCCGATAGTGTCAGCTTTGAACTCTCTATTGGAACCATTACCAATCTACTCAGATTTTTTTCCGAATCATTTTGTGACCAAAATGGCGGCCTATATTAAGGACACTACTAATATGATCAACATCATTAAAGATATAGTGGTGTAAAATCATGGCATCCTAGTCACGATGGATGTCAAATCCTTATACACGTCAATTCCCCAGAGGGAATGTTTGGAGACACTAGCCGTGATATTGAATTCAAGAGACATCCCGCATATACCCTAACAAGTTTCATTCAAGAACCCGCAAGGTTGGCTATGAGTGAAAACTTCTTCTTATATAAAAAACAATTATACAAGCAACTGAGGGGCATCAGTAAGGGGGCCACATTCGCTCCGGATGTGGCCGATCTGTACATGGGGAATTTTGAGAATAAATTTATACTCAGCTTGGACAATGACCTGAACAAACAAGAATTGAATGGAAAGCTAGTCGTCTGGAAGCGATTCATCGACGACGTCTTCCTGGTGTGGAGAGGGTCTGATGAATCACTGAACAACTTTTTTGAATGGATAAATACCTGTGATCCCAATATTAAATTTAGTATTGGGAGAGACCAGCAACAGGTTAGTTTTCTGGACCTTGTGATCAAAAAGAAGGATTCAGGGTTAGAAACGACCCTTTTTCAAAAAAAGACTGACAAGAACAGTCTCCTACACTTCTCCAGTTTTCACCCTAATGGCCTTAAACAAAATCTTCCATACGGGCAATGTTTGCGTATTCGGAGGAACTGTAGTTTTAATACAGATTTCAAATACCATGCAGACACTCTCAAAGAGAGATTGATTGATAGAGGGTACCCGAAGAGGTTGGTGAAACAACAATGCAAAAGGGCAGCCAACACACACCGCACAATTTGTCTTATGCCTAAGATCAGACCAGACAATGAGAGGCTGGTATGTGTGCACATTTTCTCCAATTAGCAATTTTTTGAAAAGAATTATCACCAAAAATTGGCATTTGGTCAAACAGGCAGGCACTCTGGCCAAAAACACTATTTGCCTTCAAACAAAGTGCAAATCTAAGACAAAAATTAGTCTACACATACAGTGAAATGAAAACATCAGAGCAAACAGTGAGAAACCAATGGGGCCTAGAGCCCATTGTGGGTCACTACAAGTGCGGTAACTGTGTGGCAGAGACAAGGTAAACGTTTGAATGGGGTGAAACGAAATGGAGAATGATTGGGCATACCAACTGCCTGACGAAGAATGTGGTATACATAATTATGTGCCCTTGTAATAAGATCTATGTAGGCAAAACAAGTCGCCAGATACTCCAGTGCATATCGGAGCATCGTTCCTGTATACGTAATAATGTTGCTGACAAGCCTTTAGTGGAACATCTTCACCTGAAGGGACATGCTGATAGAGACATCAGGTGGTTTGTACTGCAAACATTCAAACAACCAATGAGAGGAGGTGACATGTCAACGATACTCCATCGGGCAGAGCAAAGATGGATATATACCCTGGACTCTGTCAGACATGGTTTAAGTGTCTCAATAGAATGGAACAAACTGATACATACTTGAGCACTTCTTGTACAGCTTGAAGTGTCTCTCCACCTGATCATTTTTTGACCCTGACAGATGCTTGATCATTGTTTATTCATCCTTTTTTCACTGCCCATTCTCTACCATCCATCTTTGGTGAGTGACTTGGCATTGATCTATGTTCAACTAAGCAATCTCCTTGCATTCTGTGCATCTCATTGGATTTCAGTTGACCCCCGTGGATGCTTTACCTTCCTTTCATTTTGGGTGAGTTCTTTAATAGTGACCCATGTTTAGCTGAGCAATTCTATTATATTTCATGCAGGCATATATGTTGTGCCATGCCAGGTGAGTACTCATTTCAATGTATTTCTGTTTTATGATCTGTACAGGATTGATATTTGTGGTCATTATTGATTACCTTTACAATTCATTAATCTCTCTCCCCCTCTTTTGTTTTGGTCCTGGTGTCATTCGGGACTTGTGGACTATATACCCACTTTCGAGCAAAAAGCAACTTGGGTTGTGTTTTGTGTGCTCGGGGCTCATTTTGAGTAAGATTCTCGTTTATCCAGCTCCAGTCCTCTTTTTAATGCAGACTTAGGAGGTGACACGTGACCTCGAGCCAGTACCTGTCTCACCGAGACCCCTGTCCTCTTTTTCTGTCCACTGTGTGAGGCGTCCCACAGTGCATATCGAGCGCTCGCGGGCATGCACATTCACAATCTATGGTTTCCGGTCCGCAGCTACGTGATCTGGAATACGAGGAGATTCATCGGGTGACGATTTTACATAGACCGTGCAGTACAGACTCCAATTATACTAACAAGAAGGAGGTAAGCGGTATTGGGCATGCATAAATTTACCTTCGGGTCGCGAAGCGCCGTGGGCGTTCCATTGAAGTTCTTTACTCATTTGCGAATGATCCCACTTAGTTGGGGCATAAGAGGTTGGGTCTTACAACTATGAGTGGAAAGTATGTGAACTAGGCGTGCATCATCAAGGGGGATGCTGCCCATAGAGACACGGTCGTATGGGAGACCAGGTAGCTCCCTCTAGAATGTACACAAAGAGTGACCGGTCTAACAAGCGATTTTCGCTCCTATTTTCTTTGTAGTGTAAGAGACACCGGAAGCACACACTGTGTGTGCACACCACTCCCTGCATCCCAATAGAGGGGGTGAGTAGCTCTGATTATTTATATATGGGCTCTTGTTCTGCAACTGTGAGACACATTGGGTGAAAAGACTGATTGGCACCCTATTGATTTTATTATTTCCTATAGTGACAGCGGATGGGGGCACAGACTGTGAAGAAACCATCTGTCTGAACCTCACTAATATTAAGCTCCATCTAATGAGACTATTGAAGACACATGTAAGTGCAAATATTTTGGGCTGCCATATATGTACAAAATAAAGATAAGGATATTCATATATCCTTTGTTCTATATTTCCAGGTGCATGTAATTGGTCTCCATGCCCTGCAGGATTGATTTCCAGCATCAACACTACCACTGACACGATTCTTTGGTTAGAGATGAGTGTTGATGGATATCTGCAGTAAAGAAAGATACACACCAGTGAATTGTGTTCATTGCAATTGATGAGGCTAGAGTCTAATAGGTTGTTGTATGTATTTACCCTTAGAACTATTCCACAGAAGACTTAGTTTTTCCTGTTGTATGAGGAACCCCGAAGAGTGGTTCCTAGATCTTGAAGAAGGTCGGATTAATAAGAGGATCCAGGGTAGTCCTAGATCGACCGAAACATATGTAGATCCCAGAGAGAGGAAGTAGAATCCACTCTATGAACATCGGAATGTGTATTTAGATACAAGAAACAACAGTGATATAAACAGGATGGTTGTTTATGTACTTTTGTGAGAACAGATGTTGCACGTTTTTGTCTTTGTTTCTGTTTAAATAACATAGTTGTTTTAGTGTATGAATGGTTGTATGAAAGAAGACATGTTGATGTCTAATAACTTATGTTGTGGAAATATGTTCTGAATTAAGAACTTGAATATGAGGTGATATAAATAAAAATATATATTTTTCTATTACAAGAATTGTTTCTGTAATTGTGGAAGTATTGCCTCTAGCCCCACATATATCTAGGTCCCTTGATTATTTTCTATACGGCTTAAACAGCAGCCATTCGTGTACAGCTTGTAAGTGAATTGCCCCACACTGAGGAACAGGGTAGGGTTGTATATTTGGGGGGTTCCAAAGGTTATCTTAGATATTTTTTGCGTGTTTCAGTACACCCTTAACCCTCTTGGTGGTTGTGCCTATGGGCTGGTGTGGGATAGCAAGAGACAATGGCCCTCATTACAACTCAGGCGTTAAGGGTTAACGCCACCGTTAACCCTTAACGCCTGATTCCCACCTTAACGCCTGCTTTTTGCAGGCGTTAAGTTCCATGGTGCTAAGGCACCTTGGTGCTAATTACGGCACCGTAATTTACGGTGCCGTAATTAGCGCCTTCCCCACTCCCATTATGCCCTATGGGGCAAAAATGGGAATGGGGAAGGGAAAATGGGAAATGGGGATTTACCGCCCCACTCACCTTGTAATGGGGCGGTAAATCCGCCATCCACCATGGTGTAAACGTAGTTTACACCATGGTGGTAAAGTTGGTGCACTTAGCACCTCAGTTGTAATGAGGGCCAATGTGTCCTGTCTCCTCAACCATGCTGTAACGATTTACAAGAAAAATGCTGGATGTGTTGGTAGCTGTGAGGACTGTACGCCGAACAGTACCATAACAATGAGATATGGAAACAGAGTGTCACTTTGTAGCTAAATGCATCATGACAAACAGGGATGGGTTCAAGCCCAGTTAGGCTTCTCCAGACTTCATCTTTATGTAATTAGTTGTGAAGTCGCAAGACCAATTGCCTCTGATGTCGATGAGCTGGGTTTGATTCCCAACTCTGCTAAAGCAATTGGAATGTTATGTATTTAAATGTATTTGTATGCTTTTGTTTCGATGTCCTCAAGCAATTAAAATGCTAAAATAAAATAAATAATCAAAGTACTAATATTGATACTAATATTTATACTCACAGTGCTGTCTCAGTACTTTGAAATCTTTATTGAAATGTGGGGTGACATGCTTTATTTCAAACCGTTCCTAGAGCAACCATCACTTTTACGTGCACAGTAGGTGCATTGTTGGTGACTGTGGGGTGAGGCTGAGAGTGAGCCAGTTATGTGGAGATGGTAACCTCTTGCAAAGTGCTCAATACATTTTTATTTGGTATCCTCTTGCTGCCTCGTGCCAGTGACTGGGGAGGAGGTGAACGAGGGGGATGCAGCTTGAGCTGATCACTCCTTTTGGGTATGGATGTATGTGGGGTGGGGGGGGATCATCAAGAAGTGTACTGTACAGTAAATTGTTTCTGTCTGCATTGTGTGTAGTACATACAAGTATGCCCTATGCATTCCACATATATCATAAAATCAAAAAACATTGCATACATGTGCATGTACTCCAACAATATATATATAAGTAAACATGAAAATAGCAGGGGAAAATAAAAAAAATAAAAACATAAATAAATGCTCAATAAATGCACAGGTGTAAAATGTAAAAATAATGAATGCATTAAAAGTAACAATGATGGTTTCGATTGAATCATGTAATCCAGTTGATGAAGGGTCAACCAACTGATGAGGCATGTGCGTAGTTGATGAGGCTCACAGAAGGTTTGAACTCCGGTTCTCATCCTAGCACAAGAAAACCGGGTAGGCTTTCGTTCCCTCAACCACTGCTGTGAGTGACAGGCACCTGAATGCCTATGTACTTGAAAGAATGCCTACCTCATACCCTCCTCCTTCTTGGAGCATGCCTGCGCCCAAGACCAGTTCATGAAGGTGTTGGGGTTTCCTACCCTGTCCAATGGCAAGGAGCTACATAGTGGTGAAATGATGAGCAGAGTTGTGTAAGGCTGTCTACCGGCAATATTGAACTTAGTTTGGGTTTTACAAAATAGATTGCGTCCTAAACATCATCAGCATACATGACCGATTTGGCAAATTAAGCCAATGAAAAACATACATGCAGAACTCTCTCAAAATTACAGTATAAACTAACTTCAATAGACCTTGTGGGCTTCCTGAAATCAATCCACCTATTTCCTGTGCAAAACATTAGTTATTGGTTCTAAATTCAGGGCAATAGACCCTTTCTGTCATTTTGCTAACTTCACTCTTGATCTACTATACATACAGGTAGTCTGAGGTCATTTAGCTAATTTTAGGTTTTTGACAGACCCACTAACACTATTGGAACACTTCAATCTGTTTATACCAATACAAACAGTCTTGGGTTCCATTTGAGTACCTGACTGGGGACCCTACCTCATAGAGTCCCCAGTCAGAACTCCAAACATGGACTTGCATCTGGGGGTTTGCTGTGCAACACTATTTTGTGCTGCAGAACAGTTCCATTCAGTATCGCATGCTCCTCTACAACTCTCAACTCCCTTGGTCACAATTCGTTCATGTCTACACCACACCTGTATCTAAGGTCAACAAGCATTGCCAGATATTAGCTTACTATCAGGCCAAGTGACTGAATGGCTGTGCCTCTCCTTTGATCCTCTGTGAGGTCGGGTAACACCTGTTTACAGGAATACAGACCTTCAGCAGGGGATGTCATGGGAAACCAGTATAAAAGGGACTATCCTACACGAAGGAACCTGCCTCACACCAGGCTGTTGCACACCAAAGGGCCTTTGATGCTATGGGTCAGATAAAGGGCGGGCTTAGTGTATATAGGGAACTCAGCACAAGTTCTTTCTCTCTGTACATATATTTGCTTCCTGTCTCCTCTGCTTCCTTTAGCACAAAACACTTTGGGTATGATGTTGGAAGGCACTGGCCACTTGTCTCAAGGCCTGGAATGTTACCCCTTATAGAAGACTAGCTTTTATCCAATCACCAGTGGACTTTTGCCTTTAAAAGAGTGGGTCTCCCACACCTGTGGAGACTCACCTTCGGATCATTCTGGCAGAAGGAAGAGTTTGCGTGGACCTTTTTTGAGAGAGTTGATGTTCCAAAGTCCCTCGCCAGTGAGGCGAAGATTGGGTCCAATGCAGAGGCAAGCTCTGCTCCCTAACCACTGATAGGGTACATTGGGTGTGTTCTGCTGCTGGAGCAAGACCAGCCTCTGTGCCAGATGCAGCGTACCTAGGAACTCACTGGGGGTAAATGATCCTGCAGGTGTTTGCCAGCCTCCCATGGGCTTGAGAGAGTGAGATCAATTACCTATCTTGTTGCTGAGCCCCTGGAGTGGGACTTACAGCAACCTGAGAACAAGAACAGCATAGATGTCTGTGTCTTCATGATCAAACCACTTTGAGCTGTGTTTCAAACTCTTTTGACACAGTCGAACCAAAAGGACACTCCGAAGCTGCCTTTGGCACTTAATTGATCTTCAAATCGCTTTGCTGCATATTCAAACCAGACCACCGCCGTACCACACCATGCACGTCACTGTCCCCGCTCGCACTAGATGTTCATCGCTGCAACTGCCGTGTTCGACCCACTTTGGGAACCACCAGCTTCTTTGTCATCAATCTGAATTAACAGTTGAACCTATTGACCTCCTTTCTCTGCGACCCTCAATTGCCACATTGAAGCACCAAACCTGAACTGAGCATCCTGTCACCATCATACTCATAATTGAACCGACTGACAAACCAACCCTTTTGCCCCTCATGATCTACAATTCTTTACATGCTGCTTCTAACCACAGGAAACTTCAGCTCGACCAAGGCTCGACACCTTCCCCACCGCTCCACATGTGGCACAATGCAGCCACTGCATTTCAGCCTGTTTTAAATGCCTTGTACAGCACCCAGAAGCCTGGTTCAATTCTGTTGAACTGCTAAGAACAGGGGAAAGGTATTATTGACTTCCCATCTGGTCCATCATTGGACCCTGGAGACTGTTTAGGTCCCATTTAATGTAACAAAAAATAACGAGGTGGAACCACCTCATAGTATTTGACGCTCTCAGTTGGCTCAAAAAATGAGCATGACAAATAGTATCATTAATGTATTAATATTGTGACCTTCCTTTTTTCTTTTTGTCTTTTTCACGAAAAAATATAGTAGTTTCTATGAATGACAGAATCCTTTTGTAAAAACTTTGTCATATTTAATCCAAATTCCTACAATTTGGTTACAGTGGTTACAGTGTGATTTCAAGCAGGAAAAGACCCAATAGTCAATCAAAGGCATTTAGCCTATGCATTTCGGTGTACAGCACCATCTTCAGGGCTATGAAACTTAAATTCATTATTTGTATAGGAGAAAGTTACATTCAATATTTAGATACATACCATGATGAACCAGCAATTTTCCGACATGCACAATTGAGAAAAATGAAACAAAAACAAAAATGTTTGTGAGCAACTATATTCTAGTAACATCCAATACATTGCAAATACAATCGTACTAACTATAGTGAATGTCAAGGTAAAAAGCTTGTACCTTAATCCCGCTGTCTGGTTCCCCAGAGTCTGTTGCCATGTGTATGTAACCCGTATTGTATACAATACGTAAGGTGCGGTAACCTATAAATGCACATCTTGTTTAGTGATAAATGCAAATGTACTATCCATTTCTGTAGTGTCAAATTTCTAGCTGCACACTTCGGAAAGCCGCGAGGATGCGCAGCCTTGAATGGTATTTAACTTTAGCCGTGGAGAGTGAGCGTGGCGTCACTCTCTGGCTCCGAAGCGCTGGTGCTCAGACGCATCGTGTCCCACCATCCCCTAGCAATGGGAAGACGGGATCAAGTCTCCATAGCAGCAGTCATGTTGTTATGTATACGTGGTGAAACGAAACCCCTTAAGAGTTACATTGAGTTAGTGCTATACGCTATATAGATGCTAATAATATCTAATCCTGATGAAATCTGATCCTGAGTGTCTAGCGTGCATACTGCTCATAACACTTTATTGTGAAGAATGTTCATACGACCATATGCTGGTCTAGTGTCACAAGGAGGTGCACCAGATGGCATAAGCGTCTATCCTGTTCAGTTACAACTCATCACCAGTCATTATCAACTTCTGTACTATGTTTTTCTTGATTGTGCATTACCTTCACCTTTGCACATAAATATGTTGTGGTGTTTAAACAGATCGCAAACCTAATTTTGCAGTCGCTAAACAATGTTCCGCTCATCACCAGTCATTATCAACTTCTGGACTGTGTTTTCTTGACTGTGCATTACCTTCACCTTTACACATATAAATGTTGTGTTTAAACAGATCACAAACCTAATTTGCAGTTCTTACAAAACCTCCTCTTCCATCATGCAGCATTGGTATTTGCACCATGTTACTTCCAAATATGCATGTCGTTGTAGTTGCAAACAAGTCGTACACCTAATTTTCAGTTGGGGAGCAATTCAATCTTGTAAAACTTCCTCTTACATCATTCAACATTGATATTTATACCTTGTGAGTTCCATCACTCTACATGGTGTTTGAATTTTTAACATGGCATATACACAATAACATCCTACTAGACTTCCTCTTTCATATTTCAACATTTGTATATGCACCATGTTAGTAGCATCACCCTCATGGTCTTTACAATTATTAACATGGCATATATACAGTCATCGAGGTCACAAAAAACAAATAAAGTTGATCTGTTCATTGAGACCCTTTGGTGTTAGTGTACCCAGTCTATCAATCCAAAAAGGTTCTATTTAATCCAGTCTTTTCTGGATATTCTCATGTGCAACCATTTTTGTTACGATTTCAAGAATCTGAAAATGGATCTGAGCCAAATTGTGCTTCTAGTCAAGCCAGTGCCTGACTACTGCTGAATTAATGTTATGATTTCTAACACACAACCTGTGCTCATTCCATCTGGTTTTCGCTGCCCTCCTTGATTGTCCTACATAATATAGACCACATGGGCATTTAATTGAGTAGATGATACTCTGTGTCTCGCAAGTTGCATAACTCTGTAATCTAATCTGGTCCAATTTAATCCCTTACTTTGAACAAAAACATATCCTTTTGTTAACATTGTGGTTTATGATTGCCTTTCACCTCTATTTACTTGCCCAGAGTTCTATCTTTGCTTATTTTGTGTTCTTTCCACAGAGGTCGGGTTTGTGTAGTGTTTTTCTGTTTAGTGATTTTTGCACATGGCCTGTTTAATTAAAGTGTATATATTGCTATATACCTTTCATTGGAAATGTCTTTTATTTTGGACTACTGTACTTTACTTTTTAGGTTGGTACTGGATCACATTCACAGCCCTCTTAAGAGTATAGCCTGCCCTTCGCCCACATTACCACAAAAGGCAAAGGAGGTTTGTTTTGTTTTCTTCGTATTTATATAGCGCACAACAGCCCGAGGACACTGTGGCACTTGTTACAGTACAAAGCTTAGTTACTTAGTTACATGGTCATTAGAAATATATATACAGGTTGCAATATAGTTACATAGTTATTAGCAGTATATATACAGGTTACAATACAGTTATATTACATTTGTGTTATATTACAATATACATGGCAGAAGTAGAGGAGGCAGTCCTCCACTTGCTAGTTGAGGAGAGTGGTCTTGAGGTGGTTGCGGAAGACAGAGATGGAAGTTTCATCTCTAAGGGTGGCAGGGAGTGAGTTCCAGAGTTTTGGTGCAATATAGGAGAAGCCTAGACCTCCCGCTGTGGCTCTTTTTATGTGTGGTATGTGTAGCTGGTTGGTGTACTGAGCTCTGGTGGAGCGAGTGGATGTGGTCCTTGATATTGCTTCAGATAGGTATGCTGCAGCGGTTTTGTTGATGAACCTGTGAGAGATGGTGAGGATTTTCAGAGTAATACAGTCTTTGACCTGGAGCCACCGTGCTTCACGTCTGGCGTGGGATATATGGTCTCTTCTAGGGATGCTCATGGTGGCTCTGAGGGTATTGTTTTGTGTGGTTTGCAGTCTGTGAATGTTTTTGGCGGAGGTGCTAGCTAGAAGGGCGTTGCAATAATCGAGTTTGGCTCCTATAGTTGCTCTAGCTATGGCCAAGCGGTTGGGGGTTGATAAGTAGGGTTTAATGGCATTGATGAGTTTGGTGCTGAACGCTGATGCAGAGGCTATGGCGCTGACTTGTTTGTTCATTGATAGATGTGCATCTATGTGAACACCTAGAGTCTTGACAGAGGATGATACGGAGATGGTTGAGTTGTCTATGTTGAAGTTGTTGTATTGGGGGCTTAGTTTCGATAATGTGTTTGTCTGGCCCAGGATGAGAATTTCAGTCTTCTCCCCGTTAAGACAGAGGCCATTGATTGCCATCCAAGCTTGGATAGTGGCATAGATGTTTTGAAGGGCCGTGGCGTCTTGGTGATAGAGTCCAGATAGGGGTAAAAGTACTTGAGTGTCGTCTGCATAGTTTGTATATGCAACACCCATGGAGTCAAGTAGGTCAAAGAGGGGTTTTGTGAAGAGGTTATAGAGGGTCGGGGCTGTACAAGATCCTTGGGGGACACCGCAGTTTATAGTGGTAGGATCTGCATTAGCTGTGTTGGAGTAGACCTTCATGGCTCTTCCTTCAAGGAAGGAAGTGATCCAGGATGCTGCTTAATTAGAGAAATGGGCTGCATGGGTGAGGTGGGTGGTGAGTGTTTGGTGATCTACCAGGTCAAAAGCAGCTGATAGATCGAGGAGGAGGAGCAAGGCAGGTTTGCCTTTGTCCGTGATCTGTGAGATTTGATTTTTTAGGTCTAACAAGGGGGATTCTGTTCCATGCCCGACACGGAAGCCAGATTGTCTTTTTCCTAGTACGGAGATAGCTTCTATGTATGATTGAATCTGGATGTGAGCTGCTTTGTCCAGGATTTTTAGGAGGAACGAGACTGTCGTTATCGGTCTGTAGTTATTGGGTTGCGCTGGGTCAAGTGTGGCCTTTTTTAGAAGTGGGCGAACCCAGGCGTCCTTGAGATTGTTTGGGACAGTTCCTGTTTGGAAAGATGCGTTAATGAAGGAAGTAATCAGGGGTGCTACGTCATTGGCACATTCCTTGATGATTTTGGGAGGGCAAATGTCTGCTTTGCAGAAGGATGGTTTGAGGTTTTTGATGAGATTAAGGACCTCAGGTTCAGTGACGTTTCTGAAGGAGAATTGAGCGTGATTGAGATTACTACGCTTGTCTTGTGTAGGGCGGTTGGTTTTTTGGTTTGGGAGGGCTTTGCAGTGGTTTTGGATTTTGTTCTGGAGGAGTTTTATTTTGTTGAGCATGGCGGACTGAATGCTGGCACACAAGGCTTTGTCTTTAGTTATCTCGTCAGCGGTAGCCGGAGGAGTGACTAATTCATTAAAGATTACGAATAGTTCTTTAGCTTGGGAGTTGGCCTTTGAGATCCTATCATTGAAGGAGTTGGATTTTGCTGCTAAATTGGCTTTTTTTATGTTGGAGGGCTATTTGTTTGAAGAGGCTCTTATTTAGATCACTCGGATCCGTTTGCCAGTTTTTAAGCGACTGGCGCTTTTGAGCTCGGAGGGTTTGGAGTTCTTCCGAGAACCAAGAGTTGCAGTGAAATTATTTTTTTTCCTTCAAGTGGGCCTATAGAGTTTATGGCATTGGTGAGAGTATCATTGAAGATAGCTGATAGTATATTTGGGTCTTGAGAGAAAGGCGGTGCTAGGCAGGGGCGTTTAAGGTGAGGATGCAAGTTGCCTGCATTGAGTTTTTTAGAACTTCTTATTGTGGCAGGTGGTGCGTGGGTGAGAGTCTTAGGTTTAGGGTTGGTGGGGATGAGGAATTCGATGCATGTGTGGTCCGTCCAAGGAAGGGTACTGTTTGAGGTAATGTTGGATGCACAGTTGTGATCCATGACCCAGTCAAGGGTGCGGCCCTTGGAGTGAGTAGGGGTGAGGACTCTTTGGGAGAAATCTAAGTCTGCGAGTTCTTTAGCTAGGGTTGCGGCAGATTTATCCTTAGGATCATTGGATCCTAAATTTAAGTGTCCTAATAGAAGGATTTTGGAGGACTTTTTAATGTTGTTGCTGAGTCGATGGGAGAGGTGCTCTTGGAAGTCAGCTGGGAGTCTGGGAGGTCTGTATAGGATGTGGATGTTGATTAGATTATTGGGGGAGAGCGTAAGCTTGGCTGATAGCATATGAGCATTACCACCCCATGTACTATGGTCTGCTAATCTGATGGATAGTGAGTCTTTGTGGATAAGGGGGACTCCCCCTCCAATCTTATCACATCTATCTTGCCTAAGGATGGTGTAGCCTGTGGGTAGGGCTAGTGTGATAGCTGGGCAGGAGGCATCATTGAGCCGGGATTCGGTGATGCAAAGTAAGTCCAGATTAAGTGTGGATAGTAGATAATTTATCTCCAGGGCATGTGCAGGTAGAGAAAGTACGTTCAGTAGTGCACATTGAATAGGTGGGTGTTGAGTGCCTTTGATGTTTTTGTTTGTACTAGTATGGGTGAAGTGTGCTTGTTGTGGTGTGTGGTAGTGAGGAGCTTAGTGTGAAGTAGTGTAGAGGCATGTTGGGGTGGTGGGGGTAGAGGGGCAGTGCCTATGCTCATCTTAGTATGGGGTAGTGGTGCAGTGCGGGTGCCTAATCTGGTGTTTCTGGTCGTGATGGGTGTGGGTGAGCAGAGTATAAACCCAGGAAGTGATCGATTTCTGAGATTGCGGAGTCTGGTGGTTAGGCTAGGTGGCCGAGACTGGGTGATGTTGTAGTCTGGTGCTGCGGCATGTGAATCTAGTGCCATGCGCTGTGGGGAGGTGTAGAGGCCATTATAGTGAGGGCTATAAGGATGGCTGTTAGGCTGGCTGAGCGGAGTGTGGCAGGGAGAGTGCGGGAGAGTGAAACTATGCTATGATTGGGAGGTGCATTCTTGGGCATCATGATCGTGGAGAGTGGCTCTGTGTGTGTGTGTGTGTGTGTGTGTGTGCAGCTGGTGCGCGCTGCTGGAATGTGACAGAAATGACAGGGGATCGTGCGACTAGTGCTAGGTAGTTCAGAGGCAGGGCATAATAGGTAGCAGTTCATCAAAATACAATGCCTAAATTCGATTTTCTAAGTGGGGCAGGCAGAGGCTAAATGGTGGCAGGGCATAATAGGTAGCAGTTCAACAAAATACAATGCCTAAATTCGATTTTCTAAGTGGGACAGGCAGAGGCGAAATGGTGGCAGGGCGTAATAGGTAGCAGTTGGCTGCACAAGAGGATACAGTACAAGCGGATAAGCAATACTGGTAAATACGCTAAATAGTATAGTGAGATATTATATATCAACAATAGACCAGGTGATAGCAAGCAATTGTCCAAAGTCAGTGAAAAGCAGAGGCACCCATGAGGTGTACTGCATGAAGGGATTAGGTGGAAAGGTTAGGTTCTGGGAGGTGTGGGCAAGCTGCAGGGTCAGGGCAGGCTTACCAGAAAATGGGCAGAATCCTTAGCCCAGGCCTCAGGTGCCTCCGGACAGGCTCCAGATAGGAAAAGTTCCTTGTGATGAGGATCCTTTGGATGAGGGGGCCGGCGTTTGCCTGACGGCGCCTGATTGGCCTTCTGTAGTTGCAGTTGGCCAATGGGGGCTCTCCTGGATGTCATGTGGTCGCCAAATCTCTTGACTGTGCCTGTTTCACCTTTATGATTGGTATTGCTCTTGTTTTGTTACAGTTTAGCCACTACTGATTATTGAAGTCATTTCATCACTCAGGCATACTGTATTACATGTACTACATATAACAAAACAGAAACAATGTTCAGTATACTTCATGGAGTGGGGGCTGGAATGGGATTTCTGCTATCTGACACACAAATAGCGCTGGGAGGGTGCTGACCCCTGGAGAGCATGCCTGACGTTCAACAGGCAGTGAGCAGAGCAGAATTTACTCTCAAAGTACGTGCCGAGTGGATTGGAGTTGGGGCTGTAGCGGCCTGTTTCTGCTGTCTGACACGCAACTAATGCTGGCTCCTGTGGCCATGACCCCTGTACTCTATCTTTTTCTGCTGCCACTGCCAAACTTGCATGAGCCGAATGGAGGTGAATGTAACCGAATGGACCAGCATATGTCTGATCCCTGCTACTTTACCCTCTGGCGGTGGTCCTGTGATTGGCAGTTCTGTCTTTGGTTTAATCAGGTGTTACACCAGCTAGTTTTCACTGGGTACCCTGCAGTCGTCCTGATACTGTCAGGGTAGGCTATACTGGGAATCGTGTTCTTTCTGCTGACATTGTGAGGTCAGGCTCCACTGCTGTCCCTGTGCCCGTTGTGGATTCTGAGATGTTTTAATCGAATATGCTCAGTTGGAAGCTTTGTATTATTTGTATTAATTTGTATTTGGAATATTGACATTTTTTATTAATGGTCAAGAACTATGACTAACAATAACTACTTATACCCTCCACCTGCCAAATGTTGCAATCTGAAAATAATACATCTGCGGTCTTTGAGGCATCTCCCCACTGAGGCTTCTTGCATTTTTACGGATGCCATTTGTGGGGCAGGTTGTGTGATTGGGGGTGGTGTCTGTTGACTTATGCCATTGAGCCACCCACATATACAAGTTTGACAATGTTTGGCTGATTGGACCTGAATACATTTGATTATTTTCTTTGTTTTCTTTTTTGGATTTTGCAGTTTTAACTTTTTAAAATGACCTGGTCTTTTTGCTCCAAATCTTAAGCAGCACAAAATGGAAAGCACAGACGTCTCCCAATTGTTTGGTGGCCAGAAAGCAGTGGAAAGTTAACGCAGCTCCATCTCTGAAGCCGTGGAGGGGATGCATTTCTGAAAGAAGTCTCTGGGAAAATAGAGGAGAAAATCATGATAGTGGAAGAAGAGCTTGAAACGGATCTCTGTGTAGCAGGACTAATTCTGGCCAATGGTGCTGAAAGCACAATTGATAGTTTTGAAACCCTACAGGCTCTTTCTCAGCCTTCTAATCAAATGGTCATAATCTGTGCAGTGGTATTGATGGCCCAAGTCCTGCATTAAGGGACAGGAGCAGGGAGCTTAGGTACATAGCTCCTCACCCTGATGAGCAACCAACTACTAACAATCAAATCAAATCAAATGTTAACTTTATTCAGCAATAAAAAGCCATCAAAGTTCATCGTGCAATAGCAAAGAAATGTGTAAATGAGCATAGATACGGAATTACAGATTTAGGACATAATCACAATAAAACATTAAAACAATCTAATATGCAAAAAGAAGGGAGAGATTAACCAAGTTAGTCAGAGTATACTCACAGCCCTAATGCCACTTTATGGTCAACTTCAGCCATTATGTCATGAATCCATTTTCTTTTTGGTTGATTACCTTGATGTACAGTTTCACTTAACAAAGCCAGGACCAATAGACATAGTCATGCATTCAGTAACAAGGCTTAGACAAATCAGTTTATAAAACAGGGGATGCTAAAATAAAGCTAGGTACAGTATACCTGCAGCCCCAAAAGCCAAATATAAAAATGACATTGGGAGATTATTCTCACAGCCCTTGATACCATTCTTTGTTCATTGGCAACTTCTAGGTTTGGCTACTGCACATCACCAATTGATCTAGCAGATCATTTTCTTTGGCAAAGTTAAGCCCTGTGAACAGATTTCACTGCACACATAACTGTTAACTGGTGAGCAGTACTTTTACAGCTATTAAACGCAGTTTGTAAGGTGCGAGTACCAGAGTCCCTGAGTAGTGGTCTCAAATAGCCTACTCTCAGAGGTTTCAACATGTTGCACATCAGTGAAAAGTGTACAGGTGTCTACTCACTCGTACCACAGAGAGGGCGCACACTTGACCCCTCCATGGAACAGGAATTTGTAACACTTGCAACGTGTAAAGTGCCCATTCTAAAACTCGTGTACAGGGTACTTGCGTAGGATGGGCTGATGTAGTCTACGTACTAACTATAATGTGATTTTTCAATGTGGTGTACAGCAGATACCAGAGGCTGTAGGCCTAGCAGCAGGGCCAAGTGAAGACAAAGGATCCAACCCTTTGTCCGACTTCCATGATATGTTTGAAATGTGTAAAATCCTTTCTGGGTTGTATATGAAAATTGACAATCTAGCCACAAATATTAATCCAGTTTTTGCTTTCTTAAAGACATTCAAACCAAGGTTATTTGACACACTGGCCATTATTGCTGACTCTTTAAGTTGCATGCGTCATTGAAGCATGATAAAAGACACTGTTAGTTGGGATGAACTGAGGTCTGTGGGTTTGGACGATAGCCTGAACTCTGTGTCAAAGAAAACTCTGGTTACTAGAAATGTTAAACTGAATAATTCAAGACCAAGACCACCCCTGACAGGCATCTCTGAGAGGCATATTTAAATAGGGTTTTGATGGCCCATTGTTCCTAGACATTAAGGGTCTGATTCATGGAAGTGTTTTTATGGCGCAAACCCATTGGAGAACGTTCCATGAATCAGGCCCTAGATGTAACACTGATGCCAAACATTCCTACCCTTCAATATTGAACCTAACACCTGCTGGGCCCCTTTTGGTTGGAGCCCACATTGGCAAGTCCCTCTTAACTCTCGTCAATTTGAATTTACATGTTCACTCATAAACAAATGTGTCCATTGGATTAACACAAGTGACAAATGATTAACACAAATATTTTGGGTCTGCTGATTAACCCTTTGAAGAAATTCTAATGGCAAGGCATGTCTCTTGAATAGGCCCTACTGCCAAAGCATTTCATGGCGATTGTCTTGTAATTACCATCTCAGATCCTACTTTCCTGACTTATGACTAAACCCAAACTTGAGTAAGGCTACTGGGTTGCAAGAGAGCAGAATGGTACCATTATCCTTTTTATATCCAATGCAAACACAACACAATGCAAACACAAGCTTAATAAATTCAAAGATCTTATTAAAGGATTTATCAGTTGCCTTGGAACCACAAATCCCAGTCCACCTGTAATGATATTCACCTATCTATGAATAACAGGGATTTTGTGATAGATTTAGCCAATCCATTAAGCACCTTGAACCCAGGGTTAAGTGAGAATAGCTACATGGTTTTATCTTCAATTAAAGGAAACTATTGACCTCAGGCTGGTGATAATTCAGTCCTTACTCTGTTTGGTCTGATTTATATGGTCTATGATGAATGTACACCTGATTGTTCTACCTACCAAAAACAGCTGGCGATAAATTGCATTTTTGGCCTCAATAGTGATCATACTTTTCCCACACCTTTGTCCTTTTTATCAAGGAGCATTGCTTGTTGCAGAGATACATTGGATAATCCTGATCCTAGACAAATATTGAATACTTACGATGTGGTTTTGTTACAGGAAACGTGGGCCAATTAGGACCAACACGTGGATGTTTTTATGTTAACCATAAAAAATAAAACAAACAAGGTAGTTCATCTGGGGGTTTAGTTACCTTTTTTAAGTATTGTCTCAATGATGACATAATATGCATTATTTCTGATTCACTTAATCTACACATACAAAGGCTTGGGGACTCTTTGTTTTTTATTTTGTCAATAATAATTGTCACAAAAATGGTACTAACTTTTTATTAAAAGATCTCGGAAGTGCAATTGATGACTTATTATATCTTAATAATGTTCTTTGACATTATAGGAGTTGATTGTAATGCCAAAATTGATATCACAGAGGATTGCATGCATAACATTAGCTCTCCTCTTATTGTGGATCCAAAGATGAATGCTGACCTTCCAAGACTGTCCACCTGGATTGTAGGATTGTAATTGTAATTGCTTATTTGTAAAGCGCGTATAACAAGTGAAGTGCTTCAAAGCACTTCAAGGCGGGAAGAGAACAAGGGAATACAGTTGTCATTCTTAGGCCTTGGAGATTCTGAATGATTTAACAAAAATAGCTTGCATACTAGGCTAGAGGTATATCTACTAGTAAAGGAGAAGGGGGGGAGTATACCGATACATAAACTACAGTACTGGCCTGGCGTCATTTCAGACTTGGTCGTCGAAATACGCTTATGCATGAGTATTCCAAGCACAGCCAAGCTTGGGAGGTGAGATAGAGGGAGGAACAGACAGACAGACTTGCAAGGCCTGGAACATTCAAGTTCAAGGGTGTGCAGGTGGGCAGAACAGGAAGTGCAAGGGAGGGGGAGGGTGACAAGTGCACCCAGTCCAGCAGGGGCCTGGGTTAAGTGCAGAGTGGTTGCCCATCTCATGGAGCATAATGCAGAAGTGCCAGGCAGAGTGCAGTGGCCTGGAGGCAAGTGCAGGGCAGGCAGGGGAGGGAAAGAAGTGAAGAGAAAGGAGGTTAGCAGGGGAGAGGGAGAGAGAAGGAAGAATAGAAGAATTAGGTCTTGAGGAGTTTCCGGATACTTAAGGAGGTTCAGTTCAAGAAGGAGTGAGGTGGGTAGGCTGTTCCAGAAAGAAGCTCCTGCAGAGGACAAGGATCTACCCCCAAATCTCTATTTGGAGAAATGGCTCACCTGCAGAGAGTTGGCGGGGGCTGAGTGGAGGGCTCTGGAAGGAGAGTATTGTAGATAATAAGGGCCCTGGCCCCAGAAAGCCTGGTGGTCCATGCAGAGGGACTTGAACTTGATCCTTGCAGCCACGGGGTGCCGTGGAGTGATTTCAGCACTGCAGCAATGCGGTCCCTGGGCTTGAGGCCAAGGATAAGTCTTGCGGTTCTGTGCTGGATAAGTTGAAGAGGTCAGAGAGTAGAAGTAGGAAGGCTGAGAAAGAGACTGTTGCAGTAGTCCAGTCTGGAGAGAACCAGGGCTCTGGAGACAGTGAGCCTCTAGGGCAAGGTGAGAAAAGGTAGAATACCTCTGAGGAGGTGCAGCTGGCAGTGAGACTTTTTGTCTGAGATGTGAGGAGAGAAGGAGAGAGTACAGTTGAAGATGTCCCCCAGATTTTTTGCTTCACTGGTTGGTGGGGGCGCAGGACCAAGGGAGGCCGGCCAGAGTGAGAGTGGGAAAGTGGGAGCAGGGGTCCCAATCAGGACGATCTCTGTCTTGCTGGCATTGAGGCAGAGATTGTTTGCAGCACACCAGGACTAAATTGCAGATAGACAGTCCGGAATAAGGAAGGAGGCGGAAGAGGCAGAGGGTAGCCTGAAAGAGAGCTGTGTGTCATCCGCATAACACTGACAGTTGGAGGTAAAGGCAGAGATCATGTGGGCCAAAAAGGCTACATCAACATTCAAAAACTAGCGGGTCGATTAGTTCCTTGGGGGACACCAGAAGTACAGAAAGTGATAGCGAAGAGAAAGGACCCAAGTTCTCCCTGGGAAGGATGGTCAGAGAGATAGGACACAAGCCATGCGAGGGCCTGATCTATGATGCCCAGGGTATCACAGAGATGGGTGATCAGGAAGTTGTGGTTTACAGTATCAAAAGCAGAGAAGAGGTAAAGGAGAATGAGGACAGAGGGAGAGTTAGAGTCAATGTTTGAGAGCAGCTCTTTACAGGTGTTCAGAAGAGCAGTTTTCGTGCCTCTGGATGCTCTAAAGCCACACTAATGGTCATGGAGACAACCAACAGATTATGTGTGGAGGAGTTTGCCCAGGTAAGGAGGGATGGAGATTGTGCGATAGTTAGCTGGAATAGAAGGGTCGGCAGAGGGTTTTTTGAGCAGAGGGTACACAAGAGAATGCTTGAGGGAAGTGGGGAAAACTCCAGTGGGGAAGCAGAGGTTGCAGAGGTCTGCCAAGGCTGAAGCTAGAAAATCAATGTTGTCTTTGTTGGTTTTGGAGGGACAAGGGTCCACCTGTTTGGAAGAGGCTTTCATAGACCAGACGTGTCTGGAAACCTCCTCATGTGTGACAGGGGAGAGGGAGGAGAGAGGAGGGGGGCATGGAGGGGCAGCCAGGGCAGGGGATGATGGTGCATGAGTGGGTGCGGAGGAGAGGGAGGACAGGATGTCCTGTATTTTGGCTCTAAAGTGTGCAGCCAGGGGTCCACAAAGAGGGCGATGAACAGATAATACTTGATCTAGCTCTGATTACCCGGGTGGCAATACTTTCGGAGAACATCAGGGATGTTCTACAATTTTCTATTTCTTTGTTTCATTAAATACATGACCATGGATAGATGATGTTAAGGTTCTGACTGATTTGCATTGTGATTACAATGCAATAAATATAAAATGGCCCTCAGCTCGGGTACATCACATAGCAGATATGTTGGTCTCTACCTCACATAGAAGAATTAGATGGGGCTAATATATAATCATGTTTCAATGATAGGTACAATTATTTACCCAGACGGGATAGAGATGCAAATTTCCCATTGTTTTATTGATTTTATTAAATGTACTTATTCTTCTTTCTTTAATGCTAGTAGGACTTATAGGAACCATGCAAACAAAACTGGGATGAAGATCATTGTCAAAGAGCTAGGAATAACTAATGTTCTGAAAGATCCAATTTCTGATAGACTGACCATTGTAAGAGTACTTTCTGATTATAAAAAGATATAGCACTGCTTAAAACCGAATCAGACATGTTGGCTTGGCACGAACTTTACAAGACAACCAACAACTCAAACCCCAGTTTTTCTGGCATATGGTTAATCATGGTCCTAGTTCTCAAAATCAAAGTCACTCAATAGAAACGTATGTCCAGGACCTGAGTGGATTTGTTAGTTTTCCAATTCATA
Organism: Ambystoma mexicanum; assembly: GCF_040938575.1. Classification (NCBI taxonomy): domain Eukaryota; kingdom Metazoa; phylum Chordata; class Amphibia; order Caudata; family Ambystomatidae; genus Ambystoma; species Ambystoma mexicanum. Next base: position 809,782,258 of record NC_090932.1, read on the forward strand.
TGCCAACAACATTAGTTACAGTCCCTCAGGCTTGGAATTTTCTATTAACTGGGAAGATTCCAAGTGGTATCCCCGTGATCACATCCATTTGCTTCTTTACCACAGAGACCCTGGCAGCTATAAGGATTCTGGCTTTTCATAGAGGTCCAGGCCCCCAGCTCATCTATTTCGGCGTTATGAAGGTTTCTGGCCCCCACTCTTAACTGTGAGGTTTAACTCCTTGTTATCTACAACCGTATTCGTGGTCTCATGGAATCAAGCAGCAATTTATCCGGTTTATGAGAAGGGTGCGAGAGATTTACCAGGCTCTTATTGTAACTCTCACCTCATTGTCTGAGTCCTGTAGGGTCGCTGTTGAGTTCCCAATACTTCCCCATCATGGATACCCACTACATAATAAACTGTACAGAGGGCAGCCACATGAGAAGGTTGGAGTCAGTATTCAGCCTCTCCTCCCTGCATTCAGTGTAATTGTCTTCTTGCGTGTGGACCCTTCGTACAACAAAATGGACAACTGGCAGGTCCCTTTGGTTTAAACTGCCGGCCACTACCCCTGACTCCCCCCCCACCAGTTCCCTTCTATACCTAAGTGCGGGTGAGGACAAAGGTGAAGCTGTTTGCGTTGGTTCCTTCACTAAATATCAAAAACGCAGTTCTGCTCTAGTCAGCTTTGGCTGCTTGCACCAAGAATAAACAGTTTCTGTAAAATGTCTCTGGTTGCTTGATACCAGTTCTGTTAGTAAATATTCCTTCCCTTTCTTCTTAGGATAATGACACGTTCCATCAGGAAGAGGAACCCAGAGAGAGAGTGGATTTCAGGCGAGTTTGTGAGTGCTTCAGTTTGTGGTTTGTAGTTCTTTGTTAATACCAACTATCTTTTGTTTCTTTCTCACCAGGGTGCAGCACAGTCTGGATGAGTAATAAGGAGCACTGGTAGCATGGATAATCCCATTCCTGTGGACAACCCAGGGCGGGCCTGGGCACATGTCCGCAAAGAGCACCTGGCGGCGGTCTGCAGGTAGGTAGAAACGGGCTCTCCGGTGAGCAGGCAAAGTTCACAAATCCAGACAGGATCACCATTGCGCAGTGCACAGATAAATGATGTGGCTGCTCTGGTGGGCAGATGAGGTGTAACGACCCGGGCGAGGAACACCAGTAGATGGACACAGGCAAGTGAGGTGGACTGGCTTCGGCAGACAGGTGTGCAGCAATCATCTCTGAGACAAAGTGTGTGCAGAGCACAGGACGTGGATTATATAGCCCTGTTAATAAGATGGCGTCCGAAAGGGTCTGAAAACTTGCGGGACTACATGCTGTTTTGTACAGCCTTCTGTTGCTCTCTGTCCGCAGCTTCGGACTGTTCCTCCTCCTCCTCCACGCTCGCACCAAATTTGCCCAGTACCCTAGTGTTTTGGGCCTCCTGACATAAGTGCAGGGTTTTTTGGCCATGTTTACTGGGCCCCCTTTTCGTGTGTTGAGAGGAATGTGTGTCTGTGGGGTACCCTCTCACCTGTTCTGGCACCCATGCCATGACACATTTAAAGCAATATCTCTGCTAGATTCTTCATTGAACATTTTTGGCAGAGCAATTCTTGTTAGGTTCCAAACCTGGGGCGATGTCAAAACATGTTGACAATTACACATGGGGTTCTTGTGAGGGTTTGGGCACCTACGTTCAAGCATTTTACTTATATCCTTATCTCCAGTGTTATGTGTCTCAAAAAGGAGACAATTTACGTGGCATTTCTGGATGTTCGATCTGCATTTGACAAAGTAAAAAGTGCTAAATTGTGGTATACCTTAAGAGCAATGTGTTGCCCGGAGGACTTGATCAGAATTTTGTTCCAACTGCACACTGGTAACAAGGCTTATGTATGCTCAAGTGCCAATGCCCATTGCACCCCATGGTTCAGAACAGGTTACCAGACATTTGGTCGAAAAAATTGGTCGACCAGACAAATGGTCGAACCAATTTGGTCGAAAACCAAATGGTCGAATTTTTTTTTATTTTATTTTCACCCCTTTTTTTATTTTTTCTCTAAAAAACCCTTTTTTTAAAAAACGAAAACCCAAAAAATAAATATATAAATAAAAAAAAATTCCACCATTTGGTTTTCGACCAAATTGCGTCGACCAAATGTCATGCGACCAGTTTTCAGTCGACCAAATGACTGGACACCTTCAGAACATGTAAATGTTACAGTCTTTGCTAGGGCATTCCAATCTCATCCAGTAGAGCTGATATTGAGAATGTATTCTGCTGAGGCCAAAGTTATAGCTAAATATGGGGCAGGTCTGAGGGCAGTCTTTTGTGTGTCTTGTGTAAAAACAGAAGAGAACATTTTTTGAATCCTTACTTGGTTCACAATCTCTTACATGTTCTTTTCATGGCAAACCTGGCATATTACATCTTGAAGATGAAATAAGAGGAGAGCCCGTTAAGCATTGGCTCAGGGTGTGGTCAAACGAAAGAGCAATTCTTTCACAATTAATTTTAAATTATTTTATTGTTTCAGGGGCAAAACACTTGTCAATCCCCTTGATCTTTTTTTTATGAAAAAAGCATTTGGCTTTTGCCAATGCAACTAATTGTTTTACTACACCAAATGTTAACTCTGTGGTTAATCGCAAAAGCATCCTAAAAAATATAGAGTCAGTCCTTATTTTGGAACGTGAACAGAAGGAACTGGGCAAAGTGCCTAATCGTGTGCACGTTATTTTGATACGTAATAAAATGTTGGAATATTTAATATGGAAGAAGTATAAGCACAAGCACGCCTTGATAACGATGGCTCAGTTTAACCTATTACTAGCTGATAAATGGTTTCCAAATAGTCTAGGCATTATGAATGATCTAAACTGTTTATTGTGTTACTGTGTGTTAGGGGACCTGATGCACTTTTTATTTTTCTGCCATCTCTATAGCGAATTTAAGAAAGCAGCTATAACACTATTATTCTTCAAAATGGACTATAGGAAATGTAGGCCAGCCTTGCATTTTATTATTGGCTAACTCTCTACTAGTAGTAGTACACACAGCTGTGGTTATCATGCCACTGAGCTCTCTAAGCTCTACTTCACGGATAATTTGAAGCATTTCCACGTAAAAACCAGGCATTTAATGCACTCCAACAAAGATAATAGAGGGTCAGATATTATTTGACCAACAATCAGGAAAATTGATCAAAGGACTTATTTGCTTTATACACATCTCCAGCTTTGAATATTTTCATATGCAACATAAAAAATTAAAATTGTCTTAAACCTTAGACTTACCCTCCTGAGGAATCAAATCACTGTGTTTGGGGAAACACGTGTCGAGGGTTATCGCGTTGAACTTTAAAAATTGAAACGTGAGTCATTTCTTTGAACTTCAAAAATCAAAAATTGAATCATTTCATGCTAATGTCAGAAACGAGTGCCATTTCTTTCAACTTTAAAATTGAAACGAGTGTCATTTCTTTGAACTTTAAAAATCAAAAATTGAATCATTTCATGCTAAAGTCAGCATTGGAATTTTTTGATGTGAAGTAACATCACTTAAGGATTTTTTCTTTCATTTATTAAACACTACTGTATTCAAGACAAGAGAGTCAAGAGTATCATTGAAATATTATATTGAACTTAGAAGCTGTGGAAGGCGCATATAATATAAGGTGTCTCCAAAGTTTTGTTCCTAAACTCTCTACTAGTAGTTTGGACACTGCTCTCTTATTTGTGACGTGCTCTAAATTTGAGACACAGACTAAAATTGTATATACGTATACATTGCAAAAAACACAGAGAAAGCTTCAAATGGTTGCTCAGCAGGTACCCAGAGCACAGAGTAGCTACTCCAATAAAGGTGAATGAAAACACAATGTACTGTAGTATGATACAAAGCAACAGATACTCACATTTGCAAAGAAAGCTTGGGCTCTTGCACTGGTTAGAAAGTGCATATACTGCAGAAGTGTATTCCAAAAAAGGAGTCAAGTTATCCGGAATCAAGGAAAAACACAGTGACGGAGCAAAGATAGTGCTTGCCCAACTCCATAATGTCACGCCTTCCACCCACACACCAGGGCTTCTTCAGGGAAGTAATTACAGTAATAAAAAAAAGTGCAGCTATCTGGGAAGGCTCAAACATTCACTGCATTTGACATGCAGCCAATGTGGCTCCAATGCCAGAAATAGAAACAGGACTGAATAAAAGCTCACAAGGTCTACCAGCCAATGTGGGGGGCATTTTGTAGCGATAACTGATTAATTGACCAATCTACCCTATAGTATAAAATCATAAGTGACTGTTTTGTGTAAAGTTTTTCTGCAATGTTTTTTGTAATGTTTTTGTAATGCCTGAATTTGGGGTCACAGTATGTCCTTCAGATATGAGACTGGTGGCATTCCGTTCCACTTTTAGCCCACTTCAATGGTATACTGTCCCAATCTACAATTCCTAAGGTATTTGGAGTGTATTCACTGCTGAAGTTGTGTATGAGTGACAATTTCATGTAATTCATTTTGTAATGCTTTCACTTGGGGTCATTGTACACCTTCCAGACATGGGTATGGTGTTATCCCATTCCAAATTTCGTCCACTTTGATGGTATACTGTTCAAATTGTAATTCATAAGGCATGTAATGTCCATTCACTGAAGTTCATTCACTGATGAAGTTGTGTATGAAGTTGTGTACAAGTAACAATGTTGTGTAACGTTTCATGTGAGTCTGATGTCATTGTGTCCCACATGCACCCACCTCTGGTGGTATCAGCCCGAATCTACAATTCCTAAGGCGTTTGCAGTCTCTTAACTGATATTGACTGATTACGTTGTGTGATGAAGTTGTGTAAGTGATGGTACTGTGACGCTTTGTCTTGTGGTCATTGTATGCCCCAAAGATATGGGTCTGCTCTTATTCCATCCCACATTCCTCCAACTCTGCTGGTATACTGTCCAACTTTTGGATTCCCTAAAGGGGGGTGCGAATGAAGCAAGACCTTGGTTGGGCATCCCCACGAGCACCCAAGCTGCTGAGTCCAATGCACAGAAGTCACCAGGGGGGGTTGGTGGAATCGACACGAGCCCCTCTGGGGGTTTGGCACTGAAGGCCCCCCTACTAGTTATATATAATAATATGGGCCAGTTTGTCAGGGTCATTAAAAGGGAGCCAAGTCCGCAGTAAATGCCATAGCTGACTAACCGTACACATTTATGACGCTTCAATCACCATTGGCTGTACATTTTTCAGAAAAACATAATAGTAATACTGATCTGATGTCTTTTTTAGGAATAGACCATATACCTGAACATGCAAGAAAATGGAATCACATTTTGAAATTCTGTCAAACTAAATCCAGAATGATTACGCCCTTTGGTACTTTCCAGCCAGTCATAATGTTGACAATGAACTGCATGTATTTTTGGCAGAAAATGGCCCTTAGATTGGATGGTGCAGCGACGAGTAGTGGTTTCAAAAGTCTTTAAAGCAATTCTTGGTATCCATGTTCACTTTCATACGAGAAGAACATACGTGAAGTATTTCGATCATTGCCTGAAAAATTCATTTTTTTTTAAAGACTAAGATGTAGGAGCCTTCCATGCTTCATCCCATCTACGTGCCACTATTGTCACAAAATGACTGCTGCTCTATGGCTAGTGGTTTTTAACTCCTACTCAACCTACACTACTATACCATTCATGACCTCAATAAAAAAGGTGAAGCAAGTACAAAATGAATCGTACACTTCCTTCCCCTCTTTAGGGTAGCATGGGGGCGAAGGCAGGCTATAAGCGTCAAGAGGGGTGTGAGCCACCAACAAACATTCAACACAGTAATACTGCTATAGGTACCAAAATAAAATACATCTCCGATCAAGGTTCTATAAAATAGTAGACTTTAATTTGCATGAAAAGGATAAACACACTATTAACACACTAGCAACCCACTCCTGTAAAGTAATACACAGATAATTCATAATTTTGTATGAAAAGAGGATCTCTGGGTATGAAAACAAGGGTATGCAGTCAATTTTCTTTGCAGTATTGTTCAAGCTTAAGTATATGTCTATTATAAAGGTATGGATTGGGGTTATAATTGTTACTAGGGCCCTTGAACTAGGACGGCGGGGGCCAAAGAATTGAGGTATAACGATTATTCTTCTTCCCTAGGTTCTTCAGTGTCAAACCTGGCTTCTGGATGCTTTCTGCATGGTTGATTCAGTTTCAGGTTTGTCATACTGGTTTGTCTGGATGCGGACCTTGTGCACTTCAACAAGTGGCAATCGCCTTGAGTCTCCAAAGAAGCTTGGGGCAGGCAGCAATGTGCAGATCCTCATTGTTCAATGGCTCAAATGGATCTCTGCATGGTGGTTCATCTTTAACAGCTATCCAATTTGACTGGATCTAATGATGTGAGAAAAGGCACTGGAGAAAAGACAGGCAATGTCAAGTCGGCGGCACAGAGTTGTTAAAAAACTTTGAATGTCATAGGCAGCCCATTAAGTCATACATCAGCTGAAGGTGGCTAGAGAGTGGTTGATCCGGCTCAAAACTGAGTAAATGTCTGCTCCTTTCTCACCAAAGAGTTTGCAAGTGGGCCACTTCCAGCAGGCACAGTCCTAGGTAGTAGTGTTCTAGCAGCGGGCAGGCTTTTCCAGCAGCAGGTCACTCCAAATATTCCCCAGAAGTCGGGGGGGTTGTAAAGGTCTTGCTCCCTCCTTGGAGTTCCCTATTTTATCCTGAGTAATTGGGGGATTTAGCCATAATATACCCTAATAAGGTTTCACCACCTTCTAAAGTCAATTTTGCACATTGGATTGGTCTACTGCAAGCCTTCTATAAGGAGCTAATCACTACTGCTGTAAGATGGGTGTTGCCTTATGATGTCAGCTCCTGGAATGCCTTGTCTACTGGAAGTTAGGCATAGTCACAAGAAGAAAGGCAGCTTAGGCATTTTCATGATGGCTGGGCCCTTCTTCTGTGCTAATATCACCTCCTGGGTTGCTCTATTCTTCCACCTCTTCTGTCTAAAATCAAAAGGACTCCAGTAATGATGCCCCTGGTGTGACTTCCCCATAGTAGTGGCAGAGCTTCCTTTGAAGTGCCAGTTCTCACTGTACGCATTTGGGGTATGTTCTCAGAGGACAGATATGTGCCCACAAAGGTGAGGGAGAAACATGCACAAGAGACAGGAGTGTAAGGAGTTCTGCAGACAAGAAAGGATAGGCAATAACTACAGACAGGCATCAAAGACAGTGAACAGAAAGTGACAGGGAATACAACCAAGACAGACGTGTGGGCTGTATGCAGAATGAGGAAAGAGTTTCCCACAGGTCAGGGGACCCACTAGCCTTCTAAACTTGTTGTTATTACAGGGGCCCACTCTAAATGCTCATGGAAAGGAGAGCAAGTGTGGGCATTGGTGTCTGGACCCTAAGGCACGAACAATGTTCACAAGTCTCATGCCTGTATAGATCTAGCAGGAATGGACAGAGGCTGCCCACTGAAAAGGAACCAGCACACTGTTTACATATATGGAACAATGGACAAAACTGAGACGCGACAAAGGAAAGCGTCACAGATTGCCTGTCAGGAAGCCCAACAGCCAAACTCTGTATGAAGGAATTACACAAGTGGGGGCAAGAACAGTAACAGAAATATCCAGCGAAAGAACAGGAAGCAAAAGTGAGCGGCAGGCAGAAAACAGGAAGAACAAGCATAGACAAAAAGACAAGAATCTAAGCACAAGAGTGCAGGGGACTGGAACTGCATACTGGAAACTAAGGAGCGGAATTAAGGATCAGCAGACTGAACTATCGAGTAGTAACAAGAAAACTCTGGATTGAAACTCTGGACTAGGATAACAAGGATTGAACTGCAGAATGGTAACAAGGAATACAAGCAACTGTAACTCTGGAATGGAATACCAAGAGCAGGACTGCAGACAGATAAGGAAACTCAGGACTGGAATCTAGGAAGCTGAAGCCAGGTAACACAGACTATGGGCGCAGAGCAAGGAACTGTGGGTAGGGAACCAGAGAGTTGGTAGTTGAGAGCAAGGTGCTGGAGAGAGGCAACACCGGGCTGCAGGTGGGGGAACATGGGAACAGCCAGCAGGGAAGCAAGGCTGCAGTACAGGGAGCACAGGGGAGCAGGGAAGAGTAGCAGGAAGGGAGCACAGGGAACTGCAACTGGAGCAGGTTCTGGAAACAGCAGAAACAGGAGACAGCAGAATCCGGGTTTCAAAGCACAGTGAGCTGTCAGCAAACTCAATGCAAGAGCCTTGTGATCCTGCAGGCAGCTGCTTAAATGCTGACCCACCCTGTGCTGAGGCAGGCTAGTTAGCAGCGCCTGGAGCATCACACCTGGAGCACCACACCTGAATGTAATCTACTTCCTCCTTCTCTGGACTGTAGAAAGTAAAAGAAACCCAGTTCTCTTCGGTTTCTTAGGATTGTAATTCTAAGAGTGCTGCATAGGAATGGCCAGGTAATGGGTTCTGCCAGAAGGTGCATTGTGGGATATGTAGTTTTGGAAATGAAATAGGGAAATACAAAAGTTTTGCAAAGGAAAAGTAAAGACAGAAATATGAATACGTATTGTCCACGGTGGGTTATGGTGATGAATTACGAGTTCCAATTAGTCCACACTGGGTGCCACTTTACGTTCTGGTGGCACAGTCATGACAGTATATTCTGTCCTCCTAGGAATGTGTCAAGACTTCCCAGCAGAGCACAGAGGGGACCGACTGGGCAGTGCCGAACATTTCTTGTTGATTAAAACCACCAACCCCAGACATCAATAGACAAAAGCTCTGACAGCTGCATGAGTCCAACCAGTTGATAATAATTTGGCATCAAATTGGTGCTGGAAATTATAACTGTGTCTCCTTATGGGATACTATTTCAAACTAGATATAGCTTTATATTTATATATCATCAAAGTATCATCATCAGTCCTTGGAGATGCACAGTTATATATTAAATGGAATCATGGGGGCCCATGGTTAAAGACAGCTAATGGCTTTTGGGATTTATGTTATTCTAGAAGACTGTTTCAATAATGCGCATGTTACTCTGGATTTGCAATATTGCACATTCTGTGTCAGCTGCAGGTGTGTTAGTAGAGAGGGCCCAAGCAAGAGAACACACGTGTACAATATTTGTTCAGGCATGGGGCATCGAAAAATGTGGCTTGTGTAGCAGTGATCACTTTCTGAGAGAGACATCCAGCATCAATTCCTATTAATAAAATAAATAAAAAGCTATGGTTTGCACACCTGCACAGATGGCATTTTATCACAACAGCAGAGGAGTGTCTGCAGTACTTTAGAATCTATGTATCTGAGCAGTACGTACATTCACAGTCCTGGAATTTTCAAATGGCAGCGTATATTGACTTTTATACCTGCAATATATAGTGATACTGTTCAAACAGATACATCACTGAAGGTATTTTAAAGCAAAATACACTAATGCATCCATACACTTTAAAATGAATGGGCTAGTCCTACTTGTTGTGGATTTTCTTTTGAATTGTCCTGTTTCATTGACTAGATAGAACACAGGACAGTACTGTTCAATCCAGGACTCCCCATTTACTTATCCGTATAACATCCTATACATTCTGCAGCTGCAGTTTTTACTGTTTAGTCACAGCCACTGTCTTATCTCCAACACCCTACAAACATCCTTCAATTCAAACAAACATAATCCTTTGCCTTTCTAATAACATTTGCTTTTTACCCTCATCCACACAGCTGTGAGGTGCTACCTTTGAAATGAGATGAGACCTTCCTAGATATGTTTATACCTTAAACTACTCCGAATTACTGTGCATGTAAAGATGGGCTCCTGAATTGGTTACATTTGTATGCCACTTCTTGCAGTGTCTATTCATGGTATCGCATTGTTTTGCCAATAGGAGTTTTTTCAATGTAATTTGTACTGAAAAAAATCCAACGAACAAACTCATTGAAATATATAGGGGGTAAGGGGTTAAAAGGGGTGGGGAGGATTTTAAGAGGGTGGCGTAAACACATAGGGAAAGGTGAGGCTTGGAGGGAGGCTGCCAAAATAAAAAAGACTACATTTCCTTTTAATTGTTTCGGTAAAACGTTAATTGTTGTTCTATTTTAAAGTGATTTAGCTTAACACACACACACAGTTGCATCCTCTGAGTCTCCAGATCTTTTGGACTACAGCTCCCATAATCCCTAGCCAGCATTGTCAATGGTAAGGGATCATAGGAGTTATAGACCAAAACATCAGATTACGAAATTGCAGACACCCATATAAAAACCAATGCTAACTTTACCAACCCATGCTTTTGTTGGTTTTGTAACTGCGTACATAAATACAGAAACAGAGTACTTGGAGTGGCAGTGAGCCTTGCATACTCTGATACAATGCAATGTGATTGTCACCTTATAGCAGATTGCATTCTGTAATGGGGTGATGCTCTTCTATGCTTCCAACAGGGGTCTAATAAGTCAGACAATTTAACTGCGTGTTGGACGAGGGATCTGATGTTTAAAAGTGGAACTTTAATCTTAGTGTTGGTGGAGTTGCCAGGAATAGCAGTGGATCCCAATTTAGGTGCATCAACTAAAACAATTTCCAGTGTCAGAATGTACTAGGGAGCATTTAGTAAATGGTCTGGTATCCTGTCATTTTTACTTAAACTAGGTTCATCAGAAATGTCAGGAGAAGTAGGAACAATGTCCTGGTATAGAATAAGGGAGAAATAGTATCATAGTATCAGCAGCAAGAGATGGCAGGATGATACAACTGGGTTCAGATACAATAGTCAGACGTTCTTCTAGAGGTGATACCCTGCAATTAGATATTCCCTTATCATCGTCATGGTTGACTATGCATGACTTAATACTGTAAAATCCACCATTTTCTATCTTAACAGTAGTTAGAATAGGGGCAGACACGTTCAATGGAAGGGAAGCATAATGACTTATTGTCTTTATAGTGCTGGAGATATGTCTGATGTCTGATGTCAGTTGGACTAGACAAGTTAAGCTGCACTGTGTCTGGGTTGTTAGAAGCGATGTTCGAACATAATAGATTAGTGCCGAAATCCATTTCCAGATAGCGTGCTAGAATGGAACTGCACGCGATCTACTCTCACCCAGAGTGTCAAGTCTTGGGCAGCATGTCTAGGACTAGACTTAATTGCATAATGGCAAAATGGATATGATAGGCTGGTTCAATATCTGGCGAAACAGCGGTGCAGGAGGTCCCGACATAACCCAGGCACAAACCAGCACGAACCAGCTGCCTCCTTGCTAACGCGCAGGCACACGGTTGGCCAACTATAAGCCCGTCCTGCAGTACTTCCTAAAGCAAAGCTTCATGGGAGATGTAGCCCAGCTGCAAAGAAAATAACAACCAATGTGGCTACGTGCGCGTAGTATGGCAACAGTCAATTTCAGCAGTTCTAGCAAATAAGTAAAATATCCAACATTACAAGCACTAAAAGTGTTAAACTGTAATGTAATCGCACAGCCCGAATAATACGCTATGTATGTTGGCCATAAGCAAATTGCATCATGCATCGAACACCGCTAACCATGAAGCCTAAATGTGGCCAGTGGGAATCCATTTTGTAATTGTCCGCCATTTTCTTTTTTCATGTAACGCTTTGCAAACTATATTCTGTGCTTCAGACTCACACACGGTGCAAGGCCACAGCTTGAACTCTTAATCCTGTTAAGACAGGAATGTGAAACCCTGCAGTAATACATTGTTTTATTATTCGGTGTACAAGAGCTGCGGCTAATCATAGGCCCAGGTGCCAGCCTGTCTTGCAAGCGCTGTAGTAGAAGGCAGTTAACGGAGAATTATATGCAACTAACTATGCTCCTTCACGAAGGATGGTATTTCTTTGCTTCAGAACTGTCTGACCCTTAGCCCATGAGCGCAGCAACCAGATAACATTGCAGGAATGACTCCCTGCTAGAATATGATATCCTTCCCTGTTCCAGTGAATATGCTGCTTTGTCCCTTGATTTAGCTTTGTTGCTTAATAGATGATTTGCAGTTACCCATGAGAGAGGTGCCTCCCGCGTTTGTTCCGAAGGTCGAGATTCCTGCCGTAGGGCAGACTCCAGCACGTACGATAGAAGCCCATTATATTGCACAGTTTGTGCATGTCCCCTTTTCTAGACAAGAAGTGAATTCTATAAAGCAGTCAGTCACTGATATGAGGAAAAATCCTGCAGGGTTCTATAAGGAAATTGAATCTGTTTTGAATTCATCTGTTTTTACATTGAGTGATATTGATTTATTGTTCCCTGTGATTCTTCCAGCTGATATATGGAAACAAATTAGAAGTATAAATGATGCACCAATGCTAGGTGACACATAGGAGAACTTGATTAGAATTGAGAGTCAAAGAAAGGCTGCAGAGATACCTCTGCAAATCATTTAAACTCTGCCCTAGCTGATAGTATTGAAATTGAAAACTTTAGTGCCTGAAAAGAGAATTGTTTGGGATAAATTAACTGCTTGTTTACAAGGTAAATTGGAAGGTGCGACGGAATTCTTTAACCGATTTGAGGAAGTATTTGCAGGATCTAAGTACTGAACCCGGGAAGAGATTGTTTGCTGGAAAATTTGTGCGAGGACTGCTACTGGAAATTCAGACATTAATAATGACATCTGAAAGTGCATGGCAAGCTAAGTCACAATCTGAAGTATTACACATGGCACAATATTACGAAAATCAAGTGAATTCAGAAAAAGATAAGGAAGTAAGGAAGAAGGGAGACTTAAAAACTAGAGTGTTGCTACAACAGATAGTCAGAGGAATAATAGGGGGTGGGAATGCTCCATCAAGAGTCCAATTTGCATTAGCATCCAATTTACATGGCGGTCTGATACGTATAAATCAATGCGCCTATTGCAGAGAAGAAGACCATTGGCGAGCACAATGCCCACATTTACGGCAATCGAATGGAACCATTTCGAGAAGATCGTTTAGAGGTCGCCCAGGAATAGGGGGTCCTAACCGAAGCCAATTCAACGCACAATTTCAAGATAACCAGGTTAATCAGAACCAGCAACAGAATTCAGTAAATAGTGCAAATGTTTTTCATAATCCCTCCAATGCATACTATTCTGGAGACTTTACATATGACGATGTACTGTTCCCCTAGGACAGCCCGAAGCAGGGTTTGGAAACAGTGCCTATTCCCGTTAATCTGAAAGGTCCTAATTAGAAATGAAAGTTGGGACTAGGGAGCATACTTTTCTAGTGGACAGAGGTGCACAGAAATGTTCAATTGATCACCAGCGGGTTCCAGATATACCACTGTCAGGGCATAGCTACGTTTCAGTTGGGTTCTCAGGTATGGAAGTAATTATTCCAGTTTTCCAACCAGTACCCATCACATTGGGTCCATTCACTGAATCTTGTCCATTTCTTTTGATGATAAATTGTGGCGAGAATTTGTTGGGATTGAATCTGTTGAAGAAACAGAATGCCATCATTTATTGTTCCCCTGATGGAGTGTACTTGACGATTTTGCCACAACAAACTCCGTATCGCAATTCATGTCTTTACCATTGCCAAATGAATTTAGTAAAGTACCGACTAGCATATGGTCAGTAAATGATAACAATGTAGGTATTCTAAAAATTGAACCAGTAAAAGTTGTTTTGAAAGAAGGAATTACATTACCACACATTCCGCAATACAAAATCTCGACCGAAGGTGAGCAAGCCCCGAAGAGCATTGTATCAGATTTAATTAATAGAAAAGTAATTGAAGAAATATCAGGAAGTGTTTGCAATAGCCCGATTCTTCCCGTTTACAAAAAAGGAGGTAATGAAATCCTGTACCGTTTTATAATTGATTAACGTACAATAAATAAAATTGCTGCTCTGCAATTCCTGCTAGTTCCCGATGTCACCACAATTTTTACTATGATTCTAGCTACTGCATCACATTTTAGTGTGATTGATTTGAAAAATGCATTTTTTAGCATTCCTGTACATGTAGACAGTAGATACTTGTTTGCGTTCACGTTAGGAGGATGCTCATTCACATTCACACGAATTCTACAGTGTCACACTGAAAGCCCAAGCATTTATAGTAGAGCATTGAAAGAACAGCTCGATATGCTTGCATTGCCGACAGGTTGTATTTTTTGCAGAATATTAAAGATCTACTCGTAGCAGCAGATTCAGAGGAAATTTGCAAGGAGGGAATTGTCTTGCTATTGACACACTTAGCAGCACATGGACATAAAGCATTGCTGAAGAAGTTCCAGTATTGTCGAGAGGAAGTGGCCTATTTGGGCTACCTCCTATCGAAGGAGGGATGGAGATTGACACCAGAAGGAATAGAAAGCATCTCTGATATGCCTAGTCCAAATACGCAAAAGGAAGTCAGAGCTTTAATCGGCATGGCTTCATATTGTAGGCAGTGAATTCCGAATATCGCAATGATTGTAAAACCCATAGTGGTATTGACAAGGAAGGATGTTACCTTACTTTTGCCATGAAACATGGAATGTCAAGAAGCTTTTGACCTGCTCAGAGCTGCACTATACTCAGCTCCAGTTCTGGGCACACCAAATTATGAAAAGTGTTTTATGTTGTTCGGACATGTAAGGAATGGATGTGCTTTGGCTGTTTTGACTCAGGCACATGGGGGGAAGAATCGACTGTGCGGTTATTTTTCTTCCACGTTGGATACTGTTGCATGTGCTTTGCCATGCTGCTTGTGAGCTGTTGCTGCTGCTGCCGCGCCAGTAAAACAAACCGAGGGGATGGTTTTAAGTCACTCTTTAACCGTGATGGTACCCCATTCAGTAGACGTTCTAATAAATAGAACACAGACGCAACATCTCACTTTTGCCCGATTAACAAGATACAAACTGATCCTATTTGCACCGCATATCCAAATTAAGAGATTTTGCTCTTTGAATCCGGCTGAATTATTGCCACTCCCAAGTGAAGGGAAAAACTAGGAGAGATTGCTAGATGCCTGCTTAATCATAACTGAGCAAGAAACAAAAGGAAGAATTGATCTAACTTATAAACCCCTGAAAGAGCCAGTTGGAGAATTATTTTGTGATGGCTCCTGTTTCACATTACCAAATGGCACATCAACTGCTGCCTGCACCATTACCACATTGAGAACCATTGTAGAAAGTAAACGAATCCCACATAACTCAGCACAAGCTGCAGAAATAATAGCCTTAACCAGAGCATGCAAAATTTCTGAAAACCTTAGTGTAAACATACATACTGACAGTCAGTACACCTTTGGGGTTGTCCACAACTTTGCCCGATTGTGGGCAGAAAGAGGGTTTCTGACATCTCATGGAACCGAAATTCAACATGGCATTTTACTAGTGAGACTGTTGTCAGCACTTGCGCTTCCTAAGCAATTAGCGATAATAAAATGTAATGCCCATAAAAAAATAATATGTGACGTAGGAAAAGGAAACGCATTTGCGGACAGAATTGCGAAACAAACTGCCACTGATTAACACACAAAAATGTATGTCAAATCAACAAAGAGAGTGTCCTGTATGGTAGAGGATGGAATTGGAACTGTAAAAGAAATACAAGCAGAGGTTACTCCTGAGGAAATAAAACAATGGTCTGAGGGTTCAGCAGAATTAGATCCCGAGGGTTGTTGGGTGGACAAAGAAAACCATAGACGGATGTTGCCAAATGCGTATGTTATGTAATGGTTACTATGGCCCACAATCCAACACACATGTGTGCAAAGAAAATGTTTCAGTACCTTGATTCTGTATGGTACAATGACAATATTACAAAAACTGCCAGGAGATTGGTTCCAAATTGCATGACTTGCTTACAACATAACATTGGGAAGGGAACCACAACACCAATAGGAAGTTTTGGTCCTCCTTCAATGCCATTCGAAGTAATTCACTTTGATTTCATTGAAATGGAACAATGCCAGAACTATAAGAATGTACTTGTAGTGGTCTGTGCATTCAGTAAATGGGTTGAAGCCTATCCCCTCAAAGACTGTTCAGCCATGTCCACAGCAAAATCCATGTTAAAAGAATACTTCCCAAGGTACGGGTTGCCACGTGTTATATGGTCTGATAATGGACCGCATTTTATAGCTGCTGTAATGCTACAAATTTGTGCAGGTCTCCAAATTGATAAGCAAAACCATTCAGCCAGGCATCCTATGAGTTCTAGTCTTGTAGGCAAACATATGTGCCCAGAGTAACTTGAGATGGCCCGATGCTTTACCTACAGCCCTATTGTCGATGCGCATGATCGTACAATCAAGGACAGGTCTCTCCCCGTACAAAATCATAATGGGGAGACCCGCCAATGTATGGAATGTCCCCCGTCCAAGAAATCTTAGGAGTATTGACTACCCATTACTGATTGATTATTGTAAACAGTTGACTCAAAACTTGCGTTTGATTCATCAGCAGGTGCAAGAGGTTCTTCCCGCCAGATACACAGGTCCAGGTCACTGGCTGCAGCCGGGTGACTGGTGTTTAATCAAGAGCTTTGAGAGAAAATCTTCACTTGCACCACGTTGGAAGGGGCCTTACCAGATTATTCTGGCCACGCAGACTGCCGTCCGAGTGAGCGATCGTAAACATTGGATTCATGCAACTCGCACGAAAAGAGTCCCGCATCCGCTGCCAGATGAAAAAGAGACTTCCAGAGTGAGCCAGCTTTAATTGATCATAAAGACATCGCCGAAACTCAGCTGAAATTACTTCCTGAGCCCAAGGAGGGGGCTGGGGAGACTACAAGAAAATCTGAGACATCAGTGTCACATCAACCCTGTTCGCCTGCTGCTTCATCATCACCATTTTCTGCTTCGCCAGTTGGCACTGTTTCTGCATCTGCTGTAAACAACGACAGTGCACGCTTCATCGATCATGCTGTACCTGGTGCCACGAGGTACACTATACGTCCACGAGTTCAAAAGTGATTGCAACAGCCTTTGTTTCTGACCCACAGATTGGGGCCAGAAACGGAGGCCCAGGGAAAAGGAGAGCATGAGCTGTACAACGGTACTGGATGAAGCTCTGACACGCGGTTTCCCGGTGCTATCTTTGAAAAGTGAAGGGCTTTACAACCTAGCATGAACAAGCAGGGGCAAAGGTACTGACACTATGGAAAATCTGATGTTAATACTTGCTCCTGCATTTTGGAGCCTCTGAGGTAAACACCAGCTTGCTACCATCCTAAGCAGGCATAATTGAACCTGTTTGCATCTGTTTGCATCCTGAACTTCTACTGACTAATACATGTGTTGCCACTTCGCTGAGATATTGAACAAAAAGCTTAACAGCAAGGCTTTTCTCTACAGACGCTGAGAAACATTTTTGAAATCAGTTTCCCTAAAAAATGTCTGCCTTTGCTTCTATTGCCTCTTGTACTGGTAAGGCGGATGAAACCATGACTGGATATATTAACATTGAGCCGGCTCCGAGAAAGACTTGGTCTGTGAAAATCTTGCTAGTCATCGTACTCATCTGTATCTTACTTACACTGATTCCAATGCCATGGTACTTAGAACAAATGTATCCAATGAATACTCTTTTGCCCACTGTTACTGCTCCCACTACGACCCCTGCAAATGTGCTTTTTTACACTCTTCCTGCACGAGATGTTAAGCATCGAAAAGGTTATGATAACAATACTCTTTTATTGATTATGAATATGACTCATGCAATACTGAATAGATCTACTTGCTGGGTAAGCTCGCATTTACCCCAGCATGGAGAAAGAGGGATGGGTTGGTATGTACATCCCTTACCCCTGAGTACTGCTTGCTATGCTGCACTAAGAGCCCTCTTCTTTGGAAGATGGAATGATAGTGCTTTGATGGAACCAATATAAATGAATTTGCGAGATAGGTACTGACACCATTAGGATGTTCTGTGTTTACAAAAAAGAATAAAATGAACATTGCTTCGTCTAGCCCCAGTGATAGACTCTCTAGACTGTACCAGTCGCTAATCACTTTAAAAATGGCTCCTGTAGGTAATAAGGAAGACATGACTCTGTCTTACACTATTAATCATAGTCCACAATCTGTCCCATTTTGTTTACGGAAAAAAGGTTCTCATCCGATGGGAACATTTGCCAAATGCATGAATACTGCTGTACTTGAACATGAAGATAAACCACTATATGTAGGAGGTCCTGTTTATTTTGTATGTGGGGATCAAGCCTATCCATGGTTACCTAGAGATTGGGAAGGTACCTGTTTCCTAGGGATACTTTTACCTGGTGTATTCCTTGCCACTACTTCTGAAATATCTAAAATATCCAGATCTCGACCTCGATGAGAGGATGCTACCTTACAGATTTTTGATGACATAGCCAAATTTTTTATACCTTTCTGGGGGCAGGCCATAAATTCATGGAACATTAGAAGGTTGTCTAGAGTGTTAGAGAAAACAATTAATGAAACAACTGATATACTGTATAACATGACACTAGAACAGAAGGCAATTAGACTAGTTGCACTTCAGAATAGAATGGACCTTGACATTATTTTGGCTAATCGTTGAGGTGTATGCAAATTGGTGGATCGTCATGCTGTGTTTCCGTAAGTGACTCCTCCCCCACAATATTTGAAGCAATTAAAAGGTTACATGTTCTGAGTTCTGAAATCCATGTTCCCACGGGTGGCTGACATTTGAATTTGAGTGCATGGTTCTGGGAACTGTTACAATCCTGGGGATGGAAGGTGGTCTCTATTATATTTGCGATACTTAGTATCCTCATACTTTATTGTTGTTGTATACAATGTCTGCCAGCCATCTGCTCCATAATCACACATGAATGCATACAGATATTAAGTGCCAAAATATGAAAACCTAAACAGCCTATGAAAAATATTGATCATGAGCAAGAGAATGAAGTAATCAGAGAATTCATGGCAATTAATGTTTATGATACTGATTATGATAGTGACCTGGGTAGTTCGGAAAGTGACAATTGGTCCGACGAAGATGCGATGTACGGATGATGCTATTGGCTTAAGGCCAAAAGGAGGGTTTGTTAAACTGTAATGTAATCACACAGCCCGAATGATGCAACGAACACCGCGAACCATGAAGCCTAAATGTGGCCAGTGGGAATTCATTTTGTAATTGTCCACCATTTTCTTTTTTGATGTAATGCTTTGCAAACTATATTCTGTGCTTCAAACTCACACACGGTGCAAGGCCATAGCTTGAACTCTGAATCCTGTTTAAACAGGAATGTGAAACCCTGCAGAAATACATTGTTTTGTTATTCGGTAAAACCTTGAAGCTGTACAAGAGTTGCAGCTAATCAGAGGCCCAGGTGCCAGCCTGGCTTGCAAGCACTGTCATAGAAGGCAGTTAACTGAGAATGATATGCAACTAACGGTGCTCCTTCAGGCAGGATGGCATTTCTTTGCTCCAGAACTGTCTGACCCTTAACCCATGAGCGCTGCAACCAGATAACATTGCTGGAATGTCTCCCTGATAGAAGATGATAGCCTTCCCTGTTCCAGTGCCCCGTGTTCCCCAAAATAGTAAGCTGTCTCTGCAAAACCTCAGCTAGAAATACCGAATGTTTAGACTGAATGAAGTTACGTGCCTAATTGTCAATTACTGAACCCTAGCTTGCACGTCATGTATATGGGTGGACCGAATAATGCTGTTCAATGATGATGTATTATGTATATATATTACTGATTTTTCGACGTCTTGCTCTCTCTCCTCTCACGGTGTTTGTGAGTAGACATTGTGTGGTGTTGAGACCTGATCAGCCGATCGAGATACTCTGAATAAAACCAGACTTGTTTGGGAAACAAACCTCACGACTGGCGTGTCATTTAGTATATGGTTATGGTGCCTTTATTCCATACATGGTTTTACAAATGCACTTAAAAACGAATGTCAATTCCCCAACAAATGATTAAACAAAAACAAGCAGCAACCAGCACTAACCAGATGCCTCCTTGCTAACAAAAAAAGGCCTCCTGACTGTCCCATTCAAAATGCTAGGACCCCACCTTCTGGAATTCACATGAGAAATAGTACTGGGGCAAAACATTGGTTTCCAGAGTGAATCTTTTAAGCCTGAGGGGCCATCTCCAGGGTCAATGAATAGATCCACATCCTTAACTGGGGGAGCCCTGCCAACATTAATATGAAACCCAAATGGAAGGGTTTCCGATTCTGGATTTCTGGTTCTCTGGCTCCCTGTGAGGGTCCTTAAACAGAAATTCTGGCTTTTTTGGCCTTCTCATATCCTTCCTTGAGGCTGAAGCATATATGAAGTGCCTTAACAACTCATCATTCAAGAATCAAATGCTATCAAAACCCTGGGGTATCCAAACTGAGAAAAAATCATCAGAGGTGTCCACACCCTCCTCCTGTATTTTCCTCTTTGAGGGGTTCTTATTACCTGTGGAACGCAGTCCCACATTGCTAATGAAGACCCCGTTGAATGGGCAAGAGTGGATTTTCTGGGTTGATTAAAGGCTAAAGCATATTCAACAGTCTCCTTAAGTGGTTTAGTTATGTGACCATCCTGGCCTCAAATACCCTGACTGCTACCTGAGAAAGTAAATAGACTATAAAGGAGACCAAAGTCCTCTGCTGGGTCCTGTTTCCCTTTCCACAGAGAGTAGAAGTATGAAAAGAGGACATGTTAGGCACAATGGACAGGAAACTCTGGGCTAAGAATGGATAAACAGGGATTGGCACTAGGTGGGATTATGGGATCAGTAGTTTTCTCTTTTATTTTCTGACTGCTGTATTAATAAAAAGAAAAGTAGAATATATAATATGCCAAAGAATTCTGACTATGAGCTCTTTTGGGGCCATAGTATTTATTTATTTATTTATTTGCATTCGTAAAGCACTTAAACGAAAAGTTAACAAGGTGCTGTTGTGAACCAGTTACACAGTGAATATACTTGAAGAAGAGAACAGTTAACAATCGGGGAAAAGTGGGGTGGACAAGTAAAACACCTTGCAGCTACCAATGTCTATGGACAGTCAGAACAATGTTTAGGCATAGAGCCACGTTTTTAGAGCTTTCCTGAAGGCCCAGTGGGAATGTTCTACTCTTAGCGAGGTCAGAAGAGCGTTCCAATGGTGATGCTGCAATTGAAGGGATGCTAGCACCTCCACCTCTGGCACGTTTGAATTTCGGTGTTGCAATACGGTGGGTGAGGGATACCCTCACAGGTGTGATGGAGTTGGCTCTAACCTTTTTTTCGGTACAAGTACTCAGGTGCTGTGTTCAACCGCCATTTTTGGGTGATGGTGAGGATTTTGAAGTTAATCCTTTCCTGGATGGGCAGCCAGTGCACCTCCTTTCTTGCTGCTGAGACATGGTCTCTTTTGGAGATATTGAGTGCTGAATGTAGCACTTTGCTTCTGATTACCTGCATTTTGCAGACATTCTTCTTGAAAGTGCTTACAAAAAGGGTATTGCCGTAGTCAAATCCTGCACAAGTTACAGATCTTGCAATGGTCAGGCAGCTTATCGCTGAAAGGAATTCTCTGGCTGTGTTAAGAAGTTTGGCTGTGTATGCTGCTGACAAGGCGATTGCATTGACTTGTTTTGAGAGGGAAGCAACTATGTGCACTCCCAAGGTTTTCACGGATGATGATACCGGGATTTTATTGCAGTCGATCAGGAAAGATGAATATAAGGGGGAGAGTTTCTTTCGCACCGCGGGTGACCCCACTACAAGGATTTCTATCTTGTCATCGTTTAGACACAGGTGGTTCATGGCCATCCAGGTCTGGATGGTTAGATAGATTTTGTTGATCATCATAGTGTCTTCTTCATGTGACCCAGACAGGGGAGGAGGATTTGTGTATCGTCAGCATAGTTGGTGTAGACTGTGCCGAGGTCATCCAAGAGGTGAAAGAGGTGTTTGGTAAATATGTTAAAGAGGGTGGGGGAAACACAGGAGCCTTGCGGGACACCACACAGTATGGGTTCGGGGAGGGGGTGCTAGCCAGGTCTGAGAAGACTCTCATGGATCTTCCTTCTAGGAATGATGCAACCCAGGTCATGGCTTCATGGGTCAAGTTGGTGGCAGTTGTGAGGTGGTAGCACAAGGTTTTGTGGTCTACCAGGTCAAAAGCGGTTGATCGTTCAAGGAAAAGTAGGAGGGCTGTCTTTCCTTCATCGCTGAAATTGTTGAATTTTCAAGTCTAGCAGTGCTGACTCTGTTCCATGTCCTGGTCAGAATCCAGATCGGTGCTTTCCTAGGATGTGGTTGGATTCCAGGACGGGTTGCATTTGATTGTAGGCTGTCCTGTCCAAGATCTTTAGTAGGAATGGCACTGTGATGATCGGGTGGTAGTTGTTGGGGGCTGATTGGTCTAAACTGAGGGTTTTAAGTAAGTGGAGGATACAGGATTCTATTCAACTGGTAGGAACATGACTAGCTGAAAAGGAGGCATTGGCGACTCTGGTAATGAACGGGGCTAGGGTGTCTGAACAGTCCGAACAGTCGTTGATAATAGATGCCGGACAGATATCACCTTTGCATCTGGAAGGTTTGAGCTTTTGAATGATATTCACAGTCTCTTCTTCAGAGATCTCTTTAAAATGAAAGGTTGGGGTAGGCGGGCTAGGGTGGGGGGGGCAAGTTGTGGGTGCCGTGGATTTGGATTTGATGAGATCCTTTTTCAGGGATACTTTCACCTGTAAGGAGTGTAATTTAGCTCTCATGGCCGTTTGAATGCTGGAGGACCACAACTCATCTTTCTTGGTAGTAGATGGAGGGGCAGCTGGGGTAGCTAGTTCTCTGGAAATGTGGAAGATTTTCTGGGAGTTAGAGCTGGCATTTGTGATTATAGTATTATAAGCAGTTGATAGTTTGTATTCTCTAGCAATCTTTTGAAATGCAGATATAGGGGTATTGGCTGATGCCTTTTTCCAAGCAGCTTCTGCTTGTTGTTTATTAGTATGCAGGGCCAGAATGTCTTGGGTGAACCAGGCTTTGATGTGGGCAACCGACTTAGCTTTCTGCAGGGCCAGTGGGCCAACAGCATTCACTGCCTTAGCTAACGTATCAGAATAGATGTCTGCTAGTACCCTGGGGACTGTAGAGACAATGTGCTCCTGCCAGAGGGGGGTGAGGTAGGGGAAAAGGTTTTCTTTAGACATTTTTCAGGTACTATGCGTCCATGTTTGGAGAAGGGCCTGAGGTGCGTGCTGGGCAGCCTTGGAGGGTACGAAGGTATAGGAGAGGATGTAATGATCCGACAGCAGGCACAGGGTGTTAGCAAATATGGTGATCTGACTATTAAGGTCAGCTACACAATCCAGAGTCCTGCCTTTCTTGTGCTTTGAGGCTCTGACACAGTGTATAAAGCCCAGCTCAGAAAGTGTTTTTGCAAGGGACGTGGCATTGTGGTCCAATGCGTTATTGAATTCAAGGTTTAAATCCCATAGCATCATCAACCTGGTAGTGGGCTTAATGTTACTTCCTATTGATTGGAGAAGGTCTTCAAAAGAACCGGTAGGCCTGAGTGGGCGATAGATGATATGGCTAGCGAAGGAGTTGATAGGCGAGGAAGTGATTTTGACTGAGAGCAACTCATAGTTGTCCATCCTGGGTGTAGTAATGGGTCTAATGAATAAGGTGTCTCTGAAAAAAAGGGCATTTATGATCTGTGCATCAGACATCAACGTTCAACCTCAATTCTAGCTTTGATGGTTGGCAAATAGAGGAATCTATCCCCTAGTATCTGAAATATGGACCCTCTTTCAAGATTTGTATCATGCTTACTTTGTTTACCTTTGTTTTCCAGAAACATATCTTCATGAATCCTCTGATTCGGCTGTGGTAAATATGACACTAGGAGGTGTCCCAAACAAGGACTCCTGAGAAAATGATGACTCTGGAACCCTTCCCAGTACCACGATTCGGCTTGCCTGATTAATGTGGCACTAGGACAGTGTAGCAACACTGGCAGGGAAGCCGGTAATAGATTAACACAATGGTGGGTACACATGGATGACATATCAAAAACACACAAGATCTCAAAATCTGCATCTCATTTAAAGATTACAAAGTCATGCACTTGCTTTATTGAGTGTTGCTTAATATGATGATTATTTTCAAACTGATACAATCATTGAAAAAGAACAAGTAATCAGTCAAAGAGTACAAGTAATCAGTCAACACGTTTCGAGTTTTGCTCTTCTTCAAGGATATTACTGACAAATCCATAATTGGCCCCTATTGGGTTCTATAAATGCATTTTATCATCACATGCTGATCACATTGTGAGTATATGATAAACAGTCAGAAAGATATAAGACGAACAGACAACAAGGAGAAAATTAAGAAAAAATACATGAACTCACATTAGTATGATGTAAAAAAGGAAACATTTACAAATATAGTGTGAAATTCATTGACTGTGCTGTGTTACTGACTACGCTTGCAGTGGATCTTGATTAGATGTGTTATTAAGTGACTATGCCGCGGAGTTTGTGCAGTGCAGTAATGCTGTTTGATATAAATTAATGGACAATGCCTGTGCAAATGGGGTCAAAAAACATTTTCACAGTGACATGCATTTGTCACCTTAAAAGTGTACCTTGGTAATTATTTGTCTAAAATGATAAAGAAGGTTTTACCCATTTTGCTGGGTCATACCTGGATCTATTCTTCCTCTTTGATCCTGAGTTCTAAAATTATACATATAATTAGTCATTATACTCAAACTAGTGCGCATATTGACATGCTCTTCTATGTGTTCTCACAAGCTTCCAAAGGGCTTGGCAGGCAGCGTTGTCCTTTGAACACTTGATGCGATACTGTGCACAGTTGTTCAGACACCTGAAAGTGACCATATTGACCGTATTCAAGTAATTTGCTAATAGTGTTTTGGTAGCAATATTGTAATGACTCAAACATTGAGCCGTGCATAGCTAACCAATGGTATTGGATCTTCTGCTATGTGTTGCGCTAATGTGGTAGCAACAGCACAGTTTTATAACTGTGCTGTCCTGATAATAAACACAGTGTCACGATTAGTACAACATGTGATCATGTATTGTTATGCTGTTTTACCAGACCTCAATGTAACGTGATCATTTTGCACTCCTCCATGCGTTTTCCAGGTCTAATTTGAGCTAAATTAATTTGGTGTGCAGTACGTGGTAGAATCACCTGCAATGAAATACTCTGATGCCGTTATAGTTCGAGTTTGATAACTGTGCTCTCCTGAATATGAGAACAGTGTCACAATTAGTAAACTGTGTCACCATATGTTGTGGTGGCTTACTAGACCTAGGTATAGTATAAAGATTTGGCACTCACCCATGTAGCTGGATGACAGACTGATTTTCCCAACAGGTGTTTGGTGGAGGTAATGCTGGTAGACTGCAAACTGCTACAGTCTGTAAGATGGACAGAAAGCTGGCTGGGAACAGCTGCAGGAGAAGGCTGGAGGCCAAGCTGAAAGACTTCAAGGGAAGCAGTAGAATTGGAGAAGGCAAGGAACAGCAAATAATGGCAAAGTAGGCAGGCTGACAAAAGGACAACCAAAACAGGAGAGGGAACAGGAGAAGGGACAACCAAGAGGGAAGGCAAGGCAGGCAGGCAGGACAAGTGAATGAACAAAAGAGGATCAAGAAGCAGGGCTAACTAGAACTAAGGCGAACAGTGGACTGAGGATCAGGAAAACGTTTGGAGTGTTGTGATGCACCGAACTGAATGAAAGGCCGGTTTAAGTAGTTTCCGGCATGGCGTGGGCTGAACGTACTTCCATGACAACCAGAAGCACCTGGCCAATGGTGTGCGCACGCTGCCTCAGGTGGGGCCTCACCCTCTTTGTGAGCGCACGAACATGGCGGCCATGGTGTGGCCCGCTGTGCTGCATTCAGGATTCCCCTGACGAGTCTGTGAACTCCCACCGGAGGGCAATAGCCAGTGATGCAAGTGACAGCTGGGATACCAACGCCATGCGGCACCAGGTAAGCGTCTCGCCACGTGCCGGGTGGCAGGCTTGACACCATTTTACAGACACCAAAAATGGGTCTTACTTCAGAATTATATGGAATGTGAATGCCTTGTTGCCTCCAATAAATTGACAGAGAGGGTAGCATAGAGAAAGTTAGAGTATTCAAGCACACATTAAGTCAAGCCCTGAGCCCTGCAGCTCTCTCTCCCTTTGCAATGCAGTGTAAAACACATTTTAATCTCTGCACCCGGAAAAAAAGAAAGATTTAACAACCAAATTCATCAGTGTTGTAAATGAACTTTCCACCTGCACCCAAGTTTTTGTTTTTCATCTTACAAGGAGCAGCAATAGAAGGAGAAAAAAGGCAGGAAGTGACATGCTCAAAGAGGCAATATGAAGACAGGTGGAGCTTAAAGCATGATGATTCAATTGAAAACAGTTACCCCCCATCAATTGAAAACAGTTACCCCCCAGATTACAGAAATTTTTCACTGGTGTAAGTACAATTTTGAATGGTATTAGCACTATGGCAAAAACATACAGACCATATTAGAAAACCTTTGCCAAAAGACAGCAAAGGATGCAGATCATATAGGTCATTATCACAAATGAATGTGGATCTAAAATACTATGTAAAATATTAGGTGGAAAGTTAAATCGAGTTAAACATAAATTGGTGCGTGTGGACCAGGCTGGTTTCAGTCTGGGCAGGAGCGATATGCATAATCTGAGGCGGTTCTTTTTACTGACGCATAGGGAGAGGGTGAGCAAAACAGAACTGGCAGTTGTGAGCCAAGTCTCATGAAAATACATTTGAGAGCATTGACTGGGCAATCATGCGGAAAGTATTAGAGAGGATGGGATTGGGGCATCAATGTATGCAATGGATAAGATTATTATAAAGGTACCAGTTTCCAGGATGAAAGTGAATATCTAAAGAATGGTTGATATGCAGGGGCACTAAGCACGGATGTTCGCTATCACCATTGATTTTTGCAATGACGATAGGATCATCGACAAGAGTATTGAGAGTAGATATAAAGAAAATGGCATATGGATAGGTGGTGGATCTTTGTACTGTATTTCACTGTATGCGTGTGGTATCCTGTTATACTTATTGGAACCGGTATAAGTGCCAGGATAGGTAATGGGTGAATAATTCGGACTACTGTCAGGATTAGTGGTCAATCAGAAATAGATCTATGATATATGCTCTACCAGAAGATGAGGGTAGATAACTTAGTCACTTAAAGATGGAAATTTCATCAATGATATTTAGATATTTAGGAATAAAGTTAGCTCAAATCTTCAATGGATATATCAACAAAATCTGGAAGAAGCCCTCAAAGATTTGGCAGAGAGGTAGAATGTTGATTGAAGATCCTCCTCTCAGTTATGGGACGTGTAGCACTAGCAAAGATGATTTTGCTTCCTTGTCTTCTATATATATTTCAAGTAATGGCAATCATCACATCTGCAGAATGTTTTCATGAATAGAATATGATATTAGGGAAATTGCTCTGGGGGAAATAAGACCCTGAGGGTAGATTTAAATACATCATAGCTGCCTACGGGTGCGGGAAGCATACACGCACTGGATTTTAAAAGGTATTAATGGGCACAAACAATACAGCATGTGGTAGATTGGTTTGTTAGCCCAAATGCAGATCCCATACCAACCATGATAATGGGCGTATGTGATCCATTAAATCTATTTGAACTTATTTGGATAAGGAATGGAGATCTTAAGCATCTCCCCACACTGGTAGTCACTCTGGTGCAGATCTGGTGGCAAGCAACTGCATTATTGTGGCACAAAGTAATGCATTATTCAAGAATGTTTAGTAGCAGCTGCATGCGGTATGGCAAGAAGATAAATCGGGTGATACATTTATAATTTACCAGGCATTTAGGTTATTAAAGCCGCAAGTGCAGTTGAACTTCTGTGAATTGGTCAGAATATCTGCGGGAGTCAGAGAGCTCGGTCCTGGATTTCCAGCCAGGCCCACGGTGCATGCAGTGAATTATCATTGAGTGAAATTAGAAAGGGAGGTTAACGGATATCTGAACTATATAGAGCTAGTATGGTGGGTAGTGAGTGTAGTATAAATAAGGTTAAAGGCAAATGGAATGTTGATTTGGGGAGCAGCTGTCAGAGAATGCCACGAAGTGCTAATGCAAATGAAAATAGGCTCAAGAAATCTACCGTTTCAATGGCTGCAATGTAAGGGTGTGATGAGAGCATGTATAAGACTAGCAGTTATCTCCAAAATATCACAAAGTCAAGACCCAACCAGCTGGATGTGCAAAAGTGAAAAGGGTACATATCTGCATATGTGTCAGAGTTATGTTGGGGTTATTGTAATCAGACAATTGGAGAGATTTACAAAAATGAGAATTCAAATGAGAAGTAAATGATGTACACTAGGCTGAAACCCATCAATAAAAGGGGAGATACAATAGTGTTTAAAATGTTAGAACGGGGACTAGTGCTGGCAAACAGATGGATTGCAATGGAGTGGAAGTATCAAAAAGGTCCAGATTGCAGTCCATGGAACAGAGCTGCACATAAGTGGTTTAGAGCAGTAAAGGACGTCAGGATGCAACACAGAAAGCCTGTACTAAAACTGTGGCATGTAATATATGTCATGCAGTACTGGATTTGCTTAATGCACCCTCCGAAATAAAACCGCCTTGAAACACTCAGCACAGCTGAATTGCAGCAAATCGAGGGATGCAATGAGTTTTGCTTCGAATGTAGGAAATACAATGAGATTGTGGCTTTATATGGTGAGTATCTGTAACATCAATAACAGATATGGATATGTGTGTGAAGATGCTTTTGTAAATGTTAAAAAATTCAATAAAATGTAAACAAAAAAAAATTGAAACCTTTGCACAATTACAATTGCAATTTTGAAACATAATTGCACAGGGCTAAAGTTTGCCCTTGGGCACAACCTTTTTCTTTCAATGTACTTTTTCACCAGTGCGATGTTTCCCCTAGTGCTATTACAGAATGCTATGATCACTCCTGGTGCAAAATTGGATTTAAAGTATTTTTCTTTTACTAAGGTGGTTTCTGCCAAAGTGCTAATACCATGCGCAATTGCACCTGCCATGGAGCAAACTTTCTCTAGTGTGGCCCCAATATTTTTTGCACTAGGTCAAACTTTGCAGTAGTGCTAATATCCTGCAGGAATGCACTTGCACCAGTGCACTTTTGAGTAATCTGACACAAAGGGCCTCATTACAATAGTGGCGATAAGGCAACAACGGCTCCGGTAGTGCTACCAGCGCCGTTGTTACCATGCCGCCACAATACGAGTTCTGCTCGCGGGTCAGGCCAGGCGTGAAGAGCGGCACCCGCGAGCAGAACTGGATGGTAGCAACGGTACTGTTATGAACGTTACCGCTGCTACCATCCTCCCCATTCCCATTAATGGGAATGGGGACCTACCAGCTCCAGGTCCCGCGCAAAGGGGAATTACCGGGCCTGCCAAGGTCGGAATGGCCCTGTAATTCCCCTTTCGTGGGACTCGGAGCCGTACCCGGGTTTGGGGGTAGGCATCCCCTTATTAAGGGCATGGCTACATCAAACCTCGTAACGAGGCTCTTTTAAAGTCTTTGTCAGCATCTAAACAGCAGTCAGGTTGTACGCACTGTCACGAATTGCGGTGTAGAGTGAAATAAAGCGCAGTGCCATTCACCTACTGCTGACAGAGAAAGCCAAAAGACAAGATCAGCTAAAGGAAGATGCAGGTGTGGATGTTGAGCTGTCAGCAGGATATCTGTTTAACCTTGTGTTTCTGTGCAATCTAAACCAATCTGCTCGCGCCTAATGTTTATTACTGAAAGTAGTGTTGTTAAGACTGCCATTCACTTCAAGCTGATTACTTTCAAAATGAGGTGGCGTGGTTCCACAGGCAGTGTACATATGCCAAACAGCAATGTATCTGAACAAACATTCTGTGTTGCACCTGTCTTTAATCACCCGTGCTATGCACAGCATCTGTTACCTTTTGGGCTAGG
Source organism: Ambystoma mexicanum (assembly GCF_040938575.1). Taxonomy (NCBI): domain Eukaryota; kingdom Metazoa; phylum Chordata; class Amphibia; order Caudata; family Ambystomatidae; genus Ambystoma; species Ambystoma mexicanum. The sequence goes on from NC_090932.1 coordinate 809,812,237, forward strand.
TCTGCTTTACTAAGGTGCCATAAGATCAACAAATAAAATATAATTCATGTACGTTGTACGGAAGATTTTTAGAGATACAGCAGAAATGTGCAGTGTTCATAAAATATTAACCGAAACGTTTATCTATGTATGAATATCATATGTGTTTCATTTCATCTATTCGATCACAGAGTGCTATGACAACAAAAAGCAAACACACATCATTTCATAACAAGACTTACAAATAATAACCAGGCATTAACAAGAAGATACACAATTTTAGGACAAAATAAAATACTAATTCACTTTAAAACTACATAATCCTGTTCCTAGAGAAAGATTGAATCATTAGCCAAACACTACCTATACAATTTAGACTGTGCCTGTAATATCAGCAGACACACAATTCACTCTTCACCCCAATGGAAGACCCATTGGGCCTCATTACGAGTTTGGCGGTAGACATGGAGCTATTAGCTCCATGGCTGCCGCCAAACCGGGCTCCTTTACCGGGTTCCCAGGATGGGGAATTACCAGGCCATTCCTAGTTCGGAGGGCCAGGTAATTCCTCCCTCTGGGAACCCGGGCCCAGACGTTCCCCATTCCCATCTGAGCCCCATAGGGCTCAATGGGAATGGGAGAGGGAGCCAACAACGGGCCGATTACGAGCGGCCCGTTGTTAGCTCCCTCTTCCCCTCGCAGGACCCGGTAACGACACCTGGTTTTAGGCGTTGTTACCGGGTCCTGCGAGGGGACCTCGTAATGAGGCGGAATGGTGTCAATGGGCCCGCCACCATTAGTGGAGCCCGTTAACCCATTCTGCCTCACTTATAATGAGGCCCATTGTCTTGTTGAGAGGCCTCTGCTTGATTTATTTGTTTTTCCTGTCACTGATATGCCTACAGAGAAAGCAACTGTGCTTCAACAATTTCTCTACAGAGTGGCGCTACACATACATTGCATTGCCCATGCACAAGGTTTTGCCCAAGCTGAGTGCATGTTGACCTATGGGAATGTGTTAAAATGTGCACTGCACTTTCTAAGCACTCAAGCTGCGCTCACCACCCTTCCCCCAGCTATCCACACATCACAGAAACTGGGTCCCATGTGAAAAGGTGCATGTTGGCATTACACAAACTGCAGGAGATTAACATTGCCATGCCAACAGAACATTCACCAAAACACCTACAGGGTAATTCATAGAATTTCGCTGAAAAGTGTCGCAAGCGGCTGGCGCAGAGTGTCCGCGTGCGATTGACTGCGCCAGGCACGTGCGCTAAAACCGATTTCCACGCACAGCGTATTCATGGATTTCATGCTCCCAAACCAGCCGTGGCGCAGAGTATCGCAGCGACCCTGCAGCAGCGCCAGTAACGCCCCCAAGAACGCCCTCGCGCAAGGAAAAGCCATCAAAATCGCTAAATCATCGCAAAGGGCTGCGCTAACCCTGGACCAGTTTACAGGGCTGCCAAACAAGGAACGCAAAGCGGGTAACGTGCATATCAGGGGTACACGTGAAGTCATACACGCGATTAGCCAGGGTACGTGTATTACAGGGGTACGCGGGAAGTTTAACACGCGATTGGCCAGGGTACGTGTATTACAGGGGTACGCGGGAAGTTTAACACGCGATTAGCCAGGGTAAGTGTATTACAGGGGTACGCGGGAAGTTTAACACGCGATTAGCCAGGGTACGTGTATTACAGGGGTACGCGGGAAGTTTAACACGCGATTGGCCAGGGTACGTGTATTACAGGGGTACGCGGGAAGTTTAACACGCGATTGGCCAGGGTACGTGTATTACAGGGGTACGCGTGAAGTTATACACGCGATTAGCCAGGGTACGTGTATTACAGGGGTACGCGGGAAGTTTAACACGCGATTGGCCAGGGTACGTGTATTACAGGGGTACGCGGGAAGTTTAACACGCGATTGGCCAGGGTACGTGTATTACAGGGGTAGGCGTGAAGTTATACACGCGATTAGCCAGGGTACGTGTATTACAGGGGTACGCGGGAAGTTTAACACGCGATTGGCCAGGGTACGTGTATTACAGGGGTACGCGGGAAGTTTAACACGCGATTGGCCAGGGTACGTGTATTACAGGGGTACGCGGGAAGTTATACACGCGATTAGCCAGGGTACGTGTATTACAGGGGTACGCGGGAAGTTTTACACGCGATTGCCCAGGGTACGAGTATTACAGGGGTACGCGGGAAGTTTAACACGCGATTAGCCAGGGTAAGTGTATTACAGGGGTACGCGGGAAGTTTAACACGCGATTAGCCAGGGTACGTGTATTACAGGGGTACGCGGGAAGTTTAACACGCGATTGGCCAGGGTACGTGTATTACAGGGGTGCATGGGAATCATCACACGCGATTAGGCTGGGTGGGTCCTCACAGGTGTTCCCTGTACACCCTCCACGGCCCCTGCAGGCAGCCTACAAAACAGGGGACTACCCTGCACACCTGCTCATGTCCCCCTGCACCCCCACCCCCCAGCAGTGCAGGGGCAGCCTCCACCAGGCCCCCACTCATGTCTCCCACCACCCCCACCCTCCCGCCACCAGGGGCAGCCTCCACCAGGCCCCTACCCATGTCTCCCACCACCCCCACCCCCCCGCCACCAGGGGCACTCTCCACCAAGCCCCCACCCATGTCTCCCACCACCCCCACCAGTGCAGGGGCACCCTCCACCAGGCCCCCACCCATGTCTCCCAACACCCCCACCCACCAGCACTGTGGGGCACGTGGCCAGCAGGCAGTCAGGCAGCAGCAGATGGCAGGTGGGAGCGTGCTCAGTGCTCTGGGGGGCAGTAATTTGGCCTCCTGGCCAGGAGCGTGGTCTCTCGTGTGTGAACGCGTGGACAGCCTGATAGGTAGTGAAATCCCACACGTCAGCAAAGGCCCTTAGCGCGTAAACCCGTCAACAGCATATGCGCGCCTATAGTCACCTGCACGTGCAGGAAATTGTTGCGTGACACGTCCCAGTGTCAAAGCGTGTGATTGGTGAAAATGGATGTACACGTAGAAGTGACAAAGCGTGTGATTGGTGAAAATGGATGTACACGTAGAAGTGACAAAGCGTGTGATTGGTGAAAATGGATCTACACGCAGAAGTGACAAAGCGTGTGAATGGTGAAAATGGATCTACACGCAGAAGTGACAAAGCGTGTGATTGGTGAAAATGGATCTACACGCAGGAGTGACAAAGCGTGTGATTGGTGAACGTACACGCCGCGTAAGTGACGCTGTACGTGTGGGCCTGTATATAAGGTACATGTAGAACACCATTTCCTTGTACGTGCTTTTCGTGGAGAGCGAGTGGGTGAATTCTGTACTTCTTGTCGTTTCACACGCGATTTACTTCACAGCGTTTCCAGTTCGTATTCCCTGTTACCTCTGACAGCTTTTTCTCTTTTTTCTCTTTTACTGGTTTACCTGGGCCTGTTCCCTCAAACAGTGTCCCCTTCTACTGTTGTCCTGTCTTCTCAGACAGCGTACACATCTTCTTTTGGCGGGGGTTTAGCCAGCCAAACGCGCTCATTCTTCACGCTCTTTTACCTGGCAGACGGTGAGTCACGCACGTATCCAACTTCTGTGCTTGCCCCGTGTGTAGCCTACCCCTTCAGAGGTCATTCTAGGCTGCGTGTGACACGCATACGTTCATTCTTTTGTTACTGGGTGCCACAGCGTAGTGCAGGTTTTTCTTTCTGCACACGTGGTCTAGGAGGGGTTGCGTGCACGTCATCTCCCTTTTTTGGGCCTCCTGTGCGTTGCGTGACCCGTCATCTTTCCCCAGGGGTTACAATCAGCCGTGCTAGAGCACTAGGGTACAATTACCATCTGGTACCCAACCCCTTTGACCCCCAATTGCCCAGGACAATTGTCTACAGCCACTCCCATACGCACATTAATATCAGTGCCATGGCTGGGAGGCGAGGATTCCGTAAGGGTGGCAAAGGTGGAAGAGCCACAAGTGGTGGCCGTGGTGGATCCGGTAGGGGACGTGGTCGTAACTTGCAGGGTGAGCCTGTCCCCCCATGTGTGGAGGACCAGTCAAGGGCACCCATCATCCCCCCCTCCCCCCCCACCCCCCCTCCCGTTGAGGCTGAAGTGGCTGACACCATCCATGCTCAGCCCTTGTTGGACCAGCCCATTGTGGCACCAGACCTGGCTGACTCCATGGCTGACTTCCAGGTCAGCAGGGCTACGACACGTGCGCTGGTGCACGTTGATGCCATCATGCCACGTGGATCTGGGGCAGCAAGGTCATCTGCTGCACCAAGGAGGCAGGGCGGAGTGGCTGCAGGGGCAGCTGCGGCTCCATCCACCCCAGCCCTCACACACCCAGCCAGGACAATGTCGGTCCTAGTCCATGCTGCTGACATTCCCCCTGACACCATCACACTAGAGCCAATGCCTGCACCAACTCCCATGCTGAGTGTGCAATCCCACACTCCTGATACAGAGTCCACCAGGGCTCCTGCCCCTAGTGTCCAGAGCGGCGCAGGACACTCAGGATCACCACCACCTTCCAAGCGGAAGAGGAAGAGTGCTCGTCCGGCACAGGCTGATGCCCCAGACACGGCTACACAGTCCGGCCCGTCCAGGAAGCCCAGCTTCACGGATGACGAACTGAATGCACTTGTCAAGTATGTGTCCGGACATGACAACGAGATGGTCATTGTTGCAGGATCCAAGACCACACCTGCACAACGCCAGGCACACTGGCAGACCGTTGCGGACATCGTAAGTGCCCTTGGAATCGTGAGGCGCACAGCCAATGATTGCTATAAGCGCTGGAATGACCTAAAGCGCAGGGCAAAGAGTAAGCTGGCCTCAAGTCATGCCGCAACTCTAGTGACTGGAGGTGGGTCTCCAGTAGTAGACATGGAACTCACTCCACATGAGTCAGTCGCTGGGACCTACGTCACGGAGGAACAGATCCAAGGCGTGGGAGATCTGGCTGATTACGAGGCATTGTCCGGTGAGTGCACATGCATGTGTGTGTCATACATGTGCATGGTGCGTGTGTGAGGGCTTCTGTTTGGGTGCCAGGTGAGAGTGTGTGCGCCTCAGTCGTATGGGTCAGCCATGTGCTTCATGCAATACTTCCTGCGCAGCTGCATTTGGCCATAGCAGTATCCCTTCTGCCAACAGTAGACATCTAGCACAACTGCACGCCAGTTGCCCTTGAAGTGTCACCTTGACACAACATATTTGCTTATTTTTCACTGTTCATTCAGTCAGTTTGTTTGCATTCCACCACTTTCACTAGGCATGTCGCTGTCCACTAGTCACATGTCTGACATGGGTATGGTAAAGTGGAGTGACTTTGTTACCTGGATATCATTTGTACACACATGTCCCTGTGCTATTTGACCATTTCAGACTGGCAGCTCCAGGTGAAAAATCTGACCTGTTAGAATCAGAAAAGCTATTACATGCGGGAACTGGACTGAATGAATAGGTGCTGCCCTCCTCTCCATCTTCACTCGATAGCAATGGTACATGCCATCTGTGTGATGGCATGTGTGTTTCACCTGCCAATCACAGGCCAATGTGTGATGCCACTGCCAGGCAGCATGCAGAAAATGTGTTCATCTTCCATCTTGGTGTCATCAGTGTGTGCCATTTGCCTGCACTTCATACGCAGTGAGGGTGCATGCATGGGAGGGTTTTAGTCATGTGGGACATGTGTCAATCAAGTACTGGTTCTCTTGCTTCTCAGCCCTCAATGTGTGCCATGGTGCTAATGCCTGTTTCCATTACTTTGTTTTCATGTCTTTGCAGGGGAAGACGCACCTGATACTGCTGGGGTTGTGGAGATGGTGCAGACCCAGGAGGTGTCCCAGGGCCGACCAACCACCAGTGAGGGACGTGGTGTGGTGGTGGGGGAGAACCCACAAGTGCTGCAGGTCGTGCTCTCAAGGGGTGTCTCTGGCTGCACCTCCCCCGAGCTGTACTCAGGTGTTGATTCGGATGAGACCTACGTGCCGTCGCTGGTGAGTGTTCCAGGGAGGGATTCTGTTCTGTCTCACCCACCTGCACCAGGGTCAGTACCCTCCATGGGGATGTCAGTGTTGGCAGCTACGCCTTCGGTGGTTACGGATGCAGGGTCACACTCCGCGACATCTGATCCTGTTCCTGGGCCAGCAGATCAGAGGGGGAATGCAGTCCTGCAGCCTCAGGCAGTGCCGGCACAGCAAGGCGCAGTTCGCCTTGCCCCAGACAGGTGTGGTGCCCGCCGACGTGGTGGCCGTACGCCACCCGGCAATACCGCATGGGAGCAATCCATTTACGGTATGGCTACCCAACAGGCTGCATCATCCGAGATGATGGCTCAGGCCATGGATAGGGTGGCCACTTCCATTGTCCCCCCAGAAAGGCTGATGGAGCGACTAGAGCAGGCAACCGACTCCATCTGCCAGTCACACAGGGAGGACATGTTGGGGTCCAACAGGGACAGGCGGGCGGCACTGGCGACTCTGCAGGAGGCCATCTCCATTGAGTCCCAGGGCCACAGGGAAGCCCTGAGGCAGGAGCTCCTACACCTCAGGACGACTCTTGTTGAGCTTGAGGCTTCAACACACCAAAGGACAGAACAGCAGCTGGAGCGTCTCACCCGTACGCTCTCAGCTGAGATGCAGGCAACGAGGGCGGAGGTCCGGGCATCCTGTGAGTTGTTGCATGGGGACCTCCGCACACTCATCCTCCAGAACCAGACCTACCACACCCGCATGCTTGCAGCCATGGAGGAGCAGACTAGGGCCTTGCGTGGGCTGCCTCCCATAGTGCAACCACCTCCGGATGCAGCTGCACAGGGTGATAATAGCGACAGCAGTGACACTCCCACAATAGGGTAGCCGTGTGGGCCATGAGCCCATGGAGGTGTTTTATCTTCCCAGGATCCACGCAGGTGGGTTCTGGTGTGCATCCTGTCCTCGGACCTCCTGGGTGGCCTCCCCAACCCCCCAGGGCCCATCAATGGCCATTTTTGATTGTTTCTTATTTTTATTTTTATTTTGATTTCTTTTATTCCCAATTTTTTTGGGACGATCTGTTGGCTCCGATCTGTTGGCTCCGATCTGTTGGCTCCGATCTGTTGGCTCCGATCTGTTGGCTCCGATCTGTTGGCTTCCGTGGTTCCTGTGGGCATACGCTGCATTGTGGCTGGGCACATGCAGGCTTGTAATGTATTTGGTTCAGATGCTTGGGTTTGAGTCACACACACCCCTCCTGCTTCCCGTTTCCATGGGCTTGCAAAGGGTGTGCCCAAGTGACAGTGAATTACACAGTGACGTTGGACTCCCATGAGCTGTGTGGCCAGTCTGTAGTCAATACTGTGTATACATTCATAGTGCATATTGCTGTTGTGTTGTACACTGCATGTTGCGTTGATGTGTAACTCTTCTTCTGTGTCTACCTCCCAATTTGCAGGTCCCTTCCTCAAGTCCACACAAGGACCTCTAGTCTGGCGATGGGGACCATGTTGGCAGCAGTGCACCTACAACTCTACATGGCGCCAACACTGCACAGTTGGTAGTGGTGGGAGTGCAGGCATTTCCAGGTGGTGAGACTACTAATATGTAACATTTTTGATGTCATGTTAATGGTACTACGTGCTCAAGTATGTTGTTGGTCCGGCATTGCTGTGAGCATTTCAGGTGTTGCAGGTTTCTAATAGTGCCACTGTACATAGTGAGAGTGATGTCATGTTGTGGGGATTACTTTGTTTACCTGCAATTAGCATGACATGGCACGGTGTGTCGTGTGGCAGTGCTGGGGTTGGGTTTTGTCGTGTGGCAGTGCTGGGGTTGGGTTGGCTGACATGGCACTGTCCTCTTGTTGCATTTTGCAAGTGGGTATTCATTTTAGCTGCTTCAATGTGTAACTTCACAAAACTGCATTGGTGGTGTCTGTGTGGGTAGGGATGCACACATTGTGACACTTCCAGGTGAACAATCTCAGGCTGACATGGAATTCCCGGTTCATTCTCCACACATTCAGGATCAGTGTCAGGTTGAGTCATCATTGATTGTCAGATGGAATGTGCCAGGGCAGTGTGCACTCCACAGGGGTGTGATTTCTATGTGAAGTAATTAGCCACTAGCTGTGTACGGGCTGCCTCCCCCCGTGCCCTTTCGCCTCCCATGCGCAGCGGCTGTGCATGTGGTTGGGGATGTGGGGCCACCACCATGTCCACGGCCAGGCCCCGGCGTGTTGCAACGTTGTGCAGGACACATGCTGCCACTATGATCCTGCACACTACTGGGGGAGCGTATAACAGCTGCCCGCCAGAACGGTCAAGGGAGCGAAAGCGTGACTTCAGCACTCCGAATGTGCGCTCCACTATGCCCCTGGTTGTAATGTGGGCTGTGTTAAATCTTACCTGGGGTGGCGTGGTGGGGTTCCGAATTGGCGTCATCATGTGGGGGCTGAGAGGGTAGGCACTGTCCCCTGTGGAGGTGGGGATTGGTATCATTGGTGAGGTTGTGACCTTGCTCAGTATCCAACATGCATGCATGTGCAGTGGCATACATACTCACCAAGCAGCCATGTATCGCCATGCCGCCCAGCTTCTAGGTCCCGGCTTAGGGTGGACATTTGGTAAATGAAGTTGTCGTGGGTGGAGCCGGGATAGTTGGCATATACTGAGGTGATGATTCCCTTGGCATTACATGCTACCTGCACGTTGATGGAATGCCAGTGCTTGCGGTTCCTATAGATGTGCTCAGATGCCCTGGGGGGACGTAGAGCCACATGGGTGCAGTCGATGGCACCTAGCACTTTGGGGAATCGTGCCACTGCGTAAAAATCCAGGGCGGCAGCATGCCTTTCTGCAGGTGTTCTGGGCAGGTATATGTGCCTGCGGACTGATGGGCGTGCAGTCATGATGTTCAAGACCTGGTGTAGGCAGCGTGACTGGGTGGCCTGTGACACCCCACCCACTATGGCACTTGTCCGCTGAAATGATCCAGTGGCTAAGAAGTGCAGTACATTGAGGACCTTCTCCAGGGGGCTGAGTGCTTGGGAGCACAGGGTGGGTGATGTGAGGTCATCCTCCCACTCACTCACCAGGTCCAGTATGATGTGTGGTGGAAACCTGTACCTCCCATACACCTGGTCATCAGGCATCCCGAAAAGGCTGGTTCTGGGTGTGAATATTCTGGCCCTGACTATCCTCCTCCTCCTCCTTTGGTAGCCCACTGCCACTGCTGCTAGGAACGGTATGTTCATCCTGGCGTCTGAGCTTGTTATTGTTAAAGTCCGCAATTTATGCTTAGCGCGTGTTCTAGGCGAGCGTGTGACCCGCGCACCCCTGGAATCCTGTTCCCAGTCCAATAGCGTGTGGAAATTCACACGCACCACGGGATACAGCGTGTGACCCGCGCAGCCCTGGAATCCTGTTCCCAGTCCAATAGCGTGTGGAAATTCACACGCACCACGGGATACAGCGTGTGACCCGCGCAGCCCTGGAATCCAGTTCCCAGTCCAATAGCGTGTGGAAATTCACACGCACCACGGGATACAGCGTGTGACCCGCGCAGCCCTGGAATCCAGTTCCCAGTCCAATAGCGTGTGGAAATTCACACGCACCACGGGATACAGCGTGTGACCCGCGCACCCCTGGAATCCAGTTCCCAGTCCAATAGCGTGCGGAAATTCACACGCACCACGTGATACAGGTTCGCTGACGTACTTGCGTGTGTAAGTGGCCGCGCACCCATTAAATACACGTACATAGGCCAATCGCGTGTACGCGCACTTTTGTCCAATTACACGCGATGACACTCTGACGTGCAGTATCTCCACGTGTGCCCCGTCATCACGTCCTGAGTGGGGAACACCCGTGCGGGTCACGTCACAGACGCGCTTACGCGCTGAGGGACTCTGGTCCAATAGAATCGCGTATGCGTGCTGACGCGCTTACGCGCTAAGGGCCTTTCCTCGGATTTCACGCTGACGTGCAGGATTTTCACGTGCCAAATCACTCCGTATCAAGCTGGCCACGCGAAAACACACGGAAGCCCACGCTCCTGCCCAGAAGGCCGAGTTACTGCCCCCCAGTGCCCCGAGCAGCCTCCCACGTGCCATCTGCTGCTGCCTGCCTGCTGCCACCGTGCCCTGCCATTTGGTGCCTGCACATCAGCCATCTGCAGGGGTCCAGTTGCTGTGTCCACCCCTGCTGGAACTGAAGACTCCCGACTGGTATTACATCGCTCCACAGCCCAGCCCCAGGACCCAGTTGCCCACCCACACCTGCCTCTGGGGTTGCCATGTCGGGCACTTCCACATCTGGCACCAGTGGCAACCCCAGGCCAGAGGGGCAGAGGGGCACCAGCTTCACTGTCACCGAAGTTGGTGTCCTGGTGGAGCATGTCCTGGGGCAGTATGATGCCCTCTTTGGATCGTCCCGCGCCAGCAAGGAAGGACGGCAGAGGATCTGGGCCGACTGTGTGGTTGCCATCAACGCGGAGGGGGTGGCAACCCGCGACGTCCTGAAGATCAAGAAGCGCTGGGAGGACTTGAGGTCCAGGACCCTTGTGAAGGCCCGGCGCCTCGTGGAGGGGGGCCGGGGCCGCATGAGTACCATCCAGATGAGGGTCCTGGAACGCGTACGCCCAGCGCTCCACGCCCAGATCCTTGAGAGGGAGGCCCGTCTGGAGTTGAGCGGTAAGTGTCCATGCATTACTGTGTGAGACAGGGCATGTTGCGGTGTGCTGGTTCTATGATACTTGCCTGTATGTGTGCCATAGGCCATGTATGCATGTATGTGTGCAGGGACATCATGGTAATGCATGTGCGACCAGTGATGTGTGATGCACATGGTTGTTGCATGTGTTGAAATGCCGCATGGGGAGCCCTAATCAGATTATGAACATGAGAGCATGCCAGTCTCTGTACCTGAACATGGGTGGGGGTGAGGGATGGGTGCTGATGCCAGGTACATATATGGTAGCCATGTCTGTGTGCCTGACCTGCGTGTCTGTGACTTGTGCATGCCATGGATGCATGACACATGTGTGTGACAATGCAGAGATTCAGTAAAGCAGCAAAATTACCCTTGTATCCGCTGTGTTTGGTGTGTTTGGGGCCAGATGGATGTGACTGAGGTGAAGTGTGTGCATGTGATGGGCATGAGGCATGATGCATGTGAGTTACATATCATTGAATGTTTCAAGAGTCCATTGGACATGCATGGAAATGTCCATGGCATGCACCATGCCTGTTACTGTGTGTGTTTTGCCTGGACTGACCCATGTGTTGTGGAGGGACATGATGGAAGTGTACTTTGACAGTGGTGCTCATCTGCTATTGCTTCCTGTCTAGGGGACCATTGTACAGTGCCCTGATGCTTGTGTTCTTTGTCTCCCTCTACGCAGCGGCTAGTGAAGAAGAGGGCGGAGACGGCGCTGTGGAGCAAGGCGGCGGGGATGCCCCCATGGCTGCAGCGGAAGGGGTGGGTGAGCCCCCACAGGGGCCTGCTACGGTGGGAGACGGTGAGGAGCCATCCAGGTTGGTGGTTTGCACAGAGGAGGAGGAGGCCGCCACTGGGGCACACATGGGGCCTGGTGGGGGCATCCCTGCTGGTGCAAGTGGTGCAGTCCAGGGGCAGGAGGCAGCACAGGTTACCGTGGAGGGGCCTGTGCATGTCGCTGTCCCTGACCCTGTGAGTGCACCACCATGCACCAGCAGGGATGCCCCGTCCCAGGCCTGTCCGCAGGTAGAGGGGATGTCCATGTCACCTGACTCCCCTCCACCTGCGGACGTGGGAACCCCTGGCCGTGCGGAGAAGGTCCTGATTGGGGTCGCGTTGCGCACGGCTGTGATTCGTGATGCCGTGCGTGCTTCCCGGGAGGAGCACGCACGTCATCACGAAGTGCACCGTGCCGACGTGGCCCAATTGGGATCGGCCATGTTCGGGGGTTTCCTGCATGTGTTGGCCAATGTGGCGGCCCTCTCCTCCTCTGTGCAGGCTATCCACCAGTCGTTCTCCTTGCCGTCTTCCAGCCCAGATGCCACCAGGGCCCCCTGTGGACCTGCCCCGACCAATGCAGCCAGCTCGGTGGGGATCCCATCCCTGCCACAGTCGGGAGTCAGAGATCCAGCAGGGGTGGACACCAGAGCAACTGGACCCCAGCAGATGGAGGATGTGACGGCATCATCGGGCAGGGCACGTGCACGACGGCGTCGGTGGTTTCCATCAGCCTGGATGCCGTCGTGCTGGCACAGGCAGTTGCGTCGGAGGCAGCAGCAGGCTCAACGTGGAAGGCATCATGGCTCGGGGCCATCAACATCAGGGGTGCAGGCATCGGCCGGAGGGCAGGAGAACCCTGGAATGGGAGTGGCTTCCGTGTGGGAGAGGTTGTGCCAGCGGATAGGTGCGGAGCGGCAGCGGGCAGAGGAGGAACGGCTCACGATGGTCAGGGCGGAGGACTCCATGCGGAGGGCGCTGAGGCGGGCTGAGTGCCTCGAGGGTCTTCGCAGGGAGTTTGAGCTTGACACTGCGTTATCCCTGCGGGACCTCGGGGCCAGGGAACATGCCCGCCTCCAAGCCATTGACCAGGAGTTCGATGATGCCCTGGCCCATGACAACAACCAGTGAGCCGTCCGAATAGCCCGCTGCCTTTGTATATAGTTGTATAGTTAGGGTTAGGTTTCCTTTGTTTTTTTGATTTTTTTTTGGTTGCGATTGGACAATGCACCACTTTTTTGTATATAGTTCCCTTTTTAGTTAGTAGTCAGTTAGGTTTAATTTGGTAGGGCTCATGGACCCAGGATGATCTTCTTAATTGGCTTATTTTAATTTTTCATAATTTTTTCTTGGACATTCATCTTGTTTTGTTTGATTTGCTTTGTGTTTTTTCTTATTTGCTGTTCAATACATATTATTTTTTTAATCTTCAATGTGTCGTATCATCTCATTGCTTTCAGGCATGTCATGTTGGGTGTTTTGTCATTCACTTGCAGCCATTGTGTGTGACAGACATGTGTTAAATTGCATTATTTACATTGGGGGTGTAACATGTAATTGCCTTTGATATGTGGGTGGGTGTGATAGTTGGTTGGGCCTTTTGGCAGGGGAGGATGGGCATTACGGACATGATTGGGGAATGTTGGGACCCAGGTGCAGGGGGGCATGGATTGGACATGGGTGGGGGCCTGCTGGCAGGTGCCCCACAGTGCTGGGGGGTGGGGGTGGTGGGAGACATGAGTGGGGCCCTGGTGGAGGGTGACCCTGCACTGCTGGGGTGTGGGGGTGGTGGGTGACATGAGTGGGGGCCTGGTGGAGGGTGACCCTGGTGGCTGGGGGGTGGGGGTGGTGGTAGACATGAGTGGGGGCCTGGTGGAGGGTGACCCTGCACTGCTGGGGTGTGGGGGTGGTGGGAGACATGAGTGGGGCCCTGGTGGAGGGTGACCCTGCACTGCTGGGGTGTGGGGGTGGTGGGTGACATGAGCGGGGGCCTGGTGGAGGGTGCCCCTGGTGGCTGGGGTTTGGGGGTGGTGGGAGACATGAGTTGGACATGGGTGGGGGCCTGCTGGCAGGTGCCCCACAGTGCTGGGGGGTGGGGGTGGTGGGAGACATGAGTTGGACATGGGTGGGGGCCTGCTGGCAGGTGCCCCACAGTGCTGGGGGGTGGGGGTGGTGGGAGACATGAGTGGGGCCCTGGTGGAGGGTGACCCTGGTGGCTGGGGGGTGGGGGTGGTGGGAGACATGAGTTGGACATGGGTGGGGGCCTACTGGCAGGTGCCCCACAGTGCTGGGGGGTGGGGGTGGTGGGAGACATGAGTTGGACATGGGTGGGGGCCTGCTGGCAGGTGCCCCACAGTGCTGGGGGGTGGGGGTGGTGGGAGACATGAGTGGGGCCCTGGTGGAGGGTGACCCTGGTGGCTGGGGGTAGTGGGAGACATGAGTTGGACATGGGTGGGGGCCTACTGGCAGGTGCCCCACAGTGCTGGGGGGTGGGGGTGGTGGGGGACATGAGTTGGACATGGGTGGGGGACTGCTGGCAGGTGCCCCACAGTGCTGGGGCGTGGGGGTGGTGGGAGACATGAGTTGGACATGGGTGGGGGCCTGCTGGCAGGTGCCCCACAGTGCTGGGGGGTGGGGGTGGTGGGAGACATGAGTGGGGCCCTGGTGGAGGGTGACCCTGGTGGCTGGGGGGTGGGGGTGGTGGGAGACATGAGTTGGACATGGGTGGGGGCCTACTGGCAGGTGCCCCACAGTGCTGGGGGGTGGGGGTGGTGGGAGACATGAGTTGAACATGGGTGGGGGCCTACTGGCAGGTGCCCCACAGTGCTGGGGGGTGGGGGTGGTGGGAGACATGAGTTGGACATGGGTGGGGGCTTGCTGGCAGGTGCCCCACAGTGCTGGGGGGTGGGGGTGGTGGGAGACATGAGTGGGGCCCTGGTGGAGGGTGACCCTGGTGGCTGGGGGGTGGGGGTGGTGGGAGACATGAGTTGGACATGGGTGGGGGCCTACTGGCAGGTGCCCCACAGTGCTGGGGGGTGGGGGTGGTGGGGGACATGAGTTGGACATGGGTGGGGTACTGCTGGCATGTGCCCCACAGTGCTGGGGGGTGGGGGTGCAAGGGGACATGTGTTGGTGTTCATTAGTTCAAGGAGACATGTGCCTTTGCTGGGGGGCATGCCCATGTTGGGTGGGCTGCCTGCGGGACATGACCAGGGATGCAGGGTAGTCCCCTGTGGTGTGGGCTGCCTGCAGGGGCCGTGGAGGGTGTACAGGGTACACCTGGGAGGAGCCACACTGTCAAATCACATGTGGAACTTCCCGCGCACCCCTGAAATACACGCGCCCAGGCTATTCGCGTGTGGAACTTCCCGCGCACCCCTGAAATACACGCGCCCAGGCTATTCGCATGTGGAACTCCCCGCGCACCCCTGAAATACACGCGCCCAGGCTATTCGCGTGTGGAACTTCCCGCGCACCCCTGAAATACACGCGCCCAGGCTATTCGCGTGTGGAACTTCCCGCGCACCCCTGAAATACACGCGCCCAGGCTATTCGCGTGTGGAACTTCCCGCGCACCCCTGAAATACACGCGCCCAGGCTATTCGCGTGTGGAACTTCCCGCGCACCCCTGAAATACACGCGCCCAGGCTATTCGCGTGTGGAACTTCCCGCGCACCCCTGAAATACACGCGCCCAGGCTATTCGCGTGTGGAACTTCCCGCGCACCCCTGAAATACACGTGCCCAGGCTATTCGCGTGTGGAACTTCCCGCGCACCCCTGAAATACACGCGCCCAGGCTATTCGCGTGTGGAACTTCCCGCGAACCCCTGAAATACACGCGCCCAGGCTATTCGCGTGTGGAACTTCCCGCGCACCCCTCAAATTCACGCGCCCAGGCTATTCGCGTGTGGAACTTCCCGCGAACCCCTGTAATACACGTAGCCCGCTCCCCCAGGCCCGATCGCGTGAGGAACTTCCCGCGCACCCCTCAAATTCACGCGCCCCCGATCGTGTGTGGAACTTCACGCGAACCCCTGTAATACACGTAGCCCGCTCCCCCAGGCCCGATCGCGTGAGGAACTTCACGCGAACCCCTGTAATACACTTAGCCCGCTCCCCCAGGCCCGATCGCGTGAGGAACTTCACGCGAACCCCTGTAATACACGTAGCCCGCTCCCCCAGGCCCGATCGCGTGAGGAACTTCACGCGAACCCCTGTAATACACGTAGCCCGCTCCCCCAGGCCCGATCGCGTGAGGAACTTCACGCGAACCCCTGTAATACACGTAGCCCGCTCCCCCAGGCCCGATCGCGTGAATAACTTCACGCGAACCCCTGTGATGCACGTACCCTGCAAATCGCGTGTGACACTTCCCGCGCACCCCGGTATACATGCACACGTATTTTTTGTCAGCGGGTGTCCGTGTTTGTGGGTACCCCTTTGCACGTCATTTTTCCTGGAGGGCCACAGTATGGGACATTCATCATGGCAGTATATAGGTGCTATTTGTTGGCGCACCTTTTGGCGCACATTTCTTACAGCCGCAGAGACGCTACCGCCTCCTTTCTTGTGGCGGTCGTGTTTGTGCCTGTGCGCTGGTTTGAGCGTGCGCTTTTTTCCCCTATTCTATTCCATGAATACGTGTTGTAGGCGAGCGTGTGGGCGTTCCGCGCACTTGTGCCCTGTACTTCCCCTGTGACGCCCACGTTTTGGCAAGTTGTTCCCCATTCCGAGTGTTACGCCCGTGTTCCGCCTACTTTTATTGCGTGCGCCGCGCTATGTGCGAATTTCGCTGTGGCCTGTGCGATTTTCGCTGTGACCTGGCGCACGCTGTTAGATGGCCTGTGCGCCAACGTGCGCCAACGTGCGCCGCGCACTTTTTTATCGCACATCCGCTGGTTTTCTCGCGCACGGCCTTCCATGAATCGACGTGCGCTGCTTTTCGTGCGATTTTCGCACTTGCACTGCGATTTTCGCTATTCCACTGCGATTCGCACGTTTTTGCCCACTTGCGCCGCGCTAATTATTCCATGAATCGGCCTCCTAATATTTAGGTACTATAACAAAGGCAAGAAATGAAAAAGGCTCCCTTAAACTGCAGCGCAAACATAATAATGATGTTACAATAAAGAGATACCATTGAGACCAAGAAGGACGTTGCTTGTCAAGCAGTTCCAAACCTGGGCTATTTGAGAGCTGGATGGAATATTACAAACCATTCCTGCGTGGTTAGATATATAAGGAATGCCTATCAATAGCTAGCAAGTCAGCGCACAGTACTTCTTGGCCAACCAAGCTAAAATGGCAACTTCTGCTTCAAGTGTACATAAGCAGAGAAGACATCTCCCAACCGACGTAATGCGCTCTCCTACAAAGTGTCAATGACATTGCCCTGTGCAACAGCATGCAAGGCTCATTGAGGCTTTGAGCATGTCTGTTTGTGTTTCCATTTATACGGTTACAAATCCAACAAAAATGTATTTACCAGGCATTCACAATGTACCAGTTATTGCAATTTTGTACTCTGTTATTCACATCACATGTGAGGTCTTTCTATCACATACCAGGTATTACCATAAAAAGATTAAGGGCCTCATTACGACCCTGGCGGTAGCCGTGCCGGTAAAAATAGCACGGCTGCTGCCAGGGTCGTTTTTTTTAAGGCACCCGACAATGGGGAATTACCTGGGCATTACCAGGGAAAATGACTCCCCATTCCCATTGAGTCCCATAGGACTCAATGGGAATGGGGAGGGCGGTATCACCATAATGGTGCTCGTGCTACCGGCAAGGTCTGCGAGTGGGTGCCGTTCAGGTCAAACCTGGTCTGAGGAAAGGCACTCGCGCGCCGAACTTGGAGTATGCCGGTCCGGTAACACCGTTGTTACCGGACCAGCATACTCATAATGAGGCCTCATGTATTCTCATGACTGCAATATTTTTACACCATATTTCCAGGTGTTCATACCATTACCCTAGATCACCCTCAAAGGTGCACATGTTATTTATAATTCATAGTAAAAATGCCTTATATTCAAGCACCTACTGACAAAAAAGTCAGCGATCAGCTGACTTTCCTGTGCATTATTTCTTACCTAAAGCACAAAACCTCTCTTCCAAGCAAGCCACAATCAATGGTAAATGATGTTCCAAGTACAAAATCAAAACAAAAGCATCAAAATCTTTTTTTTTTTAAAAGGCTAGTTCCAAATTTGCATTGGTACTCGCGAGTGTCAATTTCCATATTTGCTGGCTTCTTTCTACAGGAGGTGAATGCTCTTTTCACTTCACCACCAACTCCATTATCCATGGGGATTATTTCAAAATTAATTCATCTAACTTGCCAGTTATTAATGTTTGTGAGACACTTTGGGCCTCATTACAAGGTAGGCGGAGGACCAGCACCAAGGTGCTATTAGCACCTTGGACCATGCCGGTAAAATACCGGCACCGCCTTGGAGGAAAGGGGAATTACCGCCCTATTCCAAGGTTGGCGGGGCGGTAATTCCCCCTTCCCCCATTGCCCTTCCCCATTCCAATTTTTGCCCCATAGGGCTCTATGGGAATGGGGAAGGCGCTAATTACGGTGCCGCAAATTGCGGTACCGTAATTAGCACCCTGGTCCCTTTGCGGGTTGGTTTTTAACGCCTGCTAAACAGCAGGCGTTAAAGTACCAACCCGCAAAGGGACCTCGTAGTAAGGCGGTAAGGGTTTACCGGTACCGGTGCCCTTACCGGTACCGGTAAACCCTTACCGCCGTCCATGTAATGAGGCCCTCTTAGTTGATTACAATACGCATGAGCGTGTGTCTATGCTATAGGCCTCTCTCTGTTACACCAGGTTTAGAAGAACAACTGCTGTGCTCCCTCTCTGACAATATGAAATCCAATAATCACTTTATTTTACTCTGGGACTTTAACCACTGGCTTTACAATCAAGCTGACTCTCAGGCAGCATCACTTTCTATTGCCCTGGAAGCAGCGGGATTTCAGCACTACACCAAGGCTGCTACCCATGTAGATGGTAACATTCTAGACTGGATCCTGGCACACAACCATAACATTGGCACCATAAATATCGCATCCTTCCCTTGGTCTGACCACTTATTAATCTTCTTTGAGACGCTGCTACCATCCACAGTGCAGCGAGTTGACACCAATCCTAGAATTGTAAACAAAAGAAAATGCAGTATTTTGAAAAAGCTCTAGAGTGGGTTACTAGTCCAGTTTATTTTCTGATAATGAATTGTGCAAAACATCCAACACGTGTTTCGACACAATGGGCCTCATTCTGAGTGGGGCGGTAAGGGATACCGGGCACCGTTAAGGAGAATGGTGCCGGTAATCCCTTAACGCCCTACTACGAGTTCCCTTAGTGGGTCCCTCCTTCAATGCCTGGTTTTACCAGGTGTTTTGGACGGGACCCACTAAGGGACTTCAGAGCTAATAACGGTACCGGAAATTGCGGTACCGTTATTAGCGCCTTCCCCCTTCCCATTGAGCCCTATGGGGGCTCAAATGGGAAAGGGGGATGGCTTTTTCAATGGGGACTAACCGGTCCCGCAAAGATCAAACTACACCGGTAAGTCCCCATTGAAGGAGACCGGTGCCGGTACCATCATTGGAGGCAGTCATGGCGCAAATAGCGCCATGACTACCTCCAATCTCGGAATGAGGCCCAATGTCTTTCTGAAGGCCAATAGGTTATTTTTGAATTGTCGACAATATTAGTTGAAGCACCCTGTAAGGAGCCACCTCCAATGTAATAAATATAAGTCATTCTGCACGTCTCCCTTCTTGGAAATAAAGTGTTAGAAGAGGTATCCTGTAGGGATTCACCTCAGATGTGCTCTGATTGGAGGTGACTGCTTACAGGGCGCTTCAACTAATATTGCTGACAATTCAAAAATAACATGTTGGCCTTGAGAAAGACACTGGGCCTCATTACGATCGTGGCGGTCCGGAAATAACGGTGGCGGTAAACCCGCCGCCACCGTTGTTTCCGAACCGCCTGATCCCGACCCCTGCAGGCGGGAGGTGATGTTCCCGCCAGGTCTGACCTGGCGGGTTTAACACCGCCCGCCTGCAGGCGGACGAGGAAACACCGGCAGCATTACAAGATGCTGCCGGTGTTTCCATGATCCCGATTCCCATTGAGTCCCATAGGACTCAATGGGAATGGGGATTTACACCATTCCGCCTCCGTGATTCCCGGAAAACCGGGGTTGTGATGCCCCGGTAATTCCGGGAGTCACGGAGGCGGAATGGTAATACGAGTCCGGCGTTAACCAGGCGGTTTTACCGCCTCGGTTAACGCCGGACTCGTAATGAGGCCCACTGTGTCGAAAGACGTTTGGCTGTTTTTGCACAATTCATTACCAGAAAATAAACTGGACTAGTAACCCACTCAAGACTCTGGGACCTTACCTTTACTGATAAATCTTCCAAGTACATTGTATAACTGTATTGACTAAGTGCGAAGTGCAAGGGGTTTCACCATACTAATTTTGTTAAGTGGCATAAGGGTTACCACATACCACTCGCCACACAGCTGGCACGCTATATATTCATTACCGCAGTGCAATAGGACACAGTCCACCCTTGCACAACTGCTACCTATCACCTATTGAGCATCTATTTTCTCCAATTCTAGCAACACCCCATACCATAAGACATCCTAATGACCTTGTGGAGTGTTTTCAGCAAGTCTTGCATGCAGAAAATGAGGAATTATTGGGCCCGCAAAAGTCAGAATGGCCCGGTAATTCCCTTTTTTCGGGAACCGGACACGAGTTTGGAGGTAGCCATGCCGGTAATGATGGCATGGCTACCTCCAAACTCATAATGAGGCCCTATGACTCTAACGTCTGCCCCAGAGTACATTAAGATACTACCGGACAAACTTGACTGTTCCTCTCTTGGCTCTGCAAAAGGTTATATGTACCTACATCCACTTGTTTTATGTTTGATGTAACATGAATAACGTTCGCACACCAGAAATTCTGTTACTCATTGTACTCTCTGGACCGGCAGGCTACGAGTTCTGCAGGCGGGTTTTGTCACTACTGCCAGGTCTGACCTGGCGGGAGTAACGCCACTCGCCTGCAGACGGAAATGGAAACACCAGCACTGTTATTTATGGTGCCAGTGTTTCCATTGCCCCCATCCCCATGGAGTCCAATGGGACTCCATGGGAATGGGGATTAACAGAATTACGCCTCCAGAATTACCGGGTCACCGGGAGTGTAATGCCCCAGTGATTCCGGAAGTCATGGAGGCGGTTATTCATTCCGGGTCCGGCAGCAGCCTGCCGGTTTTTCCAGCACAGCTACCCCCAGACTCGTAATGAGGCCCACTGACTGTTAGTAAGAAGGCTACCTAGATGTGTAACCTTATCCCATACTTCTTCTTTTTTACATATGTCACGCAAGTGCTTTGAAGTGGCTCTCTTGTAAATTAACGCATTATAAAACTCAAATATTAATTTGACTCTAAAGATTTTGAAAAGACAAATTTGATGCTCATCGTCTCCTACTTTAGCATTACTAACATTACCCTATAGGTAGAGAGCAACATTGCAATATCATTTACTTAGCCTACAAGGGATAATGTGTATGGGCAATGCCTGGGCTTACTCGTCCATAGTATCAGGGCACCGATATTCAGACAGGAGAATGCTTTTCACACAATCTGCATTGTTTAGAAGTGTTCAGAGTTCCTTTGCGCATAGACCTTCACACATTATATGGTAACTCGCCTCTATACAAAAACAGTTTAACTGAGCACTTGTGTAATCCTACGCAATGATATAAGGGTGGGGTATGTTGCAAACAATCTTGTATGAACTGCAAATTGAATACAAGCAGAGTCATGACATTCTTAAAGTACACATCATAGGTTGAGGCATTTAAATATGCCTTACTTGCCAAGCATTGTGGGTCTGCAAATATCCCAGTGAGTGTTTACTGCTACAATCCCACACATTTTAAAAGGCTCGATCAACTGGTATTGGAGGCAAGCACAGGGGCCGGGGAAGGGTATAGGTGGAAGCATCACTCCTTGTGGGTGATGAACAAAGCAGCACATTTTAAAACCAAGGCAGACATTTCGGCAGTACACTGAAGGAAATGTGTTGCCACTTTGCTAAAACACAAACAATTCTAGCACCCATCTAGACAACAGCACCTTCTTTTTCTTTCTATGCTCAACTGCTGACGGCTTTTCAATATAACCAACTGTTCCGTGTGTTCAGTCGCTATTATCTCCCAGCATCTTATTTGACTGATCGCAAAGAATTACTGAAGAGGGATCCATAGTTACAGAAGAAGACACTTAGGGCCTCATTACATGGACGGCGGTGGACCAAGGTGCTGTTAGCACCTTGGTCCATGCCGGTAAAATACCGGCACTGCCTTGGTGGAAAGGGGAATTACCGCCCTATTCCAATTGCCCTTCCCCATTCCCATTTTTGCCCTATAGGGCATAATGGGAATGGGGAAGGTGCTAATTACGGCACCGCAAATTGCGGTACCGTAATTAGCTCCCTGGTCCCTTTGCGGGTTGGTTTTTAACGCCTGCAAAAAGCAGGCGTTAAATTCTCCAACCCGCAAAGGGACCTCGTAGTAAGGCGGTAAGGGTTTACCGGTACTGGTAAAATACCGGTACCGGTAAACCCTTACCGCCTACCGTGTAATGAGGCCCTTAATCAGTTGTATCTATGATTTGATGTAATTAAATTATATGTGGGATTTACTTCAACAGGGCTCCATAACAAACCTCAGTAAGGCTCTAGTTTAATTTTATCTAGGCTGTGGTGTGGAAGAATGGGCCAAACTATACACTGTATTATGTGCCCTGTCATTTCACTCCCTATGTCGGGGGGAACAATCAGAGATCTAATTAGATTGTGCTCCCAACTTGGAGTCAAATGAGTTTTCAGGGAGTAAAAAAGTTATTAGCTTTGCCAATAGGGATATTTCTGCTTATTAAAAGATGTTCTTTCCCCCTAAAATTCTTTTTGAGATCGGGCATTAATATTATTAGAGTTCCTTTCTTCCCATGCCACTGCTCTACTGGTCACTAATTTGAAAAATATAAGTGGAGCTTTTGTGGGTTGAAGCAATGATAGGTTCATTGTTTCTCATTTTTGTTAGGCACATATTTCTTTTTTAGGGAGTAGAAATGTATCAGTACCCACAGGAGAACTTCTTTTTTAGGGAGTAGAAATGTATCAGTACCCATAGGAGAACCTAATGTGGATAGTAAGTAGAGGCACAGGGATTCTGGATCATCATATTCTAAGGTGCAATTATTCTGGTGCAATTATGATCCTTACGCAAATTATTAGAAGCATGTTCTTCTGGTCCTTGAATTACTTCATTAAAGTGGCACTTGAGCTCCTTTCAGAATGTTTTTGACGCATTGCTTTCAATTGCCATTAATCCATCGGCCAATGTATTCTGTCTGAGTTTCTTGACAGCCACATCAGTTATGGCAAGAGACATATGTGTTTTGTAATAGAAATGAGTGATTTTCCAGTGGCATGCATGGCCTCATTATGACTTGGGGCAGTATCTCGGCGTAAATCCACCAGAATACTGCCTAAGCGAATTACTGTTACCAACACTCGATCCAGAGAAATTTTCACTGAATTACAACTGGTGGTGGCGGGGTAATTCCCCATTAATATTGAGTCCATATTGAGTCAATCGGACTGAATTTGGCTTCTTTTTTGGTGGAATTACTGCAGCGGAAATTCCGACGAGTTCGGCGTTAAATTGGAGGATTTCCCTCCAGGATTTTCCTGGAGGCAAATCCTCCACTCCAGGCCAGAAATCATAATTTGGCGTAGTGGTAAAGTCGATGGTAATGGAGTTACAGCCAACTTTACCACTTACTGACAAACTCGTAATGAGGCCGACATTTATGTCTGCGCAGATACATTTGCAAGGTACTGTGGCAGATATTGAAGTCTTAGACTGGTTGTTGAGTTTTCTGTATAATCACATATGACATTTTATTTTAGCCTGTGTGTTTGGAAAAAGTGCTGTAAGGTTTTTAAGGAATTGCAGTGGCTGGGATGAGGAAATTCCTTTCCAAAGTCTCGGGAGGATAACTCAGGGGTAACATGCTCACCTTCGAAGTAAGACGACACAGAGCACCAGAGGTTCGGTCCCCGGATCTGTGCTTAGAAACCTCTGGGTATTAAGCATGTTATAAATAACCTATCATATCATCATATCTTCTGTTATGGTAGTTCACAAAGTGGCTTACCTCATTAGTCAGTTGCGCACATGGAAAATAATGTGCGCCCAACAGCCAATCGGTTCTGCACCTAGAGAAAAATAATTAGAGGGAACATTGCTCAACACTACTACACGTTAATGAAGATGAAGTGCGAGACATCCTAAAAAACCTCAAATCTACTGTTTGTTTAGGAGATGTTTGACCAGACAAGATTGTTAAGTACGGTTTGGATTTTTTAGTTGCGGCTATCACCCAAGTTGTCAACTGTTTGTTCTCTGATTCCAATGTTCCTGCCTCCCTAAAACAAGCCTGGATCACCCATTTGATAAAAAAGGAAAATCTGGACCCAGCAGTGGCAAGCAATTACAGGCCGATAACCAATGGCCCCTTTCTCATGAAGTTTATTGATAGAATTGCTTATCTTCAATTACAGAAACTTATTGAGGAACATAACATCTTGTTAGCTCGGCGTCTGGTTTTAGGTCTAGGCATCAAACGGAATCAGCTTTGTTTGATTTAAAGGCCAGTATAACTAAAGATCATTTACAGAGGGCGTATGTCCGTATTTATGTTGTTGGACATATCTGCTGCATTCATCTTCGTTGGGCACTCCTTACTGGTAAAGAGGCTGCGAAAACTGTTCTAATAGTTCAGCAGCCTGGATTAAGTCCTTTCTTGGGCCCTGTACAGTGAGGGTTGCAGTGGGTGATGTACATGCTAGACCTGTGGGCCTGTTCCACAGGGTTCATGTTTCTCTTCCACACTTATTAATATATACACACAGCCTCTCTTTGATTTGTTCAATAGCGTAGGTATTATTTATAGAAACTATGCCTATGTTTCACAAATCCTATTAGAGCTATTTAACGAATACGACCTGGACTCTCAGGGTCTTAACAGGATTTTCTCTCTTATTCAAGCTTGGATGGTGTCTAATTCCCTGCGCTTAACGATAGTAAAACAGAGCTAATTATTGTTGGATCAGGATCACATTTAAGCACATTGGATCCCAACTATGAGCATTTGGTTATTGCTGGCTGCCAAAACCAAGGTTGTATCTTGTGTGAAAACACTGGAAGTTTATTTGGACTCCCAATTGCTTTTCTCAGATCATGTGACACATTTTAGCTCCTCATGTGGCTACATTATCAAACTACACCACCAAATCTGTCCGTATCTTACATTGGAAAATAGAGATCTTTGAGCTACAGCTTTAATTAACTCCAGGCACGACTACTGTAATAGCCCATTCACCGGCATGTCTAATAAGAACCACAATAAATTGCAAGTTCAACAGAATGGACTCATCAGGGCCATATATGGCCTAAGTAAAGCTGAGCACATACCCAATTTAGGCGCTCCCTTCGTTGACACCCGTTTAAACATTGTATTCAACACAATGTTATGGCATTGGAACAGAAATGTTTTGCCGGGGTCGCCACTTGCTACCTCATGGACCGTCTACAATATTTTGTTGTGCCAACCTGGTTTCAAACTGGTCATAAATGGTGACACAAGTTTTGATACTTGGACCCGAGAATTTGGAACGTCCTCCCCCCTAAAATCTGGAATCATTCATGCTCAGTGAGATTCAAAAAAAAGATTTGAATTTTTTTTTAACAAAGATATTGATTAACTTGTCTACCCTGGGTGCTCTTCCTGGCTCTCTTAAGTCTGTCTGTTAGGGAGCTCTGAGACATTTGGGTGTGCAGTGCCTTATATAAAAATTTTAATAAATGAATAAATAAATAACCCAAATGATTCAGCCTGGAGAAAGATAAGGCAGAGTATCTGTTACGCTCACCTGGTATCCACGGGGACGTCACCCAGCCGGGCTGCTCGCTGGTATACTCAGTGGTTCCCAGATGTGATCTGCGGGGAAGTTTCTGCCTGAAAGTACAGGAGGACTGTGTTCAAGATTGACTGATCGAGGTAAGTATCCTTCCTCCGCCCCGTATCATTTCAGCCCCTCTGGGCCCTCTTCTCAGCTTGTGGTAGAGTTAGGCGTGCTCTCCGTGCTGCCTTCTTTGCAGGGGCGCGTTGTCTTTCATGGGCGTGTGCGGTCCAGTTACTTCACTGACGCCGACCCGTTTGATGTCTTTCAGGTAAGTCTTATTGCTATTCTTTCGTATTGTTGTTATTCCTGCATGCCTTTCTGTGTATAAAAATGTCTCTTTTCAACCTTAGATATGCGGAGCTTCAGCGTGGCAAACTGGCTTTGTTGAGCCTCGCTGGTAAATGATGGCGCATAATGAGCGCTATGATGCGGTAAGTAAGCGCTATGCGCAGCGCTGCTATGTCTTGCCTTTGCTCACCTGTTTTCTTATTTTCTTGTAGGTCGCGATGTTCTCCCAGCGTGATGCCAGCCGAGAGGCGACCAGCCAGGTAAGCCTTTTGAGAAGTTGGTAATTTGCAATCTCTCTAATGTCTTCTTTAATCTTGTCTCTACCTTCCTCTTTCAGGTCTTTCGGTCCGGGAGGTGTGCAGATTCAAGGAAGCTGTTCACAGGTGCTGCGAGAAGATAAAGATGAAGATTGCAGGTAAAATGTTGCTGCTAACGGTGTTCCTTTTGTCTCCTTGCAGGTTATGCTTCTCCGAGGCTTGTGGGTATAGCTGGACACGGTGAGCGTCACGTTACAAACTGCAAAGTAACGCGAAGCATGTTGTCTTGCTCGGGTGTGGTTTAAATAGCCCCAACAAAATAGTCCAGGTATAATAGTCCCTAGGCCACCACACCCAAAACACTATACCGCATAGCTTGGTTCCTAGGAGCCAAGCTATGTGGATGCCTCCATGTTGGCTGAAAGCCTCAATAAAGTAGTTCCCTGAACACATGTCTTTCACGGTGTATGAGCCTGGCGCCATAGGTGCTAGGACTAGACCCAAGAGGGCTTTTGAAGTAGATGCCAGGCCTTAGAGACCCGAGTCCTGATCCCGCCTGGCCAATGGGCTTGCCAGTGGGGATTTGGGACGAGAGTCGTGATAGCACTCCCCTCTAAGGCCCCTCCCATGGTGTTCCTTCTGTCTGGCCCAGGTTTAATTGGGAAGTTCTGATGTCATTTCCTGATTAGACGTGGTGCGTGGATGTTCTCACTGGGCTCCCAGGATCTATCTTGTGGTCTGAATCCTTTCCAATCGACGCGATAATATAACTTGGACCTAGAGTATTTAGAGTCCAGGATATCTCTGACTTTGAATTCTGGTTGTCCATCAATAAGTAAGGGCTTTGGTGGTGTCCCAATCCGCGTACCGGGTTGCATTGGTTTCAAGAGGGACACATGAAATACCGGGTGGATTTGTAGATTAGGGGGTAATTCCAGTTTGACGGCTGCTGGGTTGATAATTGCCTTGATGGTATATGGTCCTAAGTATCGGGGATGAAAGGTCCGGGTTCCCTTGATGGGTTTAAATTTAGTGGCTAACCAGACTTTGGCCCTCATTACAACAGCGGCGCTAAACCATGGCGCTATTAGCACCATGGTTGGTGCCGGTGTTGTAACGGGTCTGCCATGGTTCAATTGGGAATTACCACCCCATTCCAAGGTGGCGGGCGGTAATTCCCCATTGAACCATGGCCCTTCCCCATTCCCATTTCCGCCCCATAGGGCTCTATGGGAATGGGGAAGGCGCTAAGTATGGTACTGCAAATTGCGGTACTGTCTTAGCACCAAGGTCCCTTTGCGGGTCCCTACTTTAATGGCTGGTGTAGACCAGCCGTTAATGTTGGGTCCCGCAAAGGGACCTCATAGTAAGGCGCTAAGTATTTAACGGCGCCGCAGCCTTTTACGGCACCGTTAAACACTTAGCGCCAGGGTCCTAATGAGGCCCTTTGTCTCCTACTCGATAGTCAGGGGCTTTTTTTCAGTGTTGGTCGCCAAATTTCTTTTGTTTTTCCTTGGCATGAATAAGATGTTCCTTCGCCTTTTTGAAAGCCTGAGTGATGGTTGTGTGAAGAGTCTTTACAGCTGCCATTTCCAAGCTGGCTGGAAGGTCTAGTTCAGAGGTATGTGGATGTCTGCCATAAAGATTATAGAAGGGCGTTTGTCCTGTGCTTGAATGCAAGGAATTGTTATATGCATATTCGACTATCCATAGTAAGTCTTTCAATTCCTTTGTTCGTGGTGCAGCATGCAGCGTAAATATTGCTCAAGCATTTGATTGGTCCTCTCGGTTTGACCGTCCATTTGGGGATGGTGACTGGTAGATAACCGAACGTCAATCTGTGCCATAGCACAACATTTTCTCCAGAAATTGGATACAAACTGGCTGCCTCGATCAGAGACCAGAACTGATGGGAAGCCATGTAGCTTAACAATGCCCTCCAGGAACACTTTTGCTAAAGTGGATGCATCTGGGAAGCCTTTGAGAGGAATAAAGTGTGCCATCTTTGAGAATAAGTCCACAACTAGAAGGATGGTGTTGAACCCTTGGCTGCGAAGTAGATCAGTGATGAAGTTGAGGGAAAGATTGTGCCATGGAATGGGAGGAATGTCCAATGGTTGTAGGAGACCAGATGGTTTTTGTTTTTGTGATTTATTTTGTGTGCAGACACCGTAGGACTGAATATACTGAATGATGTCCTTACACTAGGTAGGCCACCAAAAGTTCTGTTTCACCTTAGCTAGGGTTTTGGCTTTCCCAGGGTGCCCTTCGATCAGTGAATCATGATAACCTGAAATAATATGTTGTAATTCCTTCTTGGGTACATATAGACGATCCCTAAAAAAGAGTAAATGGTCTTTGATGGAATATTGTTCTCCTTGAGTTTGCCATGCAAGGAAAGCATCAGGATTCATTGAATTTCTTTTCGTAGTTCCGCTTGTGTTAAGGCTGTCATGATGCCCAAGAGTTTGTCTTCAGGTATAATCGGTACTGGGTCTGGAGTTGTATATACCATTTCATCAATGCCCATGCGAAATAAGGCATCAGCCTTTCCATTCCTGACCCCTGGTCGAAACGTGAATTACATAATCATATTTTGCAAAGAAAAGGGCCCACCGCAATTGGTGCGAGGACTGGGCTTTGGCTGTTTTGACATATTGCAGGTTTCGGTGGTCCGTGATGACTGTAATGGTGTGTCTGGTCCCCAGTAGGTAGTGCCGCCAGGCTTTAAAAGTGTATTTGATAGCCAGGAGTTCTTTGTCAGTGATGGCATAATTCATCTCTGGAGGTGAGAACTTTTTTGACCAGAAGGCCACAGGATGTAGTTGGCCGGTTTCTGGGTCTCTCTGTGAAAGGACAGCCCCCATTGCCTTACTGGAAGCATCAGTTTCAACGACATAAGGGAGGTCTGGACGAGCATGTCGCAGAATTGGAGCGGAGGTAAACCTTTGTTTAAGTTCCTGGAAAGCTTTTTCTGCTTCTTCGGTCCAAGCAAACCTTTTATTGTTTTCTTGTAATAGTACTGTGATTGGGTGCAAAACCTGAGAGAAGTCTGGAATAAACCGGCGGTAGAAGTTCGCAAAGCCCAGCATGCTTTGTACCCCTTTCAGAGACGTCGGTGATGGCCATTTCAAAATGGCGTCTACCTTGTGCATGTCCATTCTGATGCCTCCTGGAGTAAGGATAAAACCAAGAAACTCTACTTTGGTGACGTGAAAAAAGCATTTTTCAAGCTTTGCATATAAGCGATGTTGAGGGAGCTTGGTGAGGACTGAACGAACGTGCCTGATATGATCTTGTTTCGAGGCTGAGTACACTAAGATGTCGTCTATGTACACTAAAGCGCAAACGTCAATTAATTCTCTCAAGACATCATTCATGAAGTATTGAAACGCCGCAGGAGCGTTGCATAACCCGAAGGACATGACTTGATATTCATACAAGCCGTATTTAGTATGGAAAGCGGTTTTCCATTCATCTCCTTTTCTGACCCGGACCAGGGGGTACGCTCCTCGAAGGTCCAATTTGGTATAAATCTGGGCATCTTTGACTTGGTCTAGCATCTCAGGGATAAGTGGCAAGGGGTAACGGTTCTTCACGGTGATCTGGTTCAATGCGCGGTAGTCAATACAGGTCCTCAAGTCCCCTTCCTTCTTCAGTACGAAGAACAAAGGACTGGCTGCTGGGGACTTTGATGGGCGGATAAATCTGTTTGCAAGGTACTGGTCTAAATAGGATTTCAAATGAAGGTTTTCTGGTTCTGTCAGAGCGTAGATCCTGCCACAAAGGATTTGTCCACCAGGAACAAGGTCGATCTGACAGTCATAGGGCCTATGCGGTGGCAATGTATTTGCTTGGTCCTTTCGGAATACATCCTGGAAATCGTGGTATTCACTTGGCAAGGTATTCGTTACTCCCAGGGTTGATACTGTCGCTCCGGGAGTCATGGGGATACAGACGTCCGGTTTCTGCTCTTGATAATAGCAGGCAGGGGAGCAGTCACCGGGGAAGGTTAATTTTCGTACCCGCCAGTCTATCAAAGGGTTGTGAGCAACCAACCATGGCATCCCTAGTATAAGCCGGAACTGAGGTGCTTTGATGAGATCAAACGAAATAGACTCCTGATGTCCATCCTGGCACAGCAAGGTTACCCCGGCTGTGCACTGGCTTACTGATCCAGAAGCGATTTCTGTCCAATCCACGGTGGTCACCTTGTTCATAGTCGGCTTGGAACATAAATGAAGCCCTATCTCTGCTGCCAGTTCTTGATCGATATAATTTCCAACTGCTCCGCTGTCGATGTATGCTTCAACGGCATGCATCCTTGACGACCGTTGGTGGTTTATCAAGATCACTGGTATTGCAAAGTGTGAGGTCAGCAACTCCTTCTTCTCACTCGACAAACTGACCTCTACGTTTGCCGAGCTTGGTAGTTTTCCGATTCCTTAACTTCATCTTTTTCTGTGGCCCTGACTATTCTCCTTGGGGGTTTTACTGGACAGTCCTTCAGGAAATGTCCTGATATCCCACAATACAAACAAAGTTGTTGTTGTCTTCTTTTATCCCGCTCTTGTTTTGTTAATGGAGGTTGTATCCCTCTGATCTGCATGGGTTCTACAGATTTTTCTGGTGCACGTGATGTGTTGTGTCTTGGTCGAACATACACGGCCCGAGGGTCCGTTTTAGACCGGTCTGCTTTTCGGTCCTGCAACCGGTGGTCTAGCTGCACGACCAAATTTATGAATTCGGTACAGTCTCTGAGGGGATCAACCACCTGTGCTAAGACGTCATTTAATTCGCCTCGTAAGCCTCGATGGAATAACGTGGTTCTTTTGTTTTCTGGCCACCTAGCTTCGGCAACCAGTCTATTGAAGGTGGCAATGTACTTTAACAAGTCCTGATTCCCCTGTCGGAGGGATAAGAGTTTGTTGTCTACTGCTTGTTCCTGGGTATGGCGAGCAAAAAGGTTTTCCATTTCTCTCTGGAACCCCCCAAAGTCATGTAACAGAGGATCATCATGGGTCACCAAAGGTACCGACCAATCTGCTGCACTACCACTCAGGTATGACAAGACAAATGCTACCCGAGCTTGGTCGTTTGGAAATGCTCCATGCCTACAAAGAAAGTGAAGGCGACACTGATTTATGAATGCCGCACACTTCCGTGGGTCGCCTGAGAACCTTTCTGGTGGTGCCAGGGGAACTGTTCCAGGTAACGTGATCTGTACTGGAGTGGGGGTAGTGGATGGTAAGGTGGGGTTTTGCATCAGTGGATTGATCCCAGGCAGAGGAGTCTGTCCTGCCTGTGAAGAACTGCCTACCGATCTTCTCAGAACGATCCTTGGTCACCAGTTGGTCTCTCCGGAGAGCATTAGTCTCTTGTCGGGCAGAATGAACCTCAGCACGAAGTTCCCCTAACAATTGGGCCAATTGGTCCATTTCTGATGTCTCCATGGCGCTCAGGTGGAATCGTTATGGTAGGATTCGCGTTCTGTTACGCTCACCCGGTATCCACGGGGACACCACCCAGCCGGGCTGCTCACTGGTATACTTCTCATTGGTTCCCAGATGTGATCTGCGGGGAAGGTTCTGCCTGAAAGTACAGGAGGACTGTGTTCAAGACTAACCGATTGAGGTAAGTATCCTCCCTCAACTCCGTATGATTTCATCCCCTCTGGGCCCTCTCCACACCTTGTGGTAGAGTTAGGCGTGCTCTCCGTCATGCCTTCTTTTCAGGGACACGTTGTCTTTCATGGGCGGGTGCAGTCCAGTTACTTCACTGACACCAGCCCGTTTGATGTCTTTCAGGTAGGTCTTATTGCTGTTCTTTCGTATTGTTGTTATTCCTGCATGCTTTTCTGTGTTTAATAATGCCTCTTTTCTCCCTTATATATGCAGAGCTTCAGCACAGCGAACTGGCTTTGTTGAGCCTCACTGGTGAATGATGGCGCATAATGAGCGCTATGATTCGGTAAGTAAGCGCTATGCGCAGCGCTGCAATGTCTTGCCTTTGCTAACCTGTTTTCCTTCTTTTCTTGTAGGTCGCGATGTTCTCCCAGCGCGTGTGGAATTTCCGGAGTGATGCCAGCCGAGAGGCGACCAGCCAGTAAACCTGTTGAGCAGTTTGTAATTTGCAATTTCTCTAATGCCTTCTTTAATGTTGTCTCTACCTTCCTCTTTCAGGTCGTTCAGTCCGGGAGGCGTGCATATTCAAGGAAGCTGTTCACAGGAGCTGAGAGAAGATAAAGATAAAGATTGCAGGTAAGATGCTCCTGCTAACAGTGTTCCTTTTGTCTCCTTGCAGGTTCTGCTTCTCCGAGGCTCGTGGGTATAGCTGGACACGGTGAGCGTCACGTTGCAAACTGCAAAGTAAAGCAAAGCGTGTTGTCTTGCTCAGGTGTGGTTTAAATAGCCCCAACAAAGTAGTCCAGGTAAAATAGTCCCCAGGCCACCACACCCAAAACACTATACCGCCTAGCTTGGTTCCTAGGATCCAAGCTATGTGGATGCCTCCATGTTGGCTGAAAGCCTCAATAAAGTAGTTCCCTGAACATATGTCTTTCATGGTGTATGAGCCTGGCGCCATAGGTGCCAGGACTGGCCGCAAGAGGGCTTTTGAAGTGGATGCCAGGCCTTAGAGACCCGAGTCCTGATCCCGCCTGGCCAATGGGCTTGCCAGTGGGGATTCGGGACGAGGGTCGTGACAGTATCCTAGGACCTCTCTCCCTTTGAAGTCGGTTGTCACCCCTTCCATATACCCTAGATGCCTGCTGTTTATACAAGGCATGGATATAATATTACCAAGGGGGTCAATCGGATTGGCACACCTGGCAACAAAGGGTGCTAAACAGATCTGATCCTCTAATTAAAAGGTTTCAATTGTGTTTAAGGAGACAACAGTGTTAGATGATACCTTAGATCTAGAGGTCATTAGCAAATGGGCTCAGACATCACTGTTTTTTTCAGCACTGCAAAAGCGTCTATCTCATGATTATAGCAATGTCATCCTTCTTAAGGTAAGCATTAAGAGGGGGTGATCGGCAGATATCTGGAACTGGTAGATAGAGGTGACCATCTATTCAAGGACAAGCTTGTGAAACAGTTGGAAAATATGTCAACATCTTTTCCTCGCCAGATTGGTGTTCAGACTTCCCAAAGATATATTATTATGCCACAGGTTCCTGCCAGGGTGGCCAGAAGATCGGGTCATTCGGCTGGCTGTGCCACTCTAGCTAAGGCCACACAAGTCAGTAAGAGGGTTACTTCTAACAGAATGCCCTGCAAGCCGGGGCTAGCCTTCTTTTCCCAATGATTC
The DNA here is from genome assembly GCF_040938575.1 of Ambystoma mexicanum. NCBI lineage: Eukaryota > Metazoa > Chordata > Amphibia > Caudata > Ambystomatidae > Ambystoma > Ambystoma mexicanum. Next base: position 809,845,642 of record NC_090932.1, read on the forward strand.
CAGAACACATGGGGCAGAGAATTTAGAGGAGCCAATCACAGAACTGGATTCAATCAGGGTCACTGCCAACTTGCAGTTTCCTCCAGTGAGACTCATTGTGTGGGGATTGTGTTATTTTATAAGAAACTGGTATCTTTTGCCACAAGACCCATAGTCTATTCAAATAGTCATAGGGGTCAAGGGGCATTCTATAGACACTCCAGTGCAGTATTGTCTGTAAAATAATTCTATCTTTCACAGGGCATATCACTTGTTGATCTCCAGGAGGCTCGGCCATCATGTGAGAAAGAAGGGAATAGAGAGGGCCCTAAGGCATCCTGGGAGTTTCTCAGCAATATATTTTTGGCAAAGAAGAAGGATAGAGTTCTGAGGTAGTCATCAGTTTGAACCAGTTGAATAGGTTTGTGGTGTATCATCTCTTCAAGATGGAGACAGTTGCCATGTTGTGAGATATGTTGAGGCCAAGAGATTTGTTGGTCAGGCTAATTTTCAAGAACGCTATGCCTCAAGAACACTTGTCTCATGGTCCCAATTTTCCAACCACACCTGAATTATCTCCAATTCAGTAGGGAGGGGTTAGTTACCAGATGGCTTGTCCTCAGCCTCTTCATGATTTACAAAGATCCTAAGAACAGATCCGTCCCAGGCCATGGGCCTAAGTTCAGCAGAGGAGGTAAGAAGCCAAGCTCAGTTGTCCATCAACCACTTATAGTCATTGGGTGTGGAGTAAATTTATCAGCCCAGCAGAACTCCCCTACATAACCATACTGCATTTTCAGCAGTTACCAGCAGAATGGCTGCGCTGGTTCTCTGGAGCACCATTGCCTTGCACCAAAACTACGTTTTGCAGTCACCAAAATAATGGCTCCACTGTCTTTCACAAGCACATATGGGGTGAGATGGAACATACAACACCCGGAGAAAATGGCTGCCAGTGTTTTCCTTATGAGCACCAAAGAAAATAATTCAAAGACAGAACTGCTATGCTGCCAGCTCAAAACTTCCCACTGAAAAAGAAAATGTCCTGCATTTAAAATGACTGCGCACTGATGCCCTTTTCATCTTTTCAACATTACCCAGTTTGGTTCCAGTAAGACACATTCATGTACACCCATATTCAGGGTGTACACCAGTAAATGGGGGCATTCCTCACTGAATGGCATGTTGTGTCAGACAAAATATGTGAAAGAGCAGAGAACAGCACACCAAGACGTATGGAAAACGCTTTACTTTTTGCAACAAAATAACCCAGACAAACCCTTCATAAGAAGCCCTCTGTAACGCTCACCTGATTCCCGCAGAGGCGCCGGTCTTGACTGGGCGAATACCGTATCTTCAAAGGTGATGTGTAACACACGGTTGGCTCTTTGGGCTGGACCTCTGTGCACTGTATGTCTGACTCGAAGAGTAAGATGTCTGCGGATAGAAGATACGGGATTAATGAACTGGGGTTATTGGGTGTCTCTCTCTTCTTCCCTTTCTCTTCTCCGGTAGAACCCCAAAGGTTAACGCTCTCACCTTAGGTAAGTGAACGCCGAGCTCTCCATCTGCCTCGGGGCAGGGTGCCGAAACCAGTTTCTTCACTGGATAAGGGTGCAGGCCTCTTGACCTCAGAGGACTGCTGTCCGTCGTTTACTGCACGAATGGTAAGTTCCAAGTATTTCAAATGTCTTTAAAAGTCTTTTGTAATGATGTCTCTTGTCTTGCAGGGTTCCGGCGATGGTGGATGATGGGCTGAAGTGAGTTGGGGATGGAACCCGTGTGAGGAATAGAAGCGCCTGGAAGCACGTAAGTAAGCGCTTGTTGCCTGCTTCACGATGCGCTCTAACTGTCCTTTTATCTTGCAGGTACGAGTTCGGAGCTGCTGAAGGGTGCCGGAATACCCACTGGGTTCGGCGTGGGAAGGAGTAATGGCACGTGAGCAATAAAGTTACCCAATGTCTTTAAACGCACCTTCTTTTGTCTTTCAATTGCGGGATGCAGCGCCGAAGGCCTCCGGAGCGTGCGAAGAGTTGGTAAGCTTTTGTCTTTCAGATGCCGGAATGCAGTGCGAAGACCTCCGGAGCACGCGAAGAGTAAGTAAGCCTTTGTCTTTCAGATGCCGGAATGCAGCGCGAGGCGTTGGTGACAGCCGATGGACCAGGTAAGAGAAGCGCTGTCACTGAAGACCGTATTGCTAACCTGTTCTTTCTTGTCTTTATAGGTGTTGCTGAAGACTGGATTCAGGTAAGTCCACCCAAGCATTATGAGCCCGGCGCTTCCAGCGCTGGGACTGGGCATATTTATGAGCCTGGTGCCACTGGCGCCAGGACAGGGTCCAAAAGGTCCCAATTGGGACCGGTTGGCACTCGGAACCTGGGTTATGGGTCTGCTTCCAAGGGAGTTGGGTAAGTCCTGACCTTTTGGAAGCAGAGATCATGACAGCACCCCCCCTCAAGGCCCCTCCCAAGCTGGGCTTCTCCTGGGGTTTGGGCTTGTCAGGGAATGTTCGATGAAATCTTTTGATTAGACGAGGAGCGTGGCCATATTCTGCAGGTTCCCAGGATCTTTCTTGGGGGCGGTAGCCTTTCCAGTCAATTAGGTAAAATAGTTTAGATTTGGAGATCTTGGAGTCCAGGATGCTTTTGACTTCAAACTCGAGTTCTCCATCAACTAGGATAGGTTTTGGAGATTCAGTTAGTCGGGTTTGAGGTTGCATGGGTTTTAATAGAGAGACGTGGAAGACCGGATGTATCTTTATGTGAGGGGGAAAGTCCAACTTGACCGCTACTGGGTTTACTATGGTAGTGATGGAATAGGGACCAAGGTATCTTGGGTTGAATGTGCGTGGTCCTTTTAGAGGTAGATATTTGGTGGATAACCAGACTTGATCTCCTACTTGATATTGGGGGGCTTCCTTCCGATGTTGATCTGCTCCTTTCTTGTATTGTTCCTTAGCCCTTTGAAGGTGAGAAACGGCTTCCTTAAAGGCTTGGGTGATTGTAGAATGCAGGTAGTCTACTGCTGGTGTTCCAAGATCTTGGGGTGGATCCAACTCCGAGGTTCGAGGGTGACTGCCGTATAGAAGAAAAAACGGGGTTTTCCCAGTTCCCGAGTGGACAGAGTTATTGTAGGCATATTCGGCTACCAAAGGATATCTTTCCAAGTTTTTTCAGTTTGTTGCAGCATGCAGCGTAAATACTGTTCCAGAGTTTGATTGGTCCTCTCGGTTTGTCCGTCGGTTTGAGGGTGGTGACTGGTCGATAGTCTCACATCAATTTGAGCTGACCGACAGCAACTTCGCCAAAAATGAGAAATAAATTGACTACCTCGATCCGAAATTAGAACTGAAGGAAAACCGTGCAGTCGGACGATGTTTTCGAGAAATTCTCGGGCCAGAGTTGTTGCTGTTGGCAAGCCTTTGAGTGGAATGAAATGCGCCATCTTGAAGAATAAGTCCACGATTACTAGGATCGTATTGTATCCGGAGCATGGAGGTAGATCGTTGATGAAGTCCATAGAAAGCGTATGCCAAGGGCGAGGTGGGATGTCAATAGGGCGTAAGAGGCCGGCTGGTTTTTCCTTTTGACTCTTGTTTTGGGCGCATACTCCACAGGACATTATAAAGTCTCTGATATCTTTCTTCCAAGACGGCCACCAGAAGTAGCGCTTGATCTTTTCTGAGGTTTTGGCCATACCGGGATGTCCTTCCATTAAGGAATCGTGATAACAAGAGATTACCTTTTTCTGTAAATCTGTGCTGGGCAGGTATAATCGTTCTTGGAAATACAATAAGTTGTCCTTCACTGCAAAGTCCTTTCCCTGCAGATGCCAATTCTGCATGTCTGCTGGAGTTACAAGTTGCCTGGCTTTATCCTTAACTTCCTCTATGGATTGTGTGGCGATTACACCCAGAATTCTTTGTTCGGGAATGATAGGTACAGGTTTAGGGTTGATCAAGTGTTCTTCCACTCCCATCCGAGAAAGGGCATCAGCTTTACCGTTTTTTGTACTAGGTCGATAGGTAATTATGAAGTCAAACTCGGCAAAGAATAGTGCCCAACGAAGTTGTCTAGAGGATTGGGCCTTTGCGGTTTTCAAATATTGCAGGTTTCGGTGATCCGTAATCACAGTAACAGTGTGTCGGGCCCCCAGAAGATAATGCCGCCAAGCCTTAAAGGCAGACTTGATAGCCAGAAGTTCCTTATCAGTAATAGTGTAATTGATTTCAGGAGGCGAGAATTTGCGGGACCAAAATGCCACGGGATGCAACTGATTGGTTACTGGGTCCTTTTGTGATGGAACTGCCCCCATGGCAAGGCTCGAAGCATCAGTTTCAACGATGTAGGGGAGTTCGGGGCGAGGATGTTTTAAAATTGGTGCAGAGATAAATTTAGTCTTCAAATTCTGGAAAGCTTGCTCCGCCTCGGTAGACCATTCTGTAAGAGGATTCAATTCAGCACTACAGCCAAGTTAACGCCTAGTCTAGAATACTGAATGAAAACCCTTATTGATATATCTTTAGGTCCAGTTCATGCGTTCTGGATGACTACCCTTGTATAACACCCCTCTCTTGGAATCCCCCTGACCCCACTGAGCCAAGAAGTAATTCTGTTTTGCAAGTTTAAAAGGTTTATTTGATAAATTAAAATATATATCACACTTTTTAATAAATTAATAATTGAATATCACACTTAATCTGATATGGTAAATATTAACAACGGAGAATCTGGCACTAGCACACTTCTTTAATCACTAATGAGTTGACATGAAATGGATAAGGTAGCACACTAGTAAATAGGAACAAAAGTATAATGTGGTAGAGGATGCTTTATGTAGGCTCAGGTGGATGCAATATTCAATGAATGCAGTACAGAAAATACGCAATATGATTTCAACCAAACAATGTAATCACTTTTCTCTGGCTACTCCCCTCCCCCCCTTGATGCAAGGCAAGGAAATGGAAGGAAAACACACAGTTCTCAGAAATGCAATCAACTGTAATTCATTTCAATCCAGCAAGCTTAAACAGAAGTTTGAAAACACAGGCAAATGCTTTGATAGGTGCTAGCAATGAATGAGAAATATGCTGGAAACGCTCTTAATTCCCTTTTAGAGGTTCAGGATGAGTGGTATCTAGTTAATATTAGTCCAGGCTCACACTAGCAATGATGCAGGGATAGTTAGCAGGTTAAACGAATTTCTGGCAAATGAAATCAGGCAGCAGCAGTTTTTTTACATGTGAAGAAATTGCAAATCGCGGCAAAATTCGCGGATGCGCCGAGCGCTATTACAAAGGAACCGCAAGGACTATCTCTACCGTTTTGGGGTCCTAGGAAAGCCTGGGATCTCAGCTTCCAAATAAAAGTTATTGCAAGTCTCTAGCCCAAACGGTTGCGGAGATATGAGTAATTTAGTAAAGGTCGTTTTTGGTTTTGTAAATTTTAAACGCACACTTTTTCAAAATGACAAATTTTACTAGAAATGACAGGTGACAGATAGGAGGCAGTTCTACTTAGGTTAAATAGATTGAATTAGATGAATTTAAACTAAGAGATGGGTTCTGAGTTTTGCTAAGTACTCACAAGAGATTTTGAACAGGAAAGCGACTTGGTCACGATCTTCAGTCTGGTCAGGTCTTTCCGGATTCTGCTCACAGCGCCTGGTCTGGTCTCGGCTAGGCACAGCACTGCTTTCTCTCTGGTCTGGTCTCTGCTAGGCACAGCACTGCTTTCTCTCTGGTCTGGTCTCTGCTAGGCACAGCACTGCTTTCTCTCTGGTCTGGTTTCTGCTAGGCACAGCACTGCTTTCTCTCTGGTCTGGTCTCTGCTCTGGATAGATTGAAGTCTCTAGTTTGGCTTTCTGGAGTTTGATGGAGGTAAGTATGGATTTTTCCGGCAGGGCTTCCAGCGGCAGATGAAATTGAATGTCTCTATGTGTCCTGACTCTCTGCTTTTATCTGTTTCTTGAGAATGGGTGTGTGTGTTGCATCACTAGACTTGCCCCTCTCATTCGTCATTGGTCAGGCTTCCATTCCTCCGCTTGATTGGCAAACTGAACTGTGAGTCAGATTGATGTCATTTTATGATCTCTTGAAACAACCTCCCTTATCACCTGTGCACCCAAATATATATATGATCAAAATCCATACTTCAGAGTTACACAGTTGTTTGAAATTACATATACATGGTGTGGCTGAATTTAGCCATGTCTATGTCCAAATCTGCTCATTCTCGGAGCTTGCATTCAAAGGGTGTACATAATTGACTTTTTAACTGCTTTTTCAATTTCCGACATGGACCCAACTTTACATACATGTGTGCAGGGGGTAGGGACATTAACTGATGAAGTTTCAGATTTTTAACATGCACACATTTAGAGTAATATCCACTTTTCCGCTAAAACCCCCCTGAACATACCACCGGTTCCTACCACGTCTTAAACTGTGGGCAGAAAAATCACAAGAATTATGGTATCATTTATAAAATTTTCACATGTCCGCACTATGAATTATCCCCCTTTTTATAAAACCATATCCTTGCTGCAGGGGTGTGTCTTTTCAGGTCACATGGTACAGAAACCAGTCTTTCCAGTTTCTGCCAAGCCAGCTTGCTTCTCACAGGCAGTGCCCCTCCCAGCTTCTCCAGGAGGAAGCCACTTTTTACGACGTCTGTAATAAAAACCTTTGCCTGAGTGGAGAGGGCTTTGTTCACTCTCTGCAGAGCACAGATAATTCAATTATCAGATAGATGGCATATCCTTTGTGTGAGCAGCAAAAGGGCAGATGGCCTGGGAACACAGCTGTGACTCAAGTTTCCTTTCTGATGGGGGTAGTTGCCAGGCAAAATCAAGTTCCTTAAGCCAGACCTTCAGCTAACTTTTTGTTGCTTTTAAAATAACTTGTAATTTTACACATGCAGCTAGAATGCTGATTCTAAGTGCAAAACTATGACATTTCAACAGTTACAAAGGCATGTGACACCAAACATAGGTCACTCATTTAATTTAACATTTTCGATTTTGGTGGTTTTAAATCCAGTTGCAGTTAGGCTTAAGCTGCTGACTCCATAGCATTTTTGTTATAAGCATTGTTTTTGGGCTCTTCATTTCCCAGATTTTGTAGGCACACAAAACTCCATTCTGCCAAATGTCTGCTGGTGTTCAGTGAATATTTTGCACATGTTGCAAGGTTTGAAATAAGCATTTTGCTTGCCTTCAGAAACACACACAGTGGGTTTTAAAACGCCGGCTTTTGGATAGTGGTGAGTACTGGTACTGCACCCATTTTTGGGATTTTCTTGGATTAATGCATTCTAAACAGGAATGGTTCTTACATGGTAGTAAATCCTTGCTTAACATTGTTTTGATGGGGCTCCTTACAGTAAGATGGTTATGTGGAACCCCACAAAAAGGGTTGAATCTTTAAAGTGGTCCAATGAGTCACGATTTCAGCAACTTTTTGACATCAGTAAAAGTGGATTTTGTTAACAAAGACCTTTCCTTACCCTGGTGGGTGGCAAGTTAGGTAACCATTTTGGTGTGCGCACAACTGCGCAGCTTTCCTGGATTTCGGCGCACTTGTGGGTTTTCCGCCATCTTGAATTTCCTAAGCCCACAGCACCAAATGTTGTAGCAGGGTAGCTTAAACGTGGGTCAGGACACCCTACAAGCCCCCCCACGTGACTGCACTTTGAGTTTGGGTCGATGGGGAGTCGCGTGCCCAAGGGTTTTGACCCACGCCCCGGTCTGTCCGCATAATCTTCTTCCTCTTCTGTAGATGGCACAGTTCAGCATCTTCTTCTCCATCCGGTCAGATCGATCAGTTCTCCTCGCCGGTCCTGATGGGAAGATTGGGCGGTACCCCGGGCCCGTTGTGTCTTTGCTCCCGGTCTCCGGATCGTCCTTTTTGGTCATCCTTCATGGTTTCATCTCTCCTAGGATGATAAAGGAAGAGCGGCAATATCTACTCATAGACGATTTTTTTTTTCCACCACTGTTGAGATAGTGGGGCAGCATATGCATTTCATCGTAACGAAATATTACATTCTTATTTTGAAAAAAAAAACAGCATCACTAGAGACAGTTTCATGTAAATCACAATAATTTAGAGACTAGATGTGGTAGGTTTTATGATTGGAACTGAATTAGTCTGATACAGTACCCGCTAGGATTCCAGAGGATTCCTCCAGTTGTTGCAGAGTGTGCCTGGGATGGCAACATTTCAACTGGTTTATGTGGACCCACTTGTCTTCCCCCTCTGCCGAACCACCTTTGGGGATGCGGATCTTGTAGGCCACAGGGGAGATCTTATCGACGATCTCAAAGGGTCCCTTCCATGTAGGCAAAAATTTTCGCTGCTTGGCCTAGTTCCTTTGGAAGTTGTATAGATAGACCCGGTCTCCCACCTGATATTCCTTCCTGGAAGTTTTCAGGTCATAATGGGTCTTCATGCTATCAGCTGATCTTTCTAGATTCCGCTGAGCATAAGCAAAAGCATGTTGAAGGTGTTTCCTTAAATTCTCTACATACTCATGAGTAGTGGAGGCATTTATCAGTGTCTGCTCTTGGGTCCTGTAGAGCAAATGCTGCGGAAGCACCATCTTGCGCCCAGTCATCAACTCAAATGGTGACATTTTGGTTGCAGATGAAGGGGTAGATCTGATGGCCATTAGGACCAGAGGTAATCGGATATCCCAACTTGGCCCAGAATCTGCCACAAACTTCTTTAATATGCTCACAATTGTCCGGTTATATCTCTCTACTGCCCCAGAAGAAGCTGGTCTATAAGCAATATGCAGCTTTCTCTTGACCCCCAGTATCTCCCACATCTTTGTCATTACTTCACTGGTGAAGTGGCTACCTCTGTCTGACTCAATCCTTTGAGGTAGACCAAAACGGGAAAAGATGTGGTTAATCATCAAGGCAGCTGCAGTTTCTGCCTTGCAGTTTGGGGCTGGGAGACATTCCACCCACTTGGTAAACAAGCATGTCACAGTCAACATGTACTTATTCCCCCTAGCCGAGCGAATCACAGGGCCTACAAAGTCGATTTGTAAATCTGACCATGGCAGTGTCATTCCCCTCTTTTGTAAAGGCGCCCGGTGTGTGAGGGATGATGGCTGAAATTGTGCACACACAAGGCAACCCTTCAGGTACTGGTCGAGGTCCTGCCCCATGTGTGGCCAGTATGCAACCTCTCTTAAGATTTCCAATGTTGTGTGAAACCCCCTATGACCGGCAGTGGCCGCATCATGGGCGTGACTTAACATCAGGCTTCGGAATGAGGTAGGAACCACCCACTGATCGTGGCCAGCTTTGGATTTCCTTACCAACAAACCGTCTTGGATCCGGAACATTTTGGGACATTTCATCAACACTCTTAGGTCCTCTTTCCCAATGTAATCGGTATCCGTCAGGGGAAAGTTCTCAGGGTCCTCAAGGTGCTGGTAAAATTTACCAATTATTGGATCCCCCTTCTGAGCAGTAATCAAATCAGCATCAGGGGTCTCCTTACTCCATTGTGCAATTGAGAGGTCGTTGTGAGCATTTGTCTGGGACCTAGTGATGGCAGTGACCTGGATTTCCCCCAACAGGGACTCAATCTCAATTAGATCCCCTTGGATGGCCCCGGTTTTGGCCAGCTGATCAGCTAAGTCATTTCCAGTTTTGTCTGGTCCCTCTACTTTGGAATGACCCTTGATCTTTTTCCAATAGATGGTCATCCCATTCGATGTGACCAGATCATCAATGTTTTGGATCAACTTCCCATGTTTCAAGGGTTTGTTGTTAGCAGATAACATGCCTCTGGTTTTCCAATTAACCAGGTGCTCCACGAACCCGTTCCGTACATAATCCGAATCTGTGATTATGACCAGTTCGTGGAGTTGATGCTGGACAGCAGTGAGGATGGCCTGATGCACAGCCATCAATTCTGCCACCTGACTACTTCGGGGACCAATTTTGTATCCAGCGGAGGGTTCTGGGGACTCATTCACCCATGCATTCCCTATGCCGGCCACCAGTTCTTTCTCCCCGTTGTTGTCAACATGGTAAGAGCATCCATCCACATACACAGTGGGCATTCCCTCACACTTGTCTTCTTCAAAGACTTTGTGGGGGGAATTAAGGTATGCCTCCATGTTGTCCTTTATTTTTAGACTTTCGTCCTCGAGACAGTTTTCTCTGGCACAATCATGCAAGTCAGCCAGACCTTGCGCGAGGGGACTCTTCTTGTTTTGGCCATATCTGACCTCCACAGGAAAGCCTTGCATTGACAGAATCCAGGAAGTAATTCGGGAATTACTCACATTTCCGGCCCGGATTCTGTCACTTTGGAGATATTGCAGAGGCTGGTGTGGAGTCTCCACTATGATGTGTTCCCCCTGGATAAACGGGCGGTAATTCTTCAATGCCCACACCGTTGCCAGGAGTGCCTTCTCACAATCGTTGAATTTTTCCTCCACAGAGGATAAAGTTTTGCTCGCATAGGAGATTACTTTATTGACCTTGTCATGCTTTTGATATAATACTGCCGTCAAGCACGTATTAGAGAACCCCGTCTCCAGGAAGAACTCCTTGTTTCTGACAGGGTAAGCTAGGCAAGGCGCTTGTGAGAGGCTTCTTTTGAGTTGTTTTACTGCCTCGGCTTGTTCTGGACCCCATTCCCACTTGACCCCCCCCTTCAGGAGATGAATCAGGGGTCTGGTGATCTCTGCGTAGCCCTCAATGAACTTTCTGCTGTAATTAGTCAGTCCAAGGAGGCTCCTTAGTTCCCGCAGAGTTGTGGGGTCTTTCAGTTTCTGAAGTGCTTCCACTTTCTTTTCCTGGGGACAGAGACCCTGAGGAGTAATCTCATGCCCCAAGAAGTTAACACGGGTTTTACACCACTGTGCTTTCTGAAAGGAAAGTTTTGCTCCGGCGGCCCTCAACTGTGTCAGAACATAACGGATCTCCGCTATGTGTTCCTCAACAGTTGAGCTTTTGATGAGGACATCATCTACATAAGCCAGGTTACCCCTCGTACCCAGGTCGGGCATGGCCTTATGTAGGAAAATATTGAACTCATTACCGGAGTTAAGGTATCCGAAGGGAGTCCGGGTCCATGTGTACTGCTGGCCCCCAAAGGTAAAAGCCAGCTTGTATTGGTCCTCCCTACTGACAGGCACGGTCCAGTATCCATTGGTCAGGTCTATTGCAGTGAATACCTGTGACCCCTGAATCTGGGCCAGCCCTTGGTCAATGTAGGGAAGAGGCCATCGGGAAGTGTGGACCCGTTTGTTGAGCTCCCTGAGGTCAGCGCAGAGTCTCCACTGGCCGTTTGGCTTCAATATTCCCAGCACCGGATTATTGAAGGTGCTGTGGACTGGACGGATTATTCCCCGGGACTCAAGGTTCTTAATTATTTCAGTAAGGGACTCCATTGATGCGAGAGGCAAGCGATATTGCTTCACAAACACTGGAGTCATGCCAGGGTCCGTGGGGATTGTTGTGGTGTGGATGTCGGTGCGACCACAGTCATATGAGTCTACCGCAAAGAGATCTTGGAAATCCAAGAAAACTTGTTTCAACTTTTGCTTTTGTTCCAGAGTCACACAGGCATCAGCTAGGTTGACTCTCTCTTCCACCATCTGCCTGAAGCCTGGAAAGACCTCTGGTTTGGCTATCTCCGCGGCCTCCTCCAGCTGGGTGGAGAAGTCCCTGGTCAGAGTGCTGATTTGGACCGGAGGCTTCAGGTGGGAAAGGCAGCCCTCATGGACCTGGAAAATCACCTCATCCCTCCTGAAGTCACAGGTCACATCTTCCTTACCATAGGGGCAGGAAGTGTACACCAGGAAGTTCCCCCCATGCCGGGTAAAAATCCTGTCTGGTGTTGCGTTGTCATCACTGTCACTGTCAAAACAGTCCTTGGGGATGGGTCCTAACAGTTCATTTACAAGATCAATGGAGAAATGTCGGTCATCAACCGCCATTCCAATAATGGTGCCTGCGGCTAGAGTAATACTCTTTAAGTCGCTGTTATCCACCTCTATTAGAATGGGGTCATGTTCTATGTTGACTAATGGAGTCGGGTTTACCCCCAACCCTTGCTGTTGGAGAGAAGCATTTAGATGTATGTAAGCATCAGGGTTTTTCAACTCTTGTCCCCTTTTAACTTTCACTTCCAGGGAGAATTGTCGGGTCCTTTCTGGGATGGTGACTTCCTCTTTAACCTGAATTTCAACTGCATAAGGTAGCAATTGAGCTGACCTAAATGCTTTTTCTGGATCATCAAAGCCCATGGGATTATCCGCTAATCGGGACCAAGCTTTGAAGTTTATTAGGTCCAAACTAATGGCAAAGCGATTGAGAATGTCACTGCCTAAGTAAAAGGCGGCAGTGACGTCTCGCACGACCCAACAATTGTGGACTATGCTCTTGTTGCCAATGGAGATTTTGAGCATACACCTGCTTGGCAGGAGATGTTTGGAATTAGGTGCTTCCAGGTCCATTTCCCATTTGTCTATCAGTTTGAATGTGGGAATGGCTGGATCTTTTGGGAGTTGGCGGAACATGGCTTCGCTGATGAAGCTCTTACCGTTGTTCACACACACTCGAGCGAGAACAGAGTCCTTCCCATCATTTAACTGAACAGGGATGAACAACTGCTCTCCAATTTGCTGAATATCAGCCAGGCTTTGAGCTGATTTCACATCTTTCTGGACTATAGGAGTGGGGGTTTCTGATTGTGGATTAGTATAGAATTTCAGAGTGTTTCCTTCCAGCGTGGAATACCACTTTAGACTGGAAGGAAGGTTGATTTTCAGAAATAGAGAGGACCCCCCATCACCAGTCTGTTGTCCTACTGCTATTACTGTCACGTCTGGAATTTGGTTGTTCTGGAAGTGAAATTCTACTTGGTCAGATTTTTGTTCAACCATGTGGCATGTGCCGTTTAAACTAACATGGTTGACACTCTGTTTTAATTTTATTGGTCGGCTAGTCTGGGTCCAGAGGACCTTGTTTACGCAATCAATTAGGGGTGACAACCTTCTCAGGAGGTCATTCCCTAGTAAACAAGGGGTGCCCTCTGGGGTCACAACTATGACCGGGTGTTTCAACTTATGTCGCCCAATTTTAATGTCCAAGTCTGCAGTCCCCTCAACGGGAATTTCCTTCCCGTCAAAGTTCTGTAGTTGTCCCGGAAGAGAGGTGAGAGGAATTTGGTAATTCTCTCCCCTTCCTGCATTCAGTTCGTCAAAGGCCCTTCTGGACAGAAGGGTAGCTTGAGATCCAGTGTCCACCAGTGCTGAGATTGTACCCTGCCCCTGTACTTGTACCGGGGCATAATATCTTCCCTCCTTCTCCTCAAGGGGGCACAGATAATGTACATTTTTGGACAACTGGTGGGCTAATTTTCTGGTTTTGGACATCGCTAGCGAGGAGATTTGGGCAGAATTCTGTGGAGAGTCTTGGGAATCTGAAAGAAAAAATTTGCAACTGGAGATCAGAGCCATTGTGGGTTCCCCTGGCTCCGTTTCTGGGCCGCCCCCCCCTTTTTGGAGGCAGTCGCCAGGATGGGTTTGAACCAGGGGATTTTCTTGCTGTTGGTTCTGGGATGAGATGGTGGGCGGCGGTAGCTCAGTCTCCACATCTCCCCAGTCTGGATTTGCATCCCTAGGGACCCATTTTTCTTTGGGAGGAGTTCCCCCCTCTCTGAAGGAGAAGATCCTTTTCCCAGGATCCTCTGAGGATCCCTCTCCCTCAAATTGGAAGATCTGTACCTCCTCCTCAAACTGAGTCTGTTTGGGTCTTTTGTTTCTCCTACCCCCCCTCTGCTCCTTAGGAGGCAGACTTTCAGGGGCAAGAGATTTTGTTTCCGGTTCCTGGGTTTCCAGGGGCTGTTTACAAGTGAGGAAGGAAGCTTCCTCCAAGGCTTTACACCCCCCTTCCCCTTGTGCCTCCTCCCTGGGAACCGGTGAGTTATCGGGGTGCTGCCCCCGTCATTGTTCTGGAGCACCAGGTCCAGAGTTGGGTGCGTTCTGCGCCGGCATGCTGATCTGAGGGTTCTGCTGTGCCCTCAGTATATGACCCATATCCCGCGCCATGTTTTGAACCTGGCGCTCTAACTGGGAAACCCGCTCAGGCTGATACGGGGCCCTGTTTTCTCCCCTGGGCTGATCCCGGGAAGGGTAGCTGTCCCTCCTCTGGTAGTACCCCTGGTTGGGAAGATTTTGGTACCCCTCCACCCTTGGCCTCCCCTCTCCCGGATTCAGTGGTCTGGGCTCAGGGAATTGAGGAAAGAAGGATGGATGATTTTGGGGTTGGAAGTCGGGTGGATATCTGGGGAAAAAGTTCTGCCCAGGGTTTGGTAAATTTCTGCCCTCCTGTGGGAAGTTTGGAGGGAAGTTCCCTGGGTTAGGTGCTTGGCTGGATCCCCCCCCTTGGGCTGGAGGAGTCCACACATAACCCAGGATGGGTCTGTTACCTTTGTAGCGGGGACTTACATAGTCAGGAGAGCGAGGGACCCCATTTGTGGGGCTGCCTCCCTGGCTCCCTGTCTGCGACTGGCCCGAGGACCTTCTGGGCCTAGCATTATTAGGTGCAGGCAGGTTTTTAGGCCCCCCCATCTCCAAATCCAAAACGGGGGTGACCTTTACCTCTGCCACCTTGACAGCAGCAGGGGTGCTGTTGGCTTTGGGGTTTTTCTGGGCATTGCTTTTATTTTCTATGGGCTTCTGCACCTCATAGATCCGGGTAGCCTGTTCAATGACCCAGTCTAAAGATCTTTTCTCATGAAAATCCCTCACAAGCTGGGTCATGATATATTTGGGCAAGGCATGAAAAAATGTATTAACGAATTCTCGACTGTCTGTGCGCACCCTTCTTGTGGTCTGTGCAAAAGCCCGCTTTAACTCCTGCACAAATTCTTGTGGGGCCTGATCCTCCCCACATTGCAAATTGTAGGCTGCCTTGCGAGCCTCTTGAGGATTTCTGTGAACAGAAAAATGTTTCAGGATGGCCGCCTTATAGGTGGACCATCTTAAATGATTTTGGTCCTCCAGCCCCGCAAAGAAACTGGAGTATTCCGGGGAGAAGGTCCACTTTACATATTGAATGCAGCTTTGGCTGTCCTTCAAATGGAAAGTCTCCATCATTTGTTCAACCAACTCTAAGTGCTCCCAAACAGAATACTTAGCGTTCTTATGGTAAGGCGTGATGACGCTCCTGATCGCCTTAATCTGCTTTAAGGGGTCCTTGAGCAAGGCCCTTTTTGCCTTATTGGCCTTTTTGGTTCGGGTAACCCTTGTCCATTCTTCGTCGGACTCAGAGGCACTGCTCCCAGAGGTTCCCGTCTGTTCTTCCAGGTTTTCCCGGATTCTGCGAGCCTGGGAATGGCTGGCAGAATGTGGGGACCTGGTCTCCTGTGTCCTGCGCAGTTCAGAGGAGTCTTCAGATTCCTCCTTGCTGTCAGGATTTGATGGGTACCCCCTCCACTGACCTAACTGGGCAGAGGTTTTCAGGATGCCCTTAATGGGCCTACTCTCCTGGGGTTTCCCACTGAACTGTATTGTACTTGGGTGCCCATACCCGGATGCCCACCCCTCCATTCCTGGATGGTACTGGCCTATGAGCCCCATGCTTCTGTCTGGATAGTAATCTGCCATCCCTGTGGCCCTGTGCTCATGTGCGCCAGGGGACATGGGGGTGGCAGAGTCCAGGGACTGAGAGGTATGAGGGCCTCTGGTACTAGGGCTCCTGAGGTTATGCTCCGGAGTTTCCATTTCCCAGCGAACCTCATCTCTATCCGCCCCTGCTCCCTGTTGCAATGCAAGAGCCTGCATTTGTGCCTTCAGTTCCTCAGTTAAGGCCTTACTCGACTCTATCAGTCTCTCCTGCATCGCTACCTGCTGTTGGAGCCTATCATTGTGTTGACAGAGGGCCTCATTTTCCCTCTGTACTTCCTGGTTGGTCCTGGAGAACTGGGCCAGTCTTTGCTGCAGGAGGGTTACCTCCTGAGCTGTGTCCCTATTGGCCTGCTCCTTTCTTGCTAGAGCATCCTCCACCCTCCTGGTGTGCTCTAGCAAGTTCTGGTTTTCTTTTTGGAGGTCACCCAGTCCCTGGTGGGCCAGGTGATTTTCTTCCATTTTCCTTTTTAAATGGCAGACTTCCTGGCCTAAGGCGTCTCTTTCCTGACTAAGAGCCTGCATTTGTGCCGCCAGGTCGTCCCTTTGCCTTTGGAAGGCACCAGCTTTCTGGCGCTCCTGATCAAACTCTGCCTGGGTATCCAGGTCTTTCAGGATCAGTTTATTGCTCTCCTCTTTCTCTCTGTCTAGTTGGATTTGCAGGGTGGCTACCTGCTCTGTGCATGCCCTGTTGAAATTGATCTGTTGCTCCAGCTTTTTCTGGCTCTGCAGTAAGGAGTCCAAACTGTCTTGGTGCTCCTTCTGCAGGGCCAGAAATCTAGTATCCTGTTCTGACTTTTCCTTTTGCAGCACATCCATATCCTCCTTTATTTTAGTAATGTACAGTCTGCTGTCATTTTCTGACTCCTGGCTCCTCTGCAGCCTCTGCTCAGAAGAGTCCAGATCAGATTGGACCTTCTGTAATGCCATCTGTTGCCTATTTGCCAGATTTTGGCTTTCAGCACATCTATCCTGCATGTCTCCCATATATAGGTACAGGTATGCTGCTATCCTGGCGATCTTATTGTGTTCCTCTTTGGCTTTAGGAGCCATATATAGTTCACTCAGGGCCACATGTAAGGGACCCTGATCTCTATATATATCTGACCCTGTTTCAGTGACCTGTTGTGTGATGGCCTGCAACCACACATCCTGGCCCTGTTCGGTCCATTCACCTCTCACAAATAGCTTATGCAAGAGGTGCTCTCTGGCTATTTTCATGTCTACTAAGGTCGTCATTCTAGAGATTGGTCTCTGTCCTGACTTACAGAAGTTAGTATTTTATTTTTGCAGAACAGAACTTTTCTTGGAGTGTCCCTTTTGAGGAATGCTTCACAGCGTAATGCAGCGTGGTGATCCGACCGGGTGTATGTATCCCGTCAGTTAGCACACTGTATTAAGCTGCACAACTGGTAAATCTAACCCAACGTCTCGGCTCGAGCCCCCACTTTGTAAGAGGATTCAATTCAGCACTACAGCCAAGTTAACGCCTAGTCTAGAATACTGAATGAAAACCCTTATTGATATATCTTTAGGTCCAGTTCATGCGTTCTGGATGACTACCCTTGTATAACACCCCTCTCTTGGAATCCCCCTGACCCCACTGAGCCAAGAAGTAATTCTGTTTTGCAAGTTTAAAAGGTTTATTTGATAAATTAAAATATATATCACACTTTTTAATAAATTAATAATTGAATATCACACTTAATCTGATATGGTAAATATTAACAACGGAGAATCTGGCACTAGCACACTTCTTTAATCACTAATGAGTTGACATGAAATGGATAAGGTAGCACACTGGTAAATAGGAACAAAAGTATAATGTGGTAGAGGATGCTTTATGTAGGCTCAGGTGGATGCAATATTCAATGAATGCAGTACAGAAAATACGCAATATGATTTCAACCAAACAATGTAATCACTTTTCTCTGGCTACTCCCCTCCCCCCCTTGATGCAAGGCAAGGAAATGGAAGGAAAACACACAGTTCTCAGAAATGCAATCAACTGTAATTCAGTTCAATCCAGCAAGCTTAAACAGAAGTTTGAAAACACAGGCAAATGCTTTGATAGGTGCTAGCAATGAATGAGAAATATGCTGGAAACGCTCTTAATTCCCTTTTAGAGGTTCAGGATGAGTGGTATCTAGTTAATATTAGTCCAGGCTCACACTAGCAATGATGCAGGGATAGTTAGCAGGTTAAACGAATTTCTGGCAAATGAAATCAGGCAGCAGCAGTTTTTTTACATGTGAAGAAATTGCAAATCGCGGCAAAATTCGCGGATGCGCCGAGCGCTATTACAAAGGAACCGCAAGGACTATCTCTACCGTTTTGGGGTCCTAGGAAAGCCTGGGATCTCAGCTTCCAAATAAAAGTTATTGCAAGTCTCTAGCCCAAACGGTTGCGGAGATATGAGTAATTTAGTAAAGGTCGTTTTTGGTTTTGTAAATTTTAAACGCACACTTTTTCAAAATGACAAATTTTACTAGAAATGACAGGTGACAGATAGGAGGCAGTTCTACTTAGGTTAAATAGATTGAATTAGATGAATTTAAACTAAGAGATGGGTTCTGAGTTTTGCTAAGTACTCACAAGAGATTTTGAACAGGAAAGCGACTTGGTCACGATCTTCAGTCTGGTCAGGTCTTTCCGGATTCTGCTCACAGCGCCTGGTCTGGTCTCGGCTAGGCACAGCACTGCTTTCTCTCTGGTCTGGTCTCTGCTAGGCACAGCACTGCTTTCTCTCTGGTCTGGTCTCTGCTAGGCACAGCACTGCTTTCTCTCTGGTCTGGTTTCTGCTAGGCACAGCACTGCTTTCTCTCTGGTCTGGTCTCTGCTCTGGATAGATTGAAGTCTCTAGTTTGGCTTTCTGGAGTTTGATGGAGGTAAGTATGGATTTTTCCAGCAGGGCTTCCAGCGGCAGATGAAATTGAATGTCTCTATGTGTCCTGACTCTCTGCTTTTATCTGTTTCTTGAGAATGGGTGTGTGTGTTGCATCACTAGACTTGCCCCTCTCATTCGTCATTGGTCAGGCTTCCATTCCTCCGCTTGATTGGCAAACTGAACTGTGAGTCAGATTGATGTCATTTTATGATCTCTTGAAACAACCTCCCTTATCACCTGTGCACCCAAATATATATATGATCAAAATCCATACTTCAGAGTTACACAGTTGTTTGAAATTACATATACATGGTGTGGCTGAATTTAGCCATGTCTATGTCCAAATCTGCTCATTCTCGGAGCTTGCATTCAAAGGGTGTACATAATTGACTTTTTAACTGCTTTTTCAATTTCCGACATGGACCCAACTTTACATACATGTGTGCAGGGGGTAGGGACATTAACTGATGAAGTTTCAGATTTTTAACATGCACACATTTAGAGTAATATCCACTTTTCCGCTAAAACCCCCCTGAACATACCACCGGTTCCTACCACGTCTTAAACTGTGGGCAGAAAAATCACAAGAATTATGGTATCATTTATAAAATTTTCACATGTCCGCACTATGAATTATCCCCCTTTTTATAAAACCATATCCTTGCTGCAGGGGTGTGTCTTTTCAGGTCACATGGTACAGAAACCAGTCTTTCCAGTTTCTGCCAAGCCAGCTTGCTTCTCACAGGCAGTGCCCCTCCCAGCTTCTCCAGGAGGAAGCCACTTTTTACGACGTCTGTAATAAAAACCTTTGCCTGAGTGGAGAGGGCTTTGTTCACTCTCTGCAGAGCACAGATAATTCAATTATCAGATAGATGGCATATCCTTTGTGTGAGCAGCAAAAGGGCAGATGGCCTGGGAACACAGCTGTGACTCAAGTTTCCTTTCTGATGGGGGTAGTTGCCAGGCAAAATCAAGTTCCTTAAGCCAGACCTTCAGCTAACTTTTTGTTGCTTTTACAATAACTTGTAATTTTACACATGCAGCTAGAATGCTGATTCTAAGTGCAAAACTATGACATTTCAACAGTTACAAAGGCATGTGACACCAAACATAGGTCACTCATTTAATTTAACATTTTCGATTTTGGTGGTTTTAAATCCAGTTGCAGTTAGGCTTAAGCTGCTGACTCCATAGCATTTTTGTTATAAGCATTGTTTTTGGGCTCTTCATTTCCCAGATTTTGTAGGCACACAAAACTCCATTCTGCCAAATGTCTGCTGGTGTTCAGTGAATATTTTGCACATGTTGCAAGGTTTGAAATAGGCATTTTGCTTGCCTTCAGAAACACACACAGTGGGTTTTAAAACGCCGGCTTTTGGATAGTGGTGAGTACTGGTACTGCACCCATTTTTGGGATTTTCTTGGATTAATGCATTCTAAACAGGAATGGTTCTTACATGGTAGTAAATCCTTGCTTAACATTGTTTTGATGGGGCTCCTTACAGTAAGATGGTTATGTGGAACCCCACAAAAAGGGTTGAATCTTTAAAGTGGTCCAATGAGTCACGATTTCAGCAACTTTTTGACATCAGTAAAAGTGGATTTTGTTAACAAAGACCTTTCTTTACCCTGGTGGGTGGCAAGTTAGGTAACCATTTTGGTGTGCGCACAACTGCGCAGCTTTCCTGGATTTCGGCGCACTTGTGGGTTTTCCGCCATCTTGAATTTCCTAAGCCCACAGCACCAAATGTTGTAGGAGGGTAGCTTAAACGTGGGTCAGGACACCCTACAATTCAAAACGTTTGTTTTTCTTTAACAAGGCGGTGATGGGCTGGACTATTCGAGAGAATTCGGGGATAAACCTGCGGTAAAAGTTAGCGAAGCCTAACATGCTCTGAACACCTTTTACGGAGGATGGTGATGGCCATTTGAGAATTGCATCGACCTTCTTTGAATCCATACGCACTCCGCTAGGTGATAATATGAATCCCAAGAACTCAACTTCAGTCACGTTGAAAACACATTTTTCCAACTTGGCGAAAAGTTTGTGTTGATGCAATCTCTCGAGGACCATTTTCACGTGTTTCCGATGTTCAGATTCCGATGAAGAATAAACGAGGATGTCGTCAATGTAAACAACAACACACACATCTATGAGCTCTCTGAGGACATCGTTCATAAAATATTGAAAGGCGGCCGGGGCATTGCAAAGTCCGTAGGGCATGACCTGATATTCAAATAGCCCATACTTGGTGCGGAAGGCCGTCTTCCATTCATCGCCCTCTTTTACTCGTACCAAGTGGTAGGCTCCTCTAAAATCCAGCTTTGTATATATGCATGCTTTTCTGACTTGGTCCAGGAGTTCAGGGATCAAAGGTAACGGATATCTATTCTTAACAGTGATCTGGTTCAGGGTGCGATAATCTATACAAGTTCTAAGGTCCCCTTCTTTTTTTGGAACGAAGAACAAAGCTGAAGAAGCAGGGGACTTGGAAGGACGAATAAACCCATTCGCTAGGTATTGATCCAGGTATTGTCGGAGGTGAAGGTTCTCAGGCTCGGTGAGGGCATAAATCCTACTACAAGGAGGAGTAGATCCAGGTATCAGGTCTATCTGGCAGTCATAAGACCTATGAGGAGGTAGAGAGTTAGCCTGATCCTTCCGGAAAACATCTTGGAATTCTAGGTATTCGGGAGGTAACTGGGGAGTCTCCGAAGAAATTGCTGCCAGTGCAACACCAGGTGGAGGGTGACAAGTAGAGACACATTCTGGAAACTGCACCGTTCTTGCTTGCCAATCGATCTGAGGATTGTGTTTCTCTAACCAAGGTATTCCTAGAATTATCTGGAACTGAGGGGCCTTGATCACATCGAACACGATCTTCTCATGGTGTCCATCTTGACTTACTAGCGTCACTTCTTGAGTGGTATGCGTTACTGGTCCGGAGGCTATCTCCGTACCATCCACCGTAGTAATGACATCCTTTACAGCCTTGGGACAAAGAGTTAGATTCATCCTCAAAACCATTTCATGATCCACATAATTGCCGATGGCACCGCTGTCGACGTAAGCTTCAATCGCATGTAATCGATCCGGATGATCAGGGCTAATGAGGACCATAGGTATCACGAAATGCGAGGTCACGGAACTGGTTTTAACGCTCGGCAAGAGGACCTCTATTCTTGTCGGGCGAGGTCGTTTCCCTGCTCAGAGTTTGTGACCTTGGTAACTGCAGCTCCTACTGCCTTCTTGGCTGGTTTCACCGGACAGTCTCGAAGAAAGTGCCCTGAGTTTCCGCAATAGAGGCATAATTGCAACTGTTTTCTCCTTTCCCGCTCCTTCTGTGTTAGTGGTCCTTTCAGGCCCCCTATTTGCATGGGTTCCCCGGAGTCTACTCCTTTGGAAGGAGTTGGTGGTTTGGAAAATACTCGAGCATCAAACTTGGAACGATCGGCCTTCCTGTTCTGCAGTCTGTGATCTATTTGAACGACTAAGTCTATATAGTCCGAACAGTCTTGCGGGGGATTCACTACTTGGGCTAACACATCTTTGAGCTCTCCACGTAGACCTCTATAAAACAGCATAATCCTTTTGTCCTCAGGCCATTGAGTTTCCACTATCAGTCTGTTGAAAGACGCAATATAAGCCAAAAGGTCTTGATTACCCTGTTGCAATGAAAGAAGCTCATTGTCCAAGGCCTGCCCCTGTGAATGTCTTGCGAACAGTTTTTCCATACTGAGCTGAAAAGCTTGAAAATCATGGAGAACCGGATCATCTTGATTAACTAGAGGGATCGACCAGTCTGCCGCATTGCCACTAAGGTACGAAAGCACAAAAGCTACTTTAGCTTGATCAGTTGGAAAGGCTGCTGGCCGGCATAAGAAATGCAACCGGCACTGATTAATAAATACTGCAAACCTCTTTGGGTCACCAGAAAATTGTTCGGGCGGAGCCAGAGGTACATTCCCAGGTAGGTTGATTTGCACTGGATTCATAGAGGATGTTGAAGGAAGATTTGCCCCTGATGCGGGTAATGGGGTCTGTCCGGCTTGTGGCTGTAGCAATTGTCTAGCGAGACCGTCTGTTCGCTCCTTGGAAATAATCAGTTCCCTTCTTAGAGCGTTCGTTTCCTGACGGGCTGCATGCACTTCTGCTCTTAGTTCCCCAAGTAACCGGGCTAGCTGGTCGGTATCCGAGGTTTCCATAGCGCCTGAGCGGGAGTTTTGCGGTAGTCTTTGCGTTCTGTAACGCTCACCTGATTCCCGCAGAGGCGCCAGTCTTGACTGGGCGAATACCGTGTCTTCAAAGGTGATGTGTAACACACGGTTGGCTCTTTGGGCTGGACCTCTGTGCACTGTATGTCTGACTCGAAGAGTAAGATGTCTGCGGATAGAAAATACGGGATTAATGAACTGGGGTTATTGGGTGTCTCTCTCTTCTTCCCTTTCTCTTCTCCTGTAGAACCCCAAAGGTTAACGCTCTCACCTTAGGTAAGTGAACGCCGAGCTCTCCATCTGCCTCGGGGCAGGGTGCCGAAACCAGTTTCTTCACTGGATAAGGGTGCAGGCCTCTTGACCTCAGAGGACTGCTGTCCGTCATTTACTGCACGAACGGTAAGTTCCAAGTATTTCAAATGTCTTTAAAAGTCTTTTGTAATGATGTCTCTTGTCTTGCAGGGTTCCGGCGATGGCGGATGACGGGCTGAAGTGAGTTGGGGATGGAACCCGTGTGATGAATAGAAGCGCCTGGAAGCACGTAAGTAAGCGCTTGTTGCCTGCTTCACGATGCGCTCTAACTGTCCTTTTATCTTGCAGGTACGAGTTCGGAGCTGCTGAAGGGTGCCGGAATACCCACTGGGTTCGGCGTGGGAAGGAGTAATGGCACGTGAGTAATAAAGTTACCCAATGTCTTTAAACGCACCTTCTTTTGTCTTTCAGATGCGGGATGCAGCGCCGAAGGCCTCCGGAGCGTGCGAAGAGTTGGTAAGCTTTTGTCTTTCAGATGCCGGAATGCAGTGCGAAGACCTCCGGAGCACGCGAAGAGTAAGTAAGCCTTTGTCTTTCAGATGCCGGAATGCAGCGCGAGGCGTTGGTGACAGCCGATGGACCAGGTAAGAGAAGCGCTGTCACTGAAGACCGTATTGCTGACCTGTTCTTTCTTGTCTTTATAGGTGTTGCTGAAGACTGGATTCAGGATGGTAAGCCTTTTTCCCTTAGGCCCAGGATCAGATGCAGAAGACACGATGAGCGTTCTGCTGCAGAGGATGCAGAATAACGCAAAGCAAGATTCATCCATCGGGTGTGGTTTAAATAGCCTCCTGTAGTGCTTAGGTCTCTCCTTCCACAGCCTCGCCTAGGTAAGAAAAGAGTTCCTGCTTTCCAGAAGAGTTCCAGTATTCTGAACCTAGGGAGTGGCTCCTGCCCCACCCAACAGGAAAAGTAGTCCCAAACAGAAGAGGATTAGAGGCTCAACTGGCAGGTAAGTAAGCAGCATGGTCTGCTGCAGGTAAGTCCACCCAAGCATTATGAGCCCGGCGCTTCCAGCGCTGGGACTGGGCATATTTATGAGCCTGGTGCCACTGGCGCCAGGACAGGGTCCAAAAGGTCCCAATTGGGACCGGTTGGCACTCGGAACCTGGGTTATGGGTCTGCTTCCAAGGGAGTTGGGTAAGTCCTGACCTTTTGGAAGCAGAGATCATGACACCCTCTCTCTCTTTGCTTATGTCAGTTTCAATGGCCCCTTGCCTTGGACAGATTTATTGTGTAGTAGAAATTGACTAGGGCTATATATAATGTTCAGAATCTAGATGTGAGAGAAAGCTGCATTTGTGAAAGTGACACCCCAGAAGAATTAACCCACGTGTAAAAGGGTGTTTTTGAGAAGAAAAAAATGTCTTTTAAAAAGTGAAATGTTAAACTAAAGCCATGTGCTTGCATAGAAATGTGATGGGGGCTTGCTTGAACATATACATGATATTTCTTTCTAAAAGACTTGCTTTCTTGTTAAGGAAAAATAAATAAATATAATTACTGTGAAGCCAGCAGAACAGGTTTGACAGGCCCTGGCTTCAAAGGGCCCTGCCTTTCCTGGGAACAAGATCATCTTCCCCCAAGTGGACCACCCCCCTGGAAACTATGAATGGGCCAAGGCGGAGCATCTCACACCCTTGTCAGACCAAGTGGCACTGCTCCAGCTGAAACAATGGACTGCCAGGACACATAGGCGTGAATTCCTGGTGACACCTCCCCTCAACTCAAACTGTAGGACTTCAAAGGTGAATCCATGACAACACGGGCTTAACTGACCAGAGCCTGACATTTGGCTGTAACCTGGAAAGGAATGCCCATATTTGGAACACAAAGCCAGCCCAGTCGATTTCAGAGACTATGCAGTTTATGTCATTTATTTCAGTAACCAAAAGACATATTAATGTGAAATTATGAGCATTTAAATGTCATGTTTGCGCCATTAAAAGAAGACGTTGTAGGTTTTTCTAGTATGTTGGAGACCGAACCCCCAGGAAAATGTGAATTCTTGGGAAAACATACATGGTCCAACTTTGAAAATTAATGAGAACATGGCCAGTGATACTATGTATACATACATAAAATTGTAGAATTTTAGGTGAGCTATTTTCCATGGAAATGGCAAATGATTTCCAGAATGACTAAACAGCATCATACCGTCTTGGGATTTGGATCAGCACGTGTCTTGTAAGATGTGTAGTCTGGACATATAAGTTTCCTAATGATTACAATTGTAAATATGAGTGTTTTGTTCCATAACTGATTTTGCTAAAAGTAACTTTGATAGAACAAAGCACATTGTAAAAACACCCACCATGAAACCGAGTCACCTCCTTCAATCCAATCTGCTTCCAGGGTGGAGGCGACATACATAGGGTGACCTATCCAATGTTAAGTGGTGTGTCTAGCTTAGTTCTGTCCCATAGTAACATCCTCTGATATCATGCTCCTTATACAAAGGGGAGGCATGGGGAGCTCTGGGCTTGCTGCTGACTTTTCCACCATCTGCGCATCCGGAGGTCCAGACATTCCAAAATCACCCTTCAAGATTCCAGATGTCACTGCCAGGCCAGAGCTAGCTGGCCCTATTCAGGCAGAACCACTGATCTAGAAAATCCCACACAACTCCCAATCATTCAGGGAGAAAGGGGGAAAAGTGTGGTACTCTTTTGGGAGTATCCTGTGACCAAACCAGCTTTTGCCCCGCTACCTGCTTGCCCAGCTGCACCGACTCGTTGTCCAGTGACCAGACTAGGCCCAGCCATCCCCTTCTAGGAGAGCCTGCCACTGCGTGCAGAGACCAGACCTTGCCTCACTGTCCAGAAACCTGGTCCCCTGTCCAAGCTACTCCATTCAAGTGCTTGTTGTGAGTCATTCCCTTCCCCAGTAACCACAAACTGCATCCCTTGCTTTGCTACCTTGTATTAGGTCCAATCCTATAGAGATACTGTAGCTGCCCTAGCACAAATCCTTAAATCTGTTAAATCTCTGTGTACCTTCTTTTTAGGAAACTCTGTAGTGATCTCCAAGTGTTAGCACCATTCTTTCCAACTCATTTCTGTCCTTGTGTAAGTCCTTAGTACTATTTTGAATACATTTATTAATTCCCCCATAAAGAGGCACACAGCGTGAGGGGGTTGAAACTGCACCCTTTTCACGGGCGGCAACCCTCTTTTCTAGCCACTAAAATCTAGTCTCAGGAAAACTTGCCATTTCCTTTCCAAACCGATATTCCCCATGCACTGCTTTTACGTTAAAAAATGAGTTTTCCTTTCCCGTTAAGAATCTCATGCTGTCATCCATTCAGAGTTACCCTTTCACTTTCATTTTATACCTGTGATGTGGATTTGTCGCTTAGCATCAAAACGGAATTCCGATTTTGTCTGTTTAACCCATTTTTCAAGCTGTTTTGTCATTTTAAACCAGTGAAAATAAGCAAATGTAATTTCTCCATGTGTGATTTGGCTGCACTGTGTTTTTCGTTCCCAAGTCGATTCACTGAACTGTTTGCCCGTTGTTAGTACATTGCCTTGTAGTTTCCTAGTGTTCTTACATCATTAATACTGCTATACTAATTTCTACCTCATTCATTCAACCGCACATGTAAAATAAGGATTTAGCAATTCTGAGTGCTATTTTGCTCAATTTTCAAAGGTTTTCAATCTGATTTTGCCTCCCATTCAGAGGGGGAAAGTCAGATTTGCATTCTGTTTGTGGCCTAGTTTACCTAACTCCTTGCTACTCCTTTCTACCCACACAAAATTCAGTTAACAGGGGTTTGAGGAAGCGTTACAGAGGGAATTACTAACTGTGTTGCTATCAGAAAACACCTCCCAAAAATAATCTTGCCTGTATTCACTTGTGCTTTATATATCTGTTGTTAAAAGGTCAAACTAAGTGTGTTCTATCATTTCACAGTGTAATTATCACCACACTGGTGATTGCTGGCCCATATTAAATTTGTGTGATTTTCATTGAAATTTAAAAATAAATAAATATTGCATTTTTACACAACAGCCTGGTTCATGGTCCATTGTGACCCGGGGTGTTCGTAAAGGTGGCTGTGCGATGGGTTGGGTGCCTTATCAAATTGAATTCATAATAAATAAAATAAAAGTATTTTGATTGTGCGCTGCATCCCTGGCCAGTAGCAAGAGTCCTGGTCTGGAGTGTACCATGCCTTTGAAATCCTTAACAGATTGGGGGCTCGTGCCGGGATAAGAGATAAGTGTTGCCACCCATGACAGCTTAACACAACAGGCTAACCTAGAAAAGGTAGTAATACTTTTTGTGGTTAGAAAACTATGTTACACTGTAGAAGTGCCTTCCCAAAAGATAGACCCTAAGTATCAGGCCTGTGTGTAAAAATAAAGTAAAATCAACCCTAAACTAGACATTAAAGGTTTACTCTTATATAAATAAATGAATAAAGAAAGAACACTCTCCAAAATGTCCACAGTAGAGATAAACATGGCTAGGCAGCAGCTTCTGCACAAATTATTTGTCAGAGGGAAATGGGCGCAGCAAGATGAGGTCTGGCTAGGAGAAATGATGCAACAGGTCAACGCCATGAACCTGGATGTGTGGCAAGATGGTGGCCTGTTACATCAAGCCTTGAGCGAGTTGTATATGACTCCAAGCATTAAAGAGGAACAGATAAAAATGGTCCGATCCACAGCCTACCTATATCTCCAAAGGGGGATCATGGAGGAAAAATATGAAGAAGATAGAACCCCTCCGGAAAACCAGTCTGAGCGCGTAATCCAAACTCAGGCGGAACTAAAACTAGTAGAAGAGAAATTGCAAAAGAGCCAAGATTCTAAGGTAGAATTTGAAAACTACATCAAACAGCTAAAGAGGACTTGGCTTTACAATAATAAAATAATTCAGACCAAGAGGCCCAATTTGATGCATTAAAAGTGGAGTGTCAGGAAAAGGTTGACTCGCTGGGAGAGAGTCAACAGAAACTGAATCAATGACTAAAATATAATAGGGCCTGCTCCGAATAAATAGACATGTAACAAAATCAGATCAAAGAGTTGGAAGAGGAGAATAAGAAATTAATCAGTAAAGAACTCCAACTCCAGACAGAATTGGGCTAAGAATGCCAAACAGTATGTACCATCAAACAACAGCTAGATGGCCTTGCTGAACAGAGGGGCGCCCTATGTCAGGAAGTGAGCAACCTAAAAACAGATCTACAGAAAAGAGAGTTAGATCTCCAGAAACTAAATGAACTACAAGCAGAATATGAGCATTTATTGGGGCACACTAGACTAGTGGAAGGTGCTCTATAAAAGAACACCAAAACTAAAAATGCGCAAATTCATGAGATGGATTTCCTGCAACAAAATTGTCTCAGTATTCCCAGACCATACAGGCAGCACAAAAAGACAATGAGACCCTCTGACAGGAGAACAGTGGACTCCCGAGTCAGGTAGCAGCTCAAGAAAAGTTAATTGAAGTAAGCCAATCCCTGATAGCCGAGCAAAAGGCTCAGGCCTTTGCCTACCGTTAGGAAATCGGGGCTGAAAAGGAGAAACTGGAGCTGTTAGAGAAAGAGTTTGCTAGGCTGAATCCAAACTTGAGGGACCCCGAACAGGTAGAGAGGGACTTGGCAACCCCTGATCACACTGTGATACCCTCTGTACTAAGGGCTTCAAACCCATATACCAATTTGTATGCACAAGGCACTGTTGACTTCATGTCCGTCGGTTCACAAGAACTGGGAGTCATCAGGCAGCCAGACTTAAACAAGAAATAGCGTGATTGAGCAGGTTGGTCACCGCCCATCAGAGATTGATGGACTGGCATCCCTGCACAGATTCCAAAATGTTATGGCTGAAATATCTGATCAGGAAGACTCCTGTGAGGAGAAACTCGGGGAGCTAGACCTACAGAAGCATCACTTACAAAGGAACCATTTGGTTCCCTTTGCATAAAAACAGCATGAAATGAGCCCCCAAAAGAGTATTCTAAAAACCTCCATCCAAACAGGGCAGTGGGGGAGGGCTCAACTGACCCTGGAAGCAGAGAGGAGTCAGAAGACCACTCTCCTGTTCGAAAGAGGGAGTCCAAGGGGAGTGACCCAGAGAGCGCAAGGTACAACGGGGGAGAAGAAACTAGGCCCCACCGTTCTGAGATCCAATCACAGGATCAAAGAATAAGGCAGCACCTAGAAGATGAAGAGTGGGCCTCAAACAGTAGCAGCTCTGTGTCTGAGGGCGAGTGGACTCAGGCAACATGGCAAAAGAAGGCCAATAAACAAAGGAGAGCTCTAGTGAATGACCCCATTAGGCAGATAAAAGCTATTAGGAATTGTATAACTCTGTATCACAAAAATGCAAAATATTCTGTCTGGGAGCATCTGGAACTACATGAACAAATGATGTACTCTTTTCACATCACAAATAGCCAGAACTGCATAGATTATACCAAAAGGATATTCTCGCCGAGTACTTCAGCTTCTTTCTGGGGCTGGAAGACCAGAACCATTCAAGGTGGTCCACCGATAAGGCAGCCATCTTGAAGCACTTTTCAGCCCACAGAAACCCCCAGGAGGCTCGCAAAGTGGCCTACAATCTGCAATGCGGAGAGGATCAGGCCCCAAGAGAATTTGTGCAGGAGCTAAAACGTACCTTTGCACAAACTACCAGGCGGGTTCGCACAAATAGTCGAGAATTCATAACCACCTATTTTCATGCGCTCCCAAAATATATAATGACCCAGTTGGTGAGGGACTTTCATGATGACAGGACCCTCGACTGGGTAGTAGAGCAGGCTACCCGGATCTATGAGGTCTAAAAACCTGCAGAAAACAAAAACCAGATGAAACCCCCCAAACCAACCAACACCCCTGCTGCTGAAAGGTGGCGGAGGTGAAGATTGCCCCCATTTTAAACCTAGAAATGGGGGGCCTAAAAACAAACCTTCCCAAAACCAGTCAAATCAGAGGCAAAGAAGGCCATCTGATCTATCAGTAGCAGGTGGCATTCAGGTAGGTAATCCCACCAATGGGATACCTAACTCTGCTGATTAAATCAGGCCCAGATATAAGGGCAACAAACCTATCTTGGGCATGTATGGACTCCCCAGCCCAAAGGGGGGATCCAACCAGGTAAGAACTGCCCCAGGAAACTTCCCTTATAACTTCCCTCAGGAGGGCATTAATCCCCCAAATCCTGGGTTAAGTTTCTTTCCCCGGTATCTACCAAACCCCAACCTGCAGGACAACCCTCCTTTCTTTCCCCGCTTTCAGGAGTCCAGACCACCCAATCTGGGAGAGCGGAGGCCAAAGGTGGAGGGTTACCAAGGGAATCCCCAATACCCAGGGTACTCCGGGAGACGGGATAGTTACCCTTCCCGCGAACCACCTAGGTTTGAACAAAGACCCCTGTACCAGCCGGAGCGGGTGTCCCAACTGGAGCGCCAGGTCCAGAACCTCACACAGGATCTGAGTCGCATGTTGAGGGCTCAGCAGAAGTCTCAGATAAACATGGCAGCTCCGAACCCCTCAAGCTAAGAGTCTGGCACCCCAGAACAATGACAGGGAGAGAACTCCAACAATCCACCGGTTCCAGAGGCAGAGGCACGGGAGGAAGGGGGTGCAAAGCCCTAGAGGAAGCTTCCTTCCTCACCCATGAAAAGCCCCTGGTCACCCCTGAACTGGAACTAAAATCTCTTGCCCCCGAAAATCTGCAACCCAGGGAACAGAGGGTGGGTAGGAGAAACAAAGTCATCAAAAAGACCCATTTTGTGGAGGATATCAGTATCCTCCAGTTTGAAGGAGAAGAATCCTGGGAGGATTCTGGGAAGAAAATCTTCTCCTTCAGGGATAGGGGAATTCCTCCCAAAGAAAAAATGGGTCCCAAGAGATCTGAATGAAGACTGGGTGGGTGTGGTTACTGATTCAGAGTCACCCATTCCTGAACCCCAGAATTGTCATCCTGAGAACACAGCATTAATGGAGGGATCCTCCCCACAAACTGGTTCTAGTGACTGCCACCAGGTAAGGGGGGGGGGGCACAGAGCTAAGGGAAAAAGGGGATTCCGATATCCCACATATTTCAGGATGACAAAATTTTGTTACAGATTCCCAGTCTCTAGCACAGAGAACTGCCCAAAATCCCACAGTGTCGGAGTCCAAAATAAAGAAATTGACCCACCCAGCTTGCCCAACATGCCCCTTACCTTTGCCCCTTGGAGGAGAAATAAGGTAGATTCTACGCCCCTGTCCAAGTGCAAGGGCAATGTGCATTTTCAGCACTGGTGAACACCGGATCCCAAGACACTCTTCTGTCAAAAAGGGCCTTTGAGCAGCTAAATTCAGGAAGTGGGGGGAGACACCAGATCCCTCTCACCCCTCTTCCTGGACAACTCTAGAACTTTGACGGGAATGAAATTCCTGTCAAGGGGACTGCAGATCTGGAAAGTAAAATTGGGCAACATAAGGTGAAACACCCGGTCATCGTCGTGAATCCAAAGGGAACCCTGTCATGATGCCTACCTCCAAGGAGCCAGGTCCGACCCAGCAACCCCAGAGGCAGGCATCATTTCCCCCAGGGAAGTGCCAGCGGGCCCAAGCTGGGGCCCTTTGGACACAGTCCTGGCGCCTTAGGCGCCAGGCTCATGTTGGACCCCTGTCCTGGCGCCTTAGGCGCCAGGCTCATAAAGCTAGACATGTGTTCAAGTGTTTTAAGGTGCACTTACCTGATGCAGACCATTCTGCTACATCCAGGCCCTCTTGAGGCCTGAATGGAACTACTTTACCTGTGGAACTACTTTCCCCTGGGTGTGGTCAGGGAAGGGTACATACCTGATCGGTGGAAGGATACATACCTGGAACTTCTTCCAAAGCTATTTAAACCACGCCCGATCAGCAACTCACGCTTCGCGTTGTTCTGCTCCTCGCAGCTGGACGCTCACCGTGTCAGCTCCTGCTTCTGGACTTCAGCCACGCCTGTCAGCATCCTGGGTCACCTGCTAAGAGAGAATTGGTGAGAAAGAAGACCTTACCTGCTAAAGCTGCATCACGGAGACTTCACACCGACGATCCTGAAAGGGAAGACATCATTTTAAAAGCATTTCGCTTCGATCGCTGCAGCGCTGCATTTCACTCTCCTTTCCTGGGCACCTCCATCTTCAGCAGCGATCATCCGGATCCGCAGCCACTTCCCAGAGCCTAGAGAGAAAAAGACAAGAACACAAGGTGAGAGAAGGAAGGGAATAGGAAAAGCTCAGTTTCCTTCTAAGACTTAACTGTTGGGTCATTCCCATTTCATTTCGGGTCCTGCCGCTTCCTGGCATTCCGGACCCCGGCCCCTATGGGGAAAAAAGACAAAGACATTGAATGAGCGAATGCAAAGACATTACCCGAACGCTCATCCAGAACTTACCTGTCATTTACTGGAACTGCATGTTTCACTTCGGGTCGGCGCCATATCTCCGGCATTCCGAACCCCGGCCCCTAAGGGGAAAAAGACATAAGCGTTAGCGCTTGCTGCAATAAGACAATGAACATTATTATTAAGCTTGAACTTTTGAACTTGCTACAGAAATCTTACAGCGCCTTACCTGAATAGTCAAGCTTATTTGAACTCCCATCAAACCTCAATCCAGTGAAGTAACTGGGTTTCAACGCGCCCCTGCATCAGAAGCAGGATGGAGAACTCATCCTTCCAGACCCTAAGGTGAGGCTTCACAGGGAATCAAGGAAGGGTATCGTGGAGGGTTGGAAGGGAGTGGGAGGCTTGAGCATTATTCCGTCAGTAGGTAATACTCCCTTTTCACGCACAGGGGAATATTCCTGCAAGCCAGTGAGTCCATCTTCAGAGTCCTGCGCTTCACCATAGAAGAAGCATCAGCACTCGAAGCCAGACCTGCGCCTCCGTGGGAATCAGGTGAGCGTGACAAACCCCCTGTCTATTAGGGAATCACATCTTTTGCAGGTTGTCTCCCCTAATAGACTGTGAGAACAAGGTCCTCTGGACTCAGACTAACCGGCCGATAAAATGAAAACAAAGTGTCAACCATGTTAGTTTAAATGGCACATTCCACATGGTTGAACAAAAAGCTGATAATATTGAGTTTAATTTCCAAAATAATCAAATACCTGACATTACGTGCTCAAAGTTTAGCTGACATTCAGAAAATTAGAGAACAGCTGTTCCTCCCTATTCAGTTAAGTGAGGGGAAGAAGTCTGTTCTTGCCAGAGTGTGCCTGAACAATGGAAAGAGCTTCATCAGCGAAGCCATGTTCAGAAAGCTCCCAAAAGATCCAGCCATTCCCACGTTTAAATTGATTGATAAGTGCGAAATGGGCCTGGAAACTCCCAATTCCTAGCAGGTGTATGCTCAAAATTTCTATAGGTGACAAAAGCATAGAGAATAATTGTTGGGTTGTGCGAGATGTCCCTGCTGCATTCTATTTAGGCAGTGACATTCTCAATCAGTTTGCAATTAATTTGGACCTGATAAGTTACAAGGCCTGGTCCCGACCTTGGGCTTTGATGATTCTGAAAAAGCATTTCGGTCAGCCCAATTGCTGCCATATGCTGTTGAAGTTCAAATCAGAGAGGAAGTCACCATCCCAGGACGGACCTCACAATTTCCACTGGACTTAAAAATTAAAAGAGGACAGAAACTGCAAAATCCTGACGCCTATGTACATCTCAATGCCCATCTCCAACAGCAGGGGTTCGGGTTAAACCCAACAGCAGGATTTGGGGTTAAACCCAACACCATTAGTCAATGTAGAACACAACACCATTCCAATATTGGTGGATAACAGCAATGCTAGTAGTATCACTCTGGGTGCAGGCACCATTATTGGAATGGCGGTTGATGACCGACATTTTTCCATGGATCTAGGAATGAACTGATAGGACCAATCCCCAATGACTGCTATGACAATGACAGTGACAATGACATACCAGCGGACAGGATCTTCACCTGGCAAGGGGGGAATTTCCTGGTGTACTCTTCCTGCCCTTATGGGGAGGAAGAGGTGACCTGTGAGATCAGGAAGGATGAGGTGATCTTCCAGGTCCACAATGACTGCCTCTCCTATCTGAAACCCTCTGTCCAGGTCAACACTTTAACCAGAGACCTTTCCACACAGCTGGAGGAGGCCACTGAGATAGCAAAACCGAAAGTTCTTCCAGGCTTCAGGCAAATGGTTGAAGAGCAGGTCAACCTTGCCGATGCCTGTGAGGCTGAGGAGCAAAAGCAAAATTTGAAACAGGTGTTCTTAGATTTCCAAGATATCTTTGCTGTAGACTCGTACAACTGTGGTCGCACTGAGATACATACTACCACAATTCCCACAGACCCTGGGATGACTCCTGTGTTTATGAAGCAATATCACTTGCCTCTCGCATCTATGAAGCCCCTGACGGAAATAATCAAAAATCTAGAGTCTTGTGGGATAATTTGTCCAGTCCACAGCACCTTTTATAATCCAGTGCTGGGGATTATGAAACTAAATGGCCAATGGAGACTTTGCGCAGACCTTAGGGAGCTGAACAAACAGGTCCACATGTCCCCATGGCCTCTTCCATACATTGACAAAGGGCTGGCCCAGATCCAGGGGTGAAAGGTATACACCGCTACTTACCTGACAAATGGATACTGGACCGTGCCCGTCAGTAAGGAGGACCAATACAAGCTGGCCTTTATCTTTGGGTGGCAGCAGTACACGTGTACCCGGACTCCCTTCGGATACATAAACTTTGGCAATGAATTCAACATCTTCCTACACAAGGACATGCCTGATTTGGGTGGAAGGGGTAACCTGGTCTATGTGGATGATGTCTTGATTAAAAGCTCAATTTTGGAGGAACACATAGCGGAAATCTGTTATTTTCTGACCCAGTTCAGGGTTGCCGGAACAAAACTGTCCTTCCAGAAGGCACAGTGGTGCAGGACCCGTGTCAAGTTCTTGGGACATGAAATAACCCCTGAGGGTCTCTGTCCCCAAGCGAAGAAAGTGGAAGCACTAGCAAAACTAAAAGACCCCACAACTCTGCATGAGCTAAGGAGCCTCCTTGAACTGACTAACTACAGTAGGAAGTTGATTCAGGATTATGCGGAGGTCACAAGACCCCTGGTCCATCTGTTGAAGGGGGGGTCAAGTAGGAGTGGGGTCCAGAACAAACCGAGACAGTAAAGCAACTCAAAAGAAGTCTCTCACAAGTGCCTTGCCTAGTTTATCCTGTCAAAAACAAGGAGTTCTTCTTGAGAACAGGGTTCTCAAATACATGCTTGACAACAGTATTATATCAAAAGAATGACAAGGTCAATAAAGTCATCTCGTACGCAAATAAGACTTTATCCTCTGTGGAGGAAAATTTCAATGATTTTGTGAAGGCACTCCTGTCAGCTGTGTGGGCATTGAAAAATTACTGCCCGCTCATCCAGGGGGAGCACATCATAGTGGAGACTCCCCGCCAGTCTTTGCAATACCTCCAAAGCGACAGAATCCGGGCAGGAAATGTGAGTAATTCCAGAATTACTTCCTGGATTCTGTCCATGCAAGGCCTCCCTGTGGAGGTCAGACATGGGCAACACAAGAGTTCCCTCGCGCAATGTCTGGCTGACTTACATGATTGTGCCAGAGAAAACTGTCTCAAGGACGAAAGTCTCAAAACCCAGGACAACATGGAGGCATACCTGAATTCCCTGCATAAAGTCTTTGAAGAAGACAAGTGCAAAGGAATGCCCACAGTTTATGTGGACGGGTGCTCCTACCATGTTGACAACCATGGGGAAAAGCAACTGGTGTTTGGCGCTGGGAATGCCTTGCTGAATGATGCCCCGGAACCCTGCTTCCACTAGGTCCCAGGCAGATGTTCACAATGAACTCTCAACTGCCCAGTGGAGTAAGGAGACCCCAGATGCTGATTTAATCATGCCACAAAAAGGTGATCCGATTATTGGGAAATTTTACCAACACATTGAGGAACCAGAGATTTTTTCTCTGACGGAAAATGATTACATTGGGAAAGAGGACCTCAGGGTGTTGATGAAGTGTCCCAAAATGTTCTGAATTCAAGATGGTTTGTTGTTAAGGAGATCCATCTCTGGTTGTGAGCAGTGGGTGGTACCTACTTTATTCCAAAGCCTGATGCTAAGTTATGCCCATGACGCGGCCACAGCCGGTCATCAGGGGTTTCATACTACTGACATGGGGCAGGACCCCAACCAATATTTGAAGGGGTTTCTTGTGTGTGCACAATTTCAGTCAAGTTCACTCAAACACCGAGCTCCCCTCCAGAAGAGGGGGATCACACTCCCTTGGTCAGATTTACAAATAGATTTCATTGGGCTCGTGATTCGCTCCTCTATGGGGAACAAGTACATGTTAACAGTTTGTTTACCAAATGGGTGGAATATCTCCCGGCCCCAAATTGCAAGGCACAAACTGCAGCTGCCCTGATGATCAACCACATCTTTCCACTGATAAACACCTCCAAAACTAATGAATATATTGAGAATCTAAGAAAACACCTTCAGCATGCTTTTCATACACTCAACGGAATCTGGAAAAATGAGCAGAAGGGATGTAAACTCAATATGATTTAAAAAGAACCAAAAAGGAACACCAAGTCGAGACAGGGTCTACTTGTACAATTTTCAAAGAGAAAATGTCTTCCTTCCTGGCGCGGACCTTTTGAAATTGTAGATAAAATTTCACCTGTCGCCTACAGAATCTGCATCCCCAAAAGAGAGCTGTCAGAAGAGAAATGGGTTTACATTAATCAGTTAAAGAGTTGTCACCCCAGGCATACTTTGCAGCTGATTGAGGATCCCAAGGAAAGTCAAATAGAGGAGACCCCTGGAGAATAAGAAGCGAGAAAAAGAAAGCACAGAAGGGAATAGGTAGGTCCATAGGTATATCTATCTTACAGGGAGTACTTTTCTTCTGTGTTATTGAAAAAAATGTGTCATGAAGATGTGGTGCAAAAAATATCCTGTCTTTGTAATGTTAAGTAAATTCTATGCTGATTTTGTTCAAGTACCTTGATGAATGTAAAAGTATGTTTTGTTTCGCTCTTCAAACATTCCGGGAAAACTGTCAGTGCAAGATTCTGAAACCTGTTTTTTATATATCTCCTATTAGATTACTAATTTGATTCCCTCGTAGACCCATGAGGACCTCCTCGGGGACCGGGAAAGGGAACGAAGGAAAGGGAGTGTCGCTCCCCAGTCTCCAACAAAAGATGCTCCCTAATGGAAGAAGAACTCCACTCGATGAACCACACTTTGCCCTACTATCCCTCAACAAGAAGTCTCGGGGAAGCAGGGGGATCTGTGGGGTACATGTATCTGCCCAGCAGAACTCCCCTACTTCACCAAACTGCATTTCCAGCAGTTACCAGCAGAATGGCTGCGCTGGTTCTCTGGAGCACCATTGCCTTGCACCAAAACTGCGTTTTGCAGTCACCAAAATATTGGCTCCACTGTCTTTCACAAGCACATATGGGGTGAGATGGAACATACAACACCCGGAGAAAATGGCTGCCAGTGTTTTCCTTATGAGCACCAAAGAAAATAATTCAAAGACAGCACTGCTATGCTGCCAGCTCAAAACTTCCCACTGAAAAAGAAAATGTCCTGCATTTAAAATGACTGCGCACTGATGCCCTTTTCATCTTTTCAACATTACCCAGTTTGGTTCCAGTAAGACACATTCATGTACACCCATATTCAGGGTGTACACCAGTAAATGGGGGCATTCCTCACTGAATGGCATGTTGTGTCAGACAAAATCAGTGAAAGAGCAGAGAACTTCACTCCAAGCTGTATGGAAAATGCTTTCCTTTCTGCAACAAGATAACCCAGACAAACCCTTCATAAGAAGCCCTCTCTGTCTTTGCTTACATCAGTTTCAATGGACCCATGCCTTGGACAGATTCCTGTGTAATAGAAATTTTGTAGTGCTATAAATAATGTTCAGAATCTAGATGCGAGAGAAAGCCGCATTTGTGAAAGTGACATCATAGAAGAATTAACCCACATGTAAAAGGGCGCTTTTGACAAGGAAGATGCCTTTTAAAAAGTGAAATGTTAAACTAAGGCCATGTGTTTGCATAGAAATGTGATGGGGGCGTGTTTGAACATATACATGATATTTCTTTCTAAAAGACTTGCTTTCTTGTTAAGGAAAGAAAAATAAATAAATAAATAAAATTACTGTGAAGCCAGCAGAACAGGTTTGACAGACCCTGGCTTCAAAGGGCCCTTCCTTTCCTGGGTACAGGATAATCTTCCCCCAAGTGAACCAGCCCCCTGGAAACTATGAATGGGCCAAGGGGTAGCATCTTGCACCCTCATCGCACCAAGTGGCACTGCTCCAGCTGAAACAATGACTGCCAGGACACAGATGTGAATTCCTGGTGACACCTCCCCTCAACTCAAACTGTAGGACTTCAAAGGTGAATCCATGACAACACTGGGCTAAACTGACCAGAGCCTGACATTTGGATGTGGCCTGGAAATGAATGCCCATATTTGGAACACAAAACCAACCCAGTTGATTTCAGAGTCTATGCAGCTTATGTCATTTATTTCAGTAACCAAAAGACATATTAATGTGAAATTATGACCCTGAAAATAAATGAGAACATTGCCAGTGATAATATATATATATATATATATATATATATATATATATATATATATATATATATATATATGTAGCGGCCATGTAGTTATGGTTAAGTTGGTGTTTCCATAGGAAGAGCACTTTTTGGGCGCCTTATAACTTCGCTCCCCCTGGACGAATCCTCACCAAATATGGCCCACTCTGAATATTTTTGCAAAGTTTGGTGACGATTCGTCCAGGTGGGGAAAAGTTATAGGGGGGGTCCCAAAACTTTTTTTTTCCCATAGACTGAATGGGAAAAAACTTTGCGCACGGCTACAACCCGAACCGTTGGACGGATTTACACCAAATTTGTGGCAGGAGCGGCGGCCTGGTCCCGAAAGCATGCTTTTGCAAATTTGGTGTAAATCCGTCCAGTCGTTTTTTTTAAAAATGACCAAAATGTAATGCAAAAAAATTAGTGATATCTGTGTTCGCTTCGCGGACGGACTTCCCTGTTCGCTCCGCGGACAGCACCCAGATTGGCCCATGGCCTTGCATCATGTCCGCGGACATGTGACGTGTTCGCTGATTGGACGGCGAGGGGCGTGGAGCGCGTCAGATTTTCTGTGGCGCCCGCCATCTTGTATTCGCCGTCGACCGCGTACAGCGCGGTGAAACGTGGATAAAGAATTGTATTTAGTGCCCTGTGTTGGTGTGTAAGAGTGTTTGGGGAGGGTGGGGGAGTATGCGATAGGTTCAATGTTTTGTTTTTTTATGTGCTAGACGTTTTTGTTGCGTTCGATTTGTCTGCGGAGAACACGGCTGTTCTGACATTTTGTAAATAAACTAAATGGTGAGGTGTTTAGAGGACGGAGTATGTGTCATTTTTGTTCGCAAGGAAGGTAAAAATGAGCTATGAAAACTCGCGGTGTACTTAATTGTTCGTAAATACACAAACTGGGGGTGTCCTCAGGACGCTGTCCGTATTGTAATCTGTCTAGTTGAATGTGTTCTAAGAACACTAGCGGTGTCCCGAAATGGTTGCATTTACACAAAATGGGGGTGTTCTGAGAACGTTGTTTGTATTGTTCGTTGTCAGGGTGAAAGTGTTTTAAGACCACTCCTTTTGTCCGCTAATAGTACAATTTCCTATGGGCGTCAACCGACTTTTTGTCCACTAAAGAAACGATAAATCCGGCTGGTGTGCGCTGACATTATGTGATAATCCTATGACTGGTGCTATTGACCTGGCTGACTTGCTTTTGCGACACTAAATCATATCTCCCGCCCCTAAGCCTGATTTTATCAAAGCATTCATATTCCCCGCCTCTCTCTGTGACGTTACAGGGTGCGTCATCAAACGCGCCCAGTCCTCTCCAGTCCTAAGTGACTTTACAGAGAACCCGGAAGACAACACATATTATGTCACAACACAGCGCGCCACAATTCGGAATATGAAACAGTGATTTAAAAGCAAACAGCAAGATTGTAAATTTTGTAAAGTACATTTATTTGACATCAAATGTTTAGAGAATATTCAGCAATTTGCATTTGTCTTTGTTGTCGATCCGCAAAAGTTCATGTTGAGGCACGCGATGTTCCTTTGCGGCACAGAGGGTGTTAGATCAGCTTACAACTCAGTGCGCCACAATTCGGAATATGAAACTGTGGTTTAAAAGTAAACAGCAGGATTGTACATTTGGTAAAGTACATTTATTTCACATGAAATGTTTAGTGAATATTCAGCGATTTGCTATTGTCTCTGCTGACGATCAGCAAAAGTTTATTTGGAGCCACGCGTTGTTCCTTTGCGGTAGATAGGCTGTTGGTTTATGATAAAAGCAGTAAATGGTCGCTCTGATAATCGGAAGGTTGCTCCAAAAACAAGCCATTAGACCACCCTATTGGTTGGTATGTTGTTTGTAGCCGCTAGTACTGCGTAAGGGCATATTGGTCCTTGGCGATTGTCCCATAAAATGGTGAGGGTCATGAAGTTGCATATTTGGACCTGCACCTGGCAGTTGAAGACCCCATCCGCTGGAGTCTGTAAATCGTGACATAGGCAAAATGGGGCCACATACCTGTTTTAAAAAACATAAATTAGTCTCACCAGCCGATCTTCTTTAAAAATCATCATTTTATTTATTAGGGCGTGAAACTATTTGCTATCGAAGATAGTGCAACGGAGTATGTTAGTAATAAAATAATAATATTTTCCCATTCATATAGCGCTAAGAACCATAAGGTATCTAAGCGTTGCTTATTATTAACCACGGTGTGTGGTGCTCATTTATCGACCACGGAAGGATGAAAGGCTGAGTTTGGCCTTGCCGGGATTCGAACTTGCGTTAGCAAGCTGTGCACGGATGTCAAAGCGAGCGTTGTACTCGCTGTGCCATTTGACAGGCTACAGTGAAGTGGCACAGCGAGTAGAGCGCTTGACCGCCTATAGACCGGTTAAATTATTTGTATTAACCCACCCAGTGTCGTCTGCCTTTTTCAGAGCCCTCTAAACAACAGGGGATCAATTCGGCGGTGATAGTGCGCGGTAGAAAATATTATGCCACTTTCAACTAACAAGTTCAACTTGAGCGGTCTTTAATGCTACGCTATTGTAATTATATTTGGTATAAAATAATCTAAAGGGTTACTTACAGTACAATTGCAATTTCCATTGTCTACGAGTGGTGCAGTCCCAAAATACGACTCTGCGTGTTCCAACGATCTTTCGCATAGTGATATAATATATAAAAGTGGTTTCGTTTCATACATTTCATCATTATCTTCTCTTACGTTTTAGCAACAGTCCTTCAAGAGAAGTCTTTCATCACAATCTCTGTCTGTCAAGGTCAAAACACAATACAACCTTATAGTCCGCTTCGTGAGCCTCTCCGGGGCCCGAGAAAAAAATGGAAGCAGCTGACCTTCACTGTGAACGAGCATAAATTCTTACTTTGCAACATTCTGTGTAAAGCCAATTGTAGAAGTTGGTTTTTGCACGCCATGTTTGTATATTTTTTGCGTGATATTAAAAAAAGTTTGTTTAAAGGACGTTATGGTTTTCGAAAAACCCCTGAAAATCGCAAGTTATGGTAAGCTATGAAAAATAACTCGTGCCACCACCGTGCACTGCTAAGACTAACACCCAGGACATCAAAGATGACATCACAAATGTCATTGATGAAATCACTGATGACATCACATGTGTATGTACTTTTCATGGAATTTGTGTACTAGGGATTTTTATTATAATGTTGCGAAAAAAGTGTCAAGGATATTGCAATAAATATCATACCGTTATTAGTGCTTTGAACGATGCATTGATATAAATAGCATTGCATTTTGGGATTCTATCTAGTATACTGAGCTGCTAATGGAGAAACATAGCATTGTGTGCAGTGTACAAGATGAAAGTATAATATTTGTAATGTTAATATGTTGAATAATGAAATGATAATTGTCTTGAAAATTCACAAAATGGGGGTGTTCCGAGGACGTTATTCGTATTGTGTGATTGCTTAGCTGTATCTAATGAGGGAATGGCACAGAGAGTAAAGTGGACGCCGTCCGTGGACACCGCGGCTGTTCATGGACAGGGCGTGCTACATCTGGGTTTTTCCAGGAAATCCAACATGGAAAAAAGACTGTACGGATCAGCCAATCAGATGTCGAGGTTGTGGATTTGTGTTGAAAGAGACTGTGTGTGGTGAAGATGGCAGAAGTGGAGAAAGTCAGGGTGTTGGTGCTCAGAGATATGTTTGTGCATGGTTTACAGCAGTACGCTGAATGCAGGCATGTTGCAAAGAACTTTGATGTGAAAGGAGTGGAGGTGGTGTGGAGCACTGTGCCTGATTGCAATGTACCGGGAATTGTACAAGTTTGTGAGGATATGGCCACGATGAACAGTCCGCATGGCAAGCTTATGAATATTGCACCTCCATCATGTATGCTGCACACAATGCCTATGTTTCTACATGAGTACCTTAGTATACTGGATTGAAGTTAATAA
This sequence comes from Ambystoma mexicanum, assembly GCF_040938575.1. Classification (NCBI taxonomy): domain Eukaryota; kingdom Metazoa; phylum Chordata; class Amphibia; order Caudata; family Ambystomatidae; genus Ambystoma; species Ambystoma mexicanum. Next base: position 809,888,292 of record NC_090932.1, read on the forward strand.
TAGAATGCTATTTATATCAATGCATAGCTTAATGCACTGATTAGCACTTGATATTTATTCCAATAATCTTTGACACTTTTTTTATTAACATTACACTAAGAATCCCTTGTACAGACTTTTCATGAAAGGTAAATGCACATGTGATGTCATCAGTGATGTCATCAATGACATTTGTGATGTCATCTTTGATGTCCTGGGTGTTAGTGTTAGCAGTGCACGGTGGTAGCGTGAGTTATGGTTGCTTATCTTACCATAACTGCCAAATTTCAGGGGTTTTTCGGTTTTACTTTGAACCATAACGTCCCTTTAACAAAGTTTTTTCACTGAATATATATATATATAAAATTATAGAATTTTAGGTGAACTATTTTCCATGTAAATAGCAAAAGTTTACCAGAATGACTAAACAGCATCGAACCTTCTTGGGATTTGGATCAGCATGTGTCTTGTAAAATGTGTATTCTGCCCATGTGTTTTGTTCCATAACTGATTTTGGTAAAAGTAAATTTGATAGAACAAAGCACATTATAAAAACACCACCATAAAACTGAGTCACCTCCTTCATTCCAATCTGCTTCCAGAGAGGAGGCGGCATACATAGGCTGACCTATCCGATGTTAAGAGGTGTGTCTAGCTTAGTTATGCTCCATATTAAAATCCTCTGATGTCATGCTCCTTATATAAAGGGGAGGCATGGGCTCACTTCTGACTTTTCCAGCTCCTGCGCATCCAGAGGTCCAGACATTCTAGATTCACCCTGCAAGATTCCAGATTCCACTGCCAGGCCAGAGCTAGCTGACCCTATTCAGGCAGAACCACTGATCTAGAAAAAACCCACACAAATCCCAATCATTCAGGGAGAAAGGGGGAAAAGCTGTGGTATCCTTTTGGAGGTATCCTGTGACCAGACAGGCTTTTGCCCCGTTATCTGCTAGCGCAGCTGATCCACCTCACTGTCCAGTGAAAAGACTAGGCCCAGCCATCCCCTTCTAGGAAACCAGCTGCTGTGTGCAGAGACCAGACCTTGCCTCGGAGTCCAGAAACCCAGTCCGTTGTCCAAGCTACCCCATTCAAGGGCTTGTTGTGAGTATTTCCCTTCCTCAGTAACCACAGACTGCATCCCTTGCTTTGTTACCTTGCATTAGGTCCAATCCTGTAGAGATACTATAACTGCCCTAGCACAAATCCTTAAAACTGTCAGAATCCTCTGTGTACCTTCTTTTTAGGAAAATTTGTAGTGATCTCCAAGTGTTAGCGCCATTCTTTCCAACTCATTTCAGTCCTTGTGTAAGCCCTTAGTACGATTTTGAATACATTAATTAATTCCCCCATAAAGAGGCACGCGGCGTGAGGGAGTTGAAACTGCAGCTTAACCCTTTTCACAGGCCAGTGTCCCTCTTTTTTAGCCACTGAAATTTAGTCTCAGGAAAACTTGTCATTTTCTTTCCAAACCGATTTTCCCTGTGCAGTGCTTTTACTTTAAAAACCGAGTTCTCCTTTCCTGTTAAGAATCTCATACTGTCATCCATTCAGAGTTACCCTTTCACTTTCATTTTATACCTGTGATGTGCATTTTTCCCTTAGCATCAAAACCGCATTCTGATTTTGTTTAACCCATTTTTCAAGCTGTTTTGTCATTTTAAACCCGTGAAAATAAGCAAATGAAATTCTCCACGTGTGATTTGGCTGCACTGTGTTTTTCCTTCCCCAGTCGATTTACTGAACTGTTTGCCCATTGTTAGTACATTGCCTTGTAGTTTGCTCGTGTTCTTACATCGTTAATACTGCTATACTCATTTCTACCTCATTCATTCAACCGCACATGTAAAATAAGGATTTAGCAATTCTGAGTGCTATTTTGCTAAACTTTCAAAGGTTTTCAATCCGATTTTGCCTCCCATTCAGAGGGAGAATGTCGGATTTGCATTCTGTTTGTTTCCTATTATACCTGACTCCTGGCTACTCCTTTCTACCCACACAAAATTCGGTTAACAGGGGTTTGAGGGCGCGTTGCAGGGGGAAATACTAACTGTGGGGCTATCAGAAAACACCTCTCAAAAATAATCTTGCCTGTATTCACTTGTGCATTATATATCTGATGTTAAAAGGACACACTAAGTGTGTTCTATCGTTTACAGTGTCATTATCACCACACTGGTGATTGCTGCCCCATATTAAATTTAAGTGATTTTCATTGAAATTTAAAAAATAAATCAATATTGTATTATTACACACCAGCCTGGTTCATGATCCATTGTGATCCGAGGTGTTTATAAAGGTGGGTGTGAGACAGGTTGGGTGCCATCTCAAACTGAATTCATAATAAATAAAATAAAAATATTTTGATTGTGCACTGCATCCCCGGCCAGTAGCAAGAGTCCTGGTCTGGAGTGTACCATGCCTTTGAAATCCTTAACAGGGGTTTGTCAAAAAACAGGCAAAAATTTGATCTGATGCCAGCTCAGAGCAGGCAATTTCTGAGCCTTACGACAGTCTGTAACCTCTTTCAGCCTTCCTTGGAAGAAAGTGTTTTGCATCCAGAAGGAGGTCAGGAGGGCTTTACTCATGTCAGTGATTTCTCTCAGGCAGATGGACAGTATCATTAACCTTCTTTCCACTTCCATTCAGACCGTCTTTAATTGCCCACTTCATTACAAGGCCCTCCAGAAGCTATAAACACAAGCTCTTCATCAAGGGTTAGGGTATCTAAAATGGGTCCTACTTTACATAGCTGCAAAAGAAGAGTTGCTGCTGGAAGCATGGAACAGCAACGTTATTTTCGTCTGTTACCCCACTCTGCAAGATATCAAAATACCTTGACTGGGTTTACTGTCACTTAAAGAGTCACTCATGCATAACAATTATTTGGAAATCCTTTCAGGGTCTTTTTAATCAGGTACTTCACAGACAGTTTCTCTATTGCGTAGTAAGATTGCTGCAAGACAAACAGATACCAATCTAGTACCTCAGCAAGGTAAGAGGGGCATGTTCCAAGTCCCTGTTGAAAATAGCGAGGAGTTCTGGGAGTTTTGCATGAATTACCACATCAAGGCTCAGGCAGAGCAACTACAGGGCACATTGAATATTGGGGCTGGCATGTGATCAAGTCTATGGCCGGATGCAAGTGGTTTTAGGCTGCATATGTCTCTGTTTTGGTGATGGCAGGACAGGTACCCAGCCTGGCCTGTCATCACCGAAACGGACATGCTGGTTCTTTTTAGGTAGACCTATTTGCATTTTAGGTGAGCACCCGGATCATGATGTTCTTCAGCTGGAAGTAGATCCCTTTGCCAGTGCCGCAGATGCATTTCTTTTCGAGACTCAGGAGCAGGGGTTCTCTCTATCTTCTATCCATTCTCCATGATAACTCACACACACCTCCCCAATCTGAATTTCAGGCAGAGCTTGAAATGCCATTTTGGCCAGCACAATCATGTTTTCCACTGGCACTGTAGATGACTGTGGCAGCACTGCTCTTGTTCCCACTTTCAGAGAAGTGTTGCTTGATCCCTTCCTTCAGCTTCTTCCTTTATTTCTGGAGGACGCCTTGTGACTGATAGCCCGGGTGGTCTTAAGCACAGATCGTCCCCAAGTGTATTTCGGAACCAGCTTCAGAATTCATTTGTCAATCTTGGGTGCCTCGTACAATTAAGACCAATGACGGTGCCTGGGTTCACGGGTGTGTTCAGAGGAGCCTGGACCTCTTTACAAATGGCTTAATTGAAGTGTTACCCTATTTGCTGATATTACGGTATCTTTGGATTAAAGAACGGTTTACTTAGTGGTCAGATTTTTCCTCTAAACATGCTTTGATTCATTGATTTCCATTAGGTGAGTGTCCACTGGTGTGCAGACTTCTCAAAGGGGTCAAAGCGAGTTGTTTCGCCTGACACAAGACATTCTACAATCTGAGATGTTATGTTCAGGGACTGGCCAGGCAAGGAGGAATTGACATGTCAAGGCGTCTCAGTAGAATATTGGTAATGCAGATGTGTTTGGTTTCGATTATGAGGGTTGCTGATATTTGGACTTCAGATCTGCCAGGATATTAATTTACTTAGTGGATTGTCACCTTTTATGTGCACTACAGGATGAAGTCTAGTTCTGCAGCTGTTAATTGTCCTTACTGCCAGGATGTTCCAAAACTTTGCCTTGTCAGATGTCTTAAAACGTATGAGGCTCACATGGCTAGTTTCAGAATGTCTGCTGATGATTCACATAGCTCCTTTTTTATACCCATGTATAAGGTTTCTTACCCCCCACTTTAGCCAGCTGTGGTATGTGGGTTATATTTCAGGCAGGCATAGGTACTTCCATCTTTGAGTCAATTCAGCTCAAGGAGCGGTGGCATCCAAGTTTCATTGGTCTTGCACCCATCTGGAGTACATTTTTAGGTCCGCGGATTGGCTTTCTGAGCAGGCGTTTTAGAGATTGTACTGTAAATCAGTTGTGCATCCTTCACTGTTGGTCTTAATAAAGAGAAAGGTAGAGGGCATTATACTACCTTCAGTCCCATTAATAGAATGCCATACATTACTAGCTGTAATCGACAGTTATAAATATGGCTGGTCCCATGGCATGCCTTCTGAGCTTGCTGACCTTGTGACCCAGGAGAGTGAGGGGCTGAATACATGTTTTGCGGAAATACCGCAAAATGGAAAAACTGTTACCACATGCAGTAAGCATGCAGCATGAGGTAACAGTAACCACTTTGAGGTCATGTAGGACTTCATGGGGATTTTTTTATAACTGCGCGCGTTAAAAAACGCCTAATTATCGCATGGGTTAACACTTTAGTATGGAGGTAATTTCCACTGCAAATAAGCAGATATAGAAAAAGAGTTTCAAGTTTGAAACTCGTAGTTTGGCAGAGTGGTTACAAAACCAAAACAGATGTTTTACCATGATCACAAAACTTGCAATCAGGCCGTTAGAATTGGCCCGCGTGGCTTCAGTGTTCAAGCTCTTTGCTATGAAGCAAACTATGGCACCAGACTAACGATTTGTGGTCTTTACTGTCTTTACTTGTGGCCTAATCAACTCACATTGTATTTTCAGGCTACCTTTGGTAATAAGCTAGCACAATATCACAGAATATGATCATTCCCAGGAGTCAGATTTTTTCTGGATATTAACGTTTTTATTAAGGCAGAACAGTACATAATGCAATATGAAAAACAACTTAAGCAATAACTGTTACCAAGAGAGCCAAACAAAGTACAAAAAGCCATATAGTTTCGTCTTTGCATTCCATACATGTATGGCCATTTCAACAAGAAACAAGTGCAGCCTTAAGACATTCAATGAATAGCTCTTTAAAGACAAAAAAGTTGTTTGAACTATGAATTGAGATAGGCTCGAAAATTCATATACACCAAGAAGGGTTGGGAGAAATAAAATAGGGGATTCCCTAGGCTAACCAATAGGTAACATGTTAAACTCAGTACTCATAGTGAGGACCATATTCGGGCTTTGAAGATCGAATTAGCCTTTTTGATAAAATCTGGAGGATGTCCTTGGATCTTTATGAGTAGAGAGGTTGACAGCCTATTCAACTAGGGCCCAAATTGACAGATCGAATGACAAGATAACTCTGCAAATGTTTTTCTTGCATATTACCTCCGCCGCCTGATTCCCCTTTCCTTTCCCATTCCTACCTCTCTCCTCACCCTCTTCCAGCTTACCACTGCACATGGGAAATTCATAATAGGCATGTTGACTGCATCAGGAAAAGCACCATCTATTAGCCACCTTAGGGATAGCACTGCTTCTTTTTGTAAGGATATCTCCATTGAACAAAAGTGCAAAATGAAAAAAAACAACACGTGGGCTGTGGCCTGCACAGAGCAGTTTGGAAAAAACACACATGCAAACAAAATATGTAATATTTTCAAGTCCTCTAAAACCAGAAAATAGAGACAAGGCCTGAAATAAACATTCAAGTAACAGAAAATAACCTTCACTTTTTGTTAAAATGAGGCAACATGTTGTGACTGAAACCAACTTTAAATGGAGGCAGCACTGAATTCTGACATGTGGGAATCCTTTCAACACACAAGGACATCCCCAAAACCCAGCATACAGGATGGGAGGACAGATAAGTTCTGATAAATGCTTTGAAGCTTCCCACTGCAGAGACAGATCATCCTGTCACAGCCAAAGCAAATCAGACCGAGCTATTAAGTTTAAGTCTGGAGTTTTTTTACTTGCCTTGGTTTTCTGTTATGTCTAACCATTAAAAACATTATTTAAATTCAGATGAATCCATGGTTCTGCTCAGCCAAATCTATTAAAACCACCTCAAAAGCCTTCCTGAATTAAAGAATGTAACACTTGACAGGACTGCAGGTCTGTAAACTTTTCAAGAGGAGCAGAATTGGCACAATATATCTCCTCCAAGAACTGCAGATTACAAAGTATCCATTCATCAGCCAGGCCCTGGGCCATAAAGACTATATGAGCCAGGCTGGAGTCAATAAAAGAAGATTTCCAGTCCTGACTCAATATAAAATAATGCCATATTTTTGTATGAAGGAAAATGCACTTTAAATGTACATTGAATTGTATATATAGCCTGTATCTCTGGAAACCAACCTCTGAGAGAACTAACATACGTGACAAAATGTTCAGCTCAAAATTCTCTATCTGATGGACCAAAACTGATTTTTTTAAATATAATTTTAATATACAAATTAGACTAATCTGTATTTTGAGGCAAAGACATGGCGCATGCCAGGGAATTATATCTCATAGCGTTCATAGCAATAAGCATGTTATGTTGATGTAGAAGCATTATTTGAATATAAATGTAAAAGTTAGTTAAAGGTAAAAATCTATAACTCAGAAATTATTTGTGCTTTAATGATAAAACTTGCATCAATTGTTTTGCACCAGAGAGAGGAATCTGGTGTGCAAAATATTAAAGTGGTAACATAGAAGGAATTTTATGTTTCAGAATGTGATACATTTTAAAGCCATAAACCTCTGAGATGATGTCATATTAAATGGGAGGGAAATTGGGTGTAGAAGTTACTCCTGTTGACTGTCACGTTCATTAATATGCCCAATGACTACCCAGGGGAAGGTCTACTGTGATGTCACTTTGGGAATATTATCCAATCAAATACATTGACCAATTAGATTGGGGAAATCATACACACCTCAAAAGGGTGGGGGTTCTGCTTGGTAGAAGGTCAAACACACACACAAGGGGAGACTCAGACACTTACTCATGGACACTCACTGAAGAAACTCACTCGATCACTCATTGACTGATGAAGAAGGAGAGAAAGGAGGATTGATAATAACCAGAAGGAGATGAAATAGATTTTTCTCTTTTTGGACCCATTCCAGAGTATAATCAGGGCCCTGAAAAATGAGCCCTAGTGGGAGTTAAAGTCCTACGCCTTCTTCAGTGGAAGAGAAAGCAGACAGGCTGTGTAGACAAGCTAATCCTATCTTACTGGCTGATGCCCACCTGCTCCTAGAGAGGGAGAAGGGAAGCAGCCCTTACCAGTGTGCCCACCTGTCTGTGATTCAGCCAAATCAAATACTGATGTGAGTATTATCTAAAAGGGAAATAATCTTGTGCGGCGTGATCCGGTAAAGGGAATTAGAGTAAGTACCGGCCCCTATTATTTGTAGGTACTCAGGGTAGAAATAGATACATTAATTGTGCGTCCCGTGAAGTTAGGAAGCATTTCAAAAAGTGTATGTGCTTCTGGGAAAACATATATAATTGATAAATCAAAAAACAGTCCATTGGTGCACCTCTGCGAGAACGAACAAGGCCCATTGACCTGTTCTATGGGAAGGTACCTACTCGAGAATCCACAGCCACACTTTAGCTCACTGTACCTTTCACAGATCGGAAATACCCATTTGCATATCAGTCTTTGTCCCACCCACATGGACAGTCCAGCACCGAAATGCTATGACAATTCCCTTCTGAACAAGAGTACCAACAGCAACCCCATACACATTTTTCAGCCTTGATGGGCTTCATCAATGAGGTGGAGCTCTGAACACAGTGAGCAAGGGGCCCAGGTCTGGATAACCCTAGGAAACTTAGGTTGATTAAACCTAAGTCCCTTAAAAAATAAAAAAAAACAGTACATAGGCGCCCCTCTGCGAGAACGAACAAGGCCCATTGACCTGTTCTATGGAGAGGGACCCAGTCGAGAGTCCACAGCCACACTTCAGCTGACTGTACCTTTCACAGATGGGAAATATACATTTGCATATCAGTCTTTGTCCCACTCACATGGACAGTCCAGCACCGAAATGCTATGGCAATTCCCTTCTGAACAAGAATAACCACAGCTACCCCATACACGTTTTTCAGCCTCATTGGGCCTCATGAGTGAGGTGGAGCTGTGCCTCTCAGAGCACAGTGAGCAAGGCGTCCACGTCTGGATGACCCTAGGAAACTTAGGGTGACTAAACCTAAGTCCCTTAAAAAATCTAAAGACTGTCAATAGGCGCCCCTCTGTGAGAACGAACAAGGCCCATTGACATGTTCTATGGGAAGGTACCCATTTGAGAGTCCGTAGCCACACTTTAGCTCATTGTACCTATCACAGATGGGAAATATCCATTTGCAAATCCGTCTTTGTCCCACCCACATGGACAGTCCAGCACCAAAATGCTATGGCATTTCCCTTTTGAACAAGAGTACCAACAGCAATCCATACACGTGATTCAGCCTTTTTGGGCCTCATCAGTGAGGTGGAGCTGTGCCTCTCTGAGCACAGTGAACAAGGGGTCCACGTCTAGATGACCCTAGGAAACTTAGAGTGACTAAACCTAAGTCCCTTAAAAAATCAAAAAACAGTCCATAGACGCCCCTCTGTGAGAACGAACAAGGCCCATTGACCTGTTCTATGGGAAGGCACCCACTCGAGAGTCTGCAGCCACACTTTAGCTCACTGTACCTTTCACAGATGGGAAATATCCATTTGCATCTCAGTTTATGTCCCACCCAGATGGGTAGTCCAGCACCGAAAATCTATGGCAATTCCCTTCTGAACAAGTGTACCAACAGCAACCCCATACACGTGTTTCAGCCTTGTTGGGCCTCATCAGTGAGGTGGAGCTGTGCCTCTCTGGCTGATAGACTAGGTCTATGATGTGTAGATATTGAGATCCCCTGACTCCTTCTCTGTGCATTATACAAGCACAGAAGAGCATAGGACATATCACTGTGTTCATACCAAGACAAATAAAGTACTTAAAGTCACTTCCTTGATATACCATAGAGTAGAATATTTTTGTTAAAGCTAAATTGTTCAAGATAAAAGGCAGAGGGTGATTATGTGCTGTCCATTTCTTTCCGCTGTTCTAAATGCCCATTGTCTCATCTCACCCTGTCTAATCTGCTTGCGCCCATCCCTGCGTCCTTCCCTAGTGTTCTCCCCGCCCTTATGCCCCCTTCCTCTTCTCTCCGATTCCCACCTACTCTATGGTGCTCTCTGTCTCTCCTATCTTTTCTAACTGCTTCTCTATCGACTATCCTTCTCTCCTCACTAAATTTGGTAGGAAGAAGTTTAAAAAGGATATCCTGGTCTCCAACCCAGGCCTCCCTATCGCTGACACCTATACCAGTGCCGCCTCTAGGCAAACCCTCACTGGCATCCTCTTTGTCGTTCCCTCAACAGACCTATGGACTATTCTCCTCTCTCTTCTTTTCCCATTAATGGTGGCACCTGGTGGGAGGCCCTCCTGGCCTCCTTCCACTCCTCTAAGGTCATCATTAATGTTTACTTGAATGGTACCGTCTTGGTCCAATGCCCTCAGGCCAATCTTATCCTCTTTGACAGACGCTTCATGTGCCTCATCAATTTCCTTCCTTCTCCTGCTGTCCCCTCTCTTCCCTCCACAGCTTCCTTGCCTCCCCCTGCTGTCTCCTCCTTGGCTACCTTGCCCTCTCCATCCTCTTCTGCCCCCCTCAGACCTCTTCTACACCTGTGCAGGGAGTACCTCTGATTCATACCCCTCCCCGGAAGACTTTCAAGGATGGCAACCTTCTCCATATTGCCACTCTTAACTCTCGCTCAGCTGTCAAATAATCCTCTGACATCTGCCACCTCCTGGAGGAACATGACCTCGATGTCCTAGGTATCACTGAGACATGAATCACGGCCAGCTCTGTCACGAGCTTTGACACTCTCCTCCCTGATGTCTACAAGATCCTCTCCACTGCCAGGTTCAACCGTTCCACAAGGGGTGAGGCCCTGATCTTCCCCAAATGGATTCCTGCCTCTGTCATTCCTATGCAGGCCTACTCCTCTTTCGAATGCCTCGTCTGCAGGCTCTCCCTCTCTCCTAGCCATTCCCTTACTGTGGCTACTATTTATCGGCCACCTGGTGAGATCTCCTTCTTCCTCTCTGAATGGCCGGACTTTTCCTCTTCCCTCCTGGTCTCGAACACTGAATTTCTCCTTCTTGGAGACTTCAACATCCACCTGGATGCTTCCTGTCCTTCCTCTTGACTCTTTCGTGAGCTCTGCGACTCTCCCTCACTCTCTATTCTCCCCTCTGGCCTGACTCACTCTGCAGTGCGCACTCTGGATGTTCTGATCTCTTCAGACCATCCCCTTTCTATCCCTCTTACCACTCCTCTCTCCTGAGTGATCACTCTCCTTTCCTCCCAGCTCACCCTCTCTACCCCTCAGGCCAAGCCAACTCGAGCACTGCCACCCATCTTCATGGTTATCCAACCCACGAAGCGTGTGTCAGTTGAGGCTTTCGTCACCACCCCTCCCTTGGCTGACTCACACCCTGACCACAGCCCTTTCCATGCTCCACTCTGCTACATCTGATACTATCAATGTTCTTGCCCCTGTCATGAGGATCCGATTGAAGCCCAAAGCTCAGTGCAACTCCTGGTATGACTCAGACCTCGTCACCCTCAACCGCAAGTGCATGGTGGCTGAGAGGAAAAGGTGTGCATCTGGTACATCCTCTGACAAACTGGCCTGCCACCTGCTCCAAAGGCAATACCGACTCTCTGTCCGCACCAAGAAGAGAGTTCACATCCAAGCCTACGTCTCTGCGGCATCTAACAACTCAGAAGAACTATTTAAAATCTGCAAGGAACTGGCCAATCCTGCTGCAGTCTCTACCTCTCCTTTCTCTTCCTAGGACCTCTGCACGGCTCTGGCTTCTCATCTCTTCTCTAAAACTCAGGACATCTCTCTATTCCTCTCCCGCTCCTCCCTCTACTCCCGGCTCTTCCTCTGACCCTTCTTTGGCCACCTCTCCTCCCTACTTCTCTGCCTTTCCCCTGCTCTCCCCAGACAAGGTTTCTAGAAAAGTCCGATCTATGAAAGTCTCATCAAAACAGGTTCATCCCTGTTCCTCCGAAACCACCGGGCACGACATTGATTCCCTGGCTTCTGCTCTGGCCGACTTCTGCAATGACTGCTTCGCCACTGGAGTCTTCCCATCCCCCCTGAAGTACTCCCTTGTGCATCCTCTTCTTAAGAAACCCTCTGCCCGGCTAACTATTGCCCAATCTCCATCACTCCTTTCCTGGGCAAACTCCTGGAAAAGCTGGCCATCTCCCAGCTTAATCTTTACACTGAATCTGTTGGTTGTCTTCATGACCATCAGTCTGGCTTCAGAGCTGCCAGAAGCACAGACACTGCTCTCCTCAACATCCGTGAAGACCTGCTCTCCAACCTTCATTCCAACACCCCCTCATCTTACTTGATCTCTCTTCTGTCTTTGACATGGTCAACCATGCCATCCTTCTCAACCGTCACCGTGATAACCTGGTTTCACCGGTCAGGCCCTGGCGTGGCTGACTTCTTTCCTCTCTGTTCGACTCTCCCAGGTCCAACTTGGGTCCTTCCTCTCCTCTATCTCTATCGCTACCTGTGGTGTTCCCCAGGGGTCTAACCTCTCTCCCTGGCTGTTCAACCAATGCCTGGCACTTCTTGCCCACCACATTGCCGCTCCTCTGCCCCAACTTTCAGTGTTATGCGGATGACACTCAGCTCATTTTCAGGCTACCTTCAGCCACCTCTTCTCCTTCTCTCACCTCTGACTGTCTCTCTGCTATCCAGGAGTGGTGTGCCACCAATGATCTCTGCCTTAATGCCAGTAAGACTGGGATTCTCCTCTTCGGCACACCCGCCCCCTCCTTTCCTGTCGCTCTCTGGTCGGTCAGTCTATCTTGGCCCTCTTCCTGCTTCCACCTGTGAGGCTAAAAACCTCAGGGTCATCTTCGACTCCACACTCTCCTTCTCTCCTCACATCTCTGACGTCTCTAAGAAGTCACACTGCCAGCTGCACCTCCTCACAGGTATTCTTCCTTTCCTCTCCTTCCCCCAGAAGCTCTCTGTCTCCAGAGCTCTGTTTCTCTCTAGGCTGGACTATTGCAACAGCCTCTTTCTAAATCTGCCTGCTTCTACTCTTCGCCCTCTGCAACTCATCCAGAACGGTATCTGGACTATCCATCAAAAATAAATTAATCAAATTGAAATCCAACTAAATATATTAATTGAAAGCCATTTCCATCGAAATGCGCTTTCATTGTATACATTTAGTTGGATTTCGATTGGGGTTAGGGTTAGGGTTAGGGTTGGGTTAGGGTTGGGGTTACTTTTAGGTTTAGGGGGGGTGCCCTTGGGGGTTGGGGGAAACCCCCCAATAAAGAAAATATTACATGAAGATGGCCAGTGCCGAAATACTTTAAAGATTTCAGTACTGGACAGCTCCATGTAACGTCTTTACGTGAAAAATAAATGCATTGAAATGCTATCTTTTACATTTAAAAGTACATATCCATCGAAACTTGTCCATTCCTATATTTGATGGACAAGTGTAGATGGATATGTACTTTTAAATGTAAAAGATAGCATTTCGATGCATTTATTTTCGTTGCATTTTGTTCGATGGATTTTCGTTTCGATGGTTGATTTTCGATGTAAAGACCATAAACCATCCAGAATACGACTGCGAGACTTGTCCTTGGACTCAAGCCCAGAGATTGTATCTCTCCAGGACTGAAATCTCTTCACTGGCTCCCAGTGGCTGTGAGGATTAAGTTCAAAACCCTCTGGATTGTCAACAAGGCCTTCTGGGGCCTCAATACATTCAACTCGCTCTTCCTAAATATCTTTCTTCTCGAGCTGTTCGCTCATCTGTCTCCAACTCCCTCAGGGTCAGTCGCTTCTCCAAGCAACAAGTTGGTGGTAGATCTCTTTCTTCGGCTGGGGCCTCCCTCTGGAACAGCCTCCCTGCCTCCTTGAAACTTGATGCAAACCATCTTAGGTTCCGGAAGCACCTCAAAACCTTCCTCTTTGCTTCGGCTTTCTCTCCTCCTTTACCCTGCTGAACTCCTGGCTGAAACTGAACCTGTTCTAGTTACCTGGCCACCCTCTGATCTTGGGCCCAGGTCCCCTCCCCCACCAGTTGCACACCTGCACTGCAGCCAGGCAACTGTTTTCTATATCCCTACAGTCCCCTACCAGCACTTGACAGCTGATGTCTACACTTACCCTTGCACTTGCCAGCAGCTGGCCGTACTTTTACTTATTGTTTTTATTTATTCTATTTATCCCATGTATTGCACTGTCCCCACCCCTCTGCACTTTTCCCCTTCCCCCTTCCCCTGCACTTGTGCGATCTGAATGACATCTGGCCTAGTAGGATTGCTGTCTCTGTCTTCCCTCTGTTCCCCCTCCCTTGCCGCGTTGCGCTTTAAAACACTTGTGTATAGGCGCTTTATAAATGCCATATCATATCATATCAAAAGGGAGAAAGGTACATTTTAGACAGTAATTGAATAGACACATCACTTAAGTGAATTTTGACAACACACTGATGAACATACATTTTCTTTTCTACATGCCATTCACATACCCGAAGGTCCAATAGTTAGTTACAATTGAATTGAAACTCTGACCTGTCTATCGATTAAGGGGGAGGGGGTATTTTGAATAACAAGTAAGTAGTGAGAAGTGGATAGGTAGGGATATTTTAACTAATTGGTTGTTTTTACAAATAAAAGATTACTCCTGAACTCTCATGAATCCCATCCATTGTACCTCCGTGCTCAGGGTGAATTAAATGCATAGATACCTTTGGTGAATTGTGTGCTACTAAGTCTCTGTTTTCATATCTGTGGCATTGAAAACGGTGTCATATTTTCCTCTACTGGAAAATGCCAGATAGCTGAGGATTGCTGCCTCCAATCGGGGTACAGAGGCACCCTCACCTGTAACTCAGTCACAGAAGGAAGCTAGCCATCTCTAAAAAACAGGCATCATAGATTGTAGAATCCATGTGCAAACAGAGATTTCTCTTTGCCTGGGAGCACAATTCCTTATGATTACAATGAAATTATATTTATTTATCATGGGTTCATGAAACCAGTCAGCATCCTGTTACATAGTACTCATAAGGGATATAATATTTAGCCCACCTTAAGCACAATCTTTCAACCCTGGAAGGCTCTGTTAATTCAGACAGGCCTTTCTCTTTGTGGTACCTCAGTGCAATGCATTAAAATGTGAACAACACATACTGGACAATATGGCATTTATTTTCTGACAGCAGCATATCAAATTAAATTTGAACTCAAGAAAATGCGCTATTATCTTTGTATTTTCAATACATTTTGTTATAAAATTATAAAATCCAATTCTTCGGCCAATTCTTTAAACCAAAAGCCACTTAGTCAAGACCAAAAGAACATTTTAATTCAGTTAATTCGATCACAGCATTCCAAACACCTGCTCACAAATATTAAGCGTATTGCTTCCTCTTCTGAGGGCAGGTGCTAATTCAATAACACATGATAACTGCGCTACCACTAATCAAATCTGACCACATTTATACCTACTTTGTGGTATGGAAATCCTCTAAGGCTGGTTTCTTTATGGGCTGTGACAGTTAATTGGCTGTTGGTTCTCCAATGCAATCCTATGTGGCAGTGGCTCCAATGCCCTCTCTTGCCACACCCCTAACTGCAATAATTGCTGGCGCAATGTATAGGTTTGTTGTATAATTCTCCCTCACTGATGTCACACCAGTTGACGTAGCTCTGTCTGCACTTGCAGTCAGAGACGCTATCAAGGAATGTGCTGAATTCATGTCCTTATGTCCCTAAAGAGATGGCTATGAGTGATTTTTGATGGTACAGAAGTCCAAAGCTTCCCCAAGGCTAGGTCACATGGTTCCTTCTTGTGAGCTACCATAGGAATTCCCTTTTCATAAGAATACATTGATGGTTTGCATTCTCCCAGAACTAAGCTGCACATTGCACGTTTTATCTGTGCAGTGCAGAATAGGCAGTTAAAAAAAATGAACATTAAAATTAGGGCCTAAGCTTTTTCATGTTGTGTGATGTACCCTTCTAGTACATAGTGTTTTCAGGGTTTACCTGTCTATGTAAGGCATTATGTTGCTTGTATCACCAGGTGCTTGGTAAGTATAAATCATATTAACATGACAAGAATGTAGACTCGATCATCATACATAAAAGACTTTCACGCCTGTCTAGGTAAAAAAGAGGGGAAGGATGCCAGTGATAGCTCCTCACTTGCTCATTACCCCCTCTTAGGGTAGGACTCAGTCAAATTAAATGTCAATTGAAGTGACTAGTGTGTTGATTATTTCTTATCCTTGACCTGTTGTGAATAAACTGTTTGTTTATCTGTAATCTGATCCAATTATTTCTGTTTGATTGATAAATACACCTTCTGTGCAACCCTGTGTGTTTCTTGTCCTAGAGGTGAGGGGAGGTATGGGGAATTAATTCTATTGAATTGCGGGTCCAGATTCATAAAAAAGAACTTTATTAAGTAAAGGAGAATTATGCGTACCTGGTTTGGGATGAGTAGAAAATTTCGCTGAACTAAATTTCGCCCAGTTAAAACATCCTACAGAAATGGAGGTTCCACTGAGATATGATTTCTGCCCCCCCAAAAAAAGCCAAATGGACAGTATGTACAAATGGCTATGAACTATTGTGTGCTATCACCGCACCCTACTCCCAGTATTGTCCCTGGGTTCCCCCAACTGCTCCCATCAAAGTCGCTGGGGTCCCTCATCCCACTCCTACCCAGTCTCTGGGCTCTTCCCACCCCATCACAGACCCTCGGCTCTCCCCACCCTGCTACCATCACTATCCCAGTGCTCCCGCCCACCCTTCTCCCACCACAGTTCCTGGGGCCCGACCCCACTCCGTTGCTAACACATTGCTGGGTCCAGTTGGAGCTGATGATTTTTTGACTTGGAGGGGTATAAATATTTCCCCCAAAAATGCCATAGCGACCGAGTGTAGCGAGGGAGCCCGAACCAATCAAAGAGGGTTCGGGGGGGTTTACCCCTGTGAATTCTTTTTAAATATTGGGTTAAAATGTTGCATTTTAGAGCATACTTTAAAATAAAATGGGTAAAAAGCCAAATAGTCTGCAATTGGCAGTGGGGGGGGGGCAAGGGGGAAAGGATGGTATTTTTGACTGGACATCTATGATAGATAAATAAAATACCATCCCTGTCCCCTGGGCCCCATAGTGCCTCAGAAGGAGAGCTGATTTTGGCAGGTGGGTAGGGGGATTGTGCAACAAAGGCATTTTTAATGCCTTTATTGTACACCCCTCCTCCCCCACACCAAAATCAGCTCAACGGACCAAAACAAACACACACTCAAACACACACACACATTCACACATCAATCACTCTATCATTCATACGAGCACCCATCACCATACACTCACTCATAACACAAGCATACACGCATCCACACACATATTTAAATAAAAAAATAAGTAAACATAAACGTACCTTCTGTAGGGCCTGCACATGGATGCTGAAATGCCCCATTCAAGATTGCTCTTTCTGTTTGTGCAAGGAGGCGCAGGAGCTCCCCCTTGCACATACAGGCATGCAGTGCCCCAGCCAGCATTTTCAATGAGCTATGCAAGGCTGGCGAAGCAAAAAGACCCCAGCCTTGCATGGCTCAGTGAGCATGTGTGGCTGGGGAATTGAGATGTCAAGGGGAAACATTATTTCCCTTTGACAGTTCAGCCAGCCAAGTAGCACTCTGTCAGCTGGAAAAAGCCGCTGAGGGAGTCCTCAGTGTTTCACTGGGCTGGCTCCTTGGCTCCTCCATAATGGGTGAGGGGGCCACTGGGTGGACGCCCCCTCGCCCATTATGGATGAGCCACCAGGCTTGGACTTGGCTATAGGGTGATAGGGCAATGTCCGTACCAAAAACGCAAAATGCTAGTATAGGCCAGTCAAAATGGGCCACTTTTTTGGCCAATGTGGGCCAGTTAGATGAGTTACTTCACTATGCAGCTAGTAGTTTTGACCATAGTTGCTGAATAAATCTACTTTAAATATCACAATTTGCTTACATTTTAACAAAAAACACCAAACAGTCTGTGACTAAGGGAATGAATATCCATTTGCAAATGCGGGCCACTTTTCATAGGTGCCTGAGACAGTTTTATGGTCCAGTCCGACATGTGAGCCGCCCCTGCCCGTATCTTTCAATCGAAAAAATAAATAAAAAATACAATAAGAGTCACTGCTACCCCTAAGGTGACTAATAGATGCTGCTTTTCCTGATGCAGTCAACATGCCTATTATGAATTTCCCATGTGCACTGGTAAGCTGGAAGAGGGTGAGGAGAGAGGTAGGAAGGGGAAAGAAAAGGGGAATCAGGCAGCAGAGGTAATAGGCAAGAAAAACATTTAAATACCTCTGCCCTGGAAGGACTATGACCCTATCCTTGGAGTCCTACAGATTTGAGCATTTCTTTATTTTTATCACTTTTGATTACCCAAGAGACAAGGAACTTTTCTTTGGGAAGAGATCATCCTTACACAGTTGGTTTAAGTTATTAGTGTTAGGGACACAGGTAGGCTTTTTGAGACACAACAGTACAGTTTTGGTCATTCTGGCAATATCCTTCGTTTTCTTGGAGGCAGGGAAACCCCTCTTAGTTTTAGGAGCAGAGGGGCATTTTTCCAACCCTTTTTCATATAACGAAAAGTTTCTGCCCAAAAACACGCCACCATTGTGTCCGAGCCTTTCTTCTGCACCCTCACAGACTATTGTGAGTGCCCTCAGAGTTCAGTGACACTATAAGGACACTAGATGTGTTTTCTAATGCATCTGGTCACAGAATTCCGAACCGACCTGGAATATTATTTTAATTTATTTTTACGTAACGTGTCCGTCCCCTATATAAATGGTCAATATTTTTTGGTTGTGCTTGTGAACAGCCAAAGCTCTTACGCATGGCGTCCTTGGTAAGGACGCAGGATATATTCTGTTCCTTGAATAGGTTTCTGCAGGTGCAACCCTATATCCAGGCATTCACACACACGAGCACACACACTCGCTCGCATTAATCTAGCTTTATTTATTTATTTATTTTTTATTTTTAATTTTTTACATTTGTATAGCGCGCAGGCAGCACAAGGGCATTGTGGCGCTGTTACTTGCAGACAACTTAGTTACATTATGCATAAGTTACAGGTTGGGTACATAGGCGTAACACATAATATGCATAGAGGCGTACACAGGTCAGGTATACATACGGCGGGTGTACATGAGAGACGGTAGAGAATCAAGCAAACAGGGTGGTTTTCAAGGTTTTGCGGAAGGTGGTCAGAGATAGAGTTTAACACCTATTAAACTGAAATCTGCTTGATTGCTAGCTGTAAAGGAATGCAGAGGCCAATGGTAATCAGAGGCTATAAATCAATGCAACTCAGAGTCATTATTTCCCAATTTCCATTAATGCAATACAATCGTTCCTCTTATAAGTCACCTCTTCTAGTTGGAGAACTTTCCACTAAGGCCATTAACCGAGAAAATAAATGACCCTCAATCTTTAAATTATAGCAACACTCCCGGAGCGGAATGAGACCACTTATCAAATGACAACTGGCTTCAAAATGCTTATGATAATGCGAAATCTTCCAATTATTTAAAATACAGCGGCCCAGTGTCGCTTTTAAATTGACACTGAGTGCTTGTTAACATAAATTGTGATTATGTTGATTTCCTTCCGATCACAGAAAAAGTCCATGTTTTTTTTAATGTAATCAGAACTTCACAGCAAACTGTTTCCTTAATGTGCACATCATTTTCCTCCGCAGATAATTACTAATGAACGGAAAATGTATGCAAGTCAGTTCTGGTTGATGTGAAATTTGTTCCACAACAAAGAACAAATAGAAATATGTGGTCTGTTGCCGCCCTCTAGCGGAAAAGGGCAGAACTGCAGCGTGGCTTTTATTTTACATGCTTTATACACTATTGCCGAAATCAGTGTTCCCCTGCCGCTTTCCTTTTAAAAGAACATCTATGGGAAGTCAGAATGGATTAATGGCGTGATTCTAGCGGGAAGGCCGCAGCGTTGCTCATTTCCATTGGCCGGGGAATACAAATCTGCTATACGAGGGGGCTACATCCTTTAACTTTCCAAATGTTTTGGGCTACGACTCTCATCAGTCTTAGTCAGCAGAATCCAAAAGATTTGACGAGCCGCAAGTTGCAGTCCCCTTTAGCTGGAAACACTCATTTTGCAAATGTAAAGTGTGTCTTAATGTAGGCACAACGTGTGTGATCATGGTGCACCATCGTGAATCAATTTGTGCACACACATTTTCTAAGTGGTTAAATAAACGTGTACTTATTTGTGCGATTTTGAATCAGGTACAATTTGCCCAAGTGCAGTTTGTGGCTGCAACTACATTGCAGCTGCAAAAATGCTTTCTGAATCAGGATGGCTAGCAGTGCCGTATTATCCATTAGGCCAAGTAGGCACCGGCCTATGGGCCCCACTCCTTTCAGCCCCCCCCCCCCCACCCGCGACAATGTCTCAAAATAAAGCGGTGCAGAAAATTTAAAATGTATTAAGAGCTAATTTGCAAGGAGGGGGCCCCAACATTTCAATTGTCTAGGGGCATCCACAGGGTTTAAGCCGGTATAGAGAGGGTCCCTGGAATGCCCCTCCTCACCCCCATGACAGCCCCAAAAGCCAAGAACACAAGACTGTTTGGACAGCCCCCAAGAGGACCAGTGACAGCTACATATGCAAACAGGCATCCTCTCAGATAACCATCCAAACCTTATCCAATCAACGTCTTTATGGATACAAGTGCCTGAACACTGATCATGCATCGAAATGCCTCGATGGACCAGATTGACTAACAACGAGAATCCAGTTATGTTGATGTCATTAGTGACAACACGACATAGCAACGTTAGCCATGAAGCAAACTCGCATCATGCATGAAGGTTCACAGACACACATGTGCACACATGAAGGACATGCATACACAGCTCTGTGGACAGAGGACAGATGCATGTACATATTGTCAGAAGATTTTTTTTTTCATTAGCCAAATGCAGAAATGTAAGAAAGCAAGAGTCGCACAAAAAAAGCTTGCAGCCGATTATTGCAACTAACCGTATGGAACTGCATAGACGTATAAGGAACCTGGAAGAGCCAAATACTAATAACCTCGAGAGAAAGCAATACAAAATATATATATATATAGAGAGAGACAGAGCGAGAGAGAGAGAGAAAGAGAGAGAGAAACCATAGAACGACTGTAGTGAAATTGCACGAAGTAAATAACCTCAGAATAACGAACAAAAAGATGCAAATTCGGCAGCACAAAGCAAAGGGCCAGTGCTTGCAGCCAAGGACAAAGGCGGGTGGAACATTCCTCACTCCAGGGACAAGAAGCCACATGCAAAAAAACAGAATAAGTCCCCACTAATTGCAGACCGAAAAGCTCAGTTTTGAAGTCCTCACCCACGTGACTAAGCCAAGCAGAGCAATAGCCCTTTACCCATGGTGGGAAGCTGTTCCCAGAGAAGCATACAAGAACTGATACATGTGTTGCCCAACAGATATTGCAATCCGCAGACACTCTCTCAGGCTAGTCGGCTACACTAGTGGCAACAATTGGGACACACAGTTTTTCTCATTACCTTTAGAAGGTACACTGAGTGCTGGGAACAGAGCAGAATCCCATGCCTGAGGGGACCTGCTCCAGTCAATCAGGGACCCTAAATCCTGGGGTGGTGTGTAGTGGGCAAGGGCCAATGGTAGTCTTGCCACCCTGCAACAATGTAGTAGATAGTTTTTGGGGAAGTCTCATGCGAGACCACCTGACCTGGAAGGACCAATTAGGCCACTCAGGTAGGCGATTTCCACAGGTACTACCACCCAAACCACAGGCCGTCAGGAGCCACCTTGGAAAAAATCCTGCCCGCGGTCCGTGAGAAGCCCAGCAGACCAGAAGAGCGAAGTGGCACCTTTGGGGCAAGCTGGTGGCTGAGCTGCATCACCGGCTCACAGAGTGTAAGTATTGACTCAGCCACAAAGCAAGTGAGAAAGGTGGCAAAAAGATGCTGTGTGAGGGGTGGTGTTGAACATTGTAAAGTAGTGTTAATTATTGTTGAGTAGTGTTGAGTATTATAGAGTATTGTAGAATAGGTTATTGATGATGTTAGGGAACATTCAATCTTGAGGTAAAAGGTTGTGCCAGTTACCCTAGACTATTGACTGAAGGGTACGGATGACAAAAGTTATGTACATTTTGTATTCCCTTTAGATTGGGTGTTGTAGCTCGGGTCATGGATGATGGTATCCCATGTATAGGGCTCAGCAACTGAATCTAGCTTTAACAGCGGAAGGTGTTCTTCCGGTTAAGTTTCGCAGAGATGTTTTAGCTACAAGGCGACACTGTAGGTACAGATTGAGCATGTGAAATATTGTTATCCCCTGTTAGGAGGCAGGATATGTTTGTTGTGTTCGTGAAAATAGCAGTGTCATTAGGCAATGGTATTGTGAGCTCTGTTAGAAGTTTGTTTCCTTCACTTATGCATTGTAGAGGTGACGTCACCAGTGAGGTTTCTGTATAGGACTTGATGAGCATGAGAAGGTGTGACAGAGGTGTGGAGTTCTAAGGGTATCAGGTAATGTCCTCATAATGTCCCCATACATAATGTTGACGGGAAAGGCTATTGGCGACATTATATATGGTAACATTATGTATGGGGATGGGTTGTGGGGAGGTCCCCTGCTCCCCTTGTAAAGAAATAATAATAATTTGGGGGTTGCTGGGATGTCCCGCTCATGTTCAATGTAATAATGTCTCTGCAAAAAACAGCGACTTTTTTGTTAGGAGACATTTTTGCAGGGACATTATTACATGGAACCGTTTTGAGTTGGTGTGAAGAAGGCGCATGCACAAGAGTAGTGGATGAGCTGAAAAGACAGAGGGTTATGAAGGGGAGGTGCGCAGAGCACTCACAGGATATTGATTGAGAGCCGGAGAGGTTTGCCAATTTGTAAAAAGAACTGACAGTTGAAATTTTGAAGTGAAGTGTATTTATTAAGTGACAGTAGAAGTGTCAAAATGCCCGACTTGGGGTCAAGTAAGTATCAAGAATAATGTATCATGGAAGTAACATAGGGGACAACCCCTCCAGAACATGTGTTGGTCCTTTCCGCGATATAAGGACAAAATGTGTAAATATTGAGTGGAATGAACACAGAGCATTGAAGGTAAACTGCCTAAGCCATGGCCAAAGGGTGGGAGCATCTCAACCTATGAGCAGCAGCCATTACGTACACATATACAAGAGGTCTACAAGGGGTAGAAATTGAGCAAAGAATTGTGATATTTGAATTGTGGAGCATGTTCCAGGACCACAGAGGGGATGTGGCGTGGCATCAATGTATGCTAAACCAACAGGAGGCCCTGGTGAAAAATGCTCGGCCCCTGCTACCACTCCCCCTCCTGAACATGGGAACGAAGGTGCAGCAGTAGGAGTACCAGGATTATATCCAGCAAGGGAATTAAGAGAAGCAGCAGGGTACACAAACCCAATATTTGCTCCTCCAGCATACAGCAGAAGTGAGGAGCAGAACGAAGCCGGACAACCAGCCGCAGGATCAGAGAGCACAGGAGATGAAAATAAAGAGTGCAGTGAGATACAAACGTGCGTAAAAAAGAACTACCTGGAAACACACGGGAGACAGGAAGGACTGGAGAATATAGTATTGAATGAGTGGGTACAGGACAGATATTGCTTAAACTAGATGGGAAAACAGCGGAGAAGCGGGAGGACCAACCAACAATAAAATGGGCTCTAAGCACACGTGTGAAGCTAGGGAATGGGCAGAGATAATCGAAGAGGTAGACAGATGAGAGAAGGAGGAAAAGGAAGAATGTGAAAGGGTGCGAAGAGAAAAACAGAAGGCAGAAGCACGAGAACATGAACTATGAGAGATACAGAGGCAGCTGAGCTTGATGGCAAGGAAAAGGGAAGATGAAGAAGGGAAAGGCAAGTACAGATAAAGAGGGAGAACAGAAAGTTAGAAAAAGAGTGGCTTGTAAGAGAGCAATGATGCAAAGAGAGGAAAAACGTGCAGTGAGAGAAATGAAGATTAAGCTTGGATTAGCACGTTTTGAGGATAACAGGGAGAGGGAAGAGCAAGTAGATAGAGAGTGAAATAGGAGGTGTAATAGGGCAGCTATGCTGCCGAGCAAAAGCAATATCGGGTCCTCCATGAGGGGGGACTGCAGGAGCATGATTGATATAGAAGAAGGGCAGCGGGGAGGCACAGTGTTGAGAGGGCAGTTTCTAAGACAATATTGACAGTGACGGCAGAGACACTGAGTTAGACAATGACTTCGGAGGAAGTGAGGATGAGCGACTAGGACGACCTGCCCAGGGGAGTTTAGGGAAGGGCACCAACCGTCACACAATAGGGGTTTAGACAACGATAAGGGTGGATGATGAGGCAACAAGGATGAGAGGACACCACTCTAGGGCTGCATCATGCAGCGTTGAGAGCGTTACCCCATATACACATAGACTTAGAAACATTCCAGCGCAGGAGGGGAGAACTAGCAAGGGCATTCAGCGCCACCAAAGACACTGGGATACTGGAGGGAGAGATTGGGCTGACACAGTTCCCCTTACTAGAGAAGGGAGGGGGCGACCCCAGTACATACCATGACAATAGATAGACAAAGACAACTTGAGGTGTAAGCTGCCCTCGTTGACTGCAGGAGCGGTTAAATGGATACATGAGATGGAAAGACTGACGGCAGGTCAGACATTACTAGTGGGGGACATGAAAAGTTTACTCTCAGCAATTCTCGGGGAGGTTGCTGATGACATATGGAAAAGGGCCGGCTATCCAGGAGTAACCGCCCTGAACAAGGTGCAAAATGGTTCACCACTTAACAACTGCCGAGCGGCTATATGGCTACTCTATGGGTGCAGTATCCAGACATTAGCGTGATCATGGCATAATGAGGGAGGATAAAGATCCCTTACAGTATATTCAGGCTATTAAAGAGTAATGGAGTTTTGAAATGTGAGAACCGTGGGATAAGACCATGGGATTATTCTATCATTTACTATGTCAAGGGTTGCCACAGCAAGTGCAAAAGCAACTCAAAATGTTAGTGGGGATGGAAGCGAAACCAACTCACTATAGTGCACTATTGCAAGCTAATGCAAGAAAACGCAAGAAAAAAGTATAAGGAAAGAAAGCAGGAAAAAGCTAAATTATTGCATAAGAAACTATCAAAATATGCCATGGATGTGGCACTGTTAACAAGTGTGGGAGGACAAAATGCACCACAAATGCAGTATGCACCGCCACCGACGGGAGGAAGTTTCATGGGGTGGAGGGATGTGCATCATGGGTTCAGGGGAAGAGGGGGACATCAAGGGGTTATGGGTTCAGGCACCCAATACAACAAGGCCTAGAAGGTTTTCCAGGGTGGTAACCAAGGCAAATGAGGGAACCACCCCTTTGTTGGGTATGCAGACAAATAGGGTACATCACCAGAGTGTGTGGGGGGGATGAAGCAGAATGGGGGAATGCAATACCAGCCAACATATCAAGGGGAACAGACTGAGTACTATATTGAGGATCAGACACAATGACAAGGACAGACATCAAATGCATACACGCAGCCATACCAGCCCATAACGCAGACACCACAAATGCAAGTGCCAGCACAATCATACCCAAAGGCACTGCATGTACCACAGATGCAGAATAATACACAGCCACTGTATTCAACACAATAAGGTGATGGGACACAGATGAGCAGAGACTCCATGAGAATGACTCCCATTCAGAAACTATGAGGGACTACCATGGTGGGTGGCAACCCATTCACAGGCAACAGAATGTCATTATACCCTCAATAGGACAGCCCACAGCCAGACCTGATGTGTTCCATCCTATACATTACACCTAACCCGGCAGAGGAACCACTTATAGGGGTAACGAAAGGTGAAAAGACATTGGCCCTCATTACGACCTTGGCGGAGGACCATGGTGCTATTAGCACCATGGTCCATGGCGCTAAGCTGCCAACTCCGCCATGGGGGTTGGCGGACTTACCGCCCCATTCCGAGGTTGGCGGGGCGGTAAGTCCCCAATCCCCATTTACCCTTCCCCATTCCCATTTCTGGCCCCATAGGGCATAATGGGAGTGGGGAAGGCGTTAATTACGCCACCGTAAATTACGGTGGCGTAATTAACAACAAGGTCCCTTAGCGCCATGGATTTTAACGCCTGCTAAAAGCAGGCGTTAAAATCACCATGGCGCTAAGGGAACTCGTACTCAGGCGGTAAGGTGCGCCATGGTTTACGCCGGCGTAAACCCCTTACCGCCTGGGTCCTAATGAGGGCCATTCTCTTTCTTGTAGACACAGGGGCAACTAGATCCTGCATCCAGGAAGTGAGGTATAGCATGTCAGGCTATGCCATGAATGTGCAGGGATTTTCTGGGAGACGGAATTGGTTCCTTTCACAGACGATCTTACACTTTCTATAGGGGAACATGACCTTGCTCTACCCTTTTTGTATTCCCGACAGACACCAGTAAACCTAATGGCGTAGAGATATCATGAGTAAACTTACCCTGACCATCTCATTCACTGACAAAGGGATAGTGTGTTCCACACTTGGGATTCACCTCCTGAATGTGAGGGAGATCATCAAAGCTTATTGCTGATGCATGGTACAGAGGGGGGTGAACATGGATGAAGAATTATTTCGGTATGAAGCTGAGGCAATAATAGCATGGCTTTCGGGAAACAGGGAAAACTGTGGCGCCTTCCAAAGGAGTACATGTTCAGACCACAGTTACCACTAGACGAAAAAGAGGGGACGGTAATACCACTAGAATTAGAGGCAGTAAAAATGGGAGAGGACAGAATAACAGTACATGGGACGGATGACACCGGAAGAGCATGGAGGTCCTTGATCGTGGTAGCAAAAAGTTACAGGTTAACTACTGTAATGGAAGACAACTGCTCAGATTATGAAGTAGTGTTTGACATTAGCATTACATACTGGGTGAAGACAGACTACATGGAGGTTGCACAGAGGATGGTGAGGATGCTACAAGCACTGCCACCATTTCTCGAGGAAGACCTGGCAAAGGTCCCAGGCGTCTAATGGACCACACGTCCCTATGACATGAGGCTTCTGAAGGGAATAGGAGAAGTAAAGATAAAACTTAAACCAGGAGCAATTCTACTAAGAGCTGAACAATATCCCCATGTCAACAGCGGCAGACAAGGGCATTTATGAGACAATTGCAGCAATAGTAAAGCAAGGCATCGTAATACCATCAGAATCACCATGCAACACATCGGTGTACCCTGTGATAAAGGCAACACGGGGCTTGTGGTGTTTTATATAGAACTTGTGCCCTCTGAACCATATTGTTGAGGCAGAGTTTCCTTTAGTTCAGAATCCAGCGACAATTCTGTGTAGCATTCCCACGGATGCTACCTATTTCACGGTTATAGACTTGAATAATGCCTTATTCTCTCTACTGCTACATCCAGATTCAGAGGACCTAACTTCATTCCTATATAGAAGTAAGAAGTGGAAACATACTAGACTTTGTCAAGGGTACTGCAGGTCACCTTCCATATTCAACAGGGTCCTTAAAATGACTTAGGCAATGTACAGTTGGAAAGTGCTGTTATATAGATGACAACTTGATTTGCAGAAAAACAGAAAAGCAGTGTAGGGATGACACAGTGCACATGTTGACTGTCCTGGCAGGCAAGCGTACAAGGTAGACAGCGGCAAATTACACAGCTGATAACACAAGATGGGCAAACAAGTGATGCCAGAAATACCTGACGCAATACACAAGACTCTAAAGCCCACAACCATAAAACAAATGCAGCAGTTTCAAGGACTATGTAATTACTGCAGAGCGCAGGTATTTGACTACAGCACTCACACTAGGCCCTTGTTAAGCACACTGAAAGAAGCACAAAGAAGGGGCGGCACCTTACAGTGGGCAGAAGAAATGACAAAGGCATTTGAAGAACAGATGATAGCAATATGTACAGCTCCCTTGTTTGGGGTCCCAGACTATCAAGACACATTTTTCTTGTTCTCGCAGCACTCCAACGAAGTAGTGATTACTGCAGTACTGACACAAAAGACAAGCATGGGGCCCCAACTATTAGCATAGTACAGTGGGAAATTAGACCCTGTAATGAGAGGATACTACGCTTGCGAGTAGGCACTGGCTGCAGCCGCATTCGCAGTGGACAGGTCAGGGAGTATTACCATGGCATGCAGCACCACTTTTATTGTGGAGCATACTATCTTCATAATACTGGAAAGGCCCAAAAGTACATCGACAACACAGAGAGCTTCGGGGTATGAGGTGCTACTGTCAAACCCAGCTCTCAAAATAGTGAGGTGCCGATTTGTCAATCTGGCGACATTCATCGTGGAACCCATAGAGGATGACAACTTTGTGCACAACTGCGCTGCCAACATTGAAAACCAGGACGCCATCCCAAAAGTACAGGAAAACACACTTGAGGGGGAGACATCCTTTATATTGACGGGTCGTCAACAATTTATCAGGCGACAGGAGAGAGACATACTGGGACGGTGGTTGTGAGATTAAAAGAAGACGGGACGAGCAAGGAAGTGGTGAGTGCACGTTTGCCGTCACATTATTCAGCGCAGGCTGCAGAGCTAGTAGCTCTAATATTGGCACTGGGACATAGAAAACCCAACAAAGTGACAGTGTATTCAGATTTAGCCTATGTCACATCCAGAGTGCATTCTGGGTTGTCACGCTGGCTGAGGAGGGGTTCAGACGTGCTGATGGGTCAGCAATGCAGCACGCACCCCTATTGGGCAGACTAATAGAGGCGCTCCAATTCGTACTGCGCATGACAGTGGCGAAGTGCAAGGCCCACACGAGGGGGGAGGATCCCGTCTCTAGGGGAAACAAGGCAGTGGATGCAGAAGCAAAATGTGCCACTTATTTTGGGGACATTTTAGAAATGGAGGCTTCGTCCACAGCGTGGAGCTATTTACGAACAAATGTATTACAAGAAGAATATAATAAATTACCAGTGACACAAATTATGGAATTGCACAAAGCAGCACCGAAAGAGGAGAAGGAATTGTGAGTGAAAAGGGGATGATCAGTGTCGCCGTCAGGTGCCCTTCGTGACCCTAGAAAATGCACTGTCTGTCAACAATTATTCTTACTAGCAATGACACAACAACATGTTCGCTGAGCATAACACATTTCTGGCGCTTTGCAGCGGGTCAATAAACATCTTCAAAGCTACACAAGATTCCAAAGCAGATTAAATAATGGGTACCATTATTAAAGGTGTGCTTATTGTCTTGTGTCTTTGTGCCTTCTTTTTGTTTGGTATCTATGCTCTTATTTCTTGGCGAATGCCCTTTGTTATAGAAAATAAAGCTGTAACCCCTACTAACACAACCTCAGTTTTGGCAGGTGGAACTCCCATGTCAGGTGGAGAGGTAAGCACTGCTGGTTCAGTACGAAGAGGTAGACACAGTGCTGATGTAGATATGGGAAGGGTTGATCGTTATCTCACTGTTACCGATCGAGTATCTAATAACATGTGGTACAAGCACATGACTAAAGTGGGTAAACAAACCACAGGAGAGAGCTGCTAAGTTGCTTAGCTCCTACGGCATGAGTGCATCCAGGACATTTATGACAACTGAAATACCAGCAGCAAGAGCGCACTGCCTTATGTACCTGTCGATGTGTACTACCTGAGGGCCGTTCCAAGGAAAAACAGAAACATTCAGATGGATGTCCAAATGAACATTCCCCTATGAAGATAGTATATTAAAAAAAACACTTGACATGATGGACAATTACTGGAAAAAAGAGCAGGCTATACAATAAAGAACTGACGTCCCATTAAAAGGAGAGACAAAAATGAGGCTACCCAAGGAAATAGGAGGATAAAAAGGATGCTGGGAATGACCACAGATGCTTGTGTACCGCCAAGTACACATAGCTGAAGGATGGAAAGAAGGTGTGTGGGAAGCAAAGCGCACATGCGCATCGTAATACCATCAGAATCACCATGCAACACATCGGTGTACCCTGTGATAAAGGCAACAGGGGGCTTGTGGTGTTTATTATAGAACTTGTGCCCTCTGAACCATATTGTTGAGGCAGAGTTTCCTTTAGTTCGGAATCCAGCGACAATTCTGTGTAGCATTCCCACGGATGCTACCTATTTCACAGTTATAGACTTGAATAATGCCTTATTCTCGCTACTGCTACATCCAGATTCAGAGGACCTAACTTCATTCCTATGTAGAAGTAAGAAGTGGAAACATACTGGACTTTGTCAAGGGTACTGTAGGTCACCTTCCATATTCAACAGGGTCCTTAAAATGACTTAGGCAATGTACAGTTGGAAAGTGCTGTTATATAGATGACAACTTGATTTGCAGAAAAACAGAAAAACAGGGTAGGGATGACACAGTGCACATGTTGACTGTCCTGGCAGGCAAGCGTACAAGGTAGACAGCGGCAAATTACACAGCTGATAACACAAGATGGGCAAACAAGTGATGCCAGAAATACCTGACGCAATACACAAGACTCTAAAGCCCACAAACATAAGACAAATGCAGCAGTTTCAAGGACTATGTAATTACTGCAGAGCGCAGGTATTTGACTACAGCACTCACACTAGGCCCTTGTTAAGCACACTGAAAGAAGCACAAAGAAGGGGCGGCACCTTACAGTGGGCAGAAGAAATGACAAAGGCATTTGAAGAACAGATGATAGCAATATGTACAGCTCCCTTGTTAGGGGTCCCAGACTATCAAGACACATTTTTCTTGTTCTCGCAGCACTCCAACGGAGTAGTGATTACTGCAGTACTGACACAAAAGACAAGCATGGGGCCCCAACTATTAGCATAGTACAGTGGGAAATTAGACCCTGTAATGAGAGGATACTACGCTTGCGAGTAGGCACTGGCTGCAGCCGCATTCGCAGTGGACAGGTCAGGGAGTATTACCATGGCATGCAGCACCACTTTTATTGTGGAGCATACTATCTTCATAATACTGGAAAGGCCCAAAAGTACATCGACAACACAGAGAGCTTCGGGGTATGAGGTGCTACTGTCAAACCCAGCTCTCAAAATAGTGAGGTGCCAATTTGTCAATCTGGCGACATTCATCGTGGAACCCATAGAGGATGACAACTTTGTGCACAACTGCGCTGCCAACATTGAAAACCAGGACGCCATCCCAAAAGTACAGGAAAACACACTTGAGGGGGAGACATCCTTTATATTGACGGGTCGTCAACAATTTATCAGGCGACAGGAGAGAGACATACTGGGACGGTGGTTGTGAGATTAAAAGAAGACGGGACGAGCAAGGAAGTGGTGAGTGCACGTTTGCCGTCACATTATTCAGCACAGGCTGCAGAGCTAGTAGCTCTAATATTGGCACTGGAACATAGCAAACCCAACGAAGTGACAGTGTATTCAGATTCAGCCTATGTCACATCCAGAGTGCATTCTGGGTTGTCACACTGGCTGAGGAGGGGTTCAGACGTGCTGATGGGTCAGCAATGCAGCACACACTCCTATTGGGCAAACTAATAGAGGCGCTCCAATTCGTACTGCGCATGACAGTGGCGAAGTGCAAGGCCCACACGTGGGGGGAGGATCCCGTCTCTAGGGGAAACAAGGCAGTGGATGCAGAAGCAAAATGCGCCACTTATTTTGGGGTCATTTTAGAAATGGAGGCTTCGTCCACAGCGCGGAACTATTTACGAACAAATGTATTACAAGAAGAATATAACAGTTCCAGTGAATACAGTACGGGAAGAAAATGAGAAATGCCTAAAAGAATGGGATGCAAGTGCGAAGCTACTGACCTGGGTGGAAAATGAAGCTGGACCAATGCCCATAATACCACTGAAGAAAGCAGCATCATATTTCCAGAATGATGGAGCAGTAATGGTTGGAGAGAACAAAGACTGCAAGCGAACAATAAAGGCTCCAGAACTGAAGGCTGGGACAGCAGTAGTGATCGATCACTACTGGGCCTATGGATTAGGGCATATGAGAAACTGCCACCGAACTGGGGAGGAGTCTGCTTGTTGGTGCAAATCAACACGCCAGCACGAGTGGTTCCACAGAAAGACATCAAAACGGATGACGTCCCTAAAATGGAGGATGCCAGAAGAAAGAAGAGGTCAGTAGAATTGACTAGAGTGAAAAGGCAGAACTACATTTCGTCAGCATCAGAAGCTTTTATGGATTGCATACCACCTGAACACCAGTTTTTCAGCAGGACAGAGATGTTCTTTGCATCAGTAGTACCAGCAGTACAGACATACACAAATGAAAAATGGCTCCAGATTATGAGGTGGGAGCTGATGCAAACAATAAACTAAACTGTCAACGGATTCAGCGCCATAAAAGAAGAGCTTTGAGTGGTAAGGTTGATGGTCATCCAAAACAGATACATTCTGGATCTTCTCACAGCAGTGGAAGGAGCAGTTTGCGCCAAAGTCGGGTCTTCTTGCTCCACATTTGTTCCAGCAATTGATGAAGCAAATGGAACATTTAGTGAAGCAGTTACCAGACTATCGAAGAGGCATGCCAAAATGGAGGAAGAAGCAAAAGGTGCAGGAAGAGGTAAAAGTTGGTTGTCATATATATTCTCATGGATCCGACATGGATAATAATAATAATAATAATAATAATAATAATAATAATAATAATAATAATAATAATAATAATAATAATAATAAGAATAATAATATAATAATGGATGGAGAATGGACTAAAAGTACTACTAGCAGCACTAATACTAGTATTAGTGACACGGTGTGTTATCAGGATATGCATCACACAATGCAGAAAAATGACAGAGAAGACAGTATGGATGAAAGTATTAGTGGATAATAATGGTGAGGAAGACAAGATAGTGGAAGCAGGAAACACATTAAGGATGCAAATAAAAGAGTATCCACTACTCCCAACTGAAATGATAGTATTTAACGATCCCAAAGACTACAAGAAATATTGGGCTAAATGGGTGTGGTGCAACCCGGAGGGGGAATGCTGTAATATGAAATGGAGTATGGATGACCATACAAACTACCATGGACATCTTGGAGGAGGGAAAAAGATCGGACTCCCGAGAGTGACAGTGAATACATTTGGAGATGTGGTCGACAGGTCGACGAGAGGGGGGACTGAAGAGAGGGTCACTGGAATGGCCCTCCTGTCCCCCATTCGCATGACTGCCCGAAGAATGAGAAATGAATGATGCCAGTTGCTGTTTGGCCAGTGTTGTCACTTGAGTGTCGTGTAGGCAGAAGAGGCCTCCGTCCCCAAATGCCGCACAGAGAGATCCTAAAGCCACTCTCTGTGCAGCCGTTGAGGCCACAGGCGAAGATGTTCAAGTCCGGGACCGCAAACCTCTGGGACCCCACGCTGCTGCAAGAAAATGCGGATTAAGTACCAAGCAATAAACAGTAACCACAGTGTTCAGGAAAAACGGAAAGGTCTTACCAATCAGGGTCAAGGAAGAGGTAGTGAACCTAGTGGAGAGGTCCGGGACCCACGTGGACTGAAGTACCCCAAGAGGAGTAGTCCTCAGTTGTTCGCCTGTTAGCAGGAACTGTGGAGCTATGAGACAAGAAGTCCAAAGAGCCAAGGTGCAAGAGGGAGATCCAGGAGGCAATCCAATAACAGTCCGTGGTCAAGAGCCGGATATCACTATGCAAACAAATCCAAAGGGGTAGATCCAAGAAGAGTCCAGTAGAGCAGGCCAGGTCAATTCCATGAGCAGTCAGTGATTCAACGGTACGTAACGCCAAACAGGATGCAGAGCACAGCTGTGAAGCAACGAGTACCTGGGTTTCCGTGTTTAAGTACTCGCGCTTCTGATCACGTGATGCGCGGCTGAGTCACGTGATCGGGCAAGAGCGTCACGTGACCTTACAGTCCCGCGACACGGAAGCTCAATGCTAGCCCTTCGCGATCCTAGGCGCCAAGGTAATTGCCAATGAAGAAACGGCCGTAGCCTGACAGCAGTCCTGTTACGGAACAGGCGCGGGTGCGCTCGCAAAGCGTGTGAGAGTCCACGTGAGTCCCGGAGAAGGGAGGGAGAAAGGGAAGAGTGAGACAGGGGTTGGGGGAGTGCCTTGGGGACCACATGATGTATTGGTGTGTGCGTGGAAGGGATCGTGACAGAACCCCCCCCAAAGGCGCACGACCCCGTGGGCAGGAAGGGTGATCCCGGTGGAAGCGAACCACCAACCGGGGAGCGTGGACATCAATAGCAGGGACCCCAGAGCGCTCCTCCGGCCCATAACCGACCCAATCAACCAGATATTGCAAGGGCCCCCTGCAGACCCGGGAGCCCAGGATGGAGGACACCTCGTACTCGTCCAGGGATGCCAAGGACACCGGGGCAGCAGAGGCGCGCAACCGGGAAGGGGCCGGACACGGTTTGAGAAGGGAGACGTGAAACACAGGGTGGACCCTCCAAGACCCCGGGAGAACCAGGCGGTACGTGACAGGGTAGATTACCCGGGACACCACATAGGGACCCACAAAATGGGGCAAGAGTTTCCTGCAACCCACTAACCTCAAGTGACGGGTAGAAAGCCACACCCGGGAACCCACCGAGAAAGCCGGGGCCAACAGCCGCTTCTTATCTGCCTGGACCTTCATGGAAGACTGGGCCTCACGGAGATGTAATGCAGTCTGGGCGTGGATAGAGGACAGATCCCTAAAACAGGCACTAGCGGCCGGATTGGTGGAGGCCGCGAGGTCAGGGACCAGCAGCGTGCGGGGATGTTGGCCATAGAGGACATAGAAGGGGGAGAACCCAGTGGATGCATGAACCGCATTGTTGTAGGCGAATTCAGCGTGTCGGAGGGCACGCAACCAAGAGCACTGCTGCTGCAGGATCAAACAGCGGAGATATTGCTCCTTGGTCTGGTTCGTCCTTTCGGTCTGACCATCCGTCTCCGGGTGGTAGGCCGAAGAGAACCGGACATCAATACCCATTAATCTGGTCAGAGCGCGCCAGAAGCGAGAAGTGAACTGAGAACCCCGATCAGATATAAGGACAGAGGGCAACACAAAGAGACAGAAGACAGAATCAAAGAACAAGGTGGCCAGGACGGAAGCGGAGGGAATACCCTTACAGGGGATGAAGCGTGCCATCTTTGAGAAGGAGTCCACCACCACCCAAATAGTGTTGTAACCCTGTACCCGAGGAAGTTCTGTAACAAAATCCATGGTTAATGTATGCCATGGTTTCGGGGGTACTGGTAAAGGGAGAAGCAGGCCTAATATGGGCGTCCCCTACGGGTTTTGCATTGTGTACAAATGGTGCAGTTATTGACGTAGCAATCAACGTCCCTCTTCATGCCCGGCCACCAACACCAACGTTTCAGGAGGGATAATGTACGGCGTTGGCCAGGATGACCATTCACAGGGGCATCGTGCGACCATTCCTTGGCCATATTGCATGTATCGGCAGTGGGTAAGAATAGACGGTTCAGCACAAACGGGAGACCATCCTGGAATACCGGATCCCACTCTGATAGTTGGTCGGAATGCAAGGACACCCACTTGCGTACCGCGTCCACTAAGGGCACTGAGGGGGTACATAGACAAATTACCTTAGTGTTGTCTAACAATGTGTCAGGGAATACCGGCAGAGAAACCCCCCGGGAGAGCGGGACAACGCATCGGCTTTGCCGTGTGCGGAACCAGCCCGATATAGGATCTGGAAGTCGAATGCCGCGAAGAAAAGATGCCACCTCACCTGTCGACTGTTAAGACATTTCAGGGACGCCAAATCCTGCAGGTTCTGGTGATCAGAGAACACCGTGACTCGATGCTTGGCGCCCAAGAGGTGGTGTCGCCACACGCGGAATGCGTCCATAACCGCTAATAACTCCTTCTCGGTCACGGTGTAGTGTGACTCGGGGGTGGTGAACTTGCTGGAATGCAATGCCACCGGGTGCAGACGACCCGTGGACTGACATGCTTGGGACAAGACGGCACCAAGAGCGAAGGAGGAGGTGTCGGCTTCCACGATAACAGGGATTTCTGAGTCGGGATGCTGGAGGACAGGGGCTGTGGTGAAAGCAGTCTTCAGTGAATCAAAGGCCTTCTGTTGTGTATCAGACCAAAGAAAGGGAACATTATGACTGGTTAATGCGGTGAGGGGAGACACGATAGAAGAGAAACCAGAGATGAACCTCCTGTAGAAATTCGCAAAACCCAAAAAGGACTGAAGAGCTTTCAGGTTCCCAGGAATAGGCCAATCCAAAACCGCTTTAACCTTGGAGTGGTTCATGGACAACTACCCGGGAGTGATACAAAACCCGAGGAAGTCAACGTTATCAACGTGGAACATGCACTTTTCCGGTTTGGCATATAGCGAGTGTTTTTGTAAGCGTGATAACACCTCACGAACGTGGCGCACGTGCTCTTCCAGAGACTGAGAAAAGATCAGGATGTCGTCGAGGTAAACCACGACATAGACATCTAAGATATCGCTCAGGATGTCATTCATAAACCTCTGGAAGGTCGCCGGGGCATTACACAACCCAAAAGGCATGACTGTATATTCATATAAGCCGTACCGGGTACAGAAAGCGGTTTTCCATTCGTCCCCGGAATGGACGCGGACCAGGTTGTAGGCTCCGCGGAGGTCCAGTTTGGTGAAAATGGTAGCGTGTGTGAGTCGGTCAAGCAAGGGCGTGATGAGGGGAATAGGGTACCGATCTTTCCTCGTGATAGCATTCAGGCGTCTATAATCTACACATGGGCGCAGATCGCCTTCCTTTTTAGGCACAAAAAAGATAGGGCTTGCTGCAGGCGAGGTGGATGGTCGTATGTGCCCTAGGCTCAAGGCCTTCCAAATGTACTCCTTGAGAGTCGTTTCCTCAGATGGTGAGAGGGAATAGATCCGCCCTGTGGGAATCAGTGTCAGGGAGTAGATCAATGGGGCAATCGTACGGGCGATGTGGAGGCAGTGTTTCAGAGGAACCACGATCAAACACAGTCGCATAATCTCGGTATACCTGGGGAACGTCTGTCACCACTAGCCCGACTACGTGTTCTGATGGTGTTTCTTGCGGATCCTGCACCGTAAGCTGAGCTATAGCCTGAGCAGGATTGTCGCTGAGTGTGTCTGTGGGAAGACAGAAATGTTGACAGATGTCCGACTCAAAGTGAACCAAACCCAATTTCCAATCAATGAGGGGGTTATGTTCCTGAAGCCAAGGGATTCCCAGAATGAGCCCAAACTGTGGCATGGTAATGAGATCAAAACTTATGGTCTCCCTGTGTCTGGATTGTATGGTCAATAGCAAAGGGGCTGTTTGTTGTTTTACTGGGCCCGAAATCAAAGAAGAGCCATCTATACCCTGTACTGGTTCAGGCCTGGTCTTGGTCAAGAGGGGCAGATTTAATAAACGGGCCAAGGAAATGTCGATAAAGTTACCCGTTGCCCCTGAATCGATTATCAGAGTAACAGGATGTGAAACGGACGCTGTGGGCTGTAGAGTGGCTTGTACATGATGGGCTGGATACGCCCGAAAGAGGGTGTTGGATTCGGGGTGTACGTGGTATAGCTCGATCCCGTCCCCGGTACTATGATTGAGCTATCTGAAAACCATGTGGCTTGAGTTTGGGACGGCGTGGACATTCCTTAACAAAGTGACCTAAAGTGCCACAATAGTAGCAGGCGTTATCCACCCTCCTATGTTCCCTTTCTAGGGGAGATAACGGGCTCCTGACGCCCCCGATCTGCATGGGTCCCTGAGAGGAGTCAGAGGAAGGAACTGCCGTGTGAGGTGTGGAGGACTGAGCGAAACCTGCTTCCGCCCTTCTTTCGGACCTACGTGCGTCCACCTGGAGCAACAAGTCAACCAGATCCTGGAATGCAGTGGGTAACGAGGGTACTACTGATAAGGCGTCCTTCATGGGATTACTGAGACCCCTATAGAAGACTACTGCATTCTTGACCTCGGGCCAGAAAGTTTTAACGGAGAGCTGGTTAAAACGGGTTATGTATTCAATGAGGGAACCCCTACCCTGACACAAATCCAGAAGTTCCAGATCTCGAGACTGGACCTTGTGTCTAGTATCAAAAACCCTGGACATCTCGGTGACGAGGAGATCGAAGTCATATAAGGCCGGGTTGTCATTCTCCAACAAGGGGTTGGCCCATGCAGCGGCCATCCCAGCCAGATGGGAAAGGGTGAACGCTGCTTTCGTGGTGGAATCTGGGAAAGCCTGAGGTCGGCACAGAAAATGCAACTTGCATTGGTTTAGGAAGGTCCTGAATTTCTTGGGATCCCCATGGTATCTCTCAGGGGCTGCCAACGGGAACGGAGTAGGTAGTACCACGGGAACGGGGTTCTGAGGTGGGAGAATCGGAGGTGGAACGGGTTGGGAGAAAGGGGGTGTGTCTCCGAATTCTGCATCTGGGGGTAAAGGGTGTCTGACACTTTGTATGTTGTCGAGACGCTGATGGATAGCCGTGTTGGCTGCTGCCATATCGGCTCGTAGCACTGTAATGGCTTGGACTATAGCAGTCATGGGGTCTTCAGCGTTCCACTCCATTGCCTACACGACAATCGGCTTCACAGTCTGTTGTGACTTGAGTGTCGTGTAGGCAGAAGAGGCCTCTGTCCCCAAATGCCGCACAGAGAGAACCTAAAGCCACTCTCTGTGCAGCCGTTGAGGCCACAGGCGAAGATGTTCAATTCCGGGACCGAGAACCTCTGGGACCCCACGCTGCTGCAAGAAAATGCGGATTAAGTACCAAGCAATAAACAGTAACCACAGTGTTTAGGAGAAACGGAAAGGTCTTACCAATCAGGGTCAAGGAAGAGGTAGTGAACCTAGTGGAGAGGTCCAGGACCCACGTGGACTGAAGTACCCCAAGAGGAGTAGTCCTCAGTTGTTCGCCTGTTAGCAGGAACTGTGGAGCTATGAGACAAGAAGTCCAAAGAGCCAAGGTGCAAGAGGGAGATCCAGGAGGCAATCCAATAACAGTCCGTGGTCAAGAGCCGGATATCACTATGCAAACAAATCCAAAGGGGTAGATCCAAGAAGAGTCCAGTAGAGCAGGCCAGGTCGATTCCATGAGCAGTCAGTGATTCCAAGGTACGTAACGCCAAACAGGATGCAGAGCACAGCTGTGAAGCAACGAGTACCTGGGTTTCCGTGTTTAAGTACTCGCGCTTCTGATCACATGATGCGCGGCTGAGTCACGTGATCGGGCAAGAGCGTCACGTGACCTTACAGTCCCGCGACGCGGAAGCTCAATGCTAGCCCTTCGCGATCCTAGGCGCCAAGGTAATTGCCAATGAAGAAACGGCCGTAGCCTGACAGTAGTCCTGTTACGGACCAGGCACGGGCGCGCTCGCAAAGCGTGTGAGAGTCCACGTGAGTCCCGGAGAAGGGAGGGAGAAAGGGAAGAGTGAGACGGGGGGTGGGGGAGCGCCTTGGGGACCACATGATGTATTGGTGTGTGCGTGGAAGGGATTGTGACAGCCAGCTCCCATGAGGACCAGTACATTCTACATATGTGAGCAGATATTCTCTCAGACAACCGTTCAAACCCTATGCATCTGATGTCTTCATGGACACAGATGCCACATCACTGGACCAAGTTGACTAATGATAAATCTCCAGCCGTGCTGACATCATTAGTGACACCACAATGTAGTAATGTTAGCCACGGAGCAAACTTGCATCCCTGCATGAGGTTACAGAGACATGCATGTGGACACACGAAGAACATGCATACACAGCTCAGTAGACAGAGGACAGATACATGTACATACTGTCAGAAGCTTTTTTCTTTCATTAGCCAAATACAGAAATGCAAGAAAGCAAGAGTCACACAAAACAAGCTTGCAGCCGTTATTGCAACTAACCGTATGGAACTTCAGGGACCTATAAGGAACCTGGAAGAGCCGAATACTAATAACCTCGAGAGAAAGCAATACAATATATATATATATATATATATAAACCATATAACGACTGTAGTGAAATTGCACAAAGTCAGAGTCATCACAATAAAGAACGAAGAGATGTAGATTCTACAGTACGAAGCAAAGGGCCAGTGCTCACAGCCAATGACAAGGGAGGGTGGAACATTCCTCACTGCAGGAGCAAGGGGCCACCTACAAAATAACGGAATAAATACTCACTAATTGCAGACCGAAAAGCACAGTTTTGCAGTACTCACCCACATGACTAAGCCAAGCAGAACAATAGCCCTTTACCCATGGTGGGAAGGGAAGCTGTTCCCAGAGAAGCAGACAAGAACTGATACATGTGTTGCCCACAAACATTGCAATCCGCAGGGACTCTCTCAGGCTAGACGGCTATACCAGTGGCAACAATTGGGACACACAGTCTTTCTCATTACCTTGAGTAGGTACACTGGTCGCTGGGAACAGAGCAGAGTCCCAGACCTGGGGAGACCCGCTCAAGCCAATCAGGGAACCTAAATCCTGGGGTGGTGTGTAACAGACAAGGGCCAATGGTAGTCTTGTGACTCTTCAACAATGTAATAGATTGTTTTTGGGGAAGTCTCAGGCGAGACCACCTGACATGGAAGGACCAGTTAGGCCACTCAAATATGTGACTTCCATAGGTACTACTACCCAAAACACCCAATAGAATGGGCTCTTAGGTTTTCTAGGACAGGTTAGCTTGTGTGTCACTACTGTGTATTAAAAGCTTGTGACACAGGCTCAGGAGCTGTGATTGCTGGAGAATTTGTTTTTCCTGAATGATTTGTGTCTGTTATGGTAAATAAATTACAGTTTTAACTTGCCCTTGGCTGAGTCCTTCGTCATTGGTGGGGGATAGTTTGTTGGGCCCTGGGTACTCTGCTGAATGGTGACCGTGTAGCACAAACCTCAATCCTCTGGCATACCTTTATCAATTGGTAGCAGAGACCAGTTTGCTATGTTTTTTCGGCACAAAACCTCCTCTTCTGGCGCAATGCATGGAGGATTGTGAGGTGAACCACAGAGCACAAGTGTCACACAGAGGTGCACCCCGTGCAGAGGCCGTCATGAGCAGCCTTGAAGAAAATCCTTCCCTTGGTCTGTGAGAAGCCCAGCAAACCAGAAGAGCGAAGTGGCAGCTTTGGGGAGAGCCGGTGGCTGAGCTGCGTCAGTGGATCACAGAG
Organism: Ambystoma mexicanum; assembly: GCF_040938575.1. NCBI lineage: Eukaryota > Metazoa > Chordata > Amphibia > Caudata > Ambystomatidae > Ambystoma > Ambystoma mexicanum. The sequence continues at coordinate 809,928,871 of NC_090932.1, forward strand.
TGTAAGTACAAACCTTGGTCCTCTGGCATACGTTTACAACTGTCTGAGGTGTCCAGGGTCACAGGGCTAAACAAAGTAGGCCTTGCCTCTGGTACAAATGAGTCCACCCCTAAAAGGGAACTCAGGAGTATCTGAATACTTGTCTCACTTTTGCCAACCTGATAACAGAGTAGGAGACTCCTATAGTGGGTTTCTCCTGGGACCCCCATCATGGGTCAGCAAGAAAGTGTGGTAGACCACTCTAGTGGTATCCTGACACTAGGATGAAGCACTAAGGGAATGTCACACCCCAACTGTAGGAGGAAGGGCCTCACCCTCTGAGAAATCTCCAACCTCTCAAGGTTTTCTCTGGTGGGCTCTGTGGGCTTATTGTCTAGTAGCCTACCTTCCTGTTATTTCTTTTGCTTCTCTGGAGGGGAACCCTCCCACTGGAAGCAGGCCTTTCTCCACAAGCCTAGGTATGAAGGTTTCCTTCTTTGTTGGCCCAAAATAATCTCTCCTCTAGGTCTCACCTCTACCAGCATGCTAGATAGCTCAAGAGCCCTATAGGATCGAAGATTTTCTGGGAGTTCTTCTTCCAAACCAGGAATAGGGACTCTACCAACTACCTCAACGGATTTTGTAGGTAGGACAGGAGAAATATTCTCTTTCCCTCTCCCTAGTCTTCTGACTCCTCTGGCCATTAGTTTCCCCTTAGGCCCAGGTTTGGCTACAGTAGCCTGATTCTGAGACCAAGTGCTTAAAGCATCTGGTGAGTGTCTATCAGCACCCAAGTCTTGAAGACTGATCTCACCCATAACTATTCTCCTAATATTGACAGAGGCCCTGATGAGCTGACTACTCCAGCTCTACTGACAGGTGTTACTGGAACATTGAGGGAGGGCCCACCAGTCAAATGAGTATCATCCACAGGACTTCTGGCAAGGCCCTGTGGGTTTACCATTGAAGAAGCTACTTCAGTAGGACTGGGCCCAGTGTTCCTAACAGTAGAGGTAATTACACCTACTACCTGAACACAATCCTCAGAGAACATGTGACTAAGGGGCAGGTGTGGGATGAGAGCACCTGTGGGGAAGTAATCTAAAGGGAAGGACACCCCTGCAATCTCTTCTTCCTCATACTGAGAGAAGGCTAGACTTGCAGAGTGGACCCACAAGGTCTTACCCTTACATTTGGGGTCCCCCTTTTTGTGGTCACTGGCTCCACACATGAAACAGGTCCCACTGGATCTTGAGACATAGGGAGGCTTAGAGAAACCACTCTCATGCTTGGGACGTTAAGTCCCACTACCCTGACCTGACTCTGTTGACTTCCACATATTAAACATTTTGTTGGCCTTCTTAGACACAGGTTTATCTGTACCCCCACCCCCTTTCTCCTTCTGCTTCTTTCCCTCCTCCTGCTTACATGAAGCAGACTTGACCTTATGGGACACTCTATGTTAGACCCATAACCCAGCAGCGATGGCTAGTCTCTTTGGATTTAACTTTATTTAACTTTATTTAGTCAGCCAAATTCTGCTTAAGTGTTACGCTCACCTGGCTTCCACAGGGGCGTCGATCTGAACTGGACAGCTGTGGTCTCCAAGACCGCTCATTTGAATGCCCTGAAAATCCCGAAGAATTGGGTCATCCTGATTAACTAGTGCAATTGACCAATCAGCTGCACTGCCGCTGAGATATGACAATACAAAGGCTACCTTGGCTTGATCGTTTGGGAAGGCTCCAGGTCTGCATAAAAAGTGTAAGCAGCATTGGTTCATAAACACGGCAAACCTTTTGGGATCCCCGGCAAAGCGTTTGGGCGGAGCTAATGGAATAGTTCCTGGTAGGTTTATTTGCACAGGGTTACTCAATGACACAGGAGCTGGATTTCCCCCAACTCCTGGTAGGGGTGTTTGTCCAGCCTGGCTTTGCAGTAGTTGCCTAGCAAGGTCATCGGTTTGCTCCTTTGACAAAATTAGTTCTCTCCTAAGAGCATTGGTTTCTTGACGGGCGGAATGCATTTCAGCCCTCAGTTCCCCTAGTAATTGGGCCAATTGGTCAGTTTCTGAGGTATCCATAACGCCCGGGTGGGAATTTGTGGGTAGGCTTCGTGTTCTGTTACGCTCACCTGGCTCCAACAGGGGCGTCGATCTGAACTGGACAGCTGCGGTCTCCATCAATGTGACGCGTAGTGCCGAGATGACAGACTGGACTGGCCCACCTAGCTTCGTTTGCCTGGCCCGTAGGAGTATTCTTCTGCAAATGGAGAAAGGGAATTAACCACCTGTGGAGTTGAGTGTTAACCCCCACCCCGGCTGTTTTCCCCACTGATCACCTTTAATGTCCCCTCTTATTGTCTCACCTGATGGTTTGGAAAGATGAGCTCTCCATCCTGCATTGAGCGCAGGGGCGCGTAGATAACCAGTTGCTTCACTGGTTCAAAGGAATTGGTGAGTTCCAGAACAATATTGACTCTGAGATTTCCGGCGAGACGCCGTAAGTATATAGTTCGTAAGAGTTCAAATGTCTGACTTTCACTCTTGTCCGATTCCTTGCAGGTTGCAGCTTGACCCTAGCGAAGAGTTCCTCGTGGCAACCGGTAACATTCAGGTAAGGATTTGTATTATCCGCCACAGTTCGATGAAATAATGTCAGTATGTAACGTGTTGCTTTCTCCCTTATTCAGGTGCTGAGAGAAATTATGAAGTCTCGGAGAATAATGCCTCCGGCTGTAAAATTAGGTAAGTCTATTGTGGTGAGAAGGATTCCCCTTGTTTGTCCCTTTGTTTCACCTTGTTGTCCTTTTGTTCCCTGAGGGACCGGGGTTCGGCGAAGATGCGGTGGAGGCTGTGCTGACCCGTGAAGAGGAATAGTACCCCCGGCAGTAAAATCAGGTAAGTCTGTGGGGGGTAACTAATATTGCCTCTGTTTATTCCCTTGGCTCACCTTGCTATTCTTGTGTTCCCCTTAGGTGCCGGAGTGCGGCGGGAACATGCAGAAGGATGCGGTGGATGGTGAAGATGCTGCGAAGGCCGGTGAGTTCAGCGCGGCGCTGCAGCAGGCGAGGCGACGCAGATAAAATAACTTCTTTATTCCAGCTCGAAGGCGCGGTGGATCGGGAATTCAGGTAAGGATTAAAGGTATTGCTCTTGTTCTAACCTTTTCTCCTTCTTTCTCCCTCTTTCTAGGAGCTCCAGACTCGAGGCGGGCGTGGCAGAAGACTGGATGCAGACTTGCAGGCACGGTGAGCGTTACGCTGCTGGATGCAGAATAACGCAAAGCGTGTGCTGTTCTTCAGGCGTGGTTTAAATAGCCTCCAAAGTAGTCCCAGGAAAGTATTCCTCCTCGACCCCACCTGAGTAAAAAAAAGTCCCTAGGTAAAGTAGTCCCTTCCAAGCCTCTTTTGGCTTGGAGCTCTTGTAGCATGGTCTGCATCAGGTAAGTTTGCAGCATGGTCTGCATCAGGTAAGTTTTAATCTATGAGCCTGGCGCCTATGGCGCTTGGACTGACTCTCCATATGAGCCTGGTGCCATAGATGCCAGGACTGCACCCAAATAGACCCTATCAGGGGTTGTTGGGCTTGCTTGGAATAACTTGATGCCTGCTTCCGGCGTTGCTGGACTTGATCTGGATCCCCGGGGGTAGGCATCATGACAGCACTCCCCCCACGGCCCCTCCTAAAGTCGTTCTTCCCCGTGGTTTTGGTTTGTCTGGGAAATTTCTGTGGAATTTTTTCACCAATCGGGTGCATGAACGTGGTCACTAGGTTCCCATGACCTTTCCTGTGGTCCGTAACCTTTGCAGTCGATTAAATAAAAAAGCTTTGACTTCACCATCTTGGAGTCCAGGATGTTCTTAACCTCAAATTCGGGATCCCCGTCCATAAGGATGGGATCTGGTGGCTTGGTTAGTCTTGTCCCTGGTTGCACTGGCTTCAAAATGGACACATGAAAGACGGGGTGAATTCGCATATTAGCAGGTAAGTCCAACTTGACAGCCACTGGGTTGATAATGGCCTTAATAGAGTAAGGTCCCAAATATCTGGTGTTAAATGTCTGTGTTCCCTTTATAGGTATGTGTTTTGTGGCCATCCATACTCGGTCCCCTATCTGGTATTGTGGAGTATCACTTCTATGCTAACCAACATTTTTCTTGTATTTTTCTTTCACTTGTTTTAAATGTTCAGTTGCTTCCTTAAAGGCTTGTGTAATTGTAGCGTGCAGATGGTCCACTGCAGGCATTTCTAAGTGTTGGGGTGAGTCAAGGTCTGAGGTTCGAGGATGGTGCCCATATAAAGTATAAAAGGGGCTTTGTCCAGTTCCAGAATGTATTGAATTATTGTATGCATATTCGGCGATCCAAAGAATGTCTTTCCAATTACTCTCAGTCTGATGTAACATACAACGCGGGTATTGTTCAAGAGTCTGGTTGGTCCTCTCTGTTTGACCATCGGTTTGGGGGTGGTGACTGGTCGATAACCGCACATCGATTTGTGCCAATTGACAACATTTCTTCCAAAAATGTGAAATGAATTGACTGCCCCGGTCAGAGACCAATACGGACGGAAATCCGTGTATGCGAACAATGTTTTCGAGGAACTCCTTGGCCAGGATTGAAGCTGAATGTAATCCCTTTAAAGGAATAAAGTGGGCCATCTTGGAAAAAAGATCCACAATAACTAGAATAGTGTTAAATCCATTGCATGGAGGTAGATCAGTAATAAAGTCTAACGATAAGGTGTGCCATGGAGTAGGCGGAATGTCTAAAGGTTGTAAGAGTCCAGCTGGTTTTCTTTTCTGACTTTTGTTTTGGGCGCAAATGCCACAAGACATTACAAATGATTTAATATCCTTTCGCCAGGTGGGCCCCCAGAATTGTCTCTTAATTTTAGCTTCAGTCTTTGCGATACCTGGGTGCCCCTCCATTAGGGTGTCATGATAATGGGAAATAACTAGCTCTTGTAGTTCCTTGTGTGGCAGAAATAGCCGCCCTTGGTAATAAGGCAGGTCATTGGTGACAGAGCAGTCCGGACCTTTCTTTACCCAGTCCTGCAGGGCTGTAGGATCAAAGAGTTGCTGGATCTTTACCTGAATGTCCTCTAGTGTCTGTAGAGTAGTCATGCCAAGAATCCTTTGTTTGGAAATTATAGGTACTGGTTCTGGGTTCACTTCTGCCTCTCCCATCCCTATTCGGGATAAGGTGTCTGCTTTACCATTCTTGCAACCTGGTCGATAGGTTATCACGAAATCGAACTCGGCAAAGAACAATGCCCATCGGAGTTGGCGTGACGATTGAGCCTTGGCTGTCTTTAAATACTGCAAGTTCCGGTGATCGGTGATCACAGTAATGGTATGCCTGGCACCGAGAAGTTCCGCCAAGCCTTGAAGGTGGATTTAATGGTTAATAACTCCTTGTCGGTAACCGCATAGTTTAACTCGGGTGCCGAGAACTTTCTGGATCAAAATGCTACTGGGTGAAGCTGGCCAGTTTCAGGGTCCTTTTGGGACAGGACAGCTCCCATGGCTAAACTGGATGCATCAGTTTCCACTTTTCAGGGCGTGGGTGCTTTATTACAGGTGCAGACGTGAATTTCGCTTTCAGCTCTTGTAAGGCATTTACAGCTTCTTCAGTCCACATAAAGCGTTTGTTTTTTCGCAAGAGTGCTGTGATGGGATGTACAACATGTGAGAAATCCGGGATGAATCTGCGGTAGAAATTGGCAAAGCCGAGCATGCTTTGTACTCCTTTAACTGAACTTGGTGATGGCCACTTAAGAATTGCGTCCATCTTTCGTGAGTCCATTCGGACACATTTTGGACTCAGGGTAAACCCAAGGAATTCAACTTCCGTGGCATGAAAAACACATTTTTCCAGTTTTGCATATAGCTTGTGCTGGCGCAATTTCTCAAGGACTGCTCGGACGTGCTTCACATGGTCAGATTCTGAAGAGTACACTAGAATATCATCGATATATACGACAACACAAACGTCAATGAGTTCACGAAGGACATTGTTCATAAAGTATTGGAAGGCTGCTGGTGCATTGCACAACCCGAAGGGCATCACCTGGTATTCGAATAACCTATACTTAGTGCGAAAAGCAGTCTTCCATTCGTCGCCCTCTTTCACACGTACCAGATGGTATGCCCCCCGGAGATCCAACTTAGTGTATATGCAAGCGTCCTTTACTTGGTCTAGTAGTTCGGGGATCAGAGGCAATGGGTATCGGTTCTTAACAGTGATATGGTTCAATGCGCGGTAGTCTATGCACGTTCTGAGGTCACCTTCCTTTTTGGGCACGAAGAACAAAGCTGAAGATGCAGGGGACTTGGATGGGCGAATGAAGCCATTAGCAAGGTACTGGTCTAGGTATTGCCGTAGGTGAAGGTTCTCAGGTTCCGTAAGGGTGTAGATGATGCTACAAGGGGTATGAGATCGATTTGACAATCGTACGATCTGTGAGGTGGTAAGGTGTTTGCCTGTTCTTTTTTGAAGACATCCTGGAATTCTTGATATTCCAGAGGTAATTGCACGACTGATGTGGTGACTGTGGCCAGGCCTGCGTTCAAGTTTTTCTTTGGGTAACAGGTTTGTGCACAATCCAGGACGGTTATTCTCTTCTCTCGCCAATCAATACAAGAATTATGTGTTTCCAGCCAAGGTATCCCCCGTATTATTTGGAACTGTGGGGCTTTGATTAGATCAAACACAATAGTCTCTTGATGCCCATCCTGACCCAAAAGTGTCATCTCTGCGGTGGAATGATTTACAGGCCCAGAGGCAATTTCAGTTCCATCGACTGTGGTGATGACATCTGAGGTGGTCTTTCGGCAGAGAGGTAGATTCATCCTGGAAGCCAATTTGTAGTCCACATAGTTTCCTGTGGCCGCGCTATCAATGTATGCCCTTACTGCGTGCATACGTGATGGCTGCCTTGGATCTACAAGGGCCATTGGTATGATGAAATGCAAGGTCTGAGTATCCTTCTTCAAGCTCGGCAAGCGGACCTCTACGCTTGTCAGGCGTGGTCGTTTCCCGAGTCTGACTCCATAGGGTTTTTATCAGCAGCTCCTACCACCTTCTTGGGTGGTTTTACAGGGCAATCCCGTAGAAAATGCCCAGAAGTTCCACAATATAGACACAATTGCATTTGCCTTCTCCTTTCTCTTTCCTTCTGGGTTAAGGGTCCTTTAACCCCTCCGATTTGCATGGGTTCTGAAGCATCTGCTCCTTTGGGGTTAGCGTGAGTTTTGACCAACACCCGATTCTCAAACTTGGCTCGATCAGCCTTTCTGTTCTGAAGTCTGTGATCTAACTGGACCACTAAGTCTATATATTCAGCGCAGTCTTGAGGTGGGTTCACAACTTGAGCCAAGACATCCTTGAGTTCTCCTCGAAGCCCTCGATGAAATAACGTGATTCGTTTTACCTCGGGCCATCCAGTTTCCACTATCAACCTATTAAAGGTTGCGATGTAGGATAGAAGGTCCTGGTTACCCTGTCGTAGGGACAAAAGTTCGTTATCCAGGGCCTGTCCTTGGGAGTGCCGGGCAAATAGTCTTTCCATGCTCATTTGAAAGCCCTGAAAATCCCGAAGAATTGGGTCATCCTGATTAACTAGTGGAATTGACCAATCAGCTGCACTTCCGCTGATATATGACAATACAAAGGCTACCTTGGCTTGATCGTTTGGGAAGGCTCCAGGTCTGCATAAAAAGTGCAAGCGGCATTGGTTCATAAACACGGCAAACCTTTTGGGGTCCCCGGCAAAGCGTTCGGGCGGAGCTAATGGAATAGTTCCTGGTAGGTTTATTTGCACAGGGTTACTCGATGACACAGGAGCTGGATTTCCCCCGAGTCCTGGTAGGGGTGTTTGTTCAGCCTGGCTTTGCAGTAGTTGCCTAGCAAGGTCATCAGTTCGCTCCTTTGACAAAATTAGTACTCTCCTAAGAGCACTGGTTTCTTGACGGGCGGAATGCACTTCAGCCCTCAGTTCCCCTAGTAATTGGGCCAATTGGTCAGTTTCTGAGGTATCCATAACACCCGGGTGGGAATTTGTGGGTAGGCTTTGCGTTCTGTTACGCTCACCTGGCTCCCACAGGGGCGTCGATCTGAACTGGACAGCTGCGGTCTCCACCAATGTGACGCGTAGTGCCGAGATGACAGACTGGACTGGCCCACCTAGCTTTGTTTGCTTGACCCGTAGGAGTATTCTTCTGCAAATGGAGAAAGGGATTTAACCACCTGTGGAGTTGAGTGTTAACCCCCCACCCCTGCTGTTCTCCCCACCGATCACCTTTAATGTCCCCTCTTATAGTCTCACCTGATGGTTTGGAAAGATGAGCTCTCCATCCTGCATTGAGCGCAGGGGCCCGTAGATAACCAGTTGCTTCACTGGTTCAAAGGAATTGGTGAGTTCCAGAATAGAATATATTGACTCTGAGATTTCCGGCGAGACGCCGTAAGTATATAGTTCATAAGAGTTCAAATGTCTGACTTTCACTCTTGTCCGATTCCTTGCAGGTTGCAGCTTGACCCTAGAGAAGAGTTCCTCGTGGCAACCGGTAACATTCAGGTAAGGATTGTATTATCCAACACAGTTCGATAAAATAATGTCAGTATCTAACCTGTTGCTTTCTCCCTTTCTCCCTTATTCAGGTGCTGAGAGAAATTATGAAGTTTCGGAGAATAATGCCTCGGCCGGTAAAATTAGGTAAGTCTATTGTGGTGAGAAGGATGTCCCTTTGTTTCACCTTGCTGTCCTTTTGTTCCCCTTAGGGGCCCGGGTGCGGCGAAGATGCGGTGTAGGCTGCGCCGACCCGTGAAGAGTAATAGTACCCCCGGCAGTAAAATCAGGTAAGTCTGTGGGAGGTAACTAATATTGCCTCTGTTTATTCCCTTGGCTCACCTTGCTGTTCTTGTGTTCCCCTTAGGTGCCGGAGTGCGGCGGGAACATGCAGAAGGATGCGGTGGATGGTGAAGATGCTGCGAAGGCCGGTGAGTTCAGCGTGGCGCTTCAGCAGGCGAGGCGACGTGCATAAAATAACTTCTTTCTTCCATCTCGAAGGCGCGGTGGATCAGGAATTCAGGTAAGGATTAAAGGTATTGCTCTTGTTCTAACCTTTTCTCCTTCTTTCTCCCTCTTTCTAGGAGCTCCAGACTCGAGGCGGGCGTGGAAGAAGACTGGATGCAGACTTGCAGGCATGGTGAGCGTTACGCTGCTGGATGCAGAATAATGCGAAGCGTGTGCTGCTCTTCGGGTGTGGTTTCAATAGCCCCCAAAGTAGTCTGAGGTAAGTATTCCTCCTCGACCCCACCCGAGTAAAAAATAGTCCCCAGGTAAAGTAGTCCCTTCCAAGCCTCTTTTGGCTTGGAGCTCTTGCAGCATGTTCTGCATCAGATAAGTTTTAATCTATGAGCCTGGCGCCTATGGCGCCAGGACTGACTCTCCATATGAGCCTGGCGCCATAGATGCCAGGACTGCACCCAAATAGCCCCTAGCAGGGGTTGCTGGGCTTTCTTGGAATAACTTGATGCCTGCTTCCGGTGTTGCTGGACTTGTCTGGATCCCCGGGGGTAGGCATCATGACATTAAGCTCTAGTGAACAAGAGGCAAACATATGCTCAAGCATGACCAAATGAATCATGCCCTCAAAGGTCGTTACCTTATAACCTTCTACCCAGCCACGCATGTTTTTTTAAGGAATCTGCAACAAAAGTCACATAGGGAATACATTCTTTCTTTGTGTACTCTATAAATCTCCTCAAATATTGGGCAGGAGTTTTCCCAATCTTTAAGATGAGAGTTTTCTTAAGATTTGCAAAATCTTGCCAGTCAGCACTGGACATTTCCATAATGGCACTGCAGCCAAAATGGGGCAGTCTGCTGAGCAACCATGCAATTCTATCAGCATCAGCCACTCCTTGTACTAAACATGCATACTCAAAAGTCACAAGCCAATCAATGATGTCATTCATATCTTCATGCATACTAAGAAGATCTTTTGGGAATCTAGGATGTAAAGAGAACCCAGAACCATTTCCAGATCCTCTCGATGAACCTTGTGAAGCCTGAATCTTGGCGAGCTCCATCTGGGGATCTCCGTCCTTCTGCCTCTCAACTCTCTCAAAATCTAACCTGGCCATATTGAACTCAAGGTCTTTCTCCTTAAGCCTGAACTTCTCCTTTTTTAGGTCAAACAATGCCTCAGCATCTGAGGTTGTGACAAACAAAAGTCCAGAAGCCTCACTTTCCTCCTCCTCTTCCTCCCCATTAGTAGCTGCAGTGGCAGCAACTCCATTACTGCTGCTGGGTCCATCCCTAGCCCCACTACTAACCATCTGTAACTGATCACTCTACATGTCTGCCTTTGTAAATATGATATTCTACAATCTACTGTGTAAGTTTTATCTGGACACACCACCAGTGCACTACACTGAGGTACCCAATACTGATCCTTTTCATGAAACACCCAGATGTTAAGTGGACAGGGTCATTCCACCCCTGTACACCAATTTGTTAGGACTGATTGTCTATACTCTGGCCTGGTGAACAGATGTATAGATGACCAACCAATATGGTGACAGGGACTACTCTGGTAGCTGTAGCCAAACCAGTTCAAGGTAGCAGTGACAAGATTTCTAGGCTAAGTCTCAAGGGATGGTGAGCTTGTAAAGGGTACACAGCGAGTACACTCAATAGGAGTCACAAATGACACTTGAGACAGTATTTATAAAATAGTTATTTATTCATGGCCAAGCAACACTATGAAAAATGACTAGTAACAGGTAGACGTTTTACACAACAATAATAATAGAATACATACATACAGTCACTAGAGTAGGGCATAAGACAGCTCAAACCCCTGTAAAGGAAAGTGTAGATTAGTTTATGCACTTCAGGTTCACAGATAATTATCCCTAACTTCAAATATCCTTCCCTAAATTGTCTGGGCCCTTCTACCCAAAGGTTCAGGAAAACTTCCAACACAGTTTGTAACACTGGAATAAATGAAGGTAGGGTCTCTCGGGTCTAGTGAAAGATTCCAAGGGTTAGAGGACAAGTTATTCTAACTAACCAAAGTGTCCCAAACTTTTGGAAGGCTTGCACGAGAAAGCCATGGCAAAGCTAAAGTACAAGTTTTAGAAAAGCTAGCACATCTTTTAAAGGGTTTAGGGGCAGGTAAGGACCACTGTAACTCACCCTCCGTACTCCAATTCTTCAAGGACTTAGTAGGTCAATGGAAGAAGGTCCAAGGTCACTTTTCCCGCTGTTAGCCTCAGTCCTTGATTTGCAGGGGTTGCAGGTTTGAGCAGATCTCTGGTCGGTGTCTTTGGCCGGTGCAAGGACTCTCAGTAGCAGAATGCAGAAAAACATGATTCAGGACCCCTCTCAGGACTGCACTTGGCTCAGGTAAGCTGTTTCGGGCTCCGGTCATCGCAGCACGGTGACCCAAAGTGACTCATGTGTCGCTGTCAGACTTTCCCTCGTATCTTGAGTCCCCTTGATGCTAGAACTCTGAAATTGTGCTGATGTAAGTCTTGTAGGACAAGCCGAGGACCCACCAAGTTACAGGCCTCAACGCTGAATGGTGTCATCAGCAGCACGATAGTCCAAACTCAGAGCTGGACAGCCAGAGGGCAGTACCGGGGCATTTCTGAAGGCTCTTCTTTGCAGGGTACCGATCAGATGTCAGGAATGGATGTTCCCTCCATTCAACAGGTCACAGCTCCCTCACAGGACTGCTCAAGATCAATAGCAAGACCGGGCTCTTCCAGGATAGCAACAGAATTTGGTCGCCAGGCCATCTTCAGACAGGTCTCCGGTCTCCTCGTGGGTCTCACAGCTGGACAGGAATCTTGGCTCTTTCAGGTTTCTCCAGGATCTCTAGAGTGGGTGCAGGGGTCCTCTTCTTATCCCAAAACCCAGGTAGAAGCAGAAACTCCCACTAGCCAATAGCAGAACTAGCCCCCACACACACCCCTACGGTGGTCCAATCAGGTCCACTGGCAGGAACACTCATTCATAACACTCAGGCACACTGAAACTAGTATGTGGATTGGGACCAGACAGTCCCAGTCCACATCCTGCCAGCAAACACACATAGCCCTCCACTGGCCCACCAAAAGCTTCTGCTTTCCAGGGCACTGGAAGTCCATATAAGGATTTTCCTGGCCTCACAAGCCAGGAAGAAGGCTAAAAAACAAGATGGCTAAAGGACAAGCAAAAAAAATAATTGTTGTGGCATCCCCATGTTTGGTCACTAGCCACAGTTAGTGGCCAAACACAGTAAACACAGTAAGGCTGAAATGGAAAGCACCAACAAATGGTAAAAAGTCACTGCTGCCACCAGTTTTCCATTTAGCACATCAAGAGTAAATCCTCTGAGTTTTAGTGTAGGGTAAACACAAAAGTGTACCCATTGTACTGCTTTGTAAGATGCATTGTACAATGAGAAAAAATTACCACAAGTGGTATCACATTACTAAAAGTAGTAACTAAGTAACAAGACTAAGGGAAACAATGCTTCCCAGTACTGACAGCATGAAGGACATGCCAGTTTCCCCATAACAGATTAGCAAAATATAGTGTAGTGAAGCTGAAGGATTCACTGCACTGTTACAAGTACAGGTCAGGATAAAAAATAAAAGCAAAAAGTTTGGGGGTCCATTAAAATGGAAGGAAAGGGACAGTACAGAGAAATCTTTCCTAACAACATGTTCTACAAATGCATTAATAATTCTAACATTTCCAATGGTTACTCATCACTCAACCCCTAAAGAACTCTAAACATTAAGCAATATAATTAGCAGTTTTGTTTCTCATGACCATGAAAATACCACTCCTCAAACATGACATAATTGAATGGACAGCCCAAAATACATAATTTAACTTTGTTGTCATCGTTCACGTTGTAATTGATAAAGAAGGTTTTATTCTAATTGGACAATGTCTTTCCAGGCAGCTGGGCAAGGAAGCAACCTTTCCTTACTCCCTTCACCACATCGAATGGATCAGTTTCATCCCCAGCTAGGCCAAAATGCAAGACTGACCTGTTCTCAGTGTACAGAGACTATGGTGGAAATAATTTAGATGTGCTCATCTAGCCGTCTAAATCCGCCAAATTGAATCCCGTGAAACACTATTAAAGGCAGTCTTGAGATGCACAAATACAGCATACAACTTCATCTTGAGCAGCACAGTGTACTTGTGGAACAGCAGCAATAGATGAAAGCTTTGGTCGACAGTGCTCTTTTTCTTTTGAAACCCTGTCTGCAGGTTGTTAATAATATCATTTTCATCCGCCCAAGTCTGTAAATGGAACAAGATCGTTTTTTGCACACTATATAAAAGCGAGATGGGCCGGTAATTAACTGGGTCTGCCCTTTCCCCTTTTTTTTATTTGTGGGCACAATTACCGGATTTTGCTAAGAGGCAGGCACAGTACCCATTCTAGTCACTGCATTAAAAGTTCTTCACAAAATTACACACCAGATCTGTGATTCATATTTTTAAAGGTCTAAGGGGATTCTGTCTGGGCCAGATGCTTTTCCACTCTTTTGAGTCTCAATGGCCCTCCACACTTCCTCTGTGTTAAAGAGGAGTATTTCAGTGGCAACAAATGTTCTTGATGCGCTCATAGCGTATGGGATCAATGAGCACACATAGCAGTTATCCTCCGTTGTCTGCTTACCAATTTGAGTCATGTGCTGGTACCACATATTGTTTGAGATGTGTGCTGAATCTGTTATGTAATTATCGATACCTCCCTTACCTTTAGGGTTGCTAGTACCACCTGATATCATACCTGTTGCAGCAGTTGGAGGGGGTATGTTAGTTCTGGGTGCAGCCACAAAATTGGTAGCATAGCTTTTCTGCCATACAGAGGCAGCCAACAGACCAGTGATGACCAACACTCCTATCAATTTTATTACAAGAGCTAGTCTCACCAGCATTTTGTTCTTACCTCGCTGCAGTCCGGCAGCTTATTCTTGCAACATTAAAGGTGCCCGCCTGAAAATCCTTAATGTGCTCGTTATTATTGTTAGTATTTGTTAGTTAAGCTCTCCCTATCAAGTAATCATTCAGTGCCCAGGCGAAGAGCTGTTCCCACGCTAATCTTAGTGACCTATCTCTTAGAGTCGGTAAGTGCTCGTGAAGATGGGGAAATGATTGTTCTATGGCCAAAACAAATGCGGTGTAATATACGCGTACCCTTCTTTTTTTTAGGTACTTCGGCCTTCTTATATGATATACAAATTGGTGTGATAGAGCCTCAGGGGCATTATCATCCGCGGGCAGCATCTACTCCTGGGCAGAGCACACTGTTAGTTACTTCACTTTCTAAACAATACAATTATATGCGGTACCTGCATGTGCGAGAGAGAATAGAGAAATCATACAAATGTTTTATATGTGTGTGTGTAACATCAAAGTTTGTTATACAATGTCCTTCAATCGGTGGTGGCCTTGGAGGGGGGACCGGGGCTGGGTTGGGCAGAGGTTTGTTTACTTTGGATCTTGTGACCATAGGGTGGGCTATGGGCAAGTGTCCAATGTCTATGGCAGTGGTTGTGACTTGGGAGTGGTCGAGTGCAGTGTCACAATTGTCCTCAGCGGTGGTTGCTGTATCCTTCTCTGTAGCCGACATTGTTGATGTTGTTGGTCATGCAATGGCCCTGTCATCAACGTTAGGGTGGGTCTGATGTTTGTAGGGCTTTACGTCGTGTAGGTGATTCCAGGCACGCTTATCGTGCAGTTTCACTGCTCTGGGAGCCACTTCCTCTACCAAGTGGGGTCCGGTAAAGCGTGGGCTGTTCCACTTTCTATTGAAGTTGCAGAGAAGTACATGATCGCCCTCCGCAATAGTGCATAGTCCTTCCTTTTCTTGTTCCTCGTTGGTGTCTTCTTGTTGAGAACTCTTCGACCCACCCCGCTTGCGCTCGAGCTGTTGAGATACAAAGGCGACACTTGTAATCAAGGAAGACACAGATTGATACATTCGTCACCAAGAACAGTTGCAGTGTTTTCATGGTCAGTAAATGCTCTTGATGTTGGCGTTAAAGGAAGGCGCATTTGACGTCCTGTCACCACCTCGTGGGGAGTGAGGTGGTGATCAGACCCTGGCCTGTTCCTCAGCTCAAATAGAGCCAGCGGAAGGCAGTACAACCAGCTCTTTTTAGTTGTCTGCTGAATTTTTACAATTTCCTCTTTCAATAGGCCATTCAGGCGTTCACAGACGCTGTTGGCCTGCGGATGGTATGCACATGCAAATGTATGTTTAATACCCAGCAGAGATGTGATGTGCTGAAACATTTCATTAGCAAAGTGTGGGCCGTTGTCCGACCGCAGCACTTTGCAAACACCCCACCTGGGGAAGACCTCTCTCACTAGAAATTTAGCTGCTCTAAACGCATCCGCGTGTGAGCAGGGTCCGGCCTCGATCCACCTGGAAAATGGACATACCACTACAATCATGTACCTATGTCCTTGACATACATTGATCATATCAACGTAGTCAATATGAAGGTGTAGGAAGGGTCCTTTGGGCCGGGGTATAGTACCTTTTATCACTTGCAGCGTGTGACCGGCCGTAAACTGTTGGCATGTGAGGCAGTTGCTGATGCAATTAGTAACATGAGAATTTAACTCGGGGCAGAACCATGCCTCCCTAATTCGTGCTGCAATCACTTCCTTTCCTGTGGGTGCTGGATGATGAAGCTGGGCCAGGGCGGTGTTCAACAGTGCCAACGGCATGACCACTTTTCCAGTATTATTTTGACGCCACAGCGCGTCTGTTGGGGACATCGTACATCCTCTTTTTACCCACAGTTCCTTTTCTGCCATTGGTGCGGCTGCCTGCAATTCCATTATGTGTGTTACAGGGAGATGAGTGTACCCTTCCTTCATCATCATCTGTCTTACCGTTGACCTCCCCCTCCCGCTCTCTGATTCTGGGGGGGTCCATAATTCACCAAAATATGCAGCATGCTTGGCATGTGCATCTGCTGTTTCATTTCCTTTCGAGATATTAGGCCTCATTACAACCCAGGCGTTAAGGGTTTAACAGCGCCGTCGGCGCCGTTAACCCTTAACGCCTGATTACCATTTTAATGCCTGCTTTTAGCAGGCGTTAAAATGCAAGGCGCTAACCCGCCTTGGTGCTAATTACGGCACTGTAATTTACGGTGCCGTAATTAGCGCCTTCCCCACTCCCATTATGCCCTATGGGGCAAAAATGGGAATGGGGAAGGGTAAATGGGGAATGGGGATTTACCGCCCCACTCACCTTGGAATGGGGCGGTAAATCCGCCATCCACCATGGTGTAAACAGAGTTTACACCATGGTGGTAAAGTAGGGAACTTACCGCCTGGGTTGTAATGAGGCCCATAGTCATCTCCATTAGTGTGTGCTGGGCATTTAACCAATGCTATCTCTTGGGGGTTGTTAATTACTTCAATTAATTCTGCTAGCAAGAGGGCATGTTGCACTGGGGTGCCATCAGCTCTTCAAAACCCCCTTCTCTGCCATTTTATCAACCCGGAGTGCACCGTTGATGTGACATATGAGCTGTCAGAATATATAGTAACTATTTTGTCAACACTTTCGTTTAGTGCCAAAATCTGTGCAACCAATTCCGCTGCCCGAGCCGAATAATGCTGCGGTAATTGCACGCATTTTACTGGGACATCAACACTTCTGTCATTTTTACTACTGCTGCCCCAGTTCTCCTTATCCCATCTCTTTGGTCAATTGTTGACGAACCATCAATGTACAATATCTCACCCCCTTTAAGGGCATCCTCCTCCACTTTCCTTGTGTTGGAGTACATTTCAATAGTCTGTGTGCAATCGTGAGCATAATCACCTTCCTAAACAACTTCCGCTATGAATCTGGCTGGGTTTACGGTACTGCATCTGACAATTGTCAATTCGAGTCTAGATAAGATAATCTCATAACCTGATGCCCTCTGTGTGGTCAGCGTGGACTTAGGTTTGTTCAAAATTGCAAATAGTGCATGCTCCACAAATAATGTGGTGGGGCACCCCATCGTTATCGATGATGATTTATCCACCGCAAATGCAGCTGCGGCAAGACCCTGTTCGCAAGGGAAATGTCCTAACATGACAGGGTCCAAGTGACCGCTGTGGAAGGCTATTGGCTTGTGTCCCATGCTAGTTTTTGGAATCAATACTGCTTTCATTACTGCTGAGTCGCAATGTGAAAAAATGAAAAATTGATATTTGTAATTTGGAGTGGCTAGTACGGGAGCTGTGGATATGATGTGTTTCAACTCATCAAACGCCTCTTTAATTTCTCTTGTCCACCCCAATCTCTTGTCCCCTTTTTGTGCCTCTCTCAATGCCTCAAGCAGGGGTCCTATGTATGAGCTGTAGTCGAAGACCCATGCTCTACAGTAGTTGCATAGGCCCAGGAACTGCTGCAGTTCCCTCACAGTTTGTGGTTGTGGCGTGTTGGTTATGGCTTGTGCTTTTTGTGGTGCAATGTTTCTTACGTGCTGGGATATTAGTTGACCAATGTATAGTACCTGTTCCTGACAGTACTGTAACTTTTCCTTGTCTACCTTGTACCCCTTTTCAGCCAACACTGTCAGCATTTTTACTGAGTCTTCCCTGCACCTCTCCTCAGTTGTGATGCAAATTATTATATCATCAACATATTGCAGCACTGTGCTTTCCATTTCAATTTTTCCCAAATCCATCTGTATTACTCTGTTGAAAATTGAGGGTGACTCGCAGTACCTTTGTGGTAACTTTGTGTATTTCCATTTTGTATTCCTGTATGTGAAGCTTGTCAAATCTTGTGAATCTGGGTGCAGAGGTATTGAGAAAAAGGCATTTTTGAGGTCAATCACAGTGAACCGTGATGCGTCTGCTGGTATTCCACATAGTATCGTGGCTGGGTTTGCTGCTATGGGGTATTCTGCCTCTACAATGTAATTCAAAGGCCTGAGGTCCTAGATGAAACGCCACGCCCCTCCTTTAGCCTTGCGCACTGGGTACACAGCCGTGTTACATGCTGACTCTGATGGTACCAATATGCCATTATTTATCAGTGCTGTTATGGTTTCGTATATGCCCTCATCTGCCTCTTTTGATAGTGCGTATTGCTTCACTCTAGGTAGTATTGCGCCCTTTTTCAACTTTATTTTTACTCCTCCAATGCTCTTTATGCAGCCCACGTCATAGGGACTGGTGGTCCACAGTGATGCTGGAACCTTAGCCATGTCTTCCTCGTAAAAGGGTACTGGGGTAGATGCAGGTGCCTCGAGTGCCATAGCCATTTTCAGTGCTTCTTGCTTGTATGTTGCTCTTAACCAGATGCCGACACTCATCATAAATACCATCTCTCCTTCTCCCTTGTTTTCTGAAAAGAGCTCTTCATCAGACACCTGCGTGAGCCTGCATCCCTCAGCCAGTGCTATAACTGCTCTCCACGCTCTCCCTTCCCTGTCTTGGGCATGTACTGCGACATAATCTGCAGTCGCTATAATGCTGTCAATGCTCACCGAAATCACCTTCCCCTCTTGTTCACTAGCTGGTGTCTCAGGCCTGAACAAATATGCTGCTAGCCTCCTCCAAATCTTCCCTTCTATTCCTGGCATCCATGTAAATGCCATGTCTGTTCCATATTGGAACAGCTTGCCATCCACAGGCTCACCTCGAGCTACTGTCTAGCCACAGTATGCTAGCAGTATCTGTCATGCAGTAAGCATGTTTATTCCTGGTGTGGAGCAAATTATGCCATTCTCCGTGAAGGATAGTGTCATATTTAATCTGCTCATTTTGTCCCTTCCACGTATGTTCACTGGCAACTCCTTTGAATACAGGAGTGGAACAGACATGTCATAATCTCCTATAGATAAGGAGATGTTATCAGTAAAGGGAACCAACCCTCTAGCCCCAGAGAATCCTTGAGTGTGCATGGCCTCGCCTGACATTTTAAATGTACCCTCCCTTATGCAAGACCTGGTTGCCCCAGTGTCAACAAGGAAGGAGAATTTTTTGTCACATATCGCTACCTCAATGCTTGGTTCCTCCGCACTATTAGGTGTTATCGACAGGATGGGACACACCAAGGATGTCTGTGTGCTGTCCTATTGTGGGTACAGTGACTGACCGCTTCCTGTGTAAGTGTTGTGTCCCAAGATAGTCACCCTCCCTAACTGTGTTTGTTGTAGCGGTGTATCAATGGTTGTCATTTTATGGTCCTGTATTTGAGTGAGCTGTTGTACCGGTTGCACTTGGTGTTGTTGTGTTATTGTCACCTGCTGCTGCGGTGGTTTGTGTGTCTGCAACTGTTGTTGTGGTGATACTTGCTGCTGTGTGTTGCTCTGTTGTGTTCCCTGCAGTTGCTGGTAAACCTTCTGCTCCCTCAGAGGCCCTTGTGGTCCCTATTCCCCCCCAGGCTGGTGGGGTGGGTCTCGATCTACACGTGCGTGACATGTGTCCCAACATTTCACAAACCCAACATACAGATGGTTCCCTGGCCTGCCATGGGAAACTCCCCGCATTGTCTTGGTACCCTTGTTGCCCATTGGGGTAGTAACTCCGAAATACTCCCCCTTGCTGTTGTGCAGGTTGGCCATATCCCCTCCCTCTCATCATTCCGCCCCATCCCCTGGTGTTGTTATAATGTCTATTTCCCGGTAGCATGTACCCTCCTCCTGTGGGAGCCGTGTATGGTGGGGGTGGTGGCATCTGTTGTGTTATAAGTTGTGGTGGTTGTGGTAATGGTGCTATTTGTTGCTGTGTGGGATCTTGTGCAGCCACTACTTGCGTGGGGTTTGGTGTCATTGTTGTCAGTGTAGTTATTAGTGCTCCTTCCATGGTATACCTAGTTAGTTTTTTCTGCACTAATTTTGCCTCTTCCGCTTTGCTATCTTCTTCCTTTTGTTTAATCTTTTTTTGTCACATCCTACAGTGGTGTATTATTGTTAGTTGTATTTCAGGCCAGGCCTTAGCTTCCATTCCCACTATCTTCTTCGGTTGTCTTTGTACTGCCTCCGGAAGCCCTTGTGCTAGTATGTGGTAAAAGATTGCTGGTGTCTTGTCCCACTGCTCTCTAGTTTCCAAGCACCACTTCTCCTGAATCTCCTGGATATAATCAACAGGATCTTCATTCTCACGCATCTTGCGTGATGTAATTGCTCCTATATCTGATGTGTCTGGGTACTGCACCCTCAGGGCTTGCCATAATGCATGCCTGCAGTTGGCAAATGGCGCCCCGTCATGTGACGTGTTTGTTATTGTTACTCCGGGGAATCCTGCCTTCTTCCAAATGTCATCTGCCGCGTCCCCTAATATTGATATTAATAGACCCTTCACGTCTCCCACTGCTAGTTTCTGTCCCGCGGTATGTTTTTCCATCTCGTATATCCATTTCCCTGCTCCTCCGCTTAATGATGGTAGCCTGCACTTTATATTCTCCTTATCAGCATGCTTCCAAGGGACATATTGTGGTCTAAACCCTCCCCTCTCCAATAGTGGCATTACATTGTACCCTTGTCGCAGGGTGGAATCCGTGTACTCCTCCTCTTCGTCAGTGTCAAGTAAATCTGTTGCCATATCTATATTACCGCTACTTGTTGTATCTTCTGCTTTGTATCTCCCCCCTCTCCTATTGCTCTCTTGGTTTACTGCAGGTGTGCGTGGCCGTTCTTCCTGCCTGCGTCCTGGGAGGTCTCTGAGCCTGCCGATGTATGGTGTGTGTTCAGGCGCGGATGTGGGATGGCGTGTTGAGCGTAATGATGTGGATGTAACTGCGCGTGTTGGTCCTTCTGTCACTTCTCTTACCTGCTCCTCACTTCCCTTCACTCTTCCTTCTTCTTACATGCCCATGGTGATTCCCCGTTAGCGCGTGTGATGTACAATTTATCTAAGCTCTCCCTACCACCACTTCTTCCTTCTCTCCCCACTCCCTCTTCTTCTTCGCTGCAAAATTCACCCAGGAGCGACAACCCCCAATCTGTCCTTTTCCCCCTTATTGTCACAGTTTTTAAGTCTATTAAATCTGTTCCTTCCTGTTCTCCTCTACCAGTTACAAACCTTTGCGCTGATGTTGTAGCTACTTCCGCATCCCGACGCACATATGTTCTTACCCCATTCCCCACTTTCCTCTCTCTTCTCTCCTCTTCCTTCTTTTCCACTATTTCACCACCTATTACCTCTCTTTTCTTTTTCAATTCCTCCATCACCTCACTACTTACCTTCGCTAATATCCTTTCTTCCTCTCTCCTCCTTTCACATTTCTCTTTCTCCCTTTCTAATATGCTTTCTATTACTTTACCTTCTTCGTATTTCCTGGTGCTCTCAGAGAGTAGTTTCTTCTTCCATAGTTCCATTTCCTTTTCCTTCTCTTCCTCCTCTCTCTTCATGTCACACTGTGCTGCTCGGGATACCCTTTCCGCTATTGCCTTCATCCTCTCTGCTTCCCTTTTCCTTTCTTCAGTACGCTCCTTCATTCTCTCTAACTCATCCCTACTTTCCTTCCTTTCCCTCCTCCATCCTCGTGCCTCTTTCTCGAGCTGCTTAATCAGTGCACCACGCTCATCCCTTAATTCAGCCAATCGTTCCTCCAACATCTCCTCCTCTTCTTGTGACAGCTCTCCTTCATTTGTGTTGTTCTCCTCACCCCCTATTCCAGTGCTACCCGCGTCGTCCTTATTCATTCTCCTCACCACCTCTTTTTCTTCTCCTGTTAATGTCCCTGGCAGCTTTAAGAGCACCTGCGCTGCTACCCATTCGTCTTATCCTATGTTTGAAATGTGCTCCTCGCTGTTATTCCCTCCCTTTGTGCGCGCCTGCGTGCAAGTCAGACCTACCGTGCTTGTCACCTCCTCCCCCCCGGTAGCTACCTGTAGCGGTATATGGTGGAGGGCTGTACGCGGGGTTCGAGTACACCTCAGCTGCCATCAGTTGTTGCCTTGCTCCTTCTCGTAGCTCTGTCACAGGATATAACCCACCTTCCTCCTTCTTCACTACCTTCGCTAGGGGCATGTCTTCTGTCCCTTCCTTCTTTAATTCTACTTCATGTACAGTACCAGGCCTTTCATCCCCCTTCCTGTCTCTTCCCGTGCACTGTGCGCTACTGGTCGCCTTTTCCCCGTTTCCTTCTTCCTCCTTAATCTCCTTCCCCTCCTTTGTTTCTTCGCTCCCCTTCCCTTCTGTCGTTGTCATGACCCGGTGAAATTGCCCCTTCTGGACCTCATGGTCATTGTCACGAAGGGCTTGTACTCCTTGTTCCTCCCAACATGGCCGTACCAAGCTCCGTGCTACGCACTAGCTTTCACGTCGTGGCACGTACTATAAATTGGTCACGCCCCTGCAGGTCTGCGCGTCTCAACGCTATCTTCGGTAGTGACCCAACGTGTGCTTACTCTCTACATTGGTTTCCTTTGATCCTCTTACTTCCTTTCTTGCCTTTTATCCTGTTCCTGGATTTTCCCCCCTACTTAGTCGTTCATCGCTAATCCTGGATACCCTGGAACAACGAACTTCCCGGAACTCTGAACGCGTCCTGCATCCTGACGAGGCTCGGGCGAGCCTATTCAAGACCCGAACGATCCACAGGAAGAGTCCTGCGGCCGAACAAGGGAGATCCCGATCACAGGTGAGACGGGGGGAGATTTACGACAGTTTGAGACGCCAAACAATCAATACGGATTCTACCATGGAGAATGCTATTCAGGACCTGATGCGCGGAATGCAAGAACTTTCCACAGAGATGCAGAATTTAAAAGCCGAGAATGCGGTGCTAAAACAGCTTGTCTTGTCACGTGACTCTGCGAACAAGGACAGCGTATTATTGGGAGGGGTGGTTGATAAATACGACGGTTCAACAAAGACCTTACGTGGATTCCTGGATTCTTGTTTGGCACATTTTACCTTCAAGCCCTACTAATTCTCAACTCCTAGGGCTAAGGTGGGCTTCATAATATCGCATCTTTCCGGTAATGCCGTTACATGGGCCACTCCTTTACTCAATTCAGGGGGCGCTCTCCTGGATGATTATGAAGGGTTCATCGCGGAACTCAAGACCATGTTCGAACGTCCAGAGCTGGTCCACGGTGCTCAAGAGAAGTTACTTGACTTCCAACAAGGATCCCAAGATATGTTGACCTATGTTACCAGATTCAAACAGCTAGCCAAAGAGGCGGACTGGCCCCTGGAAGCTAGTTTTACCTTGTTTCGCAGAGGTCTAAATGAAGAGATTAAGGACGAATTAGCCAGGGTGGCACGTCCTAGTTAATTCCAGGCCCTCCTGGACTTGTCTATGCAAATAGACTTCAGAATCCAAGAAAGAAAGGCCGAAAAGAAAAAGAATAAAGTCTCAATTCAAAGAAACTCCCCAGAGAATACTACAAGAACAGAATCTGCCAAGAATCCGAGCACTGATTCTGAACCCATGCAACTTGGAGCCTTTTGTGGACCAATTTCCCCACAGGAAAGGTTAAGAAGGATACACACTGGCTTATGCATGTATTGTGCCTCAGATAAACATCTAGTTAAAGAGTGTCCTCTGGCTCCTCCCCGACGCTCGGGAAACGCCAGCTCCCGATCCTAAATGGAGCACGGTTTCGGGAGAGCGATGTTTGCTCCACATCAATTCCATCCTTGAACTCTCCTGGACAAAACAAATTGTTGATATTACAGGCCTTTTTATCGCCATCCAAGGACAAGGTCTACCCCATACTGGCCTTGGTGGATTGCGGAGCAATGGGAGTCTTCATTGATCAAGATTGGGTCAGAAGCCATAACATTCCATATGAAGCAAGAAGTTTTTCACAGCCAGTGGAAGCAATTGACGGAAGACCTCTTTCCTCAGGACCCATAAGTCTGAAAACAAGGGAAATCCATCTTTCCATAAATCATCATCAAGAAAGGATTGTGTTTGACATTATAAAATCAGCCCATTACCCCTTGGTTCTGGGCATGCCCTGGTTACAAAGGCACAATCCATGTATTAACTGGACGGCTGGATCCTTATTCCTGGGCTCGGAGTTCTGTATGAACCATTGTTTAAACCTGGATACCTCAGTCACAGCTCCTATAAGTCTACCAAGGTGTCCAGAGACACCATTCATGGTTTCCAATATTGTACAAGTTCCAGAGATCTATCAAGGGTGTGCTGATGTATTCCCTACTGCCATTGTTCAAGCCTTACCTCCACATAGACCCGAAGACTGTGCCATAGATACTGAACCCTCAGCAGTGATTCCTTTTGGCAGGATGTTTATCCTATCAGAACCCGAAAAGAGAGCCCTCCGGGAATACCTAGACACTAATCTTGAGAACGGCACCATAAGACCTTCAAAATCACCAGCTGGTGCTTCATTGTTCTTCGTTCCAAAAAAGGATACCAAAGAGCTCAGACCTTGCCTGGACTATCGGGGCCTAAATCAATACACCCTGAAAGACAGATACCCACTACCCCTGATCTCGGATATCCTTGAAGCTGTGAGAGGTGCAGTGATATTCACGAAACTGGATCTCCGAGGTGCTTACCATTTGATCCGTATCCGGGAAGGAGACGAATGGAAAACAGCCTTTAGAACACCCTTTGGTCACTTTGAATACCTAGTCATGCCCTTCGGTCTGACTAATGCTCCCGCAGTCTTCCATCGTTTTATGGATAGGGTGTTCTCTGACATGTTATTTCTCAATGTTATCGTCTACTTGGATGACATATTGATCTTCTCCAAGGACTCCTTGAAACATGAAGAACATGTAAAAGCAGTACTTCAACGTCTCCGTGAAAATCAACTCTTAGCCAAACCAGAAAATGTTTTGTTTCATGTTACATCAGTTCACTATCTGGGATTTGTCCTTAGTTCAGAAGGTATCAGTATGGACCCTTCAAAGGTGAAGGCCATACTGGCTTGGCCCGCCCCAACATCTGTTAAGCAAATACAATCCTTCCTGGGGCTTGCCAACTTGTACTGGAAATTCATTCTCACCTTTTCCGAGATTGTTCAACCCATTGTTAATCTCCTGAAGAAAGACGTTCCATTTAACTGGTCTATACCACAAGACAAGGCATTCCAACGCTTGAAAGAAGAATTCACTCAGGCCCCCATCCTGGCCCAACCTGACATAAATCGTCCTTTTCTAGTGGAAACTGATGCCTCCAATTACGCCATAGGAGCAGTTTTAAAACAAGAATCCGATGATAAGTTGGAACATCCCATTGCTTATCTCTCACGGACCCTGACCACCAGCGAGACTCACTACTCAGTTCTGGAGAAGGAGTTATTGGCTATTTGTCATGCCTTCACTGAATGGAGACATTTACGCCTGGGTGCTAAATATCCAGTTCAAGTCTGTACTGATCATCGAAATCTTCAGGTCCTACAATCCATGGAGTGCAGGAACAGTAGACAAGCTCGATGGGCCTACTTCTTTGCTCAATA
Source organism: Ambystoma mexicanum (assembly GCF_040938575.1). NCBI lineage: Eukaryota > Metazoa > Chordata > Amphibia > Caudata > Ambystomatidae > Ambystoma > Ambystoma mexicanum. Next base: position 809,954,290 of record NC_090932.1, read on the forward strand.
TCAGTTTCAAATTTCACATGTTCCTGGATCGCAAAACTTGATTGCCGATGCCCTTTCTCGGCGTCCCGATTACATTCCCTTGGAGGTTAAGATCGATCCTAAAATGTTTCCACCCACAATCTTTGTAGCTCAAGCAATCAATCTCCTGGAAGAAATCAGAGCACAGACTCAACTATCTGAACTCTGGAAGGACATATCGAAGAAAAATCTCTGGCGTCTGACAATCAAGGAAGGATATTTATTCAAGAACAAATCAGTGGTCATTCCGACAAAAGAACTTCAACAGAAGGTATGAATCTATACCATGATACTCTTCACTCTGGCCATAGAGGAGTAACCAACACCTTCCGTCTTATACAAAGACAGTTCTGGTGGCCAGGGGTGAAGTCCAGTGTAGTTCAATACATCAAGACCTGTGCTATTTGTAGTCAGAACAAATACGATAATCAGAGGCCGGCGGGTCTGCTTCTACAACCTACGTTGCCAACCAGACCCTGGGAAGTTATTGCCACTGACTTCATTGTTGAATTACCACCTTCCCGAGGATATACAACCATCATGGTAACCATTGACTTGTTCACTCATCTAGCTCATTTTACACCATTGTATAAACTACCATCTTCCTCAGAACTTGCTGGAATTTTCCTGGAACATATTTTTCGTCTTCATGGCCTTCCTTCCAAGATTATTTCGGATCGGGGACCTCAGTATATTTCACAATTCTGGAAACATCTCTGTTGTGTTCTAGGAATCCAACGTGCCCTTTCTTCAGGCTATCATCCACAAACCAATGGGGCAACGGAACGAGTAAATCAAACCCTGGAACAATATCTTCGTTGTTTTGCCACCAAGGTTCAAGACGATTGGTCTCTCCTTATACCTTTAGCCGAATTCTCCTACAATAACTCAGATCATTCAGCTCTCAAGATCAGCCCTTTCTATTGCAGTCAAGGTTATCACCCGTCTGTTCTACCATCAGTTCTTCCAGAATCTACTCTGGTACCTACCCTTGACTCTTGGGACCAGACGCTGATCGACTTACAAAAAGAGGCAAAGGATCAGTTAGAACAGGCCCAGACTCGAACCAAAAGATATGCAGACTCTAAGAGAAGACCATCACCTTCCTATTCAGTTGGCGATCAAGTCTGGTTAGCCTCGAAAATGTTACCTCGACATCTACGACCAAACAAATTAGCTCCTCGCTATTATGGTCCATTTTCTATAAAGGAGATCATCAATCCTGTCTCCTTCCAACTTAAGCTCCCGGATTCCTGGAAGAAGATACATCCAGTCTTCCATACTTTCCTGTTGAAACCCTACATTAGTTCTACTCGAAAACCCTTCAAACCCACACCTGTTGTTGTGGTCGACCAGTTGGAATATGAGGTGTCCAGGATATGTGATTCCAGGTATAGGAGGGGTCGACTACAATATCTGGTTGAGTGGAAAGGTTACCCCCCTAGCGAGAGAACATGGGAACCAGTTTCTAATTTAAAGACCCCTCATTTGCTCAGAAGATTCCATCTTATTCACCCAGGCAAGCCTGGTGGAACCAGTCTTCGGAGGGGGCATGCTGTCATGATCCGGCGAAATTGCCCCTTCTGGACCTCATGGTCATTGTCACGAAGGGCTTGTACTCCTTGTTCCTCCCAACATGGCCGTACCAAGCTCCGTGCTACGCACTAGCTTTCACGTCGTGGCACGTACTATAAATTGGTCATGCCCCTGCGGGTCCGCGCGTCTCAACGCTATCTTCGGTAGTGACCCGACTTGTGCTTACTCTCTACATTGGTTTCCTTTGATCCTCTTACTTCCTTTCTTGCCTTTTATCCTGTTCCTGGATTTTCCCCCCTACTTACTCGTTCATCGCTAATCCTGGATACCCTGGAACCACGAACTTCCCGGAACTCTGAACACGTCCTGCAACCTGACGAGGCTCGGGCGAGCCTATTCAAGACCCGAACGATCCACAGGAAGAGTCCTGCGGCCGAACAAGGGAGATCCCGATCACAGGTGAGACGGGGGAGATTTACGACAGTCGTCCCTTCCACAGTGAACATTCCGGTTGGTCCTGGCTGGGATCCCTGGAACATCCTCCACAACTTAAACACCTCCACATAATGTGCCAACTTCTTCCCTTTGTACATGTTGTGTATGTGTGTCAGCAGTGAGTGTTGGACGTACGGGTCAAAACTGCCGTTAGGCGGCCATGGTGTCGTCATTTTGTTGTCTGTTCCTTGTGTCCATTCTATGCTATATTTGATGAGTTTTTCCCTATCGGGTGACAGGGTTTTGCAAATATGTTGGAGGGGGTAGTCAGAGTGTTCCCCCACCCTCCAGATCCCGACCCATATGACATGGTTATACTGTGCGTTTAACTCCCCTCAGCACAGCCGTCATTACCAGGCCCCGTAGATTGGGGACTTTCGACCGTCCGCTAAAAGTAAAACAACCAAGTATAACAATTACAAGTATACAGTCCTTTTCCTCTGTTTGTTTTCTTCCTTGATACCGTTGGTACGGCCCCCTGCGGCCACGGCGCACAAAGCCCCCTGCGACTGCGTGCCTTGTGTGACGTGCTTGTACAGCCGCCCCACCTTTTCCACTCCCCTCCTTCTTCCACCTTACTCAGCATGGCCGGTGTTCTCCGTGCATGGTCACTTCCCCCTTTCCAACCTTCCTGTATTTGGGGTGGCCGGCGTCTCTGTGCGCACCCTCCCCACCTCGGTTTTACTGCCCTTGTCCTCTGCTTACTCCCCTACCACCCTTCAACAACGCGATGTGGTCAAGGTGTCCTATGAATGCCCTACGGGTGACGTCACCAACCTACTCCCGGTAAGATCTTTACACTTCAAGAGAGCGCGCAATAAGTTTTAACTCCTTGTCCCCGTTAACCCCACAGCTGTCCTCTTGTTACGCCCGGAACAAGCTAACCAACAATACACTCTTATAATCGGACAGCGCATGCTGCGTCGCCTCGCGTGTGACACGCCCCTCACCGGGAGGGCTTAACCAGCCAATTATCTTTCATACTTGGCAACAATCTAGCTACCTCCTACAGGAAAACGTCATCTATCTATCGAGTTTCACTGCTCGATCAATAGGGATCCTCATCTACTCATTGATCGAGAACACCAATTCGTAGGAAAGCCACATACACCCCCCTCTACAGGTGCCCACGATCTAGACCAATCAGTGTCTACGAGCAACCACACGTGGTGCCCTCTGGCTCCACCCACCCTGCTTCCGTGACGTGGTAGAGGACGGCCCTCGTGCCTGTCCCGTGACCGCTCACTCGTCTATCAACACTTATTAATCAAATCTTTGCCACACACTGTAAAACCACCTCCCCCCTCCCTTATTACAACTCCTCCCCCCTCCCTCACAATCTCACATTGCTTGTTGGGTGTGTCATACTCACCAAGTTCTCGTGAAGCGGGGCCGCTCGATTGCGTGCACCCCTCCAAGCGGCTCGCCACCTCCCCTCGTCTGGACCACGTCTGGACACTCGCCAACCCTGGGCGGGATACTTCTCAACTGGCTCCCGAGGGCCAATATCCGGATTGCGCTGGCCGGTCTTCTCGCAGTTCCGCGATGGTCCTGTAGTCCTCAAAAGGGGGCAGCGGCAGAGGGGTCCGCGCCGCCGGGCCTCCTCGCAACGAGAGGCCTTGGAAAAATCAAAAAATCAAAAGGGTAGACCTTAAAGAGATCTCAGCAGTGCCTCCAACTTGTCGGGGTGATTATCTCGGGGTCGCTGAGACGTCTGCGGACCTCCGGGCTGGGAGGCCCCAACTCCTCCCGTGCTTCCCTGAATGAGTATGAGACACACACAAGGAGCAAGGTGGTTCTGCTGTTTATTATAACAACGGCAGGGATGGGTCTTGGATCGTACGCGTCCGTCCAGACTCTCAATCTTAGTGGGGCTCGCAGGCCCTTTTTACAGCAGTATGATGCGCTACTTGCGTCCTACCTGGGAAAGTTAGCAAAAAACCTATTGCTACATCGGATTGGTTCCCGAGTGGTAGGGTTAGTATAGGATATATATAGAGAAGGATATTAGTGGTTAAGGATGAGTCAGGTGGTATACTTGGGCTGTCCCTACTATTAGATACTTGAAAATCATTACAAGAGGACCCCTGATGATTGGCTAATGTTAGTGGCATCAGTGATGAGTCCCCCTGCGCTCTGATTGGTCCTTTCGTGAGCACCCAAGCCTGGGACCATCGTCGTTCCCAGCTCGCGGTGTACCTGTCATTAGCAACAATGTGCAACTATGTGTTTGTGCAGACAACGTACATGTCTGCTCATAGACTTGTGAGCGGGCCGTTTCCATCGCCGTAGGTGTCCGTCTTGCGGCTTCACTGTTGCAGCCTGTGTCCCAGACGTGGGACCCAGGCGACTTTCTGTCTCGTGGGTTTGGCACCTTGTCAGATCGGCTTGGTCACGTGTGGAGAGGCCGTAGCTGGAGCAGAATTCGGCACATTAGATTTGTTCTTCGTTTCTGTGAGCTTGGCTTTTTTTACAGGTGTAACCTTGGCGCCGGCTGGTAGCATGCGAGTTGTAACATCGTGGCCTTGGCTATGAGCTCTCGCTGGGGCTAGTTCTGCAAGAATCAGCACTTGTACTCTTGCTCTGAGAAGGGTTTTCATGATGAGGCTCTTGCTTGCGGCCTACTCGGGCCTAGTTCATGGGTGGCGATGCATAATCCATTGTACGGAGGTTGCGGTTTGACATGGCGTCACAAGCAGTGTTAGGTATACATGATGGCGTCATCACAGGGCGAGTGGTGGGAGAAGCGTCAGCAAGCGTATACACAAGTTCTTCAAGCGTCTTGCATTTCTGCACTACTATAAAAAGGCCTATGTGAAAAATAGCAACGATGCACGTCAGTGGGTGTGTCAGTCACCTACGTCACAGCACTGAATATGTTCTTCGTGTAGGTTGGTGTGTGAGCGACCAGTGTGCATGGTAGCACGTGTGTTCTTGGCAGTTGGCTAGGTCGTTATGGCATCTCTAACGATGTGGATACTTGTGGCCGCTGTCTTTGTCGAGTTCATCCATGCCGCAGGTGTCGGCTTGAGTCGAGCAGGCTGGTGGCATACCCTTATGTTCTTGAACCAGGGTATTTTGCCATCTGAAAGATAGACAAACTCATCCCGTGGGGGGTGCCTGGGCCGTGATCCTCTAGGCCATGGTCGTGATGAGATTGGGGGGAGCTTGTTCTCCCATTCTCCCACTTCAGGACGAGGCAGACACAGCAGGCCAATGCATGTCAGAGGACTTTGAGGCAACACCATCACTGCCGCCCACACTACAACACTCCTTGGGACATGGGTCTGGTGGTCGCAGCTCTGGAGAGGAGATGCCTGGAGATGTATTCACCCCTCAAAGGAGTCCCACTCCACCCTCTGTACAACCACCAGCTGGACCCATGATACGGGACCTTGAGGGCTGCATGAGCTGCATTGAGGAGCGCCAGCAGGCCATACACGATATGGTGAGACAATACCTCACAGAAGGGGAAGCCACATGCCGGGCCCATCATGACAACACAACGGTGTGCTGTGTACCACATGGCTAGGCGGGTGCGCAAAGGCATGGAATCCATAACGCAGGTGCTCACACAGTTGGCTGCCACCATGGCCCAACATGCTGCACCGGCCGAGCCACAACCCCCACCATCGGCGAGCACAACCCCGGCAAGCTCAACCCAGACGAGCCCGGTGCGTAGGTCGCTACGCAGCCTGCGTCGGCCAGAGGAGCAACACCCACCATCCAAAAGGGGCCGTCAGTAGCCAGACATACATGCAGGAGGGACTCTGGTTGGACTTGGATTGGGTGCAAGGGCATGTGTGTGTGGGGGAGTTAATGGATGGGGGGTGGTGGGTGGGGGGCGTGGGTGTGTGGGGGAGTTGAGGGATGGAGGGGTGTGGGTGGGGGCACTTTGTAGGGCAACAAAGGGTTTGGTCCACATCTATACCTGTTATTTGTACATAGTTCACATTTCCTTAATACAACTTGTGTGCATATGAAGAACTCATGACTGGACATTGATTATTGAGTGTGTGTGAATTTATTTGTCAACAGTGCCCAGTGTTCAACATTCCAAGTGCCTTGTGTAACCCAATACATCCGAAATATTGTGCAATCAAAGATTGGCGTACAGCACATCCTTCAGGCACATTCTGCTGTGGCTGGTATGCAGCATCTTCGCCATCATCCTCCTCATCTTCCGGTGGAATTTGGTCCATGTCAGGTTGCAGGGGTACATTGCGCCGGATGCACATGCTGTGCAGCATGGCACATACCAGTACAATCTTCCCCACCTTTTCAGGGCTGTATATGAGTGCCCCACCAGACCCGTTGAGGCAGCAAAACCGTGCCTTCAACAGCCCAAAAGTCTGCTCAATCATCACACGAGTGCGTGCATCCGCACAATTGTAGTCCTCTTCGAGCCTGGTGAGTGGATGCCTGACAGGGGGAGGAGCCACGGTTTCAGGGGATACCCAGCATCACCTGTATGGGAGCAATTGAGAATTTAATTGTGAGGTTTTTTGCCATTCCTTGTGTACACTGGATGTACATTGTTCGTGGTCCGATGCAAGAGATCTTCACTGCCAGCTATTGCCATTTAATTGGAGCAACACTCAGGTTGGTGTACTCAATGTTGATCCACGGTAGGGGAGCATGGGTAACGTTCAGTTCCTAGGGAGCTTGACACCCAATACAGCACTCACACAGATGATGTCAGTAGGCCCATGACGTGCTCACATGTGATGGCTGTGTTGCAGTGGAAGATCCAGTATGCATGTAGGACACTGAATTATAGATTTCCCTGATGTGCAACATGATACACAGTGCTTTGCCAATCATGCTTCCATATACATGATGACGCCATGTACATGTCCGTCAACGCCTTCACCCATGTGTTTGGCACCCAGGACGGTGTCCCCCCCCCCAAGCAACATCCCCCATGGCCCAGCCAGCAGACAGGTTACATATGCTTGTGGTCCCCCCCCAACAACAACCCCCATGGCCCAGCCTGCAGACAGGTTAAGTATGCTTGTGCCCCCCTCCCAACAACAACCCCCATGGCCCAGCCAGCAGACAGGTTACGTATGCTTGTGGTCCCCCCCAACAACAACCCCCATGGCCCAGACAGCAGACAGGTTACGTATGCTTGTGGTCCCCCCCAACAACACCCCCTTGGCCCACCAATCAGAAAGGTTATGCATGCTTGTGGTCCCCCCCAACAACAACCCCCATGGCCCTGTGGTTGGACTTACCTAGCATCCAGGCACGTCATGCAGCATGTCGTTCCATGTAGCGGGGAAGCGTGGAGTTGCGCAGCACCATTGCATCATATGTGGATCCCGGAAATCTGGCACTGCAATGTGTTATTATCTTGCCTGCATCACACACCATCTGGGCATTCAGGGAGTGATAGAGCTTCCAGGTTGCGGTACACTACCTCCACGGCATGCCAGACTACCAGCTCCACATGAGTGCAGTCGATGGCACCAATGATGTTTTGCATGCCTGACAGTGCATAGAATGCAATTTTGGTGGCATTCACCTCCTCCGCAGTCCGTGGCAGTGATATGTGGTGCCTTGTGTGTTTCAGGAGTGCATCCAGCACCTGGTTGAGCACACGGGAGAAGCATGGATGTGAGATGCCATGCAGATGTCCCACTGTGTGCTGGTAGGTGCCTGTGGCAACGAAGTAGAGAACAGACACTACCCTCAGCAGAGGGGGGATGGCGGTATGGATGTTGATCGGGCTGACAAGGTCATCTTGGGTGAGGTCCACTATGGTGGTGATGGTGTCCCTGTCCAGGCGGTACAGGGTGTGGATCTGTGGAGGGGTTAAGTCTAATGGACTGGCCCTTATGCGTGAGATTGGTGGCTGCCTGCGTGGTACCACTGTCTGCACTGGTGGTATGTGCTGTCCAAGTTTCACCCTCCTTCTCCTCCTGTGCCTCCTCTGCATAGCATGGTTTACTTCCTGCTCAAGGAGTAGCAGTGCAGGCATGTCCTCAAGCTCCTGTATAGCAATTGCTAGTGGTATCATTTTGGACATGGAAGGGGTGTGGTGTGTGAGTGTACTCCTTTTGTGCTGGGCCTGACTCCATTGCCTCCACCTGTGCTGATTGTGTGCACCTGTGGCAGGTCTGAACACAGCAGATTGCTGTTAACGGCTGCCCCGTGATCCCGGTGTTACCAGCATCGTGGTGGCCCTTCTTACCTGCATCTGGATGCCGGTAAGTGCTTGTCCATGCTACTCGTAATGTGTCCTACTTTGCGGCATGCCGTAGTTACTGGCGCAGCTGCCGCGTGCCCCCGCCCATTCCGGGTTGGTGCTACCCAGTCACAACGGGTCCCTGGTGCTGCCAGCAGCACCGGCATCGAGGGTCGTAATACACTGGTCCGGTAATGGATGCCGGTATTGCCTTACCGGTATCATTATTACCGGACCGCCAACCTTGTAATGAGGCCCATTTTGTCTACAACAGAGTCTGCAAAAAAGTTTTAAATTGTATTCTTATTCATCAAAAAACGGATTAAAAACACATAAAAACATGTAAACATCATACGCATTACAATAATGCCAAAAAAGTGACAATGTGCAATACAAGAATAACTATCTTGTTAATACATGAGTCTATCATGCTTTACTTATACATCGTTGGCCTAGAGTAGAATGCCCTTCTGGTTCGCAGCTATTCCCTACTTAACAGACAAAAGTATCTTTAGCGGATCCTTTTCCCGGTGTCCTAAACCAATTTAATAGATTGATATAAACCAGTGTTCGTCATTACAGTAACTACGAATACACAACATATTTAGTTCTTATACTTTTATTACATGTTTTCTAGAACTTCCACAGGGGACCCACCAACATGTGTAAAGTCTACACACTTTTCCGATGCAGTGTTCTACGTTAGCAAAAACAGGACAATAGCTGATTCTTGATCTCAGCTTTTCTGTTTGAGGCTGAAGGAGACAATACAAACAGCTCTCATTAGTGCTGTAATTCTAAAAAAAGTCTACCACTATAAGAAAGATAAATAACATATGGGGACTCACTGTGACAGAAATCCTATTGTGAAAAAAACACAGTGTAGTTAAAGCGTCTCGTCAATAGACAGCAATCTGTAGAGATATAACACGAAAGGCTATTCAAGGAGAATGCTTTTTTTTATATGTATATAAAAAGTAATGAGCAAGCCATTCCTAACTGAATCACTATAACCTGCTTACAGTTAGGACTTCAATTCGGACCTCAGTTCAACTTATTATGAACGCAAAAGTCTATGGTAGAACTACTACATGAGTAGTAATATCAGCAGATGTTCCTGTATAAACATTGTGATGTAATGCCATAAGCGTTGAGACACTAGCACCTAAACTACCTTTTAACTGGTGAATGCATAACTGTCCTATTAGAAAAATGCTACCCTTGGATTACATCACTGTCTTACCTTACAATTTTCCAAAATCAATTTGTGTTAGGAAGCACCACTCGTGGTATCCTCGTGTGCAGCATGGCCCAGTTGAATATCGCTGCGTCTTTACCTAACTACCATCAGTATTCACTGTAACTGTAGTAAGTGAGATACGGGCAAAAGGAACAACACTGTGTCACCGTAGGCGTTCACACTACAACCCATAGGATAGTCAGTCCAAATGACCGCTAACCATTGTATTCCCGAATTATAATTGTTTGTACAGGGCTCACCTTCCTATATTCTAATACATCTTCCCTCGCAATCAGCCTGGAGTCTGTCTCGCCATAACAAGCAGCTGTGTAACGTAACCAGCCTTGTGGGAGCCAGCACATCTAAGATGTATTGGCGTGGCTTGTAAGGGTTTAAGTCCCTTAACTATTTCTTTCTCTCTCAGGTAAAGTGACCTCTCTGGCAGCCATCTTTCAATGGAGCAAGCTATTACTCATAACACTCAGTTTGTTGTCATAACATTAGTACGTACCGGGCATTGTGGTCCTGCGGGTCATGGATACAGATATTTAAGAAGCAAGACAACTCCACGTTATTCATAGAAAACTTAACACAAGCTGTGTACGTTTTTAGTAGTCGACGATCGACGATGTCAAACTCTTGTCTCGATTAATTACCCTCCACATGATAGTTTACTGAAGACCACAATGCTTATTCATGCCTCTTCTAGCTACTAATCGCGCTGAATCCAATGTGGGTATCTACAAGTGGGCAGTAGATTTCTTCAACTGGTTACACCGTACACAAAGTACTGTTAAGTAAGTCTAATGTTCTGTGACAATGTTATTCTAGTAGGCTGCAAAAAAGTATACCGCAGATTATGTACGTATATATATAGATTGTGCAAGTCGACCATTTCGTTAAGACCTTCTTCCGCTGTATTACATAGAAAGATTAGCCATTGTTCTTTGGCGTATAATCTTTTTTCTATCAGTCTCTGCATTGTGGAGTGACGGGATTTGAAGTACCACCAACCATTTCAATGTATCACTCATGTGTCCCATAGAGAGAAAGTGGCTCACCAAAGGGACTGTAATGACCCTATTCTTTATGTAGGTTCTATGCCCAGATATACATGTCTTTATTTTTCTTTTAGTCATACCAATGTACAACTTGTTGCAGGGACACCATATTGCATAGACAACCATTCTAGAATTGCAATTAATAAATTGTTTCTGGACCCATGGTTTAGCGAGTCCTAAATCTATCTCTTTGGTTCTTTTTGTAAAGGTACAGTTGATACACATACCACATGGGGCATGTCCCGTGACATTAGGTAATCCCCACATTTCTGTAATACTCCTTTGCAGTTGATCTATTCTCAAGATGTCATTTTTGTTAAGAAGATCCTTTAAATTCGGTCCTCGTTTAAAGGCACACAGTGGTTGTTTCAAAGGGCATTCCCCTCCCATTAAGCTATGCCAATTTTTCTTAATTATCTTATTTACCCGGTTCGAAAGAGGGTTGAATGTGCTCACAAACACTATTCCTTTGTTTTCTGCTGTTTTACTCCGATATTCAAGGAGTGCCTCACGGTTGTTGTTAGACGACCTTTTGAGGGCTTTCTTGACAATCGCTTTTGGATAGTTCCTAGTCCTCCGTTTCTGGCCTATTATTCTAGCTTCTGAATGCAAGGTCTTGTTCAACAAGCTGTTTCTCTTGAGATGCAAAAATTGCCAAAATGGGAGATTTTCTCTGGTGTGGCGAGGGTGACAACTGTCAAACAATAACAAGAGTTTTGGTTGGTGGGCTTATGGAACAGTATCACATGTAAGATGTTTTTATTCGTATCAACCCAGATCGTTAATGTAAAAAGTTCACCTCTGACCAACTGTGAACTGAAGTGAACTTCAGAAAATTATTCTGCTGGTTGATCCAATCTATTAATGACAGAAAGGATGTTTAATCTCTGTCCCAAATGACCAGTATATCATCTATGTAGCGCCTCCATAGACCTATATTTTTTATGAATCAGTGTAGAGAGGCGTTGCGTTGGATCCTCAAAGATTTCTTCATAAAGGAAGTGTCCTCTAGCTGTCGATTGCACTCATTAATATATGCTTGTCGGACTAGCATGATGATGGCTGCACCTTTATCTGCTTTGCGTAATATAACATTGTGGTTGTTAGAAAGACTCTTAACAGCAACATATTCGGAATTGCTTACATTTTGAAAAGGTCTACTGTTAATGGACGTCTCCAATTGATGTAAATCATGCCAGACTCTTTTGGCAAGCACAACTGCCTCCAGGGAATCGCTCGTAGTAGGGGGACAGAAAGAGGAGCAGTTACGTAAACCACTCTCATTTTGTTGTTGATCATAGTCTTTGTGGTAGAAAAACTGCTGTAAATGCATCTTACGTAACAACTGTTGGATCCCTACTCAGATTCTGAATTTGACGTAATTCGCCATAGGGACGAAACCCAATCCCTTATTCAACAAGTCAACCTCATCTTTGTTCGGTGTATATTCTGAAAGATCAACTAATAGATCTGGTGGCTGTGTGTCTGCCTCAGGGCATAATCCCAATCGTCGTGTGGCGCACCTTGTTTTAAAAAAGGAAGTTGTTGTTGAGGCGGTAGTGAACCTTGGTTTCCAGGACACATATTCCGTCTATTTCGTGAATTGCACCCTGCTCTTCTCTGATTATGGCCACGGTTCTTAAAACCTCTTGACCCTCTTTGATTAGACATACTGTCATTGCTTGAGCTGCCTGAACTATAAGATGTGTTTCCAAATCTTACTGTTCTTTGCCTATTAGGCATCCCCTGTTGGTTTGTATCGGTTTGTAATTGATGTGGCACCATGCACAGACACGAAAAGAAGTGAAAAGAGGTGGAACCATCCCCATACCATTAAACAATAATGGTTGTCAATAGAGCTCTTGTCCTACACGTTTTGGGAGAACAATGGATTTTGGCAGCTTATGGGAAAAGATGATCACTTCAGGGTTCTCGGCTGCTGTTTTCTTCTCCCAAAAAGCAGCACTGCATTTGTAAAGCATAATTATGCTTCAAGTGATGGGTACAACAGCAGCCTGCTGGCCACATAATCTGGACGTGTGGACACATGGACATCACTGTACACTGGGTGCCCTTTATACCCTCTTTGAGCATAGAGCAGTGCCAGAGTAATGTAAGGGTGAAGTAGGTGTATACAGTTTCGCACCAGGCAATGTTGTGCATACAGAGATATCAGAGCAGAAGCAACAGGGGAGTTCACATATGGGCAAAGTTGGTGGAGGGGAAGACCCAGTGGCTAAGGCTTTGTATTATGCATTTGGGCTTTGTTGTAGCAGACAATTGATTGAATGTTCTTGCTTCCTTAGGAATTCACAAGAAAAGGCACACCTTCTGCCGAGAGATATATCTTGGGTACCAAGTTATGCCAATTTATTGGAAATCATATGTTAAATGACAAATCGGAAAATGTGTTGCATTAATTTTTCTGTTTTTATTGTATAATATCATTGTGCCAACACAGCACATCTTCCTTAGTGCTAGATAACTCTTCATAATACGTTCCTTTTAGGTGTTTCACATTCAATCATAGCGCTAATCTTCTCATTCCTGCAAATGGCATGGACTGTGGGAAGGGAAAATAGTTTTTTAAATGCGGCACAACAAGAAGATTGATGTGCCCTCATGAAATCGAAGACATTCAAGGGGCTCTTTACATTATAAGAAGAACCCGATTGCAAACATTAGGGAAACTAAACTTGAACATCAACATTAAATGAAAAATGCTTAACGGAGTCTGGAAGAAGAACTCAGAGCTCAAAAATTGTCTTGGCATAAGGATATGATACAATAAAAAACGAAAGATGAATTCAAGTGATTGTCCGATTTGTTGTTTAACATGGGACTTCAAACTAGTTTGCGCAACTAGTATGCAAGATACTACTGTTATTTATTTATTGACATATATATATATATTTTTTTATTGTATTTGGTTCAAGAAGAAGAATTAACATTACATTAGAACCTTTATAATTATTAATCTTAAAACAGATTTAAACGTTCCCAGAAATGGAGAAAATAAACCATTAAAAAAGGAAATGACTAAAAAGCAATCAATAACCATTAAGAAGCAGTAACTTCGATAAAATAGGTTCATTCTCCCCACTTCTTTAAGCCCTTCTTGGGGCAAGTTCATCTTTTCCTCTATTCAAAGGTTGCATTCCTATTGGCATAAAAATACATTTGTCATTGACCATATTTTAAATGCGCATCAGCGCTATTTGCGTGAAGCTATTTTCCTCAGTATAAGTGTCAATTACCCCTCTTTCCCACTTGCCCTAACCTGAGCATTTCTCATCTGCGCTAGTTTAACAGGTTCAAATTTTCAAGAATATTGACAACTGTTGCGGTGAGCTGATCTTCGTGCCCTGCAATCAATCTCTTCCAAAAATGGTCTGAGATTAAACCCTCCTCCTCATGCGTGAATCTTCTTAATTTCGCTAACCTCAGGGCCCAGGTCCCTTCACACTCCATAAGAATATGACGGAGTGTTTGGAGTCTTGGGTTGGAGCATATTTTGCATAGTTTGATTGCAGATTCTTCTTGATTTCTTATTGCCAATACCTCCCCTGTGGGGACCAAATTCAATCTCACCTGCAAGAAGTTGGATCTTATCCTGGGGTCAGGGTATTTATTTATATAAAGGAGGAACAATGCTCTTTTGATCACAAAAGAACATACAATTGATAACACATCAGATTTAACGTGTAGCAGTGAGCTTCTTACAATGGGGGTGAGTTTGAGTGGCATTCTGACCAGGTTATGGAGGGGAGTAAATGGAAGAATCACCAGAGCAGATACATGGTCGGACTTACATAGTTTAAAAACAATCAACATTAGAGAGGTTCAGGTGCAGGTAGGTGGTACGGCTAGCTGTGATATGGATGTGAACGTGATAAATGGATTGCTAGAGTGGAGGCAGAGAAAGTGAGGGGCAGGGGCAGGTTAGAAGATAGGAAACATTTTAGCTAGAGGGCAGGTGAGAGGTAGGTTAAGAGGGTAACTCAGAGGCAAGGAGGTAGGCTTTTCATTTGGTTTTGAACAAATCAGCGTGGACTATTTATTAAATGTGTGGGAGAAGAGAATTCCATGCAAGTGAAGCAAGAAGAGAGGAAGAGTGGAAGTGAGAGGAAGCACTGGGAGGGGGGTGCCACAAGGGTAGTCACGGAAGCAGAGAGGAGATTACCAGAAGGCTTGTAGAGTTGGATAGAGGAGGATAGATACAGTGGTGATTTACCATGGATAGATATGTGAACCAGGAGAAGACTTTTAAATCTGGCCCTGTTTTGCATCATCAGCCATCCAGCCTGGTGATGGTATGAGGAAGTAGGTGTGAGTTGGTGAAGTTCATAGAGCGACCTTGCAGTGGAGTTAATGATCTTGTCGCGGGGACAGCAAACATATTTTTGGAGACCAAAGAGGATTCTGGCGCAGTAGTTCAGTTCAGAGAAGATAAGAGTGGTTACGATATGCTTGGCAGTGTTAAAAGGAAGGACGCACCTAATTTTCCTAATTATTAGGAGGTTGAGATGAGCCACTATTGCAGTTTCGGAAATGAAAGTAGAGAAAGTTTGAGAAGGGTCATAGATGATGCTGAGGTTTGTAGGGGAGAGTGTCAGATGGGAACTGTATAGGCAAGGAAAGAGATGAAAGAGAGTATTTGGCAGGGAAGAAGGGAACCTTTGTTTTGGTAGAGTTTAACATCTGAGATTGAAAAGTCATCCAATATTTAATGGCAGAGAGACAGTTGGACATTTCATAGAGTGATCAGAGGAGAGAAGATGATTTGGATGTCATCTGCAAAGTGTTGGTACATGAACCCAAATAAGGAGATTAGTGCCTCAAGATCAGATGTGTAGAGTGTAAAGATGAGGGGACCCAAAACATAGCCTTTGCAACACCAAACGTTGGAGCAGTGAGTTCATAGGTGATGTTGTTCCAGTAGACAGAGAATTGGTGAGGTGCCAGGTTGGATTCAATCCCGCCAAGGGCTTGATCATGAATTCCAAGAAAAGAAAGAGTATTTTTTTTATTTCTTATGTGAATTAGTTAAACAAGATAACCTTACACATTACAGTAGCAAATAAAACAATTAATACAAAAACACATGTTTCTTGTTAATCTATCTATGTATATATAAAACAGAAAATCTGTTAGTTTGTTTGTCCCTTATGCAATTCCACACCGTTCCACCAATCTGAACCAAATGCTGCATAGTAACCTGTGAGGACCCTCTGGATGTCACTGGCTACATTACATGTGGACACGCCACCCAGTTCCCTGGATTTGAGTCCCTGCACACATGACACCGTTCCCTTGAAGCGGCAAATCATCAAGGTGAGCGTCATTTCAAATGTCTCGATGTGAAGCACAAAACGTGAGTTCCCTTTGGGACCCCAACAACCACTTTTCAAGGCCTTAGGATGCACGGTTTCTAAGATATTTGC
This sequence comes from Ambystoma mexicanum, assembly GCF_040938575.1. NCBI lineage: Eukaryota > Metazoa > Chordata > Amphibia > Caudata > Ambystomatidae > Ambystoma > Ambystoma mexicanum. The sequence goes on from NC_090932.1 coordinate 809,970,274, forward strand.
AGTACAATGCACAAAATTGGCGATATTTCAATGCAGTCATAGAAGAACCATGCTAGGGTAATTTTAAGCATCTCAATGTCAGGTACAAAACACGATGTGGGACCAAAGAAATACGTTTCAAGGCCCTCGGATGCACTGTTTCTGAGATATTTGAACCACAACGTACAAACTCGGTGAAACATCAATGTGGTTATAGAAGGACTGAACAAAGCTCATTTTATGCATCTCGATTCCTGGAACACACCTGTAAGGTTAAAACCACGTTTCTAGGCACTAGGACACACTGTTTCAGAGATATTTACACCACAAGGCATCGCAACACACAGCATTGCACGAGAGTGAGGCGACAGGTGAGGAGAGCGCACAACGATAGGTGGGGGTAGTGCACTAAAGATCCCGGTATGCTGCAGCATGCCAACTCTCGCCTCACATCCACCTCTGCTCAGAGGTATGTAGGTCAGCCACACAAGCTGATTCTTAGTGCAGTTTACTTCAGAGTGCAAAGCACATTAAGCGATAAGCGACTTGGAACAGCGACCTACAAAAATTGATGAGAGTGTTATAATGTCTCGAGAACCCGTTTAGAGTACTGGTACTTTTTGCGAGTATGTATATACACAAGAAGCAAACAGAACCTCATATGGAAATATCAATAGGGGAATACATATCAAGTGTAATACATAAAGGCCATAGATATACTCTGTGAAACACCACCCTATGCCTGTATTTTTTACTGAATGTGAGAAAAAGTATTTTCATCAGAAATGATGAAAAAGTGAACAATAACCGAGGATGCAGCAATCCCAGCTGGACTAAAGAATGTGTTGTATTATGCAGTAATGGTTGGGAGATGGAGGGGTAATCATTGTGGCATCATTGAATAGGAATTGCACAGACACACATCCAATTAGATATATGTCCATAAACATGGTTTTCCTTTGACAGTTTAGGTCTCTAGCATGCATGTCCAATGGATCATACATGGCTGAGAGTGCTTTGCTAACTCGGCAGTCTATCATAGATCCCATAGTATCCCTTGCTACTGATAAAACAAGGATGATGTGTGTTATTATGTGGCTGCAATGGCATTTTGGTGCAGCCAGTGCAGTCATTTCTTACTGTGGCATGACATTTTTTACTGGGAATCTGTGATAAATCAATCATGGTAAGTGGTATAATGTAGACATTATGCAGCCAGTCTAGCCATGTCTTACTGTGGCATGGCATGTTTTTTACTGGGTATCTATGATAAAGCAAGCACACGTGCAGTGTTATCACGTGACTATACTGGTATTGTGGTGCAGCCAGCATAGCCATTTCTTCCTGTTGCATGACATTTTTAAAGGGCATCTATGATAAACCAAACATGTGTGTTATTACATGGCTAGACTGGCATTTTTGGTGATGCCATTCTATCTATTTTTAACTGTGGCATGGTATTTTATTCTCGGCATCTATGAAAAAGTAAGGATGATAAGAGTTATTATGTGGCTAGACTGGCATTTTAGTGCAGCCAGTCTAGCTATTTATTATAGATTATTGTGGCATGGTGGTTTTTGTTTACTTTGCATCAAAAGCATACATTATGTGCTATTATATTTCTAGATTGGTCTACTTTGTGCAGCAAGTTTGGACATGTTTTCTTATTGTGATATGGCATTTTGAAAGGCAAAGCCAACAGGAGTATATTCTTACATGGGGCTACTGCCATATATTAGCAGAGCCACGGTGGGCATGTTTTCTAAAAGTATCATTACTGGAAATATGCACAAAGCAAACATACATACGTCCTCATATGGGAATACTGACATACATTGGCGTAGCCATTATGGACATGTACAGGTGCAGTCGGCATGAACATGTTTTTCTACTGCCATATATTGTGGACAAAGGCATCATTAGAATGCGTTGGGATATGCTCCTGTGTACTGTTGGTGACTTGCATCTTTTGCATTTTTTGATTGAGTTGCCCTTCAAAAACAGTTGCAAACTGACTATTTTTTCATCCAATTTTTCACAGAAAGTATGCTGCATAAAGCAATATTTTAACACACTAATCAACACATTTTCTCAGGAGGATACCCCTTCCGAATCCCCCTTGTTTGGTTCGGTGTTACACTCGGTCACTCTGGCATATTTGTGGGAAGTATTTACACCCCTCCAATTAAAAAAGTTCACCACCAGCCACTGGTTCCTCTATTTGATCATTGAACTCCTTGGTGTCTTGCAATATCCTTATAACATACCTTAGGGAGTTATTTAACCCAAAAGTACACCGGGCTGCATGCGCATCTTTCACTCCTCTGTAATACCGACCTCTATGTCCATTGAAACTCCAATGTGCCGTTTAAATCCAGGTTGCTTGCAAATCCACCTAATTTACTTCGACCTCCTTCTAATGGGTAAAAACAAATGGTTGAAATACCAGAAACCAGCGATGGCGTTTTAGAATACGTCACAATGTCAGCCACATCTCCACTGACTGAGGAAAAGGTTCACAGGCATATTGAATATTGGGAACTCGTATTTTTGCATAGAGGTCCTTAGTTTGACTGTTTACTGCAAACACGTGTATAGGGGGTCACTCACAGGGTCGGACTGGGCCATAAAATTGTCTCGGGCACCAATGAAAAAGTGAACCCACCGTTGCAAATTGCTATTCATTCCTTTTGTGACACTGTTTGAATAGCACCCAAGAGGGAGTTTTTTGATGAGAGGTGATGCGAATTGTGCATTTTAAAGAATATTTATTCAGCAACACCAGTAAAAACTACTAGCCACATAATGAAGTAACTCATCAAACTGCCCCATATTGGCCAAATAAAGTGACCCACTTTGACCAGAAAAAACGGGCCCACGCCAGCATTTTGTGTTCTTGGTTCGGCCATGGGCCTATTGCCCTATTGGCCAGTCCGAGCCTGGTCACTCCCAATGAGAAATGCCCTCGAAGCATCTACAGCTTCTGTAAAATTCTCATTTGGCACAATCTCTATAAAGACTGCAGTTTCCCGTTTCCCGAAGAGGCTGTGGGGGGAGGGGGGCTTGGTTAAGAAGGGGTAACAAGAAATAATAAAATATAATATGTACCTGCATCTTATTATGCCCACTGGGGGTCATGCAAATCCCGAGTATTAAATTTCATTTTATTCTAATGCTATATATTTGTGTCGACTATTATGTAACCTTACAAGTTCGTGCATTTGATGTTTATTAGGAATAAGTCATTATGTTGTACAGCGTCTGCATTTCCTTTAGTGGTTTGATAATAATTAGTTTAATAAAGCTCTAGCAGCTTCCTGGAAAATGACATGATAACGTCATGACTGAACAATGAAAAGCATTTTGGGGGATATGGAGAAAATGGCCGCCCATTATCTCTCCTGTAAATAGCACGTATCGGGGATAATGATGGCTCGGAACCCTGGCTTCTAAGGAAGCTGTGAATAGGTTCAATTATAGGCGGGCAGCGATGCAAGAACCAGGACCGCCCTGTGAGCTTCACACACGCTATGATTTGCTGCGACGACGCAGCCGTGCGGAAATATCTCGATTGTGCATTATACCCGAGCATTGCCACTATTGTCACTATTTCGCTATTTAAAACCTTGAACATGGGACCGCGTTTCCAGAACCAGGACAAAAGAAGAAGAGGTTTGCTTTTCAGGTAAGAGTTTTCCTATCGGCGATGATAATAAGAAGAATTGCTTGCGTAGCGCTGAAACACCTACGCCTCCAAGCGCTGTAATACCAGGCGTTCTGTTTCCACCACAGTGATAGATTTAGTTTGATCTACTCGTTTTAATAAAAGTGGTTATTTAAGGACAGTAGCACCAACTTATAATTGTTTTTCCCTGGTACAATTATGACTATTTAAATATTTATGAGTTACACCTGACACTCAAATTGTGCATCTACACTCTGTAAGTATAACATGAACAGCCTGTGCGGGTGCCTACGCTGCAGCTCACACACAGATCGGCAACAGCAAGCCTTCTGACGGTGGAGCCACAGAGGGCCTAGAAGAGGCCGAGCAAGTGCCGGGGAACAGCCGACACAAGGCGTGGCTTTCAGGGGTGTTACCACATTTGCAAGCACGTGTCACACTTTAGCTGCTGCAGTACTAGTGTACACGTGTTGTGATCTAGGTTGTAAGAAGCAATCGGCGTGGAAATGTGCACCAGATATTATCAAATTGGCAGCATGTGTGTAGGAAGGTGCGACAGCACTGGGGAAATAAATCGCAGCAGGAAGAAATAATTTGACAACAATACATTTGCCACGTGTGCTTGTTGTGAGCAATATACATTACACCTATGCGCACGTGATCATGCTGTGCCGTCTTCGTTAATACTGACTTAACCCATGCAATTCGTTAATCGATGAACTTGTCATGCATGTGTTTAGTGGTTTCTGCATCCCATGTCTATTCATGATATTCATCCCACATGTAGCCCTGCCACATGGCATGACTTATTTTAATATATTTGCATTTTTAAAGCGCTCACACAGCCCGGGTGCATCGAGGCGCTGTTACAGAATGTGTTGTTGTCTTAGTTGCATATTTATAACACGCTTAAATACCCAGAGGTTTCTGATCGAACCTGTGTTGCTTCGTGTGGTATTGCTTCCAAGGTGAGCACGTTGCCACTGAGCTATCCTCCCGGGACGAGGATGGAATTATGCCTACGAATTAAGCTTTCCTGTAATGTGCATTCTCGTTGCCATGGTGTACCAACGCAGGTTAAGTGGGAGGTCAGATTTGTACATCTTCATGTAATGTAGGAAAACCTTTTTCGCTGTTTAGGGTCGCATTCTTGAACTGAACATGTATCTAAAGAACACCTCCCCGAAATGAAACCCGATTCTGATGATGTCAGAGTAGAACGTGGAAAAAAAAAGCCTTCCGGGCCACGGGGAAGTACAGGATCTAAGTGCCACCCAACACGTGTGTCTTGCAGCCTCGCTGAGAGATTTTTTGCTGTGCGCGTTAGCGGGGAGTAATGCGGTACTTCCTGTATGCACACACGACATTTGAATGAACGTGAACTGCGTTTGCGCATGCTCACTTAAATGAGAAAATGAGAAAATATGCTTGCACTGCATTTCCGCTGGTGCGTATTTCACTGCGGTAATGCACCATATTTCTGCCATAAGTGTGAACTCGAACAAAGTGAATGGTTGAGCTAGTGACCAGTTCATCATGGGAGTGTGTCAGTGAACCATTGCACATTGGAAAGGTGGAACAACGACATAATCAGGCACGTGGTAACCAGTAGGAAACGTGTCTGTGATTTTTGAATATCTTTGAGAAGGGTATTTCTTTTGCTAAGCAAGCTATCTCTGAGTTAAATTAGGCCATTATTCTAAGCTTGACTTGCAAATATCTACCTGTATATTTATAAAAGTGCAGAACACACCCTGGACATTGGCGACCAGGAACCCAATGCTGCACTCCTCACGGGATAATATACCAGGTCAAATATCTCAACTGAAAAGGGGGGGATCCGTTACTCCATTGAGTCAGTCATCCCTAATAGTTGAGGCAGTAAAGTTGTAATTTTGTGGCGAGCACTATGCACATGTGCTCATAAATTAATCATAATTTCATAGTCATTAAAGTGTAATCATCTTTCAATATTTCTGTCTGCCTGCTGGAGTAAAGAGTGGAAATCAACCAAAATGTCTCAAGACAGGTTAAACAGAGAACGCAAGTGTTTATATATAAAAGTCTCTCTGTATTGCACTGTTAACTCTACAGTGCAGTGTATAGACAGTAAAGATTGTCACAAGACAGTGATTTAAAAACAACAATGATACAATTTGAGCTGTAGAGATGCTCGGGTAAACCAAACCAGGTCAATCAAAAGAATGTATAAAGTTTTATCACAATTACATCATTGGTAATAACTTTTTGGAGTTTTCAACATAAAAAAGCACTCCTAGGTGATGTTTGGTGCCAACGCGTTTCGGATTACATTCATCCATCTTCAGGGCTGGATGTGCTCATATTTCATAATATATTTGTGATAAATTCTTTCGTCACTAGAGATCAAAGGAACATATGTCTGTAGTGTGCAATTTATCAATGCTCACTATTATAGGGTAAGCAACACTGTACCCAGTAAAACCATGAGTGCAGCTTTTTTGAAGATCATATCCTGAAAAGGAAATCACTCTGCAGGGCTCACAATTTTGAAAGGTTTAGGGACTGGCAATTTAAGAGCCTGTGAAAGTCCTTGATAGGGTTAATCTTGAGGTATAGATGTGTGTCATTGGCATATGTTAGATAATCTGGCCCCTGAAGACTAGATGATTGTCTAAATCACAGGTCTGCACCGAAGGATGTTCCAGCGATTGCTGGCCAGAACTGAGAAGGCATGACCGTCTATCCTTGTGCGGCAGACTTTAGATGGAAGTAATCATCTTTTGTTTGCTGATCTCTATTTTCGGTTTGATGTGTGTTTTGGGAATATGTCAAGGATGGATTTCGGCCTATGCTAGTATTTGCAAGGTAAACTAAGAATTCAGACTTAGTTCTTTGATGAATGGGAACAAAATTAATAATTTGGATTTCCGGTGAGATGTGACTCAGCATCATACTCCGCCGTGGGAACTATAACTCCTAGAGCGTTTTGCTCTGCTTTTAATTCCTAACAAGGGACAGGAGCGCCGGCGCATAGGAGTTGATTTTTGCCAGTATATAAGAATGTCTGAGTTATTTATTTGCTAGATTTGAGTTTGTTGTGATGCGCTCTGTTTGCTGAACACATTTGAACCTTTTTCACTAGGAAGTTTGACTGTTTGTTGATTGCATCTGCATTTGGCTATTTATTACACTGTAGGAATTACAACTTCTAGAGTGCTTGGTGCTGCTTCTAATTCCCAACCATGTGTGTGAGCGCCCGCACATGAGCCGGTTTTTGTCTGGGCGCGCCGGCTTGTCGCCAGGTGATTCTTCCTGGTTTCTTTACGGTCTTGGTAAACTTTCGTTTGTAAGCCCAGCCAAACCACTTGCTATAATCACAGAGGTAAGGGACAGATTGAAGGGTTATGCCACTACTGAAACTGCAAAGTTCGTACACTCTAAACAACAGAGATATTATTCCTCGTGACAAGGGTCTGGATGACATCAAGCCTTTGTCAGTTATTGCACCATGTTGAGAAGTGGCTGACACGCTCATTTCAAAACAAATGATGCTGTTGCGTCTGACAGGGGAGGGGGATTTTGTTGTCCAAACTTGCATTGGTGCCCTGCCAAACATGACTAACCTTGTTATTAGTGCTGGTGAGGGTGACATATCTGTAACAGGAAGCATGAATATCAATTTTGATTCAACGGTTTGTGATAATGTTTCTTTTGGACTTAAAATGATAGGTACAGATGCCAACTCTGCTGTCATACGTTCTAGTGCTATTGGTGGTGCCATTAGATGTAGGCTCCTGAACACTCTTTCCATGGTCAAACACAATGTTGAACTATGTGACAGGCTTTGCAAAACCCAGCTTGACATGTTGGTGATTACTGAAACCTGGTTACAGGTCCATACCACCCTGCTGTACAATCTTCTGTTCCATCTGATTATAGGTTAGTTGGTATTGTGTCAGGTGAAATTTCTTTGCCTCGTGCCTCTAGCTCTACTTACTCCCACCTTAAGTGTGGGCTAATTAATGCCCGCTCTCTGACCGCTCATTTCCTTGAGTGTTATGAGCTCCTCTGTGAGCATGTTCTGGATATCCTGTGTGTAATAGAAACATGGTTGGGGGCTACAGTGGTCCAGCTTCTTCCACCAGGGTTCAATATACTCAGTTTGGATCGGCCATCCGTGCACCCTGGAGGAGGAGTTGCTATTTTATTTGGATTTAAGCTTACAGATACTCTTCTGGCATTGGAGCATACTATTAGAATGGAAGCCATTCTGGTTCGGCTTGCCCTCTCCCCTGCTGTCTCCGTCCATATTCTGCTGGTTTACCGTCCCCGCCCAGCTCTGACCCCAAGTTCTCTAAACTATTTGTTGAGCTGGTCTCTGAACTCCAGCTTTGTTTTTCCAACCTCCGGGTTCTGGGTGAATTTAATCTTAGGCCTACTGATCCTCATAATGCCCCTGATAATGGTCTGATCTCTGCAATGCTTGATTTTGCCCTTCCTCAATTGGTGATGAATCTGACACATAAACTGGGCAATACCTTAGATTTTATCTGTACGTCCGAACTATGCACTACCACTTTCGCCCCCTGCCCTGTGACCTGGTCTGACCACTTTCATATTCCTTTTGTTTGGAATTTTCTTTGCCTGCTATCAGGCCTAACATTCCCTCTGTAGCCCACCACAGGTGGTGTGCTGTTCCCCCTGCTGAAATGGCTACCTCTTTATTTGCTCATTGTGATGTTTACCCTTTGATATGATATGATATAGCATCTTTATTAGATCTGGACTGTGTCTCTTGGGCTTGTTTGCCTCGGCTGAATGCCTGGCCTCTCTTACATGCTCTAAATCTAGAGCTCGTCGTTCGGAATCTTGGTTCAATCACTCTCTCTGGGCACTTTGCCTTAAAAGGAGGCAAGCGCAGTGTAAGTGCTGATCCACCTATGGCCCCCAGGATAAGCCGCTGCTGCGCTTGGCCTCCTCCATTTATTCTAAGGCTGTCCGTGTAGCCAAATGCGCCCATTCTCCACCCAAATTGAAGGCTCTGTTAACCGGCCCAAAGAGCTGTACAGTATTGTACGTTCCCTCTCTTCCATCCCCTCTGAGGCTGCTGCCCCTTCTCAGGCTATGTGTGATTCCTTTGCACATTATTTTCTGGGAAAAATTGACATAATCCGTAAACAAATCTGCCCTTCTGGTATGCAGGTGTAACAGACTATTTCTCTTGCTCAGACCGAGCAGTCTGGTAGCCTGTGGTCTTCTTTTCCAGTTTTCTCTGTTCGAGATATTATGACAGACACAGCAAAGCTTAGGTCTGCCTCTCCGAGCGATGCAATTCCTCTTCATGTGATGAAGGGTATAATGCCCTCTAGTGCCTCTCGTTACCCTAGCTATTAATAATTTTTTTAACATGGGCACCATTCTGGCTAGTCTTAAACACACGTTGGGTATTCCTCTCTTGAAAAAACTCACTTTGGACCCCTCTATATAAGCTTATTTACACCCCATCTCTCATTTCCCGTTTTTGGCTAAACCTCTTGAATCCCTGGGTCCCCTGTTTTAGTCTATTTCTGGAGAGTTCTTCCTTCTTTGATGTCTCTCAATCTGGCTTTTGGCCTGGGTACAGGGCTGAGGGAATGGTTCTTGTCGTAGTGGATGATCTTTTACATCTCCAGGACCAGGGCGGCATGGGAGCTCTTGTTTTACTGAACCTCTCTGCTGCCTTTGACATGGTTAACTATCTTGTCCTGGTGGATCGCCTTGCGCAAGCAGGTATCGCTGGAACTGTGTGGGCATGGTTCGGCTATTCTTTATCTGACCAGACTCAGTCCCTTTCTATTCCCCCGTTTCAGTCCATCCCTGTTCCTCTCACTTGTGGTGTTGCCCAGGGTTCCGCCATTTCACTCATTTTGTTTAATATATACATTCAGCCTTTGGCTAAGCTCATCTCCTCCCAGCCAGCTTCCTTTGTTATTCCTACGTCGATGATACTCAAATCATTGTGCGTCTGGATCTTTCATCAGAGGAGACTGCCTCTCATTATGGGGCCTGCCTGGAAGCCATGGGGAACTAATTGGCTTATGGTGAATGGTAGAAAACTGAGGTATTGGTGGTGGGCCCCCATTCTGCTATGGCTTTTTGGACCCCTATGTTCTGGCCTCTCTCTCTTGGACCTTTCACTGCCCCAGTTGTTTTCGTAAAAGACCTTGATGTTAAGATCTCAGCCACCCCCTCTGCTGATGAGCAGATTGGTTCAGTATGCCAACAAAGCCATTTTCAGTTGAACATCTTGAGGAAGGTCATTCCCTATATTCTGCTACAGTTCAGGGCTCTAGTGGTGGCGTCCTTGGTGCTGTCCGCCCTGGATTATTGTAACGGCCGGTCCCTGGGGAAACCTGCTTATCTTATCAGGTGACTTCAGGTCCTTCAGAACTCAGCGTCTAGGCTGGCCACTTCTGCTCCTCGTTTTCCGATGTTACTCCAATCCTCTGTTGCCTGCCCTGGCTCCCGGTCCACAAGCAGATTTCTTTTGAGTCCACCGGGCACACTATCGCACGGGAACAGGGTATCTGCAACAGAATGTGGCTCATTATACCCCTGCCCTAGCACTGCGGTCCACTAGTCTGTGCTTTGGGCACGGTATACCTGGATTGGTGGCCGGACCTTCTCTGTTGCCACCACTAGAATGTGGAATTCTCTTCCAACGTTTCTATGTGTTTTTAAGGATATTTTTTCTTTCAGGAGAGCCCTAAAACCTCACCTGTTTGATTCCCTGACGCCCTGTTTTCCTCCCAGTGCTGCCCTGAACGCCAAGATGCCCTTGGGCGTAAGTTGCGCTATATAAATTCCAAATACATACATACATACATACATACCATTTTTATTGTGAATAGACAAAATCAGGTTGGTGGCAGTGTTGCATTTCTCGTTAACAATTCCCTTTCTGCTCATTCTGTTAAACATCAACAGCTCTCCTCCTGTGAATCAGTTGTACTTAAATTAACGATTAATCCTACAATTAATCCTAAAAGCAGAATAATGTTTGTCTTGTTATACAGACCATTTAATGGCGATCAGTCTGACTTCATTACTGAACTTCACAAGTGTTTGCTCTCTTTACTCACTACCAATACCAAATGAGGATCGCATTGTTTCTTATTGGCACCTTAGATCACTGTGCTCTTCTGACAAAGCGTTGTTACTGACTCCACGCTGAAAGTTGCCACACTGGGGAGGTCACTCTTTTGATGTTTGATTGCACCAATTCTTTCGAACCAACTCACACTTGAACTCAGCCTCATCTCTCAGCTAGCAACGTTTAAGAAGAGACCCAAGACATTGCTTTTTTGCTGAGACTGCTCTTTTTCGTTTGACTTCTTATCTTGTCTGTCGCCTGATTTGGATCTGATCTCAGTTATTGTCTATTGGATTAAGTATTTATTAACTTTTGTGCTTTGCTGCCTCTTTGAGGTTTTCAGCGCATTATAAATAAATGAATAAATAAAAGAAATAAATGCATATTCACAAGAAGAGGCAGGCTTCTATGTCCAAGAATGCTACTTGTACAGTTCCTGTCAGTTCATGCATGGTGTCTCTTAAGGATCTCTCCTGTGTCATCTACCTCTGCCATGAAAACCATTAATACCCACTGTCTTCTCTACCAGCCCTACAAGATACACACCACTGCTCACTTATTACTTAGACTAGACATCTATCTTTTAGCCAGAAATCCATGGTTGACCTGAAACCTAATGAAATATAATGGTTCCCTATACTTTGGCGAGCAAAGAACAGTGTGTATGACGGATAAGTATCGTGGATCAGGTTTCTGCTTTGCTCATATAAACAATCTGCAAGGCAGGTCACCTGCAATCATTGTACATTGTTCGTTTCGTTTTTTAAATTTCGGTTCCCTTTTCAGCTTCGATCAAGCCAATCTTTCCAGGGATGTGTCAACTACTAATATTTGTGTGTATTGTAAAGACAATGGCCTCATCAGGGGCCCGACGGTATCCCAGCGGTAAATGCGCAGAGATGCGGCCCAATGCTAATAGCGTTACCGCAACTCGGTCGGGCGCAATTAGTGCCGGATCCCGAGCTGTTGGGTGGGGGGGGAGGGTGGAGTCCCCATTCCCAACTGGTCCACTGGACCCTATGGGACATGGGCGTTATTACTACGGTGCATTTTGCACTGCAGTAATAGCGCCTCAGATGGACAGAAAGTGGCGATATTTACCTCCAGCTTAAATGGGTGGAGCGTTAATGCGGCGGGAATGCTATTACTGCACATTTCTACTGCTCCGCCCAACCCTTGATGTGTGTTCCTGTGTGCTTCCTTGTAGTACTACATTTATGAATTATGAATACACCTCTTGTGCGTATAAACACACACATACACTCGCACACATGCACACACTGGAAAAGATGATGAACAATGCAGGGAACGTAAAGAAATAAAGTTAACAAAAAGCGGGCTGGACATTAGTGCAAATGTAGTATTCCTTGGTGCAGATACATTGTGAAAGAGCTTGCCAGCTCAGGCGGTTTGGTGTTTAACATATCTCAGCGAGTTATGCGCCTGCTCCATTTACCTATTTTAAGCCACCATTGAACAGATTCGATTCTTGGCTGTGCTGACTCAGCCCTTCATCCTTCCAAATAAATGAAGTACTGTGAAGTTTGGTAATGATAACACCTATTCAGGGCTGTCAGAAGATGTGGTGAGGCCCGGGGCAAAACATTTGGTGAGGCCCCCTTACAATTTTTTGCACTCGGCCACGGCGGCACATCCGCAAACAGGAGACTCGAGAAATGTACCCTTGAGTTTGTGTGCAGGATCCCAAATATGGTTTATTACTACAACTCCAAATCAACTACAGCATAGTTAGATTTCTCTACTGAAGAAAGGTTCATGCCAGACTAACTTTCTTATCATATGAATAAATATATATATAAGATGGCATGAGCTCTCCACTGCGCCACTTCCAATTCTCTGAGGGTCAGTCACTTTTCCAAGCAAAGAGTTGAGGGCAGATCTCTTTCTTTGGCTGGGGCCTCCGTCTGGAAACAGCCTCCCTGCCTCCCTGAAACATGAGGAGAACCATCTGTGGTTCTGGAAGCAGCTCAATACCTGTCTCTTTGCTTCTGCCTTCCCTCTTCCTCTCCCTTGCTGATCACCTGTCTGATCCATGCACTGGTCACCCGGTCAAGATCTGAATTCAGGCCCAGGTCCCTGCCTGTCCTGTTGCAATACTGCACTGCCTCTGGGCTCCCCTGCACTTGTGGTCTGTATCTGTAACCCTACAGTCCCCACCCTTGCTCTTATTCTCCACCTGTTGGCTGCACTTATGAGTATCCACACTTGCCACCCGTTGGCTGCACTCTTGTTTCTCCTTTGTTCCTGCACTTCTGCATCCTACCCCACCCTCGGAACTTCTCCCCTCCCCCTTCCATGCTCTTGCGTGAACTGAATGACACAAGGCCTAGTAAGATTTGTGTTTTGTCCTACTCTTTTGTTTCTCCCTCCTTGCCTTGTTGTGCCTAGAAACACTTGTGTACAAGCACGTTATAAATGCCATATCATATTATTAAAGAGCACCCTGCTCCTGTGTGCACATTAAAACCCACATCATACACAGTGACAAATGATGTACAGTGGAGGCTGGTACATTTCTGATCTTAAGAGGCTTAAATGTTTGTGCCAATTAGGCAGGATCAACAGAGCACAGTGAGGGAGCCCAAACCAAACAAGGGTTGCTTGAGGGGGGTTCCCACTCCCAAGAATTTTTTTGAAACATTGGGTTAAAAGTATGCATTTTACAGCACTTTCTTTGCAAAATTGGGTATAAATCCATACAGTTTGCAATTGGTTTTGTATGGAAGCACATGGAAATAGTTGCAAATCGCAAATTGTGCATAGGAACATTTTCCAATACATTTCATGCTGCCTTTCCACGCGAGATATGCTAGTATAAAAATATATTCATGCTGATTGTTCTAATTATGTCGATGCGGGCTGCATCAATATATGTCATTATTACCATGTACGGACTCTGAGCCAGTAAAAATGCCATGCCACAGAAAGTATATCCAGGCTGACTCTGTACCATAAGTGTTAATACTGGCTAGATTGGCCTACATTCAATGTGGGCCAATTTAGCCAAGTAGTATGTTTGCTTTAAATTTGATGCATAGTCCTGTGCATCAAGGGTGAAGCAAAAAGAGCACTGGCAATGCTAACAGTTTGGGCATTTGTGTAGGCATGGGAAAGGCACTTCTGTATTGGTATTAGCTGGCCATTGATAGTGCCAGTGCAAAATGGTTTGAGTACCTGAGCAGCTAGCAGCAGTGCCTGGTAAATGCCTAATACTTATACACAAGCCAATACTGTTGGCTTTGCCAATGCTTATTTTTAAAAGAACTTCAGCGAAAGACATGTAGGGTGTTTTTAAATTGAGTGGCCTAAGGCAGACCTGATTAAGACATTTTTATTACACCAGTTACGTGTTTACAACTCCAATGAAGTCATGAACTCTCAGAAGACTCCTTTGAGGAAACACTTGCAGGCACATTGAGGGCCAAGTTTGATGGCAAGGCATATTAAAAGCTAGCTCAAAGAGTTCCAGTGAGGAGGTGTTTTGGGTGGGGAGGGCAGGAACTGGGTGAGAATTGCCGTAGGGATTAGCATGGCCATGAGAAGTAATTTCACTGTTAGCACCTGCATTCATATCCATACATTTTTAGCTAATTTAAATCGTGATGTGGGGTTAGCACTTGCATGCTAGGGGAGTGATTAGAAGGGAAGCGGAGACATGAGGCATCTCATTCTCACAGCAGTTCTTAAGTGTGATGTTTCAGAAATGAAAGCAAGAGGTAGCTGCTTGTATCATTGAAGCTTCACCTGAAGAGTCTCATTCGAAATGTGGAAAGATGTTAGGTGCCCCCATACAAGGAAGTTTGGCCCTTCCTCACAACCTCTGATGTTAGCGCCTCTCCCAACATTTGAAGTGTTAGTCCCCTTTCCACCTTGACATTTTAGCATAGGTGCACCTCTGATACCATGAACCCACCCCTTAATGAAGTGGCCCCCAGGCGGCTACATTTAGGGGTGGTGCTGAACACACACTCACAAAAAACACTTTCACCCATGCATTCATCCACCAGTTACACAACTCCATACATGCATACATAAAACCAAACACAGCATTGACACAAACACCAACATGCACTCATGCATTCATACATACACATATACATACTAATTTAATTTAAATACACTTATACACTTTTAATTTGAAATAAAAAACACTTAACTTACCTCCATGCGCCCTTAAAAAGTATCCACGCAGCCGACACGTAGACATGCTGCTGACAAGAGAGAACTCCTCTCCCATCAGTCAGTGTGATCACGCTGAGCAACGTGAACACACTGACTGACAAGAGAGAACTCCTCTCCTGTCAGTCAGCGTGATCATGCTGACAACATGAACACACTGACTGACAGGAGAGGAGTCCTCTCCTATCAGTCAGTGTGTTCACACTGAGCAACATGAACACACTGACTGACAGGAGAGGAGTCCTCTCTTGTCATTCAGCATGTCCATGTTTTCAGCTGAATGACGGGAGGCAGCAGAGCCCACTTCTGATCCCTGCTGTCTCCCATTATTTTGCTGTTTGTTGCAGAGCCAAACGGGTTCGCAACAAACAGTAAAATCATTGCAGGGCCAGAGAGGAGACAGCACAGTCCCCGTGTGAATAAAGGACACAGGAGACTGTGCTGCCTTCCACTTAGGAGAGGGGGCCGTGAGGCCTCCTGCAGGTTTGAGGACTGGGGCAGTTTTCCCCCCCTGCACGCCCTCGTGACGACACTGCACCTATTTCTGCAGGACTTAGAAGCCGGAGAAATCCAGCATGAAGGAAGTTATGACACAGTGTGACCTTAATGGTAAGCAGTGAACCCATTAGCATAGCATAGCAGTGCACTGCTCGTGTGGCGCCATGTTCTGCCGCCCAAAAATACAGCTCTATGGTTTTCCTCTGATTTTGGCAAAATGTTAAGTTGGCAGACCACTCAGTATCTTTTATTGAAAGCCCATGGAATGCTCAGTGAAGGCATATATCTGGAGCTGCTCCAGCCCTTACAGAGCACAGATACATTTTAATGCTAAGGCATCTTCCCACATACTAAACCTCCTAAAAGAGAGTTGGTGAACAAATATATATTAGCGCAAAGATGATTTATCACTACAATTATCACAGGATTATAAGGATGAAAGAAGGATTCAGGACAGACAAAAGAGGTTCTACAATGCAGTTCTGGATATGTTGGAATGGGTTGGATAGGATTACTTAAGGGTAAGAGATTGGCTATGGGCAATCCTATGATAAATACTCACAACTATGGTTTTGGAATAGGCCCGTCAGATCTGGTCATGGGTTTTGGACAAGATTCAGGCGCTTGGTTCTGCACTCAGCAAGGCACTCTGGTCTCTGCACGGCTTCTGGTTCTGGATCTGACGGGTTGGTTCTGGGTTACAGCTCTGCTCTACTGGTTTGGATCTCTGGATTCTAGCAAGAGTTCTTGGCAAGAAGCAGAAAAACAGCACAGCACGGCTGTTGAATTGGTTGTGCCCCTTGGAAGTTTTGGGGTTAAAATCAAGCTGCAAGATTTTAAAGGCCAGCTGAGAAGGGTTCAGCTTTGAATTGGACCTTCTGCTTTCAGAGTTCTGGAGTCTTGATCTGGGTTCTGGAGTCTTGGTCTGGGTTCTTCCTGCAGAGCGCTTTGCCAGCAAATCAGTTTATGGGTGAATGTGTGTCCTCAACAGTCCCTATTTATGTATTTCCCAAAGGGGTGGGTAGGCTGATTATACTAAGCCCAACCCTCTAAGAAGCCTATTGGTTAAAGTCTTACCTCTCTCCTGATTTGAGAAGGAAACAGTGTGTCATAATGTGCCATAGTTTTGCTGCAATTTACAATCCAGGGAAAAACCTCCCCTTTGTTCCTACACAAAAAAATCTGTTTTTCATATAAAACATATTTCCAATATCACCAACTTGCTAATAATACATATTTAGATTACAGACTAAATAAGGCACATATCTAGCAAAGTCCCATCTTTTTAAGAGTTTTGGTTCACAAATGAAAGTTTTTCACGCTTTTGGTTGGTTGCCCAGTGTCAGATCTGTACACGTTTTTCCAGATACATGCACATAACATCTGGGCATACTCCTGTGAAGTTTCATATTTTTAGCATTATCACAACTGCTACAAAGTCCACATTTTGATAGTTCTGTCTCTGAATATCACACAAATTCCAGAGTGATTTTAAAATGTGAGCAGAAATTTCATTTTAATAACACTATATTTAAAGATTTTTACCAATTTTGCTCAATTTTCTATGAGTCTTTTTTCAAAAAGGTATTTTCTGTGCTCTCCGAATAAACAAAACTGTCTGTCTCCACCCCCAAGGTTTTGGCTGGGCCAGAGCAGTCCCAGGCTTCTTCCTGCCAGCAGTTGTTTTCTGTCAAACCAGAATTTGCATTTCCATTCATTCAATGGAGTCTTTTATTTCTTGTCAGAGCAACAGGCCAAAGTCCCCTCCCATTTCCTTTCACACCTCCCTGCCAGTTCTTCAGTACAGGGCAGGGGGGAAGATTCCTTTGTTTGGGAGAAACTGTGGAATGTCTTTGAAGCTCAGTGTGGCTGGCTTCAACTTACTTTTAAAACAATGTTTAAAATAGTCTTTCACTACAACATAGAGATTGAATTGTCACCCTATATTGCTTTTGATGGGAAGTCTCTTCTTTTCCATACTTTGATTTTAAGGCTCAAGTTTAAATGACAGTATAATTAAATGCTGGCTTCGGACACAGGCGAGAGGCGGTACTGCACCCATTTTTAATATATTTTTCCAAGCAATCATCTTTGAATGTGGATTTTCTTCAGACAAAATATGTTTCTGCTGACATTGTGCTTAGGTGAATTCTTTAAATAAAGTGATGTTTAACACTCAACAAGGATGTTGGATCTGTTGTGAGGTTTGGGAACCATGATTTTTGCACTTTCCACAGCCAAGGAAAACCAGATTTTTAAAGCAGTTCTGGGTTTTCCTTTGCAATGCAGCACTGCTTTTTCAAGTAGTTTCATTTTCCTCTGGAGGCAGCCAAATGATAGGTTTTGGCAGCCGTCTCCTGGGTTACCACTGACATAGGCAAAATGGATTGGCGGCCTATTTTTTAGGTTTTCCTGCGCACTTTCCGAGATTTCTAGCGCATATAAGGCTTTTCAGCAGCCATTCTGTTGTTTCTGAAGCAAGCAGCACACTGTGATGTTGCAGGGCATAGACTAGTGGGTTAAAACATCTCACACACCGTCCTGCCATGTATCCAGGTCCATGGCAGTGACATGTTGTGTTATTTCTTATAGCCAGACATTCTCATCCTGTTTTGGCCACTCACCACTGACAAATAGCTTGTGTAGGGGGTGCTCTCTAGCCATATTGATCTCTACTGGAACAGCCATTTTGGAAATGTTCTTTCTTTATTAATTATTTCGGGGCTGATTTGATTTTACTTTTGTAGACAGGCCTGGTACTTAGAGTATTTGTTTTGGGAGGTGCTTGTACAGTGTAACACAGTATTCCCACCACACAAAGTATTACTACCCTGCAGGTTAGTCTGCTGTGTTAGACTGTCACGGATGGCAACCAAAATCAATCCCGGACTCAAGCCCCCAAATTTGTTAAGGATTTCAATCAGGCGACGCACACCTTAGTCTCGGCCTAGTATGCAGCGCATGATTTAAATGCTTAGGTTTTTATGTTAGATTCAATATTGAGATGGTACACCACTCATATCACACCCCTTTTTAAATATCCCGGGTCACAAAGGACCATGAACCAGGCTGGTTGGTAAAATACAATATTTATTTATTCATTTGAAAATTAAAAGAAATCATACACTTTTTAATATAGGGCAGCAATCGCCAATGGGGTGATAATAACAATAGGAATGTAAGCAAGGCACTTAGTTTAACCTTCTATTGACACATCTACAAAACACCAGGGAATTGGAGCACTTTTTGATTTTAGGAAAGATAGCACTTGAGTTAGAATTTCCCCTTCCAATGTTACATCAACCCACAAATAATCAATTTGGAGTGGATAAAGAGAAGCAGCAGGTAATCAGGAATGAAAAATAGGAAACAGAATTGAAATCTGACCTCCCTTCCCCAAAAAAAGAGAAAAAAACTGATTTTAAACCCTGGCAATGCTAAAAATGACACTCGGAACTGGATGAATAAAATAATGATGTGTCCAAAAACCTTGAAACAAATAAAGTTCTTCATTAAAGCAACAATGTAAATGTACTAAAAATCACAAGCAATGGATTAGCAAGAGCATACAGTTCGAAAAGTGAGTGGAAGATTTACAACAGATTGCAGCAAATGACTCGTGGGAAACTTTGCAAACATTGCAATTCCCGCCTGAAATTACCAAACGATTTTTAATAAAAAAACAGGTGTAATATTGTAAATCGCAATGTGGTTTTTGTGTTGGGGTGTAGTTATAGATCATAGGTACAATACGGAAGTAAAAATTAGGTCTCTAGCTGGTAAATTGAGTGACTTATGCACGATAGAGTTAGGTGCGTTTTGAGTACAATGGAGCAGTGAAAAAGGAAAGGAAATCAGTTTTGACAAGAACAGTTTTACTCTACACTAGAGTATTCAGGCTAGGCCACCAAAGAGGGACACAGGAAGCTCTGGGGTTGATTCGCGAGTTCAACCCCAGCTCCTCAGCGCCCGCCCTATTGGAACCAGTCCGATCACTCGAAGTAGGATTAATAGCTTAGGATTTCATGAGACAAAATGACTAAAGAGATGGCACTAGCACTAGAAATCAATGGCAGGGTTGCAAGAATGATTGTGACAGTTTTACAAGTTATCATGGTAAGGATAGGATGGCTTAGAGAGTGGGATGAGGACAAAGACAAGATAGGCTATGGTTTTAGGTGGGGTGGCAATTGATACTCACAGTCCACTTTTTAGTTTTTGGATTTTGGACAGTCAGCATTCTGGTCACCACACGTATCTGGTCTAACAAAGGACAGCAGGACACAATCAGTGGGAAAGGATGAGCTGGGCAGTTCTGGTTACTGGGTAGCACTACTGGACTGGCAATTCTGGTTACTGGATACTACAGATTAGCTGGATAGCAGAATTGCTGTTGGATTGCAAAACACTGTGTGCCCCATAACATTAAAAGTACACTTCCTTCCTCATTAACATCTTTGCCATAAAGTGCACAAACAATGTCCACACTCATGTCAAGTTGGAAGAAAAGTGTCCATGTCACACAGACAAAATTCTTAAAATGTCAAAGCCAGCCCCTGGAAAAATGGCTCCATCGCATGTCCTCCCCTGAGTCGCATGCATCAAGTGCAACAAAAATGTCTCACCTGACTGCCATCTTGATGCTTGGTCCTTCTGCATCATTTCTGATGGTCTGGCTTACCTCCACTGACCATTGCCATGAACGTGCTGCTGCAATGGGGAAAATCAAAAGCTGCCCAGCCCATGTACCAACTAACCTTCGTTTCCCTCTCACCATTTCCCCCAATACCATCCCTACCACTGACACTTACATCTACTTACCCCATCTTCACGATGTAACTTTCTTCAATGCCCTGTACCTCGCCCAGTCATCAGCGTGCCCTTCCTATGAATCCATCACTGCCTGTCTCGACTCCTGTAGCACTCTGTGCCACTTCATATCCCCATACGCCCAGTTACTGCCTCCTCCACATCTCACTGTGGGGGATTCGCACGCATCTGTGCTCCTACCTGGGTGTGTACTGGCCTAGCCACTACTCTGGTGCACATGGCATGTGTGTGCATACCACCGGATGGACCCACCTGTGTCTCCAACCATGTTGTAGCCCCACTCCCCCTCTGCGGCCGTTCCACCACCGCTGGCAGATTTGGATCACTTTGCCTGTCAGTTGTGGCCATGTTTGAGCCACAAATGTCCATACACCCACTCTCCTTCCCTCTCCCCAGAGGGCACCCTATTCCCCTATACATTAACAGTTGTGGCACATTTGTCTTCAGCCCCTTACCATGTCCCTACTGCTTCCTGTGTGTTCTCCTACTGCCATGCCCCCATGCTCTCTCAACACAGGACCCACAACCTCTGTCAGGCCCGTACCATCACCAATCTCCATGTCAAATCCTGCGTACTAAACCTGCTCCCAATTGCTTCTCTTCTCTCCATGTGTCTACACACTCCTCCTCTTGGTTGATATCCTATCATTGTAGTGCTCCCTCGCTCAGTGCACTCACATCTGAGGCATCCCCCATCAAACCCCAACTGCCCTACCAGTGCTGACACCAACTGGTTATATGTGATTTCATAGCTGGAAAAAAACATTGAGGGGTACTCAACATCCACACATACCTCAACACATCACTGACAAATGAAACACACATGTGCGCCATGCTGTGCCAACTCCTACAACACTAATGGTGAAGGGTGTTGCCTGCTTTGTGAAGACCATACCAACATAATTCCCAGATTATCCTCCTTTGTAACACAGACAATATGTGTAGAGGCAGATTTTTAGGCAAGATTTTATGCAGTACCCTGTGGGAGACTGCACCAGCCTTGTCCTCTTGGCAATAGCTAACCCAACCTTTGGTATACGTCTGTACTTCACAAATTGGTAGAGTGACTGAGCAGCCAGGCTTATCTCAAGAGGGGTCAATGTGAGCTGTAGGATTGCAACATAGAGTTTCACAGTGACAAGTATTCAAATAAAACTTATACTCAAGGTTTCTTGATTAAACAATTATTTATTAATTTAACAGTCAGTTTGAAAATAAACCTTCTTTGGAAGGGAGCAAATATGTAACACTTAAACATACTTCAAAATACACACTCTCAGTTTCAATAAATCAGTAGATACCCTTTTGGGGTGGCACAAATACACTTCCAACACCCTGGGGTGACTGCAATAACTAGGACACTGTGGACATTGATATATCACTGGTACATTTAGAACAATACTGGGTTTGGTGTCAAAAACGAAAAGGTCAGGGAAGGAAACAATGGTTAACAAGTTTCTCAAACAGGTAAGCACTTTTGAACCCCCCCTCCCCCAATGCAATGTAGCTTAACCCTTTCCCAGCTACACAAGTAAATAATGTATGACTTTTTGGAGGGACAGATCAAAACGCAAACTCAGAGGTTAGAAGAGTCTTCAGGGAGCGAGGACAGCCAATGCCAATTGAGCAAAGTCTAGGGGACCTGAGGCACTTCTTGAAGGTAAGTAAAAAGTCTTGCACAATGTTATAGAGAGTTTTGTAGAAAAAGAAATCACTGTTGGGCCACAAGCTGTGAGGCTTGTGGAGAGCAAAGCTGCAAGCAACTCTGCAAAAGGCAGCAAATGCAAGTCTCAACTGAGAGTAAGCAAACTACACAACAAGAGGTAAGTACCCCTTAGTTGACAGCACCTTAGGTCTGAAGAAATTGGTTCCAGCTGGCTTCTGTTCCTGTTGTAGTATGGTGTAGTATCCAAGGCACTGGAGAAGCATCAGGAAGCAGGTAGGAGACTGGAAGCATATACATATATATAAAAGTAGGAAGCTTTATGGTAAATTACAGGGTAAACTTGGTTAAATGAGACAGGAGCTAGGTATGACACATCTTCTCAGTAACCTCTCCCATCCTGAAGATCCCAACTGTAACCATTGGAACCCTGATGTCCCATCATGTTTTAAGTGACATCACTACAATCTACTGTTTGCACAGTGTGCACCCAGTGCATACCAATACTCCAGATACTACACATCTCCCTTTCTTCGGAATGGAATACACAAACAGGAACTGCAAAACAGGCACTCTGAAACAACCATAGGATCAACCTTATCTACCATAAAACAACCAAACCACATTCACAACTCTCCAAGCGTATACCACATTTATGAATTTAACATCCAATGCCACCAAATACACATATCCACCACCTGCCTGGGTCTGCCACCACCGGGACTTGCAGCTGCCACCTGCAAGCGCAAACAATCATTACCACAACCTCATCCATCAAGTCATATCACATTCCTCCTCATCTACCACATGAAGACTGGGGTCTGCCACACCCACAGCACATCCGCGTACGCACTCAACCATCAGAAAACACGAACTAACATCTCGATAACCCATCAACTATACATCAACACATCTGACCACATCACAACCATAACCAATCACACCACTATTCTCTACAAAGAAATTCCCGTCATTTGCATTCTTCATTTATACTGTCAACACACATCTGACCACATCACAACCATAACCAATCACACCACTATTCTCTACAAAGAAACACCCATCATTTGCATTCTCCATTTGTACCGTCAGCACACACTCCCACTGCCTCGAAGAAAACCACATAAAAGTAGGAAAAATAGAAAAGGTACTAACAAGACAAAGATCACATGAAAACGACGCAACTGGAAAAGAAAACAGTGCGTGAAAAAAAAGCACTGCGACAGACAACTGATCAGGAGGTCCGTCCAAGTGCAAACAGGTCTCATGCAAACAATTGAATGCATTCAAACTTGCAAGAAAGTAATGGCCAACACGTACCGGTTCAGAAAATTAATATAAATAATACGTAACATCCTGCATTCATAGCATGCTTACATATACGCCCAACTCCCTTGCAATAACATCTTTTGCATACGGTCAAAACATACGGGTAATTAATCATCATTTATAACACATTGGCATATGGCTCATTAAAACCTTCATGACACTAGCGCAGTTTATACCAAACATGCAGTGTCACTACTCATAATATATGTTCCATCCATATTTCACATCTGCCAACACACAGACCCATATATCACCTGACCACTGAGCGATGCAGTGTCAGTAACATTAAACCCATGCCCATGCCCATGCCATCATATCATCATTGCTCTTTAAATAATAAACATAACAGAGCAAACATAACATTTCATAAAACGGAATAATGTTATTATGCAGATTCATAGTATTATATGTCCACAGTTGCAGTCCATATATTCACCTGCAAATCCTGCTAAATTTGTTAAACACTACCCCTTTTTTATTTTTGTTTGTTCTGGTGTTGCTTAAGTGAATCATATAGTATACATAGACCATGCACCTTCAGAAAAACATCAAATCCAACCATGCACCTTTCCAGCCAGACACACCAACATTCACAACATCATGACCCACAAAAACACTGGCACATGACTCATCATTCATTAAAATCATGGCATCACCCAACTGCTTAAACCGCAATATAAATATAAATCCATTTAATTTACAATTGCATATAATATTGACTGCAATACAGTTAAATGCCTTCAAAAGACTAAACAATAAGCAAAATCAGCTGCATCCCAGTAAAAACTGACTGTAGTCCATGAATTGCACGTAGAACATTTGAAGTAGGCAATCAAGATAAACAAACAACATTTTTCCATCTAAAGAGAAAACATAGCTAGTGCTCCCCCGTATGATTGCATTAATAACTGCTGCTGGCTGGTTTGAGGCAAGTGAACAGATCTGGAAACAAAACAGAAGCAAAATGCACCTTTAATCATTTGTGCAAGGCACATTTTCAAATGTCATTCAAACCGCCCTGCCGGTGAGTCTATCCCCACTACAGCACACGGCCGCTCTGTAATTCATCTTCCGGTCCGGTTCCCTTAACCACACATGTGGCATAGTTCCTCCGAAAGTACCAGTAAAATGCTGAGTATTGCAGTCCAAAAGAAAACACAGATCCCATTGTACGCAGCCACAACATTAATTATTATAATCTTTTCATGGTCCAAGACACATCTTCTTTGGACAGGATGGAGCTTCTATCACAGTCCGTCCATTGGGATCCACTGTAGACCTTGCACATACGTAACGACATTCACCCACGTTACGAAAAGTATACGGAAAGTGTTTGTCTTCCTGTAGGTGTCATCACGCAATGTCAAGTCGCGACAGCCATTCCTCTAATGTTTAGATTCAATTGTACAGAGAGGCATAACAAATGTTGTTCAACTATACAACGCATCGGAACACTCAGCACACAGCATACTGAGCTCTCCACCAACATCCTGAACCATTCTGATATGTCATCATTAATTACAATCCATCGCGCCAAGCAGATCTCCAGAGCCATAATTGGGGCAACGTTAACAGTTACTGCGACACACCATAAAAGGTGTTACATAGCCGAAAAATTAATTATAGATAGGCAGCGCACAGAACAGAATACATATTGTCCATAGCCAAAATAGCAATGGCACCCTAGCGAAGCCCAGAATTATCTCTCGCTGCAACACCCCAGCTAGCATGCACAGTACCTTCAAAATAAGCAATCATCATCTTTCTCAGCAGCATGTGCTGCGGTTTGGCTGCCTGCCAACGTCATGACAGGGCTTATACCTTACGCAGATTTTAATTATGGGAACTTAACTGATGGACAGCTGGCTGACTCAATACATGCTTGAATTCTGCTGGGCTTATCTTGGATCACTGCCTCTATGGTCTTCACTAACTCAGCAATCAGCAGACCCTCAACTATTCATACTCTGGAATGAGCATCTTCTCCTGTGGGGCCTTCATCACATAAGGGATCAGCAGGCTCTCCCCATTTAATCTCCCTCATGATGGGGATCTGCAAACGCCTTCTGATCCCATTCTCGTTGCCATCTGTTTTTTTCCACAGCACTTGAGAAGCATCAGGAAGCAGGTAGGAGACTGGAAGCATATATATATATATATATATATATATATATATATATATATATATATATATATATACAGTGAAAAAACTTTGTTAAAGGGACGTTATGGTTAAGTTGCGCTACTAAAAACCTATGAAATTCAGTAAAAAAACTTTGTTAAAGGGACGTTATGGTTAAGTTGCGCTACTAAAAACCTATGAAATTCAGTGAAAAAACTTTATTAAAGGGACGTTATGGTTCAAAGTAAAACCGAAAAACCCCTGTAATTCGGCAGTTATGGTAACATAAGCAACCATAACTCGCGCCACCGGCACTGCTAACACTAACACCCAGGACATCAAAGATGACATAGTGATTTTCATGTACGCGGACTACCGCCATGTCCGCGGACATATCGAAAATCTGAGCATGGTGAATGTAAATTTAAATAGTGTGCCCCATTTTCCCTTTGAAGTTGGCACTGAAAAGAGCCGTTTTTTTTTTACAGATGCTTGACAGACACCTGTTATTTTGTATTTTTTTTCTTGTTTTTTTTTCTTACTTTACACCTAAAATCTTCACATAACCTTCTCCAAAGCAACCCTTACATTCCAAAATAGAAAGGCATTTCCCGTAAAAGATAAAGAAATGCCATCTTCTTTAAAATTAACAGCATTACTGGCATCAATATTGTCATTATTACAGAAGAACATACCAGCTCTAAGCATGAAGGCACACATGCCTCGGTTGATGACACACCTAGCAATGTTTTGCTGAGGAGAAAAAACTGAACTATTGTCCCATATTGCCCTAGGTAGTAATCCAGAAAAAATTACTTTCGCATTTGGAAGGATCTTCATTACGGCTTGAACCAAGCGTTCCAAATCAGCCAACAAAGTAGGGGCACTGACGTTGCCCAAATGGAAAGCACCATAGTGCAAAACTACCACATGCGGACTGTTCATCGTGGCCATATCCTCACAAACTTGTACAATTCCCTGTACATTGCAATCAGGCACAGTGCTCCACACCACCTCCACTCCTTTCACATCAAAGTTCTTTGCAACGTGCCTGCATTGAGCATACTTTTGTAAACCATACACAAACATATCTCCAAGCACCAACACCCTGACTTTTTCTACTTCTGGCATCTTCACCACACACAGTCTCTTTCAACACAAATCCACAACCTCGACATCTGATTGGCTGATCCGTACAGTCTTCTTTCCATGTTGGATTTCTTGGAAAAACCCGGATGTAGCACGCCCTGTCCACGAACAGCCGCGGTGTCTGCGGACGGCGTCCACTTTACTCTCTGTGCCATTCCCTCATTGCATACAGCTAAGCAATCACACAATACGAATAACGTCCTCAGAACACCCCCATTTTGTGAATTTTCGAACATTTCAGGACAATTATCATTTCATTATTCAACATATTAACATTACAAATATTATACTTTCATCTTGTACTCTGCATACAATGCTATGTTTCTCCATTAGTAGCTCAGTATACTAGATAGAATCCCATAAAACAATGCTATTTATATCAATACATCGTTCAAAGCACTAATAACGGTATGATATTTATTGCAATATCCTTGACACTTTTTTGCGCAACATTATAATAAAAATCCCTAGTACACAAATTCCATGAAAAGTACATACACATGTGATGTCATCAGTGATTTCATCAATGACATTTGCGATGTCATCTTTGATGTCCTGGGTGTTAGTCTTAGCAGTACACGGTGGTGGCGCGAGTTATTTTTCATAGCTTACCATAACTTGCGATTTTCAAGGGTCTTTCGGCTGTACTTAGAACCATAACATCCCTTAAACAAACTTTTTTTAATATCACGCAAACAATATACAAACATGGCGTGCAAAAACCAACTTCTCACAGATGGCTTTATACAGAATGTTGCAAAGTAAGAATTTATGCTCGTTCACAGTGAAGGTCAGCTGCTTCCATTTTTTTCTCGGGCCCCGGAGAGGCTCACAAAGCGGACTATAAGGTTGTATTGTGTTTTGACCTTGACAGACAGAGATTGTGATGAAAGACTTCTCTTGAAGGAGTGTTGCTAAAACGTAAGAGAAGATAAGGATGACATTTCTGAAACAAAACCACTTTTATATATTATATCACTATGCAAAAGATCGTTCGCACACGCGGAGTCGTATTTTGGGACTGCACTACTCGTAGACAATGGAAATTGCAATTGTACTGTAAGTAACCCTTTAGATTATTTTATACCAAATATAATTACAACAGCGTAGCATTAAAGAGCGCTCAAGTTGAACTTGTTCGTTGAAAGTGGCATAATGTTTTCTACCGCGCACTATCACCGCCGAATTGATCCCCTGTCGTTTAGAGGCCTCTGAAAAAGGCAGACGACACAGGGTGGGTTAATAGAAATAATTTAACCGGTCTATAGGCGGTCAAGCGCTCAACTCGCTGTGCCACTTCACTGTAGCCTGTCAAGTGGCACAGCGAGTACAACGCTCGCTTTGACATCCGTGTACAGCTTGCTAACGCAAGTTCAAATCCCGGCAAGGCCAAACTCAGCCTTTCATCTTTCCGTGGTCGATAAATGAGCACCACACACCGTGGTTAATAATAAGCACTGCTTAGATACCTCACGGTTCTTAGTGCTATATGAATGGGAAATATTATTATTTTATTATTAACATACTCCGTTGCACTATCTTTGATAGCAAATAGTTTCACGTCCTAATAAATAAAATGATGATTTTTAATGAAGATCGACTGGTGAGACTAATTTATGTTTTTTAAAACAGGTATGTGGCCTCATTTTGCCTATGCCACAATTTACAGACTCCAGCGGATGGGGTCTTCAACTGCCAGGTGCAGGTCCAAATATGCAACTTCATGACCCTCACCATTTTATGGGACAATCGCCAAGGACCAATATGCCCTTACGCAGTACTAGCGGCTACAAACAACATACCAACCAATAGGGTGGTCTAATGGCTCGTTGTTGGAGCAACCTTCCGATTATCAGAGCGACCATTTACTGCTTTTATCATAAACCAACAGCCTATCTACCGCAAAGCAACAACGCGTGGCTTAAAATAAACTTTTGTTGATCGACAGCAGAGACAATAGCAAATCGCTGAATATTCACTAAACATTTCATGTGAAATAAATGTACTTTACCAAATGTACAATCCTGCTGTTTACTTTTAAACCACAGTTTCATATTCCGAATTGTGGCGCACTGAGTTGTAAGCTGATCTAACACCCTCTGTACCGCAAAGGAACATCGCGTGCCTCAACATGAACTTTTGCGGATCGACAACAAAGACAAATGCAAATTGCTGAATATTCTCTAAACATTTGATGTCAAATAAATGTACTTTACAAAATGTACAATCTTGCTGTTTGCTTTTAAATCACTATTTCATATTCCAAATTGTGGCGCGCTGTGTTGTGGCATAATATGTGTTGTCTTCCGGTTTCTGTGTAAAGTCACTTAGGACTGCAGAGGACTGGGCGCGTTTGATGACGCACTCTGTAACGTCACGGAGAGAGGCGGGGAATATGAATGCTTTGATAATATCAGGCTTAGGGGCGGGAGATATGATTTAGTGTCGCAAAAGCAAGTCAGCCAGGTCAATAGCGCCAGTCATAGGATTATCACATAATGTCAGCGCACACCAGCCGGATTTATTGTTTCTTTAGTGGACAAAAAGTCGGTTGACGCCCATAGGAAATTGTACTATTACCGGACAAAAGGAGTGGTCTTAAAACACTTTCACCCTGACAACGAAGAAATACAAACAACGTTCTAAGAACACCCCCATTTTGTGTAATTGCAACCATTTCGGGACACCGCGAGTGTTCTTAGAACACATTCAACTAGACAGATTACAATACGGACAGCGTACTGAGGACACCCCCAGTTTGTGTATTTACGAACAATTAAGTACACTGCGAGTGTTCATGGCTCATTTTTACCTTACTTGCGAACAAAAATGACACATACTCCGTCCTCTAAACACCCCACCATTTAGTTTATTTACAAAATGTCAGAACAGCCGTGTTCTCCGCAGACAAATCGAACGCAACAAAAACGTCTAGCACATAAAAAAACAAAACATTGAACCTATCTCATACTCCCCCACCCTCCCCAAACACTCTTACACACCAACACACGGCACTAAATACAATTTTTTATCCACGTTTCACCGCGCTGTACGCGGTCGACGGCGAATACAAGATGGCGGGCGCCACAGAAAATCTGACGCGCTCCACGCCCCTCGCCGTCCAATCAGCGAACACGTTGCATGTCCGCGGACATGACACAAGGCCATGGGCCAATCGGGGTGCTGTCCGCGGAGCGAACAGGGAAGTCCGTCCGCGAAGTGAACACAGATATCACTCATTTTTTTGCCTTACATTTTGGTCATTTTATAAAAAACTACTGGATGGATTTACACCAAATTTGAAAAAGCACGCTTTCGGGACCCCTCTGCCCATATTTGATGTCTTGGGTGTTAGTCTTAGCAGTGCACAGTGGTGGTGTGAGTTATGGTTGCTTAGCTTACCATAACTTGCAAATTTCAGGGTTTTTTCGATTTTACTTGTAACCATAATGTCCTTTTAACAATGTTTTTTTTAACTGAATTTCATAGGTTTTTATTAGTGCAACTTAACCATAACGTCCCTTTAACAAAGTTTTTTCATTGAATTTCGTAGGTTTTTATTAGTCCAACTTAACCATAACATCCCTTTAACAAAGTTTTTTCATTGAATTTCATAGGTTTTTATTAGTCGAACTTAACCATAACATCCCTTCAACAAAGTTTTTTCAGTAAATTTCATAGGTTTTTATTAGTGCAACTTAACCATAATGTCCCCTTTACAACGTTTTTTCATTTTATTTATATATATATATATATATATATATATATATATATATATATATATATATATATATGTATATATATATATGTAGGAAGCTTTATTGTAAGTTACAGGATAAGCTTGGTTAAATGAGACAGGAGCTATGTCTGACACATCTTCTCAGTAAGCTCTCCCATCCTGAAGGATCCCAACTGTAACAATTGGAACCTTGATGACCCATCATGTTCTAAGTGACATCACTACAATCTACTGTCTGCACAGTGTGCACCCAGTGCATACCAATACTCCAGATACTACATATGGCAGAGCCAGCCTGTTGTTCCTGGGCCTCAGTTGCGGGGACAAGAGGGAGGGCATCAGGGGACTCCTGCAGTACGATTCAAAGTTCAGCGGCAGCAATGGGCAAAGTTCAGATCAGCAGCACTTTGCGGTTTCAGCTTCTCGCGAATAGCACCACTGTGGTTCTTGGACACCCTGTGGCCTTTCCTTGCTTCTGGGGTCCAGCACTCTGCTTCGAAGGAGGATCTTCCTGGAGTTTGGGTCCGGATTTAAAACAATGCACTTGATTCTAGTGTTCCTGTACCCTGGCACTAGGTTCCTACAGCAGCAATGGAAGTACAGCCAGCAGAGAGAGGTTTTCCAGTGGAGTTCGTCTTGGGGTCGATTGGTCCCACCAACCAAAGGGGAGAAGTCATCCTTTGCAGGGCTTCTCTAGTCGAGGCGAATTCAGAGCTCCAGCACTGCAGCCGGGCTTCACCAGGCAAACCAATGGTCGTAGAGTTGCAGCAAGGTTCTTTTCCAAGTTTGTCTTCGGATTCATTCGTCCAGTGGTTGACTCTGCCTTTTGTCTAAAAGACCTCGCCTTTTATGCAGGTTTCTCCCATTCATTCGAAGCCTAGCTGTCACTCACAAAGCAGGGTGGCTGTCCTCCAAGGGCAGCCAGCCGGCCAATCACCTTTTGGTGCTTTCCTGTAACCAAGGAGACTAAGCACAGGGAGATTTGGGAACCTCCCTCGTTTCCTGCGCTGCCAGACAAGCTGGAACCAGAGACGGGCTTCAGCAATGAACCCCGCCAAAGACAACGTGAACAAAGGGACTAAACATTGTTTGGTGCATCTCAAGAAGGACCTTTCCAGCACGAAATGACAAAAATAAAAGACCAGGGCCATTTTTACAAAATTGGCATCCATGGGAGCTATACTGCAGCTGCGAAGGCAGCCTGCGGAAAAAACAAACAATGGTAGGAAAAAGTAAACCACTGCCACCAGCCATTAATTATAGAAAGGGTAACATACAAATGTTGCATGAGAAAGTAGACAAAGGTAATACTAAGCAACCTCTTCATCACTCTATGTAAGATAGTGTGTGATGGTTCTACCAAATTACAAAAGGTAAGTAAAGTCAATTTCACTTTACTGCTCTTGGAAACAGTAGTTTAACCGAAGGTGCTGTGTGTCACAATGTAAAAAGATTATGCCTATGGAGTTTGTCAGACTCCAAAACCAAAAGAAACACAGTGTTTAAATCAAAGTAAAAATACACGAGAGAATGGGAAAAAGGTTTCACTCTCTCCAGTATAAAAACGAAAAGTCTTAAAGTCCAGAAAAAGAGCTGGGGGTCTCTACGGTAGAAGGGAATTAGCACATTTCTGAGAATTCTCCCTAACACAGATGTACTATAACATTGCTGATGTTGTGTGACAGCCCCTACCCAATGGCTGAGTTCAGAATGACCTGCTGCAGGGCTCAGATTTGCCGTCCGACAATCCTACACAGGCCATTCATATTGAAAGGCAACTCATGAAAACCACTTCAATTACCTCTGGATGTCCATGGCTCCAACACATGCGTCATTCGTGTACCAGAACTTCATACAGGCATGGATCAGACACACTTACACCATATGCAGCAACAAAAACACACAATTATTCAAGAAAAAGTCTGTGGAGAGTCCCTCTGTTCACCCCACTTCACCAGAAAGAAATGCCAACTCATAGGCAGGATGCACTGTTACTCCTTCATCCACCTGCAAGAACACCTTAGGGCAAACAAGAAACATTGTGTACACTACACAATGAACCTTCCATGTACTGGCTCACGGCTTCCACTACCCATTTGTCCCTCTACCTTCTCCTAGTATATAACTATATAGGTGAGTCCACCTCTGACATAGGTTGCATGACATGTACAATAGAAGATACAATTTAGGATTATTTGCAACAGTGCTCACATCATGTGAGGACAGCCACTCCTCCTACACCAATGGATGGATGACAGGTGTGTATTTCTCAGCACATGTCCAGTGTCTGTTTATTTTTAAGACAATACAGGTATGTATCGTATGAGGTGCCTAGCCTAACGTGTCTCAGGGTGGATTCTACCCTCACTGTCAGACGCTGTGCAAGACATACCTGTTGGCTGTGCCACATTGCTCACCTTCAATCCCCACAAGCAGTTCACATGGATGGCCCCACAATCAGTTGCATGTGACAGTTAAAACTTAAGTCGTAAAGGGCACCTGAGCAGGCAAGTTGCAAGTGTCTTTTGTTCTTCCTGTAAATGGGATGTATCACCCAGATGTGCAGTACTTATCCTAATATGTCAGGTGATATATCATTTGAACACTCACACCAGGTCCTACATGCTACAAACTCAGATGTTCATGAATGGAAAGAGGAAGAGGGCAGAGTGGGTGAAGTGCCAATAACTGACAGTGAAATCTGATTTCAAAGAGTAGTAACATCGGTATACACGCATTTCGCCGACCTATTTTTGGTTGTGGTACTTTTCACTGCCGGATTTTACATCGCCAGAAACCTCGTTTTTTATTTTTTTTATTTTTGGGGTGTTTTGTTGGGGTTGGGGTATTATTATAATAGTAAGGGGTGGGTCTGGGGGGGGGAACCCCCCAGAATAAAAAAAAACAAAAACAGGGTTTCTGGCGATGTAAAATCCGGCGATGAAAAGTACCACGACCAAAAATAGGTCGGCAAAATCACGTAGAACCGTAACATCACCCCACCCAGTGCAGGTTCCCAGGCTGATCTCCAACCTGGGTGTTTGACACAACCCTATGCAATCCCTTCTGTCTAACAACCTCCTACCTCAGAGATGTGTCCCCCATGCAGTTGCACCGCCCTTCAATGTACTCTGCAAATGAGGCCACATAAATTGTACAGTCATATATACCTGTACTTTGACCCATTGAAAGTCTACTACACCTTAAATTCTTGCAGTATCTTCTGCAAGTTTGTCAGCCTGTAATCAATAGGATTTGTCAATCACATCCTCAGCATCTCTGTAGAACCATACCACAACTGAAGTGAAGACAAGTGTAGAGTACTTCCCTGCTGCTACATTAATGTGAGCTCCAGCAGACCTACTTAGCCCATGTAAGAAAATACTTATACTACCTCCCCACAACAATGTACTGTACACTCACTGTCAAGGTTCCTGAAAGAACATTTGACCTCCCTGTGCAAGGTAAAGACATGCCATGATATCTCCGTCTACACACCTTCCACCCGCCACCCTATCTGAGAAAGTGTGAGCCGCATCCCTGGTTATCTCCCCTGGTTTGTATTGTACAAATCCATAGGCATACCCTGCCCACTCACCTCCTCCTCATGCATGTCTTTGATACCCTCAACATGTCCCTTGTCCTATCATGAAGATGTTCTCCTAATTTCCCAGAAAGCAATGTAGCCACTCACAAAACCCACAAATGCATCAATATTAAGTAAATTTACACACCCTTCAATGTCAACAGTTTGTGTTTACTTTAATGGGAACAGAGCTGCAAAATTAAACATGACACGAGAAAGACATTTTCGACCTCCGACATCAGCACCTCACCAGCAATGCCCAGCATACTTCACACATCATCCACATGCATATTTGTCAACTGGATCAATCATGCTCTTATGTTGATTGTTGAGAGTCGGGTGTGTTGCATGCTCATGCATAATGGAATGGCTTCTAGACATGACATATTTCAGGAGATGGCATACAAGGCTGACATGACAGGAATCGAAATATAATACTGTACAAAAAAGAAGCAACTGCATCACCCTTCACCAAAAACATGTGCACAGGAACAACCTGAGGAGACTGACTCCAATCGGCATTGGCATTGAGGTGTAAAGAGTAACACAAAGCACATGCATAGCCAATCCAGGAGGCATGCACACACTCAATGATGTAGGACAACCACAGGTTTAGTGACAGTGACTATCACCCAAGTATCACAATATGTAATAATGCATGCTCAACCCGATGGGTGCAACATCATGCCACTGTTGGGATGCATATATCACCAGCCATGCTAATGCATGACGGTGCACAACCTTACCTGGTGGTACTACCGTTGTGCAGTTAATTCTCTCACCACCTCCACCTAACACTGGGCCTCCGCATCGGTGCTGGGTGGGTCAGTATCCATCAGAGGGAATGGGAACTTTGGTGTTAATAGAGTGCTCGTGGTGTATTCTCAGGGTATTTGGGCACTGGATGTGCCCAGAAATCTGAAATGACACTGAACATTTGTTTGGACTAGCTAAAGGAGTCTGTCTGACATACTGCACATATACAAATGGCCACATCAGATGACTTCACTAAGCATGTCCACATGTCCAGTACCCCAGCTCAATAATTTGCCCAGTAGCACAGGGTAATGAGTTAATGCCCTCTAGAGCACTATGGCCCTATTATGATGACACAATAAATACAGTCCACTTTGGACAGGCAGAACAAATCAATTCTCCATGGTTGTGGCAAGAGGGTAGGGGTGTGTGGGGTCATGGCCAATACATCACCTGTGTGGTTCAGTTGGAACCCCTATTCTGTGGTGGATCTGGGGATGGTGCACTCTGATCATGCATTGCCAAATCCTGGTCTTCATTGGCTGTGGCCACTCATGAGAGGGATGCATGCAAGAGCGACCAAATTGCAGCAAGGTCCTGATTATGGCTATCACGAGTGGCCAAAGAGTCAGCATGCATGCTAACCATTAACGTCTCCAACTGCATTTTGAGAGTTTGTCACAAAGCAGCCATTTGTTGGCGTGGATGTCCCTTGATGCAAACATCTCCTCATGCAGACATTGTCTCATTGAATCCATGTCTTGAAGGAAGAATTCCCTTGAGGCCAACATCTCCTCATGCAGACATTGGGCCTGATTACGGGGTCGGCAGTAGAACCCATTGGTAGGCAGGGGGCTGCCACTGACTCCGTAACACTGTTTCCACTGCCTGACAACCTGGTTCAACCGGGATATCATAGCAGGCGGCAGAACGGTAAATCCCCATATGATTCCTAGGGAATGAGGTCACTGAAGCAGCGGCACCGTTTCTAACGGTGCCGGTGCATCAGTGAAAACCCTGCTGGTAGGGGCCAGAACTCCCAGAAGGTCAAGCCTGCTGGGATTTCCATGCCCCTGCAGGCAGACTCATAGTTTGGTGGTCTCGAGGGGGTGCCTTACTACCGGCACCCTTATTTCCAGACCACCAAACATGTAATGAAGCCCACTGTCTCAAGGAATCCATTTCTTGATGGCAGAATTCCCTTGATACCAACAGCTCTGTATGCAGGGTTTGTTTCAAGGTGATCATATCTTGCCGCAGGATGTCCCTTGAGGCCAAAAACCCATCATGCAGGGATTACCATAAGGCAGAATCCTTTTCACAATTCATCTGGCACTGCTGTTGCATGTCCTCATTCCTCTCCTGCTGCAAGAGATGTGGTTTGACAGTGTGTGCGGCATTTAAGGTGATGACATTATCGGTCAGGCAATGGATGTCCCTGGCCATCTCTTGCAGGACCTCGGCCTGTTGGGCACTTGCATGCAGCAAACTCCGCCTCCCACTCCAAGTGTCCTTCAGGCACATGGCCACCACATGTGTGTGGTCTACGAAGCTGGGATGCTGGAGACCTGGCCTGTTGCACTGAGTGCACCCTCATAGGCTGCCGGTCAACAACCCTCCCACTGACATTAGGGTCTGCTGCTGCCTCCATGATGGTAGAAGGCAATGTTGCAGACACAGAATACACCATTCATACAGGCCTCTCCATTGCCAGGCTCAGGGTTGCTTGGTTCTCCTCCCTAGTCTCAGCAGCCTCTAGGAACTCAAGGAGCTCCATGGTATCTGGACTACTCACTGCTGGTCCCGCCACAATATCCCTCAGTATGCTTTTCACATCTGATTCGGCAGCATCACCGGAAGATGAGTCGACAGGCCTGCTGATGGTGGACTGCAACAGGAGGGGATTCTAACCAGACACAGCATGCTGGGCTTCATTGGTTGATTGCTGTGCCCCATCCTCTTCCTCCTCCTCCTCCTCCATATCTGTTTCATCCTCACCTGTACAAAGTCAGACAACAATATTCAGAGGCCTACCTATCCAGTTGAACATGCATATTTGTATTCAGATGCATACAGACACAAATGGGCCTGCTACACATGCATCAGCCATTTAAATTGGGCATTCTGTAATGTGGAATGTACAGGTGCTAACATTCAATGTTCTGTGCAATCACGTCAGGGCACATTAGGTCCTGCATCAAGCCACAGATTGCAGGTGTAGGTGACCATACATACAGACAGACATGTATGAGAGTGGAAGATGTAACAGTACACAAATGGAGTTCTGTGATTCATTACTGAGTCCATTCTCTGCTTCATCCATGCATTCATGCAACATGTTTAAATATCACATTCTTTCGAGCTGACAAAACATGCCTACAGGATTTTGTGTTGCCAACATCCCCATTGCCAGATTTCCCAAGGCCAGAATAGTAGTTACCCATGCTCACAAGCATATTTTCCATGTATGTGGAGACTACAACATGGACATCACCAGTGTGCACTTTCATGTCCACTGAATAATTGACCAACCAAATGAGGAATGGCATCATTGCTCACATATCGTTTGAACAAACACTGCAATTCAGTCAAGAACACAGCCACATGCAACTTGTCACTGACATTGTTGCTCATCCATATCCACTGGCCGCCAGGGCCAGCCAATTAATTATTCTGACAACGTCCACTGCTGACTGTGATTCCATGTGAGCCAAAATTAGCTTTCACAAGGCACAATCCACAAGCTTGGCATTGTCAGTGTGTCCAACGACATGTGTCTTGCAGACCATTGGCGCATATAGGTGTATTGGCCTCACAAAATAATTCTGTATACAGCAATGTGTTGTGATGAATCCAATGGAGTCATCAGGGATTACCCAGTGGTGACCTCTGCTCATGTGGCCAGGGGACGGCAGCCGCAACCTGATCCTGACCCTGGGGCAGCTGTATGAGGGAGGATCACATGAGAGGAGGTATCTACCGGGGAGATGTCATTACTCCATTGGAGGAGTCACAGTGTTCCCCCCTTGCCCCATGAGGAAAACTCTGTAATACCCAAGTTCTTGATGGCCTATTGTCATTATAGTCAGGCCCCCACCTTGAACACAACCACCCACAACCCACATAAAACACCTTTTGTTTCTGATGTGCCTTTATGTGAAGTTCATAAGAAAAACAATTCCAAAGTTAAAAGATTCAATATGGACTTTGATTCCCTTAACCAATCAAGTTCTGAGATGGGGAGGAGGACAAGGGAGTTTGTGCAAAGTCACAGGAGCTTGCAATACAACACACAGACTAGTTGTTTTTGCAAACATTCATTGAGCAGGACATTTAAAAATGGTGACCATGGAGGAAGGAAGTTCAGGCAGGAGCAGTGCAGAAGGGGATGTTGCCATCCACGCTGGGGCTCCTAAATGCCAAGCACACCAACGTAGCTGGGAAAGCAGAGAAGGCCATTGAGAAAGGAAGAGGAATGATGCAGGCGAGCCAGAAGGACCATGGAGACACCAGGAGCAGTGCAGGAGCTCCTGGTTGTTCAGTCACTCGACAAGGCAGTAGACTTCATCCCAGGCCAAGAAAGAGAGCTGGCCGTGCTGTGTGCTGAAGTAGCGTCCACACGCTCCAACCTGGGAGGCAGAAGAAGAAGCCATAATGGAGAAGAGCAAGCAACATCGGAGCGCTAGAAAAGACCGGTGAGTCTGCCCAAAGCAGCTGGGTAACCCGGGGCATTCCGACAAAGTTTGAATGCAGTCAAGGCAAAGTACAAATTCAACACCCAGTAAGAAAAATGTTTGATGCAGGGTCTTTAAAATGTTTGTTGGAGTGAATTTTTAATACTTTTTATACTTTTATACTTTTGGTTTTTAACACTTTTTCAAACATCAAGGTAAAGACATTTTTCTTGGACCTTTTGTTGTTTGTTTATAGTGTGAGGGTCAGGATAGGTTGTTTTGGAAACAAGGACAGTTTTTCAGTTAGTGACATCCTGACACAGACAGATCATTTGTTTTTAGTTTCTAGGTAGGGAAGTTCCTCTTTAGAATAGGGCTAGAGAGACGTATACCCAACCCATTTTTATTTAATAAAATGTCTTTTATCAAGAATACCACAACCTTGTGCCCGTCTCCCATTTCTGACCCCTGACAGTGTTCTGTAAGATCAATGTCAACCCAAAACAGATCAAGCATCACCTTCTAAAATGTACAACATGTAATGGAATTGACCATGGATGCATTACTGTAGTACTCATGAATGGGTGAGAAGGACGCCAACCAACTGTACTACATTTGATAGCATATCATGTGGTGAGGAAAGCATATATATCATGTACACATGGCACTCACCTGATATAACAGGATAGGTGTCCATTACTCCCATGCCAACCACCTGCTCACTTGTGATGAGGCTTCTGGTGACCTCTTCAAATGGAGTTAGCTCCTCAACATGTGGTGATCCGCCTCCAGTAGCCTGGGCAGAGGCCACATTACTACTGAGATTCTCCTTGGTATGCCTAGTGAGGTCACCCATCCTTTTGTGGACCTCTTCCGCTGTGTGCCTCTCCACCACATAGTCATTTATCTGATCTGTGACCTCCTGCCACATCCTCCACCGCAGGGCCACAAGAAGGGTAATGCCAGGCCAAGGGTACAGTTCAAAATGGCCTTCATCGACATAATCCATGAGGATTTGTTACTCTTCATTGGTGAATCACTTCTTCCTTGGTGGCCCCTTCTCTCTAACATTTTGCTCTTCATGGAGTTCTGCCTGTGCTTGCTCGGCAGGCTGACCCCTCTTGGTCCTAGTGGGCCTTGGTAGTACTGGGGAACCTGTAGCCTCACCACCACATTTTACAGGTGGACCCTTGTTCATTCCTTGTCCCTGTCCGCTTTGTGGACCCATTTCATTTATGGTGCAATGCAAAGGTAAAGGAAACAAGTTCTCCTAAGGAAAAAAGTAAGCCACATTTACCGTGAAGTATCCCCAAATATTGCTGCATCTGCCAGGAATTCGGGTAGGCACCCCAAAAATCACTGGGCCCACGCATACCAGGCATAGGACATGCATGTGTGAGACACACATAAGCACGCTATTTAGAGTGTCATGCTCCATGTGCTGCTTGCGTTATATGGAACTTACGTGCATAGGGCCATTCCTCTGATTATGTCACTGCTACCTCGTGGATCTAACAGAGACGCCTGTGCCTTGCTGTTCCTCCTGCCTTATGCATTTTGAGCCTTTTCCTGACATATTTTGCCTCCAAACATCAACATCTCCTGCTGCCTGGTAGTGTGTCACAGGTTGCTGACTACTTGCACTGCTTTGGAGCGCCCAGTTTTCCTCCATAGCCTGTTCTTTTGTGGGTCCCCTGGCAGGCTCTGTGACCACCTCATCTGCATTATACAGACTTCCAGACCACCATAGTTCCATCACAGCTCCACAATACAGGTATATTCAGGACCCAGGTCCAACCCACCAGCCTCTGTGCACCATGTCTGCAACATCAACCAGCACCCCCAGGGTGGCAAGGCTGGGGGCTGTCTACTTCTCTGCTGATGAAGTTGGCATCTAGGGTGAGCAGGTCCTCACCCATTATGATTCCCTCTTCAATCCACAGAAGCAGCTTGAGGCGTGTGGAGGTCATAGGATATGGAAGGACATCATGGCTGTCATCAACATGGAGCGGGTGGCAGTCTGTAATGTGGACAATGGCAATACGTGCTGTGATGACCTGAGGATCCGGAGCTACATAAAGGCACTGAGTGACACTGCTTCACCTCCGGATCCTGGAGAGGATAAACCCAGCATTTCATGACCAGGTTCTTGACCTGCAGGCCTGTATCCAAGCTGCTGGTAAGTTTGTAAAAGGTGAACAGTAACACTAATTTCTAATGTCCTGGATGAGTATGCATGAATTGAGCATGTTAGTGCTTTTTACAGCATGTGTGTTGCTCAAATTGGAAAAATCATACAGCCTTATCTATACACTCTAAGTATGTAATGGAACACATCTGTGAAGTGGGCAGGAGTAGGAGTGAGTGCTGGCAGCTTTGGGTGACAAATAATACTTGTGTACATGCAATGTGAGATACGGACTGCAAGGCTTCCGACAGAGACACAACCCAGATTAAGATTTTGAGGCCATGTAAGGTACATCCATGCACGCCTCCTGTATGGGTTGTTCAATTACGGAATGATGATTGCATCATGTCCACTCAGCAGGTGAGACGGACACATGTGTTTGGATGTCTGGTCATGGCAATTTAGTGCATTTGACATTCTGGTTGAACATTGGGCCCAGAAAGGCCATTGAATTATGGGACATACACTGTCTTCATAACTTTTTTTGTTTTCGGACAAACAGCATTGCTGCCTGATTCTCAGCAGCAGGTGCATGTATGTGTTGCATATTTTCAGGTTGGGCTATCAGGCATGCATGCTTTGGACACATTAGGCCTGGTGCCCATTGCATGGCCCTGCCTGCAGTATACACTTGTGTCACGGCCTCATTGCTATTATGTGAAATTAGTTCTTGCCATGTGTATGTGGGCACACGTCAATGTGCTATGTTCACAAGTGTATGTGTCATCATTGTAACTTATCATTTTGCTTTCACTGGATTCATTCAGATTTCCAAGCATGGGACTGTGTGTGTGAAGCAGTTGGTTGTTGACTTATAATGACTGCATGCAACTAATACAATTGAGGGGAGTACAAATGCATTGGCACTTTTGGATTGATTCCTTTGTTGTATTTTCCCTTTTCCACAGTTGAAGAGGTTGAAGAAGAGGCAACAACCTCTGCTGTGGAAATGCATGACAGGGCCAAGATTATCAGACACCACCCCAGAGCCCAGGCATGCCCAATTACATCCACCTCCTTGGAGGGTGATGTGCCTGGAGGAGCTTCAATGCCTAATGCACTGCTGCTGGGGAGGAGCCCCTGGATCCCATCATTGTGGTGGACGCCTCAACAGCAGAGGGACAGGGTAGCAGTAACATAGTTACACAGGGGCCCCACGGCATAGAGACTTCATTGGATGTATCAGGGTTGAAGGAGGAGGAGGCCATTGCAGCCATGCCCTCTTTGTCAGGTGGGGGCAATAAGGGGAATGTGCAGGCTGCACACCTGGCCATGAGACAGGAGGCTGAGCAGCAGTCCAACTTGGAGGGGTCAGCACATCCTGCTGTCCCAGGACCATCAGCTGCAGCAGTACCCACCTTCAGTGATGCCTCGACCCAGACAGATATCACAGTTTCGGCTGACTATGACATCCCTGATGGAGTGCTGCCACTGCTGGTGGTTGGCTTAAGTCAGCAGGTGTCTCTCTGTGATGCTGTTCATATGACAAATTAGCTGCCTGAGCAGCATCACAGTCAGATGGAGCACCTCTTGTCACAACTAGCCACAGCACTGCTTTGCAGTGTCCTCTCTGGACCAGCCACAGCAATTTCCCCCTACTCCTCCTCCTCCTCCTCATGTATACCCCAGTCATTCTCACCTGAGGCCTCATTTTCAACCAACACTATGACGGCCTGTGCCACTGTCCCACCATTGGAGAGTCCGGATGTGCCTGTGTCTCTGGTGGAGGTGGAAGTCACTACAGTGGCAGATGTGGTGGTCACCGAGTCTGCCCAGAAAAAAATTGGGAAACAGGCTTAGGCGGAATCCCATGCAAGGGATGGCAGTGCAGGTGTGGTAGTCCTGTGATGCAGGATGTCATCGAATCGGAGGGAGCAGCAGGATGAGGAGGATGAGGAGAGGCAGCAGGCACCTGAGCCGGCAATAACAAGAACACGGCTGAGTCTGAGGAGAGGTTGATGCGGGCATGGGCTGCCATTCTGGAAGATAGAATGAAGGATGAGAGAGGCCCTGGAAGCCCTCCAGGAAACAATGGAAACCTGCCTTCAGGAGGCAGATGTCGACGGGGAATCAGCCCTGGCACAGACTTTGTCTGAAATTTCAATGGACTAGCCTGCTGACTTTTGTACATAGTTCAGTCGTGGTAGGTTTCCCTTTATTCTATTTATTTTGTTACGTATTACTTTTTTATTCTCCATATTTGTACATAGTTGAACATTACTACATACACATTTTGAATTCCAATGCAACAGTTTCCCGTCTCTTTGTGCCAAGTACAGAATGTCTCGCCTTGCTGTTGTATGCATGCTTTTGTGGTTCTTTGGCCATGTTCACCTTTTATTATCACATGACCTCCAACTTAGTATGTCCTATGGCTGTCAGATGGTTTTAGGGCACACCCTTTAGTTGTAATGGCCTATTGCTGGGGGACTTCTGTGCATGCTTCTGGTGTGTGTGATGTTTAGTATGATGCCTTCATGGGGAATGTACATCTGTGGACTATGGTTGATGTAGGGAGGTGGCATGTTTGGAGTTGCATGAGTTTCACGTGTTTCGGCAACACATTTGTTGCTTTTCAACTTCTGTGCTTTGGTGTACAGTCATGATGTGCATTGATGTATATGGTGTGCGTGGTTGTGTCAACCATGTATGCTGTGCTTGGCATGACACTTCATTTATGAAGGTTTTCATGTGTGTTGATTCATGGTGGGGGTTATTTGAGGTAGGCATGGTGGCCTTACTTTGACTGACTTTCCCATATGGCCGTGTATACATGTGTTTCATCAGCAGGGAAGGGAGCAGTGCAAAGGTGTGCGTAGCAAGCTATGGTTGAAAGATCACATTCATGGTGGTAGGGCATTGCATATGTGCTATCAGTGTATCAGTGGTGGTTCAGTAGGATTTGAATTATCTGTCTACCAGTGGCGATGTGGGTGGACATTTTCTGATAGTAAGTATTTTTATGAAGATGTTTTGGGTCTCTTATTGAGGATGGTTACATATGTATTTAGGTGTCTGGCCAGATGTTCTTCGGCACTGGGATATTTGATGAATGTGGAGACAGCTCATTCACCTCTGCCCATTCACTTCTGCAGATTGCTCATTCTTTTACTTATTTCTTTATTCTGCCAAGTCGGCAGGGCTGGCCCTTTGTCTTCTGATTGTCCATGTAGATGTGCTCAGATTTCCACAACAGATATAGCTTATCATAATTGTGAATGATAAAAAGGATGCTGGATCCCTTAGATTCAATGGCCTCCCCACCTCATATGAGGACTAGGTCACCTGAATGGTAAATGAGCAAGTGGGTCACAACACAAACCTTGTGGTTGGCTGTTGTTGTGCAGCTGAGTGTGATCCAAGGACAAGCCATGGTAGAGGTAACTGTCCTGGTACTACCAATACTGCTTTGAAGTGATCATGTTAAAGGAAGATATCTGCAGAGTGTAGTTCATGGAAGACACAGGCCTGAGCTGATGGAGGTAAGTGGTCAACATTGGACTGGGCCATGGTTGTTCAAGGTGCATATCTGCAATTGTCCTTGCACCTAAACAAATTGTAAGGCTGACACCACCATGGTAGTGATCAAGGCCCACAAGCATGTTCAGCATCTCCGTGGGTCGGTGAGTGTGTGTGGATGTCCATTACTGTTGGTTATGTGACTGTACCCTTTTCACATGAGATTGTGGGTGTGGTCCAGCATACAGATCTGTGTGCTCATCAGTCACCAAGATTAGTAAATCAGTGGGAGTCAAATGGTTATATTCCTAAGTGCAAGGGGTATGTGGGGCACATCCAGTGAGCTGTTGTCATGAGGGTGTTGTAGCCAAATCATCTGAGGGTGGAAGTGATCTACTAAGGTGGACTGGGGCTTCATCATGGACCTCTCCAGCAAGCCGATTCAGATGTATTTCATTCAGATTTTCGACATTTCATCAAACACCTGGTGTCAGTACTGTGCAATAGAAGAGTGGCCTTTGGGAGGATGTGCATTTAGGGAGCATGAATGTCAGTTTGCATCTTGATGGACGAAGTATTATGAGGAAGGCTAATGCAGATTGGGTTGCACATATTAGTGGTGGTACTGGGAATGAGGGTGCAGATTAGTGAAGGTACTGGAACGAGTACTTGTGGGTGCGTCCCGTCGGTAGGATTGGGGGGCTCAGATTAGGGGAGGTACTGGGATGAGGACTTGTGGGTGAGGCCTTTATGTAGGATTGAAGACACAGATTGGTGGAGGTACTGGGACGAGGACTTGTCGGTCGCAGTAGAGGAGTGGAGGGAATGGTGATTGCTGTAAGTAATCCTGTATTAGTTCTTTGTCATTGATCCAGCCAATGTCACACTTCACATTGTGGCGCAGAGTACTTCAACAGCGCTATTTTCTTCTTCT
This sequence comes from Ambystoma mexicanum, assembly GCF_040938575.1. NCBI lineage: Eukaryota > Metazoa > Chordata > Amphibia > Caudata > Ambystomatidae > Ambystoma > Ambystoma mexicanum. Next base: position 810,015,179 of record NC_090932.1, read on the forward strand.
TCGAATTATCGAATGCGTGGACGGACCCATCTGCTATTTTATTCATGCACTCTGGTGTGTTATGGCCGCTAATCATTTATCTTTACGCTGCAGGTTTCTGCCCGCATTTCATGCTTTGAATCACCTTCCAGTGCAGTACATTTGGGTCGGGTAATGTTTGCGCTCACGCTAACTACTTTGCGCTGATTTAGCGCTTTTTCTGTGAATTAGGCCCCCATTCTGTTAGTGCATTTTTGTGCCAGTGTAAAGCTTGCCCTAGTGCAAATACGCAAGGGTATTATCACGGAGGCAAACTTTGCCATGGTACATTGAAAGAATATATTTTTGGGAATAGGGTAGTTGTTGCCCCAATGCTAATACCATGCAATTGTCCCCAGGATTTTTATTGCAGCATTTTATTCTAGTTCTTAGCACCCTAATAATGGAGGCTATTATTGCTGATTAAATAGCACTCAATGTATTGACCTGGGAATGGTAGGATTTGAACGTGCCCAGGGTGAATTGCAAGCCAGTCCCTATGTCGGAAATGAACAAGTTATAAATTAACCTTAGGATTTCTATTGCAACATACAGTTCCACTGCACTGTGTTTCAAAAACAGAGTATGTACACACAGCCCGCTATACCACCATTGGCATGTTCAACGTAGTACTATGGCCGGAATTCTATGGTAGCTGGATACACAAAACGTGTCTCACTAGATCCCCATTCATTGGATGGCAAAAGCCCATGTCTGGGCTTCTACATGCTGGAAATGGACCAGGCCCTGCTGGGCCACCACTTAGAGAGTTGCATGGAGCTGTGCTCTAATGTCTTCCTTTCCCCAATCTCTTTTTTCAATAGACATCTTCCCTTATTATTCGGCTGCAGGAGACAATGTGGGCTGTTCGCTGAAGACGTTTCTACTTCCCCTAGTGTTAATGTTTTGCTGTTTAAAATCAGGATTGATAGATACGAATATAAAGCACCGCATTCAGTTCTTTATTAATTTATAGTTATAGTTGTGTTTAGTTTATTATTAACTTACATTTTATACATTTTACTAGGCATATTACATAATGATATAATGATAGTAAACCAAACATGTATATTTATACCTTTACATTTTCAATGAACAACACATTATATCTTATTTTTTACAAATTTTTTCTAAAAGCAATACTGCATTTTGCTATACCCTAAAAAGTGCAATATGCATTGCACACATGAATCTGTGTTTAAACAGTATAACCAAAGCTCAGTGGAGTGGCTGTTTCAAGGTTAGTACTACATAGACTCATTCTGCATTTTCTTTTGTCTTTTGTCAATTTCCATTTTTCTCCCCATATAGCTCTCACTGGGAGCTGGTTTGTGCGCATAAGAAGTCTACATTTGCATAAGGCAGTGTCAGGACACCTTAGGAGGTAGGTTTGCGGTCGCAAATATGTATGCACTCGTCCATCAATTTGTTCATAATTGTGCAATCCACTCAAGTGGTCATAGTTGCATGACTAATCCCACCTCCTTAATCTTCTTCCAAATGCTGCCTTTAGTATGTTGTAGTTTCTAAAGCGGGTCGTATCTAAGGAACAATTTATCTTAGAATACAGTTCATTTACGTACATCCCATATAGATCTCTGTCTCTCCGGTTTCTTTGTGGTTTTAAACTTTCACCCAGTATTTTCAGTACTAGACACTCTGGAGATGTTAATGCTTTCACAGAGAGAAGACCTCTGCACAATAGTACCAGTGCTCTTAGAGAGGTTAACACCAACTCTAGTCTTGCATATTGTATAGAGCAAGATCAAGGTAGTCTTAATTTGATCTGCCAGAAAAAGCCCTCAATTTTGTCCAGCCATCCACAAGTCTTTTATATCTAGGGCCTCTAACCCATACAATACCATGGGGACAAACCACTGTCTATATTGTGTCTTTGTACCTCCAATCGAATAGCCCACATATTGGAGAGCAAATCTTCGAATCAATGATGTGAGTTGCTTAGCTCTTTGTGTTTTTAATCTCAATTATATGGTCGTAGTTGCTATTACAGGACATTTCGATGCCTAGGTATTTGTAGTTGGTGGTATAATCAGTTGTTCCCTAGCTAATCATAATTGTGTGCCTCAGGTTTTTTTAGATGAGACTAACATTATTTTGGTTTTAGTCCATTCTCTTTTATATATATTCCCAGTTCTTCGAGCATCTCTTTCATTCCTCTAAAGGTCTGCTCGACAATGACTAAGTCATCTGCATATAATATTGACACTACCTGAGTGGAATTTATTTTCAGAGAACAATTTGATTTTTTTTTCTAGATGAGAGGGCAAATCTGCTGCATATAGATTAAATAATAAGGCTGCTAAGAGGCAGCCTTGTTTCACGCCTCTGCTTATCTTTGTGGGGGCTGACAAGAGTCCTTCATTATCTAACCAATTTGGGCAGCGTTATCTGCATGTAAGGCTATAATGACCTGTAGTAGCCAATTGGGGCAGCCCACCCCTTCAATTTGGAAGACAGGATGACATGGTCTACACGATCAAATCAGCTCGAAAATCCACATGTAACACATATAATGGGTGATTATTTCATATTTTAGCTTGTATCATTAATCCGTCTAGCATTCTAATATTGTGTATCATGCTTGAACCTGCTCTAAATCCCATTTGAAAGGGATGTAGGAGATTATTTTGTTTTACCCAAGATTGAAGATGTTTTGTATTTGTATTTGTATTTTATTTATTCGTATAGGGCGCCTGGCCAAAAGGCATCCGGGTGCATTTCTTGAGGTTACAGGGACATTGTATGCAGCTGACATGAACATATCATTCAAAAGTACTTACAAGATATTTACAAGATATTTACAGGATATTTACAAAAGGTGCTTAAATAATGCAATGACTGTACATATTTTGTCTGTGGTGTTTAAAAGTGATATTAGTCGATAATCATCGGGGGCCAATCTATCCCCAGCTTCATAGCTAGGAACTAGAATTGATTTCTTCCATGATAGAGGGAACTTTCCCGGTGCACACACCTTTTTAAACAGCATTACTAATATTTCAGACCAGGTAACAGGATCTGTTTTCAATACTATTGCAGCAAGCCCATTTGGACCAGGAGCTCTGGAATTATTTAATTTAGTTAAAGTTCTCTTGATGTCATTTAGAGTGAAATTTAGTGGCCATGTTATACATTTAATCTTTTTTACTTGGTCCAAAGGAGGCTCGTACATTTTAGATTCTATGAATTTAACCCAGATATCTTCCATAATGGGGTTAATAATCTTCTCTACAGGGTTTCCCCTTGCTTTATTCAATAATATTCATATAGAGCTTGTATTACAACTCCCTCAGCCACCATCATGCGCAGCCATTTGACACTTAGTCGCAATTTCCGTTTTCTTTTGGTCCAGTTTCTATATTGATTCGCTAACCTTTTACATTCTCTCTTTCTCTTATTAGGGGGCCCTTCAGACCTTTTAGCTTCACATAGTTGTTTCCCTTAATTTATTTCTTGCAACCATGATCTCTACATCAAAGTATGTATGGCTCTTTTTCCCTGGGACTGTCAGAGGCCCTGCTTTTAACACTGCAATGTGGGTGGATAGTTTCTCAAACAACAGCTCCATCTCGTTGCTAGTTAATTGTCAATGCATGTGGGGTGACAATTAAAATCTGTCCCATTTCTCGACATATCTTTGATATTCTAGTAATGGACGATTTTACAAGATTTCCTCTATGATTAGGAATCAGATTGACCGGACCCCTGTCCTTCATTTTGCTCACAGATATATTCAAAAGAATACTAAGAACAGCATGATCACTAAACAGGGAGGCATGGATTTTAAAGTCTTTTTCTCATATTGGAGAAGACAAGCATTGCCACTGATATATTTCAATATTTCATTTTTCTTTCCGTTTGACCACATGGACCGACGTGGTGTACTGCTTATGGTCCTACCATTTAGGATTCCTAGATCCCGCTCTGCCATAAACTCTCGCCATTACACTCCCCTGCTATTAATCTTGGAACGGAACAAAGTGTTTATTGCCTCAACATTTTAGTATAATACTTCTAATGAGGCCACTCCACATCTTGCGTTCAGGTCTCCTCCCAACAATATCATATTGTTGTTAGGTGACATACCCCACTTGGTTAGTAGTTCATCTATGTAATCAAAGATTTCACTTGTGAGGTTTTTGTTGGGGGATTATATACATTTCTCACAAGTATATTGGGAAAGTCGGCCAACACCTTAGATTTTATCTCAACTGCCAACACATCGTTGGGGTCAATAGAACTCACCCTATTTTAGGTGAACTCTTGGTTAACTCCAACTATCAAACCTCCATAGGGTTGACCCTTCGGACCCTTTTTGCACTGACTTGATGAACAACATAACCGTCCATATAGAAATTATTGGTTAACCATGTCTCTTGGAGCATAAACACAGGATAAGATGTAAGTACATTCAATGAAAAACCTTTCTTTAAAAAATGAATATGAGCCCTAGTATTCAATGAGGCCAATTTTAAATCTCATTTTTGTGTGCCATCCATACTCTGTATTAGGATTTTCAGCCAATGCCACCCTTTTTGATTATCTAGACCTATGTACGCAGCAAGACGTTGTCTGCACATCTATTATTTCTTTGTCCAGATCAAACCCTAGATATTCCAGTGATTCGTGTTGGGACCATATAAAAACAGCAGTTGCAGGCAGGACACAATGAATACATGATATAACACCAAAACCTTTTTTCATGGGTTCTATAAAGTCAAAGTCACATGAGTTCAAGATGTGAAGAGAGGGGATTTTAGCAAATAACCCCATCAACGCCAATCTATTTATGTGTTTTTTTGTTTTTAGGTTGTTTTATTCACTAATGGTCACAACCCGCGTATGCAGCAGTCGCACTGAGGCTCCCGTATATGCATGGTTCACTGACTTATCTTGTATTTCATGTATCTCAAAATGACCCCTCTTACGGTTTGATCGGTCCAATTGTGGTTCTTCTGACATAGACTTGTGTGTGTTTGATTGTTTAGAGCTGGTCAGTCTACCTGTATTTTGTTGTTGGCGTTTCTTTTTCCTGTTCTCCCTCTTCCTCGACTTTTATATCTTCCCACAGGAATGTATACCCAAAACGATTTTTGAATTTAATAGTTGGATCTCCAACTCTCTATCTGGAGGTTTTAATTTCTCATTTTCCTTTACTTTTAGTCGTCGCAACTTATTTTTCCTGCATCGCTGTTTATGAGTTGGATATCTAAGTGGGGAACCAATCTGATTTATAGTGGGTATTATCCTGTCATCCACCCCTCCTGAGTGTTAATAACAATCAGTGAGGAGCTTTGCCCTCCTTCTCTGCTTTCCGCCATTGGAGTTGGAGCGCCGTCACATGTTTTTGATATTAAGTGAGTGCTTAAAATGTTTAATAAATCACTGTTTTCCTGAATTTCGATGAATAAACAGTCGCACAGTTTTAGCAATATTTTTATTGTAAAATTTGAAATCGCATTTGGTATATATGTGCCTGTCACAGCGGAATTTTCCGCTCCCATTTGGTCTGTTCTCAAAGTTGCTTCCTCATCACCTGCGGCAAGTTGGTCAATTGCCTGTTCCACCGACTCCTGGGAACTCGAGGAGGCAGTGAGTTACGTGGAGTTGAATCATTTTTTGGAGAGGTTGATGATATTTGGGAGCTTAGTGCTTCATTCATTTATTCTGAAATGTTCCAAAGTGATGTATTCTTCTCAGCACTTGTATTTATAACATTTCTAGATGTACCGCATAGGCGGTAACATAACTCAAGTAAGGAGTTGTCATCAATCTCTCCCAGGGAAGCACTTGACATTATACTAATGCCATTTGTTATGTTGGTACCAGAATTTCTTGTAATTTATCAGACAGGGGTCCCTTCCACCCCTTAGTTTTCCCTCCAGGCTTGAAGTAAGCGGTGATATGACCAGCCGTTTGGGTTTCATGGGAAATATCCTTGATTGCTGTTGTTGCGGGTTCCTGAAGGGAGGCCGCTCCTTCTTCATTTGCAAGTCTTGCTTCAGCCCTTTCAGCTCTTTTATATCCATTTAGTTTGCCATATGCTTTAGCTTTGCACAGGTTATAGTGTTTGTATATTGTATGTATCTTTTCCGGGCATGACAATACTTCAAAGAGGGCTTACCTTCTCACTTTCACGCTCTCGCCACGGAACGCAGCAGACTGCTTTCCACACGTGGTGGTAGACGCTTATTGGAGCCTTTTGAAAGTACTTTACCCACTTGAAAAGGCAATATATATATATATATATATATATATATATATATATATATATATATATATATATATATATTTCCTTTTCAAGGAAAGTATATATATATATACTGCTCAACATGCAGTATAGGCATTACGCTTTTTGAGTATAAGCACAACTGCTCAAGTTGGCCACTTCGTCGTTGTTAGGCAGAATTATATGCAGTACCCTTTGGGAACACCACATACAATTAAGACTACAAGTGACAGTACAAATTCACCTTTGGTACAAGCATGTACTACACAGTAAAGTGGTAGTGATGGCTGAGCAGCCAGACTTATCTCAAGAGTAAGTGAGCAGTATCAATAGTTACACAAAGGACAGTAATTACTATGATTCAAACAAACACTGACTTAAGGTTTCTGAGTAAAAGAATATATATTTATTTACACATCAGTTGTATAACATTTCACTAAAGTAAAGCAGGTAAAAAAATCACACTCTTAATACACCACACCACTCCCAATAGTTTCCAGACAAGTTAAGCTCACAAAATGAAGTGGGAGCAAAATGGCACTCTACTAATTAAAAAGGGAGGGAAAGAGAAAGTTAGGCAGAATTTGAGCAGCACCAACAGGTAAGTAAGCAGGGCAATCTAGAAAGGGGAACTACAGTGAAGGAATCAAATCAAATAGGCTTAGGGCCAAAGTCAATAGGACAAAAGTCTTTTGCTCAAGATCACACAGTTCAGGGTTGTTGGCGGTTAAGTCTTTGCCAAGAGTTCCGGACGAAGTTGGTCGGCAGAAAAGTTAGTTTAAAGAGAAGAGAAGGACAAGCCCTTGGATTGGCGAAAGGTTTCACAGACCTTCACCGCGGCTGGATGGAACGAACAACCGGATTTGCACAGTACCTTTAAATGGAGAAGCTGTAGCTGAGGCAGAAGTTCCTGGCAGTTCCTGCAGGCTCACGGTTCCCGAAGCGACTGTCGAACTGACATGCAGTAGGAAGACTGGAGGGTCCTGCACTGCCCAGGGAAGAAACCAGCAGCAGACCAAAGCAACAAATAAAAGGTGCGCTCCTTAAAACCCAAGTAGGGTCCGACCTTCCTGTCTATCGGGCCCACTGTAGCTCTGTACAGTGAATTTGAACAGAGGAGGGAGTCCTGGCTTGCAGTCTGGGCAAACTGGTTGGTCCCATCAGCTCAGGGGAAGAAGATTCTGGGAGGATCTTCTCTGTCATTGGAGTTCAAGGATTCAGACCTGCAGCAGGGCTTCACCAGGCGGTCCAGTCATGGTAGGGGTCCTCTTCCGTCAGCTCCTCATCGGTTATTTTGTTCCAGCAGCGACTCTGCCTTTCCAGACCCAGAGACCTTCTTTTTATGCAGTATTCCCCCATTCACACAGCCAGGCTGTCAATCACAATCACACAGCAGGGTGGCTGTCCTGGCTGGACAGTCACCTAGCCAATCAAACAGGAGTGTGACTTGGGTTACCAAGGGAACCCATGGCAGGGGTCCTAAAACGCCTCCCTCACATCCTGCCTACCCAGACTTTCAGAAGCCTAAGGAGGGCTTCTGTGTAGAAGTGTCACGACCCGTGACCCAGAACCCCACTGGCATGGTCACATGCCAGGTAGGGTTAGGACTCAGGGTTCATTTGGGGCCCCAAGGGCCTTACATTATCACCGGGGACTACTTTTTGTGTGGAAGCCTGCAGCCAACATGGAGACACCCACACAGTCTAGTCCCTAGGAACCAGACTGTGCGGTGCAGTGTTTTAGGGTGTGGTAGCCCAGACTACTTTACCTGGATTACTTTACAGGGGTAGGCTATATAAACCACACCCAAGCTAAAGAACGTGCTTCATGTTATTCTGCACCCAGCAGCATGACGCTCATCGTGTGTTCAGAGACCAGCACCCGGCGTTCATGGAATCGCGGACCTGCAGAGGAGACAAAAGAACATCATTAGCAGTCCCAGCTTACCTGCAGCTTTCCATCCTTCGATCCCGACTGCTCGCGGTCTTCCATCCCGTTGGCAGCATCTTCAGGACATCACGCGGTCTTCCATCCCATTGGCAGCATCTTCAGGACATCACGCACGCACCGGAATAAAGCACCTGGAGGGGAGAGAGAAAAAGGGACAACGTTAAACAGGTTACTCACGGCAATCACAGCAGTAACCATAACCTCCTCACCTGGCTGGGCATATCTTGGCCGGTTCTGCTCCGGAAATCACTGCACGCCCAGAAAGACCATCGCGACCTGAAAAGGAATAAAGAATACAGGTTAGCCCAAAAGACATTAGCGCGCCACACTTCGCCCTGAACCTACCTTTCTTCATACGCTCCGCGTCCATAAATCCCGGCAGGATCCTGACCCAAGCAACGCACCCAGCGAACCTCCGCACACCTAAGGGGGAAACAATCAGTGAAAGACATTAATAGCACCAAAGAAAAGCAAAGGCCTTCAGAGACTGCTATATTCGGACTTACCTCCTTAAAGACACTTGAATGGGTTGGCACCAGTGAAGTTAACTCGGTCGCTTCAACCCGCAAAAACTACGCGCCCCTGCGCAGAAAGCAGGACAGAAAGCACGCCAGACATCATAACAAGGTGAGGAGGGGGCCATCAGGTCGAGTCCAAGGGGCTGGTGGGAGGAAACGAAGTCCAGTCCGCCTGTGTTTTCAGGCCCACCTGCCATAGAAGACATCATCCCGAATTGAGCACATCTGGGGGGAATCCGGCAACCAGGGCATACGGACGTCCCCGTGGATACCAGGTGAGCGTAACAAGAAGCCTGCGAAGAGACGGTGAACAAAGGAACCAAACCTGGTTTGGTGCGCAGAGAAAAACATGAGAAAGACATTTTCAAAAAGAAATGGTGAATAAACCCAGCCAGAACCGTGTAAAAACTTATATGGTCTAGCCGGTTTAAGTTTGAGGCTACCAAGATAGCCTAAAACAATACCAAGGTTATTTAAGATATCCGCGGTAGGAAAAATAGGGTAGTTACCACTACCACCAGCCAAGTCTTGATGAAAAGGGAGCAAAACAATGCTCCAAGAGAAAAAGACAAAAAGGGATAAGTATTAACCCTTTCCAGTACTCCATGTAAGATGGTTTGTACTGGGTCTGTGGATTTAAAAAGACTAATATAGTCAATGGCAACTTTACATGTTCTGGGAGACAGTAGTCCGTCCCAGAAAATGGAGTCTGAGTTGGGAAGTCTAAAAGACAACCCTGTGTCACTGCACTGAAGGTGCTGTGTAACACACAGTAAAAAGATGATGCCTGTGGAGTAGGTGAGGCTCCACAGTTTCTGAACACAAAAATGTTAAACACACACAGCAAAATACATGTAGGAGTGGGAAAAAAAGGCTCACACTCTTAACAGGTGAAAAAAATAAATCCTAGAAATCCAGCAAAGCTGCTGAGAGACTCAGTAGGTAAGGGAAATTAGCCATTCTGGAGCATTCTCCCGAACAGTGATCTGCTCATGGTCCGGTCCGTGTTGGTGTGCCATAGCAGCAGCATCCGACTGTGGCTCAATGAGAGCCGGAAAATACGGGAGGGAAAGCCCTACCAAGACTCAGGACTATGGGCCATTAACAATTGTGTACAAAAAATGGGGGTGTCCTGACTGGAAAGGTCTAAGCCGACTGCCACTTATTGTTTGCAGCCTAGGTTTATCGACAATGTGTTATCCTTGGGTATCACCATTTGTGTATTTACCAAGGATAACTGTACATAAGAGAACCATATTAATCCACTTGTGCTAGACCGTTAGTCTGTAAAAGAACAGCTTTTATTAAGTGGCTGTCCTTGTTCTTTTACATATTTTTTGTAAAGAAATTATAAGTATAAAATATACAAGTGTACATTTTTTCACCAAAAGTCACACATACAAAATATAAACAAATGTAAAACATAAAAAAGAAAGAAAAAAGAAAAAAGACATGTAGCGAAAGATAGGACAAAGTCATACATGTGCATGCTGACAGAAGTATAACGTCATTCTGTTGCTGCTACTACATTTCATTTTTCTAGTTGTAGAAAGTTATCCTCGAAGGTAAAAGTCCTTGGATAGGTCTAACTAAGCCAGGCTAAAGGGTGACCAAGAATTATAATTGATCGACGTCCCTGAAGTGAATCTCTACTTGGATCTAGGGGGGACCCCACCGCACCGCAAGGGTAAGGGAGTCCCAGGACGTTTCGGCCTTAATGGGTCACAGCCTTCTTCATGGAACCAAGGAATCGAGTCCCCTATGGAAAATTAAGGGAACTTGGGTTACTTGAAACAAGTAACAAAATTTTTTTTGAAGGACACATAATGGTAAAAATGGGAAATATGTACATAAGCATGTCATTGTCACAAGAAAACAAGACCCTATAATTTAAACTTGAAAAATACATGTCTAGTAATACTCGACATGGTGTACCAGAGCTGGCCTCACATCGGCCTTGATTTCTAAAATGATGGTCAAAGCTAAATTGGAAAATATAATAAAATACAACAAATACTCCTTTGGAAAGTGAAATCAAAATTTGAAGGGGCCTACTGCCCTAGTGCATTAGATAGAGGGGATGTGCAATGGAGAGGTTATAGTACCGCATTGTTCCAACCACCCCAATCCAAAATATGTAAAGAGAGTACCAAATGGAAAGGAGAGGAAGTACCTTTAGATGGTGCTGCGGCGCAGACACATGGAATTCTGTGGCTGCTAAGCAGTACAATGGCCACAAGAATATGGCGTGCTGGACGCTGCTACTGAAGTTGAAACGAGCAGCAAGCGGCTGTCTAAGCAAAGAAAAAGGTAGAAGTTTAGACAGGAGGAAAAGGGGGGGCATGACTAGTGCCTGGTATGGAAGATAGAAGGTCAGACACTAACAGACCATCAAGGCACTAATTTACCTTACAGACGGGAGCCAGTCACCAATACGGAGCTTCGACTGTCTGTATCGATTTGGAAGGAAGCTGTGCAACATTGCAGGGCTGAGCAATGCTACGCATGCTCCTTATTACGTACACTGCTCCTGCGCGCATGCGCTGAGGGGCTTAGCCAGGTCGGCGTCTCGGTAGCCAGGGTTGAACAGTGCTGAGCGTGCACCTAATATCGTACACTAATCCTGCGCGCATGCGCTCTGGGGCATTGCCAGGTCGGCGTCTAAGTAGCCTGGCAACCTGTTATGCGGAAATATACCGTTATTCGCCCGAGTTCTAAACTCGGCTGCTTATATGGTGAACAATTCCACAAATGCAGCTCCAAAATTAAATAGTGAACTACAAATAACAGTCCTAATCAAAGGAGTTTGAGCCCAACCTTCGTTTGATTGTAGCGCAGGGCTAAGCGCCTATAAATCATGGTGGACGGAGCAGTGGCGGGTAAGGAGCGGGAAGGGGGGGGGGGAAGAAAGGGGGTTTGCGGGGGTATAAAATTCCTCACAAATAGGCTATGCTGTGAACATGCCTGTATTGGAATGACTGTCAACTATCCTCCATAAGTACCAGATGAAATTGAGAATGTGTAAACTCCTATGAATGGACAGGAAGGAGACTGAATAAATGCCCACATTGAATACTGGGCGTAGTGGTTTGATGTTTTATAATTGACTCTGGGGCTGTGCTTCATTCAGGCCTTTTGTAATGGCCTGAAGTTTATACATCCACCACGATTCTTTAAAGTTCAGGGAGTTGGTGATGTTGCTGGTGTTGTATACTTTGTCTGCAACCCACCATGTAAAGCTGTCCGGGTTGTGTTGGTATTCAAGGAAGTGTGGTACCAGGGGTGCTGTGATATTTTTGCACCGAATACGGGACCGGTGTTCGCCAATTCTCTTGTGGACCGGTCTCGATGTCTGTCCCACATATCTGAGCCCGCAAGGGCATTCGATGATGTAAATCACATTACTAGATTTGCAATTAGAGAAGTGCCTTAATTTCCATTCCTTCGCTCCGATATTGAAGGAGGTCATTTTCTTGGTCTGCTTACATACAGTACAATTGCCGCATGGATGGTGGCCATTGATTTCTCTGAGATTCCATAAGGTAGATCTCGTACTGTTTTTGCTCATCCTGGCATGGGTAAGCATATCCTTAAGGTTCTTTGATCTGCGCAAGGCCATTCTTGGTGTTGGTTCTTTCGGTAAACTGAGCTGGATCAGTGGCCAGAATCTTTTTATGAGACTTTTGAGCTTGGTTGTATTTGGACCGAATGTGGTGACACAGGCCATGATGTTGTCTGCTTGGTTGCAGTGAATTTTGGGTGTAAGTAGGACTTCGCGAGGTGTAAACCTGGCTCGCTTCATGGTATCTCTGAGTAGTTTTTTAGGATACCCTCTGGTTTTCAGCTTGTCTTCTAATGCAGATGCATTTGTTTTAAATTCTGCAATGTCTGTGCAGTTTCTACGAACTCGTAGAAACTGTCCATATGGGAGGTTGTTTCTTAAATTGCGCGGATGGTTGCTTTTGTAGTGCAAAATTGTATTCCGATCAGTTTCCTTTTTAAACATAGTACATTCCAGTTGATTATTCTTGGGTTTGATGGTCAAGTCGAGGAAGTTAATGCTGGAATTGCTGCTGTTAATGGTAAATTTTATTTCTTCCGTACAGTTATTGATCCAATCAAAAAAATTTGCCAAGTTATCCTCCTCTCCTTTCCAAATGAAAATGATGTCATCAATGTACCTATGCCAAAGTATTATGTTGTCCAGGAATGGGTTGCGTGTATTCAGTACATTATTGTATTCGTATTCTGCCATAAAGATGATGGCCATACTGGGGGCGAATGCTGCCCCCATGGCCGTCCCTCGGATTTGCAGATAGAATGTGTCCTCAAATTGAGAGCCGGAAGCTGGCCACAAGCAATCACAGTAAGAAGATTAGAAAAGCGGACCCAATGGGTGTGAGGTCGTGATGGTCAAACTGCACCAGGAAATATTAGTGCATTGGCCGCTTCTGCCAATCGAGTGAAATGTGGGAGGGAATGCTGCTACATAAAGCACACATTTGTGCCTTATCTTACGTAAATTGAGTCATGGTGTAAAACCTTTCCTTGACAAGTGTAAGAATTCTCTTTGATAAACAAAGGTGAACATAAACAAAAACCCTATACAGCTGTTCAGCTTTGTGGCTGAATTGCACTCGTATTCACATCATTCATAACTGCAACTTGCACGTCTGGGTCCAAAAAAAGACCAAGAGCATGCTACATTCAAAACTCTGGATCTTCCGGTGGGTGTTGAATTCTTGAGATATGTTGAATTCAAGGGACAGTTAAGAAAGGTTTCAATTTGTCACATGTCAGGCAGGAAATAGTTAACCAGTCTGGGCGTTAATGCGAACACCATATCACATTCTGGTACTTTTTCACATTATGAATACTGCACTGTACACGAATGCAAAATCACCTTATTTATAAAATCCAACACCTCTAGGACAATCCAGAACAACTCTCTTTTTGTGTATCTTGGAGAAATAAAGAGTGGCAAGGAAGTAGTGATAGGCAGACAAGTTGGCAGTAGTTTGTCAGCTTTACTACCTTCGCGATTTTATTATTACTTTGTGTGCAGATTACTGAAAGTAGAATACGCATTTAAAATATATGAATATGTAGGTTCATCTAATTAGACCAGGTACCCATATGTATAGATCACGAGAGATCTGGATAGGGTGGACAACTTTCTAAAACCCTTTAACGGGACACTTGCACACACAGCGGCAATGATGCCACCTTTGCTCAGCCACAATTGTTATTTAAGCAATTGGTTAACACCCAATTCCAATGCTAATGGCTTGCCCTTGGGAGGTGATGGTAACTTTTTTAACTGTAAACACAATGATCACAGACCCGCAAAGAACACATTACCTGTGACGCTAGGGAACCTTCATCATAGATCTACAGCTTATCACGTTTTTCTTTTCTTTCATAAACACCCTTGAATCATGTCTTCTTGTCCGTTTCCTAGGTCTGATTTACCACACCTACTTAACATGTATGTAATCCCTAACAGATTGATCTGCTTGGCCATGCTCAGACCTGGAGCACCACTGGATACTCTTCACCTGCACTACCTTCTGCAACAATCAGTGTACTACGTGGATCATGAGTTGTTTTTCAGACAGCCCTGAGTTGTGCTTCCTACTTAAAAAAAATCCCTGCATTTTACCTGCTGTGCAAAATAATTCTACATTTTGGTCACCTATGGCCCTTGGATCTCCTTGTAATCTGCATCTTGTCAGCCAAATGCGACCGGACCCTCTCCTGTCAAACTGTACACATTTGGGAACTAGCACACAAAGCAACGATCACAGACCCCCCACCAGCCAATAAGGCTGGCCCTGTTCCCTCTTAACCTATGTCAACTCCTGCCCATATGGATATCAAAAGAGAGAGTCAGCAATGCAGTGCAAGTTACCACTTATGGTTTAACATTACAGCTGGGACATATCATGCCACCTATCAGGCACACAAGGTGGTACATGATCAAATGGGGCAACCCTGGCCTACCTAGGAATAAGGCCAAGAACACCCGCCAGCCAAATACATCCGGCCCTGCTTTCCTGTTAATCCATGTCTAGCCCTACCCTGGGTATCAAATCAGAAAGTCAGCAATGCAGAGCCTCATAGAACTAAGAATGTAAGGTTTACACAATTACGGTTGGGTCATATAATGCCACCTATCAAGTACACAAGGGAGTATATGATTACATGAGGCAACAGTGGCCTACCTGGGAATAGGGCCAAGAATACCGCACCTGAGGTGCAACAACAACTGTGCCGGGCTACGCTCTCCAGAGAATGATACGATTACCACAAACATGTCAGGAACTACCCAGCCACCCACTGTAAATTATGACCAGTGACCCAATGGACCCTCTGACACCTACAACAGAGCCTCTGGAAAACAGACTGTCCAACTGGGCTAACACCTCACACTCTGCACCAGCCAGAGTATCTCTCTCGGAAATCCACTACTGCAAACCACCAGGACAGACACGGCTGGCTCATCGAGCTCCGAAAGTAACCAGGAACGTGGGCCTCGTCCAGGTAATCACAAGCACTAATTCCTATCAATATGCTCACTATCCACTTTACACCAACAAACAATAGAACACAGCGACACCCGTCAATCAATTTCAGCCTCGATGCACACATACCTACACTACTCCTTGAATACCTCAACAGTCTGTTAGAACGCATCTATACCCAACAGAAAATCGGCCTAGCTGCACACAAAATCTCCTACACAGGCCTTATGGCAGCCAGAATGTAGACTCGGAGACCACCCACCTTGCTGCACACATTACACTGATGTCTCACAACCACACCTAGCATGAAAACACAGCCAACCCACTCAAACAACTCTGGCTGCACACATACCATGTGCACCCTAAGCATTATATGCCACCCTACCTTCTCCACTGACTTGGACTACGGTCCCCAAATGCATTCAATCAACAGCACATTGAGATCATAGCAATGATATATAAGGTCCTATACAAATGCACCGTAAAATAACATAACATAACAAAACATGTAAAGTCTGCATTTTGGTGGTAGATATCTGTGGTGGTAGATATCTACTGCATCTTACCTACTATGCACAATAATTCCACATGATTGTCACCTATATCCTTGGGCACCTACTTGTTATCTGCATATTTCCTGCTGTGTAAAGTATTTCTGTATCTTGGTCACCTAAATTCCTATACCCTTACATTGCATATTGTCTGCTGAGTAAAATTATTTTGCATTTTAGTTGCCTATAGCAACGGCATCTTCTTGCACATTTTATATTACTTGCTGTGCAAAGTAATTCTGCATGTTGGTCTTCTATAGCCCTAGCCCCTTAATTGTAATATGCATTTTATCTGCTGTGTAAAATAATTCAGCATTTTGGTCACATAAATACCTCTGCTCTTTGTTTACTGTGGTTAGATACCTGCACCTTCCAATATGGCTTCCTTACTACCCCTACTGTTAATTATTTCCCCTACTTTTCTAAACCACCCTCAGGCCCCTTCCTCCTTGCCCATCAGTCACGATACACAGGGGAGCGTCCCATTGGCAGCGCAAACGCTGTTGTGCTCCGCTTCCCCACCAGTATGCTTGGCGGTTGCCATGGCATTTGCTCCAGCAGTGGAGGCTGCATGGTGTATGTTTCCTTCTACGTGACCACGCTGTCGCGTATCCCGTGTTGCCATGGATACCCGGCGTTGCTTCCTGCACTGGCAATCTACAAAGAGATTCCCTTCCATGGCAGCAGCGCTTCTTATTTAAGAAAGTCTCATGGCGTTTTTTCCTGGTTCTTGCTGATCTCCTGGTAACAAAAGTTGCTTCTTGATCCCTGGAAGGCTTTTTTCATTTCCCTTACAACCTATTCTGCCTCAATTGATTCCTAGTTTTTTACCTAAAACACTGTGGGCAATTGGAGCTTTGATTAGTGGATTTGGACGCTATGCTGCTTTGCAGAAACGTGTACATTACTCATTGTCGTTAGAGCATCCTCGTGCGCTCGGGGGTAGGTGTTTCTAACCCTACTAACTTCCTTTCCCTGTTTTTCGTTGTGCTAGCTGGTTCTTCCACCTGGATTCTACAGTTTTGTTTTGTTTTACACACAGCCTTCCTGTAGGTCCTAGGTGAGCATATTAAAGTAGTTATTATTTAAATTGACCTCTTGTTGCATCCATTACAATATTGTTTTTTCTACAGAATACCAAACCGAACAGCAGAGTTTTTTGGCCACCAACTGTACACCATTATCAATACTGGGCTAGCGTCCAGTCCATATATTTTAGTGCTATTTCAGGTGTGTGCATTCAATATCTCCATACTAAAGCCATTTACTTGCAATTACAGCCTGGTGTTTGTACGTGGTGGTATTTTTTGCTCTTTCATTTAAATCTTAGTCTCACCTGCATAGTACACTTAGGTGAGATTATGCTTCATAGTATAGGTCACCCTCAAAGAGGAGACCCTTTCGGGGTTTGTTCTGGCAAAGACAGCCTCCCATAACCGAGGGTGACCCATAAATCCTGACACCATCCCACTCATCTTTCCCTCCAAGTTCTGCCCACAGCACTCCAGAATTTCACCCCAACCCCAGAAGGCCTGTTGTCAAGCCAACTTCCATGAACCTCATATACCATTCAAACCTTCTCCTCTGTGCTCCCTCTGTTCCCCTATCTTGCCTTACCCCTCTCATTCTAAAAACCTGAACTGCCCAGTCAGCCTGCTGGCAGGAGAACTTTATTAATCACAGATCACTAATATGGACACAACCCTCCTCTGGGAGCCCTTGGAATCACTGAAACTTGACTTTACCCCTGCAGTCCTACATACTGGTCTGCAGTCTTCTACCCCACATCCCGATCCTCCAAAATAGGTGGGGGGTTGAGCTATTCATCAACAAAGCGCACCTCTCCCCTTTCTCATCCAGACTTCCTACTACTCTTCGTTTAATTCACTGCCTCTCAACTCCTTCTTCTGACTCCTGTCACCATTCTCATTATTTATCAGCCGTCAGGCCATTTAAACTCATTCTCCAGGGACCTTGAACACCTCATTGACTCTTTCCCCATGCAATCCGTATAACATCTATGGGTGATTTTACCTCTCCAATAATCCCATCCACCAACCAACTTGAGCCTCACTCTCTCCTCTCCAACCATGTCCTCAACTCCCATCACAATATTTTCACTAAATTCTAAGGCAACCTTCTTGTCATTGTCCTCTCCTCCTCCTTATTACCAACCTCACTATTGTCTTTTCCTTTTTGAACATTCAATCATCCACTTTAATATAACTGTCTCCCTACCTAGCTGAACTGAAGTCTGGATCTGCCTCCTCAAAACAGATAGGCAGTGTCTGTTGGTGCCTTCCTGGTTTTCTGCTCTTTTTCCCTAGATAAGCAGCCCTCCAGCCTCTTTTACTTTGCAGATGGTGAGCAGGTGCAAGTAGATGTAGGTCACCTGGCCTAAGCCCCACCCTCTTTCTTAGCCCTGCCCCTTCCGTTCTGCTCTTAACTCTTAGATGAAGGGTGCGTCTCTTGCCCAGGCGTCTGAAGTGAAGGGCAATTACTGTTTGGACCTGTTCGGACCAGGAGGACCCGGGCCCCGAATCCCTGATCAGACAACAGGTAAGCATGCACTGACATGTGTTTTCTCCCTCCATCCCCACAGGCCATCCCCGCCATCATCAGGCAACACCAACGTCAACGGCATCACCCCTCCTCTAAGACATGGACTCGGCAATGGAGAAACCTTACCCACATCAGCCCCAAGCCCATCAGCACCAGCTCACCGTCCACACAATACGGAAGTTGATGCTTGCCAATGTCCACTCGGCTATCACCCATGCAACAGACATCGCTGACTTCATCACCACACATGACGGTGATGCAATCTTCATCACAGAGACCTGACTGACATCCACTGTCGTCATTGTCCCTAACTTCTACACCATACAACTCAGATACTATCCAAACAAGACAGGCAAAGGCCTTGCACCCAACTTGACGTTGAGGACATTGGCTCCTTTGAAGTCCTCTCCTGCCAATTGCCGCTCTCCCTGACAGACACAGTCCCCTTCCATTTCATCTATAAATGATCTAAACCCAAACCCTACCTTCATCAGAGAATTCACCGACCTGGTCACCACCATGTCCCTCACGCACATCAACAACATCTTCCTAGGTGACTTAAACCTCCCAGGCAAAAAGGCCACCAAACCAATAAAGGAAGCTCTCCTCTGCCTTATGGACCGCCTTAGCCTCACAAAGCACACAAAAGACCCAACACACGAGAAAGGTAATCCTCAACATAATCATCACTGCACTATCTTGCCTCCACTACAGCTGTTCTCTCCCACTTGACTGGTCTGAAAAACTTGCCGAGCCTTTCAACATCCTGCACACCACCCCAGTCAAGCAAGTCCAGCAGAAACCCATCAGACAAACCTTCAGGTCCTTCAAGAACTTCCCGATGGAAGCCCTCACGGTAAACCTCGCCAACCTCCACCTTACATGGATTGAACACCCCCGACCAAACTGCGACTCTCTACTGGAAGCACTCAACACCATCCTTTAATCTTCCATCGACTGACATGCGCCTCTGCAAACCAAAACCATGAGCACCCTGGTACACGCAAGAACTCAACCTCAGCAACGGAGTCATCAGGAAACAAGAGAAAACCTGCCACTGCTACTGGACCGCTTCCGACCTGGCCTTCATCAAGGAACTCCGAGCAAACCCACTGACAACTCATCAACACAGCCAAGGCCTCCTACTATCAGAACACCATAGCAGAAGCTGACAACCAAAGCTGAGTCCTCTTCAAAGTGGTCAAGCACTGCATCAACCCGCTCCCTGCCCCTGCCATACCCACTCTGGATCCCGACCACCTTGGTAACTATCGCCCCATCACCCATCTTCCCTTCCTAGATAGCTCTCCTCTCCCGCTTGATTGGTCTGAAAACCTAGCCATGCCTTTCAACATCCTGCATGCCACCCCAGTCAAGCACTCCCAGCTGGAACCCATCAGACAAACCTTCAGGCCCTTCAAGAACTTCCTGGTGGAAGCTCTCACAGAAGATCTTGCCAACTTCCACCTTATGGATTGAACACCCCCAACTGAAATGCAAATCTCTACTGGAAGAACTCAACACCACCCTTTAAGCTTCCATCGACTGGCACGCGCCTCTGAAACAACTCACCTGCAAACCGAAACCATCAGCACCCTGGTACACGCAACAACTCAACCTCAGCAAAAGGAGTCATCAGGAAACAAAAGAAAACCTGGCACCACTCCTGGACCGCACCCGACTTGAAAGGAATTCCGAGCAACCTGCTGAAAACACATCAACATGGCCAAGGCCTCCTACTATCAGAACACCATAGCAGAAGCTGAGAACCTAAGCAGAGCCCTCTTCAAAGCAGTCAAGCATTGCGGCAACCCCCTACCTGCCCCTGCCATACCACACTCCATCGAAAAATCCATGACCATCAACACCTTTGTCATGGACAAAATCAACAAGATTTTCCAGCACATAGACACCCACTCTGCATCCACAGACCCACCTCACATCCCACCTCCCAAAATCTCCACACCCCAGACAACATTCAAGACACACCTGACAGAGGACCTGGTAGAATCCCTGGCCGCCCTGAAAGCTACATCATAAACAGATGACACCCTCCCAGCATCTATCCTCAAGGCCCTCCCCACTGAAGCTCTCCTTCCCTACCTGGAGATCATCAACAACTCCCTAACTTAGGGCACCTTTCCATCAACCCTAAAAACAGGGCAAATCCTCCCTCTACTAAAGAAACCGACTCTGGATCCCGACAACATTGATAACTATCGTCCCATCACCCGTCTTTTTTTCCTGGGTAAGATCATTGAGGAAACGGTAGCCGCACAGCTACAGCAACACATCAACACCAACAATCTGCTCCAAACCTACCAAACTGTGTTCAGACCCAGATGCAGCACAGAGACAGCAACCATACAGGTGGTCGACGACGCCCTCAAAATCCTTGATGATGGCCACCCCTGCCTCCTGCTTCTACTCGACCTCTCAGGTACTTTCGACACAGTAAACCACCAGGCACTTACAGGCACCCTACATCATTGCATGGGATCAACAACCTCGTCCTACTCTGGTTCAAGTCCTACCTCGCCAATCACCAGCAGTTTGTTCAGATGGATTCCTCTAGATCGCCAATTCTACCTGTCACCTATGGAGTCCTGCAGGGTTCCATCTTCTCCTCAGTGATCTTCAGTCCACACATGTAGCCGCGGGGAGCCCTCCAAGCCACACACAACATCCATATCCATCAATAAGCCGATGACACACAGCTATACCTCAAAATCCACTCCATTAAGGACATCCATAGGCTCAAAACCTGCCTCCCACTGATTCAGTCTCGGATGGCCAGTGCATGCTTGAAGCTCAACCCCTCCAAGACTGAATACCTACTCCTCACAAACAACACCGAATACCCAGACATACAGACCTGACTATCAACCATGAACTCTGAGTGATTCACATCTGAGCTCACCTCCTGCGCCAAGTCCCTCTGGTTCCACATCAACAAACACCTGTTCTTTCAGACACACAACTAACAAAACCCAGACTGCTTGCTATATGCTCTACCTCCTGTGAAAAGTCAAGCCCTTTCTCCGTCCGGAGAGCTTCAGATCCACTGTTGAAGCACTGGTCCTATCCCACCTGTATGGGGAAATGCACTCCTCAAAGGCCTCCAGTTGTCCTCCCTTATGCCCATGAGAAGTGTCCTACACACGGCCACACACCTCATCAAGGGTCTACGCAGATACAACCACATCTCCCGGCATTCATCGACCTTCACTGGCTCCCAATGCCCGCACAAATCACCTTCAAGTCTTGCTGCATTATATATAAGGCAGTCGCCCTCAAGTCACCCAGCTACCTTGCGGAGAAACTCTGCATCTCCGGTGGACAGTGCACCACCAGAAGCCAGGACATGAGCAGACATGAAATACGCTTCTTCAAAAAGGAAAGGACAAGAAAACAAGCCTTCTCTGCCTACGCCCCGAGACTATGGACTCTCCTCCCTTTCAGCATCACACTTGCCCCTGTGCTCTTACAATTAAAAACATAACTCAAGACCCATCTCTTCAAGAAATCTCGCCATCACATCACCCCTCATGACATCTGACTTGCTAGATGCCGCCCACTGCTCTCTTCCTCAACACCCTACTGTACCCCTCCTCTGTGCCCCCCTGTATCCGAACCCCTGCTGTATATCTGTTCTGTTGTTACCTCTGAAAAGTAATCCGAAATACATCTTTACTGTTGTATACCTCTGTGAAGTGCTCCATTATATATCTGTATTGTTGTATACCTCTGTAAAGCGCTCTATTGCTTCTCGAAGCCCGGTCATGCTAAAAAAGACCATAATAATAATAACAAAATAATAATCTATGTATGTGGTGGAGAAACCGTGCCCCATTTCTGCTCACATATGCAAGGATACCATCCATTCCTTTAACATGTCACTGGACTCTGCTAAACCTTCAGATTTCACCAATGTAATCACTGCTCTTTCCTCTCATCGTTGCACACTTTCATCCATTCTACAAGACATGCTGACTTCTCCTATCTTCAGAGCAATCTCTTCTTCTCTTCTTCCCTCTCTACTAATGATTGTACCTAATACTTAACCTCTAAAACTGTACATTTCTGGAACGCAGTGACCTCTTTCCTAACTTTCCCTCTCCCAATTTCTTCTTTTCACTCCAATTTCTCTTCTACCTCCTCCGTTTCACATTTCCCCCAAACTTTCCTCTTGAACTTACCCTCATCTGATACTCCCACCAGAGCCCCTGTTTACTCTTTTGTACCCCAGAATGTCAAGGGTATTGCTGCCCACACCAGCACACGATCTCTGGCCTTTTCAATGCCCCTCTTTCTCCTGGCGTCTTTCAAGCCTGGTTCAATGCAGCAATTGTTATTCCTATCCTCAGCAGCCCTCAGCTGTCTTAGACAAGCCTGCCAAATATCAGACTTTATACCTTCTCACGCGCTACTCTAAATTCCTTGAGCATCTCATCTTCAAGAGGATCTCACTTAGACAACCCCCTCTAACCACCTTTTATGTAGCTGAGACTCCACTGAATCAGCCCTCACCCATGCCACTCATGTTTTAACTTCTGCCCTTTGCTCTCAACTATCTTCCATTCTAATTCTATGTGACTTCTTGGCTGACTTTGATATAGTCAACCACATCTCCCTTCTTTGTACCCTTCCAATATCCTTTGAAATCAGGTAATCACTCTGCATTGGATTGCCTCTGATCTTTCACACCCATCATATTCAATCTCCTGGAACACAAATAAATTCAACTCAACCAGTCTCCTTTCGTGTTATCCTTAAGGCTCTGTCCTTGGTCCCTTGCTTTTCACCCTTTAAACATCCTCCATTGTTCAGCTCATCCCCTTTTTCACATTCTGCCATCAGATTTTCACTGATTATTCTCAGATCCTCTACATTTACTCCTGAACTCTGAACATGCATATGTGCTTTTATCAGCTTGCCATTGTGGGATATTTTGACCCATGCCGGTATGCTCCACTGCGCCACTTTACCAAGGGAGAAAAAAACAGCCAAACTGGATGTGCTAACCCCTGTGTGCGCACAAATCTGCAAAACTGCGTGTGGGTCACAATCACAAAAGGCTGCATACCCCTGCCACACAGTCAAATTGGGGGTGACAACAGAATTCTCACTGCAGGAGAATGCCAGTGGGTGCTGTTACATTTAACATGAAGCAAGGCCACAGAATTGGGCTAAAAACCGAAAATGCCTTTTAAAATGCAGCTTTGTGATCTTCAAAGTGCTGTTTTAGTGCTAGATCCATTATTTTCCAGTGATCCATTGAAATTAAAAGGGGTACAGATCATCCAGTGTGGCCTCATTGACTGACAGCCGCTAAGAAATATATCTCATGAAAAAGGCAGCCCAGCAACATTTCTTTCAGTTCCACACGAAAAATGCATCTAAAAATGGCAAAACATGTAACAATTTCAACTGTGCAGAGAAAACTCCAAGCAAAGGCTTGATACTTACTTCCAGACTGCAAACAAATCTCAGCATTTAAGAGAACTGGTGCTGAATAAAATGTGTACTGCAGAGGACACTCCGATGTAAAGGATTCAGTTTAAATTCGCTTTTTCCATGAAGCAGTGTTAAATCGCCTGTTTAAAAGCTTGTTTTTGGGAAAGGCGTAATTCTTTAAATGTCAAAATCCCCTATAAACTGTGTCCATTTTTATATGTTTTAAATGAAAAATTTAGGTGAATCTTAAAGTCAAAACCCAGTCTGGAGTTAATTAAATAATTAATTCTGACTTGACAGTGCCCAGCCTAGGAAAGATGACACTTCATGTTGACACTCCACTGCTAGCAGGAAGGCTTAATTGCTGCAGGAGGCTCTTGCATATTGAGAACAATGAACTGCTTAGACATTTGTCTGGGGCCCAGCCAAGGACAATGGCTGGCTGAACACTGATCCCTTCAGGGGAGGGGCAGGGAACTTCCCTCTGGACCCCCACCCTGATCAAAGGAATTTGACAGCTGTTGCCAGTTGAAAGAAGAAGAAAAAACTTCTGAAAGATATCTGTTGTTTAAAATGCCTATTTGTGATTCCGTTTTTGAAAACCTTTAACTTTGCAACATGAAGGAGGACAAATCTAAAAATGGATAGTTTTAAATCTAACTTTATGCTCTTTCTGTGAAGACGTGAGTGAACCCTGTACTACATAAGGAACCGAAGTTACACAAAAAGAATAATTGTGGCAAAACTATTGATGCTGTAAATATAATATTGTATACCCATGTTCTACGGGTGATTGGCCAGATATGTACTCAATTAAGAATTGTTAGGCCAAACCGTTATGATTAAAATTGACAACATTTCACAGAACGACAAAGCTAGCTGTCACTGTGTACTTATATGTCAGGATAACTCACAAAATATGTAATGTATGTGTCCGATTTTATTAGAGGGCATAATTATAGAAATTTGCATTCATGGGAAAGTTCATTTGTGGTTCAACTCATTATGGGAGTTCCCAAATCACATCATAAAATATGACAGCACTTTCTGACTTCCAACCAGAAAGAGGCAAGTGCCTCTGACCTATCACAGCCGTGGGGGTTTGGTTTGAAATTCTGCCCCTACCATAAACTGAGTGATGTCACTTGGCATGATAAATATAGCAACTTCACCACACACAGACACACTGATTCCTGACTACATCCTGATTTCCGCGTGATGCTCTGATCCTGACTTCTTCATCCTGTTCCAGAACTTTTCATCTTGTCCTGATTCCAGATTACTTTGCAAAACCCAGGCCTCAGCATTTGCTGAACTCTTTTCAGCTAGGCCCAAATCCTGAAGGGAAATAATTCTGATCCAGTTTGGCTCGCTACCATCCAGTCTTGTCTGCTAAACTCTCCATCACGCTAATCTACAGTGTTCAGTGACCAGAAGGGCCAATCCAATCCAATCTGAGGTGCAGTCTAATTGACCAGAACCGCCCAGCTGATTCAATTCCACCAGAGGTGCCCTGCTGCCTGTAGACTGGTCCGTGATGACCCGAACCTGATGGTCCAATCTGAAATTACACTGGACTGTAAGTATCAATAGGAATCCTAGTGACTCATAGTGTATTTGCCTTGTCCGATCCCAATCTCAACCTATCCCATCTTTAACTTAAGAACCTTTAACCTTGTCAGAACCATTTTTGCAACCCTGTCTGTAATCCCTAGTGTAGCGCTGAATTTTTCTCATTTGTTTTTCTAGACCATAAGCCATTAGTGATTTGGATGAAATAAAGTAATTCCCATAAAGAAAACGTAGTAGCCGCCACATGAAGAGTTACAAGCAGCTGTGCGTAACTGTGGAGATTCACAGGTGGCATTCTCTTTTTCTTAATCATTAATATAGTTTAAATAAAACCAATCTGTCATTTTTAAAACCGAATTTCTGCTTTTCTCTGTTCTATTTTTCTCAAAAACGCCTCTCATTAAAACTTTCATAACTTCTTCAATTTTATAGCTAGGGACTTAATTTCAACTCTCAGTTACATCCACAACTAAAAACCGCATTGTAATTGACCCGTTTTTATTAAAAATTGCATAATGAAATTTATGCACGAATTTGCATTTTTGAAAACGTTTTACATGTGTCTTTTACCATTCAAAGTGTTTCTTAACTTCCATTCTGATTTAAAGTGTGTACTGTTGATCATATTGTAGCTTATTGGTTAGAACCTGTTCAGTGCCATTTTCAACTGTCATTTTAAAAAGTGTAAATTTCCCAAAAACTCTTTTCTCTCTTGTTTGAGGAGGGAAGATTATATTCGAACACTGTACTCTGTTCTTATTCCTGAATAACTGCTGATTACTTACATCTGTGTAGAATTGCTCATTTGTGAATTGAGCACTTTACAGGGGAAACTTTAACCTAAACACTATCTTTTCACAAGCCAAAACTGTTATGTTTCCTATGTTTTATCTTCTGTATTGCTATAAGTGAATTCAATTGCTTTACTTACTTTCTGAATTGTTTTGTCACCACATTGGTGATTGCCTCCCCATATATATATATATATATATATATATATATATATATATATATATATATATATATATATATATATATATATATATTGTGTTGATTTGAATTTTAAATAAATAAATAAATATTTACTTTACCAACCAGCCTGATTCCTGGTCCACTGTGACCTGGGGGGTATTTTGAGAAGGGTGTGATATGAGTGGTATATCACTCAGAATACTGAACCTATAGACACAATAAATATTTAATCTGTGCTTTAAATGCTAGGCGTGACCCGGTTGTATTGCCTGATTGAAATCCTTAACACCATTTCACTATCTGATACTGGAAGGTTCTTTTCTGTCTAATGCTGAACTTCACTTAGATTGAAATTGAGGTGACATACCTTCATACCTCTTTCCTTAAGCTTCCTGTTTTCCACCTGACTTACTCTCTCCCTCTGATACATTGTGGGTCCTATTCAACAGGAACCTTACCCTCACCTTTAACCTCGACCACTTCATCACTCATAAAGCGTCTGCAGCCATGATAAAACCTACTCAATATCAGGAAGGTCTGTTACCTCCTTACTTAAAACTCCACTAAAACTCAATCTAATCTTAGTACACAACTCCCTGGACAGTTGTCCATATCTCCTTATTAGTGTCTCTCTCTCTCTCTCTCTCTCTCTCTCTCTCTCTCTCTCTATGCCTTCAAACTACTTTTTAAGGAGATCAATGTTGCCACCAGTACACACCACAATCTTCCTGTTCTTCTCCCACCTGCAAAATCTGCCTTCACACTAGCAGACTCGTGTGATGGACTGCCATTTGGCAAGGATGTAGAAACCATGTTTTTTTTATTTTTATTAAATTAATAAATGATATGGTTAATTCTAATCTCTGGGAGGATAATCTGCTGATCTGAGTATCCTTTCATAAACTTCATGCCAAAAGCATAGTGTATACCTGTGCCCTGCTGCACCAGTCTCCTGATCTGCAGCACCTTCTTTACCGGTGGCACAGAGCAGGTTCAGAGGACACAAGCTCCCATTTGACACTTGTATGCCAACCACATGTCTTCAGTGCAGGGGGTGCATTTAAGAAGTGCATCCCTGCACACAACTCCATAATTAGGAGTTAACTCTCCTAGTGGCAGGTTCATCTTTAAATATAAGACATACCATGGTGGTTTCTACTACAGCCAAACAATTTTATATCAAACATGTCAGCCTGTTGAACCCTAACAACTGTAAAAGGATTATGTGTATACTCCTCATGCAGGCTGACTTTGCTAGCAGGACTGTAGCTTTGGAGATTGCCTCTCGTTCCTCCTTTGTGAGGGCAGGAAACACATTCAGCAGAGAGAAGCCAGTCTGCAGAAAGCTATCTGGGGAACAGGAATCAAAGAGCACACCCATTCACAACAGGAGTAGCCTCATGCCAGGGCGCTGCTTATGTTAAATCCTTTGATTCTATTGAGAAGGGAAGTGGGTGGGGTTAGTATAAACAGAGGGAGTTCTCTACAACTGGAGGAAGGTTCCACCAGCTTGTTTCTCACTGCTTGCCTTCCTGTCCCCTCCACTGTCCATTTCAC
This sequence comes from Ambystoma mexicanum, assembly GCF_040938575.1. Lineage (NCBI taxonomy): Eukaryota > Metazoa > Chordata > Amphibia > Caudata > Ambystomatidae > Ambystoma > Ambystoma mexicanum. The sequence continues at coordinate 810,043,110 of NC_090932.1, forward strand.
GTCCTTCAGCACAAAGCACTTTGGGTGTGTTGTCAGAAGGAAAAGATCCATAAAGGATTCACTCTTAAACAAACACCCGAAGAAGAAATCATTGAACTTCTGTTGGGAGAGTTGATATCTCCAAAGTACTCCTAAAATGAGGTGAAGGCTGAGTTTCCAAGGCAGAGGCGAGCACAGTCCCCTAACCAACCCCAGGGACCTTTGTAGGAGAACTGTTGTTGGGAGAAGACCTGCCTCAATGCCAGTCAAACAATGGTAACCAGGACGTCACTGTGTTGAGTGACACCTGATGTTGTGTGCCAGCCTCCCCTGTGTGTGGGAGCAGAAGAACAAGTTCTGAAACTTACCCTTGAGTCCCTGCATTGGGACTCACAGCAACCATGAGTCAAACCAGCCAGGATCGTTGTGTTTTTGGCATTGAACCAATTCAAGCTTGTTTGACTGCATTTCACCATTTCACCATTCTAGAGCTTCCTTTGGCACGTATTTGCTCTTTGAACTGATTTACTGCACATTCAGACCTGTTTGCCGTCGCACTGTGCGAGCCAAGCTCTTTGTTACCCTGGCTCGCACTTGAAGTTCATCATTGCACCTGCTGCCTCCGAACCACCTCTTCAAACCACTAGCCTCTTTGTAGCTCATCTTCATTGGCAGTCAACCAGACCCTGGTGGGATCCTTTGAACCATGACTTTTGAATGCTGCGTCAGTGCTGCGCATCCAGTCAACAGGGGACTTAGCTGCCCTTACACATTGATTTACAAGAATGTATCTCTTATTCTTTACCTATGAAGTTGTTGTGTGTGCATAGCTAGTTTGTCCTGAACTTCATAGGGACTTCAGGATCTCTGGTGTTTCTTCTAGGCATTAGGACAGCTTTTAGCTGACAGGGGTTGCCTCTCCATTAGGAGACTTGAACAGATTGTCATTATGGATAACGAGGACCTCTCATATACTGAAGAACATATAGCAGCACTTATCAGTGGTCCGTCCTTTTTTGATCATTTGTATTTGTTTTTGTATTTATTTATTTGTAAAGAACGGCCAAGCCCAGAGGCATCAAGGCGCTAATCTTACATGTTACAGGTTACATGAGCAGGTAACTCCAGGATTTACAAAAGTCAGGATCAAGTCACAAGTTACAGCAATTTACAGCAGCAATCACAGATTACATCCACGGAGGGAAACGTGTATCACAGAAGCATACATGTACAATCATAAAATCATAGAATAAAAGATTACAAAATGTATTTACAAGAAGATACAGATGAGCAGGAGGCACCTACAAAGAGGTCTTAGACCCGACCTTGGGCTTGACAACAATAGGGCTGAGGTCTTGTTCAATGAGCCAATTTTTTGTCCTGGTGCGAAATCTGGAAAAGGAGGGTTGTTCTCTTATCAATAATGGAAGAGTATTCCATTTCTTAGCCGCTAGACTGGTAAGCGGACACCCCAACTCATGGTTGGTTAAATCGCGGGATGGAGATACAGTGGGCCTCATTACACGGTAGGCGGTAAGGGTTTACCGGTACCGGTAAGGGTACCGGTACCGGTAAACCCTTACCGCCTTACTACGAGGTCCCTTAGCGGGACCCGACCTTAATGGCTGGTTTTACCAGCCGTTAAAGTAGGGTGCCGCAAAGGGACCTCGGTACTAATTACGGTACTGCAATTTGCGCAACCGTAATTAGCGCCTTCCCCATTCCCATTATGCCCTGTGGGGGCAAAAATGGGAATGGGGAAGGGCCTTGGTGAATGGGGAATTACCCCCCCCCGCTCACCTTGGAGTAGGGCGGTAATTCCGCCATCCACCAAGGCGGACACGGTAAAATACCGACTAATAGCGCCATGGTTACCGCCTACCGTGTAATGAGGCCCAGTGTGTCTGAGCGCCAGGTGTAGGTCTTGCTGACGTATGGCGTGTGAGGATGTTGGCCAAATACAAGGGCACTTAGTTGGAGAGGCATTTACGGGTGAGAGAGAGTACTTTCATGTCTTTCTGACATTAAGCCATTTTATAGTTTGTCTAGTGGTAGTGATATGCTGTTTTCTCAGTATATTGCAGGCTGCCCGAATGGCATTATTTTGCAAGATTTGCATTTTGTTGAGGTTTTGTTGTGAAGTGCCCAGATAGAGCATATTGCAATAATCAAGCTTTGATAAAATAAGTGCTCTTGCTACAGAGATGCAGTTATTAGTGGCTAGGTAGGGGCGGCATGCCTTGATAGGCTTACATGTGTAGGCCATTGATGAGGCTAGTGTGTTGGTTTGTCTCGTTAGCATGAGTGAGAAGTCAATATATATTCCTAGAGAGTTTTTACATCATTAGCACCTTTAATAATATTGCCGTCAATATTAAATGAGGAGAATTAAGATCCTAGTTTGTTTAGTTTGGTGGTTGACCCAAAAAGGAGCAGTTCGGTCTTGTCGTCATTTAAGCAAAGCTCATGATTTGCCATCCACGCTTGTATGGTGATGTAGATGTCGTTAAGAATTTTACTGTTTACAATGTAATCACCAGTGATTGGGATGAGTATCTGTGTATCATCCGCATAATTAGTATACGTGACTCCCAGATAATCCAATACGTCAAAAAGGGGCTTGGTAAATACATTGTAGAGATTAGGGGAAACTCAAGATCCCTGTGGAACCCTGCATGTCACTGGGGTGGGTATGGCTGAAGCTGAAGGAGCAAATACCCTCATGGCTGCACGGTGCAGTATTTTTAGTAAAAAAGGAACTTTGGTCATAGCCATATAATTTGATGGATTCATGGAATCTAAGGTAGGTTTTTTTAGTAGGTGTAGTACCCAGGCAACTTTCAGATTTTTAGGAACGGAACTTGATTTGAATGACGCATTAATGAAAGAGGTGATGAATGAGGCAAGTACATTAGCCACCTCCTTGATAAACGAGGCTGGGCAGGTGTCACCCTGGCAGTTTGAGGGTTTGAGTTTCCGTTTTATAGTCTCCACCTCAGTAATGGTGAGGGGTTTGAAGTTGAATTGGGGGATATCCCATTTAGGTATGGGAGGCGTAACCAGAGATGGGTTCGTTTCAGAGATAAGGTTTTTTTTTTCATTTCTATTTTGTTTAGGAGCAGAGTTATTTTGTCCTGGAGAGCTTTCTGTATGTTGGTGCACCATACAGTGTCTTTGGTACAAGCGTCAGGTGTAGGGGCTGGCGATTCCAGTTCTTTCAAGATATTGAATAATTCTTTCATATTAGAGTTGGCTTTAGTTATGTGGTCATTGAAGTTATCTTTTTTTGCTTGGATGATAGCTGACTTGTAGTTGAGTGACACTGTTGTAAAAGCGTCTCTATTGGGTGCTGATGGAGCATATTTCCATAAGGATTCTGCTGATCTTTTAACTTTTCTTAAGGCTTTGAGGTGACGCGTGTACCATTTGTTAAGATGTGCGCTCTGTTTAACTTTCTGTAGTTTGAGGGGGGCTATAGTATTTATGGCTTTTGAGATGGTGTCATTGTACAGATCAACTAGAACAGATGGGTTAGAGTGCATCAAGCCAGGGTTAGTGATAGGTTGTAATAATGGTATGAGGGTCTCTAGGGTAAGTTTACGTTTACTTCTAGTCATCTTGGCTGGTGCTAAGATAGTGTCATGGCCACAGGCCCCAGAACACAAAACCACACCATCTAGTGATGGGGGCAATGGGTCATTTGACTCACTTATGTCCCTTTGGGACCCATAAACACAGGGGCCCTGGCTGGACTCAGTCCTTTGGCACCAGGCTCATATAGAGATGTGATCAGGAACAATTTCTTTCAGTGAAGGAGTGCTTTTACTTTATTTCAGTGCAGGAGTGGTTTTAGTTTACAAGAACTTTCCAGGAGCTGAAAGCCTTTATTCCAGAGAACATCCTCATGTGCTGACTCCTCGGGTGTGGCAGGATGTGGCAGGCAGGCTGAACCTGGTGGGATTGGCTTCAGAAGCTCAGCTATATAAGCTGTTCCATCCTTAAGACCGGTGCTTCGCGTTACTGTGCACTTGCATGCAACGTGACGCTCACCGCCGCTTGGACCAGTTTACTTACCTTTGAAACCAGGTGTTCTCCTGCTTACACACCTACAGGAAACCGGTGCTTCATCGCTTCATCTGCAGACTCAATCCTGACATCCAGTGATCTTGATCCCAACGCCGCAGCACCTCGCTCCGCATCCACAAGCTTGGACTCTGTGAAGAAGAAGGAAGACAAGGTTAGAACATCCGTCCTAGGGCTGCACCGCATTTGAACCCTGCGGGCCCCCTAGTTAACAATTTACCAGCTACTGTACCGCTGCAGCTTCATTCCTCGTTAACTCCGGCTGCCGGCTCGAGCTCCACAGATTCTGCCGGGCCGGCAACATCACCTGCAAGGGAAGAAAGCAAAAGAGTAAACATCAAAAGCGGAACGGACAGAAATACAAGACAACAAACTTTACAATACAACAAAAACAGACGAGGAAATACAAAGGCAAAAAGGAACACTTACCTGAAGTATAGTGGCTTAGTCGCAGCAGGACTGGACTACCACATGCAAGGGACCAGTGAAGGAACTCGGTCCAGATCATACAAGCGCCCCTGCCAGGAGGAGCAGGACGAATCAACAGGTGAGCTTTCCAGGGACAGCACATCCCACGGGTAGCACGGTTTGGGAGAAGGGGTCTGGAAGGGCATCAGGCAGACAAGCTGGCATACTCACGCCCCCTATTCTCCATGCAGGAGCAGTTCTGAGCAGCATCACCTATTACCACCAGTCACCACATAAGCGCAGAGGTCGAAGTCGGGCCAGAGCGACCTCATCCCCGGGAGGGCTGCAACCATACCCCAATGCCTCCGCAGAGACCAGGTGAGCATAACAGATAGGTGGAGTAGAGTGAGCTTGTTTTTTAATGGTGAACGTGATGAGGTGATGGTCTGTCCAGCCACAAGGAGTATTGGACTGTATGTTGATATTGCAATTCAGATCAGCTAGCCAATCTAGCGTTCTACATTTAGAGTGTGTAGTGTTGGTTATGCGCTGAGTAAATCCTATTTCTGCTAGAGTGTCTTTAAGTGCACAGGCTTTAGTGTCTTTCAGATCTAGGAAGCTGGGATTAAAGTCTCCTAGGGTGATGATTTGGGATTTACTTTTAGTGTTGCTAGATAATAGTTGTGATATATCATTTTCAAAAGTAGTGGCTGGGCCTGGAGGTCGGTAAATCAAGTGCATGGTTATGGTGGAGGTGGTGAATGTGGCTAATTTAATAGTGAGGAGTTTGGTGGATGGTAGAGGCAGATTGCTGACCAATTTTTGATGGTGGAAAGGAATTATGGCAACAAAGTGAACAACGATGATCTTTTGAGACTTTGAAAAGCAATTTTGCACCGAGATACACTGTCACTTGCTTAAAGAGTACTTAAAAGGCAATATTATACCCTTAGTGTTTCAAGTCAAGAATCAACCTTGCTTATTTCTTGACAACCCACAATACAAAACTGCATTTAGTCACATTGCTACCAAATGCAGTCATGATTTATTAGTATTAACCATCACAACAGCTTAAACAGAAAGTAGGAAAATCCTAGATGTGATTGAAACTGCTGAACAGCATTTAAATATGACCCTTTGATAACAGAAATAAAAGAACACCTAATAGCAATTCAAAAGCAAGTAGATGATTTCAAAACCTTCACCACAAGTGAAAAAAAATAAAAATGTAAGAAAAATGTGATGAATTTCAGAAATGAGGTTGTTTACCCTTATTTGATGGATGTTTTCCAACCCGAAACTCGGTGGACTTATAACTATCAGGCAAGATCTTTTCAACTGATACCAAACTTTTTCTGACACTTCTTCCAGCTCAGATTTAGATGCAGAAGGTCCCTCTACCTCTGTCTCTAACTTTGAAGATATGACTGGGCAAACCCAACCTTTTTTAGACAGAGGCAACCACAGAGGTTGCAGATGAGGCAGAGCCTGGGGAGATCAATACCCACAACAATACCCACAACAATTTCAAAAAGAATAAACAGATCCTCACACTGAGTTCAACACCAGACAGAGAGCTAACCGTCAATAGGGACTAAGTCTGACACCTCTATGGCCATATTTAATCTGACTAATATTCCAATGCAATAAAGTGAGATACTACCCCGGAATAAAGGGCTTTCATTTGTCCCTAGTCAAACTCCCTCCAACATATGTTTGTAGAGGCAAATCCGCAAATTTCTCCATAAAATTAGATTAAAATTCTTCTTTGATGACATGGAAGAAACTGTTACATCTGTTTCACATTTTTTTGTTAAATCTAAGGTTCTACTAAAGACATGCCAAAGGAGATCTTTACCTTTGAGTCAGTGGTCACCAAAGGTGTCACTAAGATTTTGAAGAATAGGAGACCATGTACATGTAATCTTACTAAACCGGAATACTTGGTGCTCCAGAAAAATAAAATCAGAAACCTCTGTTGTCATCAAGCTTGCGGATAAAGGTGGGGTGATTGTCATACAATCCACTGCGGATTATGACAAAGAGGTGTTGCGAAAACTGTCCAATGAACATCATTATCTCAAATTAACCAGTGACCCAACCAGTATTTTGGCCCAATGAATCCATACTACTATGGACATGGCATTTGAACAGGGGTACATCACCTCCAAGGAGTACACTTTTTTAATAAAAAATATCCTAAAGCACCCTTGTTCTATTTGCTTCCAGAAATACATAAGCCTGAAACTTTGCTACCAGGATGGCTCATTGTGTCAGCACGTGCGTCCCTATTGGAACCACTGGCCAAGATATTGACTTTTTTATCCAACCTATTTCCACATTGGGAGTCTCACATTTACTAGACTCTATAGATGTCATCAATCTGGTAGGAAATATGCCTTTTGATCACTCTATCAATAGTTTGTGAACACTACATGTGGAATCATTGTACACAAATATATCCCAAAGGGAAGAAATTGAAGTCATTACATTATCCTTGAATTTAGGAGAGCCACCGCATCCAGTTCTGACAGATTTTATTGTTGATTTGGCCAATTTAGCTTGGAAGAAAATGTCGTTATGTTTGAGGACAGTTACTATAAACAGATGCATGGAACCTCAATGAATACAGCACTTGTGCCAGCATTAGCTAAGCTTTTTGTACTATACTTTGAGGATAACTATGTTTATACCAATGATAATCCCTTTTTACCCCATATTAAGATCTATCATCACTTCATAGATGATGTCCTTTTCGTGTGGCAAGGTGATTGCACTACTCTGGCAGCATTTGTTGCATGGCTCAATGGATTAACTCCAGTTTTAAAATTCTCATTGACGCATAGTCAAAAAGAATTAGCCTTTCTGGACTTACTTTTTTTTGTTTGTTTGGTTAAAACTTTAACAAATATTCATAAAAGAAAATGTCATCCAAATATTCATTACAAATTAGTTCATTCAAAGAAAAAGCAGAAAAAGAAAAGAAGTTATGTTCAACTACATCAAATACCTTCTATATTAAAAGGTGAAAATGGAAAGAGTTAAATAATCAACAAATTAAGATTTATTACATTGAAAAAGTGAATCAATAAATATACACACTGGATTCACAACTAATGTTGTTGAGCCTGACAAACAATAATTCCATAATTGATTACTTCCTAAAAAATGAACCTTCTTAAACTTTAAAAATGCCCTTACTCTTTTTTGTTTCCAGAGCTACAGACCCTAACAGTATATGACTGCTAGTTTCTTTGGACTGGCTGCAGAATTTACAGGTGATATCATCACCATCAACCTTACGATACCTCAGAAGAATCTCTTTTGTACGGAGTAGATTCAAACAAAATCTCATAAAGGTAGACCACTTTGGTCCGCTAGCATATATTGATTAATACCGAAGCACAGTTCCCAAATTTTTGTAATCGTGTTTTAAATGACCTAGGGATGGATACGCGTGAAACTCATCCACCGTAGTGGCCCAGTCTAAAGCATAGAGATCTTTCTTTACTTTATCCGGATTTCCAACTAAATCACCCTCAGTGTAACCCAACCCCTTCAAATGTCGGTGGGTGATTGTCTTAATATCCCAAACTACACAAATGTCCCCCTCTTCCCAAACATGTGGAAAATTGCACCACAATGAATTTGGTATCAGTGCCAACATTTTCCCATAGAGAGCTAAATACTTCCACAGTGCTCATGCCCTAAGGGAAGTCACCCCCAATTCATACCTGATGATTGCCTGCAGCGTCAAAGGGGGAAGACGGAGGATCCTTCTCCACATCATGGCTTCAAGATATGGGAGATAGTCCAATACAGATGGATTGTAAATCTCTATACCATAAAGTAATTTAGGTACAATTTTTTCTTCATAATAGCGTTTGCATGGCAGTACGGAAAATTTCCCAAATTTTGAATCTACCCTCTGAAGCTGATTTAATAGCTTAGTTGTTTTTGAGAGCAGCCATGATCTAATTAAAGAGGTTGAAGTTTTAGAATAATCTTGAAGCCTAGATAAATGAGAGAATCAATCCTCTCTACCAGAGTCGATTTCACATGCAACTTGAAGTCAGTCTGTTTCCTGCGATTTGTCAAATGCATAACCTTTGTTTTGGCTGCATTAATGGTTAACGAATTTGCCTTAGCAAAGGCTAAAAATCAGTGCAAAATTCTTTGGAGGCCAATGGGAGTGTTGTCAAATGCAATGAAATCATCAGCTTATCCCGTCCACAACCTAATAGTTCCAATACCGGGAGTTGCTAATGCCCTAGAATGTAAATATCATTCCTAGTCAGCAAAATGAAGAGTATAAAGAAAGGGGGCAAAATACACACCTGCCTAATGCCTCTAAAGGTTTTTACTGGGAGTGACAGATGACCCTCATGATTTAATGATACTTGAATAGATGAATTATTATGCAGTGCTACAAGCAGATGGAGCAATCCCAGAGGGATATCCCATTTCTTAAGTTTTGACCACAGAAGTGAGCAATCAACTGCATCAAAAGCTGCTGCCAAATTGATTGAAGTGAAGAAAACCTTAATCCACCTGCTTTGCCCATGCCTGCCCCTGGATGCAATTCAACAATAAACCATTCAGTTGGTTACCCATTCCCTTTCGAAAGCCAGTCTGCCATTTTGATATTAGGTTCTGGCTACTGGCCCAAGCCTCCAGGTGTTCTAGTAACAGGCGTGAGAAAATTTTAGAATACGCGTCCAGAATGGCAATTGGACGATAATTCCTTATCTGGGACCTATCCCCCTTTTTATAGATAGGAATAATATGTGCCCGCTCCAAGGAAGGAGGATATTTTCCTTTCTTGTCAATATCTCCAAACAGAATAGACAGAATATCTGTCCATTGTTTCGGATTTGACTTACAAAGTTCATCAGTTAATCCGTTTGGGCAAGGGGCCCTCAAGTTACTAATACAACCAATTAACTTTACAATTCTCTCCTTTGAGAGATAAAATACCAAAGATACATCATGAGACATCTCCCTATCCAAGTGAGCTTTACTTCTTATGTAGGGTAGGGCATATAGTGCCTCAAAGTGGTCAATCCATCATTGACCAGACTACCCAATAGGACATTCCCAGATGCATTAATCCATGACCAAAAGGTTCTAGAATTGTTGTCCACTAATGCATCTAACATTTGTTCCCCATCTGACTGGAGTCTTTGCATCTTTCAGCCTTTCTCCCAGTTTTTATATCCTTGCTCAAGTTTCTTAATATGGATTATTTTATCTCAGGAGGAAATGGAGGGATCTTTGTTGATGTACCTCCTTCCAGCTCTCAGAGTGCTTCGTCTAAATACCAGCTCCCTATTTTACACATGTACATGGGGTAATGGCCTAGACGCTACTCCACCCTTGGTGGTAATATTGGTTTGATAACATTAGAGATAAAACATCAAAAAGTGTCTACCAATACCAATTGCACCCAAAGGTCATTGATTTACACTGACAAGCATATTTGTTGACCATTTAAGACGATTGCCATGGGTAGTAAGCGAGGCCAAACGCCCCCCCCTACCAATGAGGGCGGAATAGATGGTACAAATCTATGTGGGTCTAAAGCAGCAGTTAAGATGGAGTGATCACTACATGTCGTGTTGGTGACTTCAAAAAGTGAAAAGTTGTCCAACATCCACTTATTCACAAAGATATAATCACTGATAGAAACACTATTTCCACTTGACCATGGTGCGGAAGTTGGAACATCTCCCTTAACAGTACCTTTTTGTGGAATAAGACCCATGCTAGTGAAACACTCCACCCACATCTTACAGTTTGTATTTGCATATGACAATGGAGACTCTTTCCCCAGTGAAATACAGTTCGAGTTAAGATCACCTGCCACCACCACATGACCCCTGGGAGCGATGTTATACCATTGTGCTACACAGAGTGGAATAGAATCTGTCACTGCAGCTAATGTCACCATACCCACATGTCAGTATATATTAAACACCAAAAGATCCATATGCAAGGAGCCAAGAAATCTAATATTGGTTGCCAGAATTACGAATCTCTGAACATGCCGATAGACCAATCTAATATAAGTGGAAAGTTTGATCATTGTTAATAGGCCTCCATGGCGATGGCCTGTATTCCCCTGACAAGCCTGTTAGTGCCTACCTCATATCTATCAAAAGCTGGCTGGACTTTAAGCCACTTTTCCTGTAGCAACAAAAGAGTATGATTTCTAAGCAATACAGTTAGTACACCATTAGAAAATAATTGTGTAAAGCCTTTTGAGTTAAATGAGAGCATTGAAATAGAGGTATGTAGAGGATCACAGTGTACTTCTTTTGCCTCTAAGTCACTGGTTACGGGTCCAAAAGTCTAATGCATAGTTTGCGGGAATAGCCAAGACCAGCTCCGGTTTTCCTCAGAGGCCAGTTTTTTCTTTTTCAGGGTTAGTACGTGGAAGTCAACTGAGCTCTGCCCACTCTGAGGTGAATGAGCATTCCCTCCACTTTGGCCACTCCTCTGCGCATTCTCTTGATCCACTTTAGGAACATAAGGCAGCAGATCATACCCCAAACAATGCAGACTGTCGTGTTCCTTTATAATAGCATCCATCACTAATATAGATATTAGGATGATCACTGCACAATCCAATCTTGCCCGGTCTGGAAAGAATGCTCTTTGACATCCCCTGACTTAAGTGCTGCCAGTGCAGGCACCCCCTGTAAAAGTGACAGGAGAGCCAACGATTCAACACTGCCCTGCGAGTTTCTGGAATTACACTTTCAATGGCTAATGCCAGAGATTCATTTTGAGGAATTTGTTGTTTGGTCAGAGTCCGTAGGGCCATTGGACCCACTGGACCACAGGCTTGAGAAGATCCTGATGACTGAGTAAAAGACAGCGGTTGGTGTGGCTTAATAGACACATCAGGGGCAATCTCAGGAGGCGAACTCCAGCCAAGATTTGCAAATATTGGCAGTGTTGAGATGAAATGTTACTTGACCCAATCGCCACTGGTGATTGGCTCAAAAGAGATGGTATGTTACGCAAATCTACAGCCTCTGCCAGGAACAAACCTTTGTCCATATCTGACTTTCCCCCATTTCCAGATATCACACACCTGGGGCATCATTCAAGGGTGCACTTATAGGAGCTTTAACAATCATCAAATGAATCTAGGAAAGCACTACCTTCATTGCTGTTCTTGATAGTAAGGATTTGAAGAAACGTCTTGCATATTGATTTTTATTTGATTTACTTAACCAAGTTTTTTGTTTTCTTCATTATAGGTGTTCACAGTCTTTTAAAGACTCTAGGCTTCTTCAGGGTTCGTGAGAATTTGGTCGGGCACATACTTAAAACTTATTCAATTGATGTTTCTATAGTATCTTCCTGAGTAATGACAGTTGGAGCTGTTGAAAAGTGGACCTGTTTGGCAGATCGGTCCAGTGCTGTTTTATCATTTTTCCAAAGTTCAGTGTTATGTGAACCTGTTGATTGACAAGGCCCGTCAAACGTCCCATTTGAATCATTGGAGGGGAGAGGAGGAGGGACAAACTCCTGAGACAAGAAACCCAAAGCGTTGCCCCCTGACACTTTCCCCCTGATTTGCTGCTGATCTGATTTGGCCATAGGCCCACCAGAGTCTCTTTCTGTCATTTGATGAGCAACTGTTGATATATCTTTATGTGATTCAACAAAGTTCCTTGCTGCTACATGGATCATCAGATTTGAACAGGAGGGACTCAAGGAGAACAGTGTTCGATTTAGTCTCTCTTTGTAATCCTTCATAGAGACTAGAATACATAATACCTGATTGATTTAATTAAACAGTCCTTCCTTATTCTCCCGTGACCCATCCTCTATTTTGCACATCATGGCTGAGAGTCTCTGTGGTGGTAATACTGATGGAGAAGGTGCTGGAAAAGATGAAAAAAGTCAATTCCTGAACCCTCCTGACTTTTGTGTTGCGTAGAAGAAAATTGAGTTGACATCTCAGGAGGCGTATCTGTCATTGAATCACTGCATAGAGAGACATCATGATCCATCAGCTGAACCTCTCAATTATTAGACAATGTCACAGGTATGGTATTTGTTCCATTTTGCAAAGTATGCAGCTTTGTACCCCTTACCCTCCTATTTGGGAGCACTGGAGACTGAGGTATATGTATTGGTAATGACACTGTAGCCACAAGCGCAGTGATAGGTGCAGCGATACCTGCCACACAAGGGAAAATACAAAGTTGTGCCCCACTATCCCTCAAACAAGGAGCAGCTGCAACTTGAAGCAGTGGTAGAGTTAGGAGCATGGTATCTGATGGTGTTGAAAAGAAAGTAGTGATCTGGTTCTGGTCATCACTCGTCCTGTTCAAATGTTTTTGCCCTTTCAGCAGTGGACCAGACTTAGCAGAGAGTCGTATGAGTGGCAGAGATGGTGGCAAATGTAAAGCTAATGCAGGTAGCATGTACTCATCTGAAATGGAAGCAGAGGCTATACTCAATCCTGGGCCCCCACTCCGTAACTCATACATGGAATTCAACTTCGTTATGAAAGGAACCATGAAAGAGGAAGCCACTCACTGTTTCTCTGGCGCGGCAGTGGTCAGTTTAAGTCCATGTGAGAACCCACCACTCCCAACACACCCAACACACTGCTCGCAGGCCGCGCGAGCTCCATGCCGGTGTGTAGCTTATATGCAAATGTCACTCCTTCTGTTGATCTGTTGAACGCATAGACAGACTGCAGCCAGGAAACAGCCAGGAAATACAGTCATGTTATGGTGACTACAGGACTGCCAAGGAGTTAGTGCAGATCCTGCTTTCTAATTTTTTTGGGTTGAAGACCACCTGGAGGTAACTTTATTTTGGAAAAGTACTGACAGGAACACCATTTTACATCACACGAGTCTCGAGAAGAACATTCCATTTAACCAGTTTTTGAGGATTCTGAGGAATTGCACCTCCTTAAATTAGTTTTACTATCAAGTTAACATTTTGAAAAGTCATCTTTCAGCTCTTGGCTACCCGAGGAAACTTTTAAAACATTCAATCAAGCGAGCTCCATTTTTGCCTAGGGAACAGCTCCTAGCACATTTACTGCATAAACAGGTTTATTATGCCTACCAAAAATCATTGGTTGTTGTACATTTAGTAATTTAGTTTGTAATTAATTTAGTTTTTTCATTTACTCTCAATCTTTATATTTTTCTGTAAATTGTATCTCTATCTACTTGCTTCTCTATTTCCTAAACACTCCCTTGTTTGTTATTAGCACTGCAACATGGCTGCCACCAGGTGTTTGAACAATAAGGATTAGTCCTTTCTCTGTGTTCATTTATTTTTTCTTGCGAGTCGCACACACATTTTGAAATCTTCCATTCCTGTAGTGGCATTGGCAGTGCATACCCTCAGAAGGCCAGGTTATTTCCAGAGCCACTGTGTTCAGTAAACACGGTGGGCTCACTGCAGTACTGTACAGTGTCTGGGTTGTGTATTTTTTCCGATTCAGATGATAATGTGATGATTATGTGATAATTCACGTATTTGTATGTTTTGGTTCAGCATGTATTTGTGATTGGCTATACAATGCTGCACTTAGTGGTTAGGTGCATGCAACTAGTTTAATTGTCTTTAACTAAGTATAGGGGCTTTCCTTGAGCCCTCTTGTGGTCCTTCACTTCTTTACTCTTCACCATTCCTTAATTCTTGCATCTTTGGAAACATTGTACTGGCTTGTTCATGGATGGTGCATGATGGTGTTGGCTCAAGCCATGGTATTGATGTTGGTTTAATTTATTACATGAAGCTTAAATAATTGCTTCCAATACTGTGTCTCTAATATTTATATATTTTGTTTTTTAGAATGATGCCAATGGAGACTCATTTATGATGGCAGTAAAAGCATTGCTGTGCCTTCTTCCTCATTAATGATAGGGATTTTTGACACACATTTGTATATGTGAGTGTTGGGTGTCACATGGACACAGGGCCTCATTACGAGGTGGGCGGAATGAGTTTACCGGCACCGGTAATGGTGCCGGTGCTGATTAACCTATTCCGTCCTATTAAGAGGTTCCCTTGCAGGACCCACTCAGAACGTCTGGTCAGACCAGACGTCCTTTGCGTGTCCCGCAAGGGGACCAGAGAGCTAATAAAAGCTCCATCCCCATTCCCATTCAACCCTAAGGGGGCTCGAATGGGAATGGGGAAGGGTTTTTTGAATGAGGAATTACCGGGTCCTCCAAGGTTGGAATGACCTGGTAATTCCTCATTCACAGAACCCAGACCCGGACACGATTTTGGAGGCAGCCATGGCGCTAATAGCATCATGGCTACCTCCAAACTGGTAATGAGGCCCACAGTCTTTTTAGGATAGTTATGCATGTTTTGTTTTGTCTACTGTAGGAGTCCGTTGTGGCCCTCAGGAAGGTGTTTTGATATATGTGATCACCAACACTAGTGTGTGAATTATCAGAGCCTTGTTTACTTTTGAATCCAACATAGCTCGTTGGTCCAGCAACAACACCTGAGGAGTCGGTATGCTTTTACGTTATGTATTGTAATTGCCAATATTTTTATTGTCATATTTTGCATCAGAGATCGATAGTCTGTTCTCAAAATGTATAAAACCAGAAGTTCTGCATAATATATGGTACTTACAGTACACTGGTTGGCTTCCTGGTCCTCTATGACTGGGAGGACTAGTGCCATCAGTTGGTTGCGCCTCTGTTCTCAGCATATTTGTGATTTTCTTTGCTGATGTTGTATTTATATGTATTGTTAGGGCTGTTTTATATGTACAGTTTGATTTTTTTCTTGTGAATAATTTGTTGAATAAACACATTTGTGTTTCATGTTGCAGCGTACACTCGTTTAATATGGGGTACTTAGTTGCCCTTACACATTGATTTATAACTATGTATCTCTTATTCTTTAGCTATGAAGTTGTTGCGTGTGTATAGATAGTTTGTCCTGAAATCCATAGGGCCTTCAGGTCCCCTGGTGTTTCTTCTAGACATCCAGTCAGCAGTGTCTTTGCCTTCAAACTGACTGTTGATCTGACCCTCACTATCAGCACTTCTCTGACCATTGCCTTAGAATCTTGCAAGCTCCTGTTCAACCTCTGCTGCTCAACATCCACTCCCTGTCTAAAACAATTCACCTCAATCACTGCACTGCACCTTCAAACTTGTTCGACACCGCACTGTGCTAGCTTAGCACGTCATTGCTTCAGCTCCAAATGCAGGCTCTTTTTTGCATCTGTCACCTTTGAACAGCCTCTAAACTCAACAGAATCATTGCTGCCGAACTTCATCGCCAGTCAAACCAACCCTGGTGTATCATTGAGCCCTGACCCTCGAATGCTGCATGAAATCGCTCTGACCGCATAGTGCAACCAGTCTCCAGCCTCTTTGTCATCAAATAAGCCCTCAAACCAGCCATGATGGACTCGCGATCCTCAGCTCCTCAAACACTTCCTCGAAACAGTCCAGTAAACTCCACACATCCAGTCCACTGCATCTTCACAGTAGAGCCAACTGTCAAACCCACCCTGGTGGCCCATACGATCAGCACTTCTTCAAAACACAGCAAGTTCCTGTTTGAGACTCGCTTGACAGCGTTCCCCATCTAGAACAATGTGACCCCTGCACTCTAACCTTGTTGAACCACATAAACAGCACCAACAATCCTGGTTCGATGGCATAGAACCAGCAAGAACCACAGAAGGTGTCATTCACTGCTAACTGCCCCCTTTATCCCTCCTTGGGCCCCAAGGACTGGTTAGTTCACCCTTAAACCCTTTTTGCATGTGAACACAATATTTTACAAACATTGTGGTTTTTACTTGCCTTACCCCCATGGTTCACTACCCAGAGAGCTACATCCTTCTATATGTACATTTCTGTTATATTTTCTCAGGGGGGTGGGGGTTTGTAGTGTATTTCTATTTGGTTCTTTTTTGCTGATGATGCGTTTTTTAAGTTTTTTAATGTGTAATTAAAGTTTTTCTATTTGTATAGAACCTTGATAGGACATTTCCTTTATTTTGTGCTGTTGTAATGTTGCTGTTTGGGTTGCTACTGAAACACATTCACACACCTCTTGAGAGTATAGCCAATGCTATATCTCTTAACTGTGTCTGTTTTAACTTTATGATTGGGTTCACTCTTGGCTTGTTGTCGTTTGATGGTGGAGTGGGTTTTAGCCACTACTCACCCTTTTACTCCTGCAGGGCAAACATTCAAAACATGTCTGGTTTTTCTTGTGGTCGCATGCAGAAGGGATTTGATCATCCAGTTTGTGCTGGATTTCCCCTTTATGGGTGGGACCAAGCCTGATTTGCATATGGTCTTTTCCCTTTCTGTAATGGCTTGGCAGGCTGAAGAACGATGGTTTTGGGTGTTGACCAGAGTAATGCCAGAGATTCAGATTAATTCAAAACCTTTCATCCATCAACTCTTTTGTTCACTTTGGTCACACTGAGTGGAATTAGTCTGCCAGAGATGGGTCCAGAGCATGCTGGAACTAGAGACCCAAGATCTACCTCTGTGATGATGCTCAATGAGGTCGAAACATGTCTGCTGTTGCTAGTGGTCTCGTGCATAAGGGGATGTGGAAAGAAGTTTTGGCTGTACTGCCTCTTTAGGAGTAGGACCAAACCTGATTTGCATCTGGTTTTTCCGCTCTCTATATTGGCTTGGCAGGCTCAAGAACAAGTGTCTGGAGAGTAGCCCAGAGTAAAGCCAGAGGTTGAGATTATTTCAAAACCTTCCAGCCATCACCTCTTTTGTTTGCTTTAGTCACACCGAAGGGGATGGGTATGCCCTTACCTGGATCCTTAACCTGCTGTGACTAGAGACCTAAACTTCACTGCAACGGGGTGCTGAGTGAGGCCAAAACATGTCTGGGTTTGCTTGTGGTCTCAGACAGAAGCGATCTGACCAAACAATTCTGGCTGGACTGCTGGTTTAGGAGTGGGACCAAGCCTGATTTGCATATTGTGATTCTCCTTTTTGTAATAGTGTGACAGGCTGCAGAATGATGGTCTGAAGGTTTGCCCAAAGCAAAACCAGATGTTCCGATTAATTCAAAACCGTCCAACTATCCCCTTTTTGTTTGTTTTGGGCTAAAGTAATTTTGTCACAGGCCCTCTTTGGGAAAACATTATCTCCTCAAATTCCTGTTGCTTTTCTTTAAATATCTACATTGAGTTGATCCTACCTCGCTGACACTATCTCACTCTACTATCTCTTCACACCCTCTGTTGATCCTGCCCTGCCCAATCTCTCTGTTCCCTGTCCTGATTGTGCTACCTGTTGCTCTGGTGCATCTGCTTCCTTACGCTCTTCATCCCAGTCCTTTGGAATTCATTCCCTTTCATACAAAAAACCCTTCTATTATACTATCGTTCCAGTCTTCACTCAAACTCCACTGCCTCATCAAGGTAGATGGCCACTTTACTTAGATATATATCACTCCTCCTTCCTGACCTCCATGGTATTTACCATAACTTCCATAGCAATACACACTTTCCATTTCTTACCTGTCCTGTCATATGTGATGTATGTTTATGTTGTGTTCTGCCCCCAATCTTTGTATCATTCTCCCCTTTCAACTTGCAACCATTGATCACTCCCTTGTATTGTATGACACATGAGTCAGGTTTGCCCGGGTACCTTCTTGCTTTTGTACATGCTTATATGTGTTTTTGGCTGGGATACATATATCCTCAATACATACAAATCTAAACACTTAGAACTGGGAAGAATCCAGAATGAAGTGCTATATTTAAAAACTACTGACATCAAACACACAATCAGTTTATCAAATTGTCTACATGTGCAATTTATAATTTTTTTGATTTTCAGTTCATGCAACGGAATATATTTCATAAATGATTCACATACATACTGTGACAGAGGAGGTCTTGGACCAAGAAGTACTTCAAGACTGTAAATCGAGTCCAAAACCTTTATTTGAAGAATGTTGACAAAATGGGTCAACTTAAATATAAATCTGTCAGCATGGCTTCACTTTAGTCCAAATGGACCTCACCATCCCCGGGAAGTCACTCAAAGTCTGCCCATTTACCCCTGTTCCTGGGCCTTTAAGGCCCCTCATATGCCCCTTCTCAAACTTATAATATAAATGGTGTTCCCACTCCCTTCTCAGTTTATTTGGCATTCTGGGCTCTATGGTTTTCATGAACCCATCTTCAAGAAGACAAGTTGCAGTCACTCTTTTTGTGGTCACATAACCAATGGGGGCAGTGTCTTGAGAGCAGACAAGTCACCAGGAGTAGTTGACAGGGAGAGGCCGCAAGCAGTCTCTTGTGGGGGCCCTCTTGCTTCTTTCCTTCTTGACTCTCGGATCCTGTTGTAAACTCTGTGGCCCATTTTCATTCATAATACCATATTCTGGTCCTGCTTAAGCCTAGGAAGGCATGCCAGAAACGTCTTGTCCTGACTGTCTATATAACTGCTATCCCGACCACACGGTCTCTTGATTTTACCACTTCATCTGTACCACCCTCACTTCCTGATATTGCTACCTCTGAGCCATCACATCTTCCGCCTCATGGCCCCACCTTTGGATTACATCCCTCTTTTTTTTACTGCCTTTCCTACTTGGTGTTTGTCAAAAAAGTGCACAGACAAATATGTATCATTTAGCACCAGTAGACTAAATGAAAAACCTTGAACGGAGATAATCAATGATTCACACACACACATACAGGGCCTCATTACGACCCTGGCGTTAACCATGGCACTATTAGCACCATGGTTGATGCCAGTATTTTACCAACTTCGCCATGGTGAATAGCGGAATTACCGCCCCATTCCAAAGTTGGCGGGGCGGTAATTCCCCATTCACCATTGGCCCTTCCCCATTCCCATTTTTGCTCCCATAGGGCTCAATGGGAATGGGGAAGCCAGTAATTACGGTACCGCAAATTGCGGTACCGTAATTACCTCGAAAGTCCCTTTGTCGGTTCCGTTAAGGTCGGGACCCGCAAAGGAACCTCGTAATTAGGCGGTTTAACGGTGCCGACACCTTTTACGGCGCCGTTAACCCCTTACCGCCTGGGTCGTAATGAGGACCACTGAGTTAGATGTTAAGTTAGCCTTTATATGGCTATTCATTCACAAAAGGCATACATAAATGAATAAACTGCAACAGAAATAAATCACACAAAAGACAGTAATTTAAAGAGAATGGAAAACTCTGAAACAGCCAGGCACAGAGATCACGGCAGCTAAGAGCCCCAGAGATAAATGACCCCCCTCCAACTGAGGCTTTGTGTGTGACCTTTCCGGAGTACCACATTTTAAGCCCTCCGCAATGGCGGGGTGGCATTTTCTCAAAACTTCTGCACTGAGCCTATGTGCATTGGTGGTTAACCGCCTGCCCTACAGTAACCTCAAGGAGCAGAGCTCTTCCCTTTCTCAAAACAGCAAAGAAAACAACTCTGTAACTCATCCTCAAATTTGACAGTGTGCATGGGAACCTTATCAGGTACCAGCCTGCACCTGCAAATCTCCGTCTTTTCATGCACCGTGTCCTTGGATGAGCAATGCAAACCAACAAAAGCAACAAATAATGTTGAAAACATGTTTTCCAGTAAAATAATGCTAACAATGCTGAAAATCCATGTAAATTTCACGGCAAGTGCAGTATTCACTGAGGAATGGAGCAAATGTCCCTTGTGGGTCTGAGCGCACCAGAATGCACTGTGCACCAGCGCCATATTTTAGCTCAAAGCATTACAACGTTACACCTCCACCTCCTAAGAACTGCCTTTGCCACCTGATGTTAAGACTTCTGCTTAATCTTTTGCACTGCCACCGGCTGATGTTGCCACCAATTCTTCCTCTGTGCCACCTTCATCTTTAAAGGATATTACCACCGCCACTTACACTCTAACCATGTCACCATGTGCTACTTCTCTGTACCAGCTTCCTTTCCACTTGTTGTAACCACCTTCATCTCCTCTTTATTAGTGACCCCCCGGTTTTCCACCTCCAACTGTCTCTTCATTGATTACCACCTCCTCCGCCACACCTGATCTTACCACCTCCTCTTGCAAAATACTAGCTCTCACCACCTGCTCCTGCTCTACCATGCTGCAGCCGCTCCAGCTACCTCTCCAGCATCCATTCTTTCCAACTCATTGCAACCTCCAGCTACTGCCAAACTTTAACCAGGTGCTTCTCCAGTCTACACTCCCTGACTGGGTCCCTGAATCATATATTGCTACACACCATTTTGCATTGCATTTTGTCTCTTTTTGCAAATTCGAAGCCTGGTGTGTGCTTTCAACTTCTCTGCACCCCTTTATGCATTGCATTTTGTGTCTCTTTTTGCAAAGTCATAGCCTGTTCTGTGTTTTTAACTTGTTTGCACCCTATTCTGCATTACATTTTGTGCCTCTTTTTGCAAATTCAAAGGCTGGTGTATGGTTTTCTCTTATCTGCACCTTTTTTTGCATTGCATTTTGTGTCTCTTTTTGCAAATCCGAAGCCTGGAGAGCGTTTTCACTTTTTTGCACCCCATTTTGCATTGCATTGTGTGCCTCTTTTTACAAATGTAAAGCCTATTGTGTGTTTTTAACTTCTCTGCACCCTATTTTACATGATATGATATGATATATTTTATTTATAGCACGCCTCTATACAAGCGTTTCAAGGCACGACGAGGCGAGGGAGGGTAATGGGGGAACAAAAAAAAAAATCTCACTGGGCCAAGTGATATTGAGATTGCGCAAGTGCAGGGGAGAGGGAAGAGGAGAAGTACCAGGGGAAGGGGAGGAGCAGCAAGTGCAAGACATAGGATCAAACATCGAAAACAAGAAGTGCGGCCAACTGAGGCAGTGCAAGGTTTAAGTGCAGAAAAACAGGTGATAGATGAGTGCAAATATGGGGGGGTTGTAGGGTTGCAGATACAGCCCCAAGTGCGGAGTTGCCAGGTGGCAGTGCAGGTGTGGAAATGGGAGGGCAGGAACCTGGGCCCGTGGTTCAGAGGGTAGCAAAGTAATCAGTGCAGTATCAGAAAGAAGATCAGCAAGGTAGAGGAAGAGAGAAGGCAGAAGCAAAGATGAACATCTTGAGCTGCTTCCGGAACCAGTGATGGTTCTACTCAAGTTTCAGAGAGGCAGGGAGGCTGTTCCAGAGGAAGGTGCCACCCGGAGAGAGAGATCTGCCCCCAAGTCGTTGCTCGGAACAGCGACTGATCCTCAAGGATTTGGAGGTGGAGGAGCGAAGTGCTCGAGTAGGAAGATACCTCATAAGAGAAAACAAGAGATATTTTGGTCCCTGGCCCCAGTAGGCCTTTTGGACAATGCAAAGGGTCTTGGAATTTGATCTTTGCAGCCACTGGGTGCCAACGGAGAGAATTCAGTGCTGGAGATGTACGATCCCTGGGTTTGAGGCCAAGGACAAATCTTCATGTCCTGTTCTGGATGAGTTGCAGAGTACGGAGAGTAAAGGCAGGCAGATTTAAAAGGAGGCATTACATTTTGTGTCGCTTTTTGCAACTTTGAAGCCTGCTGTGTGTTTTTAACTTCCCTGCATGCCATTTTGCATTGCATTTGGTGTCTCTTTTTGCAAATTCAAAGTCGGGTGTGTGTGTTCTTAACATCTCTACATACATCTGTGGTATTCCTAGTGCATCTGGTCTCTTGTTTGCTTTGGCTACTAGGCCGTCTGGTGAGTTTGTGATCGGACTGTGCTGTGCAGCCCCTCCTCTTTCTTCCAACTATCCTCTGCCACCCCTATGGCACTCACCAGCTCCCCTATCTTCTCCAACTGCTAAACTATCACCTATCCTCTCTGTCTCACAAAGTCAGGAAGAACAAAGCTTAATAAAGATATCTTCACCACTAACCCTGGCCTCCCTATCGCTGACACCTATGTCAGAGCAACTTTCAGACAGATCTTCACGGATATCCTCTTTTCTGTCCCCTATCCAGATCTATGGACTCCACATCTCATCTCTCCCTCCTCTCTCATCCTCACCCATTAATGGTGGCACTAAATGGGAAGTCCTCTTGGTGGGCTTAGCATCATCCAGGTGTATCATTAATGACTACCACACTGGCACTATCTTGGTTCAGGGCCCTCAACCCAACCTCCTCCTCTTTGACCGGTGACTGCCATCCATCATTAACTTACTTCCCACACCTGCTACTCCTTCTTTCAATCTCAGTGCACCCCCCCCCGACTGGTGTACCATGCCCCTGTACTTCTCCTCAGAAAACCTTCAAAGGTGGAGACCTCTTGCATCTAGCCACAATTAATGCTCGTTCTGCCAGCAAACACTCTGCTGACATCCGCCTCCTCCTTGAAGACCTTGACCTCAATATCCTTGCTCTTACCTTGGATCAATGCTAGCTCAGTCACTGCTTTTGACTCCCTTCTCCCTGATGGCTATAAGATCATCTCCAAGCCTCGCCCTAACTGTGCTGGCGGTGGGGTTGCTCTGATCTTCCCTGTGTGACTCCCTTCTTCCTTCATACCCACCCAGCCTTACTCTTCCTGGCACTAACACCCTGTTCCTCTCTGAATGGGCTGATCTCTCCTCCTCTCTCCTCACAACCACCTCTAAACACCTTCTTGCGGGCGATTTCATCATCCATCTTGACTCCTCAATCACAGCATCCACTCTCTTCTGTGACCTATGCACCTTGCTCTCCCTCTCCATTCTCCCTTCTGGTCCTACCCACTCAGCTAGACACACTCTTGATGCCTTCATCCACACTGATATTTCACTCTCCTTCCCACTAATCACTTCACTCTCCTGGTGAGACCACTCTCTCCTCTTCTGTTACCAGGGTCCTCCCAGCCCTCTGACCACACCTCCCCCAGCCCTGCCAACCTCATTCACGAACATCTGTCCGATGTAACGAGTGTCAGCTGCTGTCTTCGCATCTACCTTCATCCCCCCTCCCTCCCAACTACTACTACAACTCTATTTCTGACTCTTCTCTCAGCAACCTCCATTTTGCCATTCTAATACCCTTGACATTCTTGCCCCAGTCATGAGGATCTGCTTGAAACATACCTCCAAGCGTAATACCTGGTACGATTCCGGACTTGCGTCCCTGAAACGCAAGTGCAGAGCTGTGAAACAAAAGTGGCAGACCTCAGGCTTACGCTCTGACAAACTAGCCTGTCGTCTACTCCAAAGGTAATACATACTCTCCATCCATGCCAAGAAAAGGGCCTACATCCAGGCTCTGGTGCATCTAACAACATGGCTGAACTCTTTCAAATCTGTGTGGAAATAGCCACGCAGTCTCCTTCTCACCTGTTCCCTGCCAGGCCCTCTCCAACGCACTGGCCACACACCTCACTACAGAAACTCAGCACATGCCGAGCACCCTTGCATCCTCTCCCCATCCTCTTACCTCCTATAACCTCCCATCCTCCCTCTACCTTTCTCTCCTCCTTTCTTTCCTATCACACCCAATGAGGTCACCAGAGTTGTCCGCTCCATGAAGGTCTCCTCCAAACAAGTCGCCCCCTGCTACTCCAGAACCATTAAGGACAATATTGGCTTTCTTGCCCCTGCACTTGCTGCTTTCTGCAACCACTCATTTGCTACTGGATCTTCCTGGATCTTCAAGCACTTCCTTGTGCGCCACTTCACGAAAAAACCTTCTTTAGACCCATCTTGTCCAGCCGCTCCCCATATCTATCACCCCCTTCCTTGGGAAACTCTAGGAGAAGATGGTTTTCCACCAACTGACTCAGCACACTGAACTTGCTGGCTGCCTCCATGACCATGAATCTGGATTCCGAGCATCCAGAAGAACAGAAACTGCTCTTCTGAACACCTGTGAGGAACTGCTTGCATCTCTTTATTCCAACTCTCCAGCTGTTCTCATTATACTTGGTCTCTCCTCTGCATTGGAAACGTTCAACCACTCCAACCTTATAAAACGTCTCCACAATACCCTAGGTATCTCAGAGCTGGCACTGGACTGGCTGACCTCCTTCCTCAATGATCATTCATCTCAGATTATGCTGGGCTCTTTCTCCTCCCCCACCTCTATCTCCACCTGCAGTGTCCACCAGGGCTCCAACCTTTCTCCTAGGCTATTTAACACCTATGATTCTCTGCTTGCACACCACATTTGCACCTTCTCCCCTAACTTCCAGAGTTACTCAGATGGCACACAACTCTTCTACAAACCTCCCTCTGAGTCTCTACTTACTTCCCCATCATTCCTGACTGCCTATCTGCCATCCAGTTCTGGTGTACTTACAATGATCTCTGCCTCAACACCAGCAAGACTGAGACCCTTTATATTGGGACTCCTGCTCCCTCTTTCTTCCCCTAATTCTGGTCATCTTCTATGGGCTCTCCCCCTTCTCCTTCAACTGAAGCCAGAAACCTTGGAGTTCTCTTCAACTCCACTCTTTCCTTCCTCCCTTTCTTGCCACAAAGTCCCACTTTCAACTCCACCTCCTCAAAGGAAGTCTTCCTTTTCTCACTTTACCCCAGAAGCTTAATGTCTCTAGAGCTCTGGTTCTCTCTAGGCTAGACTACTGCAGTAGCCTTTTCCTTATTCTACCCTCTTCTTCTCTACAACCCCTCTAGCTAATCCAGAATAGGGCTGCAAGTTTAATCCTTGGCCCCAAGCCCAGGGACCGCATTTCTCCCACCCTAAAAACCTCCCCACTGGCTCCTGGTTGCTGCAAGGATCAAATTCAAATCTCCCTGCATCATCTTGGGAGGATAGCTCAGCAGCAACGTGCTCGCCTTGGAAGCAAGACGGCACGGAGCAACACAGGTTCGATATCCAGGTCCCCTCTTAGAAACCTCTGGGTTTATAAATAACCTATCATATCCACAAGGCTGTCTTGGGCCAGGGACCGTGCTATCTCTCCCTCCAGATCTTTACGTTCCACCGGCACCAACTCTCTGTGTGTCAAGTACTTTGCTAAACAGCGGGCTGGTGGCTGATCTCTTTCCTCAGCAGAGTCTTTCCTATGGAACAGCCTCCCCTTTCCTCTTCGTCTAGAGCCGTATGTCCTCAAATTCCGGAAGTTCCTCAAGACTTTCCGGTTCATCTTCTCCTTCCCTTCATGTATCACATCTTTCAGAGAATAAATCATTAAATAAAGTATGCTGTTGTGACCAGATTCCACATGCATGTTATCACTGTGTAAGTGGGAGAGGAGTTTCACATTTTGACTGATGTGATTCATGAAGGGCATTTTCTCATGCGCGAGTTTTTCATAGGAAAGTCCCATTGAAAAACGCTCTGTCAAACAGGCCTACTGTGTCTATCACGTGAGCCCTATGCAAATTGCATGTAAAGAAGAATGTGCTGGTGTAGCAGTTGAGGCTAGTACATATGCGAGCGCATCCGCAGGGAAGAGGTTAGATAAACTCGCGCCCTATCTCGGTCATGCCCCATGCAGGCAGGAGCCATTACGGGCCCCTTTCAGGCACACTCAGGCAGACTGCATTTAATGGCTTCGTGAGAATTACCCATCATGAAAATTAGAGCTATTCAATGTGTATTGACACTGAGACATTCTGTGAATCTACAAGGCTTTCTGAAGGGAAATAAAAATCAAGTCACTGCTTCTTAGTGGTAATTCTAGGAACCAATCTTAAAAGGAAAGCTCCAGCTTACCAGGCCATATTTTTTCTACTTGTTGAATACATGCATCAAAAGCAGCAAAAACTTAAATTGTTATAGTAAGAACAAAAGTAATATTAGGTAACATTAGATAGACTGAACATGATTGTTCTGTGATTGCTGGCAATTTTAAGTGAACAGCCACATCTTTTTACCTTATACATTATTCAGCAAATACGAATGATTATTGCTCTCCTCCTAACCACGGAGCTTTTTTTTTTAATTTTAAGCTTCATAAAGTGAGTGTCGTCAAGCGAAAAAAGGGCCTACCCAGCAATAATTCCAGAAGATTTACAGTATTGAGTTCTTTAGTACTGCTCAATAGTTTTTAGTTAGTTGCGTCAAAATTGTGATTTGGGGATTTGTTCTATATATTTCAGTTGCTTAGATTGCATCAGGGTTTGAAGACTGCAAGATAATATTGACGTGGCCTCTGACTTGGCCATTATTATAATATCCTATCACAGACTGAACAAATTCAACCTGAAACGAATAACGCGATGCCACTGAAAAGAGGTTATTTTCATTTGCTTTAGTTCAGACATGAGTACTGATTTTAAATAATGAATGGACACAGCATGAAGCAGACTACACAGTAGACTATCATTTAGTTTGTGCAGATCTTGCTCGGACCTGTCATCTACTAGTAAACAGAGAACTCCAGAATAGGAGCAAAAACATCATACTCATGAAAACAAAACAAAAAAATCATTCTGTTAGTTATCAAACATTGTGAATTTAATCAAGCCTTTGCTCAAGCAGGCCAGGCGGGTGTGATTATAAGCGTTGACTGCTGACATCTGAATGTCGCCTCCAGTTTATAGGTTTGAAATGCAGTTTCATTGAAACAGTCAGCAAGGCTAAATCACTGAGAGTAATACATGCTATTTTCACACCTTGAAACGCCAAAACTGTAATATTTGTACAGTTTAGACATTTTTGAAAACAAACTCAATAATTTTGACCAGATTCCAATTAATTGTGTGCAGATCTTGTTATTCACAAAGGTGACCTGCCCGTTTCCCAAACTAACGGCCTCATTACAAATGTAGTTCTATTTTGGCAGTTAATCTGCTGAAATACCACCAAATGGATTTAACATTACTGCCACTTGGTGAAGTGGTGGTAGGCGTAGAACTCCATGGGAATTTCAGTGTAATTACTGACGGCGGTAATTTCAGTGGCGGTAATTCTGCCGATTTAGCTGTTTTTTGGCAGTAAGGTGGAGGAATTATCTCCAGCATTCTGAGCCTATAGTTCGGTGGTGTGGTAATGCAGCAGTAATGCACAAAATTACTGTCGTTTTTGGCCACTCCGCCAAACTCGTAATGCGGCCCATGTGTTCCTGCTCAAATGAAGCAGTGGTCTACAACTTTCAAAATGATATTAATGGACGTGGACTACATGGGTGCTCAGAATGCATTTCACTATGTCATGACATTGAAGGTTCTGTATCTGTGAAATGGTTTTAAATAGAAAAATGCATTTCAATGTTGGTCTGAGGGATAGCAATGCAAACGCGACAGCAACGGTTCATTCAGCCACTACCCTGTTAAAAAAACACTGTCCACCACCTTGCACCTTTTTCCAAACAAGCACAGGGATGTGGTTTGGGCCAGATTCTCAAAAGTCATTTCAGAGCAAGGGACAAGATGATCTAGCGTGTCTTTTTTGACCGTGTCATACATTTCTATGAACTGCTGCTCTCCCGCTTGCATTTCTATCTCTCAAACAGGGATAGAAATGCTTTATTACTTTTTGCACATTCCACAATATTGGGCCCTTTAAGAGCCAGTCCCTGTGAAACATACAGCATACAGGTGCTGGGATTCTGTCATACATTAGTGTTGTGAGCACATGTTAGACACTAATGTACGCAAGGAAGCAGTGTAAAATATAATCTGATTGAATGTAATGCTCTTTATTAGATCATGTGGACTCAGAATGTGTTTACATTGAAATATCATGTATTTAATGTTAAACATAACAAGACAAAGGGCCTGATTCATGGAAGTGTTTTATAATGGGCCAATCCATACGAAAACTTTCCATGAATCAGGCCCAAAATGTTTTTCTGACAAAACGGAATGTGATAATGCAAAGGTGCTTCAGTATTTATGACATCAATTGAAAGGGAAATATAATTAACTTTGCAACTTGCATTCTCTACAGGGAAATGATGGACAGAACGTTAATTTAAAATCGCATGGGAGGTTTAGAATATTTATGAACAGAGACATATAACTTAAGTGATATTACAAATAAAGATAAGCTAAATAGCATTTAGCTGGGAACTTGGGTTCATCTAAACTGTATATTTATGTGGAGGTCCACGTTTTTGAAATCAGGAATGCATAGGCCTTTTTACATTCACTTTGATCAATGCATGAAAGATTTAAAGGCACATCTGTTTTAAGTTGAAGAACACATGACTTGTTCCAAATGGTCAATACATACACACAATTCAAGCTTTATATTGGGTTCAGTTCAATTCTATAGACTTGTATTTTCAAGATGATAAGGAGGAAGGTCAATATGTTCAGGATCTGGTTATCAGTGTAGTGCATTCTTAATAGCAGATGCCCCAAAAAGAACCTGGCCCCCAACACTGGCAGGGCAACGCAGCCACACGAACAATGCATCTGTTTTTATCAAAGCAGCCTATTAAAAGGGAGTTTTGTTCATAACAGCAGATGTCTCTGTCGATACCTGAACCCTAGCATCACATGTAATTCAGGGTCAATTGTGAGGTGCTGCACAAGTAATGATGTGTTTAAAAGTGAAAAGTAGGAATCACATTTTCAGCTACAACCTTAGAACCATTTGTCCTGTTTGAAAAAAATGAACATAGATCTCATTTCTGTGGAACATAGAGGACAAATGCAAATCTAAATGTATAAAGTATTGATACATTTACACATTGTAATACCTATGTTGTAGACACAATCCCTAAAACATATAGGATGGTTTTAGAGTTGGAATATTCCTGCAAAATTGAATATGTAATTATTTTTAATATCACATGAGAATAGTGAAAATTACACAGAAAATATATACTGCAGTCCAGTTATGACTATATATGCCTGGGGGAGGG
Organism: Ambystoma mexicanum; assembly: GCF_040938575.1. Lineage (NCBI taxonomy): Eukaryota > Metazoa > Chordata > Amphibia > Caudata > Ambystomatidae > Ambystoma > Ambystoma mexicanum. The sequence goes on from NC_090932.1 coordinate 810,072,305, forward strand.
CTACCTCAATGGGCCAATTAATGCAAAAAGGAGTGGGTCTGAGTAAGTGAAGGGAACCTATCTTCCTCTCTACCTAATCCAAAACTGCTGTGTCCAATTATGCTGAATGGATGGATTTTGCTGGGTAGTTAAACTCAAACACATATGAAGAAGAGGGAGTTTTGTCAGAGCAGAAAAGGAGTTTCATATGCTTCTTGAGCTCAGGGGAACAACACGCAAACATTTGTGCAAGCATGACAAGACATATAATACCCTAAAATGTGGAGATCTTATATAGCATTCAACCCAACCAGTCAAATTATTTAAAGAATCAGTCACATATGACACCCAAGTACTACCTTCTTTCTTTTTGTACCCTCTGAACCTCTTCCAGTATTGGGCAGAAGTCTTCCCAAACTTTAAGATGAGAGTTTGCTTCAACATTGCAATATCTACTCATTCAGTTTTTGACATCTCCATAATAGCACTGCTGCCAGAATGGGGTAGTCTGCTGAGCAACCATGCAATTATATCAGCATTTACAACCTCTTGAACCTCAAATGCAATCAGCCAGTCCTTAATGTAATTCTCCTCATCATACACACAGAGCAGATCTTTTGGAAATCTTGGATGAGAGGAGCACCCAGACCCATGTCCATATCCCTTGGATGCATTGGAAACCTGAAGCTTGGCCACTTCCAACTGGTGATCCCTGGTCTTCTCTTTTTCTGCCTGCTCTATCTTCAGTTTAGCCATGTGAAATTCAAGCTCTTTCTGCTTAAACAGCAGCTCTTGCTTCTTGAATTCCAACATGGCATCAGAGTTGGCAGAGGAATCTTGGGACATTACATCATCCCTGTCATCATGGGCACAATGAACGAGGGCAATGACAGAACTGTCAGGACTGTCAGTTCTGTCAGTGGAAGCAGCTCCACCGCCTTTTGCACTCTCATCAGAGGTTATGGCATTGAGTTGCAACACTTGCCATTCCGTAATTCATTGAATCATTTCCAATTTTGCACCTTTAGCAGGCAAGCCTCTCTCAGTACACACCATTCTCAATGTTTCAGATTTTGAAGCATTTAAGGTTATATTGGTAATTGTTTCCATTATGCTAGATAGGTCTATGGCCTTTACAGTTACTTACTACTAAGGTCACGATGTGTCCTGGGTAGGGGTAATCTGAAATACCTTCACTATTGTGCAACACTGGATACCTTCAGTCCTATCCCATCACTGTACACCGATTTGTTTGGATGGATTTCTGAACTCTGACCTGGTGGGCAGAGTTTCAGAAGGCCAGCCTAGTTTCTTGGAACTGGGTAACCTTCTGGACAAGCCAGACCAATCAAGGTAGCATTGATGGTGGTCAAGACTAGGTCTCAGGAGGGGTGAGGGTGACTGAATGACCTCAATGAGCACACAGAGTAAAGGACACTACAAATCACTACCAGAAAGGTGTATCTATATTAAAAATATAAGTACATTTATTCAAGCCTTTGAAGTTCAACACACAGCCATAATCAACAATAATACTTTTAAACCAACACAATCCTACTAAAATACATATATACAAGACCAACTGGCATAAAGGGTTATTACATGAAATGGGTCTACAACCTAAAAAGGAAAGGGAGCAAGCAGTGAAAATAGTGTTTAGGCAATTCTGCAGTATGCACAATCCTAACTAAAAGGCAGTCCAGTCCCTACGAAGAGTGGAGCCTATTGCTCAAATGTACTTGCAATGCTGGCGCACACGGTAGTGCAGAAGGGCGAAAACGGGGTCTCTTGTAGGGTCTGTAGCAGCTCAGGAAGGTGGGTGAGCTGATGCAGAATATGTTCCCACTATTCATGCAGGTTCCAGGAGTTGAGAATGGTTCGATAGCTCAGGCTATTTGTGGAAAGGAGAGTGGCTCTCAGGGGACACTTGTGCGTAAAAGTGGATGGATGCACTAGGGGGCCACTGGTAAAGGTTGCAAGTACTCACTGACCGCTGGCACACTCCAGGCCAAACTTTGGCAGTCGAGTCCACTTAGGTTGCAGGTTCAAATGTGTCATTTGTGTGGCTTTGCGGCTTTGCAGCTTTCAGCGGCGAAGTTGATTCCCAAGTGGGACAGTGGAAGTTTCTCTGCTCCTGGTAGATGGATCAGGCCAGTTTCACTCTAGCAGGCTTCAGGGCACAACAGCAAGGCACCTGCAAGTTTGTCAGCATGGATGGGTGACACTGTAACCGCGGCTACTCTGGTTTGGGTGCTCTCTCTTTACTCCAGACTTGGGAATGGCAAGTGTACGAAATTTGGTGTGAGAGTACTGTGAACAAAGGGCTTGCAATGTACCAAGTTTCAAGATTCTCCTCAAAACGGCGGCGGTGTCAGAGAAAAGGTCCTGCGCAAGCTGATCAGCCCACTGGTTGGCCCACGGACACTTCCGAGAAGGCTTACTTGCAGGGTTTAATGAAGGTGCTGAGCATAGTTGGTCCCCCTAATCTAATGTGTCGGAGCATCTTCGCAGACCTTCTAGTTCGATCAGATGCAGAGGGGTCCAGCGGGAGAACAGCGGGCCCAGGGAACCAAACTTTCCAGCGGGACACCAGCGGTTCCCCGACTCGGCTTCTTGGTTTCAGGATACTTGGATCCTATCCTTCGTTCAGTAAGAACTCCAGAGATCAACCTGGTATGGGTATTTGGAGCATTCTCTGATCCAGAATCTCCTTAGCGTCAAAACTAAGAGGACCCAATGGGAGATCTGCTCACATACAAGCACACCAGACATGAACCAAACACAGACCACGGTGGCCCCAGTTATTAACAGCACACCAGACTCTCTGGCACCCAGGATGTGGATTGCAACTAGACAGTCCAGCCCACATTCTGGGGGCACACACACAAGGCATGCAGAAGCCTGCAAAAGCTTGGTGCTTCTTGTGAAAATGCATGCCCAAATAAGGACTGATCCGGGTCAGCACGACCTGGGGAAGGTGAAGGGGCAAGATGGCCAAGGGACAGGACAAAGAACCTCGTGACATGGCCATTTTGGAGCCAGCCCACCTTTCTGTGCCAATCGCGGTAATCACGTTTTGCATGGCAAGAAAGGAACAAAAATACATGCAAAAATAAGCTGGCACCAGCACTGTATAAGGCACATCAGCATTTCTCCTAAAAAAATCATTGGAGGGTGTCTAGGGCCTTTGGAAATGACAGGAAGACCCAAGCGCACTGTACTGTAAGGTACATTGTGAACTTGTGACATGTTGTAGAAATGTTGAAACATTGTAAAGGACTAAGGGAGACAAAGTCTCCCAGTACGGACTGTCTTTACGGGCATGGTCAGTTTCCCCCATAACAAAGTGAGAGAAAAGCCCAAGGGAGTGCAGCTGAAGGCTGTGCTCCAATGGCAAAGTCAGACTATGGTGTTTAAACAGCAGCAAAAAGTTGAGGAGTACACAACTCGAGGGAAAACCTCACATACATGGGAATCTTTCCTAATAATAACCCAAGTCCATACACCGAAGATAGATAACAAATATCTTCACCTGTAAATCACTTGCTGGACTGTGTCTCTCCCTTACCATATAATTCCTGAAACAGACCTCAATCTTGCAATCCAAGGACTTAAAGGGATGGTCTAGTAAAAATATTTATTTAAAAAATAGATAGGTCACATAAAAAAAAAATACTAGCATCCTCCATTTTAAAACTTCCTATGTAAAATTTTGAGCTATTCAAGCTCAACATTCGAAAAAGCAAGCACAGGGGCGCAGCCATTTTGTGAAATGGAGGCCCTCCTGTGCTGGCTTTTGCTTTTGCGGCACTAATGAAGGAAAAGCCAGCCAGCTGTAGTAAACAAAGTCTACCGCTGGGTGGCTTTCCCTTCATTAGTGCCGGGACTCGGAGGACGCGGACCGGAGACCAGAGCAGGAAAGCTGCAGCTGAATCTCGGTAAGTGCTATTTATTTTTTTTACAAAAAATAAGCACTAGCTGCGTTTTTTTTCTAAGTTTTCCGGGCTGGAGGAGCCCGGAAAACTTAGAAATAAAACCGCAGCTTTAAAAACGTTGTATTTATGTTTGCAGTCACTTTTGAAGCGACCGCAAACATAAATACAACGTTATTGTGTTGGAAAACGCTGCGGTTTTTCTTTCCAAGTTTCTCAGGCTCCTCCGGCTCGGAGGAGCCTGAGAAACTCGGAGAGAAAAACTGCAGCGTTTTCCAACACAACCGCGTTGTGTCTGCCTGAAGCTCTCGGGCTCCCCACGGGGAGCCCGAAAGCCCCAAATGGGAAAGCAGATTTAGGCAGACAACGCAGCATTTAGCATTTCCCATTTGGGTCTCTCGGGCTCCCCACGGGGAGCCCGAGAGCCCCAAATGGGAAATCAGCTGCAGATAGAAACACTACGCGGCATGTAAACATAACCGCGTGTGTTTCTGCCTGCTGTGGCTTTAACTTTGGGTCTCCGGTCCTCCCCTGGGAGCACCGGAGACCCAAAGTGATAGCCACAGCAGGCAGAAACACACGCGGTTGTGTTGGAAAACGCTGCTGTTTTTCTTTCCAAGTTTCTCAGGCTCCTCCGAAGCGCAGCGTTTTCCAACACAATAACGTTGTATTTATGTTTGCGGTCGCTTCAAAAGCGACCACAAACATAAATACAACGTTTTTAAAGCTGCGGTTTTATTTCTAAGTTTTCCGGGCTCCTCCAGCCCGGACAACTTAGAAAAAAAAACGCAGCTAGTGCTTATTTTTTGTAAAAAAAATAAATAGCACTTACCGAGATTCAGCTGCAGCTTTCCTGCTCTGGTCTCCGGTCCGCGTCCTCCGAGTCCCGGCACTAATGAAGGGAAAGACTTTGTTTAATACAGCTGGCTGGCTTTTCCTTCATTAGTGCCGCAAAAGCAAAAGCCAGCACAGGAGGGCCTCCATTTCACAAAATGGCTGCGCCCCTGTGCTTGCTTTTTCGAATTTTGAGCTTGAATAGCTCAAAAGTTTACATAGGAAGTTTTAAAACGAAGGATGCTAGTATTTTTTTTTTATGTGGGCTATCTATTTTTTAAATAAAAATTTTTACTAGACCATCCCTTTAATTTCACACTGAAGATGGTAAAATAAATTGACACTAACCCACTCTTCCCACCCCCCATTATCTCCCAACTAACTTCTCAGCATTAAAATCTTACAAACTTACACATTTACCTACCAGGTCATATACACTAAAATATGACGTTTTTTCTTACTCTCTCTCACTAACCAAAACAACAGCACCTGCACAACAAACCAAATGATTGGTCGATTTGGCTAACCTGTCCGACTCTATACTCTCCTACCAAGGACACTAAGGGCCTGATTCATTGATTTTTTTTGCACAGTGTACAGTGGTTTTTCACTGGTGCAAAGTGACTTTGCACTGCCAACTAACACCCTAATCCATGGAACGGTGCAAAGTTTGCACTACTCCATGATTCAGGGAGGAGCAGTGCAAAGTGAATTTTTGAATGTGCAAAGTGAATTTGCACCACGGCAAAAAGAAATGTTACACTGTTCCATGAATCAGGGTGTTTGTTAGCAGTGCAAAGTCACTTTGCAGCAGTGAAAAGTCACTTTCCACAGTGCAAAGAATTCAATAAATCACAGCCAAAACGTTCACATTGGCACACAGGTAATGATTTTTTCACACCTGCACTCATTAACAGTACTGGTTTTCCTGCATCTGCCTATCCACTTATCTACTAACTCAGGCCCTTCATCCACCATTCTCTTACCGACCCATGCACAGCAAGGCCAACATTATTGTCAGGAATGCGCTATATAAGACCACTTTAACTTACCTAAGGACTCTGACAAGGGAGATAGAATTAGACAAATGAATGGTATAATCGCACTCTGAAATACTTGTGTATGAGCGCAATATGAATAAAATAGCATTTCATTTCAATGGGAGAGTTAGCTCCTTGTTACAGTGCTCACATGTGGAAATAGCTAAGAGGCATGCTTTCGGCTCAGTCATGCTGACACATCACAAAACCATACCACACCATGTGATGCTTTGAACACCACTATGTTTAAGGAAATACAAAAAGAAGGAAACAATATATTCTAAGCCTTCAATCTTACGCACAGGATCCTGAAACCAAAGTGCAAAGAGCCCCTGCATCCCGTATCCAGATAATTGAGGGAGATAGAAGGTGAGAGGTGGCCCTTGCATCAGTGCACCTGCCTCCACCTCTTGATCTCCTTTCAAGAGATGGCTTCACTGATACGGTTTTAATCCCCATCACCCCAAATGCATAATTTGCCTCCATGCGTGATGTTTTTATAAATAGCTTTTAGGGGCTGTGGAAGGTTCCAATACTGGAATATACCAGTAGCATTTTAGAAGCATGGGTATTCACATTTTTACACACTGACAAAAACCCTTTCTCATAACATTCAGTACAGTACATTTATACATTTAGAGATGACATAAGTATCTATTCTGGTTAAACAAATTGATGATCCAACCTGTCTCAAGCATATGTATTATCTCTATATTCAGTTAAAAAATATTGTTAAAGGGACCTTATGGTTTAGTTGCACTAATAAAAACCGATGAAATTGAAAAAAAACTTTGTTAAAGGGAAGTTATAGTTACAAGTAAAACCAAAAATCCCCAGAAATTCGACATGGTAAGCTAAGCAACCATAACTTGTGCCATCACCGTGCATTGGTAAGACTGGCATCAGGACATGAAAGATGACATCACACATGCCATTGATGACATCACTGATGACATCACATATACAAGCCACTTATTTTTGTTTACTGACATGATTAGGTTAGTTTTTTTGTTTTTACTGACAATGACAATTTCAAAAATTTAAAAGGTGTCAGATTAACCTTTTTATATCTGAACTTCTGAGGCTGTAAAGTCTTTATTTATTGTGCATACGTCATTTAACTGTGGCGGTGTCGCTGAAAGTCTTTACACCAAGCGCTATTAAAAAATACCAAACCCGCTATTAACCACAAGCTCGCTGGGTTTACGAGTCAAATATGGCACACATATCGAAAAGAGAACAAAAGAAAGAAGCTCTAGAGGTTCCCTTATGTGAACTTCGATGTCTGCTAACCAGACCGCAGTAGCTTTGTCCAGTATATTATGGATGTAGGTTTAGCTTGCAGTCTGATGATGGCATCATTAACCGTGCTGCAACAAAACACACTGCATATTAATTCCTCCCATCTAAATTGTTGGGCATTTAAACTATGGCTCCAAACCTGCGAGCCCATTGATTTCACAATACTCAATTTAAAGTACGCTGCAAACGTCCCATCGTGTAAGGATCGCACATCCACGACCTCAAAGAGTTGCATATAATAGCTTCAGCAGTCTCTATGGTAACGCTATAATCATGGATAGTGTGGCTCATTCATCACCTCTGGTTGAACTAGGACGACTCTATGATCACGCTTTGCAGCGATGGAGGCCATCTTGATCTAGATTAACCCACAATTTGAAACTGTGTTAGATATAATGTGAGCAGAACGATACATCTACACTGAATAAACATATCAGTATCATGGTATCGAGAATGGCTATGTATATCCCTTTGTGAAAGGATCAACCTTAAACGACCTCCAAGATCTGATTATAACAATGTAAACAATCTCTCTCATAACGATACAGCTGTGGCCAGTACGGTCGTTCTTCAACCATGGTGACAATGGGAGGACTCTACAATTACTCTTTGTAGTGGTGGTGACCATCTTGAATACCATGAATCCACGATTTGAATCAGTACTTAGCCATAAACCGAACGGGCCGCTCCAATAACACTACTATACACATACATTTCATACTAGCCACAGTAGCAGTCTCAATATATATAACAGTTCTTTACCACTGTTGGAAATGTACCAAACGCTAAAGCTACCAAAGTGAAATGCACTGCATTGTACTCAGTCACGGACAACCTGGGCAGTACCCCTACGGTACCACCTCCATGCACCACCATACCAAATCCAACCACCACAATTCTCTCAGAAAGGCTGTTCCTTTGTTAGGAAGTAGTAGGCTGTCTTTCTCTACCTCATCTTCTTCAACTAATACTGTAATCACACAGTCTACTTCTGTGGAACACAAAATCCCACAAGCTTACTTGCAAGCGATAAAATAGGCTGTTGATCTATATCTTTCAAAGACAACAGTACACTGTATATATTGCAACACTGCACCATGCGGATAAGAGCTATTTCGAACTTCTTTTGAAGCTGTTATCAAGGATCATGAGAAACACTGCCCGCTACCTTAGATGTAACACACGTGCAACATCTTCCCCTGTCCACCTGCCCCTCCATATTTTGTTTGGTGCACCTTTCCTCATTTCCCTCCCCACCTTTCTTTCTGGCCTCTCCTGCAAAAAACAAAACAAAAAAATCTATAAAAAAAGGTTCCTTAAGGAACCACATTTCACAGTTAAAACATAGAACAAAAAAATAAGCTTATAAACTCTATATACTTAAACTTTTTCAGTGAAGTATGTAGATTCAATAACATTCTCCATCATTGCCATTAGCATTTTCTACTATGCTAATGGAAATAATGGACAATTGCAAAAAAGAAAAAAGCACAAAAACAATTATCTGTCTGAAATTCTTCTCTATAGTATACAATAAACACCAAAATCCATTGCCCTTTATGACTATCCACATTCTCTGCATTCCCCTATCTAGCCCATGCCTTATTAGAAAACCCAGATTGCACATGCACACCATCACACAAGACAGACATTTTACTATTTGTATTGTTATGTTTGTAACACTGCCTCATTGCCTGCTTTAATCCATTCACACATATATCCACCAATCACATAAACAACTCTACATATAGCCTATCAACATATTAAACTTCCACCCACCAACTGCCACTTAACAATGTTCTACAAATCTTTTGCATTGCATTCCCCATACTTATACCAAAAAAGTATACATAGTGCTCATATAAATGCAAATATGCATTGTGCAGTAAGAGAACTCCATAAATAAAAAAGGGCGGTATGGATGGACGATTGCTCATGGGAGGCCAGGGGGAAAGTGCCAAGGGAGGCCAAGATGGAAGGCCACTAGCTAGCTGCTGGGGCACAGGAGTCCCAAGGGTGGGGTACATCTTAACCGTAACGTCCCATTAACAACTTTTTTCTGTCAATTGAATAGGTTTTTATAAATGAAAATGTTTTATGATGCTACATCACTATATATATATATGTTATTAATAATTCCTCTTTTAATATATATGAAAGAACTATAATCCTCCTTTAAAAAACATTTTAGCACTGCATAGTTATGTGTATCGTTATAAGCAGTGCATGCTGGGGATGCAAGTCATTCTTCAATTGCCTAGGGCATGAGGCTCAACCATGACCCAAGCCTCACCAAACCACCCCTGTTAACCACTGCACCTACCCAGCATCCTAGTTTAGTGTCCACTATACCCTAAGTCATTCGTCCCTGCCGAGGCCCAGGGCCATTGGCCATGCACCAAACTCATATCACTATTTATTGTGCCACTGCCCACAGCAGAAAAGTTATATCACTATTTTTTGTACTTATGTTTCGACACTTTCAAAAAAGTAAAACACAGGACAGATTTGCAAAAGGATCCTTTCTCGTCCTTGCTGATTCTCCTCACACAAGTTTGTTGTGATTCAGTACAGCACTTCAGGCTGTAGCTGCAAGCAAAATATGTGTTCACATTCAAATCTAGGGCTTCGACCAAGCTGCATGCCCCAATTATCAAATCAGAGTACACGATTATTAAGTAATTGCAGGGCAGTAGAATGGTTAGATCACTTGGTCTAGTACTTTAAACATATTACCCTGCTGCTAACTATGGGTTCTTTTGTTTCGAATAGTAGACTGAGCCCTGTTCACTGTAGCGCTGGGTTATTCAATAAGTAACTATTATCGAAATAAAGGAGTCTTGAAAACCATTGTTGGTGCTATATTTATTGTTAAAAGTCAGCCCACACGTGTTTCAACTCTCTAGGGTCTTTCTCAATGCGTGTGGATTGTGGACCAAATAATCTCAAATAAATGTGGTTAATGATTTGAAGGGGTAGCCTGGTTATCACGTGGGCACCTGGTTCGGCATCCTCTGTAATTATTTGCTGATTAGCATTTTCCCAGAGTGTATGCAGCAGTAGTCATGGCGATCTGTTGATGCACTTCTGTGCAGCACTTCGAGCTGTAGCAAAGGACAGAATTTTAACGACAGGCAAACATTATTTTCCCATTCAAACCTATCCCAATTTTGAAAATGTTTACCACATGGCCAGTCCCTGGTGGCCATGCCCACTTTAACCCCATTGCCAGTCCCTCGTGGTCAAGGCTAGTAGCCAGATTGTCTGAGCCATGGGCGTTCACTCGTACAATCTGGCTACTGCCCATGGCCACAGTCCATGACTTGTACAATCTGGCCACTGCCCATGGCCACAGGCTATACCTCAGTGACCAAACCAAAAGTATATCACTTCTTTTTGTACCTACGTTAGGTCACTTTAAAAAAAATAAAACACGGGCACATTTGCAAAACCATGCTTTCAGGTCCTTGCCAATGCTCCTTGCATGACTTTTCTGCAAACCCGTCCATGTTTTATTTTTTGAAAAGTGTCAACATGGACATACATAAAATAGTCATAAAACTTAGCTCCCACTTAACTAAAACTATTCAGAGTTTGCACAAGCAATCAAAATTGGGTATTTCTAAAACTTTTCTACACATTCGTGAAACAGCAACAAAGTTATAAGCAATGTAGAAATGTTCAAACTCCCCTCTAACTTTGACTACTTTTCCCAAAATCCCACCAAACTTTCCAAGAACATTCAAATCTGGGTCTTAAATCGTTTTGCAAACGTTTGTGCAGTTTTGGGAAATGGCACTAAATTTATAAGACTTTCAAATAGTTTTGGGCCCCCCCCCCCGTAATTTTATTCCTACTTTGCAAAACAGCACCAAACTTTGTAGAACCATTCAAGGTCAGTTCTAGAATAATATCACAAAATTTCATGTAGTTTCATTCAGTGACGCCGAAGTTATAAGCCATCCAAAAACTGCTTTTCGCAACCCGGTATTGCAAAAATATGTATGGATGCCCCCAAACTTCTGAAATGTTTGCGAACATTAAAGGACTGTGCCAGACTGTTCACAAACTTTGGAGGTGGAACACTACCTGTTTTGGGGCTTTTTATGGCCACATCCCATCCTCATCACCCCTAACCTCCCCAGAGATAGTTTCATTAGTTTAATAAGTGCAATGTTGTGTTTTTCACTATGTTTTTACTGCGATGTCCACAGACTACGGCAGCTGTCTGCATATCCAACATGGTGACTGTTTCAAAATATCTGATGCAGCTCATGTTTTTCATCATCCAATCACAGAATAGGGAACTGAGTCCACAAACCGAACCTTGATATCACTAATACCTTTAACCAGATTTTGGGCTTTTTTTTTAGAAAACTAATGGATGGATTTACACAAAATTTACAAAAGCACACTTTCGGGACCAAGCCACTGATACTGCCGCAAATTTGTTGAAAATACATCCAGCGGTTTGGGATGTAGGAGAGAGCACATTTTTTTCATTGCGCCTATAACGTTTCCAAACCCCAGGACAAAACCTCACAAAACTTCACAGAATCAATCTGAGGGGGCCATATACTTTCTTCTCACTGTTTGGTGAGGATTTGTCCAGGCGCGGCAAGCCGCCCAAAATGTGTTGAGCAACTTAACTATAACTACACAGCCACTACCGCAGGCTGTGTAATATATAAAATGGAAAATTACAGATACCTGTGCATGTTTGTTCGACATGTTCAGCGTACTGCACAACACGCTACAAACCTTACATTTGGCATGTGGGTAAATTCTGTGGTGTAGACAATGTATAAAGTATAAAAAACATATTCTTCTATTCTTTTTGTTTTTTTAAGCAGTCCTCAATGCTTACCCCCGCCATATGTGGATATGTGTGTGTGTGTGTGTGTCTGTTCGAAATGTTCTGCATAATTCCCAACATGCTACTAACCTGAAATTTGGCAGGAGGGTAGGTTCCATGGTCTAGACAATGTAAAAAGTATAAAATATACATTTTTCTAATTTTCCAGTTTTTTTAAGTGGTCTCTCTTTTTTCTGTTTTTAAAGTGGTCTGCAATGCTTACCCCTACCATATGTGGATATAAGTGTGTGCCTGTTCAAAATGTTCAGCATACTTCCCAACATGCTACAAATCTGAAACTTGGCATGTGGTAGGTTCCATGGTGTAGACAATACAAAAAATATAAAATATCAATGTTTCTATTTTTTTTGTTTTTTTAAGTGGCCTGCAATGCTTACCCCTGCCATATGGCTAATAGCGCTGTAGTTCTGCTGTAGTTCGACATAAACCTCAGCAGTTCATTGTTCCTAAACTTTCCACACAATCAGCACTCTATCTGACATTAGTGGCACTCACTTATGAAGTCATGCGGGTGACACAAAACTGTGCTTTTTTAGTAATCCACATGACAGGCAATGGTGCAGGTCTCTTCAATAGTGTCTGCAATGACGTGCAAAATCACTCATGATAATTACAGGAACTTCATTTACCACTGGTTCACATCGTAGCAAATCTCTCATGATAATTACAGGAACTTCATTTTCCATGGGAGTTGATGAATGTATGCCATCGCAACAGTACAAAGCTTACATGCTTCAGCCTTACACGTACTGGTACAGCACTTCAAGCTTACACAATTCAGCCCTACATGTAATCCACTTATGTTGAGGTTGCTGATGCCTCGGTTGTAGATCGGGACACCAATAATGTTGCTGCGCAATCTCTATGCTGCAACTCAACATAGCTGGAATCGATTGCGTTGTTATTCAGGTAACGCAAACAACCATGCAAGATCATCATCCATGTTCGTTCATTGAATGAACTTCAACCTAGACTGAAGTGGGAATTACTGTTCAAAGCATGGATACACCTGCAAGTCTCTATATATATAAAAGGGACATTTGTGGATATAAATGTGTGTCTGTTGGAAATGTTAGTATGACTGGTGATACAAGTACATTTGTTTAAAACTAAACAATTTGTTTTCGATTAACTACCAGTTGAATAGGTACTGTAAGTTTCTCAAATTGTGCTAGAACTTTAGCCATACAGGAACATCTTTTTGTCTTATATTATGTTGGAAATGTTCAGCATACTTCTCAACATGCTACAAACCTGTAATTTGGCATGTGGGTAGGTTCCATGGTGTAGATAATGTAAAAAGTGTAAAATAGACTTTTTTAGGATTTTTTTGTTTAAGCGTTCGGCAATGCTTAGCCCTGCCACATTTGGATATGTGTGTGTGTCTGGTAGAAATGTTCCGCATACTTCCCAATGTGGTACACAACTGAAATTTGACATGTAGGTGGGTTCCATTGTGTAGATAATGTAAAAAGTATAAAATATCCTTTTTTTTTTTACGAATTATTTTTTAAGCAGACTGCAATGCATACCCCTGCCATATGGCTCTTTGCATCATCGTTCTACCGTAATTCTACGTAAACCTCAGCAGTTCACTGTTCCTAAACTTTCTACACTATCTGCATTCTAGCTGACATTAGCTGCACTCACTTTTGAAGTCATGCGGGTGACACAAAATGGTGCGTTTGTAGTAATACGGGTGAAACAAAACAGTGCACGTTTCTTCAATAGTGTCCGCAATGACATTTTCCGCCACATCATGGCAAATCTCTCATGATAATTACAGGAACTTCATTTCCCAAGGAAGTTGAGGAATGCATGCCATCTTAACAGTGCAAAGCTTACGTGCTTCAGCTGTTTACATACGGCACTTAGGTTGAGGTCGCTGCTGCCTCGGCTGTGGATCGGTACACCAATAATGTTGCTGTACAATCTCAATGCTCCAACTCAAAGTAGCTAGAATTGATTGCTTTGTTATTTGGGTAATGCAAACAACCATGCAACTTATCATCTATATTCATTCTTTGAATGAACTTCATACTTGGACTGAGGTGGGAATTACTGTGCAAAGCATGGGTACACCTGCTAGTGCACCATAAAGTGAACAACTATGCACATGCTGTCGAAGCATTTATTGCTTGCACTGGTATAATGTGTTTGAGTTTGAGTACCTAGCAAACTGCACCAAGGTTGGCACAGCTATTTATGGATTGGACGATGCCTGTGATAGGCTCCCTTCATTTACACCCACTATGGTCCACCTCTCTGCTTCACTTGGCCCATTGAATTCTCTATGTTATAAACATATGTCTGGGCTATGATGTAGCCCTCAGGACTGTGAAAACAAAATTGGACTTAAATAGTCATGTTTTTTAAAAATAATTCCCAGTATGCACATGTGACATCAATAAGATTTAAATGTTCAGATTTGCAAGAATGTTCTGAATCTGGTGACATCCTTTATGCTTTTTGCGATTTCATACATAATAGTTATTATAATATGTAAATGTATTAATACATTATACATTTTAGCATATCCTTCTTATACACATGTGATTCTCCTTGTTCCACAAAATTCTGATTCATTTTTATTATTCAAATTGGACAAATGATTGTAAAGTTATAGCTGAAAATCTATATCGCATTTGTAATTTAAAAAATATTGTTTTTGTGCAGCACATTTAACTGTGAATTTGAACTTTGAAGTACGTGTGTTTCTTATCCCTTCTATAAATAAATGCATTGGCTGTCTTTAAAATAAAAGATATTTTTTATAGGCGGCTTAAGTGAAACAGATACTTTCTTCTTGAGGCCTGATTATTCTGCCAGATTCAAAGGTCAGGGCCTGTTCGAGGCCTCTGCTATTAATAAAGTACTTACTGATCCACCAGACATAGAACTTGGGAACAATGGCTTTTGTCCTTGATAAACACAGATTTATACACTCATACACTAGCCTTTTGAATGCCTTGGTTACAGTGATATATAATGGGGCCTTTGCATTCCTTAATTCAATAAAGCTGACACTTGAAAAAACAATCCTGTCTGAGCTCATATTAAGTTGACAATTTTGAGGTTATATGTAAAAGATATACACTTGTTTGCATTAGCTAATTTAGTTTAAAGTAAAGCATTTGGTATAGTTATGTTTTTCCAGTTGTAGAGTAATATATAGCGCCTTGCAGTGTGTAGCACCTCACTGAATGTGATGGCCTTTTGTTGCCAGCAATAATGTGGCATACATATATAGCTGGTCTATGTTGCCAGCATAACATGTGAGTATGTGTCTGGAGACAGGATTTATAATACAGCAAAAAGCAATGTGAAGCTGCAAGTTTAAAAGTGCACCAGATTTCTTTTTTTTCTATTCTTTGAAATACCTCAGGCATAGGAGACTATATTATTCATCTAACTAACTGACTTAATTAACAATTACTAATTACTAGAGCTAATTTATTAACATTATAATGTAATCTCTGTGTGAAAAATGAGGTGAAAATGCATATTCTGAAATTCGTTTTTCAAACGTGTACTGGAACTTTTTTCTATTCCTATGTTTGCAGCAAGCAGAGAGCCTGCATACCAGGAAATGAGAGTAGATACAGTTGCTCACTGTGCAACTTTCCTCGTGTACCAAAGGAAGGGTGATGCTTACTTTCAATTTGATTGGAGCAGTGTTTCTGCAGTTTTACTACGTAAGCAAAATGGGAAGGTGCAGAGCTTTGCTGGGGGAACAACGGCAGAAGAGGAAGGGTTAGTTTGGGGATGACTGGGCTCTCAGACAGACGTGCCTAGTCTCACTTAGCGCGGGCTTGAGAACTCTATGTTTTCGCCACACACTTCAAACATCCGAGATAAAAGGCAATCCATGCTAACTGGGCTTGTTCTTCTGAAGCGAGTGAAAGGAGGTCGTGTGGGAGAGGGAACTGCACATTTTTGGTACGCATCCAGAGTCGAAGTGAGGTTATCTTGTGCGATTGTTTGACGAATGTGATCTAAAAATACCAGGCAGTCAAAGTAGCAAAGCAAAAGAAAATCCCCTACATGTTTATTCGTCATGTGTAGAATCATAAAATGCGATGCCTATTTTGAAAAGGGGTTATTTGCACTGTTTCTCTTGTTTTTTTTTCTCTTCTTATTTTACTACAAGTAATGCTGGAATGTAAATGGTAAGAACTGTATCATGACATTGTAATTGTCCGCAATATAATATATATATACAAATGCCTCAGAGTTTTCATTGTTGTGGGAATTGCATATTGGGCGTTGGGGAAGATTCGTGTTCTTTGGTAATACATTTGCCAATTTGCTCATGATGATAGAAGAACAGATAGACTAAGCAGTGATAAATAGGTGTATGCGTGTGTTCCCCAATGCATTTGGTTGGGGAAATCCAATACAACATATAGATTACTGGGGGTCTATGAACCAGTAATGAGGCCTTTGGGCGCTTAGATCATTGGTGTAAATAAATCAGTGATACCAGCCACAGGCTGTAGGTGGCACTATATGTAAAATTGTTCGTCCTCTTGTGCATAGGTCCAAGGCCTCTATATATCACTAGGAGGTATTCTAATAAAAAGGAAGGTTTAGTGTATGATGGTATAATGTAGGGAAGGGAAATCATGCTCACCACTAAGTAATACTACCACAAAATACCGCCAACAATACATATTACTGGGGTCGCCAATATGATATAACAAGGTATGGTCTCTAGGATGATGTGAGGCCAAACCCAATCTAAATGTGAGAATAAATATTTCTAAACTATCACTCTTCTTTTGGCGGTAAGAAAATACTGCCAGACCCCAAATTTACACAAAATATCCTACATATATGGTGCACAGGCCGGGAAAGTGATTATAGAGCACCTACTGAGCGTGGCAAGTGAGTCTCACACTACCATACGTGCATTAGAGGGAAACCATTTCATGATAGCAGTGTGACACTAAAAGTGAATTTCAGAATGTCTCAAATGGAAGCCACATTCCCAGAGCTAGTGCAATATCTGGAGGCAAAGTTATATGCACATGGGACATGGTCATCAAATAATGCCACAGAATGGCATGACCACATTTATGGTGAAGTACAGAAAGAACCATTAGACAGCCTTTTTGCAGAAGGCAGCAGCATAAGTCAGGTCTGCCTTTTGAGACTATTAAATGCAGCTGATAAACATGCAGAGAAAGATTGGCCCTCATCACGAGTTCGGCGGTAGCAATGCCGCTATCGCGTCCGTGTGCGGGTCCTCGGAATGAGGGCTTACCGGGCCATTCTGAGTTCGGATGGCCCGTTAATTCCTCCCTCCATGGACCCGGACACGGACGCTGAAATGGGAATGGGAGAGGGAGCAAACAACGGGCCATTACGAGATGGCCCGTTGTTTGCTCCCTCTTCCCCTCGCGGGACTCGGTAAGCACGCCTGGTTTTCCCAGGCGTGCTTACCGTTTCCCGCGAGGGGACCTCGTAATGTGGCGGAACGGGTTGAACGGCGCCGGCACCTTTTACGGCACCGTTTAACCCGTTCCGCCAGGGTCGTAATGAGGCCCATTGTCTGAAACGGCTATGTGCCAAGACATGGTTTATCCTAAATAGATCCCTCCGAATGCAAGAAAATGATACTAAGCTGATTAACAGGTTAAAAGCTGATCTAGATGGGGCAAGTGAGAAAGAGGAAATGTTAAGAGCAGAATTGGAGGTATGTCAAAAAGACATGCAGTCAAAGTGTAGGGATCTTGATACTCAATTGTCTAAAAGTAAGAGACAGTTTGAGGATAGTGAACAAGAATTGGTACACTTGAAGGCATTAGTAGACAATATTAGACAAGAGAAAGATGAGGTTGTTTTGGAAATGCAGATTTTGCAAAAAGAACATTGTGAAAAAGAAAGTGATCTCCAAAATGCTGAACAGGAAATGGTTAAAATGTTTCAAGAAAGAGACAAGAGACACAAAGAATTCAATGAATGCCAAATGCAAATGGGCGATATGCAGGAGGTAATTAATACATTTAGTGAGGAAAATAACTATTTGCAAAAGGAGGCAGGTAGGCTCCTTAGAAAGTGCAAGGATTTGGAACAGCAAATATGCATTTCCAGGTCCCAGGATAGAGGGCAGGGCACCACATTCAATGGAGTTGAGGTGAATTATATTTCTACACAGACAGCTAGTGCCCCAGTGACTGGGCCAGTGAATGAACTTGATTGAGGTGTCCTTGGGGGATTTGATTCACCTATTGGGGGCCGCCACCAATCCCATACACCTGAAACCAGAGTTGAATCCCAAAGTAGTGCAATTCCGTGCATAGCAACAAGTAGCCCCATAAAGAGAATGAAATCCATTAAAGCTCTGATCAAACATTTAAAAAAGGAGGGGAGTGCTGCATAGAGGACCACTTACAGGCGGTGCATGATATATTTAAAGCTCTCCAGATAACTAAGGAACAATACAGGCAATATTTTCACTTAATTTTAGATGCTCCCACAGCCAGTATTATAAGAGGATTAAATGAACAGCAGAATATGACATGGGCAGAGTTTGAAAAAGAAATTAGACATCATTTTTCTCCTTTCCAATCATTGCAAGAGGCGAAAAAGGTTGCTTACACAATTACTGCTGGGCCTAATACGTCACCTCGCCAATTTTTGCAAGACTTAAAAAGAGCTTTATCTCGCTTTGATGAATCTTTTGACCCCAATTCCAATGAGTTTAAAACCGCATACTTCTATGGGCTACAGAAAGACATCATATCATAGTTAGTCTGTGAATTTGACCATGACAAGTCCCTTGAATGGATTGTACACCAAAGTACAAAACTATATGAAGTACTTTATTGTCAGGGCAGAGGAAATGATAAAAAGAAAGACACTAGACCAAAATCTAAAGAACCTTCAGCAACAGTGATGGAGATACGATCAGCCAAAATGACCCTTGAGTCTGCTCAAAATCCAGGTAAAAATAATTTGTCACCTGAACAAAGGGGTAATCAACAGAGATCGTCACTCCCTACACCAATGTTTCAATCACATGACCCTAGTAATAGAGAGAATTACATTAGCCCTAGGTACTTAGGGGACAGGCCCCGGGCAGGATATCTGCCTGATATTTCAGGTATGAACAATAACCAGAGGCAAAGTGAGGATCAAAGAAATAATGGTCCCTATCAGACATTGGGGACACAGAGCAGATTTGACCCTAACACCATGATATATGGTAATCAGGATAGACCCCGATATGTGGATCGATTTACTGATAATGGGAATCAACATAGGGGTCAGTGCCCACAAAATGAGAGACAGGACATGAGGCAGAATATGAATTATACTCCACATCAATACAATGAATCACCACCATCAGGGGACTACAACAAAAGGATGAGTGCACCCCGTGTCCCTCCACACATGAATCAAGAGTTCAGGAACAATCCCAATAGAAATCATTCTCCTGAGAGGTATCAGAATAGATTCAATCAGGGGGAAAACATTCAATATCGATCTAGGCCACAGAGAGAGGATTCTACAGAAATGGAAAGATCGCAGTGTCTTGAGGCCCAAGTGAAAATGTTGGCTGAGCAAATAGGAAAGCTCTGTACATCACAAAAACAGTAATCAAAGGAGGGGGCAGAAGGCCATAGCACTGACCGAGGGGTTTCTGATAAGTGACTAAGTATTTATGATACCTTCAGTGCTAAGAAAACAGATTGCTCTGATGTGATTTTGCATAATGACTCTGAGATGCCTAATGATTTTAAAATGAAAGTACCAGTAAGTGAACATGTGACAGAAAGGGCAAATACTTCTAAAAATAGTTTGGTTTAACCTAGAGCTAAATCAAACATTGGAGATTTGTACAAATGAGAAAAGAAAACCTGAAATCCCAAAAGAACAAAGAGACAGATTTAAGAAAAATGACTCATGCATGGGAAATACCAGTGAACAGGGAATAAGTGGGGATGCTATAACTCCTTCCCTGGGCAATCAAAACGCTAACCAAACACAGGTAGAACAAATAAATACTCAAAAGGAGGTTATAGGTCAATCACCCGAAGAATTATTTAAGCCACATATTTTTGAAGAAGTTAAAAGGACTGGTACCATAATACATAACTAAAAATGCACAGAGTTAGAAAATGACAAATTGCCAAGTGATGTTTTTACACATGTTCAGTTGGAGGATTGTAGTGTGACCTCGGATTATCCCTGGATGGATGGCCGAATGGTGGCCACACTCCAGAAAACTTCTGAACATGGCGAAATGAATATAGTCTCTCACACAGAAATGGACAGGAAGGAGGGAAAAATGTCTTTCCATTTACCAATGCGCCTAGCCAAAGGTGAAAAAGGCCTGAGAAAGGTGAGTCCTGAAATCAGTAAGAATTCACAGTTTTTATGTGTATTAGAGGAAGTTGAAGACAGGTATTATGCTCCCATCACTGTAGAAGAGAAATGAAATACTTTTGCGAAGATTGACACCGGCGCACAGGCCACAATCATGTCCAAAGAATTGGTAAAAAGTATCAATGAAAGGACATCTCCACAGAATCAGATCACAGTGAGACGACGTGAAGGTCCAGTGCATAATTTTAACGGTGAAGAGGTGCCTATTATAGGTGTTACCGAAGTTGACATAAAGATACGAAAACATAGGAGTACTGTGGTCCTTAACCTCAAAACCATTGAGACCTAAGAAAATAAAATCACAAAACAGATATATAAATGAATGCCACACTGTTGCCAAAACGAATGATGCAGTGGAGGTATATCTCCAGAGTAGCTGTATACCTAGTATTATTGTTATCTTGATGTGTCAGGATAAAGTGCAAAGTGAAAATGAGAAACAATCTGTACAGATTTATTTAGACCCTAAAAAAAATGGCAAACTGAAATAGATGAGCACACATTGCGCTTCTATTTAAAAGAGAAGAAATGCAAACAGACTACTACTCCGAAAACAGACCCAAAAAAACACATTACTAATATTGCTGAAATACACATGGAAGATGAGCAACCATGGGTTCACATTGGTATAAATGACCATTCCAAAGTGATAAAAGCTATTTTAGCGCTTGAACAAGAAAGAAGCCTTATTAATGAGAAATTACTGCTGAAAATAATGGAGAGGGAGGAGATCCCAAAATTTAGAATTAAAAACCAATATGTCTCTGGTTTGGACAGTACAGACTTTGAAAACCGAATTGCAGGCAGATGCATGCTAAAGATTAACATTGGACAGAAACCAATTTATCATAATCTATGGATAGTGAATGGAACATAAAATGACTTTTACATGGGTAATGATATCATGCACAGAATGTGTATGGTGATGGCCTTTGAAGACAAAAGAAGGGCTTATCATTGCGCACAACTAGTCCCATATGTCATTGAATTACAACTGAGGAAGGACACTCTTACTCCTGCATTCACCAAACAGGTTGCAATAACACTAAAGTGCAAAAATGGACAGCAGATGAAAGATGCTGATGCATTTCTGTGCTTGAATGAATCCATGAAACAGCAAGGCATGGATTATGAATACATTCCATTGATTGATGTGGGTGAAGGATCTGTAAAAATTATGGTGAATAATAAAGGGTGTCAGGATATTCATTTAGAGGAAAATTCTTCATTATGAATGGCCATGCAAAAATCACATTATATTGCAGATCTAAATAACATGGTGATTGGAAATATCCCTGAAAGGTATGTCGATGCAGGGGGTGTTTTGCCAGTATACTTGGATTCTCAGCCCAAAGGGATCTTTAAAATTCAGTCTGTGTACCCTTATGATTCAAATGAGACAGTGTGCTGTCATCAAGAGGATTATATAGTATTTGATTTAAAGGAAAGTTAAACAGAAAATCAGCACATTGAAGTGGAAACTGATATGCCAAAATATTTTAAAGTGGCAGCTTTAAAGAGAGACACAGCCACACAGTTGGAAGAAAACACAGAGATTCCTCCACTGGAAGATTTCCCGGAATTCTCAAAAATGGTAGAGGAACAGATTTTGTCAGCAGATTCATGTGATAACGATGAAGATAAAAAAGAATTGAGAAACATATTTATGGAGTTTAAAGATGTTTTTGCTAAAGATGCATACCATTGTGGACTAACTAATTTACATGTTGCCACATTACCGGAAGGGTGTAGTAGAAATCCAGTATTTGTGCGCCAGTATAGATTAACACTGGCATTTTTAGAATCGCTGGCAGAAATAATTAAAAAGTTGGAGTCTTGGGGAGTTATCAGGCCTATTCATAGCACATACAACACACCTATTTCAGGTGTGTTAAAGCCAAATGGTCAATGGTGTCTGTGTGCAGATTTGAGAGAATTAAATAAAAGAGTGCCAGTGTCCAGATGGCCACTGCCATTCATTGATCAAGGCTTAGCTCAGGTGCATGGCTCAAAGGTGTTTACTACATTAGATCTCACATCTGGATATTGGTGTGTGCCATTGGCAGAGGAGATTCAGAATTTATTTTCATTTTCATTTGATAAGACCCAATACGCATGGGTTAGAACCCCATTTGGGTACGTCAATAGTGGGAGTAAATTTGGCATATTTTTGAGGGTTCCATGTCATTTATTCACCCGTTTTTATTTCGCAGCATTTTTTGGCGCAGATTTTTTGCTGCGAAAACTCATAGAATTTTTTTTTTATGGGGAGTTAACCCCCTTCCCACCTATTTAGAATCTAGCACCCCAAACCCCCAGAAACATTATATCCCTCTACCGACCCCCCATATTTTTCAATGTTTTTTTTTCACAGCAAAAAATCCGCGGCAAAAAATGCAGCGAAAAAAAAACGGCGATGAAAGGACGTCGTACCTTTTTGAGAAAGGCTATGCCTGATGCAGCGGAAAGAGGAACTATAGTTTACGTGGATGATGTCCTGATAAAATATGAAAGCTTAAAAAGCCATTTTGATGAAATTAGACATGTTCTTAGACATGTACTTGGCCAATTGCAAAAGGCAGGTGCCAAAGTATCTTTACAAAAAGCACAATGGTGCAAGAAAAAGGTGAATTATCTAGGCCATGAAGTGACTGAACATGGACTAAACCCACAAAAGAAGAAGGTAGAGGCCATCCAAAAACTAAAAGACCCTAGAAGTGTGAAAGATTTGAAAAGTTTATTAGGAATGACGGGATATAACAGAACATTTTTGAAAATTATGCTGAAATTACTCAGCCATTGACTAAACTACTGAAGCTGAATACACCCTGGAAATGGGAAAAAGAGCAATCTGAGGCAGTGGCTAAATTAAAGGAATGTCTTATAAAGGAGCCATGCTTAGCATACCCCATAAAGAATAGGGATTTCTTTATAGAAATAGGTTTCTCTGAACATTGTATGTCAGCAGTGTTATCACAAAAACATGATTTTAATCACAAAACCATTGCTTATGCAAGTAAGGCATTTTCCCAAGTTGAAATTAAATTCAGTGAATGTGAATTGGCTCTTTGAATGTGCTACAGCATTTCCGCCCCATTGTTCAGGGGGAAAAGGTAATAATTGAGACAAATCATCAACCATTGTAGTTTTTAGAGAGTAAAAGAATTAGGTCAGGTAACCTAGCACAGTCTAGAATTACTTCATGGACACTGGCATTGCAGCGCTTTCCTGTAGAAGCGAGGTATGGCAAAAATAAAAAGAGCCCAGTTGCTCAAGGTTTAGCAGATCTACATAACTGTGCAGCTGAACATATATCAAATGAAATAGAAGTGGAATCTAGTTTACTGGAGTTTGGACAATCACCACATAAAGCTTTTGATGAAAAGACATGCAAGGATTTGCCAACTGTATATGCTGATGGTTATGCTTTTCTCATTGAACATGACAGTAATAAACAATTGGTGTCAGGAATAGGAAATGTCTGGTTGAGATGTGAAGATATTCCCAGTGTAGGGATGAAAATTGGGGCTAGGAGCAGTCAAGTACTGGAATTGGCAGCCATTTATAAAGCATTTACTACTGCAGTTAATAATAAATGTAATTTAATTGCCCTGGTGACTGATTCTGATCATGCACAAAATAGCTCTGTGGAATATTTGCTTGGCTGGAAAGCAAGAGGTATGATTACATACAATAAAAAGCCTCTCAAACATGGAAAAATGATACAGGCTATAGACAAATTGGTGTCAGAGAATGATCTGACAATATACTGGAGGAAAATTTGTGGACATTTAAAAACTCCAGGAGAGGATAAGGAGGGAAATGATAAGGCAGATCATTTAGCTAAAATTGGGGCTGTGATGGGAGAGTTGCAACCTATTGAACATTTACTTGGTGAAATACAGATTGATGCAATTACACGCTCTAAAAATCCAAAAGAGTTAGAACAACCAGTAGTGCAATGGAGTTATGATACACCAGATCAAGACCTGATTAAGGCACAAAGAGATGATCCAATTTTGGGAATCTATTATAATCATTTAATAGACCCTGAAACAAATCCTTTAACAGAAAATGATTGTGTGGGGAAAGACGAGTTGAGGGTGTTATTAAAGAATAAAAAACAAATCAGACTACAGGATGGACTCATGATTAGGGAATCCACAACAAGACAAATACAGTGGGTGGTACCCCTTTCGTTCAGAGGGCTAATGCTACACAATGCACGTGATGCAATAACTGCAGGACACAGAGGTACACAAAAAGCATTATAGATACTGAAAGATTATGCTTACTGGCCACATATGTCCCAAGATGTGGAATTATATACTAGGGGATGTCTAGTTTATGCCCAATTTAAACCTGCTTCACCAATGCATAGGGCCCCACTGATGAAAAGAGGCTTAACCCTTCCATGGTCAGATTTGCAAATAGACTATGTAGGGCCTGTAAAAAGGTTGAGCAGGGGGAATCGTTATATTTTGAGTGTGGTTTGTTTAATGTCAAAATGGATAGAGTGTATTCCTGCACCAGATTGTAATTCGCAAACAGCAGCTACATTACTGGTAAATCATATATTTTCAAGATTTGGGTTACCACAAAGAATAGAATCAGACAGAGGAAGTCATTTCATGAGGGCTTTAATGATAAGGTGTGGAAGATACTGGGGGTGAAAAGACAGCTGCATATTGCATACAGACCCACCTCTTCTGGATGTGTTGAACGTTGTGATAGGTCTGTTGTGGTTAAAGAAGATTGTAGCAGAAGCAGATTCCAGCTGGGATTTACGTTTACCTCTGGTTTTGATGGCAATCAGATCAACTCCTGCCAAAGCAACAGGATCAGCCCTCATGAAGTATTGACAGGTAGGAAAATGGTTTTGCCACAACACCTACTATACAGGACACATGAGCAGACACTTGTAAGTTCATCTACAGTTCATGAATATATGGAAGAACTGAGGAAGGATTTTGGAACATGCATTTGCTTTTGTGCAGTGGAATTTGGAAAGGGCTGCTGAAGGTACAAAATCATATTATTATAAAAACAAAGACATCTGTGAAAGAGTATAGTGTAGGGGATCAGGTGTATAAATTTCATTTTGGAAAAGGTAAACAGAAACATTCTAAATTTCTGGCAGCCTGGCAGGGGCCATTTCAAATTATAGATAAGGTGTCTCCAGTGGTTTATAAAACTTTAAAAACTGAGGGTGAAACAGTAACAGAGCAATTTGTTAATGTTAACCAAATTAAGCCCTGACATCCCAAACATGAATGAAGTAAGGAGACTTGAGCGAGTAGAAACAGATCAAGTGCCCTAAATACGTGGAAGAAAGCACATGGGTCTATTTATAGGGCCCAATGCCAGAGAAATAAAAATAGATATGATTGTGGTAATGGAATAGATGTAAATAAAAATACTATATGTGATGATCATTAAAAGGGGGCTGAAGCAAATTATATTATTTTATTGCAAGGTTGAGATATGTTTAATGTTCAATGATGTTATGTTTGTTTTCTCTCTAACACACATTTTGTTGCCAGCAATAATGTGGCATACACATATAGCCAGTCTATGTTGCCAGTCAATAATACAGCAAAAAGCAATGTGAAGCTACAAGTTTAAAAGTGCACCAGAATTTTTTTTCTCTCTTCTTTGAAATACCTCATGCACAGGCGACTACATTATTCATCTAACTAACTGACTTAATTAACAATTACTAATTACTAGAACTAATTTATTAACATTATAATGTAATCTCTGTGTGAAAAATGAGGTGAAAATGTATATTCTGAAATTCGTTTTTCAAACTTGCACTGGAATTTTTTTCTATTCCTATGTTTGCAGAAAGCAGAGAGCCTGCATACCGGAAAATGAGAGTAGATACAGTTGCTCACTGTGTAACTGGCCTATTGTACTAAAGGAAGGGTGATGCTCTTTCAATTTGATTGGAGCAGTGTATCTGCAGTTTTACTACATAAGCAAAATGGGAAGGTGCACAGCTTTGCTGGGGGAACCAGGGCAGAGGGAGAGTTAGTTCCGGGATGACTGGGCTCTCAGACAGACGTGCCTAGTCTCACTTAGCGCTGGCTTGAGAACTCTATGTTTTCGCCACACACTTCAAACATCCGAGATAACAGAGGCAATCCATGCTGACTGGGCATGTTCTTCTGAAGCGAGTGAAAGGAGGTCGTGTGGGATAGGGAACTGCACATTTTTGGGAAGCATCCAGAGTCGATGTGAGGTTATCTTGTGTGATTGTTTGACGAATCTGATCTAAAAATACCAGGCAGTCAGAATAGCAAAGCAAAAGAAAATCCCCTGCATGTTTATTTGTCATGTGTAGAATCATAAAATGTGATGCCTATTTTGAAAAAGGGTTTATTTTCACTGTTTCTGTTGTTTTCATTTCTCTTCTTATTTTACTACAGGTAATACTGGAATGTAAATGGTAACAACTGTATCATGACATTGTAATTGTCCGCAATATAATATATATATTCAAATGCCTCAGAGTTTTCATTGTTGTGGGAATTGCATATGGGGAGTTGGGGAAGATTCATGTTCTTTGGTAATACATTTGCCAATTTGCTCATGCAGATAGAAGAACAGATAGACTAAGCAGTGATAAATAGGTGTATCTGTGTGTTCCCCAATGCATGTTGGTTGGGGAAATCCAATACAACATATAGATTACTGGGGGTCTATGAACCAGTAATGAGGCCTTTGGGCGCTTAGATCATTGGTGTAAATAAATCAGTGATACCAGCCACAGGCACTATATGTGAAATTGTAAAATATGTAAAATTGTTGGTCCTCTTGTGCATAGGCCAAGGCCTCTATATATCACTAGGAGGTATTCTAATAAAAAGGAAGGTTTAGTGTATGATGGGGTTAAAATGTAGGGAAGGGAAATCATGCTCACCACTAAGTAATACTACCACAAAATACCGCCAACAATACATATTACTGGGGTCGCCAATATGATATAACAAGGTATGGGGTCTCATTACGACACTGGCGGAATGGGTTAACGGGTGTCTCAAAAGGATACGGACCCGTTAAACCTGTTCCGCCACATTACAAGGTCCCCTCGCGGGACACGGTAAGCACGCCTTTGGGGGCTGAAATGGGATTGGGAAAGGTCCGAGTCTGGGTCCTTGGAGGGAGGAATTACCGGGCCCTCCGAACTCGGAATGGCCCGGTAATTCCTCATTCTGGGAACCCGGATGCGATTTCGGCAGCAGCCATGCCGCCAATAGCGGCATGACTACCGCCGAGGTCTTAATGAGGCCCATGGTCTCTAGGATGATCTGAGGCCAAACCCAATCTAACATGAGGATAAGTATTTCTAATCTATCTAAACTATCACTCTTCTTTTGGCGGTAAGAAAATACTACCAGACCCCAAATTTACACAAAATATCCTACACAGTGTAAAGCCATTTTGAGTTTACATTATTTAATGGTGAACATTAAGTTTAATTAAATAAAATATAACACAGTGAGCCTAGGAGGTGTCAATGGGTCTCATTACAAGTTTGGCGTTAGCCTTGCTGGAAAACCCGGCAGGCTGCCCCCAAACTTGCATATTTTTTTGGCACCCGTGAAAGGGCAATTACCGGGTCATTATGGCCCTGCCGGACACAGTAATTGCCCATTCGCGGGCGCCGGAATGAAATGCTCCCCATTCCCATTGAGCCCTGGATGCACTGGCACCATTCAGAATGGTGCCGGTGCATCCGACATGCTCTTCTCGCGGGTGCTGGTACGCCCACCAGGTAAGACCTGGCGGGCGGGAAGGCACCCGTGAGCAGAACTTGTAGTTTGCCGGTCCGGTAACAACGGTACTGGCAAGCTTACCTGTACCATTGTTACTGGACCAGCAAACTTATAATGAGGCCTTACGTGTCTCAGCTGCCTTCCCAGACAATATGGTGGTTACTGTTTCACAGTGTGTCCTCATGCATGGATCTCATTTCTCCCCATGCCGTGACTGAGTGGAACATCCAATCATTTGTGTGTCCTTGTATTTTGTGACTTACAGTTCTCCATTTGAAATGGGTGAGGCGAAATTACAAGTCACAGAATGCAGGGAATGAAAACTGGACTGGCTGTACTACTGACCTATGGAAGGAACACACTTAAGAGCTCTACATCATGTGATCGTAATTCTTGTAATTGCACAAATCATTCATGCATAATGTGCTCCATATCTCTTATGCACATGTGCGAACAGTGTTGTGTGTGCTAGGGAAATGTGCAGGGTGAGTTTGTGATGATATGTATTCATGTGCAAATCCAGCCGGAAACCCAAGACTGACATTGGTTTAATCACTCCATGATGCAGGGCAGGTTGCTTTGAACCAGGATCATGGGGTCAATGGTGAATGGTGAATGAGCAGGTCAGCATCACAGTCCATTTACATATTTATGAAGCACAGCATGATCCTGGTTGGCAGACTTGCTCACTTGCTCTAAGTGATACAAGGGCCATGTGTATGCAGCCTAGGGCACCCATCATGTTGCAGAATCCCACTCCAGCATAAATGTGGTCTTTTCAGCAATTGATGGCCACACAGTTACTAAGGAAGTCTTTGTGGGGACATATCCATTTCATCATGGCAGTTGATACCTGTGGGAGGATTTAGGATAGGCAGGACTGGGTAATGACACAAGCTAGAGCTAGAGTGTATTTTAGAATGTGTCTCCCTGGAAGGCTTTGAGCTGCTTCAATTGAAGATTTTTAACAGGAAGTGGAGGAGAGTAGGCAGTTCCAGGTGATAGATGGCAAGGACGTCATGCCCAAGGCCTGTGCACTCTAGGACTGTGCTGCATTTAAGCTGCCCACCCCTCCTCCTGACCTGGCACTGCTTCGGGTGGGGCTAGGAGGAAGGGTGGGGGGCTTGTCTGAGGCCAGGCTGCTGGGCAGGTGGATGGGAAGCCTGCAGGGGGGCTGCACAGTTGGCTGAACTGTGTGCCATGGGGTGTGCAGGGCAGATTGGTGGACTGCCTTTTTGTGGGCTTTAGGAATGGTTGATGAGCTGCCTGTGGAGTAGCTTTAGAGAAGGGATATGGGCTGCCTGCTAGGGATGCTGCTGCTGTTCCAAGAGGGCTTGAGCTGGGATTCCATCAATGTGCCTCATTATGAGTGAACATTGTTCTGCTCATCAATGGACTGTGGCAGATTTGTACTTTATACGCTTCCGCACCATGTGATTTCAACTTTGTTTAATTTGTGGCTTGTTCCAGGGGCTAGCATGGCTTGCTATGCTAATTTGGGGCTGTTTTATATGATTTATCGTGATTTTCACGAAGCTGAAATGTTTGAGGGAAAAAAGACTGAAATTTATTTTACAGAAAATAACTTTCGGTTTTCTCTCCCCCGGACATTTCAGACTATCTCCTTGCCTCCCACACCCTTACTTACCTGTGGGCGGCACACCTGCTTGTGTCCTGGTCTCCAGCATCCCTCTGTGATGCTGATTCTCTTTGTGTATGGGAACCGGCGCCACAGGGACTGCTTATCCTTTATTTTTTTTACTTTATTGAGACAGGAGCGGGGGACACCCCCACAATCCTCGCCACACATTACAGTGAAGAAGGGTGCGGGGGACACACCTGCAGCCCCCGCTGCCCTTCTTAACTGTAATAGTTTGTATGACATATTTGTTCGAATTTTTAGGCTGATCGAGATTTTCGGAAAGCTTGAATTTGGTCAAATATGCCATACAGTTTTTTTTCTTCTATCTTTTTGGGTGTTTCCCTTTTGTGAAAGACCACCCCAGTTTACAACTGCTTGAGCAAGTGCTATTTCTATGTGTACAAATGTGGGTAAAATATGTTTAATGGTGCATTCTCATGCCATTGGTCCTATATGCTGTAGAGATTTTCTGTTTGGAAATACCAAGCGTTTTCAGAGTGATTGCACATTTACAGGCCGATTCATGGAATTCCTCACAAAAGTGTCGCACACGGCTGGGGCACAGCGTGCCCGTGCGAATGTCTGTGCCAGCCGCGTGCGATAAAATCAATTTCCGCGCACAGCGTATTCATGGATTCTCGCCTCCAAAAGCAGACGTGGCGCAGAGTGGCGCAGTGACCCTGCAGCAGCGCCAGTTACGCCCCCAAGAACGCCCTTGTGCAAGGAAAAGCCATCAAGATCGCAAAACCATCGCAAAGGGCTGCGCCAACCCTGTACCAGTTTACCGGACTGGCAAACAGCAAACGCAAAGCGGGGAACGTGTATTACGGGTTTCGGGAACATGCGTGCGTGAGAAGTCTCACACGCGATCTGGCCTGGGGGAGCGTGTGTGGGTATTTCAGAGGTGCGCGCGAAGTTTCACACGCGAACGGGCTGGGTGCGTGTATTTCAGGGGTGCGCGAGAAGTTCCACTTGCGATCGGGCCTGGGGGAGCGTGTGCGTGTATTTCAGGGGTGCGCGAGAAGTTCCACACGCGATTGGCCTGGGCGCGTGTATTCCAGAGGTGCGCGAGAAGTTCCACACGCGATCGGGCCTGGGGGAGCGTGTGCGTGTATTTCAGGGGTGCGCGAGAAGTTCCACACGCGATTGGCCTGGGCGCGTGTATTTCAGGGGTGCGCGAGAAGTTCCACACGCGATTGGCCTGGGCGCATGTATTTCAGAGGTGCGCGAGAAGTTCCACACGCGATTGGCCTGGGCGCGTGTATTTCAGAGGTGCGCGAGAAGTTCCACACGCGATTGGCCAGGGCGCGTGTATTTCAGATGTGCGTGAGAAGTTCCACAAGTGATCGGGCCTGGGGGAGCGTGTGCGTGTATTTCAGGGGTGCGTGAGAAGTTCCACATGCGATTGGCCTGGGCACGTGTATTTCAGAGGTGCGCAAGAAGTTCCACACGCGATTGGCCTGGGCACGTGTATTTCAGATGTGCGCGAGAAGTTCCACACGCGATCGGGCCTGGGGGAGCGTGTGCGTGTATTTTAGGGGTGCGCGAGAAGTTCCACACGCGATTGGCCTGGACGCGTGTATTTCAGAGGTGTGCGAGAAGTTCCACACGCGATTGGCCTGGGCTCATGTATTTCAGAGGTGCGCGAGAAGTTCCACACGCGATTGGCCTGGGCGCGTGTATTCCAGAGGTGCGCGAGAAGTTTCACACGCGATTGGCCTGGGCGCGTGTATTCCAGAGAAGCGCGAGAAGTTTCACACGCGATTGGCCTGTGCGCGTGTATATCAGGGGTGCGCGAGAAGTTCCACACGCGATCGGGCCTGGGGGAGCGTGTGCGTGTATTTCAGAGCTGCGCGAGAAGTTCCACACGCGATTGGCCTGGGCGCGTGTATTTCAGAGGTGCGCGAGAAGTTCCACACGCGATCGGGCCTGGGGGAGCGTGTGCGTGTATTTCAGGGGTGCGCGAGAAGTTCCACACGCGATTTCAGCGGGGTACGTGTATTTCAGGGGTGTGCGAGAAATTTCACACGCGATTTCAGCAGGCTACGTGTATTTCAGGGGTGCGTAAGAAATTTCACACGCGATTGGCCTGGGCGCGTGTATTTCAGAGGTGTGCGAGAAGTTCCACACGCGATTGGCCTGGGCTCATGTATTTCAGAGGTGCGCGAGAAGTTCCACACGCGATTGGCCTGGGCGCGTGTATTCCAGAGGTGCGCGAGAAGTTTCACACGCGATTGGCCTGGGCGCGTGTATTCCAGAGGTGCGCGAGAAGTTTCACATGCGATTGGCCTGTGCGCGTGTATATCAGGGGTGCGCGAGAAGTTCCACACGCGATCGGGCCTGGGGGAGCGTGTGCGTGTAATTCAGAGGTGCGCGAGAAGTTCCACACGCGATTGGCCTGGGCGCGTGTATTTCAGAGGTGCGCGAGAAGTTCCACACGCGATCGGGCCTGGGGGAGCGTGTGCGTGTATTTCAGGGGTGCGCGAGAAGTTCCACACGCGATTTCAGCAGGGTACGTGTATTTCAGGGGTGCGCGTGAAATTTCACACGCGAATTCAGCAGGGTACGTGTATTTCAGGGGTGTACAAATATTTTCACACGCGATTTCAGCAGGGTACGTGTATTTCAGGGGTGCGCGAGAAATTTCACACGCGATTTCAGCAGGCTACGTGTATTTCAGGGATGCGCGAGAAATTTCACACGCGATTGGCCTGGGCGCGTGTTTTTCAGAGGTGCGCGAGAAGTTCCACACGCAATCGGGCCTGGGGGAGCGTGTGCGTGTATTTCAGGGGTGCGCGAGAAGTTCCACACGCGATTTCAGCAGGGTACGTGTATTTCAGGGGTGCGTGAGAAATTTCACACGCAAATTCAGCAGGGTACGTGTATTTCAGGGGTGCCGGGGAGTCCTACATGTGATTTGGCAGTGTGGGTCCTCCCAGGTGTCCCCTGTACACCCTCCACGGCCCCTGCAGGCAGCCCACACCACAGGGGACTACCCTGCATCCCTGGTCATGTCCCGCAGGCAGCCCACCCAACATGGGCATGCCCCCCAGCAAAGGCACATGTCTCCTTGCACTACTGATCACCAACTCATGTCCCCTTGCACCCCCACCCCCAGCATTGCGGGGCACCTGCCAGCAGGCCCCCACTCATGTCCCACTCATGTCCCCCTGCGCCCCCAACCCCCAGCATTGCGGGGCACCTGCCAGCAGGCCCCCACTCATGTCCCACTCATGTCCCCCTGCACCCCCACCCCCAGCATTGCGGGGCACCTGCCAGCAGGCCCCCACTCATGTCCCACTCATGTCCCCCTGCACCCCCACCCCCCAGCATTGCGGGGCACCTGCCAGCAGGCCTCCACTCATGTCCCACTCATGTCCCCCTGCACCCCCACCCCCAGCATTGCGGTGCACCTGCCAGCAGGCCCCCACTCATGTCCCCCTGCACCCCCACCCCCCAGCATTGCGGGGTACCTGCCAGCAGGCCCCCACTCATGTCCCACTCATGTCCCCCTGCACCCCCACCCCCCAGCATTGCGGGGCACCTGCCACACATGTCCCCCAGCCAACTTGTCATCACAATCTAGATCCCTGGCCCTTATGGTCAGCCTCCAAATGCAAAACACCCACTTGAGTATTGCATCCACCCACTTAGAAATGGCAATGACATGATAGAACCCCAATAGCAAGTTTGGAAATGAACACATGGCCCTCACATACACCCAATGGGTGTCAGTGAATCTCAAAACCCATATCATGATATGCATGATACCAATGAGATGATACTACACATTGAAGTTTGATGAAAAAAATGTATTAAAAACAGCATAAATGGAATTAAAAATAAACAAATGACAATGGGAATCAAAAACCAAAAGCAGCATGTCCGTAAAATAATGAAAAACTACAAATCATAATCCAAAGGAAAGGTGTCCAAAGTCACAGTTCAAGAAAGTAAATCCAAGGTAAAAACAAAACCGAAAACCATTGCTCCATGGGTAAATCAAAAAAAAAAAAATTAAATCCAACAGTCAACTATATACAGATAAACAAACCAGGGTCCATGATCCCAACTGAAGAAATGAAACCTACATAAAAATCCTACCTAATAAAATAAAACTATATACAAAAATGTGGCCCATTGTCCAAAAGGTCCAAAATAAATAAAAAAGCAAAGGAAACCTAACACTAACTACATAACTATTTACAAGGGCAGCTGGCTAGTCCGACGGCTCACTGGTTGTTGTCATGGGCCAGGGCATCATCGAACTCCTGTTCAATGGCTTGGAGGCGGGCATGTTCCCTGGCCCCGAGGTCCCACAGGGATAATGTAGTGTCCAGCTCCAACTCCCTGCGAAGACCCTCGAGGCACTCAGCCCACCTCAGCGCCCTCTGCATGGAGTTCTCCGCCCTGACCATTGTGAGCCGTTCCTCCTCTGCCCGCTGCCGCTCCGCACCTATCTGCTGGCCCAACCGCTCCCACACAGAAGCCACTCCCATTCCAGGGTTCTCCTGCCCTCCGGCCGATGCCTGCACCCCTGATGTTGATGGCCCCGAGCCATGATGCCTCCCACGTCGAACCTGCCACTGCCTCCAACGCAACTGCATGTGTCAGCACAACGGCATCCAGGCTGATGGAAACCACCGACGCCGTCGTGCACGTGCCCTGCCCGATGATGCTGTCACATCCTCCATCTGCGGGGGTCCAGTTGCTGGTGTGTCCACCCCTGCTGGACCTCCGATTCCCGACTGTGGCAGGGATGGGATCCCCACCGAGGTGGCTGCATTGGTCGGGGCAGGTCCACAGGGGGCCCTGGTGGCATCTGGGCCAGAAGACGGCATGGAGTACGACTGGCGCATAGCCTCCACAGAGGAGGAGAGGGTCGCCAGAGTGCCCGACACATGTACGAGACCCCCGACCATGACCGCTCCCAACTGGCCACGTTGGCACGGTGCTCTTCGTGATGACGTGCGTGCTCCCCCCGGGAAGCACGCACCTCATCACGAATGACAGCCGTGCGCAACGCAAAACCAATCAGGACCTTCTCCATACGGCCAGGGGTCCCCTCGTCCGCAGGTGGAGGGGAGTCCGATGACATGGACATCCCCCCTACCTGCGGACGGGCCTGGGATGGGGCATCCCTGCTGGTGCATGGTGGTGCAGTCACAGTGTCAGGGACAGTGACATGCACAGGCACCTCCACGGCGACCTGTGCTGCCTCCTGCCCCTGGACTGCACCACTTGTACCAGCAGGGATGCCCCCACCAGGCCCCATGTGCGGCTCAGTAGCGGCCTCCTCCTCCTCTGTGGAAACCACCAACCTGGATGGCTCCACACCATCTTCCGCCATTGCAAGCCCCTGTGGGGGCTCACCCACCCCTTCCGCTGCAGCCGTGGGGGCATCCCCGCCGCTTAGCTCCACAGCGCCGTCTCCGCCCTCTTCTTCACTTTGCGCTGTGTAGAGGGAGACATAGAACACAAGCATCAGGGTACTGTACAATGGTCCCCTAGACAGGAAGCAATAGCAGATGAGTGGCACTGTCAAAGATCACTTCCATCATGTCCCTCCACAACACATGGGTCAGTGCAGGCAAAACACATGCAGTAACAGGCATGGCGCATGCTATGGACATAAGCAAACATGTCCAAGGGACTCTTGAAGCATACAATGTTGTTTTTGGACTCACATGCATCATGGGTCATACCTATCACATGCACACACTTCAACATACTTTCATCCATCTGGACTCGTACACCCCAGACACAGTGGATGCAAGGATAACTAGGCTGCATCAGTGAATCTGAACATTGTCACAGACATGTGTCATGCATCCATGGCATCCACAAGTCACAGACACGCAGGTCAGAAACACAGACATGGACACCATACATGTACATGGCATCAGCACCCATCCCTCACCCACACCCATGTCCAGGAACAGAGACTGGCATGCTCTCATGTGTCCATTCCGCATAGGGCTCCCCATGTTACATTTAAACACATACACCAACCGTGTGCTTCACACATTACTGGTCTCACATGCATGACCATGATGTCCCTGCACACACACACGCGTACGTGGCCTATGTCACACATACAGGCAAGTATCAGACAACCAGCACGCTGCAACATGCCCTGTCTCACACAGCAATGCTTGGCCACTTACCGCTTGACTCCAGACGGGTCTGCCTCTCAAGGATCTGGGCATGGAGCGCTGGGCGTACGCATTCCAGGACCCTCAGCTGGATGGTACTCATGCTGCCCCAGCCCCCCTCCACGAGGCGCCGGGCCTTTATAAGGGTCCTGGACCTGAAGTCTCCCAGCGCTTCTTGACTTGCTTGATGTTGCGGGTTGCCACCCCCTCCGCGTTGATGGCAACCACAACGTCGTCCCAGATCCTGTCCCGTCCTTCCTTGTCGGCGCGTGGTGATCCGAAGAGGGCATCATAATGCCCCAGGACAAGCTCCACCAGGACACCAACTTCCTTCTGACTGAAGCTGGTGGCCCTCTGCCCCTCTGGCTGGGGGTCGTCAGTGGTCTCGGATGGTGTTTGCCCCGACATGCCGACCCCCGAGGCAGGCGTGGGTGGGCAACTGGGTCCTGGGGCTGGGCTGTGGAGCGATGGTATCCCAGTCGGGAGTGTTCTGTTCCAGCAGGGGTGGACACAGCAACTGGACCCCTGCAGATGGCTGATGTGCAGGCACCAAATGGCAGGGCACGGTGGCAGCAGGCAGGCCGGCAGCAGCAGATGGCTCGTGGGAGGCTGCTCGGGGCTCTGGGGGGCAGTAATTCGGCCTTTTGGGCAGGAGCGTGGTCTTCCGTGTGCTTACGCGTGGCCAGCTTGATACGGAGTGATTTGGCACATGAAAATTCTGCACGTCAGCGTGTGAATTGAGGAAAGGCCCTTAGCGCGTAAGCGCGTCAGCACGCATACACGATTCCATTGGACCAAAGGCCTTTAGCGCGTATGCGTGTCTGTGATGTATCGCGCACGGGCGTTGCTTTTCGTGGGGTGCGGTGCGTGTGTTTTGCAGGCGTTGGGGTTCACACGCTATTACTTCACAGCGGGTGGGTGTTGGCTATGCGTTCTTCTACACGCAAGGCAGACGGTGAGTGGTACCCTGCTCCCCCAGGCCCGATCGCGTGTAAAAACACCCGCGAGCCCCTGAAATACACGTACCCCGCTCCCCCAGGCACGATCGCTTGTAAAAACACCCGCGAGC
The DNA here is from genome assembly GCF_040938575.1 of Ambystoma mexicanum. Taxonomy (NCBI): domain Eukaryota; kingdom Metazoa; phylum Chordata; class Amphibia; order Caudata; family Ambystomatidae; genus Ambystoma; species Ambystoma mexicanum. The sequence continues at coordinate 810,109,309 of NC_090932.1, forward strand.
CCCTGAAATACATGTACCCCGCTCCCCCAGGCCCGATCGCATGTGAAAACACCCGCGAGCCCCTGAAATACACGTACCCCGCTCCCCCAGGCCGGATCGCATGTGAAAACACCCGCGAGCCCCTGAAATACACCCGCCCAGGCCAATCGCGTGTGAAACTTCTGGCGCACCTCTGAAATACACGCACCCAGGCCAATCGCGTGTGAAACTTCTCGCGCACCCCTGAAATACACGCGCCCAGACCAATCGCGTGTGGAACTTCTCGCGCACCTCTGAAATACACGCGCCCAGGCCAATCGCTGTGGAACTTCTCGCGCACCTCTGAAATACACGCGCCCAGGCCAATCGCGTGTGGAACTTCTCGCGCACCTCTGAAATACACGCGCCCAGGCCAATCGCGTGTGGAACTTCTCGCGCACCTCTGAAATACACGCGCCCAGGCTAATCGCGTGGGGAACTTCTCGCGCATCCCTGCAATACACGCGCCCAGGCCAATTGCGTGTGAAACTTCTCGCTCACCTCTGAAATACACGCGCCCAGGTCAATCGCGTGTGGAACTTCTCGTGCACCCCTGAAATACATGCGCCCAGGCCAATCGTGTGTGAGAAACTTCTCGCGCACCTCTGGAATACACGCACACGCTCCCCCAGGCCCGATCCCGTGTGAAACTTCTCGCGCACCTCTGGAATACACGCACACGCTCCCCCAGGCCCGATCGGGTGTGAAACTTCTCGCGCACATCTGAGATACCCGCACACGCTCCCCCAGGCCCGATCGCGTGTGGGCCTTCTCCAATGCACATTTTTTTCCTGCGCAGGGACGCTACCGCCTGCTTTCGTGTGGCGGACATGTATGGGCCTGTGCGCGTCTTTGGCCGTGCGCTGTTTTTCCGTATTCGATTCCATGAATACGTGTTGCAGGCGAGCGTGTGGGCGTTCTGCGCACTTGCCTCCTGTACTTCCCCCGTGACGCCAACATTTTCACGAGTTGTTCCCCATTCTGCATGTGACGCCCCGTGTTACGCCTACTTTTGTTATGTGCGCCGCGCTATGTGCGAACTCGCTGTGGCCTTATCGCACGGCGTTCGATGACCTGTGCGCCTGCGTGCGCCAGCGTGCGCCGCGCACTTTTTCAGCGCACATCCCACATTTTGCGCGTGCACAACTTCCATGAATTGATGTGCGATGTTTTCTGTGCGATAATCGCACTTGCACTGCGATTTTCGCTATTTCACTGCGAATCGCACGTTTTCGCACGCGTGCGCCGTTTTTTCGGCGCACATTGATTCCATGAATCGGCCTGTTAATATGTGGCGTTTCGCCACATGTACATGGATGGAGTTTACACATGTATTCTCTGTGTGTGAGGCATACATACACAAGGAACATGTAGCCCAGTATCTGGTGGGGGGGGGTAAACCATGCACAGACCGTTTTCTCACAGATCTTGTGTATGTTTTTCCACTTCAGCCACATCCAAAATGAACAACGTTGTCTAATCTTAAGGTGGTTGTGATGCACCATTCAGTGCTTTGAGTGGCCATTAATCATCCCTTCCCGCCTTTCCTTCAAGTACAGCATACAGTTGTCTTCAGTCAAACTGCCTGTAGTGTGGGGGAGGGAGTTTAGGAGCAGTGGCTATTCACACTTGATTCAACACATAAGCATGTCCCCTGCTCTCAACAACTCCATTTCCAAAAAAATAAATAAGTAAAGAAACTGAATACATTGAGGAGGTCATTAAACAATGCCACTGTGCCAACCGTATTGTGCAGCATTTACTGTGAGGGTTGCCTCTGTCATGCAATATACAGCATTTAGGCTGTTGTGTATTGCTCTCCGTCATACTGCCCTCAATAACTGCATCCATGCTGAGGCCGCAAGGCACACATTCTGCAAAATTACTCTCTTTAGGTTGCAGCTTCTTAGTGTAAAATGCCCAGTGGCCTCATATATTCATTTGACTATATGTTTTCCAAAAAGGGCTTTCTGTTGCATACTCTGACTTCCAAATGGTCTGCACTTGTAGAGATTGCTCTACTGCCTGCCCGTTGAGTCTTTCTCTAGGTATGTACTCTGATACTTAGATTCATACTGTAAGTACTTTACCCTATGTCTGCTGTAAAGGGCACTGTGATACAAATTTACTCTGTCATCTACTGCTTTGTCTAGTTGAAAATGGCGTGCCCTCCCGCAATATTGAGATTGTATACTGTGGCAGACCAGAAGAAAAACTCGGACTAAGGTGTGCCGTGTTAATAGGTCTTTATTTAAATAACAAGAACACGCCTATCTAGCCCTACTGCTATGAGGGAAGTTCCCTGCCTAAACAATTAAAAGTAAGGGTGCTTGTCAAAGTCCAAAAAGAAAATAGTCTGTATTCCCAATCCTATAAACTAACTGGCCCCACCACTTATGAAAAATCACAGAAAAAGGCGAGACAAGAGCACTAGCCTCTGTCCTAGGCTTCTGCCTGACCTAATCACAGGACGTTTAAATGTTCTTAAATTGTTTGCAATACATTTCTCGACCTCTCTGTAACTTTGAATGTCAAACCTTGAGTCTAAACGGTTCCTTCTTTCCTGCAACAAAGGTTTTCTTCATACGATAGCCCCTTTTCCGATTTGGGGCTTGCGAATATTCTGATTCGATACTTAATGGCTGGAACCCTCAAGATTCTCTCTTTCTTCATTTTGTGCTGACTCTCTGTTTCCCAGGGCTCCCCAAAGACTGTTGCCCCCCTGAAACCTTTGTTTTATCTCTATTCAGGGTTACCTGGCTCCCGTAACGCTTACGGCTTTCCCAGCCTTGAAAGTCACTCAGTTTCTCATCTAGGTGGGCCACATGCTTGTACTCTGAGGGAATAAAGAAATAGACATGGACATCAGGGTGTGATAATACTTTATTTATTTCTATGGTTTGTGTAGATGTGTTTACTTTAATTACAGAGCTTACTAGTGTTGTATTGCAATAAACTATCCAGTCGCATTTAGGGCTGGATGGAATGTAAAAAAAAAACTAAAAGGAGAAGAATATTGGACAAAGCTTCCCCTACACCAGGGATCGACTGGACAGAGGAGAGAACATTGAAGCAAGCACTGCTGGAAACAGTCTGGAGTGAGCAGGGAAAGAGGAAGGAGGTGGCAATTATTAGCTCTAGGTGGGGCCATTGCCTCAGGTGGCCCTCCGGTGCTAAATGAATCTCATCAGCTTGGCTGAGCATGCCAGGTGCAGCCTGCCATCTACCATGAGCCCAGGCTGCTGGCCTGTTGCAGCCCGGGCACCCATGGGGCCTGCCAAGCAGATGGGTCACCCAGGGGCTAGGCTTGGCAGACCCAGAAGCAAAGACTGTGGGGTGTGTGTGTGTGGGATGCCCTGGGGAAAGAACAGGACTGTCCAACCCCAAGATCTCCGTGCTGGGTGCGTGAGACCAGGAGGCACAGCCATGACCTTGTCGGCCTGCCCCAGGGCCAGATGTGGGAGACACAGAAGAGGAAGACCCCCTGATTTGCATATGCGAGAAGCGGCCGGGGCAAAATGCGGGAGCGGAGCTTAGTCATCCATGTCCACCCTGGCTGGTGCCAGACTGGTGGGGCGGTGAAGGGTACGAGTCCAGGATGCCGCGTATATATGGCAGAGGTAAATTGCTCCAGCAGGTACACCAGAGCACCAGAGAGGGTGTGGTCTTGCCCCTCTGCATTGAACAGACACTGGGGCGGTTGTGCAGGTCCTGAGACTTCGGGCCTGTGGCTGTGAAGGTGAATGCAGTTTCCCCATGACAACAGGAACATGTCTGGATTAAATTAAGTGCTGCATTTCATAGCAGTGAACTAGCAGCCCCATATGATGAATGCGGCCACCGTAGGACTTTAGGGAGGTACAGGCCACAAGTGGTGATGTGGTGGAGACCAGGCACCACAATGAAAGGAACAGTGCCTGGAACAGCCACTAGGAGCCAACAAATAGTGCCCGGTCTCAGCCCCATTACACGAGCAATCGTCTGAACAAAGGTAGTGTAATGGGCCCTGAGTGTAGCTGACTGTAACATTCACACCCTGTATAGGGTGTACTTAATCATTATGGTTTATATATATAGTTGCTTATGTATTTTATTTTATCGAAGTGGAGTTACGTGTAGGGATACCTTTATATGAGATAAGGAGACATGGCAGCCTGCTAAAGGCTGCCCATTGGATGGAATCGTCCACTGGGGCCTACTCCTGACCCCTCCTCCACAATGGGTGATGCTGGGTGAAGAGTAGGCATCTGTCCCATCACTCCAACCTTAAGGGTCTAGCATCGACCACTCTCAGGAAGGGTGGCCTGATGGGGCAGAGCCCTCAGAGGGAAATCAAGCCAGGGCAATGCCACATGGAGCATCCCTGTGCTTCTGGGCTTTTGTAATGCATTGTGCATGCCCAGAAAATGAAATTATGGTACATGACCACTATGTACAGATTGTATGGATGCAATAACTATGTTCTTTTTTGGTATGATGCATTTTCCATCCAGATCCATCCAGATCTTTCGACTTTCCTGAAAAGACTGTGTCGAGCAGAAACACATTACAATGACACCTTACTGTGCTGTGTTGTGCCTGGTCTTTGTGGTGACTCTTGTATGCTCAGCAAGAAGAGGCAGTGATATTTTATACATTACTGCTTATTTATTTGCCAATAAATGTGATGAGAATTAAAAGTTTGCAATTGGCATTCATGACAACAGTTGTCCTGCCCAGGCCAAAGGCAGAGAGGTTGGAATGTTCATATTTGAATGGGAATCAAGATCACATGTTCATCACAGCGCCATTCCGTTCAATAACTTCTGAGAAAACAGTTTATAAAACCAAATGCCCTGAAACAAATGTACTTTGAGGGTGCTAATGCCAGAAAATATGTGATGCAGTCAAGCAACTCAGCCCTGTTCAAGGGTTTGTGATTATGATTTGCAGAACCACTGCTCCGCACCCAGACCACTTTGATCAGATTAAAGGTTGACAACTCACTGTGAATGCGGATGCAAAAGACAGCCTATATATCTCCATAAATCTGAAGTGGAGGGACATTTTGGGTCATATGCCATGATCACCCAGAGTTTTAGAGTGTCCTGTTATTGGACATAGAAATTTAGCACATGTCACAAGTGCCCTGAAGGCATTGTTCTCTCTGTGGAAACCTGTGTGCATTATCCCTTCAAAGAAGACTCTGGGACGTGGACCATTCTTCGAGCAGTCTACCCAGACATGACGTTTCACTGGATGTTTTTGCTACAGCATACTATGCAGGTGACCTCTCTTCCGAAACGCCATCATATTGAAATGTTTAAGTACAAAACATGGTTTGTCAGTGAACAGAATATCTGTGAAATCATCTCTTGTGTTGAGCTAGTGTTTTGATAGCACCATCGCCTTCTTGTTCAAATCATGGATCAGATGTAAGACCCTATGCCAAGTAAAAGACACACTACATATGTACTTTAAATTCACTCCCTAGAAGAGGGTGCTGGCCAATCAGGATGCCCGAAATGCGTGCTGTATCCTATGGTATAATCCTGCATTCAAAGCAGCCTGAGCGCTGCTGGCCAGCGCCACCTTCCACCCTTCTCCTTCCCTTCCCCGCTTTCCCCTTACCTCTTAGTACCCAAGAAGATTTCATACCACAAAAAAAGAAAAGAAACGCACCTTTCGGTGCTGCGCGCTGTGGTGTGGCGTCATAGCGTCTCAACTGACATGACAGTCATTAACATAGAAAACAGACTTTCAAACTCACTGTTATGTATTTGTAAAATAAAATAAAATAAATTTGTATTTATTGTTTTATATAGCATCTTAATCCAAGGTGCTTTACAATTAACACTAAAATATACAATAAACATGGAACAGTAGAAGCAATAACGGTAAACATGAGTCAAACCAGAAAATCAGCATGTAGAACAATCTACATATGAGAGAGGAGAGGAGGGGGGGATGGAGAAAGAAGGAGGGGGAGAGAGAGTAGTGGGTAAAATGAGTAGTATGAAGAAGGGAGATTTAGAAGAGCAGGGGTAGATGAAGAGAACACAGAGAAGGGTACAAGAAAGAGGGAAAGAAGGGTGAGTGTGGGAAGTGGATCAGGGAGGGGAATGAAAAAAAGAGATTTCAGTGAGGAGCAGAGGGAAGAATAGGGAGGGTAGGAAAGGGTAGAGAAAGGTAGGGAGTTCCAGTTTATGGGGGCAAGGAGCTGAAAGGAACGGAAACGAGAAGAGGCACAAGGGGCCTCTTCTATGGCCATATTAACCCGGTACACAAAGACTGTGGAAACATTGAAGATAACACTATATATCATTTGCTTCAATTCAGTACCCTGTTTCTCCATCAGCCCCTTTTCACACAGTACATTTCAGGTATGTTTAACCAATCATGGAAAATTACATAAAGCTTTCGATACAATGACCTACTAAACAGCAATAAAGACTTAAGAGAAGATTTTCCTGCAGGACGGTGGAGCTTTATTTGCCTGCAAACTACCATAAAGTCTGACTTACATCGCAGTGTGCCATTTGCAACCCAGTTGCGTAATTGCTTTCAAAAATATTGTTCTTAACATATGCAATAGGTGCAGGTTCTAATCACTGCATTAGTGATTGATAGTTATAGATATTAAGTTTTCTAAATCAAATATGTTCACTTATAGAGTTAAAGGTGTAGTTTGTAGGCTCCCAAAGACATGGTCTAAGTTTAATATGCGCAATCCCCACACCCACCCCTTGGCAATGAAGAGCGATATTAGCATGACACAGGGGTTTGAATTAGAATCCGGGCCCTGATTACAGCTACAAGTGTTTCCAGTGAGTAAATGGTTAGCTTTGTCCACAAGTGTTCTTCAGCAGATCAAGCCATACATAATGTCATATCCCCAGGACCAGCCTGGTCTGTTTAAGAAACTGGGAAGAGTGAGTAAACCCAGAGGAGCGTCCTGGTATAGAGGCTAGATGAGATCTAAATCCAGAGAGAGAGAGAGAGAGACAGTGAAAGAGTGCTGCATGTGCATTTGGAGGGTGATCATGTGAGTTAAGAATAATCCTGCAACAGAAGGTGAGGGCACATGTAAGCATGTGTCAGAGGGCATCTTCATTCTGGAGTGTTTAGGCCTCCTCTCACATATGACAGGGACTGGACTCCCGTAATGCTAATGACAACGGCATGCACCTAGCTCCATCCTGGAGAGTCACTAAAGGGACAGACTTTTTGGCGGTTAGTTCAGACAGTCTCTGGAAGGATTCGGGACCCTGGGGATTCAAGGACAAGGGCTATACTGGTGATGGTTTACTGAAAATAAAATAAATCAAAAACCCCTCATGTTGTTTCGATAGGCTGGTGTGGCTAGCCCGTACCCACTCCTGAGAACCTAATGCAGCTACGCCTAACATTGGTTTTCGAAGGAGAGCCACTCTACCTCTCTCCCAGTGCACTGAATTCTGCAGTGCCCAACTTCCTTTCTCAAGGCCAGTCAATATAGAACTGACATGGATCCCTGTATGGCTGAATCTCCCCCGCATATAACCTGCTAGAGGGGGTGAGGTTTCTAGTGTGAGGTTTCTCAATACGCCTCCGGTACGCCCACTTTCTTTGTGCGCAATGCGCGACGGCGAACAGAGCAGTCTCGCTCCCATGACACTGTCACAGAGTGGTCTCCCATTGAGATCCAGGCATATGGCAGAGTGTTCCTCCAGAAGGATAAGGCATACATCAACCCAAGATAGGAAGCTCCTCTACCCTCGAGCAATATTTATTGTAGATACTTTGATGCCAAATTGGCCCTCGTCCCGCTCCCTCATTGTTAGCTCCCGCTCCCTCATTGTTAGCTCCCGCTCCCTCATTGTTAGCTCCCTACTCCCTTCTATTAATCCCCTGAGACCTGCTTCCTTGCCGTGTACTTCCACCTTAGACTCGTAAAGGGCCCTGTTGCGTCCCCAAGCTAGGTCTGCGCTGAAATAATACTACTAATCAAAATAATAATATGTTATAATGGAATATAGATTGCCCAAGGGTTTAGGATATTATCCCACGTCAAAAAGGATCTCGTGTGCCACTGGGAGCCTCTCATGAAGGTATAGAGAGAAACCATTATTGAGACTCTAAATAAGTGCTTGAATGTTGCTCATTTCAGCCGCGTCCATGTTGCTTCAAAACTGCGTTGTAAATATGAGGATATTGCGTAAATGTTGTCTTTTTGAGATTAGCATCTTTTCAGATAAGTTTTAAAATCCGCCTCATGCCTAGGTGTGTCTACATACATACGACATTAATGAATGTAGGATATATGTTCTCTGCCTTCTCCCGTGCATGCACCTTATTCCGTTTACTATGTAGCTAAGCTCGAGATTGTTAGGAAATAGGCATTTAGATGTGAGTAACAAACTATACTGAGGCTCCTGCATTGGGGTCCCTGTCGGCTCAGTGGGGCGGGGGGGAGGCGCTGCAGCGTTTTATCTTTTTCTTGGGCCTACGATGTAAGACGATGTCAGAAAGTTGAGGCCACTGCATCTCTGGCGCTGGCCTAACCATAAATAAGAACAACCTTCTATGCCTACCAAACTATGCACACACTACAATCCATCCAGTATGGAAAGGTAGCAGTAACCAATAAGCACATATATTGCATGATTTATTCTCTTTATTTCTTAGGGAATTGTTCACAAGGTGTGCAATCGTTACTATTATGCACCAACAAAACATATGTGGTTTGGTTGTACAAGAAATTGACTCTAGGTCAATTGAAAGCTTTTTGGAAAGGAAACCCCATTAAAGTACCAAAAAGAAGTGCCGGCACTTTATTTTAGTCATGTCTACTGATATTGTTTGCGAGATAAAGTATTTATGATATACCGCCACTTGTCTTGGGGAACTGTTTATGTCCTTTTTTGATTTCTGTGTCCCCACGCTTTCTGCAGGGGGAAACCTACAATAGGAATGCCTTTTGTTTATTAATGTCTTACATCAGCCAGGAGCAACTAGTGCATGACAACCAAGAACAGCTCATATTGCCTTGAGAAAGTTTTCTTGTCATGACACACGTTTTGACACATATAGTATTAAAAGTTCAAATTATGGCAGTAAATATTTTTTGCAGTGTAATGACAAATGTGCAATTTCTTAATGCGCTAAAAATGTGTAAATGATAGTGCACTAGTTCCCGATAATGAGATTATTTCAATGAAAACATATGGAGTATCCATTCTGGATGTGTAATTTACACTGTTCATTTTCTTTTTGTTGGACAGGAATGGTTTCCATGTGGTACACAACAATGTTTCTGTGCTGTGCCTGGGGTATAGTAACATCCACCACGATCCTTGGTCTTACTTCGAGCCCGTTGTTCACAATGGACGCACTTAACAGTGTAGTAACCGGAGACCCAGAACAAGCATCCACTGTTCCCCCGGAGCCGCAACTTCTGACAGCTGAAACTGATCCATCCACAGATGGTGGGATCCAAGGACATTCCCAGAGTTCTGAAACATCACGAGCAGACTCCTCGCTCCCACACAATGTGGCAGATAGAGGGGTAAATAATATCACCTTGCCCAAGCTCAAGCCCCCCACTATTGCAACCACACAGCCAATCCTCTTGGAACCATTCAGTACCACAGACACAGGGACTGCCTCTACAGAGGCTGATGGCACGGCTCACGAGGAAGGAAACAATGACACCTTCACCGCGCTACCGGAGAAGGACAGAAGCGCCCCATTGGATGACTACGTTGATCCTTCCTTGAAAATGCTCCAAGAGAATGGTACAGAAGGGATACCCTGCTTCTGCAGCACTCCAGGACCTGAGGGACAAAAGGGAGACCAGGGTGAAAGAGGCGATTGGGGTAATCTTACCTTTTAATGCATTGACATGCTAAACAATTTGGGTTCGATGTCCTCCTTATTGTGAAACATTGATGTCAATGGAAGGTTGGAGATGGATGACAGGTGATACTAGAATGATACATGTAACTGGATCAAAAGATATATATGTATATAAAAACATCCATAGTACAGGAGCAAGCACGGTACTTCTAAGATCTGCTCCGCCTATGACTAGTTGGAGGCATGTTGATGAAGATGTGAATCTGTTACTGAAGCCAAGCACTGTTTATACAGTCAGCATTGCCATCAATTCACTGTAAAAAAAAAGTCTGCAAACCACACTTTTTTAGCTTTGCGCATCTCCTGCAACCTCATTGCCATTCATGGCATGATTTGCATCTGTGGTATTGCTCGTGCAAAAGATAACAGAGAGTATGCAGCAGCCCCCTATAGAATCCATACGGGACTCCAATAACAGTGGGCCTCCATGCCACAAAAAGGTGGAACAGGGGTGGGCAAGTAGAGGGTCTATGTATAGTTACACCATAGGGAGGGGATGACTGAGTGACCATAATAGCACCATGAAGAAGAGAATAGTTGGGAATGTGCTGACAAATGCCGGGTGTTACCCACACAGCTCAGCATAGCAGTACATGCGTTGCTCTGGGTGGGGCTGCTGAGAGCAGCTAGAAAATGCAACATTATATTTGCAGATCTAGACAGTGGGCCTCATTTCGAGTTGGGCAGTAAGGGTTAATGGTCACCGGTAAGGCGAATGGTGCCATTAAACCCTTACCGGCCAATTCCGAGATCCCTTAGCGGGAGCCGCAAAGAACGTGTGGTCTGACCACACGTCCTTTACGGTTCCCGCTAAGGGACCAGGGCGCTAATAACGGGCCTGCTATTTGCGGGCCCGTAATTAGCGCCTTCCCCATTCCCATTGAGCCCTAAGGGGGCTTAAATGGGACTGGGGAATGGTTGGTTGAATGGGGACTTACCGTGTCCGCACAGGTCGGAATGTCCCGGTAAGTCCCCATTCAATCAGACCGGACTCGGATCCGGTTTTGGAGGCAGCCATGGCGGTAATAGCGCCATGGCTACCTCCAAACTCGGAATGAGGCCCAATGTGTCACAGTGAGCTCATCTAGTACAATGACATTTTCGCCTGGAACCATTTACACACAAATATGAATACCTACTTCATTTTGTTTAATTAAAATTACAATTAAAATTACAAAACATGTTCATACGCATTGCCAAAAAATGACTAATCAGTGGGTCAGGCGTCATAAAACGATTCCAGTAGGCACATATCCATTGTTTAAAAAAAAGGCAGCATGGCTGAAGAGACTACATCATTTTAAACTGCTATGGTCCATGGGCATGGGTGCTACATGTCCATGTTCAATCAGTGCACAATGTCTGGAAATCATGTCAGACTATGTTCGTCTGTAGCTTTCAATAGCATCAGTTCTGCTGCTCAGCATCAGAATTTTACCAGACTGAACGATAGTTAGTGACTTTTGGGATTTTAAGTTTTTGCCTTTAACAAGCCAATAACAGCTTGGAAGGCCGCAAAGTGGGGTTGATAACACAAATCTAAAATATCAAATATTAATCAAATATAAAATGTAATCACATATAAAAAAAAGTCATATTGGTGCAGGCTAGAGCATTGTTTGTAACATCTGGGAGCGCTTTGACTTTAAAGAATGTTTTATTATGTATGTTTAATTATGTATTTAGTTCTGTTCACTATTGATAAGCAGGATGTATGATAACTACAGTCTTGTCTTTTTCACAGGTCAATCTGGGCTCAGTGAGAAAAAAGTATTTAATTCAATAGAAGCTCCCAGTGGAACGCTTGGACCAAATGCACGACAAGGAGAAAAAAGAGTCCAAGGACTCATAGGAGCCAAGGGTGAACAAGGACCTCCAGGCCAGAAAGGCGAGTCAGGAGAACCATGCACCTCCTGTCCAAAGGGTGAGAGAGGAGACAAGGGTGTGCCAGGAAACAAAGGTTCTACAGGCCCTCAGGGATTTGTGGGAGAAACAGGTGCTAATGGAATTCCAGGATTAAAGGGTGAAAATGGCATGATAGGAAATCCTGGCCGTAAAGGGTCTAGAGGGCCAAAGGGGGACATGGGGCACGTAGGTGAGACTGGGGCGAAAGGGTCAAAGGGATCATTGGGTCCTCCTGGGCCTTCTGGTCTGAAAGGAAATCCAGGGTTTCAAGGAAAAGTAGGTTCACCTGGACGCTCTGGGCCGCCTGGGCTTCCAGGACGCAAAGGAGAAAAAGGACAAAGGGGAGACTGCACAGAACAAGAACATATAGCCTTCTCTGTTGGTCTTCAAAGTCAACAAAGCTTTCCACCACCTGGAGCACCTGTGCTATTTGAAAAAGTGTTCCTCAACATAAACAAGGGCTACAACACCAAATCAGGAATATTTACAGCCAGCATTGAGGGAATCTACTTTTTTAGTTTCCACTTGAGTGTCTCGGGCAAACCACTGAAGGTGGCTCTCTACCATAATAACAAGATTGTTGTGCAAACTCTGACTAGACACAATGAAAGTTATTTCGGACAAACAAGTGGATCTATACTAATTCAACTAGATGAAGATGATGAAATCTATCTTCAGGTGTTCAGTGCTTCCCAAAATGGCTTGATGGCAGATGCAAACACAGATTCACTGTTTTCAGGAATGCTCTTATTTCCCATTCCTGACTAAACAAGAGGATCTTACCTTAAGAACATGTATTGTGCCAATAAACCATTGCACGTTTTATGGAGCTGTCTTCATCCCAGTGATTTCAATATCTGGTGAGCATATGAGACTGAACGGTCGCGCTGCATCACCTAGACATAAAGGCATCAACAAGGGGTTAATTAGGTTGTTATATAAGATTTGTATTAATGTAGAGTTATATAGTTATAAAGTTATTATAAAGTGGAAATAAACAATTATAAGTATAACACGTGTGAACATTGTGTTTTTGTTTCTTTTAGACAGCCCCAAACAGGAAAATAAGTCACTTAAAAATGTATCATGAATTAAAAATGTTGTAATGTCTCTAATTTCAATGATGGGGCGTACACGACTCAAATGGAAAACTGTATGCTCAATGGATATAAAAACGTACTTGGTTTGTATTTGATGATCATTCAAGGCATTTACACAGAAAAAGCATGGGGACAAATGTTAATCATTGCCGAGCCCAAACTGAATCCAAAATCATCTATTGACAGTTGTCCAACAAGTGAAGAGTTTCATCTGACTATCACCTGTCAAGAGCCGAGGTACCAATAGTGGACTGAAAGACAGTAACAAAGTACAAAATCTTATTAATGAAATATAAACATAAGGGTTTGGGAATTATCGCGAATGGTCATCAAATAAAACCAAAGAATCTTCTTTATCAGACGATAGTCTTTCAGTCGTTCATTTTCTACCTCACTGACCACCACCACAACCTTGACAAATGTGATAAAGACACTCAGAGTACGTCGGGTAAAAAACTCTGCACTTCATTCTTGCATACTGTGTCTTTCTTGTCAGCCTGTTGTATATCTACTTCTTGTTCTGGTCAATACTTCTTCTTCTCATCTTGATGAATACACCTTTTTCTCACCCTGACTACTGGGGTGCCATACCAGCACACAGCACCTAGCAAGCTTGAGTTTTATCAGGTTTAGCACCTTCCTGAAGAAGCCAAGATACTTTGGGTTTGTGTCATTGTAAAGTTATGAAATTAAATAATCTGTTTCAGGATCAGCAACAAAAAATGAACACACATTTTATAAAGCTTAAGTATTAAAATGAACATACTGACAATAAATAGCTATCTGTATAAAACATAAAGAACAACCAGATGCTTAAACATTAGATACGTGATGCAGGAAAGATGTAAACATATCAAAAACATGTTTTGTGGCAACCTGTTCTGAGATCATAAAATGTTGGCTATGATCAACCATGCCTTGGGTTGATCTTGCACTGACACTATTTTGATCATAAACAGCGATGGCATCATTCTAGTGGAGTGTTCAGAAGATTACTATTATCTAGTGAGTTAGGAGGAAAGGTCACTATTGGGGCCAACCCGGAATGGAATACATTAAAGCTAGATACTATAAGACAGTGATAAAAACAGCTTTTCTTCATGATATGATCAAATTGACAAACTGCTTTGGAATGCATAATTGAACATATGTGTTTTATCTACAACCACATAAGCATAGTGTATGGAATTGCCAACTGGCAGGGGTGCAAAGCCCAGAATATTTTTAATAAGTAGATAAAATGATGCAGGTAATTCCATCTCTATAATGGGTAATCTGCTGATCAGATCCCCCTTTCGAAGGCTTCATGCCAAAAGCACAGTGTGCTTAAACTCTGCTGCATCACTAGCCTGATCCACACCGACCTGCTCTAGCAGTGGCACAGAGCAGGTACAGAGAGCACAGGTGTCCCCCCAACAGCCAGAGCAACAGCCAGGTCTCTGCAGCATAGGGGAAGTATTGAAGACATGCCTACCCAGAACCAAAACTACCATGATCATAAGTAATCCATGATGGTGGCAGGAAAAACTCTAAAATAAAGCTATGCCTGAGTGTAGTGCATGGTGCTACTTATGATGATGACTGCTATAGCCAAATTGATATCAATCATGTGTCAGCTCCTGTGAGCCAGGTCTGGCGTGTAAGGTGATGTGTATTCTGGTCAGACGGGTTGAGAATGCCAAATGGCAGGGCAAGAACATGAATGGCCATGCCTCTTCTTTGATCTCTTGGTGAGGGCAGGTAACACCCTCTGTCAGTGACAGCCACACAGCATGACACTGTCCTGGGCCCAGGCATCAAAGGAGCACACCCATTCAAAAGGAATAGCCTCACACCAGGGTGCTGCATTTCTAAAGACCTTTGTTCTTAGTGGGATGGGACAGGGGCGGGATTAGAGTAGGCAGGAAGGCTATGTTCATGGGAAGGAGACGTCCGCCATTTTGTTTCTTTCTGCATCTCTCTCTCTCCTTCATGTCCCCTTCACTTCCTCTGGAACAAAGCATGTTGGGCATGATGTTAGAAGGCCAAAGTCCACCTCTGGGAAGGGCAGGGTTGGAACACTAAAGTAGGTTAGCTTTAGTCCAATCACCTGGGGCCTTGTGCCTTTAAAAGAAGGGGTCTTCCACCCCTTAAGGCAGAATGGCTTAGAATTGACTCGAGATTCACTCTGGAACTTCACCCGAGAAGAACTCCCTGGACATCCTTTGGAAAAGTTGTACTTTCCAAAGTCCTCCTCCTTAGTTGAAAAGGGGCCATCCAAGGCTGAAGAGAGATCCACCCCTTACCCACGCCCAGGGCAAATTTGGGGTGACCATTTCCGATGTACCAGGGCCTGTCGCTCTGCACCAGAATTTCCTAAAGATGGGAGAGCAGACCCTAAATTGAAGCATCCTGTCCATCTGAGTGGGCATCACAGCTGCCGGGGTACCAGACCAGCTGAAGCTCCCTATTCTGCTGCCCCGAACCAGTTGGAGTGGGTTCACTGCACCCTGAATGAGAGGAATGATTTTGGTGCTGGCTTTTGCACTCATCCACCAACCTGAACTATTGCTTGCAAACCAAACCAGCTCAACATGTGGGTCAAAGAATATTACATGGCAAATGTTCCATTCCTTATTTGCCCATGAGTCCTATGGTTTCCCTATGCGATTTGTCCTTCTTGTTGAGTACATCTTTTTTCATGGAGGTCGACAGAGCTGCAAATGGGCAGGGAAAATTTGCCATAGTGAATTCGAATACGATCTTCCTACTCTCTTTGCCGCACTTTACAGAATTATTAGGCATGTTTTAAGAGACTTGTCTGCCGGATGGACATTTTCTGACTAGAATTCACTATGTATTCTATAGCAACCAGCTATTTTATAGTAGAATGAAGGAACCGTGACCGGTGCAATTCGTAAGCCCCTTTCGACTCTGTCTAGTTCTGGAAACGTGGAAAAAGAGTGAAGGTGTGAGATGCCTAATGGGTGTGGGGGAGGGACCCTCTTAGTTTCTATCACCTCTAGCCCACCACATGCTTTAGGAGAACAAGAATAAGAACCCTTTAATATTTACCACCTTAGGTAGGCTCAGGCTAAAAAGGAGAAAGCGACTGATGTCCATCCCTGAACACATCCCCTCATCCTTGGACAAGAAAACACTTCAAGCCCAGGAATTCAAGGAAGCAACTTACTGTTAATTTGCAGCCACTGAGGAAATTGATGCAAACATTATTCATGTGATAATTGAGGCCACTAGTCTGACAAATTCAGAAGTCTGACAGATTCAGGCCAGGGAGATAGCTGAGGGGCAACGTGTTTGTCTTGGAAGCAAGCTTAGAGACTGGTCTCCGGTATTAAGTGTGTTTCACAAGATTAGTTAATAAATAAGTATTCCCGGTCCTGATACTTCCTGCACCGTGTGAAAATAGTGAAATGCTCTTATTTAAGTCAACATCGACCGATAATTTAAAACATCCAGGAGAAGCACAACAGCTGACACTGCGTCTTTTTGACCAATCTGTTGCTTCATCCACATTTTTAATAATCAAAACAGCAATTTAAATTTCAGATTTTTGATTTATTGTCTCAAGAATAGTGGTAAGCAACCTGAAGTGGACGATAGTTTGAGGCTAAATCATATGTTATTGTGAAAGTTTTCTGAACAACACATTTCCATAGAGAGACTTCTGCTTTTGTTTGGGCCTATCAATAAATGCAATACATTTGCCCTGGTAACAATTGACACAGGACACACTATCTAGCACATTCAGTATGTAGCATGGCAGAAGAATCCATATAAGACATCAACATCTATCATCTATTACTCTACCTAATGTGTATTGCCGAAGTGGTAGACGTAAAATTAATGATGGTAAACATCATTATCATTCTCACAAAGATCAGAGACATATAAAGAAATGTGGAAGTAGGCCCCAAACAGAAAAAAAAGATAACACAAATAGTATGACACAAACAGTGGACCAGGAATGGGAATTTATTTGGAAAACTTCAAGAAGAACGAAAAATATGTCAATTACAGACCAAATAATGTTTGCGAAATATTTGTTATGGAAGAATTCAGGTCTGAATGTCATCTGAATAAACAGATACAGGTCCATTCACAATATAGGATAAATGATACGTTAGACCTGTAAAAGGTTAAGATGCATGAGTTGATTAGAATTAGCCCCCCTTATTTCCCCCATAACATTGATTGACAAATGATCATCCCCATAATTAGGAGTCCCAGATTTTTCGAAAATATTTTTTAAAGGTTTTCCACAACTGCTAACTCAAAACACAGCACTTCTCAACAAGAGATATATTGATTGGGTTATTCTAAAGTAGACAATGCTTTTCAGTTTGAAAAGAGCCCATTGATGGATGCTTCAATTTTGCTTCATCCAGACGTCCAGCAGGAATCTCGCCATAATGACATGAGGTCATTGGAATAATGCATTCTGCTGTGGTATTTGCTTGGAAAATCTCACCAGCTAAAACCAATTACATTATTGCAAGTAAATGGCCATTATCAATGATCTTTGTCTTTTAGGTAATGAGACAATATTTGTTAGGCACATACCATATGATAATACTGTTTTATGACAGCAAATATTTACAATTTAAAATATCCCCAAATTCTTACAGAACTGCAGCATGCTGCGGTTTTGCTATCACATATCAATCCTGTATGCCCGTTCTGCCATCAAACACTCTGTTGCGATCTTGACCTCGATATCCTAGCTCTTACTGAGACTCGGTTGAATGAAGGCTAAGTCACTGCTTTTAACTCCCTTCTCCCTGATGTCTATAAGATCATCACCAAGCCTCGCCCTAACCATGCTGGCGGTGGGGTTGCCCTGATCTTCCCTGAGTTGATCCCTGTTATGGGAGGATTCTCATTTATGGCTAATTTCACTCACCTAGTGAGTCCCCCAGCAGCTTTGCTGGACTTCTGGAGTCAAATTCTTTCCACCTGGTAAGCGTGAGAGCTTTTCCCCCACTCTTACCTGTGTTTTGCTATGTGTTTCCATCAGTTTTTTTGATTGTGGACTCTGAAGTACACCACTTCAGTAGCCCCCTTCTTTGTGTGTGTCACACAGCACCTTCAGTGCCGTGGCACAGGGTTGTCTTTGAGACTTCCCTCGACTCCATTTCTGAGGCGACTACTGTCCCCAGAAAAGGGTAAAGTTACCATTAACTCAATCTACCACAGATCCAGTACACCCCATCTTCCCTGGAGTACTGGGAAGGGTTAACTCGTATCCCTTTTTATCTGTACCTCCTAGAGCATTGTTTTGCTCTTTTAACATTTAGACTTGGCTGGTGGCAGTGGTATCTACCCTACCTTTTCTACCGCGATAATATTAGATAAACGTGGTACTGTTCTTGGCTATTATATTAGCCTCGACCATAAACCCGCTTGACCAAATCGTCTTTCTTTTGGCTCCGGTTGGGTTTATTCACCATTTCTTTCTGTTAAAGTCCCTCTTGTGTTTTACTTTGCGTGGAAAACTAGGTTTGCCTTCTTTGTTCACTGTCTTTTGGCGGGCTGCTGCCCAGAAGCCCTCCTCAAGCCGCCTGGGTGTCCAGGTGGGCTGAATGTGAGAGAGGGGTGTAGTCACCCCCTGCACAGGGGAAACCCAAGTTGCACTTTGTCATGATTGGCCAGGGTAGTGGTCCGGGCTGGATGACCCCCTTGCTGGGTGATTGACAGCCAGGCTGTGTGAATGGGGGTTTTTCACATAAAAGGCAGGTCTCTTGGGCTAGAAGTCAGACAGTCGCCACTGGAACTACGAGGAACCGAAGAGAAGCGGAGAGAACGACGGCTGCTGCAACTACCCCGTCCCGGTGAAGCCCTGCTGCAGTCCTGAGCCATCTGCCCTTCA
This sequence comes from Ambystoma mexicanum, assembly GCF_040938575.1. NCBI lineage: Eukaryota > Metazoa > Chordata > Amphibia > Caudata > Ambystomatidae > Ambystoma > Ambystoma mexicanum. The sequence goes on from NC_090932.1 coordinate 810,128,077, forward strand.
ACGACTCAGAAGAGATCCAGTCCGGAGTCTTCGGAGTCTTCTTCCCTTGAGCTTGGTAGGGATAACCAGCTCATCTTCTACAGCCAGAGGATCCTCTTCCGTGGTCGAAATCGCTGCACACTGCTGTAGTGGTCCGGATAGCCACCTGAAGAGCCTCTCCTGTTTTTAAGGAGCGCACCTTTTATTCCATGTCGCTGCTGCTGGCCTCATCCCTGTGTGTTGCAGACCCCCTTCAGACGTCCTCCTTCTCGACGAAGCTCCAGGAATTGTGGGTCTGCGGGAAACCAACAGGGACAACTGCCAGGACATCAGCTGCACCATTGGAACAAGGTACTGTTTCTGTTGAGGAAACTGGTGAATCTAACAATTCGGCCGAACTCTTTAAAAGCTGCAAGGAGCTTGCCAACCCTGCTGCAGTCTCTACCTCTCCTGTCCCCTCCCAGGCCCTCTGCACTGCACTGGCCTCTCACTTCATCTCTAAAACTCAGGACATCCTGTCCTCACTCTCCTCCTATCACCTCCCTCCCTCTCTTCCCGGCTCTTCCTCCGGCCCTTCTGCTGCCATCCCTCCTCCCTCCTTCTCTGCCTTTCCCCTTTTCTCTGCTGATGAGGTTTACAGACAAGTCCGATCTATGAAAGTCTCGTCTAAACAGGTTCACCCCTGTTCCTCCAAAACTATCAAGGACCACATCGACTCCCTGGCTCCTGCCCTGGCTGACTTTTGCAACCACTCCTTCGCCTCTGAAGTCTTCCCATCCCCCCTTAAGCACTCCCTTGTGCACCCTCTTCTTAAGAAACCCTCTTCCGACCCCTCCTGCCCGTCTAACTATCGCCCAATCTCCATCACTCCCTTCCTGGGCAAGCTCCTGGAGAAACTGGCCATCTCCCAGCTTAACCTCCATGCTGAATCTGTTGGTAGTCTTCATGACCATCAATCTGGCTTTGGAGCTGCCAGAAGCACGGAAACTGCTCTCCTGAACATCTGTGAGGACCTGCTCTAGAACCTCAACTCCAACACTGCGTGTGTTCTCATTCTGCTCGATCTCTCTTCTGCCTTTGACACTGTCAACCATGCCATCCTGCTCAACCGTCTCCGTGATAACCTGGGTATTACTGGTCAGGCTCTGGCGTGGCTGACCTCTTTCCTTTCCAATCGACCCTCCCAGGTCCAACTGGGGTCCTTCCTCTCTGACATCTTTTTCTCTACCTGTGGTGTCCCCCAGGGATCTAATCTCTCTCCCTGGCTGTTCAACCAGAATCTGGCACTCCTTGCCCACCGCATCGCCGCTCTCTGCCCCAACTTTCAGTGCTATGCGGACGATACCCAGCTCATTTTCAGGCTACCCTCGGCCTCCTCCTCTTCTTCCCTCATCTCTGACTGTCTGTTTGCTATCCAGGAATGGTGTGCAGCCAATGACCTCTGCCTTAATGCCAGTAAGACTGAGATTCTACTCATCGGCACACCCACTCCCTCCTTCCCTGCAGCTCTCTAGCCAGCCTCTCTTGGCCCTCTTCCTGCTCCTACCTGCAAGGCAAAAAACCTCGGGGTCATCTTCGACTCCACACTCTCCTTCTCTCCTCATATATCTGACGTTTCTAAGAAGTCACACTACCAGCTGCACCTCCTCAGAGGTATTCTTCCCTTCCTCTCCTTCCCCCAGAAGCTCACTGTCTCCCGAGCCCTGGTTCTATCGAAGCTGGACTACTGTAACAGCCTCTATCTTAATCGGCCTGCCTCCACTCCCCGCCCTCTGCAACTCATCCAGAACAGGACTGCGAGACTTGTCCTTGGCCTCAAGCCCAGGGACCGTATCTCTCCAGGACTGAAATCTCTACACTGGCTCCCTGTGGCTGCGAGGATTAAGTTCAAAACCCTCTGCATTGTCCATAAGGCCTTCTGGGGCCTGGGACCTAAATACCTTCAACACCCTCTTCCTAAATATCTTCCTTCCCGAGCCCTTCGCTCATCCGTCTCCAACTCCCTCAGGGAACAGCCTTCCTGCCTCCCTGAAACTTGAGGAGAACCATCTCCGGTTCCGGAAGCACCTCAAAACCTTCCTCTTTGCCTCTGATTTCTCTCTCCCTCTCCCTTGCTAAATTTTTCACTGAAACTGCACTGAATCTGCAACTGGGCCACTCTCACCGACCTCGGTCCTTGGCCCAGCCACTCTCCACTTGCACTGCCTCCCTGGCAACCCCTGCACTGCGGGACTGTCTCTGTATCCCTATAGCCCCCCCTTCCCAGCACTTCTATGCACTTACCTTGCACTTGCCACCAGCTGGCCCTATTATTTATTTTTATTCTACTTACCCCGTATTGCACTTCCCCCTCACCCCCTTCCCCTTGCACTTTTTCCCTCCCCCCTACCCTTGCGCGGTCTAAATGACACCTGGCCTAGTAGGATCGTTGTCTGTCTTCCCCTTGTTCCCCCTCCCTGCCTCGTCGCGCCTTGAAACACTTGTGTATAGACGCGTTACAAATGCCATATCATATCATATCATAATCCCTTTTTCTTCATTTCCAAGGCTTGACCTCGTCTTCCCTCCTTCTTATAACTTTTGCTTCTGAACATTGACAATATCCAAGTACTTTTGGCTCTGTTGAATCGTGAACTGTTAGACAGTGTGATCTTCGGCAACTGGCCCCGGTGTCTTCGACCCTGGCTCCGGCCCTTTGACTTTTGAACTCCTGTCTCTGACCGTTTCTTGATTCTGCCTGCCTAACCAAAATATCGCCTGTGATTTTTGCCTCCAACTCCCTCTGGGTATTTCAGGTGCTAAGTGTGTTTTTGCCCGAGTAGCATTTCATGTCACGGATACGCGTTTGTTTAGTAGACCGAACTGTCAAAAGGTGATTGCATTCGTATTCGCGGTAACGTATTTTTGTGCCTAACACCGGTTCATTCCAACACAGGGTACTTACCTTGAGAGTTACTGTACAAAGTGAATTAGTTAGTTGTGGTATATTTAACGTGTGGTTTTTATTGAAGTTTAATAGAAGTGTTGTGTTTATAACGAATGGTTTAAAAATAAATGTACTTATATTTTTCTACCTGAAACCTTCAGTCAGTGTTTGCTTGAGTCACAGTAATTGTGGTCCCTTTCTGTAATCTCTGCTACTGCTCATATACTCTTGAGATAAGCCTGGCTGCTCCACCACTGCTACCACTATGACATAGTAGTACAGGCTTGTACCAAAGGTAAAACTAGTTTCACCACCTGTGGTCTTGATTGTGTGTAGTGGTCCATAAGGGCAATGCACAGGATTCTGCCTAACACTCCCTTCTTCCCCCGTACCCACCCAGTCTCACTCTTCCTTCGAGATCCTGGTTTGCATGCTGGTCATCTCTCCTACTTCCTCCCTGATCATTGCCACTATCTACCGGCCACCGGGCTCTACCACCCTGTTCCTCTCTGAATGGGCTGATTTCGCCTCCTCTCTCCTCACATCCACCTCTAAACTAGTTCTCCTGGCAGACTTCAGCATCCACTTTTACTCCTCAATCATGCCGTCCACTCTGTTCCATGACCTCTGCATTTCGCTCTCCCTCTCCATTCTCCCCTATGGTCCTACCCACTCAGCTGGACACACTCTCAATGCCTTCCTCCACAATGATCTTTTGATCTCCTCCCCACTCACCACCACACTCTCCTGGTCAGACCATTCTCTCTTCTCCTCTCACTTGGGTCCTCTCTGCCATCTGACTGAACCTCCCCCAGTCCTGCCAACCTCATTCACGAACATCCGCCCAATGAAATGGTTGTCAGCTGCTGCTTTTGCTTCTACCTTAACTCACCCCTCCCCACTGCAGACTCTACCTCTGACTCCAATCTCTATCTAGCATTAAACCTGGTATGACTCCAAACTTGCAGCTCAGGAATGCAAGTGCAGATCTCAGGCTCACCCTCTGACAAACTGGCCTGCCCCTGATCCACAGGCAATACTGATTCTCCAGAAATAGCCCACATCCAGGCTTGCATCTCTGGTGCATCCAACAACACAGCTGAACTCTTTAAAATCTGCAAGAAACTAGCCAATCCTTCTGCTGTCCCCACTTCACCTCTTCCTTCCCAGGCCCTCTGCAATGCACTGGCCTTACACTTCACTGCAAAAAGTGTGAAAATCCTAAGCACCCTTGCCTCCCCCTCCCTGACCACCACCCACCTGCCTCCTATGACCTCCATTCTCTCTCTGCCTTCCTCTCCACCTTTTCTCTTATTACACCTGATGAGGTCACCAGAGTTGTCCACTCCATGAAGGTCTCCTCTAAACAGGTCTCCCCCTGCTCCTCCAGAACCATTACGGACAATATTGGTTCACTTGCCCCTGCAATTGCTGGTTTCTGTAACCACTCTTTTGCTACGGGTTCTTTCCCTTCTCCCCTCAAACACACCCTTGTGCGCCCCCTCCTGAAACCCCCCTCTGCAAACCCGTCTTGTCCTGCTAACTACCACCCCATCTCTATCACCCCTTTTCTGGAGAAACTCTTGGAGAAGCTGATCAACCCCCAAATGACCCAGCACACTGAACTAGCTGGCTGCATCCACAACCATCAATTTGGATTCTGAGCATCCAGAGGCACGGAAACTGCTCTTCTGAACACCTGTTAAGAACTGCTTGCTTTTCTCGATTCCAACTCTCCAGCTGTTCTCATTCTTCTTGATCTCTTCTCTGCATTTGACTTGGTCCACCACTTTAAACTCATAAAACAGCTCCACAGCACCCTAGGTATCCTGGAGCGGGCACTGGACTGGCTGACCTCGTTCCTCAATGATCAACCATCCCAGGTTATCCAGGGCTCTTTCTCCTCCCCCACTTCTATCTCTACCTGCAGCGTCCCCCAGGGCTCCAACCATTCTCCCTGGAGCTTTAACATCTATATTGCTCTGATCGCACACCTAATTTCCACCTTCTCCCCTTACTTACAGTGTTATGCTGACAACACAAAACTCTTCTTCAAACTGTCCTCTGATCCTCTCCTTTCTTCCTCCATCATTCCTGAATGCTTATCTGCCATCCAGTTCTAATGTGCCTCCGATGATATCTGCCTCAATGCCAGCAAGTCTGAGATGCTTCCCATTGGGACTCCCGATCCCTCTTTCTTCACCTCACTCTGGCCACCCCCCATGGGCTCTCCCCCTTCTCCTTCATTTGAAGCCAGAAACCTTGGAATCATCGACTGCTGTCTTTCTTTGCTCCCTCACATTCCGGACCTTGCCAAGAATGCCCACTTTCAACTCCACCTCATCAAAGAAATCCTTCCTTTCCTCACTTTCCCCCAGAAGCTCAATGTCTCTAGAGCCCTGGTTCTCTCTAAGCTATACTACTGCAATAGCCTATTTATTTATTTATTTATTTATTTATTGGTCATTTGTATAGTGCCTATACACTTAAGCGTTTCAAAGTGCTCCAACGCAGGGAGGGTAAGAAGCTGGACAAGGATTTACATTATTAATAAACATTGGATATGCAGAATGGGCAAGTGCAATGTGTTTAGAGGTACAATATAGTACAAGAGGAATACAAAACTGTTACAACATATGACAATGAATAGTGTTAGTGCCTGACGGTTTTTATAATAACGCAAGAGATAAACATGAAGAGAGGAGAGAGGGGAGGTGGGGTGAAGGTTAAAACGCACAAAACAAAAAATAAGAGACATAAAGAAGGAGAGGAGGTGAGTGGGGGCAGGAGGCACACTCTACACAACCAGACAAAAAAGTGGCTGCCGATGTAAAAATGCCTAAATTCGATTTTCAAGCAATGCACAATAAAAACACATGAATCAACAGTGGCTGCAGACATAAAAATGCCAAAATTCGATGTTCAGGCACACTAAAAACACATGAGTCAACAGTGGCTGTAGATGTAAAAATGCCTAAATTCGATTTTCAAGCAAGGCACACTAAAAACACATGAATCATCAATAATGGCTGCAGATGTAAAAATGCCTAAATTCGATTTTCGAGCAAGGCAGACTGAAAACACATGAACCACAGTGGCTGCAGATGTAAAAACCACCTAAATTCAATTTTCAAGCAAATCCTTAATCTACCCTCTTTGACTCTACAACCCCTCCAGCTAATCCAGAATATGGCTGCAAGACTTATCCTTGGCCTGGAGCCCAGGGACCACATCTCTGCAGCCCTAAAATCTCTCCACTGGCTCCTGGTTGCTGCTAGGATCAAATTCAAACCCCTCTGCATCATCCATAAGGCCACCAGGGGCCACGCTATCTACAATTGACTCTCACTAAATACTCCCCCTCCAGATCTTTACGTTCCTCTGGGCACCAACTCTCTGTGCGTCAAATGCTTCACTAAACAGTGAGTTGGCTTCCTCCTTTGGAACTGCCCTTTCCTCTTTTTCTTGAGCTGGATCGCCTCAAATTCCAGAAGCTCCTCAAGACCTTCCTTTTCACCTCTTCCTTCCCTCCCTCCCTCCTCGGCTAAGCCCAACATATTGCATATATCGCATGATTTCCAAAGTTCTCTCTCACAGTAACAGGCCTCTCATGGGGGTTTTAAGCCCCAGTGACATCACACACAAAAGATACATTCTAAACCTTCAGGTGAAACATGATTGAGTGAACAGTATAGATAGACATACATTCTATAGGGATAGATGATCTAATTGATCCAGCCATATAGGGTAACTCCGTTTTGGACCACCAGCAATATGTTGCAAGTGAGATCATGTCATGTTGGTGTGGTGTGAGTGGTTGCTGCAACAAATTGTGAGCAGCGTTAGAGACGGGTGAGGATTGGCCAGTGTGAGCATTCTCAGTCTGGGAAAATTACCAGCACATGAGCACAATGAGGGGTGGGGAGGAGTACCCCAGAGTTCCACATTTTACCAACAAGGTTACCACTCTCTGACTCCTCTGGCTATGAGCAAGGACATTCTAGCTTCCAACGTCATGCTGTGTTACTTTTGTATCTTCTGTCTTTAGTTTGGTGGAAACAATGGTCTCTGCCTGGCTTGAATAAATGGGTTTTGTTTCCCAGGTTCAGATCATGTGTGTAGGGACCGTAAACTTGAGCTTCTTGCATTTATGAGAATGTTCAGCTTCTTTCCCCTGCAGGTGTCCTATCTTTTTTGTGGATTTGAAACTTTCTCTCTCCTGGTGTCTTTGGCAAAGTTATGTACAATAGCTGCACTAGCAGCCTGGTCTGTGCTTCTCATCGAAATCAGTGGGGCAGGCCTCTAAAGAGTCTTCCATTCATTTCAATTCAGCTGCCGCTTCCATCTTGATTTACATGGCTGTTCATGTTAGCTGTAATTAAGCGTCAGTAAGCAGTTCAACTAAGTCATAAGCATGTTTTTTTCGTTGCCTAAGAGTAATGTGGCCTAAGTGTCTGCGCACCTTTGTGCAGGAATTTGTGTGCTTCATGTCTAATGCTTCTAAGTGCGTGTGTGTGTGTCTGTGTGTGTTCAGCCAAGCTGCATCTTCATGATTACTTTGGTGATGTCATCCAGTTATGGTCTGTGGGGCTGCTTCGATGAGTGGCATCTGCCATCTTGGTGGAATGCTGGGGAGGTTTGATGCCCCCGCTACAATGGACGTCCCAATAAGTCTGCCATCTTGAGTTTGCAGTCTCTGTGCAACCTTTCTAGCTAAAGGTCTCAGGGTTTTCCTTACATGTGCCACAGCTAAAATGATGGGAGCAGGGCAAAGACAGCATGTTTTATTCATCCATATTCTAAGGGCTGTTCTTCCAAGGGTAGGCAGGGGCTGTCAGGGATTAGCAATTGCGCAAGGTGTGAGCTGTTCCCCACAGGGGGCTCCTGGAGCCAGGGAATGTTCCACCACACCCACTAAGAGCTATTAACACTATATAAAATATGGAAGGGGTAGAGGGGATGTCTCTTTGAAGTACTTGGGGTGTTGACTGAATTGTGCTCTTACATTTAAAACTTTTACACAAGTTGGTAAGATATTTTGGAGAAATGTCAGAGATGGTACATCCCAATCCTCCTAAATTAGGCAGCTGCTGCACTCCCCTGGTCTTATGCAAAAATGGCTAAACATTTTAAATAGGTGATGTGCAGCACAGAGAAGAAGCCTGCAGATCCCTGAAAAGCTAGCAGAACTGCATTTGTGTGGGTAGGATCAGGCATTTTGTAAGCTTGGTCTGTGGTTTTACAATCCTGTTGTAAGAACTCCTTTAGTCTACCCTGACCTGTGTATAGGCATAAGCATGCATGCGCAGACACCCATGCAGATGCACGCACACATACACAAATGCACATACCTACACACATACACACAAAAACACACACGTGTAGGAATTTGTGAGGCACTGAAATTAGTGTATGCTTAACAAAGCACCAGAGAGCACATTGACATTAAGGTAATCTCTCCTTACATCAGTGGTCTTCAAACTTTTTTGGCCAGGGCCCCCCTGAGCAAAATTTGGGCAGGTCGGGACCCCCCAGAAATGCCAAATGGACAGTATATATTGCGCGCCGTCACCTGCTCCCATCAAAGTCGCTGGGCTCCCTCATCCCACTCCTACCCAGTCGCTGGTCTCTCCCCACCCCATCACACACCCAGGGCTCTCCCCACTCTGCTCCCATCACTATCCCATGGTTCCCGCCCATTGTGCTCCCACCATAGTCCCTCGGTTCCACCATCCCGTTCCCAACACAGTCTGAGGGCCAGTGGCGGCTGGTGAATCTTTTTTAAGTGGAGGGGCATTAAGGGGAGGTTCGGGGGGGTTTCCCCCTGTGAACTTTTTTTTAAATAATAGGTTAAAATGTTGCATTGTAGAGCATACTTTTAACAAAAAATGGGTAAATAGCCAAACAGTTTGCAATTGTTGCTGGGAGTCCAGGGGGCAGGCATTGATATTTTATTTCTATCGCGCTCGTACACAAGTGTTTCAGAGCGTGACAAGGCAAGGGAGGGGAACAGAGGAGAATAAAACAGCGATCTTACTAGGCCCAGTGACATTGAGAACGCGCAAGTGTGAGGGGAAAAGTGCATGGAAGGGGGAGAAGTGGAAAGTGCGAAGCAGAGGAGAAACAGATAAATAACAATAAATAAATAATAAAGGCAACAAACAGTGGTAGTGCAGCCAGCAATTTGCAAGTGCTACGTTTAAGGCAGCAGACAGGGTAGGTCTGATAAGTGCAGGAAGAAAGATGGTTCTCCTCAAGTTTTAGAGTGGCAGGGCGCTGTTCCAGAGGGAGGCCCCAGCCGAAGACGGAGATCTACCCCCAGCTCGTTTCTTTGATAAACGACTGACCCTGAGGGAGTTGGAGGTAGAGGAGTGAAGAGCTCGAGAGGGGAGGTATTTGCGGAGGAATAGCTGAAGGTATTTTGGACCCAGGCCCCAGAAAGCCTTGTGGACAAGGCAGAGGGTTTTGAATGATAGATGTCTGGTAAAAAGATACCATCCCTGTCCCCTGGGCCCCACTGGTCCTAACACAATGAACATGATTATGTGTATATGCAAGGCGCTGCACATTCATACAGCAATCACTCTATCATTCACATGAGCATCCATCACCATACACTCACTCATAACGCATCCATACACCTGTTTAAATAAAAACAATGAACATAAACGTACCTTCTGCATTGGCCTGTGTGTGGGTGCTGAAACGGCCTGCTCCAGCTGCTCTGTCCGTATGTGCGAGGAGGCGCAGGAGCTCCCCCTCGGACATACAGACATGCAGTGCCCCAGCCAGCATTTCCAATGAGCTATGCAATGCTGGCGAAGCAAAACGCCCCAGCACTTGCATTGCTCAGTGAGCTGATACCGATTTCCCTTTGACAGTTCAGCCAGCCCAGGAGCACTCCATTAGCTGGATAAAGCAGCTGAGGGAGTGCTCACTGTTTCACTGGGCTGGCTCCTTAGCTCCACCATAATGGGTGAGGGGCCACTGGGTGGGCGCCTCTTGCCATTATGGATGAGCCGCCAGGCTCGGACAGGCCTATAGGGCAATGCCTGTACCAAAAATGTAAAATGCTAGTTTGGGCCAATCAAAATGGGCCACCATTTTGGCCAATGTGGACCATTTTGATGAGTTACTTAACTATGCAGTTAGTAATGTTGACCATTGTTGCTGAATATATCACAATTTACTTACATTTTAACACAAAGCACCGCTTTGGGTACTATTGAAACAGTGGGCTTCATAACTACTCTGGCGGTAGCTGTGCCGGTAAAACCGGCACGGCTGCCACTGGAGTTGCATCCGGGTCTGGCACCCGTGAATGGGCAATTACTAGGTCATGCCGAGTTAGGCGGACATGATAATTGCCCTTTCGAAGGTGCCGGTAGATCCCCATTCCCATTTGAGCCCCATATGGCTCAAATGGGAATGGGGAGCTCGGATGCACCGGCACCGTTAATAACGGTGCTGGTGCATCCGACGAGCTGAGGTCAGACCTGGCGGGGGCTGTCAAGCACCCACGAGCACAACTCTTACTATGGCGGAACGGTAGCAACGGTGCCGGTAGCTTACCAGCACCGTTGTTACTGGTCCGCCATAGTAGTAATGAGGCCCAGTCTGTGACTAAAGGAATGAATATCCATTTACAACTGTGGGCCACTTTTTCATTGTTGCCTGAGACAGTTTCATGCTTCGGCCCGCCCATGTGGGCCACCCCTGCCCATTTCTTCCAATCTAAAAAAAAAAAAAAAAAAAAAAATATCTTTTTTCATGCTGAGCTCTCAGGGCCCCCCTGGGATGCACCCGCGGACCCCTAAGGGGTCGCGACCCACAGTTTGAATACCACTGCCTTACATGGTTAGTTCCTAGTGTAGTAGTAGTAGAAGTAAATGTTTTCTTGTCCATTCACTTTTCTGTGTTACAGATAGCTCTGCTGCAGAAAATAAAGCCAGTGTTTGTACTGTGGTTTAGTGGGACTGTCGGTTATTGCTGTGGAAAGAGAGAATGTCTGACAGTCTCTTTGTCTTCAGAACCACCTGTAAGTAGCCATTCTGGGGGGCAAGCTCTCCAGAACAAAAAGATTATGATTTGGTGATGATTTTGCTGCACTGAGGAAGACATATAGGATGTGAAAGACTTGTGGTTCTGCTATTACAGCTAAATGTTGCTTTTGCTGCACTGAAAAGAAGACTACTAATACTCCTACTTGGTCGCAGCCCATCTGGTGTATTCTCCTGGCAGGTAATGTGCACATGGAGATTTCTTTGGCTCTCTACTACTAGTACTCTTCTGTTGCTCACAGCCAACCTGAAGTACTCCCCTGTCAGGTACTGTGACTATGAGCGTTGGTGTGGAGACTGTGATTCGGTAAATGGGTACGAGTCCCAAAATCACATTTGTGATCTTGCCTTCTTCCTGCCTTCCCGCTAATGTTGCAGTCTCCCCAACCTCACTGGAGAGCTTACCGGTTCTTCTCCATTGCTCGCGGGTGCTTCAGGCTTCCACAGCTTCTCTTCCCGGCTGGCAGCTATTCTGCTCTGAATCCCTGCCTGTGAGCTGCGCATCTCGCCAGCAGGAAAGCGTCCTGTTCTCGGCACCCTAAGCATCCCGTCTCCTGTATGACTTCAAGTGTTCTAATCTCCTGCTTCCTCCTGGGAGGGCCTCTCTCTTTTGGGAGTCCTTCCTTTTTTATTAGACGAATGGCACCAGCCATTCCATGGAATCTAGTTGACACATTTTGGTTCTGCAGAACCTGCCATATGAAGCCATACCTCTTCCTCATCCAGCAGTGAGGTCTGTATTCCTCACTATGTTGATGTTGCTCTTCCTCGTCCCAGTAGTGAGGTCTCTATACCTCACTATGCTGCTGCTGTTCTTCCTTGTCCAAGTCTTTCTTGGGGAAGTGTCTTTGTCTATTCTGCAGACATACATGGAAGTGTGTGGGGTTATGTCACATGTAGGGTAATGTAGTGATGGAGGTTGGGGTATCGGGGATTACTACTGCATATCTCGGAAGGTGTCACCCCTTTTCCCATAGGTGGTTTCCCTCCCCATGAGATCCAACCTCTGAGTAAAACCCCCAGGGGGACTATCAGGTAGCAGCCTCACCTCCCTGGCCTCTTGGGAAGGGGATTCCCCCATAGAAGCAGTGATGACTTGCTGGGATTCATCACAGCAAGAACTTGATGTATCAAAATATGTTACAAAGGATTGTACTGCGCACTTCGCATGAGTTAGGAGCATGCGCAGCGTGCATTGTTGTTGTTAATATTTGTTTCTGGATCTTTTCAATGGGTTTTGTGAAGACATGTACTTATTTAGGTCGATGTGTCTTTCTTTTAGCAATTTGCCCTGGGCTGGTGGTGTGCTACACAACTGGAAGGTAACCTACTAGGATTAGGTATGCTAGACAGGAGAATTTCAGTGTTTGTTTATTTGAGGCAGAAATTGTTCAGCATTAGCAATTTGAGCACTACAAGGAGGCAGTTGCAGAGCTCAATGCGATGAAGGGTCTCAACACAGAATGGTTGTGATTAAACAGGCCTGCTGTCTCACTGACATATGTGAGCTGTGCAGAGACATCCTTCTTAAGGACTGTTTTCAAGCAAGGGGATTTTAGAGATTAGAGGAATGTAACTAAAGTCCTCATGGTGTAAGAATGCTTTTTGATGAAGGGATAATCATAGCTTCTTTGAGCATTGATCACTGAGCATTGCACAACAAATACCCATCAGGAACAGCAGATAAGATCACAGTGTCTGGGACATAGTGGCCATATAGACCCAGTAGACACTGCAGTTAGGCACGTTTGGTATGCTCCAAGATAATTAGCAGCTGGTCATGAGCATAGAATTTCTCTGCTGGATTTGTAGGTATGATCACCGACCCCAAATCATAGCCTTATGGCATGCTCCAGGCACCATGAAGGTATTGCAGGTAAAGCCGCTGTGCCAAGCGTCTGACCACAAGCTTGTCCCAGCCATGCCCATAAGGTACTGCATGTAGGATTGGTGTGCAAGAGACCTGGCTACAAGCCAAGCCATGTGAAGCATAAAATGTGGTTATGGCTTCAAGCAGAACACATTGTTCTTTGAAGGAACTCTTACAGTGCCCAAAGGATGGCAACATGTCATGCCTTGTGGCCACTGCAGGTAAGGTCAAGTGCTTTGGCCATTATGAAAGTCTGAAGGACAGGAGCTCAGAACAGTGGCCTGAATGGCTGCAGGACAATTCCAGTAGGCTTTGCATGCAGGGTCAGTTTAGTTAGGGCAGGGTCCCTGTTGGAGGATATCTTGAGATACGTCAAGGACCAGACCGAAGCGATTCAAATGGGGGCTCACTATGGGTTGGTTGAGCAGCTCTGGGAGTTGGATATAGTTGTTGGCAAGACTGCCTTAAAAAGGGTTGATTTAAGGAAATGTTTGAATAATATGTAATATATTTCAGTTCTAGGAAAGGATGGACTGTTCCATAGTTTGGGAATTTATGTCTTTGCCTTTTGTACTTTCTGAGGTACAATAGATTTTCAACTGGTAACCTGAGGTTCCTGGCTAGTGAGTAGGGGATCAGCAGGGCACCGATGTATTTAAAATCCTAGTCATGTTGAGCTGGGCATGACAGAGATTGTACTTAAAGGTGGGTTCTGACCTTAAAGTCTGAGCCAGTTCTAAGGGGTCAGAAATGAAAGCCGGACACAAAGTTGGCATGTTTTTGGTTAAAGACTTGAATTAAATGAATTGGGTTGGAAAAATACCTCTCTGTCCCTTTCCCTACCTATATTCGAAAACTAAGGAACTGTCTGTGTCAGGTTGTCAGAAATCAAAGCGGTCCTTGTGTCCAAACATAGTATCCTGGCCCTCACACTACAAACAAAAAAATAAAGTGAAAAGGGAAATGTCTTTGACCTGATGCTTGCAAAAAGTGCTCATAAATAAAATAGCACAATTCAAACGTAAATGTTCTCCAAGATGAAAAGACCTTGGTTTCAGAGAGGGGCTTCCCTTCCCCTGGGTTCTGCAATGAGGTAACAATGTCTCTTGGACTAACAGCTTGTTGTGTGTTTCTTGGCCCACAACAATCCTGTTAGGGATACAGCTGTTTAATTCTTCTTCAACAAAAGTGCCTTCTTTGTTTCACAAACACGATCTTATTCTTTTTCATAGATTAGCCATTTGCCTGGTATACTCCCCTGCCAGGACTCTTCATACACTTCCAAATTGCTTTGTGTACTCTCCTGCCAGGACTTCTCATATATTTGCAACTTCCAGTTATACTCTCCTCCCAGGATGCCTCTTGCACTCACAACTGCCTGTTGTACTATCCTGCCAGGACCTTTTAGATTCTTGTAGCTTCCTGGTATACTCTCCTGACCGAATTTCTCTTGCACTCACAACTGCCTGGGTTATGCTTGCCAGGACTTATCTTCTTTTGCTTTCAATTGCCCGACATATGCTTGCCAGAACTTTCTCAATAGTTATAGTCTCTATTTACAACCAAGTAGCATATACTTTCTTGGGTTGGTATATCTACTTGTACGCATTCAAGCTTCTCCAACATTTACAATCACCTCTTATTGGGGTTCGGGTTGGCGCACTGCCCTTTTGCTTCACAAATATTATTGTTGTATTTCACTTTCTGTATCTTTACTAGATTAAGTCTCTTTGGCGCTGTTGCCGAAATGGCCCAGGATCCCCACTCTGCTCTGGCAGTCTCACCGGCTCTGTGTGGTATCCGGTCTTGCTCACACTTATGCGGAGTTCCCCAGCCACTTGCTCCATAGTCTTTCCGGCTCCGACATTTCTCCAACCTCTCCAGTAGCTCTGCTCCTGCTTGTTGGCTTCTCTTCTGTTCCCGAAAAGGACCACGCTGCTTCTCTTTGCCGCCGGATGCACGGGGTTCCTCTTGCGGTACCTGACATCTCCATGGCTCACCTCTCTCGCACCATGTTTCAGTCCTCTTCTGCTGGTGAGCTCCTTCGCTCCGGCACACTGATGCCTCCAGCCTCTATACACCAGTTTGCGCCTTCAGATTCTGTCTGCCACTAGTACTGGAGAAGCCACATCTTCTCCCGAGATGCCTCCGTTGCTCCTTAGGTTTCCATTTTTAAAGGTCCCGCACACCGGTAGCTGCATCCAGTAACTAGCACGCTCATCACACTTGTTGCTCGGCATCAATTGCTTCATCCTCCACATCTCAGTACTACGGTGGTTGTAGGAATTGAATTCCATTGTTGGTTGCTGATTTCTAGCGTTTGGAAACTTGTGTTCACACAACAAAACGGTTCTAAAAAGAGGAGAATTGGAGCTTGTGCTTTTTAGGCCACAAATGGCAGGTTGATCTGAATGCTATGGAGAAAAAGATGGTTTACTTTCCCTAAAAGGGGGGGGCATATATATGGCAATAGGCCATTAGGGTGTTGGGTATCAAGGGGTCTTCTTCATGGGCAAATGGGGGATACCATGTCTCATCCAATGAAGTCATGAAAACTCCCTGGTAGTTGTCTCCTCATATGTGATCCTCCCTCACATAGCAGCCCCCGAAGGTCAGGAAGCGGCTGCCATTCCCTGGCAACAGGGGAGAATATTACCTCCGGGGAATCTGTGATAACTCCATAGGATTCATCACACAGAGGAATGCTTTGAGTGCAAACCTGGTGGGGTCTGTCATGTTAAACCCAAGATCCTATGGCTCAGATGTGTTATTTTTGATGTTTAGTTGGCCTAGGGTACATGGAGTTACAACAATAGAGTTTAGATAGGTCTAAGGCTCTAATCAGCTCTATCACGTGTGCCATATTTTGGTACTGCATAATCATGCACAGAATTAAGTGCATAGAATGTGTTTTGCGGGTGATCTCATCAATTTATGGTGTGATGGACGTGCCCATCCTTGTACTCCTGCAGGGCAGAAATCAGTTTGCATAAGGGGTGCAGATGTTTCACATTTTAGTGGAAACGGCCATTGGCGTGCACACCTGTTCCTTTCAGAGCATGCTCACGGCGTGACTTGCTGTCTCCAAGTACCTGGTGTTCTCCTGTTCTGCTGTTTCCTGTGTTGTCCCGCCTGGCACACTTTTGTGGTTGCTGCTGTCTGTGAGGATCCCTGCTGTGTTGCTCTAGGGTTCTTGCGCTATGATGAAGTGGCTGTTGCTGCCACTTGCTGTGGTAAAGCAGTGATTCCGAATGCCGAGCTCTGTTGATATGTTGGTTCAATGATAGTCAGACAGGTGGCATGTTGCACTTGGAATGCCCCTCAGTTTATAACATCCTATAACTTTTTTGGCACAACTGCCTCTCCTCCTCTCCTCCCCTTCCTCTGGCTTGTGTCATTGTGCTAGAAGCAGTTAATAGGAGGTAGTGTTTGGAACATTGGGGGGCCTGTTCGAAGACCTGAAGGCATGTGGTAGTTCCTGCTGCTATCTGTTGAAACTGTCAAATTCATTAGCCATTAAGTTGGTATAGTATGGCTTATCTTCCAAATCCCCAAAAAGTTTTAGCATGCCTATTACAAGATCCCATAACACCAATATGACATCCCTGCATGTTGGTGCTTTTACAATGGAAATTGAAGCTGAGTCTTTGATCCAGTCAAGGACTTCTGTTATGGATGTGGGAGATGGACATTCTAAAGAAGGTCAATAAACTGTAGCTCACAATGTGGCTCTACGAGGGCCTGTTACCACTTCTGCCACATGTACATCCAGGGGGAATTGTTTCCCTGAAGTCCTGGAGAGGAGTGCCAGGAGAAGACAGTGAGTGCAGGAATCAAGAAGGCTAGATAGAGAGGCTGTTGGCACTGATGAGGTGGAAGAGTTGAAACCAAATGGTAATAATGATGTTGTTTGTCAAGAGGGTTCACAGCATCCTATGAGTGCACTATCATGAGGGATCCATGGAGGTTTCATAGATTTTATAGATGCAATTGTGTGTCCTTCATGGCCGCCTCTAATGAAAGGGCTGGGTATGGTTCCTCCTAAATCCCCTCCAAAGTTCTCTCAGAATGCCCTGCCAAGATAGGTTAAAACGGGCTGTGAAATGATTGCTCCAGCTAATTGGCAATTCACCAAAGATTGTATTCTATCGTTTTTGCAATTTAAATGTGTTCCATCAGTGGCTCGAATCTCTGGAGCAAGGAGTAATCAAAGTTCTGCTGAGATCAGAGGATAGATATAGTCAAACGGAACTGGAAGAAGATAGCAGTAACAGGGCATTTAGGGAAGAAAGTGTCAAAGGGCCGGGTGACCCAACTGCCTCATTGCTTATGCCAGCTCCATTGACAGTTTCAGGTGAATCCTTTGGGGCTCTATAGTGGCTCATCAATCTCCAGCTTGATCTGCAAATATGACACATGGAACATCTGAATTCTCTACTACAAGGGATATTCACTTGGTTAAAACCCAGATGCCTATTATCGCTGACAGTTACATAGGAGACTGTGTTTAATCATTACTAAAGTGAAGAAACCTGTAAGAACTGAGCCAAGAGAGGCCTTAAGAAATAAGATGCTAACTTAGCTTGGCTATATCAAAAAGTAGGGCATGGGACCATAAGTCTGCATGATTTGAGAGTCCTTCGAACGGTACAAATTGATGGATGGTCTCCCCTAGTAGAGACTGCATAGTAGTGGATTGTGGGTGAAGTAATCGTCCTTAATATTTAAGTATATGTGAAATTCTGACGAAGGTTTCTTCAAACACGAATATTGTGGTTGATTAATTAACTTTTTTTAACTGTTGTAGGTATGTGGTAGAGAACCTTGAACGTGCTTTATGTGCCATGTTAATGTGTTATAAATTTAATTGCTTCGTTGTTTTATGATTTATGGGTTCGGTACTTGGCAGAGTTTAAGACATCCATCTGGCGCCATCCGCCAATGTATTTTAGAACCTTATTTTTTGAAATTCTATGCCTTAGGTGTTATTAGTACCAGCTTATGATGGATGTCTTTTGGGCCTTTTTTATGATAGTTTATTGAATTTTAGTCTGGCCATTTGGCTCCTTTCTTGTTAGTTTTGTTCTTTGTGTTCTTTGTGTTTCTATTGCTATTGCTGTTTGATGTTTGTCTGTGGAATTTGTGTTTTGTACATGCACCTGTTTGCCTATGGTCCCAAGGCGCTACATAAATGTCTAAATAAAAAAATACAGAATTTTATATCTCCTCTCTCAGAGGGGTGGGAGCAGACACTGAATTCATATATCTCTCCTCTATCGAAGGGGTGAGCATACTGTGGTGAACTGGAAGAAGGACTAGCACTGCAATGGGTCATATTTCAGTGTTGTTGGGATGGTTCCCTGGTATGCCAGAGATCGTCTGGGGGTCCATCCAAATACAAGGGTCCAAAAACATTCCCTAGAATAAACGTAGGACTCAGCCAACGGCAAGTTAGTACTGTGGTATATTACAAAAAATGTGGTTTGTCGTCATCACTTGGGCCCCTTCCCAAAAAATCTAACCCCATTACTGATTGGGTGCTGAGAGTGATAACCCATATAGACATCCCACATAAAGGTTATCTTACTGGCCCTCGCATGCCAGGTGGTGGACCTGCCCCGTCCCCTAGAAATGATCTATTACATTGTTGCAGAATAGTGGGCTCTGCCATCCTCCCCTGAATGTCTATCTCGTGATTGGCTGGAGCTGCTCTTCCCAGGCCTAGGACCCAGTTTGGTTCTCAGCCCTCTGCGCATTTCTTGAAGGTGATGTGAAATGACTATGTGTCTGAAATATATCTTTTAGTATACCACCTTTGCCTATGAGAGTGAGTTTCCAGGTTTCAACACTTGTTTCACTCTTCGTCTGTGTTGCTTCACCCACCACGGGTGAATACCCTTTGTCTAGTTCGGCTGCATCACGTGGTTGTGAACCACAAAATTGAGCTCTTGGGTCTGTATTTATGTGGATTTGTCCCATTTTCCTGCATCTGGTCCCTTTGTCATCTGGAGTTCGGAATGTGACAGTTTATCTTTGACCTTGGCTATGAGCTCGATCTGCACTTTGGGCAGGCTGAGCCAGCTCCTCTTGTCTCGTGTTCTGTGGCTTGATGCCTTCTGTAAATTTCCTAAGACTTATAATGCTCCTACTGTGTTATGCTACCTATATGTTAGTCATATGTGGACCTACCAGGCTCCATATAAACTCCTGTAGTCCCATATGGTTATTTGCCATAAGCATCTGCAAGCTTGCTCAGGATCATTGGTTGCATTGCGTTTCTGTGTTACTGCATTTGGCTAATGTGAAAAGTAATAAAAGCTTTGACAGTATGTATATGTATCTGTCCTTTATCTATAGAACTGTGTAAGCATGTTCTTTGTGTATGTAAATGTGTGTTTGTGCCTCTCTCTGTCCTGTCTGCCTG
Source organism: Ambystoma mexicanum (assembly GCF_040938575.1). NCBI lineage: Eukaryota > Metazoa > Chordata > Amphibia > Caudata > Ambystomatidae > Ambystoma > Ambystoma mexicanum. Next base: position 810,147,336 of record NC_090932.1, read on the forward strand.
CTGTAGTTGTCCTTTCTAGTGTCTCCCCCCCTCCCTTCCACCTCTCCCTTCTCCCACCTACGCTATGGTGATCTCTGTCCCTCCTATCGTTTCTGAATGCTTCTCTATTGACTATCCTGCTCTCCTCACTAAATCTGGTAGGAAGAAGTTTAAAAAGGACATCCTGGTCTCCAACTCAGGCCTCCCTGTAGTTGACACCTACACCAGTGCCTCCTCCAAGAAAACTCTCACTGACATCCTCTTTGTTGTTCCTTCGCCAGAGCTATGGACCCTTCATATGGTCTCTGTGCTCTCTCCTTTCTCTTCCTCTCCCATTAATGGTGGCACTCGGTGGGATGCCCTCCTTGCCTCCTTTCATTCCTCTAAGGTCATCATTAATGTTTACTCTAATGGGACCGTCTTGGTCCAAGGCCCTCAGGCCAACCTTCACCTCTTTGATAGACGCCTCCCGCACCTCATCAACTTCCTTTCTTCTCCTGCTGTCCCCTCTCTCCCTTCCATGACTACCTCGCCTCCCCCTTCTGCCTCCTCCTCTGCTACCTTGCCTTCGCCTTCTCCTTCCCTCCCTGCCCCCTCTCGGGCTCCTTCACACCTTCCGAAGGGCGTACCTCGGACCTGTACCCATCCCCGGAAGTTCTTCAAGGAGGGCAACCTTCTCCATATTGCTACTCTAGACTCTTGCTCTGCTGTCAAACACTCCTCTGATATCTGCCACCTTCTTAAAGAACTTGACCTTGATGTCTTCGGTCTCACTGAGACATGGTTCATGGCCAGCTCTATCACTAGCTTTGACACGCTCCTACCTGATGGCTACAAGATCCTCTCCACACCCAGGTCCAACTGCTCTGGTGGGGGTGTAGCCCTGATCTTCCCGAGTGGATTCCTGCCTCTGTCACTCCTACGCAGGCCTACTCCTCTTTTGAATGCCTCGTCTGCAGGCTCTCTCTCTCCCCTAGCCATTCCCTTACTGTGGCTACTATCTATTGGCCACCTGGTCAGATCTCCTCCTTCCTCTCAGAGTGGGCAGACCTCTCCTCCTCACTCCTGGCCTCAACCACTCAACTCCTCCTTCTTGGGGACTTCAACATCCACCTGGATGCCTCTTGTCCTTCCTCTGTACTCTTTCGCAATCTCTGTGACTCTCTCTCACTCACTATTCTCCTCTCTGGTCTGACTAGCTCTGCAGGGCACACTCTGGATGTTCTGATATCCTCAGACCTTCCCCTCTCTGTTCATCTCTCCACTCCTCTCTCCTGGAGTGATCACTGTCTCCTCTCCACCCACCTCACCCTCCCTACCCCTCAGGCCAAGCCACTTCCATCACTGCCACCCACCTTCTCAGTCATCCTACCCATGAACACGTGTCAGCTGAGGCTTGAGCCGCCACCTCTGCACCGCCTCCTCTCCCTTTGGCTGACTCTCACCCTGACACAGCCCTCTCTATACTCCACTCTGCTATATCTGATACTCTTGATATCCTTGCCCCTATCATGAGAATCTGCCTGAAGCCCAAAGCCAAGTGCAACTCCTGTTACGACTCAGACCTTGTCACGCTAAAATGCAAGTGCAGGGTGGCCGAGAGGAAATGGTGTGCTTCATGTACATCCTCTGACAAACTGTCCTGCCGCCTGCTCCAGAGGCAATACCGACTCTCTGTCCTAACCAAGAAGGGAGCTCATATCCAAGCCTGCGTCTCTGCGGCTTCTAACAACTCGACTGAACTCTTTAAAATCTGCAAGGAACTGGCCAATCCTACCGCAGTCTCTACCTTTCCTGTCCCTTCACAGGCCCTCTGCATGGCACTGGCTTCTCACTTCATCTCTAAAACTCAGGACATCCTGTCCTCACTCTCCTCCTATCCACTCCCTCCCCCTACTCTTCCTCTGGCCCTTCTGCATCCACCTCTGCTCCCTCCTTCTCTGCCTTTCCCCTGTTCTCTGCTGATGAGGTTTCTAGACAAGTCCGATCTATGAAAGTCTCTTCGAAACAGGTTCACCCCTGTTCCTCCAAAACTATCAAGGACCACATTGACTCCCCGGCTCCTGCCCTGGCTGATTTCTGCAATCATTCCTTCTCCGCTGGAATCTTCCCATCCCCCGAAGCACTCCCTTGTGCACCCTCTTCTTAAGAAACCCTCTGCCGACTCCTCCTGCCCAGCTAACTATCACCCAATCTCCATCACTCCCTTCCTGGGTAAGCTCCTGGAGAAACTGGCCATTTCCCAGCTTAATCTCCACACTGAATCTGTTGGTTGTCTTCAGGACCATCAGTATGGAAACTGCATGGAAACTGCTCTCCTGAACATCTGTGAAGACCTGCATTCCAACCTTGACTCTAACACCCCTGCGTCCTCATCTTGCTTGATCTCTTTTCTGCATTTGACACTGTCAACCATGCCATCTTGCTCAACCGTCTCTGTGATAACCTGGGTATCACTGGTCAGACTCTGGCGTGGCTGACTTATTTCCTCTCCGACCGACCCTCCCCGGTCCAACTTGGGTCCTTCCTCTCTGCTATCTTCTTCTCTACCTGTGGTGTCCCCCAGGGGTCTAACCTCTTTCCCTGGCTTTTCAACCAATACGTGTCACGCCTTGCCGACTGCATCGCCACTCTATGCCCCAACTTTCAGTGCTATGCAGATGACACCCAGCTAATTTTCAGGCTACCATCGTCCTCCTCCTCTCCCTCGCTCATCTCTGACTGTCTGTCTAAGATCCACGAGTGGTGTGCCGCCAATGACCTCTGCCTTAATGCCAGTAAAACTGAGATTCTCCTCATCGGCACACTGGCTCCCTCCTTCCCTGTAGCTCTCTGGCTGGCCTCTCTTGGCCCTCTTCCTGCTCCCACCTGTGAGGCTAAAAACCTTGGGGGTCATCTTCGACTCCACACTCTCCTTCTCTCCTCACATCTCTGATGTCTCTAAGAAGTCTCACTACCAGCTACACCTCCTCAGAGGTATTCTTCCTTTCCTCTCCCTCCCCCAGAACCTCACTGTCTCCAGAGCTCTGGTTATCTCTAGGCTGGACTATTGTAACAGCCTCTTTCTAAATGTGCTTGCTTCTACTCTCCACCCTCTGCAACTTATCCAGAACAGGACTGCGAGACTAGTCCTTGGCCTCAAGCCCAGGGATCGTATCTCTCTAGGACTGAAATTTCTGCACTGGCTCCCAGTGGCTGCAAGGATTAACTTTAAAACCCTATGCATCATTCACAAGGCCTTCTGGGGTGTTGGGGATCTCAATACTTTCAACTCTCTCTTCCTAAATATCTTCCTTATCGAGCTCTTCGCTCGTTCGCCTCCAACTCCCTCAAGGTCAGTCACTTCTCCAAGCAATGAGTTCGTGGTAGATCTCTCTCTTCGGCTGGTGCCTCCCTCTGGAACAGCCTCCCTGCCTCCCGTAAACTTGAGGAGAACCATCTCCGCTTCCGGAAGCACCTCAAAACCTTTCTCTTTGCTTCTGCCTTTTCTCCTCCTCTACTCTGCTGACCTCCAGGCTGTAAACGGAAATGCACTAGCTACCTAAAAATTCTCTGAACTCGGGCCCTGGTCCCTCCCCTGCCAGCGTCACACACCTGCACTGCCCACCTGACAACCCCTGCACTTGGGGACAGTTTCTGTATCCCTACAGTCCACCTCCCAGCCCTTGACACTTGATGCCCGCACTTACCCAGGCACTTGCCACATGCTGGCAGTTTATTTATTTACTTATTTTTATCATCTTTCCCATGTACTGCACTGTCCCTGTCCCCTTCCCACGCACTTGTGTGATCTGAATGACACTTGTCCTAGTAGGATCGTTGTCCGTCCTCCCTCTGTTCCCCTCCCTTGCCTCATCGCGCCTTCAAACACATATCATATCATATCATCATATCACATTGCCTAGGTCCATCTAGAGGACCCTACTGAATAAGGAGGTTGATTCACAGTACCTTTGAGAAAGTCTTGTATGTTTCCACTTCTTGTTTCTATACAGAAAAGAAGTCAAGTCTTGTGAGTCTGGATCTAGTGGTATAGAGAAGAAGTCATTCTTCAAGTCTATGATCGTGAAACAGGCAGCTTCCGCTGGAATGCTGAACAAAATTGTCATTGGAATTGGAACCAAAGGGTACTCTGCTTCTAAAATATGATTAAGAGGGTGCAAGTCATGTATAAAATGCCATGACTCTCCCTTTGCCTTCTTACCGGGGTACACAGCCGTATTGCATGGTGATTCTGATGGCACTAGGATGCCCTGTTTCACTAGTGCTGCAATTGTCTCATTAATGCCCTTGTCTGCTTCCCTTGAGATTGGGTATTGTTTCACTCTGGGTAGAATTGCTCCTGGCTTCAGCTTTATCTTCACTCCTCCCACCCCTTTAAAAGCCCCACATCATTGGGACTTGTAGTCCGTAAGATGCTGGGCACCTAGGCCAGATCCTCCTAGCAGAAAGGCGTTGGTGCTTTCAGCGCCATTTCCATCTTCTGTGTCACCTAATGCATCTTTATCCAATTTGTCACACTCATTTCGAACACCATCTCATGGTCTGTTATATTATCTCTGTATAGTTCTTCGTCTGTCACTGTGGTCAACTTGTACTCCTCAGCTAGAGTGATCACTGCTCGCCATGATCATCCTGTGTTGTCCATCCTGTGTACTGCTATCCACTCATCTCCCACAATCACTGCCTCCAATTCTAGTGACACTATTGTCCCTTCTGCCTCATCCAGTGGTATCTCTGGTCTGAACAAATACTCATTTGGGATTGTGCCACATCTACCCTTGACTCCCTGAAAGTCATGCAATTGCAATATCAGTCCCGTATTGGAACAGCTCCTCATCCACTGGCACCCCCTCTGTACATTGCGTCCACAATATGCTTAAATGATTTTCCTTACATTGAGAAAATGTATCCCTGGTGTGGAGCACACTATTCCCTTGTCTGTGAATGAAATCATCATGTTAAGTCTGCTCATAATGTCTCTCCCCCAGTATGTTTACAGGTGTCTGTCAAGAGTAAAGTAAAGGCAAAGATAAATTGTGTTCTCCTGTAGAAAGAAAAATATTGTCTGTGAGAGGAACCACTTCCGTAGCCCCATCGAATCCTTGAGTATTCATGGCATTGCCTGACAACCTAAAGCCTCCCTCCGGATGCAGGACTTAGTTGCGCATGTCGCTACAAGAAAGGAAAAAGTTGTGTAATCTATCAATACCACTATGCGTGGTTCCTTCGCAGGGTTGGATGTACTCGACAGGATGGAACACATCAAGTCCGTCTATGGGCTGTCCTATTGAGGGTACAAGGACATCCCATTCCCAGGAAAATGGATTGTTCCCTAACATGGTGACCCCTCCCAAGTTCCTAATGGGGGTCATTGCTATGGAGACTGTACGTGTCATGTCCCATTGTTTGGTTGCATGCTGTTCTGTATCTGTGGCATCTGTTGTGCCGTGTATATGTGCTGTGTATTACCCTGAGTCTGCGGCATCTGTTGTACCTGCAACTACTGTGGTATTGGTGCTTGCATCTGTGCTACCTGGGTCATGGATTGGTGTGGCTTTGAGTATGCGCTCAGTGTCGGTCCTCGTTGTTGTGCTTGGTCCTATGTGTAATACTCGTCTTGTTCCCGTTGATATGCTGGCTGGCAATGCATCCACCACTCTGTTGTACCCCCCCTTCTGCTGCACACTCTCGAAATGTGCCCTATCTGCCCACACAACCAGCACTGCGGTGGCTCCCTCCCTTGCCCTTGAAAACCCCAGAATAGTCCCCTATGCCCTGCTGCACCTGCTGCCCATACCCTCGAAACCCTCCTGGAACCCCCCTTGGTTGTGATGGATCTGTGGCCCATACCCGCATCCCCAGGGTGTCCCTCCTCTTCCTCAAAACCTGTGCTGTATGTTTCCCACCCCATGAATCCTCCCCCCACCGTTGAAGGTGCATTCTGTTCTTGTGGTGTCCCTTGTCCTCCTGTGCTTGTCAGTACCGCCTCTCCCAAGGCATACTTGGATCATTTCTTCTGCACTAACTTTGATTCGTCCTGTTTCCTTTCCTCGCTCGTCTTCCTCATTTGCTCTTGCAATAGCCTACAATGGTGTACTATCGTGAGCTGTATTTCTGGCCAAGGTTTTGCCTCCATACCTACACATTTTTTGAACCCCTTGGCACAATATGTGGTCAAAGAAAGCTGCTGTTTTGTCCCACGGTTCTCGTGTTTCAAAGCGCCAAAGCTCTTAAATCACCTGAATATAGTGTTAAGGGTTTTTCCCCATCTTGCGGGTCATAATCGCACTTATGTCTGATATGTCTGGTAATTGTGTCCTTAGAGCTTGCATACGGCAGCTCTACAATTAGCAAACAGTGAACCATCATGTGCCGTGCCCTGGATGGTCATTCCGGGATCCCTGCTCTTTTACATACTTCATCAGGAGTGTCCACGAGAATCGCCACTAATAGTCCCTTTATGTCCCCCACTGCTAATCTCTATCCTGCAGTCATTCTTTCCATTTCGTATATCCATTTCCCCACACCCGTGGTTAACAAAGGTAGCCTACGTCTCATGTTTTCCTTGTCAATGTGTTTCCATGGTATATATTGAGGTCCCCCATTCACTTTTCCATTAGAGGCAGCTGTGTGAACCCTATCTCCTTGCTCGCTCCTTGAGTCAGACTAATCTGCTTATCAGAGTCTCTAAAGGCCGAGTATGTGTCCACTGGCGCTTCTCGAGTCAATCGCGAACAGTTGTCAGACCCCCCATGTCCCTAGTGACAAAACATACTAGGGCCCTCTCACCCTTCCTTCATCCTGGAAATCTCTCAACATATCGGACTTGGTCATCTATGTTGCATAAGTCATTCAGTGATAGTGGTGTCGGTCATTCTTGCCTCCCTTAGATGCCCCTATACTTTCCCCATGTCCCAGGTCACACCTTTGTCTGCACTTTTCCCCATGGACTGGTGCTGGGGTTACCTGCTTCCCTCCTCCTCATTATCTCTTGCTTCATTGTCTGAGTCAGGGCCCATATTACTGCAAAAATCATCTATGGAGCTCAGTCTCCTAGAAGTTGTATCTGTGTTGGGCTTCACAATGAAGTCGATGTCACACAAGTCATGCCTTCCTCCTTCCCCGTACGACCCAAGGCCTGTTCTATCTGATATGGCGACAGTCCTATCCTGTGAGGTCGTGCTGTTGGCTCCGCTCGTCTGCCCCCTTCTGCTCTGTCACTTCCAGTGCTCATTGTCCATCGTGCTTTTATGTCTCTAATCAAGTGCTCCTCCTCCTCCTCCTTTGCTGCTGCTTTCTTAGTTCCCTGTTCACTAACACTTGCTTCACCTTCTCATATGCTACCGTTCATTTCTCAATCTCTTCTTCCTCCTTCCTCCCCATTCTCTTGCTGCTCCTGTCTTTTCCTCCCTTTGCCTGTCTCTGCATGCTTTTTCGCATCTCTCTTCTGCTTCCCTCTCCCTTCTTTCTAGTTCCTCCATTATTTCTGCTCAGTCCTTTGATTCGCTGCTTTCTTTAAGGCCTTTAATTCCTTTGGTTTCTCCTTCTGCCTCTCCCATTGTCTTCCCTTCTAGCTTTAGGAGAATCTGTCGCCCTACCCAATTGTTTGTGGCTATGCCCTCTAGCCCCTTCTTCGTGTCCCTCTGCACCTCAATGCACGCTCCCTTTTTGCTGATCATTTGCCCCATTCCTTTCTGTCCCTCCTCCTTGGTTTATGGTGGTGGTTTAAATATTGGGTTAAAATATCCCTCTGCTGCTTTTAGCTCCCGTAGTGGATACATCCCCTGCTCATCATCTGTGTCCTCAGAGTTTTCGCTTGCAGGAAAGGGTGGGGGAGTGGAGGGTGAGGGTGCGGGCCCCTGTGCCTTCTGCTGGCTCTGCATCCATTGACGCCTTGCTGTGTCCCCCTCGCACTCCTGAAACGTCCTCCAACACTCAAATATTGCTGTGTGGTTTGCTAACTTCTCTCCCTTAAAAGTACCCTGTATGTGTGTCAGTAGTGATTGCTGCACATCCTTGGAGAAACTTCCACATTGTGGTGATAGCTTAGTCAATTTACCCTCAGTGCTTTTCGTCCATTCTGCGCTATATGTACAAATCTTGCCCTTACAGGGCATAAGAGTCTTACATAGATGCTGTAAGGGCGTGTTGCCCCCCGCACTTCCCTTGATAAATTATGTTTCATTTTTACTTGACCTCAAGTCGAGGTTTTCAACAATCCGCTCTTATGGGAAAAACACAGTAAAATGGTAATGCTTTCAATTTTCTCTGAGCCTCTCTGGCTCCACAACAACCTGTAAGGCATGCTCCATGCACCGCCCCTACACAATTCTCTGCCTCCTCATGCACACCAACAACTCTTGCGCATGCACCTTCCGAGCACCACCACTGGACAACATCCTCTATCAATTTCAAATTTCTCAACAGTGTTTGCATCCCACCTCGTGCTCGCCAAGTCTTTTGCACAAACCTAAGAGGGACGTCAACAATTCACTAAGAAAGGTAGTGCTAAAAATCACTTACAGCGTGCACAATGCTATAACCCTGTTACCCAAAAAATACACACAACCCCAACACAAACCCCACAGCTGTCTTCCTGCCTCCTAGCAGAGTATACCAATATTTTCTTGTGTTCGATCTGTACCTACAACGTCGCTTTGTAAGTAACTGCCTCCGTGAGACTTAACCAGTCGAATCACCTTCTGCAATCTAGGCCAGCTCCCTTTGCTAAACCTTATGGGGATACCCTAATCTATGACTCAAGCTAAAACGCCCGTCCCAATGGAAATCCAAAATTTACATAACTTCTGTCATCCATGCACTCGAGTCAATAGTCTAGGTTGCTCAACAGAACCTTTTACCTCGAAACTGAATGTGCCCTAACCACAGAAAATGACATCTACCTACAGTCCTGTCCCTACTAAACTGGACAATACTAGACAATACTTGACAATAGTCTATGATAATAAACAATGCTTGATACTTCCCTCACCCCCTCCTCTCCGTGCGGATGTGTCAATACTTGCACTCTGTGATCTGCTGATGCTGCTCGGCTGCTGCATCCCCCAAAGCTGCCACACCGCCCTTCTGGTCTGCTTATCTTCTCACGGACCACAGGCAGGAAATTTCCCAGGCTGGCTCCTGATGGCTTTTACACGGGGCGTGCTTCTCGAAACCCAGGAGGCGTCCCGCAGCCCTGCAAGCTCTGTGGCGGGAGAGTCGGCTTTGTGCCAGACTAGCGTAGCCCAACCATCGAATCTGGTACCAATTTGTTGAGATGGTTGCCTGGTATGCCAGAGGTCGTCTGGGGGCTCGTTCGGCTCCCAAGGGCCCAACACTCTTCCCCAGAATAAATGGAGTACTCAGCCAATGGCATGTTAGTACTGTGTTATTTTAGAAAAAAAACAACAAGGATCATACAAGACAATCAGGATTCTCCAGTACATCTCCACTTTACAATGTGTGTTCCCCAGTTATGATGCGGTTTGTTGTCATCACCTGGGCCCTTCCTAAAAAAACAATCCCCATTGCTAATTGGGTGCTGAGAGTGGTAACCCTTATAGACATCCCCTATAGAGGTTATTCTACTGGCCCTCGCATGTCAAGTGGCAGACCTGCCCCATCCCCTAGAAACTATCTATTACATTGTTGCAGAGTAGTGGGTTTAACATTGGCTCATGCCCTCTGCCATCCACCCCTGTATTTCTATCTCGTGATTGACTGGAGCTGGTCTCCCCAGGCCTGGGACCAAGTTTAGTTCTCATCCCTCTTTGCACCTATTAAAGGTGATGTCAAATGACTGTGTGTCTGAATTGTATCTCGTAGTATAACATCTTGGCCTATGAGAGTGCATTTCCATGTTGCAACACTTGTTTCACTCTTTGTCTGGGTTGCTGAGATCGGCTTGTCTTCCCACCATTATCTAGTTCGGCTGCACCACATGGTTGTGGACCACAAAAGTGAGCTCTTGTGTTTGCATTTATGAGGATTTATTCAATTTTCCAGCAGCTGGTCCCTTTGTCGTCTAGAGTTTGGAATGTGTTTATTTTTTATCTTGGCTGTGAGCTCGATCTGCACTTCATGCAGCCTGAACCAGCTCCTCTTGTCTCGTGGTCTGTGGCTTGAGGCCTTCTGTAATTTTTCTTAAACTTATAATGTGATTTCTACATGCTCCTATTGTGCTATGTTACTTATATGTTAGTCATACATGGTCCTACCAGGCTCCATATATACTCCTGTAATCCCATAGGGTTATTTGCCATAAGCATCTGCAAGCTTGCTCAGGATCTCCGGTTGCCTTGCGTCTCTGCATTACTGCATTTGGCTAATGAGAAAAGTAATAAAAGCATTGACTGTGTGTACATGTATCCATCCTCTATCTACAGAACTATGTAAGGATTTTCTTTGTGTATGCAAATGTGTGTTCGTGTAATGCAGTGGAGGGCTGCGAGTGTGCTTCGTCCTGGTGTCACTAATGACGTCAGCATAGTGGCTTCTTTGCGCTTAATCGAGGCAGTACATTATAGTGTCTGGGTACATGATCTCCAATGGGCTCTCTGGATCTGGAAGGATCTGTAATGGACATGGCTAGAATGGCTTTGAGGGGATACTTTCCTGCATACGAGTCAGGCAGGGGTGCACTTCGAGTGTTCCTGGCTCTTTGGTCTGTCATGTTCATTGGGGTGAGGCGGGGCATTCCTGGGGCCCTCTTTTCAGTGTGATTCATGTATACTAAAAGAAAAATGTACCCTAACCCTATCACTATGAGGGAAATTCCCTACCTTCTAAAACAAAATATAAGGGTGCTTGTTGAAGTAAATAAAAGAGCCCTGAGTCCAAATCCTAGTTGACCAACTGGCCTTACCACTTTAGATCATCTAAAAGAAAAAAGGGAGGCTTGCACCACAGCCTCTGAATGGGCCTCTGCTTGGCCCAACTCTTATGTCACTTGTTCTCCATCTCAAAGTTCCTTTTAAGTAGATTGATAAATGTCACAGGTCATTAAAACCCGTATATCCTCTTTCTCTTCCCCCTTCGGAAAAGAGGAATTCTTCTTATAGCATTCTCTCCACATTTTTATCAATGGACAAATCCCGCCAAGATTTGTCTTCTGATAAAGTCCTGTGACTCTTTGGCAGGGTGAGTGGTTCTCAGAGTAATTAATAAACGTAGGGCTTCAGCCTGCACGGGTATGACAGGTTCCCGTTACCTGGTTGGCTACGATAGATTTGTTACAGTGTGTTCACACTCTGTTCGCTCAGTTCCACATGGGACGTATGTCATCTGACATTATCAATTCCTCATATGTTGGTCAGGTTTCCCAGCCTTGGCATAAAATACACATATCCCTTTCATTCCTTTTTGAAATGGACGGGTGCCCATTTCGGTTCTCTTAAGCACTCATACTGTTGGTGGCTTCTCCAGCCTTAATAGTCAATCTTCATATGTCTTTCACTCTGTTTTACCTGGGTTGAGTGCCCGTTCCGTCTTCTCAGACTCTCGTACCTTTGTCAGTTTCGGCAATCTCAGAAACCACAATACATAACCCTCAGTAGCGTCCTAGCTTTAGGAGCATTTGCTTCCCTGTTGGTACTTATCTCACTGGAAAGGGCACTTGCTTTGTAAAGTTTGGGGGCCTGGGATTCTTTTCTCGCCCTGGTCTCAGCATTGGTTGCCAGGTGCTAGGCCCACCACTGTTCTTCTTTGGTCATGCCAACAGGGCAGATGGTTATCTTTCTGTCTCTGTTCCTTTCCTGACCGGAGCCTCTTGCTTGGTCTGAGCACCCGCTTCTCAGAAACCGGTCTCGCTTCTCGCATGCCACTGCTGACTCCGAGGCTTGGTGTAGCTATGCCCTTCTACCCTCTAGGATGCCGACTCTACAGAGGCATGTCTCTGCGTAGCGATGCCTCGCCTCCCTTCGTAGGTGCCTCCCCTCCAGTTGCAGTCACTGCTGCTCTTATACACGTCATCAGAATAAGAAGAAGATGTCTGTCTACTTTGATTATGGACTACAGATGATGTACATCATTACCTGAAGCCAATAGAGTGAAAGAAGGGTCTATGTTGGTTATAGTCATAGCAGGAGATAGCAAACACCCACATTGGCAGAAAGTGTGTTTTGAACTGGCAGTTCCTTATTGGAACGGGAGTCCTCGTCCCCAAGAGGGGAGTTACTACCAGTGAGGTCCCATTTACCCAGAACTCTAGGTAGGACCTTGCTTAGCGGGCTCACCTCCCTAGCCTTAAAGGGGTTAGCTCCCCTCTGGAGAGAAGGGAAGCATTTTCCAGATTCATCATACACCCCTCCCATTTGTCATGACCCGGTGCCACCCCATCACATGGTTCCACCTCTACAAGTCTCGGGAGGCTACCTTCCTGGATTCTGCTATAAGCATCGAAGCCGCACGCCTGCACTCAACCTTTTCTTTTTTTCTTCTGTGTGTGACTGCGGGACGTTAGCTTCCAAAGACCTTCTCGCGGGATATAGGCTTCCTGTGTTGATCAAGAACTTCCCTTATCTGCTGTTTGCTTTGCTCTGCCTCACCGAGGGAACGTTCATTGGTTGCTGTGTTTTTTTTTCTCGGAACATCACTTTTCGATGCTCTGCTGCTTTAGGGGATACAGTTTGGGACGCTTTGCTGAGTTTTTTTGGAAGATCACTTATGGACGCTCTGCTGCTTTCGGGGATACACTTCTGGGACACTCTGCTGCTAAACCTTGGCTTGGATTGTCTTTCTTGGAACTTTAGTCGCGCCCTCATTCCGGTTGGGCTACCTGTTCAGCACTTTCACTCTTGGAACTTGTTGGATTTGCTTTTCACTCTCTGCATTTCCACCTTCTTCAAGTAGGTTCTTCTCTTTTTCACAAACCACAGCAGGTAAGAGTGGGGTCATCAGGGGAGGTGTGACAGGGTTTTGTTTTGGTTGATACAACAATGTACGGTAACCCATGACCTTTGTCTTTCTCCTCTAGCTCTGTCGCTGCTCCTGACTTTTCACCCAAGCCCCTGACTGTCAGGTGTTTTTTAATCCTGCAGGACGCGCTCTTGGGGGGAAGGTTTCTTTGTCCCCGGTCTACTGTTTAACAGATTGCAGTTCTTGCATTTGTACAGTCTCTTAGTGGGGGCATTCCACCTGATCACCCCCACTGGACCATGATGCCGTTAAATGAGAGGCTCTGCCTTGATTCGGAAGTGGGAAATATCTTAAAAAGGTCACATTGCCTTCTTCTTCCCCTTTCGTTGTTCTACCCGAGAAACAAAATCGATATAACCACCTCATGACTCAGGCATTTTAATTTTACTTCAGATTCATTCAGGTTAGGAGGAAGTGGTCAGTCACAAGGTGGGACCTTTATTCTGTAAGGTAGTAACATAAGTTTAGGATTGCCCACTGGATGGGTAGGTCTTCAAATTCCACTCTGGCATATGATTGTTTTCTAGGGAAGAATTTTGGGCTTGTGTATAAGACAGGATGTTACAAGCCATCATGTTCTTGTGACAATACAGTTCCCAGTCCAACCTTAGAGGCATCTGCCTGAAGAATAAACCCTTGGCCAGGCTTCTTTAAGACAAGCTCTTGAAAGAGAACGTGTATGAGGCCTTCAAAGCTTTGTTGGTCTTCACTTTCCCAGACAAGCTTTTGGGGATTGGAGTTCTTGAGCTTGTCGTTAAGATTTGCGGCCAAGGTGGAATAATTCAGTATGAATCTTCAGTAATATCCTGTCAATCCAAAGAAAGCTTATAGCCCTTTTTTGGTTGTGACTACATGTGCTGCTTTGACCTTTTCTGTCAGGGATTTAATCAGTCCATTGCCCGTTAAATAGCCCAGATACTTTACAGTCGACTGGGTCAGAGGACATTTTTTGGGGTTGGCTGTTAAATCTGCTCTCCGGAGGGCTCCTGCGATCACATAAAGATGGTGCATGTGTTCAGGCCAGGTCTTATGTATAACAAAATCATCTAAATGAGAAGGTATAATGGAATGTATCCATCAATTGCTAGAATGTGGCAAGGGCACTGTGTAAACCAACAGGCAGTGCCTTAAATTGGAAGAAGCCTTGTGGGGTAGAAAAGTAATTTTGTTCTCTATCAGTCAGGTTAAAGGGCACCTGTCTGTATCATTTGGTTAGGTCGAGAGTGGACATGTATTTAGATCACTCTAACTTCTCCATGAGCTTGTCAATTCTGGGAATGGGGTAATTATCAAAAGTAGAGATGGAATTTAATTTCCTATATTCTATGCAAAAACTCCACGACTTGACTGGTTTGACTACCAACACAAAGGGGTTGACCAGTTACTCTCTAGGGGCTCAATGATATTGGCCATCAGCACCTCATTGAGTTCGGTCTGGATAATTTTCCTCCTTGCCTCCCGGATCCGATAAGGTTTTAGATTCACTGTTTGTCTGGCTGGGGCGTGTATGTAGTGGAAGAAATTCTGCACTCTACCTGGTTGCTCAGAGAAGACTTCTGGAAATTGGTCTAAAAGGTTGCAAAGGCTTTCTTGCTGGGGGATTGGTAGATGGTTAGGGATTAACTGTTGGTCAAGGTCAGGGTCAGTAAGAAGAGTGGCTTGACCTTCCATTCTTTCAACAGATTTATATGGTAGATTTGGATTTTCTGCTAGCTGGTGGGGCCACTACATAGTTCAATGGACCTTTTTTTCAAGAATTCTTTAGGGACCGTACCAGTCAGTCATCTAAACTTTATTCGGATAAGCACATCCATAAAAGCAGCAACAATCACAAGTTTTAAAAACAAACATATAAATACGCTCATAAAGTAGAAAAATAATAATTAAAATCCTAAAAATAATTATCATACAAATGCTAAAAGGAAGAATCCTACCCTTCTCTAATCCTCAATGGGGAACGAAGAGTGAACATGCCCAAGCCACACATCCTCTAAACTGGTTTCTTTGAGACCATTGTAAACCCCTGCCAAGAAGACATGGATAAAATACATAACATACAACATGCCAGAAAACAATGGAGAGGCATGATCATCAATCTACAGCACCTCCCCGACAAAAACTATTCTAAGCATTGTATTCGCCACATACTTAAACAGCTACATTAAAATGCAACCTAGCTTTTAAATAACATCATGCTCGGTCAACTCCCTCTGCCATACTTGTAGTGCTCTGTATCTAAAGAGTGACACAGCCCAAGCTATGAGTGGCAATTTCGCACATAGTAGAAGATATAAAACCGGGCGGTACTCCATGAAACTATTCTCTTTACAAACTGGCACCAACAGCTGCTTTCTTAATATATTGCATATGCGGGGCAGAAGAAGAGGAAATGCGCAAGAACCTCCACCTCTGCTCCACACAGGGCACCTTGCTTGGTGACCCACACCTGATTTTCTTGCCAGTACTTTGCCCAGCGCTAGGCAGTCAAAATTAACTCTTGTAATGGGACACCTTTGAAATTTACTGGAAGATCATACCAAATAAATCTTGATTTTATTTGTTAGTAAAAACATAAAACGCCTGTTGGCTATATTGCCAATTTCCAGCATCTCACGTTTCTCATTTATACAGATTTTGGCTTTTTCCTTCATGTCACAACTCATCGACCTGTTTAATAGGCTTTCATCCTCGAAATGTATCCCAGCATGAATTTTATGAAACATTATCTTCGTATATGACAGCCATTTCCTTTTCTCTACACTTTTTTTTCATTAATACATTTTTCAAAATGTGATGGATCAGTGAGGCATTCCAATTAGCCCAGACCCTAATCCATAGAAGGATAGCTTCCAATGCTAATTCTTCTTGGATGTAAATTAAACCTACCCCATTATGAGTGGCATAATTCGGTGCAGATTTCGGTAAAGCCAACACCTTTTTTAGAAAGACCTTCTCTTCTTTTTGAATGGCCATTTGTTCCATATAGCCGGATAATGCTGCTCCATATTTGACTGCCCCTCAAGTTCTTCCGAGATAGATTGTCTTGATCATATTCATTGGTTGCTGCTTATGTTGCCTCATTGATAGCAGCTGTTTTTATAGTGGGCTTCTGGTGAAAATATTTCTGAAAAGCGGATTCCCAGATAGTCAAAGGAGCTATCTCTCAGGATAGGATCAGCATTGCTCCACATTGTAGCAAAATGCACCTTTTTTCTTGTCTGATGGCAGATCATGACCGCTGATTTTTGGGAAATGACCTGTAGGTCCAGATCTGCCATGAGTGTTGTGTATTTCCTAATTAGACATTACAAGGTTCTTGGGGTGCGCGCAATAAGTACGGAATCATTTGCATATACCAATACCGGGATTGACATGCCTCCTATCTCTAGGTGCGTCTATGTGGCAATCTAGCAGTACTTTATAAAGCATATTAATATGCACGGAAAACAATAACGGGGCTAAAACGCACCCTTGTCTAACCTCAGCCCGTATGGGGAACCATGAAGTGTAATGTCCTTTCATCCCAGACCTTATGCATGTCTCATTATATACATGCATGCATTGAAATGAGGATATTCAAAACCCCTATTGGAAATTCATATGACCTGAGCACCTGCCATAACTTGCCTCTGATCACTTTAACTTAACAGTGCTCAGTCCATAAATGCAAGGTACACCGGTTCCTTTCCTATGTATGAGGAGTGGGCAATTATCATAAACAGGTTCAAACCTTGCTCCATAGTTCCCAGTGATGGGTGGAACCCTAATTGAATTGGAGAGAGAATTGCATTTGATGGCGCACTTTTTTCTACAACAGTCAAAGATATCTCCCAAATATTTTACAAATTGTATTTAGGAGAGAAATAGTCTGATATGCTTGGGGTACATTTCTGCACCTCTTCTTAAGTAAGGGAACAATAATTGTCCTTCTCCACTCATCTGGTATTATACTGCTCTCTAGTATCGCATTCAAGAACATTGTTAGTCCAGGTAATATTCTGTTGGAATTCCGTCAGTTCCAGAAGCTCTATTTCTTTTTGAATAATTGATGGCTTTTACAATCTCGTGGTATGTACATTTCAGTGGGCAATTGTTATCTGTTCTGAAAACCTTATCTGTGTTATGCCCTGCATTACTATAGACTATTACCTCCCTCATTCCTTCTTGTCTATGCCATTATAACATTTGGAGAAATGCACCACCCAAGTGCTGTCTACGATCATGGTTTCCAGTCCAGAATATTAGACCTTATACAATAGCGCATTACTCACAGCCTCTCAGAATTCCTTGGAGTTCTTGTCCTTGCTTGCTTTTTCCAGCGCTTCCCAGGCAAATCTATCTAGTTCTGTTTTTGCAATTCTCCAATGATTTTGTATACTGTGCTCTAGTACAAACAATTTCAATCCTGGTTGCATCTTCTTTTTTCAATAAAGTCAACAGTGCCTTCCCGCAAATCTACAGCTGTCATCAAACCAGCCTTTAACTTTCCCATTTCTAATACAGGTTGTGCTATTGGTCACACAAAATTCCTGAATATCCCTAGTAAGTTCCCTAAATGTTAATACTGTTGACACTGGATTCTCCTCTTCATTAAACAAGGTCAACCATGTCAGCATATTTTGCTTCAATAGTTGCTCTATCAATGATTTATTAGCAATGGTAGTTTCATCAATGGTGAAACTACCTCTTTTGCTCCTACACTTTACTAGTCCTGGGATGTCATCACCTAACCTACCATTGGTCGAACTTGTCCCTATTTTTATTAGCCAATGCCAAAAGGTCATACCCTCTGCACAATATCTAGGGTCCCGCATGTGAGGCAATGGAATGCCTAGCACCATATCCTCCACAAGGTCATGTAGACCTTCTGGTGGGCCATTTCCCAATTTAATATTAAATTCTCCACCACATATTAACATTATTTTTGAATAACATATTTGAAACATATAATGGTTTTCCCATTTCAAATTTTAATTCAAAAAGTTTCATTGGAACCTTTGAATGTCTGGCCAATTCTGTTATCCTACAATTGAGAGATCCCTTAAAGAGAGACGCCATCACTCCATAGGGTCTCCCTTCTCCTCCTCTTTTTGCTTTTGTTTGATAGGCCCTAAAA
Organism: Ambystoma mexicanum; assembly: GCF_040938575.1. Taxonomy (NCBI): domain Eukaryota; kingdom Metazoa; phylum Chordata; class Amphibia; order Caudata; family Ambystomatidae; genus Ambystoma; species Ambystoma mexicanum. Next base: position 810,165,349 of record NC_090932.1, read on the forward strand.
CCATCAAAATGTATTCCCCCCCTCCCATGGTTCCTGCAACAGAATAAGGGCATAACTATTTAAAATAGACTTTAATTTCGGTATATGCCAGTTTACCTTTAGCCCCAATGACAGCCCAATAGGCCAGTCACATTCATATTCGCCACCACAGGCATGCATGCCCTTAGAGCTGATTTGTCAGTGGGACCTGTGTAACATGTGCATAGACCTTCTCTGATGCCTGCTTGGATACACAGTCATCTGCGAGAAAGGACTGGCTGAGCCACTCCTCCAATTCTTGTCAAATCAATAATCAGGCAATTAGGATCTATTATCACTGCAGCATAGGGATTCACCACCTGGCACCTGTCACCTTTACCAAATTCCTCTGCATGTTCCAGAGAAGATTACAAAGTATACCAAGAATCATGCATAGGCAGATGTACAAATTATTATCCTTAAAGACCTCAATTCCCTTGGCTGATATGGCATCACAAAAATTTAGAATGCACAAACGGAAATTCTGATTAGAAAAACAAAAACGAACATTGCAGCCCTTACAAAATATTCAATCCGGTAAATTGCAAATACTTACAAAAGGTTTAAAAAATATGTTTATTCACACTTAGGGTTTCACAGAAGGCTTTCACCATTGTTCTTTTACAGGCATTTTTGTTGCCATGTGTAAGTTCCTTAAAGCAACATATCAACTGTGTTTCCCTCCATTCAGCCAGGGGGTCTTCCTTGGGCATGGCCTTCTTTGCCCTGTTTATGGGTGGATTCATGTGAGTGCCTGTGGAGCATGCAGCCAAACTTTGAGACTATAAACCGTCTATGTCTGGGTTGTGGCTCATGCTGCAAGGCCCTCTTTGTTGATTTTGTTCCACCGGGATATTGCCACCACTCAATGTAGTCTGATCTGCAATAATGCACCAACCCTGCGTGGGTCTGCATGATGGAACTTTGCAAGACCCATCGGCACTCACCCTTATACCATCTCCCGGGGCTTCTGATGCCACATTAGAGTTCTGTCTTTCAGGATTATCTTTAGAGTCCTTAGGTGCCTGCTTACCACTATTGCCATTCACCACACAAGCCTCCATATTCTCTTTGATTACACAGTCACTGGCCAGGATATTTGTCCACATATTTGTTAAGGAACTAATAATCTCCAGAAAGATATCAATTGTTCCAGCATCTCTCTTTCGTGTATCCTGCAGAAGCCTTAATTAATCTTTTAGATCCATATATATAGCAGAGAGCCTATTTAAATAGTTGACCAGGTATGGTGTATTATCTATCTTCCTATCTGTGTCTGGTTCTGATTTGCCTTTGGAATTTTTAATATTCACTGAACCTTCAGAGTTTAACAGACTGGTGCAATTACCTGACCGAGGAGTCCCTGCTGGACCAATGGGCTAAGTAAGAAGATGGCCGTCCGGGGTGTGCTCGAGGTCCAGCAGGAGGTGCTCTTTGGACCCCTGTAATTCTTGTATTGCTTCCTCGTTGCAGCAATCAGAAGTAGGTCTATTCACACATAAGTCCTTAATTATATTAGGAATCATCAGAGTGTTTTAAACACTCTAGGACCAGCCCCCGGCTGTTCACTACCATCAAATCATTTGCTTTGTATTAAGACACCTGCTGTATTAATTAGTTTGTTCCGGTTCAGAATTAGAGGCTGACTCACAGGTGGTGATTCTTTCTATGCCCACTCCAGGAGGCTGTCTGTTTTTTTTCAATGTGTCTAGGTTAAATTGTTGCAGACAGTTTTCTTCATAATAATGGTCAATAGAGTATTGTAGTGCCTCCAGGATCAATCTTTCAGAGGAGCCTGTTAAAGGACCAGTACCTGTGATCACCTTGCCCTGGGCCACACAATATATTAGCTGGATTTGTCAGTAAAAAAGAAGATGCCTATGTACTGGCTCTTAAGCTTGGCACCACCAGGGATGATTTCATCCCACTTGAAGAAGGGCTTGGCACCCTACTGGTCACCACCAGATCCAACAAGATACTGGCCAAACCAGTCAAAATAGAACAGCTTGTGCAATCTGTATCAGCATCAGCATCAGCATTGGCTGTATTTGCACCGGTGGTCATTACTATAGAACATGTCCCCACCGTGCTCAAGGCCTTCTGGCTGCATGACACCCAGTTGATTGTTGATTGCCTTGATTGTTTGCATGACCCTGTAGATCTCGCACTTAGACATCTAACTGCAGAGCCCCCTTTTTTTGCGTTTGCTTGAACAGACTTCTGTGGCTGAAGTTTCACCCCCATAGCACTGTATATACCCCTAAAAAAACAGATGGGACTTGGAGGGGCTACAACTTTAACTGTCAAGCGACACCAGCCTGAATCTACAGCCTACAGCCTGGGAGCAAACTATGCACAATATGGCCGCTTCTGATGGTTGGTTACACTCTGTAACCTATACCTATGCTATAGGCAGGCCCTTACAATCCTTCAGTGCCCTCCCCAACTGGCCTCTAGGGTCCACAAAAATTATTATTGCGCTGCCAACCACATTCTCCTGCCCGCTCACCAGAACCTCTGTCTGATTGGTGGCTGGCAGTTTGCGTACCCAGCGCCCAACAAGCGAAAGGGGGGGTGAATGCAAGAAAAAAGAAAGAAGGAGCCTTTCAAAAAAGCTCTTCAAAGTGGCTGAAAATGGTGCACCCCTCCACTCCAGCTCTGGCTGACACTTCTGGGAATCAATCGGGCAGATACATGGCAGATGCGTGGCACCACTAACAACCCACAGTGCCACACCACCCTGCTCCTGGCCAATTCTGACCCAAAGCACAAGCACGCAATAAATACCACAACCAGTTCACAAGCAATTTTTGGGCCATCATTAGGGACGTACCATTTTGATATTGTACCTCAGGCCCAAAAACCGATTGGAAAAATCAATCCAGGGGAGCAATAATGGAGTGCACAATTTGCAAGAAAAACTGCTTTAATACATGCAAATTACATCTGAGAGGGCCAGCCAGCTCCTTAGAACTGAAAACTGAAAACGCTCTTTACCCGCCCACTTTGAGTTACAGTATTTAAAGACAAAAACAACAACATTTGAATACATTGCAAGGTTCAAGTACATGTTAATGCCATGTTCCTTATGTGCTTGCACCTATACACAAATCGAAGCACAACCTACACTATCATGCTCTATTGGTTAGCATATTACCCATGACCATCCTAAGTACAGCCCCCTACGAATCACCTCATTGTGCAATCAGCAAAAAATTCTCCATTCTGATTGGCTAAAGTTATACATGTAACATTCCCTAAAATGGCATGCCCTCATTGTAGAGGCACAGACGTACATATCTGCAGGAGATCCTACCCGTTACCTCCCCTGTATTGGAGCCATGAGACCATGCCCTGTCTAACCATTAAGATGACCATATTGAATGTACTCTCAAGTTGATGACAGCCTGCAGGAGGAACCTCCTGAAGGAATATGAGAAAGAGCTAAGAAAACGGACTGATGACGTCATAAGAAAGTGTGCACAACGTCCTAAAATACTGAATGAAGACAATGGATGGATCCTAGAGGAGAAATGACAAAGTAACGAATCAAGTGAACCTTTAAGTGTAAAAGAAGAACATTACACTGTAAAATATGCTGCATAAAACCAAAGTATAAAGAATGCATATACGCTGAAACGCATGCTAGATCAGGTCGTTGTATAGGCTAGCTACAACTAGTGAAAAGAATGCAGGCGGACCCGTCATTGTACAGACACTGTACATTGGCATCATAAAATAATAAGCCAAAGAATCATGAAGAAAAATGAAAGGCTGTGTCGCAATAGAATAGCAGGTTAGTGGAGCTGAATTGGGAGGCTGTCTGGCCTGAAGTCAAGGACTGAGAAGTCAAGGTCAGCTATCTACGCTGGAAAGGAACATGTGTGTGGAGGAAGAATCCTCTCACATTAAGGTGCAAGAAAGAACACAAAGGATGCCAATCTTAATTAATTTGAAGTATTTAAAAGCTTGCAGAATTAACAGAATCGTGGTCTCTGTAACATGAGTTAAGGATGGAAATAGGGCTTGAACTTGGAGTTCCAGACACGATAGCAAGTGCCCTCATTCCTGTTGCATTCCCAGGACAAGAATACTCTGCAAGGGCAAGTACAAAGAGAATTTCACAGCAGAAGGCATGGGTGATGAGAGACGTTGAGCTTATTGGGTGGTAGGACAGTGTCATGTCTTATCTACTTGCACGTGTGTCTTGGCTTATGTGCTGCTAATTGAACCGAATGTTTCAGACATGGCACAAACATGCCAAACCAATTGTTAGTCCATATAACGGAGGACCTAATAACTTGAGAAACCAATGAAACACTTTGTAACTGATTTTTCTTAAAATTACACATTTAAATAGGTAGTCATGAGTTCTCCATCTGATATCAGATAGCCAGTAACACACCTAGCTCCTATATGACAGTATATCTAGATGTGTCCCTTATCCAATACCAAGCCTTGATACGTTTTCCCTATTGCCACGTTGCATGATGTCATTCTGACGCGTGAAGAAGTATATAATTGCATTTGTTGTGGATATCGCTGAGAGAATGAGCGTACATCTGTTGATGTTTGTTGTAAACTCCATGTTTTAGGTCATTGCTAATAAAACAGAAACTTGCCATCTTCTTGAGTTTGCCCAGTTATTTGGACTCAGAATTATTCTGGTGTAATCCCATCCAATACAGATGCATGTTCCAAGGGCCATAAGCTCATGTGGTAGCAGTGCAGATGGTTTCAATCTAAACTAGTTTGGCTTCAGAGTTTCAGACGGTTCGGCATCCTCCGCAATTAGCCGAACAATCATGGAGTTTCCTGTGGAGAGCGGCTGATAGAACTAAACTTGCAAGAAGAATCGAGACCGTGGGCAGGTCCCTCTTTGAAGAAATCCCAGCTCGGTTTCCACAGGCTCTCTGTGGATGGAATGCATAATGGTCAAATAGGAGGAGGAGTCGATAACGAAGACCTCGATTCGATTAAACGGATGTAAGTAGACTAAGGGAAATTGCTATATAACAGGGCAAGATTGTAATATTTTATGAAAATCAGTGGGTAACAGGAGATTTTGTGTGGATAAATGAACGCCTAGGGAATCCTATTTCAAGTGCTATAGAAAAAGACGTCTCAAATTCCAGTCGGAATACTAAGAGAGAGAATACACACAGTCAGGACCACGGAAGATGACGTCTTAAACTTCACACACGGTAATATAATTGGAGGCCAGGAAAGAATACCTCTTACTATAAATGATTATAGGGAAAAGAGAAGGTGATCACAGGGGTTGTTAATGTGTATTGTGTTCATCATTTTGATTATTAGTTGATGTATGAAGTTCTGAAACGTGATAAATTGTGAAAGTTGAAAGTGAAGTAGGTTTGAGTTAAGTGTAGTAAACGATTAGTGCCAGTCAGAAGACAGATAGGTTGTTGAGACAAAAGAGGATTGAGCACCAATTGATGGTGTTTGCTCATATTTATTGTTTTTGAGATTAAAAGTGTTGAGCAATAAGCCTTGAGATAAGCAGAGATTTATTAAATATAAACAAGGTATCGACAGTTGGTTGCGACTTGTCATTATGGAGGACACTCCTCTTATGCACCTTTGGAAAACATTACCATGACATGCGCCGAAGCTCAAACAGTACAGTGCAGAATGGGTAAAGGGCACAGCTGATAAAATGTTCATGCCATGGTCACATGGGGGATCATTGTCAAAGGCAGTATTACAACACATGACCACATATGTGAACGCTGCGTACACGGGAAATAAATTAGAGAAAATACTGGCAGTTTTAGAACTTTGGAAAATTTGCCAAGAGGAGAAAGAGGTCCCATTACCGGAGGAGTGGATGCTTTATCAGCATAAAGGGGTGGGCATCGAGCCCTTTGCTCCTCTTTCTCCACCCAAGACTAAGAACGTAGATGCAGCAGAGACAGGATTTTATCATTTAAAAGAATTAAAAGCAGCGGCGGGGTATAGTAACCCAATTTATGGACCCTCGCTTATAGTAGCAGTGGCAGTCCAGTAGAGAGTAAAAAGTAGGACGACGAGTGTAGGTTCATATGAGATAAAGAGGAACTAGGCAAGAGAATGAGTATATCAACAGATATAGACAGAGAAATTAAGAGATGGAAGGAGAAAAGGATAGGGCAGATGTGGTAACGCTTGTGAAGAACGAATGGATGGGAGGACAGATATTGCTCAAGTTAGATCGGAAAAGCATCGAGGAGGTTAGGCAAAAGGAAGACAAAGACGAGCAAGAAAAGAAGGATAGGGAACAAGAAAAGAGGTTGAGGGAGGATGAGCAAGAAAGGAAAAGCAGGGAACGACAGGAAAAGATATATGGAGATGAACAAGAGAAAGATGAAATGCTAGCAGAGGAACAAAGGAAGTTTGACAGTCGGAAGAAAGAAATAGAAGAAAGGGATAGGAGAGAAAGAAAGAGAGAGGAAGAAGATGCACAACGAGTGAAGAAAAAAAGATTACATAGAAGAAGAGAAGAAGAAGACCGAACAGAAGAAGAAGAACAAAGACAAGCAGTAAGAAGGGAAGCACGAAAGCAAGAAGAGAGGACAAGAAGAGACGCAAGAGAGTAAATGGAAGTAGACAAAGGAATAAACCAGAATAGAAGGCAGTGAGGTCTTAACGCGAGTCTCATTCTTAAAGAATTACTAATACCAAACGATGAAATACAGGGATGATGGGACATGATAAGAAAAGTTCTCCCAATGAGAGAAATGGCTCAAGAAATACCTAAAGTAGCACAAGAAGAGGGAATATATGAAGCAGAAAGGATTGGAGAGAGGACTGATAAGATATATCAACAAATGAGGCAGAACAGTGAGTATGTGACTCAAGGGAGTGGTAGACGATCCCAATACCAAAACCATGTGTTGAGGAGGAAAACATGTTTAGTGATGAATGCAGATCACTGTCTTTGAGTAGATTAAATTTAGATAGAGAAGAGGAGATTGATCGTCATACCAGTTAGAGTAGAGCAATGTCAGACGAAGAAAGGGAGTCAGTTTGTGAGATAGAAGGGGAGGGTACATGCGTCCCCTTGAGAAGTCAACATCTGGATAAGGAGGTAAGATGGTCAGATCTGGAACACCCTAAGGAAAGAACACCAGATCCTACACCATACCCCAAACTTCCCCAAAGGCGATCATGCAGTGCGAGAGGACAACTCCATCTTATGTGAGTAGGTTAAGGTTGTTACCAACATGAAGACGAATAAGGGAGATTACCTCTGCATTGGGTAAACAAATAATGGGATCCAGTTATGGGATGGGTTCTCTCAGTTCCCCTTGCTAGAGAAGGGGGGAGCAAGACTGCCATATATTCGATGGAAAATGGATCTATGAATTAGAGAAAATGACGGGGAAATACGATAGCTAAAGGGGACATAAAAGGTTTATTGGCAGCTATTCCTGGAGAGAGATCTGATTACATTTGGAGACTAGCAGGATATGCAAGTGTGACAGCACAAAGCAGCACATGATGGAGCGCCATTTAATAATTGCAGGGTGGATGTTTGGAGGGCTCTCAGGGTACAGTATCCCGATACGTCAGATATGGTGCAATTATGACATGTAAAATGAAGGAAGGTGAAGACCCTATTGCTTATATTCAGGATATTTAAGAGAGATGGCAGCTTGAGACGTGTGAACCGTGGGAAAAAAAAGTGGCACGTTTCTTTCGTATTTTGTATCAGGGATTGCCAGGTGCAGTACAGAGACAAATGAAAAAACATGTAGAAATGGAAGCGAAGCCATGGACTGAGATACTGTTGACTATTGTGCATTATTGCTGATTATTACAAGAAAAGAATAGAAAGAAAAAGAGAACAGAAAGGTTGAGGAAGCCAAGTCAGTACAGAAAAAAATATTGAAATTTGCTATAGAACGGGTGCTATTTACAAGTGGAGAAGGAGTAGGAATGCAGGAAATAACAGGTGCATCGCAGGTGAATAATGTATTCCCAGTGGATATGATAGATTATTTATAACACGCTTAATACCCAGAGGTTTCTAAGCATGGACCCGGGGATCGAACCTGGGTTACCCGTGAGCTAACCTCCCTAGACAAAGTGGGTATGGGTTTTGGCCAGGTGGAAGATGTAGAGGATTCAGAGGAAAGGGAGGTGGATTTCAGAACACCCAAGGTGGATTTCAAAATGCCCATGGTGGAAGTCAGAATACTCAGGGAGGAAATAATGGTGGGTTTGCCAGAGGGCCACCCCAGTGTGTTGGAATTGTGGGATAACATATTGTGCGTGTATGTAGAAGCCGTGGAAACATGTAACAGAATGGACAAAATTCAAGAGGGGGGGACAGGTCATCAACCACCATAGAGTACACAAACACAAGAGGGCTAAGCCCAGCATCACACATCCTATCAGACACAGGTGCTGCAATAACAGCAGACACAGCAGCAGAGTCAGTGCAAATGCACCCACAGCAATGGCAATCACAAAAAGCACCTATGCAGACCCAACATAATGCGAACACAGGACAAATACTAACACCTAGGATAGGGGGAGTCACTGTGCTAGGAGGGAATCCTTCGACAGGGACAGGGATGAAGTATTTACCCTCAATAGGACAGCTCACAGGGTGACTTGATGTGTTCAGTACTATCAGTAACAACAGACCCCCAAGAGGAAGCAAGCGTCGATGTGATGATAGGAGGCAAATCTTTTTCTCTTCTTGTAGACACTACGGCAACTCACTCTTGTATAAGGGAGGGAAAATACCTAATGTCAGGTATTGCCATGTGTTAGATGGGAAACCATATTGTCCCTTCCTTATGGTATATATTGGCCTAAGCATAGTTGCTCTGCGAGGAAATCAGCACTTCAAGGTTCTGACCTTAGATCGATTAAGCTGCCATTTTAGGTTCATCCGCCATTTTGATTCTCACTCCAAAGTCACCCTGTGTTCTAAAATGGTGGACAGTGTTGTTCTGCTTGTAACATGGCCGTCTTGACCTCTGTACATGAGTTAATGCTTAAACTGCTCGTAGGCCAAATGTTAGGGTCATGTAATGAGACCTTGTCATTTGTTGACCTGCAGATCGAGGATTACCTGTGCCAACCTAATCCATGAACATATATTAAGCACGATACTGTTTTAACGATGAAGGTGAACACTTGTTTAACGGCATTGTATAGAATATGTATGAAGGCTTAATGTTGAATCCAAAGACACACTGTTGCTATTGTAAACTATTGGAGTATGTATTAAGGATAATCCATAAATGAATAGATGCATAAATTAGGAACAAACTCGGAATGAACCCCTAGCCCGATAAATGGTTAACCTGCAAGTGGGCTGGACATCATGTTACAAATTGTATAAAAAGCACAAAAATTCTGATGTACAGTCCCACTCACTTCACACACCAAACAGGACTGGTATTCACTGTGTTGTACCGAGGGCCTGATAGCTATCTGTTACTTTGTGCTTTGCAAAATGTTCAGTTGTAGAACAAAGATCTGTGTATCTTTGTAAACCCGTGTTGGTGTATTTCCTTTTGGGGTACTCAGCCTCGATATTCTCTTTTTGCTTTTACGCATGAATGCTCAAGGGTTCTCTGGATCTATGAATTTAGTTCATTTTACTGATAAATTACCTGTTTCTATAGGGGAATCTGACATGTCTGTCCACTTGTTATATTTGCGACAAACGCCAATTAATATTTTGGGTAGAGATTTGATGACAAACTTAATATGATGATTTCATTCAATGATCAAAGAATAGTGTGCTCCACTCCAGGAATACGCTATTCAAATGTAGGGGAGTTTATACTGGCATTTACAGGACAAGTGGTTCTAGGAAAAGTCCTGGTAGATCCAGAAGTCTTCTAGTATGGAGTGAGCATTTTATTGACATGGATACCTGGATTAGTAGGGAAAATTGTGAGGATAACTGATGAATTTTTATTTACACCACATGCACCTATGAATGAGGAAGAAGGGCAGACTATTCCTATAGAATTGAAAGCAACTATAGTATGATGGAAAATAGAAATGCTTGAAGGAGTAGATGACGAGGGCAGAACATGGAGAACAGTAATAGCTCTTGAGGAGGCTACAGATTGACTGACATAACAGATGAAGTTATGTTCAGAGATGAACGTATAGATGATTAGGTAGTGTTTTTTATAAGCATAACATATTGTATAAAGATTGAGAAAAGGGAAATCCCACAGCGAATGGCACTAATGCGGCAAAGACCCGTGTTTTTTCAGGACGACATAGAAAAGGTGCCAAGTGTCCTTTGGACTACGGCCCATGTGATGTTGGAATATTAAAAGTAATAGAGGAGGCTAAAATAAAACTGAAGCCAGGAGCAATTCTACCCGATGCAGAACAGTACCCCATGTCTCAAGAAGCTGATGAAGGCATATTTGAGACTATTTCAGCATTGATGAAACAGAAATCCTAGTGCCATCAGAGTCCCCGTGCAATACGACGGTTTATCCGATTAAGAAATCTAAAGGGGCGTCATGGAGATTTATCCAGGACTTGCGCCCTCTTAATCAGATTTTAGAAGAAGAGTTTCCATTAATTCCAAATCCTGCAACAATATTGTGTAGCTTCCCAGTTGAAGCTAAGTACTTCACGGTGATCAATTCGAAAAATGCGTTTCTACTCAATCCTGTTGCACAAAGACTCACAAGACCTTACTTCCTTTACGTTCAGCCAAAAGAGTCTTAAACATACTTGTTTACCTCAAGGGTTCTGTGAGTCCCCGTCAATTTGTAATAGGGTCCTACAGATGGATTTAGGTAACATCAAATTCAAGAGTGCAGTAATTCAGTACGTAGATGACAAATGAATCTGTAGTGAAACAGAGGATGAATGTAGGCAAGACTCTGTTCAGCTAATGACCATATTGGCAGACAAGGGATACAAGGTAGTCAAGGAGAAATTACAGTATTGCCAGGAAGAGGTGTTGTACGTAGATCAGTAAATTTCACATGAAGGAAAACTGAGAGGGCTGAGCCTATTATGAAAACACCAAAACCAAATACAGTAAGGCAAATGCAGCAATTTCTGGGTTTATGCAATTATTCCAGGGCCTGGGTGTTCGACTACAGCGCATATACAAAACCACTTTTGCAAGCACTTAAGAAAGCACAAGTTGGTAAGGAGAAGATAGAATGGGCTGAAGAAATGGAAGAAGGATTTGAGGAATTAAAAAAAGCAAATTGCACAGCTCCAGTTTTGGGAATCCCCAATTATAGTGAAGAACTGTATTTGTTTTTGCATACTAATGGGTAAGTAATGACAGCAGTACTTACACAAAGAACGACACTGGGGTATAAACCTTTGGCGTATTATAGTGGGACTTTAGATCCAGTCATGAGAGACCATTTTCCATGCGAACAATCTTTGGCTGCGGCCGCATTTGCATTTGCGAAGTCGACAAGTATTACCATGGGCTGTGCAATGACGCTATATGTGGAGCATGCCTTATTTGCCATTTTAGAGGAACCCAAAGGTACATTGACATCACAAAGAGCATCTGCATATGAAGTGATGCTTTCTAATCCAGTAATTAAAATTGTAAAACGCAACATAGTGAGTCCAGCCATGTTTGTAGCTAAACGTATAATGAAGGTGATCATGTTCACGATTGTGCCAACAATGTTGAATTTTATGATGATATACCCCATGTGAAAGAAAATGCTTTAGCGGGAGGGGATAGTCTCTTTATTGATGGTTCTACACAAATTTACCAAACTAGTGGGGAGAAGCATTCGGGATCTGCAGTTGTCAGATCCCGAATAGTGAAATTTGAGGTAGTGTTGAGTGCCAGACGACCGTCCCATTTTTCAGCACAAACAGCAGAATTGGTAGCACTTATTGTTGCGCTCTAGAAACACACAGGTCAGGAAGTGACGGTGTACAGTGACTTTGCCTATGTGGCGTCAACCATACAAGCAGGGCTGTCAGATTGGAAAAGGAGGGGTTATCTTCATGCAGACAGAACACTGGTGCAACATGTGTCTTTATTGGACATGCTTATTAAGGCACTACAGCTCCCAGTGGCCATAGCAGTCGTAAAATGAGGCACATACTAAACAAACAGACTTTATTTCTCACGGAAACAAAGCCACAGAATTAGAAGCCAAAAGGGTTGCGTATTCCTCAGAAATATTGAGTTGCAAAACTGAAAGTGTTAACAAAGTATTGAATAGAAGCATGCTGGTATGAGAGGGGTTTAATATGCTGTCAATTACGCAACTAACAGAGATTCACGGTAGAGCCCCGTAAGAAGAGAAGGAGCTATGGAGACATAGGGGGTGTTTATTATCCCCCACGGAAGCACTATGCAGACAGGAAAGCACTGGAAAGCCAGTGATGCCAGCAGCATTACTAAAAGTTGCACTTGAGCAGCTGCATTACCCTGCGCATATATCCCGAGAAAGTCTTGCTGCCACTATTGAAGAGGACTGGTTTGTTCCCAATCTATTGGAACACGTTACACAGTTCATTGTGAATGGCATTGTGTGTCCAAAGTTTACAGATGGGTATGCAGTAACAACAATCAGAGGAGTAATAAATACCCTGTCCAAATGGCCCGTTTCAGCATTTACATATCGACTACATCGACATGCTGCAGACATGTAATGGATATAGGTATTAGTGGTGGTGTGCCCCTTTGTTCGATGGAGTGAATCAGGTTCTTGTACACGTCCTGATGCCACCAGCAAAGCGAAGTTCTTAGTGCGGGAAGTCTTTCTAAGATGAAGTGTGCGCAAAGTATTAAGGTCAGATAATGGGCCACACATTGTCAATCAGCCGTTTGAACAAATAGGGCTTTTATCTAGCATGTAGCATATATTTTCATATGCATATCACCCACAAGGAAACAGGATATCTGATAGGCTCAACGGCCTCCTTAAGGAAAGAATAGCAAAGATCAGATTAACTTTGAAAAACGGATGGCTATATTGCCTAACCCTGGCCTTTTATGTCCTTTGAAATCAACCAGGTTCAGATCATCATCTTACACCCCATGAATTAGTAACAGGGCACTGCATGAGGAGGCCCCTTATGCATCCATCTAGCATCAGGGTGATAACCAGAGCGTAGCGCACACTCTATGTGATGAGATGCACAATTATTTGACATATATGACTAACAGTGTTTCTTTTATTTCAGATCAAGTCGAGCATTGGAGGGAGAGGTTAAGGAACATGGAAGAGGATGTCCCAGTAACCAATCCAAGTGAACTATTACCACCACTAAAGTTATATGTTGGGTATCAAGTGCTTATTAAAAATGTTACCTATAGATGGCATGAGCCAAGGTTTAATGGACCGTTTCGAGTAGAGGAAGTTTCCCCTACTGCAGTTAGGGTGGCTGGAAGAAGAGCTTGGTTACATTTGGGTGACGTAAAGATCTACAAATGCAAGACCCTCCCTCTAGTACCCATGGATTGAGAAGCAAGACAAGAAGAGGAATTGCTGCATGTGCAGACTCGATAGATGACCCGGAAGAAGGACGAAAAAATAGTGTGCTATTGAAAAACATTTCTTTTGGACTTGAATTCATTGGACATTCCTTGGAATTTAGCAGGGGGAGCATGGAATAGCAGAGAATTCCCGAGCTTAAACATACTTTTTAAAGATTCTTTGAAAAAGTAAAATCATATACTTTAATTATTAGAAATTGGAAGAGAGCTCAAAACCCAGATTCATTTTTGGGAACATATCTATTTAAAAAATAATACATGACACCAGCTGATAGTGACACACATAGGCTTGTAGTTGCATTTTTTGTGTTTATATTCCAGTCATACCCTACCCGTGTTAGGTGAGATGTTAATATTCTCATGCTTCTTCATGATCCAAAGAATGGACCAGTTATAAGAAGACCTTTAATTGCAATAATTGAGCAGATTGTGCAACTATGAAAGTGATTTGAGCACCTGTATTAAACATGATTCAAGACAAAGAAAATGAATTTGCAGAGAAACCAACAATTCAACGGGAAATGGCATAGCACGCAAAATGTTTTTTAGACTCCAGCATGAAATACATATGCATGTGCTTTCTCTTTTTCTTTCAGTATCTTACATTTTGAAGTCTTTATCATGCTGATGGTACAATTGAAAACATGACACGTGATTTTTCCCAGAATAAGTACAAATGATAATAATTTCTTTGACCTATTTGGGCATGTCAAACGACAAAAGAGGGATGCAGAAGAAAATAACCAGTGAATAAATACCTATCTTGATAATTCAGCTCACTTGAGGAATAATTTCTGGTACCAATATATGGAAAAGGTGGGGCAGAGAGTATCCGGTGAGAGCGGCTATGTCTGCTCTCTCATCCCCTATACCATGAGTACAGTAAAAACGTTAATTTCAAAAGAAATGCTAGCACATGTTGCAAAGTGCCTCATCCATCTAGCAGCATGTACTACCAGAGCACAGTTTCAAGCGAGCTGGGCAACCCTGCGATGGTGATGAAGACAGTCGATCCCATACCAGGATGACTACATCAAGACACAGCAAATGGAAAAAGAGCCTGGATGGACAGACCAAATGCTTGTGTATCCTTGTACGGGACACGAGAAAGTGATAATCGAAGAAATGAAGAGGATGAATTGCTCTGATAAAACTGAAAAAACTGGAATGCCTGGATGCTCGGAGTGCTCACATATGTGAATCTATGGGCAGGTGATTATGACCAAAGGATGGGAATATGGGATGAAGTCCTGTGCAGCTCATTTACCAGTGCACATGGTGCACAAAGTGAATTATGAGTGCCTAAAATCACGGGTCAAGAACTCTAAACTACTTACGTGGGTGGATGACAAATCAGGACCAATGGCTGTGGAGCCATTGATTAATGCGTCAATTTGCTTTTGAAGCAGGTAAAGTTTGAGTTGGCGAGAATAAAGGATTTAAGAACACAATTGATGTCCCAGGAATGAGGAAATTGACTGCTGTCCAGATGAATCGATATTGGGCCTGTGGATCCAGAGCATTTATGATGTTGCCCAGGAACTGCGGAGGAGTGTGTTCCATTGTACTCATCCATGTTCCATCCTTGATGATTCCTCAGAGTGACTTGAAGATCAAGGGGTTTCCATAAGTGGATAAGCACTTGAGAAAAAGAAGGTTGTTTGCACTCCGGTGGATGAAAAGAGAATTATTTCTCATCAAAATCAATAAAGCCTTATGAAGACATTCCTGATGAGCACAAGTTGTTCAGCATTACTGCTATGATAATGACATCTATATGTATGCCTAGACTCCATATGAATGTCAAATGGCTGCTGATTACCAGATGGGAGCTGTTACAGACAATCAATGCCACTATAAAAGGATTTACCACCATAAAGGAAGAATTGAGGGCCATAAGGTTAATCACCCTCCAGAACAGGTATATCCTTGACAAGATTACAGCAATGAAAGGCAGTGTTTGCGCCAAGGTCGGGCCTTCTTGCTGTACTTTCTTTCCATCTCATGATGGTGAGAAAAGGACTTTGATGGGAGCTAAAACCATTTTTACATAATTGCACACAAAAATGGAGGAGGAGACAGAGGCAATTGGAGATGACGATTGGTTCTCATACCTATTTTCCTGGATTCCCGACTGGATAGCGAGTATATTCAAGTTTCTTGGAGCAATATTGCTGATGATAATGTTCGGATTCTGTGTTATAAGGATAATAATTGGACAATGCCAGAAAACAGCAAAGAAAGCAGTGGGAATGAATATCATGATTGATGTAAAGGATGAAACAGAAACCAATGCAGAGACTGAAACTACCATTAGAGACCGCATAAAAGCAAGCATTGTGGCACCTGAGGGAACAAAGTTTCTGTATCCAAGAGATCCTAAGAATTATGTGGGACGTTGGATCTTCTCTACTCCAATTGGAGAATGCAATTACATGAAAGAACACAGGGAGGTTGAGAGAGAAAATGGAGTCCCAAGCAAACCTTCACATTAAGGGCAGAACCCTTGTTACAACAGCAATAAGGCTTGTGAATCTGAAGATTACCGCTTTCTTGGGGTAACGGGAATGACTATGTTACGTCCTCAAATCATATCAAATTCATCAAAGATGAAAGAAGACACTGTGGATAGATCTAAAACAATTGCATATTTTAATTAGTATTATACACAAGTACATTTCACAAATTAAATGCATAAACAGTACAAATACCCTCTAACATAACTAATCAAAAGAGGGCTAATAAAAAGATTGAAGAAAACATCACAGCACAGAACTAATGCAAAGCAATTCCACAAGTAAGTCCCAACATTGGGGGCCTAGATGGTTAAGTGGCTTATGCATTATAATATCACATAAACGTGTTTCAATTAATCACTCTCCCACTCATCGTTATTCGTACCACACACACTCTCATGAATTGTTATTCATTCATTCACACATGATACATTTAAACAGTAGTTAAAACAAGCCCAACATGTTTCTTTCCTCATCCTGTTACTGGGGTTAATCCATGGAAATTCATCAGGGGCGGAATTATAGTTGGAATCGTTGCATAGTAGCAGTGACTTGATACTTTTCCATTCAATGGATCTACTCAAGGCCAAAGTGCATTGGTTGAATTCATAGAAATTCCAATCTTTACTTTCAGGGAACTCTAGACAGAGGACTCCAAAAGATAGCTTCCCCTTAGTGGCTATCCAGAGCATGCGGCAGCTTCTGTATTATAAAGCCAGATTATTCATCACTAAAGTGATATACAGGCTCCACCTGTCTGGTGGTTGATAGTGAACTCTCAGAGTAAGGCACTGTATGTTCTCGGGCCGCATCACAGTTGATCAGCTCACATTTGTCAGACGTCAGGCGACTGTCATGTCCCAACTCCGGATAATGCTGATTAATTTGCACTTGTGTAATATCCAATCTTCTGACCCGTGTTGCAAAAGACAAAGGGCCTCATTACACGGTAGGCGGTAGGGATTTACCGGTACCGGTAAAATACCGGTACCGGTAAATCCCTGCCGCCTTACTGCGAGGTCCCTTAGCGGGTTGGAGCTTTAACGCCTGCTTTTTGCAGGCGTTAAATACCAACCTGCTAAGGGACCTCGGAGCTAATTACGGCACCGCAAAATTGCGGTGCCGTAATTAGCGCCTTCCCCATTCCCATAGAGCCCCATGGGGCAGAAATGGGAATGGGGAAGGGCAATGGCGGAAGGGGGATTTACCGCCCCTCCAACCTTGGGATGGGGCGGTAAATCCCCTTTCCGCCAAGGCGGTGCCGGTATTTTACCGGCATGAGCCATGGCGCCAATAGCGCCATGGCTCACCGCCTACCGTGTAATGAGGCCCAAAGTGTAGCGTCTCAGTAAGGTGCGCTGCTCGAGTCTTGTTCATGAGATGCCAGTCTTGCTCTCACCCACTAGAACAACTAGCTGCGCAGAGTCTATATTATCAATGTGAAGCCAAATTTCAGCACAAAGATACTGGACTGGAGGCGCCATCTCATTCGAAGTCTATCTTCCAGGTCCATGAACGTGAATGCAAATGCGATTACATGACCTGGAGTGTGGCCGAACATATTAAAAATGTGGACACCCTGCGGGGCGTGATGAAGATATGGATATAAAAGAAACATTTTTTCAAGAGAAGATTCAGAGAAGCAGGAAATCTTGAGGAGGTGGTAGAGGACTGGTCCAGAGGGGGGGAGGTAGAGGAGCAGACATACATATCTGTAGGAGATCCTACCCCCTAACTCTCCTGTATTGGAGTCATGACACCATGCCCTATCTAACACCAGCTGGTGTATCAATACCACAGCGAGTGTGTGGAAGATGATATCAATTAAGACAACCATATTGAATGTACCCTCGAGTTGATGACAGCCTGCAGGAGGAACTCCCTGAAGGAATATGAGAAAGACCTAAGAAAACGGTCTGATGGCATCATATGTAAGCTAAAACCCAAGATAATTCAAGTCATTGTATATGCTAGCTACAAGTAGTGAATAGAATGCATGGAGAGCCAACATTGTACAGACACTGGACATTAGTATCACGAAACAATAAGCCAAGGAAACATGAAGAAGGAAGTAAAGGCTGTGTTGCAATAGAATAGCAGGTTAGTGGATCTGCATTGGGAGGTTGTCTGGCCTGAAGTCAAGAAGTGAGAAGTTGAGGTCAACTGTCTACACTGAAGAGAAACATGTGTGTGGAGGATGAATCCTCTCACGTTAAGGTGAAAGAAAGCACACAAAGGATGCCAAGTCTTAAATAATTTAAAGCATTTAAAAGCTTGCAGAATAAAGAGAATCGTGGTCTCTGGTCACATGAGTCGAGAATGGAAATAGGTCTTAAACGTGGAGTTCCAGACACGATACCGATGCCCTCATTTCCATTGCATTCACAGGACAAGAATACTCTGCAAGGCCAAGTACAAAGACAATTTCATGGCAGAAGGCATGTGTTGAGAGATTCTGGGCTAATTGGCTGGTAGGGCAGCCTCATATCCTATCTACTTGCACCTGGGTCTTTGCATACGTGCTGCTAATTCAACCGAATTTTCCAGACATGGCTTAAGAGTGTCAAACCAATTGTATAGTCCATATAACGAAGGACCTTATAGCTTGCGAAACCAATGAAACACTGTGCAACTGATTTTTCTTAAAATGACACGTTAAAGAGGTATTCATGAGTTGTCCACCTGATATCAGACAGCCAATAACAAACTTTGCTCCTATATGATTGTATATCTAGATGTGTGTTTTAACCAATCCCAATGCTTGATAGGTTTTTCACTATTGCCATGTAGCATGACATTATTCTGATACACAAATAAGTATATAATTGTATTTTTTCTGAAAATCGCTGAGAAAATGAGGGTACATCCATTGATGTTTGTTGTAAACTCCCTGTTTTAGATTATTGCTAATAAAACAGCAAGTTGCCATCTTTTTGAGTTTGTCCGGTTATTCCGGTGTAATCCCATCCAATGCAGATGCACGTTCCAAGGGCCATACGCTCAAACTTCTGATGTGCAGTCCCACTGAAAAAACCCAATCATGTAGTGAGTGTGAACAGTGAAGTCAGACAATTCGCCACAGTAACATCCTCTCCCATGAGCTCAGCCAATTTGACGATCCAGACATTTTCCACGCCTTATAGTAGTTTACTCTGCAACACTTTTTGCAACTCCCGTTTTGAAGCATGTTGCTATCCCTGGCATTCATTCTTCTGGCTATCTCATGGGAACCATGTGGCTCCATAAAAAGGTAACTGAGGCTCCACTCTTCAGAAGTTAATTTCTCCATGTATTCATACTACCAGGCCATTCTATTGCAGACCCATTTTTCCAAAACCTCCCTATGGGGCAGTATTACCATGAGCTAGTTTAGCGCTTTGGCAATGTCTCCACTCAAGGCTTCGTTCACACCAAAATATGTCCTTCACTAACAATTGTATTTAGCTATCATCGACAACACAAAATGTTATTCTACATTTCACTCAAAGCTCCTGAGAACAGCTAGGTCCTGCAACAATAACTAATATGTGTGCTGCTCCTCGCCTTTCCTCCAAGGACCTTGGCACACTGGGGGAAGCAGGAATACAGTTTAATTAAATTGAAGACAGAGGCTCAGATCTGCAGCCTAGTGCACTTAATGGCAGAAATCTACAACTCTGATGGGGCCTAGTTCAAAATGATAGGCCTATGGCTAATGTGGCAAGAGACCCTTGTACTAATGGAAACCAGCAACAATATCTTTTGCTGCCCATCATTCCACCACATACTTGGTAACCTAGTGCTCTCTAGAATGTGGCAAAACCAAATGTTATTCAAAAATGGTCTGGAATGCTGCAACAAATGACCAAAACACTAACACTAAAAATGACCACATCTTCATGTTAGTAAACTTTCTGCAGTGTGTACTTCCCTACATGTTTTGGGTATTTCACCTGTATCCTACTGTTCCCCCCTTTAGTTAATTCATTAACTATCTTGTATGCTTCTTTCATTTTGTCAACATCAGTCTTTGATACCCATATCTTACTAACATTACGTTGGGTGCCTTCTTGCTCTACATATTCCTCTGGGATACACATTAGAAAACAACAATCTCTATCCCCTGTGTAATCAATGTATTCGTCCTAATAGCTCTCTGGGTTGGAGGGGGATTTAAACGTGTTCCTGGTAGACCAATCGGATGCACTATTCTAACCATGCAATGGCTACTGTCTTTCTGCAGCAATCCATACACAGCTGTCAGGTGCAAATAATAATAAGCAACAGAAAAGGAGTCAGCACCTTGAATATATTATCCATCCACAATGGTACCCATGAAAACACATGGTACCCATGAAAACATAGATGTAAACCAATCTTGTTCTGTGATCCCCCTCTCCATCATAGTGCACAAAGTGTGCAGTGCATGAATGGCTTTGGTCATGATCTGAGGACTCTTTCCACCCTTCCTTCTAATGTTGATCTTCAGTGGAGCTTTCCTCATGATCTTTCTTCCTTCACCTTTGGGTCTTCCATGATTCTTCTCCCACTCTCCTCTGCATGGCATGCTGTTGTTAGAGAAAGCACTAGACAGCGAGGTCTCCCTGGGAGTAAGCCCCAATTACAGGTAAAAAGCCTCCTGGCTGAAAAAACTCTGTCTGTCCTGTGAGGGATGCAGATGATGTTTTCCTTGATGGTATATCCCCAGAAGAAATTATAGCTTATTCACGAAGGAGAGCACCTCCTTAGGTAAGCAAAGACACTTGAGCAGTCCGGCACACATGAAGAAGGAACAAAGGCTCCAGATACAAATCCAATATATGTCTATGATTGCTGCTCTTCCCCCCTCCAATGTCTTGGAGATTGATGGTCATGTTACACTGTGTGTTAATCCCCAAATGCATGCTGCAGTTGCTTCTTAAACACAAGGAGACTCGTGTGAGTTTCAGTACTTGGGTAGGCTTCTCATGCTGGTCAATCCATATTAATTTCATATCATACTTCTTCTAAACAGCAAAACAGTCGCATTCATTTGCAACACTGCACTCTTTGATCGTCCAATCATCCCTACTGCTTTGCACCCCATCAGTCCTTTGACACACTGATCTCTATAATAAACAGAACCTTCCATCTGCAATTGAGGTCTTGTTTTGCACTGAAGCTATTCATGTCCTACTTCTTAAGGACACCTGATAGAGGTTGGTAGCATAAAGACAGCTTCACCTATCCTCTGCCCTACTGCTTGATAGTTCAGTATAACATTTTTCAAACTATCCGTCTCTGCCATCTTCTTTACCTTTATTTAGTTATCTGTGTATCCTGTGGTGTCAACTTCTACCCACTGTGCTTGGACCCTGTGTTCTTGAATCAACCTTCACAGCTTACACAGGGCAGGATTCACTAAACATTGGACTACTTCTGGTGGGAATTCTTGTGGTATAAACAGTCTGGGTGTGCCTGTTTTATGGGTAATTTAAGAACACAGATAGCAAGAATCACTTGACTTCCCTCTTCCCACTACCTTCGTATGGTTGAACCACATGTTGTCAGTCTCGAGGTGTTGCACATATTTAACACTGCCTAAATAAACTCCTGAGTTTGAAATATCCCCCCTAATTATGGTCACTGACACACTACTATTCACTGGCATATATACAGTGTTAGTAACATTATTGGACCCAGCCCAAGAAAACAAACTCATAAATTAATCCATAAGGAAGGAGAGAAAGTGAAGAAAAAAACTATACAAGGCATAATCCTTTTAACAATATCCGTTGTTCCTGGCAGCTGTGTAAGAAGGTTAGCATCCGCCCAAAGGGGTGCAGTAAATTCAGAGAAATTAAAAGAAATTAAAGAAATATTAATAGCACTCATCTTTTTCTCCCCCTTTTCCTTCTCATGCTCCTGGAGAGGGGTGTTGGTTCTGTTGTCCTTAGGGGTCTCTGTTATGTGGATCCACGTCTTTCATCTAGCAACTTTGACTGCTGTGTGCGTGGCATAGAGGATGTTGTAAGGTCCTTCAAATCTTGGTTGATTCCATTTCTGTATGAAGTTGCTGATAAATATTCTATTGCTGGGGAAGAGCTGTTGCAGCTGTGGGAGCGCTGAGTTATCTTGTGCTGTTGCTGTGTCCGTCGCTGGTGGAGCTAGTTCTCTTGGTTGGGGCCCAATCTGGTGGGAAATAAGTCAGAAATATATGGTTAACTCTCTTAGATATCCCTGAAATTCATCACCTAGAATTTGTGCCAGATTTGTGCATCAGAGGCTGTGCGTGCGGGTGTGAGTGGAGTATGCAGCCTCCTGCCTGTTAGTATCTTGTGAGGAGTAAGATGATGGTCTGACCCTGGCTGGTTACAAAGAGCAAACAATTCAAATGGAAATTAGTAAAGTCAGCTCTTTTTCAATGTCGTGCAAATCTTAGCAAGGTGTTGTTTCAATAGACCATTTAGGAATTCCACCACCATGTTCCTGGGGGGTGACTGATTTTCCTGAAATATTTTGCCTCCAAATTAAATCTGTGGGGATAAGGAATACCCTCTTTTGATCTATACTTCCTTCTTTTGTGGGGAGCCTGTACCTGCAATTTGATAATATGAGTCAGTGAGATTGCATTGTAAGGAGTGGTTAGTTCTACCTGAAATAATATCACCTCATGGGACACTGTGGGATTTTGCATTTCCAAATACGCTGCTTCTTTTGCGGCTAAACCTGCTTCATCGTTACCTTAGCGATTGGGTCAGTATTCTTGGTGTGGGTTGTGCATTTTACTACAGTGAATGATGTGGGTAGTGTTAATGCATCAATTAACCTAGAAAGGCAGTGTGTTGTACATCTGTGCCCTCTGATTTTTTTAACTCTCGCCTCCACCATCTCCAGAGGCCTGAATATACTGTCATAGGCTGAATCTGAGTAAATGGTAGGAAAGCATACTTTTGATATTTCTAATTCTGTGATTAGAGCTCTGCTGTTTGTGCTGAGTAGTGCAAAGGCAGTCATGCCTTAGAAATTGTTTCATGTTCACCTTCTTCAAGCCTCACTATTGCTGCCCCCGGGAACCTGGCCCCCTGCTCTGATCAATTGTCGATGACCCGTCAACGAAGAACACTTAACCTTCTTCGAGTGCATCTTCCATAACATCTGCAGTGTCATCTGAACTGTCTTTGTGTGTGGTGCAATCATGCACTACATCATCTTGCTGTACTGGTTCTGCAGTAAATGTTGCTGGATTGACAGTGTGACATCTCACTATGTGAATGGAAGGGTTGGAAAAAATGATCTTGTATCCTAATGCTTTTTGTGTGGTAAGAGTGATTTCGCTTTCTCTAGTATGTAAAAAAACTGCCTGTTCCATGTTTAATGTGACAGGGCTTCCCACTGTGATTGCAGAGGATTTTTGTATTCAGAAAGCAGCTGCTGCTTGACCCTGTTTAAATGGGAAATTGACCTGGATGACTGGGTCTAAGAGATCACTGTAATAAGCCAAAGGTGTGTGTGCCATTGATGTTTGTTGCGTGAGGACAGCTGTCATCACTTGACCATTAGAATGTGAAAACAGGAAGATTTTCTTGTTTTTTGTAATCTGGTGTTGCGGAAACTGGTGCATTACTAATTGCATTTGTGAGTTCTAAAAACACTGGACCATCTCATCGGTCCCATAACTTTCTGTGCTTATTTTTACCCCTCATTAGAGGTTTGGTGTAGGTGGAGTAATCAAACATTCAGGCAGGACTACAGTTACATAATCCTAGGGATTGCTCATCTGCTTGACCGTGGTTATTTGCACGGTGTGGTGTACTGCTGTTGCCCTGTATTGTGTTACTTTCCTCCCTGCTGATATTAATAACGCAAGGTATACAACTTCTTGCTGACAGCATTGCATTTTCTCTTTGTCGACTTTGTATCCTTTCTCTGCTAACAAAATCAAAAGTGCAACAGAGTCATTTCTACACTGTTCTTCTGTTGTGCGGTTGTCTACATACTGAATTACTGTGCTCTTTACCGGTAGGTTGCCTAAATCCATTTGCAGTACCTTATTGGAAATGCTCATGGACTCACAATACCCCTGTGGTAAACAAGTGTGTTGGAGCCTCTATCCTATGTAGGTGAACGCTGTGAGAAACTGGGAGTCAGGGTGCAATGGGATGGATAAAAATGCATGCATTCTTGAGGTCTATTATCATGAAATGACTCACTGCAGTGGGGATATGGCAAAGGATTGTGACAGGATTGGAGACCACTGGGAACTCAGTTTCTACAATATTGTTTAATGAGCGTAGGTCTTGAACCATCCTCCACGACAACCATTTTGCTTTTTTCACTGAGTAGACAGCTGTGTCACATGGGGACTCTGAATGCAATATAACACCCTGCTGCCATAATGCTACAATGGTTGAAAGACCAAAGAAATATCGAGGCTTAGTACCACAAATGAAATACACCAATCACGGACTGAAAAGATACAAGTATCTTTTATTTCTGTACAGTTTGCAAAGCAAAACAGATAGCTATCTTGCTCCCAACACCTCGCAGCGTGTATCCGCAGACACAGTGAGAAGTAAGAGTGCTGGACATCTAAACACAGACATATTTATACATTTTAGCAATATTGTCCAGCCTCTCTCCAAGTTAATAATTCGCGGGCTAGAGTTCGTGCCTAGTTCACATGACAGATGTTACAATATTATGCAAAGGATTAAACAAGTTCACATGTCCATGAAAATACAATGGTGTTGTTGGCTCTCGGATCCACGGTAAGCCTTATTCCAAGAGTCACTACAATGCAGTTCAGCTAAAGCAGACGATCGAAGTTTACTCTCCATTGTTTCAGTGTTTATATGAGGATGAGGCTTGTGAGCGCAGACAGCACTTGAATGGCAGTTCATATGAAGCGCAAGGTTTCTTTACATAGGTTAAACAGTCAGCTCTCGGTCAACCTAAACATTAATGAAACTCAAAGGTCGTTTGGCTCGACAGCAAGTCAAAAACACAGTCCACCATTTTAGAACAAAGAACATGAGTCAAAATCAAAATGTGCGGATGAGTCTTAAAATGGCGGCAAAGTTAACCCAAAATCGGAACTTTGCAACGCGGTTTTCTGCATAACACGAATGGGTTTAGGCCAATATTTATAATAAGGAGGCACTATATGATTACGGTTTAACATGGTGGGATGAATCCCTTTGTCTGCCTCTTTGGTCATGGGGTACTGCCTGACCTGACACAACACTATTGCTGGTTTCTGTTTACTGCAAACTGTCTCTATCCCTTTTAGGAGACCTGCATTGTGAGGGCTGCTGGTTCATAACTCTCTGGGCACCCTCTCCAAATCTTTCCTTAAATGGGGTAGCAGTGTTTTAGCAAGCAGCACAGTGTGGGGTACCTCTCTCTGGTTGATAATTATCTCACAGTATATACTGATTTGAAACTCCATCTCTCCTGTGTCATCAGTGTTTTCGAATAATTGCTCCTCAGACACCTCTCGCAATTGCTCTGCTGGGTCAATACATAGGACAGTGCACCATTCAATGTCATTTTCTTCTGTCCCAGACAGTAATATTTTGTCTGCCTTAATGATCACTGCGTCTAGATCTAATGTGATAGTGTTGCCTGGTGCTACCTCCAGAGTAGAGCTGGTCTGAATAGAAATTCTGCGGGTATGCATAGTGTTTTGTTCTCAATCCCAGGCACCCACCCTAACAGAACTATTTCCCTATAGAAATAATGATCTGGGTAGAGTGACATGCCCGCAGGGTGCTGTGGCCACACAGTGCTTGTATAACCACAGTAGC
Organism: Ambystoma mexicanum; assembly: GCF_040938575.1. Lineage (NCBI taxonomy): Eukaryota > Metazoa > Chordata > Amphibia > Caudata > Ambystomatidae > Ambystoma > Ambystoma mexicanum. Next base: position 810,191,136 of record NC_090932.1, read on the forward strand.
TCTAGCATGGTATGTGCCTGGGGTAGACGCACTATGCACTCCTCAGTGAATGAGATTATCATGTTCAAATTGCTCATGATATCCCTGACCAGGGGGTTGACAGGGGTATCTTGTGAATGCAGTAAAGGGGCTAAGAATTCTTGTGTGCCTATGGTCATTTTTCTTGTATGTATTTGTTTTAGTGGTTAAAACATAACCTTTAACAAGTATATCTTCAAGACATGATATAAACAAATCCATAAGACAATTAAAACTAAAGAAATCCCATCACATATTTCATGATAATAAAAATACTAATTTACAAAACATACATTCATGGTATATCCAACAATAATTATATAAAAAGTTATTAAATCCCCACTTCAAGAAAAAACTGAAAACCACCTAAAATCAATATTGTTTTAAAAATGAAATGGTAGTTTCAAACATTTGACAAATGCCACCAGAGCAACAATTACAGATTTAGCGTGGCCATTTAAATAACTGGTTCAAAAGTATTCACAATCAATAAAAGTCAAAGTATAAATATGATTTTTAAATAACAGAATCCGATTGGCTTGTTGATTAGGCAAGTATATCATAAGATGTTTCATTTTTTCTTGCTCATTCGGATCATTACAATATCTACAAATGGCCTGATCAATATTCATCATTTTAAACCCTGCCAAAAGATGTCTGGTTGGGTGTAGATACCTTCTGAATCTTGAGAACTCATTTTGAACAAATCTATTTGGATGAAATCTGATATAAGGCGAATTGTACCAGATTTCTTGTGATCATACTGAAGATGACTCAAAGAGGAGTAACTCTGAAAGTCATCAATAGTCAATCTGCTGGCCTATTGGTACAACAAATCCTTCGTATAAGATGGACAATCGACAAGATCCTCTCTAGTGGAACCAATGGCACTTAATATTGTGTCACAAAATATGGTGAAAGACTTCATGTAATTTTCTTTCCTACACCATCAAATTGTACGTAGGTCCTTAAAACTTCCGTTTAACTCTACTCACCAACGAGGGAATGCCAAATTCATATCTTATTTCTGACAAAGGAAGAGAGTTTGGCAACTATAAAACTCTCCAAATACAGCCTTCCAATTCAGGCAGTAAATTAAGAACGCATAAGTCTAAGACTTCAATTCTGTATAATATTTTGGGCACTATTTTCCCCTCATGAAACTTCAATGATGGAATGATTGAAAATGCCCCATATTTTGCAACAATTTTGCAAAGTTGATTAATTAGTGCAATAATTCTAGAGTACAGCCATTCCTTTATTTGTGAAACCCCAAATATACAAAATGATCTACCGTTTCTAGTTTATCAGTACCATTCCACCTGGGGAAATTAGTCATAGATCTCTGCATGACCTTTGTTTTAACATAGTTGACCATAAGAAAATGCATCTTTGCAAAAACAACAAAAGCATTAATCAAATGTTGCAAACCTACCGGTGTGCAATCAAAGATTAACAAATCTTTGACATAAGCAAGCCGCACAAATTTAAAATGATCTATTTTAGGTGAAAGAAAAGCTTCCAGCCCAATGAACACTTCTAGGTCAGAGACATATCGATTGAAGAGGCAGGGGGTAAGAATCCACCCCTGCCTCACTACAGTTTAGGTATTTATTTTCTGTGACAAAGCACCCCCTTGATACAAATGGACCTGTACATTAGAATGTTCTTATAAGAAAATGATGAGACACACTAGCCCCCCCTGGAATCCGCTATTTGGCGAGTTTAACCCAAAGATATTTCCGATTTACTTACTCAAATGCAGCAGATAAGTCAATAGTTGCCAAATATAGTGAATCATACTTTTTAGATCGCCCTTGCATTTGTAAAATTCTTAAATTAATCCATTCAAATTAGTTCCATGATTTTTTGGAAACCAGTCTGCCGTTTTTGAAATCTTCACATTACCAACACCCATTTGTACAAATGGCTCAGAAGTAGGGGGGTGAACACTATTAGTACCTAAGATTCAAATTGGCTGATAATCACAATGTGCCTGCTTCTTTAAGATTTACACAATGTAAGATGTTTGCCACGATTGAGGAAAATATTTATGGGCAACTATTCGCTTGAATAAAACTGTTAAAAAGGTTGATCAAACAGTCGGGTTGTCCTTAAGAAGGACATCAGACAATTTGTTTGGCCTGGGTTGTCTTTAGGAAGGACATTAGACAATTTGTTCTGCCTCTAGTTTGGTCAAGCCATGATTTTTGAGCATCAGCAGTGACTTTCCTGTCGGTCTGGCTAAAACCAACCTGATTAATGACCCTCCAGAATATAGAAACATTCTTGTTTCAGGGCAACTTCAACATAATTTCTGCATCATTTTGATACAATTGAGCACAATATACTTTCCTCCAATTCACGTATGTTTGCCTTGCTTTTTTAATCTGTGTTATTCCCATTAAATTACCTACACCAATCTGTCTCTTGATCAACCTGATCTTGGTTTTGAGCTCCCTCTTTTTATTTACAACTGTGGGATCATAAGCATGCACATGTTGTTGCAAGTTGTTAAGGGTTGAATCAAATTTTGTCTTAGCCAGAGCTGCCCCTAATTGCCTATCTAAGAATGATTCAATATTTTGCAAGTTGAACGTGTGAACTTTCCAATTCAAAGTAGTATGTTGCATTATGTTAGATAGATTCTCATTAACCTTTCCTGGACTGACGGTCAGATTAATGAGATCACACCTATTCCCAGTTGCAAAGAAGATATTAAATTCTGTGGTAACCATATCATGATGTTACGCTCACCTGATTCCCATGGGGGCGTCGATCTGGACTGGCCCGCTGTTGCTTCCACCAGAGTAACACGTAGAGCCGAGATGACAGACTGGACAGACGCACTTAGCTTCGTTTGTTGGACTCATATGAATATCTTTCTGCAAAGGAGAAAGGGAATTAACCTCCCGTAATCTGAGCGTTAACCCGCCTTCCCACTCCCCTTGTCTGCCCACAGAACACTCCTGAAGTTCCCTCTTAATCTCACCTGAAGATTTGGAAAGATGAGCTCTCCATCCTGCGTCGAGCGCAGGGGCGCGTAGATGACCAGTTACTTCACTGGCGTGGAGGAATTGGTGAGTTCCAGGATTGACTCTAAGTCCAATTGTTCGTAAGAGTTCAAAAGTCTGATCTTCACTCTGCCAGATTCCTTGCAGGTTGCAGATTTAAACCACCAGAAGAGTTCCAAGTGGCAATTGGTAAGATCCTGGTAAGTCTATGGTGGTTCTCCACTTTGGGGCCAGGGTACAGCGATGATGCAGAATTAACTGCGCCGACCCGAAATGAGGTGAGTACCCCCCTGTGGTAAATCAGGTAAGTCTTTGGGGGTAGGTTGTATTGTCCTTGTTTTTTCCCCTTAGGGGCCGGGGTGCGGCGGTGATGCGGAATTGACTGCGCCGACCCGAGATGAGGTGACTACCCCCCTGTGGTAATCAGGTAAGTCTTTGGGGGTGATTTGTATTGTCCTTGTTTTCCCCTTAGGGGCCGGGGTGCGGCAGTGATGCAGAATTGACTACGCTGACCTGAGATGAGGTGAGTACCCCCCTAAGGTAAATCAGGTAAGTCTTTGGGGGTGGTTTGTATTGCCCTTGCTCACCTATCTGTTCTTGTCTCCCCCAGGTGTTGAAGAATGGCCTGGAGATGCTGGATTTGCGATGGAGTAAAGGAATGCAGCCATGGTTGGTGAGTTCAGCGCGGCTCTGCGAGGTGCGTGGCAATGCACCTGAGAAGGCTTCTCTCTTCCAGATCGACGATGTGCTGGTTCAAGGATTCAGGTAAGGGTTTTGTTCTGACCTCTTCTCCTTCTCCTTTTCTTGTTCCAGGTGTTCCAGGGCTGAAGCGGGCGTGGCTGAAGACTGGAGCTGCTGAAGACACAGTGAGCGTTACGCTGCAGCAAGCAGAATAACGCAAAGCACGTGTGGCTGTCCGGGTGTGGCTTAAATAGCCTTGGAAGAAGTCCCAGGTAAGTATTCTTCCACAGCCCCACCTGAGAGGAAAGGAGTCCCTGAGGTAAAGTAGTCCCTTTAAGCCTCATTTGGCTAGTGACTTTGTGCAGCATGGTCTGCATCAGGTAGGTATGCAGCATGGTCTGCAACAGGTAAGATTTCTGTAATGAGCCTGGCGCCCATGGCGCCAGGACTGACTTTATTCTTATGAGCCTGGCGCCATAGGCACCAGGACTGTAGCCAAAGAGCCCCTAAATGGGGTTTTTGGGCATGCTTCAAGTGGCATGATGTCTGCTTCCGGGTTTGCTGGGCCTGGTCTGGCTTTCCGGGGGCAGGCATTGTGACAACACTCCCCCTCAAGGCCCCTCCTAAAGCTGTTCTCCCTCTCGGCCTTGGTTTGTCTGGAAATTCTTGGTGGAACCTTTTCACTAATTGAGGTGCATGCACATGGTCACTAGGCTCCCAAGATCTTTCTTGTGGACCATAACCTTTCCAATCAATGAGATAGAAGAGTTTTGATCTCACCCTTTTAGAGTCCAAAATATTCTTGACTTCGAATTCGGGTTCCCCGTCTATGAGGATAGGTTCAGGTGGTGTGGTTAGTCTATTTCCTGGTTGCACAGGCTTCAAAAGAGACACGTGAAAAACAGGATGAACACGCATATGACCAGGCAGGTCCAACTTGACGGCCACTGGGTTAATAATAGCCTTAATAGAATAAGGTCCCAAGTACCTGGGGTTAAAAGTCCGTGTTCCCTTGAGTGGTAAGTACTTGGTGGCTAACCATACTTGGTCCCCTACTTGGTATTGCGGTGCTTCACTCCTGTGTTGATCAGCATCCTTCTTGTATTTATCCTTAGCCTTTTGTAAATGTGCAGTCGCCTCTTTAAAGGCTTGTGTGATAACAGCGTGGAGATGGTCCACCGCAGGCATCTCTAAATGCTGGGGAGAATCTAAGTCTGAGGTTCGAGGATGGTGACCATATATGGTAAAAAAAAGGGCTTTGTTTAGTTCCTGCATGTACAGAATCATTGTATGCATACTCGGCGATCCAAAGAATGTCTTTCCAATCCTCCTCAGATTGATGTAGCATACAACGTAGGTATTGCTCAAGAATCTGGTTGGTTCTCTCTGTTTCACTGTCGGTCTGGGGATGGTGGCTGGTTGAAAGCCTAACATCAATTTGTGCCAGCTGGCAGCACTTCCTCCAAAAATGTGAAATAAATTGACTTCCCCGGTCTGAAATTAACACGGAAGGAAAGCCATGTAGACAGACAACATTTTCAAGGAACTCCTTGGCCAGGATTGGAGCTGAAGGTATTCCTTTTAAAGGAATGAAATGGGCCATTTTAGAAAAAGGATCTACAATAACTAGAATGGTGTTATAACCTTTGTGCGGGGGTAAATCCGTGATAAAGTCTAATGACAAGGTATGCCAAGGAGTAGGTGGTATGTCTAACGGTTGTAATAATCCAGCGGGTTTTTTCTTTTCCCCTTTATTTTGAGCGCAAATGCCAAAAGACATGGCAAACAACTTGACATCTTTTCGCCAGGTGGGCCACCAAAACTGTTTCTTGATTTTGGCTTTAGTTTTAGCAATGCCAGGATGTCCTTCCATTAAGGTGTCGTGGTAATGAGACATGACAAATTTCTGTAGTTCCTCTAGTGGCAAAAATAGCCGGCCTTGGAAATAAGGTAGATTGTTGGTGACAGAATACTCTGGGCCTTTCCTTGCCCAGCCCTGTAAGGCATCGGAATCAAAGAGTTGATGGACCTTTTCTTGAATGTCCTCCAGAGAGTGTATGGATGTCAGACCAAGGATCCTCTGTTCAGGAATTATGGGTACAGATACTAAAGCTCTTTCTGTTTCTCCCATTCCTTTTCGGGACAGGGCATCAGCTTTTCCATTTTTACAACCTGGTCGATAGGTTATTACAAAATCAAACTCGGCGAAGAACAATGCCCAATGGAGTTGGCATGAAGATTGGTATTGTAAGTTGCGGTGATCAGTGATGACCATAATGGTATGCCTGGCGCCCAGCAGATAGTGCCGCCAAGCCTTGAAGGCGGACTTGATGGCCAACAGTTCCTTGTCGGTTATAGCATAATTTAATTCGGGAGCCGAAAACTTTCTTGACCAAAAGGCCACTGGGTGCAGCTGGTTAGTTTCGGGATACTTTTGGGAGAGCACTGCTCCCATAGCTGAACTGGATGCATCTGTTTCCACTATGTAGGGAAGCTCTGGGCGCGGGTGTCGTAATACAGGAGCGGACGTGAATTTCTTTTTTAACTCTTGGAAGGCGTTCTCGGCTTCTTCTGTCCCTGTAAAGCGTTTATTATTTCGCATTAGTGTTGTAATGGGATGTACAATGTGTGAGAAGTCCGGGATAAACCTGCGGTAGAAATTGGCAAAGCCGAGCATGCTTTGAACTCCTTTGACTGAGCTTGGCGAAGGCCAATTAAGAATTGCGTCCACCTTCCATGTATCCATCCGGATTCCTTTCGGGGTCAGAATAAATCCAAGAAACTCTACTTACGTAGTGTGGAAGATGCACTTTTCCAGTTTAGCGTATAACTTATACTGGCGTAACTTTTCTAGGACTGCTCGGACGTGCTTTACATGATCGGATTCTGATAGGGAGTATACTAAGATATCGTCGATGTAAACGACTACACAAACATCGATGAGCTCTCGGAAGACATCGTTCATGAAGAACTCGAAGGCTGCTGGTGCGTTACACAGTCAGAAAGGCATCACCTGGTACTCAAATAATCCGTACTTGGTGCGAAAAGCAGTCTTCCATTTGTCACCCTCTTTGACGCGTACCAGATGATATGCCCCCCGAAGGTCTAGTTTTGTGTATATACAAGCGTTCTTTACCTGGTCTAGTAGTTCAGGGATCAAAGACAATGGGTACCGATTCTTGATAGTTATCTGATTCAGCGCACGGTAGTCAATGCATGTTCTAAGGTCGCCTTCCTTTTTTGGCACGAAGAACAAAGCGGAAGATGCAGGGGACTTGGACAGGCGGATGAAGCCATTAGCAAGATACTGGTCTAGGTACTGGCGCAAGTGGAGATTTTCAGGTTCCGTGAGGGCATAGATTCTGCTGCAAGGTGGTTGTGCTCCTGGTATGAGATCTATTTGACAATCATACGATCTGTGCGGTGGTAAGGTGTTTGCCTGCTCCTTTTGAAAGACATCCTGAAAGTCTTGGTATTCAGCATGTAATTGTATGGCAGCTGGGATTATTGGAGCCAGTACTGAATTTAGAACAGGTGTTAGCACATTCTGGGAAGGTTAGTCTCTTCTCTCGCCAATCAATACAGGGATTGTGTTTTTCCAACCAAGGGATTTCCACTATCAGTTGAAACTGTGGAGCCTTGATTAAATCAAACACCATAACCTCTCGGTGTCCATCCTGACCCAGCAAAGTCATCTCTGCAGTGGAATGAGTTACTGGCCCAGAGGCAATTTCAGTTCCATCTACAGTGGTGACGACATTGGTAGTGGTCTTTCGGGTGCGAGGTAGATTCATCCTGGAAGCCAATCCGTAGTCCAAATAGTTTCCTATGGCTCCACTATCTACATACTCCTTTACCGCGTGCATGCGTGATGGCTGCTCTGGATCTATAAGGACCATGAGTATGGTGAAATGCGAGGTCAGAGTGTCCTTATTTAAGCTTGGCAAGCTGACCTCTACGCTTGCCGGGCATGATCATTTCCCGAGTCAGGTTTCAAGTGGTTTTCGTCTGCTGCTCCTATAGTTTTCTTGGGTGGTTTTACAGGGCTGTTCCGAAGGAAATGACCAGTAGCTCCGCAATATAGACATAATTGCTGTTGCCGTCTTCTTTCCCTTTCCTTCTGGGTTAAGGGTCCTCTAACCCCCCCCGATTTGCATGGGTTCTGAGGCATCTACCCCCTTCCAGGGTACGTAGGTTTTAACCAAGACCTTGTTTTCAAACTTGGTTCCATCAGCCTTTCTGGTTTGAAGTCTGTGATCTAACTGGACCACAAAATCTATATATTCAGCATAGTCTAAAGGCGGGTTCACGACTTGGGCTAAAACATCCTTGAGTTCTCCCCGAAGCCCTCGATGGAATAATGTAATTAGCTTGGCTTCAGGCCATTCGGTTTCCACAACTAATCTATTGAAAGTTGCAATGTAAGATAAAAGATCCTGATTACCTTGCCGTAAGGATAAAAGTTTGTTATCCAAAGCCTGTCCTTGGGAATGTCGGGCGAACAGTCTTTCCATGCTAGTTCGAAAACCTTGAAAATCTCGAAGGATCGGGTCATCCTGATTTACTAGCGGAATAGACCAGTCCGCTGCACTGCGGCTGAGATATGACAGTACAAAAGCTACCTTGGCTTGATCGTTTGGGAAAGCTCCAGATCTACATAAAAAGTGTAAGCGACATTGATTCATGAATATAGCAAACCTTTTAGGGTCTCCGGCAAAGCGTTCAGGCGGAGCCAAGGGAACAGCTCCAGGAAGGTTTATCTGCACCGGGTTACTCGGTGGCACCGGAGCTGGGCTGGCCCCGGGTCCAGGTAGAGGTGTTTGTCCAGCCTGACTTTGTAATAGCTGTCTGGCCAAATCATCAGTTCGTTCCTTTGATACTATCAATTCCCTCCTGAGGGCATTGGTTTCCTGGCGGGCGGAATGCACTTCCGCCCTTAGTTCTCCTAATAATTGGGCCAACTGATCGGTTTCCGAGGTTTCCATGACAACCAGGTGGGTGTTTGTGGGTAGGCTTTGCGTTCTGTTACGCTCACCTGATTCCCACGGGGGTGTCGATTTGGACTGGCCCACTGTTGCTTCCACCAGAGTAACACGTAGAGCCGAGATGACAGACTGGAGAGACGCACTTAGCTTTGTTTGTTGGACTCGTACGAATATCTTTATGCAATGGAGAAAGGGAATTAAGCTCCCGTAATCTGAGCGTTAACCCGCCTTCCCACTCCCCTTGTCTGCCCACAGAACACTCCTGAAGTTCCCTCTTAATCTCACCTGAAGATTTGGAAAGATGAGCTCTCCATCCTGCGTCGAGCGCAGGGGCGCGTAGACGACCAGTTACTTCACTGGCGTGGAGGAATTGGTGAGTTCCAGGATTGACTCTAAGTCCAATTGTTCGTAAGAGTTCAAAAGTCTGATCTTCACTCTGCCAGATTCCTTGCAGGTTGCAGATTTAAACCACCAGAAGAGTTCCAAGTGGCAATTGGTAAGATCCTGGTAAGTTTATGGTGGTTCTCCCCTTTGGGGCCGGGGTACAGCGATGATGCAGAATTAACTGCGCCGCCCCGAAATGAGGTGAGTACCCCCCTGTGGTAAATCAGGTAAGTCTTTGGGGGTAGGTTGTATTGTCCTTGTTTTTTCCCCTTAGGGGCCGGGGTGCGGCAGTGATGCGGAATTGACTGCGCCGACCCGAGATGAGGTGAGTACCCCCCTGTGGTAATCAGGTAAGTCTTTGGGGGTGATTTGTATTGTCCTTGTTTTCCCCTTAGGGGCCGGGGTGGGGCAGTGATGCAGAATTGACTACGCCGACCCGAGATGAGGTGAGTACCCCCCTGTGGTAAATCCAGTAAGTCTTTGGGGGTGGTTTGTATTGCCCTTGCTCACCTATCTGTTCTTGTCTCCCCCAGGTGTTGAAGAATGGCCTGGAGATGCTGGATTTGCGATGGAGTAAAGGAATGCAGCCCCGGTTGGTGAGTTCAGCGCGGCTCTGCGAGGTGCGTGGCAATGCACCTGAGAAGGCTTCTCTCTTCCAGATCGACAATGTACTGGTTCAAGGATTCAGGTAAGGGTTTTGTTCTGACCTCTTCTCCTTCTCCTTTTCTTGTTCCAGGTGTTCCAGGGCTGAAGCAGGCGTGGCTGAAGACTGGAACTGCTGAAGACACAGTGAGCGTTACACTGCAGCGAGCAGAATAACGCGAAGCACGTGTGGCTGTCCGGGTGTGGCTTAAATAGCCTTGGAAGAAGTCCCAGATAAGTATTCTTCCACAGCCCCACCCGAGAGGAAAGGAGTCCCTGAGGTGAAGTAGTCCCTTTAAGCCTCATTTGGCTTGTGGCTTCGTGCAGCATGGTCTGCATCAGGTAGGTATGTAGCATGGTCTGCAACAGGTAAGATTTCTGTAATGAGCCTGGCGCCCATGGCGCCAGGACTGACTTTATTCTTATGAGCCTGGCGCCATAGGCGCCAGGACTGTAGCCAAAGAGCCCCTAACTGGGGTTTTTGGGCATGCTTCAAGTGGCATGATGCCTGCTTCCGGGTTGCTGGGCCTGGTCTGGATTTCCGGGGGCAGGCATCGAGACACATGATCACTAAATGAGGATGAAACAATGTTCAAAGAATTACAAGTAAATAAAAAATCATCCACACAGATGTAATCTAAAACAGATTTCGAGGACCCTGTAGAACAAGTACTTTGAATAGGGTTGTCCCCATTCACTGCTCCATTCAACATCCAGAGACTTAGTCATGTTAGACATGCCAAACAACTAGACCTAAACCACCTTGTCCTATTCATAGTCTTGCCTGAATGAAGAATTTCATAATCAAAGTCACAGGATGAATGTAAATCACCCCCTAATAGCACAAGACCCCTGTCCATCTGAGATAACAAGTGACCAATAATGTTTGTCACAATTTCTAGTTTTTGTTCAATGATGCAAACCCATTGATGCCAGTAGTACTCCTTTATCTATGTTGAACATCTGTGCAAGTTCAATCCCAATACGTGATTTAATAAGGATAATTAGACCACCTGCAGGCCACCCTTGGTTCCCTTTCACATCTCGTTGAAACACCAAATAATAACCATCAAATACAGGTTAGGAGTTTAGCCACATTTCCTGGTGCACTATTATAGCATAATTTCTCAAAATGTCCCCCAACATACTGTTAAAGAGTTTAGAATTACCATAGGAGTTCCATGACACTAGAGTAAGAGAAGACATCTTACTAAAGATAATGCTGCAGAGATCTATTCTGCTCCTTAACATTGCTGTTCAAGACACCCTCTGACCAGGACCATTCAGATAAATAATTATTTTGAATCATTATATTCTGCATCAACAGCACTTCATGAGAGTTTTGCATCCCACCTTTTACAGAGATTGCAATATCTTTCAAAGCATCAGTACCCGTAGAAGAGGTTAGACATAAGGGACCCTGAACATAAATCACAGAATCAAAGGGAGAAATATAAGATACCAGCTGTCTCAAAGGCTGGGATTTCCTAAGAATGGAGTCATGAACTATCTTAGAGACAATATTTACGACAACTCTGTCTGTTCTAAATGAATCAACAAAATGTACCCTATTGATATCTTTGGTCGAGATGGCTCTAAGATTTGGTATTTCTGCTACGTAGGGCAAAATACAGGACCTGTTTAATACAAAACATCTGTTCTATGGGAGGAGGCTTTCTACCAGCAGTTTATACACAGAGATTCAAGGTACAACATTTTTGGTCCAATATAGTAAAGGGCCCTTCAATGACCCTTGTCCTCTTAATGGACCTTGAGGACTTCTGCCATCCTAAACCATTGGCTGAGCACCTTGAGAGCCTTTAAGCACACTGTAAGCCACAGAGTTCTTATGATGACCCTGATATTCAGACCCATTACCATGTGAGAGTTGGCAACAGGGGCAATAGGTGAAAAAGAGGCCATTTCTTCAATTGTTCCATCGAACATGAAGGGTCTTGAGAAACACCATCAACCCCATTGCTTCCATGTTGGCTAGAAACCGTGGGAGCATTCTTGTTAGCAGAACTGGCCAAATTTGATTAAAGTCTGAACAAGGTTTGAGTACTATCTGCTGGGAAGTGGGAGCCTCCACCATCACCACATTGACCTTCTCCAATAGCAACATCCTTATTACAAACACACAAACACAGCTGTGGCTTTGTCTGATAGTAACATCCTTATTACAATCACTGACCACACCTACAACGGTTTTAGAAGAGACACAACAAGACACTGGGCCTGTTCGTATTGATGTACTTACAAAAGTCCTTCTTGAAGCTTCAATCATTGGTGATTGAGAGGGTACCTCAACTACCTCATCACTTAGAATAAAAACCTTCTGCTCATGTACCGCAGATTTAAACACTGAACCACCGTAATCAGTCATCACCCTGTTTCCAGATTCTCCACAACTTGAATGACCTAAAGAACTTCCAGGAAGCCCTACGGTTTAACTTTTTTGCCTTCATATTCTTAGGGGTTTTCCCTGAGCTGCAACCCCCTTTTTATGGTTCCTTATTTTAGCCTTTTTCGTTAGTGTGGGCAAAAACCCTGTATGCTTGAACTACAGGCACAGGGCAATTCTCTTGGTCTTCTGTAGGATGATGTTTAAATCACGTAGGCCACTCTCCAAAGGACTAGAAAGAATAGGGTCTTTTTGGGGTACTATTATACAAGAGGGTGGCAACTCATTCAGAGACTGACCATTTTGAGTTGAAACTGTCGAGGATACCACTGTTACAAGCCACCTTTCTGTGATGACTGAAAATCTTCTTTTAATTTTACATGGATTCCAGAGTTATCCAGATTGGACAAGATAGATTCTAAGATGGAAGAGTGAACTTTAGTGTTGTGTTTAATACTCTCATGTAAAGCAAGACGTGCACATTGGATTTGGGCAGTTTCTTGTAAAATTGATTCCCGGTTATCAGGAATGGAGTGATCAATTTGTGACTGCAATGTTGAAAGTCTCCCAGGGGGACTGGACCCAGCATGGAGAAATAAAATGTTATCAAAGAATCTTAGGTGGAGTCTGTGGGAACAGCATCTGAAAAGATTGGAGGGCAATCCAAATAGAATTTATCCTGCTCCCGATCCTCCCATGCTGCCTGCATGGTTACTTGAGCATCAGATAAACTTAGCAATTCTGTGTCAGTGACTAATAAATGCTGCTGTTCAAAATCCTGAGAAGAAAGGACAGACATACTCGGTACAGGAACAAAACCTTGAATGTCTTTCTGCAGGGTGTTAAACTTGGAGGTTATTTTCACTGTTTTCTTACTCTTTATTTGAGTAGGCCCCAAAGTGGACTCTTTATTTGATGCAATCCCCTCCCCCTTCACATTCTATGGAAGAAGGTGGCAGGGGAATTTCAGTCAACAATAAAAGAGCTGTTGATACATCAAGGTCAGCTTCAGTAGATGCTTTTACATAATTGGCACAATTGGAACATCTCCTTAATTCATACATGACCAAGCAAGTTGAAATAAACTACTCATCCTCGCCAAGTATTGGCCAACGTTAACGCTATCAGCAGTGCTAAGAGCACTCAACAGGCACTACACAGGCGTTCTTTGCTGGTCTGCAGTTTTGAACAAATTAGTGAATAGCAGTAAATTCGGTCTGTGTAACAACTTCAATCCAAGGGTTAGAGTTCCAACAGCAAGCAACAAAAGTTCCTGGCAGTGCTAACAGCACTCAAAAAGCACTCTTTCATTAATTTGTAAATCTTCAGTGAAAGGAACTGATACAACAGCCTGAGAGAATCCCTGCATGCCCATTCTTTCACTGGACAAAGGAAACTTCCCCTCCCTAATTCAGGACATGGTAGCTCCTGTGTCGACCATAAAAGAAAATGTTAGATCCTCTATCCTCCATCCCACTCAGGGTCCTCTTCCAGGTCAGAAGTTACTCATCGTAATGGGCATGTCAGACCCCTGTGTGGGCTTTCCTACTGTGGGTAAACTTTCATGCCTGGGAGTGGAAAAGGATTGGCCCCTATCACGCGTCCATGTGTAATGAGTTACTGTACCTGGTGGCAGAGTTTTTTTTATGGCTAAACATGTTATGATATGATACAGCATTTATAACGCGACGGTACACAAGTGTATCAAAGTGCGACGAGGCAAGTGAGGGGAAACAGAGGGAAGTCAGACAACAACCCTACTAGGCCAGGTGACATTGAGATTGCGCAAGCGCAGCGGAGGGGGGAGGGGAAAAAGTGCAGGGGGAGTACATAGAAAACAAACAGTAAAATAAATAAAAGTGCAGCCAGCTGGTGGCAAATGGAAGGTTAAGTGCAGACATCAGGTGCAGGTGCTAGTAGGAGCTGTAGGGATACAGAACAGTCCCATCTACCCTATGCCATCTCCTGGCCCTTCTGCCCATCCCTGCAGGGTGCTCTGTCCCTGATGATTGCCCTTTGGTGGTATTAGTAATCAATTCTCCTTCCATGCTGAATTTAGCTAGCTTTTTCTGCACTAGTTTTGCTTCTGCCTTTTGTGGTTGCTCTACTCTCTCCTTCCCTTTGTTGCCTCACACTACAATAGTGTACCATGTGTGCCTGCATTTCGGGCATATCCCTTTGCTTCAATGCCAACCTCCTTATTGGAATTGCTTGCACATCTGGGGGAAGACCTTTGAGCAACATGTGATAAAAGACACCTAAATTCTTGTCCCATGTCTCTCCAGTCTATTACACCAGATCTCATGTATTTGTTGAATGTAGTGTGCAAGGTACTCATTTGTCTTCATTGTGCAGGTCATGATAGAGTTTATGTCAGGTGTGTCTGGGTATCTATGCCTCAAAGCTTTCCATACGTGCAATCAACAGTTGTTAAATGGTGTGCCATCATGGTCATTACTGCTCAATTTTACTCCCTTATACCGTGCCTTCCTCCTTGTCCATCTGTCTCCCTAACAGGGCAGCGAACAACATCTTCATGTCTCCTACAGATAATGTAATCCCTATTGTCTGTTTTTGAGGGCATAAATCCACTTGCCTGCTCCCACTGTGAGGGAGGGCTGGGTGCGCATTAAGTTATCCTGATCCAGATGGGGCCAGGGCACATAATGGACTCTTTCTGGTCCCTTCCATAGCAATGGGAACTGTATTCCCCATTTATTATTCTCGAAGGCCTGCTTCTTACCCTTAACTAGGGCAATTTTTCTGTGACACGGCCTGCGCCAGTGGCCCGATGGTGTTACCTGCTCCTGGTCATCTGTCTCCGATCCATTATCATTGCCCTATGCTTCCTCTTAGGGAATATACTGAGTCATAGACTACACTATTGTGGCATTTGTTCCTAAACTGCAGACCTTTTGGATCTCTCCCTGAACTGGGGGCTTCCTCACTTGTGTTTACCCTAGAATCTTTGTTACCTTTACGGTGGATCTTGAAGAGAATCTGTCTCACCCTGCATTTATCTGTGCCTATAGCCACACACTGCCCTTCCCCTTGTACCTCCACCGCTTTTGCTAGTTTCTCTTCTGCCTTCTTCAATGCCTACTCTAATTCTCTGAACGCCTCCTTTCTATTTCCATAATTAATGGGTCTTGGGTGGTTTCCCCCATTTCCCTTGATACCCCCATTTTATCCTCAGTTGGGGGGAATAAACAGGGGTTGGTGTACCCTGTGGCATGATGTAAATGAAAGGACCCATAAGGGGGTGGGATGGTGGCCTGTATGCGTACTGCATTGGTTCCCTCTGTACTGTCATCAGAGGTGTTCCCTTTTCCTCAAACATGTTCCATAATTCAAGCATACTCTGCATCTTTTCAAACTTTTCCTTTTATGCATTGATAACAAATGTGAACACATATGTTCCAATATATTTATTTCATGCATGCCCTCTTTGGGCCAAGGTTTAAACAATTCTCCCACACTTCCCTGAACTCACTCTCGCTGGTACTTCAGGATTTTCTCTTTTTACACATGTGCTCCAACTGAGTACACATAATAACACAAGGTTCCAACCTCACTCAAAGCAACAAAAACTCCACAGACAGAGGACCTGTGCCAGCTTATTTTAAAAACTCACAACAAAACAATAAACCAATTACTTACACCGATAAATACACCTAACCCTAAAACATCATCACTTACACCCAATGGCCAAAAACTCCCTACCCACAAAGAGCTTTATCTGGACAATATGCTAAAAATGCCTAATCATCACTACCGACCTCTAGATACACGCTGACTCCTGACACCTGCAAGAAAAAACATATTTATATGCACAATGATGCAGATCCTTCCTCTGCTTCCTTGCATCAAGGTGAGTGAACTCTCCCCTTATCAAACTCCCCTTCTAGAGCTGAGGGATATCCTGTCGTTTGCTCATAGTACCATCACTTTGTATACAGCGCTGTCTTTCCCTGTTTAAGAGGAGCTTCCCCATGTTAATTCTTCACTTTTACTACTCTATATGACGTCATCTTGTCCCGTAGTGGGGGAGCTTCACCTCATTGCTTGTTAGAGCTCATGCAATAATACACAATGTTGTCTTTCCTCTTTTTCGAGGAGCTTTCCCCTCTATCACAATAGCAATTTACAAGCAATAACAAAAAATATCAACAATGCTTTACTTCATGCAGAAAGTGCCCTCACGTTCAATATGTTCTCTGAGTCCCCACAAGGCCTCGTCCCCCACAAACTGCCTGCACAGCCCAGCCTGACAGCCCTCACTCCAAGGACCAGATAGACAATAAGAGGAACACAGCATCGGCTCAACTCTCGATTTGTGTGTACAAACAACTGCTACTGGGAGGCAGGGCTCTGCGGCCTGAGGTTGTGCGGCCAGATGACCCTTGCAGTCTTTGAGAGGCACTGGAGATCACGTCGAGGTCACCAAAAATGGACAAATGGCCCAGAAGCTAATTGGAAAAATTATTGCAAGAGAGCAATAATGGAGCACACGATTTGCAAGAAAAACAGCATTAATACATGGAAATTATGTCTGGAATGGGCAGTCAACTCCTTAGAACTGAAAACTGAAATGCTCTCTACCTGTTCACGTTGAGTTACAGTATTTGAAGATATAAAACAGAAAATGTGAATACAAGTATTACGTATATGTTAATCCCACGTTCCCTATTGGCTCGCACCTTTAGTTAGTCAGATGGTATCCTTGGCTCAGATCGGGTTTCGAGAACACCCTGACCCCATTTAGCAAGCTGATCATGTCATCCAGTTGCATTCCCGGGTGTCTCTCACGCCCAATGGCCTTGTATGCTTGCTGCATGTCCATGCATATGCATATTTTATCTTGTGTATCTTTCTTTGGGACTGCTATTGGTGCATTTTTGTCCAAATGAGGGGCATCCCAACCCTTCTTCATGAGTAAATGAGAGACTGCAGTGGTAACATCTTCCTGACGATGCGTATCCCATCTGTGAATTGCTGGTGATGGGTTTGTTTCTTCCTCTTTGCATGATTTGATATATCTGTTCTTTGACAGATCTTTTAGTGGCTTCAATCTGGAAGGCTTGTGTGTCTGTTTTAGCTTGGGTTCTAGCCAATTGTAGTGTGGTACTGAGGGGGAGCGGTCCCCATGGGAACTTCTTCTGAAAAGTTGACAACAGGCAACCACCAATGATTCTCAGTCTGAACGCCTCTGCATTTGTGAATTTATGGAGTTCGCAATTCCCCACTAGTTTGCGAAGGCGGGCTTGCGAACATGTCCATGGACTTACCTGCTATCTGTCATGCAGTGTTTAAGGTATTTCACTTGTGATAGATGTTTTGTTCGAGGTCAAAATTGGCACTTAACCCTTCTTTGAGATCTGCATATGTTTTAACTCCATCTGGTGGGAAACTAGGAATTAAATCTTCCACTTCATCTCCTAGATTTACTGGTAATCTTATGGCAAATTTGTCAGGCGTACTCTCGTCATGTGCCGCAAGATAATTCTTACCTTTTCGGATCCACC
Organism: Ambystoma mexicanum; assembly: GCF_040938575.1. Lineage (NCBI taxonomy): Eukaryota > Metazoa > Chordata > Amphibia > Caudata > Ambystomatidae > Ambystoma > Ambystoma mexicanum. The sequence continues at coordinate 810,208,789 of NC_090932.1, forward strand.
TCTTCCATCTTGGTTTTAGCGCGTGCTGGTCACTCATGTCAAAAGGAACAGGTCGACGGAAGGCAGTTGAGCTTGTCATATAATCTTCATTTTGCTCACCTTCTGACATTCTCAAAGCTGATTTTGGAACTTCTGCAATGTGGAGACGTGTCTTGGTGTGTGTCTGCAATGTGCTTTCTCTCCATGGATTCCTTTCATGTGCTGGAGGGGATTAGGAGGTAAATCCCATCCTCGTCACCATTTTCATGTCCTCCGAGGAGTGCTGGGTTTAGTAGTCATGTAGGGGAACAATACACTCTTGGAGCGCACCTATGTTTAGCACCATGCGGGAACAACAATAAACACTTGGAGCCGCTGTGTGTAGTGCAACCAATTTAAGTTCCTCACTCAGGCGTACTGCCAAGCGCTGACTATTTCCTTGCGCATGCGCAAATGCTGCGCTCCTCTTAATGGTTGTCTGTCCTGGTGACGACAGGAGCACTCGTTCCATTAACCATGTATGCACCAGGACACGACAGGGACATAAACTGACATAATTCATCAAAGGCATATGGCATAGGGTTGGATCACTGGCACGCACACACAAGATGACGCGCTGTCTATCATGAATGCTTCGGTATTGAACATCATTTCTTAAGCTAATTTTGAAAGTTTAATTCCTGACTCCCATCTTTAGTTTTAGTAGAACGTCGTCCCGGACAAACAATTGTATAATGCCCTATGCAAATATGGCGCTTTAAATAAATAATACAAATAAAGCGGTTGATTGCTAATAATAACAGACACACGTTTCTGTTCTGCGGGCTTCTCTACTTTGCACTGAGTTGTGATCAGGTGGCAGTTCCATTAGCTTTCATAGTGTTAAAATAAGCCAATGGCAAATAGTACATCAGCCCGTTTAAAGTATGAGGCACTACATCAAGATATGTTGTCTCCGATCATTTTGCTACGACTGCCACTCTATCGCCGGGTACACTTTCAGAAATACAATATTGATTTTCTGTAAATTTGTCAGACTTACCATCGTTCGCGTTCTCGCTGCCATTTTCCTACAGGCCCCTCTGGCTCAGTGAGATATAATTGGCTCTCCAGCCTTATTCTTCGCGAGGAAATTAATAACATTACAGAGTCCGCACACACAGGTCCCAAAAGTCATGGATCCCTCTTAGGTATAAATTCTGTTTGCTCAGGATTTAGCAAGATTAATTATCACTGGGAAGAGGGCATCCTGGCAGCGCATATCGTGACCTAAATGTCAGCGCCAGAAACGAGACAGGCTAGGGGGCCCTGCAAAGCCGCATTCTCGGATTAAAATTCCGTGACGTCAAGCACCTTGCCTACATGTACTGATTTCTTTTAATAAGTGCTTTTCTTGCCGGAGGGAGAATACTGCAATGTATTGGACGCTACATATATTATTTTCAAAGTGTGTTTATGAGAAAACGTGTGAACCATGATCATTGTGTTTTACATGCGTGTTCTGGAGACATTTCGTTCTCATCACATGTAAAGAATACTCTAATAGGGCCGGATTCACAAAGCGTGTTCCTATGGGATTGCACCATTACAAAACGCTTCTGTGTATCAGGACTATATGTCCGCTACGTTTCATCATGTGACCGTCAGGACGTCTTCCTTCTAATCTTCTGTTATTTATTGACACAGAAAGAGAATCTTGGGGTTCAGTCCAAGTAGTCATAAGTCAAAGGTGTCATTAATTGGTTCGAAGAGGAATAAAATATACATTGGGCCTTGTTCTGAGTTTGGCTGTATTTCTGTCTTTTACTGCCACTTGGTTCTGTTTCATCCATGAGATTAGTGGTGGGCTATTGTCAACGTTAGTCCCCATTTTTGGAGTCCATAGGACTGCGTGGGGATTTTGAAGGCATTTCCATGAGCAGGAAAGCAGCCCCAGCAATTGCTCCAGGTTTTAGCATTACAATGGAGGATTTACTTTCAGCAGCTGGCTGGGGACATCTCCTCCACTTAAAGGCAGACTCAGAAATTGATGGCCCAGTAAAATAGGTTGTACTTCCATTGCTGCCAAAAAATAACCACGCAGCAGAACTCGGAATGAGGCCCAAAGTCTAGCCTGATCTCTTGTTCACTATCACTGTCTGGTAAATCAGCATGCTAAAAACCTGCAAACAAAATGTGCTTCACTGGTTTCCATGGTGAAAATGTCCCGTAGTTGCCAATTTTATTTGTTTTAAGCCTTATGATGAAATAATTAGCCATTAAGCTTGGCACTCAATGATGAACCTCCAGGAGTATAAGTAGGGAGGGGTATAAGGAGCAGTGGGGTATGGGGGGGGGGCATATATTCAATCAGGAAGGCGGTTCAACTCATTCAATGGAAGTTGGATAACTCTCTGCCAAGGTGCTGTGGAACAAACCATTCAGAGATGCTTGCACCCAAGTTACTCCTACCCAGGTAACCCCAACAGAATGAAGTAGCAAGAGCTAAACAAGAAGTGAGAATTCGTAAAAACACACCGCTTCAAAATAGGCAAGAGCAAAGGAAAAACGTAGTTGCCAAATCACCAAGCAAGAATAGGCATGGCATGAGTTACAGCTCAATGTAGGAGCATCACAAAGCAGCAAATCAGGGTCCACAGGAGAGGGAACGCCAGAAGTAACTAGAAAAGAAAATCATTGAATTAGTAGCTCCCCTTAGATATTGTTTGGATTGGGCCTTACCCAATGAGAGACATTGGGCGCGGAGAAGTGAAATAGACACATGGGCATCCTTCCATGGATTCCATCTTACAAGTTGAAATTCTATTAGGTGCTCATCCCTTTTCTCCACTCTCGCAATCTGGCCCTTTGAAGAGATACACCTACATGAAAGGCCTGGGCCCAGTGTTTCAGAATGTAATGTTGGCATTGACCTATCTAATGGTAAACTGCGAGCTACAGACTGGCCTTGCAAATAAGGTATTGCAGGCATATATTTACGAATATGTGATTTTTTTTTGTTGATTAGTGTGATGGAGGGTGCTATAGAGTTCCTACAATTGTTCCCCTCTGCAAACAACTGTAACCAAAGAACAAATTACTCTAATGTTAACCACCCAACAAAGGAAGTGGGTATGAAAAAATATTTCGCAAAACATGGTTTGCTAAACATATTTCTCAAAAATCAATTACTTCCATGTCACCAGGATGACAAAAGCGAGCAAGCCATGAACTACAGATAGCAAGAAGGCTAGACAATATACACTTCCAACTTTGGTTTTTCTCTGATGTCTGGCCTATGTGTGAGACTAGCTGGTACTATGTCGTCTTGCACAATAGGTCGCACCCCGCGATTGCATCACAAAAGGCTGCATTCCACAGGTGCAACCTTTTGGGCACAGTCCTCTCCCGATCCCTATCTGCAGGTTCCCCGAACCCCCAGCTGCTGCGTGCCACCCTCCGTCCAGTCTACCCGCCCTGCCCCTCCCCCACTTATCCTGCTGCAGTCACTGGCTTCTGGCTGCCGGATTTCCTCCTCCTTGTGCAGACAGGACAGCGCAGCCCCGGAAGCCCGGGCACAGCATAGCATGCTTTTGTGTGCAACCATATTTGCCTGGGCTTCTGGAGCCAAGATATTCAGACAGAATACCAACTGGCAATATCCTCAAGATTGTAAGAATCTGGATGCATCCTTTGTACTGCTCTGTGATATCTATATTCTTTCATACAGTTGTGTCTCTATTTTGGGCCATTTTCCCTCTATCCAGGTGTCCCAAATCTAGGTGTTACTGCATTTACTGTTGTGCCCCCATTCTGGACCATTCTCCCTCTATACAGGTGTCCCAAATCTGGGTGTTGCTGCATTTGCTGTTATGCTCCATTTTTGGCCATTTTCCCTCTATCCAGGAGTCCCAAATCTAGGTGCCACTGTATTTACTGTTGTACCCCATTTTAGGCTTTTCTCCCTATCTCTCGTTATCCCAAATCTAGGTGTTACTACATTTACAGTTGTGCATTTATGGTTGTGCCCCCCTTTTGGGCCACTCTCCCTCTATCCAGGCATCCCAAATCTAAGTCATACTGCATTTGCTTTTGTACCCCATTTTAAGCTTCTCTCCCTCTGTCCAGGTTTCCCACATCTAGGTGTTAATGCATTTCCTGTTTTACCCCATTTTAGGCTTTTCTCCCTCTATCCAGGTGTCGCAAATCTAGGTGTTACTACATTAACCTTTGTGTATTTATTGTTGCGCCCCCTTTTTAGGCCACTCTACCTCTTTCCAGGCATTCAAAATCTAGGTGTTACTGCATTTACTGTTGTACATTTGCTGTTGTTGCACCAGTTTCAAGCCATCCACCCTCTATCCAGGTGACCCAAACCTACGTGTTACTGCATTCACTGTTGTGCCCCCATTCTGGACCATTCTCCCCCTAACCAGGTGTCGCAAGTCTAGGTATTACTGCATTTACTGTTGAACCCCATTTTAGGCCATTCTCCTTATATGTATGTCTCCCAAATCTATGTGTTACTACATCTACTGTTCTGTCCCATTTTAGGTGCAGGTATCCCAGATCCTAGGGTTACTGCATTACTGTTGCATACCCACTCTAGGACCTTCCCCCTCTGTCCAGGTGTCCCAAATCTAGTTGTTACTAGATTCATGATAGCCACACTGCAGTCAGCCATATCTGGCATTTAGGACAACTGTATTTGTTAGCTATACCTGGCATTGCTGCTGTGTCCTCAATATGAGCTTCTCCCCACTTGCCAGACATCCCAAATCTAGGTGCTAACTCATTCTCTGCTGCATTCTCAGTTAGGGACTCTATTCCACCTGCTACGCATCCCAAAGCTAGGCATCAACGCTTTTACAGTTTTTGACTGCAATCCTGGGCCCCCACCCACTTACCAGGCATCTCCAAGCTAAGTACTGCTGCTGTGCCCCAACGTGGGCACACCACAAGCCCTGGAAGCTAAGGTACAGGTGTCTTTAGAGTAATCACTGTGTCTCCAACCCAGACACTTGCACCAACTGCAGTTTTTGCATAACCCAGCTCTCTCAATGCTCCAAATCTAGGTTGTTGCTGCACCATCAGAAGTGCCCCATCCTAACGCCCTCCCCTGCGGCACGCGAGCCACCAAGTCTTTACCAAATAAAAAAGGAAGAAACCACATGGGAGACAGAAAGGAAATACCTGCAAATGACCGAACCGCGAGGGCTTACTGCCCCTAGTTAAACAACCAACACCAAAAACCAAACCAGAAACACAAAGGAATAAGCAGTAAACAACCAAATCGCAAGAATCTACAACCCCTGGTTGAACAATCACAACCTCATCCCTCACCCCAACAATACCCAGAATCAATGAATAGCCTACCCAATGAATAAGCACACCAAAGGCGTGCACCCAGGAAAACCATCCCCTCTGCCTCTAAAAGCCCCTCCCTACCCAAATCTACTAGCTATCAGAATGTAAATCCCCCCTGCTCCCTCGATCATGCCCCTTCGTCCATAACCACAGGCCTTCAAAAACCACAAAGCAGCCAATAGAACACTACAACCCAAACAAAACTCAGGAAAGTGTTGCCAGTGGGAAAGGCCTCCGGCGAGAAAACACAATAACGCAAACTCATCAAACTAGTAGACTACAAAAGACTGCAATATGCCACGACAAAGAACGGGACATTGCGAGAGAAAACTAGGAGAAAGAATAAATCGAATGGAGCTTCACCATGGCACCTCACAAATAAGCATAGACATGACAATGGAGCACACACCCATAAGCAGGACAGAAAATAGAGGAAACTCCAAGAGAAGGTAAACATCTTTATACCTAACACCATATCACGACGGATCACCAACCAGAACAATCCACAACCACTAACGATGCTAGATGCTCCTGCAAGATACCAGGACTGAACAGGAAAAGACCAGAAATATCCAGAAGGAACAAGAGGGAAAACAACGCCATCCCTCCATATTTCACCAAAACTCTAGGGAACCTACAGCAACTGCAACGAGATACAGAAGAGGAACAAGAAATAAGTCAGGAATACAATACGTAATGTAGCAGATCTACTCAATGATGAAACAGATGCTTCTGAGCACACCTCACACCCTGAAAGCATCAAGGAAACCCACCAACAAGACCATTATAAGACAAAAGCAAGAACAAAACAAAGCCCTGTTAAAAAAATACACTGCAATCTAATCAACGCAAGATCAATGACTAAACATGCTACAGAGATCTACGATCTACTCTACGACAGTGGAATAGTCATCTTATTCGTCACAGAAACCTGGTTAAATGACAACTACAAAGTCACACTACACAACTGTCTACCTGACAACTTCAAATGCACACAGTTAAACATAAAAGATAAAAAATAGGAGGAGGACTTGCAAAAGCCTACACAGAACACCTGAAAATAAACACAGACGACGCGCTGAACATCAGAAACAGAGGATCCCTCATCCTTCACCTGACAGCTAACTCAAAAACAAACCTCACATTTATACTCATCTGTAGACCACTGACCTACGACGCAACCTCCGTAGACACCTTCATAGAGGCCATCACAAACATAGACAACAAACACGCCCACCTGATAACATATGGTTCTTCAACATATGGTTTGAAAAAGAGAACGCAAACTCTCAAAAATCATCAATTAAGCAACTTGAGACAATGAAACTACGACAGATGGTTAAAGGAGCGACACACACAGCAGGACACACCATTGACACAATCTTCACCAACAAAAATCTGATCTCTACTGCGCCACCAATACAAACATTATGGAGCGACCACTGCATCATACCATTCGTGATCCAACTAGCAGCTAAAGCACCCAAACAGCTCCTAAAGCTCCCCGCGATCTGGAAAAGAAACTGGAATACCATCAAAAGCAGTAACTTAAAAGAACAACTAGAATCCTCTAAACCATCAACTGCAAGCCCGGACGAACCGACGTAGATGAAAAAGCAGACCTAATCCAGAATGGATTGCAGAAACAAAAGACCGTATCTTCCTTTAAATACCCTTCATTCCATCACAAAAGAAAGTAGTGACAGGATGTTTCAAACCCACCTCAGTACAGTGAAAATAAATACAGAAACTTAAACTAGAAAGGAGGTGAACTACGACCAGGCAAAAAAGAATAAACTATCAAAAACAAATCTGAGCATACACAAAGGAAATTCTCACGGCCAAAAATAAATACTATAACTGAATTACAATAGCCAACAGCACCCAAAAAGAACTATTGAACATCATAAATGAGATGAGAAACCCACCTGGATGCAACAACACACTGGTACCTTCACAAAAACTATGCAACAACCCTGCAGACTCCTTCAAAAATAAAATCACTGACATACATTGGATCATACAAAGCAGACCAATCAACCAAACTGCACACCATTCCCCACTGACCATGGAACCAAAGAACAACCTACAAAGTTTCACACAAATATCAGTAGAGAGATTCATCAAGCTGGTGAGACTTAGCAACCAAGCAGGCTCCCCGATGGATCCCTTGCTACCAGGCATCTATAAACAAATCTTTACTTAAGGCATGCCATTGAAATGCCACAGGAACCTTTTCCACCAATCGCTCTCAATGGGGAGAGTACCGCAGTCTTTCAAAACTGTGTACATCAAACCACTCCTTAAGGATTCTACCGGCGATGTGGAAGACCTCTCTAACTACAGACTGAATCAAACATTCCCTATCTGCCAAAACTGATAGAAACCTATGTCTATGATCAAACACTAGAACACGTAGAAACACACCAACTATTGGATCAGGCACAAGTCGGCTTCAGACCTAAGAGAGGGACAGAGACGGCACTTCTCTCTATCTGTGATGACCTACAGACCAAAGTAGATTCCAACACAAACTCGGCACTGATACTACTTGACATCTCTTCAGTGTTCAACATAGTCATCCACAAAATCCTCATCAAGAGGGTGGAAGAAATAGGGATCAATGACACAGCACTGCTCTGGATTAAATAGTTCATATCTGAAAGAACAGAAACAGTATGGATAAAACCATTCAAATCTGCGCTGCAGGACACCACATGTGGAGTACCACAATATCCTCCCTATTCCCACTCCTCTTCAACATCTACTTGACTCCACTAATCAACCTGATCAAACGGCATGGCCTCACCTGCTACAGCTATGTAGGTGACACCCAATTTCTCTACAAAATCGATTATGTACATGAGGAGAACACAACAGTAGTAGACTGTCTGAAAAAACTCTACGAATGGATGAACACAAACAGCCTCAATCTCAACCAGGGTAAGACAATAATCATGATTATATCCAAAGACCAGGAAATCAATCAATACATCCCATGGCCCATAGAACTAGAAACAATGCCCATGCCATCAAAAATAGTCAAAAACCTTGAATCCTAGTGGACAACGAGCTAACTCTAGAATCGCAAGTAAACACAATAATCAAGAAATGCTTCTTCCACCTACACATGATCAAAAGATCCTACCATTCATCTCCTTTACGTATAAAACACTAGCCGTCATCTCCCATATCATGTCCAATATAGACTACAACAACAGCCTATACCTCAGAATGTCAGATTATCTACTGAAGAAACTGCAAAGTATGCAAAACGCAGCCAGACTTCTCCTCAAACTCTCAGGAAGGGACCACATCACTCCTGCACTAAAGATGCTACTTTGGCTGCCAGTCAAAAAACGAATCACATTCAAGAAAATCTGTACAATGCACAGAGCTATTCACGGCCAAGGAGCAGAATTCCTACAATAGAAAATCACCATTTAACAGCCGACCAGAACACTGAGATCCACCAACAACATCCCCCTGGAACCTAAACCGTACACAAGGGAAAAAAGTGGTGGATCAGCATTCTCTTGCCTAGGATCAAAAATGTGCAAGTCCCTCCCGAGAGAAATACGGAACACGAAGGACCATCTAAAATGTAGAAAATGCCTAAAAACTCAGCACTTCAACGCAGAAGCGGAAGAAAGCGTATGAGCAACACCCACACCCCTCAGAATGAACACACATATCACAAGATGGAGGACTATACCATACCATGACAAGTGGAGGGAGGTGGAGTGACTTCTGAGTGGAAGGGAAACCCGGGTGCACCCATTCACATGGGGGGCCCTACCGAAGACTTACGAGAAAGATGGGAGTGTTCTAGGTTGAACCACGATAGAGGGCCTAAGAGTTGAAGGAGAAAGAGTGGTGACTGAAGAGATAAACCACGGGGCGAGGTAGCTGAAGGGCACAGGGAAGAGCCCCCCCCACAAGGGGCCCAGGGAGGCGATGGCAGCTGCACATCAGGATATGCCAGGGCACAAAGCGATGTAGACATCCATTAGTCTGAACACAGAGGGTGGAGGAGGCATCACCACTAAATAGCCCTGCAGATGAACCCACAAACCTGCACAGAATATAGGAGGGAGACCCTGCAATCCCCTAGCACACCACAATATGTGACATTGCCAGGGACACGTAACACAGGGGCCAAAGTGGAGGATGTACAATAGGGCACCGCCCACTAACCAACCTACTAAAAAAGTCATCCCTCTGCTTACACCCCTAAAACTCTAAACAAAACACAACCATACCTATATTGCACACCAAACCACACACACTTCACTACAAGGCACAATGAAAAAAATGACACATAGCCACAAACAACAGCACATGACAACTACTGACCGAAAATCACACCCACGCTCAGCGAATGGTGCAAACCGAACTGAAGCTGGCAACATCACATCACAGCTTTGTTGCACTTTTTCCTGGTCAGTCCTACTAACCTACCCTACCTTCTTGTTTTTCAGATCCGCCAGAGCACCGGGGACCACTCCGGTGGTGATTTAGCACAATATAAATATCCTTTAACATAACATACTAAAACATAGATAATTAATAATTATAGAATCACAACTCATTTGTAAAATACCAGAATTTGTCCTGACTTTTTCCAACATTTTGGGGAGGGGTTGCTCGAATGGTGGACGTGTAGGCCTTTAGGGCTACAAAAAGTTGTATTTAATTAAATGTTGTCTTTGCAGTGTTTGATATTTTTGTGGGTGCACAGTGTTGAGAATGACAGAATGAGAGGCACAATGCTAGACTGTTCTGAAGTGGTGTTGGTTGAAAGAAGGTTTATTCTGAATTGAAAGTTCTGGAACTGCAAGCCAATTTGGTTGTTCAGCCATTTATTTTTTGAGTGTTCTAACACTAGCCACTGCAGTTCCAGGTCCCTTATTTTGCATTGGTGAGGATGGGGTGGGGGAGCCCGAGAGTCTAGAAAATTAAAGTACAATATTATGTATATATTATTAAAACGGGCCATGGCCAGCAGTCGTCAGATGTAGATGCGCTACACCAAGGCTCTCGAGCTGCCTTTTCTAAAATCCCGTTAATATCATTGTTCCCTACCCAAATGGGGACTTATTCTTTGTGGCAGAGGTTCCTGGTCCCCAGAGGAGCGTTCAGAGGGAGTGTGGGGAAAGGCAGCATCAAGGATTTGCAGGCCCCCGCTGCTGACGGTTTTGGTGGTGCCATCTTGCCGTGTTGAGTGAGTGGAGCTGCCCGATCGGCTCGCGCCAGCAGAGATGGCTGAAAGGATACCTTCCACTGGGTGGCTCGGCGGTGCCGGGGGCCGTGCCGCACATTCATCCTTCAATGGCAGCCGGCACAAGGATTGTCCAGTGGCAGGCGAAATCTAGAAACAGGACACTACTGTCAAATCTGCCGGCCAGGGTTGCAGTGATGGCGCGTCAGTTCTCCGATGAATCTTGGAGGTGAGCAGGTGCACATACCGGCATAACTGGCGGAGGCTACCAACAGTGGGGAGAGCCCCTGCTTGCCTGCTTTTGCAAGTATTGAGTATCCACTGAGCTGACTCCTGGGTGATTTTGGGCAGGTGAGACCCTGCAGAGCGGCCTTTTGGAGATTGGCATGCAGATTGTGCAGCAGGCCTTGCTGGTATACCTGAGGAGTGGTGCATAAGGCAAATGGAGATGTGAGGACTCCCAGGGAGTCGCTCATCTCTTGCAGGTGGGGGGTGAATGTGTACCTCATCCCCTCTTTGGAGGGTCGGTGCAAGAGGAGTGGGAGCTTTATATGGCGATACAGGGGAGAACACCCTCATGGTATTAGAATTGGACTGCATTGCTTAGTGACGCTGAAGCAGCTGGCTGGAATCAAGTCAACTATATCTGCTTTAACATCAGGCTTCACCCAACACAGAGAGTTACCGTGGTTAAGGGGAAACAGATAATGCAACACTATGTGGGGCTAAACCTAAACTGAGTCAGCATGCGGTGGGGGTGTCGAGGGAGACTGGATGAGCCACCCCACAGGACACGGGATGTGTGACTATGGAGAGCCTTTGGCGGCAATACAGGACTCTAGGTATACCCTTGAAGGGAGAATTAAGGAGGTGGGGTTGGATGTCTCTCTGGTGACGGCAGACCTACGAAAATGCTGGGCACGCTGGAGAATGATTTGGCAACATTGTGGAACCAATTGAGGGGGTTGGTGGGGCGATGAGGAGCCTAGAATCAAGAGCAGAAGATGCAAATGGGATACTCCCGCAGATGTAACATCCGTTTGGTCGGGGTGCCAGAAGGTAAAGAAGGCCTGAATGCAAAATTGTATGTGGAAAAGCTGGTTTTAGAGACACTGGAGTTTAGAGGCCTCTCCAAACTGCTCATGATAGAGCAGGCACATGGGTTTCCAGGTCGGTCCTCACCCCCAGGTAGTTCTCCGAAAGCGATGATGGCTAAACTGCTCAAATTTAGAGATTGGGACGCAATCCTGCAGGAGTCCACAGAGTGGGTCGCTTTGAAGTGGGCAAAGCAAGGATTTCAGTTTTCCCCAATTTTACACAAGAAGTACAAAAACAGAGGAGGTCATTTGATGCGATTTGTCACCACTTGCGAGAGGCGAATTAGAAATATATGATGATTTTTCCAGCGAATTTGAAAGTGTTTGATGATTGCAAGTCGCATTTCTTTTTAACATCTCAGGAAGTAGGGAAGGGGTTGGACATGCTGTTGACCCATGCTAAGGCATGGAAAGCAGGGGTTTGACATAACCGCTGGGACAGGGGTCATGGCCCAGAAGGAAAGAAGATGGACGAACTAAAGACTCTGTTGCTATGTGGCTGTTTTGTCTTGGGTGAGGGATGGTGGAAGGTGCATAGGTGGACTGTACGAGCAGGCCAGGGGGAGAACAGACTGGCTTGCCTCCTAGTGACCTAGGTCCCATGTCTGGAGGAAGTAAGTTAGTAGTGGACTGTACGAGTAGTCCAGTGTTTTAGAGGCTTTGCGGCTGTACAGGGGGTGGTGGTGTGTTCGGGTGGGGATGTTGGGAAGGTGGAGTGCGAAGTTCAGGGGTGGTGTGGAAGGTTGTTGCAGGGGGGTGGAGGGTGGGGGGATTTTCAGGGGCATGGGGAGTTTATATTCAAGGTTGTTTTCATATCCAGTTGGACAAGTTCGAGCTGCACTAAGCAAGGGCAGAGTGATATTTCCTGGAACAGGGATGTTGAGGTGGGAATTTTATGTACTTAATGGGCGACCGCACGGTACCAATATGCACCTGCAATATGCCTGGTCTGAAAAAGGATCAGGTGGGACAGTTTTGAAGTGCCAACCGGTGCACCTGGCAATACTCCAGGAGACCCATTTGCAAAGGATGGATTTGTAGAAATTAGAGAAACGGTGGAGGGCAGAGTGTTTGGGTCCTCATATTCCTCCTTTGCTAAAGGGGTTTTAGTTTGGGTGGCTCCAGGTGTACCGATGAAGGTGATGGGTACTGTTGGGAATTCTGAGGGTAGGCCAATGGCACTACTGGACACTCTGGTGGGGGTGTGTTTTTGTATTGTCAATTTGTGTGCTCCCAACAAAGACGATAAGGACTTTTTCCCTCAGTGTTGCAATTAATGGGGCAGTAAGGATCCGGCAAATATTTTTGCTGGGAGGATTTCAATTATTTTTTGGACCATGATTTGGACTGACAGGGGAGACCGGGCCTGGTAAAACTCCAGGCCTCAGCCTTGTTGTGTCAGGTCTCGACCAACCTGGACTTGGTTGAGCTATGGAGGGAAACACACGGGCAGGAGGGAGGTTACTCCTGCTATTCTAAAACTCATGATTCATATCCTCGTTTGGACTATCCTTTTATAGAGGGGGAGTATTTTCACTGGTATGTGGATGTTGCATAACTAGGGAGAGTTCTGTCTGATCATTCCTCCTGATAGCGGCGTTACAGAGGCCACTCCAGAGACCAGCGACATTGCTGTGGAGGTTTCAGGCAGGGGAATTATAGGATGTGGCCAATAGCACTAAACTACGAGAAGAAATTAGATTTTTTTTAGGTAAAGGAGGGATCCATAGCTGATGTGGGGACACAGTGGGAAGTGCTTTTAGGTGACACTGAGGGGGTTATGCATTTCCTCTATCACTGGGGTCTGGAAGACATTGGAGGCTCCCAGACCAGGACAGAAACATTGATCCAATAGTTACAGGGAGAGATGGCGAAAGGGAGTCAGGTGGGGGAGGAACTAGCTTGGGAATTGAATGACCAACAGGCAGTCCAGGTTTGTGTATGCCCAATAGACAACAAAGCTGCATTGGGCAGGGCATAAAGTGTGTCACTTATTAGAATGGCTCATACGACAGGAACAACTGAAAGCAGCAATTACCAAAATTCATGGAGATGTAGTGGTCTCCCAACAGCAGATTAATGAGGTGGTACGCTCATATTATGCACAATTGTACACCAGCAGGGGTACCTATTCTAATATGGAAGCCACAAACCTGGTGAATCTAGTGCAGCTCCCCAGATTTACAGATGAGATTAGGGAGGAATTGGATGCGCTTATAGAGGAGGCTGAAATCCTACACGCTATTAAAACTATACAGCAAAATAAGGCACAGCAAAGTGATGGGTTTCCCACTGATTTCTGTCAGGTATTTGCGGATCTACTGGTGCCCCTTCTCAAGAGGGTTTAGGATAATGCATCGCAGACAGGGGCTTTGCTGGAAACCATATGTGAAGCAGTTATCACAGTCCTACTTAGGAAGGGTGGGAACCCACAGGAATGTGGGTAGTATGGATTCATTTCATTATTCACAGTCGATGCAAACATTTTGATGAAAGTGTTTGCGATTAGATTGGCCAGGATACTGCCCTCTTTGTTGTAGCCAGACAAATGCAGCTTTGTAGGGGACCATAATATGACCATGAACCTGCGCTGATTACATCATGTATGGATCAAGTATAGGGGCCAGGATTGGAATTGGTGGTTGCATCACTTGATGAGCTTAAAACTTTGATCCAGTGAGGTGGGCAGGGTAGTTACGTAGGCCTTCGGCTTTGGAGTGAGTATGCAGGAGTGGCTCAGACTCCTGTACACCGGCCCCATGGCATGAATTAGGACTAGGAATTGGGTGTCGTCAAGATGGGAACTACGATGGGGCATGCAACAGGGCTGACTAGAATCACCTATTTTGTTTTCTTTAGCATTAGAACTGCTGGCTATGTACTTCCGGATGTACATTAGAGAGACAGGTATACAGGTGGGAGTGTTACATAATATTACATTATACTCAGGTGACGTCTTATTATACCTTTCTAACCCACTGGAAAATGTTCCAATTGTCTTAGAAGTTCTGGATAACTTCAGGAGGTTCTCAGGCATTCAGGTCAATAGAGAAAATTCGGTGTTGTTCCCACTGGCGGCATTGTGTGAAAAACTGGTGGGTGAATTTGCCGGATTGGGGTCTTAAGTGGGAGGTGGAATCATTTCCGTGTTTGAGGGTTCAAATATTTCACAATGTAGAAGACACATTTGTATATAATACAGGGAGAGCATTATCCAGTATAGGTGATGCCATTGTCTTTTGGAAGACATTGCTGATTTCTTTGAAGGGTAGAGTAGCCCTCTGCAAAATGGTGGTGCTCCCGCAGGCTCTTACATATTTTTTTACCAATCTTCCATACCCAATTAAGAAAATGTTTTTTAAAATGTTGGATGAGAAAATAGGTGAGCTAATGTGGAATACTGGACGACAGAGGATACTTTGCG